>NC_142166.1:14473470-17296803 GCF_029865625.1 Vigna umbellata
TAGCCCTTAGTAAATATTTGACATTCTCATATTGGTCAATTGAACCCCGGATTTCAGCGAAAATGTTGGTTTTTATGAACGTTACGGAGAGACGATTTGACCTCTCCCATTTTTCATAAAGTTCAATGGCATCTGGAGTGCTAGTATCTGTAATACCCGATGGTTCTGGTTCTCTAATAGCATAGTCAATGTCCATCCAGCGTAAATGAAGAAGAACTTTTTCCTTCCAAACCTTATAATTATCTCCTTTCAACTCGGGAGTACCACACTTGATATCAGAAAAATTCACAGATTGAGAAACTACAAATTCAAAGTTACATGCTTATTATATAATTTGAGACTAAAATAAATGTCATGTTTACCAATGCAAACATGTCTTTTCCAATGAGTTTATTAACATAAAACTTGCCTGTGGGCTAAAGTCTTACTCAATTAGACTCATTATCTTAATGATAAAACTATCAAATTATGTTCCTTTTTCTTAATTCCTGTGGGTAAATTAAGAAATATAATTTAATATTTTATCCTAATTAATCATATAAATATGAAAAAATTCCTGTGGGTAGATTTTATCATATTAAATATAATTATTTACAACTAATGTTTCTCATGTAGCAAAACTCTATATACAATTTTAATTGATTAAAGATGCTGTGGCTACTCTTTAATTTATTAAAATTATATTACTACCAATAATATATAAATATTTACATAAAATTCATAATATGCAAATATAGTAATAATAATGTATATTTTATTTGCACGTATAACAACAAATATATACATACAAATAATATCCATAAAATATACATAATTATCAACCCAAAAACATTTAAATATATATATATATATATATATATATATATATAACATGAAATGCTTACGTATCATAATAAAACGTAATATTATAAAAACATATTCTATATAATATGTTAAATAAAAATAATAATATTATTATTATTATTTAAACATAAAAGCATGCATTAGCATTTAATGTATGCGTGCAAAATAAAGCTGCAGTTTCTTCAGGTCATTAAAATGACCTATAAAAATAAAAAAAACAATTTCTGAATTCTCCAGTACGTGGCAGAGGATTAACCCTCACTTTCATTATAATATTGCAATGCACAACAATCAAGAAAAAGAATAGGGTTTATAAACTACAGAAACCCTTTTAAGCAATATGATCATGTATGCATTCCAATCAAAATAATTGCCTTTTACTGCAATTCTGTAGAGGGGAAAGCTGAGAAATTTTCTAAGCCCAGCAATTAAATTGGAGACACGCAGTATAAAAAAAAATTACAATGCTGTAAGAGGTCATGAAATGACCCAAAAACTGAAACGCAGAAACAGGGCTCCTCTTTGTATTAAAGAGATGAAGTCCTGAAACGGGAGAGAAAGAAAAAAACGAACAGACATAAATTGTTCATCGACTTTAGACAAATCCTCTTGATCCGGTTTCAGTTTTATTTTTAGCTTTTATAGTTTAAGATTACAAAAATTGTAATCAGATTTAACGTTAATTCGGGAATTTTGTTTGGATTAAATGAATCAAAATAATAAAACTCATAAATCTAAAATCCAAATCAATGAAAAACATGCAAGGCAGAGGAATAATCAATACTCTGATACCAAATGATAAAATAGCAGAGTATGAAATTGACCTAAACATGTTATCTTAACATCACAGTAACACATTTAGATCAAAAACAGCGGAAGCAAAAAATGAAAGAATAATGTGCGTACCTCCTGCCATTGCAATTTTGTAAATCTAAACACAGACAGTTTTGTTTTCTAAACCTTAGCTCACTCAAACTCGATCGTGTGTTTTTTCTAAATAGAGGAGTAGGCTTAGTGATCAAAACTGAGAGTAACTCATTCCCTTATATAAAGTCTGGCCATCACAGGTTTCAAAATAATTGGGCTTTACGTTTAAAAATTAATAACTGCTCCATAACCTCTATGCAGTTAAAGGATAAAAAAAATGGCTTAATGGACCACTTTATGTTCCTTAAAAATAGGAACTGAAAATGCTATAATATTTATTTTATATTTAAAATAATGCTAACATTTAAGTTCTAAATATTCATTAACTTTTTAATATATTTATTTGTTGTCGTGCTATTTGGTATGGTGTCATGTTGTTGGGTATGTTGTCTTACTATTATGTATGATATTGTATTGTTTAAGTTTATTGTTGCATTGATATGTATGATGTCATGTGTGTGTGTTTGGTCTTGTATGTGTTGTTGGTTGTCTTGTTTGATTTAGTGTAGTTGGCTGTTGTGTTACATTTGAACATAGTTGTGTTGTTATGTTATTTAGTTGTGTTTTTGTATTCTTGCTATGTTGTTTGGTATGTTTTCATACTGTTACTATGTTGTTTTGGTATGTTTTTGAACGGTTGCTATGTTGTTGGGTGTGTTGTCGTACTTAATTTTTGTTGTGGCCTAGTTGTTTGCTTATGTTACCGAGTTGTTTTTCAGTTGTTGGTTAATGTATTTGGTCTCATTCTCTCAATTGGTATTGAGAGATGAGTTTGGTTGATATGTTTGTCATACCTTATAAAGGTGAGGTTGTACCTTTTGCCTATGTGAAGCAATGGAAAGGGGATTTTTTTTGCCTGTGCGAAGTAGCGAGAGAGTGAAGGTTAGAGTGTTGTACCTTTTCGCTTGTATGAAGCAATAGAAAAGGAAATAATGTGTCGCCCGTATGTTCCTGACTCTGTTAAGCATAATGCTCGATGTGTGATGTATTAAAATTTTTACTTGTAAGTCCTTCAGGATCAAGAGAGATAGGTTCGTGTTCTAATGGCAAGATGGCTTAAACCGTTCTATTTTGGTAAACATGTTGTGTACGGTAAAGTATGGGAGAACGACATATGGTTTGGTATCACTTGGATGTTATGTGTTTTTGGTATGATATTGTTAGACATTACTTAAAGGTGATGGAGTTTCGTATGATATTGTTTGGTATCAATAGGTGGTGATTTCATGGTTTGCAATGGATTGTTTGGGTGATTTTATAGTGTGGGTGAGTAAGGTTATTGTGCAGTATCTGATATTGTTTTCTGGTAGCTTCCCCATGCCCAATATTAGGGTTTTATCTACAACCCCAAGCACCATTAATCTTCCTTTGCACTAAGAGTTTTGTTGTTCTCTCTCTTCTCCAAGTCAATCTCTCTTCCTTTGTTTTCTCTCTTTAATTTAGAATTTATAGGATTTCTAAAACACCCAATATATATATATTAATATTTATAAATCAACCCAACCCTATCTCTAATATTTTCTCAGTCATAATAATATATTTTATTATAATAAGTCTATCAATAACATATTATTATTATTATTGTTATTATTATATAATAATAATACCTAATTATATCCAATAATATCTTAAGATATCTTTTAACCAGTCATATCTCAAAATATCTTTTAAAATATTTAACAATATCTAATAATGATTTTATCTTTTAATCTTTAAACTTATCAAGATTATATATCCTATTTTCGTTTAACTAATTTTAAAACAACAACAACTAAATCTTCTAAAAGATTTATATAATACCTTTTTATTAATTTTTTTTATATTATTTAATCGCATGTTTTTTCTTTTTACACCTTTATTTTAATTTCTTGCACCTAATTAATAAAAGGTAAAGAATTCTTTTTGTCCCTAGACAAAAATATAAATAAAATAAAAAAATAACATAATAATTATATTCTAACAAAAATTAACACTAATTTTCAAACAAAAACCCAAAATTTCAAAACTATTTTTATTTTTTCGGATATTCCATTCATCCCTTCTTTTATACATACATACATACATACATACATACATATATGATACACTTCTTTCGTATCTTATTTTATTTTTTTAATTAATATTTTTAAAATGTAAATAATTATTTATTATAAAATAATTATTTCCGTTTTCATTATTTTAGTAACTATTTTTTTAAACTTAAATAATTACTCAGAAAAATTTATTTACACAATACGCTTACAATATTTTTATTCAACAACTAAAATTTATTTTTATCTATAACTATATTTATAACTATATACACTTTTTAATTTTATTCTTTTAATTATTAATTTTTAAATTTAAACAATATTAATATTTAAAAAATCATAGGGATAACCGCGCATGTGTTTACTATAGTGTATATTATAGTATATATAAGAAGGGATTTATCTTGTTCCTGTCCAAATATATTTTTTAAATTTAGTTTTTAAATAAAATTTCTTTAAATTAAAATAGTTATTTTATCAATTTTATTATTTAAATTTAACCATTTTTTTTAATTTGATAGTTTTCTGAACTTAATATTTTTCAATCATAAAACTACTTATAAAATAAATAAAAAATTTATTTACAACAAAATTATAAAAATTATTTATATTTAATTTCATAATTTTAATTTAATAATAATAATAATAATAATGATAATAATTTTATTATTTTTATTATCACAAAAAATAACACTGTTTTCATTATATTTTTTATATTCTTCTTCTAATTTTTTATATTCTTCTTCTAATATTTTTTACTTCAAATAAAAGTTATAGGGTTAAAATATTATAATTTGAAAATATAATTAAATATAAAATATTTAGATAAAATGGAATTATTTTATTGTATATTTCTATAAATATTTCATTTAAAATACCGTTTTATAATTAATTTTCTGTTGTCTAAAATATGTTTTCGAATATATATGGTTAAAATACTATTGGGCCATTTGGATAACGGAAAGCCCAATACGATTGATATGGGCGGCTCTAACCCTAACAGCACAGTAAGCGTGTCTATAAATTTCACATCCAAAAGTCTTTAACTATGTACTTTGGTGTTTAGGTTGGCTTGCGATGTTCTTATGTGATATTCAATATCTGTTAGTGTGATTCTTTTGTATATTAGGATTTTCTTCATCATATGCAATAGGTTGTGATTTTCTTCATCATACTCATGTTAGAATTTTGTGCTTAATTTTACAAATGTTCGATTCTTAGACAGTGAAGAAGATGAAATACCCTGTGAGGAGGATCTCCCATAATTGATAGGAAGTGCCGTATGACAATCTAAACGCAGCGCCAAACGAAGAACTTCGTTCTTTGTGGTTCTGTGTGTGTGATTTGGAACGGGTCTCTGAGGGTTTCTATTTTTTGAAATTGTTTTTTAGTTTTTAATCTGGTTTTTTAGGGTTAGGTCCGATGCCACGTCGCTGGTAGCTTCAATTCAGCGGTGACCAGTGATGCTATGATTGGACCAAAATCAAAAGCGAGTTTCGTTTGTTTCGCATCGTGATAGGAATCTGTAGATCTCATACTTTATGATCTGCGGAGCCGTTTTGTGCGATTACATTCTTGTTGTTTGAACTTTGTGTCCTTTGTTTTTGTTTTATTTTGTCCTGCTTGTGGCGAAGCCGGTGATGATTTATTTTATTTGGAATTACCGTCTGATATTTGATGAGAATTTCTGGCTGACTGAGGCTTCGCAGCTGTTTGGCTGAAAATATGTTCAAATTTATCTTTTTTTATTTGTCTTCCGTCTGCATTTAATCTAGAAGCTACTATTTTTTTTTACTTTCTAGCCTAATTGTCTTAATTTGCTTAGAAATTTAAAATCAGATTCTAGTTTCCCTCTTTGTTTGTATTTAGACACAGGAATCTGAACTAGCTCGCAGAAATCTTAAATTTCATAAATTAAAAGTCAATTTGATAGTTTGATTTTAATGTAGAGAAATTCAATAGCAATGGTGGTATCTTCAAAATATCGGAAATCTAATTGGTGGCTAGAATAATCATAATTATTATTATCATTATTATTAAATAATAATTTAAAAGTGACTGTTCCGTGTGTTATTTTGGAAAAATGGCAACATTTTGTGTCATTGGAAGGAGACTTTAGGGTTTATTATTAATTTTCTTACTTTTTTTTAGCATTCATGTTGTCTATCAACAACAAGGTATCATTATCTTACGAATTTAAGAAAAAATAAAACAAAACCTATTTAAATAATAAAATACGGATCTAAAGGCATCCAACTAAAGCCTTTAATCATCTGGGCTTTAGATTATTTTTGGCCCCATAAGAAAAGTGCTCTGTATAATGCTAATTAGGCAATTGCTTCCTGTAATTAAGCTAATTTGAGATAAAAATGCAACTGTGAGGTGAAAGGGGGACCAAACGTGCAACTCCAGAAGTGAAGTAGGATAAACATTAGGGTTAAATTAAAACACTAGTTTTAATATTTCACAAATTTCTGGGGTGCAGGATATATTAACTTTTTCATGTTTTACTATGATATAATAAAAGAAAAATATTGGAAAAAGAATTTGTTAAATAGGTATTGTAAAAAAAATAATCCTATAAAATGAATAATTTTTTTAAGAATGTTTTTAAAGAAAACTATGAGAAAAAAATAAATGTTTGGCGAAGATTTATATGAATTTGAAATCATTAAATATTTGTTATTAATTTGAAATCACTTTATAAAGTTGACTAAGAATATGTTAGGCTTTATATATATATATATATATATATATATATATATATATATATATATATATATATATATATATATATATATATATATATATATATATTACAAATGTGTTAAGCTTTATGAGTTCAAAATTCGTAATAAAACCTGACAATTACTAATGCTAACAAAACCAAATAACATAGATTCATCATGAAATGTGTAGCATAAAAATTATGTGAAGGTGACCTATACACGTCTAGTATCAATTGATCCTTACTTTATCTTAATGAGATTAACATAATAACCTTATCGTACACAATGTTATATCCAAATAATAAATTATATATTTATTAAATCAAGTATGTCTAAGGACATAAAACACAAATACAAAAGTGATTAACTCCCACTAAATCAAAGATTTCTCAAAAGCTAAAACACCCATGTGAGAAACATGCTCATGAAAGACCTTGGGTGTAATTCCCTTAGTAAGAGGATCTGCTAACATGGAGTTTGTCCTTAAGTGCTCTATAGAAATTTGTCCATTCTGTACTCTTTCTTTAACAACTAGAAATTTGATGTCAATGTGCTTTGACTTGCTTAAGCTTTTATTGTTTTTAGAATTCATTATAGCTGATTTGTTGTCATAATATAACTTGAGTGGTCTTTCAATTCCTTCTATAATGCACAACCTTGGGAAAAAGTTTCTCAGCCATATATTTTGATTTGATGCCTCATAGCATGCTACAAATTCTATAGTCATAGTGGATGAAGCCGTAAGGGTTTGCTTAGCACTACACCAAGAAACCGCGTCACTAGCCGACATGAAAATGTAACTCGAAGTGGATCTCAAACTATCTTGGCATCCTGCAAAATCTGAGTCAGAATATCCAGTTATCTCTAACCGGTCTTATCTCCTTACGTAAGCATATAATCATTTGTTCTATGTAAATACCTCAACTCTTTTTGCTGTTTTCCAATGATCCATTCCTGGATTGCTTATATATTTGCCTAAAACCCCAACTATGTAGGTTATATCCGGACGTGTACATATTTGGGCATACATCAGACTCCCTACTGTTGAAGCGTAGGGAATCTTCTGCATTTCCTGAATTTCTAGATTTCTTTTTGGACATTGATTGAGACTGAACTTGCCTCCCTTACTGGAGAATCTCCTCCTTTACAATCCTACATACCAAACCTTTTAAGCACCTTATCAACGTAATTCCTCTATGATAATCTTAGAATACCGCGAGATCAATCTCAGTGTATCTGAATTCCTAATACAAAGGAAGCATCACCAAGATCTTTCATTTCAAAATTTCTAGATAGAAATCTATTGGTTTTGTACAACATGTTTATATTGTTGGTAGCAAGTAGTATGTCATCAACATATAAGACCAGGAAGATATATCTGCTCCCAATGAACTTGTGATACACACAATCATCAACCACATTTATTCCGAAATCAAATGAGATAATAACTTGATGAAATTTGTGGTACCATTGACGAGATGCCTATTTTAGCCTATAAATGGATTTTGTCAGTTTGCTACCATATTCTTTGGATCTGCTGGCACAAAGTTTTTCGGTTGCACCATATAAATTGTCTCATCAATGTTGCCATTGAGAAACGTCGTCTTGACATCCATTTGATGAAGCTCCAAATCATAATGTGCAACAAGAGCCATGATTGTTCTAAAAGAGTCTCTCGATGAAACTGGAGAGAAAGTCTCTTTTAAATCAATCCCTTCCTTTTGAGTATAGCCATTTGCCACAAGACGAGCCTTATACCTCTCCACATTACCTTTAGAATCCCCTTTGGTTTTAAATATTCACTTAACCAATGGGTTTCACACCTTCTTGCAATGGGACAAGTTCTCAAACTTTATTGTCTTGCATGGACTTATACTCCTAATTCATAGCTTCAATCAATTTATGAATTAGGATCTTTCATAGCTTGATGGACGGTGACAGAGTCATCTTCTATCATACTATTATTTTCCTCATTTTTTTGGAGAAATACTAAATAATAATCTAGAATGACACTTCTCCTTTCTCTCATGGATCTCCGCAATGATACTGACTCATGAAGCACCTGTTCTTGAGGGTCTAGAGTTTGTTCTTGTAGAGGTTGACAACTTAGAGGTGTCAAACTTGCTTCATCATAATCAACTGTATGAATCAGATCTAGAGTTGACACCAATGCTTCCTCAATGACAAAGTTTCTTACCTTATTCTTCCTCCCAAACTCAATATCTTCAAAGAATGTGGCAATTCCTATATCGAAAATATTCTTTGATTTAGGATCATAGAATTTATAGCTTTTGATCTTTCAGAGTAACCAATAAAATAACTACTCAGTGTTCGAGAGTCCAATTTCTTTTCATTTGGCTTGTAAGGCCTTGCTTCAATTGAACATCCCCATACACATAAGTGTTTTAGATTAGGCTTTTGCCCAACCCAAAGCTTATGAGGTGTTGCAACATCTATTTTGGTTAGCACTCTGTTTTAAATATAAGCTGCAGTCTTCAATGCCTCTCCCTAGAGTGACTCTGGTAAGGTGGAATGACTAATCATACTCCTTACCATATCCTGAAGAGTCTGATTTCATCTTTCAGCCACCCCATTAATAATAGGTGAACCCGACATGGTGTATTGTGGGACAATTATACATTCCTCTAGGTACTTAGGAAAAGGTCCTGAACGTTGTTCATTTGATCCGTCATATTTGCCATAGTATTCACCACCACAATGAGGTCTAACATTCTTAATGTGTTTGTTGAGTTGATTCTCAATTTCAACCTTGAAAGATTTGAACACGTCCAATGATTGAGACTTTTCATGGATAAGGTATAGGTATGCATATCTAGAGTAGTCGTCTATGAATGATAAAAATATTGTTAACCATTCCATGAAGGTGTAGGGAATGGACCACAAATGTCCATATGTATCGATTCTAAAACGTCTGTAGCTTTGTGTGCACCTAATCTCGATGTCTTGGTCTGTTTTCCTTTAATGCATTCAACACAAACATCAAAATTTGTGAAGTCAATGAAAATCAAAATCCCATTTGACACAAGTCGTTTAACTATATTTTTAAAAATGTGACCTAAACGTCTGTGCCACAATGCTCCTGAATCATTATTGTCAATTTTACGCTTAGTACCAGACAATTCTGTATTGAATGATTCATTATAGGAAGCCACTGTATAAAGCATATAGAGGTTATCATTATCCGAAAGTGAACCAGTTCCAACAATATTTGAATTTAAAGACAATTTGATTTCACGATTTTCAAATGAACACAAATATCTTAATTTGTGCAAGTAGGAAACTGATACCAGATTTCGCCTAAATGACGACACAACAAAAGTGTTTTTCAAATCCAAGCAGGAATCGGTTCACAATAACAACCTAAATTGCCCCTTAGCTTCCATCTCTTCCGATTTTCCATCTCCCACATAGATACATCTTTCATAATCAATTAGTTTTCGGTAGCTTATACATCCCTTCATTGAAACACTAATGTTAGTAGTTGCACCAAAATCTAACCACCAAGTATTTATCGGTATTGAAGCTAAATTGACCTCAAAATAGACCGAAGCAAGACTACGCCTAAAGCTCATACGATCAAGGACTATCTTCATGTTTTTGTTCCAGTCTTTAAAGAAATTAGTAGATATTGAAGTAATCGTAGTTGTATTTAGAATAAGAGAAACAAAGGAATTAAACTCACACTATAAAATTAATAATTATATAAATGTAATTCAAATAGTCTATCCCGTCTTAAGACACCCAATGCCCCATCAATGTCCAGTCTTCGGACAGTAATATTAACTGCTAGAGGTGTCTTGGTGTAATGATCAACACTGATAATAAGAACATGTCCAATAACAAACCTATCTTTGGATTCATTTTATTATTGACACATAAAACCTTATAATTATCACATGTTACCATCACAGGTTCCTATCCATTCCGACCAAATATTAATCTTCCTTTGGATTGACCAATACTCGTATGGATATGCATAAACACGAACATTCATAATATATCTATGAACTACATCAGATAAAAAAAAACTCACTTTGGTGATTTCTTAATTATCAATAGCTTATTTAAAAATTATAAACAAGACCAAATTAAATGTTATTTATTCCTAATTAATTATTAATTTTATCTTTATTTATTCTTAATTAATAATTTATTTTATTTTAAATTTTTCATTTAAAAAAAACATAAAAGTCCAAAAATAGATCCAATTAGATCCAAATCCATATTAATCACCCAAAATTGGATCTACCAAATTGGATCTGCACTGGATTAGGCTTGCCCCAGATTGGGCCTGGACCAATACCCATAAGCCACAAGCTGCCATTGGCGCGACAGACTCCATGACCTAGAGAGCGTCGCAATAAGATCTGTTGCCGCCAACCACCGCACTAAATAACGAGAGAAGCTTGTCCATGGGAGAACGAAGAAGAAGCAGTGCGACTCCTTCGTACGCGACAAACACGACCAAGCCACGAGCCCGTTGAGTCCACCGCGACAACATGTTTTTTGTAGATCCGCTCACCACCCTGGGTTGCGCCTCTGCTGTTGCATCACACCGAGTGATGGCTATCGATACACTACGAGCTATCTACAAAAAACCAGAGCCAAACAGTAGAGCCTCCTTCTCCACAGCGAGAAAGGAGAATAACCAACGAAGAAAAAGACACATGGTGGCGAGAAACCCAAAACGCGAAACCAGAATTGTTTGCACTGCCATCCTTCGCGGTTGCGAGTAGCCGCGCTTTCTTTTTTATGGAGGCATGATATCAGGATATTGGGTGATCTCCCAGAGGTTGTTTCCATTAATAGGATAGATAATAAAGGAGTAAATTTCTTCACACGTTGATTTCTGAAAGCAAGAAGGTATGTAGTACTCTCCATCTATGTTGAGAAACCTCATTGCTGCCAATGCATGAACACAAGTTATTCCACTGATGCTCCATTTTTTGCAGGAGGATGAATATTCCTCTATGTTCACTACAAACTTGTTCTCACTTTGTGACACATGTCTGACTTAAGGTAGCTTTTGTGCAGACCAGCTGTGCAACAAATAAGGAAAGAAATACATATCTCATAATTCTTCAATACTTGGGAATCTAATACTTTGTTAGTTGTGCCTCATTTTGTAGTCTACTGAGTATTTTTGGACAAATTGATGATTGAAATGACCTTACCCTTGACCTATTAGTGGCCCATCTCTTTATCATGTAAAGTCTGATTTCCTTCAACATTGTAATTATTGGTTTTGTCCTCGTATGAACCAAAACACTATTAAAGGCTGCTGACATGTTATTAACCAAGGTATAACATTGAGTTGTGCTTGTGAACCTTGATCTTGACCAATACCTTCAATGAAGATGTAAGACATACAATCAGTATCAATTTTTTTAGAAAGTAAAAGAAAACTAAAGTGAACCACTGCAAACCTTGGAGGAATAGCTATCAAATGGCGAAACGCGTCTTGGTTGACCTCTTTTATACTTCTCATCTCCTTCTCCCATTTTTGTGGTGGGTTGTTGTAGCTGCCCTCCACATAAGGTTCTTAAGATTCTTTCCAGGGAGTTTCTTTTTGAAGTTGGCATATAAATGCCTTACACAAAATCTGTGTGCAACTGCAGGAAGTACATGTTGTACAATTGGTAACAGTCCTTGTCAATGAGTCAACAATAAGTTAGATGATATTGCTTTTAAAATATGGATATGAGATAAAAGACAATAAAATATAATGCAATTTACCTTCTATTGATTTGATATCAACGTAAACGAAGAACGCACCTTAGGTCCACCTAGGTCTTCAATGAGTAGCTCCATAAACCATGTTCAAGTGTCCTTGTTCTCCATCTCTACGATGGGTTATGCAAGTGGCAACATTTGATCGTTTGCATCTCGAGCAACAACAGTTAACAACTCACCACGATGTTTGTCTTTCAAAAACGCTCCATCAAGGCCAAGGATTGGCCTGCATGAGACAAAACTATCTTTGCATGCCTTGAGGCATGCGTAGAACCTCTTGAATATTGGTTTTCCATCATTTTCCTCAACTTTGACCTTGATAGTGGACCCTTGGTTTCTTGCTAATAGCTCATGAGCATAATCATAAACTCTATTATATTGCATTGTGAAGGACCCTTCCACTTCGTCTGAAGCATAGGCTTTCGCTCCGTAAGCCATATTTTTAGATATTCCTATGTTTCATTTCCTACTAATTTTATCTCTAATATCAACTCCCTTAACATTAGGATTCTCTCTGACTGTTTTTTCCAATTTTTTACTTAGCCATTTTGTATTCAATAGGCGCAACTTGTGCTCCCTACTGCATGTGTGCTTGTCCACCACAGTCCTCAATTGCCATGTATCTACTGCGTCCATGTAACCAAAATATGTCATCCAAGGACATTGTCCTTTTGCTCCCAGACATTTAAGCCTTATTCTTTTCTTATCATTTTTAACAAATTTGATATTTTTTTCATTCTCTAGTGCAAAGGTTTTGATGACATCCAAGATGTCTTGTTTGTGTCCAAAATATGTTCCCACTTTCTAGTTGAAAGCAACCATATTTTTAGGCATACTAAATGTAACAAAATTCTCATAACCCTTTTCATCATTACTTTCTTCATCACTGATGTCAGGAGAACTTAAGTTCCTCAGATTCCCATTCATCATTGAACAAACTGGTATCAATAATGTCATCTTCCAAACTTCAACCTCCATATTACCAGAACTTTCACTTTGTATGAAGTCACACTGGACATTTATGTTAACTAACTCATCCATACTATTCACCTTACCATTATCATCATCATCTGATGTACTCCATTCACAGACTTGTACTTCTATTTCCTCCAACTCTTCTACTTCTATTCTGTCAGCCTCCCCATCATGTAATTGTATCCGCTCACCCTCAACATCTTCTACTTCTAACCTCTCACCTTCACCATCATGAGCTTCTCTCCTCTCAGCCTCACCATGACTATCATGAACTTCTATTCTCTCACCCACAACATCATCTGTTTTTGTCCTCTCACCATGACCTTCATCAACTTCTAGCCTCTAACCCTCAACATCATCTGCTTCAGTCCTCTCACCATGACCTTTATCAACTTCTAGCCTCTCACCTTCAACATCATCTACTTTTATCCTCTCACCATGACCTTCATAAAATTTTGTTCTCTCACCCTCAACATCATTTGCTTCTATTATCTCAGCCTCACCATTGTCAACTTCTATCCTCTCACTGTCAGCACCTACCCCTCATCCAACTAATGTGTAACACCACAATCTCCCAAGGATTGACATACACCATCACTGTGGCCTGACCAAAATGTTCAGTTACACCACCATCATCTTATTATGTCCTCTCATCCAACACTACACCCAGATGCATCTCAGGTGCAACTTCCTCACCACCCTCATGCATCTCAGGTGCAACTTCCTCACGTCCTTCATCAACATTATATTCAATCATGTGAAAGACATCAGGTTGAGACATAGTGTGCACAACATATAAATTAGCTTGACCATTTAACCTAGCTAAATTGACCATATTTATGGCTCCTACGTCATCACACAAGGCTTCTAGCCTATCATCTAATACAGGACCACATCCAACAGAAAACCACAGATCCTGAAATTCATCATACCCAAGCTATTTTACTACACTCACTACAACAAAGTAACTCCACAAGTCAGGGTCAAAATACATAGTATCAGTTTCTCCTTCATACTTGAGGCACCCTTCGTTCACGAACTTCCCCCCGTGGTGAATAACAACCTCTATATCATCCTCCATCACAGACAACACAATGAACAATATTCTACACCTATAAATAATCGTAAAATGACAAAAAACACCATATATTAAAATGAATATCAAGTGATAATGACAGAAGAAATAAACATTAATTATGGGGGACCACAACCGCAATATGCATACAACACATTTTCGGACAACCCCAACCCCACATTCAAAAAAGCAAGGCCAGAGAACAACAAAAAGTACCAAATTATTAAATTCAAATCTATCTATACTACAGATACTAACCTTCCATGAAAATTCACTCCAACCACTTGCGATACACGTCCAAGGACTTCACGATTCACGTCGAACCTCCAGATACCAAGGCTTACTCGAATCACGAAGCTCCAAAGCCCTAATTAAGCAAATATCGTCTCCACTAACGACTTCGCGCAAGGTTGCGATACACTCTGCTTCATATTTTTAATCCCAATTTCTATTTTAATGAACCTTAAGTCCTAATCGCATTATACATTTCAGAAATCTCTATTTTTAAAATGTTAAATGTTATCAAATTCCACATATAAAGCTATGTGAATGTCACGTATAATAAACTTACCACGTCAACGTCCTAGGTAATAAAAAACTTAACCTTGTTAAGCCAATTTAACGGCAGGGACCAAATTGAGTTAATTTTTCACTTTTAAGGACTAAATTGGGGAAACCAATAATGGAAGGATCTAATTGAGAAAAACCAACATAAATAGGGACTGCGAAAGTGGTTTAACCTAAAATTTATGATTCATAGATTAACAATTAAAAGGAATAAATGATTACAATTGATATACATTAAATCCTTTAATCAGTAGAAATGACACGATGTGCTCACAAATGGAAACTATGACCCTTTATGTAACCTCTGACGGTTACTTTCTTTAGTTTTAATAATTATAATTTGACCCTTTCAACAAATTAAAATTATTATTAGTCTTTGCATAATATACTTTTCATGACAAATATACCCTTAGTTATATTTACTTAGTTAGATTACTTTATAAAGTTAACTAATAAAATATAATAACCCTAACACAATGTTGTAATATTTTTTGAATAAATTATTATATTTTGTTTGAATTGTTGTATCTAAAATTAATCAATTGTCATAGGACTTGAAGGCCTATGAATCTAAACAACATCTCTCAAAGACTATTTTAAGTCCCACATATAAGCTATCTAACTAGTCTAAATATCAAAACTAAAGCTATACTTGATGGAAGTATGAAAATTTTGGGGAACAAAATTAAATGGAATGAAATTAACACAAAAAGGTATCTTTTGACATTGTCTTGACTTATTTTCTTTTGGCACGTGATTGTATATTATTATGGTATTCATTGTTACTGAACTCATTTTTGTTTCCTCCTGGTATGCAGATACATGAAATAGAGTCGAAACTTGCACTGCAGAAGTTCCAGAATTCACAACTTAAAAGTCACTTTGAAGGTTTGTTATTCGATGGAATTCATTTTTTGTTGTTTTGGGCTCATGCACCAGCTAATTTGTAACTTCTGTGTCACCTTTTAGATTCATACAAATGTATGTATAGTTTGTTAGTTTCCACTCCAAGCTGATAGAGTCGGTGAAATTGTTTGTGTGTGGCTATAAAACCAATTATTTTATGGTATATGTTAAACACTCGTTCTTCACATTGACTACAGGATTGCAGAAGCACATGGAAGGACTGACCAAAGATGTGGAAAAATCCAATGAAATGGTTTTCACTTCTTTATCTTTTTATCCCTTTTTTATTTTGAGATTGCAGAATATTGAGTTATAAAAAGGCCTGAATGGGTCGTAAGAAAGGGTGAATTGTTTTGTTCTCGATCCCTGCAATAAAAGGAACTCGACCATTGTGTTGTGAAAGTGGTTTTACAAAATAAATAACTTATATGAATTAAATAAATAATTATAAAGATTAAAAACATTCTGCATCAAGTTTTTACAAACTGATAATATAATATCCTCGAAATAAATGTTTGATAGTTTGAATCTGTATATTTATCTTTTATTAACTAAAAGAAAGGATAAATAAATATCCCGTAAAATGTTCTCTATGGTTAGGGTTGAAAAAAATAACTTATTTGTAAAACTGATTCACTTTTACTAAAAGTTCAGTACACTATTTTATGGTTTAGTTTTTAAAAACTGAACTTATAACATTTTTGGTTCAGTTAACTGCAAGAACTATATCTACTCTTTCTTCTTCTCCAGTTCCTGTTCATTTGTTTCATCTTGCCAAAAAAACGTTATTTAATAATAAAATATTAATAAAAGAAACTGTTGACATAAAAAATTAATAATGAATTTTGTAAGACAAAATTTTTTAATCACAAATTTTTATATTTTTTTTTCAATAAACATATATTACTTTTTAAATAATATTATTTTAAGAAATAAAAGTAAAATATATTTTTTTAATTTAATTTTATTAAATGATTAAATAATAGAAATCATAAAAGAAAAAAGACTATATAAAAAAATAATACTTTAAATATATTATATTGTTTAACATATTATTAAATATGTAAAAATATGTTAAAAAAAACTTTTAGTGATATTAAAATGTGTGTAAGCCCACATACTAAAATAATTATTTATTTTAAAAATCAACTAACTTTAAAATAAATATCAATATTATTATTTTTAAATGATAGTATTTTACAGACTAAAACTAAAATATATTTTTTAACGTTAAATTTTATTAAATGACTATGTAATGAAATATCATAAAAAAAATAGTAATATAAAAAAATTAATATTATATAAATATCAAATAACAAAAAAATCAACAAATGTTTATTAAAACTAACTTTTCTAGTATCATCTTTTATTATATTATAATAATTAATAAATATTAGTTTAATTTTTACATAATAAAATATAAATAATAAATAATTGATTAATAAAACAATTTTATGAGACAACAAAATAAATATAAATAAAAAGTTATTTTAAAATAAAATAAGTAGATAAAAAGATAAAATAAATTATATCCACGTATTAAAAAAATATAAATAAAAAATTAAAAAAAATAAATATAAAAGTAAAATAATATTCGCGAATAAATATAAATAAAAAAATAAAAAATAAAATAAAATAAAATAAATAAATAAAAAATTAAATAATTTCCATACACATATAATAATAAAATTTATATAAATAAAATAAAAAATAATAATATTAAATGATTAAAAAATTAATTTGTAAAACACTTATAATAAAATAAAATAAATTTAATATTTTTTTTATATTATAGCATATAATAGATTTTTTAAAAAACTTCTTAAAGAAAAAATGTTAAATAAAAAATATTTATAAAATCATAATATTTTTTAAGTAAAATTTAAATATTTTTTAATTAAACGAATTCTTCAAAAATATTAAAAGAAAAAATGTTAAATAAAAAGTATTTATAAGATCATAATATTTTTAAAATTTAAATATTTTTTATTTAATGGATCCATCGGTTAAAAGCTTCAAAAATATATATTGTTATACTTTTCAATTTCAATTAAAAAGTTACTTTAATAATTTATTTAATATAATTACTGTGTTGTTTCAATGTATGAGACGGCTACCATTTAAAAAATTTAAATAATTAATATTTTTGTAATAAACTTTTATAATTACAGTTATATGTGTTTGTATGTCAATTTTGTAATAAACTAAATTGATATGAGATTTCTTAATGAAATCGTGCGCTTTTAAAAGGGTGAGACCAAATTCCTCAATTAAATCAGTAGCAAGTAAACCTTGAATAACAAAGTTGATATCCCATGTCTGGCTTCCAATAGTACCCTACATTATATACACAATCTTCAAAGTTATTATAGTTTTACATACCGTCGCCACCCAGTTTGACTTTGGAACAACAACACCGTCAGCTTCACCAGTGACCCCGCCGTCCCAAACTCTGTTGCTGGCAGAGCACTTTACTCTGACCTCGTCAGATTCCGGCAACTGGGGTCCCTTCCTCCGGCGAGCTTCTCCACCTTCTTCTCCTTCTCTGTCACCAACCTCAATCCATCCTCTGTCGGCGGCAGCCTCGCCTTCGTCATCTCACCAGGCTCCAGCGCTGTCGACGATTCCGACGGCTTCCTCGGTTTGCAAAACACTCGGTGAACGCATGGATCGAGTATGATGGAAGCAGCAAAGGGTTGCGCGTGTGGGTCTCGTACTCGACTGTGAGGCCGAAAGATCCGATTTTGAAGGTGGATCTCGATGTCGGTATGTATGTTAATGATTTCATTATGTGGGGTTTTCTGGGTCTACCCAAGGTAGCACGGAGGTGCACAGTGTTGAGTGGTGGAGTTTCAATTCTTTTTTCGATTCCGCGGCGACTCTTGCCACCATGTCAGCACCCTCCGCCACTTCACCACCTGAACAGAAGGAAAGTAAGTCTTCTAGGAAGGGTACTGTGGGGGCTGTTGCTGGGGTTGTGACTGCTAGTGCTTTTGTTCTTACTCTCTTTACTGGTGCATTCATTTGGGTGTATTCTAAGAAGGTGAAGCGAATGAAGAAATTTGATCAATTTATTGAGTTGGAGATTATTAGAATGCCTAAGGAGTTTAGCTACAAGGAGCTAAAATTTGCCACTAAGGGGTTCAGTGCTAATATGGTCATTGGTCATGGTGTTTTTGGGACCGTGTACAAGGGTGTGATGCCTGAGAGTGGTGACACTATTGCGGTGAAGAGGAGAGAGAAGAGAGAGAAAAAGCTGAATAGTACAAAGCAAAAAGCTGGACAACAGAGGAAAGAAGAGAGAGAAGAGAGAAAGTACGTAGATTAGCATGAAATTAACATCGTTACTGCCAACTTAACAGACAAGACCTTATTCATACAATTTTCATAACATAAGGACCCAATGTCTTCATTTATAAAATCGGATATAAAACAGAAATTAACCTCTTAACATGAGGACGAAGTAAGCATTTAAACCATTAGATAATTAACCGTTGATGTTCATAAGGATGCTTATGCTTTGAATGGAAATATAGTTGAAGATGGTATTATACATTTCACTACTTTACTCACTAGCTTTCTAAATAGCTCTCTTTAGACCCTATAACAGACACTAAACATGTGAGTCAGTTTCAACGAGACCATCCCAAACCTGCAGTGCCAACATTTCCAACTGGTTGAATAGGTTCCACCAAGCCCTTCGTAGAGCTTCCAAGCCCCTCCCCCTGCATAAATCATATAAAGCAATTATTCTACAATCATAATCCCAAACCATTCGAAAATATGTGATAGACTTGGCGTTGTTCTTCATGGCCTAATGGCGTGATGAGAAAGGTTCCTAAACAAGGTTCGACTATTTTGTGATGGATAGTGTAATCATGATTGTCATGTAAAAATCATATTATGATTTTTTGATAACAGACGATGGAAATATTATTCTTTTGTTGGTGGATGAAAATTAAACTTTTATTTTACATGGGTAGGGGGTTGTGTGGCTCATTTCAAGACCTACTACATTACTAAATTCAAATACACCTGTCTTTCTCATGGTGTGGCGCCTTTTGAGCTATAAGTTTGTCGCATAGGAAAGAGTGAATTTGTAATGAAAATTCTGAAGATTGAAGAAAAAATAAAGTAATTTGATGATAAGTTTGAAGATACCTCCTTCCAACCCATGCTTTTCAGAAGTTTTCTGGCATAACTACCTGCTCCAAATGACATCTCCAAGGCCTCTGATGCAGCTTCTTGAGGACAACCATCAGGTGAAGATGGCGTATTATAAATATCTGGCAGATTCTTCTGTCCTGGACCCATGCCGAAGCCACCATGCAATATTCTTCTTTCAGCAGCCCTATCTCTGTATTGATGTTTAACTTGCTGTCAGAGCAAACAAAAAACGAGTTGAAGGTTAACCGATTCTGGATATATCCTTAGATGTGGTCAATTGTTCTATAGAAAGGGTGATCATGTAAGAAGGGAAAGACAAGTTCGGAGCCTTTATCTCTATGTTGTTATATTCTCTCTTTCCTATTCGATCCAGTCAACTTCCATAACCCACAACTCTTATTGAAGTGGTCACTTTCCACTCAAATATGTTATGAGAAAGGAAAATTATAAGCCATAGCCTCATGTGTTACATATACTACCTTTCATCCTACGTCCTTTCTCAAGAAGTTGGGCATCCATTTATCTACTATAAAATTAAGAAAAAATGCAGCTATTTGTTTGATTTCAACATTAGACTACACACCTTAGATACAGAGGGCTGACTTGGTAATGCAGACAAATCCTTCTCTACAGGGATATCATCTGAAACTGAAGCAGAGCTTTCACTGGACTTGGAGAGCTGAGTGATTTTTCTATTAGGTGATAGCTGGGGAAAATCCCAATGTTTTGTTGGATTTGAGGAATCATAAGTTGATAATGAAGCCATATATTTTGCACTAGGATTTCGCAATCTGTACACTTGTCCTGGTAAAAGAACATGATGAGCATATGTATTTACCCCAGAGAGTATTTCTAGCCCTATCATTTTACTGAAAATTCCCATACTTCTTCATTTTAAAACTACTCACTCATCCATGAGAATGAAATTTATGACAGGTTGTATAGAAAGGCATACAAGCAAGAAAGTTTTAATTTTTTAATTACATGTTAGTAAATGCCTCCATTATCACTTTTTTAATACTTATATCTCCTTAGGAATGACAACAAAATTCATACTTGTAGATATCCACAAGTAAAATCTGCTATATCAAACAAGTACATTTAATGGATACTAGCCAACAACGGGTATAAGTATTTTAGATACCCACCTATTAACGGGACAAGTATAGGTATTGCATGATCCAACCTACAATATACTTACATTTGTTTCTCGTGATTTTTATTTGAATATTTTTTTTTTGGGAATAAGTGATCAGAGTAAAGTTAATGACAAGGAAAACGCTAAGAATTGAGAAAAATGGTTAATAATTTTATTGTAAATATTTATCTTTTAATTTAGACTTGTAGAATTAAAATTGGTTTTAAAGAGATTAATTTTATTTAAACTTATATTTTGCATTGCAACTTATATGAATTTGCCTTTTAGAAAGATTAATTTTATTTGAACTAATATTTTATGAAGCAATTTTACTTGAATTATACTTAAAGATCAGTTTTTTATGAGGTTAAAGAAAAAAATTTAAACAATCTTAATAAAAGATTGGCTTAAATGCTTATTTCGTCCTCATGTTAAGACGTGAATTTCTGTTTAGTACCCGGTTTTAAAAATGAAGACATTGGGTCCCGATTTTATGAAAAGTGTATGAATAAGGTCCTGTCCATTAAGTTGACAGCAACCGCGTTAAGTCCATGCTGATGTGGCCGTACTTTTTCTCTTCTCTCTTCTGCTGTCTAGCTTTTTCTATCTCTTGTTCAGCTTTTTCTTTGATGATTTGTTGAACTTGTTCTTTCTTTGTGGACCTTATTTATATATTTTTCATAACATAGGAACCCAATGTCTTTATTTTTAAAACCGGATACTAAACAAAAATTCACCTCTTAACATGGGGACGAAGTAAACATTTAAGCCTAAAAGATTTAAAAAAATCAAGAAAAAAAAACAAAACAAAAGAATCCATGGATATCCATGTGTATAAATATAAAATAAACAAAAGAATCCATGGGTATTCACGAGTATAAAACAACCTACAAGGTACCTGACAAACAATAGGTCGGGTATTTTAGACAGTGCGGGTAGTAAGTAGCTACCATACGTTGCTCCAGGCACCCATTGTCATCCCTACTAATGACAGGGTGTATGATAAGTATTAACAAGTGCTAGAGTAAAATGCAAACCTGTTCTAACTCGTACCAGATCAAGATGTGCTTCACAAATGGGAGCAGATCTTAATTTCCCTCCACCAGAAGGGATAGATGGATGTTGTTTTGCAGATGGTCTCACCAATCTTCCAACCAACCTTGCAACTTTATCTTTTTCATCTCTTTTGAATCTCGTAACCATTTCCCAATCCCACAAGTCCACAATTGGAACCTCTAAAACCAAATCTTTCCCTGATTCAGTAACTTGACCATATTGAGCTCGCCATTTCTCTTCATCCAATAACATACCTGTAAGGAAGAGCAAGCCTATTTAAGAGATAGATCAAGTCTATTTAAGAGATGAGTCAAGTCTATTTAATACCTTCATCTATGGTACTTCTATCAGCTATGTCACATTCATCCTCCATGTCCGGGATCCACTCACCCTCTTCCAGTTCATAAGAGTTGTCGTAAGCTATACCTTCATCTACAATACTTTTACTATCAGCTAAGCCATTTTCACCTTCTTGTTTTGGGTTCCACTCACCTTCCACTTCATAAGTTTTGCTGTAAGCTATACGTTCAGGAAACAAATTCATTTACAAACTGTGTTAGCTACCACATAACAAAAAATGATAGAAGTTATGCACAAACCATCAGCTGCTAAAGTGTTATATCCATCATCTGTTTCCAGCGGCACTGTCACGCCATCAGCTTCACTTACTGATATATTCTTGTAGCCAGACAAGTACAGATCAATAAGTGTGTCCTCTAACCTGTTAGTTGGCAAATGACTAATTTACATATGAAAAGTTTGAAGGTAAAAATCATCAATGGAATAAGGATGTGCAAGTTGGATACCATTCTGATGGTGGTGGAGGTGGCTTTTCACAAGTTGGACTACTCACAGAATTTCCATCTGTTTCAAAGACAGACACTTAAGATAAATTAAGTTACTCATATTAACTACTGCTGCATTTGAAACATCAAAATGTTCGAAGAGGAGTAGAAGACCAATTGTCTACTATATTAATACAATCAAAGTGCAAATATCGGGCATTTGGCAAGGCAGCACTTGGTAGCAAGCCCCTGTCCCTGCATACTGTGACCTATCATCATTATACTATAATATTGTTGACAAGATTATTTTTTATAACATTGTCGGGAACTAATGCAAATGCAGAAACAGAGTTGAAAGTTCATATACATACCATCAAGTGCTTCATTAGCCAGGATTCTTGTCTGTAGGTTTGTTTCAGATCTATTTTCAAGAAAGGAAAAATAATCCTCGATGTCGTTCCCATCACAGATTTGTTGAGGACTTCCTGTGGTAGTTTCCTTGCACAGATATGTGTCTGCATTGTCGTCCTAAGCATCAAGCAATCAAACTACATTTATAACATAAAACATTGATTTAAGAATTTATCTATTAAAAAATGTTAAATAGATTATTTAGAAGTCCAACTCCAAACCTACCTTATTGGAATCTAAAAGTACATAATTCCCATCCTCAAATTTGTAATAAGCACCATCTCTGCTGCTATAATACCACCCGGCATTAGGGTCATGGTAAAATCCACTACTGCACAAAGTCAAATACATTTCCTCAACAAATGAATATGGGGGGAAAGTTAACGAAGGAAATTTATTCTAACAAGACGAAAGAATAAAAGTAGCTCGTTATATTCATGATTTACATCAGTACAGACAACCAGACGCAAACCAAATAAAAAATAAAAGGAAATATCTGTTATGTTGGAGGGCGTGGAATCAAATAAGTCATTCCTGTGTTTGATCAGGATGTTGGAAAGAAAAAGCTCATTCCCAATCCCATTTAATTTCATCTAAAAAACCAGAAATTACTCTCCATCATATTTTCTTTCCGACAATTCTAACATACCAGGCATAAGAACGGAGAAAGGTAGGGTAATTATTTCATTCATATTCATATCAAACAGAGTGATAGAAGCTGACCATTCTGTTTTCATTCCATCCACATCGATAATTATGGTATTAAACGCTAATTTGAAGACATGATAGCTTCGGAGTCACGCAATATGTTCAGAGGCTCAGCAGATATAAACAATCACAGATACACGATGAAATTTTAACGTTCCACAGATAGGAACTACTACAAATTAAACTGCACGAAAGAATGAATAACCATAGCTTGCAGAAATTCTCATGCAATGAATAATTAAAATGCGAGCATGGCTTTGTTAAGGATTAAGAGCAAACAGAATAATGATTGATTTGTTTGGTGAGAATTGTTGTTCGAAATTAGGGGTGAAAAGAAAACCTAGCGTGGAAGTAAAGCTGTGATTTGTGATCCCAAACAAAGGTAGAATCACTATTTTCACGATTTTCAGAATCTGCGTCCATAGCTTCTGCACTTCAATGGCTGAATCTCTCGTCGGCGTTGGAATCTCCACACTATCTTCTTCATGCTTCTTGGCCCAACCCAGTATTCCCCTTCTCAAATTCTACATCAACTTTTTAATTAGAGTGTATAACCAATAAATTTTTAATTAAGGCGTATAACCAATGACTTGGCTGAAATTAATCCTATATATTAATTAAGTTTTTTTTTTTTTATATTTGAAATCATAAAATTTTATGACATACGTAAACTATTATCCTTTTTACTATTTTATATATCATTCTTCAAAATTTCACTTTTTAGTAGAATGATACTTTAACAAAAGCATTTGACAATATTTTGACACTGACACATGTCAAAATGTGAGTGGTGCATGTAAAAAATAATTTTTAAATATGATAATGAAGTGACAATAGAATTGGAGCAGGTTTCAAGTTTTTGGTTCCTTTTCTCTTTTCAGATTTTGAATATGAGGAAGCTTCGAGAGAACCGAGAGCACGAAACCAAGAGAGAGTCTCCTCTTCCCTCCACCCAACCACCTATTGTCGTTGGAGTGTCGCCGTTCGTAGAGAGAATGGCGCTTCCTCCCACCAAATTTGCCTAAGTACCTATGAGACCATCGAAGGTCCTAGCCTAGGGGTTTTTTCTTGGCCTAAGGTGAGTGATAACGGACTAACCTTGTGTGGTAGCTTCGGGTGGGCCAACTGTTTCACCACAACAAGTGCACAAACTGTCATAGCTACATATTCATACTAATCCGGATAGTCAAGTCTAAGGTCTTTATTGGTTAAGATGTTTGGAATGATGTATGTGATATAAATGATTTATGTATGTTATGTTATAAATGTGATACGATTTCTTTGGTATCTAGCTTACCCTTATTTTTCTGTTGTCTGTGTCTTTGTATGTTGTTTCTCTTTTGCAATGATCACCTAATGGTAAGAGCTTATAGATTCACCTTTTCAGTTGTTCCATCTAGAGGTGAGGTAGAAGCAAATGAGTATCTAGAGAAGTAGATCTCTTTTTTGAAGAATATTTGTTTTACCTAGTTGTTCTTTTAGCATTTATGTAACGTTTCATTTTGGTAGTTTATACTAAAAATGGGATGTTACATTATCGGGTATTTTAATTAAATTTTTATGAGAGTATCTTCTGAAATTATAATTTGGGAAAGTAATCTAAAAATTCAATTGTAAAAAAAGTTTAAAAAATGGTGGTGTGAATAGTAAAATGTTCAAATGTTGTCTTATTCTAAATGGTAATATCATTAAATGCATTTTGAAAATTTTTCCATTCGAATTGTTTCATTAGTGTAGAATTTAATATATTCCTATGTTAGGTGCATTGTGATGACTGGAATTCTATTATATATACTTTATGATATATTACCTTTTTTATCAATTAATATTATATATTTATATTTGATGTCTAAATAAAATAGAGTTTCCTAAGCGGTATTATATTTCATTGTGATCATAAAAACTTCGTTTACATTTTCTAAGAGTATCTATGAATAAAGTGTTTTTTTTTGTAAGAGTTTCTTGTCAATAAAAGTATTAGCTAGTATACATGACTTCTTTAAAAGTGAACCAAACTTACTCATATAAGAAATTTTCATTAATATTAAGAATTATATATTTACAATATTTACTTTAAAATAATATGTTAAAACACTTCTACGAAATTTCCAGTAAAAAAATATATACTGAAATTTACTCTTATCAATAAAATAATATTTTAATATAAGTCCCTACATATAAGTTTTTAAATCTTAAAAGAAGTTATTTATATCAAATATTCTTATTAATTCTGTAACATCCCAAAATTATACAATCAGCAACTATATAATAGAATATTAACATGTATTAATATGATAAAACAGTTTTACAATTAAATAGAGCAGTGTGCAAAAATGGCCGAACGACCTTACATATACACACAAAATAACGAGCGTTCACAAAAGAATGAGGACGAACGGTTTACAAAACAATGACCGAACGTCCAACTATTTACAACCAACAAAAAGGCACTCGCTCATAAGCGACCTGCTATTCTAATTTTACTAACTAAAACTGAACGCCTTTAATGCTCGGTCTTCACTTCCACTTCAACGAGATTCTCCTCAGCTAGGATTTCCTCTTCAAGTGTTTGCTCCAGAGAAGTATCACCTTCTGCTCACATCCACACGGATGATCATTGCAAGGACAAGACGGATATACATATACAAACAACACAATGGAAATGCAAGGGTAAGCTTATTGAATTTAACTCAAGTCAAACATACTTTTCATACATATCAAATACACAATCAAATAAGTCACAACACATACATTCAATTCCACCATTAACTCAATCAAATTCCTGGAACTAGACCGACCGTCCGGACTTGTATGAATTCTGTGTAGCTACGACGTCCGTGCACCCAGGTGGAAGAGTTGGAATACTCGTCAGCTGCCACCTGAGGTTAGTCCGTTCTGTCCAAGTTACAGTTATGGACTAAGACCTCCTGCCATTCCCACACATGACATGCTCCTCTCTACTTGAGAACAAGCACTCACGGAATATCAGGATGAACCGCCAGCTAAGCTTACCACATTCATACTTTACAATTCTCAATTTTTCAACCAAGAGTCGTTCCTCCCTGGAACGCTCGTTCAAATTCCACAATCACAATCTCATTTATCATAGTGTTCGCACATCTTAATTCAACCTCTTATTAACACTTTCATTCTTTGTTCCACTTGCATAAAAAGACGAACGTTCAATCCTCTTTATAACGAGGACGAACGTCAAGAGTGAGATCAAGAAAGACTCCTTTGAATCAGTTAAATGAACTAATTCTAGTACGATCCAAATAATACTTAGAAAAAATCTAAGTTCAGTAACACTTGAGCGAATCCAATGAATATGTAAAATCACAAGTTGTTTGGATAAATAAACTGGACAAGATTTAATTCAGGAGACAACTCGCCAGTAAATGACCGAGGGCGAAAATAGACGTTTAATGAAATTCTTGAACGAACGTCACTGAGGTATTGGACGAACGTTACTAGATCTATTGGACGAATGCTATTTAGATTTATGGACGAACGCTATTTCAATTCAGGACGAACACTATTACCGTTCGTTGATAATTAAGGAAGGAACGAACTTTCGGTATATGACCGAGCGTTCTTTTACCACATACGCATTTGGACGAGCGTTCGGTATAAGAACGAGCGCTACTTAGGACGTACGCTTTTGAGTCTAAACTTATTTGCTGATTCAAAATCATAGAAATTTGGAATTTTCATAATATGGGATACTTAAAGTTTATGCTTTAACAATTTGACTAAGTGTAAGATGGTAGATTTTCAAGCTTCTCAATTCCTCACACAACACTCATGAGATCTACGTTTGGCCGAACGCTCAAACGTAAATTATGTATAAGAGGGCGTTCGTACTCAAAGGGAAATCCTTTCCAAATGAAAGGGTTCGACTATTTCAAGGAATTCACTATGAATACCGAACGGTCAATGACCGTATCGATAACGAACGTTTATTTTCATAGACTTAATTAATCAAACTCATCTTACAGTATACAAAATTTTCCAGTATAAGCTTTCATACATCAATTTACTCAAATCATTATACAAATCCATGCATTTTCACACATCATCTCATCATACAACTCATTTTACAATTAAATCAAACCATAGAACATTGCATCATTTTCATACATCATTTCAGAATCATTTTCATATACGAACAGTCCAATATCATGAATCATATTTCAAGCAGCATATAAACGCACATACAGTACAGAAAATCACATGAATTAAATCTAATAAGCTTCCCTTACCCGGATCAGTAGTGATCGTTCTAAAACGAGTGATCTTGGCTTGTCCAAATATGGTTCTATCAACTTTTCTCTTGAACTCTTCTACTAAAACTAAAAGAAACACAAAGAGCTCGGTTTAGACCCATGCATGCAGACGGAACTGGTTGCAGAATTCCAGAAAAGAGCGTCCAAGTATAAACTTACCAGAACCGGAAGTTGTTCGGTTCAAGATGGAGCTCACGGTGCAGGGAACGTCTCTGCGTTTTCTGAAACGTGATCGGAGAAGAGGATGGTGAGTTGCAGAAGAGAGAAAGATAAGAGTTCTAGAGAGATGGAGGAGAAAAGGAAAAGTCTGAGTTTGGAAAGGGAGAAGGTGCGCGTAGAGAGTGGGAGATTTTCCAGAAAAGTTACTTTTGTTCAAATCCCACTGTCAGACGGACGAGCGTCCCTCTAGACGACACCTGCACCCCACCACTGACTTCAGAAGTTTCCAAATTGACAAGTGGCGTGCATCCAGGGCTCGTTCTCAGTGGATTTTTAATGCATTGAGTTGCGTGGCATGGTGAATTAATGGAAGCTGACAGGTGACTAAGCATGGTATTTAATGAGGCGTGACAAATTCAAATCACATTAAATAGTATTTCACTAACTATAAATTCAAATGGTATGTTAACCTTGGCTTGACATGGAAAGAATTCTTAAAAAAAAAATGAGACTGCATATCTGAGGACTCGTGCATATCTGAGGACTCGTGAACTTAAAAAGACCTTGGAAAATTTGAAGACCTAATAAAATGGCTAAAACAAAAGTTTGAATGACCAGATAACGAGACTCACATCAATATTTTATAATCTCTTTTATATTTATTATTATTATTATTTTCTTAGTAAAGTGTTCAGTGACACATTCTAATTATATAATATTTAAACTATAAAAAGGAGCTATCACATTATTAATAAAATAGATCAGTTAACATATAAAAAAACATAAAATTATTTTTACAATCATTTAAAATAATTATAAACATCAACTTTATATACAATGTACAAGTATCAAAATTATATACAGAAAAGTGTCTCAAAACTACAAAAGAAAAACTAACTACTAAAGAAAATACTACTATAGACCCTAAACATCTAGACCATCACCTCTTAATGTCTACTCCACCATTAAGTTAACATGATCTGCTCACACCTATTAGATGTTCATTGCCAAAAGAAAGCAACACATAGAACAATACAACCAAGAAACATACAAAAAGGGTAAGCTAATTGTAAAACAATTAAACATAGAAAAATATGATTCATCATACAATTCAATTCACACATAGTATAACATTTTTCCTGTTCACATCAAAGACTCGGACTTGGCCAACCCTTTACAATATAGTATAAATGTCGAGCCATGAAAAAGTTTTGCACTTGTGTGGTAGAACAACTGACTCACTCAAAGCTACCACATAAGGTTAGTCCATTAAAACACTCTTTGCCACCATGAAGAAAATCCCTAGGTTAGAACATCCTAATCCTCTGATGACATGACTCATCACTCTCTAATTGAGCATGGATGATCATTAGAGTTTCAGAATAACCTTCATATTGGCTTTCTTACATTTATACTAAACACATATGAAATCCCCAATAAGAAATTCCTCCTTAGAATTATTTTCCACAACATTTCATTAACAATTTGATAACCTCATAATACATTACGTCCAAGCATATGAAACCATGAAACATCCACGAAAGAACCAGAAACAATCCAATCAAGTATCACAAATCACAAAAAATACATTTTTGGAAACCTACAAATTGGCGCTCAAGCGCCTCGAAACTGGTGCTCAATGCCCTGAAACTAGTGAATTGGCACCCAAGCACCCAAGCGCCCTAGAAGTAGCGCTCAGTGTTAGATTCCAAAGAGTTAATGCCCATGCGCCATGACAGTGGCGCTCAACACCGCAACAAAAACTAAGGCACTTCTAAACTGACTTTAGACACTTCTCCCACCACTTTGATTGATTCCTAGGACCCTCTAGGTACTAAGAAACCTCATCAAACACAACTCTAACTCAATTTGAGTACTTCAAACCAAATTCAATTTACTAGACTACCTAAACTCATTTATATTCCTCCTAACACCAATTTTAACAAACCAACAACATGAACAAGTCATAATTGACTCAACAACATACCCTAAACCATCTAATTCATCATAGACCTACTCTTTTATAAATTCACTACCCAAAAGCCCCTTATTTAGACTTAAAACATGTAAAAACACACTCACCAACCATCTATTCTATCCTAAATCAGATTTTACTGGTTTGAAAGATTCAATAAGTCTTAAATGACTTCAAAACTGACCTCAAACTGTTGTTTTCCCATACCAACTATTTTCTCATGATTTCACCTATCAAAACCCTCTAATTTAACTCTAAAACAAGTATAAAAATGAACTCAAATTCTTTCTCTCAACTTAATTTTATACTTTAACCATTTATGGGCCTAAACCATATATAAAAGACCTTATAACACTTACCAAACTGCAAGTTCCTCATCAAACTCATTATTCCAAAAATTGGTATACCAACACCTATCAACCCAAACCCCAAATTAATATTTTAACCTCCTCTTTCACGAATATCATCATCCATACAAATTTTCATAAAAAACATTTCCATTTTAGCATACATGAACTTACACAACAATTCATACATTTATAAATTCTCAAGATTTCATTATGTACACAATAATCACTATTTACTCAATTTAGAACATCCAAGCTATCATATAACTATATAAACACATCAATAATAGATTTAAAACTTCCTATTACATATTTGAAAGATGAATTAGCTTATCTTATCTTAGGGAGAACTACTACGGCTCTAAGAACACCCAACTATTGCTTTTACAATAAGAAACTTTAGAAAAGCTTACAATTCACTGAATTTTAATCAAAATAAAATCTTAGAACCTCAATTTAACCAAGAACCAAGGAAGAAACACATTTGGTACATGCAAAACAAATTTTTATGCATGATCATAAACTGAGAATAAAAAGAAAAAGTGATAGAATCTTACTTGCTCTAAACAAAGAACTGATAGGATGGAATTGGAGATTACTCCGCGGTGATCTTCTAGGAACCTCCTAATCATTAAACAAAATGATTGAAGAGTGAGAAAAATATAAAGAAGCGAGAGAGAATTAGGAGGAAGAGTTTTAGATAGATAGTTGAGTATTTTAAGTAATGAAACAATTTTAAGAAATTTTATTTATTATTTAATTATTGTAATTTTATAATACTTGATCTCATTATTTTAAAAAAAATCTACCAACTTTAACATTTTATCTTTTAGTTCTTACATTTATAATCTTATTTTTTATATTGTTATTATTTTTATTTTATTTATTTATTATTATTATTATTTTATTAATAAACTATTTATAACCTCATTTTATTTATTTATTATTATTACTTTTATTTTATTAATGAGGTGTCTAAAACCACAATATCAATTATACGAGAGTGTTTGTAATATTTAACCACGATCAAATAAGTTTAACTTTTCATTGTCAAAGAATCCAATTTTTTTTTGCAATGTGTAAAAAAAAAAGGGTAAAGAATAAAATATTTCCTTCAAGATTAGTTACATATTAATGCTAATTTTTTTTCTCTAATAAAAATACATAAAAATTATTTAAACTAAATCCGTGTCCATTTACTCAATCATTAAATTCAAAAAAAGTTACCAAGATTAAAACTTTTATACTAAGATTGAATTTTCTTTTATGATACTAATGAAAAATGATAATACTATTTATACTGAACCGACTCAACTTCTTCTATTACTCTCAGACTAGATTGATTAATTTACAATTATCAATTAAGTAATTTATTATGCATAGGAGATAAATAGAGATATTTAATAAATATCTCATTATTTTTTTCATAATTACCTTTTCCTAAACATTTTGTTGTCTAGAATAGTTTTTGAAATATATAATTAAAGAGTGTTTCATCCTACACCTCCAACATCTCATCCTGCACCTCCAAAAATTCCATTTTTAACCTTCTGACATATGCAGCTTCAACTTTTCAAAAATTTTATTTTTTAATAAATATATTTTTATTTTCTTCTCTCTTATTAAAGACACTTTAATAAATACATTTTTATTTTTTTCTCTTTCTTATTAAAGTTCCTCTGCACCATTTTAATAATAATCTAATTTAATTTAAAATTTAAATATTATTTAATATAATTTTATATTTTAATAATTATTAAAATATGATTTATATCATAATAATAGTTATATTAAATATATAAAAATCAAATAACTAAAATAAAAATAATAATGATAAAAATAAAAAATAAAATAATAATAACAATAATATAATATTTGCTTTAATATATTCAAATATATTAAATTATATTAAAATATTACAATAAATTAAAGAGTTATTAAATTTTAAACAAAAACAAAATTTTTAAAAACTTATTTATTGGATAGTTTTTTATTTAAAATATAATATATATTTTTATAATAGTTTTATTAAAATTACTAAAAGTAATAATAATAATAAAAATAATAATAATAATAATAATATTTAAAATGACATTTAATATATTTAAATATGTTAAATTATATTAAATTATTAAATTAAATTAAATAATTATTAAAATTAAATAAAAACAAAATTTTGAAAAGTTCGGATACCCATATCCGATTCATATGTTATCGGGTTTCTATATCCGATGAACAAATTTTAAATTTATTTTCTATTTAAACTTTAATAATTATTTAATTAAATTAACATTTAATATAATATAATATATTTAAATATCTTTTATGTGATTTTCAATACTATTTTTATTTTCATTATTATTAACTTTATTTTAGTTATTTTATTTTACTTTTTTAATAAAATTATTATAAAATATAAATAATATTTTAATAATATTAAATTAGAAAAATATAATAAGTAATATTATTATTTTTAATTAAATAAATATTTAGTAAATTTAAAAAAAACTATTAACATTTTACGGTATCCAATAAATAAGTTTTTGAAAATTTTGTTTTTATTCAAAATTTAATAACTGTTTAATTTATTGTAATATTTTAATATAATTTAATATATTTGAATATATTAAAGCAAATTTTATATTATTGTTATTATTATTTTATTTTTTATTTTTATCATTATTACTTTTATTTTTGTTATTTGATTTTTATATATTTAATATAACTATTATTATTATATAAATCATATTTTAATAATTATTAAAATATAAATTATATTAAATAATATTTAAATTTTAAATTAAATTAGATTATTATTAAATGGTGCAGAGGAACTTTAATAAGAAAGAGAAAAAAATAAAATGTATTTATTAAAGTGTCTTTAATAAGAGAGAGAAGAAAATAAAAATATATTTATTAAAAAATAAAATTTTTGAAAAGTTGGAGGTGCATATGTCATAAGGTTAAAAATGGAATTTTTGGAGGTGCAGGATGAGATGTTGGAGGTGTAGGATGAAACACTCATAATTAAAACAGTCTTGGGCCTTTTGCATAACCACAAAGCCCAATGCCGTTTAGATTTGCGGCTCTAACCCTACTATAAAACTCACATCCAAAGCTCTTCCTCCGTATGATTAACTCTCTAGGGTTGGCTTCTGAACGGAGTGGGAACTATGTCAGTGTCTTCAATCTCTGTTACTGTCTCACAGTTATTCAGTAGCTTGTGATTCTCTTCATCGCAGTCATTATTATTGTACTTAATTTTATGAATGTTCGATCCCTGTGAGGAAGATCTCCCATAATTGATAGGAAGTGCCGTATGACAATCTAAACGCAGCGCCAAACGAAGAACTTGTTTCTTTGTGGCGCTGTGTGTGTGATTTGGAACGGGTCTCTGAGGGTTTTATATTTTTTTAAATTGTTTTTTAGTTTTTAATCTGGTTTTTTAGGGTTAGGTCCGATGCCACGTCGCTGGTAGCTTTAATTCAGCGGTGACGAGTGATGCTATGATTGGACCAAAATCAAAAGCGAATCACATTTGTTTCGCATTCTGATAGGAATCTGTGGATTTCATACTTTATGATCTGCAGAGCCGTTTTGTGCGATTACATTTTTTTTATTGTTTGTTTGATCTTTATGTCGTTTGTTTCTTGATTGTCATGCGTGTGGCGAAGTCGACGATGATTTGTTTTAATTGGAATTACCGTCTGATATTTGATGAGAATTTCTGGCTGACTGAGGCTTCGCATCTGCTTGGCTCAAAAATGATTCGACTTTTATGTTTTGATTTATCTTCGGTGTTACGTTTTATCGATATGCCACTGCATTCATCTTGATATGCAGATGCACGAATTAGCATTGAAACTGAAATTGCATTAGTCTTAATTCGTAACCTAGAAGTCAATTTGATGGTTTGCCTTTAATGGAATTCGCTTTTTGTTCTTTTATTATTATTTTAAATTTTTAATTATTAGAATGTTCAAGTAAATAATTGTAAGGTATTTTTTCCTCACCTTCATATTTCTTTCCAGTACCTCCATGATTTTATTAAAATGACTTACTATCCTTCATTCAAAATTTATTTAAAACCCTAATATTTTTTATAAAGACTTTTTTTGGATTTTCTTTTTTTCATTTTCTGCATTGATGAAGGAAAAGCTTTACGGGAAGCGACAGAGCGAGGAAAAGAAACAAAAAAGAGCTTGTTTATCTCTTGAATATCTCAATCATTTCTTTGAATTTGTTTTTAGTGGTATTCTGTTTATATTCACCTCAATGATTCTGACTGTCTTCTCCTTCTTGCACCCTTAATTACTTTTTTGTTTATTATTTTGGATTGTATTATTTATAATATAAAATAAAATGAATTTGTATTATGGACTGTAACGTAGTTTATAATGTAAATTTATACTGTAAAATTCAATTACATTTCAGATTGTACGGTAGTATATAAAAAAAATATTGTTAAATTCAAAATTATTTAATCCGAAATATTTGTAAATTATACTATCTCAAACTATAGTATTTTTAAAAGTGTAATTGGATTTTTAAAAAAATATGAGGTGTAGGAAAAAAACATTGGAGTGCAGGAAGAGATTTTAATGTTTGTATTGAGCAATACTAGATAGAGCCGTAAAGACAAGTATAATCAGAGAAAAAGTTGAGATCCTTATCTGGCGTCGTGGATATATATCATAAGGAAAATGATATTTCAACATGTTTTGACAACATCTAGACATTGGAGATGTGTCTAAATTTCATTGGTGCACGTGGAAAATGATTTTATAACAATAGAATGACGTGGCAATGAGAGAATTGGGACAAATTCAAAATTGAGGTTCATTCTGAAAATTTTAGATTTGTAACATTTAAGAGAGAAAAGGTCGAGAACATTTAAGAGAAAGTCGACCTCCTTCCAACCAACCACAACACTCGTTGGAGTGCCGTCGTCCCTAGACGGTGTTGTCTTCCCTCCACCTAGTGCCGCCTTAGTGTTGGTGTTCGAAGGCAAAACCTAGACGCCGCCGTGAGCGTGTCATCGCAGTGCCAGCGTACGAAGGCAAAAAGTAGACGGTGTCGTCTTCCCTCCTCCCAACCATCCAGTGCCGCCGGAGTGTCGTCGGGGTACCTTTATAAAACGTCTTTTCTTCCTTTTATTATTAGTAAGACTCATGTTACAGGAACAGAACTAGTACCATAAGCAAAATAAGTGGGTACTTCTGTTGAACTTTTTGCAGAGGAAGGTCAACTACGTACACCAAACTCATTTTGGAGTGCCTGATTTTTTGTTTCATCATTTTGTCCACTTATAAGTAATTTGAGAACAATTATTAAACAATTTATTAACAAATTTGTGCCAAAAAACCATAATTATTATTACTCATGGGGCAGGAACATAACTAGTGCCATAGGCAAAATAAGTGGGTACTTCATTTAAACTTTTTGCACACGGTCAACTACGTACACCAAGCTTGTTTTGGAGTGCCTGATTTTTTTTTTCATCATTTTCTTCATTTATAAGAAATTTGAGAACAATTATTAAACAATTTATTAACAAAGTGGTGCCAAAAAAACATAATTAGTTAGACTCATGGTGCAGGAACTGGTACCATAGGCAAAATAGGTAGGTACTTCTGTTCAACTTTTTGCACAGGAAGGTCAACTACATACACCAAACTCTTTTTGAAGTGCCTGATTTTTTGTTTCATCATTTTGTCCACTTATAAGTTATTTGAGAACAATTATTAAACAATTTATTAACAAATTCGTGCCAAAAAGGAAGAAAAGACGTTTTATAAAGGTACTCCGGCGGCAATGGGTGGTTGGGAGGAAGGAAGACGACACTGTCTACGTTTTGCCTTTGAAAGCCGACACTGCGGCGGCATGCTGGTTTGGGGGAGAGAACACGACGGCGTCTAGGTTTTGCCTTCAAACGCCGGCACTAAGGTGGCACTGCAGCGGCACTGGGTGGAGGGAAGACAACACCGTCTAGGGACGGCGACACTCCCGCAAGTGTTGTGGCTGGTTGGAAGGAGGTCGACTTTCTCTGAAATGTTCTCGACCTTCTCTCTCTTAAATGTTGCAAATCTGAAAATTTCGAAATGAACCTCAATTTTGAATCTGTCCCAATTCTCTCATTGGCACGTCATTCTATTATTATAAAATCATTTTCCACGTGCACCAATGAAATTTAGACATATATCCAGTGTCTAAATGTTGTCAAAACATGTTGTTGAAATATCATTTTCCATATCACAGGTATTCGGCCATTCGGCCTCAACCTCTCAATCATTCGGCCTCAGGTATTCGGTCATTCGGCCTTAGGTATTCGACCATTTGACCTCGACTATTCAGCCTTAACCTCTCTACCATTCAGTCTCAACCTCTCAACCATTCGGCCTCAGGTATTCGACCTCAAAAGTTTCGGCCATTCAGCCTCAACTTCTCCGTCATTCAGCCTCATAAGTATTCGGCCATTCGGTCTCAACTTTTCGGTCATTCGGCCATTCGGTCTCAACCTCTCTGTCATTCGGCCTCACAGGTATTTGGCCATTCGGTCTCAATCTCTCAGCCATTCGACCTTAGGTATTTGGCCATTCGACCTCGACCTCAGCCATTCGCCCTAAGGTATTCGGCCATTCGGCTTCGACCTCAGCCATTCAGCCTCAGGTATTCGACCATTCAGCCTCGACCTCAGCCATTCGGCCTCAACCTGTCGGCCATTCAGCCTCAGAAGTATTCGACCATTTGGCCTCAACCCCTCAATCGTTCGACCTCAGGTATTTGGCCATTCGGCCTCAACCTATCGGCCATTCGACCTCAGGTATTCGGTCATTCGACCTTAGGTACTTGGCCATTCGGCCTCAGGTATTTAGCCATTCGGCCTCACAAGTACTTATCCAAATTTTGCCTCAAATGTTCAGTCTCAATCGTTAGACCATACTTTGGCCTCAACTTCTCGGCCTCCCATGGTCTCACAGGTACTTAGGCAAATTTGGCCTGAAATGTTCAGCCTAAACTGTTCAGCCATACCTTGGCCTTAACTTCTCGGCCTCACCCAAGGTCGAAGACTATGGATCTTCACCAAAGGAATCCCGGCCGGCCTCACCGAAGGTCGGTGATTGTGGATCTTCACCAAAGGAATTCTGGCTCATCTCACGGATGGTCAACGACCGTGGATCTTCACCAAAGGAATCCCAGCCAGCCTCACCGAAGGTCAACAACCGTGGATCTTCACCAAAGGAATCCTGGTCGGCCTCACCGAAGGTCGGAGACTATGGATCTTCACCAAAGGAATCTCGCCTGTCCTCACCGAAGGTCGGCGACTGTGGATCTTCACCAAAGGAATCCCGGCCGGGCTCATCGAAGGTCGGCGGCCGTGGATCTTCACCAAAGGAATCTCGGTTGGCCTCACCGGAGGTCGGCAACCGTGGATTTTCACCAAGGAATCACAGCAGGCCTCATCGAAGGTCGGCAACCGTGGATTTTCACCAAAGGAATCCCGACCGACCTCACCGAAGGTAGACAACTGTGGATCTTCAGCAAAGGAATCTCAACCGACCTCATCGAAGGTCAACGATTGTGGATCTTCAGCAAAGGAATCTCGGTCGACCTCACCAAAGGTCGGCGACCGTGGAACTTCGCCAAAAAATCTCGGGCGTACGGTCATGTGCAGAACAAGGCAAGACCTGTGTTTCCAACCACCCATTGTGATCAACGAACAAGGAGGATAGAAACAAAAACCAACCGGAGAACTCGTCCCTATCAGGAAGGTCTTGTTTAGAACCCCTTCGCAGAATAACATCTTGCTCAGCTTGGGGGACTTGTGTACCGTACGGTCCTCCCACGTGGTCGTCCTCCTGTACGATCCTCCCATGGTTGTCTTCCTAGGCCGACCTCCCAGGTCGTCCACCGTCCTTCTAGGCTATCCTCCCAAGACGTCCTCCCATGGCCGTCCACCTAGGTCGTGCCAATTTATAATGACTCATTAAGCCCTTAATGCAGATTAAGGTGTGATTGGACCGTCATTAGGCCAACGAAAGGTAAAGACCCATCACAACTAGTATAAATAAAGGTCTCAGGTATGACTTTAGGATCACGATGCACATTATATACATTACTTGCTCAGCTAACTGACCGGTTAAATTACTAACTTGAGCGTCAGAGTGTCTTTGACAGATATCCACCCGCACGATTTTGACAATAATAAGGAAGAGTGAACAACATAACTTGGAGGATGAAGGACCACTAAAGAGTTTGTCCGGTCTTCAAGACAACTTGGAATGCTTTGAGTAAGATTTTTCAACCCTATACCCATAAAAACTATTATTGTTTAAGTTAATTTACTTTTCTGTTTTGGTGGTTGTGGTGTTAATATGTAATGATAGTATTTTATATAGAAATAGATAATAATAAATGTGTTCATAACATCATAGAAAGGGGATTAATATCATAAAATATTTGGGATAGTCTTCTAATTTTATGTTTTTCTTTTTAATAAAGTTGTTTTGTAAATTTTTTTTATTGAAATTTCGAGACTAATAAAGTTTTAATTTTGTTATGTGTGTTAATTATATCCATAATTAAGAATTGTTAATTTCTTTATTTTTATTTAAATTATTAAAGGGAATCCATCCCCATTTTGTTGGGGTAAGATGAAAAATGATCTTATGGGCTCTTTATCTTCAAACTCCATTCAATAATTAGTATGAAATCGCATTGTTATTTCAATACGAATTAAATTAGAGATTCTCTTGAAGGGTCGACAAGAATTCCAAACTCTTTATATTTATTTGAACCTTTTAGGATATTTATAAATTTTAGTAATACTTGAATGATGAATTATGTATGAAAGGGGACAATTTTGAATGATATTCACATAATTGAGGTTGTTTTTTAAAATATTACAAGACTAAGTGAAGTCATATTAGACACTGCGATTTTGTATAGATGACGTCGTCATCCTATATACGACTTTAACTTTAATTTATTCTGGTCAAATTTATCTATTTGAAATCATACGAGGTAATATGACTTACAAAAAAATTCACATGAATTAAAGTCATTATACACAACTTATTTTCTGAAAGGAAAATAAATTATATAAAACAAAAAAATAAAATTGAAATAAAATTGAATTGAAGACGTGTTATCTCATATGACTTGAGATAATTCACCCATATATACAAAATCATACTACCTAACACAACTTTACCAATCTTATAATATATTTTTTTAAGAAAAACCCAATTACGTAAATACCATTTAAAATTGCCTTCTTTTTGTTAATAAATCCTCGAACGACTGAGGTATTGGAGGTATTTCTTTTTTCTATTTATTTTCTATTGAAGGTGGGTGCAAAAGACAAGCCCTTAGAGTAGTCATTTTGAGAACTCATGTACCTGTAGGAATTCATAAGTTATAAAGTCAGAAATGAAATCATGTTTTTCTTTTATACATCCAGTTTCAAAATAAAAATAGGAGAAGATACTTTGTCATCTAGAAAAAGTATTATCAATTAGAATCAATTGAATAGTTTCGATATCTAAAATTGAATATTTCTATGCCTTTTTAATATTCTTATTTATTTTCTCATAAAAATATTTTACTATTGATTTGTATTTAATCTCATAAACTCTCCATTTAGTAGGTTATATAAAAATATTTCTTTTATTCCTTTTATCTTTAATTTTTGTTTCATTGGAGAGTTTTCATTTTGCTCAAGTAATTTTTATTATCTCTAAAAAATTTGATTAATTTAATTAAAAGTTTTTCATCTTATCATGTCCTTAAAATTATACATTTCTTTTTATGTGCAATTTCATTTAAATATGTATCAAATTATCTCTAAACACACATTTAATCATTTTTATTTTTTTAAAATATTTTTATTAGTTATTTATTTTTATAATGCAAAATACTGTGTTTATAATTTTTATATACTTATTTTTATTTTTTAACTCATGATCATTGTAAGAACCGAGAGATTTAAAGAAGTTTAGAGCAGATAGATGTAAGCAAAGGATGAGACTGAGTGGTTTAAATTAAAATAAGAGTGAAATATAAATGAAAAGTTTCAAAAATCTCGTCTCATTCTCTAATTACAGCTATATCTCTCCAAATACTTCTACTCTCTTTTTTTCTCCTCATTCTCTCTAGATTCTTTCAATCTCAACTGCTCAACAATCAGATTGTGCCTAAGCAATCTGGGTGTCAAGAGCTTTCTATTTCACCGATCCGTTTAGTGTTTCGAGTCAATAAGTTTCATCCTCTCTTCTTAGTGATTCTGTTTTCTTGTGCATGCAAGAGAAAATTATGTTTGCATGTGTTCATCAGACTCTTTTCTCAAATTCTGATTTCGTTTTTGGACCTACTATCGTCTCCTCTTTCCAATCACTGATCGGTAGGCGTTCTTAGATTTTCCTAAGGGTCAAGCAATTTCCTGAAGGTGTTAAAAGCTTTCTATTTGGTTAAGAGGTAAGAGAAGCTAGTTAATTTAATTGATAGGTTGATGATGTATGAAAATGTTGTTTGATGGTTTTGCATGTATGTGAAATTGAATGTTTGTGTGTTCGACAATGTTTGTGTGGGATGATAAATGTTGTGGTTATTGAGTTGTGGATTATGCAGAATTTGGAGTGAGTTCTGGTTTGGGATTCTTTGAAATGTTGTTAGAAAGGTCTAGATAATCTTGGATAGGTGTAAATTGGTATATGAATCATATATGGAGGATTAGAAGTGGGAAAAATGTTTAGTTTTGGTAAATTCTAGTGTGTTCTTAATTCTGTAGAAGTTCTGTATAATTATGCAGAAAGTTGAGCGTTCGCTATTGACTGCTCGGCCAGGTTCAGGTACTTGGTCATTAACTAGGTTCGGTCTCTTTAGACTCTTCCCAGTTCATGACCGTTCGGTCTTAGTAGTGCTCGGTTTTGTATTAACGTTCGGTCTTAGCAAGTTCTCGGTTTTGTATTAGTGTTCGATCTTAGCAAGTGCTCAGTTTTGTATTAGCATTCGGTCTTAGCAAGTGCTCGGTTTTGTATTAGCGTTCAGTTTTAGCAAGTGTTCGGTTTTGTATTAGCGTTCGGTTTTAGTAGTGTTCGGTTTTGTATTAGCGTTCGATTTTAGTAGTGTTCGGTTTTGCACTAACGTTTGGTCTTAGTAGTGCTCGGTTTGTATTGGTGTTCGGTTTTAACTACGTTCGGCCTCCTATGGGCCTTACCTATTAATGACCATTCAGTCATGCTTTAGTGATCGGTCTTACCTGAGTATTCGGTCTAAATTAGTTTCGGCCTAAGTTGTAAGTGTTCGATTTAACTCAGGTGATTCGGTTATTCTAGTGTTCGGTCTCACCATAGTATTTGATATTACATTAGTGTTTAATTGTATTCGGCCTTACAATAGAGTTAGATCCTTAATAGTGTTCGGTCACTTCTTCAGTCTTACCTATTATGGACTGTTCGGACCTGTTCTTTGGGGTAGTGAGAAACCGTTCGGTCTCCAAAGTACGTAGTGTGTTGGTCTTGCATGTGGTTTCCATTGGTTTTTGATCACTTGTTTAAATTCAGTTATATGAACATGTATGAATAATGGAGTAAATGTTGTTATAAGGTATGATGTTCCAACTGGTATGAAAGAGAATTCCAAGAAGGAATGTCTCAGTGATTGGTATGAATGTGGTGGTAAAGTATGAATATGGACAACAAAATCCACGACATTCATCCTGACATTTTAATGATTACCAACTCTCAAGTAGAGATGGGTAAGTCATGTCGTGAGAATAGCAGGAGGCCCTAACCTAGGGGGGTCCTACGGTGACTGATAACGGGCTAACCTCGTGCGACAGCTGATGGGTTTGCAGTTACTACACCCACGAGTGCACGAACGACCAAAGCTACATATTCATACTAGTCCAGACGGTCAAGTTAAAGTGGTCGGTCAATATGCGTTTATATGTTTTATACATGTGTATGATTATATGATCTGTTTGTTTGAATTGTATGCTCACATGACTATTAAATTACACTAGCTTACCCTTTTTTTCTTTCTTGTATATGTTATCCATTTGGTATTTCTTCTTTGCAAAGATCATCCTATGGGTGTGAGCAAAGGATGAAGAGTGTTCTTTGGAGCAGGCGCTGGATGGAGAGGACCCAACTACTTAGACTAGGGCCGATCGGCTGTGTGTATAAGTTTTAAATTTATGGTTATTTTAGGATAACTGAAAGTTAACTTTATTCCCAGAAATTGTTCTACATTATTATTATGTGATGACTATTATATATAACGTTCAACTATATTTTTTGGATGTTACAATCATGATTCACTACAAAAATTCTTGAAATTACTAACGAAAATTTTACCGATGGATTTATTTTCATAGTAAATTTGTATTACCGACAGAAATATTGTGGACGATTTTTTGTCGGTAAATCTTTCGGTAATGTATACTGAATTTATCGATGAATTTTTTTATCGATAAATCTGTCTGTAATGTATACGAAATTTATCGAAGAATTTTTTCATCGGTAATGTATACGGCATTATCGACAGATTTTTCCGTCTGTAAATTCGTTAGTAATGCATATGACATTTATCGACGAATTTTTTCGTCGATAAATTCGTCAATAATGCATACTACTTTTATCAAGTCGGTAAAAAGAGTGATAATTTTCTTCCTATTATTTCACATACTGACGGAAACACCCGTCAATAAAATTCGTCAATAAAACAAATAAACATTACCAATTGAAAATCCGTCGGTAAATTCATTGATAAAAAGAGGAGAAATTTTCCAGTCTATTTTTTTACATATTAACGAATTTTTTCGTCAATAAATTTCATGGATATTGAATAATTCCTCTCTTTTCGCGATACAGGGTTGTTTATTGACTCTCTCTCGCATGCTCCTTCATTTGCGTCATATAACTTTTTTCTTTTCCTTCAAACCAACAAATTTTAGCAACTATCAACAATTTTCTCCATCCCAACCCAATTGGTGGGGTTTTTTGTTCGAAAAAAAAATGGCATAGAATTTGAATTAAAATAAAAGGAAGAAGAAGAAGGAGAACGAGGAAGAAGATGAACCAGATCACAATATTTTACCGACAAATGTTTTCATTGGTAACTACCGACATATTTTTTCTTCTGTAATTACCAACGAATTTTTCCGTCGGTAATGTTAGACATTTGAACATCCATAATCTGTCTGTAATTTTAATTTATCGATAGATTTTACACATTATCGACAAATTTTGGTCGTTAATAATATCAAATTTTATTGTAGATGTAAGTTTATCAGTGTAATCTTATAAAGATATTTTTCTTACAATAATAATTTAATATTATTATCATGAATTTTTTTTTATCACCATCTAATATAAATTTAAGTTCAAAAGATAAAGATCTATGCTAAATTTCAAATGTTATTAGTTTAATCTTATTTTGTGTGTGATTATAATTTTTATTAGTGTTAAAAAAAATATTTGAGAATTTTGAGAAAGAAAGTAAAGAAAAATTTAAAATATTTTAAAACTTGGATACTTACTTGTTTTGTTTTTATAATTTTTTTAAAAATATTTTTTAATTTGATCAACTTTGTTCCATTAACGTTTACAAAATTAATAAATATTTTTATTTTTATAAAATTTTATTTGGCACTTTAATTTAAAATGTATATCTTTATAATTTCATTCTAAATATTTTTATATTAAAAAAATAAGAATACATATCTTTTGATATTGAATATTTGATAATAGATTAAATCATTACATTGATAATTTTTGTAGCAAAATCTCAAAATGGTGCTGTAATTTTATTTGTCTCAATTTAGGTTTTAATTTGAAAAAATTGATGTAAAACTCCTGTGATTAAATTGGTTAAAATGACCTTTAAAGATGATGAGGTGAACACTATAATAGATATACGTGATATTTAATTTTAAAATGTAATTCAATAAATGTGTTAATAAATGTCAAATAATTTTCCTTTTTTTGTTTAAAACCCTAAATCAGTATTTTTTGTTTAAACCCTAAAGAGAAGTTAATTTAACAAACTAATTGAATGCAATACAAATATATGCAATTACCTTAAATGAGTCTAAATCTTGTAAATGCTATATTAGTAGAGTTATTACGATTCAAAATTAATTTGTATTCAGGTATGACATAGCTCCTTTTTAAAACATTGAATTTTCAAAATTTAAAATAAATAAAATTTTATTTCACTTTAAGACAAGTAAAATATCATAATATTATATTAGTTTTAATCATAATTATTATAATATTTCACATTTTACATTAGCTTAAAAAATAATTTAAAAATGATCAAATTTATTATATTAGTGTTATGTATATCAAACATGAAACCGACATAAATAATAATAAATAATCTATTTTAAATGATGCTTTTATAGTAGTCCGTACTCGGTTACTTTAATATCATTCAAATTCGTGATTTCTTGGTACTCTAATTTTGTATTGAGCATGGGTTATAAATCCAATACATTAGGAAATCCTTTAAAAAAGTTTAATTATGATTGGAACTTAAACCATTTATAAATGTTATTGTTTGAACTATTATAGAATGCTTAAAAACGAACAATTCCACGATCTCATAATCCATTAATCTACATCCACAAAATTCTAGAAGAGACTTTGCACTCAAAAAAGTAAAAAGGAGAAGAGAGAAAGACATACTTGAGGTCAAACTATGACAAAATGTTATTTTGATAACATATGTGAAAGTTTAAGACTGACTAATTATGTTTAAGATACTCAAAGTATAATGCTGGTTAGATTCTGAAAATCACATTATCAAAGAAACATAAAGAAAGGAAGGATGAAGCTAGATCGTAGAGGACCACTTTCGTTGCACATGTCAAAAAGAAAAATGATTTTCTAAAATAAATAAAATTATTAAGTAAAAAATGTAAAAGATAATAAAATAAAAAGTTAAATATTTTAGTCATCTCTAAACTAAATATCGACAAATAAAAAAAATTATCTTTGGTTCTTAAATTATAACACAATTTTAATTTTTTCTCATATCTTAAATGTTAATTTTATTAAATTTTTATATTTAAGAAATACATAACTATAGGTTTTTTTTTCAACGATGTTAATTATTTCTTGACAAAAAATAAATTGTGTTAATTTGAGTCCTGTTAATATCTTAAAATATTAACGTGATTAGTGTTTTATTACGTTAAAAAGTATTAACATCATTAAACGATAAGGGTTATATATAGAAAGTAAACAAAATAAAAGTTTAAGATATGAAATACTAAAGTTACATTATTAAAAAAGCATAATTAACACTAAAAGGAAAGACATACAAGCTGGTGGAAACATCTAGAATAGCAACGAGAGTTCTGGTTCGTAAAAGCAAGACTCAGTTAACAAAATAAACAATATATTTCCACACTCACTGTTCACATTCCTGCAATCCACCCAACTCCCTTTTATCTTTTTCTTTATTTAGCGGTTCACCTTCTCCTTCCAGAAATGTGTATCCTATTATTCTTTTGGTTTAATTTCCTTCTATTCTTTAATATATATAATATACTTGTACGTAATTCTCAATTCGTGTTTTTGTTCAGTTAGTTGTTCTTTTTAAGAAAATACATAAATCTTTTCATTTCCATGGTACTCTTTCCTATTATTTTTCTTCGTTATTTTTATGAAAAATGTATTTTTAATAATTTTTTTTACAACTTTTCGTTTCAAATATACAAACTAGTGATACATAATTTGTTGTAAAAAAGTTATTAAAAAAATAAAAAAATTGTTAAAATATCTCAGTGGATCTTTTATTTTATTAATGTACCAAATGAGACAAAAAATGGAGAAACGTAGACTAAGAACATGTATACACGGCAAACGGTGTCTCGTGTCCATTCATGGAACCTCTTGATAAGGAACTAACAACCAAACACATTCTACGTTTCACCCTGCTTCAAAGGAGAAATAAAGATTAGTTTTTTTTTTCATTAAATTATACCCTATATTTCTTTTCTCTTGATCACTTCTTTTTCCATTAGAATTAACCATTTATATCTTTGAAATATTTTTGTAAATATTAGTGAAAGCATTGTCGCACTATGCACTATAAACACATGCAGCGTTGAAAAAGCATAACATATAAAGGTGCAGGTGCAGGTGCTTCGCTATATAAACCCACGAAGCCACAACACTCCAACCACCAATTTTCTCATTCCTCTCTAAAAACCTCCAACTTCCACAACTACTTCCATGGCTCCGAGCTTAAGCAAAACAGTGCAACTAGGTTCGTTAGGTCTGGTCCCCGACAATTCACCCTTGTCCATAACCTTAAACGGCTCCAACTTCCTGGCTAACGGCCACCCTTTTCTGACGGAAGTCCCGCCCAACATAACGGCCACCCCTTCGCCCTCAGTGTATTCTAAAGCCACCGACACGGTGGTGGGTTGCTTCGTGGGGTTCCACGCGGAGGAGCCGAGGAGCCGCCACGTGGTACCTCTGGGGAAGCTGAGGGGCATAAGGTTCATGAGTTTATTCCGGTTCAAGGTGTGGTGGACCACGCACTGGGTTGGAAGCAACGGCCACGAGGTAGAACACGAAACCCAAATGATCCTTCTCGACAAGAATGACTCGCTGGGTCGTCCCTACGTCTTGCTGCTTCCCATTCTCCAAGGCTCCTTCCGAGCCTCCCTCCAACCTGGCTTAGATGACTACGTGGACCTTTGCGTCGAGAGCGGCTCCACACGTGTCACTGCCTCCAGCTTCGGGAGCTGCTTGTACCTCCACGTCGGCGATGATCCCTTTCGCTTGGTAAGTGAAGCAGCCAAAGTGGTTAGAATGCATTTGGGGACTTTCAAGCTTCTGGAGGAGAAAACCGCGCCAGGTATTATATTTCATTCTCATCATAATTTCAAAAAATGAAAAATAAGTAAATAGTATAGATAAATAATTTAATAATTTAATTATTTTGCAGCGATAATAGATAAGTTTGGATGGTGTACGTGGGACGCGTTTTACCTGAAGGTGCACCCATTAGGGGTGTGGGAAGGGGTGAAGGGCCTTGTGGAGGGAGGGTGCCCTCCGGGGATGGTCCTAATAGACGATGGGTGGCAATCAATTTGTAACGATGAGGATCCCGTGACGGACCAAGTGGGTGTGAACCGAACCTCCGCTGGGGAGCAAATGCCGTGCAGGCTCGTGAAGTTCGAGGAAAATTACAAGTTCAGGGATTATCGTAGTGTTGAAGGGTCTGAGAAAGGTTTGGGCGCGTTCGTTAGGGATTTGAAGAAGCGGTTTAGGAGCGTGGAGCATGTGTATGTTTGGCACGCGCTCTGTGGATACTGGGGTGGGGTCAGACCTGAGGTTCCGGGCATGCCCGAAGCTAAGCTTGTTACTCCGAAGCTGTCGGAGGGGTTAAAAATGACAATGGAAGATTTAGCGGTGGATAAGATCGTGAATAACGGTGTGGGACTCGTGCCACCTCACCTCGCTCACCGTTTGTACGAGGGGCTCCACTCGCGTTTAGAATCGGCGGGAATTGACGGCGTCAAAGTTGACGTTATACATGTAAGTCTCTAAACTGCCCCATGTTACGATGAGTTTTATTTTATTTTATTATTGTAGTATATAAATTTAAATTTAAGAATCGTTGATGATTAAATTAGTTTCAGCTTAATTCCTACATATTAGCGTAATCATGTTTGCGATCTTTGCATTCTAGTTTTTTTACGTAATTTTAATTCTGATTTTGGCGTACTAAAAATCGGAATTACTTTTGTAATTTTATTTTATTACGTCTTGTACTAAGTTTGGAGTAGTTTCTTTATAGTAAGAAGGTTACATACCACTAAAGTCAGATGACGTGAGCAAATCTATAACATACAATATTTTAATTGTTTTTATTGGAGCAAATTTATAAATATGAAATTATTTTAGTAAAGTTGTTTAAACAAAATATATACGTCTGTTTGGAAAACCTTGAACTGCATAAGACAGAACAAATATTGAGTCTAGATTTACACACAAACGAAAGTAAATACAATTTCAGAAGTTCATTTATTTTTTCTTCACTTCATATAATTAAACGTATACATATTAAATAATTTTAAATAATATTTATCTGAGATGATGTATTGGTTTAAACATAGAAATATTTTTGAAACTACAATTCTAAATAGGGTTGAATTAGTTAACTTGATGGTATTTTTTCTTTTTGTTTACATTGGAATCAAAGAAAATATGTGTAAAAATCTAATAGACTAGTTTAGGTTTTCATTTAGCAGCACCACTAAGTTCAATATTTTGTTTTTTTTTGTATTTTGGTTTAGTTTAATATAGGAGCAAGCATGTACATATACACAGAATACTATTGTTAATTGCAGGGTTGAAACATGAAAGCAAAATTGTCTCAACTAGAAATGGTTTGTCATGACATTGATATGGTTTCTCTTTCCATTGGCACTATTTCTTTCCTACTATCTGGTGAGTATACGAGGACCTTCACAAAATTAGTATCAAAATTCAAAATTATCAACCAAAAAAATGTTTTGTTTAACCATTCTTATTAAAGTGTAATTTTCTTGAAACAAATAGCTATTAATTTTGGATAATTTCATTAGTGTGTATATTAATATTTTATACTACCACCATGATATATCATACTAGCAAGTAAATAGCTTGGTTTAAAATCTTACATCATCAAACATTTAGAAATATTATATTATTGATTCGATTTTGAAATAATTATTGTAAAACTCAAAATACTTTTTGTATAATCTGTAATTAAATGATAGTATATAAAATCATTTAACATTTTCTATATCATTTAACATTTTCCATGCATAGAGTGTATAAAATATTTTTCTTTTGTTGGGTTTGAGAATAAGTATTAAGCCCAAAAATGTACTTTTAAGAAAGCAAAACACTAAACAAAACATAGATAGTTGTTTAGATGATTTTGAAGTATAATGTTTCGTGTTTTATGCTCTGTAGCTGCTGGAAATGCTCTCAGAAGAATTCGGTGGGCGTGTTGAGTTAGCCAGAGATTATTACAAAGCACTCACTGCATCGGTGAAGAAGCATTTCAAAGGCAATGGAGTCATTGCAAGCATGGAGCACTGTAATGATTTCTTTCTCCTTGGCACCGAAACCATAGCCCTTGGTCGCGTAGGTAATAATACCACTTTATAATCACTCCAAATTTCAACTTCATCACGTATTAGGAGGTTGTATCTATATATAGCTGCTTTCGTTTTTATATCCAAAAACTCTGAAACTTGAATAAACCTAAAACTTTCAGCCATAACAATTCATTCATATAGGAGACGATTTCTGGTGCACTGATCCCTCTGGGGATCCCAACGGAACGTATTGGCTCCAAGGGTGCCACATGGTGCATTGTGCTTACAACAGTTTATGGATGGGAAATTTTATTCACCCAGATTGGGACATGTTTCAATCCACTCACCCATGTGCTGAATTCCATGCTGCTTCCAGAGCCATCTCTGGTGGACCCATTTACGTCAGTGATTGTGTTGGAAAGCACAACTTCAAGCTGCTCAAGAGCCTCTCTTTGCCCGATGGCACCATCTTGCGTTGCCAACATTATGCACTCCCCACAAGAGATTCTTTGTTTGAAGACCCTTTACACGATGGGAAAACAATGCTCAAAATTTGGAATCTCAACAAAGTAAGCCACCCTTTTGAGTTTTATCAAAATTTGATGTAAAAGATAGAGGAGACCATGTTATTTTCCAACCATATCAGACATATTTGTTTAAATAAGTTGTTTTGATCACACCATAATGATATTGGAATTGTTTGGTTCTGTTACAGTATACAGGTGTGTTGGGTGTGTTTAACTGCCAAGGAGGAGGGTGGTGTCCCGTGACGCGGCGAAACAAGAGTGCCTCTGAATTCTCACACGCTGTGACATGCTGGGCGAGTCCTGAAGATATTGAATGGGGCAATGGAAAAGTTGCAGTGAGCATAAAAGGGGTGGATGTGTTTGCTGTGTATTTGTTGAAGGAGAAGAAAGTGAAGCTGATGAAATGGTCAGAGAAATTGGAAGTTTCACTGGAGCCATTTAGTTTTGAGCTGTTGACAGTGTCTCCGGTGAGAGTGTTATCAAAGGGGTTGATTAAATTTGCTCCAATTGGATTAGTGAACATGCTTAACTGTGGTGGTGCTATTGAGTGTGTGGAGTTTGATGATGAGAGAGATGTGGTGAAAATTGGAGTGAGGGGTTGTGGGGAGATGAGGGTATTGTCATCGGAGAAGCCAATTGGTTGCAAAATAGATGGAGTGGCTGTCAAATTTCAGTATGAGGATAGAATGGTGAGAGTACAAGTTCCTTGGCCTACTTCTTCCAAATTCTCAATGCTTCAGTTTTTGTTTTGATTCCTGTTGCCAAAGGGATTGTGGGATGCTATGATGTTTTACTCTGTTTATAAGCAATAATATGTTTATTTATTTCTTTCTTAATCAATTTTCTTTTGTTTTTTTTAATTGGGCTAACTTGTGGATAAGTGTTAAATGTCAATAACTTTTGTGTGGAGATTCAAATTTCATTTTCAAATATTTGCAAGTTGTCTTCTTTTAGTGTACTTAACATTCATTCTTTCTATAGAAAAAAAATATTCACGTATGATTTAATTATAAATTATTAATCTACGTTTTTTATTTTAAACAATAATTTTTGTAGACTTTTTTATTGATATAAACCACGACTGTTAGTAGACCATCGATTTTTTTTTTTCTAAATTAGACTATTTTACTATTCAAATTTCTTTTATAATAGACTAAATTCCCATAGGTCTTTTAATTGTGTATGTTATTTAATATTGAAATTGTGTTTTTTTATAAATAAATTCGTAAATATATGATTCTATACTATTATAAAATATTATTATATTGAATAAAAAATGTCTATAAAAATAGACAACCTTCTAGTCTATGTTTTGCATTTCTTTAACATTTTTCTTTAACACCTGTTCACTAGATATTTGATATAGTTACTAGAGATTTGATATAGTTGATTGAGGTTTGGTATAACTTGATTATATTCAAATACAAGGTTTAATTTAACTGCTCAATCGAGATTTGATACAATATATGATATCTAATACAACTTGATTAAAATTTGAAACAACTTAAATGATAGTTAATTCTTAAATGATAGTTAACTCAAAAAACAATTTGGATTGTAAAAATCAATTCTTAAGTGACGAGTCAGTCTAACCTGATTTGTTTTACAATTGGACAAACTTATTTTTGAGTGTCCAAAACCATATTTAGATGCAAATCCTAAAATCTTCTGTTTGGATAAATATTTGCTCCTAAACTTTTGATATGTTCTATTTGGATAAATATATGCTTGTAGACTTTTGATTACACCTTCCTTTTTTCTTTCTGCAACCCATGAAATTGAATATCTCTATTTTACCCTTATTAAAATATATTCAAAATTTTAAATCTAGATTTAAGTAATACTTTCCCCCTTACTTCTTGAATCTCCAACAACATTCTCCTTCATCCTTCCCTCTCCAAAAGCCCTTTCGTTTCTTCCTTGGTTCTTGAAAGATGCCCCTATCTCTTTCACGGTGTGAAAGTATTGAGTCACCAACACCATGTGCGTGACATCTTTAGTTGTTATCAGAGAAGGCAAGTACATTGCCTCTTAGCACAACGCCATTCACCTTTTCCACATGGCGACGACGCCTACTTCCTAGCAACCAGAAGGTGTTGCCGATGGGGCTGGAAAGGGAGTGTTGGGGAAGAAGGACGTATAAGAAAAGATGTTTCGATAAACTAACAAAACCAATGCAAAACAAACGTCCAAAAAACAAAAACTCATGCATTCTCGGAATAGCTAATCCGAAATGCAGTATCAAATTTGGGAGCATGTTTTGGATTGTTCAGTCTGGTATATACTTATCGTTTTTAAGTCATCCAAAATCCACACACCAGATTTAGAAGGACGTTCTGGATTGTTTAATTTAGCACTGGATTGACCAATCTGGAATGCTTGAATCCGGAAGCATTCTGGATTGTGTAATCCAAAACTTAAACGAAACTTAATTATATTTTTTGATTAGATCATAATGTTAAATTGTTAGTAAAATTTTAATGATTCTAGTTATCATGTTTTTGTGTTTTCATTTGTGTATGGTTTTACTTTGATGTTATGATTGTGTCATTCACATAACTGAAGAAATACAGTTGATAATAAATATCAAAATTGTCTAAGAACTAAATGACCAATATGATATATGTTCATATACTAATTTATATTTTGTACTAGTCTTAAGTCCTATTTGATCTTTTGAAAAACTAATTCATATATAAATACTAAATATAACTCTTTATTTTTTACCTTATTATATATTGGAAAACTGGACTGTTACATAATAACCAGTATTATTTATTTAAAATATCAAATTATTTTTATTTTACTTATAAAACATGTATATCATTAATATTATGATTATATTATTCAAATTTATTATTAATACTTTGTAATTTATAAAATACAAAAGTTATTTTTCATTAACAGCTAAAGGATGAATGTAATATTAGATAAAATTGACTAATATGATAAAGAAATAGATTAAAGAACATATATACTCAAATATTCATAATATAATTATTCACCAATTTAATATTTTATATTAAAATTAATTTTTAATGTCACTTTTTTAAACTAAAAGATTTACAATCTTTCTCATAATCTTATAAACTTTATTAATTAAGTAAATGAACTTAATTTTCAATAATATATATTTAAAAGCCATTATTTTGAATTTATTAAATATTTTTTATGTAAGCTTCAGAGGAGAAGAAAAAAGTTCCATAAAAATCGGTTGCCGTTTCGAAGAGAAATACTCAAAGGAATTATAAATATTGTCTTGGTTCTGGTATATTTGGTAATTTAAAAGAAAAAGGGTTTACTGAAGGAAATTTTTTATTTATTTTAGAATTATTGAAGAAAACACACAAAAATTATCATAATAAAACAAATTGGACACAAATTTGTGAAAAATAAGAGAAAAAGATCACCAAAAGATATTAAAAAAAACATATTTAAAGTGTTATGGTAATATTAATTATACATATCAATCACGAGTTAATGACTTTAAAACTTAAAATTTTATTTTGTTTTTAAAAAGTTGTAAAATGATAGAGAAAAACAATGTTGTAAAATGATAGAGAAAACAATGTTGGAATTAGAATCACATGAAATGTTGTTGATTGATTGGTATTTGGTTAGAGTTGGAGCAGTCCACATTGATGCCGAGATATAGGCGTTCATTAGACCACACCATTACAATTTTCTCAGTTTTTTTCTTTTCAATTTTTACTCTAATTTATAGATTTTATAATACTTACGTTATTATTGTATTTAGTTTGATAAAAACCTATGTTTTTAAGATAAAAATATTTTTTTATTTTTATAGTTCAAAATCTTATTTTTCTTGTGTCATTAAATTTTATAAAACCTTAATCTTGACCTTATAATCAAATCAAATGTATACTTTATATAAATGAAATTTTATTATATTGGCTTATATTATTAATAACGAGTTTCCTTAATGTATTTCTTCATAGTAATATTTCACTTTGGATCATTAACACATTATATATTATATATTCGGAGGAAATCGTGATTGTTTGCTTCTGGTAACATACATATATAAAAGAGTTTAACATTATATATAATATATTACTGTAATCTTTTTACACTATTTATTAATAAAAATAATTATTAGAAGGACTTTTAACATAACTATAATAAAAGTTAATAAATTTATTATATGTAATAGTTTTTCACTGAAGGACTATGTAAAACAATACATAGAGTACCTTTTATCTCTAAAAAGATCTTAATACATTTTAAATTTTAATTTTAAAACATTATTCAAATTAAATATAGTTTGTATATAAGCTGTTCTCTTCCTAAATTTGTCTACGTGAACATGATGTTACAACCTATTACATTATAGGAAGGGTATTTACATTCTCAACCTTGAGTCAATATTTGTTTATTTGCAAATAATATAATGTTACATTTGTAAATAATATTAGGTTAATTATATTTTTAGTTCTTAAATTTTAACTCAAAATTAAAATTTGTCTTTATTTTAAACTTTGATACAACTTTTAACATAAATATATATAGTTTTTTTAATTTAATTGTGTGAAATTTTTTTGATGTGTTAAACATTATTCTAAGTTAGCATTTGGAATGTTTATATTATTTGACATATTTTAACCTATGTTAGCTCAGAACACCGTCTAATACGTAAGAACAAGTTATCACCATTGGGTCCAAAGGTTGTCTTATGGATATCCTCAACTTCTACCAAGATTCATACTTCCGTTACGTCTTCTATCCTTGAAAACATTATAACACCATGCAACTGATCCATTAGATCTCTCCTCCTAAACTATAAATACTTATTCTTGTTTTTCAACTTATTAAGTGGATTGTAATCCACACACAACCTTGAACCCACACTCTGTGAACCTCCACCGTCTTAAGTCCCTTTTTAGTAGGGAAACACAATTCCTTATTGATCACCAACAATGAGAATGTGATTGGAAAAATAAATCCATTCTTGATATTATATCCAACTTTCATAAAGGTAAGCATATCAAGTTGACCTTGAATCTATGCTCCTCTACTACTATTGAACACCTCCACATAACCATAGAGGTGAAAACTTTGTCTATAAGTCGGTGTTGAAACTAAAACTAAAACTAAAACTCTTGATCTAACAACCCAACTCTTCTATAAATACGCTCTCAATATCTACAAACTACACAACACACTTCTATCAATTACATGTTGTCTCTAGATCTTTTCCCCCAAACTTTTAAAATTAAGAAGGTAAAATATCTTTGATATAGTCATAAATGTGTACCCTCATCACTCTATCAATATTCTTTCTTTCTCAAATTTTTTAGTTTCAAGTGCCATATCTACAATTTAAACTTAAACAATTATACATACAAAAGGAGTACAACAAACCCACAACCCTTAAGTAATCATAAAGATGAACAAATCTCAACTCTTAAACAATTATTGTTAAAACAAACACATAACCAACACAACAACAACACAACATCCTCATTTCCTACAAATCACCTAACTTTCAATCTAGCTTTGATACCATAAATGTAACACCCGATTTTAGTAGGAGCACACTACTTAGTGAGGCATTACAAATAAGGTATTAAACAATAAACAAATCATATAAAATTGGGAGGAATATGCAAAAAAAAACTATGTGTTTTATTATCCCATATAAAGCTCTTAAGAAATATCAGTGTTTGCACTATCATCTACTCACGTATAACATGATTATCATAGACAAACAAATCACAACACAACAAAAACACCAAGGGTAAGCAAGAGGAAATTTAAAATATACTATTAGTTTTAAGCACTAAATTTTAATAAATGTACACCTTTTAACAAGTCACACATCATAATCAATCATCAATGTCTAAAATATATCATACATACAAAGGTCCTCATGGCTCTTTCACAGATAAATATATGATCTGACTCCACTATCGAAGGACTAGTGTGTTAAGTAGAATTTGAGACCCCACACTTATCATCACTCATTCACTCCCGCCTCTCAGAAGTTATAACTATACAATGTTCACGCCGCTTTCCGGTTCATAGAGTATGATAAGGTAAATTCTATATTTGCGAGTTTGATTTTGTTTCATACCGAAGGACTAGTGTATTAAGTATAATTTGAGACCCAACATTTATCGTCACTCATTCACTCCCACCTCTCAGAAGTTATAACTATACAGTGTTCAGGTTGCTTTCCGATTTATAGAGTATGATAAGATAAATTCTATATTTGCCAGTTTGATCTTGTTTCATTCCAAACTCTAGATAAGAATCTCATTCGCGTCTCATAACTAAGTATATTTCTCTATGTATAAGTATAATACTTAGCAGAGTCAAAGTTATATCATTATTGATTCTGATGTCAACACACTTCACCACACATAGTTAGGACTCGACACAATTTACTTAAAAACTCTAAACTATAGTTGATCTATACTTTTTTATACTTAAAAAACTTAAACTATTTTTACTGAAACGTAGTTAACTATTTAATAATTCAGTTTAAATATACTGAACTTATTTTATTTTTAATACAGTTAACTGTACTGTACTGTGGTTTAGGTTTCATATTTGCGATCGAACTTTTCTCCCTGCCTCATTACATTCCTTTCTTAGTATCGTCAAGGCTCGCTACTGCTATTGTTGAAGGCTCGCCACCGTGGAAGGTTCGTCACCGTGGAAGGCTCACCGCCGTTGAAGGCTTGTTGCTGTTGAAGGCTCGTTGTTGTCGAAGGCTCGTCATTGTCGAAGGCTTTGCCGCACTCTACCGTCGTCGAATTATCGAAGGCTCTACCACCATCGTCGAAGGTTCTGAGAGCACTTCTCCTTTAGCGAGAAGCAAAGGCATATCACTCTACAACCTAAAGGTACAAATGTTTTTCCCTTTCCCTTTCAAAAAGGATAAATAAAATTGGAAAGCGATGCACATGAGGGTGTATTCATCTGGGATGAACCCAATGGGGTAACAATTGATTTTCTTTTGGATTTTGTGGGAGTTTTAATTGTTTAGGAAGATTTGATTTTATTTGTTGTTTTTGGATAAGGGTAGATTCTCTAACCTATAGAGTTCTAGATTGATTAATAAAGAGAGAGAGGTTGATGACAGATAAGTAAGAACTTTGAGATAAAAGTGATCTATAAGATATAAAATGTTCTTCTAAGCCCACCACAACCTATTTAAGACTTTGAGAAATTATTGGGGTAGAGGAGACAACCAAAAACTTCTCTGTTCGGATATTGCTAAAACAACGACACATAACTTATGAGCACCCAATAGCTTCTAGTTCTAGTGTTTAGATTTGTTGATTAACATCCCATACAATTTGGGATTCAGAGTAATTTTACCTTTCGTTATATTTATGGCGTTCATGCAAATTAAAAATAGAAGGATGAAGATCTTTTTACCGTCATAACTCATGCAAACAACTATTATGTGAAAGGTCTCATGAACAAACCGGCGTTACTTGTAATTACTCTTAGAATATATATCCTATTTATCATGATTATATTGTGTGTAGAGTTACCCTATCTATCATGATTATATTGTATCTATAGTTACCCTATTTATCATGATTATATTGTGTCTAGAGTTACCATATTTATCATGATTATACTGTGTCTAGGGTTACCTTATTTATCATGTATTCTTGTATCAATTTATTTTTATAAATAGAAGATTGTCAACACCCAATTTCGTCCGAGTAAGTTAATAAAATAAAAATGAGTTAAATATGTTTTTGGTGCCTTAACTTTCAGTGAAAATTGGAATTAGTCCCTTTTCAAAACTTTGGCCTAATTTAGTCTCCAAACTTTAGAAATGTGTGAATTTAGTCATTTTAACTAAATTTTGTTAGGTTTATTTGATATTTCAATTGCGTTTCATGATAGCATTTGAGTTGTTTACACTGTTTGACACATTTTTGCTTCAATGTTAACTGAGAAATGCGTTTGAAACATCAAATAAAGTTAACAAAATTTAGTTAAAAGGACTAAATTCACACATTTATAAAGTTTGGGGACTAAATTAGTCCAAAATTTTAAAGAGAGACTAATTCCAATTTTCATTGAAAGTTAAGGGACCAAAAACATATTTAACCCAATAAAAATTAATGGTGGGTAAAGAAAGAAAAAAAAAAGAAGAAGAAAATAATAAAATAATGTATAATTTTCAAACTTTAATACGTGACACATCACTAGAAAATATTTTTGAAATATTAGTTTAATATGGTAATAATTTGAATTAATATTATGTCAAAAATTATAAGCAATAATTAAAAATAATATATTGATATAATTTGTTGCGTCAGTTTCTTTTTAAAGAGAAAAATATGATTTTTGAAATGGACAAATTTTCTGACAATAATTATAATCAATGTCTTGAATATTATTTTATTTGGTTTTCCTGCAACCAAGACCATTTCTTTCTCTTTTTTGTTCATTGTCAATTAATTAAGGCAAGATTACCATAATATTACAAGGAAGGTGTGTATATAAATACACATCCTGTCATAGAAGAGAAGGAGAAAAAAAAATAGGGAGATATACTTTGAAATAATAGAGATAGAGAAAAGTAAGTTCTCACACTAGAGGGACTCTGCCAACAAAAATTACCAAGGAAGAACTAGAGGAGTACTAAAAGCTGAAAATGTATGTCATCTCTACACCTTCTTTTTCTCTTTCGATTGTACTTTTGAAGTGTTTTTTCTAAAGGTATCATTTTTTTACTACGCACCAATAATGTTTTTCATAAAAAGAATATCTTCTCTCGTTTATTTTGGTATTGCTTATATCTCCCGCATCACGTGATATTTATTTTTTAAATTTTATTTAAAAATAAATAACAAATAAACAATTTCAAACAATAAAAAAATATTTCTTATCACGTATTTTCCTATTAAAAAATAATAAGTCATAAAATAAATGCTATAAGTACGCGTCAGTCTATGGCCGGTTTCTTTCCCTTTCTCCTACCATTTTTAAAATAAAAGAATACAAAATCTTAAAAAAAACGATGTCAATCCTTGTCGGATTCACTTTTCAAAAATCTCAAACAATCCATAATTAGTTTTAAACAAACTCACAAATCTTTTTCTATATAAAGAACTACGTGATCCCTGATTGTCCATCACAAATGGATATACGTAGGAGAAAGATCAATCCTTTTCGGGTTCATAAAACAAAAATTAACTTTTTGGTTTCTTGTTAGTTTCTTTATATTATTATTTTTTAGGGAAAATTAAATATTTTGAAATACCACATCAATTTTATACATTTAATTAAAGGTACTACTTTTAGGCAGGCATAGTACGATGCCAATACCTTCCTTACGCGTAACAGATTCCTAAACCTAAAATATAGTTTTCGCAGACCACACTTTTATTTTATGGTTTTCCATAGTTTTTTCATAATAAATTATAGTGGCGACTCCCAAAATCTTTTCTCAAACCCGTTTGTTTTCGGTTCGCCGTCCCATCGCGATCCCGGTTGCGAAAAATATTATGAGAGGAATCAATTAAGCCATTGAGAATTATTTTACAGTTTCAATCTCAAGTTGGTATCAGAGCAGGCTCTTTGAGTCTCTTCCTACTCTATCTTTGTTACCGCCGGTGGACAGTGACCGCCGCCACCGGCGGCCTTACAAATTTCATCTTTGATGAAATACCTCAATGAGCAGTCCCGTTTTGATTTCTTTGTAGTCTCCAAACCTTAGTTTTCATCCTCAACTGTCTGGCACTATTTGTCGTTGTCTGGTGCCATTTGTCGTTGTCCATCTAGCACTGCTTTGCCACCGTGAGGAGATGTCCACAGAAGTTTGTCACCATCAACCTCTATTCCCGACGTCGTTTGCCACTGTCCACCGTTGTCCGTTGTTTCCCACCGTCCGCTGCCGCCCACCGTCCGCTGTCGACCACTGTCCGCTGCTAGCCGACCACCGCCTACCTGTTGCCATCTGTTGCCACAGTTTAGTCCGACGACTAGTGGATCTGGATCGCGTCCTTCCCGGTGTTGAAATCACACCACGCCACTATCGTTCGTCTCGCTCGACCAAATAAAAAAGAAACTTTTTGTTTCAACATTTTATCTCTGTTTCAACATTTTATCTCTGTTTCAACATTGTTCCTTAGCCTCCTTTCATAATATTTGGTTAACTTTGCATATTGTAGCAGTTGTGATGTTCTTGATGACTTGTGTCATTTACTTAAAAATCTCTAAGGAGAGTCGATGTTATCAACTGGTTAACACCAAGGAATTTCAACACTAAAGTCATGGGTTGAAGGTTGCTCATGACATGAGGGAGAGTCTATTTCTCGCAAAATTAAGAATCTTAGTCAAACAATTTCACCAACCCCTTGTCAGATTTGTTTTTAGATGCTTTAATGAATTATGGAGACCATTATGATCTTCCACCTTCACGATTTGTTATCGGCGCATCATCATTTTCGTCGTTTGCCGTGAGGGGGAATATGTTTCAGCCACTACAGGCCCCATCAATGAATGATGGCAATTTAGTCCCTTTAGTTTGTCGCTTTCAACCACTACAGGCTTCCATTAGTCAATGATGACAGTTTAGTCCCTGCAGTATGTTTCAGTCACTGCAGACCCCATCAATCAGTGATGAAAGTTTTGTTACTTCAGTTTGTTTCAGCCACTACAGGCACCATCAGTTAGTTCTGACAATTTAGTCCTTGTAGTTTGTCGCTTTTAGCTACTGCAAGCCTCATCCATACCATACTTGATGGAAATCCAGTCTCTGCAGTTTGTCGCTGTCTACCACTTGTCATCCACTTTTGATGGAAATCAACTTCGTCAAAGTCATCCTACTTGAAGGTTTATGGTGCTAGTTGAAGTTTTGTGGCTATCCAATATTATTCTCCATAAGTTTATGAGGAGTCTCTTTGGTTACACTGGTCTGTGAGTTCAATTTGGTTTATAGACATTCTCTCTCGATGGTCTAAATAATATGTGCATCTTGTTCGAAACCAAAGTTACCATGTCTATTGTCTTGATATTTGAGACAAGTTCATTTTGTTGGAGTGAGTTTATTTATTCCAAGCTTGGTACATACAATCTGTATGCTCTAGCTTTAGGGGGAGTGTTCCCTCTTTATCATGATTATATTGTGTCTAGAGTTACCCTATTTATCATGATTATATTGTGTCTAGAGTTACCATTTTTATTATGATTATATTATGCTTAGGGTTACCTTATTTATCATGTATTCTTGTATCAATTTATTTTTATAAATAGAAGATTATGAGAGGAATCAATTTAGCCATCGATAATTATTTTACCGTTTCAATCTTAAGTATTACATTGATTCCATCCAATGTGCTAGTGAAATTGAAACTAATATAATTATGAGAAATTGCATAAGTACTGATGTAGAATGGATCAGATAAGGTTTCTTGTGCTAATCCTGGTGAATCTAGGTGTGGAGCTACTGAGAGATGAAATTAGGCTGTAGCTGCTAGGATTTACTCAGCATATTTGTTGCAACATAATTCAAGCTCATATGTGCACGTAAGAAGCTGAATAAATGTCAGAGAAAATTAGCTACTTTGTTGGAAGACTTCGTCAAAAGTCTGTTGCTGGTTTTTCGGCTAGTTGTTAGGAGCAATTTTGAGTTTCTGTTTTTAAGTTATTTTTAGCACCACTAACGTAGGATTGTTAGACGTGGTTAGTGGAGAGTGTTAGCCAAGTTTCCTTTATATTTAAATATTGTATAGTTCAGCATTTACAAAAAATAAGAAGACAGTTGAACTCTTTCTTTCTCTCTCTCATTATTCTGTCATCCAAGTTTTGTGATCTTCTTCATCTGAAATTTAACATTTGGTTTCAGAGCAACTAACTATCCGGGTTCATATCCAGGGAATTGTTGGGTGAGAGGAGAGAGCACTCAAGGGTAAACACGGGTTAGAGAGTGAAAAGGTTGTTCATAATGTAGAACAACGGATCAGGAATCGCCAGTTCATAATTGCCTATTTTTAAAGGCATAAATTATCAGTTTTGGAGCTTAAAAATGAAAACATTATTCAAGTCTCAAGAACTGTGGGGTTTTGTTGAAGAAGGATTTGAAGATGCTCAACCTCCACAACCTGATCAGCAGTTGAGAGAGAAGAGAAAGAAAGATTCCAAGGCATTGTTTATGATACAACAGGCCTTGGATGATGAAATCTTTCCCAGAATTGCCTCAGCAACCACATCTAAGATGGCGTGGGATACTCTAAAGCAAGAGTATCTAGGTGATAAGAAGGTGATTACAGTGAGGCTGCAATCACTAAGGAGAGAGTTTGAAACAACTCTAATAACGGAAAAAGAATCTGTCCAAGAATACTTGTCAGGTGTATCCATTGTGGTGCAACAAATGCGGTCATATGGAGAAACAATGACCAATGAGCATGTGGTTGGAAAAGTTCTAAGAAGTCTTACAAGCAAATATGATCATGTTGTAGTGGCTATTGAAGAGTCAAAGGACATGGCTGATTACACCTTTGATGAACTCATGGGATCCTTGCAAGCTCATGAGGAAAGGCTTAATAGAAATGGTGAGAAGAAGGAAGAGAAGGCATTCCATGTGAAAGGAGAATCCTCAAACAAGGAAAAAACAGGGCAATTCAGTGGAAGAGGTAGAGGTAGAGTTGGCCCAAGAGGAAGGGGCCGTGGAAGAGGACAAAATAAGGAAGGAAAAGAGCAATCATATAAGGGTCCACTTAAATGTTACTATTGCAAGAAGCCAGGCCACAAAGAAGCTAGCTGTTGGAAGAAGGAGGAGGATGCACAAAAGGGTGATCAAAAATCCAATTTTGTGGAGAATGAGCAAAAGTTGTTCTTAGCACAAAGTGCAGCTGGAAATAATGCAGGAGGTGGCGTGTGGTATGTTAACAGTGGGTGCTCCAACCATATGTCAAGTGCCAAGTCTATGTTCAGAGAGCTGAATGAATCTTTAAAGAGCAAGGTGAGGCTTGGAGATGGAAAACAACTTGAAGTGGAAGGAAGAGGCACGATTAAAATCAAAACTGAGCAAGGAAACACTAAGCTCTTATATGATGTGCAGTATGTGCCAAATTTGGCTCACAATTTGCTGAGTGTGGGTCAATTACTCAATTATGGATATTCAATACTGTTTGATCTGTGATAAGAAATCCAAAGAAGTTGTAGTAAAAATTATTATGGGGAGAAACATAATGTTCCCTCTTGATTTATCTGGAAATGTGAGCAAAGCATTGATAGTTAAAGAAGATAATGATGCCAAGTTGTGGCATTTGAGGTATGGTCATTTGAATGTGCAAGGACTGAAGCTTTTGAGTTCCAAAGACATGGTGCAAGGGCTGCCTAAAATTGGTGAGCTTGAGTTGTGTGAAGGATACTTATATGGAAAGCAGTCAAAAGGACCATTTCCTAGTGGCAGAGCTTGGAGAGCAAGCGAAAGTTTGGAGCTACTGCATGCTGATCTCTGTGGACCAATGCAGACAATTTCTCTTGGTGGAAGTAAGTATTTCTTGCTTATAACTGATGATTACAGTAGAATGAGTTGGGTCTACTTTCTAAAGGCTAAGTCTAAAGCCTTTGAAAAATTTAAAATTTTTAAAGCTATGGTTTAGAAACAATCTGGTTTATGTGTGAAAGCCTTAAGAACAGATCGTGGTGGTGAATTTTTGTCAAATGAATTCATCACATTTTGTGAGGAGCAAGGAATAAGAAGAGAATTGACTGCACCATATACTCCAGAGCAAAACGGAGTAGCTGAGAGAAAGAACAGTAGTAGAGATGGCAAGAAGCATGCTCAAAGCTAAAGGTGTACCAAACAACTTATGGTGTGAAGTTGTAGCTACTGTAGTGTACATCCTCAATGTCTCTCCTACAAAGGCAGTCATGAATATGACACCATTTGAAGCATGAAGAGGAAAAAAAACCATTTGTAAGTCATTTAAGAGTTTTCGGTTGTATAGCTTATGCTTTGGTTGATTTGAGATCTAAACTAGATGATAAATATCTGAAATGTGTATTCATTGGCTATTCATTGGCTATTCTACTCAATCCAAAGCATATAGACTGTATAACCCTCTTACTAGCAAGGTTATGGTCAGTAGGAACGTTGTGTTTGATGAGAATGTAGGCTGGAATTGGGAGCAAAGAGAAAGTTGTGATAGTACTCAGCAGAAACAATAGGGATTGATGGTTCAGGGGTGAACTTAATTGTGCCAACAAATGATCAGCAGTCTCCAAGTCCTCCTACAACACCATCATCTTCAAATTACAGCTCATCATCTTCTTCAAGTCCTTCATCATCAAGTTCATCGAATAATTCTGCACCAAGAAGATACAGGACTCTTGTTGACTTGTATGCAAACTGCGACTTTGCACTGATGGCAGCAGATCCAACCAGTTTTGATGAAGCTAAAGATGATGTTGAATGGCAAGATGCAAGGAAGGAGGAAATCAAGTCCATTCAAAAGAATGAGACTTGGAAATTGGTTGATCTTCCTGAAGAGAAGAATGTTATTGGACTTAAATGGGTATTCAGAACTAAGTTAAATTCAGATGGGAGTATTCAGAAGCACAAAGCCAGGTTGGTGGCAAAAGGGTATGCACAACAAGAAGGAATCGATTTTGAGGAGACATTTTCACTAGTGGCAAGATTTGAAACTATAAGAGTGATATTAGCTTTGGCTGCCCAATGGAAATTGGATGTGTTTCAGCTAGATGTAAAATATGCATTTCTCAATGGAGACTTACAAGAAGAAGTTTTTGTTGAGCAACCACTCGACTTTGTCAAAGATGGTGAAGAAGGCAAGGTTTACAAGCTGCAAAAGGCACTTTATGGACTGAAACAGCCTTCAAGAGCCTGGTACACCAAGATTGACTCATTCTTTCGTCAAAATCAGTTTGAGAGAAGTGAGAAAGAGCCAACTCTCTATGTAAAAAAGGAAGGCTTGAATGGATTCATTGTTGTTTGTCTTTATGTGGACGACATCATCTACTTTAGCTCCTCTCAAAAGCTGCTAAATGAGTTCAAAGCATCAATGATGGAGTAATTTGAGATGACAGACTTGGGACTGCTTCAGTATTTCTTGGGACTAGAAGTAAAGCAAGGAGAAGATGGAATATTTCTGTGCCAGAGGAAGTATGCATAGGATTTGCTAAAGAAATTTTCAATGGAAAAATGTGAAACTGTCAAAACTCCTATGAATTCTAATGAGAAGCTGCAAAAGAAGAATGGCATAGGAAAAGCCGATGAAAAGCTGTTTAGAAGTCTTGTAGGAGGTCTGAATTATCTCACTCACACACGTCCTGACATTGCTCAAAGTGTAAGTGTGGTATCAAGATACATGCATTCTCCAACAAAGCAACAACTATGTGCAACAAAAAGGATTCTGAAGTATGTTGCAGGATCAACTCGTTATGGAATCTTGTATGAACATGTCAGTGAGTTTAAGTTAGTTGGCTACACAAACAGTGATTGGGCAGGCAGTTTGGATGACAAGAAAAGTACATCTGGGTCAATTTTCAGTTTGGCTCAGGAGCTATTACTTGGAGCTCAAAGAAGCAGGATACTATGGCTCTGTCATCATCTGAAGCAGAATATGTAGCTGCTGGTGCAACATCAAGACAAGCTGTATGGCTTAGAAAATTGTTAAAAAATTTATGTTGTGAGCAGGAAGGAGCAACTAAGATATGGTGTGATAACAGGTCTGCAATTGCTATGACAAGAAACTCAGTGTTTCACGCAAGAACCAAGCATATTGAAGTACAACATCACTTCATAAGAAAGCTTACGTCAAAGGAAACAATCGCTCTAAGATTCTGCAGCACAAACGTCCAAAATGCATATCTGTTTACCAAGGCTTTAGCTCAAGCCAAACATCAGTTCTTTATGGAGAAAATTGGTATGTATGAGTTTGAATTAAGGGGAGGTGTTGCAACATAATTCAAGCACATATGTGCACGTAAGAAGCTGAATAAATGTCAGAGAAAATTAGCTACTTTGTTGGAAGACTTCGTCAAAAGTTTGTTGTTGGTTTTTCGGCTAGTTGTTAGGAGCAATTTTGAGTTTCTGTTTTTAAGTTATTTTTAGCACCACTAACGTAGGATTGTTAGACGTGGTTAGTGGAGAGTGTTAACCAAGTTTCCTTTATATTTAAATATTGTATAGTTCAGCATTTACAAAAAATAAGAAGACAGTTGAACTCTCTCTTTCTTTTTCTCTCTCATTATTCTGTCATCCAGGTTTTGTGATCTTCTTCATCTGAAATTTAACAATATTATCCATAAGACGACTCTTTTAGCTGAACTTGAGTATTTTAGGGGGATAATGTGCATACCAATGTTATGAAATGTTTCTATTTTAATTTTATAGAACATTAAAAATTGTATAATTATGGCCATACATGTATATCAATCAAATTGGCACACTACGAAAGATAACTTACCTCATGATTTTAAAGATACTGATTTATTCTATTAGAATGCTGATCTACATCTGTATATAACTGTCATCATATTCCTTTAATGGTTTTAAACAACATGGACGTTTATGTAGCTAAAGCTTTATACAACAATTTTGAATTGTTTTTTTTTCGTTATGTTAGATCAAAACATATTACAAGCAAAACATTAATCAACTAACAAGGAAACTATAGACCATATAAAACACTGCACATAGATTATTAGGCTAATTCATACATTAAATATAACTCAGTTTTTATCTTGCATACAATCACATGCTAAATAACAAAGAAACTGACAAGTTTCTACACTCCTTGGTGGGTGACTTCATATGGTCCTTTTCCTCTGTGTCTTTTTGTTAATTTTTTATGTTATGTCACTTGTATGATTGGTCTGGCTGCAAGATCAGTGGATTTTAAGTTTTGTCTAAATTTTAGGTATCTAATTGCACGTCTTTCATGATCAAGGATTGTAGTTTTTCGTCATCAATTATCCCTCTTTCCTTGTCTCTTTTTGCTTTTGGTTTTGCTTCCATTCCTATAGCAATGTAAAACTTTCAGAAAGGTACTAGCAGTACAAAATTGTGCATTCAGCGGCAACATTACATTTATGCTTACGCAAAATTCTTGGTAGTTGACACTTTTTTCCCGAATCTCTCACGGATCGGTAGTTCAGAAAAGGTTGAATGTGATGGTGGTGCTCTATATGCATCATGGATTTTCTATCTTATGATCCTTGTGTTGCCCGTTAGTTGCAGAATCCTTCAAATTTTGTTGGCTGTTGAAACTTTCATATGGTTGATCAGCACAATTTTATTTTAGTTGTGATCAGTGATTTTTGTGTTTGAAGTATATTTCTCCAACCTATATGGTATGTTCTTGAAGTGTAATTTTTTGTTTACAGCAGTTTGTCGTGTTGCATTAATTAGTGCTTGAAGTGTGTTCAATATGATGTTAGTGATATGGGGAATGCTCCTTTATCTGGTCAACTTGTTCCATAGCTTGGTCAACTCAAGGATTTGTAGTATTTGTATGTTGTCACTTGATTTGATGTTCCAATGATTTGATGTATGCGACAACTTTGACTTAACTTTTCTTGTTTAATTTGGACATGTGATTATAAATTATTGAATGTGTTCTCAAGTTGGTTCATGATGTAATGAGGTACTGGTTATTGAATCTTATGTTATATGTGATTTTTTTATGTTTAGGATGAATTCTTGAGTTTGTTATATTAAAAGGGTTCTCTGTTTATATTTCAACTTAAGTATGTTCAATTCTAAAATTCTGAAGTTTAATTTCATTAATTTTGTTTTGGATCAGTTTAGTATCTTATTCCTAACTATTCATGCAATATCACGTTTGGGCTGCCTACAAAGAATCTAGTTGGGTTTCTGCAGTCTTCTGAATAATTCTATTAATATGTTTTTGCAAGTTTGTTCTCACAATTTTAATTTTAATTCCTAACTATAATCAAAGAATTAACTGGGCAAATAGTGCAGATGAGCCGGTATAAGTTTGCCTCTAATGCTCTAATGTTATAGAAAAGTCAGTGTAGTTTTTCTAAACTAGTTTATAGTTAACTATAAACTTCTATAGTGTAGTGTACTATAGTGCAGTTTGTCTACCCTTATACATGTTAGTTTTCTACCTTAAGAATCACTACTTTCTCATTCCACGTATCAAACCACACTACTATATTTAAAAATTTCCACTTTTAGAAAAATGGTAATTTTTATAAAAACAAAAACTCGACTAATAAAAATTCTATTTATAATATAACATTTTAAATATTAAAATAACCTTTTAAAACCACTCTCACTCTCTACTATTTTCTTTTGATCCTTAGAAAAACAATTACTATAAAAGATTATAATTTACCATTCTCAAGTTTAGGTAAAAGTTTAATTACAGTACAAAATCTAGTTAATCTTACTAGAATATTTGAAGTAGGTTATCATAGAGTTGTTAAAAAAATTGAACTAAAATAAGTTCACATTGAACCAATTTAAATTACATGAAATAAAATCAATTTTCTTACAAAAATTGAATTAAGTTATCATATTATTTTAATTTAAAAAACAAAAGTTATTATTAAATAAAATTATTTGCATTAAATTTTTAACTATAACTAGAAGATATATATTTTTTAAAAAAAATGTTCATTGATAATAGTTTAAGTAATTCAAAATAAATGTAGAATAGCTCATATATATACAATTAATTTCAATTAATATATAATTTAAATAAATCCGACCATTTTTAGAGTTTAATTCAATTCATATATTTTGTTGACTCATAATGTTACTCTTTGATTAACAAAATATTTTCACAAATACATTTAGTTAATCAAACACATTTCACAAATTTATATTAATAAAGACCTTAAAGGATCTGTGATTTTCGAGTATGAAAACATTTCCGGTATCAAATGTCAACAAATAAGAATACAACAAAATAGAATTATTATTTACGATGAAATTAATAGGTAAAATGTAGTTCCAAATATGGTGAACACATAGAATAGTTGCAACATATCCCACGATCTAGAACTTAATTAGTACCACTTCAAAGCTTCCCAGTAAGATTGCACCAATTAAGTTCCTATGCTAATCTAAAATCAACTTTAATTTATTTTATTTTATTAATACCGTTAAAATGTATTATATTATTATAAAAATAAAATAATTTTATTAAAATAATTTGGCATTAGTATAAGTTTCTATTGAACCTTTGAATGTGATCGATGCAGTTGTTACATCTTGCTTTATTCCATTTCAGTGTTCAGAGCTTCTGTAATGAAAAGTTTTAAGTGATGTTCCTCTCAAGTTATCGAGATAGATGACATTACTTTTTTCCATTTTTCACTTTTAATCAGGGATTACATCAGGTAAGATTGAATACGATATTCTTTATTTGTAATCTGATTCGTAATAAAATTGGATATCAGTTAGAAAATAATTTTAAATCTACGGGTATCCTAAACGTCTATTCATATTTAAAAAAAATTATTTTATAAGTTTTTAAAATGAGGTTGATATAAAATTATAACAACAAAAATTTAAAAGAGAACTAAATAAAAGTTAGAACTTAAGTCCAAATTAATAATATTTGAAGCGCCCATTTAAATGGAATAATTTCAAAAGTAATCCTTATAAAAATCAGACTCTAAGATTTATGTTTTTTCCTCAATATTTTTACTTTAATTACTTAATTTTTGAAATAAATAATACATAAATAAAGTCATGAACTAGTGACATAATAATATTATTAATAAAATATTAAAAAATTATTAATATCATTTTCAATTATTTATTTTAATATTGTATTAAACTTCATCTTGTCTATTTTTAATTTTAAAGAATTAAAAACAACAATGAATCAATTACTTTATAGCTAATTTTAAACACATATCAATATCTTCAAAATGACATGTGACTAAATGTAATATACTTAGATATAAATTGTTATAAAATATCTTACAATATTTGTAAGATGAAATATTTTAACTCATTAGCCTTTCACTAAATTAATATGTTAAATTCTTCATCTAAACAATTCCTCTAAATAACGATTTCTCTAAACATCTGAAGAGAAATCACCAAAAGAGTAAAAAGATATGGAAAAACTAACTAAGAGAAGAAATAATCTAATAACTTTTTTTATAAACTTGTAATTTTAAGGATAATATGATACTCGTTGCTGATCCATTGCTAAATAAATATTAATGTACCTGTTATTAACGGATACTCATTTAACATTTCTATTTACTCGTGACAGAGTTTACATAATATTATCCCAGATGAATATTTTGTCATGATCATGTCTATTTAGTATTTATTTTCATTGCACTAATATCTTTAATCTTAAATTCAAAATTTATGTATAATAAGTAAGATTAATAATATTGTTATTATGGGCTAAAGCCGACCAGGTACGATAGCATGTTTGGCTTGAAAGGATCGAGCGTCCTGGAGAAAAGAATCCCGTAGTCGCTCGATCCTAATAACAACTGAGCGGAAGTTAAAACGCAATTAATATTACCATTGATGACTGGTTAAGACTAGGGATAACAACAGCTCGGGTCAAGTACGGGTAGTGCCTACCCGTAACTCGACCCGCCGGATAAAATCCTACCCGTTATCCGACCCGCTACCCACCGGGTACCCGTTTAAAAAATACATGCGGATACCCATGGATACTCGTAAAAAAATATTTAATACATTTTAAAAATAAAATTTAAATAAAAATACAAATATATATATATATATATATAATATAAATTAAATTAAATGTAAATTAAAATTTAATTTTAATTAAATTTAAACTAATAAAATATAATTTTATTTTATTTTTAATTAAATTTAATTAAAAATATATAAATTATTTATTTTTAATTTTTTGGGGATAACGGGTACCCGCGGGGCGGGTAGTATACTACCCGTACCCGATCCGTTTAGAAGTGGATATTAAAATATCCGCTACCCGTTACTCGCGGATTTTATCCGTGAGTACCTATGTCCGCAGGTAAAATTGTCATCCCTAGTTAAAACAGGTATTAATAACCATTAAAAGATAAATTAATTGGTCAAATCTTATTAATTTTATAAATAAAAATTTAATTTAGAAGTAATGTTTAGGCTTTCAATGATCACATTACTTTAGACCTTTATAGTCTATTCTATAGGTCACTCCAGATATTATCACCCCAAGGGTTATCAGAGTAGAGCGAAACAAGAACAACACTCATTCTGTATCTCGTCCCAATTTAGCAAAAACAAATATATATAAATAAAAGAGTCTATAATAATTTTGGATTAAATATGATAGGACTTATTTATGTGTCTTCCGTGCCTCGTCTGGAATGACGGGTAAGGAATGTAAAAAAATATAGTATAAAGTAGATAAAAATGTTAAATTTGAAGGAGTTCTGGTAGAGAAAGTCTGTGATTTGAAAAAGGTACCAGAATGAAACGAGAGTACAGAAAAATAATAACCGCTGTTTCATCCGGTATTTTCTTTCGAAAATCTAACATTTATATATATTATAAAATTACAGAGAGCACCTTTTCCCTCCTATATAAACAGATTTTGATGGTAACCAAAATCTCGGTAGGAGTGCGAAAGCGATTCTATGTACGTGTTGACACCACGGTTGAGGCAAGTTCAATAGCAAACTTGATTTTGTATCGAAACCAAAGGTCCACTTTTCCAAACACACTTTATATGAGTGGCACCTGCGCAACCAGAAAACACCCTTTTCTTTTCTTCTCTCTTTTCTTACGCCATGCCCAAGCTTACTTTCTTCTCTTCTAGACATTTCTTGGTGTTATCCCTTGCCTTGAACGTCAGTCTCATACTCAGATTAATGCTCCACGAAGGAGAAGAACCCCATAGCCATTCTTCTTTCGGATCACAAACAGGGTCATCGATTGCAAGAACCAATTCCAACATGCTTATATCATCATCCAATTCAAATACTTGCACAACTGGAGCTGGGAATAGAGTGATCAACCTCGACCAGTAAGCAAACACTTTATATAATATATCATTAACTACTTTTTCTCATATATCATGTCCTGGTTAAGGTTTATCATAACTTGCGAATATGTTGAATATGTTAGTGTTGTTAGAGTGAGTAAGCAACCTTTGACGTTTCAAGATACTTGGTTCATGGTTTTAGACATTTTTCACGTTGTCGTACATAAGGGCTGAGAAATTTTTGGTGAGAGAGGGATATTTTTTTTATTGATAAGTAAAAAGTAACGAGTTGTGTTAGTCTAAGGGAGTAGCAGATCGAAGCGAAGCAGTGACCAAAATAGTTGTTGTGGATGGAAGATAATTTGGCGCTAAATGGTTGAAAATGTTCGATTCTACTGTCATTTTACCTCTGCTACCACTTTTGTTTGTTTGTTTGTTGTTATTTGTGTCAATCGTGGCTCTGTTTCTGGTAGCTATGACTGAGTCTTGCGTCTTTGGTACTGTTCTTTGCGTTCTGCTAGCGCTATTGTTGCCCGAGAAGACATGGACAACTCATCTTCTCTAACGTGACTTGCGCATACCACAAATGTCAGGAATATAGCAGCAGACACAGTACACAAACAAATTTTTGTTTCATTATATTTTTGTTTGGTTCATCCTCGTAGCGGAAAATGAGAAATTATTTATATAATATAAAACGAATAGTGTAAATAAATGGAATTAAATTAACCGAGAAATTCCACACAAGTTATTAATTAATAGATGTTCAAATGAACTAGACTAATCCAAGATGAAACTTCACAACCCCTTGGATCATATTAAAAAAAGAATGGAATTATTTGAATTCATCTTTGTTTATAGATGTTTGAATAACCATGTTGAACTTAAATATTCAATTGTTTCTTCACAAAGTTTAAGCTTTTTGTTAAGAGTTCCGTACGATTCCTGGTGTGCTAAATTCTCAGATAGTTTACTTAAGTTGTACTAATTTTCTTAGTAAATTAGAAGTTGTTTGGAACAACGTCGAACTCAGTGTTATTATGGTTTTTTACTATGTTCGGAGATAGCCGAAGATTAGCACGGTTTTCAAATGTGATGTATCACGTTTTCAAATATATCACCGATTTTATCAGTCAACGTTTTTCTCTCAGATTATGCAATAACGTCAAGTTAATTGCCTTAAATGATATAATAATTTCTTCAACACCGAACAAAGAGTTTATAGTTCCTTAGTTTCTAAGTTAGATTAAGACGTTGCTGATGTTGTGAGTGTATGTTTTTTCAATCATATTTTACTGCTAAATGTTGGATCCTGTCATTTTCCTAAGTGTGTTTCATATTCAAAGTAAGAAAAGAAAAAAAACAATCATGTTTATCATGCACAAGGGTTGTGATTTAGTTAGAAAAAGTAGTGTCGATTTTTGTGGTAGAAGTGGTAGCCAAGTAGGAGAGTCTAACTTTAGCACCATTGGCGAGATCCTCATTGACATTGTCTAACCCAATATCATTACTACATGAACCTCTTCTTAAATTTCTCATTTTTTATTCGAAAGTCATTGCTCTCTTCTAACAAATTATTCTTTTCCTAAGAGACACTCACTATTGCTATAATAGTATATTTCATTAGGGAAAAACAAAAGTGATGACATAATTGCAAACTATAGTCAATTTTAAAGGACCCCCTTTCCTTCTGAACTATTCAATTTGAAGAACCCTTGTCTTTTACTTCTCAAACCACTATTTTTAAATCAGCAAACTGTTCCAACTTTTTAACCAACAAACAGTTGATATCTAACTAACTTTCTTCCCACCCAGTCAAGCCATTTTAAGGCACTGTTTTGAGTAATATTCACTGTTTTTTCATACACTAAAAAATTCTGCTACATGTCAGAAAAATGGATCGAAATCACGCACATGCGAATTTCTTCTTTAAAACACACTTATTTCTAAAAGTATTTATCTTTATTTTGCCTTTGAATACCCACTTAGTTATTTTAAATGCTATGATGGAATAGTGTTCGTTGGTAGTTGGAAGAATAGGAAAGAAGTTGGTGGGGTCACATGGGGCTATGCGCACACTGCATAAAGACACTCTTTCGGCCGTGGCCATAACATAACAGTATGTGGAAGCGCTTATTTTCTTTGGTTCGCTGAGTGAGTGAGAAGACATATTTTTTAAGCTTTTTTTGTGCCTCAAACGTGATTCGCTGAATTGCAGAGGCAAGCTTTGAGTTGGACCCTTTGGAATCTGGATCTACACATGTCAACTGCATTGTGGGTCCTCCGAAATTGGAAATCCACCTCTAACATATTTTGTCCCTTTCACTCTCCATTTCTGTATGCTTCCCATTCATTTATGTAATGCTAAATGCATACATTTACCCTTATATTTTCAACCCATCAAATCATTGCTTCGGCTAATGCAGTTTTATGATTACTCTTCCAATAACCTTTACACGTGCACATTCATCACTTACTAATTTCTATGCCCTTTCCTCCACTTGTCCATTGCTCCTTCTTTACCTCATTTGTGGGCATCTTCATGTAGAAACAAAATCATTACCATGAGAAGGGTTAAATGTATCTGTCTAGGTTCATTATATCTTTCAAGTTTCATACTTTTTTTTTTGTTCTGGTTTCACTGTACTTTTACTCTTCTCATTATGCTCATTTTCGTAAATTGAATAGAAATAGACAAGAAGAATAATGTATATAAAATAAAAATTAATAGCTTAATGTTTTAGATTGAAGTTTCTCGGTTTCCATAAAATAATTCTCAGCATGATTTAAAATATTTGTTCATGGGTGGACATGATGTTAATGCATGTTTTATATAGTTTATGACATTATAGAAGGCATGCAATTTTTTTATTCTGAGATGTTTGTTCATTGTGGGACATGATGATGGTGCATGATCTGGGTAGTTTCTGCTGAGCTGTGATGCATTAAAATAATAAAGATTGAAATTATATGAAATTGAGATTTTGTGCAGTGGAGACCCGAGAGTGTACGAGAGATTTTGGCGACAAACGGGTGAGAAGAGCACGATCATAATCCCGGGGTGGCAGTCAATGAGTTATTTTTCTGATGTGACCAACATTTGCTGGTTTTTGGAGGCAGAGTTTGCAAGGGAAGTGGTGAGGTTGCACACAGTGGTGGGGAATGCTGTCACAGAAGGGAGACACATTGTGGTTGGCACAGGTTCTTCCCAGCTTTTTCTGGCTGCTCTCTATGCTCTCTCCCCTACCGATGCACCTGAACCAATCAGTGTTGTCTGTGCCTCACCCTACTACTCAGTGAGTTAACATTTTCATATACTATATTTTATATTTCAGTGTAACTACCAACGATGTTTTAATTTAGTTTATGATTGAACCACAATATAAAATTACGTGTATAGTCTGTTTTGTCTAGAATTAATAGACAATAAGATTTCTAAGATATTGTATCAGAATTTAAAAGTATTCTTTAGTAAAAGTGCATGCATATGGAAGTGGATGATTAAAGAACAGCAAAGTCATTCTTGAATCTGTTTCTGATACACCTTCTGTGATGTAAAGCAATGTTCTAGTACTAATTACCACATTCAGCTTGTATAATTGTGTTATAAAATAAGCAGTGGTTGACCACTTTGAGTTATACAGTGAAGCAATTATTGCATGCTCCAAGGAACTTAAAACAGTGTACTAAGTCAAGAAGATCATTTGTTGGTTGATGATGATGAACCATAGACATTTATTGTAACAGTTGGAAATCAATAAACATTAAACAATTGATTTAATTGTGTCTGGATTGATTCCACTTTCTCTTTCCGGGATTCTTCTGAAAGAAATACTTACTGATTATAGCATTCAATGTGTTCCTGCCATTTCTTAGGTGTCTGTACTCTGCAATTAATTTTCTTCCTTACTGGTACTATCTTAAGGTCATATCATAGTATATTTTATGTATTTAAACAGAAAAATAAAAAACTTCATTTCAATTCTTTAATAACTGTTCTAGTCACAGTCGACAACATATGATTTTTTTCCCTTGTTAATCCTTCCATGTTTATCAGTATCTTCTCTTTTTCCTACACTAGTAATTTTCCACATCTGCAACTGATCACATGACAGTTGACACTTTTGTCCAACTGTGGCATGTGCTGAAATGTCAGTAAAGTAGCTTTGATTTGAAAATCTTAACATTCATTCAATTCATGTACAAAAAAAAAGGTGTGATATATGGCTTCATTACTAATTATGGCATTGTTGACCCCCATTAATGACACACTAGATACTGCAAATAAACAACTTATATACAGAGATTTTAGACAAGGTGACACACATTTTAGTTACATCACATGGTTCTGACTTTCTAATCAGGTCATGCAGGACCTTCATTTTTGCATGGAAAATTTTGCAATGACAGGCTATTTAGTTTGACTAATTGATGGTTTGGCATGGAATTGACCATTGAACTAACTGACTGACTAACTACTTGCAGTCGTACCCATCAATGACGAATCACCTGAAATCAGGACTGTACCAATGGGGTGGTGATGCAGCAAGTTTTGAGAAAGAGGGTCCCTACATTGAGCTGGTTACTTCTCCCAATAATCCTGATGGACATGCAAGAATATCCAAGGTCAACAGAAGCCAGGGATTTTTGGTTCATGACCTTGCTTATTACTGGCCACAGTACACTCCAATATCAGCACCTGCAGATCATGATCTTACCCTTTTCACTGTTTCAAAAACCACTGGCCATGCTGGAATGCGCATAGGGTAAGTTCACCCATATCATAAAGACTACCTTTTTCTACAGTCCTCAATTATTTTCTCTTTCACAACATTTGTACAACGTTCATTGGATGTTTCTTCAATTACTGTTCTACCATAATTGGAATTTTACTTTCTTAACCTGCATAATGCTTTGATGTAAATCTTCAGTTGTTTTTTTTAACTGTAATGTTAGTTGTTTGTATGTTAGCAGGGGAGTTAACTCACAGCCTCTTCCACTCTTCTTTCTAAACCAATCTTATAATTTCTAAGTGTCAGAGGAGAGAGTTGAATCCACAATTTATCCTACTCTTCCTTTCAATTTTACCACTAAATCAATCTTATAACTCGATGTAAATCTTCAGTAACTAGATTATCAAAATTAAACTCTTAATTATCATTAGAAAACAATACAAAGTCACAATGAACATATCTGTAACTTATTTAAGTTCATATCTTTTATCAATCTTTTTAAGACTCTTTTGTTAGAAAGTATTGACATATGTGAAACCAAATATGTTAATGATTAATCTAGAAGTATTGGTAGTTGAACAGGAACCATTTTGGTTTCCTGAAAGGTGTTTGATGTATCAAAAAATAAAGTAAAGAAAGATGAAGGAAATTCCTAGAAGAATCCACATTAACTTTTGTATTTTGTGTAGGTGGGCTCTTGTGAAAGACAAAGAAGTGGCAAAGAAAATGACAAAATTCATAGAGCTGAACACAATTGGAGTGTCTAAGGATTCTCAACTCAGGGCTGCTAAGGTTTTAAGGGCAGTTTCTGACAGCTGGGAACAAGGAAACTCCAAAGAGGGGGAGTCATTCTTCAAGTTCAGCCACAAACTCATGGCAAACAGGTGGAAACAACTGAGACTAGTGGTGGAGCATAGTGAGTTGTTCAGTTTGCCTAAATTTTCACAATCATTCTGCACTTTTTTCAAACAGGTCTTGGAGCCTCAACCAGGTACTTACTTGCTCAATTCATCACAAATTTAATTTCATGCATTCATTTCGTCTTTCTCAGTATGGTTTTCAGTTACTTGTTTAGTGATTTTGTTTGTGCTTAGCTTTTAAGAAAAGTGTATCCGTAATTAACTTCAATTTACATCAAGTCTTACATTGTTTATGTTTTATGCATATTTGATGATTTGACAGCTTTTGTGTGGTTAAAGTGTGAGGGAAACGTGGAAGACTGCGAAAGCTTCCTTCGAGCACACAACATCTTAACTAGAAGTGGAAAACACTTTGGGGTCAGTCCAAAATACGTAAGAATTAGCATGTTGGATACTGATGAAAATTTTAGCCACTTTCTAGAGAGACTTTCTACCATAAAGTCGTGATTGCTGAAATTTGCTTCTGGGTAATGTTTGTATGATATTTAGAAGTGTTAGTTTTCTGTATGATGGAAAGTGAAACACAGAAATGCAATTTTGCTCCTTCTCTTTTTGCTGCATATTTCATTCATGTCATGGCTATTTCTCTGTTTAATAATAATAGTACCTCAATAATCCAATTCTTTTAATACAAATAATTGATACAATTTTGGACAAAATGATGATGTACAAGACACAAAAAACATTACAAGATTAACTAACATAGTTTAACAAAGTTATCTTATATAATTTCTTCAATTTTTTTAACTTGAGGAGAAGTAACTTTAATGTTTTTCAATCGTTGAGGAAAACTAATGGACTCTTGTTCATATTTCACATACCTTTCTACGCTTTTACCCAATCTCGTAACAGTAGTTCTGATACAACATAGATTAATTGAAATTATGTATTAGGAATGACAAATATCAACAAGTCACAAGTATCTACAGGTAAAATCCTTATTAACTGGTTGGGTTACTATCTACTAAAGAAACAAAATTATATTTTTATCCTTATTAGGTTTAAGTTGTTGAGGTTTTATTTAAAAATGTATTTTTTGTTAGTATTATGTAAGAAAACATCCTTAATCAATTAAAGATAGAAAAAAAAATTACATTATTATAATATTTACATATAAACGTTATAATTACCGGATAAACTCTCATGCTTCCCCATCATATTCATTCATTACATCATATAGAAATTGGAATGTTACATATTCACACATCTCATGCCTACATAATATTATTACTCAAAATACTTTGAAAACCACTATTTTGTGTGCTTCTTACATTAGTACTTTACGAAGTACATAAATATTAATGTTATGGAAAGTAATACAAAAAATATTTAGGAAAATAAAAATGCGTTTTGAAAAATATGATCCAAAATGTAAAAAGGAAAAGTGTTTATGAAATACTTTTTAAAATACTCTCTTTATAGTCCAAAGTATATTTTTGGCACACATTTTTTTTCTTTTAATATTTTGTAAAGCACCTTTTAAATTTTTTTTCCATTTTCGTGTTTCCAAAAGCATTTTCAAAATGTCAAGACAAAGAAATTTATTATGAAATGTTAATTTTGTTTCCAAGAAATACATTCCAAAATGTAAAAATAGAAAATTGTGTTCTATTAACTAATTTTCGAATTACTCTTCTTTTAATATTTCAAAATGTATTTTCCTTAGTACATTTTATTTTTTTTAATATTATGAAATATTTATATTTGTTAATTGTTTTTCCGAACATGAAACAAGAAAGTGATAGCAAGGGTATATCATTTTTTTAAATAAATGAATGAAAATGGTTGTAAACAAAAGAAGCCTTAATTTTTTTTACGTAAACTCTTTAATCTTATTTAATCCCAAAACACTGACAGTAGCTGTTTTAAAGTTTTGTATTGAGGCCCGAATTATATGAATGTACTACAATATGTGATACAGCAGTGTATAGATTTCTAAAAATGTAATGAGTTTTATACTCTTATTCAATCACAAACCCTTATTTATAATATTAACATGAGATATTTTGCATAAAACTTACGTACGTTTATGAATAATACTACTTATTTATTTCCTTTTGCCTTTTTTTAATCTCTTTGTCTTCATTTTAATGGGATTTTGATACCCCAAGCCTGGTTTCTTAGCCCGCCATTTTGTATTGGTCTAGCTTAAGGCCCAAATATAAAAAAATGGGGCTTTTCTTCTTGCACCTCCATAATTTCTATTTACTAAAAATTTCAGAACAAATTTTCTGCAAATTATAGAACACGCTTTTCAAAACAAGAACGCATGGAATGTATTTTGAAATGAGCTTTTTGGAAAAAAAAAATTCAAATTTTTATTGCACCGTATGTGATTAGACACAAGAGTACATGTTTAGTTGTCTTTGCTACCTAATGACAAAAAAAGCACAAAGTCTAAGCTTCTTCTAGATTTTTATTTATGCGGTTAAGATTGGTTTTAGCAAGGATGTTGTGTAAGAGTACCCTCCATACAAAGGTAATGATCTTTGTTGGTGCACCCATTCCAAGAGGTCCTTTCTCTACGTAAACCTTCACTCATATGATTTTCCTTCCATGTTCCTTTTTGATTGATCTTTCGGTTTGAGAATAATCACACTAGAAAGTGCATTGATTTAATTGTAGTACCAAATGTCATATCTACATGTACCTGATCAATATGATCTTTCGGTTCGAGAACAATCATACTAGAAAGTGCATTAGTTTAATTGTAGTACCAAGTGTCAAGGATTTGATCAACATTTATCAAAACTCGTGATGCTATTTTGGATTTGAAAATAAAACATTTTGATTGTGAAATATGTTACCAATGAGGAAGCATTGGTGTCTTGAAGATAATGATTTTGATGATGTTACAAAGTGAAGAATATGAAGACTCTTGTTGTATTAAGTTTAAAAGCATTCTTGTATAACAGAAGATACCAGGATCGAGCAGTTAAGTATCGAGCGGTGGAAGACATGACCGAGACCAAGAGAGGTATGACCAAGACCGAGTAGTTAGGACCGAGTGGTGGACGCATGACCGAGACCAAGCGAGGTATGATCAAAACTGAGCAGTTAGGACTGAGCAATGGAAGGCATGACTGAGACCAAACGAGACATAAATGAGACCGAGCGATAGTAGTTAGGTTTTTGAGTTCTGACACTGTAGAATAAAATGTTAAGAGTTGGAAGGAGAGAGAGAAGAAAAGGTCAGGTTGAATGGTGGAAAGTTGTAAAGAATTAGGCCGAACGGTGGAAAGCTGTAAGAAGTTGAGTCGAACGATGGATGCCGACTAGTTGGAAGAGTTAAATATTCTAACTATTCCAAGTCTCGCAGATAATCGATTATCACTTACAATAATCGATTATCATTGGCAATTGTAATATGTCTTTTCAGTTTCGACCTGCATGCTATATATACTTTTGTCAAATTCCTTTATAAGTTATCTATGCCATTTGAGAATACAGTTTGTCTGAGGAAGTTCTCAAGTGATAGTGTTTACTCTTTTCAAGTCTTGTGAATAGGAGAAGCTCGCGCTTTGTGCGTCAAAGGTCGGAGTGGTTCCCTTCAAGTTGGCAGAGTTGTCTCTTCCGGTTCGTTTGTCGAAGGAATGTTTTTTATGCTGTTCTTAATTTATATTCATCTTGTTGTAATTGTGAAACAATATTTTAGTGAAAAAGTTAATCACTATTTATAGTGATTAACGACTGGACGTAGAATCTTTTGATTCGAACCAGGATAAAAATCATCTGTGTGATTTTTCTCTTCAATGCACTCTTTAAACTTTTAGCACATCAACTGTTCGATAAAAGTTTTACAAGAAAATTAAAGGAACCCTTTTATTAACTGAACACGCTTTCCGCTCTTAACAATCTAATATGTTTTAACTCCGTTACGCAAAATCGGTACCGATTGTTCCAACAAAATATAATGTTGATCCAGAACTTTAAAGTTAAAAATGGGTAACTTAGCGTGATAAATTGTGTTGGAATTAGATTTTCCAACTCTATTCTTAAGTGTGCTTACCGTTTCATTGAATTAACATACGTTGTTAATTGTTCCTAGAAATACACTAATGTAATCATAGACCCATGTCTACAGCCTAGAACCTAAAGACATTCAAACTCAGTGTGATTTCTCTATTCCTGATGAATGAATTCTTTACATTAATTTGAACAAGACTCTATCATCAACTAAAGCATATAGGCGCATGCCCATCACCTAACAACATTAGATGACTCAATTGGATCTATAAAACAAATTAACTTTTGCCTAACTCGAGTTATATATGCAACGAATGGTTGATTAATTCATCACACATGGGATGCAAAATGAATCACTAACATATGGACAACTACTTATATAAAATAATAAAACAATACTAGTACAAAAGTTTAAAGTGCTACATCCAATCCCAACACTTTGGAAGTTCAACAACTCATGATAATTCTAACAATTGATCCTAGGAGTTGCTATCCATTCCATATGTCTCCTCTAGTCTAAGAGATATTACAAGTGAAATGAGATCAATAGACTCTAGAGAGAGAAACCAGAATCTAGATGGAATTCTAGATATAAAATAAGGGGGTTTCCCCCTAATTTATAGAAATTGGAAGATCTGACTCTTCAAAAGAATGGTTTCATTTATTCATCAAAGAACCTAGAAACAGACTCCCCCCACAAGAAACGTTGGTGGACAAAGGCAATAAACAATGAAAAAGACATTGTAGACAAATGAAATTAGGAGAGCAGGATTGAGATACTTAAACATAGGTGTTGAAAGACAAAGTTCTTAGGGCGTCCGACCGAGACGATCAAAATCGTGTCTCACAAAATGAACTCTCATATGTGCTTCTTCCTTTAATGCTCGAAATCTTCCACCCCAATCCAAGGTCAAACCTTCTTTCTATTCGAACCACCATCTTAAAACATCCATTTTGTACTTGACTTCCACATGCTACCTATTAAGAGAACTCATTCATCTCCTTCTAATTGTTTAACTTAACATAAATTTATTCTTTCCTTCTCATCAGGGACTATGTTTCTCTAACTTAGAAAACTCTATACTATCCTACTACTCCTCATGATTTTCTTCACCTTAGCTTTCTTATCTAAAGAGTGATCCCCTTTGGTTTACTTCGAGGTTCCTATGCCTTTCTTAGCTTTCACTCTAAACCTTCCATCACTTTCCTTCTTAAGACCTCTAACATAGCTGATTTGCAAGATCAAGTTGATTTATCAAACCTTGTTACAAAAGCACATACCAAGAACTACTTTTATTCTCCTCTCTAAACTCGACTCCTCTTGCAAAACATGCGATATCCTCTCCTAAAACTTGTTTCTTAAAACTCTTTCGATCTAAAACGTTTCTTCTGAACTCCATCATCTTTTTCCATCCTTCGAAACTCACACTATGATCTTCTAACTCCTAAGCTTCAACGCACTTCATCACTACCTTTTTTAGACAAGAAATTATCTAAAAGGCTTAACAAATTCTTTTAAAAGTAAGTATACCAAGTTAACCTCGAATTTGCATTCCTTTATCACTATAAAGCACCTAATACTACCATAGAGGCAAGAACATGACAAGAATAGTTGTAGGAAAAATAACTTAAATCATAACTGGTTGCTTTCCTTAAGCCTTCAAAATTAAGAAAGGAAAATCATCTCTGATATAGTCATGAGTGTATGCCTTCATTACTCTTATCAATACATATTCTATTCTTAATACTTCCAGTTAGATACACAAACTCTACACTTTAGACCTGGAAAGACATGATAAACCCACAACCCTCAGGTTACCCTAAGGACGAATTGCTCTGATACCAAAATTGTAATATCCAAATTTTCATAGTGTTTAACTACTAGGATATATCACATTTTTAATATTACAAAATAGTTGACTCAAATAAAACATATAAACTGCTATTACAATTATTTGGAAAATGATATATAATAGCAAGATCTATATATACACACCTTTCTACACTACAAGAAAATATATTACATTGAGCCAAAAGCGTAATACAGACTTTACAAAATAGAAAGGAAAAGTCGAAACATCATACTTTAAGCTTCAGCTCTACCACCTACTAGCACCTGCTCGCTAGAGATTTCCCCTAAGCTCACACCATTAAGGTGATTATTGCAAAAGAGAAATAAGCATACACAAAGAAATGGATAACACAAAAGCAAGGATAAACTAGTATACAAATAAATTAACATAATATGATTTAATATAACAACTCATATATCAACATTTACAACAACCCATCAAACACTTGATCACATCACAATTTAACCTTTCCACTCAATGATATAGATCCAATAGACTTTGCTGAAGGTTTGCACCCATGGTAGTATTTATACTCTGCAGAATCATAAATAAGGGTAACTCGACCTACTCCCTCATGAGGTTAATTTTCCCTTACCCGACCTAAAGGGTTAGGGTAAAGACCTCCTCTCATTCTCTCCACCACCTCATTCACTCGACATGAGTTGAATGGTTGGTGGAATATTAGGATACCTTATCTCCAAAGTCTCACTATCAAGAATTCACCACAACTTACTTGAACATAAAATCTCTCCTTGAGATTCTTCTCACATCATTCATCTTTCATTCTCACAACATACTCATCATCATATTCATCAACCATAAACATAACGTCCAAAACTGATGTTTGGAACCCCAAATTCGAGATTCACAACAACTTAGTTCCTGTTAGACAACTCATATTATGAGACAACTCCTTACTAGATGACTCCTCACCAGACGACTCTTCACCAAAAGACTCCTCACCAGACGACTCCTTCCTAGACGACAGACGACTCATTCCTAGATGACTCATTCTCAAACGACTCCTTCCCAGACGACTTATTTCCAGATGACTCCTTCCTAGACGACTCCTTTCTAGAAGATTCCTTACCAGACGATATACCAGATATTTAGTACAATAAGAAACCAACTAAACCCTAAATGGCCCCAAGACAATTCCCAAAACTACAAACTTTCTCCAAAACCATGATCTTAGAATTTTACCTGTCAAACCCAAAACTCACCCTTCTTCTAATTTATTCCAAACCAAAGTTTTGTAAAAGTACACCAACTTAGATTCACTAAATCTATATTCATAAATTTATCAATAAGCAAATTTTGATATCGACAAACCAACTACACACCAACATGCATAAGTTTTTAATTTAACACACCACCATTTTCAAGCACTCAACATACCAAATTTCACGATTTAATTAAAGTTGATTACTAATCCATCATCACATCATCACACAAACATCAAATATCATATGCATACCAAATCCAAACCATATAAACTAGTTTCTTTTACCTAGTTGACGCTCCAACGGTTCTAAGAACTCTAAGATTCCTCCTACGACTCCAAGATCTTTATTTGCTCTCTATATGAAATCAATCGGCTAGAAATGTAGATTTTGCCTCAAGGAATTCTCAGACGGTCTCTGATTTTCCAATAGATAAGTGTGGAGTTAAACTTTCTAGAAAGAAGACAGAGAAAATTTAAAAAAAGAAGTTTTAAAGAGATAAAGTTTCTTAGATAATGAAACTCTATATTAGAAAATTTTATTTACACTATTGATATTTTTGAAATAAAATAATGAAGTATTCATTGTTTAAAACCATCTACCACATCTAATACTCGATTTTTGAAGTCTCAGTTTTTCTGTGTTACAATTCATACTTTTTATGTTCTTACCTACTTAAATATTGAAAAAAAAAATTATAAGTGACTCTCCCTATTTTTCGATCCATGTCATCTAGGAGGATATATACATGCCTCTTTTTTTTTTTCTGAAAGAAGAAAAGCTTCCAGTCTAATTTAGTCTTTGGGAAGGGATTGGAATCTCTTGTTCATACAATTACCGCCACAACAAAATCGAGTATGAAAGAGTTTCTAAGTCCATATTTTGCCCCTTGCACGTTAATTGTGTGAGGACCATGGTGGTCTTTCTGCGGAAGTCAGAAATATTGGCCCATGAACGTACATTTTCCTAAGAAAATAATACTAAACAAGAACCAACCTTTTCCAAATTTCAATCACTGTTAGCTTCTGTATATATTTTAAAATTCCAGAACCCTACACCAACAAGGGCTTCATCAACATTACGCAATAATAATAATAATAATAATAAATAATAATAATAACATTGCTGAGGGTCTAAAGTTCCTGAGATCGAGTATCTTATGCCCGTTGGAAGTTGGAACAACCTTATAAGCATATCTTAGAATGATATTCTTTTGATGATTCTTTTTGCAATATCTACATATAAGAAATTGCATGGCCTCAAACGACTGCTATTGAAAGCTTGAAAGGGAGATACGTTTGAAAAGGAAAATGAAGAGAGAGAAATGAAAAGCATGCGTATGATTGATTCATTTAGATAAAAGGGAAAGGGAAGAATGAAATTAGGGCATCTCTTTGACCCATAATCATAGGTTTGTTTAGAACACAAGTAGTGGCAACCATCATGGCCATCATCATTGGAAATCTTGTAGACGAACAACTTTTAGCATAAAAAATATAATTCTCATAAGGCTCGTAAAGAACTACATAAAAGCAATCACTGCCCTTCGATCAGACTCTAACCTTTTCTCTAGAACTCCTGCACGTGGCAACCTTTTCTCTAAAACCCCTGCACTCTGGCAAGCATTATTTTGAATCCAATATATCACAACAATTTTATTTTTAAAATAAAGATTAAAATTTAAATTATTTTTAATTTCCATCTCGATAGAAAATTATTGAATATACACTACCCATTAGCTAACAGCATGGAATATTAGATATAATATAAATATGGTGATCAAATAACAGAGAAATGTTAGATCTTTCTGCGAATTTATGAAGGATTGATGAGAAAGAGAAAGAGAGAAGGAAAAAGAGTAGATATGAGCAATGTAATGATGAGTTGGCGGCGTGAAAATTATTGCTTGGTGCATATGATTCCAAACCAAACTCTTAATCTGGTTTTAAGAAATTAAGATTCGTTGGTTGCGTGATTCTAAGAGGCACCACTCACTCACTTCAGAATCATCAAAACAATTTTATTAAAATAAACCTCTCATCAACTCATAATCATTTGCTTTTTATTTTTGTTTCCATTACTTCATATGTTTAAATTATTAATCGTGAATTAACAAAATGCAATTGAAAGCAGATCAATTCGATCTTCTTTTATCTTTTATCTCATACCCTTTATTTCATTTTATATGTTGTAATTGTTGTTCATATAAGAATAAATTATTTTTATGTTAACATGAGAGATTCAAATTGGTTTGCATTTGCAAGATATAACAATGATTATTAAGCAACTTTCTTTCTCACCTAATTAATTTGTGCTCATAATGACCAAATTTTAGTTATTGTAAATTTTTATTAATGAAATTGTAATTATTATTGTAAAAGAAGTAATAATAATCAATTTAAAAATTATTAAAAAAAACTTAAACTACACGTAAGTGAAATGTAACAAATGCTATTTTTTCGTAAGAATACTAATATACTTCATCAAAATATTAAAACAAAATGTTTTAATATTACTCTACTTAATCATAAAAAATATATCTCGTGTAACAACTAAAATTATAAAGTGAAAGACTTCTTTATGATTATTTTGATTTCGAATAAGAATAATTATGTTAAATATCTTGAAAATTTTTTATTTGTGATTCTTATCCTACTCAAATAGGATTTAACCTTGTGTATGCAGGGACTGTGCGTTGCCACAAAAATAATTTTTTTACTAAATTATTTTGCTAACTATATATTACATTTATTAAATTAAATATTTATAATTATAACATTTTAACTTAATGAATGAATATTTAGGATATCTTTGGACTAATTTTTTTATTTGAAAAGAATTGTAGTCAAACTATTTTGAATATGATATTTGGCTAGAAGAAACATACATCTGTAATCTTTATATATATATATATATATATATATATATATATATATATATATATATATATATATATATAATTTGTATGGTAAAATTATTTTGATACATTTTTTTTAACTCTAAACACATGATTTTCAGAATACTGTTATATATTTATTTCAACATATTAGTGTAATTCTTACGAAAATTACTTATATTTTGATTATCGTTAACTTTACAAAAACGATTTTTAATTCAATTAATTATACTCAATACGTTTTCTTGAGAAATCAGTGCTAAGCAAAGACTAGGTCATTACCGATCTTATATTACTCACAAAATATACCGAAGTGTTTTATATTAATATTTATCCTAATAATTTCATCAATAAAATAAATATGAATTTAATAAAAAAATTAATAAAATATTCTTTTCATTCGTTTCGAAAAGATGATCCACCATAAAGTGAGTCTCTAGACAGCTCATGAAGAGGTGAAAGAGACAAAGCATATTGCAGTATTTAAAATAATATTTTTTCCTCTAATTTGAATGAGTATTCTTATAATAAAATTTGTAAAATGATAAATATTCTTGTAATATTTTTTTATCTTTTCCCTTTCTAAAAAATTGGAATACATTTCTATTAGCGTATTAAAGTAATTTAAATGGATAAAATTTATAAACACCATAAAGTTATTATATAATAAAAAATACAATGTTTTTGTTATTTTGTGTGACAATCGAAGTGAAAAAAATATAGTTAAATAACTTTGCAATCCTTAAAACATAGGATTATTTTCCTTTCGGTCCTTTTTTTTCTTTCTTTCATTTTTATAATCCTTTTCATTCATCTTAAGGATTGCGTAGTAATAATGTCCGTATAGATTGGAAAACGAACTACATGTTTCCTAAATTATAGAGACTAAATGAAAGTCTTTCAATATAAAAATACTTGTAGCAAAGATACAGTGTTATAACTTATAAGAACTGGAAAAATAACATTAGAAACAAAATGAAACAAAAATAATTATAATAAAAAAATTTATATAAGTCAAAAAGTTCTATGTACACATAAATATATAAATGAATAAGGACGATCCGAAACAAAATGGCTTTAAAGTAATAAATAGCTTTAAATGAAATGCAATAATAATATAAAATTATTTCACACAACAATCTGATCATATTCTGTCATATATAACAATAATATTATAATACTTACTTTAAGTAATATAACTAAGGTGATTTATAATTATTTTAACAATGCTAGTTTTTACACTGACAATATATTAACATTTAACTAAATACATAAATACATAAATTCGATGTTAGTTTCCGGAGGACTTCTAATTGCTCTGATCAATTAGGAAATCTAATATGGTTTAAACATTTTTATTTCTTTTTTTTTTTTGGTGAATAAAGAGATTAGAATAATAATTTGGTAAATACTTTATTGCAAGTTCTAATGTTTTTCTTTCTGTTGGTCTACCAAACATTGTACTACTATATGTCCTATCTTTTTTGTTTTCCCGCAAAACCTCATATCCATAGTTGAAAAATAGTTGTCAAGGATCACAAAAACCTTTGCAAAACATCTCCAGAACTAGAAAAGAAAAAAAATTATTATTTTTTTCATAAATTAAAATAGTTTATACATAAGCTAATTTATATTTTTTTTACATAATTTCACTAAATTTGTATTTTTAGGTTGTGTACAAACTAATTTTAATTTATTGAAACTTATTTCCTTTTAAAAAACAAAATTTCCTCTGTGAATGCTCATGAAAAGTTTATCCAAACATCTCCTATTATAATGAAATATCTTAAAGCATACTTAAGAAAACTTAATTGTTGTAAACATTTTTAGTTAATAAGAGATATTATATTGTTTCCAGTTCAAAAATGTTAAATTGAGAACCGATCTAGTGTCTGTCCGAGTCTTTTTAAAAATCAAATTTAATTTGGACTGATTAAACCAATAATGAACTATAAAATTGACGGGTTAACAGTTTAATCCATTGATTCTAAAAATGTATTTTTTTATCGTAACTAGAACTTTTAAGAGATTTATAACTGCTAATGAATTTTTATTGTTCAACTTAAATAGTGATATATTAGACGTGTTAGTTTTCAAAATTGACTTTTTTTTTTCTTTTTTCTGTGTGTACATATTTCTTTGTCTATGAGTTGGGACAACCCATTTATCCTAATTTAATATATTTTTTAGTATAGTTGCATTTCATGATAAAAGAAAGGATACTTTGGAGTAAATTGTAAATTTTAATTTTATAAATTTATATGTATATCGTCTTTTTCTTTTATTAATACTACTTTATATATATATATATATATATATATATATATATATATATATATATATATATATATATATTAGATATATTAAAAACTTAAAATATATATATTTTATTAAAATTTGTTTAATGGGTTAAACCGCAGTTAAAACTTTGAATTATAAACCCATCTTTCATCTTGGTTACGTAGTTTTGCTTTTGTAGCTGTTAACTTTGTACACACATTAATTCCTCGTCAAATAACTACACTTTAAGAAACATTTACCAATTGATTAGAGTTGTAGATTAGCGAATTGCGGTGGCCAGTCAAAGTCAAAGTGGCTTTCCAAGTCAAATAAATAACTTTTTACTTTTAAGGTGGATATATTCATTTCAGAAAAAGTCTAAGAATTTATGAATATATAAAGTAGTAAAGTTTAAATTTTTATTCGTCTTCAAAGTAAATATAAATATTCTATATAAGTTTGGAGGATATATACGATACGTCATAATTCCTTGGTCATTTTAAACTATTATTGGTATATATATATTGATGGATCATAATTAATAATTAGTAGTTATATTTGTAATTGTTCTGATTTTAATTCATCTAGGGATATTGTTAGAAATAATTATTTTTCATTTAAATTATTATTCATTTTAAAATTTGATAATTTACCACGATTTTATTCTGAAAAATGTTTGAAAAATAGAAAAAAATTATCTTATACTTCACTCTTAAATGACAGAATTATTGGATATGATAAAAGAAAAATGCAGTGTTTATAAATTATAGTGTAAACGAGTTTCTTTTAATGTATCACTTTCATTTTATTGATAAATAAATGATATAGAATAATGAGATCTCCTTGATCATTAATAAGACTGACTTTGAATCTTCTATTAGAAGAAAAAAATCTTACAGGGCTGAAGACTAAAAGTATATTTTTCTTTATAAACTCCGACAGTATATATATGAAATGGATGGCAAACGAGTGTGAAGTGGGTAATAAAGATGTTGGTAGAAGGGAAATGGAAAGAGAAAAAAGGTGTGTTTGTGAAGAGTTAGAGTTAAAAATGATAGATGAAATTGATTAGGAGGGATTTTGAAAGTTGGAATATTTATGGTACACTGAATTGAAGTAGAGACATGACGTGTGCACGTATAGGTGTGTGTGAAGAGTATTAGCATGACAATGGAGTTGTTTGTCTCTCTTGACCACATAGAGAAGAATAACGTAAGTACATGAGTACGTGTTTGGGTGAGTGAGTGTAAGAGAGAGAGAGAGAGAAGTTGAAGAAATGAAAGAAGGTGTGGAGCCTTATTGATAGGAAGAGGAGGACATAAAGAATTTGATGTGGGGGCTTAAATAGGGATAGGACCCCCCAATACCCTCCACCACATGTTTGTCCTTTCTAATAACCTCACCCTGCCATTTTTCACCTGCTCTTTGCTTCTTTTCCACGTCTTGGCATGGTTCAGACAGACCAAGATTGATGGATTCTGAAATTATAACTATAGCATTCATTCAGAGGAACAACAACTTCAGAAACCCATACTCACTTTTCTCTCACACCCTACACTATTCTTTCTTTCTCCTTCAACCATCTCCATTTTTCTTTACTTTTTCTTCTTCCCATGCCCTTTTATTAATAATATTTCTATACCAATTAAAAGGGACTTGACGAATATAAGGAAGATATTCTGTGGGATTAGATTTGCTTCAGCAAAAGTTCCAAGAAAGAAAAAGTCGAGGATTTTGGTGATCTCGAGGACACTCATGAATTGGAGGAGTAATTAAGAAGAGGAAGAGGGTTTATGTATGTATATGAGGCCCTCCCTCCTCATTCAGCTCAGGGAACTCGGATGGATGTTCTCATTTATGTGGATTCTTTTGAGTGTAACAGTGTCCGTGCTATCTGCTGTTTGCTGCCACACGTAGAAAAGTGACTGACAAAACTGAACCCAGAAACACAACACCACCACCTCACATTTTTCTCATTAATCATTTCTCAAACATCAATCCAACCAAATTAACCATATCTACTCCTCTATTTATCTTCTAAATCCATTTTAGTGCTTCTAAAATATTCTATTGCTCATAAATAAAAAATCTCCCACTATAATTCGTGTTAAGAATGACTTTGGTTTATTAAGACATTGGAATTTTGTTTTTTCTTAACTTTTTACTAAACCATTATATCAGTTTAGGAAGGTAGAATAATAAGATATAAATTGTAATTAATGTAATATTTTTAACACATTTCTTTTGTCGAGAATATATTGAATTTGAGAATTAAAGGGATTCGATGATAAATGACATATAGCTCCAAATTTCAATTTCCATAGACCCGATATCATACTTTTTTTTTTATCCCGGACAAATAATATATAAATGAAAGAGAACATAGGAGTACCCTACCCCTTAAAAAAAGAAAAATAACAAAGGATACAAACAATTAAAACTGAGGTGTGTGAACTTCTAACTGAAATTACAGTACTATATCCCGATACTAGTGTGAAAGTTTAACCTGATTTTATTAAATTGGTTTAGTAGTGTAAGATTTATTCCTACTTTTATCTATCTATCTATCTATCTATCTATATATATATATATATATATATATATATATATATATATATATATATATATATATATATATATATAGGTGTTTTGTGGAGTAACATGTAAGAACTGTAAAAGGTGTGAAACTGAGATTGCTATTTTGAACATTTTACAATTCATCTCTCAGTCTTTTTCTTAATTTCTTCTCTAGTTTTGTTTAACTAAATAACTCTACTTTTCCCTTTAATTTTGATCTATTTTTATTTTACCAACTTCTTTCACCATATACACACTCTAAATACATGGTTTTTAACGGTTGAACTAGTATAGATTCATATTTATGGAATTAAACTGACGGCTTGCTTTTGAAAGATGAAAGGTTCCACTGTTACTTTTCTTCAGGGAACATGGAGCTAAAGCAAATGCGACTCAAGGTGTGTGTTAGTTCAAAAACTTTGTTTTTAGTTTTTCTTCTTACATTTTAAAAATTTAATATATACATATATATGATCATGGAGAAAATAAAGAAACCCTAACCCTATTATTCGACCGGATTTCGAAAGGTTTAATATTGCTGCAACCAACGCGTAGGATTCTGATCTCGCCAGGATCGGTTCAGAAATTTCCCTGTCATATTGCGAACTAGCCTTTGCCTAGAAATAAACAATTTCATTTAAAAAAAAACAAGAAGAAAACCCAAGACCAGTACGATTCTATTAGTTTGAACAATGAATAATAATAGAAAATTTTATTAAAATTTATATATATATATATATATATATATATATATATATATATATATATATATATGCATGGAAGTTGCTGTGAATGTGAATGTAGATGCAGTGTATTGGAGAGAGGGAGAGGGGTGTGACTATTTGAGTTTCACTGCGATGTCTGGGGGAGAGTGTTGGTGTGGTTGATAGAAACAGTTTGGAAGTGGTAGCTATAGGGTACTTGTTGGAAGAGAGACAAAATAAAAATAAGAAATAAATAAAAGGTGAAAACCCTAATAAGCATGAACTAGTTGGTATATGTATATGTATCCACCACTACTTTTCTGTATCGGATCCAATGAGTACAGTGACTGTGGCTTACTATTTCTCTGATTTATTTATTCAAGAAAAACGAGAGGGTGTTGCTGAGCCTCACTCTCACGTGAATTGAGACTATAGAGACCAAGTCTTTTTAGAACCAAGAGATTCATCATCCTACCTTTTTCTCGGTACATGATGAAAACTACAATTCAAAACAAGTTCGGATAGATTGCAGCACAGACACAGATTCAGAGAAACACTGCTCGTTTTCCTGTTAGTTGAGTTCATCAAACAAACACCAACCCCAATAATACCCACTGTGCCTTCCAAAGAACCTATATAGAGACTAGATATGTATAGATATATATACATATATATATATATACATGTAGCACTAACAAGTTGTTCTGATTACCATCAAGACCTTTTACAACACTTGAGATTGAGACTTGAGAGAGTTCGTATATGTATATATATGCTTTGAACTCAACCGTAAAATCTTGTTTCTGTGCCTGTGATTGTGACATTTTGCAGTAATTAACTCAGCTTCCTCACTGTCACTGACACTATAGTTCTGTGCCTTTATTTTAGTGAAATTAAAATTTGGACGGTTGGTGAAGTTAAATTAACTCAATGGATGGTTTGCCAAGTGAGGTAATTATAATGAGTAGAGAAAACGAAAGCATGTTTAAATGATTGATTGTGTGAACCGAGTATAGAATGGCGTAAATAAGTAATTGAAGAGGGGTTAAAATAAGAAGGATAAAGTAAAAGAGTGGTCCATGAAGAAGAGGAAAATTAAAGGCAGGGAATATATAGGGTAAGTAGGACTATAAGCGTCTAAGCCGTAGAGTTAGGCTTTAGAATCAAGTAACGTTATCGTTCATTTATTCTTAATCATAAACAATGACAGAGAATGTCAACTCCGCATGCTCACTGCACATGCCTATAGAGTTGCACTGAATAATACACAATAAGAGTAGGTCTAGCAGTAGTTGTACATTACTATGCATTCTCATCTACCACCCACTTATTTTAGGACTAAAGATTTTGGAAAGACTACCTAAGTTTTTGGTAGCTTAGGTCTTGATAAACAACACATGTTCATAATCATCACCTACAAAAACAAAACCCCTTCAAATTAATTTAAGAGAAATTAAACAGTGGATCATCATCAGTCACCTAGCCAGAACAGTCCAAAGGAGGCTACACAGCCAGAGACCATGACTACATATTATAAATATTGCAGGGGACATGCCCTCAAGAGGCATAAACCCTAGATAGGCAATATTATTCTTCAAAGACATTTCACAAGTTATTACCTCCTCCTTCTCCTCCTCCATCATTGATATCTTCAGGAGAGGTATCAGTCCATGGAAGAGAATAAGGGTAGGAGTTGTAAGTGATGGTGGGAGAGGGCCTATAAAGCCCACTTGCTTCATTTCCAAACCTTGCATTGAAAGACCTTTGGGGAATTTGTTGAATTGTTGTTGCTGTCATTGCTGGTGGCACAGAAAGAGAGGGTGAAGGCATGTCATTGTAGGCATAGCGAAGGAGATCAGCATTGGCAGAATCAAGCTCCTTTTGGAGCCTTTGAACTTGTCTCTGCAGAAAAGAGATGGCTCCTACGCACCCATAAACTGGGTCTCTCACACGTGCCTCAGCTTCATAGGCAAGGGAATTCACTGCATCTTCCCTCTGGTGAGGAAGAAGCTCGTTCAGAAGCTTCGTCACATTGCTGGCACCGAATATCTTGTGCACGTTCGCGAACTTCTGAGGCTCTTCCGGTGGGAAGTATGGTGCAAAGATGCACCCTGAAAGGCATTTCCTCCTCAAGAACTTGCAGGCAGCACAAGGAGAATTGTAGGAGCTCGATGATGCCATTTTTCAATTTCCCTAAAAGGAAAAAAGATTCACATGAAATGAAATCAATTAACACAACTTTCCCTTCTCCACTGTGTAGACTTTTTTTTTCTTCTCTTTCATATTTTAAAGACCAAAAGTTTAGATCAGAAGAAAGTTCTCCCTTATACAAGATATAGGACCACCAACATCTACGAAAATTTATGGTGAAATTTCATATTTCTTATAACTTTAGTGAGTTAACATTGAATAGAACTCCAACTATAATTTTATATATATAGAAAGAGGTAGAAGACTGACAAATAGTCAGTGTATTGTTCTCTCATTTTCATTTCCAAAATTATTATGAAAATGAATGGTAAAAAATAAAGAAAAACAAAATTAGATCTGATTACTTCAGTTATATTTTTTTTTTCTTGTCAAGTTCGTGTTTAAGTTCTTTCTTCGATCAAAGGTATCAACTATATGTATCCATATAATCATTGAATATTATTAGAAGCAGAATATATATATATATATATATATATATATATATATATATATATATATATATATATATATATATATATATATATATATATATATAGTAGGATCTTTTAACCCTTCGTAATCCTTTCTTCCTGAGATCTCTTAAGACCCTTCCCCATTACAAACATATACGTACCCAAAACATTGTAACTGGTTTAAATTTAAGGATTAGTTGTCACTTTCTTTAAATTATATTATATTAAATTATAGTATGACCATCTTTATCCTTTCTTTTTCTTTAACAAACTTTCTTATTTCTTTTCTTAAAATATATTTTCCTTCTTTCCGTTCTGGCTTCTTTTTTCTATTCTTGAGGAGGAAAAAAAAAGACAATGAGGAGTTCTTAATTTTAATCTTGAAACTCCCTTCATACTGTTTTCTAATTTTCCCCCCATATAAGTTTCTGTGTATGTTCTATCTTCTTCCAGGTTTGTTCATCAGAAACTTGCACACTCTAACACAGACAAGAAAACTTTATATGTATATATATATATATATATATATATATATATATATATATATATATATCTTTCTTCTGCTGGAATTGAGCTGCATGATAAAGTAAAAAGCTTATAATTAAGTGAGTTGAATTAACCAGGGATCTGGCTGCAGCAACGAGGCATGACTGCATAAAAAAAGCATATGTAAAATGAAAAAAGAAAAGAAAAAAGAAGAAGCCCTAAACAGTGAGTTCTCAAAAGGATCCATTTTGTCTAGCTAGCACCCGGTACTTTACTTAAAAGAAGATGAAACAGAGAAAAGAACTATAGATGCATAGAGAGAAGAAGCTAGAACATGAACATGATTTTACCTGTTTGTGATGTAGGTTTGGTTGATGAGAAGAACTAAAAGGGAAGTACCTTTTTTTCCCTTGTGGGAGGGGCTTTAGAAGCTGCTCTTTTACCCTGAGAAGACAAAAGAGGCTTAGCCAATGAAAGATATAAGTTGCAGATTTGTGACAGGAAGAGCACCCTTAAAGAGGAAACCCTAACTGCAAAGAGATACACAAAGTGAGAGATAAAGAGAGAAGAGTGTGAAGGTGATAATTAAGTGGGAAAAGTTTATGAGGGAGAGAAGGCAAACAGCATTGAGTGGATGGAGAAGGAATGGATGCAAAAGACAAAGGTAATAAATGGAGGTACACTATAAAAGAATGACTATGACCTTCCATCTAATAATAATATGGGGAATTATGTGCCCATGTCTCACATTCTCATTCCCTTTCTAATTAACCATGCACTTCAACTAAATTCACTAAACCATTTCTTTTCGTTTTTAGGTTTAAGACAACACACTCAACAATCAGATCAAATCCACCATGTGTTATAGAAAAATCAAAATCAAAATAATTTCAAAAGGGTTATAAAAAATACTATAAATCAATATATAACATAACTCAATAAATTTTGAGAAATTTAACCACTTTCTCCCCAATAATTGTTCATTTACTTTAAGGTAGCAATTTGCTCAAAGTTAACCATTGTACATAATGTTTATGATATTTGTCGACACAATCTTCATAACTATTAAGAAAATAATAATATTTTAAGAATTTGTTATATGTCTGTCTAATTTATGTAACACTTCTTTTATTTGAAAATTAACATAACCATGAACATTACTTTCTAAATCTTTTACTAACAAATATTAGTATTTGATAAGATAATGATAAATATAATATTCTATTTATTATATAAAAAGATTGAAAAAAAACACTTTCATTTTTGTTTATTTCATTTTTAAACTTTTAACACGTCCACTAAATATATTTATTAATTTTTCCTTAAACACAAGGGGACTAAGCAAACAAGCTATTAATGGTATTGAATAGATCAAGGATTTTATAAATAAAAGTCCTAGCAACTAATAATGGTCTAACATACTAGATAAAAAATAAACAAATATTGAGATATTCCTATAAAATTTTATATTGTGCACCCATAAATATACCATGAGGAGTAGGAAAACGTTTCAATTTAGAAAAGTGCTTACTGTTTAAAAATTCAAAAGGTCGTTTAATACTTTTGATTAATTTAAACAAAATAATAAAATGTATAATAATGATACCAAACCATGTGCCACATATATATATATATATATATATATATATATATATATATATATATATATATATATATATATATATATATATATATATTCAGAATTGCTCTAATAACATTAATTTAACAACCAAAAACTAACAAATCTTATTTATCTTTTAAATTTTTTTGTTCTATAAATAATTTTTCAGAAAAACGCTAACTCATAACGGGCTATTAAATAGTGAAAAGCTAAAAATTAAAAAAACACCAATTATAACATCGAATACCTAGATTAGAACTTTGTCAAATTTATTTTTAAGCAAGATCAATGAGTAATCTTTAACATCATCAGATTTATATATTTTTATATTACATATAAATTTACTCACAAGCTTGCTAAAACTTCAAAATTTTAACATCATAGTTTATATGCAAAGTTGTATCATAGGATCACTTACTAATGGGTTATCATTCCAAATTTTAGAAAAAATATATAAAAGAACTTAGTTACTAATTCATGAATAATAACAGAAAATCTCATGGTTTTGATTTACGGTTTTTGTTTTGATTTTTTTTTTTTGAAATAGCCTAAATTTGTACGGTCATGTAGCATTCTAGGCAGGGTCAGTTGAACTTTTATGCATCAATGGCTCTTTATCCATCTTAAACTTTAACAATGATCAGCTTAATATTGTTGGATAATAAAATATTACCAAAGTAAGCATTCGGTATGAATTTGTTTAGAAAAATCTCTAAAATATGTCAATTAATGTATGTGCATTTTTCTGAATATTAAACCATTTAAAAATAATGTAATAATAATAATAATATGCCATAGAAAATTTTACAACAATAATATATAATTAACCTCTAATCCTTATTACCTGTCTTAGGAAGTATTATCAATAATATTAATATTTTTACATATCATTTTGCATGGTGAAGACATTGTACGTATTTATAGCAAATATTTAATATTGTTTGCTATGAAACATATTTTATGTTGATGGTCGAGACTTAGGAGAACATGACACCCAAGAAATAGGTGTTGTTGTCCGTTTTAAGGCACTATAATCTGCAGGCACTCTAGTGAACCCAGAAACTCCCTATACATATTAGAGGGACCAATATTTCCTATGCATTTCACTCAATAACTCTTCCACAGTCACTCAGTAATAATGCTATGCCACATCAAATTCATATTATTTCTTTTACCATTTAACTATTTTATCTCCTTCCCAACAACATTCATCATACACTGTCGAAAGGTATTGACTTTTCTATTATCCTTATACTTAAATACATATATTAACTTTTACATTCTTTAAAACTACATTATCGGTTCTAATAACATAGAATGCTGAATTCTTTATTTTAATTATTTTATGTTATTTTATAAGAGATGCATGCTAACATCACACCCCTAACATTTTTTGTTACAAGCTCAAATTTACTGAAAATTATTCTAAATATATTTTGTCATGCCATTTTCATTTCAAAAGAATTTAACAGATAAGGTTATAGTCTAAGATAAAATATATATTAATTGTTTTAGTTTCAATCCATTATTATACCAATCACAACCTAAGTTACATATCTAACACACATTATCTATTCCATCTAAAAGGTACTCATATTGGATTTAGTGTGAAATATTTATATAAATAATACAATATTTTAAGGTCAGATAGTATATATTGAGAAACTGAATTTTGAACTTTGTTATTTTTAGTAATTTTTTTTTCTAAAAATCTCTTCCTGCTTTATTTTGAAGCAAATACCCTTATGATTTTGTTTTGATTGAAGAGTAATAGATAATAAGGTAGCTTTACCAATTTGGATATCATTGGATAGAAGAAGTATTTGATATCTGAGAAGTGACAACATGATGGTGACCTCTATATTTACATTAGCTGATGGCAATGGCAGAGTTCCCCCACCTACCTACATATATACATCATCCATCACCTGATTGCCATATGTGTATAGTTCTTATTAATTGCCACATTTTATCATATTATCTAATTCATTTTTCTTGAAAGCTACATTATTAATACTTAATCTCACAAATGAAATCTAAAGCCATGGACGAATAGCTTCATTGCATACTTCGTGATGCAATCATTAGTTAAAGATAATCCCAGCCGCATAGATCAGAACTTAAAAGCAAAAGCTTTTATTTTCTTTTCTTAAAAATTATTTGCTTGCTAAAAGTGGAAATATTGTTGCTTTCTGATCACAGTCTTAATCAAGCAACCATGGAGGAATTTTTTTTCTTTCTTTTAATTAAAGAATGATAAATATTTTATGATAGGGTTTCGTGTGGCATCATATGTGCCCTTCCATTTGTCAAAAACAAATGATATGCCCTTGCGATAGGGAACTCAAAAGATTCCCCTAAAGTGGGTAAATGTTTGATTAATTGAAGAGGTGAAACCACAGGACAATCTGCTGATTGAGTGGTAACTAGTGAGTATGTTAATTTTTTTTTTAATCATAAGGATGCTAATTAATTAGGATCGTTAATTACCTGAGTAAAACAAATTAGCCATCATTGGAGGGCTTTTTTATTTCCTTTAACCTACGATCTCTCCACAGTTAAACAACCGTTATTAGTTGGTATGAAACTATATTTATTTTGAATAAATTTGAGTCTTGTTTGTAAAAAGAAGATATTAATTAAATATGATTAGTTGTTTTTTTTTTTGGCTGAGATTTAGCTGATATAACATTTACTAATTATTTGGTTTTAAATTGTAATTATATATATATATATATATATATATATATATATATATATATATATATATATAAATATAATTTTTCATACGTTTACTAAACGTGTATGCTTGATTGTATTAAACAAAATATTTATCATAGAAAATAGTAACCAAAGTGTCTATATATCCTAATAATATCGTACACCATCGGCACATAAGTTTGAATTTATAATTTCGTGTATTCTTTTTAAATATATGAGTTTACCAAACCTGTCTATTTTTTTCGAATCATAATATTTAAAGAATTTTTTATTATTAAAAACAATAAGTAAGTTATAGTATATACAATACGAACATTATATTCTCAATTTGCTTTATTTCATATGTAAAAATTTAAGCTTTGGACTATTTAGTTAAGAGAGACAAATAGTTATTAGTAGCTTACGATTTAAAAATAAAAAATAAAAAAAAATTTACATGTACGTTTAAATTATTAGAGAATTAGTTAACTTATTTTCTTGTCAACTAAAATCTACTCCTTTTTTAAGAAAAATGGTGCAATATGCACAATGAAATTTAATGTTAAAGAGAGAAAAAAACAAGTAATATATATATATTAACTTTTACAATAAAATAAATCTTAGTAATGTTAATATAAATTAGAGTTGTACGTGTTATAATTGGTTAACGTATTATTTTTGGACGGTGTGTTCTTTCTTAGTGACTAACATTTAAAGATATAGAATCTTGGAATTTAAAGATTTGATGATTACAAATTTGAAGATTTGATATTTGATGCTCCCAACCACAGTATCTCAAGTTGATGATGATGTAAGTGTTAAATATGATGATCTTGTACTTAATTTTTGGTTTGAGTTGCGATTTTTTGTTTTAATCATGTTATAAGTTTTTTCCTTAACGATTTGATCTTGTGCTAAGTTGAAAAGCCTTTGAATGTGTTATAGAGCCTCTTGTGGTTGTAGTTATGTTTTAGTAAATTGAAATGTGCTTTAATTTATTAAAATGCTCTTAGATTTGCTAGAAAAGAAATGAATAACAGTTTACAAGATTAATATGACGATTTAATTTGTTTAAATCACTTAAAATCTAAAGTTGTCATGTTGGCCCTTATTTACTTAATCAAAATAATTTTTTAATCAATTAAAATCACTTAATCTCAAGTCTTGTTTTATTGGTTTTTGTTTTAATATGTTATGGCTATGATTTAATAAATTAATTTGATGAGTAAATGAAATTAACAAATTAAAATGTAGTTTTAATCCATTAAAATAGGAAAATTGAAATTTATATAATTTTCTTATTTCAAAACCAAATAACAAAAAATTTAAACCATTCTTTCTAAAAACACATTTGACTATTTAGAGAGACTGTAACTTGAGATCACAAACACTTCTTAAAGCCTTCTTGTCTTACACTTTGGTTCAAATCCTTGGTTTTAAGAAGTTCACATTGTGATCACTTTTGTATCTTTTCTTCTCATTTGTGTTTGAAGTGTTTAGATGATCTTATTCCTTTTTCTTTAATTACTCTAGTTTGTTTTGTCTTGACTAGGATTGTCAACAATGTTGCTTGTTATAGGGTTTCATAAGTGGTGGTAGAAGATCTTGTAAGGTTTAAGATCTTATTATGTGTATTATCATTGTTATTTTCTTAAAGGTTTCTTATAAAATTTGAAATTATAGTTGTTTGGTTAATCAAGGTGATTAGACCACTGGATATAGCTTTTGTGACAAAGTAAACCAATACAAATCTTTCTCCTTTCGATGTAGGGTTTAAGAATTCGTAGTTGAATTCTCTCCAAGAAGGGGAGGATGGTGAGTCCATGACTCACCATGAACAATGGAGAACATTCCAAGAAGAGTAACTAGAAGCATGAATAGAAGGGAGGCCTCTAACCCTTGTTATTAATCTCTATTTTCCATTTCTTTATGTTGACTTTTTTTAAGTTGACTTAAGTTGACTTTGGTTGACTTCACTTAAGATGACATGTTGAACTTTTGTCTTGTTTGTTTTGTAGGATAAGTTAGAACTATTCTTGAAGGAGGATAACACTGCTTGGAGTGGAGGAGAGGCTTGCACTTGGGACCATACACCTTGGAGCACATTTTGGACAGCTTGGAGAGCAAGGTTGACCTTTCCTTCTAGAAGGTCAATGTTGCACACTAAGAAGGCTTAGTGGCCAAGCTTGGTCACTCTCCACACCAATATGTCACCTTTGGGATGCCCTAGCTTCTAAAATCTTGTTTCATGTATTTGCTTTAGTGTCCTTTAGCTTTGTACTTTTGCAAAGAGACTTTCATACCTATAAGAAGGGTTATCTTAAACCTTTGTAAGGGTTGAATATTTTGAAGTTGTACACTTCATATTTGATCATTTGTGAAAGGCTCTTCTTTACGAGTGTTCTTTTCTTTGTCTTATATTTAGAATAGATTTCAAGTGGCAATGACGTTTTAATGGCTCTTAAGCGGTGTGCCATCCTATTAAGCCTCCCTCCCCTCTTCTATTTTCCATCTTGTATCATCTTTCTTCTCTTTTGGTTACTTTTGTCTTCATTTTAGTTTACATATTATGATGCCTTGTGTTCTTGTTTTTAGTTTCTTGTTTAATTAAGTCCTCTCCTTTCCTAGAGCACTTGGAAGTAAACATTCACCTTTAGATAACCTTGGTTATCTTAGTGCCCAATGGAGATTTCCTTGAGCTTTCTTAATCACCAAAACAAGTTAAACTCTAAAATGGGTCTTCATCATTCTTAATTAAAGACACACTTTCCACTTTAAGAAAAACAATTTCTCTAATAACAATTATGTTCATGCTTTGAGACATGTTTTCAACCTAAATACAACTTGTTTAAGCAAACCTTTATTTGACCAAATGACTGTGTATTTTGCAACAAATCTTCTCATTATTATAACTTGTGATTACTTAATATTATGTTCTTAAATATTTTCTATAAAAAAAGGTTCAAATACTAATTTAGTATTTATTTTCGTTGAGTTTATTCAATGTGGTCCTCTCTTTCTTCATAGTCAATAAGTGTTTAGTCCTTTTTGGTAACCTAGTTTAAATCATTAAGGACATACTAAATAGTGTGACACAACTCATGTGACATGTCAATTTATCTTATATGGAGGGTGGCCATTTTAACTTACATGGAGGGAAGATTCATTTTCTCACCTATATCCTCACCTTCATCTTGAACCCATGCCTCTTACCTAACATTCTAGTAACATGACACAACCTCATCACCATCTTCTTCTTTGAAGAGTTCCCTTCCATTAACCCAAGTACTATAACACTAGAAGCCTTCATCTCCTTCATCCTCTCCTTTGGGACCCATTACACAATCCCATCACCACCTTCATCTTCTTACAACACAGAACCACCCATCACCAACACAGCCATCCCACATTAAACAAAACCATCATTAATCACCTATCCCCACATACCTTCATAAAAATAAACACTATATATCATGGATTATTTCCTCCATTCCAAATTCAAGAAATCCTAATTACATACCTCCGTTTCAAATTGAAGAAACCTTAATCATGAAATCCTAATCACGTACCTCCATTACAAATTCAAGAAACCCTAATCACATACTCCATTTCAAATTCAAGAAACCCCAATTAATTGTGTGTGGTTTAAAGTAATGTCAGGTGTGTTGGTTTTGTGAAAATGAAGATAATTCAGAGAAAGTTTCTATGTGTGTTTTGTGTTGATGATGGGTTGTTCGGTGCTGAAAAAAGATGAATGTGTGGAGATGAGTTTTGTACGTGGAGGAAGAAAATGGACTGTGAAGTTGGATCCCTAGAGAAAGTGGAGTGTGTGTTTTATGAAAATGAAAGATGGGTTATGAAGTTTGATGTATGTTGGTATGGATTAAGTTGGATATGATGATGGAGGAATGAGGTCTTGGAAGATGAAGATGGTGATGGAGGAAAACACTAAACGTTATACAAATAGTGCCAGCTTGTCTACTATACCGCTTATTTAAACGTCGTTACTAGAAAGAACTAATTAAATTAAAAAAAATTAACAAAAATTGAGATCTTATTGACCACCAATACAAAAGAAGAAGACCACATTGAATAAACTCAATGAAATTAGGAAATAAATTAGTATTTAAGCCTAAAAAAAGATTTATACTCAAATGCTTAACATCATAATCTATGACAAAAACATATCTTTTTATCACAAAGTTTATGACACCTATTTAGTTTAAGACATCAAATTTTGTCATACTTTTTTATAACATGTGTTTAACGAAAAAAAAGTTTAATAAAGTACACTGGATGTCACTACGTTACAATTAAATTAAGACCTAAATTAAAAGTAAATTGCAAATATTAAACCACTACAAGAAAAACATTAATTATCGATAAAACAAATCCTTTGTAATTGAAAAAATTCATTGATAATTTCAATTTACTAATGGGTTCTCAAAAATCAAACAATCGTTAATCAAATGGTCATCGATATATTTTACCAATAGATTGGAAAATCCGTTGGTAATTAACAATGACTATAAATCTGTCAAAAATTCCAACAGATCCTCCTTTCAGTAAAATTCATCAATAAATATTGCAATTTGAGTTTTTTCTTCGTCCCCATCACTAATGGAAAAATGACATTTTATAACAAGCCTATTATAACGGACAAAAATTATTCATCATAATAGGAAGATATTATAACGTATTTTTTTAAATCAGTTATAATATGAAATGCGGTGACAAACTTGTAAATAATTTTAAGACATATTATAACGTAGTTTTGAAAATCAGTTATAATATGAAATGCGATGACGAACTTGTAAATAAGTTTAAGACATATTATAACGTTGTTTTGAAAATCAGTTATAATATGAAAAGCGGTGGCAAATTTGTAAATAAGTTCAAAAGATGTATTATAACGGAGTTTTAGAAATGAGTTATAATATCTCTTCCTCTCTCATTTCCCCCTCTCGCTAGATTTCATTTCACGTTTCCTCTGATTCTCATTCCTCTCTTCCGCTCTGCGTCTCATCCCTCTCACTCGCATTTCTCGGCACTCCTCACTCACATTTCTCAGCACTCTTCTGCAACTACGTTCTTCTCGGCTCCGAGAACACTCCTTCCTCCGCAAGACTACTTTTGGCTCCGAAATCTCCGAACTCTAACCAAGTAGGTTTTATGATTCATACATTCTACTATTTTGTTTTTTCCTAATTTTTATGTTTTTCTTCTATTAATTTCACTAATTTCTCTCCTAGATTAGTGGGGATTGTGTTTGGATTGGTGGAGAAATTAGCGGCATTAGCACGAGAGAGAGGAGGAGGGAGCCTTGAATGCCGAATCCACGGCGATGATTGGAGAATTTTGAAGGTAGTTATAGTTCACATTCTTCTCTGTAACACTTTCCCCCTCTTTTTATCCTGTTAATTTTGTTTTCATTGATTCTTGAAGAACAAAAAGATTGGGTTTTAAATCTCCTGCACGAGAATCTGCTTCAAATTAAATTCTGGATATATATTTCTACAAATAAACTAGTGTAATCATAGACTATTTATAATTAAAAAAACGTTTCTTTCTGAATCATTGATGCTGGAAAGTGTTATTCACTTTAGTCCTTGTGCCAATGAAAGTGGCAGAGAAAAAGTAGCAGAGTAGTGGTGTTTTCAGGGAAATTTTCAGGGAAGAAGGGGTTTTCTTTAGGGTTTAATGTTGTCCACACTGTTTCTGGCCAATTTTTGTGTCTCTGAACCCTGCTGCAAGTTTGTTTGAAGTGTCTAAACATGGTTCAAGTTGTTTCAATTCAGATTAACCTCTGATTTGTGAAAGTCATATGTGAGTTGATTCAAATTTCAATAAAACAGTGCTGTCAAAGTTTTCCAAAGTTTGTCCAGATTTGCTATGTCTAAAGCTTTGCACCGTGCTTGAATCTTTGCCATGTTTTAGGCTTTTACTATTTCCTAGCTTAATTTTTGTAGCTAGATCTAGATTTAGGACATTCATAATCACTTGTTTGATCAATCCAGCTTTGCTTCCAGTATTTTCCAAACTGCTGTAGTTTTCACTAATTTTCAACATAATTTGGCAACTTTTAAGAGTGATATTGAGACTTTGTGCTTCTGTGGTGTTTGAACGTTTGTGCACATACAATTGACCATTTCAAACTTGTTCTTACTGTTCAATTGGTCAATTTTCAGTCCATATGCAAAATCATCATTCCAAGCATCACATTTTGTTGAAATTGGAAGTGAATTACCAATTTTTGCTGCTGCATATATCCTTGCTGTTTGACAGTTTAAACACCTTCAAATAATGCATACAAAGTTGCTCCAATCATCAAATTAGGTGTCTAACCATAACTGTGAAAAATTGCCTCTCAAGTCATCCATTTTAAAGTGTTTTTTTGGCCAGATTTTAGTTTCTGCACATAGTTTGAATCTGTTTTGGTGCATTTGCCTTTGATATTTGGATTGTAGCAAAAGCTTGGTATCACTACTGTTAAATAATACATCAAACTATCATTAACCAAGTTTAGAAAAAGCATTTGGACCTGTACAATCCAGTTTCGAAAAATCTGCTGCACCAGCATCAGGATTTTGGCCAAAAACTGGTTTTTCTTTGAGGCATTCTGTCAAACACTCTTGCCAAATTTTTGAAATCATTGAGTTTGATGTCTTTGCAGCATGTTTTGATTTTCTTGGTTTCTTAATAATTTGGTTTGGTTTTACGTGATTTCTGCTGTTTAACCACACAACCTTAACGGTAGAATAATAGTTTATATATGCTAGAGAATTTAATATTCATCTTTATTCAGTCGTTTAACCTGTTACTTTTTATTCATGCATACTTTCAAAGCTTATGTTGATTATGTGATGTGAAAGGGGAAGATTATGTTGAATGACATTATAGCCGTCGAGGACCATTTAAAGTTATTAAACATAATATTCTATTTTCGTTAAATTAATCTAGATAAAGATAATGGTAGAGTTTCAGCTATAAATATTTAGTTTGTATTTTTTTTCTTAAGTTAGATGGAAGAAATTTTATAGATTTAAATATGATTAATAACAATATCTTCTTATAGATAGTAAGATTTGTGGATCAAGAGACATTAGTTAATTTAAAATTTTGCTTTAAATATTGTAGGATCAGGTTTCGTTAAATTTAAAGTAATTTTGATCGATTATTGTTCCTATTTTTGTTCAACAAATAACTTAAGTGATCTAGCTAATTAACAATTTAATGATCTATCTATATTTTGAAGATTAGGTAACATAAATCAATAAATCTGTCCCGTACAAAAATAAAATAAAATAAATAATATTTAGTACGTTAGGTACGTTGATCACATATTATAACGTACAATAATATATACGTAATAATATATAACATATTATAACGTACAAAAACTTCTACATTATAATACCTTCCACCCTATTATAACATACAAATGGAAATTTGTCATAATAGTCTGCGCATATTATAACGCACTTCAGAAACTACCTTATAATATGTGGAACATATTATAACGTAAATTTCTGCTACGTTATAAAATGCGCAGAATTATTATATCGCCCAGAACTATGTCCCCAGTAACTACGTTATAAAAGATCATTTTTGTACGTTATAAAAAGTCATTTTTCCACTAGTGCATCTTCTTCTTTTTCCTTTTTCTTCTTCTCCATCTTCTTGCTAGAACTTGCGTCTACCATATAAATTATAAATTATCTGATAGAACTTGCTGATGAAACTAACAACAAACATATATTGATAATGATTTCATTTATAATGATAAAATATGCCAATAAATTTAATTTTATTAATAAACTTATTTTCTCGGTAAAATTTGGTTATTCTTATAATAAATTAAAATAAAATAGCTTAACCAAATAATACAATAATTCATTTTTGTTTTCCTTCGTCAAACTAAACGTTTTAAAATCTCTTCATATTATATGACTATATGATGGACAAATATTATAATAAAGTCTTTTTCTTATCTATTTACATATACACAGTTAATTATTGGACATATAATTTAAAAAATTGTTATTATAATATTAACAAGCCTACCATTCTTAACATTTTTTTTATTGGCAACAAAAATAAATAGATCAACAATAAGTCTTAACAATTTATTATTAGATGAAAGAGTTTATACACTACTTACTATTTTTCTAACATACATATTGTTGAGTCTATTTGTATTAAGATTGAAGCATCCAATATATATATATATATATATATATATATATATATATATATATATATATATATATATATATATATATATATATATATATTATTTTGCCGATAAAAAAACCTGTTTTAATATCTTTTTCCTAAAATAATATTAGTGCATATAGATCATGTGCTAATTGAAATTCTGTAGTCTATTTTTTTTTTCTATTTCTTCTTTCGTAGAAATCTCATATATAGTTAATTAGTACAACACATTTAGAAAATGTCTGTTATGTATAATAATAAATAGAAGAAACACTGATCCACAAAATACTAAATGGAAATTTTATTTTTAAAAATTATTAGAATGGTATAAGATTTAAAAGATTGCAAAATTAATAAGTCAAGTATAATACAATTTTATTGTGAAGAAGTTGTGTTAGTTTGACATTGTCATTACTTTTTAATTTTAATCAAAGTCGTGTCATTTTAAAATAATTTGAGGATATTATGATATAAAATAAAGTTATATAAACTTAATATCACTTTTGTGTGTTATATTATTTTAAAATTGTAATTGAAATTGTACTATAATATATTGTGAAATAAATTAATATTTTCTCAACTTAGTTTGAGTTGAGTCTAGTATAACCGTTTTTATAATTTTAATTGAAATTATGTTAAATTGATACGACTTTTTCGTAATGAAATGGTTTTAAATTGATACGATTTGTTTAATTTTACATATTATTTAGAATTTATACTATTTGAATAATTTTGAAAAAAATAATGCACTATTTTAGTGTTTTCTAATATAGACCTTATAGTAATTGGAAGAGGAGGCTTGAGAAGTGTTAGAAAAAGGTCACATAAGAGTGAATTATTGTAAACTGACCTAGTCAATCACAGTTGAAAAGAGAGAAGAATAGAGAGGAAATTGAAGTGGTCCACTACTATTGCAGCTGCCCTTAGTGTCCTTATCATTTTCACAACAATTCTTTATCATCACTTTCACTCCCCAACCATAGTTTCAAACTCACTCCCCAATCTTCGGACCCCATGTGTTCCAGTTGCAGATCATAATCAGAATCACACCAATTTTTTTTTTTCCTTTTTCCTTTGCCTCCCCATAACCTTTGATTTTGACACCTCCTCACCTTACATGTTAGAAGTGAATTTGAAATCTGAGTCAATCTCACAAAACCGGCTTATAAGGTGAGGTTTGCACCCATTTATAAATTATGAATTGGCATTATCTCCGGTCCACGTGGGACTTCCAACACTGCATATTTATATATATTTTGAAATCATTTTATATCATTAAAAATTTATATTTATCTTACATTTTATGTAAAAATTTGTCAAATCAACAATATTTACAGTTTCAACCACATGATTATTGTATCAACTAATGTGGGAAAAAAATGCAAACTCATTCCCTCACTCTTTCTATCTGTCTACAGTCCACAGATATTTGTTTCTCTTATCCCTGCATTATCTTGCTACATTTGGGAACGTGCCATCGTGCTTGCTTCTTTCCCCTTGGTACAAAAGTTAATTGCATGGTATATATTATATATGATATCTTAGACTAACATTATTTTCTTGTTAAGAATGTTATCTTCATGAATGAATAGGAGTGAAGAAGTGTTAGGAAATGGGGGATTAATGGAAAACACTGTGCCTTCATGGCAATTTAATTTGAAGTTGGATATGTTGTGTGCAGGATGAGATTGCACGACAGGACGTGTCATTACTGCACTACCCTTTCCATATATTCCTGGGAAAGATTATGACTCTTGATGAACATTTCCAATGTCGTTAGTAATGATCTTTCCTTTCCACACATTCCTGGGAAAGATTATGACTCTAGAGAAACATTTTCTAGGCAACGGAAACAGTATGTAAATGTGTACACGTGGGAACACGTAATCTTTAATAATTATGTGTTTGGAACAGTTGTGATATATTCCTCCTTTTTCACCAACACACTGTTAATTCCTTACTATACAAACATGTGATATGTGATGTGAGAGTGAGAGTGAGAGTGAGAGTGAGATACTAGTGCAGTACAGAACCATCCCATGAATGAATAATTGCTTGCCTGTAATTAATGTGCTCGTCATGGCTAAATCTGTGTGCCTACCTTTATGTATTTTTTATTCCATATTTAGGTAATAAGAAAAAACACTTTCATCAATCATATGTATATTGATATTTTCAACCAAAATCACTGTACGTACAAGTTTACAAAACTACCAGACATGTACATCAATTAAGATTAAGTCATATGGTCTTAAGTTTCAACTGTAACTCACAGTTATGTTATATACTTAAAGAAAGTTTTGTCGTGTATAATACTTGTTAAAAAATAAATTTTAAATTTAATTCAATCTTATAATATCAATTTGGACGATGAGATTTACATCGGTATCATATTTATTCTATACAAAATTCGCTTCCAATAACTATGATACTATCTTAAAAAAATAACTTTAAATTTAATTTAATTGTACAGAACCGACTTATAAAATAGTATTCGTATCTATCTATTTACTATAACTTTGTTTTATTTCTAATAAATGATTGTTAAGAGAAAAAGTCACTTTGTATTTTTTGTTACAAACCCTATACCTGGTCCCTCAGTTAATTGAAGCAATTTTGATGTAGTTGGGCCATGGGGAGAAAAGGAAAACAAGTAGTGTTTTATTTAGTGGAAGTGGACAACTGAAGGCACATGGTAGTGTTCCAAATTCGATGTTTGGAGGAATAGGCAAGTTCGAAATCAGTGTGCGATCCAATGTGATGGATAAAAATGAGTGCATGTGCCTTTATGATGATTAATAAAATGGCCCTAATGATTAGAGGAGATATAAACTTGGACTGTGCAATCTTTTGCTTTCGGAAAGATAATTCATCAGAATAATACTTTAATAAGAGTCACTTTGTTATAGCTATAACCTAAGACGCACCAATCTCTTGAAGGCTTCTCAGAGCTACCAAGAGGGGCTGTGACAATTTACACAAGATTCTGATTCTGCTTTATAGAAGAATCAATCGTGTTACACTCACTGTTACCAGCCACCCCATCCAATACAATTTAAAAAATGTGCAAATAGAATCATAAAAATTCTCAAACACCAAAAGGGGCCCTTCTCAGTGTTGAATAATGCAATCTAATGTGATGGTAAACGGTGTATTTTTCACAATTAGTGGTGAGTATCTGTTATTACCATCTGCATGATCCCAGAATATTTTTGAAGAATTTGGAAGGTGTTGTAGCAGAAATTTGTAATTTCATTCTTGGTCCAAACATGAGATTCTTCAAATTGTGGGGTTTGGGGAGGAAAAACATCGTGGGTGGGCCACTGGGGCAAGCGAAAAAATTGCAGTCCGTGATACAAAAAGGATGAGGACGTGCAGCTGCAGAATAACAAGATTAGGAGCAATAGTATAACGTCCAAATGCAAAACTGTGACAAGGGAATCTTAATGGCGCCAACTGTATAGGACTCTCTAATTATTGTAGTCAATGGAAAGAACAAAAAATTCAAAAACATCATGCTGAGAAATTAAAAACAAAAACATAAAAGAACAAAAAAAAACTTGATTTTATGATTTGAACCATGACACAAGTTAGTTTTGTAATGTTAAATTAGAATATAAAAGACTTCTTAACATGATATCAAAATTGTTTTGAGTATAGGATTGAACAATTTCACAAATCACACCTTCAAATTTTACTTCTTAACCGCTCGGGTAATTGTGTCTTTCCTTAGTTCAAATTCTCCTTCGTCTGTGCTCTAAACCGGTTGGGATACCTGCTACTCTGATGCTTAAGTTAGTAAAGAGTCTGGATTAGAGCAAAATCTTAAATTTACAATAAATGCGATAACCTACCTCTTAACTTTGACCTTTATTTGTGGCTTTTGAGATGAATATAATATTAATAAAACTTTAATCACAGCTCAATATCAACTCATTACACTAATTGGTACTTACCCTTAACCTTGATTCTTGATATCGTTTAAGAAGTATTTGCTGCTGAAATCGTCCGTCTGGCCCACACCTATGCATGACCGGATGACCTTTGTATTTGTTTTGCTTAGAATTGAGTATTTATTGCGTTGGGCTGCCTACTCCTCTTTATTTGTCGAAATTGTTCGATCATATGATACAAAAACTATAAGTTAGACTATTTTTTTTAGGATTGAATTAAATTTAAAGTTAAGAAAAAACATTTACAAGATTTATTAAGAACACAATGAGGAATTATTATAGCAATTACGTGATGAGCATTAAGAGGGGAACCCAGAAAAGTAGAAAAAAGAATCCTTGCTTTTGTTTTAGAACCACTTGGTGGAACGGTAGATCTACCAAATTTACTTCTCCCAGCTTAGAAGAATGCTTTTTGGAATCAAACTGAGAAAAAGATTGGCAGAATGTTTTTATTCGATCAAGTGGGTCGAGTCATCTGCACAACATTTTCCTTTCAAGAATTTAAAATTTTCAGCATCTGAATTATTTACTCTTTTGTGGGTTTTCCAGTTGTGTCATAAAGTCTAACATATTCATATTAAATTGCTATCAGGGTAACTGATATGCCGGATAATTCCACTGGATATGAATAGAATCGGAATGAGTTAAATACTACAAAAATAGAATGATATTCCCAATTTTTAATGTAATGTGTCATTCCCATTTCATGATTTGATGATGACTTTAGGATGAAATTATTTCTGGGCCCTTCAATGGAATTAATGCAGAATGGAATCAGATGTAACTTTTTTTTAAACTGCACATGCTTTCGGCTCTGCAATGCAAATTAATTTGAAGCAAGTGTATATAGAAAAATTGACTTCTTAGACGAAGAACAACTTGTGCAGTTTTTCTCGCACCTGTAGAGGATTGTGGATAATTTTAACCCAAATACCCCTTCATAAGAAAAATAAAGAAAATTGGCTTTTCCCCTTAAAATATTTGCATTCTATTTTTTATATGAATTTAATAATAAATGTCTGCTACATTAGAAAACGTTTTTTAGATAAAAAAAAATACTCCATATTTTATGATACTTGAATAACAATTTTGTTTCACAATATTATGCTTCCATTTTTTCCACAAATTTATATTATCAAAGTTTAAAAAGACATGACAGGTAAGTTAAAGTTTAAACAAATTTAATAGACTAAATTTAAAGAAACTAATTTTATTATTCTGTAAATAAACAATATATTCAGAAAAAGAAATTAAATCTCACTACATGATGCATCATTGTCCCAACTCTTGATGATTTCTGATTTAAAATAGTCAAACATAGATTATTATTAATGAAATCCCCATCACAGATATCAAACAAAGAATTACATCGAACAGTTATCAGGGATGAAGACATAAAGATGTCGGTTTTTATAATCCTATGACATTCAGCTCAGAACACATCAGTGTATTTCAATGGTGAAAAACAATCTAAAAGTGTATATATTAGGAAACTGCGTTTTGGTCTAGACAAGACAATGGAAACAAAAAATTGATTTATGATTGTGATAGAAATACAAATATGGTCAAATTTGGTTAAAGGCATGGATGAACAGAAAAAACTGATATTTGATGTTCTATCCAAGTTTTTTTTTTCTTTTTTTACTTCTATGGAGATAAATTCAATACTAACAAATATGATTCCAACACCACAACGAAATCAGGAAGAAAGGGACGGTTTTTCCAGAAAGTACCAACGATCAGTACTTGAAATTGATTTTAACGGGTACTTTGGGCATTTCTGCAGCATTTATTCATTGAATATCTAAAAGGAAAGGTAAAGTCTGTTGTATTTACAACCTTGAACCTGTTAAAGGTTAACTTCTAAAGACAATAAAAACGAATTTATGAAATTTGCATGAAGTTGGAATACAACACGTGTTTCCCAAGTAAAAAGGACCTATTGGTTCATTTTTATTTTTATATCAGGTGTAATGTGTTGCTTTCACGGTTCAAAGGTAGCTTCTACTAAACAAAATTCCTACGAACATCTAAGTTTTTAGATTTTTCACCAGTCATCAGTCACAGGTGCTGCAATGTGTTGAAGATGAAATTTCTACATAAAACACTCTTTTGAGGCCTCAAATTTCACTTGTATTTTAAAATCCTCTAGGATCAAAAACATTACAGAGAAAGTATACTTAAGCCAGCCAAGTATATCTCAAGAACATCATTATGCAGTAACTCAGGATTAAATTTATGATCAAACTTAACGAACTAAATCTAAGATGAAATGTGTAGTATTGAAGGTTCCCTGTTCACTTTGGCGTTATTCTCATGTCTGAGTCTATGACACGTCTGGTTTTACAATTCAACTTGAGCATCATTTACATTATGCAGTGTTGTCCTGATGTTTTATGTTATATAAGGTTTTATGGATATGGACTTCGTCTTTTATTGATTAATTTAGTGACCATTTGGGCAAGGTTTCACTGATATTCCAACATAATATTTATTAAATATTGACGGGGAACTTTATAAGAATTGTCATTATTGGTACTCACTGATAAAATACAGGGGAAAATGCAAATTAATACTCTTTAGGTTTGCATCATGAGTGTGACACAACAATCTTTTGTATCTAAATCTTAAAGAGTAGTATCTTGATTCTTAAGGTTTTTCTTTTTGTTGTCATAGGTTTTCTCTACCCGATCAAATCATATATTAATCTCATTTGTGACATTGTTACTGTCGTTTGATTAACGAGTTTTCAATATAACAAAGATCAAAAACAGAATTCACTACTAAATAGATATAACTACTACGTGTTACTGTAATGTACCTAACTACTACATCAACTCATTGGTTTGATTCTCAAGGTCTTTACAGTGTTAACCTTTAGTAATTTTTTAACTAAATATTAATGGAACTTGTCGCATTTAAGGTGTTCATGGGTTCCATAGCATGTCAATTCAACCGACAGAAGCATCTTGATTTCAATTAGGATGTTATTTGGATAGTATCTAAACCAAACCGTTCAAACCCACTGTCTTTTGGTTGAAGTAATGCTTTTTTAACTAGCAAACATAACGACCAAATCACTTATGTGGTACTTTATTTGTAAATTATCATACAAAAAGAACATATCTGAATATTTTGTTGTATGTGAGCACATGAGGGTACAACAAAATCAATCACAAATACAAAAGCATAAATTAAACTCCTAAATTGTTGTAACAACAACACTTATTTATGGGGATAATAATTTTCATATATAACACTTCCCTCCAGTTTGAAGCACAATGTCATGACTTGCTAAAATGTAATCAAGATGAAAGCTTCCAAGAACTTGCTGAGAATGTCGGTCAACCAGTCATCAGAGTTGACAAAGTCACTTATAGTTTCCTCTTAAAACAGATTTTTTCTTATCAAGTAGCAATCTATCTGTATTTGGCCCGATCAAGAAAGATTGGATTTGATGTAATGTGAAATACAACTTGATTGTCAAATATAAGTTTCATATATTGAATGTCTCCTAATTTAGCCACGTACCTGCATGCAACCGATACCATAGCACAATTTTTAATCTAAAATATGTCATGCATCTTTCTCCTCAATTAAACGAAATTTCCTCTCATAAGACCACATTACCTAGAGGTGGGTCTCTTGTTTGATGATGATCCTGCCAAAATCATATTAGAGTAACAAGTAATTTTGGCATTTCCTTTATTTTCTTATATATTAGTCATCATTTATGTACCAAACAATATGTGTGATAACATCTAACCGACTATCACAAGTGGAATTAAAAATTGACTTACCACTAACTATAAAGGTAATGTGAGGTATGATGACAATGAGATGGTTGAGTTTTCCCACGAAACGGCCCCTTTAACTTAGTTGAAGCTTCACATTGGGAACCATTAGAGTATAACTCAGATGGCAATCAAGAATATCAGTCTCACAATATCAAAGCACATTTTATTGGGTAATGCAGTATAAGAAAAGCATTGGACAATTTCTATCCCTGACAAGTATTTGAGGGTCCCAAGTCTTTTGTTTAAAACTAAATGAAGAGGTGAGTTTTGAGTCTTTATTATGTCATTACTAGTGATGATGGCATCAACATAGATGACAAAATAAATGCACCGCAATGAAAGGAGAAAATAGAGTGATCAACTTTCACCGAGTTATGGTGAAATGTATTATGGCGGAAATAAAACAGCCAAACTACTAGTCATGATGAGACCACTTCAATCCTCTGGGAAAATGACAAAGCCAACATACAAGACAAGACTCACCAAAAACACTAAAACGTGGATACTGATACATATAAATTTCATGCAACTTACCATGTAACAAGGCATATTTAGTATCTAACTAGTGTAGAAGTCATTCTAGGGTAGTCATGGCAAGAAAGAGATAAACAGAAGTCATATTGATCACTGAAGAAAAGGGTGTTCACATAATCCAGACCAAAATTTTGTATATAACCTTTGGTCATCAAGTGAGTTTTAAAACTGTCAACACGAGCATTTGATCCCATCTTTACTGTATTAACCACAAGCCATTTACTAGTCTTGTCAGGAGTTAAGGGAACAAGTATCCAAATGCCATTGGAGTGTAAAGCTCTCATACCATCCAACATTGCCTAGCACCAATTCGGTTTAGTTGTGGCTTCATATGTAAACTTAAGAATAGACACAAAATCCAAACAAGAGACAAGTAGGTGGAATCTTACTGGAGTGAGTTTCCGTTGTTAGTAAGTAATCAATGGAGGTGGAGCAAAAACAATAGGTCAAATATACAAAGGTTTTGTAGTCAATATCACATCAGATATAGTGAAGGAGAGGGGGAAGGTCTCAAAAAAATAGTAACTCAGTAAAGACAATATATAGTTGAAGTTGAGGTAAAAATAAAATAAAAACTATGATAACACTTTTGGAGACATGAATAACACCCAAAAAAATACATTCTAGAGATTTGATATAAAGTATAAAAATATGTAATTTAAGATCATGGCCAAAACTTGTGAAACTAGATATAAGGGGAGAAACAAGGTAAATAGTCTATCTGCAATACAAGATAGAGTAGGAACCTGATTGCAGACACCAAAAATGAAGAAATTGTGACAAGATGACATGTGACAAATGCGTCGTCCCAAAAGTGAAGAGGAACATAATGGTGACGTAAGGTACAAGTAATTTCGACCAAGTATCAGTTCATTTTTTGGCAATACCATTTTGTTTTGCTGTAAAATGTTGCTTCAAGTACAATGAAAAAAATGGGGCAGGTGTTGAAAAGGGTAACGCAAGAAGATAAAATGTTTCTGAAGTTGATGTAGAAAAACAATTACAGTCCTTTCACAGATTTGAATACCCCAAACAATACATTTGATGGTAGAGTTTATCATTTCTAGGTTTGAGGTCATGACCAAAACGTGTCAAACTAAAAGACAAGGAGAGAAGCGTAAAAATTCTTTTGGGAATACAAGATAGTTTACGAAACCTGTGATGAACTAGTAAAGGAATGCAGTTGATAAGATAATATCTTGATAGAACAAGATAACCAACTATTATCAGAGAAAGAATAAGAAAAATTATAACGTGTAAGAATTAACGGGGGCAGCTGTCAAAGACTACAATTAAAGGAAGTTATTAGTAATTGTTGAGGTGAGAATATAACTGTATGGTTTTGTGTGGAAGTTTTAGGTTCCTTGAAATACCTTAAAGCAATTCAAGTGAGAACTGTTCTGTTTGAGGAAGTTCTTATAAGTACCAATACAGACCTTCTTCTTTTTGGCTACTGTTTCTTGGTCTTAATCTGATCCCACTTCTATCAACCAAGATGTTCCCTGGAGGCAGTGATCAATTTTAGCCCTAATTTTTTTGCCCTGAGGCTTGTTTGTAGATGTGCCAACAGAGTATATCTAGGAGTCAATGGCATGCTTCTTATAAATAATGTAATCTTAGTAGGAATGTTGAGAAAGGAAATAAATGGAAAAGTTAGAACTTTAGAGGTGTGGAGATAAGCTTTGGAACCATGGGTAGAGTATAAAGAAAAAAACATCAATCTTATGTTAGACATAAAAGTTGGAGATCATACTCTATCACATAGTCACATACGTATGTTTTTTACATGAACTGACTTGGAATAGAACAAAATCCCCAGGAACCATGTATATGAAAATATATAGCATGAGAAAGGAAGTATTTGAAAATATAGCAAGAGAACATATAGGCACCACTTGAGTGAGATCAGCCCTGAAAGTAACGGAACAAATGCATAATTGAAAAATAAGTGAGATCAGAATTTAATCATTATTTAACAAATCTAACTCAGACATGAGTTCGCACCAGTCTGTAAATACATGGATTTGTTAATGCAAGGTTACTTTGGACTCTATTATGAAAACTTTCATTACAGATATTCTAATCAATTTGGTCAAATAAACAAAAACTGAATGATGTTACTCTCAATATGTGTTTTCTATCAGGCATAGACTTAAAGAAACTCCTTATTGTGTGATTTTATAGATGAGAATTCCTTGCTTTTTCTTAAAAGACAATTCTCAAGACCAATTCTATGCATTCCTAAAAGAAAAAAAAATAGAAGAAGCAAAAAATATACAAAATTACGTTTAACATTGGTTTAATAGGTTCGGAGGTCCCTATATTTGCGGGTTCGTTTCACTTGGGTCCTCCAATTTTAAAAGTGATCAATTAGGTCCCTAATTTAACAAAATTGAGTCAATAATACCCTTTCCGTTAAATGCAAGGGAATCTGAATGCAAATTAAAAATTGCAGAAATTGTCACGTATTAAGCTCAAACTCTGCCACCTGCAAATAAAATGATGCCTCAGCATGTCACCTGTTTAATTTGCATTCAGATTCCCTTACATTTAACAGAAAGGGTATTATTGACTCAATTTTGTTAAATTAGGGACCTAATTGATCACTTCTAAAATTGGAGGATCCAAGTGAAACGAACTCGCAAATATAGGGACCTCCGAACCTATTAAACCTTTAACATTCTAATACCTTTTGGAGAATCCTCTCTGTTTCTGGCAAGAGCGGCAGCTGGCTAACTGCTTTCGATCCAGCTTAGTCCGGGCATTTTTCTCATACCTCCTGTTATTTTATCCCTCAATCTCTTAACATCATCCCACCTACCATCACCCGCATATATATTAGAAAGCATAACCCTGTATACATTATTGGCAGGATTATTTGCCAAAAGCTGCTGCGCTAAAGTTTCTGCCAGCTCAGAATTTCCGCAAGAATTACAGCAAGATAATAAGGCTCCCAGGATGGCCTTGTCTACAGGTTCTGGTAAAGACTGGATCAGACTGTAAGCCTCTTCCAACTCCCCAGAACTGCCAAGGAGCTTCACCATGTAAACATAGTGTTCAGCCCTAGCTCTGATGCTAAATTCCTCCTTCATTCTCCGGAAAATCTCCCGACCATCTTTGACGAGGCCAGCATGACAACAGGTAGAAAGGAGAGAAGAGAATGTGGCTTCATCAGGTACCAATCCTTTCTCCAGCATCTTATCAAATACCTTAAAAGCCTCAGAAGCATATCCATGCAAGCCAAAACCCAAAATTACAGAATTATAAGAAACAACATTCCTCACTGGCATTATCCTGAAAACACTAATTCCCAACTGCAAGCAACCACACTTTGAATACATATCTATTAGAGCAGAGGAGACCCTGACATCTAGTTCCAATCGATGCCGAAGAGCATAACCATGTACCTCGCACCCAAGTCCTACATTTGTCGTACGAGCAATAGAAGCCAATACACTGGCAACCAAGACAGCATCTGCCTTCCTGTCTTCCATGTTTAATTTCCTAAAAAGGTACAGCACCTTCTCATACACCCCAGCCTGAGAATACCCCATAATAAGAGCAGACCATGTGACCAAATCAGGATTCAAAATACTGCAAAAGACTCTATATGCATAATCCATGCACTTACATCTCGAGTACAAACTCACCAGCAAACTACTAACATGAGAGTCAGAATCAAGCCCACTCTTTTGACTTAAACAATGTAATCCTTGGCCAATGCTCAGCATCCCAGAATCTACAACACCCACAAGCAACCCAGCCAGGGTATACCCATCAGGCTTCTTCCCGACAAGTTTCATCGCACTAAACAGCTGCATCCCAACATCCCAAAGACCAGAGCTCCCACAGCCAGAAATCAACGAATTCCATAAAACTATATCTGGTTCGGTGATCCTATTGAACACTCTACGCGCTTCATGAACAAGGCCGAGTTTTGAATAAGCAGTCACAAGGGCACTGCAACAAACAGGGTCCAATCCTAATCCTGCAGCCACAGCACCTCCATGAACACGCCTTAGCGTACCGTAATCAAAGTTGTCAGCACACGCACGTATAACACAAGCATAAGTGTGACCATCAGGACTTATGTCAGCCCCAAGCATGGTTCTAAACAGAGAGATTGTACTGAAAAATCTTTGGGACTGCGCGAAAGCTCGAATCATGGAATTCCAAAGATAGACACTTCGGTTGGAAGTTTTGTCGAACACGTGATGGGCCGATTTGATGTCGCTGTTGACTGCATACTGCCTGACAATTTTTGTTGCGTAAAAAGGGTCTTCTGAGAGATGGGTCTTCAAAAGGAATGCATGTAACTGCTTCACCCTCAAGAGGGACCTACAACTGTTGCTGAGTTCGGAATGAAGCCATTCAAACGGAACGAACATTAAGCTAACAATGTTAACTTCTGGCAGCAACAAAAATGAGGTGATGAAAGAGCCGGCACTTACTTTCTTATGGATCTGCCCAAGTTACAATAATTTTGAAAAAAAAAATGAAAGAAAGAAAAGGATATAAATGAGAAAAAAAATCATTTACTTTCTTTCTGTATCGAAATACTAAAATTGGTTCATCTTGCATGCAGTAAATATCAAATCGCTAATTAAATTGTTTATGTAAATAAATATTTAAAAAATTCATAATGTAAGTAATTTATGCTTATTTGATATTTGATAAGTAAATACATATTCTTTTTACATTTAATACATAAATACCTATATTTATTTACATGAAAATTACCTATTAGTGAGTGTTCTCGTCTTTCATGCATGAATTTGTGTACATGTTAGAAAAAATTTAAGAGAAAATCACAATTTTTTTTCTTTCCTTTAAATAGAGAAGGAAATAAAAGAAATTAATAATATTTAAACGTTAAAATTATTGTTTCCGTTAGACTCAAATATGTTCTATTGATTACAAAATATGTCCTTTTTTAGTTTATTACATTTAAATATATTTTTTTGGCATCGTTATATTTTTTTTTATTTCATTATTTTAATTTGGATATGGTAATTGATGATACGATTTTGAGTAATGTCAATAATTTCATTATATCAACGTGTTATTAGTTTTTATGTTATTATTTTTTAATTAAAATTATAAACATTGTATTTTGAAGATTTAATTATTACATTTAGTATTAAAAACATTTTGAAATACTTTCTTAAATTAGGGATCAAGTTTGGAGTCAGTTTGAAATTGTTACATTCATTTACAGGTCTTGAGGAAATAATCAAACATTGGTCTCATTTTGTTCTTTTACTTTAATACTTTAATGCCAAAGCTTGATTAATTGTTAGTGGTATTTTAGATGATATATTTTATGTTGCACTCAAACTTCTTGTTAATAAAGAAAATTTTACTGTAATTATAATTTTTCTCGTACTGTATATCTTGCTTACATTTTCATAAAAGATTAGTTTGTTATGTTATAATCGTAATCAGAAGAATAGGTAGTTTAACGAATTCGAAAGAATTTGTATATTTGTATACAGTGTGTTGTCATGACAATAACACAAAAAGAGTATTATGCCACCTCATTTATCTATGAAGTAAAAAGAGTATATGTAAAAAAATGCGCGATGAAATTTTTATAAATAAATGAAATGGTTTTATGTCAGATTTTTTATTGGCTGACGTAAACGAGATAGTGTATGTTGGATAGTTTAATGTAAATGATCTCATATATGTAGGGACATAGATGTAATTTTTTTTCTTTTATTTATATTCACAGGTTTTTTTCTTCATTCTCATTGTGTGAAAACACGCCAAAACGTTTTGTAACTTAGGGTTTCATTTTCAGTGAAATGGGATATCTTTTGGTTGATTGGTTCTGTTAGGAAAGTTTGTTTACTAAAGTTTGTATTTTTAATTTGTGACCGTGATTGCTTTTAGGAAACCTAATCATTTGCATGAATGTCACCCTTTTTTATATACTGATCAAAACCAAAACCTCTTTCTAGCCTTTGTTCATTTTTTTTAACCAATAAAAAAGCTATAATAAAATGATTTTTTTAACATCTTCCAATTTTCTGTGTTTTGAATTAAATAAATAATTTTTGATAAAGTTGAAGAAGATTTAGTGAACTCAACTAATGTTTTCATTCATATGTTTTATCTAAATTTGAATTGTACCGTCATAATTTGTATATATCTAATCATTGGAAATTAAATTAGAACATAAACATATATAAAGCAACCAAAAGAATTTGTTCTAGGAATAGTTTCAATCTCTTGGTCATTCTTAACATGTGAATTTAATGTAAATTATATATTAAATGAACTAAGAAATTAGTAATTTGACATATAGGTTTAGAACTAGTTCTTAAATAATTAAGACTAGTATACATTGATATGAATGTTTGAATGAAACAATGATAAATTAGATAGAGCATTATTACCATTTAATTCATGAATTCCAATAGAAATGAAGTTTCATCTTAATTTCAATCACAATTTCTAAATTTTTGTTATTACAATATGTTTCCTTGCTTATGAATTCAATCATTGTTTTTATCCATGTTGGAATTGATAAATAAGCATTATTAGACAAACAAACACATTTTATGAGAATCAATACTTGGAACTTTCATTTACTATTTGTAAGGAATTGGTATAGTTGTCAAAATGTTAACCGTTTGTAAGTTGAAGTCCAAACTAAAAATGACTTAAAACAAGTTCCTAAAATGACTTAAAACAAGTTCCTAAAATTTGGTATGGAACGCTTACCACCATTCTTGTTGGTTTTGGTTTTGCTCAAAGCAAGTTTTTCCCTCTTTGTTAATACTTATCTCTCTTTGTTAATACTTACATCTTATGCAGGTTGTCTTTATGTTATCATCTATATAGATTATATACTGACTCCTCTTCCATACATTTGCAATCTATAACATCTAGACTAAACTCAGTTTTTGCCCTAAAAAAACTTAGTAATCTTGAATATTTTTTTGGATATTGAAGTAAAGATCTCTCAAATACTTCTTTTATTCTTCCCTGAACAAAATATATTTGTGATATACTTGACAAAAGAGGAATGTCAACAACTTAAAGCTAAAGAATTCTTCACTCTTCTCCAAAGAGAACTAAAACTTTCTAAGTACGAGCCTGAATACATAAGACGACGATGCTCTAAATCAATCAATGTTGGTATTTTACTATATATAAGACTACCTATACCTAAAAGTAGTTGTAGTACTAACTAGAGCTGTCAAAATGGGTCAAACCCGAGGGCCAACCCAGCCCACCACGGGTTTGAGCCGGGTTGGGTTTGAAAAAATTGTATTTTTTATGCGAGTCAGATTTCAACCCGGCTCATTTAAACCCAGCTCATGCGGGTTGGCCCACCAACCCATCTACCTAATTTTATTTTATTAAAATTTAATTTATAAAAAAATATTTATTATTTTGTTATTGCTTGAAAATATTATTTAAGTTTCTTATTTTCAAAATTAATTAAACACTCATATTGGGACTGAAATTTGGAAGTGAAATTTGTTTAGATTTAAATTATAGAAAGTTTGTAATTTTTTTTTATTTAAAAAATTATAATTAAGTGAGCCAATAAGCCAACCCGTTTACCCACCAACCCGTGGTGGGTCGGACTAGGTTTAAATTTTTCTGGCTCGCTAATAAATGAGCTGGATTGGGTTAAGTGACCAACCCGTGGTGGACCGGGTAACCCATTTTGACAGCTCTAGTACTAATAGACTTTGTCAATTATCTAATAAAATAATTTCAATAAATTTCGAATAAACCCATTGTATCATTTGTTTAATTTTAAGTAAATAGCGTTCAACTTCATCCATTTTTAATTAAATAATGTAACTTTCTATTTTATTTATAAGAATAACATTTTGTAAAATATTCTATAGTTTTTCTTTTTTATAATTTTTATTTAAATTTTAATCAATGTAATATTTCTAAAAAAAATAATATTGTTAATATAAAAGAAACAAAGATAAATATATAAAGAAAAATTATGTTTAAAAACTAAAAATGGTTTAGTTGTATTTTAATGAAAGAATGGAAAATATATTAATGTTCTTACAAGTGAGAAGACCTTTATAAGACCACATGTTCTTCTCAGTCTCCAAATTTCGAAAATATATTCTGATGATCAAGTTACTGTGTGCAAATAGTAATATTTATGGGATAAGCAATAGTATCCAATCATAGGATAAACAATAATATTCGTAGTTAATACCTTGCTTATTTATATTATTTTTAATGAATATTTATTTGAATAGATGTTATGATAATTAATTTTAGATATAGATCTTACTTAATATAGCTTGACCTTGTCTTTTACTTCTCAACAAGATTAGGATTAATAATTTCAAGTTTACCAATTCATTTAACATTCAACCTAAACATTCTCCGCTTATAAACCCTGTAGTATAATTAATAATTAATATAATAAAATCTATTATATATACACTTTCTATGGAATCAAAAGGCCTCATAAGAATTTTATAACCCCGAACAATTATCACTCTATAAATTCTTAAATTAATATTAAAATTGAACAACTTTGGCCAATTTTAGCTTTGTCAATCACAGCCAGTTAGAGATTATGTAATTAAAAAATTACCAAAAATGGGTTCTGATAATTATTGACTTCTAGGATATAGAAGTAAAAGCCTAATAGAATGACTATTAAGATAAGAAATTAAGCTATAAAAAACAAAATAAGGTATAAGGGTATAAAAGGGAACTATGTATATATACTTTAAAATTTAAAATCTGCTTCGCCAAAGCAAACATGCGATCCGAGGCAAAATGTTGTAGAAAGTGGAAAGCTGGCATTACAAACAAAGCCAGCACCCCGCAGACCATCATTTTGGCAACACTGCTTCCTACTCTGTACATCAAAATATTTAAACTGAAAAATTTACATCCACCAAGTGGAGACAAAATATGAATATGATATGCTTCAAACAGCCCTAATTTAACACTTCCTCTCTTCCTCTTACTTTAATCTTCGTCCATCCCATCTGCACCACACCTGCTGCTGCATAATATAAGTACATAATTCTTAGCTTTCAACAAAGGAAAACACATGTAATCACATTCATTTCCTATCACCAATTCACCAATAATTAACATGCACTCTCACCCTTTTGACAGGAATATTATCTTTTTTATTGAATTATAATTTAATTTAACTGTTATAAATGCTGGATAACAAAACCTCTTTATAGTATCAAATGTTATTACTTAGAAGTAAAGATTATATACTCTTCTCGTTCATGTAATTTGTATCATTTCAATTTAGTGTCAATTTTGAAGGTACCGAAAACTTATTTAATGGGTTAACTATGTTTTATGTTTTTAGACTTTGAACTTTGACACAAAATTGATTGAAATTTGTCTGTAGCTTAAACTATAATAAATTTTGGTTTTTAAACTTTAAAACTAAATGAATATAGTCATTTTAAAACTCAATTTGGTTACTTTTTTTATGTGTCAAACACATTTTCTACATAGATATTAAAGTAGAATCGTGTCAAACTATATAAACTATTCAAATACTAACATGAAACACATTTAACACGTCAAAATAATTTAACATAATTGAGTTACAAGAACTATACACATTCCTTTTTTTAAATTTAAAAACTAGAATATATCAAAATTTCGAAAAGAGACAAATTTTAATTTCACATCAAAATTCAAAAACTAAAAAATACTTAATCCTTATTTATTCCTTACTTGATAAGAAATATTAGGTCTTTACATTAAGTAAACAAGTATTTAAAGTTGCCGAACACCGAGATTTGAAGGAAGTAGCACATCTCACGTGATTTTAAGAAATTAAATGAAATTGTTTGAATAAAAAAAGGCTGAGTTAAATATTCCAGGATTTAAACGTTGGTATACACAAAATGTTAGAGCAAAGAACATTGGGAGTATTATTGTAGACAAGGATTAAAAAGAAAGTATGGTGGATGTAAAAAGAATTAGGGACAAAACATTATATCCAAAATTATTAGTTGCAAATGTGACTAACAATATAAAGAATGCTTATACAGGACTGAACGAACTTTTGAAAGAAATTTGGGGATTATTTAGTTGATTCATGGCTTTCCACACGTCACGTGGAAAATATTCTCATAGACGGGGATCAAATAAGTATGTTGACACAAGACCAGGCAATTAACATGAACTAATGGTTGTTTTGGTTTCAGATCTAAGTTAATCCCAATTTATTCTTAATTTCTCAATGACATGATTTCAAGAATATGAGCACTTCCTCTTTTAAGAAATGGAAGGAGTCTGCGTGACTTGTATCCAAGCAATCTGACAATAAAATCGAGAGACAACACTAAGGACCTTCCTATAACGATAAGTTTATATCAAGACTTAACCTTAAATCCTTGTTTTATCTAGCCTTGGTGTGTTTACCTCAAGGATTTGTATTCAAACCCTAAGCTATCTATGATGAAATAACTGCTAATGTTAGATCTCCTAGAGACAAGACTAAGGACATCCCTGAAGGATAAGTTTACTCAACCTTGAATCCTTGTTTTATCTAGTTGGGTTATGCTTACCAAGGACATTAAAAAAATATATCCTCGATTTTTTTTTTCTTCGAATGACATGGCTTAGATTGAGAAATCAAGGAAGAAACTAACTCTAAACGTGAACGTAGAACATAAATATTTTAATACAAGGGTGTCTTCTTTAAAAATACAAGAGTATCTGAACTGATGGAAAAATACAAGAGTATCTCTTAGGTTCAGGTATTAGGTATCTACAAAATGATGGAAAATTAAGATTTTTAATACATAGAAAGCCGTCAATGATGAAATAGAAGTTTTTCAATGTTGCTATATGACTAAAGTGAGTTGTGAATGTGAGGCTAAAGGCTAAAGAGCACTGAACAATCTAGTGAAAACTTCAATTAAAAGTGAGGCCAGGACTTTCAGGCTACATAGAGCATTAAGGTTATAGTCTCAAACCCATAGCATACCTACCCTCGTATAATAATAAACCAAATGGATTTACTATTCTCTTTAAAACAATACTCAACCCTTACCTCGTTTGGGCAGTTAAAACAGAGTTCTTTGAACTAGCCATGTCATCATCGTTATCAGAATCAAAATCTTCACCACTCCATATGCGACGTTTTGGTCTTATATCCATGTGCTCCTCTTCCTAAAACCATTTACTGATTAAAATCAAACAAGAAAGAAGAAACTGGAAGAGTAACAATTTGATAACTAATTAGAGTAACCACCTCTTCAGGAACTTGTATAATTGATGGTGTTGTTTGAAAAGGCACACTGGGTGCATGGGGAAGCCTGGAAAGTTGTTCCAATAATGCATTCCTAGAAAATCAATTAAAACAATACCTTAACGTTAGCTCCAAGGAAGTCCAGGCAATAATCACAAGATGCTGAAGCAGTGCATGGCTAGATTAGATAGAACAGAAAATATCTCATAAACATCTAATTTAACTATTACAGTGCATACCTAGCTAAACCTTAAACATGATAAAATAGAATTCCTTTTTTCAATCTCTAGGTGCTAGCATCTACTACAAGGGAGAGGGGATTTGAAGCAAGAACCCCAACCATTGATGGGAAGCAGGTTTTCACCTTAGCTATTGCTCAATTGGCAGTGTGCTATTTTCATAACAAACTCAGTATAATAGTGCAATCTGAAGATGGAAAGCTCATGTCAGGTTTCCTGGTTGACATGAAGAGGCACTGGACCTAGATGATAATCTAAAATGGTAACTTGTATCAACTTCCCAATGTTAACCAACTCCCAAAACAAAAACACAGAGAGACTTGTATTATCACTATATGCATGAGAAAAGGGATGATATAATCCTGCTCAAGTTCAGTACTACCCTGGCCTAGGCACAAAGGAGAGACAACTTGTCACAGTGGCTTTAGATATTTGATGTCTAGAACAACAATTCAACACCGGAAAGGGCCATCTTCCAGGTCTAAACTATAACTTGTTCAGTCGCATGCAATTATTTATATGATTCTGAAAAGTTGAAGCATGGTATTTGCAGAAATGATGTGACTTAGCAACTGAAAAATATAGTACATCTGACTAATTAGATTCACAGGTATTAACTAATATTCATGGCCAGATCTTTTCCTCAATCAAAAGAAAAAAGAATTGAAATCAGAATCATGAATGGTGATACAAGAGAAAAAGCAATTAATGCAAACTCACCGAATTTTTTCCATATCCCTGGGTGTGTTTAAGTTTTCCATGTTGGATGGCTCGGGATGAAGAGTATAGTCTGGACCAAAATATTCATAATATTCATTGTAAGGCAACTTCGGATTAGGTTCCACTCCTACTGCCACTGCGGTCTACAACAAAGAAAGTGCAAAATGGTGATAAATAACTATTAGACCATAACTAAAACCATCTACAATTCCATCCAAGTAGGTACAGAAAGGGACCTCATAACACCAACAACGGGCAACATTCCGAACTGTATATCCTCCCCCACCCAACACCATTAGAGGAACATTGAATGATCTGAGGAATCGAAGGCAATCTGCGTGACCCTTGACAGTCAAGTTGAAGCAACCCAACCGATCACCAGACAAGGAATCAGCTCCACACTGAAGAACAACTGCATCCGGTTGATAAACATTCATGACTTTTTGAATGACGGGGCGAAACAGAGAACGGAAAGTCTCATCATCCAATCCATCATTGAGTGGGACATTTAGAGAATAATTCTTTCCAGCACCAACCCCAATGTCTTTAATGTGCCCAGTTCCTGGGAAAAAATCCCCAAACTTGTGAAATGACACTGTCATGACCCTATCAGTAGTGTAGAATGCCTCCTCGACCCCATCTCCATGGTGAACATCAATATCAATATACAGCACACGCTGATATCACCAGTGAACAGAGAGCATGAAGAATATAGTCAGAAAAGGAACAGAGGAAACTTAACTCTAATAAAGTTAACATAGCAAACACAAGTAACAGAGAAGCCGTTCGTGTAAAAGTAAAATCATAATTTTGATTTTCACAAAAAATTTAAAGGATAAATTATGATTATAGTTCCACAAAATATCTGAAAATTCAGCTTTTAGTCCCCACATTCACTAAAATTGATATGATTTTAGGGAAAAATTGATTTTGAATGAAATTGAATTTAATTAAAATTGAGTGTGGTAAAGAAGATTATATCTATTTGTATGGATTAAAAACATATTTGCCCCTTTATCAAATAACCCAACTGCTACCTACAGTCGCAACATCTCATAATCACCCTAGACCCAGAATCAATTCCTCAACGAGGAGCCAAACATAACAAAATTCACCAAATCACAATAACTAATCTTTCAATGTGATTCGAAACAATCTAAGACGAAACCAAACACGCACCAAGACTCTCTTCAAGTACTAAAAAGGTGTCTATTTTGAAAACATAAAGGGGTTGTTCGTGTGTCGGATTAATTGGGGTTCAGAGTAAAATTAAATCCAAATCGATCCTATTTAATTGCGTTAGTTTGCTCCAAAAACAGATAATAAAACATACCCTATGAACTTTGAGAAGTTCAAGAATGCCGAGAACAATGTCGTTGACGTAGCAGAAGCCGGAGGCCTCAGCCTTCTTGGCGTGATGCAGGCCGCCGGCCCAGTTGATGGCGATGTCGGCGTCGGCGCGGTTGAGTCGGACGGCGGCGCCAATGGAGCCACCGGCGGATGCGCGGCAGAAGTCGAAGAGCCCGTCGAAGACGGGGCAGTCCTCCCCGACGTTGAAGCGCTTCAGCTGGCGGTAGTGGGAGTGGGAATTCTCGGATAGGATTTGCGGCGAAACACAGGCAAGGAACTCGACGTAGTCATCGGAGTGGAAACGGCCGATGTCTGCTTCCGCCGCCGGAAAGGGACGATTAACCTGCATGCGACGGTGGAGACCGTAGTGGACGATGAGGTTGTGGGCCATGCGAATGCGGTGCGGCTTCATTGGATGTCCTTGACCGTAGTAGTAGTCGCCGATGCAGGGTTCGTAGAAATACGTGACTCTCCGCTTCATGGCGTCCGTACCCACAGACGGTAACGACGCGCCACTCTCCGTCTCTGCTCTCTCTCCTCTCGCCATATCTCTCTGCTCCAACCAACAAAAAGAACCCTTCTTTGTGCCTTTACTGCAAAATGAACACTCTCGCTTCCACCTTTCAAAATTTATAGGGTAGGCACCATTTGATTATTCTGTCATTGCAATTCCAAAATCAAAAGTATACAATTTTTCATACCTCGTAAAAGAATTAATGCTTAATTTTAAAGAATATATTTACTTTTTAGATACATATATTAAATATTTGGAATATACTTTCTGTGTGTTAATTGTTAGACTTAATTAGAATTTTATTCTTTTAATTGGTTAGTATTATTTATTTTGGTCCTCGTATTATAATTTTGATCAATTTAGTTTTTCAATTTTTTAAAATGATTCAAATTGATTTTTTTTTTCTCTTAAATTGATTATAACACCTTTGTCAATTCATAAAATTTTTGGTTTTTTATTTTATTTTTAAAAGATAAAAATGAGGTACAGACGAAAACATTAGAAAACATTAGAGGTGATGAATAATATTTTCATAAAGTAACATATTATAAGAATATACAAAAAAATAATTATGTTTAGAAGTTGAGTTTATAAGATAAGCAAATATGAATTCTTTGACACGATGACATAAGAAACTTAAAAACAATTTTTAAAAGAGGAAAATAATAAGACAATTTTTATACTGGTTCACTCAATTTTGAGTTACGGTTAGTTCTCTCTTAAGAACTCTTAAGGGGTTCCATTAATCTTTTCAAGATTACACGACTTTAACCCACTCTTAGTTAAGTACTCTTACACCACTCCTGGTTCCCTTGACGACAAGTCTAGTATGAGTTTAGCCTTTCCAGGATCTATCCTAGACCGAATATTCTTACATCACTCTTGGTTTTGAGTATAACACACTATTGGTTGAGTATTATCTACCACTCCTAGGACCCCTAGACGATACGTCTAATTGCAACTGTTTTAATTCTCTCTAGAATTTACAACACATCCACTACGAGATTCTTACAAGATACATATTAGAAAATCTCAATGAGAGAATACAATTTCAGTACAATGCAATATGAAATTTTGTTTAGTTACAGACTTGAGTAACTCTCTAGAAGAGAATAAAAGTATTGAAGCGTAGTCGAATAACTTATGAGGTTGTTCCTTTGAGCTGAAGAGCATCAGACGGTGTATGCTTGAAGCATAGTAGTGCGTCCATATTTTTGATGCTTGCTTCTTTCTTCTTTTCTTCTTTCTTATTCTACTTCTACTCTTTTCTTCATTCCAAAAGCTTCAAACATTGTAGTCTAGAGATGTAGTAGAAAACAAGACATGATGATAGCTTTTTCTTCATATTTTCTTTTGCTCGAGCTTGCTTTCATAATTTTCTTTTAAATTGAAGATCATCAGATGATATAAGAGTTGAGATAGATTAGAGATGAAATATTATGATCTCCTTTAAGAATACTCTCTTTATTTCTCATCTCTCACTTCTTTTTATTTTCATCTTCAACTTTTCATATCTTCATCTAATTACTTGGGTTGAAGAGCATTAGACTGAATATTCACTTAGGTGAAGTAGAGTTTATCTTCTTTATATATTACTTCGTGAGATGATTGTTGTATACTGAATTGATTATCAAGATAGGCCTAATGGACTTTTCCAATAACTTGGTCAAGCTTAGGTCTACATTGTAGAGTAGCAAGCTTTTTCTTATAGCCCAAGACAAAACTTAAGCTCGTACGATGTGACAGAGCAAATGGCTTCAAGGAAACATTTCTAAAATGTTCTTTTTCTCTCACAACGTCTTTTTCTTGGATGTCGCAATTCTGATAATATCTTTCTACTTTATTGATTTGCACGAATATCAAGAAATAAAGTATACAAGCATCAAAATACTTTTTGTACATGCATTAAATGTTTAAACGTTGATAAGCATTAAGCAACGTAGCGTGTTCAAGACATTTTATCATTTGTCATTTCATTAATGAATTCATTGTTTGGTAACACAATTGTATATTCATCATATGGCATAAACATAAGATGCTTTCTTAAGGGAAAAGCACTTAGCAGTTACTTATCAGACGATGTTTTCTTTAGAAAGTTTTGCTTGATAGAACACCGTATTGAATAAAACATCTCTTTTATCCTTAGTTTTATATAAAAGTTAGAGTTTTGTTTTCATAAGAAATTAGCTTATTTTGTTCATATAATGAGAGACATTTCCCTTTAGACGTTTATTTTATGAGAGTGTTTGTGTAACCTTGTGTCTATATTCAAGCGAAGTTAATGCTTGGATGCTAGATCATACATGAGTTATTTCGTTCAGATGTTATGGGGTACAAATATTCTATCAGGAATTTTATATCGTTTAATGCAAATTTTTGAGCTAGTATTTGCTTAATGGGATGACTATCATTTATCCTGATATGTTATGTTCTATATATAGTTTTGATAGAGTGTAGAGTGTTAACACTCAATTTCGTCCGGATAAGTAAATAAAAAAATAAAAGAAAACAAAAAAAACGAATAAAAGAATAATAACTAATTATATGTAAAAAAAGGAAGGAAAAAATTAAAATAAATTTCCAAAACGAAATATGTGTGTGTGTATATATATATATATATATATATAATTTTCAAACTTTAATTTAGTCTAAGAGTCCAAGAGTTTTATACATATCTTCAACCCCTCTTTGCTTTTTACCCTTTACAAAACACGAAAAATATTTTTTAAATATTGACTTCTATATAAAGGTATGTTTTTAATATGATAATAATTTGAATCAATATTATGCCAATGATTATAAGCAATATTTCTGATCGATAATTAGAAATAATATCTTGGTATTATACTATAATTTGGTGCATTAGTTTCTTTTTAAATGACAAATATATGATCCTAAAAATTGACAATGTTTCTAACAATAATTATAATTAATGTCTGATATATTACATGATTTGATTTTTTGAAATATATTGCAACCAATATCATTTGTTTTCCTATTTTGTTCATTGCCAATTAATTCACAATTAAAGCAAAATTACCACAATATTGCAATATGTGTATATAAATATGCACCCTATTATAGAAAAAAGGGAACAAAAAAAATTTAGAGAGGCACACAAAAATAATAGAACTTAAGAACCATAGAAAGATGGGAGGGAAGTATAGAGGAGAATAACTTCTCACGTAAAATAGGCTCTATCAACGGTAATTACTAAGGAAGAATTAGTTAGAGTACCAAAAGTTAGGAAGGTATGTCACCTCCACTTTTTTCTTTTGATTTGGGTATTATATTATATTGCACGTGTTTTTCTTTTACACATAACTTTGGCATTTTCTTCTAAGGACATTATTTTTACTACTCACAAATATCTTGTTTTAAATCATAAAAAGAAGGTTTTCCCTCATTTTGTTTGGTATTCCTTTGATCCTTTGCATCATGTGATATCTATTTTCAAATTTTCTTAAAAAATATTAAATAAACAATTCTAAAAAGTAAAGAATATTTTCTTATTACCTATTTTCTTATTTTAAAAAATAATAAATCATAAAATAAAAGATAAAGATGTCTTCCCATTTATAAAGGTATGAGCACTCGTGTGATTGTCCACATCATCCTAGTGCTTAATTCTTTTTCTAGATAATTAAATATTGTTTTAAAAAAGAAGTATTCGTGTGATTGTTTATGTTAGCCTAATACTTCTTTCTTTCCTTCTTCCCACCATTTCTAAAATACCAAAAAGATTACAAAATCTTTAAAACCAAAATATCAACATTGGGAAACAAATTTTCTTAAAAAAAACTACACAATTCTGATTTCTCAATTTGAATGAGAATACGTAGGAGCAAGGTCAACCCCTTCGGGCCCATAAAACAAAAAAAAAATATTTTTGTTTTTTTATAGTACTATTTTGGGGAAAATTAAATATTTATGAAAACCACATCAACTTTGTACAATTAATTACAAGTACTGCTTTTCGGCATGTGTGGTAGAGTGTTAATACCTTCCTTATGTGTAACCAATTCCCGAACCCAAAATATAATTTTCGTAAACCATGTCTTACTTTATGGTTTTTCATAGTTTTTCCAGAATAAATTATGGTGGCGACTCCCAAAACCTTTGTTTATTTTCGATTCGCCGTCATGTCGTCATCCCAGTTGCAACAGATGACGACTTCACTAGGGACGCTAGAGAATCAGGCCCTAGTTGATTAAATGTGCAAATTGATGTGGTTTCTCTTTACATTTTCCTTTTCCCTTTATTTGTCTATATGATTGACTCTTATTCATTTTGATAATTTATCTATATTCTCATTTTTTATTATTGGAATAATTTACGATTCATATCATGAGTGAGACCCTATACACGAGTCTGAGTGTAACATAGAATTAAAGGTGTTGTGTAGCGGTGTCACTTGGGACTACATCTTGTTTGACTATCGTGAGAATCCCTATAAGAGTTTGTTCTCTTCACTCCAATTTCATATCTAGTTGTGCCTCAACTGTTGTGGAAAGTGCTTTGAAAAGGACCATAGATTTGGTGGCCTTGATTTTATTGGGTTTAGGAAGTCATCCCTGTGAGGTTACATATACAATGCCGAGACATTAAAAAGCATTGAACCTACCTTAAAGCACGAAGGGAGCAAAACGTGTGGTCCTTTAACTCTCATCAACATTATTTGGCACATGCATCTTCATGCCTCATATGCATTAACAACATTTTTATCATTTTCTCTTCACTTTTTCTTTGTACATAATAATAAATGTGTCATGAAATTTAAAAAAACAAAAAGAGAATGTCATGCTTTAATGAATTCATATTTGTCCATGGAATTATTTTTATGAAAACAAATGAAAAGTAAATAAATAAGGCAAAATAAACACTATTTAGTCTAGGGCTGGGCATAATTTACTAAACTGAACTAAATTACAGTTAACTGTACTATATTATACTTAATAAAACTGAACTAGTTTTTACTAAAAACTAATTAACTTGTTTTATAGTTCAAGTTAAACAAACTGAACTTTAATAATTTTAGTGCAGTTAACTGGGTTAACTATGTGAATTGTATGTCTTTCTCCATCAGATTTCTTTTCTTTCACGGTCAAAGATTTTCTGCTGCCATCGCTGCCCTCTTCCTCCCTGCCAACACATCCAAGAAATCCCCCTTCGTGACACGTTTCCGAATCATGCGGTCGAAAATATCATGCAACCTGACGTATGAAACTGCCACATGTCCCTTGACGCCCTACAAATCAAACAGCTTCAACAAAGGAAAGTAGTCTGAGAGGTTAACCCTTCCTGCGTCCTCCATGATCCTCCACACCAGCTCCTTAAACTCCCCTGCACTCTCGAACTCCGGATCTACCAAATCCTATAAAAACACTGTGTTCAATACCAGGTTCAGCATCCTCGCGAATGCCAGATTTCCAATTGGAACACCTTTTCCATTCGAACATTGCTTCCGAAGGTGCTCAACAAGTTATACGAGACTTTGTGTCATGTTTTCATCTGTAGGTTCCTGTGAAATCAGTTAGTGAATTTCAGGATTTGTACTCCACTGTATGTTTTAGCTTGAAGGGAGCTTGAAATCAGTTAGTATATTATGTCTCAACCAATTTTAAGTGTAGTATACTTATGGAATAGCTTCTGCCATTTTCTTTGTATTATGAAGGAAGCTTGAAACTCACTATTGCCCTCAAAACTGCAATCATGTTCCCTGGAATAGTTTCTGCCATTTTCTTTGTATTTAGGGACAAAAATGGTCTGGAGTAGTGCCATTTGGAACAATGTTATAAATAGTTAACTAAACTGTGAATTAAAAAACAATTTATTGAACTGAACTGTAGTGTAATTGAACTAAAAAATAGTTCAGTTCAGTTACTCTGAACCATATTTTAGTTCAGTGCAGTTTTCCTGAACTGGTTTATAGTTAACTATAAACTTCCATAGTGTAGTGAACTGTGGTGCAGTTTGCCCACCTCTAATTTGGTCAAATGAATTAATAGAATAAATTAATAAAACCTTTATCATTAATTTGAAGCATTTATGGCATGAAATCGCTAAAATAAATTCCTTCTTCATCACTTTTCATCATCCATTTTATTTATAAAGAATCAACTTACAAGGAGCACTATCTTAAAATGAGCACAAACAATCCTTTTTAGCATATAGAAAAAATGAAAATGAATAAAAAAACAAAAACCAGGGGCAACTTGTTGTATTTGAACTTTGTTTTTCCTCTAAGTTAAGAGTTTGAAAAATTAAAACGATCATGATTTAATATGTTGACATGTTTCTTCATCAAAAAATTATCATTATTTATAACTTATTTTGAGTCTTAAAAATAAATAATAAAAAAATTCTTTCAAATTCCCTTGAACAAGTCAAGTTTATCAATAAAATATTTTTTTGGTATGAAAAAGAAAGAAATGTTTTTGAGAGAAAAAAATGAAAAATGAAAAAAGAAAATAAGGTGAACGAAGAGAAATCAAACATATATTGAATGTAATATTATTGGTAGACCTTTGTTATAGATAACCATCACATCATTTTCAAGTCCTTATTATCCATTTTTTTATACTATGACATAAGTTTAAACAAGTCCACATAAATCAAAGTTTGATTGTTATATTTCAAAAGTTGTAATTTAGAGGAAAATGTTTTGACAAGTAAACAAGTTTGTCCAAACAAAAAATAAAATAAAAAATATATATTAAAAAAGGTGGTTGAGGCAATGCTAGACAAGGGGCACCCTTTTCTTTCTTCATGGATTTCATCTTTGTTTCCTACCATAGACTCCACTTTGAATTTAGATCTCGACCAATCTTCTGCGGCCATCATTCATGCCTTCGTTTTGACATCCAAATTGGGGCAATTGTGTTTGTTTGTCATCCATACTCTAAATCCTCTTAAGGACCTTGAGTGATTTCATGTTTATTATTCAAATAATATTTCAAAATGAATGATAAGATGAACTTTTTTAAATGAATTGATTAGACCAAGAAATTTTAATCTTTTGTTTTTCATGAACTAATATAACAAAAATGAAAATTAATCGATATGAATTTTCAAACAGGTACATAACAAAAATAAAAAATACACTTACCTTACAATATTGCTTTACATTTTTACAGTCAAGTGGCCAACAAAAAAAAATATTTGTTTCCCTAACATTACCTTAGGTTAAACCCAAGTGAAACTAGTCTTGAATTTTTTTTAAAAAAAATCGATCATTTTAAAATAAAAAATTCAAAAATTCCAAAACAAAAAAAATGAAAATGAAAAACTTAATTTTTGAAGATTTTCATTCACTGTGAAAATAACAAGAACAATTTCTAAGTTCATTAAGTCTGATTGTCATACATAGTTTTCTTCAAACTCAATTTCTCGAAAAAACAATGGAATGGAATAAGAGAAAAATACAAGGAAAAAAGATTTATCAACAAGTTTTATCATTTTCATTTAAAAAAACATAGAAAAGGAAATCATTACATTTTGAGTAAATTATTGTTATACCTTTTTGTGGTCAAATATTTTAAATAACTGATGGCATTTTCTATTGAGATATGTGTGTGCACATTGCTTGAAAACACTCATCATCCAACCTTCCCTAAATATATAGATTGGTCCTAATAAAACTACCCACTGCAATAAACACAAATAATTATATTAGGACAGTTTTGCCTTGCCAAAGTTATCCTCGTTTGTGCTAGTTAGGAGATCCTTGAATATGTCAAAATGATTTTCAAAAGTTAAAAAAAAAAACTCGTGTTGAGGTCATTTAGTATTGTCATAAAGTTAATCTCTTGAAGATAAAAATAACCAAAATTTGAAATGTGTGTGGTCGTCTTTCTTTAACTAAAAAGTGTAAAAAATATCCAATGTTACCCCATTTTAGCCAAAATAAATAAATTCTTTTTTAAAACATTTTTTCTAAGCAAAAGTTGTCATCATATTAGAATTCAACTTAAGATGCATAAAAAAAACTGAGTGATCAAAGAAAAAGAATGCATCAAGAAAAAAAATAATGAAGTTATGACAAACGAAAAATGAATTTAAAAAAAAAAGGTTTTCAAAAAGTTTTGACGAATAACTTATGCCTATATGGTAACTCATGTTTCAAATAAGCCACAAAGTTTCATTTGGGCCTTTATATCCTTCTTTGATACCTTTAAAGCCCTAGCCATGTTACAAGCCCAGTAAAAGTCTGCATAATAAATCATTTTCATACCCGTTCCCTATCTTGAAAGAAACTCATGCCTAAAAACTAGGGCAACTTTGACATTCATGGATCCATATCCCCATACTCATCTTCCTAAACACCAATATCTTTTTTGTATGTCGTATTTCACATTGATATTCACATATTACATCTCCTTTGAAGGCTATATGAGGAATGATACATCAACATGGCCATCCTAGTCTCATTTAAATCCTTTTAAATATTTACTACTTTTGACTCTCCTGTTAATTCAAGCATCCATACACCAGTGTTTCAAAAGAAAATGTCAAGAACATAATCACTTTTTAAATATCTGACTTCATAATTTATTACATTCGATGTTTAAAAAAAATGTAAGACATACATGAATTTGATGATTTCAAAGAAAACAAATTGACTCTGCAAAAAATAAAATGATAAGACAAAACAAAACAAAAAAATCAATCAAAGGCAAGACATTACAAAGTTTCAAAAAGTCAAGATCTTAAGAGAGAATTGGACATAGCTCAGGTTGGAGTGAACCAGTATAAAAGTATGTGTGTTACTGTTTTGTCTTATAAATGTTTTTCTAAACGCTCTTTTAAACACACTAGCGTCTAACAACTATTATAGACCATGTAAACCTTACAAATCATAAGATCCACATAGCTATGAAAAATTGAGGATATGTAGTTAATCGCCCTCCCTTGTTTAAGGGGGATAATTTCGACTATTTGAACCAATGGATGATTGCTTTCTTTGAGTCGTGCCACATAGATCTGTGGGACGTGGTTCAAATGGGATCTATATACCCCTTGACAAGAAGGGTGAAGCACTGCCTATAAGTAATTGGTCAGACGACCAAAAGCAAAGGTATTTATTAAACTCTAAAGCTAGAAATTCACTAATGTGCGTTCTTTCATAAGAGGAATACAGAAAAGGTCCATGCCTTCAAAGGAGCCAAGAAAATGTGGGACACTTTGATCGTCACCTATGAGGGGTCAAGTGAAGTAAAAAGAAATAAATGATATTACTAACAAGATAGTATGAGTTATTCTATACAGTGGATAAGGGAAATATCAAAGGTATGTTCATCAGGTTTCAAATGATCTTAAACGAATTAAGATCGTTAGGTAAGGTTTATGAAAATTTTGATAATATTGACAAAATTCTTAACAATCTTCCCAAGCAATGGAGACCATAAGTTACTACTCTAAGAACCTCAAAGAATCTTGATGGTATAAGCTTAAAAGAACTTGTTGGAATTCTAAAAGTCCATAAGTTGGAGCTTCAACACGATAGAGTGTTGAGAAAAGAAAAGAGTATTGATTTTAAAGCTCAGAAGCCAACTAGAAGAACACCTTCAAAAGCCTTTAAGGTTGAGGAAACCACTAAAGAGTCAAATGCTGAAGAAGACTCTATAGGAGACTAAGAAGAAGAAGATGAATTATCATTCATCTCGAGAAATATCCACTCTATGTGGAGATGAAAAAAGAGCACACCATTCAAAGTTAGAGGCTTTTGATCTACCTCCAGGAATGACCAAAAGTATAAACGAAAGGAAGGACCTATCATTTGCTACGAGTGCGAGAAGCTAGGAAACTTTAAATCTAAATGTCCTAACCTAGACAAATCCGAGAAAAATATTGTCTTTTCCAGAAAGGATAAGAAAAATGTACTCATGAGTACTTGGAAAGACTTGGATTCCTTGGAGTCTGAAGAAGAACAAGAAGAGGAAACCAATCTTTTGCCTCATGGCAAACAACGTCGAAAACTTGTCAAACGACTCTGACGAAGAGATAGACTTCTCTGACTTACTCTTTGTTGTTCAAGCATACAATGAGTTATTGTCAAATTCCACAAGGTTATCAAAAGCTTTTCAATAAATGACAAAACAAACAAAAAATGAACTGACATCATCTAAGAAAATGTTTAAAAAGCTCGACGGTATAACATCTTCAACAATAGTTGTATTTTCCACAAGCTTTTCATTTTTCAAAATAAGATTTTCATTTTATCTATTCAAAATGATTAGCTTCCCTTCTAGATCACTAATTTTTTTCTGAAATTTCTCCATGTAGGAAAGCATTTTTCATGTCAAATTGTAGAAGAGGTCAATCTTGGTTTGCTGCTAGTGATAAAAGTATTCTTACAGTGTTGAGTTTGGCTATTAGTGCGAACGTCTTTTAGTAATCTACACCATAAGATTGAGTGTAACCTTTAGCCATAAGTCATGCTTTATACCTCTCAATAGTTCCATCAGCTTTATGCTTAATTGTAAATATCCATTTGCAACCCATAGTTTTCTTTCCTCTTGGTAAGAACACAAGATCTCAAGTGTTGTTTTTTTTAAGTTGTCATCTCATCAATCATTGCTCTGATCCATCTAGGATCTGCCAAAGCTTTCTGTATATTATTCTTTGTTTAAATTTAGCAACAAAAATTGAAAATAAAAAAACATAAACTATTATTCCTAGAGTTGTCACCGTAGTTTATTTTGAAAAATTATGAAAAACACCTAAAAATAAAGTGTGATCTATGAAATCGGATTTTGAATTTAGATATCAGTTACCATAAAGAAAGTATAGAAAGTATAACATTCTACAATATCTATCATAAGATGATACCTTTAATTAAATGTGAAAAAAAAGATATGATTTTTCAAAATATTTATCTTTCTCAAAAACAAAAAGAATATTGAAAAATAATAAAAATATCATTTGGAATTTTTCGATCCAATTAATCCTCGTTTTTTTATGTATTTCCATTCACAAAGAGAAAACTATTTGTAAATGATTTTGAGAAACATAATTCTTAAAAGCCTATTTGAGTATTAATTTAATATTTTCTTTTTTAAATTTTTTATATTTTTTAATTACCTGAAAAGGTATGTCAGACGAGACAATTAACTTGACAGACACCAAATTAAAAAAGAAACTAGTTTTTTTTTTCATTTCTTAATTTTCTTATATATTTTAATATTTTTAGAACAATGGTGCATGTGAAAAAGTGTAGTGTTATGAAAAGTGAAATAAATGTAAAATAAAACAATGTGGGTTTGTGAGTAAAATGTGGAGTGTAATGGATTAATAAATAATGGAAGTGCATGGCTAAAATGTGGTGGGTGTTGCTCCCTCCTTCACTCTAAGTGCTCCTGCACCTCTCTATTACTTTCTTTTATTCCAAAAATACTCTACTCTTCCCAATTATTTTCTTTTATTCCAAAAATACCCTACACCTTCTCACTATATTTAATAATCTTTTTCTTTCTTTTTCCAGATTAATGGAGCATTCACATGGCTCAGATTTAAACTTGTGATATATTACAAAATTTTATTTACACTTTCCTTTAAATAAGTTTGATTCAATCTTATTTTCACTGTTCAATATATTTTTTTTCTTCAAATTACTTAATAAATGGTAAAATTTTGTTCTAAATTTCTAGAAAAATGTTTATATATATGTGTGTTTTTTTACATTTAATATCTATACTTTTTAACATTATATTATGTTTTAACTTACCGACATGTTTGACTGAAATAACTTGAATAAAGTATTTAATTTATTAAATAAATAATATAAAAATATTATTAAATACTTAAAATATAAAAGAAAAGTTATTTGTTAAAGATTTGGAATTTATTTAGTTCTTTCGTCATTATAAAGTTAGTATATAATAATAATAATAATAATATATTATTTACTATTAATATTATTATGTTTATTATTTTGTATTTGTATCTAACTTTTAAGTTTATAAAATGGAAGTGGTAGAAACACTAATATTGAAGTTTCCTCTGAATTTTATATTTTGCAACATATCACAAGTTTAAATCTAAGTCATATGAATGCTCCATTAATGCAGAGAGAAAGAGAAAGATTGTTGAGAATAGTAAGAAGGTGTAAGTTATTTTTGGAATAAAAGAAAATAATGAAGAGATGTAGAATATTTTTGGAATAAAAAAAAATAGTGGTGAGGTGCAGAAGCACTTGGGGTGGTGGATGAAACAACACCGGGTGTTGCTCCCTCCACCTCCACAGCCTTCTCCCTCCACCTCCCCAATTATCTTTAATTCCAATTATATCCTTAAAGTTAAAATTTTTTATTTTTATTATTTTATTATTTTAATATTTTAATATTTAAATATAAACTAATATAAATATACATTATTAAAATACATTAAAAAGATATTCAAAAATAATAAATCAAAATATTAAAATATCTAATAAAATAATAACAGAAACGTAAAATTAAAACAAAGCTTAAACGGATGACATCCTTCCACGGATGTCAACATCCGTTTAAGGCTAAACGGATGTCAACATCCGTTTAAGGCTAAACGGATGTCGACATCCGTTTTGCCTTAAACGGATGTTGACATCCGTTGAAGGATGTCATCCGTTTAGGCTTCGTTTTCATTTTACGTTTTAGGGTTAAAGGATTATTGGAAAGATTATTGGAAGGATTATTGGAAGGGTTTAGGGTTTAGGGTTTAGGATTATTAGAAGGATTATGACTACGTACCTGGAGAGGAACCACGACAAGCACATTACACCACAAACGCACTGCACCACGTACTGCACCGAAAGCAAGAGGAAGATTGCTTGATAATTCTTTTCACGATCACTGAGCTTTGCAGAAAAATATTTTACTCATACAAGGAACTACGTAGGTTATAAGTGAAATATGTTATAAATGAGTAAAATTAAAAAACAATAATTCTAAAAATAAAATTTTACTGAGGAGCAAAATAGTAAAGGGGAGGTGGAGGGAGAAGGCTGTGGTGGTGGAGGGAGCAACACCCAACAACACCCAAATGCTGTTATTTAAAGAAGTAAGTCACAGTCCAGCCCAAACCAAAAGGAAGTGGCGATGCAATGAATGAAAATTGGGGTGCCCCGAGTCAGCAAATGTAGCGAGGGTGTATGAAGGAGAAACTGCTCAGCCTAAAGTAACAAACAGTGGGGTGTGAGCACTGAAATAAGGGGTTCAGAAAGTAATACAGATTCAATCCAATTAGTAGAACATGAGGTATAGTGGAATTGAGGGTTTGAGATGGAACAATTGTGGTACGAAAAGAAAAATTAATTATTAATAATTCGAGAGGTGTAGGGGAAGATGGGATGATGAAGGAGCATCACTCCAACTGTTTTTAAAACAACAATTATTAATAATCAATTTTTCTATTCGTACCACCATTCTTCATTCTTTTCTTCTTTTGTTTCTCTCTTTTTTTCTTTTTTTTTATTTTCTCATTCTTCTTTCTTTCTTTTTTTATTTTTTCTTTCTTCATTTTTTTAATTAATTTTCTAACTTTTCTTTAAAAATGATTTCATAAATTTTACTTTTAATTGAATTTTTAAATAAATAAATTTAATTAAAGAAAAGAACACAATTATTCATTAATTTCAATCCCCTTTCTTCAAAATTAGTTAAGGATTTATCTTTCACACTTTTATTTTTTGAAATAAATTTATTCATCCGAACGAAACTGGATGATGGCACCTACCTAACTACACTCTTTATAAAAACACCTTCTTACTTTGTTTATTGTTATTGTTTTTATCTATATACTTTCTATCATTAATAATTAACTGTCAAACTTTGATATATTAGGAAAAACTATTAAACTTTATAGTTATTCATTGTTATCAAATTGGTGAAGGAATAACTATTTCGCTTGATCTTTTCATCGTGTAGAATTGGGAAGTGTAGAAGAGTGAGTTCTTGTGCTATAAGGTGTTACTGCATATTTAAATAAGTCATGACATTGAGCTTTAACAAATTATTTAATGAACACAATATGAATTTTGGCCTCTAAATTAAATTAATTCAACATATACAAAGTTCCCATGTTGTAAGAAGGATATAATTTTAGAGTTTTAGGATAACAGGAAGTGCATACTGTAGTCATGGAGTTTCTCAAATATAACATATAACACTTCTTTTTCTTTCTTTTTGTATAGGTTGTTCTTATTAATAAATGCATGCATGTTTAACATTATATGTACTTTAAAATATTATTGTAATGTTGGTTCTCTCTTAACCTATATACACGCAAGCAACATTATAAGCATGTTAAGTAAGGTATTGCAATCATATGTACCTATAATTAAGACCTAATTGGTACTTGTTTATGTATATTATTATAAGTGGTATGAATTATCATGTGACAGATTGAATCGTGGCATTTAAACTGCTATACTTTTAAGTAGAAAGAGTTGTATCCTAACTGAGTTATAGTTTTTTTTATGTTGTAAGTGTTTCATCTAATAATTGGTATCAAATTCAAAATCACTAGTTTGATCTCATTGGGGCAATTTTTTGAGAGGATATTGCATCATAATTAATGAGTATGATTACTAATAGGACAATTGCTAATGAAAAGATTGTTGCAAGTGATATTGAGTGTCCCATGGCGAAGCCTAAGTGGAGAAATTACAATGAAAACATTAAAGGGGGAGAGGGGGAGGGGGAAAATAGTGTTCCAAAATATTTTCGGAAATCAGTGTCTAATAGTTTGCAAAGATAATTTGCAAGATTTTTAAGATGATTAGACGCTAGGTTTTAATAATATGAGTAAATGGAAAACATTATAGATAGAGAAATAATAAACCACATATTTTTATAATGATTCACTCAACCTAAGCTACGTCAAGTTCTCCCTTAAGAACTCTTACAGGGTTCCACTAATCTTTTCCAAGATTATACACGTTTTGCGTCTCTAGGATTTCATAGAGTATTCTCACCACTCTGTTATAACTAGTATTAGTACTGTCAGAGCGGTGCAACGGAATGATCAATGCGTTCAACAAACCAAGAGGGGGATGAATTTGTTTCTTATCGCAAATTGTTCTTTTAATAATTTTCTCACGTAAATATAAATTTTTGAAAACAATTTAAACAAATTAAAAGAGTAAGGACGAGAGAAAATTGCACAGATAATTTTTATCCTGGTCCGGATCACAGAGATCCTACATCCAGTTGTTAATCTCAACCGAGAATTAATGCTTGACTAGCATAAACCAACAATACAATCACAAAGAAAATAAACAAGTTGAAGGTTAGAACACCTCTCTTGTTACCCCAAGAGATGAAACTCACTTCCCCTGTAACCCACAAGGGATGAACACCTCCTTTGAATGCCTCACAAAGGATGACCACCTCCTTTGAATCTTCACAAAGGATGAACACCTCCTTTGAATCTTCACAACGGATGACAAACTTTTAACTTAGCAACAACAACACTCAATCACACTCCCATTGAAAGTTCTCGCTTTATGCCAACACGCCAAGTTCTCAAAGCCACAACACAAGGGTTATACAAACCCTATAACACTTATCACCGCACATTGCAAATAAGAATTTCAAAATACACTTATTTTGTATGTTATATTTCGTATTTTAGAATGAGAGTCTCAACCTAATTTATAGAAATCTCATTCAAGTATACCTCCAAAAATCCATTATCAACTAATTAACGTGTGATAACCAATTATCCATTTATGGTAATTGATTATGTATTTAATGAATTCACAACGGTAAAAAACTTGCTTAAAAATTCTCATAATTGCTCGTGATAATCAATTATGGCAAGTCATAATTGATTATTGATAATCAATTATGGCAAGTCATAATTGATTATTGATAATCAATTATTATAAATTCATAATCGATTATCTTGAGTATAAAATGAGGTTTTCTGATTCAAAACGAATTTTAACGCAACCTATGACAAACAATACATAGAATCAAAGATAAACCACATCCTATACATATATCTACTAAATTACAAAAGCTTTAATACAGAACAAGTCTTCATGAAGATCTTCTTGCAACAACAGCACTTGAGACTTCACTTTGAGACTTGACTTTGAGACATCATCAAAACTTCTTCTCTTCAGCTTTATGCTAACAAGTACCACTCTTGGTTTTCTAGTAAACCTAACTAGATCAAGTTTAGCCTCTCCAGGATCTAACCCTATATCATTGTCTAGATGTTCAACTCAACTTGAGCTGAACACCCAAGTATTTGAGTTCTCTCCAGACCTTAACGAAATATATTTCAAGATGATTTTGAAGGTGTAGGGTTATGCTAGTAATTTTATATCTTAGTAAACAATGTATACTTTAATATGCTCCCCCTTACTCCTAGCTCCTCCTGAATTGTTTAACCTTTATTATAACAAATGTGACATTTCTAAAAAATTTCCATTAGTGCATTTTTATGTCAAAAGCTATATCAGAGCTTAAGATTTCCATATCAAATCATTGTATCAAAGTATTATTGTATTTTAGCAAGAAGGTATTAGAGCGGAATATGATTATCAGATCAAACATGTCATTTAATTTTTCGTATATCAGAATGTATATCGTCTAATCATTTTAGAGTATTAGCAAAGCATATTGGATATGTATATCATCAGACGATTATCATTTTGTAAAGAGTATGACTTCCTTAAGTCATATTTATGCATGATATGATATGTAGCAACAAAGGCAGTTGTGTATTTTATCAGAGCATAAGTGCTTTTTATATACCACAATTGAAACGCACACTGATAAGTGCACAAATATATTTTATATATAGAAGAGTAAACACAAATCTATGCATTAAAGTGAACACAGATCTATGTATCAGCGCCAAAGACCATGTAACTAAGCTGGGTAAATTTGCTATCCACCATATAATGATTGGGTGTCATTCAACTTGCCACACCTCACTTCATCCATTTCATCCAATCAATCAGAAACGTAGATGAGGAGGTAATCGATTGATATTACTCTTCATTGGTGTATAGACTACTTGTTAAGCAAGGGGTTGTTGAGCATCTGTTTTCTCTAAATGTCCTTGCTTCAGTAAGGAACGACATACTACTAAGTGATGCTTCACGAGGTTAAAATTTCAATATCAGCAACATGAGGCAGATGTAGTTAGAGGGGAATAAATTAGACAAAGTTCATCCACTCAACATCAATAAGATTGTCAACTTTAGAAATAGTAGATTGGCTACTCCTCATATGAAACCAGAAAAGAAGTAGACGCTCAAAGTTGCAGGCTTCTCCAAGGCGTTGTACATAACGAAGCTGGAATTAAAGAATTGTTGGATTATATAAGATTGTGAAGCAGAAAGGCTTCTTGAAAAAGAAGCAGAATCTAAGGCCCAACAGTCTCCAACAATGTTTGTTGCAACATCGTCTAGTGAACAATCCACCACTCTTACGCATACGATTATAGCATCTAAGGTTGGAGTGTCCACTCAACGACCTTGACCAACTACGTCGAAGGCAAAGAAGGCTAAGAAGATGAAGATGCCTTCTTCCACCCTAGAATGCCCTGAATAGTCTAATAACTCTTGTCGCAACCGGAATCGCGACGGGACGACGATCCAAAAAGAAACGCGGGTTTTGAAAAGAGATTTTGGAGTCGCCACCATAGTTTATTCTGGAAAACTACGGAAAAACCATAAAACGATAAAGCACGGTCCACGAAAACCAAAGATTGGGTTCGGGAGTCGGTTACGCGTGGGGAAGGTGTTAGCACCCCACAACGCCTGCCCTAAGGCAGTACCTTTAACTAAATGCACGAATATGATGTGATTTTCAAAATGTTTAACTATCCCCTAAAATAAAATTCTAAAATAAACAAAACATATTTTTTAGTTTTTTGGGCCCGACAAGGATTGACCTTGCTCCTACGTATTCTCATTCAAAATGAGAAATCAGGGTTACGTAGTTCTTTTAGAAAACTGCTTGAAAATTTGTTTGAAAATTGTTTAGAAAATTTTGTTTGGAAAATGATTATGGATAAATTTGGATTTTTGGGGAAGTGAACCTGACAAGGGCTAGCCTTGCTCCTACGTATCTCCACTTTTGATGGAGAATCAAGGATCACGTAGTTCTGGGTAGCCATTTGTTTGTTGTTTGAAATTGTAGATATTTTTAATTTTTTTGTAGATTTCTTGTTTTCTGTATTTTTATAAAGAGAAAAGGTTTTTAGCACAAGGACGATGCGTACGATCACACATGTGCCTAAACCTTTAAAATATATTTTTGTAATTTTATTTAAGAAAGATAAAAGGTTTTCAGCACAAGGACGATGCGTGCGATCACACATGTGCCAAAACCTTTAAAACATATTTTTTGTAATTTTAATTAAGAAAGGGAAAAGGTTTTTAGCACAAGGACGATGCGTGTGATCACACATGTGCCTAAACCTTTAAAATATTTTTGTTATTATTTGAGAAGAAGAAAAGGTTTTAGCACAAGGACGATGCGTGCGATCACACGAGTGCTAATTTAAATTTTTTAAATGAAGATATTAAGTACTAGGCTGATGCGGACGATCGCACGAGTACTTATACCATTATTTAAATTTTAGAAATGAAGATATTAAGTACTAGGCTGATGCGGACGATCGCACGAGTACTTATACCATTACTTAACTTCTTATTTTTTTTCCTCATTTTTTTTACTTTATAATTTTTGTAATTTTTATAATATTAAAATAATATTTTCATAACATTGTGAAAACAATAACTATTTTTTATATTTTTATAATTTATCTTTTTTAGTATTCAAAGTGTAGCAAATAAACAAACACAATGTATAAAACACTAAAGATAGGGGGTGGGGTTATCATGAAAGGGTTATGTACATTAAAAACATAATAATCAAACACATACTAAAAATAAATAAACAAAACCTGACACGAGATAAAAACAAAAAAACTGCCAAAAAAGAGTGGGGGTGCGGAGATAAAACAAACCAGGGGTGTGACCCAATCAGGTTCAGTCCAGGTCCAAGTGACGATAGGGGTGCAACAGTGGGGTTTGGAAGTATTAGAAACGAAATGGGCCCAATGCCCAAACTCCTCTTTGCTTGCAGAAGCGCAGTGGGGGTGTGAATGGGAATTTCACGTCACCGAGAAGAGGAGGCAGCCCACCAGCCAGGCCCAAAGCCTATTAACCCCAATCAGAAACCCATTAGGGGTTCCCCCAACCTCGTCTCATTTTTCCATTCGGACCTTGCACGCTTAGGGTTCTCTACGAGAAAGGTAACCCAGGGATGTTTGTCCCCTCTTCACGCATGCTGCCGCCTCCGCCCAGCCGGCCGCCGCTCACGACCACGACCCAGCCTCCGCGCCACTTCTGGACTCTTCTCCCAGCCCAGAACTCCGATGAAGGGGCATCTTCCCTGCGTGCCACCAAACCGGCCACCGCGCCAAAACGGCTACCGCGCCACCACCTTCCCTATCTCTCGTCTCCCTTTGAAATCGGCAACCCCAGGGAGGGGTTCGTCCTGTCCACCGGCTCACGCACACAGGCCGCCGCGCCACCGCCTTCCACCAGCTCTTCCCCTCTTCCTTTTCCGCGAGAGAGAGAGGCGCTCCGACTTCAACCTGCAACGTCGTCGCCACTCCTCCACCCGACCGGCAGCCGCGAGTCGCGCCAAGCTTTCCCCTCTCCTTCTCTTTTCTTCGCACGATACTGCCGCCAACCTAGCTCCGACAGTTACCCCCCTTCATTTGAACTTAGAACTTGCTCTCGACAATTGCTCCCTTATCCTCTAATATCTGTTATCTGCTTTGGGTGTTGAGATTGGGTTGGCTGGACGTTACTGCTAGGCGCTGGACCGTGAAGGTCCTTGGAGTTGCTGAACGTGTGGAGCTGCTACCACCCTTCTCTTTGCTGCACCTAAACCGTGAGCTCCTTCCAGCCGTGGTGGTGGCTTCATCCTTCACAATGGACGTTTAAACTTTGCTGCAGTATTCACTCACCATGCTCTTCATTCCAGCCAAAAAGAGATTCATTACAGTGTGCATTGGCTTGCTTCCAGCCGTGATAATTTGATAGAAAGATGTGGCAACAACTCCTATTGATTTGCTTCCAAAGAGTGCTGCTCCTCATGCCTTGATGTTGTCCGTGAATGAGACACCAGCTCCTTGATCCAGCCAGCTTTGACACCACTCCACCGTGTGTTATTTCTCCAAGAAGAAGCTTCAAGCAAACCGTGAGCTGCTGGATGCTTCAAAGAGTTTTCAATGTGGTGGCCCCTTCTTTTTGACTCAATGTGCTGATGTTTTTCCAAGACTTGGCTGTGACATGTGTTGTCTTCTTTCACAAACTCTTGGAGCTCCGTTCACCATTGTTAAACTCCTGAAGCCCCCTTTGTGGCTGGCTTTCCCTTTTTGTCTCTGTTGTAGATGAATGGGAGTTGCCGCAACAGGGGAGATGGATGATGTAGAAGAAGAAAGGGACCAGTGCCCCTGAATGGCCGTGTGTGTATGATGATGGTCATGGGAGATCATCTTGTTGAGTTCGAAAAACGTGAGATGATCCCCCCCAAGAGGACCCCTGTGTCTGTTGTAGTGCTCGCCAGACTTTACAGATGGAATCTGTACAGGCACCACATGGACACCCGTGGCAGACAAAAGTGAAGGTGTCAGCCAAAAATATCCTCTTTTTCAGAAACCCATGCTGTCAATCGCTTTCACTTCAGACAAAATCTGCAGTTGAAGGTGGGAATCTTTGCTGTAAAGCTCAGACGAAAAAAGCAACCACCAATGCTTTTGGACGCTCAGTCCATACGGGAAACTGACGACCGTGCACATAAAATGAACGAACGTCCAGATCGAACGTTCACAAGGTAAAAGTTCTGATCCAGGTCGAACGCGAACGCTTAAGAATTACCCGAGTATACCAAAACGCCAAAACCGAACGCTCAAAATCACTACACATAGACCGAACGCTTAAGACTCAAACCGATAATAAGACTGAACGCTCACGAGGTAATCCTGAGAAAACCGAGCGCTCACAAACACTACCACAAAGACCGAACGCTCATAGACACTACCACAAGGACCGAACGCTTAAGAAATTAAAGGACGAACGCCCACGATCATCAATCCCACAAGACCGGACGCTCGAGATTGCTTTATGAGAATATACATCATCAAAACCAAAAGCTACCTATTGACGCTCGCTCCCCAATAGGACGAACGTTAATATAGGACGAACGGTCACGTAGGATAGAGGACGAACGTTTGAAAGCGTAGAAAACGAACGCGCACGGTGCAGGACGAGCGATCTAAAGGTGGAAAGCCAAATGGTAAAGATTGCCGAACGGTCGTCAATAGAGGACGGACAGTTGCATAGTGGAAGGAACCGAACGGTCGGTCAAGGCAGAGGACGAACGGTCACGTAGGATAGAGGACGAACGTTTGAAAGCGTAGAAAACGAACGCGCACGGTGCAGGACGAGCGATCTAAAGGTGGAAAGCCAAATGGTAAAGATTGCCGAACGGTCGTCAATAGAGGACGGACAGTTGCGTAGTGGAAGAAACCGAACGGTCGGTCAAGGCAGAGGACGAACGGTAGACCCATGTAGAGGACGAACGATCCTCGAAAACGATCACGAACGCTCGGTCCGAAAGCTACAATAGGGAACGAACGCTCGGTCCGAAAGCTACAATAGGGAACGAACGCTCTCTTCTTCTTCTTTTTTTTTTTTTTTTTTTTTTTTTAACACTCCCCATGAAAATAAAAATAAATCTATTAGCCAATCCGGACGAAATTGGGTGTTGACAGCTGCCCCTCTTTACTTAGATTTTACTAGATAATATGAAAATTTGGGATTTTTTGTATTATCAGAGTAAAAGCTAAGTAAAGAAAGAAACACTAATTTCGTCCGTATTTCAAAATAAACAAGTGACAAACAGAGAATTTAAAACAGATATGAACAAAGCTAAGAGAATTGAGGTGTAACAACCCTATAGATAAGAGAATGAATGAGGTGTGCAAACCTCGTGGAGGGTGTCGTAACCCTATGGATGAATGAATGAGGTGTGCAAGCCTCGTGGAGGGTGTCGTAACCCTATGGAAGAAGTTGTTGAGGTGTAGAAACCTCGTGGAGGGTGTCGTAACCCTATGGAAGAAGTTGTTGAGGTGTAGAAACCTCGTGGAGGGTGTACCAACCCTATGGAAGAAGTTGTTGAGGTGTAGAAACCTCGTGGAGGGTGTACAAACCCTGTGAAAAGAATGATGTGAGGTGTACTAACCTCGAGGAGGGTGTACAAACCCTGTGAATGAATGATGTGAGGTGTACTAACCTCGAGGAGGGTGTACAAACCCTGTGAATGAATGATGTGAGGTGTACTAACCTCGTGGAGGGTGTACCAACCCTGTGAAAAGAATGATGTGAGGTGTACTAACCTCGTGGAGGGTGTACAAACCCTGTGAATGAATGATGTGAGGTGTACTAACCTCGTGGAGGGTGTACCAACCCTATAGAAAGTGAATGAGGTGTACAAACCTCTTGGAGGGTGTACCAACCCTATAGAAAGTGAATGAGGTGTACAAACCTCATGGAGGGTGTACCAACCCTATAGAAAGTGAATGAGGTGTACAAACCTCATGGAGGGTGTACCAACCCTATAGAAAGTGAATGAGGTGTACAAACCTCTTGGAGGGTGTACCAACCCTATAGAAAGTGAATGAGGTGTACAAACCTCATGGAGGGTGTACCAACCCTATAGAAAGTGAATGAGGTGTACAAACCTCATGGAGGGTGTACCAACCCTATAGAAAGTGAATGAGGTGTACAAACCTCATGGAGGGTGTACCAACCCTATAGAAAGTGAATGATTTGAGTTTGATTGTTGGGTTCGACCATTGCCTTGCAGAGGGCCGAGATACCAATAGCAGAAAGTAAAATTGGGCTCGACCATTGCCTTGCAGAGGGTCGAGATACCAATGACAGAAAGTAAAATTGTTTGATTGTTTTGAAATTTGGATTTTGTTGAAATTTTGAGATGTTGAAATTTATTGATTTTTTTTCTCGAGATAGAAATGAGTGTCCATTTTTATTTTTTGAAATGAGAAGCATGGTTGATGTAAATTTGGAAATTACAGGCGAAAGCTTTGATGCATGTTGATTTTTTTTGTCTTTTTGAAGGAAGAAGATTTGATAAATATTTACGAAAACAAATTCAAAGTTTTTGAAAATATGTACATGATGTTGACTCTGATGATTTTTTTTTTGAAAGTTTTTGAAATCAATAAACAAAGTGTTGCATTTTTGTACAAGGATTTGAAATCTCGATACGTAAGAGAGATATGATGGATGTAAATTTTGAAATTTGAGGAGAAAACTTTGTTGTATGTTGATGATTTTTTTTTGTCTTTTTGAAGGAAGAAGATTTGATAAACATTCATGAAAATAAATTCAAAGTTTATGAAAATATGTACATGATGTTGACTTGTGATTTTTTTTTGTTTTTGTTTTACTGGAAGATTATGAAACTGACACTTTTTTTTATTGAGTCAATTTGTTTCCTTTGAAATCATCAAATTTATGAGGATTTAGACCTTCATTTTATTTTTACGATGGATGTTAAATTCTAAAAGTCAAATGTTCGAACTTGTGTGCTCAACATTTTCTTTTGAAACATCAGTGCATGCATGCCTGATATCAAGGGTTGGGACAAATGTGTGGAGGATGATTGGAAGGATTTGGAGAGTACCGGGTTGGCTACTTGGGCCTCTCACTCCTTAAAACGACTACAAATGCCAATGTGAGGTAGTAGATACTCAGAAGCTGCTCCAGTTTGGGGCATGGTAAAAAGGTAGGTATGGACAAATGTATCTGTGAATTGTGAGAGAATAAGTCACAAATCAGGGAGTGAGAATATCATGTGTGATTTACAAATTGCCCCAATTTTGGTGGTGATGGATTTTTGAAGTTCGGGGCGAACCAAAATCATGCGAGGCCCGACAAGGGATGCCCCAGTCTTTGTATGAGCTTTGAATATTCAGATGAAAGATTAACAAAGTTGCCCAATATTTTGGATGGGCCAAAACTCATGAAACTCACAAAATTGCCCCTAGTTTTGGAGAACGGGGAAGAATTCGAATGGGATATGAATTTGTGATGTATATGAAAATGATTGGCTTAAAAGGATTGCCCCAATTAGCTTGATTTTCCTTCATATAATTTTGATCAATAGGGAGTTCCCTTCTTCCAAGGACATTTATTTTTCATCATTTTTTTTTTAACAACTCATTGTTAGTCATTTTGTCTTGTCTCAAAATTAAGCTTTATGAAAATTTAAGCAACCATCTTTCAATCAGTGTGGACTTTTATTTAGCTTGTAATGTGGCTTGGGCTAAAGGGTATTGAAAGAGAGGATATAAATGTTTATGGATTTTTTTTTTTTTTGAAACAAGAGTTACCATCTATACCTTGTATCAGTTATTCGTCAAATCCGTTTTGCCTATCTTGCCATTTCTCAAATTTCATTCTTTGTTTGTCATCACTTTGCGATTCTTTCTATTTTTTTTCGCTTTGCTTTTGATGAATTCTCTTCATTTGATCACTAAGTGTTTTTTTTTTTTTTTTTTTTTTTTTTTTGCAATTTGAGTTGACTTCTACTGTGATGGTAACCCTTGTTTGGGTAAATTTTTGAAAAGAAATTTCTTATTGGCTCAAATTTGGGTATCAATGGATATATCTCCTTTTTTTGGGTTAAGAAAAATGGCCACACATCATTTCAAATTTTGGTTGTTTTATTTTCACAAGATTAATTAGGAGACAAAACTAAATGATCTCAACAAGAGTCATTTTTTTCTTCTTTTTTTTTCTTCTTTTTTTTTTCTCTTTTTTGTTTTGTTTTTGTTTTGTCCTAACGGATTCAAGGATCTCCCAAATGAAAGCCAATGAAGGTAATCTTAACAAGGAAAATCTGCCCCAGTGTAAGAGTTTGCGTTTATTTGGGCTCAAGAACATGATTGGGGTCAATCTTTGGTTTAGTGAAGGTTGAAGGATGATGTTTCCAAGCAATGCACACACAAATGCTTCTTAAGAATACGTGATTTGATCATTTGACTATAGGAGATTATGACATCCATTAAATTTGTTTTTTTTTTTTTTTTTTTTTTTTTTTTTTTATGAAATGTCATAAAATTGATGATTTGCATCGAAAAAAACTGACTCAGCTTTTGATACGATATGCATATTTTTTGGGTTTTATGAATGCAGAAATGTAATATGAAATGAAAATGATGCACGTAACTAAAGAAAATCTATTTTTTTATTTTTATGATTGAAGACATGTACAACTGGAAATTTTTTTTAAGAGAAAATTGGGTTTAAGGGCCAGTCGAGCCTGACTTTGTGGGCCGGCGCTGAATTTGGGCTTTGTGGGCCCGCGTGAAAACTGGGCTTTATGGGCCAGTGTGGAAACTGGGCTTTGTGGGCCAGTGTGAAAACTAGGCTTTTATGGGCCAGTGTAGGAACTGGGCTTTTGGGCCAGTGTAGGAAACTGGGCTTTTGGGCTAGTGTAGGAAATTGGGCTTTTTGGGGCAGTGTAGGAACTGGGCTTTTTGGGCCAGTGTAGGAACTGGGCTTTTGAGCCAGTGTAGGAACTAGGCTTTTTGGGCCAGTGTAGGAACTGGGCTTTTGAGCCAGTGTAGGAACTGGGCTTTTTGGGCCAGTGTAGGAACTGGGTTTTTATGGGCCAGTGTAGGAACTGGGCTATTTGGGCCAGTGTGGAAACTGGGCTTTTATGGGCCAGTGTAGGAACTGGGTTTTTATGGGCCAGTGTAGGAACTGGGCTATTTGGGCCAGTGTGGAAACTGGGCTTTTATGGGCCAGTGTAGGAACTGGGCTATTTGGGCCAGTGTGGAAACTGGGCTTTTATGGGCCAGTGTAGGAACTGGGCTATTTGGGCCAGTGTGGAAACTGGGCTTTTATGGGCCAGTGTGGAAACTGGGCTTTGCAAGCCAGTATGGAAAATAAGCTTTGCGAGCCAGTATGGAAACTAGGCTTGGTGAACAATGCAAAAATTGATATGAGAAAGCTTGATTTAGAAAAAACGTTTGAGAAATAAATGTTTTTTTTTTTTCAAACTCCATCATTTTTAAATGTGAAAAATATTAAACCTATTAGAAGAAAAACTCTTTTTTTTGTGTGTGTTTTTATTGAAGATTATGTATGTAACTGGGCAAAAATGAGCTCATAAATTGTTTGAACATTTTTTCATTTTGATTTTTGATTTTTTTTTTTGTTTTTATTTTTGTTTTTATTATATATTTTTTTTTGACGTTTTTAATAATTTTTTGGAAGTTTTTTTTTTTGAAGGATAACAATCCGCATTTTATGAAAAATGACGTCCAGAAATTCAAAACAATTATCCATTTGCCCCCAAAATATGTACAATTTATTTTTTCAAAATTTTTCATGCCCCAAAAATATTTTTAAGAAATTCTAATTTTTTTATTTTTTAGAATGATACTGAGAATTTAATTAATTATGAATAAATTTCATTTATTTGTTTTCAAGTTTTCTCTTTTTTTTAATTAATTTTTTTTTAAAAGAAACATGACACATTTATTGTAAAATAGGAAATGACAGACAAACTGAAGAAAAATAGTCTCCCTTTCGTGCCTTATCAGAGGTCCCATGGCTTGGATTCGAGGTCAAGTATATGCAATTTCAACAGGATGGTCTCCTGAACCTAGAGGTCAATGGTCACTAGAGCTATGGCCCCCTTCATAGCATCTCCACAACAGTCGAGTAATCAACTAGATGAGGAGACACAAGTGAAGAGAACAGACTCTAGCTGGAGTTCTCACGATAGCCAGACAGGAAGTACATCCCAGAATGACACCGCTACACAATTCCTCTAATTCTAAGTTACGCTCAGACCCGGGTATAGGGCCCCACTCATGATATGCACAAAGTGTGTGTGTGAAGGGAGAATGCAATGCATACCCAAACCCTCGCCTGCAAAACAACCAGAAAAAATTCCCAGGCAGATATAAACATGTTTTCTACCCTAGGGTTTCATATTCAACAATTCACATGCAGTTATTCCAACTATCAGACACAGATAAAGAAAAAAAAACAGGGGAAGAAAAACACAGAAAAATCATGTCAAATTCGCGCATCTAATCAAATGGCCTGACTCTCGACATCCCCAGCGGAGTCGCCATCTGTCGCAACCGGAATCGCGACGGGACGACGATCCAAAAAGAAACGCGGGTTTTGAAAAGAGATTTTGGAGTCGCCACCATAGTTTATTCTGGAAAACTACGGAAAAACCATAAAACGATAAAGCACGGTCCACGAAAACCAAAGATTGGGTTCGGGAGTCGGTTACGCGTGGGGAAGGTGTTAGCACCCCACAACGCCTGCCCTAAGGCAGTACCTTTAACTAAATGCACGAATATGATGTGATTTTCAAAATGTTTAACTATCCCCTAAAATAAAATTCTAAAATAAACAAAACATATTTTTTAGTTTTTTGGGCCCGACAAGGATTGACCTTGCTCCTACGTATTCTCATTCAAAATGAGAAATCAGGGTTACGTAGTTCTTTTAGAAAACTGCTTGAAAATTTGTTTGAAAATTGTTTAGAAAATTTTGTTTGGAAAATGATTATGGATAAATTTGGATTTTTGGGGAAGTGAACCTGACAAGGGCTAGCCTTGCTCCTACGTATCTCCACTTTTGATGGAGAATCAAGGATCACGTAGTTCTGGGTAGCCATTTGTTTGTTGTTTGAAATTGTAGATATTTTTAATTTTTTTGTAGATTTCTTGTTTTCTGTATTTTTATAAAGAGAAAAGGTTTTTAGCACAAGGACGATGCGTGCGATCACACATGTGCCTAAACCTTTAAAATATATTTTTGTAATTTTATTTAAGAAAGATAAAAGGTTTTCAGCACGAGGACGATGCGTGCGATCACACATGTGCCAAAACCTTTAAAACATATTTTTTGTAATTTTAATTAAGAAAGGGAAAAGGTTTTTAGCACAAGGACGATGCGTGTGATCACACATGTGCCTAAACCTTTAAAATATTTTTGTTATTATTTGAGAAGAAGAAAAGGTTTTAGCACAAGGACGATGCGTGCGATCACACGAGTGCTAATTTAAATTTTTTAAATGAAGATATTAAGTACTAGGCTGATGCGGACGATCGCACGAGTACTTATACCATTATTTAAATTTTAGAAATGAAGATATTAAGTACTAGGCTGATGCGGACGATCGCACGAGTACTTATACCATTACTTAACTTCTTATTTTTTTTCCTCATTTTTTTTACTTTATAATTTTTGTAATTTTTATAATATTAAAATAATATTTTCATAACATTGTGAAAACAATAACTATTTTTTATATTTTTATAATTTATCTTTTTTAGTATTCAAAGTGTAGCAAATAAACAAACACAATGTATAAAACACTAAAGATAGGGGGTGGGGTTATCATGAAAGGGTTATGTACATTAAAAACATAATAATCAAACACATACTAAAAATAAATAAACAAAACCTGACACGAGATAAAAACAAAAAAACTGCCAAAAAAGAGTGGGGGTGCGGAGATAAAACAAACCAGGGGTGTGACCCAATCAGGTTCAGTCCAGGTCCAAGTGACGATAGGGGTGCAGCAGTGGGGTTTGGAAGTATTAGAAACGAAATGGGCCCAATGCCCAAACTCCTCTTTGCTTGCAGAAGCGCAGTGGGGGTGTGAATGGGAATTTCACGTCACCGAGAAGAGGAGGCAGCCCACCAGCCAGGCCCAAAGCCTATTAACCCCAATCAGAAACCCATTAGGGGTTCCCCCAACCTCGTCTCATTTTTCCATTCGGACCTTGCACGCTTAGGGTTCTCTACGAGAAAGGTAACCCAGGGATGTTTGTCCCCTCTTCACGCATGCTGCCGCCTCCGCCCAGCCGGCCGCCGCTCACGACCACGACCCAGCCTCCGCGCCACTTCTGGACTCTTCTCCCAGCCCAGAACTCCGATGAAGGGGCATCTTCCCTGCGTGCCACCAAACCGGCCACCGCGCCAAAACGGCTACCGCGCCACCACCTTCCCTATCTCTCGTCTCCCTTTGAAATCGGCAACCCCAGGGAGGGGTTCGTCCTGTCCACCGGCTCACGCACACAGGCCGCCGTGCCACCGCCTTCCACCAGCTCTTCCCCTCTTCCTTTTTCGCGAGAGAGAGAGGCGCTCCGACTTCAACCTGCAACGTCGTCGCCACTCCTCCACCCGACCGGCAGCCGCGAGTCGCGCCAAGCTTTCCCCTCTCCTTCTCTTTTCTTCGCACGATACTGCCGCCAACCTAGCTCCGACAGTTACCCCCCTTCATTTGAACTTATAACTTGCTCTCGACAATTGCTCCCTTATCCTCTAATATCTGTTATCTGCTTTGGGTGTTGAGATTGGGTTGGCTGGACGTTACTGCTAGGCGCTGGACCGTGAAGGTCCTTGGAGTTGCTGAACATGTGGAGCTGCTACCACCCTTCTCTTTGCTGCACCTAAACCGTGAGCTCCTTCCAGCCGTGGTGGTGGCTTCATCCTTCACAATGGACGTTTAAACTTTGCTGCAGTATTCACTCACCATGCTCTTCATTCCAGCCAAAAAGAGATTCATTACAGTGTGCATTGGCTTGCTTCCAGCCGTGATAATTTGATAGAAAGATGTGGCAGCAACTCCTATTGATTTGCTTCCAAAGAGTGCTGCTCCTCATGCCTTGATGTTGTCCGTGAATGAGACACCAGCTCCTTGATCCAGCCAGCTTTGACACCACTCCACCGTGTGTTATTTCTCCAAGAAGAAGCTTCAAGCAAACCGTGAGCTGCTGGATGCTTCAAAGAGTTTTCAATGTGGTGGCCCCTTCTTTTTGACTCAATGTGCTGATGTTTTTCCAAGACTTGGCTGTGACATGTGTTGTCTTCTTTCACAAACTCTTGGAGCTCCGTTCACCATTGTTAAACTCCTGAAGCCCCCTTTGTGGCTGGCTTTCCCTTTTTGTCTCTGTTGTAGATGAATGGGAGTTGCCGCAACAGGGGAGATGGATGATGTAGAAGAAGAAAGGGACCAGTGCCCCTGAATGGCCGTGTGTGTATGATGATGGTCATGGGAGATCATCTTGTTGAGTTCGAAAAACGTGAGATGATCCCCCCCAAGAGGACCCCTGTGTCTGTTGTAGTGCTCGCCAGACTTTACAGATGGAATCTGTACAGGCACCACATGGACACCCGTGGCAGACAAAAGTGAAGGTGTCAGCCAAAAATATCCTCTTTTTCAGAAACCCATGCTGTCAATCGCTTTCACTTCAGACAAAATCTGCAGTTGAAGGTGGGAATCTTTGCTGTAAAGCTCAGACGAAAAAAGCAACCACCAATGCTTTTGGACGCTCGGTCCATACGGGAAACGGACGACCGTGCACATAAAATGAACGAACGTCCAGATCGAACGTTCACAAGGTAAAAGTTCTGATCCAGGTCGAACGCGAACGCTTAAGAGTTACCCGAGTATACCAAAACGCCAAAACCGAACGCTCAAAATCACTACACATAGACCGAACGCTTAAGACTCAAACCGATAATAAGACCGAACGCTCACGAGGTAATCCTGAGAAAACCGAGCGCTCACAAACACTACCACAAAGACCGAACGCTCATAGACACTACCACAAGGACCGAACGCTTAAGAAATTAAAGGACGAACGCCCACGATCATCAATCCCACAAGACCGGACGCTCGAGATTGCTTTATGAGAATATACATCATCAAAACCAAAAGCTACCTATTGACGCTCGCTCCCCAATAGGACGAACGTTAATATAGGACGAACGGTCACGTAGGATAGAGGACGAACGTTTGAAAGCGTAGAAAACGAACGCGCACGGTGCAGGACGAGCGATCTAAAGGTGGAAAGCCAAATGGTAAAGATTGCCGAACGGTCGTCAATAGAGGACGGACAGTTGCATAGTGGAAGGAACCGAACGGTCGGTCAAGGCAGAGGACGAACGTTCACGTAGGATAGAGGACGAACGTTTGAAAGCGTAGAAAACGAACGCGCACGGTGCAGGACGAGCGATCTAAAGGTGGAAAGCCAAATGGTAAAGATTGCCGAACGGTCGTCAATAGAGGACGGACAGTTGCGTAGTGGAAGAAACCGAACGGTCGGTCAAGGCAGAGGACGAACGGTAGACCCATGTAGAGGACGAACGATCCTCGAAAACGATCACGAACGCTCGGTCCGAAAGCTACAATAGGGAATGAACGCTCGGTCCGAAAGCTACAATAGGGAACGAACGCTCTCTTCTTCTTCTTTTTTTTTTTTTTTTAACACTCCCCATGAAAATAAAAATAAATCTATTAGCCAATCCGGACGAAATTGGGTGTTGACAACTCTGATGATCGACTCATTATCAAATAGCTGCAGAAGCGTGCCAAAGCATCTAAGAAGCGCACTTCTAATTCCAAAGAAGTAATTGTTGTTTTCGCCCTCTTAAAAAGTAAAGGATAAGCATCAAACGCTTCTCTCAGACAACGTCTAAGGAGATCCCATCAAGCATTCCTGTAATAGTGTCTGTTATTCATGATTGACAACATCACGAACCACTTCTTCAATCACCACCAAGAGCGTATACTCCTCCTACCCGAACTCCAACTTCCTTGCCTAAACAAACGACTCCTAACAAATCACCTAAGCAACACTCTCCTAGATAAACCTTTCATCAACACTCACCGAAACAAACATCATCTAATCAAACCTCTCTTGAAGCTTCATTATACACCAATCCAACTATCACATACACCCTATTCTTCACAAAAATACCTACCTTCAAAAAAAAAATCCCAAGCCTCACAAACAAATTTCGTTCCCTCTCCTAACCTTGACTTAACACCCATATTACCTACCACAACCTTACCAAGACACCCACTAGAACCTACCACATTTTCCACTTATTCAACGCTCTATTGAGTATGATCGTCGATTGTCACGCTCGACTCAAATTAATATTGCAATTAAATGTAGAAACTAGGGAGTGATTCTTAGGTCGTCTCTCAAGGATCATTTTTTGGTTCTGTCACAAGATCAAACACATAGTGAGGGGTATTTTGAGTAGAATGTGCGAACTATTTAACACACCAATTAACTTGGACTAAAGAACGATTAAAAAATGTTGGTCACTAGTTCGGTTACAATGTTCTACCCTTGATTAACAACAAATTACATGCTACTCTCACCCCTAATCCAACACGAATTAACCAACTAAGCGAAGGTTAATCCGGTCTTCAAGAATTTGAATTAAGCAAACACAATACATATGTCTAATCAATTCTGCTCACACAGATTAGTCAACTAAGTAGAGATTAAACACGAATTAGGCAACTAAGTGTGTACCTAATTGCAAGCACAAATCAAATTAAGCATTATGCAAGGTATGAGAAGCAAAATCACAATGACAGCTCATAAATCTCAAGGAAAACAATGTAATCTCCTGGTGTCCAACCACACAGATTCAACCTTACATAAAAACAACTTGAACATAGTGAAAATGAATTACAACCATAACAAAAAAGGCAATAACAAAATTGAAATTGAAATTGGAATGCGAAAATGCAACTAAAAACAAAGCAATACTGGAAAGCGAAACTAACATAACAAATGAATTATATAGAAGAAATGAAAAAGAAATTAGAATGCAAAGTGAAATTGGAACTAGATAATGAAATTGGAAACAAAACTGGAAACGAAATTGTAATGTGAAAATGAAAATGGAAATGAAATGCAAAATCAAAGAAACGAAATGAACTCAGAAAACGAAAATGTTATCAAACTTCAAAACGATAATGGAAATGAAAGTGCACAGGAAGCAAGGACAGAAAAACGAAAGTGCTGAACTAAAATTAAATTGTTGAAATTGAAGGTGTTGAAAAATATAAATGAAACCTAAGAGTAGAGCTCTCTTTTTTGTGTCCAAGAAGCTAAAAAACCAAAATTACAATGAATTAGAGTTCCTAAAGGGTCGCTGCTGCATGGGCACTAAACCCTAGGCTAGCCAAGTCAGCCCCCCCCCCCCCCCCCCCAAATTGGGCTGTTTTTCTAATTCACCAAAAATGGTCCAATATTTAATTATGACCCAAAATTAAAAGAAATAAAATTATAAACGAAATTAAAAACAAATGTTGATGTGAAAAATAATAAATGATGTGGTAGCTCTCTTGAAGTCCCAATTATAATTCCAAAATTTTTCTTGAAAATAATAATGGGAAGGTTTAATAGCCAATTTAGTCCCCACTTTGGTTGAAAAATCTCAATTTAGTCCCTCGTTATAAAAGTGTTTTACATTAGTCCTAACTTTTAAAATAGTGGGTCAGATTGGTCCCTTTCGTTAAATATAAGTTAACGAAATTAATGGATGATGATGTGACACAGCTTAAAGTTGATGTGTTAGATTGGTCCATCGTTAGCTTTAAGTTGTGTCACATCATCATCCATTAATTTTGTTAACTTATATTTAACAGAAAGGACCAATCTGACCCACTATTTTAAAAGTTAGGACTAATTCAAAACACTTTTATAACGAGGGACTAAATTGAGATTTTTCAACCATAGTGAGGACTAAATTGGCTATTAAACCTAATGGGAATAATTAAGCCCAAATAATTCAAATTAATTAAAATAAGAATTATTAGTCAAATTAAGCCCAAATAACAAAAATTGAGAAAATAATGGAAAGTTAAGCACAATTCACTAATTAAATTTGGTGCGGAAAGCAAAGTGAATATAAAAAAATAATGATTCATCAAAGTATCACATTACACCTTCCATTCCACACCCCAGAGACCACTATCACAAAGCCTCACAAGCTTATAGAAGACTACCCATGGATGCTATTATTCACCTACCTCTACCTATCTAAACTCGAGAACATTATCCTAACCTCTCTCATATGCCTCCCTACAAACTGCCCCTAGAAACCACCATCAGAACTCGCCCTCTTACCAAGCACAAAACTAACAAACATAAATCTACCACCTGATCTCCACCACCAACAAACAATAAGGAAGACATTGAAGAGCTAAAAGTTGCCCTCAAACAATCTTTGGAAGAAGTCCAAATCTCATCATCTGTTGGACCCATCAAGGATGTACGCCTAGCTCCAACATGACCTATCCTGGCAAATCCTAGGAAGACATGGTTTGCTGATGCAACATCTAACAAATCAGACGCTTATCTTTTTTGGCAACAGTTAATTTTTTGGCCATACGGATGAGTCTTAACTTAACCATGCGTCGTCTAACAACCATTCCTTAGAAGAATTTGGTGAAGGCATCATCGCACCTAGCCAATCCATAGCTGAACCATGTAGGATTCATCACTTTGATTATTACAATGTTACCTTCTTGGTAGACATTAATGCAAACGGTCAACACATATTTCCAGAACTGCCAACTAGACAACCTTGCCTTCACTGCTTGTCATTAGAGATGCTATTATTAAAGACAAAATCGTCTATACACCTAAACGCTCTCATGTTTTGAAGTTTACTCAAATAACATTAAAATAAAAGAATAATCAGAAAATTACTTAGGGTGAAAACACAAAACTTAGAGCCTAAATCCCAAACACACAAAACCTAGAACCAGAATCCCCAACATATAAAATCTAAGGAAAACACTTAGGTTCCTAGGACATAGAAAAACATTTAGCTCAAAAGACCCAGACGAATGGCTAAACGTTGCTATGCCTAAAGCGTCTAAGATAGTTGAAGCCAAATGCTTGATGATACATGAAAAAGGTGATCAACGTAGCTCTCGAAAACAGAATAGGTCAAGACAATGTCTTTGAAAAAATACCTTAGAACACATAAAAATCAAAACCTTAAAAGAAAGCTTAAACAAGCTAAACACTATCTGTCTAAAAAGAGAAGCATTTATTTGACTAAACGATACCATGAGCTTAACCAGTACCTCGTCTAACAATGAAGTAACTATATACGCTTAGTATCTTCAGAAAAGAACTTAATTGTAAAATGCTACCTAATGGTAGAAATTCAAAATGCACCTTGTTGTTTAGATCAAGCATTAAATGACATTAAATGCTCAACATTTAAAAACAACAAAAGTGATAAGAAAAGTGATAAGTAACTGTCCATATACTAATAAGGGATGTATGAATTCTCGAGAAGAGAGGAGCCGTAGTGGTCCCCCCGGATCGCCCAGATCTGCTGCATGCACAATTTACTTTAACCTTGCAGATAAGCTATTCTACACTCATCCACAATGCTACAGATCATATATATATATATATATATATATATATATATATATATATATATATATATATATATATATATATATATATATATATATATATATATATATAATGGACGTTAGAGAAAAATGACATATTCACATAATGTTCTTCACTTGAAGTCATATCTAAAAAGATCGTACAACCTAATTGAAGCAAAGTTTTGAAAAGCATGTATGTTCTGAAAAGTTCTCTTGTTCAATTATCTCTTCTCTTGCTTAAACAATCCTCTTATGAAAACCTGCAGTCGCGCGTTATTTTTCAAATATAAGAATCTTCCAAGTTAAACGATTACTTATCAAACAGGAAGTTCTTGCTAAAACACTGCAATATTTATTCTGAATAGCAGATCAAAAAACTTATACATATTTATCAAGTAGAGCATTTAACACTATATCAGAAGGGAAACGAAAATTTTTTCATTAACACTATTCAACCTCCCCTTCAGCTATGTCGTTTAAGGATGGTCTAAGCCCAGTCATTGTGCAACTATTTGTATATACGGTAATGGCTGATTTACATGTTATAGTAGCTCAAGAAATCTATCTTGACCCTTCAAAGCTTCCACTTATTATTGAAGAACTTTCTGAAGAACAAGAAGATGTGCAAGACACGACTAAGACAACATCCAATGTCCATCAACCATTACCTCTTCACCTCAACAAGTACCAAACCAAATTGTAGAAGACCATGAAAAATCCATTCCCTCAATGACTTAACTTGACCCATTCAACCTGTCCTATTAAATAGTCACAACCAAACCTCAAGTTATTCCTTCAACATCTTCACATGAATTATCTAACCAATCCTCTCAAAAAACCACATCCAACCCTCAAACCATAACCATACTCCTACCAAACTCTAACCTGCCTATTGACGCAACTTCTACTACCTTGTTGCAACATATGCATGAACTCATGGTGCAACACTCTACAAACACTGTTGTAGAACTTGCTACTATCAAGGCTAAAGAGAATGAAAAATCACGAAAGTGGTAAACACCCTTAATGCCCTAACCCATAGACTTTTTCATCCACTTGGCTCAACCACACAACCACCTTAACCCCGACCTCCTCCACCTCCTCTAGTCGTGTCATCTAGGGGAAGATTAAAGCATTAGGAGCTCAAGGGATCTAGACACTATAGAATATTTTTTGCTTTGGTACATAACTTTAAATGCTCTAATAAGTTAATTATGTTTTTAAATTACTGTAATACCTTATTTTCTATTTGCTCTTATGCATTATCTTTATAAGAGGCTCTGATCCATTCATTACTCTTCCATATCTGCTCTTATACTTAAATTCATGCTTTCTTTGATATGCTTAATTGTCTGATAATATGATGCATTGCATATGTCTAAATGATTATTACTTATGGAAATCATATATCATTTATAGCATACTTGGTAAATCATTCTCCAATCAACATTTTTGCTCTAATCCTTATGGTGTTTCAATGCTAATTTGCTCTCATAATCATATTGTCATATGCTATGTTCCTCGCATAACCCTTTTTTATCTTTATCAAATAAGGGAGAGAATTTTAATATGCTAAACTTTGATGTTAAACGCTGAAGGGGATAAAACTATTCTAAGGAGAGAAAGACTAAGAAAGAGAACGATAGAAAAATTAAGAGGGAGAATATGCTAAACACTAGAGAAAGATAAACTTTAAACAGAGAAAGTCATATACATCAAATAAGGGGAGAGAATGCACTAAATAATATAACCTTTTATTATACTAAACATTAAACATTGTTTAGGAATCAGAGTCAGGGGAAGTGTACCCTTATTATTTATTGATTCTATTACTCTGATGCCATTAAAATTTGTCAAAACTTTAGTATAAAACTCTAATGCCATTAACATCTTGATAATTATCAAACTTTAGTATAAAACTCTGATGCCATAAATTCTTGTTGTTTGTCAAACTATATTATAACTTTGATGCCATATATCTTTGAAGAACTCTAATGACATATATTCTTGATGTTTGTCAAATAAATTTTAATACTTTAATCCATAAACCCTTGATGTTTGTCAAAAGAATTTTATGATTTACACTTTCATATATTTGATATCTATTTGATATTCAACATTTTGGAATATATCACTTATACTATAAAATGATTAAACACTTTGAACTATAGTCTAACGTAAAATCTTCATAGATATATTTCGTTTAGTATGTGTATTTTTTAAACATAAAAAGGGCGAAGATTGTTAAGCCAAGATCGTTAGAGAATTTTGTCGGTAATGCATATTTCACTTATCGACAAAAAAAATCGTCGATAATGCATATGTAAGTTACCGACAGAAAAATCCTTCGATAAAATCCCTTGATAAATTAAATATACATTATCGATGAAAAACTCGTTGGTAAAGTCATCGATAAAATGAGCGGGAATTTTCCCGCCCATTTTTCCTCTCTATCCATGGGACATGTTATTTATTCTCTCTCTCTTGGACGTCTTCCTCATTTGCGTGAGGAAACATCCTTCTTCTCCTACTTCCCCATTTCATCACCACAGCTACAAGCCAAGCCGCCTCCATCTTCATTCAGTCAGGACGTTGTCTCCCTCTACACTGACGACATCGTGTTTGAGGTCTTCCACTCCATTTTTTTCTTCTCTAGCATGCATAGGGAAGGGCAATGCCTCTAATCTTCCTCTTTCATAGAATTATGCAACCAAACACTTCCACGACCGTGCAATGCCGTTGTTGTTCGCTCTAAGTCTGACCAAAGCCAACATTTGTCACCACCCTTACGATCAAAGATGCACCCTACACTCTTTGGCATGAGCATTATTTATTTTTTTGACGCATTCTTTCGTCTGGATGGATAAAAACAAAATCAAAGAAGAAGAAGACGAGCGGGAAAGAAGATGAACAAGTCATAACAAGTTCTTAGAGTTAAGTTTCTATTGAGTCTTCTTGTTGTTTTCAAAATATTACTTAACTTCAAGGAATTTTCCATTTAATTGTTTGTCTTTGCCTTTTATCATGGGAATTAAAGTTCAAATCATATACTAGTATTGCTGTTTTTAAAGTTGATATATAGTAAAAGGAAAAAAATCCCTCTAGAGAATTTAAAAAGAAGATAAGAAAAAGCCAAAAGAAGAGGAAATAATTGAAATGTGTGTGAAAATGAAATGGTAATCAATTAACTCTATATATAATCAATTAAAACAAGTAAGCAAAACCATCAAAATTGAACTTGTTCTTGGAAGTGAACCTTCACACTTATATAACCTTCTTGGTTTAATTTGTGCCCAATGGGATCTTCCTTAAATTCCTTGTTTATTCACTTTTAAAATATTAAAAGGTTTAAGACATTCCATCATTTGCACTTTTAGTTTGTTTATGTTTTTAAAATGTATTCTAGTAACATTCTTAGGATTTCCTTTTGAGTACCTACTTCATTATGTGCCTTAAGTTTTATTTTGTATTTCTTGGACTTCTATCTTGTCTTATTTCATCTAAAATTTATGAGTTTAACCTTTTCAAGTTATGCTTTTGTTGCTTTCTTTCTTAGCCCCTTGAGTGGTTTATTCCTCTTGGATTTGTTCTTCTTTTGAAGTTTTAACTAACCTTTCAAGGTAGCATCCTAAAGGTGGGAAGAAGGTTGTTAGAAAAATTTCCTAAGATACTTGGACAAAGGAGGCTACAAAGAAACACATTGAAGTGACACAAAGAGAGAGTAGACATTTGGAGATTGAAGAACAAGACAAGTCTTATACCATTGCTACATTGTATGTCACGTAGCATTTGTGTATTTTACTTTGTTGTTTTTGTAGTTTTGTTTATTGGTTTCTTTACTTTTGTGTCTTGGAAAAATGTTTGATGCAATCTTATCTCCTTTGCTAAAACTTGTAATAGCTTTAAACACACATTAGAAGTGAAAGTGTGTTAAGAGACTTTAAGTCTGACTTATTGATGGGGAATAGCATACCTAGAGAGAATATTCTAAATGGCATACAAAAAAATGGAGAGAAATTAAAATTGGAAAAGATTAGAGAAAAGGGAACTTATGACTTGAAGATGCGCCACTTGAAGGAGGCTCCAAGATAAGCATCAAAGGAGGACCGCCACTTGCTTAAGCAAGATAAGGTCTGCCCAAAGAGGGACTTTGGAGACAGAATACTATCTCAAAAGAGGATTGCAAATGTGAAAATCAACTCAAGAAATCAATTGATTCAAAGGTGAGTGTACAAAGGAGACCCCTAAGCCTTATTATATAGCCTTTGGAATGAGCTTGAATGCAAGATCTAGGAGATGTGGGACTTTAGAGTGAGGAGGCCGGCCAGCCAGCTGTTGCACGTTCTCTAGGAGCTTTGAAGTCCCACATTGATGAAATCTCTCCACTCCAAAGGGTTTATAAGGCAACTAGTTCTCCTATAGTTCAAAACATGAAAACTACCTATGCTACCTTGCACTAACGCCTAGGACGCCCATTTCCTCTCCTTTTCTTTTTAAGACCAAGCCATGGAAAGTCCCACATTGCTTGTTCTTAAAGAGAAAGAAGAGTTTATAAGCGTTTATTCACAATAACTAAGAGAAAGAAATCAAAGAGGCAAATACACGCCTATGAAACCTATTCTACTTTTTTTTTTACAAATGTATAAAGAAGACAAGAAGTAAAATGATTTCCTTTAGCCATGCTTCTTGTCATCCTTTTATACTCTTCATTACTTGACCCATCCATGATCACATCACTTATACTTTCACATAGGAGTCGTCTAGTTTAGTAAGCATCTTACATTTCACTTACATTCCTTATATTCTTTTATTCTTGTTTCCTATTTTAGGTCTCTGTGCTATATAGGGTGTTCCTGTTGCATAATAGATAAGACTTTCTTTGTTTTAGGAGAATTCTACATAAACCATTAAGAAGTTTGTATTGGAAGATTTTTACCTAGAAACTTTGATAAAAGTAATCTAAGGAAACTCTGTCTAGGAATGACTTGATTTTTAAGCTTGTCCATTTGTGATTAATCTCTCGTTCTTGGGAGCTACTTGGAACTCTTTTATTACTAGTTTGTTTCTAGAAATCCTCCACCAAAAAAGAAAATCTTTTGTGAAAATCTTTGTCATTTGTAGTTGTGAAGATTTTGAAAACCTTTGTGAAACACTTTATCTTTCACAACATGAGTGAACATTCTCATCATTCTAGTGTACATGGTAGTGTGAGGGATAACTAAGAGGGAGTGCATCCGAGAGATGAACTCCAAAGACAAAGCAAAGAGATAAGTGAGTTGGAAGACATGTTTTCCCAATTCATGGTTAGTCAAAACAAGGGAAAACAAAAATATGAATCCCTACCTAGAAGAATAAGGTACAATATAGAAACATCCCTTTCTCCTAGTGGAAATGAGCTCTATAGTAGTCACCACAATGATGACTTCTATCAACACCTACTTAGGGAACCTAGAGTTGACCTTTCCCACTTTCATGGAAAAGATAACATAAAAGAATATTTGGATTAGAAGATAAAGGTTGAGCAATTGTTTTAGTGTTACCATATAAGTGAAGAGAGAGAAATGTCTATGGCTGCATTAAGCTTTTAGGGCCATGCAATGTATTGGTGTACTTCCTTGGTTAGGGACTTAAGAATACACAATCAACCACAGGGGATGGAGTTACTCATTTAAGGGCAAGGATAAGAGAGAAACCAAAAGTAACAATTGGTAAGTTTGAAAGTGGTTTGAACTATGACATTAGGGATAGGGTAGAACTCTTGCCTTATAATGACCTAAATGACCTAGTTCAACTATGTGTTAGGGTAGAGCAAGACCTAGTTCAACTATGTATTAGGATAGAGCAACAACTGAAGATAAAATCTACCACTAGAAGTGTGTGCGTGTGTGTGTGTGTGCGCGCATGTATGAGTGGTTGTGTGTGTGCGTGTGTGCATGTGTGGGTGGGTGTGTGTGCATGCGTGCGTGCGTGTGTGTGAATGCAATACTGTTTTGGATTGGAAATGTTTGAAATGAATGGAATGATGACCTTTAATTGTGAACGAAAAATGATTTTTTGTTTTGGTGAGTTTTAGAGAGAAAGGTAATAGTGTGGATTTGAGAAAAAATGATTAATGTGTTATGCTCACATAAGGATGGTTGTTTTATGAATACTTGAATAGATTATTTAAACTTTAGATTAGAACATGAGCTTGAATGAATGTAGTTGTCAAATTGAAATAGAAACACTTATATGAGCATGTAAATGTGATTTTTTTCATAAGCATGAGTAGTAGTCTAGTAGAAGTTAATTCAAAATTTCAACCACTGCATCATCTAATGAAAATTGTGATTTCTGTTTTATTAACCATTGGATTAAACTGACAATTAGACAATTGATTCCAGACATGTAAATCTTTAGTTTGACCATTGGAGGTTTTGATTGAAGTTATGCAGTTGGAACAATTTTTTGCGAAAGATTCCAGTAGTTTAAGTTGTTGACAATTTTAACCTATGTTGTTTGTTTGGTGTATAAATTTTTTCATAGTTACCCAATTTTGTTGATTCTTTTTTTATTTCCTTCTCGATTCAATTAGTTTTAATTTAAATGCAAAAACATAATTTTTGAAATTTTGTAGAAGCTGGAGTTTTATTTTTAAAAATCCGAAATAGTTGTACTTGTGTTCTTAAGTTGTGTTCAATATACTTGAGAAAGTTGTATTTGATCAAATGATGTATTTCGAAGAAGATATCTTATCCTAAACATCTTAAAAAATAATTAGTAATAATCAATCTTATCCAACATATGGTAACCAAAAAAATCTTTTTAAATATATTAACCCAAACATACAATTAATTTTATAATTATACTTGCCTTCAAATATAGTTATTTATAATAATTTCTCTATCATCATGACAGTTGTTTACAACTTAATCTAATTTTAAAAAAAAATACGGAACAATTGATATGTTCCTCAACCACTGATAAATGTTAAATAATAGTTTAATATGATATAATTTTCTAACTTATTATTTTCATTCCACTGCTGCTTTCCAAATTTAATATTCTCAAAATACTTTTTTTACCATTAGACATGCTCGTTTTGCACTGAAAGTTTTGTTGTTGTTCTTATACATTCTGGTTTATTGAGAAATGTTTTTAACTTTTATGATCTTTTGGACTACTTTTACAAGAAGAATTTATAAAGAAAGATAAAAATATTTTTTATAATTTAAAACTACTTCATGTATATATTAAAAAATTATAATTAAATCATATGAAAAAATTTATATGAGTTAAATTTGATTTGAATTTTACATAAGTTTTTATTAAAAAAATTTGGTGTTAACATATCCTTACAATTATTAAAAAGCTAAAAAAATTATAATATTTGTCCTACTGATAACAACCAACATCATGACAATGATATAATATTGGAAGTAATAATGATGTCCTATTAATTAATGAATGTGGTGCATGTCCTTTAAGCCTTTGACTTCACTGCTCGTATACTCATATAATAGTAGTATTATACCAAATGAAAAAAATAGAATAATAAAATAAGATTCCAAAAGAAAAGAGGAAAACCTCTTTTTGGACAAAAGTCCTTGATTGGATCAGATTCTATGTTTAAGGGATACAATGAACCACACACTATGAGCCTAACTTATTCTACTTTTTTTTGTATATTTCTTTAGTTGAACTTAATAGAAAATTGTACCCAAATAAAAAGATATATATTTTCTATGTTATTTGATATAAAAGGATGTTTAGTAAGTTTTAATTCCTGTTTAGTTATGAGAAATAGATTAAAATTAAAAATAGAAAGAAGCCACTTTTAAAAATGGTAAAATTTAATATAAAATATATAATATAAAACATAGAAAAATACTATGAATAGATAAATATTATTAACAATGTTTTTATTATTTTTTAAAACTATCTTTTCTTTTTTCTATACTGTATTAAATATATGATATTAATTTTCTTTTCTAAAATTATAGTGTTTTCATTGACTACCTTAAAGAAAATGTTAGTCATACTTTTATTTGAGGGAAGATTTACTTGTAAAATCTCTTTTTCATTCTTATATATAACACATATATATACTAACCTCAAATTTGATATAATAACATTTAAAATGAATCATTACATCTAAAATATTATTTACTTTAAAACTTAATAATTTCATCATGATTTTATTCTTATGAAACATCTTATTCAGAATTATATATATATATATATATATATATATATATATATATATATATATATATATATAAACTGATTTTACCTTTATTTTAAATTATAGAGATAGTTTATAACATTAAAAAATTAAAAATTTAGCAGGAACAATTATCTATAAAGTTTCTAAAGTGGACCATCCAACCAATGATGATATTTTGTCCAGAATATATCTATGAGTGGAGAACGGTACAAAAATATATTATACTGAATATGTACTAGTAGTGTACACATTTTACATTGTTCTTGAATTAAAATGATCATATTATATATGTTAAACTTTTTCTTTTACATTTATAATAACTATTCTAAAATGTATGTCACATTATTTTATACTGATAGTGCGTAGTAATTAAATTCATATTTTAAAAATAATTTTTCTTTAAGTAAATATTAGATAAAAATAGTTAATGTATTATTCAATTGAAATGTTAGATTTATTTTCCTGTTTTGTTTATTGGCTAAGAGACAATGAAAAAAACAAAAGATAAGGGCCCAATGCATGGCCCAAGTCTGCAATAGCGTCGCGCACCGAACGTGTGAAGCACACTAACGCCCGCTTGCTGGAAAGGAAATCTACATATGATATGATAAGATAAGAATTTTCATTATATCTACTTTAGCTAATTAAATGATTTTTGTTTTTATCAAATTACATGGCTGGATGTGTAAAATAATGCGTAAATAATTCACTCATTCCTACAAATAATTTGTACCCTAAGATTACTTTTAAGAAAACTAATGTGTGAAAGAAACATTTCAACCTGATAATGAATTTTGAAAAAATAAATCTATTAAAAGATAAATGGTGTAACATGCCAAAAAATATTATTCGTCCATTATGAATGACGAACAACTATATTGTTATTTCAAAACTTAATCTTGAATGTTAGTATCAATGTAGTGCAAATATTATCTCGTCTGTTTAAAATAGTATGAGACTATATTATTTGAATCTTAAGAGTTGTTTTATATTTCTTTTTTATATGTATTGAAGTCTTGATAGAATAGTTTTGTGTGTCAAGTACCTTTTGATAAAAGCAAATTATATATTTTAGATGACATGTTTTTGTCATATAGAAAGTTAGATTAAGTTTTTTAATTGATTTAGCGAGTTTCAAAGCATATGTTTAAACAAGGGGATATGCAGTTTATATCTATTGTTAGATCAGAACTTAATATTAAATGTTATTATCAAAACATAGAGTAAATGTCATCTCATATGTTTAAAAGAGAGACTAGACTATTTGAGTCTTAATAGTTATTTCCTGTTTCTCTTTGTGTATATCTCAGGTATTTTTTGGCCTTCTAACGGAATTTTGGTCTTCCAATTGAGTAATGTAGAATTGTGTTGGGCCACATAAGGAAACCCCTTACAAGAAGAGTCCCGAAGCACTAAAGAAAGGGGTTAAGCTACCAAGAAAAACCTCTAAAGAAGGAAAAATCAAGTGTTGATCGCTAGAATAAGGGATTAAACTGAAATAAAACCCATAATACTAGGTACTACGAAATGAAGTTGGGCACTACCCAATATTTATAAATACAAGGTTTTGCTCCTAGTTTAATATCTCATTGTCGTACCTTATTTAGGCACTCTCTATATGCAAAGTATATTATCTTAGTGAGAGGCATAATAGAAGAATAACAAACTCCTAAAGTTTAGTTTTCCATCATTATGAGAAGCTAAACTCTCATGTGTTGAGATTGAATGTAACTGATTATAATTCTCTATACTACTACCTCTTTGATATTTATGTATATTGTTTATTCAATAGTTTATGATTTGATTTATGCTTAATGCTTGGATGAATTGACAACTTATCTTATTTCACTAGTTTAGATTGAGTTGAAAGACTAATCTCAAACTATGCTCCAATCAAATCATCTTATTCTTGTTAGAGGCTTATACATTATCTAGAGGGTAGGTTGGATAAAGAAAGTCTTGAACTTAAGGCAACAATTCATTTAACCAAGAGTGAAGAAATTGTATTGGGTTTGAAGTTCTTAGGTTCTACATTGCAGACATGGACCTAGATCTACCTTAGAATACTTCTAGGACATTAGATAAATGACGTACTAACTATAAAAGATAAGTGTCATACAATAGAGGAAGAGGAGATAAAATCCAACCTCAACATATGTATTTATTGTTATATTTTTCAAAATTTAGTTCAAACTTACTTTTATGGTCAATACAAATTTTACAAACATTGTTCCATTCAATCCAGAAGTAAATATTAGACAATCTTAACAAATCCATGTTGATATGATACTTGTTTGATATTACTGCACACCGGTGCACTTGTTGGAATTGGTTGCTACTCTACCATCATCAATAAACTTAAGTTTTCATTGAGCAATAGGAAAAGATTTTATATATAAAAATCAACCATTTGAGATTTTAAAATGAAATTGTATTGATGTGTGGTTGAGTAGAGCCATGATTTAGCCATAATGTACTATTTTTGTGTGGGCGTATGGTCAAGTAGTGTCAAGGTTTATCCATAGTATATTGTTGTTATATGTCTAAGTCAAGTAGAACTACAACATATGTCATAATTTATGATTTGTTGATTTGATATGTGTGATATGATGTAGTTATTTTGAAGGAGTAAATATTATGTTGAGTGGTTAGGATATGTATTGAATGATCATTCTTTGATGAGATTATCCTTACTTTACTAATATCAAACTCATATAAAGAAAAATATTAAGTGGTGAAAATTGACGCAACTTTTTATAATCTAAGTACAATGTGAGTAACTTTATGTGAATGGATTATCGATATAAAATCTTCAAGTCTAATTCAATATACTAATCTTCTAAAAATGTAATCGAATGTTTATGATTATGTAAAATTAAATATGCATGATAAGATGTATACTTTTGGACATGCATGTTATTTTGAATAAATTTATGAAAATATGTGGTTATGTGGTTATTTAATTGTATTATTTAAAAATATTTGAACTTATTTAAAAATGCTATGTTTGTATTACCTTAAATACATAATGATAATGTTTTACACGGAAGTAAAGGATGTTTCACGCGAGAGTGTTATGCAGTGGTTGATTGAGATGCTAATATGTATATATGTGTTGTATGCGTTTGATTTTGAGAAATTTGAGTTTTATTTTAAAATACTTCATTACGAAATATATATATATATATATATATATATATATATATATATATATATATATATATATATATATGTACATTAAATTTACATCATACAGTAACTTGTTGGAGTAACGTTATACTATAAATATCAATTTTCAACAGCTTTTTAAATAAGTTACATTTATAACGGAATGTAAATTTCAATTTTTGAAAAAAAAAACTTCTTGCTAAATATTTATACGTCTCTCCAGTAATATAGAGTTGGAGAAAAATACCATTCTCGTACTTTTTCTCAAACTTGATGTTAGTGTTTATATGAATTAAATTTTTAAATTTTTAAAAATATATAAACTATTAAGATATTATCAGTATTGAAATTATTAAATTTATTACTTTGAAATATAAAAAAGAAAAACAAACTTAAATAAAATACATTATCCCTTTTAAAAGTCTTTGGACTCCTACATGAGCAGTGACATGACATGAGTGACGTGTTTGCATTATTATCCTCGTGTTTTTGGCTCAAATTAATAATATTTTCTATTAACAAAATTAATATATTTAGATCATAATACATAATTTCATATAAAAAAATCATTTATATTTCTTTAATTAATTTCTATCGACCCCGATTAATATTAATTTATCTATCTGAATACATATATTTGTAAAACACTGAACAGTTATTATTCTCGAATGCTCCTATCTTATTATATTATGCACTAATTTTAATATTTATAGTGTGTTTTTTTCTTGTCCTCTCATTAGATATCTTTATCCATGCATCATTTTCCCATTGCATGTGTCAATTTCTTATAAATAAAGGTTGAAAGATAATAAAGGTTAGATCAATAATAAAGCAGAGCCACGTGGACCATACTTGAATCATAAGAATATTAATGAGGGTGCTTCGCAGTCCAACTCATTTCCGTACACCTTTTAGAGAATGCACATCATATTGTTTTTTATTTCCCAAATTATAAATTTTATGCCAAATATAATATAATAAATAGTTAAAAGTTGTAAATCTTTAAATATTTTTCATGACAGATTGTCTTTTCTTGATCAATCATGTGTTGTCTTTTATCACTTCGTTTTATTTCCAGAAATTATTTTAAAAAAATTCGACATCTATCCATCAAGATATGTTGATAAATAAATATAATATTAAAACATTTCTCTCATCGTAGATTTCATCCAATAATTAGTCAAGATGAAACATATATGTAGCATAACTTTGGTTTATAAAGAAGACCAAAAAAAAAAAACAAATGAAACATTTAAATAAAAACTGAAGTGAATAACGTTTTCAAAATTTGAGATTTAGAGAATTAATAGAAGTTATTATCAATGGCGCAATAGACAAAAAAAAGTTTAAAAGTGCCCAAAACATAGAAAAGTCAAATGTAGGAGAAAAACACATTACTTTTAAAAAATTAATAAAAAACGAATTTATTTAAAAGAAGAAAATAATTGGTGTAAAATGTTCTTTAACTCTTTAATATGATATAAATTTTAAAATGTTAAATTTCAAGTAAACTGATGATTCGAATCCGACCAAATTTAAAAGGACTAATTGATATTAAAGTTATATAACCTTTGTTTTTACTCAAAAGATATATTGCTAACTGGACCCCAATTTGTTTATTTATTTTTTGTTGAATTAGGAGGTTATGGAACTTTAATTACGTGGCTAGGTCTAATATGTGAAGCTTTAAATTATTGATTAGACATGATGAGAAAGGTTTCTCTTCTCAAGGCACTCTAATTGCAACTTTTGACTTGTTTGATAGTGGAATCAGAGGGACCAAAAGAATCTTAAAACTTTCCATCCTAATCAACCATCGAAACTTGTTCATAACCCCAACTTCAAGTTAACCATGAAAACAATGTAACAAGATTCATGTTTTCCTCAATAATCTCACACCGCAACCTATCACCGTCCACTAATTCAAACAATCTTCTCAATTGATTCAAAATACATTTTAATATTCTTTTTTAATTTTATCTTACGTGTTAATATCTTGTACAGACATTGCTTCGTAAAGATCTCATCCTAATCATTAATGTATCTCAATCTTATACTAATACATATTTATATAAATTAGTGAATAAGTTATACATTTAGACTAATCCCTTTCGTTAGAATAATTTTTAGTATTATAACTAATATAATATTAGAAATTAACCTAAGAATATTTATGTTTTATTTTATTTCGTTATTTTAAAATAATATTTAAGAAATTTATAAGATTTTGATTACTTTAATGTTTAAGATTAATATATATATATTAATATATTTTTTATTTAAATATTCAAATAAAATTGATCCATCATAATTAATTCTAATTAAGTTAAATTAGAGATAGGACTTCAGAACATTCACATTATTTTAAATTCAATTTAGTCTAAAATTAATAGAATTATTAGCTACTTAAAATCAATTACAATTTAAGAAATTAAAATATTAATATTTAGAATAATAAGAAACAAAAATTTTAATTAATGAATCAATACTCAAATAAGAAGATTGAGCTAGAAATCTAGAAAGCCATGTAAAAAACAAATAATTGCACAAAAATAAAGTTATATGTTGGTAAAGTAAAGGGATAGATGAAAAATAAATGAACCAATTGGAAATTGAAGTAAAGGAGAATGAAATTGAATTGTCGAGTCTTAAAAAAACTTATCTATGGAAAGTAAGAAACATATTAATCGATCAAGGCAACTTGGTGTTTAAATACTTTATTGAAAGGAAATCATATACTATTACTTAATTGAAAACACTATACAATCATATGTCGATCATATATTGGAAATTGAAGATACATTGACCTATACAAAAAGTTTGGAAGGGGAATCATTAACTATTAAATTATCAAAGCATGTTATTTAATTTTCAAAGGGATCAAAGAATTTGTTGCTTGAGAAGTCACTCTAGTTTGACTTTAAAATGTCTACCAATAGAATATAGTATGAATGGATATTGTTAGATCATTCTCACTAGATAACATAAGTTTCCTTTTGAGATTGGAAACTACTTCACAAAACAAAGTGAGGTCAAACCTCTAACATAGATAACAACCTACCAAGTACAAAAGTTTGTGTAGAAAATATTGTGTGCTCACACACTTTGATAATGGACAATTAAAATCAATTCGTCAAGAATGGATTGACTAATTTGTATCAAGGCCTAGAAATCCTCCACATCACTTACTCCATAAAACTTGTTAAAAGGGTTAGGACCAATAAATCTCAACCAACCTTCTTTCAAACAACCTGAGTTGGAAACAATTTCACTACATGAATGTAGAGTTTACAAAATTAAAAGATCCCTATGTAATCTTAACCTCTAACAAACAAGAATAGTTCTTTATGGTGATGCTACACAATCACCCTAAGATCTTACCTACACAAAAGTGTAAAAGTAAGCAATGTTTACAACAAGAGTACAGAAACGAAAACACCTAAGAATGTGAATTTTACACAAGAAACTAGAATTTGTCACTCCTTATGTACATCTAACCATGTTTGAATGCTTGTAGCCTTGACTTAACAAATTGATGTTCTTTGTCCTCCAATAATGACTGGTTGTCTTTCTTTTCTCGCAGATTTATGTTCTGAATGTATGTAATGTGTTCAAGAAATGAAACAAGACCTATTTATATAGAAAAAACACAATACTAACAATTTTAATCGATTAATAATTTAACGTAATTGATTAAAACATTGAGCTAACTTTTCCTGACTTGCATATTAACATATTTAACGATTAGTTAAAAACCTAGTTCTTTTATACATGCATTTTAACATATTTAATAATTGATTAATTTTATCAGGAACACTTAAACATGATAAAAAATAGTTTAATCATATTTAGAGCGTCATAAAAAATATGTTGGATGTATTCTCCTCCTAGGCAATGTATGCCTTATTTTTCTTCTTCTGTTAATTGTCTTCATTCTTCTTCTCTAGCTTTTGTTTTAGTTTGAATATAGGGCAATATGTCTTGATGTGTCCTACTTTTCCACACTCAAAACATGTAGGAGCAGTAGACTGATCTTGTTTTCTAAATGATCTTCTGTTTCCTACATAGGCATTGTTAGTTTTATTCTTATAACTTCAAGAATTTTGAGAGTCTTTTTACCATTAGATTCAATGCTTCAATGTCAAAATTTTCAACAGCTTGATCATTTCTATAGTTAGTTTTCTTAGAGATAGACTTTGAAACAGTCTTAGTAGCGAATTTCAGTGCAATAGTGTGCCTTTTCTCTTTGTCTTCCTTTTCTTTGAGTCTCCCTAACTCTAACTCATGCTCAGTTTTCCAAATAGGATAGCCATGTTCATTGTGTAAGATCTTTGGATTCAGATATTGCTGTAACTTTAGGTTGCCATGTGTTGTTTAAACTCTTCAAGATTTTGATATTCAGTTCTTCCTTGTCAAAGGCTTTTCCAAGAGCCAACAAATGATTTACTATGTGGGTGAGTCTTTTCTGGACATCATAGATGATTTCTCCATTTTCCATTATAAACATCTCATATTCTTGAATGAGAGTATTCTTTCTTGCTCTTTTAACTTCATCCGTTTCTTCATGTGTTACTTTTGAAATATATCGCATCTCTTTAACTCATTCACAAACAAAACCTCTATCGAATTCATCCAAGGTTAGTGTAGAAGATATAATATTTTTTGCTTTCACATCATAGTGTGCTCTTTTGTTTTCATTACAAGTCCGCTTTGAAAATTCCTTAGGCATAGTCTTACTATTTTTAATCTTTGTTGGTTGAAAAAGGTCCATTTACAATAGCATGCCATACACCTTTGTCCACCGATTCTAAAGACATTTTCATTCTTATTTTTTAGAATGAATAATTTTTTCCTTCAAATAGAAGTGGTAAGTTTATGGATGTCCCTTCCAAAAATGTTTGAGATATATTGGTTGTGACAGGATCTTTTAATTGATTAAGATTCGATTAGTCAACTTTGGTGCCAATTTTTAAAAGGGTTAGTGATGGAAGCAGCCTCTACGTTCAAGACTGGAGCGGCTCCTTGGACAGAATGACGCAGCGGAATGAAGAATGTTTTGAAGGAGTTTGGCGCATGCAAGGTGTTTGTCAGAATGTGTGACAGTGTTTGGATGTGTGTGTGAGGTAGAGTTCTAACTCAGATGGCCTTCCAACGGGGAAGGGAGCTAGAGGAAGACAAGCTAAAATAGCTTTAAGCAATGAACTTGAGAGAATGGCTGGATTTGAGCAGCATTTCATTATCAAACTCAAGTTACATTTACAAGTGATTTGGCTTCTCTTTTATAGATGAAGAGAAACTTGCCTAGCAAGCTACTGGACATATTAGCAATGTACATGAAGCTCTATAAGAAGTGTGCAGGAGAAGCTATACAGCTGGCCACATGTTCCATACGGTAAACATTGAAAACATGCTTTAAAAGAAAGTGGAAACGCTGGTTTGCTTGGTTGGTCGTATGCTGTATATCAACTTTGCTTTTCCAATCCAAAAAGCACTTCCTTTCTTCCTTTCTTTACCTCCTTTGCTTCCCTTAGCTCACCAAGCTTCTTTGGTTGATTGGCTATGGTTTTCCACTCTTATTAGTGACCTACAAAACAAGGTAAATGTATTTAGTTAAAGAGAACATTCTAAGACTTAGAAAGAAAAAATTAAGTCCTTTATTCAACTTCCCTTTCTTGGTCTTAGAGTAAATTTGACACTTCTTTGGATGGGAAGTCCCTAAAGGGGTTGCCATCATTCCCTCCCTCTTTAAAAATGATTTGTCCTCAAATCGGGAAGAAAGAAAGAAGCACAACTTTGGTTTTTATGTTCCTCCGGGATCAAAAATATATCTACAAAAGATTGCAAAAATGAGTATGATGAAAAAGATGTAAACAAAGATAAAAAGACAAAAGAAAAGTCTTGTATTTTTGAAAAAGATTTTCAGAAATTTAGGCTTGGAAAAATGGAAAATTCCATAGTCCCAAGTTATTGGATTTTTATCTTGAGTTACTTGTTTACACAAAGGTAACATTAACTCAAGGTTTGAATTTCCATATTTTGAAAAGGATTGCACAAAATATGGGATGACAATTGATTTAAAAGAAAAATGAATAATGGAAGAGTGCACAATAAATGGAAAAGAAGTAAAGAATGAGAACCCTTCCCTTTTAGGTTCCATGGTGATGGTAAGAGTAGGAGTTGCCAGCATTAGCAAGAGCTCCTTCTCTTTACTTTCCTCTGCTTTCTTCTTTTCTTGTTCTCTTTTCTTTTCCTCTTTCCTTACCTCTCTTTCCTTACTTTCTTCTTCTTCTTTCTCTCTTTCTTGTCTCTCTTCTTCCTTTCGATGTTCTTCTTCTCTCTCGCTTTCTCGTCTCTCTTCTTCTTCTCTCTCTTTCTTGTCTCTCAACATCTCTTTTTAGCTTTAATTCTATTTGCTTAGCTTGCAGCTCCTTAAGATTAATCTTGAATTCTAGTTCTCTAATAAGGAAACCATTATCATTTAAGCTTTCAAGAAATATTTTTCCTTCTTCAATGTAATCTCTCAAGAATTGGAGGTTTCTCTTAATAGTTGAAGGTACAAACTCTTTTCTCATGCAAGATTTTAATTCAGACCAATTATGAATGGGAGATTTTCTACCTATCCTAACATGATATTGTCTCTCATCCCACCACTCTCTTGCATTTCAAATCTAGATGTGTAGAGACTAAGGACATAAGATTCACTATTGCTAGAATGAAAATAGGATTCAGGTTTACTTTTTCTAGCAATAAATGGATGCATGTCATTAATGTCCTTTTCCCAAGCTAGGTATGTTAATGCACCAATATCCGCACCAAAGTATGGAATATTTGCCCTAGCTTGTTTATACAATTCATCCTCAATCCGATCAAATTCATGAAAGGAACAAGTCCTTCTTATAGCTTCCTCAAGTTTTCTTTTAATTTCTTTGAAACTAATGGATTGATCAAAACTAGAAGACCAAGAGGACCTATATGAACAAGAAGAGGGATAGGAAGTATAACAAGACATCAAAAACTTTTTTTGATTTTTGTGAAGGATTTCTAGAAAGATTCTAGAGGTAAAATCAACCAAATAGCTCCCAGGAAGGAGAGGTGAATCACAAATGGACAAGCTTAAGAACCTTGTCCTTCCTAGCCAAAGTGTCTTTGGTTGTTTCTTACCTTATAGTGTCTAGGTAGAAATATTTCAAAACTTTTGAAATGCAAGAATGCTATGAACCTATAAACCTATAAACCAAAGGAAGGTTTATCTATATGAAACACGCTCCTAAGTACCACAGAGACTTAAAACATAAAAGTCAACAAGCAATGTAAAGTAAAGCAAATGGAAATGAATGAGACACGGCCCTAAGTGAAAGTGCAAGTGACACTTGGAGCCACTTGACACACTTTCACACTAAGAAGTGGAAAGTAACCTATTACAATGTTTGATGGTGCACTTGGAATTGCTTGAAAAGCATTTTTCCAAGTCACTTTAAGTTGAAAATGAACACAAAATTGAAAGAATTTACAAAGGTTCCGTGATACCAATCCAAATTTACAATTGAAAATTGTGGAAAAATGGAACAAAAACTAAGTGTAGCTGCTGTTTCAGATTGTTGGACTGTCAAAAATGGTGTGTTTTTGCTACTGCCATGGTGCTAGAATAGCAAGGATAAAGTGCTCTTGGAGTCCAAGCTTTTGGCCACTTTAACAAGTCTTCCACTCCCTAAGATGCTACCCCTTTGGAGAAGCAATCTGGATGTTTAAGACTTCACCACAACATCACACATCCATACAAAACCAGCAAAAATAGTGAGCATCAAACACGTTACTGCACCAGATTTACTTTCCAAACCAGACTGCACTTTGGCATTGTATCAAACAGGTTATGTGCAGAAATTCCAAACAATGTAAAACAAGTAATTAAAGGCTGGAAAGAAAGGATGGCACGTAAAATGAACTTAAGAGATGCTCTAGAAAGGATTAAGAAACCAAGAAAATCAAAACATTCTACAAAGACATCAAACTCAATGATTTTAGAAATTTGGCAAAAGTGTTTGACAGAATGCCTTAAAGAAAAAAAATCAGCTTTTGGCCAAAATCCTGATGCTGGTGCAGCAAATTTTTCGAAACTGGATTGTACTGGTCCAAATGCTTTTTCTAAACTTGGTTAATGATAGTTTGATGTATGATTTAATAGTAGTGGCTAAAATGAGTGGCAGTATATGTGAAGCTCAAATGATATGTCAAAAAAGTTTATACCATTATTTTAGGTGTATGCACGCACTCAAACAACAAAGAAAAGGACCACAACAAAATATCAATGGTCCACTTCCCAATTTGAAGCAAAGTTAATGGTTTAAATGGTGATTTTGCAGATAGGCTGAAAATGACCAAATGAACAGTGTAAACAAGTTTAAAATGACCAAATATACTTGTTCAAACACTCACAATGCACAGAAACACCCAGAGGCTCCAAATAACAGGTTGAGTTGCTAATTATGCAAAATTTTGAAGCAAAAATGAACTAGAATTAAAAAAAAAAATTCAGTGAAAGCAAAGCTGGATGGTTCAATCAAATGTATAAGAAAGTCCTAAATGACTAGATCTAGTTGTAGAGGATGAGCTAGCAGAATTTAAATGGCCTAAGACAGAGCAAAGAAATCACCATGGTGCAGAAAGCTTTGGAACAACTGTGACAGCACTAGAATCCAGATTTAAATCAACTCAACTACTGATTTTACAATTCTTAGAATTTTAGGAGTTGGAATCACTTGAAACATATTTAAAATCAGTAAGCAAGTTTGCACAAAACTTAACAAGCACAAAATTTTGGACAAAACAACTTATACGAAATGCACCAGAATTGACGCTTTGTGCAGTGTTTGAAAACAGTGTATGATGAACTCAACTATGCATTTTGCTTTTCTTTGATGCATATGAGTTGCAATAGCTTTGGACATTTTCAAAAGCAGTAGACAAATGTGCACAATGCTTGAAACAACAAGAAATCTGGACAACAACAGATTACAGTAAATACATCCAGAAATCACGTTTTATGCAGAATTTCAAAACAGAATGAACTGTTTTGTCAATGCTTTAGCTCATATGATCAAAGCTAGACAATGTCTTGTTGCTTTATATGATCAAGGAAGAGCTATCACTGCACTGGACACACTTAAAAACAGAAAAAATAAAAGTTGGAGTAGATTAAAACCAATTGAACAGTGAAACATGACAAGCACTAGCGCATGACCGAACAAAACTGGAAAATGATGATTAAGCTGAATTGAAATGAAAATAAAGAAATGCACCGATTAAAATGATGGAAGAATACTAAGGAACACGTGAATGCACTCAAACATCCACAGAAACAAAAAAAATTGGAATCAAACAGAAGTGCAAACAGAGAATACGAACTACACAACACGGAAGTAAGAAAATTAAAGGAAAGAGCAACTTAGCTCTTGACGGAAGGCGTGGACGACTGGCTCTGGATGCCAAATGATAGAAGCAGCCTCCACGTTCAAGATTGGAGCGGCTCCTTGGACAGAATGACGCAGTGGAATGAAGAATGTTTTGAAGGAGTTCGGCGCATGCAAGGTGTTTGTCAGAATGCGTGACAGTGTTTGGATGTGTGTGTGAGGTAGAGTTCTAACTCAGATGGCCTTCCAACGGGGAAGGGAACTAGAGGAAGACAAGCTAAAATAGCTTTAAGCAATGAACTTGAGAGAATGGCTGGGTTTGAGCAACATTTCATTATCAAACTCAAGTTACATTTACAAGTGATTTGGCTTCTCTTTTATAGATGAAGAGAAACTTGCCTAGCAAGCTACTGGACATATTAGCAATGTACATGAAGCTCTATAAGAAGTGTGCAGGAGAAGCTATACAGCTGGCCACATGTTCCATACGGTAAACATTGAAACCATGCTTTAAAAGAAAGTGGAAACGCTGGTTTGCTTGGTTGGTCGTATGCTGTATATCAACTTTGCTTTTCCAATCCAAAAAGCACTTCCTTTCTTCCTTTATTTACCTCCTTTGCTTCCCTTAGCTCACCAAGCTTCTTTGGTTGATTGGCTATGGTTTTCCACTCTTATTAGTGACCTACAAAACAAGGTAAATGTATTTAGTTAAAGAGAACATTCTAAGACTTAGAAAGAAAAGATTAAGTCCTTTATTCAACTTCCCTTTCTTGGTCTTAAAGTAAAGTTGACACTTCTTTGGATGGGAAGTCCCTAAAGGGGTTGCCATCAGTTAGGACAAATAAATCTCAACCAAGAGGGGGGAGGGGAAGTGGTTTAAAATCTGATTTTACCCGTCTTAAAAAATTAAGTGTATGAATGTTATTTTAAATGAAGTTTCTAAACCAATCAAGATGTAAAAATAAGTAAAGAAAGAATAGAGTAAGATACACATAAGATTTTATACTAGTTCAACTCTATCGAGTTTATATCTAGTCTTCTTCTAAACAACTTGAGTTGGAAAGGATTTCACTATATGAATGTAGAGATTACAAAATTAGAAGATCACCTATGTAATCTTAACCTCTAACAAACAAGAAAAATTCTTTATGGTGATGCTACACATAATCACCCTAAGTACACAACAAGTATAACAATAAGCAATGGTTACAACAAAAGTACAAAAACGAAAACACCCCATAATGTGAATTTTACATAAGAAACCAAAATCTATCACTCTTTAGTTACATTCAACCATGCTTGAATGCTTGTAGTTTTTGTTTAAACAAATTGATGTTCTTTGTCGTCCAAGAATGCTTGGTTGTCTTTCTTTTTTCACAAATTTATGTTCTGAATGTATGTAATGTGTTCAAGAAATGAAACCAAGCCCATTTATATAGAAAAACATAATACTAACAATTTTAATTGGTTAGGAATTTGACGTAATTGATAAAAATATTGAGCTAGATTTTCTTGACTTGTATATTAATAGATTTAACAATCAGTTAAGAACCTAGTTCTTTTACACATGAATTTTAACAAATTTAATAATTGGTTAATTTCATCAGGAACATTTAAACATGCTAAAAAATAGTTTAATCATATTTTGAGCGTCATAAAAAATACTTTACTACTCAAATTTGTTCCCCTTATCAACAAAACTCCCTCAAACCAATGAACAAGTAGAAGTTGTTAATAAGGTGGCCTTATCCGAAATCAAGAAAAGGCTTTGGACCATTGAAGAAAATAGGTAGAGGGACCAAAGAAATATGGGCATGTTGAGACATATACAATCTGCTTTTGTTTAGAACTACAAGACTCTTCTTAATGTATAAAATGTTGATGATAACAAAATATGAAGGAAACATGTTATAGGTATTGTAGGCTATATTGTGTTTAATTATGAATTGAAACACAATTTGCATGGTGTTAGATTACTACTAATAATCATCTAGATAGTTGTCTACTAACACCATATAATAATTTGTGTAATAAATCGTCTAACTAGTGTATCGTCTATCAAGTTGTCTATCCATTGTCTCACATTCATAAGGAATTTCTATGTATATCATTATACTTGCATTCCCCATGTATTAAATTTTCCAAAATGAATTTACACGAATAATAATACATATCATATAGGATCACGAATAATAATAACACATACATATATATATATATATATATATATATATATATATATATATATATATATATATATATATTTAATTTTCTTTACAAGAAAACACTCAACTACTTAACCCATCTACACTCGTAAATTAACACATTCATAGAAAAGAAACACATAAACAGAAGACATAGAGTAATTGATTGTTTTTCGTTACCTTTGTAAATCTTGTTTAATATTGTTTCGATAAGTGATTTGTATATCTTGTTCTAGTTAGTAGGTGTTTCTTGTAATTTGATCATTTAAAATTATGATGAAAATTCCAATTTATGTTGTTTGGATTAATGGAATGAAGATTAAAAAAGATTCAAGTAGTATAAAAATTCTTCTATATTCTTGCGTTTTATTTTTTCTTATTATCTCCAATCTTTGTTGTTCTTGGTGCTCATTAACCACTACATTGAGTTTATTCTGTTATCAACAATTTTAAGGAAAGTTTATTTTTAAATAACCTTTTTCAACTAATTCACTCCTCTTGGTTGTATTTTTAGTCATTATTTGCTTAACATATTAGTGAGAAAAAAAAGTAAACTCAAGTTTGGTGAGATTTTTTAGAGTTTTATTATAGTTTAGGTGTATTTTCTAAACTGCGTTACTACATCTAATATATTATTTGTTTTGAAACTTAAAACTTTATCATATTCTTAATTTTAAAAAGTATTTTTAAAAATTGAAAGAAATCTATTTAAATTATACTTAATCTCAGTTATTAAATAACGTGGAACTATGTAAAAAAAATCAAAAAACGGTGCAAGGTTAATTTTATGAAAAAAAGAAATAAAATATTTTGGGATTATATATTTTTTCACCAAAATAAAACAAAAAAGACGTGAAAGAAGGTAGAAAAGATCATACTAAAATGTTATGAAATATGTTTCTTTTAATACAATAACTAGATAAAATAATAATACTATAATGAACATATTTTTTTACTATTTCTCTTCATTTCTTTTGTACTAAATAATCTTGATTATTTTTAATTTTTGTCTACTAAACGGAAAAATAAAGCCAGAAAGAAAAGGTCTAATCATTTAAGGAAGGATATAAGAAAAGAAAGGTTTTCCAAAGCTATCATTTCACCATTATTATCACTTAAAAAGAAAGCTTTATAGTTGTCTCTGATTAGAACCATTTGAAAAGGACAATTGTCTTATAGACAAAAGAAAAAAGAAAAAAAAAAAAACTAATACCCTCTAGATGTTCATATTTTTTTTTTTGTTTTTATATGATTTTAGTTCCTCTAATAAAAGATAGCAGCAATTCTCTTCAGAATAAGATGCTTATACAAAATTTACAAATTATTTTATTAATTCGCCTCGAATATACCATTTTAGTAGAATGAGATTAAGATTATTGTTAAATTTTAATTTTAATGATTAAATATTAGGTTATTGTTAATACGAAAAGAATATTAAATTATTGCTCAAAGTAACCTGCATGCATTAATGCTTATGACCTACATATGGTCACATCCTCTAGTAGGACAAACAAGATTATGCTAAATTATATACATGTTGCTGGATTTGCTTGTAAAACTCTGGATTCTAATGGTGTAATATATATCGATACGAACAATGTTTTCTTTTAAATTACTAGTAAATTAATCTTATATCAAGCCTTGATAAAGTTACACAAATAAATTAAATTATCTACAATATAATATCTAAAAGAACATAAAAAGATAGAAGTTAAAATCTAATTTTGGTTCTTTAATATTTATAAAAAGTACAGTTAGATTCCTCTCTTTAATTTGATTTAATTTAGTTTTTTAAAATGTTAGAAATTTTTTATGTTAGTTGACGTTAGATTTATGAAATTAAAAATTATTTTTTTAATTAAAATAATTTCACGTATAAATTTTAAAAAATATTTTTTTTAGTTGGCGTAATTAAACATATAAATTTTAACAAAAATCTAATATCAATTTAACAAAAATAACTTAATTGAATTATTTTTTAAAATTAAAGGACTAATGTAAGAACCTGAAAAATAGAGTATTAGAGTAGATAGGTGTATTAAAATAATGAGACCGAGTATTTTATTTTAAAATAATCTTATAATATAAATAGAATTTTCTAAATCTCGGTTCATTATCTTAATCACCTTTATCTCTCTAGAACACTATCCTCCTTGAGTTCTTTCACTTCTCTCTACTCTTTCTCACTCCTTGATCCACTATTTGACGATTAGGAGGTACCTAGAGGATCACGACGTCAAAGTCTACATATCTGTCCGATCAATTTCTCGATTTGAGCAGGTAAGTTTTGTTCCTCTTTTCTAGGTTTTCCCTAATTCTGTGATCACACATAATTTCTGCTCTTGCATGTGTTTGGAGTTTCCTTCTCTTGATTCTTAGTTCCATTTAAGTTCTAAAAGTAGTTCCTATCACCAATTGGTGATTTGTAGGTGTTTCTAGAAATTTGCTTGCGGTGCAAGACAAGGTTGGAGTAATTCTTGAGTAGTGCAAGTTTGGTTGAGGTAAGGGAAGCTAGATTTACTTGTAATTAAGTTTGTTTGTGTGATGAATTTATGAGTATAGTGTTATTTGAATGGTATTTAGGTTTTAAGTAGACTTTTCATGTTTAAATTGACTATCTTTGAGTGTGGTTTAATGAATGGTGCTTATGAACGAAATTGAATGTTGTTCGGAATGTGATGGAATGTATTGTATGCTATAAATTTGTGATAATAGGACGGTTCAGTGCTAAGTATGCATTGTCTACATTTGATTTTGGGTGAGTTTTGAGGAAGTGGAGTAGTGAAATTTTGATTTGGGGGTTGGATACGAAAATGGTCAGTTGTATTAGTTTAGATAAGTCATTTGGGACTTGCTAGAGCCCCTAAGTTGTTCAAAATTGTGCTAAAAATAGTAGAATGTGATTTGGGTCCATAAGTTGATGAATTTTGTGTTTTGAAGTAGGAATTGATTAGTAAACACTTTAGAATGATGGTAGTAAGGTTTATAAACACTTGGTTAAGTATAATTAAGTATATAAAACAATTTAGGAGGTTAGAAGTTGGGAAAAATCCTTGGAATTGGTAAATTCTGGGTAGGAAGAGAAATTCTGCAGAATTGGTGTTGCAGATTATGCAGACTCGCTGAGCGAGTCCATTTGCTCAACGAGTGGTTGTGGAGGTTAGCTCTCTGTTTGATGTTTCGCACAACGAGAAGATGTGCTTAGCGAGTGGTTTATAAATTATGGGCAGGAAGGGAAATTCTGCAGAATTGGTGCTGCAGATAATGCAGACTCGCTAAGCGAGTCCATTTGCTCAGTGAGTGGTTGTGGAGGTTGGCTTTCTGTTTGATGATTCGCACAACGAGAAGATGTGCTTAGCGAGTGGTTTGGGTATGGAAGCATTGTCAATCTTATTTGATCAGCGAATGGGTGCGCTCAACGAGTGAGTTGGAGGTCTAGGCCACTGTCTGGACTTTCGTATAACAAGTTCGGTTGCTGAGCTAGAGGTTGAGGTCTGGTACCACTGGGAGTTTTATTCGCACAGCGAGCTAAGTCGTTGAGCAAGTGAATTGGAGGTTGGGGTCACTGTTAGTGGATTCACACAGCGAGCTACACATTGTGCGAGTAAAGTTGTGGTCGCTCAGCAAGTGCGTGCACGGAGCGACTAATCCAAGTTATCAATCATTCTTCTCTTCTTTGTTCTTTATTGGTTGGAGTAATGAAATTGATTTATTTGTAGATAATATATGATTATGTATGAGTATTATATGAGTATGAAAGTAAGGTTTATGGTTTCAAATTGTGTGGAAGAGAATTCTAAGGAGGAATTTCTCAGTAGTGATTGTCAAGTTTGTAAGTATGAATATGGGAAGCTCAGTCTTGGAGTTCATCTTGACATTCTAATGGTCACCTATTCTCAAGTAGAGAGGGGTGAGACATGTCGTGAGAATAGCAGGAGGTCCTAGCCTAGGGGATTTTCTTTGGCCTAAGGTGAGTGATAACGAACTAACCTTGTGTGGTAGCTTGGGGTGGGCCAGCTGTTTCACCACAACAAGTGCACGAACTGTCATAACTACATATTCATAATAATCCGGATTGTCATGTCAAGTGTTGGTTAAATGCAAAGTTATTTTGGTTTGATATGGTTGTATTGATCTACTTGAAATTGTAATTGTAATTATATTACTACTTGTTTTTCTTCTAGCTTACCCTTTTACCTATGTTTGTGTTGTACGTTTTCTTGGTTTTCTTTCTTTGTGATAATCATCCTGTGGGTGTGAGTAGAGGGAGATGAGGTGTCTTTGGAGCAGGTTCTTGATGGAGGTGATGTTGTAGAGTAGATGTCTCCTTAGCAGTAATTGTAAATAGTTTTGTGTAGGATGTTTGTGTATAAGGTTTAAATTTTATGGTTGTTTTAGGATGACTATAAAACTTTACTTTATAGAAAGTTCAATAACGGTTTTATCATATCGTTATTGTGATGACTCTTTTATATAGTAATATGTTATATTTTGGATGTTACAACTAAATTCAATCAAATAAAAATTAGGAATCTAACTAAATTTTTTATAAAAATTAGAGGATAAAATTTTTTTTAGCCAAAGATAAAAATGATGGATATGTACTATAAAATGAGACTAAAGGCATTTGTACAACACAATATAAAATATTTTTTGAAGTTATAATTTTTAAAGTATTATGCAAATTAGTTTATAAAATTATTATTAAATGTTTTGTCAATCTTAAATTAATATTTATTTAAAAAATATAAAATTATTTCGTATTTAAAATTTTAATTTGTTTTCAACATATTTTTGTAATATACCGTAATTTGTTACTTAATAGTAATTGAAATAAAAATTAATGTTAGTATATATTTAAATTTAATCGATGTATTATTTTGAACTTAGTGTATGGAAAACAATTAATTTAGAAGAGTACTACTTAATGATGCCAAGTGAATGTTCGAACAATATTGATGTTCAGGAATGTCACACACAAATTCAATAGAATATTTGTTGAATTTGAAGATTCAAGTGAAAGTTGAAGATGTTTTGATGATGATGAAAGGTGTTGTTGTTGAATATGCCTTAGAGTTTAGCTTTCTTTATTCGTTATTTGTATTATTTAAATAATATATTACAAATAATTTTTAATGTTTAGGGCAACTAATTTTTTTTAAAGAAAATAGTTTTATAAAATTAAAACTAAATATAATTTTTTTTAATGTTTTTATTTTATTAAGTTGCTTTCAAAGAATTTCATAATAAAATACAGATTATCAATTTTAATAACGCATTAAAGCAAAAAACTTTTTTAAGTGTATTTAGAGTTTCAAATATTATAATTGATTAAGATATTTTATAATCACTTAAATGTGTTTATACATTTAATAATGAGCGTGTTTAAGCAATTAACACGTGTTATAATTGATTATTTTAGAAAAACATTGCAATTGTTTTTTAAAATTTTGTTAGAATAATCAACAACTTGATTTAATCGATTAAAAATATCAGTAACTATTTTATAACTATTTTAATAAGTATTTTTTAAAACCCTATAAACAGAGACTCTTGTGTGATCAACAATGGATAGAGGCTTGATATCCTCTTACGATGGTTCAATAGTTTATTGTTGTGTTATGTTTGTAACTATTTTCTTTCTTTGTACAAACATTTATTTGACAGTGTCTCTTCCTTTGCATTGCTTTTTAATTCTTGTATTAATTATATTTTCAAATTAATTGCAATTTGATTTTCAAATTAATTGCAATTTGATTTTTAAACTAAATCAATTTTAAAAAGAACTTAGAGAAAGTGATTCTTTAATAAAAGTTTTAAAGTCAATTCACCTACCTTCTTGGTTTAACAAAATCATTCTTTCTTTTTTACAATAATAAAATAAGTCATAAACGAACTGTGTAAAGAAATCAAAGAAAAAAAAAACATAATTAACATACAAAAATAACGTGATTTGATTAAAGTGTTAATGAACTTTAACTAACGTTCATATAAAAAAATTCAGTATCAAATCTTATAACTCCAAGTTTATCTCTTATAATAAATTCTTGCCTATCTCCCTTTCTTAGTGTATGAATTGAACAACAATTATCAAATTTTCAACTACCATTACAAAATTTTATATAGAGAGCGTAATTATCGTAACTAACTTTTGTAAAACACAACATTTTTAAGTAACATGTATAGTTCTTACATACTACAAGATCACATTAATAATAATATATACTTTAGTCTCATTAGACGCTACAAGAATTACACGAGCTTCAAATATTATCATCTTCTATTTTTGGTATGACACATGTTTCAACTAGACAATCAAAGGAAGTTAGATGGTTTAAGAAATCTTTTATTCAAATTTTATTGAATCAATCTTCACAAATCTCTACTTTGGTTCAACACAAATATTTTGAGTAAGACTCATTTCTCTTGCCAATAAGCTAATTACTATCTTAATCACCAATTAACTAGATCCAATCCAAACAGGAAAGAAACTTGCTAGCTAGTAAAACTTTTTCAATTATGTGAGACATATTATAATTTGTTAAACCTTCATCACCTTCACATATCCACAAGCAATATTCTCTTTTATAAAATGCATCTTGATGTCAATATGCTTCATTCATGGTATACTTGTTTTTGTTTTTATGACTATGAAAGATTGTTATTGTCATAATAGAGAATGAAAGCATGATCTTGCATCCTTGCTCTCCATCTAGAGCTCATAACCATATAAGAGTTTCCTTTATTGCTTTAGTAATGATAATGTACTTTCTTGTAATGGTTGACAATGAAACTACCTTTCTAGATTGGTCTTCTACCTTAAAAATAACACATGTAATAAATACATAGCCCGCGAGAGATTTTTTGGTTTCCAAACACCCATTATAGTCTAAATCAACAAATTATTATATCAAAGTGTTTCTGGCATATCATCTAGTTCCACCATAAATTAACAATCTACCAAGTCAACTCCTTAAATATTGAAGAACCCATTAAAGCGCTTGCTAGTGAATCTACAAACAACACTCACAATATAGGCTATGCAAGGGTGAGTGCAAACGATTGCCTACATCAAATAACCAATAATGTTTGCATATTGAATTGAATCCATATAGATTTACTCCTCTATCATCTTAGGAGATTGTGCAACACTAGCTTACAATGCAAAGAGAAAGGTGTGGAAACAAGTTTCAAGTTTATCGTTCCAAACTATTCGAGGATTTTTATAAGGTAGGTCTCCTGAGACACATAGATGCTTCAAGCCACATTGTCTTATGATCTTAACCCCTTAATCTTCTTAGCAAATCCAAGAACCTTCATTCTGAATTTTTGATTTAGCTTACACTTAACCTTCTCAACCTTAGGATTATTATTTCTCAGTATTAAAACATCATGAACATACAACAACAATAGTACAAAACTATCTTCTATTAGGAACTTAAAGTAGACACAACTATCATACTTGCTCTTTTCAAAGTCAATGCTTACAATAAAATTATCAAACCTCCTCTTGCTCCATTACCTTGAAGATTGTTTCAAACCATACAAGAATTCGTTTTGCATACAAAAAAACTCCTTCTTGTTTCCTTCCTTAAACCCTTTTGGTTGTTTCATATAGATAGTATATTCTATGTCTTCCTATAAAAATACAATCTTAATATCAATTTGTTCAAGCTTAAGGTTAACTTCAGTAACCATGAAATTCAAATGGAGTTATGCTTCACCACAGAAGAGAAAACATCATCATGATTAACTAGTTCCCTCTAAGTGAAGCCCCAAGCAACCAATCATTCCTTGAATACTTTTTTTTATCAATTCTTGGACTTCCATTTTTGCGTTTGAAAATCCATTACAATTGAACAACCTAAAAACCACAAGTTTATGAACTAAAGTCTAGATATATTTTTAAAAAAATGACTTCATCTCCTCATTCATGGCTTCTAACCATTCAAATTTATTTTTACTTCGAAGATCATATATTACAGTAGAAGATTCATGTCATAAAACCTTAGTTTTATACATTAAAGAGAATTTAATAATCTCTATATATGCATATTGTTGCAAATAACATCAATTATCTCTTGATGGAAGTCAAGTGGGACGAGTCATTATCACATTATGGCCTTTTGGATGCTACATTCTTAAGTAGAAATAGTTGTATCCTGATTATCAATTATAGGTTTTGTCCTAGCGATAAGCACTAGACAAAGTTAGGTCATGAGTTTGATTCCTAACAAGGTAATTACTGAGGGAGAGATAAGTGTAGTCACATGCATATGGAATTTATTTTATTTGGTTCAATCATTCAGTCAATTGATATTATTTTTAGTTGACTAACAAATTGAAAAATATGAATATCATGACAAACTTACTCTTAAAGAAATTTCAGACTATTATTTTATTAGAGTTATTAGTTGTTGGAATCAAACTAAATTCTTAAACTAAAATTTGAGTAGAACAAATTGAATGGAATTATGCTTAGTATTGATACATGCAATTTCAAAGAAACCAAGAAGAATAAAGAACAAGATTTATACTAGTTCAGTCTTTCAAGATACATCTAGTGTAAACAAACTTTTTGAACCCTAAAAGAAGACTACCCAAATACGCAAAACCTTAAACACACCAAAAAAACTTTCTAGAATTAGTAAGAACTAATAAGACATATTAAGAACAACCAAACATAATAATAGGTACACTAACCTTATAACGTGATATGTTTTATCGCTTTCAAACTGTTGAGTAACTTGATCAAGATCTTTATTTTTATGTTTTCAATAACACAACATGAAATCAACTCCAAGAATATGTGCTAAAATAGTATTTTCATAATCTATATTTTCATTATGAGTTAAGTGTTATTTAAAAGATATATACTCTGATATATTTAATCGATTAAGTATAACAAGTCTATTGATTTCACTTAATTAATGAAATTAGTTGAATGACAAATATTTTAGCTTATTAAACTATTCATGGTATATATTTCTGAAAATTGAGATATTTTAACCTATTAAAACATCACTTTAATACATTAGTATCAACTAGAAATCAAACTTTGATAATCAATATATTTGAACAAATCAAAACTATAACTAATAAATGAAAACATTCTTGTAGAACATTTTAAAATATTTGATTACACTTTTAGCTCATTAAAATATACTTAACTATCAATTATGATTTAAATCAAACAATCTACCAAAGATTTAGAACCTTGCAAACTAATGCATTGAAAGAACTACTTATACAACTCCAGAATGAATGTTCTTCAAACTCTATTTTCTTTTATCAAGTCCAAATATGTTGGATTCCTAAAATCACTTTTGATAATCTTTCCAAGATCAACATACTTCAAATAGTTTCTTTTATTGAGGAGTCTTAGTGACTATCCTATGCATCCTTATATTATTCTGTTAAGAAAAAATATTGAACATTTTTAAGCAAATTTCAATACCATTATGTGTTCTAAACTATTTCAGTATCTTATCAGTTTAGTTCTCCATTAAATGCCTTTAACTTTTGAAAATTTCACAGGCTTCATGCTTAGTCTTCTAAGGCTAGACCCATGATTTCCTTGAGTAATCGTTTATAATCAATACGAAGTATCATGCCCAGGAGTTGGATGGAGTTATAGATAGGCACCATAGGTTAGCATGATCATATTCAAAATTACCTTTTGTTCTTTGCTATCATACCATAAACTAAACTTTGCAAACTTTACCTTAACACAATGTTCACAAAATCTTAATTGATCAATTGTGTCCCTACCAAAAAAAAATTCATGCTTCAATACTAAATTGAGTATTTCTTCCTTACTTGACTTAACCTTGTAGACATTATTATAGTCTTGGATAAAATATTCTTATCAAGAAAAAACATTGATCTAGATAGGCTTAATAGCTTATTTGGTCGCTATGTTAAGTGAGATTTTTCAGTTTAATACCCGGTTTTAATATTGTAAAAATTGTATGAATCAAGTATCTTCCGTTAAATTGGTAGAAACGGAGTTAACTCCCAACTGACGTGGCAAAAGAATCTGCACTTTTTCTTCTCTCTCCTCTTTTCCTGCCATGCCCCAAGTTTTTCTCTTTTCTATATTTTATTAAATACTTTTTTTTCTCTCTCTCCTTCCTCCGCAACCTCTACCTCCAGAATAACCAGTTCACCAGTCAAACCCCTTTCTCCGTCAACTTAACCCACCTCACCGGCCTCTTCTTGGAACACAACGGCTTCTCTGAAAATATCCCCACCATCACTACCAAGCTCCTTTGCTTCAACGTTTCCTTTAACCGCCTCAACGGTTCCATTCCGAAGACGCTTTCCTCTTTCCACGACTCCTCATTCGTAGGAAACGTAGATCTTTATGTGGCCCGCTGTTGAAGGCCTACAACCCCTTCTTCCCGACTCCGGCGTTGTCTCTCTCCACCAATTCGAACCCGACCACGACACGTAAGAAGTCCAAGAAGCTCTCCACGGGCGCCATTTTCGCAATCATTATCGGGTTTGTTCTCGTTGCGGCGTTGCTGTTGCTATTGTTACTGTGCCTTTGGCGCCAGCGATGACAGCCAGCAAAACCATCGAAGCCTGTTATGGCGACACGTGCCGTGCCGATGGAGACAGGGACATTGTCGTCAAAGAAGGATATCACCGAGGGTTTTGCGGAGGTTGAGAGGAACATGCTGGTGTTCTTTGAAAGGGAATATATAGTTTCGATTTGGAGGATTTGTTGAGGGCTTCGGCGAAGGTGTTGGGGAAGGGCAGTGTGGGGACTTTGTACAAGACGGTGCTGGAGGAAGGAATGACGGTGGTGGTGAAGAGACTTCGTACAAGGTGGTTCTTGTTCCTATCCAAACTTCCTCAATTCCTTTTCTGGTTGTTCATTTTTCTTTGCTGCTTAATTGTGTTCGTAGCTAATTATTGAACTAAAATGCAATGCAATTTGATTGTTATAGTTTACCCAAGACATCCAAAATGGAGCCATCACTGATTCCCCTCCACTGGCCAGCCACCGCGAGACATTGCCCCCTCTGGTTACTTTTTTTTTTTTTAATGATTGACTACTCTGTACTGTTGGAATATTTGAGATAGGAGTGGAAGAGCAAAGGATTTAGGATGGAAAGGGGTGAATTGAATGGTAGAATGGATGAACCCCTGTGTTGAATATGGAATATGGAAGATGTTGGAAATTGGGTGAAAATGTAGATGGGTTGTGTTTATTCTGTTGAAATTGCAGGTGATGAAAGGATGTCGTTGGGTGATGAAAATGGAAGAGGAAGTTGAGCGTGATTGGGTTTTGTCTATTTGAGGGTTTTTTTGTGTATTGTCCCTGTTCTTGGGTAAAATGCTTATGGAATGATAATGGAGGGTGAAGTAGAGACGTGAACACGGATATGGAAGAGAGAGATTGGAAACTATTAATATGGAAGAGAGAGAAATAACTGACACAATAAAGGAAAGAGAGGAGAAAAGGTACTGATTCATTCGCCACGTCAGCACGGAGTTAACGCTGTTGATGCTAACTTCACGGATAGGACTTCATTCATACAATTTTTAAACCTTTGGGACTCAATCTATGCATTTTTAAAATCGGGTACTAAACTGAAAAAAATCACTTAACATAGGGACGAAGTAAGCATTTAAGCCATCCAGATAATATGACACTGTGTAAGACATACAAATAAATTTTACTTACATTTTTCATCACTACCATTGATCCCTCCATAACCTTTATCATTTCATGCTCACCTTTAAAAACACATCCTTTCATTTCTAGCTCACTAAAGGATATCAAGTGCTGCTTTAATTTGGGTACAATCCTAACTTCATTAAGAACTCTCTTAGTTATAGTATGTAGACTAAACTCAATGGTTTCAACTTTAATGATTTTATAACACCTGTTATCACCAAGGAGAATTAAATCTCCTTCAAGTCTTGTAAACTCCTCTAACCATATAGATAAATAGGTTTCATTTTTTTGTATGAGAAACTAGAATGCATTATCCAGTTGCAATAATCAATACTACTTGAAACCATAAAGGCTTTTGACAATTCATAAATATCTTCCACCAAATTTGTCAGATAATCTACAAAAACTAGATGGTCTACTAGATCTAGACAATCTATCAAGATTGTTAGTATTCTCATGCTTTTCAAGATAGAAGCTTATATTGTGACATTCCCTTTTGCCATGGAAACATTTGATATTCAATGCACCTTTGTGAGACCTTGACTTTGACCTCTTTGTGTGGACTTGAAGAATTTAGCATACATGTAAGCCCATCAATTCCTTATTTCAAAACCCAAAAGTTTACAAAAACACAAGTTTATATCAAATACATTTAGCTATCTCGAGGAATAAAACATGTATACAAAATTGTCCTACAATATGAGGGTTTATCTACGCGTATGCTATTAGGAAGCATCCTCTGAACTTGTTGCACCATTTACTCACATGCACCAACATAGTCATAATAAATGGAAACCACAACTATAGAGTAGAAGGTTAAGCGACCTTTGAAAAACATATACACAAAATAATCAACAATAATTAGGTTCATGCATACATATAAATGTTCATTCATTGCACAAATACATCATCCATGATGTGTAGCATCCAACACATGCAACAAGCCTACTCATGCCATGCATCCTCTATATGTACATGAAACTCAGTTCCAAAAGATTAGGAGCAAGAGAATGCACACACATGATCGTGCCCTCGCAGCTTTGTAAGACCTTTATTGGAAAGAGTTACTTTACCAAACCCGTGTGACAAGATTAATATCTTGTGATCTATCCTGTTCCAACCATTTTCATGTTTTGAACTCATATCATAAAGATCTCCAACAACTTTCACAACATAGTCACATTTCTCTAAATGGTATTGGTCTCTTACTCGAGTCAAGATAACTCGCTTATCAATCCCTATTCAAATGCTCCTTAACCACTACATTAATGGTCTTTCCCTTTGGAATTTTGACTCTAGGTCCATGCTTAAATCCACCTCATCCAAAAATCACTTGTATATGTATGAATTTCTCGAACTACAATCTTGGTTCCCTTTAAGCCTTCAACTTAAGCACCACGATAGTTTTTCGCCTAGCATAGGCACTACTCAACCCAATAGTCCATATATATACATGTGACTCTACATACTCGTGAATTGGGTTCAGAACTGCCTTTGGTAAGAGTTTTCTAGTGAGAACCTTGTCTGGTACCTCACTAGATAACCAATCATCTTGTAGTCCACTTGTCTAATAGCGTAAGGTAACATCTAGCGGGAACCTCATCTAGACGACCACTTGTCTAATAGCCTAAGGAAGTGTATGGTGGAAACCTCGTCTTGTACCTCACTAGAGGTCCACTTGTCTAATAGATCTTTATTTAGTCAGGAAATTTCTGGTTTGGCATTGTTCACTAGACTTCCCTAGCAAGTAACTCCAAACCCCATACTCCTTCCACACAACTCTAGACTCATTCAACCCCTTCTTTGTTATAGGATACACTAGTTCTTTCCCTGATGTACCTATAACCCCCCTCTTGTATTCCCCTTAAAACCATACCTTTGTAGGTCCTTTACTAGAACTACCTAGAGTTCATGATTGTGATTCAAGGTTAATAGAAACACAACTATCATGTTCCATACTCATTTCAACAACACATATTAACATTCAAGCATGTAACAAATAGAAACACTAAAATTTCATAGCATACCATTACTCATTTCATAACTTTATCATCACAAAACATTAAAAACATAATAATCATCACCTGACATACAACATATCAGCACATATTTCACAACCTCAATGTCACAACACATGAAGCATTACAACGAAACAACTAATGAACCAATGTTAACTTCCCTTACTTCTCAACTCGATATCTCTAAGGACACCACACCACTCACGAGCTTGCCCATCTTTCTTCTCCACCTAGAGCCTTCCTTAAACCAAGAATCTGAGTACAAGGCCCGAATTCCAATGTTGTGATTCTACAAGCACAACCAGGTTCAACGAAGAAGATATTTAGAGAGAAAAAAGAGAACTGAACAAGACTAAAAGAAGAGAATAAAAGGAAAATGAGACATGAAACTTGGCCTAGAATTACTTTTCAAAAAGGACACCACAATACCTTTGTTGTGCTCTACACTTGTGCCCAAACGAAAGGAAAAAATGTACCGCAATACTATTAAGATAAATTTTTTTACTCAAGAAGGACAACAACATATCAAAGTGGCAGACCATATATTCCCTATAGATCTTTTCTCTTTATGTGTCTCGTATTTGCCTCCACTCTCAACTTCTCCAAAACATAAGACCTCGTCTAGCAAGCATAGCCATGCAACGTCACAATGAGTGCATCTAGTCTAACTCACAACATCTATTGCCTCATCCAATGGTTGAATATCCACCCAGTGCAGGCACATTAGTTATCTACTCAATGCAACCACACTTGGCGTTTGACTAGTGTTCCTACATTGGTCACCCCACTCCTAACTACACACGTCTAGCCATACTCATTTAACACAACTTCATAACCTTATTTTAGTGTTGCTCAGTTAACCATATGCCTCATCCAACAATGACTCACCTGCTCCACTCCAGTTATTCCCAAGGTCTTTAAAACTTTCATTTCATGTGTTTGGGAGTCTTACACACAAGACAAACATCAAGTGCTTTGGTTTAATACACAAGCTTAAACACAAAACTTCTTATGAAGGGTTGTTTTCTTTGGAAAGAGGTTTTAAATGCAAATTGATCAATTAAGTCTTTATGTAATTGAGTAATTGGTTCTTGATTTGTCTCCATATAACAAGAACAAAACAATTGATTATCATTTTTTATTATAGATTGACAGAAAGAAAAACAAAATGAGTTTATACTTGGTCTATAAGAATAATTGATTAACAAGTTTAATAGTCGACTACTATGTTTTTAAGCTTTTCCATAAATGATGAAGAATAAAATAATCTATTGAATGTGGTAACATAATCTATTAAAATGGAGAACATATTTTATTAAGAGTCACTTTTTAAATGATCTTTTTCAATCAATTAATGGCTTAAGATATCGATTAAATTATCTTTTCTAAGTGGTGTTTCAAAATTTCTATAGAGTAATTCTTTGACATAATACTTAAGAATGTTTTCAAAAATTACGAAAAACAATCTTAAACATTTAAAGTAATCAAACTGAATTCTTCTCACATTGTTCCAAGAATGCATTCAAGAAATCCTACAATTATGTTAGTGTTGAAACTTTACTTATGGTTTCTTGTTTTGTGTACTTGGTAACTTATTTTCATTAGTGAGGTTTTGGGTTAATCCTATATTGATTTCTCTTGATCTTTCAGGGGTTGAATTTTTGTCCTCTTTCAAGGTTTTCAAAATTTGTTTGTTGTATTCTTTTGGTGTGGTATAAGGTTAGAACATATCTCCTTGAGTGTGTTCATGGTTTGATTTGCTTATGCCCTATATTGTATATGGTTCACATGTTTTTACTACTTATAAATGACATTCAAAGTTATAAAGTTGAATAACTAAGATTGGATTAGATGTAGAATGTTTTTTTATTTGAACTAATATAACTATATATGGAATCTTTCTCATACCTTTTAGTCTTTTCATTTTGTGTGCAATATTTATCAATCTCGATTCCTCAATCAATTGCATGTGGTTTTTAATTAGATTTGTTTCCAAAAATGTTAGGAAGGGATTAATCTTTTCAAGAAAGTTTTAAAACTAATTCATCACCGTCTTGATTTAGCTTAGCCATAATTTATTTTTCAAGAGTTTGTACCTCTAGTGTTATGATTGGTAAATCCCCTACCCATTTGTTACAAGGTCATTTTCACTATATTATACGACTTAACGTCAAACTTTATTCATCTCTTTCGAGCTCACATCCTTTTGAACCTCTTCAAAAGGGAGAACATCTCTTTTGTACAAGGTTTCCTTAAAAATGATCATACATCTTAAACAACAAACACAACAACAACAATGCTTGATCGTCATTATCAATTTGAATTACAATGTTCTCGAAATGTAGAATAAGCTTAGTAAATCTATCCAACTTTTTGCTAATTGTCTATTCACTACTCCTTTTGTACAAGTATAACGCTTTCTGAAGATACATGTGATTAACTAGGGATTTTTTCATGTAAAAGATTTTAACTTTTCCCATAATCTTGTTGTGGTCTTTTCCTTTGACACTTTTCTCAAGATTTTATCATTAATATTAAGAACAATAACATTGTAAACTTCTCCAACAACATTTTCTTGTCCTTTTCTATGTGTCATCAACATTGTTCGTTGATGCAATTGTTTACTTATCCCTTATGATATCGTTAAACTATTGTATTACTCTTGCATTCTTATCTCTTATAAATTTAAGAAATTGGAATATTAATTAGTTGTGAAAAAAAAGAATTGTCCACATTGGCAACAACATCTTTCTTTGGTGGTGTCTTCTTGAAACATCTTATAAAGTTCTATGTAATGTGTTGAAATACATATGCATTTTTAATACATATGTATTTCTTTGGTGGTGTCTTCTTGAAACATCTTATAAAGTTCTATGTAATCTGTTGAAATACATACGCCTTCTTAATATGTGGTTCATAAGATATACAAGTCATCTTGTAACTTGACACACCTCCTTTAGGTTCCTTTTAGAAAAGAATCAACCATTAATTATTTCATCTTAACGATGGAGATTATGTTTTTATGTCAAGTACCTCTCACTAATAAAACTCTTATTATCATACAAAAACAATTTATCAACTTAAAGAAGACAGTGAAACTCATCAATACATAATTTTAAGAGTTACTTATGTTTTTAATCCCTAAACTTTGACATAAAATTAAAATTTGTCAATTTCTCAAGCATTGATACAATTTGATCCTCCAACTATGAAAATGAATAAATATATATAGTCTTCTTAATCCAACTAAGTTAAATTTTTTTAAGACGTCAAACAATATTTCAAATTAACGTTTGAGCTGTTTATACTGTTTGACATGTTCCAACTTAAATATCAGTCTGGAACGCATTTAACACAGAAAAATTATCCAATTATTCATCATAATACTTTAAATGCGATTCATCATGTCATATATATATATATATATATATATATATATATATATATATATATATATATATATATATATATATATATATATATATATATATATATATATATATATATATATATATATATATATATATATATATATATATATATATATATATATATAAGGGTTTGCTAACTTATGTAACCTCTTAAAGTGTAGTACATTTTAGTTAACAAAAAAATCCGTATTCGTAAAAAAAGACATACTTTAAACTTACAGGTATTTTAATATAAGAGATAAGAAGAGAAAATATTTTAGAGAAAAATTCCTATTCATAAAAAAAAGACTGTTACGTTGTCCGGAAATATTTTTCAGAAGAGAAAAATCGTTATGTGAAAAGGGATTCCAGAAGGGGTAAGTCATTGTCGAGAAAATGGATTTCTAAAGTCAGCTCTTAAAAATAAATCTAAAAACATATTTTCCGCTGAAAACAATATTTCGGAATATACTTTTCACCTTCGTACATATAACCACATCAAAACACAACAAAAAATGAAGCTCCTGCACATTGTACTAAATGATTTAACATGAACAAATTATTGAAGAGAGTTATGAACAGAGAAAATTATTATTGTTGACTTTGTCCCTTTATTCAGAAAAGAGACTGATGTTCGTTCCCTTTCGAATGTTTCATATTGATTAGCATATTTTCCTTTCATTTTTGTAAAAAGAATAAAAATATTCTAACAAATTACACATCTTCTAGATTTGAGCAGATTACATAATATTGTGTAGTTTCCAAGAAAAACTGCATTAATACAGAAGTGAAATTAAGAAAAATAAAACGCACTGAATTTCAAATTGGATTTTAAACTTAATAAATTTATTAGCATCAGGCTCATAGTTTAACTTCTACTCCTTTGTTGATTTCTATGGTTTTATAAAAATTATAAACATGATGTTGTCATTCTGATTTATCATTTGTCGCAAAAGTGAAATTAAGAAAAGCAAAACGCATTAAATTTGAAATTGGAATTTAAACTTAATAAATTTGTTACCTTCATGTTCATAGTTTAACTTTTACTCCTTTCATTTTTATAGTTTTATCAAAATTATAAATATGATGTTGTCACTCTGATTTATCATTTGCCGCAAAAGTGAAATTAAAAAAAACAAAACACACTCAATTTCAAATTGGAATTTAAACTTAATAAATTTGTTACCATCACGCTCCATCCTTTCATTTCTATGATTTTATCAAAATTGGTATTAAGAAATTAAATGTTTTGCAACTATTATGGGTTGATGCTAACATATTTTCATGAGAGGTTTCTTATTTTCTCTTAGTTTTGAAATTATTGAAGTTATTATAGACTTTAGTTTTTTTATAAATTTAATATAATAAAATGTTAAATTTGATGGTAACTTTTCGCATATCATACTTTTAAATTTAATTTGGAAGACTGTTATTCTAAATATGTTAAGTATTTGCTAAACATAATAAAAAAAATCGTAAAAATCATGTCGAAGCCATTTTCATAAACAAAATTAAATTATTCTGTTTTATGTATTAAAGTCCGGCAGCAGGATTTTATATTTGAAAGAGTAATTAAGTTTATTTCTGTAAATAAATGTGACGGGTATATTGAAGGATTGTGTTTTTTCTTGAGTTAAAACCAAACCAAATTCTAATTTAGGTTGAACAGTAATAAAATTAAAATCCGTAGAAATTTAGATAAAAAGATAAATTAATATAAACTAATCAGTGGATAGAATTAAGAAAAAGTTGTTTTTGGGTGTGGAAAGAAAAGTCATAACCGTACATAATATTATCAGTGTACTTTAAAAAAATATTAAAAAGATGTACCAAAATATTTATCATTCATTAAAACAAATCTACTGTAAATGATAATTATTATGTGTTACGAATGATCCGTAGCCCTTTTGTACAAACTTTTGAGTGTTTGAAAATTTGGGTATGTTTGATTGGATGGGACGAGAGTGAAGTAAAAAGAAAATGAAAATTAACAATGGATGAAGCTTGGATATATCAACCCTCATATATGTGTGAATAATAATTTAATTTACATACTCATACCCGAAATTTACTTATGTATACAATCAATAACAAAAATTAAAAAAACATTACGAAATTTTACTCTTAAATGAACGATGTCATTGAATTTTAATGTTAAAACATATTTAATAGTTTGTCGAACATTCTTCTTCAAAAGTTGCATGCACTAATTTATTATTATTGTTTAATACTAGCAAAAAATATAGACACTTTCGCGATATATTCACACTTTTTTATCCTGCTATCTTATTTTAATAAATTACTAATTTTAATTTTAGATATATTGAATAAAATATTTGTATTACTATTATTATTTTATTTTTGTTACTTTATTTATCATATCAATATCAATATGCATTTCGATTTCAGTACGGGTACTAATTTCTCTCTAACTTAAACATGTTGTACTGGGAATTTAAAACATTAAAAATAAATTAGAAAAATGTCTTCTTTTCATTTTTTGACCAGTTATTGAATTTATAATATGTCGTTTCCGTAAAATAAACTAAGTTTTCTTCTTAAATTACTTAGTTTACATTAAAATTAAAAGTTCTTAAAAACATAACAATGTAAACAATTGATCCTAACCATAAAGGTATGCAAATATAAATCATGTCATTCATTTGTCTAATAATAGGAGTTGTTTAATTGCATAAACATAAATATTTAATTAGTTAAATATAGGTTTAAATATTATAGTGTAGTTTTTTTTATGTGATTATAGCTTTTTTTAATAAAAGCTTATTAATTTTTAACTTTTTGAGAAATTCTTGGTCAGTCATTATGAATGTTATACTTTTCTCAATTTTTATAAATTGTTTTTACGAAATCGAGATAAAAGATTAAGATTAAGAAATAAATTATTTAATCTGATTTGTTTTTAATAGTCACGAGCTGATCATCTTAAGGTTATCTTTTTGTTGTCCGAGAATTCAAGTATTATTTACATCATCAGTCTAATCTTTGTAATAACTATTCATAATAACGAACTTGTAAAATGAATCTATTTATTGATTTATTGTGACTTACTCTATTTCACCTTAATTTAAGTCTTTAATTTTGTTCAATTAGGTATTTTTTAGTAATGTTGTTTAAATAGTTAACTGTATATGAATACTACAAATCATGTATCAGGTTGTTTTTTTGCTATTTTTTTTAAAAAGATTTTTATTTTAATTTTCTTAAAATTTTCTTTTTTTAATTTTTTTAATTTAATCTCTATATTTATTATTTTTTCTAATTCAGTCTCAATCTTTTTAAAATAGATCAATTTTATCACTTTTTAAATTGAAACAAAATTTAATTTAAGTAAATGTTATATTGATATTTTTATTAAAATTGATATTTTTATTAAAATTGACATTTTTATTAGTTAGTATTTCTGAAATTATTTTTAAATCAACTATAATAATTATATTATAACATTATAGTTAGAATTGGTTTAAAAAAATTTCAAAAATATTAAAAGAAATATATGTATATTTCCTCTTTAAAAGGTTAACGATTTTCACGTATTAGTTCTTTTATCAATTTTATTTGTGTTTGATTATCTATATTTAAAAGGTTAACGATTTTCACGTATTAGTGTAAGGACTTGGATTTGAGTCAGCAAAAAGGGGATGACAAGTGGCAAAAGATGAGAGGTTGAGTACTTTAAAATAAAATTACATTAGTTTTGAAACATTGATTTTTAACTCATTCCTCTTGTCTGAGAAACCATTCCTCTTCCTGCAAGCTCTCTCCTCCCCCTATATCTTCTCCCTTTCCATTCTTCACACTGAACCATTAAATTCTCGATTAGGTGCCGTCCCAACGATCACAAAGTAGCGGGTCTTGCTCTTAGTCGATCCTTTTCTCTAATCATAACCGGTAAGAAAACCCCCTTTCTCATGTGCCCTAGGGTTGTAAGCATGTGATTGAACTTGTTGCATGCAACCCATTTCGTTTTCTTCCATAATCTAGCTTCTATGTGGTGCTAAGATTCGTTTTCTATCATCAATTGATGATTTATAGGTGATTCTAACATTTTGAAAGTGCAAGCAAGTGGTCTAGGGTTCCTACTTGAGCTTGGTTGTCTACACTTAAGGTAAGGGGAGCTAGTTCTATTTTTGATTTTACTGTGTGGAGTGAATGCATGATAAAATTTTGAAATGGTATGTTGTGGAAGCATGAACTTGGTTCTAGTAAACTTGAAATGCATGTATGGAAGTGTGTGTTATGTGATTTTGGTGATTGATGTCTATAAACTGTTTGGAATGACTTAGAATGATGGAATTGTGTATGTTGGAACTGTTTTGGCGTGAAAATTCTGTGGTAGTACTGTTAGAAAGGAAATAAAGTGTCTTTAGAGTCAATTTTAGGCCATTTTAGAGGAAGTGAGGTAGGGATTTTGAGTAAATGAAGGCTGCAGTGTTCCTGGACTGTTTGGGCAGCCTAGACAAGTCCATTGTGACTTGTTAGAAGCATAACAGTAGTTGAAAACAGGTTCCAAGTAGTAGAATTGGATTTGGGTACCTAAGTTGTGAAAATTGGTGTTTTAGGGTTGAATTTGAGTATGAATCACTTTAGAATGGAATTAGGAATGTTTATAATCAATTAGGTAAGTCCAATCACGGATAAAACAAGAATTAAGGGTGTTAGAAGTTGATAAAAATGGTTGGAAATGGTAAGGGGAAACTCTGGCCTCATTCTGCATAATTCTGCAGAATTCTGCAGAGAGACAAGAACTGACCGTTCGTCCATGTCTGATTTGGACGATCGGTCATGCACCGACTGAACTGACCGTTCGTTCAGATGTTGCTATAGCGTTAAGACACTTAACGTTCGTCCTTGGATATGCGTCAGGAATCAGTTAGCGTTCGTCCATTGGAATGTGTTAGTGATAGTTAGCGTTCGTCCTTGAGCCAGTGTTAGTAATCAGTTAGCGTTCGTCCTAGTGATGTTAGCGTTCGTCCTAGTGATGTTAGCGTTCGGTCTGGATCATGTGTTAAGTGATAATAGCGTTCGGTCTTATACTCTCAGGTAGCAAGTGTTAGCGTTCAGTCATGATGAGGCTTGGTATTGAAGCGTTCGTCCTAGTTATATTAGCGTTCGTTCTCGATGAGGTTCGTCCTCGGGACTGGTCATGGGTAGCGTTCGGTCATGATGAGGCTTGATATTGAAGCGTTCGTCCAAATAGGATTCGTCCAAGTGCTTTTGACGTTCGTCCAAGTAGTTCGTCCAAAGGGTTAGGACGTTCGTCCAAACAGTGTCCGTCCAAGGGCTTTTGGGCGCTCGTCCAAGTAGTTCGTCCAATGGGTTAGGACGTTCGTCCAAACAGTGTCCGCCCAAGGGCTTTTGGCGCTCGTCCAATTAGTGTTCGTCCAGAGATGATATTTTCTGTTATGTTTTCTCTCATTCCAGTAAGTTATGGTATTTAAATATTTCGGTTACAAATTACGAATGCATCTTCATGTGATCCAGATTGGTTGAAAGTGTATGGTTATAAGTGGTTTGTGATGTACATTGTTGATCCAAAAGGAATATCATGACATTTAAAATGGTCGGATTTAATCGGAAATTTAGATCTCTCGGTGGGATCAGTTAGTGTATTGAATGAATGTGAGAGGCTTCCATATGGGGGGTTATCCCTAACACTCCAACGGTCTTTCATTCTCACTTAGAGAGGATTGACGCGTGTGGTGGGAGTAGTGGGAGGTCCTAGGGTAGACGCTATCACTGGAGGTCTATTCCGCGGTAACGGATTAGCCTTGTGTATGGTCGGGTGGAACCCCTCGGCAATGGCTTTGCAAAGCAGTAGAGGCCATCACAAGTGCACAACCCGCCCCAGCTCTACATACATTTTATGTCCGGACGTGTCTAGAGTCTTAACATGATAGGATGCTTGTCTTGATGAGTTTTATGAAATAAATGCTTATGTTTATGATGACTTATGTGTATGGATATTCTGGTAAATGCTAGATTGGTTGAAAATGAATTGTATGATTGTTTGAGACCTAGCTCACCCTTGCATTTGTATGTGTTGCATGTGTTTGCTTTCCCCCTTGCGATGATCATCCAATCCTTTGGATGTGAGCAATAGGTGATGATGTACCTTTGGAGCAAGCTTTGGAAGTTGAGGATGACCCAGCACCTAGTGCTTAGGATTTCTACCAGCTCTTATGTTAAATAGCTTTTCATTTTGAAAGACTTCTAGACTTCATTTTATCATGATCCGTCATTTCGGAAAACTTTTTAGGTCCCTTTAAAATTTCATTAGTCTTGTATTTTGGAGAATTATGAACTTGTACTTAAGTTTTAAAGTTTTCCAGCCAGACTTGGATAACTGTACTCCTTAATTCCATCTATTGTGTACCCTTAACTGCTTTCTATTATTATAATCGATGCATTCTACGTATATACATTACTATATATTTTGGGATGTCACAATTAGTTCTTTTATCAATTTTATTTGTGATTGATTATCTATATTTTGTTGTAGACATACACGTCTCAAGAAATTTTTTTATTCGTGATCTTTATTATTTTATTGTCAATTTTACAACAAATTTTAGTAAATATAATATATATATATATATATATATATATATATATATATATATATTCAATAAAACAAGATGTTAAAAAGTTGAAAATAAAATAAATGTAACAAAAACACGTTACAACTAAGTCATTTAAAGGATGTTAATAAATAATAAATGAAATTATGAAAACGAAAATGAGACAACAAAAAATTATTAAGAATAAAAAAAATATAAAAGTTTATTAACCACCAAAAACAAAAAATAAAACCTAAAATTAAAATTCAATTAAGAACTACAACAGGAGAAATATTATTAAGGATTATATACGTTATTCACAAACAAGGACCAAACATTTTGAGTCTAACTATACTAAAAATATTAGAAGAATAATTTCACACTACCTGAAGTACATCACAAATAACAAGTAGTTAACGAAACAAAAGAATTATTTTTAGTAACTATATTATTAGAATATAACTATTATACTTAGTTTAAAAGTAATTCCAAATACACTATCTAATAAAAATATCAATTTTAATAAAAATATTAATATAATATTTATATAAAAACTAAAATTGTCTCGGTTTAGAGAGGGACACATTTTTTTTTAAAAAAATAGAGACTGAATTAAAAAAAATAAAAGATTAAATTTTAAAAAATTTAAAATTTAAAAAAATTTAAAATTTAAAATTTAAAATTTAAAATAAAAAATTAAAAAATAGTAAAAAAGCTATGGAATAACACATGTCATACATTGTTCATATGTCATTAACTATTTAACCGACATTAAGAAAAATAACTTAATTGAATAAAATTAAAAAAAAAATGACTTCTTTAAACAAAAGAAAGAAAAAACCACATTGAAAAAACTAGACAAAAATAAGAACCAAAGCAATATTTAAGTCTTCAAAATTCTTAAAAAATATATAAAGATAAAAAAGTTAATTATTTAGACTTTATTTATATGAAATTATTATTTGTCTAATCTTAAAAGTATTTTCTTTCATAGAATTTTACTCAACCACTAGTATAAAAATATCGTATAATATCGGTGATTTTCGGCCTATCACATCGAATTCGAGACCGACGTCATATCAGGAGACGTTAAATTGACGTTGGATTTAAAAAAATCGACAGTTAATTGACGTCAGACATAGAACAATCCGACGTCAAACATAAAGCAAAATTGACGTTGGATATTGCTCTATGTCCAATGTTAATTTATGATTTTTTTTAAAAAAAATGGTCAATATTTTCTTCCACTTAAACCATGAAAAATCAATATACAACACAAAAATACACCACAAAAATTTCCAAAATTTTAGAAGTAGTAATAACCAATAAAACTACAATAACCAATGAAAATGCAACAACCAATACACAAAAAAATAAAAAATGAAACTAATCATGAAGGTGAGACAATAGACAAGTGTCACTGTGAGGGTGAGGAGAAGACATCCACCGCCGAAGAGGGAAAAAAGAGAACTTAATGGTGCTCCAAATGGTATCTATGCACAAAACTAATCGGTTAAAGTGAAAAGAAATCATACATAAAGTCATCAATCAAGGGTTTTTTGTGTTAAGTGGAAGAAACATTACCTTTGGTGGTCGCTAAAGAGAACTCAACGATGCTTTAAATGGTGTCTATGCACGAAACAAATCGGTTAAAATGAAAAGAAATCATACATATAAAGTCATCAATCAATGGACATTTGTGTTAAGTGGAAGAAACATTACCTTTGGTGGTCGCCAAATGCTTCCCTAGAGACGTTCGACCCGCAATGAAGAAAGTGCGCACAAAAATAGTGAAACAAGTGTTCTTTCTTGCACTCTTAAAATATGTTCACGCTCAAATTAATGTTTGTTCCTCTTACAACAAACGTCTAGTGGGTCTCTTAAAATATTTTGTGCTCAATTTTTTATGAATTTGAAAATTGAAAGACGTATGTTCTTTCTCCAACTGACTTCAAAAAGGCAATTAACGTCTGTTTCTCTAACCAACTGATGTCTAACGAGTCCTTAAAATATTTTCGCACTCAATATTTTATGAATTTGAAAACTAAAAGACGTCTGTTCTTTCTCCAACATACTTCAATTAACGTCTGTTCCTCTAACCAACCAACTTCAATCGTGTGATTTATTTGCAATATTGTCATCGGTCATTTTTAACGTTGTACTAGTGAATGTTTATTTTTTTCATATAGAGTACAATAATCTTATCCAATAAAATTTTTTATTTTAGTAATATTTTGTTTTATGCATTATTTTTGAGTTGGTGTTATTTGAAGATTTGCATTTTGGTTTGCATGTGATGCTTTTGACCTGAATATAACTTTGAATATCATCAATCTTTTGACTTTGAATATCATCAATTTCCAAATCATGTGTATAACTTAAAGAAAGCTATATGATCTTAAACAAGTACTAAGATAGTGGTGTAGAAGGGTTAATAACTTCCTTCTATATGAAGATGAATAATCTTTTGTCACTAATGGTTTTGTTTATGTGAAAATTTTGTTTCAACTATGTAAGGAGAATTTGATATGTGGATGATTAGTTAACTAAATTCTTTCTTAATACATTAAGTTATGGAAATCAGTTTGAAATGGAGAACTACAAAGAAGTTGCTACACCTATGTCTACAAATTGTTACTTACATTATGATGAAAAATGAGTTGTTATTGTTGGCACAACAAATTCAAAGAGCTAATTGGATGATTGATTTACTTCGCAACAAGTAAACCTAGTATTGTGTTTAGTGTGTCTATGAGTGTAAGATAACAATACAAACCCAAGGAGTGACACCTAGGGTGATCATTAGAGAAGAGAGAAATTGTGCATACTAGTTTTTGGAGAAGAAGAAGTGAGGAATAAAAGTTGCACTCAAAATTTTCAAAACTCATTTACATTAGACTACTTGTGGTCAGACATTTACATAAGAGCCCTTAGCTCCATGACGTAAATGAGACCTTTTACGTCTGATCACAAAGAATTTCACGTTAAAAATATGTCCTTATTTATGCTTTTTTGACATATAATTCATTATAGTTAGATGTAAATAATGTGACATAATTGATCCATCTTTCCCTATCACTAGTTAGCATACTTGAAAGTATACCCATATAGCTCAAGACTTTTATTATTACCACAATCCCATATAACATCTTTCACATCCCTTCTTTAGAAGACATTATCAAACTCATGTTTTCGTATGCAAGGATTTGCATAAATTTACAATATTCACCGTTGGTATACTAACATAACCTTCGCAAACCTCATTCGAAAAATAAATGCTTTGACCTGTGATTGCATTTTCCTCTTTCATCAATTCACTATCACGTAAAAGTAAGTTGAGTTAACATTTATTTATATAATCATTTTATCCATTGATTTTTTATTCAAAATGAATTCATCGCACAAGCCAAATTTGACATTTGTTTTTGTAAGAGCTTCCTTATTTTACAATCTTCTTGTGACAGTGTTTTTGTTATAAAAGCTAACAAAGACATGATATAGGTATACTTCCTAAGGCATGTATATTCACTGTCTTGACGAACTTATCCATGATATGTTCTGCAAGTCTCCCAAGATACAATAGAAACTTTTTGGATATCTCTAAGGATTTCAGAACTAGTAATAAACTCTCATAAAGTGTAAATAACCCAAGATTTTAAGAAAATATAGAAAGAGGAGAAAAAGAAAATGAGAGAAGACAAATGGAGAGAAAGCCTTGAAAGGTGTGTCTTTAGAGGAACATTTGACACCTATTTATAGGTGTAGAGAAGGCTTGTCCAGTATGGTCACAAGCTAGAGGAGACTAATATCCCCCTCGACTTGTTGAGGAGAAATATGTAACAACCTAAACTGTTCTCCGAGATTTGTGGATCACAATGATGAAGATGAAAAAGTTGAGCAATGGATGAACCAACACCTATGGTTGCCAAAAAAAGGAGAAGAATATCTTGTACTCGCACTATGTTCTTTATCTCTCTTTGAAAGATTTAAAAAAATTGCAATTTTTGTTAGCAACAAAGGAAGAATTGAAGTCAAAGAAGTTTTGATGATGAAGCTAACTTTGTGTTTGAAGATTACAAGAAACTATATTATTCAATTTTTTGTTTAATTTAAAGCTTTTGTAATAAGTTATTTGTAGTTATATTAGATTTAGCATAGAAAGATGCACAAATAGTTTGGAGAAAGCATAAAGAAAAAACATTATTTAAGAAACACACTTGAATAATCGATTATCACTTAATCGATTATCCCACTTAACTTTAGTATTGGAAAAATGCCTCTAGAATAATCGATTATCACTTGATATTATTAATTATCCCAAAGAGAATTTATTTTTGAAAAATCCTTTGAAATAATTGACTATCACTTGAAATAATCGATTATCAACGGCAGTTACAAGAAGAATTTTCAAATTTTGATCTATTTTCAAACTTGAATCTCTAAATATTTTATCTCTGAGCATTTTCAAAGTACTTAATCTTTCTGATAAGTTTTAGTGCTTTTAAAAAGAAACTCTTTATGCTTTAAGTGTGAGCTTGTAAACCTTTATGTTCGTAGAAGGAAGTCCTTTCATTAGTGTGTTTAAGTGAGTGCACATCTGTTGTTGCAAGGATTAAGTTGTTCATGCTTTTATGTGTGAAAAGGAAGTGATAATCATCTCTTGTGTGTTCACAAGAGGTGAACTCTAACCTTTACTCTACTCAGTAATTTGTAAGTGTTGGTTATTTTTGAGTTATTAGTTAATCACTCTTTTAGATAGATTAATAACTAGACATAGGATCTTTTGACTTGAGCCAATATAAAATCACTTGTACAAGTTTTTCTATCTCTACTTTTTTTAACTTTCCTATCCTTGTTTGAAGTAAACTATTTTTCTTATAAAATTAGTTTATGAAAAGGGATCTTTTTTAAAAAGGCGTAGTTTTTTTATTAAAGAAATCAATTCACCCTACTCTTGGCCTTTGTCTGCCCACGAACATTCCATTGCGTGACTATAACAATTGTTATCAGAGCTTGCTTTGATAATTATTCAAAAATTTATGAAAAGGATGAGACAAAGCAAAACCTATGTTAAAGGTGCCTCAATCAACAGACCCCCCACTTTTTACTAAGCTGACTAGGGTTATCTCGACTTTGTTTTTGAGTGATTTTTCAATTTTTCTCCTTGGATGAGTGAGTTTCCTCATCATTGGTAGTGTTTAATGCATGAAAAGACATCTTAGTTAATTCAATTGTATAGGCCAAAGTCTAGATAGGTGGTTCAGTTCAATTAACTCATTAAGTTATAATCCATTAATTCCTAGTCAAAGAATTTAGCATAATAGATAAGAAATCGAAAAACGTAATTCATTTATTAATAAAAAAATATTACAGTATTAAAAAAGCATTACTATAATAAAAAAGTTCCTCATTCATTAATAAAAAAACATTACAAAATAAGAAAGACAATACTCGAGGTTTGATTTGTCCCTCTAGGTGTCCTACTGGAGCGTTAATGTTGTCAAATATGTCCCTAAAAACGTGCGTAGATCTCGGATGTCGTTGATAACTTGTGTCAGCATTACAAAACAACTCTCTTGCACAGAGGGAGACGCTCAGTGGACATCACGCATTCCATGGGCATCCTCTCTTTTAGAACCCAGTTTCCATGTGCACTCATGCCACTTCAGAAAATTGACAAAAAATAATAAACTTTATAACAATGATGGTTCCATAACACTTAATTAACAATACACAAACCTAAAATTATTTGATTTGCACTTACATTGCTATTAGATGGTTCCATTTATCTATATTGACAATAACAACACGCAAGTAAAGAATCAAAACAGAACTTTCACCAATACCAACAAAATCTCCTACAATAACATATACAATAAATTCATCACCAACAACCTTTACAAACCAACATAAAACAAAGTAAAACGACATGCACAAAATCATTTAACAAGTTCTTAGAAAACTCATTTATCAATAAGAAAATTAACACTAAGAGAAATCATAACCCATGACTGTATGGTTCTACTCACCTCGATGGTGCGAAAGACTCTTTTTTTCACTGAACAACACCCAAACCTTTGGGAAAGGAGATACATTTACTCCTTGATCGAGAGTGCGAGAGAGGTGAAATGCGAAAATGCTTGTGGAGCAACGTTGATGGAGATGACCTTCGAGGTCTCAATAGGTGACAAAGAAAGGGGAAATGGCAAGAGGGAAAAAATGGTGAGAAAGAAACACATGAGAATATGTTGTGAGAGAAAAGACTACTAAGAACGGTGGAGAAGCGAGAGAGAAGACTCAGAAACACATGAGCGAGAAAAAGAGAGCTTTCAAATTGAGAGAAAGAAAATGAACGACTTTTTTCAAATAAATTTTGAGAAACCACGAAACTATTTTTACTTTTGAAAACACTTTCCACGTAAGATTTCAGTTTTTAAAAAATCATTTCAAACGGATCAATAACTAGTGACGTTATCAAAATATTGTCATGACATTTGAAGAAACTTTATCTTTATCCATGAATTATTAACCCTTAATTGTTATATGAATCAATTATACTTTTATTAGTATTTATTTTTTATATACTTTATGCACTTATATTAAATAAGAGAAAAAGTAGAAAAAATATTAAAATGTTAAAAAATAATTTCAATATAAATGAAGATATAATATATTTTTAATATGTAAGCATTATAATTAAAATCAAAATTTAAATCGTAAATTCTAAAATACTATATTTTTACATAACAGTTACAAGTTTGATTTCAATTTAAAAGTGTACGAATTGAAAAATTGTCAAAATGAATTACAAAATGATAATGCAAATTAGCTTTATGTTTGCTACTCAAAACACGAATGGCTCTATGTGACACTGCGTAATACGCGTTTTTCTATGTCGACAACATTCTTATCCATCTCTCAATACTTCATTTTTTCCTTCAAAAAGAATCATAAATTGCAATGGGTTTTCCAACTCTAAATACTTTTATGGATAAATATATATTTTTAAACTTATATTTTTGTAATATTAATAACTTCAAGTACAAATTATCTACCTTCAAAACGGAAAAAAAAAAATACACATTTTAGAAATGGGGAACTTCAAGAATACCTAAAAAAGTTTAAGTAATTCTTGCGTAAACATATGCTTCATTACATGAGTAGCAGTTACAGAAATCTTTCTGATTAAGTATACCAGCTTTAATACGTGTTATGAGTTATTTTAAATGAAAATTGTACACTATTACTCAAGTAAAATTCACTTTTACCATACATTTTAAGACACTTTTATTATAAAATAACATATTTACCGTACATACAGTATATGAATGGATAACAATAAATGTTCCATTTATTCACAAGTAATTGATCCTTAGATTAAATGTTTAATGATAATTCACACTTGTATTGTAAGGCAAAGAAAAACAAAAACGTGTATTTTAAGCCAAACAAATCACTAGCAAATACTTAGTGCATGCTAGGAATTATTGTTGTTGTACAGATATACATGCATAACACAAACAATCAATTATTCCTTTGAAAATAACTTATCTTTCAAAATGCTTACCAACTAATTACTATCAAACTCTTCCGATTAATTATGAATAATAAAAAGTTAAAGATAAAAATATAAATAATTAAAAATTAAACTAAAATTGTAGGGAAACTTTAAAATTTAAAGTTGTTTTATTTTTGTAAAATTGAGAATATGCAATAGTTTTATTGGAATGACGAATAATTAGTCTGCGCCATTTTTTGAAATTAAAGTGAATATTTGCGCGGAAGCAGCACATAGTTCAACGTACATGTGTCGGCTGCTTTTTTAGTATCTCATACCATCCACACAAAATTTTAACACACCAAACCCATTCATGTCCAAAATAAGATCTTTTTAATATTCTTTCTTATTGACATATATACCTCTTAGAATAGTTTATCAGGAAATAGTTTTTTATTAGATTATAATGAGAATATATTGATAATAGTAAATATCATAGTTTTTTTATAGAGCACGTCAAAATGAAACCCGTGAGCTAACCCGGCTCACCACGGGTTTGAGCCAGGTTGGGTTGAAAAAAAATGTCATATCTTTAATGCGAGCCAATTTTGACCCGGCTCACATGGGTTGAACCCGTGGTGGGTCGAGTTGGCTCACCAACCCACTTTTTTTTTAATTAAATCAAATTAATTAAATTAATTATTTAAATTCTATTTTTTTTATTAAAATTAAATTAATTAAATTAATTATTCAAAATGTATAACTTTTACTTAGTAATATGTCTTTAATTATTTATTACTTTGTGTTTCAATATTATTAGTTAACACTACTTTTTATTGTATTGTAGATGGAGATAAAGAAGAAGATGCTTCAAGAGAGCATAATCCTATGGATTTATTCATTCAGGACTCCAATTTAATAGATGGATAATATTATAGATTGGATAATTCAGGAATATATCATTTGTTTTATCTTGTTTTTAGACCTATGTACAAGCATGACAGTTTTATCTTGTGCTATATATTTTGTTAACGGCTATATGTAATTACATATGTCTCATTAAAATATATATAACAATATATTTCTTTTGTTTCATTTTCTTTTATATTAATTGATCATATTATTACTGTTTCAATTTGATCGGTCAAAGTAACATGTTATAAGAATCTCGGAAGAAGAGAGTGAAAAAGAAGTTAATTAAGTGAGCCAATGAGCCAACCCGTGGTGAGTCGGGTTGGGTCGGACCGGGTTACCCGTTTTGACAGCTCTAGTTTTTTACGTAATTTAGTTCTTAATTCACACTCTTAACACATTTATTACCTCTTTTTCATTACTTTTTAATTGTCAGATTTTTATTCCAATTTTGTTTTTATTTGTGTGTCATGTATAAAGTTCAAGATTCCATTAATTATTGTTTTACTCATTATACTCTTAGTTGTGAAAAGTTTAAAGAAAGTCAAAATATTTTGTATATTAGAATCAATAAATTCGAATTTGTATATATTACATAGTTATATTAATATTATAATGTAAATGGATTATACTTTGTACTAATTAATTTTTTAGAAAGTTCATTGTTTTATACTTACTAATTAAATTTTTTTTTAAATGAGAAAACAATGATTAACCTTATATAAAGACTTAGAAAATGATTTTTAGAATTGGCAGTAGTTAAAAAAAATAGAGATTTAATTATTTTAATATTAAAAGGATTTAATATATATATATATATATATATATATATATATATATATATATATATATATATATAGATAGATTTGTTATAAACGATTTTATAATTTAAAATTATACAATTTTTTTTAGAAATCACTTTTGTAGAGTTTTTTGACTTTTCTTTAGAAGTTTTCCTTCTCTGTTTATTTGTTTAACGACCAGAGGCTGCCTCTGTGATCATCATTGAGTTCTACAAGAGTAGCCGATTAGAATCTCTAATAGAATAAGTTAGTTTTGTACCATTTTTCTTGGTTTAATCTATCTTTTATATGTAGGCTTTACTAACTTGTATGTGACCTTAAAGTCATCAACATGAGTCTCTATTGATCAATGATCATAATAGTATGATCTAATTATGTTTGCGATTTTTCTATGAGTAGATAGAGCATTCTAAGGAGTTGAAGATGTTTTGATGTCTTAGAGGTTGTTGAATAGTTTTAACAAATAAAGGAAGCTAGTCTTTCGTCTATGAATTTGTAAAATTAGTTTAATTATGCTACTCCATGTTGATGTTAGAGAAAAGTGGTTCAATATGATTTTTGCTTCTGTTAAATCTGTACTAGTATGTAATCCTGTGTATTAAGTGCAAAAATGAATTAAGTGTTATATGAATTGGTGGTTTGATATGAAAATTGAATGAGAAGACTCTAAATTGAGAAATTGTCTTGATTTGTATAGATTAAAGTCTGATTTATAGTTGTTTGAAATAAAAGAAAGGATTAAAGGTACCAATTAATCAAGCTAGATCCTTCTTATTTATGTTTTGGTTTCTGGTGTATCATCAAGTGATAGTAGAGGGACGTTGGGCGCCAATTTCATATTTCAAGGTCTAAGAGCATTTTGTTTCAAGACACTGGGAGTAGGGAGGCACCATTGGGTACCACTTTAACAATGGACCTCTGACTTGGTTCTCGTTGGTTAAGTTTGTGCTTCATTAGTTGAAACCAAAAGCAGTGAGCTCACTGGCTCTATTCCATTTAACACCATTTTTATTTTATCTAGAGGTGTCCCAAGGACCTTCTTTCACTAGGTGCTAGTATAGCTCGCTAGGCACTAGGACCTTAGAGAGATAGTACTCAACACACACTTCTGTCGGGTGCCATATGTTCTACATCTTGTATAAGTTGTTTTTCATGTTTTTGTGATATCAATTGTTTCTAAATGTTATATCTAGCTATTAAAGTGAAATACCGATATGAATGTATGGATTGTGGGGAGCCTTCTAAGGAGGGAATCCCATTGAATGTGTGGTTCATTAGGGTGTGCCTTGAGGTAAAGAATGCTCCATTTTTGTGTAGTCATCCTAAACTCTACTAATCATGCATATTCAGGTAGAGGAGAATTATTAGATGGTGAAAGTGACAAGAGATTTTGTCATAAGGACGACCTTAGTATTCTTACGACTATGATTAGACTAACTTTGTGTGGGTAGAACAATATTTGTATCACTACAAGTGCATGACTTCACTAGTTTGACTCAAAGGAACATATATGGAAAAATTGAATTCCAAAAGAGTTCTGATTGTATCTATTATTATGTGATATTGAATGACTCATTGTCTTATAGATGTATGTTTTATCCTTTTCCAGCTAGTATACCTTGTTAGTGTGTTTTGTGGTTGTTGTGTTGTCTTTTTTTTTAAATGATTATCTTATAAGTGTGGACAAATTAAGATCAGATGTAAAGGCACCTATTGTGGATGAAAACCAACTATCTTAGTCGTAGAACAATATTAGATATATTAGGTATAGTTTTGGAATAAAATCATAATACAAAACTTTAAAAATATAAATATATTTTATTATTATAGTCTTATCAAATGTATCTCAGATAAATTGTTTTTTGAATATTTATAATAAAACATTTTATTTTAATAATATTATACTATTAAAATATGATGTTACACCTACACTATTTTATATTTTATATGCTCTTATATCATGAAAAAAAATTATTACAAGAAAAAGATAAATTATTTAATGAAAAAAGTAAAAAGAGTTTTGATACTTTACTACCAACGAAAAATGTGTTATTTTGAATTTTTTTATATAAAAATAATAGTGTATTATTTAAAAAAAAAATTTATAATCATGAAAATTAATACTTTTTATTTGTTTATGTAACAAAACCTTAAACGTCTACATACTATTAAACAGAAAAAAGTATTATTATTATTTTCCATATAGCAATGTATGTTAATGTTTCGGTATACAAAATTGGTGGTTTTGTTGGTGAAGACTTATTTGACACTTTTTGCACTAAGTAGGAAGTTAAAGATAAGAACAAGGAAGAAAAATTAAATAACTCATAGTTTTACTAATTAAATTAACAATTTGAAATCTTCTTTAAAGTGGCTTTAATATTAGAATAAGAAGGAAAAGAATCGTTAAATCTCAACTAATTGAAAAGTTATTTTTAGAATCATATCATTAAGTATGATAAAAGTAGTAAGTTTACTTATTTTTTTAGTTCAATGTGTTTTTCTCATGACTAAGTTTGTGAGAATTACCATGTATAGCTCGAAAACCATAATAAAATAAATTACTATTATAATATATTTTGACATTTTAAAATTAAAAATTTTAAATATATGAATTTCAATATTTTATTATTATTAGAACAATTTTAAGTAATACAAATTAGTTTTACTAATATTTTTATTTTTCAATTTACATTTTTATTAGATGATATATGTTTTTTGTTGTCAACAAGAACAAATGTATTTAAATAAGTCAATTGTGCAGAAAAAAAGAGTGATATACACAAAACAAACAAAAAAAATTTAATTGTTAGTTATGAACATATATCATGCAAAAAATTACTGTTTATTTTCAATAATGGTCTTTCAATTTAGAAAAAACAAAACTTATGATACATCAGGTATGGATCATTATCAAAGGAGTCGGGGTCGTCATTGCTCTCCAAATTTAAAAATAAAATAAAATTATATGTAGTATATTTTAGAAATTTATAAAAATTAAATTTGATAGTTTTTTATTTTTTTTATAAGGCGAATGTTTATAAATAATGAAAGATAAAATTAAATATAATAAAAATAAAAACAATAATTAAAATATTTTTTATTTTCTTTTTTATTATGTTCCGTACAAATTGTTTTTATCTTCCACTCTTTTTTTCTTATTTCTCATATATATATATATATATATATATATATATATATATATATATATATATATATATATATATATATATATATATATATATATTAATATATATAATATATAATTATATATATATATTATATATATAATAATATATATATATATATATATATATATATATATATATATATATATATTCATTTTAAAAGAAAAAAAAGTAATTTTCTCTTGTCTCATTTTAGTGATATATTAATTTATTAATTATTATTTTTTTATTTCATAAACTCTTTATATATTATTTTTTATGAATATAAAAAAAAATTATTTATTGTATTTTTTTTCACAGTACATTTTTTTTTTATTTTGACTTGATTATCAGAGGATTTTTTATTTAATAATTACTTTTCTCAATTTTTATTATATTAGGTTAAAGTTTCAATCTCAAGATTTTATTGTTGATGTTTTTAGCTATCTTCATTTAAAAAATACATTAATCATGCTTGAATATGTCAATTTTGTATTATCAAAATAAGATTACGGAATAAAATAGAAGATGATTTTTTTACGACATAATTATTTATATTAAACAAAATACATAAATAGAAGATGATTTTTTTCTTTACTTATTCACACTATATTCTTTTCCAAGAACATTTAGTCCTAGATAACTGCATACTATATTTTTAATGTCACAGTAGTCTTTTTATTATTATCCATCTCTGTAGTCCTGCAAAATATCATAGCAAAAAATCATACACAAAATAATATTCTCTTTTTGTACACCATTATGATATATTTATGATATATTCATACATTTTTTCTTCACTGTCCTACTCCACTTAATTGTTGGTCGGTATTAAAAGTCCATCAGATATAAGTCAATTTGTATCAAGTTTTGTATCAAAAGGTGTTTGCAAGCTTGAAAATACTTTGACATTTTTAAACTCATATTTATGGTTTTAACTTTTTAAATAACAATATGTTACCGATATCAAACATATATTCTAAGGTAATTTTTTTTCTTTTAAAAATATCAAATTATTTTTGGTACCATCATATCCTCACTAAGGTCAAGACTAACAATAAAATTTACACTGTGTTTGATAGTCTGAAATAGATTATTCCTATTTTAGGTTAATTCTAATATTTGTTACATGATTTTAAGTGAACCATTACCTAAACGTTGTTCGATATAGGAGCATTTTAATAAACGCTAACAATAAAATGTGTCTATATCGTTATTAATTGAATTTATTTTATAATAACTACAATCTAATCCAATATTAGACAGAAAAGAATAAAAATCTTAGTATGCGTTTGGATTGTTTCAATGGAAATCAAACATTTTTTTTGTTTATTTCAATTAACTAAATGGAAAAACAATATAAGTGGTGTGTTAAAACAAAAATGAGTTAACACATTCTTAATTGTTGGAGACTTAATACAGTGATCTTAATGTTTTATAATATATTAAAAAATATTAATACATTAAAATTAGTGTATTTTAAAGATACAATATAAAAAAAAGTAAGCAAAGAACATGAACTCCAATATTTGATATCAATTTTTTTAATATCAATAGTTTTATTATGAACGAGTTTTATATTTTTAAAACACATCATCTTTCTAAAATCAATTCTTTTTCTTGCTCTTTTTATGTTATCTGTTTCATATGTGTATTTTCAATCATCTATATGAGTCCTTGTTGATCATAATGATATGCCTTGATCATTTTTGTATTGTTCTTAGATATAGATACGACATCTTGTGAGATTAAAGTGATTTTAGATTTATTAGAGCAAGTTCAACTCTCTCTCAAGTAAGAAAAGTTAATTGCTCAACTTTCATATGATTAATACCTGGTAATTGGTAATTGTATGCTTGTATGATGTTTTTCCTGTATGAGCTGTGTGATTCGAAATTAATGAGTGAAAATTGAAATTAGAGTTGTAGTTTGGTTTATTTGAATTATATGATGAAATTGGGAATGTTGCTTAATTGATATTACTTATGATATTGTTTGAATAGTTGCATGCGGTGTAATATGAATTTGTCATTTGTTTTGGTTGTTGGACGAGTGTGCTTTCAGGTCGTTGGACGAATGTGCTTTCAGGCACTACTCGTTGAGCGAGTAAATATTCTCACTAAGCGAAATTAGAGAGTCTAACTCTATTATATGTTCTCTTGTATATTTAATGTGTGAATTTGTAAATGTTAAAATGATGGTTGGTTTATGATGTTTATTTGAGAATGGTTGATAAATTTATGAATAAATATGCATGCGATTAATGTTGTATGAAATTATGATGATGATGAGCTTGTTAATGATCATGAATATTATATACATCTTTGGCATAATTCTATAAATTTCATAGGGAGATTCTTGGTGGTGTTTCATTAGTGTAAGCATTGATATGAGAGTCCACACGTTGAATGTTATCTTGTTGCTCTAATCATCATTCAAGCTCAGGTAGAGTAAAATAAGGTATGTGGTGAGTAAAATTGACTAACCTTGTGTACGGTAGGATGAAACTCATTGACAATGACTCTATAAAGTAATAGAGGTCACCACAAATGTAAGATTCCTTGAGATTTCACATCAATACTTTATTTGAATAATTTAGTCTAGAATGAGTCATGATTTGTGATTTAGTTGTTTTTATGAATGAGTGATGTATGATAATATCTCTATGTTGTTTTATGAAAACTCTCTTGTACATTAGCTTACCATGTTGTTTACTTTGGTATTTCTTGTATGCTTGTTTGTTTATTTTGCGATGATGATCTTATTGGTATAAGTATATGAAAGTGAGTGTTGAAACATCTATGATGAAGGACAGTAATATCGCAAAGTTTCCTTCATTTATGTCTAGTAGTTTTTCATTAGTTAGTTTAGATATATTTTATTATTACGATTATATTTTTTAGATAACTATATTAATATATATATATATATATATATATTATTTATGGTAATCAATGTGTTATTTTATCACTTATAAGTTGATAAAATTGAGATTTTACACAAATATTGTATTCAACACCTGTACCAATAAAATAATATTTTTATTTTAAAATATAATAATGTAGAATGAATCAACTAGGAAAATAAAATAAAAAAACATAATTATTTATTTTAAAGTATAATAATATTTCACGTCAGTTATTGTCCTTTCTTCTTGAATTCTCGATGATGTTTTGGTTCCAAAGTACCATTAATTGATAACATTATATACTGAAGAAAATGCTTCCAAACTTTTAAGTAATAATTTATCTGATTATATGCTCAATGATAACTGATTAAAATAACATTACGTGGTCTTAAGGGTAAAATAATATTTTTAATTTCAATATGATTTCCTCTCTCCTTTCATCCATGCCAAACAAACTTGTATAATAGTATTTTTTTTTTTCACATCAAACAACTTTAAATTTCATCCCCTTTTTTTCCTATCCATTTTCCTCTTTCTTATTTTTCACTCAGTTGTTTTCTCCTTGCCAAATGATAAAACATTAAGGAAAATTTTTATTTTATCAATGATTAGGAAGTGTTATTTTAAAAATTAAAAAAGTTGTAAGTAAACGTGTTATAAATTTATGTAGATACTCCCTAAGAAAGGGTTGTTAATAATACACTTCTAATTTAGTATTGACTAAATTACTAAAGATATACATGAGAGTTGAATAAGTAGAATGAATAAGGTCAGACAATTTCATGATTATTTTTAATAAATTTTATATAAAAAAAGTTAGACAATACATTTCATAAAAGTAAATTACCTTTAGGGGGACATCCAAAAAAAATTTGCATTCACGTTTTATGATTTAAAATGACCTCATAGAATGAGATCATCACCAGGTTAACTCAAAAGAACAATTATACCAGATTATGATTTAGGATTAATATTCTTAAATCAATCACAGCCAAAAGAAGAATCTAATATTAAGCCACACAATATTTTTAAATCTAATATTAAAAAAGGGAATATCATGTTTACAGTCAAAGGGAATTTGACTTGTAGCAAAAAAATAGAGCACTTTCTTAGTAAAGCATATGCATGCGTTGAAATTTGTGACTTACTTAGAGGAAATATTTATGTTTTTTTTCCTTAAAAGGTATTTTAAAAATACTTAACACAATTTCAAACATAATTTACACCAACAAAAGCACGTGTAATAATTTAATGGTAAATAACAAAAGAATGTTCTGAAAATTGAAAATATATATGGATGTGATTAATTATAAGTCTAAAGTGCATCTTTTATACTTTATGATGCTTAATTATTGTTTTGTTATAATTTTTGTAGAAAAAAGGATGTCTTAAAAATCAATCCAATACAATGCAAAAAGCAGCACTGGATTTGCTTAAATCCCACTTGATTGCTTCACCTTCCTCCGCAGTTTCTTTCTCTCTCTCATTCTATTTCATAACTTGAATCCTAAGTATGATTTGCACCATCTTCTTCTCTTTAAATGCACACAATTAGTTCCTGGTTTTACCCTCTCCACACAGCAACACTGACACATTTTCCACCTCCACAAACCTTTCACTGACACAAGCACACGGGTAATGTCTCACTATATAGACCCAGTCACCACTTCCTAGTTCGCACATCCTTTCTCCATAATTAAGAAAACACTGTCCTTTTTCTGTCCTTTTTCTCACTGTCTTCCCACACATGGGTCGCCATTCCTGTTGTTTAAAGCAAAAACTAAGGAAAGGTTTATGGTCCCCCGAAGAAGATGAGAAGCTCTTCAATTACATAACCCGATTTGGCGTTGGCTGCTGGAGTTCGGTTCCCAAACAAGCTGGTCGGAATCTTAAAACTTCCCCAACGTCTCGCTTTTTTTCTTTTTTCTTTTTGTTTCTTCTCTTGTAATTTCTTGTCGCTGAAAGAAAAAGCATTTCTTTATGAATTGCAGGACTGCAAAGGTGTGGAAAGAGTTGCAGATTGAGATGGATAAACTACTTGAGGCCGGATTTGAAGAGAGGGATGTTCTCTCAACAAGAGGAGGATCTTATAATTAGCCTTCATGAAGTTCTAGGAAATAGGTATATATATAACACTTGAATTAATTATGTACTGATTAACAAATTGTGATGCTTTGGAAGGGTTTTTGAAATGGTTGTTTTCCAATGACAGGTGGGCTCAAATTGCAGCTCAGTTACCAGGGAGAACTGATAATGAGATTAAGAACTTTTGGAATTCTTGTTTGAAGAAGAAGCTAATGAAGCAAGGGATTGACCCTGCTACACACAAGCCTCTTGTCAGTGCTGAAGATAACATAATAAAGGAAGAGAAGGACACCATAGAGACACCGTCTGTGTTGTTACCAGCGTCTCAAGGGATTTTAGTCTCCTCACAGGATTCACCGCTTCTGGTGAACAATTCAAATTACTATGATGGTTTGTTCAATGTAACAGAAACTTCAAGGGAAGTTTTCGTGAGCAAAAATGCATTGGACCCTTTGTCCTCCTACTTTGAATTCCAAATGGGTTACGATTCAAGTGTGAACCCAATGAGACAGTTTGATCAGAACCAGGTGGGAACCAATTCAAGTTATGGATTCTCCTCATTGCCGTGTCTGAATAGCTCTGATCACCACGGGAACGTGTCGGTGGCAGAGTTTTCAGACAACAACTCAGCTTCTAAAATCAGTTCTTTGTTGAAGGAAAGTTCAAGCAATAGCTCTGGCATGAGTGTTTATCCAGGGGCCGGCTGTCAAATGATGGAAAATGCCGGCTTCTCATCATGGGAATGTGACAATAAAATTGATCCTTTGTTACAGTTTCAAGTCAATGTGGTAAAATCTCAAGAGTTCAAGACAAGTTCGTGGCAAGAAGGCCAATTTCTGACTCAGAATTCCATAGATTTCACTACCTATCCGTTAATGTCACTGTCGGAGGATCTAACAGGAGCAAATTTTAATGTGTTCCAGCATATGTGAGCTGTAAATTCTCCTGTTTTTTTTTTTTTTTTTTTTTTTTTTTTTTTTATTTTGAGTTGATTTTTTTTGTGTTCTTTATCTCTCGTTGAAAATTGAAACGACAAGATATAGAGCAATAGAAAGATGTTGATAACAGCAGATTTGTAGCAAAAGATGAGATGATCCCTCTCCTCTCGGATATCTTTGTTTTTCCTGTTGATGTATCTGTTTTCATCAGCAGAAGTTTGAATGACGATTATTGCTGATTAATATGAGTGAATCTAATTATTTTTATGATCCTAATCTTTTCACGTGTCCATTCACAAGCCTTTTATTTCAACATATAACAATCATAATTCAGAGCACTCCACCGTATATACTTCAATTTGACTGATCGTGAATCAATCCAACACAAGTTAAACGTATATAATTATTATATAGAGTAAACAATAAAATTTAAAACACAAAAACCATATAAACTATCTAAAATAAGATGACTTTTTATAAGATCACAATAAGATGACTTGAAAACCTTGCTTATGTATTAATTCGTCTCGCTTTCATGTAAAAATTCTCTCTCTATCACCGTCACACATTCCTCTTTCTTTTCTCTTAAATTATAGTCCTTGTCGTGCTTACTTTGGTTGTCTTCCATGGAGAAGAAGCGGGTCAAAGACTCAAATTATCAAATATGATGAGGGGTACTTGTCACAGTCATTAGCAGTGATGCAGAATTTCAAGACTCAATGGACGTATACACATGGACAAGGATGTCTGTATATATATAATATGATGTAATATGAGTGTGTGGATTGATCTGTGGAAAAGTCTACAGTGATGCTGAAAAAGATGAACGAATAAAAAGCCGTACACATAATATGAGAAGGAAAACGCCTTTGAAAAAGAAAAAGCCATGAACCTTCTTATGCTACGCGCTCGTACGTTTTATGTACACGTTGATGAATACAAAGAATGAGACACGTATAAACAAAATATGAAGGGTACGTAAACAGTGGTGAAAGAGTTTGAAACAGTGTGATTATCGTATATTATTATGTATGAGATGGTGTGTTACTGGCATATGATATGATATGATATGATCGAGTTGCGGGCTCCATGCACCACCATGCATTTTGTGAATCCCTCCAAAAGGTTAAAATTGGCTGCCCAAGCTGTGCATTATTGGAGAGAGATTCATATGAGATGAAGCATATATAGGTTATATATTAAGGTCTATGTGTAGGGTCTTTCAAAATCATCTCTAATTATCTGTCACCACGGAATGCTCCAACACACAATAATATGCACATAACTCCTCACCTCCATAACTTGCTGCTTATTCTGGATATATCTATATATTATATATAATTAACTTGCATAAAAATTAATAATGCTTCTGCTGTATATGTACATTTATGTATACACTTATATATATTTATATTCGCATCATCACTTGCAGCTCTCTTCAGGTTTCAGACAGGTTACAGAAATTATAACAGAGAACGTGACAATATTTTATGTTGCAGATCAATTTGCTGATTCGCTGGATCTTTTTGGGGTGCTATAGCTATACGGATTTGCCACTGTTTAAAACGATTTTACAAGTGAATATTACAGAAAATAAAATGCGGTGCCTGTAACATTGATTTTATAATAATAATTTTGGATTTTATATAAAAAGAATTTAAATTTGCTTGAAATTAAATTTTAAATGTACTTAGATATTTAAAATGTACTTAGATATTTAAAATTTCATTCTTTAAAGAAATTTTGATATAAAACTTAAGCTACCTTTTTCAGCACTTCTTCCAAATGAATGTTCACTACAACAAAATAAACTTTTGTCACAAAAATTTAGTGATAAATATAAGAAAATCTAGCTATTCTGATTTTAAAGTTTAACAAAAGTGTTTAATAAAATAGTGTTTAATGAAACAAAACCGTATAAGATAACACGCCAAACATTATAAATGTGTAAATGTTATTTAAATGTCAAATGTTATTCAAAGCACACTATACATAAATACTAGTACATATACAATGCCTAAATGCTAATGCACGTTATTAAATGCATGTACAAATAATATTTTCTTTTGTTGTGTTATGTTCCATTGTTCTGTGTAAATAATAAAAGGACAAAGCTTCATTCAAGGTTTTGCATTGAAAACCATTGTTATAATTAGCTTGATTTGTATATAAATTATACAAAGATATTTATATATATATATATATATATATATATATATATATATATATATATATATGTTTCGGTTGAATTGGTCTGAGGGTCGGTCGTTCTTCTTTGTTCTACTCTCTTTTGATCTTCAATCCTATCCGAGAATGCAATCCACTTTGATGAGTTGTTGACCTACAGAAGACACTCCGACGCTCAAGTCAGATATGTTTCATAAAGAGGTATATATTTTATTAGGATAGAAAAAGATGTCTTTACCTGGGCATTAACCCTATATTTATAGGGCTTATAGCAATCAAGCTCATTAATTCATATTTGATATGACAATAAATCCAATAATACATGCTAATATACTTGCTAATTGTCCATTAATACCATATGCACGTGCAATATGACCTGTCAATCACTCATAAATAGCGTATATTCACATTTAATATGGTCATTAAACGTATTAATTGACCATTAATGATACTTACCTTTCCTGATTAGTGTTTGTCTGATAGCCGGTCGGTTGCCTGTTTTGGTTCCGGATTCTCCTTAGTCGATCGGTCACCAAGTATAGTATATTAAGCCCCCCAAATCCGAGTTAACCGTGCGGCTTTAGCCGAGGTTAACTATAGGACTTATGAGTTTGAGGGAGGTTGTTGTATCTTATTTGGGCCGAACAGTTTCACGTATTGAATCTTTGTCATTTGTACTATATAGTTGACTAGCTGCATACTTGACACTTAGTCCTTTTTATCAGAGCTTCTTGGTTGACGAGAGTGTAAACAACTCGGTTGAGAGGGATTTTCCTCCGGTCTTTGACTTCAGCTTTGACGAGAGGGATTTACTTCTCGGCCAAGAGGGATTTACCTCTTGGTCTTTGATTTCAACGAGAGGAGTTTACCTCTCGGCCGAGTGGGATTTACCGCTTGGTCTTTGTCTTCAAGTTTGACGAGAGGGATTTACCTCTCGGCCAAGAGGGATTTACCTCTTGGTCTTTAATTTCAACGAGAGGAGTTTACCTCTCGACCGAGTGGGATTTATCGCTCGATCTTTGTCTTCAATCTCGACGAGAGGGATTTACCTCTCGGCCAAGAGGGATTTACCTCTTGGTCTTTAATTTCAACGAGAGGAGTTTACCTCTTGGCCTAGTGGGATTTACCGCTCGGTCTTTGTCTTCAAACTCTTCCTGAGAGACTTCACCGTTGAATATGAACTTTAACAAAGTTAGCAACCAGTGACTGAGCATGAATTGCTAGGCTTAATTTATTCCATAATGAAAGCATAAGACAAGAAAAAAAATCTAAATCAAATGAAATTGAATTTAAACATGACATTAATAATTTCTAAAGGCATGTCTTTTGTTTCGAGAACTTTTAAGAATTTTTTTACTCTTGTTGCAAAACCTAGTGTTTATCCGAAGTAGCGATGTCGAGACCGAGCGCGCGTCTGGTTCTTCGTGGCTTCATGAGGATGCCGCTTGGCCCCACTTTGGGCGCTAAAATGTTTCGGTTGAATTGGTCCGAGGGTCGATCATTCTTCCTTTCTCTACTCTCTTTTGATCTTCAATCATCTCCGAGAATGCAATCCACTTTGATGAGTTGTTGACCTGCAGAAGACACTCTGACGCTCAAGTCAGATATGTTTCATAAAGAGGTCTATATTTTATTAGGATAGAAAAATATGTCTTTACCTGGGCATTAACCCTATATTTATAGGGCTTATACCAATCAAGCTTATTAATTCATATTTGATATGACAATAAATCCAATAATACTTGCTAATATACCTGCTAATTGTCCATTAATACCATATTCTCGTGCAATATGACCTGTCAATCACTCATAAATAGCGTATATTTGCATTTAATATCGCCATTAAATGTATTAATTGGCCATTAATGATATTTACCTTTCCTGATTAGTGTTTGTCTAATAGCCAGTCGGTTGCCTGTTTTGGCTCCGGATTCTCCTTAACTGATCGGTCACCAAGTATAGTACAATATATATATATATCATATTTGCATTTAATACTTGTTGCATGTTTTCCTGCTTACCACTATTTGAAGTTGTCTTATATGCAAAGAAGGAAACAAAAATAGGTTCTACCCTGAAATGTAGAAAAACACTAGAAATGGAGGAGAGGAGGGCATTGAATAATGTTTTCAAAACTCTTTTCGTAAAACAATGCTTACTGTCTATTGCATGGGTTAGACGGTCTACAATAATTATTGGATGTATATCTTTTCAATAAAGCATTTTAGAAAAATATTTTAAATAAGGAAAGCAATAGCACAAGTATTTTTATATCGGTTCACTCAACCCGAGTTGTGGCTAGTCTTTCTTAAGAATTCTTACGAGGTTTCATTAATATTTTTCAAAGATTACAATCAAGTACAAAGCACTCCTGGTATTCACTGGGTATTATCAACCACTCCTGGTTTTCAAGTATTAAAAACCACTCCTGGTTCCTGAGTATTATAAATCACTCATGCTTCCCCTAGTCAATCTAACTAATATGAGTTTAACCACTCCTGGTATACAAGTATTGTCAACCACTTGTAGTTCCCTTAGACAACTGTCTAGAACATTTAACTCAACTGAGTTAAACAATACAAGTGTTTTAATTCTCTTAAGAATATCCAAACACAATTAGTGTTCTTGATTATAAGTACATATTCTAATGACTCTCAAGGAGAGGATAAATACAATACAATGAAATCTGAGAACTTGTAGAGCTCTTTCTCTTAGGTTGCAAAGCTTTAGACGATATAAGCTTTGACGTAGAGTAGAGCATGCATTAAAAATTCTTTCTTGTATATGTTCTCTCTCTCCTATTCTCTCTTATATTTTCAATTTCTTTAACAACTTCTTCTCTTCTGTGATTCTTCTTTATATAACCCTCTTGAGAAATGACTGTTGGACACAGAGTTGACTTCAAATAGACTTCATAGCCTTTATATGTAGTTGGACAGACTTAGGTCTACGTTGTAGGATGACAATGCTTTATTTGTGCTTTCTTTCATGAGTAGCTTGTATAGTCTTCCAGATCTAAAGGCTTTAAGAAAACATTATAGGAATGTCTTGTTATCTCTCAATGTCTTTCTGTCATTTGTTTAAAGTTTCTAATAAAGCTTAGTGTTTGATGTGTCATGATATGATCTATTAAACGCTTGCTTCCTAAGGTTGTCTAAGCTTTAATACATCATTTAGTTATGCTTAGCACGATCATCGTCCAAACGCTTTATCATTTTGTTCAAGCGCTATTCAAGTTCTATAACGTTTGGCGCTTTTTATGTGTTATTCCTTGACATATTTAAGATATAAGATAATTATATATATCTTTTGAAAGCGTTAACCGCATTATACTGATATCCTAGATAGTTCATTTTTTCAGACGCTTAGTGACTCAATGCACTTGCTTATTGAATCTTAAGCTTTAATGTTTAGCTTAGCATTTACATGGATTATGTTTTCATTATAATATTGCTTGCGGTTGGACAAAATTTACCTCAAGTGTTGTATCCTTTATAAATGTTTATCTTGTTTGATACACTTGATAGATTTTTGTATATGATAAACATATGTTTCATTCAATATTATCTTTTAGCATATACCCTTGTTAGACGTTACATTATGTAATCAATATTTCATTTAGTGTTGTTTTTTAAACTTCAAAACTTAAGTTGCTAGACAGTCTGGTTTCTCTAGATGATCTTGTCTTAACATACTCTTTGATCCTGAAATGGATATGGCAACAAGGAGAAATAGCAACAAGGTTAGGAAGCAAAACAACTCGTGAAAATATAATAGTAATAGTAGGAAGTAGTTGACTCAAACTCAAATCTACGCTTTCAAAAATCAACTTAAATGGCACATAAAACAATCAAAGGAGGTTATTGAGTGATTATAAAACCAAATGTGTGGAGATGAAGCCTGCACTACTCTCATTAATCACAACAAACCAATTTTTTGGTTTAGAAGATCCTTTCAATCACCTTGCAACATTTTATGAATTATGTGAAACTCTTGGAATAGATGTTGAAAATGAAGATGCCATTTACCTAAGATTATTCCAATTTTCACTCACTGGTAAGGCTAAAACGTGGCTACAATCTCATCTTAATCAAAGCTTAACCAGTTAGAAAGATGTGGAAAAGAAGTTTCTAGCAAGATTTTTTCCTCTAGCAAAGTTTGCTAGTGTCGAATCTGCCATTGCAACATTCTCTCAAGGATTTGGTGAACCATTCTATGAGGCATGGGAAATATACAAGGCCTTATTTAGTAAATGTCCCAACCATGAATTTGATGATATAGCACAACTTAACATGTTTTATAGTGGGCTTATACCCAAACTTGAATGTTGTTAGATGGATATGCAGGAGCAACCATTATGATTATTGAATCTTAAGACTCAAGATGTCATTAGAACATAAAATAAAACCATTTCACAAAGATGAAAAAACTGAAAAAGCAAATGAAAAAGTTGCAGCTTGAGCCACGATCTCATGGCTTAACACAATAGGTGCTGAGATGTGATTTTTGCTTATGTGATCTCTAAAATGAGAACCTTTTACACGAGAGACTCAAAAAGAGGAAGAAGTGAATTACGTGAGTAACAACAAGAGGGCAAAAAATATTCTAATAATTGGAGATAAAATGGAAATCAAAATCAACATTCTAGTTGGAGACAAGATAGAAGAACGTCAAGTTGACAATCTGCACAAATGCCTTATAAGTAACATAAATATCCTAGAAAATTTGGACGACTTCTTTTTCTCCATCTATTTTTCTCCTTGTTGAGGTCATATAGTTTTCTTCTTCACACAATATATATTAGTCCCATGGTGGGCGCAAAAAATATTCTTTTCTATAGAACCAACTATACTTTGCAAATATCTCTAAAAGTCATTATCTTCTTGATAGCTTGGGCCCAAACCCATCTACCAATCAAAGACTAAGTCCATCCTTCAAGCAAGGTCCCAACACTATAGGAATGGCTAGAAGACTTTAAGAAGACCTATAAGACATCCCCAAGCAAGTAGAAGTGAAGAACTACTCCATTTGAAAGGAAAGACAGCAAAGCTTCCGGATTAGGTCATGCTTATCACAAATCCTTCTTTGCCCAGTGAGCTCGAACTTCACTCAATGCACACATGACTTTGCCTAGTGAATGTGTGCATCACATTAGCATCCAATGAGTGTAGCTTGAGTTGTCACATGGAAATCATGTTGCATATGTGTCATATGTGCATAATACATAGCTGATGTTTAACCTTAACTAGTAGCACCGTGGGGAGGCTTAAATGAACCTATAAATTCACCTTCCCACACCATTGTATTCACTTGCTGCATTTATGGTAAAGGCATTTTGTTAAGATGACTCCAGAAACTTTCCTCTACAAAGTCATGACTAGAGAGAGTGACCTCTAGCCACCTTCCTTACATAGGTTTACCTTCTAAGCTTGCTAGATCATCACAAACACCACCTAACCATATGCACCAAGCCAATCCTCCATCAACCACACCTTTTATTCCTCTACTTTTGTTTTTTCCATCCACTATCTTCATTGGATCCACAACTGCTTGGAGTTTCCAATTTTGAGGACTGTATCATATGGTATTTAAAGCATTAGTTCAAGCTTTCAATTAAGTGTTATGTGTGGTTTTCTTGAGTTGTCATTCATCTTCCATAATTGTCTTGTTGTTTGTGTTTTAATGTTACTGTTTCATCTATTTTGTTCGGTTAAATCTACTTCTCTTTGTTGTTTTAGTGCTTTTGTTGCTTATTGTGGTTTGTTCAATCATTATAATCGGTGAAGTTGTGTTTAAATGAATCAATCCTGCTTTTAAATACTTAAATTTTTTTTGTTAGTCATGTGCTTAGTACAAGTGCTGATGCAGCTTTAATTTGTCATAATTATGGTTTAATATGCTTTTAAGAATGATAAATTGTGTTGGATTTAATTTAGAAACATGTGTGTGCCATATATCAACCAATGACAAGCAACGAGATCTTAAATGTAGCCTTGGTTGTAGTGAGCCAATGCATTCAATCTTAATCTGTGTTTGGATTCTTGAATATAAAGTGTTTGATAAAATTCGAGTAGTAACACAATTTGTTTGATAATTTCATCACAATTTTGGAGTTTGTTAATGTTGTGTGAGGCTAGGTACACCAAATGAACAATGAAATGCAAAACCATAGCTCGGTTAGTCAAGCTAGAATCACACTTTCTTGTTTGATCATGAGTAATAGCTTTTCACCGTGCTAGTTTTCTTTGAAATTTCTCTAGTATCAATTTGTTGGTCATTTTGTTGTTGTTTCCAGCTTCGCTAAGTCCAATTGCATTTGTTAAAGTCATTTTTCATACTACCTAAGTCATTGTTTCACTCTAAATCAAAATTAGTGGTCTAGTTGGACTAAATTACTCTACAATTAGAAGTGGCAAGGTTAATTTTCAAAATATTGTTGTTTTTGTGCCAAAATTTAGTTTAAACAACTCTATTTCAATGAAAAAAAATTTGTTGAGATAGTTCATTTCAAGTTTCTTGTGTGCGTTTTAGTATGTCAAACACCACTTTTGAGTCATTTTTTTTGTGTAAATTGAACCAAATGACACTAGTTTGAATAAGTCATTAAATTTGAAGCTTTTGATTGTAGTAAAAGCCTATGATTCTGATGTGAAATTGTAAAAATAGTTTGAATAATCAAGGTTTAATACATCATTTGGTCCCTACTTTTGGGGGTTTGGTTCAAAATGGTCCTACCTTACGAAAAAGTTCAGTAAGGTCCCTACTTTTGTTAAAATGTTCAATTCAGTCCTTTTCGTGGACGCCGTTAAAAACATAACGGTGCTTATGCCACTGTGGCCAAATCTGAGTGAGCTGTTGTGTTTGATGATTACGTGACACTATGAATTGAAGTAATTTGGGTGGTAGGTTTAAGTGTGGGTTAAAACAAAATTACCCTTATCTAAGACTGATTTGGGCATTTTTGGGTAAAACATTGTGCTGCAAGTGGTTTTGGTTGGTGATTCCTTCAAAGTGAAATTAGAACAGCGTACATGCGTGAGGTAAGTGGTCGTAATCTAAGGCTAATAAGTTGATGTTGTTGTTGTTGTATTTGGGGGTTAGGGTTTAATTATATTTTGTTCGATTAACGATGATTTTCGGGGTATAAATTTGTTGGGTAAATATTATATGTTGAATTGTTTTGTAATGCGGTTTGTATTGTGTTTTAAATATGATTATAGTTGTTGTTTGTTGGGTGGTTAAAGATAGTGAGGAAGATTGTCGGCTTTTTGGGTTTCATAGTGGTCCCATTGTTGTTAGTTAAGTAATGTAAGTGGTCCTCGTTTGCATTTGAGTTGTAAGGATTGGGATGTCTGGGGAAAGGTTTGAGGTAGTGGTCCACCATGGTGGGACCTTGATAAAAGAAGTCCCCTTTAAGTACATAGATGGAGAGATTGATGTGTGGGACGTTGACCCCGTTTTTGAAATAGTAGGTGCACTAAAAGATCTGGGGGTACCTTCAAGTGAAAGAGTTATATTACAGCGTACAACATTTGTTGCATAAACTATATGATGATAGAGGAGCAATGAATATGATGAAGGTGGAAAACTTTTTAGGGAAAGTTGACTTGTATGTTGTACATGGCATGGACGAAGCAGAGGTTGTAGAAGATGATGTGAACCAAATTTATTTACTTTGTGAAGCTGAAGCACCTGGTTGGAGTGGTGAGGGTACTAGGGTTGTAGGTTCCTCACACATTGAGCGTGGTGATGAAGGAAATATGGAGGAGGTTGAAGTGCAGAATGAGGTTGAAGAAAGAGCAGTTGCATCTAGTGAAGTAGGGGAGGTACATATAGAGGGTGGAGTTGAGGTGGATGTAGATGGTGGAGTGGAGCTGGAAAGTACTGGTGGACATGAGGTGGATGCTGGAGTTGAGGTGGATGTAGATGATGGAGTGGAGTTGGAAAGTAATGCTGGACAGGAGGTGGATGGTGGAGTGCAAGAAGAAGATTTTGTGGACAGTGAGGATGGAGTGGACAATGAGGTTGAAGTTGAAGTCCACAATGAGGATGGAGTGGACAGTGAGGTTGAAGTTGAAGTGGACAGTGAGGATGGAGTGGAGAATGAGGTTGAAGTAGAAGTCCACAGTGAGGATGGAGTGGACAGTGAGGTTCAAGTTGAAGTGGACAGTGAGGATGAAGGACATATGGATCATCTTAGTGGTGATGAGTATGTGGAGGAGGCAGAAGAGGTTGGGATTGCTTTGGAGGACAGTGATGAAGAGTATAGGGCTGAACCCAGTGCTAGGGGTTTGTCAGAGGATGAATGGCATTCTAATGTCCTATTAACACCACAAAACAGTGGTAGTGAGGACGACACTCATGATAGACCAGAGGCAGTTTTTTCTTCTACATATGAGAAACAAAAGTCAATGACAGATTATAAATGGGAAGTTGGGATTTTATTTAAAGACAAGGATGACTTTAAGGAGGCAATTAGAAGTTATGTTGTGCATACTGGGAGGGCTTTGAAGTTTGTTAAAAATGATAAACGTAGGGTGAGGGTTAGATGCATGGGTGGACAATGTAAGTGTCCATGGAAAGCTTATTGTGGTTATTTGCCAACACGACAATTTTGGCAATTAAGGAAAATAAATTATACACATACTTGCAGCAGGCAACTCAACATCAAAATTATGAATACAAAGTGGCTGAGTCAAGAAATAGATAGGTCTATACAACACAATCAAAATTTAAAGGTAAACGACATACGTAATAAAGCATTACGTAAATGGAATACCAAAGTTTCCATCTCCAAAGCACGAAGGGCAAAATTGATGGCAACAAATCAACTTAGTGGAGATTTTAAAGAACAATTTAGGAGAATATATGACTATGCCCATGAAATATTAAGGTCTAATCCTGGGTCAACAGTTAAGGTGAAGGTTGACAGTGTTGATGGTGAGACAGTTTTTAAAAGGTTTTATGTTTGCTTGAAAGGTTGTAAAGACAACTTTGTGAGTTGTAGGCCAATTATTTGTTTAGATGGATGTTTTTTTGAAAGGGTAGTATAAGGGAGAGCTGCTCACTGCAATTGGAAGGGACCCAAATGACTAAATGCTTCCCATTGCATATACGGTAGTTGAAGTAGAGAACAAAGACACATGGGGTTGGTTTTTGCAGTTGTTGGTAGAAGACCTTGGAGTAAAAGAAGTGTGTGGTGGGTGCACATGGATGTCTGACCAACAAAAGGTAAATCTATTCCTTACATTATTATATACATTAAACTCACTATAAATGATGTTTTAAACGTTAATGTATTTATTCATGTGGACAGGGGTTGATGCCAGCTGTGCAGGAACTTTTGCCTGGGGCAGACCAAAGATTCTGCATGAGGCACCTCTACACAAATTTTAGAAAGAGGTTTCCTGGTCAGATTTTAAGGAGTCTGATGTCGAGGGCTGCCACTAGCACATACCCCCAGGCATGGGAGAGAGAAATGCTGAAAATAAAAGAGGTTAACCTAGAAGCTTATAAATACCTGATAGCCATTCCCCCCAGGTACAATTTGTCAGTATTATTCCTGGGTCAATCAGTTTTGCATGGTTGCTAATTTTGAACATTTGTATTCATAACAGGTACTGGTCAAGGTCTCGATTCACAACTCAAGCTGTATGTGATTCCCTTGACAACAATATCTCTGAAGCTTTCAACAGTGTTATTGTGCTTGCGAGAGGAAAACCAATAATCACAATGCTAGAGGAGATAAGACTTTATCTAATGAAACGTTGGGCCACCAATAGAAGCAAGGTCGCGTCTATGGATTTCACTATCTGTCCAAAGATAAAGAACATGCTTATGAAAAAATCAAATTTGTCTAGATATTGGATCCCAAGGTAAAATTGTTATTTATAATCATATCCAATCTGATTTATGTTGATGTCCATTGTTCATTTAGTGGAATGTGCTTTGTTGTTGTCAGCTGGTTTGGACGAAAGTTGTTTGAGGAGGCATGGCAGTTAACAAACAAGTTCACAGTGGACCTTGAGAGTCAACATTGTAGCTGCAGGAAGTGGATGATAAGTGGCATCCCATGTTGTCATGCAATTGCAGCAATGAACTACTCCAATGAAGATCCACAAAATTTCATACCCTCTTGGTTCACAAGATCCACATATGAAGAGACGTATGCCTCTATGATTTATCCTGTCAATGGGCAGTTGCTATGGGAAAGAACAAGTTATGACGATGTCTTGCCACCAATTCTTCGAAAGTTTCCTGGGAGGCCAAAGAAAAAGAGAAAGTTGGAGGCGTGGGAGTTAACAAAGGATGCCACCCAAATGAGTGTTGGTGGCCATAGAAAGAAATGTACCATCTGCCGTCAAGTGGGACACAACAGAAAGAATTACCCCTTACGTCTAGACATCACACAACTAACATGTCCCTTAGCCTCACAACAAACATGTCCCCAGTCCCAGGAACCAGCACAACCTACTCAGGAGTCCATTCCACATTCAACACCACCAATCTTCAGGAAGAAGTTACATTTTAGAAGAAAAGTTTAGATGTCACTTACAAACACTTTGCATGTATTTTGATGTTATAAAAACCTCCTGAACTATGTAGTATGTTGATGCACTTGTCTTTTAATGAACTAATTTACTAATGTATATTCACTACTGATGTGATAAACTTTTATGACTTACTTTGATTGTCATGTGATGAACTTTTATTATGTATTTTCTAGGTCCACTTTAATTATGTAGTTAAGGAAAGTTGACTTGTGTTAGTATATTATGGCAGAGATGTTACATGCGTTGATATCAATTTGGGACCAGAAGTTACAGTTTTAAATTCAAAAGGGGACCACATTGGACATTTTAAGATGAAAGCGGATACTAAAATTAACATTTCACATGAACACCTTCACATTACATTGACTTTCACTTTCACATTACATGAACATGAACATTCACCTACACTTCAACCTAAACATTGAGTTTCACCTTCACATTACATGAACATGAACATTCACCTACACTTCAACCTAAACATTGAGTTTCACCTTCACATTGATATGAACATAAACACTGACCTAGACCTCAACATAAACATTGACCCACCTACGAAGATCAACCTAAACAGACCCACATTGTCACAATGTTCACCGCAATAACAACACACATAACTCCAAGTAACAATTTTATCCTTTTCTACAACTTTTGGACTAAAATTTCCAGCTCAAATATCCTTCTTCTTTGCCTGACAATTTCACCATCTCTTTCGTCATTATTTTCTTCATTACACCATTTGAAAAAGTTACAGTACATCCCTCTTGCAGATCCACCCTATTATGCACCAAATTAGCCACCAAAATTGGGAATAACTCAATAATCTATGAACAAATAAAATGGTGTAATGACGACATCCCCAAAATGACAAGGGTATTTAAAAAACCTTGTAATGACGACATCCCCAAAATTGTCTCCCAGCATTCTGTGGAGTTCTCGCAACTTTTCTCACAACATAATCACCACATTTGCATCGAGGGATTATCCCACCTCCCCTCCAACCACCATCATTTGCGGATTGCGAATTTTCTTTCCCACCCAGTTTTGGAACAAGAAGAACAACCATGAGAAGAAGCCATTTCTATCGAGCAACAACCACTGTGGTAAAAAAAGGGGAACAACTTGCACGAACCTTAATCACCCCTTTTATTACACACTTAAACCTCAACTTAAAATATTTCCACCAACTCACTTCAATTCACAATGCCACGTAATCATCAAACATAACAACTCACTCAGATTTGGCCACAGTGGCATCAACACCGTTGTGTTTTTAACGGTGTCCACGAAAAGGACCGAATTGAACATTTTTAAACAAAAGTAGGGACCTTACTGAACTTTCATAAGGTAGGACCATATTGAACCAAACCCCCAAAAGTAAGGACCAAATGATGTATTAAACCACTAATCAAATATCAGTGTTCATATTACATGAAAAAGGCAGTGTCCTATGCAATTTGCTAAAACCGGAACAAAATCTGGTGCTTAAATTTTTTATAGTTTTTTGAGGACTTTCATCAAACACTTTTGCAAAATTAGTGATACACTTAAAATTTTATCGATTTTGGTTCATTTGACTTGTTTTTATAGCTTTATTAATCTGTTTTAGAGCTATGGTAGGATCTTTTTGTTGTGCATCCATTATAAGTAGCTTTAATTGCTTGAATGTCTTAATTTTGAAATTCTGATTTTGTCAACAAATTTGTCAAATCTGTTCCAGCTTTGAATTTCGGTTCTCAGTGCATTTGTTTTTATGTTCTACATTGAACATTTGTGGTTGGTTTTCATCTTTCAATTGTGGTGCAGTTGCTAGCTTATAAGGAGCCAACTCTAAGGTAGCTTCTTAGGTGATGGAGATTAACTTTCTCTCTAAGTCTCTGACTTTACTTTGCTTTTGGTTTGCACAAAAAGCCAATTTGTTTGAGTGAAGGTTTAAGAGGCACAAAGTACCATCCACCCTATAGTTGTGAGACTTGATCTACTACGTTAGTGCAACTTCTTTCTTTTGTCGAGAAGCAAAATCTGCCTACCTTTTTGGCCATTGTTCTTTGTGTTCCTAATTTCTTGTATCAAAAGGCCTGTAAAGTTCAAGTGATTGGAAAATCCTTGGTGTTCTTCCTTCACTTGCCATTTCTTTGTTTATAGTTTGCAACTTTAAAAGTGGCTAGTCGGTAAGTGTATCTGGAAACCAAAGTTTCAAGCCACGTCATAGAGGCTCACACTTTAATTATTTTTTTTAATTGTTCGTGTAGAGTGAAATAGATTAGAAGAGATTAAACTCTAAGTCTTTTCACAACTAGGGGTCTGAATTAAGTTCTTAAGTAGTTTCTTTTGTGTTTTTAATTGTTTGTGCTTGTTAAAGTTACATACTTTATTTTAAAAGGTAATTTTAGTTTAAGGGATAATTAGTCAGTATCCTAAGACATTTTTGGCAAGGCAAGACTTGGTACTTAAGCAGCCTTTTTGGCTCACTTCTCTTACTTGGGATTTGTGTAAGTTGTGAAATCTACAATCCTTTAGATTAAGAAAACTTTTAAGAACAAAGAATGTCAAGGCATCAATCACCTAGGATTAGTGATTCTAAGGAGCAAGTTACCCTTAAAGCCATTGTGAAGAAACTTGAAAATAGAGAAGAGAATGAATCAAGAACGAATGATGAGGCAAAAACAACTTAGGGAGTTAGAAAAGAAAATGACTCAAGACCAAATAATTGGGGAGTTATAAATTCAAATTCATACTCATAGAGAAGAACAATTTCAAATTAGAGAGAAATCAACGAAAAGCAAAAGTGGGAAATCTCAATATGAAAGAGAGAGTCTAAGGTTGAGGGATTACTACCATCAACCTTCTTCATCTAGAAGGAAAATAAGAGAATTTTATCATTATCCCCCTCCTAAAGAAGTCAAAGTAGATTTTCCCCATTTCCATGAGAAGGATAAAGTTGAGGCTTATCTTGATTAGGAAATGAAGGTAGAGCAAATATTTGTTTGCCACCAAGTGAGTGAAGAGAGAAAAGTCTCATTGGATAATATTAGCTTTCAAGGGTATGCCATGTATTGGTGGACTTCCATAGTCCAAGAGACGAGGTGCCACAATGACCCTCTCATTGAATATTGGGATTATTTGAAATTTGCTCTTAGCAGAAGACACATTCCTTCCCACTATTATAGGGAACTTATGGAAAAACTCCAAAGGCTTCAACAAAGGTCTATGATTGTGGAAGAATATAGACAAAAGATGGAGTTGTACATGATGAGGGCATGAATTGCTTAGAAAGAGGAAATTACCTTGAACTTTTACCTTAAAGAGATTTAAATGATTTAGTTCAAATGTGTATCAAGGTAGAACAACAAAGCTTGAGAAAATCTTCTTCCAAAAGAGTTCAAGTTCAACCTAATACTTTTGAAAAGAAAAGCTTTAAAGAAAAAAGAGTTCCTTAAGCCCCTAACCAAGATTCTTGAGAAACCCAAGTGAGAAACCTGTACACACACTCACACTAATGAAATCAAACGTTTCAAGTGTCTAGGAAGAGGTCATATAGCTGTTTAATGTCCCACCAAGAGAACCATAATCATGACGGGCATTGACATCTATAGAAATGAAGATGAGTCCTTCACTAATGAGAGTGAGTATGGAAAGTCCAATTGAGAGGAAGTCTATCCTTGTGATGGTCAACCTCTCATGGTGAGAAGATTTTTGAATAACCAACCAAGTGTTGAACACCTAGAAAGGACATCTTTCATACTAGATGTCAATTTCAAAATAAAACTTCTTCTATCAATGTGGATAGTGAATCGTGTTGTCATTGTTGTAACACTAGGTTTGTGGAAAAATTGAAGCAAATTGCAATACCTCCTCCCACTCTTTATCTACAAGTCTTAACTGTTCTATTATATTATAATGTGGACTACTCTTTTATATATAGTTATACTATATATTTTGGGAAACCTTATAAATTCATTGACTTAATGAAGATAGGGATATTACAATAAAGAATCAAGTGATATTGGAAAGACGTTGGCAATTTTATCATAAAATAATTCATAATGGTCTTACTAATGTCATTATTGTATATCACCATGAAAAGAAATTTGTTCTCCATCCTCTTTCACCATATCAAGTGGCTGAGGATCAAACACAAATGATACTCAATAACGAGAGTGAAGAAAAAGAAAAAAAAATCAAAGTCAAAAAGAGAAAAAAAAGTAGTCCTTAGGGATGAAAGAAAGGTGTGGGAAAGTGGTGTTCCCTCCCACTAGGTTATTTAACATAGAGGTCTTTTAAATAAAAAGGCTTTAGAAAACCTTCTTCATGTAGAAAAACCTTCATACCTCCTTATGTGTCAAGGAACATTCACACACACTTCTAGTGAGTCTAAGACTCAAGTTTTTTCTCCTACCATCAAAACTCTTTTGAAATGGGACTCACTAGGCTTCCTCCTTTTAGAGGTATAGAGCATCAAATTGATTTTGGGCCTGGGGCAAGTCTTCCAAATAGACCAGCCTATAGGATAAATTCCCAAGAAAAAAAGGAGATAGAGTCTCAAGTCCAAGACTTATTAGATAAAGGTTGGATTCAAAAGAGTCTAAGTCCTTGTGTTGTTCCTATGTTGTTGATGCCTAAAAAGGATGAAAAATGGTGCATATGTTGTGATTTTAAGACCATTAACAACATCACAATAAAAGTCATCCAAGAATGGCCAACCCCAAAGAATGTAGGAGAAGTTAGGAGCTTCTAGGGGTTAACAAGCTTTTACAAAAGGTTTGTCCCCAACTTTTGTAGTCTTGTTTCACCACTCAATGAGTTAGTGAAGAAAGATGTTACATTCCATTGGGGAGAAAAACAACAAAAATTCTTTTGAACTTCTTAAGGGGAAACTTACCCAAGCACCCATTCTAGATTTGCCAAATTTCGCAAAAACTTATGAACTAGAGTGTGATGCTTCGGGTTTATAAATAGGTGTGGTTTTATTACAAGAAGTGCACCCAATTGCTTACTTCAATGAAAAACTTAGTGGTGCATCTTGTAATTATCCCACCTATGATAAAGAGTTGTATGTTCTTGTGAGGGCTCTTCAAACTTGGGAGCCTTATCATGTTTGCAAGGAATTTGTCATTCGTAATGACCATGAGTCACTTAAATATTTGAAGGGTTAACATAAGTTGCAAAAGAGATATGATAAGTGGTTAGAGTCTTTGAAATAATTCTTATATGTTATCAAACACAAGAAAGGAAAATCCAATGGGGTGGTTGATGCTTTATCAAGAAGAAACATTCTTTTAATCACTTTGGGAGCTCAAATTCTTGGATTCAGTAACATACCTGAATTAAATGCCCAAGATTCTGAATTCTCTACCACTTATGAAGAGTGTTTGCATAAAGCTCAAGGAGGATTTTATTTGAAAGATGGATATCTTTTTAAAGAAGACAAACTTTACATACCCCAAAGTTCGCATAAAAATCTCCTTATAAAAGATATGCATGAGGGAGGGTTAATGGGGCATTTTGGGGGTAGATAAGACCCTAAGCACGTTAAAGGCTGAATTATTTTGGCCCCATACGAGGAACGATGTCCAAAGACATTATTATGGATGCATTACTTGCTTAGAGTACAAATCTAAAGCAATATTTCATGGACTCTATACACCTTTGCCAATTGCTTCAACCCCATGGAAAGATATTAGCATGGATTTTGTCTTAGGGCTCCCGAGAAAAATAAGGGGTTTTGATTCTATTTTTGTGGTGGTGGATCGTTTTAAAAAAAAATTGCCCATTTTATACTCTGCCACAAAGTAGATGATTTTGCTAAATTATTCTTTAGAGATGTTGTCAAACTTCATGGTCTCCCTTGCACTATTATTTCGGATAGAGATGCCAAATTTCTCAGTCACTTTTGGAGAACCTTATGGTCTAGATTAGGGACTAAGCTGTCTTTTTCCACTACTTGTCATCCTCAAACGGATGGTCAAACTGAAATAGTGAATATATCTTTATCTAACTTGTTGAGGGTAACTTTGAAGTGAAATAATAAATCTTGGGATCAGTATTTTCCTCATATAGAGTATGCATATTGTAGAGTAATGCATAACACTACTAAGATTTCTCCCTTTGAGGTTGTATATAGATTTAATCGTCTAATCCCAATGGATTTGTTACCTCTTCCAAAATCTTTTGACTTTGTTCATAAAAAAGGAGTTTCTAAATCCAAGTTTATCAAAGAACAACATGAGAGGGTTAAGAATCAAATTAAGCACCAAATTGAGAAATACATCAAGATTCATAATAAGAGGAAGAAAGAAATGATCTTCAAGGAAGGAGATCTAGTTTGGCTTCAGTTTCGAAAATAAAGATTTCCTAATTTAAGAAAGTTGATAACGGTTTAAAATATTGTTATCTGTAATGTAATTTTGATACTAAGTATACCCTTTTTGACTTATAAACTTGTTTGGACTCATGCTTTTTCGTTAAGTTGTGTGAATAAGAGAGTTGAGGTTGAATCTGATGATTTTATGACTAATTCCCTTTGTTTTGATAGAAAACGAGTTAATACAGGAAGCAGAGATGAAGTGCTAAGGATATAAAGCTCAAAAAGGCCTAGAAAAGCACCAGAAGAGGCATCTGCACGAAGCTTGGGCGACCTACAGGAGGCTCGGGCGTGGAAAATCGCCGCCCACTGCTCGGGTGTCGGACCACTGAAGCCTGGGCGAAATTGAAGGCTCAAGCCTTACGGAAATTGACGTCCACCGCCCGGGTGGCCAAAAGGGGTGCCCGAGCGGCGTGCGTTGCTGATCCGGTCCAATTTTTGCTCTGTTTCGACTCTTTTGGACCGAGCCCTGTTTCTACTCTTTTCCAACTTTATTTAAAGGACCCAGGCGCACTAGGTTTTTTATCTCTGGCTGGAGCAACACAATAGCACACTCTTTTACTCTCTGATCTCGGATCTGGAGGCGGAAGCTTCCTCTTCTACTCTTAGGGTTTTACTATCTCATGCTTTTCCATTGTACATCTAGTTTCTCCATGTCTATGGGGAACTAAACTCTATTTGTTGTTGGGGAATGACGTAACCTTGTGAACTCTCATGTATTTGAATTGATTCTTAATCATATATGCTTTATTCATTAATTGTTAGGGAATTCATCTGTTTCAATGCTTGCTCTATTTAACTCATTTAGTTGCATGATTTATGAATTGCATGAGTGCCGGGAGGTTCCTTACAATTCAGTTTCTTGTTGAATTCTCCCAAGGGTAATATTTCTCAAGGATGAGGGTATGAGTACTTGGTCGTCTTAAGCTCTTGATCTTCAGACTTAATTTTATAGGAACGCTAGGAATTGCACAAACTAGGAATTAAGGCAGGCTTATTGCGCCAAGGGATTGGGTTCTAAGTATTTTAGTGAGTGACGTTAACATTAATGTATAAAGAGGAATTCTTATATACATGAGAGGGAACTTGGTGAAATCTAACCCCAACAACATATTCATCTCATATTAAACAACATTCGTTCATCTTTGTGTTACTCTACTATTGATCAATTTGCATTCATATTTAATTTTCTATGTTTGCATTTTAAACTAATGATCTCGTTTATTTTAAGTCTTAATTAATTTATCACACGACTGTTTAGTGCCGAGAGTCCTCAGGGATAGAATACTTGGTCTTACCATTTTATATTACTTGTGCAATTGGGTCTTGCCAATCTATTAACAAGTTTTTAGCGTCGTTGTCGGGGACTCACAGTTTAAACTTTTCTATTTGTGTGATTCTTAATTAATTTTGGCTTTATTTTATTTTCATATCTTTTATTTTATTTTTATTTTTGTGCTAATAATATTCTCTAGGGTTTTGTTTGGTTTATGCAGGATATAGTAAAAACAAGGAGCAACAAAAGTTTTGAACCTCTTCCTTAAAGACTTGAGACTAGTAAGAGGCCATGGAGAAAGAGACTTGCTAGAGTACCTTCTCTAAAAAGAATTTCACAGGTCCTACAATCTGATCAGGAAAGCATGGTCAACAATGAGGGCAGACATACTTTGGCAGATTATGCAACTGTTGTTGGCCCGTACCATTTTAGCAGCATTGCAAAGCCAGTGGTCAATGCCACAAGCATGGAGATGAAGCTTGCGTTGATCCATCTAGTAAAAAGCAACCAGTTCAATGGACTATCCAATGAAAGTTCATATGAGCATCTGACCACTTTTAATGAGATTTGCAACACTGTGAAGCTGAATGGAGTGTCAGATGATGCTATAAGACTGAGTTTGTTTCCTTTTTCACTCGGAGGAAACGCTAAACTGTGGCTAAACTCTTTTCTTGAAAAAAGTTTTACTAGGTGGGAAGATGTGGTTGCCAAATTTTTGAATAAATACTTTCCACAGTCAAAGATCAACAAAGGAAAGTAGGAAATCTCTTCTTTCAACCAAGGCATGGAGGAATCATTAGGGAAAGCATGGGATAGATACAAAAGCTTGCTGAGAAAGACACCTACTCATGGTTTTGATGAAATACCAGTAGTCATTCTTTTCCTTGGAGGTCTGTGTTCACAAACCAAACTAATGTTGGATGCCTCAACTGGAGGCAATATCAAATGCAAGACTTCAGAGGAAGGTTATGAGTTAATTGAAAACATGGTTACCAATGATAATGAGATGCACAATGAAATAAAAACTTCCTCACAACCTAAGGGAGTTTTACAGCTACAGTCTTATGATGCTCTGCTTCTCAAAAGAAAATTATCACTCAACAGTTGGAGATTTTGACAAAAAAACTTTCTCAACCATCAAAGGAGTGCCAGAATGTTTTACAGGTTCAATAACAACTCTGTGAGCTATGTGGTGGTGATCATATTAATGGTCAATGTGCAGTGCCCGAGAATCTCAATGAGAATGTGAACTACATGGGCAACCAATTTCGTCCCAACAACTACAATCAAGGGTGGAAATCCCATCCAAGCATAGGACAAAGCCAATTTGGGCAAACTGGTGGACAATTCAATAGACCACCACAATAGCAACAACAACGTGGTAACAATAACCCTCTCAATAGACCCTCCAACAATTCATGCAGGCATCTCTTTCCACTCAAAAAAGCACTAAAGCTGCTATAAGAAACTTGGAGATGCAGGTTGGCCAAATGGCCAAGAAATTGGAAGAGATGCCTATCAAAAGTTTTAGGGCTAATAATGAAGCTAACCCCAAAGAAGAATGTAAGGCCATTGTGAGTATGAAAGATGAGAGAGGGAAAGAAAAAGAAATGTTGAGTGAGAAAGAAAAAGAAGAGAGTGAGATAAAAGAAAAAGATGAGAAAAAAATTGAGAGAAAAGAAAAAGAAAATTTGATTGAGAAAGAAAAAGAAAGAGAGGAGAATGAGAGAGAGAAAGAAGAAGAGGTTGAGAGGAAAAAAAGAAAAAGTAGAGAAAAATCTCAATCACCCTGAAGAGTGCTCCAGGAAAGAAAAAGAAAAACAATTAGGGTGCATTGAAGAAATTTCCAGACAATTAGGAATAAAAATTCCTGTGACTGAAGCACTGCAGCAGATTTTTGAATATGCTAAATTTTTGAAGGAACTCCTCAAAAGAAAGAAATATTTAAAGGAGGAAACAATGGAGGTATAGGAAGAATGCAGTGTGATTTTACAAAAGGCACTCCCTTCTAAGGTTGAAGATCCAGGATGTTTCACCATTCCTTGTACTATTGGGAAACATAAAATAGGGAAAGCCCTAATTGATTTATGGTCCAATATTAATTTGATGCCCACATCTGTTCTTGAAAAGATTGGTGGTCTTGAAGTCAAACCTGCAAAGATGACTCTGTTTATGGCTGATGGATCCACCAAAAAGCCCTATGGTGTAGTGGAAGATGTAATGATTCAAATTGACAATCTCATATTCCTGGTAGATTTTGTGATAATGGAGATGGGGGAAGATTTGGAGATCCCTATTATTCTTGGGAGGCCATTCATGAAAACGGTCAAGGTAATCATTAATATGGATGATGGAACTATAGTACTTAAAGACCAAGAAGAGGAGGTGATTTTCAATGTCTTCAATGTTGAGTAGCCAATCTAGGTGAAGAAGACTAGTCTCAAGACTTCAAGGAGAGGTACACCACATACTAGTACTAAAGCTACCAAGCCAGGTAAGGAAGGTGAAAATTGTTTTTTGTCACAGGTACAACAGGAAGAAAAAGACAACAAAGGAGTAAGTGTTCATCAAGATTCTCTGGAGAAACATGAAGAACTGAAACCAGGACTACCAGTGAGGTTTAACAAAAGATTTTGGGTTGTTAAAGAACTCAGAGCTGATGGACTAATAGAGATTGAATCTCCAATTTCAAGGAGAACTAAAAAGGTGAATAGGAAGTTGTTGAAGATCAATTGGTGTGAAAAAGGAAAAGATGACACCAAAATCAAAGATGTGACATGAGCTTATTGGGTCAAGCTAGTGACATTAAAGAAGCGTTTGCTAGGAGGCAAACCAGTGTTTTACAAACTTTTATTTGTTTATTTTTTTAATTTTTTCAATTGTTTTCTGTTTAATTTGTGGTTACTATGGGTCAAGCTAGTGACGTTAAAGAAGCGTTTGCTGGGAGGCAACCCAGTGTTCCTACAAACTTTTATTTTTTTTAATTTTTTATGTTTCTGTTTGTGTGTGATTATAGTGTGCTTATTCTGTAATAGTTGAATGTTTGAGGGGTGAGGAGAGACTAATTGATTGATCTGAGAGTTATTGTGAGGACTAGGGAAAAGAAACTGAAAAATTTTAGGCCAAATCTGAGAACCTAGGGCAGGGCAAAACCCATACCTGTTTAAATTAAGAGGGGGAAAAGTACCACCCGCCGTGCCGGCACCCCACTTAGCCCGCCTGGGCGACGGCTCTGCAGGTGTTTTTTTTTTCAGCTCGAAGCTTGAGCGGGCTTGGTCAGTTTTCACTCTTTTTAATCCTAAGGGTTTCGCCCAAGCCTCCATTCTCTGATTTCCCACAACCTAGTTCCTCAAAACACCTCTCCCAAGAGCTTTCTCCATTTTCCCCCTTTCAATTTCACTAAAACCCTAAGATTTCACTACTTTTGCACCATCCAAGGATCCAAGTTTGGGGTTTTGAAGTGGTGGCAGCTAGGATCACACTTTTCCCTCCATTGTTTGAGCATTTTCTCTGATTTTTGCTTCCAATAAAGTAAGTCATAAGTCCTAAAGCTTTCAATTGATGTAATGATGCATGTTCTTGAAAAAGGGTTTGATGAATAGGGATGAAATTGATTGATTTTATTGATTGAGGTTGTGTAAAACTGTTTTGCCTCTATTTTGAACGATTAAAGTGTGTTAATTTTTGTTGGGAATGATTAGAAACTGAATTGGAAAGTGAAAAATTGAAGCAACCCACACTTGGCAGCACCGCTCGCCGCCCGGGCGACGAACGTCTGTAACAGCATACAGGTTTTTCTTGTTTTTTGGCTCTGTGGTCCTATGCAGATGGCGCTGATGGTTCCCTGATTATCTTGGGAACAATGGTACTGGGCTGTTATATTTTTGGAACTAATGTTTGATGTTTTCGGGCTTTGTTTATGAATCTCTGTGTCCAAGAATGGCATCCTCATCAGGAAGGAGAGTAAAGACTGCAGGCAACAAGAGAAAAGAAAAAGAGCAGTATTACTCTCACCAGTTCAGAACAGCTACCCACGAGAGGTATTTCCCCTCAGTGAACGTCAAGAAGGTGTTAATGGAACGTAAGGTAGGAATGATCCCTACTTTGGCCCCCCAGTTTAGAAGGGAGGTCAGCGCCAGAGGCTGGGGGAACCTGGCCACTTTTCCTGCTCCTGCTGACATCCCTATTGTGAAAGAGTTCTACACTAATGCCAAAGCATTAGGAGGAGAGCATGAGACTTATACCAGCTATGTGAGGGGCAAGAAAATTTCCTTTGATGCTGACACCATCAACACTTTTTTGGGCACTGATTGGGAAGAAGAACGATGTCAATATGAGCGGGCTATGGCTAAAGGGGTTGATTATGAGGATGTGGAGAGGACCCTATGTGTGCCTGGATGGCACTATGAGAGGAGCAGATCTGATGTATCTATCCACATCAAGAGGGCATCTTTGATACCACTAGCCAAATATTGGATGACTTTCTCCCAGGCCAACATCCACCCCTGCTCCCATATGTCTGATATCACCACTCAGAGGGCTATCCTTTTGTATTGTATTTTTAGTTGAAGGGAGGTAAACTTAGGGGTAGTTATTGTTGAGGAAATCAAGAGTTGTGCACGTGCTGTGAGCAGTAGGACCCCTCTAGGACACCCCCTATGATCACACATCTATGTGAGATTATGGGTGTTGATGTGTCAGTACCACCGTTAGAGCAGCCAAGGAAGGAGCTGGATGAGGCCTATTTCAGTTACTATTGCTCTACAAAGGAGCAGGCCACAGCTAGGCCATCATAGCAGGCTCCCAGAGTGCGTAGGAGGGCACCACCACCAGCACAGGGGCCTGCCCATGAAGCCGCCCCGTTTCAGATGCGGGACATGTATATGTTCCTGATGGAGGCCCGGATGATGGCTCTCTACAAAGGAGAGCAGGAGCTGCTGAGGACACTTACGTCCGCCTTTCCTGATAGGGAGTTTATTTCACAGGAGGAGTTTGTAGCCAGGGTAGCATATCTAGAGGATCTGGCACATGCAGATGTTGGAGCAGTAGGTGAAGATGCAACTAATGAGGAGGAGGACTCTGATGATTAGAGAGTGATTGTATTTTGCGTCTACTGATGGACGCTTGTTTGTTTAGACAGGATTTTTCTAAACTTTTCCTTGCTTTTATTTTATTTTTTTTTATTTTGCTTATTGTTGAACTCTTTTAATATTCCCGTTTTTATTGTTTTTTGGTAGTATAGGAATAATGTACTTTGCTCTATCCTATTACAGTGGTTTAGTTCTTCTCATGTTGTGTTTTGTTGAGTGTTACTTTTTTATGCTTATTGTTTGGGTTGATGTTGAGATGATACATGATGTAAAAATATATAGGTGGTTGCTTCTAACATGTGAAACAGGTGCTTGAGGTAAAACTTGATTGAGATACTGAGCAGGATGTTTTTCTGAATTCTAGAACTTGAGAGTTTACTTGTGTGAGTTTTGGGCTTCAGAGTTGTGAATAATTGCTATTACTCTGGAAGCATAAATGATTTTGCCCAAATTTTCTGTGATTGAACTACTTGCTTGCAGGTTTCATATGATCAAGGCCATCTTTTGTTTTCCCTTATTCTTTTAGCCTTCATAATTTTTTCCACTGAAAAGAAAACCAATTGCTCTACCTTTTGAACCTTGAGCCTTAAGCATGTTTTGAAAACCCTGTTTTAAATTCTTTACTTTGAGTTGAGTTGAGAATATTTGTGAGGTATTGAAAAGGGTTCAAGTTTGGGGTTGCTGGTACGCAGCCCCACTTTTCTAAGCAGTGAGAAATTTAAAAGCAACAGAAAAAGAAAAAAAATCAAAAGGAAAGAAAATGAAAGAAAAAGGAAAAATAAAAAGAAAAGAAAATAGAGCTCACTACAAGGGAAAAAGGTTGGGAAAGATCTTCTTGAAAAGAGAACCTGTGAGTAATTGATAAATTCATAAATGTCTCTCTTAACTCAAGGAGTTCTGCTGACCAGAAAAACAAATTTCCTTCTTAGCCTAGCCAAGCTACAAGCCATGAAAAGCCCTTGTGATGACAACTTGCTTGTGAGTCTGTTTGATTGTGGTTAAATGAAAAGCAAAATTAATTTGTGTGACAGTGTGATAGCAGAGTGAAAAAGGCACCAACACTATACACCTGTAAGGGAGTGAGATACTTTTGAATGCTTGAGTGATACACTTTTGAGTACTTGAGTGAAACACTTCCCTTGATGAGGAATAGTTCCTTGAATTTCTGATTACATCTCTGCTTGGTTGATTGATTGCTCTTAAGGATAGCATCTGTTGAACTGTTTGAGTATCACTTTAAGTTATTTGAGAGAAAGCATATGTGCAGCTTGACTGATTTTCCAATGATGAGCTGATTTAAGTGATTACTTGTCTTAGAAAAAGATTTTGAAAAACTGTTGAACCATTGTGATATTTGTTGAGAGCTAAGTTACATTTTGTTTTGCTTGAGGACAAGTAAAGTTCTAAGTTTGGGGTTGTGATAACGGTTTAAATACCATTATCTGTGATTTTGATACTAAATATACCCTTTTTGACTTAGAAACTTGCTTGGACTCATGTTTTTTCATTAAGTTGTGTGAATAAGAGAGTTAAGGTTGAAGTTGATGATTTTATGACTAATTCCCTTTGTTTTGATAGAAAATGAGTTAATACAGGAAGCAGAGATGAAGTGCTAAGGATATAGAGCTCAAAAAGGCCTAGAAAAGCACCAGAAGAGGGAACCGCACGAAGCTTGGGTGACCTGTAGGAGGCTTGGGCGTGGAAAAATCGACGCCCGCTGCCCGGGCGAAATTGAAGGCTCAAGCCTTACGAAAATCGACGTCCACCGCCCGAGCGGCCAAATGGGGCACCCGAGCGGTGTGCGTTGCTGATCCGACCCAGTTTTTGCTTTGTTTCAACTCTTTTGGACCGGCCCTGTTTCTACTCTTTTCCAACTTTATTTAAAGGACCCAGGCGCTCTACGTTTTTTAACTCTGGCTAGAGCAACACAACAGCACACTATTTTACTCTCTAAAGCCGGATCTGAAGGCGGAAGCTTCCTCTTCTACTCTTAGGGTTTTACTATCTCTTGCTTTTCCATTGTACATCTAGTTTCTCCATGTCTATGGGAACTAAACTCTATTTGTTGTTGGGGAAGGATGTAACCTTGTGAACTCTCATGTATTTGAATTGATTCTTAATCATATATGCTTTATTCATTAATTGTTAAGGAATTCATCTGTTTCAATGCTTGCTCTATTTAACTCATTTAGTTGCATGATTTATAAATTACATGAGTGTCGGGAGGTTCCTTACAATTCAGGTTCTTGTTGAATTCTCCCAAGGGTAATATTTCTCAGGGATGAGGGTATGAGTACTTAGTCATCTTAAGCTCTTGATCTTTAGACTTAATTTTCTAGGAACGCTAGGAATTGCACGAACTATGAATTAAGGCAGGCTTATTGCACCAAGGGATTGGGTTCTAAGTACTTTAGTGAGTAACGTTAACATTAATGCATAAAGAGGAGTTCTTATATACATGAGAGGGAACTTAGTGAAATCTAACCCCAACAACATATTCATCTCATATTATACAACATTTGTTCATCTTGTGTTACTCTACTATTGATCAATTTGCATTCATATTTAATTTTCTGTCTTTGCATTTTAAACCAATGATCTCGTTTATTTTAAGTCTTAATTAATTAATTTATCACACGACTGTTTAGTGCCGAGAGTCCTCTGGGATACGATACTTGGTCTTACCATTGTATATTACTTGTGCGATTTGGTACACCTGTCAATCTGTTAAGAAAAGTCCAAACTAGATCCTAGAGGAGGAGGTCCTTTTAAAATCCTTAAGAAGGTCAATGAATATCAATTGGACCTTCCTGAGGATTATGCAGTCCATTCTACTTTTAATGTGGTTGACGTATGTCCTTTTGTAGGGGATTTAGAGCTTGAGGATAATGCTTTTGATTTGAGAATAAATCTTTCTCAAGAAGGAGGGGATGATTGCTTGGGCCTAAGCCTATCTACCAATCAAAGACCAAGTCCACCCTTCGAGAAAGGTCCCATCACTAGAGGAATGACTAAAAGACTTCAAAAAGACCTAGAAGACATCCCTAAGCAAGTAGAAGTGAAGAACTACTTCATTTGGAAGGAAGGATAGCAAATCTTCTAGATTGGGTCACGCTTAACGCAAACCCTTCTTCGCCCAACGAGCACGTACATCACATTAACATCTAGTGAGTGTAGATCGAGTTGTAACATAAAAAACATGTTGTATACGTGTCATATGATGATAACACATGCCCATCTATCAATTAAAGACCAAGTCCATCCTTCAAGCAAGGTTCGATTAGAGGAATGGCTAGAAGACTTCAAGAAGACCTAGAAGGCATCCCCAAGCAAGTAGAAGTGAAGACCTACTTCATTTGGAAGGAAGGATAACAAAGCTTTTGGATTGGGTCGCGCTTAGCGTAAACCCTTCTTCACCTAGCGAGCTCGAACTTCCCTCAGCACATACATCACTTTGCCCAGCGAGCGCGTGCATCACATTAGCAGCTAGCAAGTGTAAATCGAGTTGTCACATGAAAAGCATGTTGTATACGTGTTATATGATGCATAATACATGGCTGATGATCAACTTTAGCTGGTAGCACTGTGGGAAGGCTTGAATGAACCTATAAATTCACCTTCCCACACTATTGTATTCACTTGGTGCATTTATGGTAAAGGTATTATGTTGAGATGACTCCAGAAACTTTCCTCTGCAAAGTCACAGCTAGAGAGAGGGCTTGACCTCCTCTAGCCAACTTCCTTATATAGGTTCACCTTCTAAGCTTCCTAGCTCATCACAAACACCACCTAACCATTGCAACGAGTCAATCTTCCATCAACTACACCTTTTATTCATCTGCTTTCGTTGTTTCCATCCACTCTCTTCATTAGGTCCACAATTTCTTAGAGTTTCTAGTTTTGAGGAGTGTATCACTTCTCGTGTTCCTTCTTACAAACTCTCACACGTTGATAATTCTGCAGATATCGTCCTCTCTAGTCTATAATGAGGATTGTCCCTACAAAAGACACTTTCACGTTCAAGTAAGCCAAGTACATTTAGATGACAATAAATGTTATAATAATAAACGTAGTTAATTTACCTTGAACACTATGATATTCACACTATAATTATTGACTTTTACCTTGATGGGTATGACATAATGTAATTATCGTGATAAACTTTGCCTAATTTACTTTAGCTTAATCATGTCTTAACAAACATTAATTATATGATTGATTATGGTCTCATCTGGACTGATATGTTCTCGTCCTGACCATCTATACTTGAGCCGAATACATCTACCTAGCTTAAATGACTAAGATGTATCTTGACATGTTTGAATATAGTTAAAAAATAAAATGATTGAATTAATTGAAATCTATTAAATTATATTTAATTAATATAAAGTATTGTTCGAATTATTTGGATAATTATATACACTAAATTACATGTTCAACTTCAAATATTTCACAATCAAGTAAAAAATGTTATCATTAACTTTTTAGAGTATGTTGATTTGAAATAAAAAAACAAAAAGGACTAAGAAACTGAAAAAGAAATAGCTAAGAATTTCTTTCTATTATTGCACATACGAAAAATTTATATTTCAGACTAAATTGACCTAAGACACAGCCTATAGCTAGGCCCTAATGTTAACAAAAGTACAATACGTTGATGTTCCAGAGAAAGAAACAGTGAAAAAAAAAAGATAAAAAAGAATGTGAGTAAAATACACTTTGAACCATTTAATTTTGAGGAGTTTCCATCCTCCAAGTCATACTAACTTTTAGTTTCTCCTCACGTATTTTGAACCATTTAATTTTGAGAAGTTTCAATCCTTGACATAAAATACGATTGTTTTGATTGAAACTGATTATTTTAATTAAATAGTCATAATAATAATTTTCATAAAAATAATTAAGAAAACGTTGGACATAGATTTTTTTTATCAGCAAAATAATATATAGATAAATAAATATATAATTACAAATGTTTTTTGACATAGATAATAGTATCTTTACCCTACCCTAATATGTTGGACAGGAAAAACAAAACATCACAATGAGTGACAGCTCAGGTGAAGAAAAGAAATTCAATAGCCCATAACTACATCGTACTTGAAGCGCTTTGGTGTAGAACCAAGAGTCGGCCAAAATTATGTAAACCTTTGAATTAATAATGTTCCTTTCACAATAAATTTTGGTTAAGCCACCACAGCTAGCATGTGCTGTTCACGCGCTACACGCAAATTACTACTACTCTACCACAGATCCTGTCGTTGACCAACTAAGATTTTTCTTAAAGATAAACTATTCTAATCTCGTAGATTTGGTTAGTGTGTTTGAAGAGATTCGCCATATTTATTCAAAATGATTGAAGTTGATTTTTTGTTAAAATGTACAAAATTCTGATATATAAACATATAATTATTTATATATTTGTAACTCTGATAATAATATTTTTTTATGTATATCCGTAACTCTGATAATAATATTTTAATTTCTTGTTATGATTATATCATAGAGAGAATGTATTATTTTCGCATTCTTTATTTAAAACGAAAAGTCTTAAGGATCACTGTTACTAAAGACGCGCGCTGCCGCCGACTGTTTTATTATGAAGCCCATATAAATAAATGCATCATTTCAATCATATAATTGATTTTTTTCTCGAGAAAATAAAATATCACAACTAATCCATAGTCCAAAATAACAGCTATTTTCTAGTAATATAAAAATATGAAATATTAATCTCATCTCCATCCCTTGCTACGGCTGCTGATGCTTTCTAAACGAAACAATATGTTTAAACCCTTTATTTATTATAATGTTTTTATAATTTATTCTGCGTGTACTTAATACAGGATTGATGAAGAATTATAATATGTGAAACTTGTAAATTTGCGATTGAGAATTAGGAGGAAGATGCTTGAAGCGATAGCATATTCACACTTCACACGTAATACAGATTAATCACCAAAGGTTCTGCCGCCAAGGTATGAGAAGTGTAAATTAAAAGAGATTCTCATTGCGGATGCTGTTAAAGGTCAAAATCACTAATTAGGTTTTCTTGTCTGAGTTAAAGTCAATAACATCGATTAATGGTAAACTTAAGTTCAAGATATCATCATTAAACTGTTCTAAGCCTTAACAGAGTGTGTGAAACCATGTTTGTGAAATCCAAACGTAAAAAAATGTACAGATTAATCTAGTCCGTTATTGTAATAATGAGTATTATATACACATGCCGACGCAACTGCTTGCTAGTTGAGGAACAACATTTTAGGTGTTGATGATAGAAAGTGAAAGTGTTGGATTAATTAAGGAAGAAAACATGGTAAAAAGCGAAGGAAAATATGAAGGAAAGACACTTGGTTGAAGTGAAATAGTAGATAATAGTTTAGGGTTTGTTGTGTTGGTCAACTAAAGGTGCGGCCGACAAGAGATATTGGGATGCTTTTGCTGAATAATAGCCTTTTAACCCAACAAGTTGAAACCATATATGATAATAAAGGGACATCACAGGATACTGTCTCATACTTGAAAGGAAATCAATGAGGAAAAATGTTTATGGTGTTAAAGCCTCTTTTCCATGTCACGCATTGCTGGTCAACTCAACTCCTTTTAGGTTAAAAAGTAAAATTCTTCTAAACTACCTGCCTAGATCTTTATTAATGCCTCAAAGTTCTACTTTGTCACTGCCTTTAACCAAGAGATCTTTCCAATTCTCTCTGCATGTTAATTACTATCACCTACACTTACAATAATTCAACCTATGCTAAATGCCACTACACTTTTTAACAAAGAAAAAAAATATATTAATGTGAATTATTTGAAAAACAAAAGTTTCAAAGAAAATTAATTTCAAGAGTATATGTTATATATTCAAGACATGTTTGATAGTAGACCAAAAGGTTGAACTTTAGTAGCCTTGTCATTGACTAACTTTGATATTTACAAACTTTGTCAATTGCTAATTATAATCAGGATTTTGAGTTGATATATTTTATTAGGGTATCCATATTTTTTAAGAAAGAAAAAAATTATCTCCAAATCTTCTTGAAATATTCTAACTCATTTTGACTACATATATATTTTTATCTATTATAATTGCGGGAAACGTATGAAAAGTGGCTTCATTACTTTAGGCTTAGAAATGGAGTATATTTAAGACAAGTTAGAAGGTGGTATATATAATCTTGCTTCACAGTTCTTGTTGTAAGTTGATTGAAGCGTTCATGATAAAAATTATAGGTAGCTTGATTTGTTTTGGAATTGGCATGAAATGAGAGAAGAGGATGGATTGAAAGAAAATGAAGTTAGGTAGGCAGCAATGATGCGTGGTGATTGGACTTGAATTTATAGAATGGTAAAGTAATGCGTTGAACTTAACCTGAGGGCTTTGGCTTCTAGACATAGACTCTGATAGGTGGTGTTGTTGTTGATGTTGATGATGATGATGATGAGAATGAAAGAATGTCAAAAACAGATTCTCACTGTCATTGGGAATGATGGAAGCTTAGGCCAAAGACCTAAAGAATATAATTGCATGCCCGAGTCAGAAGGAATAAATGATCATAGATTGTAAGAATGTGGCATTGAAACAACATATTCCCAGCATCATTACCAAATATCTTTAACGATTGTGTTTGACATCTAGCAACTCGTTTCTGGTAAATTTTGCGCATAAATTGCACTTTTACTGAATGAAAACGGCTTTTTGGCTTAAAAGTGATTATGACCTTAAACACCACAAAGGAAACAAAACCACTTTATTTTCTGTTCTTATTATTACGAGAAGCGAACCAACTTGAAAGTACATAAAGCATTCCTTAATTTGAACGTCTTAATAATAGCTTCTCATCAAAGATAAGCTACCTCTTCTATTTGCAAATGTGTTTTTCACTGATTGCGCTTTCTTCATTCAACCCACGAAACTTCTAATTACGTATTCAATGACTTCATGAGTGCATTTTTCTTTTTCTTTTTTTTTTTTTTTAGTTTTACAAAGTCAAGTCGTTATTCATTTTATTTATTTATTTATTTATTTATTTATTTATTTATTTATTTATTCGTTCTCTGGGCATGATTACTCCCCGAATGTCCTAGCTAATAATACTACTTTCTGCAAACCCAAAAGATACGATATTTTGAAAAAGGAAACTTTGAAGTACGATCTAGAGCATCTCATACCCTACTGATATCCTTTAGTAGGGCAAGAGGCAACTAATTTCATGATTAGGTTTAGGGTTACTTTGTAATACATTTCGGTAATTAATGTACTGTTAGTATTGTATACGTGGCATTGATTAAATGAAACGTGATTAATAAACTAGTTAAAAATATCATTTGCTTAGTGTGTTAGGGCAACGTTAAGTAAAGAAAAATGCTTCTTTTTATTGATATTAACTTATTTGGCATAAATTTAGGGTTTGTTTTAAAGAGTGTGTGAGGACTTTTAAAGGTTTATTAAATAGTTTATAGTTAACATTTTGCTTACTTGGAATCTATAACCTCTCGGTTATATGAGGTGTTATTGATCCTATGAAGTTTTATACTATTAATCCTACAATAAAATATGTTTATACGAATAATTAGGTAATCACATACTAATCATATGTGTGTGTATATATATATATATGTAAATATATATATATATATATATATATATATATATATATATATATATATATATATATATATATATATATATATATATATATATATATGTAAATATATATATATATATATATATATATATGTAAATATATATATATATATATATGTAAATATATATATATATATATATATTTACATATATATATATATATATATATGTCTGTTCTAGTGTATATACTTCATAAAATTTATTATATATAGACTAAAATAGTTTAAAACGGTGATTTGGTGAAGTAGTTCATTCAAGGACAATTAGGAAAAAACAATCTGTTAAAAATGTGGACAATGGAATTTCAACAAAGTGTTTTATTTGAGAACATAAAGAGTAATATTTTATGTTTGATTTAATTTAGTTTTCTAATGTTTTATATTTATCTATTTCTAGTTCATCCTTTACAACATTTATTTTGTATGGATTCTAATATTGATAATGCCTTTCACAATTCTTTTAGGAGTAATAATATTGATAAATAGTGTTAATTAATATTATATTAGTGACTAGTAAAAGAAAGAAATGAAATGAGTGTATATGAAAATTAAAATATATAATAGAAAGAATTTTTTATTGTGTCTTATAAATTAAATTGAACATAAATACTTTTTATTGTATATTTAGTAAAAGATATTCTTAAAAAGTTGGGGTGTGATAACAATATTTTGGGCTGTGAAAATGGTAAACCTTCCAACAAATACCAGCCCTCCACCTAACGTGGCCCAATGATCAAGCCCATCTATGTAATAATTTAAAACAATAAACAATAAAATAAAAGCAGAATGTGGTTAAATCATATGCTAAATTTTACCAGGAGAACAGGGTTTGTGATTTTGATTAGAAAAGTTCTCAAAATAAAAATATTAATTAAATAATTTTTTCTTACAAAAATAAAAAGTAATAATATAGTCAATAATTCATTATAAAATAATATACAATTTATTTATTAATATCAAATGGAAATAAATAAATTATAATTTATAACAATATATGTGACATCCCAAAATATCATATACACATATAATATAATAGGATTCAGTTATTATAACATGTAAAAGCAGTTGAGAGATAGAGATAATAGTATTTAAATATATATACAGTCATCCAAAAAGATAGAGGGAATTAAAACGAAATCAAACTTGAGTACAAGTTTCCAAAATTCTCCAAAATACAAGGCTATTGAAATTTTAAAGAGACCTAAAAAGTTTTTCAAAAGTGTCGAATTATATAAAATAAAAGCTAGGAGTTTTTCAAAATAACAAGCTAATCAACTAATAGCTAGTAGAAGGTCTAAGTACTAGGGGCTGGGTCTTCTTCAACCTCCAAAGCTTGCTCCAATGGTACATCATCACCTACTGCTCACATCCAAAGGATTGGATGATCATCGCAAGGGAGAAGACAAACACATGCAACACATACAATGCAAGGGTGAGCTAGGTCTCAAACAAACATATAGATAATTTCAATTCAATCTAGCATTTCCAAGAACGTCCATACACACCTAAACATGTAAGTCATTATAAACATAAATATTTATTTCACAAAACTCATGAAAGCAAGCATCCTATCATGTTAAGACAACTAGACACGTCCGGACATAGAATGTATGTAGAGCTGGGGCGAGTTGTGCACTTGTGATGGCCCCTACTGCTTTGCAAAGCCATTGCCGAGGGGTTCCACCCGACCATACACAAGGCTAGTCCGTTACCACGGAATAGACCTTCAGTGATAGCGCCTACCCTAGGACCTCCCACTACTCCCACCACACGCGTCAATCCTCTCTAAGTGAGAATGAAAGACCATTGGAGTGTTAGGGATAAACCCCCATATGGAAGCCTCTCACATTCATTCAATACACTAACTGATCCCACCGAGAGATCTTAATTTCATATTCAATCCGACCACTTTAAATCACATGATATTCCTCTTGGATCAATAATGTACCTCATAAACCACTTTGATTCATCAAACATAAAATTTCATAGTCATTCAAGTGCATTCTTACTATATTGTCTCATAACAAACCCATACACCATCATACAACATCAACCATGTCATAAAACAACTCATACATTACATACTTTCACAAAACCCTCACTTATTAACACAAATTTCTTTAGGACTTTTAATTATCAATACTTAAGTAATTCAAACAGCTTGAAGACCATCACCAGTGGCTCCGGAAGGGTCAAAAACCCCCAGAACGAACTAAAGAACGTCCAAAACAGACGTCCGGAACTCCCAAAACATCAAAAACACCGAAAACACTCAATCTGCCACACATAATTCGCTCAGCGCACCCCCCTGTGCGCTAAGCGAATTTTGCTGCAGAGGAAGCTAAATTTTGCAGATTTTTCTGCATAATTGAGCAACTCTAACTCCCTTTTACCAATTCTAATCATTTTTGTGAACTTCTACCACTCATAAATCAACTTTCATGCTAAATTAAACTTACCTAAACAATTCTAATCCTTTCTAACATTATTATAAAGTGTTTATGCATTGATTTAGGTTCTACAACTTCAATTTTATCAACCTAGAGGTCTAAATTCAATTCTACAACTTGGAGTTGGTTTTTAACCATTTAAACATGCCTACTAAGTCACACATGACCTACCTAAGTTACCTAAACTGACTAAGATCACCAAGAATGCCTAACTCTAAATTTGACCACCACACTTCCTTTCTAACTCTAAAACACCAATTTTTTTCCAACTTAGAGACCCAAAACCCGATCTTACCTCTTTGCACTAATTTTGACCAATTTAGTGACTCAAACAAGTCACAATACAGTGGATAAAACTATCCCAACAGTCCAATAACGCTGCAGACCTCATTTGCTCAAAATCACTACCTCACTTCCTCTAAAATGGCCTAAAATTGACCCTAAAGACACTTGATTTCCTTTCTAACAGCACTACCACAAAGTTTTCATGCCAAAACAGTTCCAACATACACAATTCCATCATTCTAAGTCATTCCAAACAGTTTATAGCCATCAATCACCAAATTCACATAACACACACTTCCATACATGCATTTCATGTTTAACTAGAACCAAGTTCATGCTTCCACAACATACCACTACAAATTTCTTATGCATTCACTCCACACAGTAAAATCAAGAGTAGAACTAGCTCCCCTTACCTCTAGTGTAGACAACCAAGCTCAAGTAGGAACCCTAGACCACTTGCTTGCACTCCCAAAATGTTAGAATCACCTATAAATAATCAATTGATGATGGAAAACAAATCTTAAAACCAAATAGAAGCTAGATTATGGAAGAAAACGAAATGGGTTGCATGCAACAAGTTCAATCGCATGCTTACAACCCTAGGGCACATGAGAAAAGGGGGTTTTCTTACCGGTTCTGATTGGAGAAATTGATCGACTAAGAGCAAGACCCGCTACTTTGTGATTGTTGGGGCAGCACCTATTCGAGAATTTAATGGTTCACTGTGAAGAATGGAAAGGGAGAAGATATATGAGGAGGAGAGAGCTTGCAGGGAAATAAATGGTTTCTCAGACAAGATGAATGAGTTAAAAATCAATGTTTCAAAACCAATGCAATTTTATTTTAAAGTACTCAACCTCTCATCTTTTGCCATTTGTCATCCCTTTTTGCTGACTCATATCCAAGTCCTTACAATATAAGTTTAAAGTAGATTATAAAATAAACTAAAATATTTTAATAATTTAAAACATAAAAAAAAATCATTCTCATTCTCAATCAGTACAATAAAATTCTTAAATAATAATCAATTTTAATGACTAAAAATAAGTAGTCATGATTAATTTAGATATCAATTTTTAAACTAAAATTTATTGATAAATAAAATAGTTTATATTATGAATAAAAAATTATAATTAATTTTTAAATTGATAAACTAAACTAGTTTTTATTATGAATTGGTATGTTAATTGATTACTAACATCAGTTATTAAGATTTTGGCTAAAATAAATAGCTTCTAATTAAGAAATTGATCTTTAAATTAATTTCGAAACATACTTTTGATAATTAAAATTGGTTATTATTTAAAAATTCTTATAGGGAATTTAAGTAATTAAATGTGATTTATATATAATTAAGATCACCCGAAATCAATTTAAATATTTTTTTCGACGTGAGAACTAATTCTAAAAATAGCTTTCTCCGAAGGATTGCTCGATGGGAAAATGAAAATAAAAGGAACTACTACCGTAACAATAGTAATAAACATTTTCATTTCTTAATATACTCCGAAAAAAAAAAAAAGCATGTGCTCATTTTTTTTAGTTACATTCTAAAATACTTTCTACATGGTAAAAAAAAGGTTATGGAAAGTGATTATGGAGTGTAGAAAGTTAATGAACGAAATCTATACATATATTAGTTTTAGGTTATTTAAAATTATTATCTTATATTGTAAAAAGAACCATAATATACTAACTCAATCCAACAAATATAAAAGGTATAATTTGATAAAACTTATTTAATATTAGTTTAAAGTAGCTAAATAATATTAATAGAGATATTTCTTGATAAATTATTATATATTAACATAATATATATGGTCAAATTTTGATAGTTTGATTACATGATAAATATCTTTTTATACTATACATTAGTACAAAAAACATTTTTATAGAAATTTTTTTATATCGGTCATAATCCACCTAATATAAAAAGTAGCGTGTTGGTATAATTGTAAATATTTTAAGACTTTTTATAGTGATTGTAATTATAACAGATATAGAAAGTGAACGTTGTAATATCACTACTGCAGAAAGGGCTTTAGACGTCTGTTATTTTAGGCTTTTAACGTCAGATCTCAATCTGACGTCTTTATGGGTGACGTTAATGGGACGTCGGACCTATAGAGTCTGACGTCTATAAAGACGTCGGATTACACCAAAACCGACCTCTAAGGGCACTATAAACGTCAGACATGGCATTAACCGACGTCTACAATAGCTCGTGTCTTTGGGTAGCGTAGTAGCACCTTCTTCCTTGTTTCCTCATAAGAAAAGCTTGCGTCTTTTGGATCTCTTATGGCATTTCAACCGAAAACTGAATCTGGTTCATTGCCTAGTTCCATTCCAACCACCAATGAAAAAGAGTACGGTGACATGAGAACTAGGCAAGAACCCAGGTTCGATTTTGGGTTGAAATGCTATAAGAGATCCAAAAGACGCAAGCTTTTCTTACGAGAAAACTAGCAAAGGGAGAAAGTGCTACTACGCTACCCAAAGACACGAGAAAAATTGCACCAAAACACCACGAAAACTCATTTTAATCGGTTCAAATGGAAGATAATCCATCAAAGACTAATTTAATCAGAGTAAAAGTAAGTTTAAACGGTTCAAAAGAGATAAAACGCACTTGGAAATGCAATGCTACGGAGAGAAAAGGCGAGGAGAAAGACGATGAAGTGCGTGTAACCGCGGGTTCACGATTTCTGATTTAACAGGAATCAAGACGTCGGTGCCCCTAGTGCCCGACGTCTATTCTCGACTAGACGTCAGGGACCTCAATGATATGATGTCCATTCGATTTAAAAATTAATACTCACGGTGTATATAGACGTTGGATAAAAGGGGAGCCGACGTCCAAAACAACTTTTCACCTACCTTGTCAGGCCATTTAGGCGTCGGATGTAAGGGGGACCGACGTCTCAATGACTATCTAGATATCGGTGTGGCGGGATCCGACGTCTAAATGTCGCAAAAAAAATGACTTTTCACATTCTAACGCTACCTTTTTGGCGTCTAATTGTACAAACTGACGTGGTTTAAAGTATAGACGTCAGTTATGCACCTGTAACCGATGTCGCCAAGGCCAACTTATTTACCAAAATGCCACCGGTCAATTTTTACGTTGGATATTGTGTGATCTGACGTTTAAGGGGTGACGTTAAAGGTCCTTTCTGCACTAGTGTATTTTTGTAATAAAGAATAAAACTTTCTATATCGGTTGTAATTATAACTAGTATAAAAGGTAGATGTGGTAGAATTTTTGTAATAAATAAGAAAATGTTTTATACTTGTTCTAATTGTAACCGGTATAGAAAGTAGACGCGGTGAAATGTTTGTAATAAATAATAAACTTTCTATACTGATTCTAATTATAACTGACATAGAAAGTGCATTTTTAATAATAAAAAAGAAATTGTATGACAAAACTTAGCCCCATCTGCAAACACCATAACCTAGCTCCACAAATAAACATTACAAAAGAAGCCATGTCGATGTTCTTCACTTCATCCACCGCCACTAAATAGTCACTCCTTCATGGCCATGTCACTTTCATTCTCCATTTCTCCCACAACCATAATCAGACATTCTGTTGATCTCAAACCTTTTGTATTCATTGTAACACCTTTACAACCTCCTTTTTCGACCTCATCGTCCATACCGTTTCCAGATATTCCCACATCATGATTGACCGAGATGGTGTTGAACCTTATGATCGAGAGTAATACCTAATAATCTTTGTAACTAATTTCTATGACATGACTTGTTGCCATAATTTTGATGACTTTATTGTAATTATATGCAAGTTTCTTCCATCCAAAGTTGTTTATCAAGTCATCACAAGGTCTATTAAGCAACAATTTCCGATGTCTTGGCCAACATAGAGAGTAGTACTTCCAGAAGACAAAGACTGATTCTGGTAGCAATTTAAGGTGAAACTCCATCAAGTTAATTATCATTTCCTATTGATGTATGTTCATTCAAATGCAAAATATAGTACATAAAGATTATTTGTGTATGATTTATTGTCATAACTGAAGGTTCAGTGGAGACCTGAATATGAAACTGAAATTCATAGAAATTCTCACACTAAAGCATCTCAAAGATTGTATGAGATGTTTAGAGATGCAAGAAATGTAAGAGAAAACCTTTACTGGATTAGGGGGGACATATAGGACTCCTTGCTAGCACGTTGGAATTCTACAGATTATCGCATGTGTTATTTCCCAAAGGAATCGAGCTTCAGAAAAGAGTGGGACTTTACATACAGGTGGATCAATTACCATTTATGAGCACGTCATTTGTATGGTACAAACCTTCATTCCTTTTTGTATCTATTGCATATAACTTATGTAATATAAATTTCATCAATATATAACTTCATATTTTGTTACTAAAGGCATAAGAATTGGGACAGGCTGTGCACATTGATGAAGTTTTCAACAAACTCATCTTCGAAAGGGATCTGCCATATTTGTTGATGAAAGGTCTCAGAGGACCCATGTAAGCAAACACTTTTAATATTATTTTCTTTAAACTTTAAACTTGTTCTACTATATCCTTTATTGACTTTGTGCATAATGTTGAACAATAAGAATTTTCAAGTAGACTGTCCAAGGTTGGATCGGAGCAAAGGTTATGTCCTAATGACTTAGAAGACTATCATGATGACGATGACATGATTAAGACACACTGTTGGATTGACGTTGTTGGTGGGAAGAAAAAAGGACAAATCTCTAGGGCAGGATAACTTGTTGCAAATTACACTATGAGAAGATGTACTCTTAAGCATCAACCATCTTCTTCCACCAATGATGAGGAGGTCGTTGTCCAACTCACAAAACGACTAGAAAGACATGACCAAGAATACAAAGATTTGAGAGAAGAGTTTGCTAGTTTCAAAGAACTAGTCATGAGATTGTTGCCTTCGCCTTCACAGCCTTAGTCCAACATCCCTCAGGCCCAAGTACAACCCTTTCCAACAAAGTCACCATAGACCATGTGACATCAGTCCACCCCACACCGGTATATCCACCTTCAGAGCAACAACAACAAAACAATGAACAAGAACAGGTCCATGAAGATGACTATATAGATTATTAGCATATTATTTATGTTTATAAACATATACTTATTACAATGATGTCTGTGTACATATTATTTATGTTTATAAACATATACTTGGTTATGTACCTATGATGTTTGGCTGAATATTATTTATTGAACTTGGCTTTTGTATCTTGTTTTCTTAAAATCTTATGACCAGATGTGATTGTGTGGTTGGAAACCAACAACCTATTACTCTTGAATCTGCCACCGACGAATAAATCTTTTAGTAATTATCGACGGATACATTTTTCAATAATTATCGACGAATACATTCTTTGGTAATTAATAACAATCATTATCTGTCGGTACTGACAAGGGTTTTATCGACGAATTTAGAGTCGTCGATAATTCATTGGAAAACAATACTTATCAACGAATTTTGGCTATTTATGACGAATTGGTGTCGTGTGTAATTCCCATTATTTTTGTTGAGATTTATTTTTATCTATGTATTTTGTTTTTAATCAAACAAATGTCATGATTTTTATATTGTAACAAATTAAAACGATACTAAATCTATATAACAATCATATAAGTCCATGGATTATAAATTTTAATTGAGACGTTACTTTAATTACAGTTAAAAACTTTCATATGATTAAATGAGTTTTTATCAATAATTAAGAATTCACTTTGATTAAAGATCAAAACATTAATTAGAATTAAATCAAAAAGATACTTTGGTTAATTAGTTTTTTACTATATATAAGACATAAAATAATAAACATGATTAAATAGTAATATTTAATTAAGAAGCTATTTCAATTAAATTTGATATAATTACTCTAAAACGTTTTTCTTTTTTGAGAAGTTATATTGAAAGTAAGGACGCCAATAACTGAGATTGATTAATTTGAAAATATTATTTTGGAAAAACAGTTGAATCAACCTTTTTTTAGTTTTGATTTTATCTTTTTTATCTTTTCCAAATTTTTTTCATTATGATTTTTTATTTAATATTTTTATTTATTTTATTTATCTTTATTTTCTAATATTATTTTTATTATATTTTACTAACCTTATATATAAATTTTATAATATATAATTTATTAAGAATCAATTTTGTATTTATTGAAAAACTATTTTTGAGTTATCTTTTACCCATATTATTATTTTTAGTCTTAACAATTAAATAGCATTAATTTGAATGCTTTAATGACAGGTTATATCTTTCAATGGGATGCTCCTAGTTTTACACTTTGACATTCGTAAGAATATTTCTAAATTATCTCTTTCTACTTTCATTCTCTCTAGTTTACTTTTTGAAAAATTTATCTTGAGACCCGATGCAACCTCGAAACACTAATGGATACATTTCACTACTAATATGTTTTGGTTTGTTGCTTCACATAGGAATAAAGTTTCATCCTCAAATAATAGCATATTTACTTCTATCTTATTTGTCTCCACTTTGACCCTATCTAGCATTTATTTTCTTATTTTCTTGTCTTATTATACATGATAGACCTTCAACAACTATCAGGTGTGCTATAGGATTTTCTTATCTTAGACCTTTAGTTGCATTGAATTCCTTCGTGGGATTACCATTAATGAGCACATATATTGATATTGTTGTTGACTCATTCCTTTATCCATATGATCCATTTTGAAAAAAAATCCAAGTCTATCCCACCTATCCTTTTTTGAAATCTACTATGATGATAACACATTTTCTCCTTTCGTATCTTACTTCATCCACAATTTCATTTACAACCAGCACGCCATCTAGAACCCTCTACCCACAGTAAAAGTTGATTGCGACTTATCTATCACCCTACTAAGCCCTTTCTTTAACCTATTTAATAAGACTTTTAACAAGATCTCGCATATGCTTCTAACCAAGAAAATGGGTATGTATTCATCTAGTTGTTGGGTTTCTTTGTAGTAGGTATGAGTGTTACGAATGATGTGAAGCGTTTGGTGATTTTCTTTTGTTGTGGAAGGTATTTGTCACACACTTACTGCTTTCATATAGTTCATTTTCCTCATCTAATTTATCTGACTCAGTTATTTTTTGGATTAGGTTATGCTTTCCTTGGTTCACATCCAAACACCTCTTTATTCCAAACCTTTAAGTCCCTCGTAAGAGATTTTATTTTCTCCTTCAAACTCACCTTACCTCTTTCCTTTATATGTCCTAAAACTTTTTTATTTGCCCTTAAACACACAACCTACTTATCTATGACTTTACTATTTAAGTTCTTGGAGTATAAGAAGTGTTTTCAATTAAACCTAAAGTTCCATGTTGATAATCCCAACCTTTAGCACCAACTTATGCTACTTATCGAAACAAAACTATATTTTAGTTATAAAATAATACTATAAATATTAAAGAAACAATCACTGAAATTTACCCAAAAATATAACTAATTTACATCTGTTTTAAAAGATTTTGCCATTCTTATGGCATGAAATGAGTTGAAAGTGATGTTCCACAGGTCTAGAAATTTATATGTTTATAACTAGAAGTACAAACTATCCACACGTTTCTCCACAAGATAATTGTTTGGTGGATTAACATGAACATTTTCGTCTCAATATGGGGCATCTAGCCATTACAAGAACTCCCCTTTCACGTGCATATATATATATTTGAAGCTTTGGATTAATTTCTTGGTTAGCTCATGCTGCATGACCCTCTTTGCAGTTTCCTTAATCACTCACTACTTAATCCATTCCATTTGATTTGAAAACTCATATCCATGAGATCTTACTTCACCAATTATATTTGATGCTCTTGACCTTAAAAATTGCTTCAATGTCGTCATCATTGCTTTCACATGTGGTTTGGTTAATAGACCTCAAGTTCATACCTCCAAACCCATACTGTTGCACCACAAGCACCGAAGAGCATGAACCCAAAGTATTCGATGCAAGCATGTCCCCCATAACCCCAAGTTCAGGACAATCAGTCCATTCTAACAATTTTGACAGCACCGTAGAGTTCCTTCTTTTTCCATGCCCTAGAACATACAAATCATAGCCCTCCCTTTCCAATTCATCCAGAACCAACGGAATATCATCAGCAGTGTGCACTTCCTTCTCTGAATAAGTTACGGAATGCTCATTGTTCACTGCCATGAGTCTGAACAAACTCATATACTCCTCGTCCAACTCCTTTTCCCTTACACTGTCCAACATAGGGGACAGTATCCCGTTGGCTTCATCATTGATTGTTTCACTTGTATCCACTTCAGCAACCTTTCCAAACAGAAGAATATTTACCATTGAGAGATGAATCCTTTTATGCCTTGCCATTCTCCAAGCAATAGCCAAGGCTTCACGGTCATCAGGCCCTCCAATGAAGACAATGGCAACATACATGTTCATCTCAGACGGTAACCTGTGTCCACGGTCAACCAAGATTCCCACAGAACATGGTGCATAGCGCATCACATTTCTGTTTATCTCTCTGAACACAGGGTTTGTCTCCTCTAGGGCACCCTCCACGCCTGAATGTTTGTGGAACGGAAGGAGAATCAAGGACGTCTGTCTCTCGTCAGCTATGTTGTAGATGTCCTTGTGAATGGTCTCATAGGAGGACACTGCAGCGAGAGTCTCCACGCTAGCGTTGGTGAGCCCTCGTTCTAGTTTGAACTCTGAGAAGATATCTCTGATGCTCTCAGTGTCTGCTTGTGATTGTTGGGAACCACCGCCCTCGTCTATCAGAAAGGCAGTGCCACGTCCTTTCAGCTCAATGAGTTGAAGAGCAAACACGCGTAGATGGGTGGCATTGGCGCAACTGCATGCTTCGAGAATGCTCATCATTCCTGTGGCATGGCGAGGGTTGTGAACGCAGACCATAATTCTGATGTCTGCATCAGCCTTCAAGTTTTGCACAGTCCTCAGCTTGTTTTTCTTAAACTGCTTTCTTGGCTTGTATATGAAGTTGATGGTCGGAGTCACTAGTATGGTCATCACAACACTGGCCACAACCATGATTGTATAGAAATCCCTACTCAAAATCTGAAAATAACATGCACTTCAGTATTATCTTACTGAAAATAATGTGTCTGTGAGTATATATATATATATAGAGAGAGAGAGAGAGAAAGAACATAGACAAATGCTTGTTAAACTATGACTAATACCTGTCTGTCAATTGCAATGTTTAGCATTACTAACGGCAAGATGCCTTTGGTGTTCAAAAGTGCTCCAAGTGCCACACCGTCTCGAAAAGGCATGCCATAGAACCATGCAGTTATTACAGTGCTCACAATCTTAGTGAAGCATGACATGACAATAATTATGATCACGTTAAGAACTTTGTGCAGTTTAAAACTAGAAAAGTCGAATCTTATGCCACAGCCAACAAAGAACAACGGTTCCAGGTACATGGAGACAAGATCATCTGACCTTTCGATCAACATGTCAGAAAATTTTCCACGAGGAAGCATCAATCCATACACCAACGCTCCAACAACGGAATGTGTACCTAGAATTTCAGTCACTTGTGCACAAGCCAAAACACCAACCAGAACATACGATAACTTGTAATTGTCCCACTCATTATTTTCTGTTTCCTTATTCAACAACTTGGTAAGGAATGGGCGCAACACCAAGTAGCAGAAGAGCACAAAGAAAATGGTTAATATCACCGAGAGAAAGGGTCTTTGACTATGACAAGCAAATGGGATGAGCAACACAAACATTGCCCAATTGTAGAAGTCGCTTATTGTGGCTGCAGTTACAGCCAATCTACCTAGCTCTGTATAGAGGATCTTAAGATCAGCAAGAATGTGAGCGAGGACAGGGAAGTTTGTGACACTGAGGACCAAAGCCCAGAATAAATATGCACTAGGTGTGTTGTAAAGTGACATGTCAAGGTTAGGACCCTTGTAGAGAGCTTGAGCCATAGAATATATTGCAGCTCCTAATAACATTGGAATGATGGTGCTAACCATAGCAATGGTTGTGGCCATTCTTCTTGCTAGCAGGATAGCGTCTAGGTTCATCTCCAAGCCAGTTAGGAAGACATTGTAGATGAGACCTAGATGTCCCATGGTCTCTATACCAAGAAGAGCTTTTGGTGGTGCCACAAATGTAAACGCTATCGTTCCTGCCACCAGTTGTGGACATACCAGTAAACCTGCCTAAATCACCAACAAGTATAAAAGATAATACATTTTAATACCCACAAAGTAACTATGAAAAAAAGAATTGAAAGTATTGGAAAGAAAGAAACAAAACAATATTAATTTTGTTCCTAAAAAAGAATGAATGAAAGAAATCGTATTTAAAAATTTGTAAAATAGAGAAATGAGTGCACTTACAAGAAATTCAGCAACGAAATGTGGTTGATTGAAAGGTCTTAGAATGTAGTGTATAATGCGGGTGAGAGCGATCATGCAAAGCAATAGAAAGGTAAATTGTGGAAGATTGAATCTTAATAAGTTTTCACTTTTCCAAACAGGATTGGGATTATCGACGATAAGTTGATACTCTAGGAAGCGTTTTCCAACTTCTGCCATACCTCTATGCTTGTCACTTGTATCTTAAACACCTGTAATGTCAATTACATTTTCTTCCATTTTTTCTTTTCTCCTTCTTCTCTCTTCTTGTTTTGCAAATTATTGACGTATATATTTGTCACCAAAATTATCTATTTGATCCATTAATGATGGAAGGAAGAATAACAAAGGAAATTAGTGGGGGAACCAAAAAATTAAAAACGCAACCATGTCTGAGTTATGTTGTTTTCTTGTCTTCAATAACGAGCAACTGCTTAACTGATTTTCTATTTTTGTTTGTGGCAAGTACTTCACAAATTTTTAATTCATTTCTACCATTTTTTCTACAATGGAAACATCGAAATTAGTGATCATCTTATCCTCATATTTATATAAGAGTTTACCATTTAGAAAGATTACTTATATTTTATAAATTAAAAGGGGAATTATGTAAAAACATATGATTTTAGAATCAGAACATTGATAAAAATGATTAGTTCAATGATTCCGATCATTAAAACAACATCATCTTTCAAAACAAATAATATTATCTTATAACTTGTTTTGCTTTAAACAGCTCACTCAATGGAAATAATATGTTGGATGAATAGAAAAGTGTAATTTTTCAAATTAAACAAATAGAAAAATAAAACATGCTTAATTTATTATTAATTAAAATATTTTAATAAAAATTCTTGAGAGAATAAAATATTTATTTACACGAGCACTGCATTCTAACATAACCACTATTCCATTTTATATTCAAATAACACTCTGAGCATTATATTTACAAAGATAACACTTTTATTCTAGGTCAGGTAATTCTGAACTTTAATGGATCACATCAATACTGTAGCATCTTCCACATGCTGTTTTATACTGTAGCTTCTCTCACATGCTGCATTGTCCAGTGCACCGACCAAATGACTTTCTTTGTTTCTTATACCAAATATCTTATTCGTTTTTTGGCAACGTCTTCTTCGTTCAGGATTTGAAAGTTATATACCACTGTGTAACCAAAGTAATGAGTAAGATATCACTCTAGTTTTTAAAAGTAATCATTTTTAACTTTTTGCTTCTGTTTTTATGATCGATATGAAGGTTTCTATGTTTCTTCCATCTAATGTGTTACTCTTTTCGGTGATGGCTTCTTCACTCAAATGTTTTTTATGATGGATGTGAAGGTTTCTATGTTTCTAGGTTTCTATATATTGTTTTGCCCTAGTTTTTGTTCAAATCATTCAAGTTGGTATATTTTTATAATTAGGGTTTCAAATTGTTTTTATGTAAGATCTAAATGTTTGAGCTATTGGTGTTTATGAGGACTAGTGTTTGAAACATTTTTTAACTTTATTGATTTGTTTTTTGTGTAAATCTGAATTTCTTTTCATTCTTCTTGCAAATCTGTTAATGTTTTGGCCAATGCCACGATTTGGTAAGATATGAGTGTTTGGCTTTTTTTTAACACATTGAAGTTACACTTTTCTTTTTCAGTTTACAATATTTTCAATTAAAAATATGAATTTGAATTATTTGATTAGTTTATTGTTTTACTATTTGGTTTTTAATTTTGAAATTATTATAGGAAACTATTGTTAAAAAAAAATATAATTTTCACAAATATTCAATTCGAAATAAACAAAGTTGTCATATGCTTTTATCATTAATTATTTTTCAAAGATGAAAAATAAATTAATTTACAGTATGTAATAATACACTCATGTCTCTATTTTTCTAACACTACTAATTCTTTTAAGATAATTATGTATATATAAAAGGAAATTCGATTTTAAAGTTCATGTTTCAATGTTTAAATAAAATACTATTTGCATAATTTATCATTTCATATTTGAATGATGTAATTATATAATTATTTAATTATGTAATGTGATTTTTATATAATTATTAAATTTCTTATTTATAGTGTTGGAAGTTCATATCAATTAATAAGACTAATTTAGAATATGTAATCTTACAATTTTGTGGATTGAGTTAAACTTAAAGTTAATATTAAAATTAGTATTAGATTGTATTTTTCAGTTATATACTATATTTTTCAATTATTATATCATATTTTTCAATTATTATACTATATTGTTGTTGTAAATTTTAAATATTTGTGAGTTTTGAAGGGTCACATTTGTTGACCTCGGTTTCCAATATTCTTTAAATGTTAAATGATGTTCTGAGATTTTAGATCTAAAACCTGTTTAATTCCTCTATAACAATTTTTATCCACTTTAATAGTTACTTATAGAAAAATGTGTTGCATCCTTAATACATCGGGGCAATTGAATTTTTAGAGCTTATGTTCTTCCATATGTTCGCATACCCCCATGACAAATTGAAAAAAGCAAAAAAGAAAAAAGATATATATATATATATATATATATATATATATAATATTAAATAGAAAAACAAATATTTATAATATAATAAAGGTGATTTATAATGATTTAATATCTATAAATATAAAGATTACTAATTAAATATTCTAATAAATCAGTGAATATAACCATTATAATTAATATTATTTATGATTTCAACAAAAAATCTCTTAATAGCCACGACTAAAAACTAACAATTCAAAAATTATAATTGTTTTTTGTTTTAATTAAACTAAGTTTTTTTTTTCTTTTTTAGATATAATATGTAATTCAAAATAACAAAACTAAAATAAATATAAATAATCCCCCGCGATGTCATGCAAAGCCCATAAGATAAATTAGTTCATGGAAAATGATATTTTAACTTTTTTTAATTACTTTTTTATAATTGATTATGTGTTATTGTTTTATTGATTTGTATATTTAAAATCAATCACAAGCTATTAGATAAAGCAATTATAAAAAATTGTCAAAAAAATTGTTAAAATTTTTTCCTTAGTTTATATTTTTAATTTCGGGGCAAGTTAGCCCGACACACTTTTTGTAAATCCAAAACCAAGATGGTGCAGATGGTTTACTTTTTGTAAATCCAACGTGGCTCAAACCAAGATGGGCAGATCGTTTCGCATTACCACCTTTATCTTATAACAAAATTTTGAATGTATGAGTTTTCTAAATCAGTGTTAAACTTTTTTTAATTTATTGGTTTAGTAATACTTATTATATATTCTATTATAAATTGTTTGTGACTTATGTTCAATGTGTACTTTTTATATTGAACTCTTTCGCAAATTAGTTAACAATTTTGAAGTTAGTTTTTGTATTGCTGAATTAAATATATTTTATATTTTAAATATATTTAGCAATCCTTACTGTAAATCTATTTTATTTATGTATATCATATATAAAGTACATTTAGTAATTTAGTAATACTTATTATTTATATTTATAAATGTTTATATTATTAAATTATCATATATTAATTCAGTTTAGTTATTAAAAGTCTGATGTTTTAAAATTATATTAAAATTTTGTATAATCTTTCCAAATCATTAAATTAGTTGTTTTCTATTGGAAATTGAAAAGTTTTATCAATTTCACAATGTTATGTTATTTACGAATTGTTGTCATCGCTTGAGAAATAAAACTGTTATTATTTCCGTGTAAATAAAAACATTTCATTTAAAGCTTTCATATTACTGTATATAAAGAAATATGCAAGTTCCATTCCATGTTGTTAAACTTTAACCGTTGATTCACAAATCATTGATTCATTTCTCGGTTATACGGTCAAGAAATTATTGTCAAGCAACCAATTTGGTGAGATTTTTGTCCTACTTTTATTTATTAAATTTCATATTTAATTTATTTATATTTATTTTAGTGTTTTAGTCACTCAAATTCATAATTTTTGTAGGATAAGTCATACGATCTAATAAGGAAATAAAATGCATAGTGTTAATAAAAAATTGTCCGCAAAAAAATTAATCAAGATTGACCGTGGATGAAAGGATTGTTCTCTTTCCATGGATTACATGAAGGTTACATCATTTATTTTTAAGCTAACATGGAAGCAAGGAAAAACAACATAAAAGTTACTCTTATTAGGTAAATATCTATTTATTTTAGTCCCTTTGGAAACAACTTTCTTAAGCAAGAACAAAAACAATTTAAGCGAGAATAATATGTGATTCATCTTTATATGATAAGTTTCTTTCTTTTTTGTGTGTTTTATTGTAAGGTTTACATGGACACGTAAAGTTTATATAAAACATATAAGTTTAAACCCTTGGGTGATCCTCATATTTGTTGAAGAATCTCAAATGGATTCTCTTGTTGAAAACGGTCTCAATTGGGTCCTAAATTTTGAAAAATCATAACAATTAAGTCATTTTCGTTAAGTGGTGATAGACGATGTCAAGAGATGTTGAGCTGTATTTTTTTTAGAGCAAGTGTCATTGTGTATTAATTAACTGGCTAATGTGTTTTTGTAATCATGATTTTCACGTGGAGGCTAAAATTATTATGGTTGCCTTAACATTTAGAGAGGTCCTTGAGGTAGAATTTGTCATTGTTCTTCGTCTTGAGAAAGAAGATGTTGTGGAAGGAAGAACTACAACACTGTTCAGTTGAGGAATCTCTCGTTCGTCTTCGTCTTGCACATGCAACAGTTGGGGCATTCAACACAGTAGTGGCAATGCAAGGAGGTTGGGTGTAACTTCAGCATCACCATCACCCTCCTCCATTTCTCTTGCAATTTCAGCATCACCATCACCCTCCTCCATTTCTCTTGCAACTTCTCCATCAGCATCAGCATCCTCCATTTCTCTTGCCACTTCAGCATCACCATCACCCTCCTCCATTTCTCTTGCAACTTCACCATCAACAACAGCATCCTCCATTTCTCTTGCAACTTCACCATCAACATCAACATCACCCCAATCAATCATTTCCATTCTTTGTGGTTCCATGATTTTATGAACCACATATAGATGAACTTCACCATTTAATATGCAATGTTAAGAATATGCATTGCACCACGGTCATCAGTCAATAGTTCTAACCTATATGCGAGCACTGACTAACCTCCTAAAGAGTACCAAAGCTCTTTCACATCTATATGTTCTAAGTCTTTGACTGAAGCTAAGATGCCAAAATAGCTCCACGTGTCTGGATCATAAGACCATTCAAAGTGTCAAGTATGGTGGACTAGTGCTTTAATACGTTCATCATCCATTTTATATTATATATATCGCACAAAGTCTTTGTACTTGTACATTATGGGAGGAAAATATTACTACTATTACACTCCATACCACTCAAACACGCAAATGGGGGAGTGATAGGCTGTCGTTGAAGCTATCAAATTAATACTACTTTTCAAGGCAACTTCAGTATTGCCAAGTAGTATTCAAGAAGGTAGATAGGGCTAAAGTAACCCTGAGTCGTCTCCCAACGAACACGGAATTGCTTTTGAATATCTGACTCTTATGCTATGCAATGCTTATGAATAAAAATGATGTTTGGAGAATGTTTAAAGAACAAATAATAAACTTAAAAACAGTTATGATTAAATAGGCTAATTCTACTGCTTTTCCAAGATAGATTCATCATCGGTTATTCACGGATAATTGTTCAATTGATTATTGTTTAAGTTTCAAATTAATTAAAGTACATTCTTAATTAATTTGAGGGCGATCATGCATTTAACCAAAGTAAATTCTCAATCAAATGCAAAACCTTTCTAGATTATTCACAATAAATTCAACTAAAGTACATTCTCAATCAAATTCTATTGTGTTTAATCATGTCTATTCTTAAATCTCCTAACCAAGTTAAAAGTTAATCAATCAAAGTAAATTCTCAATTGATTATAGTTGAAATTATTACTACCAACCAAAGTACATTCTCAATTGATAGTAAAAACCATTTAATCATATGAAAGTTCCTAAATTAAATCAAAGTAGATTTTCAATTTAAACCTAGAAACCCTAAAACTCATATAATCAATATGCATGTAGATTCAAACATATTATGATGCAAAAATATTTGCTTTTAACAAGATAGAGAGATGAAAGACATAGAGAGAACAACTTAAATCATAACCAAAGTAAACAATTGCATTAACTGAACGTAACCTCAGAATCCGTCATGGAATTACAACAGAATAGCCCTAGATGCTTAGCTCTCCATGAATGGAGTTGAATACAAGATGAAAGAAAAGTGAGAGGAGTATGAGAGAATGAATCAAGTGAAGTCCTCTGGGTCTCTTTAAATAGGGCTTGATTGGGCTTGGACTCTGAATAGTTTGTTGATAAGATATTTTCTGTTGATATATTATATCTTTCAAATATTCATTAGATTAAATCAGTTTTAAAGAATATTTGATAGATATTAACTTAATTATCTTATATCCTATATCTTCCAAATAACTAAAATATTTAGATAATGATAAAATTATTTGGAAGATATTTTCTGTTGATATTCCCAAATTAAATTCAACAACTGAATTTTATCTTTTAGATTTTCTGACTTTCCAAAATTGCACAAATGCCCTGAAATTTCTTCTATCTGCACTTTAGCCCGTTCTGAATTTTCCAAATAAAATCTGATTTTGGGCCTTGAATTGCCATTTGGACCAATAAAACTTATATTCTCAGCTGCACAAATAAACATTAGAACATCCAAGAATAATTTATGCGCTAAAACTCACTTTTTACGTCTCTTTATTTCCCAAACCCAACAATTCCAATCATCACAAATTCACTTAAAATCAACCATTTAAGCACAATTATCCCATCAAAAATTTGAATTTTAAAGCATAAATGTGGGCATAAATATGCACTCATCAGGGAGCAAACTAACATCTCCACCAACGAAACACTCAGACAAGGGACCACTGCTTCTAAACAATTGAAAAAGAAATAGGGACCACAACATCTACAGTTCTACACATTTCAAAAGGCAATATTGGGACCACGCCGCATAAAACACCGCATAAATAATCATACCACAATGAAAAAACCTATTTCTCATTACTCATCCCTAAAACGAAAACGCAATACAAAACGAAGCACGAAAGCAAAACACTAAACAAAGCACGAAAGCAAACTGACCTTAATTGTCGTGAACGTTCGGTTCATCAAGGCTGAGGTGATTGGCTTTGTCTTCTCTCCGATTCGAATTCAAATGTCTTCACGCGGTTTGCTCGTCTCATGTTTGCATTCAAATCCCTAATTCCCTTTTCAAATCCCTCTTTCTCTAACCCTATTTAGTTGAGAAAGCCCTAATATGAAGTGCATAAAATCCCTAATCTAACATTTTAACTATAATGACCAATTACATTTTGTCATGTCAAAATCCCTTAATTTATTTACTATGCAACACATCAGCGTCTCTTGACGCCGTCTGTCACCACTTAACGAAAAAGGTTTAATTGTTACGATTTTTTCAAAATTTAGGACTCAATTGAGACTGTTTTCCACAAGAGAACTCACTTGAGATTCCTCAAGTTTAAACCAAACATATATTATGTCATGTCTTAATTTTGTTATTTTCGTTATAGTTTGTTTTTTTATATTACTTCTACAATCTTGAACATTGATGTTAAATGTCAGGTAAATAGTCAAATTAAAGAAAGCAATATTTTAAAATAAATTAATCTATTGCATGTACTCAAATACAAAACCTAAATATAGTTCGAAATTAATAAATGAGAATATTATGACATTATATTAATTTGTAAAATTGTTCTAAACTTTGAAATTAGAACATTCATAAATTTCATAAATTAATACATGAACTTATTAAAATCATAATATTTTAAATGGAAGTCATGGTATATTTTATTTATGTATAGTCTATTCTTTATATTTTATATTTTTTAGAGGATTTTATCATTGACATTTTCTTTCTCATCGTCTAGTCTTTGTATTTTAGATTATTTATTCTTTATATTTTGTTTGGATCGTTTAACTATTATATTGTTAGATTATCGACTTCTTACATTTTTCTTTCATAGTCTAACTTTTATATTTTTAAAAATATATATTATTTATTTAATCAACCTCTAAACCTCTTAAAATATAAGTACTAATCTAAAAAATTAATCTCACACATAAAAGTAAACACCACCCGTGCCTACGCATGTGTTTGTGACTAATTCATTAACATATACAATTTGAATTAAAGTGAGTAAATAACTTAGGTATTAAATTATCGTGGATAAACAAGTTAGAAAACTACAAGTGAGTAGTATTTATTTATTGACTGTAATGACATATTAGAAAACTTTAACATAATTAATTATGGGAAGTTGGTCCTTTAAGATCAGGGTTCTATGAATACTAATTTCTTGTGAAAGTGTAACTACAAGAACGTTTTCTTTGTTGACATTCTTTGTGAATATCAATTTTAATTCTAATTCGTGATGACTTTGGACAACCTCTGGAACTTCTTCTTGTTGCTAGATTGGGGTAGAGTTTTGGGCCTTGATGGGTTAGTCAATAATTTTCATGTCTAAACTCTCTGAATAAATATCAGAAACGTTGTTCACTACATCCAACCAATACATAAGATTGATATACATGTCAAAGTAATGGTGAGCATGTTTGCACGCAACAAGAACATGAGAACTTGGAAGGTGAAATTTTGGAACTTCCCACAATCGCACCACCCTTCATCTAGTTATAATGACAAATTTTCTAGCGAGTCATCATAGAAGAACAACAGCGGAAGCCTATGTGCATTGTGGAAGTGCATGGAGTCACATCTGCATATCAGTAAATGCATTGTGGAAAGAGAAGAGAAACAACCCAAAAAAGCGTACAGGAAGGAAATAGAGTAAGAGAGTCGTACAACCCTTTTTGTGTTATTTGAATCGGTGTTATTGTACAATATAGAGAAGGATTATATAGGGGGAGAGAAGAAATAGAAAAAGAAAATACAGAGGAAGAAGAAAAAAAATAGAACAGAAACAAAAATGGTGTGGTGCACGTGGTATTAATGAGAAGCAGTGGTATTAATCAGTTTCATAAAAAATAACATTTCTAGATATTTTAATATCATGTTTGTCAAAATCATAAGTTATGTAACCTTTGGTAGTAGGATGGATCCCAAGAAAGAGACTAGGCTCATAAGTTATGTAACCTTTGGTAGTAGGATGGATCCCAAAAAAGAGACTAGGCTTGGCATAAGCATCAAGTTTCTTCCTATTAGCTTGAAGGGTGATGACATAGCATAGGCAACCAAACACTTTGAGTCTACTAATATCAAAATCTTTTTGATACAACCTGTCATAAGGGGAACTATTTTGCAGAAAAGGTGTAGGCATGATATTAATAAGGAGAGTAGCATAATTGAGAGCATAACTGAATAGAAATGTTAGAGTGGAAAATTAAAGCTCTAGTGACATTTAGAAGATGTTGATGTTTCCTTTCAGCAACACCATTTTATTGGGGTGTTTCATTACAGGATGTTTGATGAACTATGTCATCAGTCTTACAGTAATCATGCATATTAAATTAACTGCCATTGTCAAACCTAATGACCTTTATGGTAGTTTTAAAATGGTTTTCAACATATGAAATGAAATGAATTAGATGTTTGTGAGTTTTAGATTTAGTTTTCATCAAATGTACCCAAGTATATCGAGTATGATCATCAATAATGGTTAAAAAATATCTATGAGAATGTAAAGAAGCAATAGAGTAAGGTCCTCAAATATCAACATGTATAACATTAAAATGATGTAAAGCATATGAAGTATTGGGAGGAAAAGGGAGACGCTTTTGTTTAGCAACATGATAAGCATTGCAGTTATCAGTTCTAAAGTCAAAACAATGGTATTTTTGTTTTAAAATATCTAAACATTTATCAGACATATGAGCCAAGCAATTATGACAAAGATTATTACATCCAACTTTACATATTTGGTGATTATCTACAGAGTTGAAAGAGTGTCGCTTGATGTTGTTGTAGTCACGAAATATGTATAAACCAGCATGAGAATTAACTGAACCAATCTTCTTGTTTGTTGTCATATCCTGAATAGAAAAAATGGTATTAGTAAAGGTAAGGCATATATGATTGTGTGCAGCCAATTTAGATATAGAGATAAGATTATAACAAAAGTCTGGAATGAAAAGGACGTCTTTTAGAATGATTGTCACAAATCTGAATAGCTCCTTTATGAGTAGCTTTTGTTTACATGCCATTAGGTAAATTAATAGTAATTGAGGTAATCTTTTCATAGGATTGTAGATGATTATGAGAACAGACATTATGATCTGCTGCACTAGAATCTAAAATCCAAGGGACACTACCTTTGTCTTTGTGTGAATCAAGACCAAGAATGGTTTTACCTGTAGTAGTGGAGGTAGAGACTATAGAACTGATTTGGTTAGTGGATGCAGACCCTGTATCATTGGTGGGTTTGATAAGAGCCATAAAACCTTGATATTGTTGTTGTGCTAGCCGAACTTCATGATCAGGAGCATCTTCTTGACTCTCAATTTTGGTTTCTTGGTTTTTGGACATGAAGCTTTTTCCATTGTGAAGTCTGTGACCAGGAAGGAAACCCATGTTTTCTGTAGCAAACCTCAATGGTGTGGCTAGTTTTACCATAGTGAGAGCATGCCTTACGATTGCCATAATTCTTGTTGGTAGGGAAACCATTTTTCTTGAAACAAACAGATTCAGTGTGCCCATTTTTACCATAATATGAACATCAAACAGAATGAACAACAGCCATACTTTTGGTTTCTAGAGCATTAAGAAAGGTGTTATTCATAACTTGTCTTTCTTGTTGCACAACATATGAGAATCTTGGAAATAGAGTGCATGGGATCCATTAGAAGGACATGAGATTGAATGTTACCATATTGCTCATTTAAGCCTTGAAGAAATTGCAGACCATGATCCTCATGCTTTATTTGGGTAATAATCATAGTCTTTGTGCAAGAACATGGTATTCCACACGAGCAAGCCGGTTCAAGACAAAAATTTTCAAGTTCATCCCATATGATACGAGGCTTAACGAAGAATTTTGTGACAGTATTATCTCCTTCACGCAAGCAAGCTGCTTCATTTTGCAATGCAGATATGCATAGAAGATCTCCCTGAAAAAAAACTGGATTTGAGGTCATCCTATATGGCTTGAGCGTTGTCCATCCAAAGAATGTTGTGTCGTATTTCAAGTGAAACAGAGTGGACAAGCCAAGAGACCACCATATTGTTGCACCTCTTCCAAGCATTATGAGTAACGTCCTCCTTGTGCGCAGTCCCATAAACAAACTCGACCTTGTTCTTAGCACTTAAGGAAGTAAACATGGATTTGCTTCAGGCATAAGAATTATTTGATTCAAGAAGTGGAGACACAAGAGAAATGGTTGGGCTTTCACCAGGATAGAGATAAAGAAAACTAGAAAAACTATTATAATCTTCTGACATTGTGCAAGAAACTGTGAAAGAAAGGAAAAAAAAATAAAGAAAAAAAGATTAGGGTTGGCGCAACAAAGCTCTTCAAAGAAGAGCTCTGATACCATCATAGAAGAACAACAACAGAAGCCTCTGTGCATTGTGGAAGTGCACGGAGTCGCTTCTGCATATCAGCAAATGCATTGTGGAAAGAGAAGAGAAACAACCCAAAAAAGCGTACAGGAAGGAAATAGAGTAAGAGAGTTGTATAACCCTTTTTGTGTTATTTGAATCAGTGTTATTGTACAATACATAGAAGGATTATATAGGGAGAGAGAAGAAATAGAAAAAGAAACCATAAAGGAAGAAAAGAAAAATAGAACAGAAACAAAAACGGTGCGGTGCATGTGATATTAATGAGAAGCAATGTTATGTGGTGTTTTTAGAAGTGTTCTGACAAGTCAAAGTTCTTTAAGATTGATCATCTCCACACCAAAAATCTTGTATTACTTTTATCAAATTCAAGAACATTGTGAGTGTTTGATCTTATATGAGAATCTTGTAACACCTTTAGTGCAACTTCTAAACGGACATGGCTAACATTAATCATTGAAATGATTTACCTCCTTTTCTAATGAAGAATTTATTGCATATTGTGTATGTGGCCATGATCATGGAGGATATTAATAAATTCTTTGTTTTCTTAAGTATTGAATTTATGGATGTTAAGTTAGTCACAAAGTGATCCTATATTGATAGTTTGTTATTAGCTAAATCATTGTATAGGTTGCATATTGAAGTAAAAAAAGTTAATATAAAATAGAAAACTTATTATAGAAAAGAAAATTGTTATTTTAAAAGAAAAGTGTTTACCATATTGATAAAATCCTATTTTAGAGTTGCATTCTTGAATTTTCTTATAGTTATGAAGTTTTCTTACAGTTATTTGGATGATTTTGGAAATCTTATTATGTTTTTTTCTACTATTTTTCAAATTAAGGAGTTAGTTATGTACGGTTGAAAATAAATCTATGAATTATATGAATAATATTGTCTCTGACTTTTTGTTCTGCAAATTTTTAGTATTTAAACTAGAGAAAGTAGGTGGTTTCATTTATGGATATGACAAATTACATCTACTAATTAGATGAATATTGATGGTACATCTATAAATTGTCTTAATTTATCATCATGTGCTATTATTTTTAGAGAAAATTAGAATGAATATAAAGATAATTTTAATGTCGAGTTTACAAAGATCGTTTATTCTTTCATCCACAAGCTTGAAACTTTAAAAAACTTTAATTAGAAAATAATTCTTTTAGTTTATCATGATTTTTTTATCAACAAATGGTTCATTAGAATCTAGAACAAGACAACGTCAGTGCTTACAAGTTTCTTATAATTTTTATAAATAAAATTATTGTGTTAACAAGTTAAGCTAATTTAACTTTGATTGATAGAAAACAATATAAACTTTTTACTTTTTTACCTTTCTATATTTATTTAGATTTTTTTTCTTAATAAATATAATTGATCTATATTTAGTAAAATTTAATTTTTATCATGATCTATATTTAACCTTGTCGTTAATTGGACTGGACAGCGTTAAATTTGTTGTCTCGTGGCATGCTAACTATGCAATGATTAAGCACGTGACAGTGGAACTTCACACTCCTCTCTGGTGGGTGGTCGACCTGGAGTTCGGCCACTCGACCTTGTAGTGGATCGACCTAGTGGGTGGTCGACTTGGGGTTCGGTCACTCGATCTAATGGTCAAGTTTGGTCACTCGGTCTGGTGGTACCAAGAGACCGACCACCAGACCGAGTGATCGAACTCCAGACCGACCACCCACCAGGCCCACTGACCACTAGAACGAGTGACCGACCGACCACTAGACTGAGTGTCCTTATTTGTATTTAAAACTTAAAATAAAATAAATTCCACCACATTGTGTCACATCACTAAAAATTACATCGTCAGAAGACCAAGACACAAATTTTAATATTGTCCACAACAATTAACGATACGAGCATTATTGACTTAATTTTACATAAACAGAAACCCAATTGAGCACTTTCAAAATACAAATGACACGAATTTGCGGGACCTCCAAAATGATTAAATCTTTATTTTATTTTATTTTATTTTATTTTTAATAACTTTTCATTTATTTTTTTTAATAATTTTTCGTGTGATAAAAAATGATTTATGTGCTTTAAAACGTCATTTACGCGTAATAATAGCATCCATCACCGCATTTGGAACGCAGGGTGAAAAGGGAACAAGAACAGGCAATCACAATACAAATACCTTGAATCCTGATATGAAGCCCGGTATCGAACCATTTATTTTGAACCAAATAATAACGTCAGATTCACTGTTTCACTACCAGCATCTACAGTCAAATTTGAAATCAGATTCTCAAGTACAAAGAAAATCAAACGAATATTACCAACAAGCTTTCTACACAAGCTTTCCAGAATAAATGAGATCACGATTTTAGTTCACAGCTTAATCAATATTCTAGATTAAAAAAATATAAATTGCTCAACTTCATATTTCAGGGATACCAAAATAGTACTTGAGTTTCTCTTACCAGCAACCCATACCCAAACTTTTGGTGGGACAATTTCCTAAAGCTTTGCCGTCAACCCACTCGGAATTGGCTTCGAAGAACCATTATCCTTAATTTCATTATCTTTAGAATCCATTTCACATGTATTAGGTGGGACGTCTACTGCAGGGGAACAATTGAAGAATCCATGAGGCTGCACAAAAGGGAGCTTTGTAGGTCAGACTAATGGAAAACTTCTAGATGCAATGAAAATATGTAGCATGAACAAACCAATAAGATCAACACTCCAAAAAATCAATGACAAAAAACGCATTGATGGTCTTAAAATTAGTAGTCATTTGATGGAAAAGATGTGGTCCAGTGAGCATTTAACACAAAATGATACCAAATAAAAATTTACTGATATTACAGTGCCGTTCAAAGTTCTCTGGATTCAAGCACTAACATTTGAAAGTAAAAAAATAAAAATAAAAAAAGGATCAACAAACCACCACATAAAGTTCTCGACAGAAGTCATATAAACAACCAACTGAATCAAGTAATTACCGTGAGCATAAAACCAATGTGCTCTACTGGCATAACCGGCCAGTCTTCCAAACGGGGAACATGTGTGATTCCAAATACATACCTGAAAATAACAGTTAGTCTGAAGAAAATAAGACGAGGGTGGAACGTTCAAGTAAAAGGGAAAAAGAATATGAAGAAACTAATTTTTGACGTTTCAATAAAACAATAGATAAAAAACTGAACAGGCTATTGCTTGATGCAGTTACACACTTCAACATACCACTTTTACTAATTTAGCATTACAAATTTTGTTAAACTGAATACTTTCATGAAGTCCAGTAGGAGTGTGGAAAAAAGTGGGAAGGGTTACCAAAGAACTATATTAGTTTCTTCCAAAGATCGGTTCTGCTTAACCCATGTAGCTAGTCCTTCACTAACACGCGGATTTTGATTTGGAAATTCTCCTCCAGGAAACATCTCATTACGTGAATATGTTGTTACCCAGAAATTATGTTTCAAGAAAGCAGCTCTTCTTAAAAACTTGGCTTCCGAACCTGCCAACGGTAAGCAGTTTGAGCCAGGTACCAGCTTGTATCCCGTCAACTGGCCAGTTCTATTGCATGTTCTAGTGTTCCTTACCTGAAGAATTATTAAAATATTATCAGGTCTCGATCAAAACCCAAAAAGTCAAAAACAGTTAGAACCATGTTCGAATATAACATACAAAGACCTGCTTTTAAATGAAAGTTGGACGCAAGATGCCAACCCACAATAAGTAAACATTTTCGGGTGATAAAACCTAGAATTTTCAGCACAAGGTACAAAAGACACCGATTTGAAATTGTTTTCTTCCATAAGAAACCAATAAAAAAATTTAACAGACACTTATATGATATGATTGTATAGGCTGTGTAACAGCAATTTCTCATCATTGCAATCAAGTATTCAACAGTTTGACAAAATACAAAATTACCAATGTGGAGAAATCATATTCCAGAAGAAACCAATCAAATTACGAACAGTTTAACACCGATATTCAGAAGTTTGCTATAAAACCCACAGAAGACTTACAATCCAATGTCGAGCAGTCAAAGAATTACAATCTCGCATGGCTTCCAATTCAGATCTAAGCAAAGTCTCTTCAGCATAGAAAGCATTGTTATGAACATTATTCTCACCTGGTTCCTCAATTTTCATATTGACCTCCACAACCTACCAAACATCTTGAAAGAGTAAGAGTGTGTGCGTAGAAAATAATTTGATAAATAGTTTATTGGAGTAAGAGAAAGCTGTTCACAAGTAAAATTACAAATAAATCACGAAAGTATCCAATTCTGTTATTTCCACGTTAAAATAACAGTAAAATAGGCTTCTGAATACCTAAGGAACGGACGAGAGATATCACAAACTTGCAACTTCGGGCTGGGATGAAATAAAAAATTAGGAAGTTGACATAAATCATGGTGAAAAAGTGGAGCACTTAATGAGTTTTGTGTATAAATGTTGACGAGTTCAATCTAAAATTATAATCAATAATCCTTTAAGATGAAACATTATTGGAGAAAATATGCTTTAAAGGTCTTCAGATATTTCTGCAGGATGAGAACTTACTGAGACTAGGACTATCGCAATGACCACTTTACTCATGTTTTAATCAAAATAGGTATGCAATGACCACTTAAATTGATTCATCTAGCACTTAAAAAGTACAAAGGATAAAATAGAAGTTAATTCTATTATAAATTAATGTTTATTAACAGAGTCATAAAATGATAAAGCATAACCTAGTTGGGGGGTTCGTAATACGGTTTGGTGCGGTTTGTTTTGAACATTAAAAAAAGAAAAGAAAAAAAAACACCGAACCAAACCAAACCAATTTTTTAATTTGATTTAGATCGGTTTTGCGGCTTTATAATATAATTTAGTATATGTATTTAGTCTTAATCTTTTTTAAACAATGGCTTAATCTTATATGATAATGAACAATTTCATTCTTTAGTCAACTATAATTAAATATTTGTTTTTTCAACATTACACTATACTTTTACAACCAAGGAAAAAACAAAACACAAATGTGTTTATGTTGTATCTATACATTGTGGCATAAATACTACATAATCCCTAGAATCTACCTCTCATAAGCCTAATAAATCTGCTGTACACGTCTATACAATATTGCAAGAAATTCAAAACATAAACATCAATCTTAGTATACGGATTGCTTTTCTAATAATTTCTCTTTTTGGCTTTAGCACTTTTCTCCCTCAAAACTAATAATGTAACATTCACACCATCAAGTAAACTCTTCCTCCACCTCATTCATGTGTTAAACATATTATTTTATAAGTATGAACCAAGTTAGGTACATTAACTTTTCGTCTCATATACGTATTCTCTAGTATATAATTGAAATAATAATTAATATAGTAATATTTAAATAATTGATTTTGGTTCAATTTGTCTTTTTTCAGTTCTGAATTCAAAAATTTTCGATTTTTATTGGTTATCAATTTTTTGGATTGGTTACGGTTATTTTTTTGGTTCGGTAACCTCGTAAAGTAAAATTTAGTAACTAAATGCAAATTACCTGATTCAAAGCTTCACCTGGTTTAGAATCAACAGACATGTCCATACGAGCAACAAAAAAGTGTTGATGAACTGGTGCATATAGACCAGGTGCAATCATGGTTCCATATTTTCTAAACTCTCCAGGCAGCAAGGCCCCTAGGCTAAGAATTCCAGTAAGCTTGACTTCAGCTTCAATCCTTCCATCCTGAAAAAACACACACCACCATTTTCCAGAGTTAAATATCATACGACGGCAATATAAAAATAATGCATGAAAAAGTAAACCAAAATTTGAAGCTGAAAGTTCCTTCAACCAAAAATACAAAGGATAAACAGATGAGGAGTCTTTCAATAATATAAAAGGGTGATCAGATACTGATGCTTGTGAATTTAACAATAATTAAATTTATCTTAAAATGGCATTGATGTATGCTAATTTATCTTAAAAGGATATGAAACCCACTTGCCTGATAAAAGTGCCAAAAAAATCCATACTCATAGTTAGCCACGGTACACATGAAAGATGCAGTAAGTCTCCTAGATCTTCGGACTTCTGCTAAGCCAGTTCTCCAGTCTTGATGCTTCCAGAGAATTCCGTGATCCTCTTCATGTAAACATACACAGTTTTCAATTGTTTCCACCCCACCGGTGAAATTAGTGAAGTGAGCATCAAAATACTTGATGTAGCCCAAACAATCACATCCCTGTAACAACAAACATTGAGCTCAGACTATAAGTCCCATTCACGGAGAACAATGTCAGATTAGAAGAAGCAAGAGGACATATATGATATTCTAAAAACCTTCTTGAGGGAATGTGCATTTTTTCCCAAGCCATCTTCCCCAGCATCAAAAGCATTTTTCCGATAATGTGGGTCGTTGGGATCTCCATACGGAACAACCATCTCCACAAAACTCAGCCTATGAGCAACAGGCCTTCGCCCATGACTACCATCAACATATGCAACAGAATATATAACCAAACCTTCTTTGGGTGTGAATCCAATACGAAAATTCCACTGTTAACAAATGAACAAGAAAGGCAAGTTATATATATCAAGTTTCAAATTATAGTTTCAATGAATCAACTCTTTTGACATTTCCAGTGACAAATTCAAAAAAAGTAACCTAACATCTACCTTCTGCCATTCAACAAAATATCCATTGACACGGAAGCTTGGACCTTCAGGCTGAATAATTTGCAACGGTTTTACGTCACTTCTATCAGAGCCACCTCTGGTTTCACCCGGAGTATAATTCCTCAAGGGATCAACTGGTGGAAGGGGAACAAGTTTACGATCTTCAAACTCTATCACCACCATGTTTTGCATATCAACAAGAACATAGATGCCCTCAACTGGGCGGGCATAGCCATTTTCCATGGGGCAGTCACTCTCAGATTGGCAAAATATGAGGGGTTTAGCAAGTCTTCTCCCAGGCGCATCTGCTTCACTATAATAACCAACACACCTGCGACAGGGTTATGCAGAACAAAAGTTTCAATACAAGTAATGCAAAGGGAACGAATAATAATGTCTCCAGACAAGAGATCCATCAACAATGAATATCCAACTAAAATTACCAGGGATCGACCATTACAAGGTCCATGTCTTCAATACCCCTTTTCTTCATAGCCTCAATAAATGGGGGAAAACTTTTGACTACAGCCTCACATTCTGCATATTCCTCAGCATCCTGAATATAGAGAGAATTTTAAGGAATTGAGGTTTGTAGAATATTAAAACTGCAGCAGCTTGAAAATGTTGGACATATGCGCAGAGATAAATCACTTCACAGCTTTTCAAAACTTTACACTTCTAATTATCTTGAATAACAAAACTTGGACATCCAATTTCAGATTTAAACTTTACCGATACACTAAATCAATCACTGTTATTTCCCACTGATGGCAACGGGGCGACATGCAGTTTTGACCATTTAATTTGTAGTTTGTTGGATTGAAAAAACCAATACGTGAAAGATATAAGTAGAGCAAGCATAGATTGAAAAATCTTTAGATTAAATTCTTTTTGTGATCAATACAGACAACCCAAAAAAATAGTGACAAATATGTAGAAACACTAAACAAATTATTTTGGTTAAATTTAATTTTTTAATCAGGTTTGTTATTCACTATTCATAAAGGAAACTGTCATAGTCTCATTCATAAGTAAAAGCAAGCCAACTAACTATAGAGAAAGCTATCAACACATTCAGTGACCGGTTCCAAAAATGTCTGCCAAAATCTAAACCATCATTAAGGGGTAAAATTATTTAAAAACAATAAAGTACCACACGATGGTTAGAAAAGGAATCAGAAGTCATAAGGTAAAGACCAACATACCATTGGAGGCTGAACATCAGGAACAATATGTGATGAAATTACTTTTCCTCGGTGATGACCACCTCGAGTTACAGCATGTACTTGTGACAACTCAACAATCCATATACTAGTCAAGTTAGATTTCTTATTGTAAACAACAAGTCTAGCACATCTTGGAGGGAGTTTAGTTGGAATTAAAGGTCCTCCTCTAGTTCTGGGCAGTAATGATGGTTGGAAAGGCGGAAAGAAATATGCATCTGCCAGTGCAACAACATTTTTATCGGGCTCCAGTAAAACTACTTCAATGAAGCGCATACTATCTCTAAGCTGTAAGATATAATAGAATCGGGAAGGAGATGAAACATCATAAGTAATCACTACTTGAACTCATTTAATTGTTTCCAGCACCATCCAACTTTCACTTAAACAAAGAATAAAAATACAAATACAAAAAAAAAAAATCATACTGTAGCTGACAACCTCAGGAGTAGCTCCAGCGGCCCTCACAGTTGCCACGGCCACTGATATTTCAGCAGAAGTTAAAGGGTCCAAAGGGTGGCTGGACTGGGGCCTTGGCATTGCAGTGACTCCTATGCAATATTACAACAAAAATAGTAACATAGTTTAGCTAACATTAAAAAAATGCGAAAGCAATCAGAACCTACATTCAAGAACTTTCAAAAAAATGTTAAGTAAGAGTGCTTGTTAGATTTCCTTCTGACTTGTTAGTTCTAAACACTGTTTTCTAAACAAGTTGCCACCACTCAGCAATCAATACCTCATCCAAAATATAAGTTCGGAAAAACTAAAATCCCAAAAACCGAAACAGATGAGAAGCATTCATGTTCTCTCGTTCTCACTTGAGTTTCGTGTTCCCAACTCGAGAGTGGTTATCATTTCCATGATTAAAAGCATACGACGATAAATACACGCAAGCACACAATCGTTTGCCACATATCATTTCACATACCATCCTCGTAATATACATAGCAGCATGAGTCAGCCATATCGTTTTTAATTACTCATGGTTCTTCATACCTTAACAGCACAATCCTACATTTTAGTCTGTTAAACGAGATCAAAAATATATACGTAGACATGAATGATCTCTAGGCATAGAGAGAGGAGCTTAAGGATTATTCTGTTGCTGCAAATAAGTAATTAAACCCTTTTNCTACATAATGGTCCTTTCCCTTTGGAATTTTGACTCTAGGTCCATGCTTAAATCCACCTCATCCAAAAATCACTTGTATATGTATGAATTTCTCGAACTACAATCTTGGTTCCCTTTAAGCCTTCAACTTAAGCACCACGATAGTTTTTCGCCTAGCATAGGCACTACTCAACCCAATAGTCCATATATATACATGTGACTCTACATACTCGTGAATTGGGTTCAGAACTGCCTTTGGTAAGAGTTTTCTAGTGAGAACCTTGTCTGGTACCTCACTAGATAACCAATCATCTTGTAGTCCACTTGTCTAATAGCGTAAGGTAACATCTAGCGGGAACCTCATCTAGACGACCACTTGTCTAATAGCCTAAGGAAGTGTATGGTGGAAACCTCGTCTTGTACCTCACTAGAGGTCCACTTGTCTAATAGATCTTTATTTAGTCAGGAAATTTCTGGTTTGGCATTGTTCACTAGACTTCCCTAGCAAGTAACTCCAAACCCCATACTCCTTCCACACAACTCTAGACTCATTCAACCCCTTCTTTGTTATAGGATACACTAGTTCTTTCCCTGATGTACCTATAACCCCCCTCTTGTATTCCCCTTAAAACCATACCTTTGTAGGTCCTTTACTAGAACTACCTAGAGTTCATGATTGTGATTCAAGGTTAATAGAAACACAACTATCATGTTCCATACTCATTTCAACAACACATATTAACATTCAAGCATGTAACAAATAGAAACACTAAAATTTCATAGCATACCATTACTCATTTCATAACTTTATCATCACAAAACATTAAAAACATAATAATCATCACCTGACATACAACATATCAGCACATATTTCACAACCTCAATGTCACAACACATGAAGCATTACAACGAAACAACTAATGAACCAATGTTAACTTCCCTTACTTCTCAACTCGATATCTCTAAGGACACCACACCACTCACGAGCTTGCCCATCTTTCTTCTCCACCTAGAGCCTTCCTTAAACCAAGAATCTGAGTACAAGGCCCGAATTCCAATGTTGTGATTCTACAAGCACAACCAGGTTCAACGAAGAAGATATTTAGAGAGAAAAAAGAGAACTGAACAAGACTAAAAGAAGAGAATAAAAGGAAAATGAGACATGAAACTTGGCCTAGAATTACTTTTCAAAAAGGACACCACAATACCTTTGTTGTGCTCTACACTTGTGCCCAAACGAAAGGAAAAAATGTACCGCAATACTATTAAGATAAATTTTTTTACTCAAGAAGGACAACAACATATCAAAGTGGCAGACCATATATTCCCTATAGATCTTTTCTCTTTATGTGTCTCGTATTTGCCTCCACTCTCAACTTCTCCAAAACATAAGACCTCGTCTAGCAAGCATAGCCATGCAACGTCACAATGAGTGCATCTAGTCTAACTCACAACATCTATTGCCTCATCCAATGGTTGAATATCCACCCAGTGCAGGCACATTAGTTATCTACTCAATGCAACCACACTTGGCGTTTGACTAGTGTTCCTACATTGGTCACCCCACTCCTAACTACACACGTCTAGCCATACTCATTTAACACAACTTCATAACCTTATTTTAGTGTTGCTCAGTTAACCATATGCCTCATCCAACAATGACTCACCTGCTCCACTCCAGTTATTCCCAAGGTCTTTAAAACTTTCATTTCATGTGTTTGGGAGTCTTACACACAAGACAAACATCAAGTGCTTTGGTTTAATACACAAGCTTAAACACAAAACTTCTTATGAAGGGTTGTTTTCTTTGGAAAGAGGTTTTAAATGCAAATTGATCAATTAAGTCTTTATGTAATTGAGTAATTGGTTCTTGATTTGTCTCCATATAACAAGAACAAAACAATTGATTATCATTTTTTATTATAGATTGACAGAAAGAAAAACAAAATGAGTTTATACTTGGTCTATAAGAATAATTGATTAACAAGTTTAATAGTCGACTACTATGTTTTTAAGCTTTTCCATAAATGATGAAGAATAAAATAATCTATTGAATGTGGTAACATAATCTATTAAAATGGAGAACATATTTTATTAAGAGTCACTTTTTAAATGATCTTTTTCAATCAATTAATGGCTTAAGATATCGATTAAATTATCTTTTCTAAGTGGTGTTTCAAAATTTCTATAGAGTAATTCTTTGACATAATACTTAAGAATGTTTTCAAAAATTACGAAAAACAATCTTAAACATTTAAAGTAATCAAACTGAATTCTTCTCACATTGTTCCAAGAATGCATTCAAGAAATCCTACAATTATGTTAGTGTTGAAACTTTACTTATGGTTTCTTGTTTTGTGTACTTGGTAACTTATTTTCATTAGTGAGGTTTTGGGTTAATCCTATATTGATTTCTCTTGATCTTTCAGGGGTTGAATTTTTGTCCTCTTTCAAGGTTTTCAAAATTTGTTTGTTGTATTCTTTTGGTGTGGTATAAGGTTAGAACATATCTCCTTGAGTGTGTTCATGGTTTGATTTGCTTATGCCCTATATTGTATATGGTTCACATGTTTTTACTACTTATAAATGACATTCAAAGTTATAAAGTTGAATAACTAAGATTGGATTAGATGTAGAATGTTTTTTTATTTGAACTAATATAACTATATATGGAATCTTTCTCATACCTTTTAGTCTTTTCATTTTGTGTGCAATATTTATCAATCTCGATTCCTCAATCAATTGCATGTGGTTTTTAATTAGATTTGTTTCCAAAAATGTTAGGAAGGGATTAATCTTTTCAAGAAAGTTTTAAAACTAATTCATCACCGTCTTGATTTAGCTTAGCCATAATTTATTTTTCAAGAGTTTGTACCTCTAGTGTTATGATTGGTAAATCCCCTACCCATTTGTTACAAGGTCATTTTCACTATATTATACGACTTAACGTCAAACTTTATTCATCTCTTTCGAGCTCACATCCTTTTGAACCTCTTCAAAAGGGAGAACATCTCTTTTGTACAAGGTTTCCTTAAAAATGATCATACATCTTAAACAACAAACACAACAACAACAATGCTTGATCGTCATTATCAATTTGAATTACAATGTTCTCGAAATGTAGAATAAGCTTAGTAAATCTATCCAACTTTTTGCTAATTGTCTATTCACTACTCCTTTTGTACAAGTATAACGCTTTCTGAAGATACATGTGATTAACTAGGGATTTTTTCATGTAAAAGATTTTAACTTTTCCCATAATCTTGTTGTGGTCTTTTCCTTTGACACTTTTCTCAAGATTTTATCATTAATATTAAGAACAATAACATTGTAAACTTCTCCAACAACATTTTCTTGTCCTTTTCTATGTGTCATCAACATTGTTCGTTGATGCAATTGTTTACTTATCCCTTATGATATCGTTAAACTATTGTATTACTCTTGCATTCTTATCTCTTATAAATTTAAGAAATTGGAATATTAATTAGTTGTGAAAAAAAAGAATTGTCCACATTGGCAACAACATCTTTCTTTGGTGGTGTCTTCTTGAAACATCTTATAAAGTTCTATGTAATGTGTTGAAATACATATGCATTTTTAATACATATGTATTTCTTTGGTGGTGTCTTCTTGAAACATCTTATAAAGTTCTATGTAATCTGTTGAAATACATACGCCTTCTTAATATGTGGTTCATAAGATATACAAGTCATCTTGTAACTTGACACACCTCCTTTAGGTTCCTTTTAGAAAAGAATCAACCATTAATTATTTCATCTTAACGATGGAGATTATGTTTTTATGTCAAGTACCTCTCACTAATAAAACTCTTATTATCATACAAAAACAATTTATCAACTTAAAGAAGACAGTGAAACTCATCAATACATAATTTTAAGAGTTACTTATGTTTTTAATCCCTAAACTTTGACATAAAATTAAAATTTGTCAATTTCTCAAGCATTGATACAATTTGATCCTCCAACTATGAAAATGAATAAATATATAGTCTTCTTAATCCAACTAAGTTAAATTTTTTTAAGACGTCAAACAATATTTCAAATTAACGTTTGAGCTGTTTATACTGTTTGACATGTTCCAACTTAAATATCAGTCTGGAACGCATTTAACACAGAAAAATTATCCAATTATTCATCATAATACTTTAAATGCGATTCATCATGTCATATATATATATATATATATATATATATATATATATATATATATATATATATATATATATATATATATATATATATATATATATATATATATATATATATATATATATATATATATATATATATATATATATATATATATATATATATATATATATATATATAAGGGTTTGCTAACTTATGTAACCTCTTAAAGTGTAGTACATTTTAGTTAACAAAAAATCCGTATTCGTAAAAAAAGACATACTTTAAACTTACAGGTATTTTAATATAAGAGATAAGAAGAGAAAATATTTTAGAGAAAAATTCCTATTCATAAAAAAAAGACTGTTACGTTGTCCGGAAATATTTTTCAGAAGAGAAAAATCGTTATGTGAAAAGGGATTCCAGAAGGGGTAAGTCATTGTCGAGAAAATGGATTTCTAAAGTCAGCTCTTAAAAATAAATCTAAAAACATATTTTCCGCTGAAAACAATATTTCGGAATATACTTTTCACCTTCGTACATATAACCACATCAAAACACAACAAAAAATGAAGCTCCTGCACATTGTACTAAATGATTTAACATGAACAAATTATTGAAGAGAGTTATGAACAGAGAAAATTATTATTGTTGACTTTGTCCCTTTATTCAGAAAAGAGACTGATGTTCGTTCCCTTTCGAATGTTTCATATTGATTAGCATATTTTCCTTTCATTTTTGTAAAAAGAATAAAAATATTCTAACAAATTACACATCTTCTAGATTTGAGCAGATTACATAATATTGTGTAGTTTCCAAGAAAAACTGCATTAATACAGAAGTGAAATTAAGAAAAATAAAACGCACTGAATTTCAAATTGGATTTTAAACTTAATAAATTTATTAGCATCAGGCTCATAGTTTAACTTCTACTCCTTTGTTGATTTCTATGGTTTTATAAAAATTATAAACATGATGTTGTCATTCTGATTTATCATTTGTCGCAAAAGTGAAATTAAGAAAAGCAAAACGCATTAAATTTGAAATTGGAATTTAAACTTAATAAATTTGTTACCTTCATGTTCATAGTTTAACTTTTACTCCTTTCATTTTTATAGTTTTATCAAAATTATAAATATGATGTTGTCACTCTGATTTATCATTTGCCGCAAAAGTGAAATTAAAAAAAACAAAACACACTCAATTTCAAATTGGAATTTAAACTTAATAAATTTGTTACCATCACGCTCCATCCTTTCATTTCTATGATTTTATCAAAATTGGTATTAAGAAATTAAATGTTTTGCAACTATTATGGGTTGATGCTAACATATTTTCATGAGAGGTTTCTTATTTTCTCTTAGTTTTGAAATTATTGAAGTTATTATAGACTTTAGTTTTTTTATAAATTTAATATAATAAAATGTTAAATTTGATGGTAACTTTTCGCATATCATACTTTTAAATTTAATTTGGAAGACTGTTATTCTAAATATGTTAAGTATTTGCTAAACATAATAAAAAAAATCGTAAAAATCATGTCGAAGCCATTTTCATAAACAAAATTAAATTATTCTGTTTTATGTATTAAAGTCCGGCAGCAGGATTTTATATTTGAAAGAGTAATTAAGTTTATTTCTGTAAATAAATGTGACGGGTATATTGAAGGATTGTGTTTTTTCTTGAGTTAAAACCAAACCAAATTCTAATTTAGGTTGAACAGTAATAAAATTAAAATCCGTAGAAATTTAGATAAAAAGATAAATTAATATAAACTAATCAGTGGATAGAATTAAGAAAAAGTTGTTTTTGGGTGTGGAAAGAAAAGTCATAACCGTACATAATATTATCAGTGTACTTTAAAAAAATATTAAAAAGATGTACCAAAATATTTATCATTCATTAAAACAAATCTACTGTAAATGATAATTATTATGTGTTACGAATGATCCGTAGCCCTTTTGTACAAACTTTTGAGTGTTTGAAAATTTGGGTATGTTTGATTGGATGGGACGAGAGTGAAGTAAAAAGAAAATGAAAATTAACAATGGATGAAGCTTGGATATATCAACCCTCATATATGTGTGAATAATAATTTAATTTACATACTCATACCCGAAATTTACTTATGTATACAATCAATAACAAAAATTAAAAAAACATTACGAAATTTTACTCTTAAATGAACGATGTCATTGAATTTTAATGTTAAAACATATTTAATAGTTTGTCGAACATTCTTCTTCAAAAGTTGCATGCACTAATTTATTATTATTGTTTAATACTAGCAAAAAATATAGACACTTTCGCGATATATTCACACTTTTTTATCCTGCTATCTTATTTTAATAAATTACTAATTTTAATTTTAGATATATTGAATAAAATATTTGTATTACTATTATTATTTTATTTTTGTTACTTTATTTATCATATCAATATCAATATGCATTTCGATTTCAGTACGGGTACTAATTTCTCTCTAACTTAAACATGTTGTACTGGGAATTTAAAACATTAAAAATAAATTAGAAAAATGTCTTCTTTTCATTTTTTGACCAGTTATTGAATTTATAATATGTCGTTTCCGTAAAATAAACTAAGTTTTCTTCTTAAATTACTTAGTTTACATTAAAATTAAAAGTTCTTAAACATAACAATGTAAACAATTGATCCTAACCATAAAGGTATGCAAATATAAATCATGTCATTCATTTGTCTAATAATAGGAGTTGTTTAATTGCATAAACATAAATATTTAATTAGTTAAATATAGGTTTAAATATTATAGTGTAGTTTTTTTTATGTGATTATAGCTTTTTTTAATAAAAGCTTATTAATTTTTAACTTTTTGAGAAATTCTTGGTCAGTCATTATGAATGTTATACTTTTCTCAATTTTTATAAATTGTTTTTACGAAATCGAGATAAAAGATTAAGATTAAGAAATAAATTATTTAATCTGATTTGTTTTTAATAGTCACGAGCTGATCATCTTAAGGTTATCTTTTTGTTGTCCGAGAATTCAAGTATTATTTACATCATCAGTCTAATCTTTGTAATAACTATTCATAATAACGAACTTGTAAAATGAATCTATTTATTGATTTATTGTGACTTACTCTATTTCACCTTAATTTAAGTCTTTAATTTTGTTCAATTAGGTATTTTTTAGTAATGTTGTTTAAATAGTTAACTGTATATGAATACTACAAATCATGTATCAGGTTGTTTTTTTGCTATTTTTTTTAAAAAGATTTTTATTTTAATTTTCTTAAAATTTTCTTTTTTTAATTTTTTTAATTTAATCTCTATATTTATTATTTTTTCTAATTCAGTCTCAATCTTTTTAAAATAGATCAATTTTATCACTTTTTAAATTGAAACAAAATTTAATTTAAGTAAATGTTATATTGATATTTTTATTAAAATTGATATTTTTATTAAAATTGACATTTTTATTAGTTAGTATTTCTGAAATTATTTTTAAATCAACTATAATAATTATATTATAACATTATAGTTAGAATTGGTTTAAAAAAATTTCAAAAATATTAAAAGAAATATATGTATATTTCCTCTTTAAAAGGTTAACGATTTTCACGTATTAGTTCTTTTATCAATTTTATTTGTGTTTGATTATCTATATTTAAAAGGTTAACGATTTTCACGTATTAGTGTAAGGACTTGGATTTGAGTCAGCAAAAAGGGGATGACAAGTGGCAAAAGATGAGAGGTTGAGTACTTTAAAATAAAATTACATTAGTTTTGAAACATTGATTTTTAACTCATTCCTCTTGTCTGAGAAACCATTCCTCTTCCTGCAAGCTCTCTCCTCCCCCTATATCTTCTCCCTTTCCATTCTTCACACTGAACCATTAAATTCTCGATTAGGTGCCGTCCCAACGATCACAAAGTAGCGGGTCTTGCTCTTAGTCGATCCTTTTCTCTAATCATAACCGGTAAGAAAACCCCCTTTCTCATGTGCCCTAGGGTTGTAAGCATGTGATTGAACTTGTTGCATGCAACCCATTTCGTTTTCTTCCATAATCTAGCTTCTATGTGGTGCTAAGATTCGTTTTCTATCATCAATTGATGATTTATAGGTGATTCTAACATTTTGAAAGTGCAAGCAAGTGGTCTAGGGTTCCTACTTGAGCTTGGTTGTCTACACTTAAGGTAAGGGGAGCTAGTTCTATTTTTGATTTTACTGTGTGGAGTGAATGCATGATAAAATTTTGAAATGGTATGTTGTGGAAGCATGAACTTGGTTCTAGTAAACTTGAAATGCATGTATGGAAGTGTGTGTTATGTGATTTTGGTGATTGATGTCTATAAACTGTTTGGAATGACTTAGAATGATGGAATTGTGTATGTTGGAACTGTTTTGGCGTGAAAATTCTGTGGTAGTACTGTTAGAAAGGAAATAAAGTGTCTTTAGAGTCAATTTTAGGCCATTTTAGAGGAAGTGAGGTAGGGATTTTGAGTAAATGAAGGCTGCAGTGTTCCTGGACTGTTTGGGCAGCCTAGACAAGTCCATTGTGACTTGTTAGAAGCATAACAGTAGTTGAAAACAGGTTCCAAGTAGTAGAATTGGATTTGGGTACCTAAGTTGTGAAAATTGGTGTTTTAGGGTTGAATTTGAGTATGAATCACTTTAGAATGGAATTAGGAATGTTTATAATCAATTAGGTAAGTCCAATCACGGATAAAACAAGAATTAAGGGTGTTAGAAGTTGATAAAAATGGTTGGAAATGGTAAGGGGAAACTCTGGCCTCATTCTGCATAATTCTGCAGAATTCTGCAGAGAGACAAGAACTGACCGTTCGTCCATGTCTGATTTGGACGATCGGTCATGCACCGACTGAACTGACCGTTCGTTCAGATGTTGCTATAGCGTTAAGACACTTAACGTTCGTCCTTGGATATGCGTCAGGAATCAGTTAGCGTTCGTCCATTGGAATGTGTTAGTGATAGTTAGCGTTCGTCCTTGAGCCAGTGTTAGTAATCAGTTAGCGTTCGTCCTAGTGATGTTAGCGTTCGTCCTAGTGATGTTAGCGTTCGGTCTGGATCATGTGTTAAGTGATAATAGCGTTCGGTCTTATACTCTCAGGTAGCAAGTGTTAGCGTTCAGTCATGATGAGGCTTGGTATTGAAGCGTTCGTCCTAGTTATATTAGCGTTCGTTCTCGATGAGGTTCGTCCTCGGGACTGGTCATGGGTAGCGTTCGGTCATGATGAGGCTTGATATTGAAGCGTTCGTCCAAATAGGATTCGTCCAAGTGCTTTTGACGTTCGTCCAAGTAGTTCGTCCAAAGGGTTAGGACGTTCGTCCAAACAGTGTCCGTCCAAGGGCTTTTGGGCGCTCGTCCAAGTAGTTCGTCCAATGGGTTAGGACGTTCGTCCAAACAGTGTCCGCCCAAGGGCTTTTGGCGCTCGTCCAATTAGTGTTCGTCCAGAGATGATATTTTCTGTTATGTTTTCTCTCATTCCAGTAAGTTATGGTATTTAAATATTTCGGTTACAAATTACGAATGCATCTTCATGTGATCCAGATTGGTTGAAAGTGTATGGTTATAAGTGGTTTGTGATGTACATTGTTGATCCAAAAGGAATATCATGACATTTAAAATGGTCGGATTTAATCGGAAATTTAGATCTCTCGGTGGGATCAGTTAGTGTATTGAATGAATGTGAGAGGCTTCCATATGGGGGGTTATCCCTAACACTCCAACGGTCTTTCATTCTCACTTAGAGAGGATTGACGCGTGTGGTGGGAGTAGTGGGAGGTCCTAGGGTAGACGCTATCACTGGAGGTCTATTCCGCGGTAACGGATTAGCCTTGTGTATGGTCGGGTGGAACCCCTCGGCAATGGCTTTGCAAAGCAGTAGAGGCCATCACAAGTGCACAACCCGCCCCAGCTCTACATACATTTTATGTCCGGACGTGTCTAGAGTCTTAACATGATAGGATGCTTGTCTTGATGAGTTTTATGAAATAAATGCTTATGTTTATGATGACTTATGTGTATGGATATTCTGGTAAATGCTAGATTGGTTGAAAATGAATTGTATGATTGTTTGAGACCTAGCTCACCCTTGCATTTGTATGTGTTGCATGTGTTTGCTTTCCCCCTTGCGATGATCATCCAATCCTTTGGATGTGAGCAATAGGTGATGATGTACCTTTGGAGCAAGCTTTGGAAGTTGAGGATGACCCAGCACCTAGTGCTTAGGATTTCTACCAGCTCTTATGTTAAATAGCTTTTCATTTTGAAAGACTTCTAGACTTCATTTTATCATGATCCGTCATTTCGGAAAACTTTTTAGGTCCCTTTAAAATTTCATTAGTCTTGTATTTTGGAGAATTATGAACTTGTACTTAAGTTTTAAAGTTTTCCAGCCAGACTTGGATAACTGTACTCCTTAATTCCATCTATTGTGTACCCTTAACTGCTTTCTATTATTATAATCGATGCATTCTACGTATATACATTACTATATATTTTGGGATGTCACAATTAGTTCTTTTATCAATTTTATTTGTGATTGATTATCTATATTTTGTTGTAGACATACACGTCTCAAGAAATTTTTTTATTCGTGATCTTTATTATTTTATTGTCAATTTTACAACAAATTTTAGTAAATATATATATATATATATATATATATATATATATATATATTCAATAAAACAAGATGTTAAAAAGTTGAAAATAAAATAAATGTAACAAAAACACGTTACAACTAAGTCATTTAAAGGATGTTAATAAATAATAAATGAAATTATGAAAACGAAAATGAGACAACAAAAAATTATTAAGAATAAAAAAAATATAAAAGTTTATTAACCACCAAAAACAAAAAATAAAACCTAAAATTAAAATTCAATTAAGAACTACAACAGGAGAAATATTATTAAGGATTATATACGTTATTCACAAACAAGGACCAAACATTTTGAGTCTAACTATACTAAAAATATTAGAAGAATAATTTCACACTACCTGAAGTACATCACAAATAACAAGTAGTTAACGAAACAAAAGAATTATTTTTAGTAACTATATTATTAGAATATAACTATTATACTTAGTTTAAAAGTAATTCCAAATACACTATCTAATAAAAATATCAATTTTAATAAAAATATTAATATAATATTTATATAAAAACTAAAATTGTCTCGGTTTAGAGAGGGACACATTTTTTTTTAAAAAAAATAGAGACTGAATTAAAAAAAATAAAAGATTAAATTTTAAAAAATTTAAAATTTAAAAAAATTTAAAATTTAAAATTTAAAATTTAAAATAAAAAATTAAAAAATAGTAAAAAAGCTATGGAATAACACATGTCATACATTGTTCATATGTCATTAACTATTTAACCGACATTAAGAAAAATAACTTAATTGAATAAAATTAAAAAAAAATGACTTCTTTAAACAAAAGAAAGAAAAAACCACATTGAAAAAACTAGACAAAAATAAGAACCAAAGCAATATTTAAGTCTTCAAAATTCTTAAAAAATATATAAAGATAAAAAAGTTAATTATTTAGACTTTATTTATATGAAATTATTATTTGTCTAATCTTAAAAGTATTTTCTTTCATAGAATTTTACTCAACCACTAGTATAAAAATATCGTATAATATCGGTGATTTTCGGCCTATCACATCGAATTCGAGACCGACGTCATATCAGGAGACGTTAAATTGACGTTGGATTTAAAAAAATCGACATTAATTGACGTCAGACATAGAACAATCCGACGTCAAACATAAAGCAAAATTGACGTTGGATATTGCTCTATGTCCAATGTTAATTTATGATTTTTTTTAAAAAAAATGGTCAATATTTTCTTCCACTTAAACCATGAAAAATCAATATACAACACAAAAATACACCACAAAAATTTCCAAAATTTTAGAAGTAGTAATAACCAATAAAACTACAATAACCAATGAAAATGCAACAACCAATACACAAAAAAATAAAAAATGAAACTAATCATGAAGGTGAGACAATAGACAAGTGTCACTGTGAGGGTGAGGAGAAGACATCCACCGCCGAAGAGGGAAAAAAGAGAACTTAATGGTGCTCCAAATGGTATCTATGCACAAAACTAATCGGTTAAAGTGAAAAGAAATCATACATAAAGTCATCAATCAAGGGTTTTTTGTGTTAAGTGGAAGAAACATTACCTTTGGTGGTCGCTAAAGAGAACTCAACGATGCTTTAAATGGTGTCTATGCACGAAACAAATCGGTTAAAATGAAAAGAAATCATACATATAAAGTCATCAATCAATGGACATTTGTGTTAAGTGGAAGAAACATTACCTTTGGTGGTCGCCAAATGCTTCCCTAGAGACGTTCGACCCGCAATGAAGAAAGTGCGCACAAAAATAGTGAAACAAGTGTTCTTTCTTGCACTCTTAAAATATGTTCACGCTCAAATTAATGTTTGTTCCTCTTACAACAAACGTCTAGTGGGTCTCTTAAAATATTTTGTGCTCAATTTTTTATGAATTTGAAAATTGAAAGACGTATGTTCTTTCTCCAACTGACTTCAAAAAGGCAATTAACGTCTGTTTCTCTAACCAACTGATGTCTAACGAGTCCTTAAAATATTTTCGCACTCAATATTTTATGAATTTGAAAACTAAAAGACGTCTGTTCTTTCTCCAACATACTTCAATTAACGTCTGTTCCTCTAACCAACCAACTTCAATCGTGTGATTTATTTGCAATATTGTCATCGGTCATTTTTAACGTTGTACTAGTGAATGTTTATTTTTTTCATATAGAGTACAATAATCTTATCCAATAAAATTTTTTATTTTAGTAATATTTTGTTTTATGCATTATTTTTGAGTTGGTGTTATTTGAAGATTTGCATTTTGGTTTGCATGTGATGCTTTTGACCTGAATATAACTTTGAATATCATCAATCTTTTGACTTTGAATATCATCAATTTCCAAATCATGTGTATAACTTAAAGAAAGCTATATGATCTTAAACAAGTACTAAGATAGTGGTGTAGAAGGGTTAATAACTTCCTTCTATATGAAGATGAATAATCTTTTGTCACTAATGGTTTTGTTTATGTGAAAATTTTGTTTCAACTATGTAAGGAGAATTTGATATGTGGATGATTAGTTAACTAAATTCTTTCTTAATACATTAAGTTATGGAAATCAGTTTGAAATGGAGAACTACAAAGAAGTTGCTACACCTATGTCTACAAATTGTTACTTACATTATGATGAAAAATGAGTTGTTATTGTTGGCACAACAAATTCAAAGAGCTAATTGGATGATTGATTTACTTCGCAACAAGTAAACCTAGTATTGTGTTTAGTGTGTCTATGAGTGTAAGATAACAATACAAACCCAAGGAGTGACACCTAGGGTGATCATTAGAGAAGAGAGAAATTGTGCATACTAGTTTTTGGAGAAGAAGAAGTGAGGAATAAAAGTTGCACTCAAAATTTTCAAAACTCATTTACATTAGACTACTTGTGGTCAGACATTTACATAAGAGCCCTTAGCTCCATGACGTAAATGAGACCTTTTACGTCTGATCACAAAGAATTTCACGTTAAAAATATGTCCTTATTTATGCTTTTTTGACATATAATTCATTATAGTTAGATGTAAATAATGTGACATAATTGATCCATCTTTCCCTATCACTAGTTAGCATACTTGAAAGTATACCCATATAGCTCAAGACTTTTATTATTACCACAATCCCATATAACATCTTTCACATCCCTTCTTTAGAAGACATTATCAAACTCATGTTTTCGTATGCAAGGATTTGCATAAATTTACAATATTCACCGTTGGTATACTAACATAACCTTCGCAAACCTCATTCGAAAAATAAATGCTTTGACCTGTGATTGCATTTTCCTCTTTCATCAATTCACTATCACGTAAAAGTAAGTTGAGTTAACATTTATTTATATAATCATTTTATCCATTGATTTTTTATTCAAAATGAATTCATCGCACAAGCCAAATTTGACATTTGTTTTTGTAAGAGCTTCCTTATTTTACAATCTTCTTGTGACAGTGTTTTTGTTATAAAAGCTAACAAAGACATGATATAGGTATACTTCCTAAGGCATGTATATTCACTGTCTTGACGAACTTATCCATGATATGTTCTGCAAGTCTCCCAAGATACAATAGAAACTTTTTGGATATCTCTAAGGATTTCAGAACTAGTAATAAACTCTCATAAAGTGTAAATAACCCAAGATTTTAAGAAAATATAGAAAGAGGAGAAAAAGAAAATGAGAGAAGACAAATGGAGAGAAAGCCTTGAAAGGTGTGTCTTTAGAGGAACATTTGACACCTATTTATAGGTGTAGAGAAGGCTTGTCCAGTATGGTCACAAGCTAGAGGAGACTAATATCCCCCTCGACTTGTTGAGGAGAAATATGTAACAACCTAAACTGTTCTCCGAGATTTGTGGATCACAATGATGAAGATGAAAAAGTTGAGCAATGGATGAACCAACACCTATGGTTGCCAAAAAAAGGAGAAGAATATCTTGTACTCGCACTATGTTCTTTATCTCTCTTTGAAAGATTTAAAAAAATTGCAATTTTTGTTAGCAACAAAGGAAGAATTGAAGTCAAAGAAGTTTTGATGATGAAGCTAACTTTGTGTTTGAAGATTACAAGAAACTATATTATTCAATTTTTTGTTTAATTTAAAGCTTTTGTAATAAGTTATTTGTAGTTATATTAGATTTAGCATAGAAAGATGCACAAATAGTTTGGAGAAAGCATAAAGAAAAAACATTATTTAAGAAACACACTTGAATAATCGATTATCACTTAATCGATTATCCCACTTAACTTTAGTATTGGAAAAATGCCTCTAGAATAATCGATTATCACTTGATATTATTAATTATCCCAAAGAGAATTTATTTTTGAAAAATCCTTTGAAATAATTGACTATCACTTGAAATAATCGATTATCAACGGCAGTTACAAGAAGAATTTTCAAATTTTGATCTATTTTCAAACTTGAATCTCTAAATATTTTATCTCTGAGCATTTTCAAAGTACTTAATCTTTCTGATAAGTTTTAGTGCTTTTAAAAAGAAACTCTTTATGCTTTAAGTGTGAGCTTGTAAACCTTTATGTTCGTAGAAGGAAGTCCTTTCATTAGTGTGTTTAAGTGAGTGCACATCTGTTGTTGCAAGGATTAAGTTGTTCATGCTTTTATGTGTGAAAAGGAAGTGATAATCATCTCTTGTGTGTTCACAAGAGGTGAACTCTAACCTTTACTCTACTCAGTAATTTGTAAGTGTTGGTTATTTTTGAGTTATTAGTTAATCACTCTTTTAGATAGATTAATAACTAGACATAGGATCTTTTGACTTGAGCCAATATAAAATCACTTGTACAAGTTTTTCTATCTCTACTTTTTTTAACTTTCCTATCCTTGTTTGAAGTAAACTATTTTTCTTATAAAATTAGTTTATGAAAAGGGATCTTTTTTAAAAAGGCGTAGTTTTTTTATTAAAGAAATCAATTCACCCTACTCTTGGCCTTTGTCTGCCCACGAACATTCCATTGCGTGACTATAACAATTGTTATCAGAGCTTGCTTTGATAATTATTCAAAAATTTATGAAAAGGATGAGACAAAGCAAAACCTATGTTAAAGGTGCCTCAATCAACAGACCCCCCACTTTTTACTAAGCTGACTAGGGTTATCTCGACTTTGTTTTTGAGTGATTTTTCAATTTTTCTCCTTGGATGAGTGAGTTTCCTCATCATTGGTAGTGTTTAATGCATGAAAAGACATCTTAGTTAATTCAATTGTATAGGCCAAAGTCTAGATAGGTGGTTCAGTTCAATTAACTCATTAAGTTATAATCCATTAATTCCTAGTCAAAGAATTTAGCATAATAGATAAGAAATCGAAAAACGTAATTCATTTATTAATAAAAAAATATTACAGTATTAAAAAAGCATTACTATAATAAAAAGTTCCTCATTCATTAATAAAAAAACATTACAAAATAAGAAAGACAATACTCGAGGTTTGATTTGTCCCTCTAGGTGTCCTACTGGAGCGTTAATGTTGTCAAATATGTCCCTAAAAACGTGCGTAGATCTCGGATGTCGTTGATAACTTGTGTCAGCATTACAAAACAACTCTCTTGCACAGAGGGAGACGCTCAGTGGACATCACGCATTCCATGGGCATCCTCTCTTTTAGAACCCAGTTTCCATGTGCACTCATGCCACTTCAGAAAATTGACAAAAAATAATAAACTTTATAACAATGATGGTTCCATAACACTTAATTAACAATACACAAACCTAAAATTATTTGATTTGCACTTACATTGCTATTAGATGGTTCCATTTATCTATATTGACAATAACAACACGCAAGTAAAGAATCAAAACAGAACTTTCACCAATACCAACAAAATCTCCTACAATAACATATACAATAAATTCATCACCAACAACCTTTACAAACCAACATAAAACAAAGTAAAACAACATGCACAAAATCATTTAACAAGTTCTTAGAAAACTCATTTATCAATAAGAAAATTAACACTAAGAGAAATCATAACCCATGACTGTATGGTTCTACTCACCTCGATGCTGCGAAAGACTCTTTTTTTCACTGAACAACACCCAAACCTTTGGGAAAGGAGATACATTTACTCCTTGATCGAGAGTGCGAGAGAGGTGAAATGCGAAAATGCTTGTGGAGCAACGTTGATGGAGATGACCTTCGAGGTCTCAATAGGTGACAAAGAAAGGGGAAATGGCAAGAGGGAAAAAATGGTGAGAAAGAAACACATGAGAATATGTTGTGAGAGAAAAGACTACTAAGAACGGTGGAGAAGCGAGAGAGAAGACTCAGAAACACATGAGCGAGAAAAAGAGAGCTTTCAAATTGAGAGAAAGAAAATGAACGACTTTTTTCAAATAAATTTTGAGAAACCACGAAACTATTTTTACTTTTGAAAACACTTTCCACGTAAGATTTCAGTTTTTAAAAAATCATTTCAAACGGATCAATAACTAGTGACGTTATCAAAATATTGTCATGACATTATTAACCCTTAATTGTTATATGAATCAATTATACTTTTATTAGTATTTATTTTTTATATACTTTATGCACTTATATTAAATAAGAGAAAAAGTAGAAAAAATATTAAAATGTTAAAAAATAATTTCAATATAAATGAAGATATAATATATTTTTAATATGTAAGCATTATAATTAAAATCAAAATTTAAATCGTAAATTCTAAAATACTATATTTTTACATAACAGTTACAAGTTTGATTTCAATTTAAAAGTGTACGAATTGAAAAATTGTCAAAATGAATTACAAAATGATAATGCAAATTAGCTTTATGTTTGCTTCTCAAAACACGAATGGCTCTATGTGACACTGCGTAATACGCGTTTTTCTATGTCGACAACATTCTTATCCATCTCTCAATACTTTATTTTTTCCTTCAAAAAAAATCATAAATTGCAATGGGTTTTCCAACTCTAAATACTTTTATGGATAAATATATATTTTTAAACTTATATTTTTGTAATATTAATAACTTCAAGTACAAATTATCTACCTTCAAAACGGAAAAAAAAAAATACACATTTTAGAAATGGGGAACTTCAAGAATACCTAAAAAAGTTTAAGTAATTGCTTGCGTAAACATATGCTTCATTACATGAGTAGCAGTTACAGAAATCTTTCTGATTAAGTATACCAGCTTTAATACGTGTTATGAGTTATTTTAAATGAAAATTGTACACTATTACTCAAGTAAAATTCACTTTTACCATACATTTTAAGACACTTTTATTATAAAATAAGATATTTACCGTACATACAGTATATGAATGGATAACAATAAATGTTCCATTTATTCACAAGTAATTGATCCTTAGATTAAATGTTTAATGATAATTCACACTTGTATTGTAAGGCAAAGAAAAACAAAAACGTGTATTTTAAGCCAAACAAATCACTAGCAAATACTTAGTGCATGCTAGGAATTATTGTTGTTGTACAGATATACATGCATAACACAAACAATCAATTATTCCTTTGAAAATAACTTATCTTTCAAAATGCTTACCAACTAATTACTATCAAACTCTTCCAATTAATTATGAATAATAAAAAGTTAAAGATAAAAATATAAATAATTAAAAATTAAACTAAAATTGTAGGGAAACTTTAAAATTTAAAGTTGTTTTATTTTTGTAAAATTGAGAATATGCAATAGTTTTATTGGAATGACGAATAATTAGTCTGCGCCATTTTTTGAAATTAAAGTTAATATTTGCGCGGAAGCACACATAGTTCAACGTACATGTGTCGGCTGCTTTTTTAGTATCTCATACCATCCACACAAAATTTTAACACACCAAACCCATTCATGTCCAAAATAAGATCTTTTTAATATTCTTTCTTCTTGACATATATACCACTTAGAATAGTTTATCAGGAAATAATTTTTTATTAGATTATAATGAATATCATATTTTTTTACGTAGTTTAGTTCTTAATTCACACTCTTAACACATTTATTACCTCTTTTTCATTACTTTTTAATTGTCAGATTTTTATTCCAATTTTGTTTTTATTTGTCTGTCATGTATAAAGTTCAAGATTCCATTAATTATTGTTTTACTCATTATACTCTTAGTTGTGAAAAGTTTAAAGAAAGTCAAAATATTTTGTATATTAGAATCAATAAATTCGAATTTGTATATATTACATAATTATATTAATATTATAATGTAAATGGATTATACTTTGTACTAATTAATTTCTTAGAAAGTTCATTGTTTTATACTTACTAATTAAATTTTTGTTTGAAATGAGAAAACAATGATTAACCTTATATAAAAACTTAAAAAATGATTTTTAGAATTGGCAGTAGTTAAAAAAAAAAAAGTAGAGATTTAATTATTTTAATATTAAAAGGATTTAGTATATATAGATAGATTTGTTATAAACAGTTTTATAATTTAAAATTATAGAATTTTTTTTAGAAATCACTTTTTGTAGAGTTTTTTGACTTTTCTTTAGAAGTTCTCCTTCTCTTTTTATTTGTTTAACGACCAGAGGCTACCTCTGTGATCATCATCGAGTTCTACAAGAGTAGCTGATAAGAATCTTTAATATAATAAGTTAGTTTTGTACCATTTTCCTTGGTTCAATCTATCTTTTATATGTAGGCTTTACTAACTTGTATGTGACCTTAAAGTCATCAACATGAGTCTCTATTGATCAATGATCATAATAGTATGATCTAATTATGTTTGCGATTTTTCTATGAGTAGATAGAGCATCCTAAGGAGTTGAAGATGTTTTGATGTCTTAGAGGTTGTTGAATAGTTTTAACAAATAAGGGAAGCTAGTCTTTCGTCTATGAATTTGTAAAATTAGTTTAATTATGCTACTCCATGTTGATGTTAGAGAAAAGTGGTTCAATATGATTTTTGCTTCTGTTAAATCTGTACTAGTATGTAATCATGTGTATTAAGTGCAAATTGAATGAATTAAGTGTTATATGAATTGGTGGTGAATGAGAAGACTCTAAATTGAGAAATTGTCTTGATTTGTATAGATTAAAGTCTGATTTATAGTTGTTTGAAATAAAAGAAAGGATTAAAGGTACCAATTAATCAAGCTAGATCCTTCTTATTTATGTTTTGGTTTCTGGTGTATCATCAAGTGATAGTAGAGGGACGTTGGGTGCCAATTTCATATTTCAAGGTCTAAGAGCATTTAGTTTCAAGACACTGGGAGTAGGAGGCACCATTGGGTGCCACTTTAACAATGGGCCTCTGACTTGGTTCTCGTTGGTTAAGTTTGTGCTTCATTAGTTGAAACCAAAAGCAGTGAGCTCACTGGCTCTATTCCATTGAACACCATTTTTATTTTATCCAAAGGTGTCCCAAGGACCTTCTTTCACTAGGTGCTAGTATAGCTCGCTAGGCACTAGGACCTTAGAGAGATAGTACTCAACGCACACTTCTGTCGGGTGCCATATGTTCTACATCTTGTATAAGTTGTTTTTCATGTTTTTGTGATATCAATTGTTTCTAAATGTTATATCTAGCTATTAAAGTGAAATACCGATATGAATGTATGGATTGTGGGGGGCCTTCTAAGGAGGGAATCCCATTGAATGTGTGGTTCATTAGGGTGTGCCTTGAGGTAAAGAATGCTCCATTTTTGTGTAGTCATCCTAAACTCTACTAATCATGCATATTCAGGTAGAGGAGAATTATTAGATGGTGAAAGTGACAAGAGATTTTATCATAAGGACGACCTTAGTATTCTTACGACTATGATTAGACTAACTTTGTGTGAGTAGAATAATATTTGTATCACTACAAGTGCATGACTTCACTAGTTTGACTCAAAGGAACATATATGGAAAAATTGAATTCCAAAAGAGTTCTGATTGTATGTATTATTATGTGATAATTGAATGATTCATTATATTATAGATGTATGTTTTATCCTTTTCCAGCTAGTATACCTTGTTAGTGTGTTTTGTGGTTGTTGTGTTGTCTTTTTTTTTTAAATGATTATCTTATAAGTGTGGACAAATTAAGATCAGGTGTAAAGGCACCTATTGTGGATGAAAACCAACTATCTGAGTCGTAGAATGATATTAGATATATTAGGTATAGTTTTGGAATAAAATCATAATACAAAACTTTAAAAATATACATATATTTTATTATTATAGTCTTATCAAATGTATATAAGATAAGTTGTTTTTTTGAATATTTATAATAAAACATTTTATTTTAATAATATTATACTATTAAAATATGATGTTACACCTACACTATTTTATATTTTATATGCTGTTATATCATGAAAAAAAATTATTACAAGAAAAAGATAAATTATTTAATGAAAAAAGTAAAAAGAGTTTTGATACTTTACTACCAACGAAAATGTGTTATTTTGAATTATTTTTATATAAAAATAATAGTGTATTATTTAAAAAAAAAATTTATAATGATGAAAATTAATACTTTTTATTTGTTTATGTAACAGAACCTTAAACGTCTACATACTATTAAACAGAAAAAAAGTATTATTATTATTTTCCATATAGCAATGTATGTTAATGTTTCGGTATACAAAATTGGTGGTTTTGTTGGTGAAGACTTATTTGACACTTTTTGCACTAAGTAGGAAGTTAAAGATAAGAACAAGGAAGAAAAATTAAATAACTCATAGTTTTACTAATTAAATTAACAATTTGAAATCTTCTTTAAAGTGTCTTTAATATTAGAATAAGAAGGAAAAGAATCGTTAAATCTCAACTAATTGAAAAGTTATTTTTAGAATCATATCATTAAGTATGATAAAAGTAGTAAGTTTACTTATTTTTTTAGTTCAATGTTTTTTTCTCATGACTAAGTTTGTGAGAATTACCATGTATAGCTCGAAAACCATAATAAAATAAATTACTATTATAATATATTTTGACATTTTAAAATTAAAAATTTTAAATATATGAATTTCAATATTTTATTATTATTAGAACAATTTTAAGTAATACAAATTAGTTTTACTAATATTTTTATTTTTCAATTTACATTTTTATTAGATGATATATGTTTTTTGTTGTCAACTTAACAAATGTATTTAAATAAGTCAATTGTGCAGAAAAAAAGAGTGATATACACAAAACAAACAAAAAAAATTTAATTGTTAGCTTATGAACATATATCATGCAAAAAATTACTGTTTATTTTCAATAATGGTCTTTCAATTTAGAAAAAACAAAACTTATGATAACATCAGGTATGGATCATTATCAAAGGAGTCGGGGTCGTCATTGCTCTCCAAATTTAAAAATAAAATAAAATTATATGTAGTATATTTTAGAAATTTATAAAAATTAAATTTGATAGTTTTTTATTTTTTTTATAAGGCGAATGTTTATAAATAATGAAAGATAAAATTAAATATAATAAAAAATAAAAACAATAATTAAAATATTTTTTATTTTCTTTCCGTACAAATTGTTTTTATCTTCCACTCTTTTTTTCTTATTTCTCATATATATATATATATATATATATATATATATATATATATATATATATATCATTTTAAAAGAAAAAAAAAGTAATTTTCTCTTGTCTCATTTTAGTGATATATTAATTTATTAATTATTATTTTTTTATTTCATAAACTCTTTATATATTATTTTTTATGAATATAAAAAAAATTATTTATTGTGTTTTTTTTCACAGTACATTTTTTTATTTATTTTGATTTGATTATCAGAGGATTTTTTATTTAATAATTACTTTTCTCAATTTTTATTATATTAGGTTAAAGTTTCAATCTCAAGATTTTATTGTTGATGTTTTTAGCTATCTTCATTTAAAAAATACATTAATCATGCTTGAATATGTCAATTTTGTATTATTAAAATAAGATTACGGAATAAAATAGAAGATGATTTTTTTTACGACAAAATTATTTATATTAAACAAAATACATAAATTTTTTAATTATAATTCAATTATTAATAAATTAAAAAATTTGTATATATAATTTCTTTTATTGTTAAGATTATACTAAACTATATATCATTTTGACTATAAGATAGACATTAATTAAAATATAAATTTTAAGTATATTATTTTATCTTTTCCCTTATTAAGTTTCACCGGAAAAAGCTATGATCATACCATCCTCTTTGAACATGTGAATAATTATTGCCATTTTTTTTCCTTACTTATTCACACTATATTCTTTTCCAAGAACATTGTTAGTCCTAGATAACTGCATACTATATTTTTAATGTCACAGTAGTCTTTTTATTATTATCCATCTCTGTAGTCCTGCAAAATATCATAGCAAAAAATCATACACAAAATAATATTCTCTTTTTGTACACCATTATGATATATTTATGATATATTCATACATTTTTTCTTCACTGTCCTACTCCACTTAATTGTTGGTCGGTATTAAAAGTCCATCAGATATAAGTCAATTTGTATCAAGTTTTGTATCAAAAGGTGTTTGCAAGCTTGAAAATACTTTGACATTTTTAAACTCATATTTATGGTTTTAACTTTTTAAATAACAATATGTTACCGATATCAAACATATATTCTAAGGTAATTTTTTTTCTTTTAAAAATATCAAATTATTTTTGGTACCATCATATCCTCACTAAGGTCAAGACTAACAATAAAATTTACACTGTGTTTGATAGTCTGAAATAGATTATTCCTATTTTAGGTTAATTCTAATATTTGTTACATGATTTTAAGTGAACCATTACCTAAACGTTGTTCGATATAGGAGCATTTTAATAAACGCTAACAATAAAATGTGTCTATATCGTTATTAATTGAATTTATTTTATAATAACTACAATCTAATCCAATATTAGACAGAAAAGAATAAAAATCTTAGTATGCGTTTGGATTGTTTCAATGGAAATCAAACATTTTTTTTGTTTATTTCAATTAACTAAATGGAAAAACAATATAAGTGGTGTGTTAAAACAAAAATGAGTTAACACATTCTTAATTGTTGGAGACTTAATACAGTGATCTTAATGTTTTATAATATATTAAAAAATATTAATACATTAAAATTAGTGTATTTTAAAGATACAATATAAAAAAAAGTAAGCAAAGAACATGAACTCCAATATTTGATATCAATTTTTTTAATATCAATAGTTTTATTATGAACGAGTTTTATATTTTTAAAACACATCATCTTTCTAAAATCAATTCTTTTTCTTGCTCTTTTTATGTTATCTGTTTCATATGTGTATTTTCAATCATCTATATGAGTCCTTGTTGATCATAATGATATGCCTTGATCATTTTTGTATTGTTCTTAGATATAGATACGACATCTTGTGAGATTAAAGTGATTTTAGATTTATTAGAGCAAGTTCAACTCTCTCTCAAGTAAGAAAAGTTAATTGCTCAACTTTCATATGATTAATACCTGGTAATTGGTAATTGTATGCTTGTATGATGTTTTTCCTGTATGAGCTGTGTGATTCGAAATTAATGAGTGAAAATTGAAATTAGAGTTGTAGTTTGGTTTATTTGAATTATATGATGAAATTGGGAATGTTGCTTAATTGATATTACTTATGATATTGTTTGAATAGTTGCATGCGGTGTAATATGAATTTGTCATTTGTTTTGGTTGTTGGACGAGTGTGCTTTCAGGTCGTTGGACGAATGTGCTTTCAGGCACTACTCGTTGAGCGAGTAAATATTCTCACTAAGCGAAATTAGAGAGTCTAACTCTATTATATGTTCTCTTGTATATTTAATGTGTGAATTTGTAAATGTTAAAATGATGGTTGGTTTATGATGTTTATTTGAGAATGGTTGATAAATTTATGAATAAATATGCATGCGATTAATGTTGTATGAAATTATGATGATGATGAGCTTGTTAATGATCATGAATATTATATACATCTTTGGCATAATTCTATAAATTTCATAGGGAGATTCTTGGTGGTGTTTCATTAGTGTAAGCATTGATATGAGAGTCCACACGTTGAATGTTATCTTGTTGCTCTAATCATCATTCAAGCTCAGGTAGAGTAAAATAAGGTATGTGGTGAGTAAAATTGACTAACCTTGTGTACGGTAGGATGAAACTCATTGACAATGACTCTATAAAGTAATAGAGGTCACCACAAATGTAAGATTCCTTGAGATTTCACATCAATACTTTATTTGAATAATTTAGTCTAGAATGAGTCATGATTTGTGATTTAGTTGTTTTTATGAATGAGTGATGTATGATAATATCTCTATGTTGTTTTATGAAAACTCTCTTGTACATTAGCTTACCATGTTGTTTACTTTGGTATTTCTTGTATGCTTGTTTGTTTATTTTGCGATGATGATCTTATTGGTATAAGTATATGAAAGTGAGTGTTGAAACATCTATGATGAAGGACAGTAATATCGCAAAGTTTCCTTCATTTATGTCTAGTAGTTTTTCATTAGTTAGTTTAGATATATTTTATTATTACGATTATATTTTTTAGATAACTATATTAATACTATATATATATATATTTATTTATTGGTAATCAATGTGTTATTTTATCACTTATAAGTTGATAAAATTGAGATTTTACACAAATATTGTATTCAACACCTGTACCAATAAAATAATATTTTTATTTTAAAATATAATAATGTAGAATGAATCAACTAGGAAAATAAAATAAAAAAACATAATTATTTATTTTAAAGTATAATAATATTTCACGTCAGTTATTGTCCTTTCTTCTTGAATTCTCGATGATGTTTTGGTTCCAAAGTACCATTAATTGATAACATTATATACTGAAGAAAATGCTTCCAAACTTTTAAGTAATAATTTATCTGATTATATGCTCAATGATAACTGATTAAAATAACATTACGTGGTCTTAAGGGTAAAATAATATTTTTAATTTCAATATGATTTCCTCTCTCCTTTCATCCATGCCAAACAAACTTGTATAATAGTATTTTTTTTTTTCACATCAAACAACTTTAAATTTCATCCCCTTTTTTTCCTATCCATTTTCCTCTTTCTTATTTTTCACTCAGTTGTTTTCTCCTTGCCAAATGATAAAACATTAAGGAAAATTTTTATTTTATCAATGATTAGGAAGTGTTATTTTAAAAATTAAAAAAGTTGTAAGTAAACGTGTTATAAATTTATGTAGATACTCCCTAAGAAAGGGTTGTTAATAATACACTTCTTCTAATTTAGTATTGACTAAATTACTAAAGATATACATGAGAGTTGAATAAGTAGAATGAATAAGGTCAGACAATTTCATGATTATTTTTAATAAATTTTATATAAAAAAAAGTTAGACAATACATTTCATAAAAGTAAATTACCTTTAGGGGGACATCCAAAAAAAATTTGCATTCACGTTTTATGATTTAAAATGACCTCATAGAATGAGATCATCACCAGGTTAACTCAAAAGAACAATTATACCAGATTATGATTTAGGATTAATATTCTTAAATCAATCACAGCCAAAAGAAGAATCTAATATTAAGCCACACAATATTTTTAAATCTAATATTAAAAAAGGGAATATCATGTTTACAGTCAAAGGGAATTTGACTTGTAGCAAAAAAATAGAGCACTTTCTTAGTAAAGCATATGCATGCGTTGAAATTTGTGACTTACTTAGAGGAAATATTTATGTATTTTTTTTTCCTTAAAAGGTATTTTAAAAATACTTAACACAATTTCAAACATAATTTACACCAACAAAAGCACGTGTAATAATTTAATGGTAAATAACAAAAGAATGTTCTGAAAATTGAAAATATATATGGATGTGATTAATTATAAGTCTAAAGTGCATCTTTTATACTTTATGATGCTTAATTATTGTTTTGTTATAATTTTTGTAGAAAAAAGGATGTCTTAAAAATCAATCCAATACAATGCAAAAAGCAGCACTGGATTTGCTTAAATCCCACTTGATTGCTTCACCTTCCTCCGCAGTTTCTTTCTCTCTCTCATTCTATTTCATAACTTGAATCCTAAGTATGATTTGCACCATCTTCTTCTCTTTAAATGCACACAATTAGTTCCTGGTTTTACCCTCTCCACACAGCAACACTGACACATTTTCCACCTCCACAAACCTTTCACTGACACAAGCACACGGGTAATGTCTCACTATATAGACCCAGTCACCACTTCCTAGTTCGCACATCCTTTCTCCATAATTAAGAAAACACTGTCCTTTTTCTGTCCTTTTTCTCACTGTCTTCCCACACATGGGTCGCCATTCCTGTTGTTTAAAGCAAAAACTAAGGAAAGGTTTATGGTCCCCCGAAGAAGATGAGAAGCTCTTCAATTACATAACCCGATTTGGCGTTGGCTGCTGGAGTTCGGTTCCCAAACAAGCTGGTCGGAATCTTAAAACTTCCCCAACGTCTCGCTTTTTTTCTTTTTTCTTTTTGTTTCTTCTCTTGTAATTTCTTGTCGCTGAAAGAAAAAGCATTTCTTTATGAATTGCAGGACTGCAAAGGTGTGGAAAGAGTTGCAGATTGAGATGGATAAACTACTTGAGGCCGGATTTGAAGAGAGGGATGTTCTCTCAACAAGAGGAGGATCTTATAATTAGCCTTCATGAAGTTCTAGGAAATAGGTATATATATAACACTTGAATTAATTATGTACTGATTAACAAATTGTGATGCTTTGGAAGGGTTTTTGAAATGGTTGTTTTCCAATGACAGGTGGGCTCAAATTGCAGCTCAGTTACCAGGGAGAACTGATAATGAGATTAAGAACTTTTGGAATTCTTGTTTGAAGAAGAAGCTAATGAAGCAAGGGATTGACCCTGCTACACACAAGCCTCTTGTCAGTGCTGAAGATAACATAATAAAGGAAGAGAAGGACACCATAGAGACACCGTCTGTGTTGTTACCAGCGTCTCAAGGGATTTTAGTCTCCTCACAGGATTCACCGCTTCTGGTGAACAATTCAAATTACTATGATGGTTTGTTCAATGTAACAGAAACTTCAAGGGAAGTTTTCGTGAGCAAAAATGCATTGGACCCTTTGTCCTCCTACTTTGAATTCCAAATGGGTTACGATTCAAGTGTGAACCCAATGAGACAGTTTGATCAGAACCAGGTGGGAACCAATTCAAGTTATGGATTCTCCTCATTGCCGTGTCTGAATAGCTCTGATCACCACGGGAACGTGTCGGTGGCAGAGTTTTCAGACAACAACTCAGCTTCTAAAATCAGTTCTTTGTTGAAGGAAAGTTCAAGCAATAGCTCTGGCATGAGTGTTTATCCAGGGGCCGGCTGTCAAATGATGGAAAATGCCGGCTTCTCATCATGGGAATGTGACAATAAAATTGATCCTTTGTTACAGTTTCAAGTCAATGTGGTAAAATCTCAAGAGTTCAAGACAAGTTCGTGGCAAGAAGGCCAATTTCTGACTCAGAATTCCATAGATTTCACTACCTATCCGTTAATGTCACTGTCGGAGGATCTAACAGGAGCAAATTTTAATGTGTTCCAGCATATGTGAGCTGTAAATTCTCCTGTTTTTTTTTTTTTTTTTTTTTTTTTTTTTTTTTTATTTTGAGTTGATTTTTTTTGTGTTCTTTATCTCTCGTTGAAAATTGAAACGACAAGATATAGAGCAATAGAAAGATGTTGATAACAGCAGATTTGTAGCAAAAGATGAGATGATCCCTCTCCTCTCGGATATCTTTGTTTTTCCTGTTGATGTATCTGTTTTCATCAGCAGAAGTTTGAATGACGATTATTGCTGATTAATATGAGTGAATCTAATTATTTTTATGATCCTAATCTTTTCACGTGTCCATTCACAAGCCTTTTATTTCAACATATAACAATCATAATTCAGAGCACTCCACCGTATATACTTCAATTTGACTGATCGTGAATCAATCCAACACAAGTTAAACGTATATAATTATTATATAGAGTAAACAATAAAATTTAAAACACAAAAACCATATAAACTATCTAAAATAAGATGACTTTTTATAAGATCACAATAAGATGACTTGAAAACCTTGCTTATGTATTAATTCGTCTCGCTTTCATGTAAAAATTCTCTCTCTATCACCGTCACACATTCCTCTTTCTTTTCTCTTAAATTATAGTCCTTGTCGTGCTTACTTTGGTTGTCTTCCATGGAGAAGAAGCGGGTCAAAGACTCAAATTATCAAATATGATGAGGGGTACTTGTCACAGTCATTAGCAGTGATGCAGAATTTCAAGACTCAATGGACGTATACACATGGACAAGGATGTCTGTATATATATAATATGATGTAATATGAGTGTGTGGATTGATCTGTGGAAAAGTCTACAGTGATGCTGAAAAAGATGAACGAATAAAAAGCCGTACACATAATATGAGAAGGAAAACGCCTTTGAAAAAGAAAAAGCCATGAACCTTCTTATGCTACGCGCTCGTACGTTTTATGTACACGTTGATGAATACAAAGAATGAGACACGTATAAACAAAATATGAAGGGTACGTAAACAGTGGTGAAAGAGTTTGAAACAGTGTGATTATCGTATATTATTATGTATGAGATGGTGTGTTACTGGCATATGATATGATATGATATGATCGAGTTGCGGGCTCCATGCACCACCATGCATTTTGGAATCCCTCCAAAAGGTTAAAATTGGCTGCCCAAGCTGTGCATTATTGGAGAGAGATTCATATGAGATGAAGCATATATAGGTTATATATTAAGGTCTATGTGTAGGGTCTTTCAAAATCATCTCTAATTATCTGTCACCACGGAATGCTCCAACACACAATAATATGCACATAACTCCTCACCTCCATAACTTGCTGCTTATTCTGGATATATCTATATATTATATATAATTAACTTGCATAAAAATTAATAATGCTTCTGCTGTATATGTACATTTATGTATACACTTATATATATTTATATTCGCATCATCACTTGCAGCTCTCTTCAGGTTTCAGACAGGTTACAGAAATTATAACAGAGAACGTGACAATATTTTATGTTGCAGATCAATTTGCTGATTCGCTGGATCTTTTTGGGGTGCTATAGCTATACGGATTTGCCACTGTTTAAAACGATTTTACAAGTGAATATTACAGAAAATAAAATGCGGTGCCTGTAACATTGATTTTATAATAATAATTTTGGATTTTATATAAAAAGAATTTAAATTTGCTTGAAATTAAATTTTAAATGTACTTAGATATTTAAAATGTACTTAGATATTTAAAATTTCATTCTTTAAAGAAATTTTGATATAAAACTTAAGCTACCTTTTTCAGCACTTCTTCCAAATGAATGTTCACTACAACAAAATAAACTTTTGTCACAAAAATTTAGTGATAAATATAAGAAAATCTAGCTATTCTGATTTTAAAGTTTAACAAAAGTGTTTAATAAAATAGTGTTTAATGAAACAAAACCGTATAAGATAACACGCCAAACATTATAAATGTGTAAATGTTATTTAAATGTCAAATGTTATTCAAAGCACACTATACATAAATACTAGTACATATACAATGCCTAAATGCTAATGCACGTTATTAAATGCATGTACAAATAATATTTTCTTTTGTTGTGTTATGTTCCATTGTTCTGTGTAAATAATAAAAGGACAAAGCTTCATTCAAGGTTTTGCATTGAAAACCATTGTTATAATTAGCTTGATTTGTATATAAATTATACAAAGATATTTATATATATATATATATATATATATATATATATATATATATATATATGTTTCGGTTGAATTGGTCTGAGGGTCGGTCGTTCTTCTTTGTTCTACTCTCTTTTGATCTTCAATCCTATCCGAGAATGCAATCCACTTTGATGAGTTGTTGACCTACAGAAGACACTCCGACGCTCAAGTCAGATATGTTTCATAAAGAGGTATATATTTTATTAGGATAGAAAAAGATGTCTTTACCTGGGCATTAACCCTATATTTATAGGGCTTATAGCAATCAAGCTCATTAATTCATATTTGATATGACAATAAATCCAATAATACATGCTAATATACTTGCTAATTGTCCATTAATACCATATGCACGTGCAATATGACCTGTCAATCACTCATAAATAGCGTATATTCACATTTAATATGGTCATTAAACGTATTAATTGACCATTAATGATACTTACCTTTCCTGATTAGTGTTTGTCTGATAGCCGGTCGGTTGCCTGTTTTGGTTCCGGATTCTCCTTAGTCGATCGGTCACCAAGTATAGTATATTAAGCCCCCCAAATCCGAGTTAACCGTGCGGCTTTAGCCGAGGTTAACTATAGGACTTATGAGTTTGAGGGAGGTTGTTGTATCTTATTTGGGCCGAACAGTTTCACGTATTGAATCTTTGTCATTTGTACTATATAGTTGACTAGCTGCATACTTGACACTTAGTCCTTTTTATCAGAGCTTCTTGGTTGACGAGAGTGTAAACAACTCGGTTGAGAGGGATTTTCCTCCGGTCTTTGACTTCAGCTTTGACGAGAGGGATTTACTTCTCGGCCAAGAGGGATTTACCTCTTGGTCTTTGATTTCAACGAGAGGAGTTTACCTCTCGGCCGAGTGGGATTTACCGCTTGGTCTTTGTCTTCAAGTTTGACGAGAGGGATTTACCTCTCGGCCAAGAGGGATTTACCTCTTGGTCTTTAATTTCAACGAGAGGAGTTTACCTCTCGACCGAGTGGGATTTATCGCTCGATCTTTGTCTTCAATCTCGACGAGAGGGATTTACCTCTCGGCCAAGAGGGATTTACCTCTTGGTCTTTAATTTCAACGAGAGGAGTTTACCTCTTGGCCTAGTGGGATTTACCGCTCGGTCTTTGTCTTCAAACTCTTCCTGAGAGACTTCACCGTTGAATATGAACTTTAACAAAGTTAGCAACCAGTGACTGAGCATGAATTGCTAGGCTTAATTTATTCCATAATGAAAGCATAAGACAAGAAAAAAAATCTAAATCAAATGAAATTGAATTTAAACATGACATTAATAATTTCTAAAGGCATGTCTTTTGTTTCGAGAACTTTTAAGAATTTTTTTACTCTTGTTGCAAAACCTAGTGTTTATCCGAAGTAGCGATGTCGAGACCGAGCGCGCGTCTGGTTCTTCGTGGCTTCATGAGGATGCCGCTTGGCCCCACTTTGGGCGCTAAAATGTTTCGGTTGAATTGGTCCGAGGGTCGATCATTCTTCCTTTCTCTACTCTCTTTTGATCTTCAATCATCTCCGAGAATGCAATCCACTTTGATGAGTTGTTGACCTGCAGAAGACACTCTGACGCTCAAGTCAGATATGTTTCATAAAGAGGTCTATATTTTATTAGGATAGAAAAATATGTCTTTACCTGGGCATTAACCCTATATTTATAGGGCTTATACCAATCAAGCTTATTAATTCATATTTGATATGACAATAAATCCAATAATACTTGCTAATATACCTGCTAATTGTCCATTAATACCATATTCTCGTGCAATATGACCTGTCAATCACTCATAAATAGCGTATATTTGCATTTAATATCGCCATTAAATGTATTAATTGGCCATTAATGATATTTACCTTTCCTGATTAGTGTTTGTCTAATAGCCAGTCGGTTGCCTGTTTTGGCTCCGGATTCTCCTTAACTGATCGGTCACCAAGTATAGTACAATAATATATATATCATATTTGCATTTAATACTTGTTGCATGTTTTCCTGCTTACCACTATTTGAAGTTGTCTTATATGCAAAGAAGGAAACAAAAATAGGTTCTACCCTGAAATGTAGAAAAACACTAGAAATGGAGGAGAGGAGGGCATTGAATAATGTTTTCAAAACTCTTTTCGTAAAACAATGCTTACTGTCTATTGCATGGGTTAGACGGTCTACAATAATTATTGGATGTATATCTTTTCAATAAAGCATTTTAGAAAAATATTTTAAATAAGGAAAGCAATAGCACAAGTATTTTTATATCGGTTCACTCAACCCGAGTTGTGGCTAGTCTTTCTTAAGAATTCTTACGAGGTTTCATTAATATTTTTCAAAGATTACAATCAAGTACAAAGCACTCCTGGTATTCACTGGGTATTATCAACCACTCCTGGTTTTCAAGTATTAAAAACCACTCCTGGTTCCTGAGTATTATAAATCACTCATGCTTCCCCTAGTCAATCTAACTAATATGAGTTTAACCACTCCTGGTATACAAGTATTGTCAACCACTTGTAGTTCCCTTAGACAACTGTCTAGAACATTTAACTCAACTGAGTTAAACAATACAAGTGTTTTAATTCTCTTAAGAATATCCAAACACAATTAGTGTTCTTGATTATAAGTACATATTCTAATGACTCTCAAGGAGAGGATAAATACAATACAATGAAATCTGAGAACTTGTAGAGCTCTTTCTCTTAGGTTGCAAAGCTTTAGACGATATAAGCTTTGACGTAGAGTAGAGCATGCATTAAAAATTCTTTCTTGTATATGTTCTCTCTCTCCTATTCTCTCTTATATTTTCAATTTCTTTAACAACTTCTTCTCTTCTGTGATTCTTCTTTATATAACCCTCTTGAGAAATGACTGTTGGACACAGAGTTGACTTCAAATAGACTTCATAGCCTTTATATGTAGTTGGACAGACTTAGGTCTACGTTGTAGGATGACAATGCTTTATTTGTGCTTTCTTTCATGAGTAGCTTGTATAGTCTTCCAGATCTAAAGGCTTTAAGAAAACATTATAGGAATGTCTTGTTATCTCTCAATGTCTTTCTGTCATTTGTTTAAAGTTTCTAATAAAGCTTAGTGTTTGATGTGTCATGATATGATCTATTAAACGCTTGCTTCCTAAGGTTGTCTAAGCTTTAATACATCATTTAGTTATGCTTAGCACGATCATCGTCCAAACGCTTTATCATTTTGTTCAAGCGCTATTCAAGTTCTATAACGTTTGGCGCTTTTTATGTGTTATTCCTTGACATATTTAAGATATAAGATAATTATATATATCTTTTGAAAGCGTTAACCGCATTATACTGATATCCTAGATAGTTCATTTTTTCAGACGCTTAGTGACTCAATGCACTTGCTTATTGAATCTTAAGCTTTAATGTTTAGCTTAGCATTTACATGGATTATGTTTTCATTATAATATTGCTTGCGGTTGGACAAAATTTACCTCAAGTGTTGTATCCTTTATAAATGTTTATCTTGTTTGATACACTTGATAGATTTTTGTATATGATAAACATATGTTTCATTCAATATTATCTTTTAGCATATACCCTTGTTAGACGTTACATTATGTAATCAATATTTCATTTAGTGTTGTTTTTTAAACTTCAAAACTTAAGTTGCTAGACAGTCTGGTTTCTCTAGATGATCTTGTCTTAACATACTCTTTGATCCTGAAATGGATATGGCAACAAGGAGAAATAGCAACAAGGTTAGGAAGCAAAAACAACTCGTGAAAATATAATAGTAATAGTAGGAAGTAGTTGACTCAAACTCAAATCTACGCTTTCAAAAATCAACTTAAATGGCACATAAAACAATCAAAGGAGGTTATTGAGTGATTATAAAACCAAATGTGTGGAGATGAAGCCTGCACTACTCTCATTAATCACAACAAACCAATTTTTTGGTTTAGAAGATCCTTTCAATCACCTTGCAACATTTTATGAATTATGTGAAACTCTTGGAATAGATGTTGAAAATGAAGATGCCATTTACCTAAGATTATTCCAATTTTCACTCACTGGTAAGGCTAAAACGTGGCTACAATCTCATCTTAATCAAAGCTTAACCAGTTAGAAAGATGTGGAAAAGAAGTTTCTAGCAAGATTTTTTCCTCTAGCAAAGTTTGCTAGTGTCGAATCTGCCATTGCAACATTCTCTCAAGGATTTGGTGAACCATTCTATGAGGCATGGGAAATATACAAGGCCTTATTTAGTAAATGTCCCAACCATGAATTTGATGATATAGCACAACTTAACATGTTTTATAGTGGGCTTATACCCCAAACTTGAATGTTGTTAGATGGATATGCAGGAGCAACCATTATGATTATTGAATCTTAAGACTCAAGATGTCATTAGAACATAAAATAAAACCATTTCACAAAGATGAAAAAACTGAAAAAGCAAATGAAAAAGTTGCAGCTTGAGCCACGATCTCATGGCTTAACACAATAGGTGCTGAGATGTGATTTTTGCTTATGTGATCTCTAAAATGAGAACCTTTTACACGAGAGACTCAAAAAGAGGAAGAAGTGAATTACGTGAGTAACAACAAGAGGGCAAAAAATATTCTAATAATTGGAGATAAAATGGAAATCAAAATCAACATTCTAGTTGGAGACAAGATAGAAGAACGTCAAGTTGACAATCTGCACAAATGCCTTATAAGTAACATAAATATCCTAGAAAATTTGGACGACTTCTTTTTCTCCATCTATTTTTCTCCTTGTTGAGGTCATATAGTTTTCTTCTTCACACAATATATATTAGTCCCATGGTGGGCGCAAAAAATATTCTTTTCTATAGAACCAACTATACTTTGCAAATATCTCTAAAAGTCATTATCTTCTTGATAGCTTGGGCCCAAACCCATCTACCAATCAAAGACTAAGTCCATCCTTCAAGCAAGGTCCCAACACTATAGGAATGGCTAGAAGACTTTAAGAAGACCTATAAGACATCCCCAAGCAAGTAGAAGTGAAGAACTACTCCATTTGAAAGGAAAGACAGCAAAGCTTCCGGATTAGGTCATGCTTATCACAAATCCTTCTTTGCCCAGTGAGCTCGAACTTCACTCAATGCACACATGACTTTGCCTAGTGAATGTGTGCATCACATTAGCATCCAATGAGTGTAGCTTGAGTTGTCACATGGAAATCATGTTGCATATGTGTCATATGTGCATAATACATAGCTGATGTTTAACCTTAACTAGTAGCACCGTGGGGAGGCTTAAATGAACCTATAAATTCACCTTCCCACACCATTGTATTCACTTGCTGCATTTATGGTAAAGGCATTTTGTTAAGATGACTCCAGAAACTTTCCTCTACAAAGTCATGACTAGAGAGAGTGACCTCTAGCCACCTTCCTTACATAGGTTTACCTTCTAAGCTTGCTAGATCATCACAAACACCACCTAACCATATGCACCAAGCCAATCCTCCATCAACCACACCTTTTATTCCTCTACTTTTGTTTTTTCCATCCACTATCTTCATTGGATCCACAACTGCTTGGAGTTTCCAATTTTGAGGACTGTATCATATGGTATTTAAAGCATTAGTTCAAGCTTTCAATTAAGTGTTATGTGTGGTTTTCTTGAGTTGTCATTCATCTTCCATAATTGTCTTGTTGTTTGTGTTTTAATGTTACTGTTTCATCTATTTTGTTCGGTTAAATCTACTTCTCTTTGTTGTTTTAGTGCTTTTGTTGCTTATTGTGGTTTGTTCAATCATTATAATCGGTGAAGTTGTGTTTAAATGAATCAATCCTGCTTTTAAATACTTAAATTTTTTTTGTTAGTCATGTGCTTAGTACAAGTGCTGATGCAGCTTTAATTTGTCATAATTATGGTTTAATATGCTTTTAAGAATGATAAATTGTGTTGGATTTAATTTAGAAACATGTGTGTGCCATATATCAACCAATGACAAGCAACGAGATCTTAAATGTAGCCTTGGTTGTAGTGAGCCAATGCATTCAATCTTAATCTGTGTTTGGATTCTTGAATATAAAGTGTTTGATAAAATTCGAGTAGTAACACAATTTGTTTGATAATTTCATCACAATTTTGGAGTTTGTTAATGTTGTGTGAGGCTAGGTACACCAAATGAACAATGAAATGCAAAACCATAGCTCGGTTAGTCAAGCTAGAATCACACTTTCTTGTTTGATCATGAGTAATAGCTTTTCACCGTGCTAGTTTTCTTTGAAATTTCTCTAGTATCAATTTGTTGGTCATTTTGTTGTTGTTTCCAGCTTCGCTAAGTCCAATTGCATTTGTTAAAGTCATTTTTCATACTACCTAAGTCATTGTTTCACTCTAAATCAAAATTAGTGGTCTAGTTGGACTAAATTACTCTACAATTAGAAGTGGCAAGGTTAATTTTCAAAATATTGTTGTTTTTGTGCCAAAATTTAGTTTAAACAACTCTATTTCAATGAAAAAAATTTGTTGAGATAGTTCATTTCAAGTTTCTTGTGTGCGTTTTAGTATGTCAAACACCACTTTTGAGTCATTTTTTTTGTGTAAATTGAACCAAATGACACTAGTTTGAATAAGTCATTAAATTTGAAGCTTTTGATTGTAGTAAAAGCCTATGATTCTGATGTGAAATTGTAAAAATAGTTTGAATAATCAAGGTTTAATACATCATTTGGTCCCTACTTTTGGGGGTTTGGTTCAAAATGGTCCTACCTTACGAAAAAGTTCAGTAAGGTCCCTACTTTTGTTAAAATGTTCAATTCAGTCCTTTTCGTGGACGCCGTTAAAAACATAACGGTGCTTATGCCACTGTGGCCAAATCTGAGTGAGCTGTTGTGTTTGATGATTACGTGACACTATGAATTGAAGTAATTTGGGTGGTAGGTTTAAGTGTGGGTTAAAACAAAATTACCCTTATCTAAGACTGATTTGGGCATTTTTGGGTAAAACATTGTGCTGCAAGTGGTTTTGGTTGGTGATTCCTTCAAAGTGAAATTAGAACAGCGTACATGCGTGAGGTAAGTGGTCGTAATCTAAGGCTAATAAGTTGATGTTGTTGTTGTTGTATTTGGGGGTTAGGGTTTAATTATATTTTGTTCGATTAACGATGATTTTCGGGGTATAAATTTGTTGGGTAAATATTATATGTTGAATTGTTTTGTAATGCGGTTTGTATTGTGTTTTAAATATGATTATAGTTGTTGTTTGTTGGGTGGTTAAAGATAGTGAGGAAGATTGTCGGCTTTTTGGGTTTCATAGTGGTCCCATTGTTGTTAGTTAAGTAATGTAAGTGGTCCTCGTTTGCATTTGAGTTGTAAGGATTGGGATGTCTGGGGAAAGGTTTGAGGTAGTGGTCCACCATGGTGGGACCTTGATAAAAGAAGTCCCCTTTAAGTACATAGATGGAGAGATTGATGTGTGGGACGTTGACCCCGTTTTTGAAATAGTAGGTGCACTAAAAGATCTGGGGGTACCTTCAAGTGAAAGAGTTATATTACAGCGTACAACATTTGTTGCATAAACTATATGATGATAGAGGAGCAATGAATATGATGAAGGTGGAAAACTTTTTAGGGAAAGTTGACTTGTATGTTGTACATGGCATGGACGAAGCAGAGGTTGTAGAAGATGATGTGAACCAAATTTATTTACTTTGTGAAGCTGAAGCACCTGGTTGGAGTGGTGAGGGTACTAGGGTTGTAGGTTCCTCACACATTGAGCGTGGTGATGAAGGAAATATGGAGGAGGTTGAAGTGCAGAATGAGGTTGAAGAAAGAGCAGTTGCATCTAGTGAAGTAGGGGAGGTACATATAGAGGGTGGAGTTGAGGTGGATGTAGATGGTGGAGTGGAGCTGGAAAGTACTGGTGGACATGAGGTGGATGCTGGAGTTGAGGTGGATGTAGATGATGGAGTGGAGTTGGAAAGTAATGCTGGACAGGAGGTGGATGGTGGAGTGCAAGAAGAAGATTTTGTGGACAGTGAGGATGGAGTGGACAATGAGGTTGAAGTTGAAGTCCACAATGAGGATGGAGTGGACAGTGAGGTTGAAGTTGAAGTGGACAGTGAGGATGGAGTGGAGAATGAGGTTGAAGTAGAAGTCCACAGTGAGGATGGAGTGGACAGTGAGGTTCAAGTTGAAGTGGACAAAAAAAAACAAAAAAAAAAAAAAAATCCCTCTCCCACAGTGAGGATGAAGGACATATGGATCATCTTAGTGGTGATGAGTATGTGGAGGAGGCAGAAGAGGTTGGGATTGCTTTGGAGGACAGTGATGAAGAGTATAGGGCTGAACCCAGTGCTAGGGGTTTGTCAGAGGATGAATGGCATTCTAATGTCCTATTACACCACAAAACAGTGGTAGTGAGGACGACACTCATGATAGACCAGAGGCAGTTTTTCTTCTACATATGAGAAACAAAAGTCAATGACAGATTATAAATGGGAAGTTGGGACTTTATTTACAGACAAGGATGACTTTAAGGAGGCAATTAGAAGTTATGTTGTGCATACTGGGAGGGCTTTGAAGTTTGTTAAAAATGATAAACGTAGGGTGAGGGTTAGATGCATGGGTGGACAATGTAAGTGTCCATGGAAAGCTTATTGTGGTTATTTGCCAACACGACAATTTTGGCAATTAAGGAAAATAAATTATACACATACTTGCAGCAGGCAACTCAACATCAAAATTATGAATACAAAGTGGCTGAGTCAAGAAATAGATAGGTCTATACAACACAATCAAAATTTAAAGGTAAACGACATACGTAATAAAGCATTACGTAAATGGAATACCAAAGTTTCCATCTCCAAAGCACGAAGGGCAAAATTGATGGCAACAAATCAACTTAGTGGAGATTTTAAAGAACAATTTAGGAGAATATATGACTATGCCCATGAAATATTAAGGTCTAATCCTGGGTCAACAGTTAAGGTGAAGGTTGACAGTGTTGATGGTGAGACAGTTTTTAAAAGGTTTTATGTTTGCTTGAAAGGTTGTAAAGACAACTTTGTGAGTTGTAGGCCAATTATTTGTTTAGATGGATGTTTTTTGAAAGGGTAGTATAAGGGAGAGCTGCTCACTGCAATTGGAAGGGACCCAAATGACTAAATGCTTCCCATTGCATATACGGTAGTTGAAGTAGAGAACAAAGACACATGGGGTTGGTTTTTGCAGTTGTTGGTAGAAGACCTTGGAGTAAAAGAAGTGTGTGGTGGGTGCACATGGATGTCTGACCAACAAAAGGTAAATCTATTCCTTACATTATTATATACATTAAACTCACTATAAATGATGTTTTAAACGTTAATGTATTTATTCATGTGGACAGGGGTTGATGCCAGTTGTGCAGGAACTTTTGCCTGGGGCAGACCAAAGATTCTGCATGAGGCACCTCTACACAAATTTTAGAAAGAGGTTTCCTGGTCAGATTTTAAGGAGTCTGATGTCGAGGGCTGCCACTAGCACATACCCCCAGGCATGGGAGAGAGAAATGCTGAAAATAAAAGAGGTTAACCTAGAAGCTTATAAATACCTGATAGCCATTCCCCCCAGGTACAATTTGTCAGTATTATTCCTGGGTCAATCAGTTTTGCATGGTTGCTAATTTTGAACATTTGTATTCATAACAGGTACTGGTCAAGGTCTCGATTCACAACTCAAGCTGTATGTGATTCCCTTGACAACAATATCTCTGAAGCTTTCAACAGTGTTATTGTGCTTGCGAGAGGAAAACCAATAATCACAATGCTAGAGGAGATAAGACTTTATCTAATGAAACGTTGGGCCACCAATAGAAGCAAGGTCGCGTCTATGGATTTCACTATCTGTCCAAAGATAAAGAACATGCTTATGAAAAAATCAAATTTGTCTAGATATTGGATCCCAAGGTAAAATTGTTATTTATAATCATATCCAATCTGATTTATGTTGATGTCCATTGTTCATTTAGTGGAATGTGCTTTGTTGTTGTCAGCTGGTTTGGACGAAAGTTGTTTGAGGAGGCATGGCAGTTAACAAACAAGTTCACAGTGGACCTTGAGAGTCAACATTGTAGCTGCAGGAAGTGGATGATAAGTGGCATCCCATGTTGTCATGCAATTGCAGCAATGAACTACTCCAATGAAGATCCACAAAATTTCATACCCTCTTGGTTCACAAGATCCACATATGAAGAGACGTATGCCTCTATGATTTATCCTGTCAATGGGCAGTTGCTATGGGAAAGAACAAGTTATGACGATGTCTTGCCACCAATTCTTCGAAAGTTTCCTGGGAGGCCAAAGAAAAAGAGAAAGTTGGAGGCGTGGGAGTTAACAAAGGATGCCACCCAAATGAGTGTTGGTGGCCATAGAAAGAAATGTACCATCTGCCGTCAAGTGGGACACAACAGAAAGAATTACCCCTTACGTCTAGACATCACACAACTAACATGTCCCTTAGCCTCACAACAAACATGTCCCCAGTCCCAGGAACCAGCACAACCTACTCAGGAGTCCATTCCACATTCAACACCACCAATCTTCAGGAAGAAGTTACATTTTAGAAGAAAAGTTTAGATGTCACTTACAAACACTTTGCATGTATTTTGATGTTATAAAAACCTCCTGAACTATGTAGTATGTTGATGCACTTGTCTTTTAATGAACTAATTTACTAATGTATATTCACTACTGATGTGATAAACTTTTATGACTTACTTTGATTGTCATGTGATGAACTTTTATTATGTATTTTCTAGGTCCACTTTAATTATGTAGTTAAGGAAAGTTGACTTGTGTTAGTATATTATGGCAGAGATGTTACATGCGTTGATATCAATTTGGGACCAGAAGTTACAGTTTTAAATTCAAAAGGGGACCACATTGGACATTTTAAGATGAAAGCGGATACTAAAATTAACATTTCACATGAACACCTTCACATTACATTGACTTTCACTTTCACATTACATGAACATGAACATTCACCTACACTTCAACCTAAACATTGAGTTTCACCTTCACATTACATGAACATGAACATTCACCTACACTTCAACCTAAACATTGAGTTTCACCTTCACATTGATATGAACATAAACACTGACCTAGACCTCAACATAAACATTGACCCACCTACGAAGATCAACCTAAACAGACCCACATTGTCACAATGTTCACCGCAATAACAACACACATAACTCCAAGTAACAATTTTATCCTTTTCTACAACTTTTGGACTAAAATTTCCAGCTCAAATATCCTTCTTCTTTGCCTGACAATTTCACCATCTCTTTCGTCATTATTTTCTTCATTACACCATTTGAAAAAGTTACAGTACATCCCTCTTGCAGATCCACCCTATTATGCACCAAATTAGCCACCAAAATTGGGAATAACTCAATAATCTATGAACAAATAAAATGGTGTAATGACGACATCCCCAAAATGACAAGGGTATTTAAAAAACCTTGTAATGACGACATCCCCAAAATTGTCTCCCAGCATTCTGTGGAGTTCTCGCAACTTTTCTCACAACATAATCACCACATTTGCATCGAGGGATTATCCCACCTCCCCTCCAACCACCATCATTTGCGGATTGCGAATTTTCTTTCCCACCCAGTTTTGGAACAAGAAGAACAACCATGAGAAGAAGCCATTTCTATCGAGCAACAACCACTGTGGTAAAAAAAGGGGAACAACTTGCACGAACCTTAATCACCCCTTTTATTACACACTTAAACCTCAACTTAAAATATTTCCACCAACTCACTTCAATTCACAATGCCACGTAATCATCAAACATAACAACTCACTCAGATTTGGCCACAGTGGCATCAACACCGTTGTGTTTTTAACGGTGTCCACGAAAAGGACCGAATTGAACATTTTTAAACAAAAGTAGGGACCTTACTGAACTTTCATAAGGTAGGACCATATTGAACCAAACCCCCAAAAGTAAGGACCAAATGATGTATTAAACCACTAATCAAATATCAGTGTTCATATTACATGAAAAAGGCAGTGTCCTATGCAATTTGCTAAAACCGGAACAAAATCTGGTGCTTAAATTTTTTATAGTTTTTTGAGGACTTTCATCAAACACTTTTGCAAAATTAGTGATACACTTAAAATTTTATCGATTTTGGTTCATTTGACTTGTTTTTATAGCTTTATTAATCTGTTTTAGAGCTATGGTAGGATCTTTTTGTTGTGCATCCATTATAAGTAGCTTTAATTGCTTGAATGTCTTAATTTTGAAATTCTGATTTTGTCAACAAATTTGTCAAATCTGTTCCAGCTTTGAATTTCGGTTCTCAGTGCATTTGTTTTTATGTTCTACATTGAACATTTGTGGTTGGTTTTCATCTTTCAATTGTGGTGCAGTTGCTAGCTTATAAGGAGCCAACTCTAAGGTAGCTTCTTAGGTGATGGAGATTAACTTTCTCTCTAAGTCTCTGACTTTACTTTGCTTTTGGTTTGCACAAAAAGCCAATTTGTTTGAGTGAAGGTTTAAGAGGCACAAAGTACCATCCACCCTATAGTTGTGAGACTTGATCTACTACGTTAGTGCAACTTCTTTCTTTTGTCGAGAAGCAAAATCTGCCTACCTTTTTGGCCATTGTTCTTTGTGTTCCTAATTTCTTGTATCAAAAGGCCTGTAAAGTTCAAGTGATTGGAAAATCCTTGGTGTTCTTCCTTCACTTGCCATTTCTTTGTTTATAGTTTGCAACTTTAAAAGTGGCTAGTCGGTAAGTGTATCTGGAAACCAAAGTTTCAAGCCACGTCATAGAGGCTCACACTTTAATTATTTTTTTTAATTGTTCGTGTAGAGTGAAATAGATTAGAAGAGATTAAACTCTAAGTCTTTTCACAACTAGGGGTCTGAATTAAGTTCTTAAGTAGTTTCTTTTGTGTTTTTAATTGTTTGTGCTTGTTAAAGTTACATACTTTATTTTAAAAGGTAATTTTAGTTTAAGGGATAATTAGTCAGTATCCTAAGACATTTTTGGCAAGGCAAGACTTGGTACTTAAGCAGCCTTTTTGGCTCACTTCTCTTACTTGGGATTTGTGTAAGTTGTGAAATCTACAATCCTTTAGATTAAGAAAACTTTTAAGAACAAAGAATGTCAAGGCATCAATCACCTAGGATTAGTGATTCTAAGGAGCAAGTTACCCTTAAAGCCATTGTGAAGAAACTTGAAAATAGAGAAGAGAATGAATCAAGAACGAATGATGAGGCAAAAACAACTTAGGGAGTTAGAAAAGAAAATGACTCAAGACCAAATAATTGGGGAGTTATAAATTCAAATTCATACTCATAGAGAAGAACAATTTCAAATTAGAGAGAAATCAACGAAAAGCAAAAGTGGGAAATCTCAATATGAAAGAGAGAGTCTAAGGTTGAGGGATTACTACCATCAACCTTCTTCATCTAGAAGGAAAATAAGAGAATTTTATCATTATCCCCCTCCTAAAGAAGTCAAAGTAGATTTTCCCCATTTCCATGAGAAGGATAAAGTTGAGGCTTATCTTGATTAGGAAATGAAGGTAGAGCAAATATTTGTTTGCCACCAAGTGAGTGAAGAGAGAAAAGTCTCATTGGATAATATTAGCTTTCAAGGGTATGCCATGTATTGGTGGACTTCCATAGTCCAAGAGACGAGGTGCCACAATGACCCTCTCATTGAATATTGGGATTATTTGAAATTTGCTCTTAGCAGAAGACACATTCCTTCCCACTATTATAGGGAACTTATGGAAAAACTCCAAAGGCTTCAACAAAGGTCTATGATTGTGGAAGAATATAGACAAAAGATGGAGTTGTACATGATGAGGGCATGAATTGCTTAGAAAGAGGAAATTACCTTGAACTTTTACCTTAAAGAGATTTAAATGATTTAGTTCAAATGTGTATCAAGGTAGAACAACAAAGCTTGAGAAAATCTTCTTCCAAAAGAGTTCAAGTTCAACCTAATACTTTTGAAAAGAAAAGCTTTAAAGAAAAAAGAGTTCCTTAAGCCCCTAACCAAGATTCTTGAGAAACCCAAGTGAGAAACCTGTACACACACTCACACTAATGAAATCAAACGTTTCAAGTGTCTAGGAAGAGGTCATATAGCTGTTTAATGTCCCACCAAGAGAACCATAATCATGACGGGCATTGACATCTATAGAAATGAAGATGAGTCCTTCACTAATGAGAGTGAGTATGGAAAGTCCAATTGAGAGGAAGTCTATCCTTGTGATGGTCAACCTCTCATGGTGAGAAGATTTTTGAATAACCAACCAAGTGTTGAACACCTAGAAAGGACATCTTTCATACTAGATGTCAATTTCAAAATAAAACTTCTTCTATCAATGTGGATAGTGAATCGTGTTGTCATTGTTGTAACACTAGGTTTGTGGAAAAATTGAAGCAAATTGCAATACCTCCTCCCACTCTTTATCTACAAGTCTTAACTGTTCTATTATATTATAATGTGGACTACTCTTTTATATATAGTTATACTATATATTTTGGGAAACCTTATAAATTCATTGACTTAATGAAGATAGGGATATTACAATAAAGAATCAAGTGATATTGGAAAGACGTTGGCAATTTTATCATAAAATAATTCATAATGGTCTTACTAATGTCATTATTGTATATCACCATGAAAAGAAATTTGTTCTCCATCCTCTTTCACCATATCAAGTGGCTGAGGATCAAACACAAATGATACTCAATAACGAGAGTGAAGAAAAAGAAAAAAAAATCAAAGTCAAAAAGAGAAAAAAAAGTAGTCCTTAGGGATGAAAGAAAGGTGTGGGAAAGTGGTGTTCCCTCCCACTAGGTTATTTAACATAGAGGTCTTTTAAATAAAAAGGCTTTAGAAAACCTTCTTCATGTAGAAAAACCTTCATACCTCCTTATGTGTCAAGGAACATTCACACACACTTCTAGTGAGTCTAAGACTCAAGTTTTTTCTCCTACCATCAAAACTCTTTTGAAATGGGACTCACTAGGCTTCCTCCTTTTAGAGGTATAGAGCATCAAATTGATTTTGGGCCTGGGGCAAGTCTTCCAAATAGACCAGCCTATAGGATAAATTCCCAAGAAAAAAAGGAGATAGAGTCTCAAGTCCAAGACTTATTAGATAAAGGTTGGATTCAAAAGAGTCTAAGTCCTTGTGTTGTTCCTATGTTGTTGATGCCTAAAAAGGATGAAAAATGGTGCATATGTTGTGATTTTAAGACCATTAACAACATCACAATAAAAGTCATCCAAGAATGGCCAACCCCAAAGAATGTAGGAGAAGTTAGGAGCTTCTAGGGGTTAACAAGCTTTTACAAAAGGTTTGTCCCCAACTTTTGTAGTCTTGTTTCACCACTCAATGAGTTAGTGAAGAAAGATGTTACATTCCATTGGGGAGAAAAACAACAAAAATTCTTTTGAACTTCTTAAGGGGAAACTTACCCAAGCACCCATTCTAGATTTGCCAAATTTCGCAAAAACTTATGAACTAGAGTGTGATGCTTCGGGTTTATAAATAGGTGTGGTTTTATTACAAGAAGTGCACCCAATTGCTTACTTCAATGAAAAACTTAGTGGTGCATCTTGTAATTATCCCACCTATGATAAAGAGTTGTATGTTCTTGTGAGGGCTCTTCAAACTTGGGAGCCTTATCATGTTTGCAAGGAATTTGTCATTCGTAATGACCATGAGTCACTTAAATATTTGAAGGGTTAACATAAGTTGCAAAAGAGATATGATAAGTGGTTAGAGTCTTTGAAATAATTCTTATATGTTATCAAACACAAGAAAGGAAAATCCAATGGGGTGGTTGATGCTTTATCAAGAAGAAACATTCTTTTAATCACTTTGGGAGCTCAAATTCTTGGATTCAGTAACATACCTGAATTAAATGCCCAAGATTCTGAATTCTCTACCACTTATGAAGAGTGTTTGCATAAAGCTCAAGGAGGATTTTATTTGAAAGATGGATATCTTTTTAAAGAAGACAAACTTTACATACCCCAAAGTTCGCATAAAAATCTCCTTATAAAAGATATGCATGAGGGAGGGTTAATGGGGCATTTTGGGGGTAGATAAGACCCTAAGCACGTTAAAGGCTGAATTATTTTGGCCCCATACGAGGAACGATGTCCAAAGACATTATTATGGATGCATTACTTGCTTAGAGTACAAATCTAAAGCAATATTTCATGGACTCTATACACCTTTGCCAATTGCTTCAACCCCATGGAAAGATATTAGCATGGATTTTGTCTTAGGGCTCCCGAGAAAAATAAGGGGTTTTGATTCTATTTTTGTGGTGGTGGATCGTTTTAAAAAAAAATTGCCCATTTTATACTCTGCCACAAAGTAGATGATTTTGCTAAATTATTCTTTAGAGATGTTGTCAAACTTCATGGTCTCCCTTGCACTATTATTTCGGATAGAGATGCCAAATTTCTCAGTCACTTTTGGAGAACCTTATGGTCTAGATTAGGGACTAAGCTGTCTTTTTCCACTACTTGTCATCCTCAAACGGATGGTCAAACTGAAATAGTGAATATATCTTTATCTAACTTGTTGAGGGTAACTTTGAAGTGAAATAATAAATCTTGGGATCAGTATTTTCCTCATATAGAGTATGCATATTGTAGAGTAATGCATAACACTACTAAGATTTCTCCCTTTGAGGTTGTATATAGATTTAATCGTCTAATCCCAATGGATTTGTTACCTCTTCCAAAATCTTTTGACTTTGTTCATAAAAAAGGAGTTTCTAAATCCAAGTTTATCAAAGAACAACATGAGAGGGTTAAGAATCAAATTAAGCACCAAATTGAGAAATACATCAAGATTCATAATAAGAGGAAGAAAGAAATGATCTTCAAGGAAGGAGATCTAGTTTGGCTTCAGTTTCGAAAATAAAGATTTCCTAATTTAAGAAAGTTGATAACGGTTTAAAATATTGTTATCTGTAATGTAATTTTGATACTAAGTATACCCTTTTTGACTTATAAACTTGTTTGGACTCATGCTTTTTCGTTAAGTTGTGTGAATAAGAGAGTTGAGGTTGAATCTGATGATTTTATGACTAATTCCCTTTGTTTTGATAGAAAACGAGTTAATACAGGAAGCAGAGATGAAGTGCTAAGGATATAAAGCTCAAAAAGGCCTAGAAAAGCACCAGAAGAGGCATCTGCACGAAGCTTGGGCGACCTACAGGAGGCTCGGGCGTGGAAAATCGCCGCCCACTGCTCGGGTGTCGGACCACTGAAGCCTGGGCGAAATTGAAGGCTCAAGCCTTACGGAAATTGACGTCCACCGCCCGGGTGGCCAAAAGGGGTGCCCGAGCGGCGTGCGTTGCTGATCCGGTCCAATTTTTGCTCTGTTTCGACTCTTTTGGACCGAGCCCTGTTTCTACTCTTTTCCAACTTTATTTAAAGGACCCAGGCGCACTAGGTTTTTTATCTCTGGCTGGAGCAACACAATAGCACACTCTTTTACTCTCTGATCTCGGATCTGGAGGCGGAAGCTTCCTCTTCTACTCTTAGGGTTTTACTATCTCATGCTTTTCCATTGTACATCTAGTTTCTCCATGTCTATGGGGAACTAAACTCTATTTGTTGTTGGGGAATGACGTAACCTTGTGAACTCTCATGTATTTGAATTGATTCTTAATCATATATGCTTTATTCATTAATTGTTAGGGAATTCATCTGTTTCAATGCTTGCTCTATTTAACTCATTTAGTTGCATGATTTATGAATTGCATGAGTGCCGGGAGGTTCCTTACAATTCAGTTTCTTGTTGAATTCTCCCAAGGGTAATATTTCTCAAGGATGAGGGTATGAGTACTTGGTCGTCTTAAGCTCTTGATCTTCAGACTTAATTTTATAGGAACGCTAGGAATTGCACAAACTAGGAATTAAGGCAGGCTTATTGCGCCAAGGGATTGGGTTCTAAGTATTTTAGTGAGTGACGTTAACATTAATGTATAAAGAGGAATTCTTATATACATGAGAGGGAACTTGGTGAAATCTAACCCCAACAACATATTCATCTCATATTAAACAACATTCGTTCATCTTTGTGTTACTCTACTATTGATCAATTTGCATTCATATTTAATTTTCTATGTTTGCATTTTAAACTAATGATCTCGTTTATTTTAAGTCTTAATTAATTTATCACACGACTGTTTAGTGCCGAGAGTCCTCAGGGATAGAATACTTGGTCTTACCATTTTATATTACTTGTGCAATTGGGTCTTGCCAATCTATTAACAAGTTTTTAGCGTCGTTGTCGGGGACTCACAGTTTAAACTTTTCTATTTGTGTGATTCTTAATTAATTTTGGCTTTATTTTATTTTCATATCTTTTATTTTATTTTTATTTTTGTGCTAATAATATTCTCTAGGGTTTTGTTTGGTTTATGCAGGATATAGTAAAAACAAGGAGCAACAAAAGTTTTGAACCTCTTCCTTAAAGACTTGAGACTAGTAAGAGGCCATGGAGAAAGAGACTTGCTAGAGTACCTTCTCTAAAAAGAATTTCACAGGTCCTACAATCTGATCAGGAAAGCATGGTCAACAATGAGGGCAGACATACTTTGGCAGATTATGCAACTGTTGTTGGCCCGTACCATTTTAGCAGCATTGCAAAGCCAGTGGTCAATGCCACAAGCATGGAGATGAAGCTTGCGTTGATCCATCTAGTAAAAAGCAACCAGTTCAATGGACTATCCAATGAAAGTTCATATGAGCATCTGACCACTTTTAATGAGATTTGCAACACTGTGAAGCTGAATGGAGTGTCAGATGATGCTATAAGACTGAGTTTGTTTCCTTTTTCACTCGGAGGAAACGCTAAACTGTGGCTAAACTCTTTTCTTGAAAAAAGTTTTACTAGGTGGGAAGATGTGGTTGCCAAATTTTTGAATAAATACTTTCCACAGTCAAAGATCAACAAAGGAAAGTAGGAAATCTCTTCTTTCAACCAAGGCATGGAGGAATCATTAGGGAAAGCATGGGATAGATACAAAAGCTTGCTGAGAAAGACACCTACTCATGGTTTTGATGAAATACCAGTAGTCATTCTTTTCCTTGGAGGTCTGTGTTCACAAACCAAACTAATGTTGGATGCCTCAACTGGAGGCAATATCAAATGCAAGACTTCAGAGGAAGGTTATGAGTTAATTGAAAACATGGTTACCAATGATAATGAGATGCACAATGAAATAAAAACTTCCTCACAACCTAAGGGAGTTTTACAGCTACAGTCTTATGATGCTCTGCTTCTCAAAAGAAAATTATCACTCAACAGTTGGAGATTTTGACAAAAAAACTTTCTCAACCATCAAAGGAGTGCCAGAATGTTTTACAGGTTCAATAACAACTCTGTGAGCTATGTGGTGGTGATCATATTAATGGTCAATGTGCAGTGCCCGAGAATCTCAATGAGAATGTGAACTACATGGGCAACCAATTTCGTCCCAACAACTACAATCAAGGGTGGAAATCCCATCCAAGCATAGGACAAAGCCAATTTGGGCAAACTGGTGGACAATTCAATAGACCACCACAATAGCAACAACAACGTGGTAACAATAACCCTCTCAATAGACCCTCCAACAATTCATGCAGGCATCTCTTTCCACTCAAAAAAGCACTAAAGCTGCTATAAGAAACTTGGAGATGCAGGTTGGCCAAATGGCCAAGAAATTGGAAGAGATGCCTATCAAAAGTTTTAGGGCTAATAATGAAGCTAACCCCAAAGAAGAATGTAAGGCCATTGTGAGTATGAAAGATGAGAGAGGGAAAGAAAAAGAAATGTTGAGTGAGAAAGAAAAAGAAGAGAGTGAGATAAAAGAAAAAGATGAGAAAAAAATTGAGAGAAAAGAAAAAGAAAATTTGATTGAGAAAGAAAAAGAAAGAGAGGAGAATGAGAGAGAGAAAGAAGAAGAGGTTGAGAGGAAAAAAAGAAAAAGTAGAGAAAAATCTCAATCACCCTGAAGAGTGCTCCAGGAAAGAAAAAGAAAAACAATTAGGGTGCATTGAAGAAATTTCCAGACAATTAGGAATAAAAATTCCTGTGACTGAAGCACTGCAGCAGATTTTTGAATATGCTAAATTTTTGAAGGAACTCCTCAAAAGAAAGAAATATTTAAAGGAGGAAACAATGGAGGTATAGGAAGAATGCAGTGTGATTTTACAAAAGGCACTCCCTTCTAAGGTTGAAGATCCAGGATGTTTCACCATTCCTTGTACTATTGGGAAACATAAAATAGGGAAAGCCCTAATTGATTTATGGTCCAATATTAATTTGATGCCCACATCTGTTCTTGAAAAGATTGGTGGTCTTGAAGTCAAACCTGCAAAGATGACTCTGTTTATGGCTGATGGATCCACCAAAAAGCCCTATGGTGTAGTGGAAGATGTAATGATTCAAATTGACAATCTCATATTCCTGGTAGATTTTGTGATAATGGAGATGGGGGAAGATTTGGAGATCCCTATTATTCTTGGGAGGCCATTCATGAAAACGGTCAAGGTAATCATTAATATGGATGATGGAACTATAGTACTTAAAGACCAAGAAGAGGAGGTGATTTTCAATGTCTTCAATGTTGAGTAGCCAATCTAGGTGAAGAAGACTAGTCTCAAGACTTCAAGGAGAGGTACACCACATACTAGTACTAAAGCTACCAAGCCAGGTAAGGAAGGTGAAAATTGTTTTTTGTCACAGGTACAACAGGAAGAAAAAGACAACAAAGGAGTAAGTGTTCATCAAGATTCTCTGGAGAAACATGAAGAACTGAAACCAGGACTACCAGTGAGGTTTAACAAAAGATTTTGGGTTGTTAAAGAACTCAGAGCTGATGGACTAATAGAGATTGAATCTCCAATTTCAAGGAGAACTAAAAAGGTGAATAGGAAGTTGTTGAAGATCAATTGGTGTGAAAAAGGAAAAGATGACACCAAAATCAAAGATGTGACATGAGCTTATTGGGTCAAGCTAGTGACATTAAAGAAGCGTTTGCTAGGAGGCAAACCAGTGTTTTACAAACTTTTATTTGTTTATTTTTTTAATTTTTTCAATTGTTTTCTGTTTAATTTGTGGTTACTATGGGTCAAGCTAGTGACGTTAAAGAAGCGTTTGCTGGGAGGCAACCCAGTGTTCCTACAAACTTTTATTTTTTTTAATTTTTTATGTTTCTGTTTGTGTGTGATTATAGTGTGCTTATTCTGTAATAGTTGAATGTTTGAGGGGTGAGGAGAGACTAATTGATTGATCTGAGAGTTATTGTGAGGACTAGGGAAAAGAAACTGAAAAATTTTAGGCCAAATCTGAGAACCTAGGGCAGGGCAAAACCCATACCTGTTTAAATTAAGAGGGGGAAAAGTACCACCCGCCGTGCCGGCACCCCACTTAGCCCGCCTGGGCGACGGCTCTGCAGGTGTTTTTTTTTTCAGCTCGAAGCTTGAGCGGGCTTGGTCAGTTTTCACTCTTTTTAATCCTAAGGGTTTCGCCCAAGCCTCCATTCTCTGATTTCCCACAACCTAGTTCCTCAAAACACCTCTCCCAAGAGCTTTCTCCATTTTCCCCCTTTCAATTTCACTAAAACCCTAAGATTTCACTACTTTTGCACCATCCAAGGATCCAAGTTTGGGGTTTTGAAGTGGTGGCAGCTAGGATCACACTTTTCCCTCCATTGTTTGAGCATTTTCTCTGATTTTTGCTTCCAATAAAGTAAGTCATAAGTCCTAAAGCTTTCAATTGATGTAATGATGCATGTTCTTGAAAAAGGGTTTGATGAATAGGGATGAAATTGATTGATTTTATTGATTGAGGTTGTGTAAAACTGTTTTGCCTCTATTTTGAACGATTAAAGTGTGTTAATTTTTGTTGGGAATGATTAGAAACTGAATTGGAAAGTGAAAAATTGAAGCAACCCACACTTGGCAGCACCGCTCGCCGCCCGGGCGACGAACGTCTGTAACAGCATACAGGTTTTTCTTGTTTTTTGGCTCTGTGGTCCTATGCAGATGGCGCTGATGGTTCCCTGATTATCTTGGGAACAATGGTACTGGGCTGTTATATTTTTGGAACTAATGTTTGATGTTTTCGGGCTTTGTTTATGAATCTCTGTGTCCAAGAATGGCATCCTCATCAGGAAGGAGAGTAAAGACTGCAGGCAACAAGAGAAAAGAAAAAGAGCAGTATTACTCTCACCAGTTCAGAACAGCTACCCACGAGAGGTATTTCCCCTCAGTGAACGTCAAGAAGGTGTTAATGGAACGTAAGGTAGGAATGATCCCTACTTTGGCCCCCCAGTTTAGAAGGGAGGTCAGCGCCAGAGGCTGGGGGAACCTGGCCACTTTTCCTGCTCCTGCTGACATCCCTATTGTGAAAGAGTTCTACACTAATGCCAAAGCATTAGGAGGAGAGCATGAGACTTATACCAGCTATGTGAGGGGCAAGAAAATTTCCTTTGATGCTGACACCATCAACACTTTTTTGGGCACTGATTGGGAAGAAGAACGATGTCAATATGAGCGGGCTATGGCTAAAGGGGTTGATTATGAGGATGTGGAGAGGACCCTATGTGTGCCTGGATGGCACTATGAGAGGAGCAGATCTGATGTATCTATCCACATCAAGAGGGCATCTTTGATACCACTAGCCAAATATTGGATGACTTTCTCCCAGGCCAACATCCACCCCTGCTCCCATATGTCTGATATCACCACTCAGAGGGCTATCCTTTTGTATTGTATTTTTAGTTGAAGGGAGGTAAACTTAGGGGTAGTTATTGTTGAGGAAATCAAGAGTTGTGCACGTGCTGTGAGCAGTAGGACCCCTCTAGGACACCCCCTATGATCACACATCTATGTGAGATTATGGGTGTTGATGTGTCAGTACCACCGTTAGAGCAGCCAAGGAAGGAGCTGGATGAGGCCTATTTCAGTTACTATTGCTCTACAAAGGAGCAGGCCACAGCTAGGCCATCATAGCAGGCTCCCAGAGTGCGTAGGAGGGCACCACCACCAGCACAGGGGCCTGCCCATGAAGCCGCCCCGTTTCAGATGCGGGACATGTATATGTTCCTGATGGAGGCCCGGATGATGGCTCTCTACAAAGGAGAGCAGGAGCTGCTGAGGACACTTACGTCCGCCTTTCCTGATAGGGAGTTTATTTCACAGGAGGAGTTTGTAGCCAGGGTAGCATATCTAGAGGATCTGGCACATGCAGATGTTGGAGCAGTAGGTGAAGATGCAACTAATGAGGAGGAGGACTCTGATGATTAGAGAGTGATTGTATTTTGCGTCTACTGATGGACGCTTGTTTGTTTAGACAGGATTTTTCTAAACTTTTCCTTGCTTTTATTTTATTTTTTTTTATTTTGCTTATTGTTGAACTCTTTTAATATTCCCGTTTTTATTGTTTTTTGGTAGTATAGGAATAATGTACTTTGCTCTATCCTATTACAGTGGTTTAGTTCTTCTCATGTTGTGTTTTGTTGAGTGTTACTTTTTTATGCTTATTGTTTGGGTTGATGTTGAGATGATACATGATGTAAAAATATATAGGTGGTTGCTTCTAACATGTGAAACAGGTGCTTGAGGTAAAACTTGATTGAGATACTGAGCAGGATGTTTTTCTGAATTCTAGAACTTGAGAGTTTACTTGTGTGAGTTTTGGGCTTCAGAGTTGTGAATAATTGCTATTACTCTGGAAGCATAAATGATTTTGCCCAAATTTTCTGTGATTGAACTACTTGCTTGCAGGTTTCATATGATCAAGGCCATCTTTTGTTTTCCCTTATTCTTTTAGCCTTCATAATTTTTTCCACTGAAAAGAAAACCAATTGCTCTACCTTTTGAACCTTGAGCCTTAAGCATGTTTTGAAAACCCTGTTTTAAATTCTTTACTTTGAGTTGAGTTGAGAATATTTGTGAGGTATTGAAAAGGGTTCAAGTTTGGGGTTGCTGGTACGCAGCCCCACTTTTCTAAGCAGTGAGAAATTTAAAAGCAACAGAAAAAGAAAAAAAATCAAAAGGAAAGAAAATGAAAGAAAAAGGAAAAATAAAAAGAAAAGAAAATAGAGCTCACTACAAGGGAAAAAGGTTGGGAAAGATCTTCTTGAAAAGAGAACCTGTGAGTAATTGATAAATTCATAAATGTCTCTCTTAACTCAAGGAGTTCTGCTGACCAGAAAAACAAATTTCCTTCTTAGCCTAGCCAAGCTACAAGCCATGAAAAGCCCTTGTGATGACAACTTGCTTGTGAGTCTGTTTGATTGTGGTTAAATGAAAAGCAAAATTAATTTGTGTGACAGTGTGATAGCAGAGTGAAAAAGGCACCAACACTATACACCTGTAAGGGAGTGAGATACTTTTGAATGCTTGAGTGATACACTTTTGAGTACTTGAGTGAAACACTTCCCTTGATGAGGAATAGTTCCTTGAATTTCTGATTACATCTCTGCTTGGTTGATTGATTGCTCTTAAGGATAGCATCTGTTGAACTGTTTGAGTATCACTTTAAGTTATTTGAGAGAAAGCATATGTGCAGCTTGACTGATTTTCCAATGATGAGCTGATTTAAGTGATTACTTGTCTTAGAAAAAGATTTTGAAAAACTGTTGAACCATTGTGATATTTGTTGAGAGCTAAGTTACATTTTGTTTTGCTTGAGGACAAGTAAAGTTCTAAGTTTGGGGTTGTGATAACGGTTTAAATACCATTATCTGTGATTTTGATACTAAATATACCCTTTTTGACTTAGAAACTTGCTTGGACTCATGTTTTTTCATTAAGTTGTGTGAATAAGAGAGTTAAGGTTGAAGTTGATGATTTTATGACTAATTCCCTTTGTTTTGATAGAAAATGAGTTAATACAGGAAGCAGAGATGAAGTGCTAAGGATATAGAGCTCAAAAAGGCCTAGAAAAGCACCAGAAGAGGGAACCGCACGAAGCTTGGGTGACCTGTAGGAGGCTTGGGCGTGGAAAAATCGACGCCCGCTGCCCGGGCGAAATTGAAGGCTCAAGCCTTACGAAAATCGACGTCCACCGCCCGAGCGGCCAAATGGGGCACCCGAGCGGTGTGCGTTGCTGATCCGACCCAGTTTTTGCTTTGTTTCAACTCTTTTGGACCGGCCCTGTTTCTACTCTTTTCCAACTTTATTTAAAGGACCCAGGCGCTCTACGTTTTTTAACTCTGGCTAGAGCAACACAACAGCACACTATTTTACTCTCTAAAGCCGGATCTGAAGGCGGAAGCTTCCTCTTCTACTCTTAGGGTTTTACTATCTCTTGCTTTTCCATTGTACATCTAGTTTCTCCATGTCTATGGGAACTAAACTCTATTTGTTGTTGGGGAAGGATGTAACCTTGTGAACTCTCATGTATTTGAATTGATTCTTAATCATATATGCTTTATTCATTAATTGTTAAGGAATTCATCTGTTTCAATGCTTGCTCTATTTAACTCATTTAGTTGCATGATTTATAAATTACATGAGTGTCGGGAGGTTCCTTACAATTCAGGTTCTTGTTGAATTCTCCCAAGGGTAATATTTCTCAGGGATGAGGGTATGAGTACTTAGTCATCTTAAGCTCTTGATCTTTAGACTTAATTTTCTAGGAACGCTAGGAATTGCACGAACTATGAATTAAGGCAGGCTTATTGCACCAAGGGATTGGGTTCTAAGTACTTTAGTGAGTAACGTTAACATTAATGCATAAAGAGGAGTTCTTATATACATGAGAGGGAACTTAGTGAAATCTAACCCCAACAACATATTCATCTCATATTATACAACATTTGTTCATCTTGTGTTACTCTACTATTGATCAATTTGCATTCATATTTAATTTTCTGTCTTTGCATTTTAAACCAATGATCTCGTTTATTTTAAGTCTTAATTAATTAATTTATCACACGACTGTTTAGTGCCGAGAGTCCTCTGGGATACGATACTTGGTCTTACCATTGTATATTACTTGTGCGATTTGGTACACCTGTCAATCTGTTAAGAAAAGTCCAAACTAGATCCTAGAGGAGGAGGTCCTTTTAAAATCCTTAAGAAGGTCAATGAATATCAATTGGACCTTCCTGAGGATTATGCAGTCCATTCTACTTTTAATGTGGTTGACGTATGTCCTTTTGTAGGGGATTTAGAGCTTGAGGATAATGCTTTTGATTTGAGAATAAATCTTTCTCAAGAAGGAGGGGATGATTGCTTGGGCCTAAGCCTATCTACCAATCAAAGACCAAGTCCACCCTTCGAGAAAGGTCCCATCACTAGAGGAATGACTAAAAGACTTCAAAAAGACCTAGAAGACATCCCTAAGCAAGTAGAAGTGAAGAACTACTTCATTTGGAAGGAAGGATAGCAAATCTTCTAGATTGGGTCACGCTTAACGCAAACCCTTCTTCGCCCAACGAGCACGTACATCACATTAACATCTAGTGAGTGTAGATCGAGTTGTAACATAAAAAACATGTTGTATACGTGTCATATGATGATAACACATGCCCATCTATCAATTAAAGACCAAGTCCATCCTTCAAGCAAGGTTCGATTAGAGGAATGGCTAGAAGACTTCAAGAAGACCTAGAAGGCATCCCCAAGCAAGTAGAAGTGAAGACCTACTTCATTTGGAAGGAAGGATAACAAAGCTTTTGGATTGGGTCGCGCTTAGCGTAAACCCTTCTTCACCTAGCGAGCTCGAACTTCCCTCAGCACATACATCACTTTGCCCAGCGAGCGCGTGCATCACATTAGCAGCTAGCAAGTGTAAATCGAGTTGTCACATGAAAAGCATGTTGTATACGTGTTATATGATGCATAATACATGGCTGATGATCAACTTTAGCTGGTAGCACTGTGGGAAGGCTTGAATGAACCTATAAATTCACCTTCCCACACTATTGTATTCACTTGGTGCATTTATGGTAAAGGTATTATGTTGAGATGACTCCAGAAACTTTCCTCTGCAAAGTCACAGCTAGAGAGAGGGCTTGACCTCCTCTAGCCAACTTCCTTATATAGGTTCACCTTCTAAGCTTCCTAGCTCATCACAAACACCACCTAACCATTGCAACGAGTCAATCTTCCATCAACTACACCTTTTATTCATCTGCTTTCGTTGTTTCCATCCACTCTCTTCATTAGGTCCACAATTTCTTAGAGTTTCTAGTTTTGAGGAGTGTATCACTTCTCGTGTTCCTTCTTACAAACTCTCACACGTTGATAATTCTGCAGATATCGTCCTCTCTAGTCTATAATGAGGATTGTCCCTACAAAAGACACTTTCACGTTCAAGTAAGCCAAGTACATTTAGATGACAATAAATGTTATAATAATAAACGTAGTTAATTTACCTTGAACACTATGATATTCACACTATAATTATTGACTTTTACCTTGATGGGTATGACATAATGTAATTATCGTGATAAACTTTGCCTAATTTACTTTAGCTTAATCATGTCTTAACAAACATTAATTATATGATTGATTATGGTCTCATCTGGACTGATATGTTCTCGTCCTGACCATCTATACTTGAGCCGAATACATCTACCTAGCTTAAATGACTAAGATGTATCTTGACATGTTTGAATATAGTTAAAAAATAAAATGATTGAATTAATTGAAATCTATTAAATTATATTTAATTAATATAAAGTATTGTTCGAATTATTTGGATAATTATATACACTAAATTACATGTTCAACTTCAAATATTTCACAATCAAGTAAAAAATGTTATCATTAACTTTTTAGAGTATGTTGATTTGAAATAAAAAAACAAAAAGGACTAAGAAACTGAAAAAGAAATAGCTAAGAATTTCTTTCTATTATTGCACATACGAAAAATTTATATTTCAGACTAAATTGACCTAAGACACAGCCTATAGCTAGGCCCTAATGTTAACAAAAGTACAATACGTTGATGTTCCAGAGAAAGAAACAGTGAAAAAAAAAAGATAAAAAAGAATGTGAGTAAAATACACTTTGAACCATTTAATTTTGAGGAGTTTCCATCCTCCAAGTCATACTAACTTTTAGTTTCTCCTCACGTATTTTGAACCATTTAATTTTGAGAAGTTTCAATCCTTGACATAAAATACGATTGTTTTGATTGAAACTGATTATTTTAATTAAATAGTCATAATAATAATTTTCATAAAAATAATTAAGAAAACGTTGGACATAGATTTTTTTTATCAGCAAAATAATATATAGATAAATAAATATATAATTACAAATGTTTTTTGACATAGATAATAGTATCTTTACCCTACCCTAATATGTTGGACAGGAAAAACAAAACATCACAATGAGTGACAGCTCAGGTGAAGAAAAGAAATTCAATAGCCCATAACTACATCGTACTTGAAGCGCTTTGGTGTAGAACCAAGAGTCGGCCAAAATTATGTAAACCTTTGAATTAATAATGTTCCTTTCACAATAAATTTTGGTTAAGCCACCACAGCTAGCATGTGCTGTTCACGCGCTACACGCAAATTACTACTACTCTACCACAGATCCTGTCGTTGACCAACTAAGATTTTTCTTAAAGATAAACTATTCTAATCTCGTAGATTTGGTTAGTGTGTTTGAAGAGATTCGCCATATTTATTCAAAATGATTGAAGTTGATTTTTTGTTAAAATGTACAAAATTCTGATATATAAACATATAATTATTTATATATTTGTAACTCTGATAATAATATTTTTTTATGTATATCCGTAACTCTGATAATAATATTTTAATTTCTTGTTATGATTATATCATAGAGAGAATGTATTATTTTCGCATTCTTTATTTAAAACGAAAAGTCTTAAGGATCACTGTTACTAAAGACGCGCGCTGCCGCCGACTGTTTTATTATGAAGCCCATATAAATAAATGCATCATTTCAATCATATAATTGATTTTTTTCTCGAGAAAATAAAATATCACAACTAATCCATAGTCCAAAATAACAGCTATTTTCTAGTAATATAAAAATATGAAATATTAATCTCATCTCCATCCCTTGCTACGGCTGCTGATGCTTTCTAAACGAAACAATATGTTTAAACCCTTTATTTATTATAATGTTTTTATAATTTATTCTGCGTGTACTTAATACAGGATTGATGAAGAATTATAATATGTGAAACTTGTAAATTTGCGATTGAGAATTAGGAGGAAGATGCTTGAAGCGATAGCATATTCACACTTCACACGTAATACAGATTAATCACCAAAGGTTCTGCCGCCAAGGTATGAGAAGTGTAAATTAAAAGAGATTCTCATTGCGGATGCTGTTAAAGGTCAAAATCACTAATTAGGTTTTCTTGTCTGAGTTAAAGTCAATAACATCGATTAATGGTAAACTTAAGTTCAAGATATCATCATTAAACTGTTCTAAGCCTTAACAGAGTGTGTGAAACCATGTTTGTGAAATCCAAACGTAAAAAAATGTACAGATTAATCTAGTCCGTTATTGTAATAATGAGTATTATATACACATGCCGACGCAACTGCTTGCTAGTTGAGGAACAACATTTTAGGTGTTGATGATAGAAAGTGAAAGTGTTGGATTAATTAAGGAAGAAAACATGGTAAAAAGCGAAGGAAAATATGAAGGAAAGACACTTGGTTGAAGTGAAATAGTAGATAATAGTTTAGGGTTTGTTGTGTTGGTCAACTAAAGGTGCGGCCGACAAGAGATATTGGGATGCTTTTGCTGAATAATAGCCTTTTAACCCAACAAGTTGAAACCATATATGATAATAAAGGGACATCACAGGATACTGTCTCATACTTGAAAGGAAATCAATGAGGAAAAATGTTTATGGTGTTAAAGCCTCTTTTCCATGTCACGCATTGCTGGTCAACTCAACTCCTTTTAGGTTAAAAAGTAAAATTCTTCTAAACTACCTGCCTAGATCTTTATTAATGCCTCAAAGTTCTACTTTGTCACTGCCTTTAACCAAGAGATCTTTCCAATTCTCTCTGCATGTTAATTACTATCACCTACACTTACAATAATTCAACCTATGCTAAATGCCACTACACTTTTTAACAAAGAAAAAAAATATATTAATGTGAATTATTTGAAAAACAAAAGTTTCAAAGAAAATTAATTTCAAGAGTATATGTTATATATTCAAGACATGTTTGATAGTAGACCAAAAGGTTGAACTTTAGTAGCCTTGTCATTGACTAACTTTGATATTTACAAACTTTGTCAATTGCTAATTATAATCAGGATTTTGAGTTGATATATTTTATTAGGGTATCCATATTTTTTAAGAAAGAAAAAAATTATCTCCAAATCTTCTTGAAATATTCTAACTCATTTTGACTACATATATATTTTTATCTATTATAATTGCGGGAAACGTATGAAAAGTGGCTTCATTACTTTAGGCTTAGAAATGGAGTATATTTAAGACAAGTTAGAAGGTGGTATATATAATCTTGCTTCACAGTTCTTGTTGTAAGTTGATTGAAGCGTTCATGATAAAAATTATAGGTAGCTTGATTTGTTTTGGAATTGGCATGAAATGAGAGAAGAGGATGGATTGAAAGAAAATGAAGTTAGGTAGGCAGCAATGATGCGTGGTGATTGGACTTGAATTTATAGAATGGTAAAGTAATGCGTTGAACTTAACCTGAGGGCTTTGGCTTCTAGACATAGACTCTGATAGGTGGTGTTGTTGTTGATGTTGATGATGATGATGATGAGAATGAAAGAATGTCAAAAACAGATTCTCACTGTCATTGGGAATGATGGAAGCTTAGGCCAAAGACCTAAAGAATATAATTGCATGCCCGAGTCAGAAGGAATAAATGATCATAGATTGTAAGAATGTGGCATTGAAACAACATATTCCCAGCATCATTACCAAATATCTTTAACGATTGTGTTTGACATCTAGCAACTCGTTTCTGGTAAATTTTGCGCATAAATTGCACTTTTACTGAATGAAAACGGCTTTTTGGCTTAAAAGTGATTATGACCTTAAACACCACAAAGGAAACAAAACCACTTTATTTTCTGTTCTTATTATTACGAGAAGCGAACCAACTTGAAAGTACATAAAGCATTCCTTAATTTGAACGTCTTAATAATAGCTTCTCATCAAAGATAAGCTACCTCTTCTATTTGCAAATGTGTTTTTCACTGATTGCGCTTTCTTCATTCAACCCACGAAACTTCTAATTACGTATTCAATGACTTCATGAGTGCATTTTTCTTTTTCTTTCTTTTTTTTTTTTACCAAATTCCATAATGATTTCTTTTTTTAGTTTTACAAAGTCAAGTCGTTATTCATTTTATTTATTATTTATTTATTTATTTATTTATTCGTTCTCTGGGCATGATTACTCCCCGAATGTCCTAGCTAATAATACTACTTTCTGCAAACCCAAAAGATACGATATTTTGAAAAAGGAAACTTTGAAGTACGATCTAGAGCATCTCATACCCTACTGATATCCTTTAGTAGGGCAAGAGGCAACTAATTTCATGATTAGGTTTAGGGTTACTTTGTAATACATTTCGGTAATTAATGTACTGTTAGTATTGTATACGTGGCATTGATTAAATGAAACGTGATTAATAAACTAGTTAAAAATATCATTTGCTTAGTATGTTAGGGCAACGTTAAGTAAAGAAAAATGCTTCTTTTCATTGATATTAACTTATTTGGCATAAATTTAGGGTTTGTTTTAAAGAGTGTGTGAGGACTTTTAAAGGTTTATTAAATAGTTTATAATTAACATTTTGCTTACTTGGAATCTATAACCTCTCGGTTATATGAGGTGTTATTGATCCTATGAAGTTTTATACTATTAATCCTACAATAAAATATGTTTATACGAAGAATTAGGTAATCGCATACTAATTAGATATTAAGACTGTGATAGATACTTAATAAGAATCATCTATATAGATGCTTAATAGAATATAAGTGAAGATTTGATGTGTATATATATATATATATATATATATATATATATATATGTCTGTTCTAGTGTAAATACTTCATAAAATTTATTATGTACAGACTAAAATAGTTTAAAACGGTGATTTGGTGAAGTAGTTCATTCAAGGACAATTAGGAAAAAACAATCTGTTAAAAATGTGGACAATGGAATTTCAACAAAGTGTTTTATTTGAGAACATAAAGAGTAATATTTTATGTTTGATTTAATTTAGTTTTCTAATGTTTTATATTTATCTATTTCTAGTTCATCCTTTACAACATTTATTTTGTATGGATTCTAATATTGATAATGCCTTTCACAATTCTTTTAGGAGTAATAATATTGATAAATAGTGTTAATTAATATTATATTAGTGACTAGTAAAAGAAAGAAATGAAATGAGTGTATATGAAAATAAAAATATATAATAGAAAGAATTTTTTATTGTGTCTTATAAATTAAATTGAACATAAATACTTTTTATTGTATATTTAGTAAAAGATATTCTTAAAAAGTTGGGGTGTGATAACAATATTTTGGGCTGTGAAAATGGTAAACCTTCCAACAAAGGGTGTTACTCCCTCCACCCCCACACGTCTCTTCCTCCACCTCCCCAATTTTCTAAAATGCCAATTATATCCTTCTAAAATGACAATTATATCCTCAAAAGTTAAAATTTTTTATTTTTATTATTTTAATATTTTAATTTATTTAAAACTTCTGATTTACTTCCCTCTGCACCTCTTCCTCTCTTCCATTTTCGTTTACCTTTCTCTCTTCCGTTAAGCTTCTTCTCCACCTATAACAAATTCATATTTTAACAAATTCATATTTTAACAAAATTATTACGTTTAAAAACTAACCATATATAACATTTAAAATTATAAATTTAAATATAAATTACTGTAAATAAAATAAACAAATAAAATAAAAACGAAACGTAAAAGGAACACTGCCTCTGGACGGATGACATCCTTCAACGGATGTCAACATCCGTTGAAGGCAAAACGGATGTCGACATCCGTTTTGCCTTAAACGGATGTCGACATCCGTTTTGCCTTCAACGGATGTTGACATCCGTTGAAGGATGTCATCCGTCCATAGGCAGTGTTCCTTTTACGTTTCGTTTTTATTTTACTACGTTTTGCGGCTCATGCAAGGATTATAGGCTTGGATATTAAAAGGATTATTGGAAGTATGGGAAGGATTTAGGGTTTAGGATTATTGGAAGGATTATGACTACGTACCTGGAGAGGAACCACGACAAGGACACTACACCATAAACGCACTGCACCACGTACTGCACCGAGAACAAGAAGAAGATTGTTTGATAATTCTTTTCACGATCACCAAGCTTTGTAGAAAAATATTTTACTCATACAAGAAACTACGTAGGTTATCAGTGAAATATGTTATAAATGAATAAAATTAAAAAACAACAATTTTAAAAATAAAATTTTACTGAGGGGCAAAATAGTAAAGGAAAGGTGGAGGAAGTGGCAAAATAGTAAAGGGGAGGTGGAGGAAGAGATGTGTGGGGGTGGAGGGAGCAACACCCTCCAACAAATACCAGCCCTCCACCTAACGTGGCCCAATGATCAAGCCCATCTATGTAATAATTTAAAACAATAAACAATAAAATAAAAGCAGAATGTGGTTAAATCATAGGGTGTTGCTCCCTCCACCACCACACCCTTCTCCCTCCACCTCTCCTTTACTAGTTTGCCCCTCAATAAAATTTTATTTTTAGAATTATTGTTTTTTAATTTTACTCATTTATAACATATTTCACTGATAACCTACGTAGTTCCTTGTATGAGTAAAATATTTTTCTGCAAAGCTCAGTGATCGTAAAAAGAATTATCAAGCAATCTTCTTCTTGCTTTCGGTGCAGTACGTGGTGCAGTGCGTTTGTGGTGTAATGTGCTTGTCGTGGTTCCTCTCCAGGTACGTAGTCATAATCCTTCCAATAATCCTAAACCCTAAACCCTAAACCCTAAACCCTTCCAATAATCCTTCCAATAATCTTTCCAATAATCCTTTAACCCTAAAACGTAAAATGAAAACGAAGCCTAAACGGATGACATCCTTCAACGGATGTCAACATCCGTTTAAGGCAAAACGGATGTTGACATCCGTTGAAGGATGTCATCCGTTTAAGCTTTGTTTTAATTTTATGTTTCTGTTATTATTTTATTAGATATTTTAATATTTTGATTTATTATTTTTGAATATATTTTTAATGTATTTTAATAATGTATATTTATATTAATTTATATTTAAATATTAAAATATTAAAATAATAAAATAATAAAAATAAAAAATTTTAACTTTAAGGATATAATTGGAATTAAAGATAATTGGGGAGGTGGAGGGAGAAGGTTGTGGAGGTGGAGGGAGCAACACCCTAAATCATATGCTAAATTTTACCAGGAGAACAGGGTTTGTGATTTTGATTAGAAAAGTTCTCAAAATAAAAATATTAATTAAATAATTTTTTCTTACAAAAATAAAAAGTAATAATATAGTCAATAATTCATTATAAAATAATATACATTTTATTTATTAATATCAAATGGAAATAAATAAATTATAATTTATAACAATATATGTGACATCCCAAAATATCATATACACATATAATATAATAGGATTCACACTAGTGCAAAAAAGGTTTTTTATACCTTCCAAAAAAGACTTTTTATACCTATTTTCAAGCAGGTATAGAAGCAGGGGGTATAGAAAGTTTTCGATTCTTTATACCTGCTCTTGGACCGGTGTAAAAAATTTTACTTTTATACCTGCTTTATTTATAATAGGTATAAAAATCTAATATTTACACCTCATACTCTAGTAGAGGAAATTTTTTTTATACTTGTTAGTGTTAGAATAGGTATAAAAGAATCTCACTTTTATACCTGATATGGATTTAACCGGTGTAAAAAGTGACTTTTTTTAAAATAATTGGTTTGTATGTGCTACTATCCATATCCAGACCTGCATAAAATTGAATCCTAGAATACAGTTTAAATAATCAATAACGAGTAAAATAATCAATGTTGTTTCTATTAACACATCAAAATGTATTATTTACCTAACAAAGTCCTAAATATATTTACCTAACAAAGTTACTTAACATAGTTACACATAAAATAATTCCTAAACTCAAAATGTAATATTGAAACATTTAATCATTTATAAATGATTAAAAAAAATGCAATCCAGTGCTTTCAAACATCCTTTATGACATGTTGCTTCATTGGAGATCTGTCATTAAATATCTACACAAAGAAGAGTCCAGTTATAATATTAATTCCTTAATATCGTAGTTATAAAATGTACACAACAAATAAATATACTACATAATGCTAGAGTAGTAACTCACCTCGTGATGCTCAATGTATCCACTCTGTGTAAGGTCAATCAATCTAAATGCAACTGTCAAAAAGAAAAATCGGCACAATCAAGCTCAATGTACATAACCAAAAAAAGCATAACAGACAACTAACGTTTGATTTATGTAATAAACAAATGATGTCCTACATTCAATCACAGATGGTAATTTATGAGTTGAGAGAGAGAAAAAAAGGACAAAATATATAATATGCAGATCTAGTTGAATAGGTAACAATTTTAGAAGAAGCTTACCAAAACCAAAAACTAAAATATAAGCTATTGGCTTCCTTATAGATACCAAATTAATGTAACGTACATCACACAAACATGATTACTTCCAATCATAAATTTTAAATAACTTCATAAAAAAACAAGTATTTAGGGCTAAGACATAAAATAAGTTCAGTCAACATGTGTTACTCTTGCAAAGATCGCAAGTGCAAAATACTGCTATGCAGAACATTCAGTCACTAAGGTCATGTCTTTATACCAATACAGTAACTCACTTCAAAAATTGCAGATTATCCCATACATCATTCATAATCTGGGAGCTGGTTGCAGTAAATTAATTCTCATTGATAGGAAACATATTATAATTTGAACTACGAACTTACTACGACCAATATGGAAATCATTCACTAACTAAAAATGAAATTAGAACAATTTGCTAGCACTCAAGATAAAAACCATTAACAACATAATTTTTCCCTTTTATTTTACTACAGAAACAGCAGTAACTCACCACTTCATCCCCATCATGAGTGAATTCCAGGAATGATCCCACCGCCGTGACAGAACAGTCATAATTATCAACAAACAACAAAAGGATACAAAAGTAATTGCTTCATATGGACAAAATGAGATAGATAAAAGAGATCAACTCACTTGAGGACGGCAACTCTAACACGGTTGCTAGTCTCGTCCTGCAAGCACTTGAGTTGCAGATCTGCAAAATACGGCTGAAAAGCATTCCCAATTGTTTCAGTTAAAGAGCTGAAGAGAATTAATGTCGCCTTCATCCCAAAAGGCAACAAACAGAATTTGGTTAGATGCTAAGCTCGTCAGTATGCAAACAACATCTAGTTCAAAGCACTGAAACAAAAAGTAAACATAAAAAAAGGTTAACATCATCCATCTTATCTAAGCCACTCTAAAATCCCGCTCCACTAGCATCACTAAATCGCCTAAATAGATAATTCAATTGAAGAAGATTATGTTTAAATCTACTGCATAATAACCAACCATTTGGTCAAACCAGCAATTCTCACACAATTATTGATGTACCAAACCAGCAAACATTTATGCAGAGAAAAGCAACTTGTTTCAGAAAAATAAGTGCTGAAATTGGTGTTTGAAAAATCAATTTGTACCAGATTGCTTAATACTCAGTTTTGCAGCACAAGCAAGTCCAAATTATTGGTTTAAGTGTATAAGTGCTGCCAATTGAGGCTAAATAACAGTAATTCAAATTTTCACTAGTGGAGTTCCCCTTTTATCACCAATTCAAGCAACTCCAACACCAATTTTGAGTTGTAATGTTACAAATGAGTTTTAAACAATCAATAACAGTCAGATTCAACAAATTAAACTTGAGTGAAGCACTCAAACTGCATTTTAAGATGTCCAACAATGAACTAAGTGTTGAACCAGAATTAACATTGCAGTAGCTTCACACAAATCAAGAAAAAACAGATCGGCCAACTGTCAAAGAGAGCTTTGCTGAAGTTTTCTCAAATGATACTGGCTTAATCAAATCAGATGCATCTCAGCTGAATTTGCAATCAGATTTTCATCAGAAAAATATTGTGAATCACCTATAATTCTGAATCTGCTGCCACACATCTTACACCCGAACTCTTGAATGAATTTGTCATGGCTCATATGGTATGTAGATGATGGACTTACACACAGATATTGGAAATGGCCTTGATGTTGAAGTGTAGCTTATAACAAGCCAATAGAACACAGTAAAGCATTTAAATCAAGTTCCCATGTTATGGAGTCAGAGATTCCACGCTTTCATTTGTATTATTCAGCCGGAATCAATGACTTTCACTGTTCAAAATAGCTTTATCAGACAAAAAAGGTAAATACCATGGTGGAACTAAATTGAAGGTTGTCACTAACAACCCCAGTTTTATCATAGAAGAATCGAGTAGGAGCTAATGTAAGACAAAAATCATGTTTCATGAAGATACAGTTTAAAGTAATTAACGTATACATATTTATGAGGAGATGATTATGTAAATTGTTGTTATGCAAACATAATAATGAGAGCTGATTTAACATTTACAAATTATCTCAGAAGCAAGTTTGTATGGAATTCAATGTCTCTCTTTAATTACCTAAAATTATTATCTAAAGTAGAAAATTACAATTATACCCTATAAAAGATAAATAAATTCCCAAAATCTAATGCTACCAAATTAATATTTTTGAAGACATTGAATTAAAAATTATAGTAAGTGACTTGAACTTTTTCTAAAAATGCGAAAATGGACAAGGAAAGTATAAACTAGTATGATACTCATTATTTTTATACAAAACGATATAGCATAATATACAATAAAAATTAAAACCAAGGAGAAACTTCATTTGATTTTTTTTCTTAACTAAAATGCATTAAATCGTGATATCTTTTCTTACCAGCAAAATGATAGCTGAACTAATATACTTGAATTTCTTTTATTGTGTTAAATTCTGTTTTGACAATACTTTCTTACTTAGTAAATGTTTAACTGTTTCGACAATAAATTATATATTGGCTGTGAATACCATTCTACAAACAGAGCCCAGTTCAGAATATTTATACGCCTTTCTCAGAAGCACAAAAATTGCATTTGGCCTAAAAACTATGGCTCGGTATGGAGATAACATTAAAGGTGATGCACTATGTGATCTCATTGGCTACAAGAAAAAAGAAATAAGGTTAATGGATAGAGGGTCATACATGTGGATATGTTTCACAAACACCAAAATCATAAGATATATATCTCTCAAGTCAAATCAATGAAGTAATAGAAAAATAAAAAATTTAGTGTACCCAAATAACCGTAAGGTGCAGGCTCTAAGATAATGGTATGGCCGTAGAGCAGTTGCAGTATAATGCAAAGCCATGCTAGTTAATGACAATAGAGAATATGATGATTTTGTCTAAAAACCTCAATAGAAATTGCACCTAAGATACTATAAACTACTAAAATCTTGAACACGAAACCACACAATTGATCCAGACCGAAGTATTAAACAAAAAGAAATGGACGTTATCTGATTGTAATACTCACTGCATTATGTTCCAAAGGGAGCACCTCGAGGTACAAATCAAGGATGTCACTGTTCACAAAACGTGAAAGCGCTCTAACTACAAAAGTACCACAGGGATCTTGTCTCGTACCCTCACCATCATCCACTCAATCACCTCATCCCATATCTCATTGCTCACTTCTGCGTTATCTGGAAGCCGCAATATTATCTAAAATTCAACAAATCCGAGATATTAGCTCTAATTTTAACAATCTTTCGTGCAATCATAAATCTTGAAATTGTAAGCATTTTTCACCTCAGTATCACACTTCATAAAACTATCCCTTCAGTGGCTGATATAAATAAAATTCAGTAATGTGCAGAAAACTCAATTAAATAGTGCTTGGAAACTGTGAGAATCAGTTACCTCGGAGACGATCTGGCACGCTCGGAATCTGGTTGTTTTGTTGGATGTCGTAGCGACAGCTAGGAGGAACTTGAGGAAGCAATCGAGGAACTCGTCGGAGGCGGAGGCAGCAAGGGCAGAGACGAAGGAGACAACGCGTTCAATAGAGGCAAGGCGCCTCTGGAAATCAATGAGAGGAGTTAGGGTTCTGGAGAAGGCGGAAAAGAAGACCGAAGAAGAGGATTTGGCTCGGAGGAGTGACATGAGCTTTCGGTTGTGGGTGGCGTATGATGTTCGAGCCTCATCGAGAATCGCCGCAATTTCAGCATCAATCGCTTCTAGATGAGTCGCGGAACCCTAACCTCCCAAATATAGCAAAAGAGAGAAGTCGCAGTCTAGTAGGATGAGGGTTTTCACGATTGATTTGGCGATTTAGAAGCAAAGGAGAAGGAGAAGAAGTGCAGCGTGAAAGTGAAGACGCGGGGAGAGGAAGTGAAGAGGGAAAACGCGGGCAGAATATTAAATATTCCGTACCGGTTTAAAGCTGTAGTCGGTATAAAAAATGAACTTTTATACCTATTTTTATTCTAACCGGTGTAGAAGTATTTTTTATACCGATTTCCAGTATAATCGGTGTAAAAGAATTTATCTTATTTACGATATTGCCATTATATTATTTTTTATACCTGATAAATTTGAATCGGTATAAACAGTAGCTATAAAAAGCCTATTTTACACTAGTGTCAGTTATTATAACATGTAAAAGCAGTTGAGAGATAGAGATAATAGTATTTAAATATGTATACAGTCATCCAAAAGATAGAGGGAATTAAAACGAAATCAAACTTGAGTACAAGTTTCCAAAGTTCTCCAAAATACAAGGCTATTGAAATTTTAAAGAGACCTAAAAAGTTTTCCAAAAGCGTCGAACTATATAAAATAAAAGCTAGGAGTTTTTCAAAATAACAAGCTAATCAACTAATAGCTAGTAGAAGGCCTAAGTACTAGGGGCTGGGTCTTCTTCAACCTCCAAAGCTTGCTCCAATGGTACATCATCACCTACTGCTCACATCCAAAGGATTGGATGATCATCGCAAGGGAGAAGACAAACACATGCAACACATACAATGCAAGGGTGAGCTAGGTCTCAAACAAACATACAGATAATTTCAATTCAATCTAGCATTTCCAAGAACGTCCATACACACCTAAACATGTAAGTCATTATAAACATAAATATTTATTTCACAAAACTCATTAAAGCAAGCATCATATCATGTTAAGACTCCTAGACACGTCCGGACATAGAATGTATGTAGAGCTGGGGCGGGTTGTGCACTTGTGATGGCCCCTACTGCTTTGCAAAGCCATTGCCGAGGGGTTCCACCCGACCATACACAAGGCTAGTCCGTTACCACGGAATAGACCTTCAGTGATAGCGCCTACCCTAGGACCTCCCACTACTCCCACCACACGTGTCAATCCTCTCTAAGTGAGAATGAAAGACCGTTGGAGTGTTAGGGATAAACCCCCATATGGAAGCCTCTCACATTCATTCAATACACTAACTGATCCCACCGAGAGATCTTAATTTCATATTCAATCCGACCACTTTAAATCACATGATATTCCTCTTGGATCAATAATGTACCTCATAAACCACTTTGATTCATCAAACATAAAATTTCATAGTCATTGAAGTGCATTCTTACTATATTGTCTCATAACAAACCCATACACCATCATACAACATCAACCATGTCATAAAACAACTCATACATTACATACTTTCACAAAACCCTCACTTATTAACACAAATTTCTTTAGGACTTTTAATTATCAATACTTAAGTAATTCAAACAGCTTGGAGACCATCACCAATGGCTCCGGAAGGGTCAAAAACCCCCAGAACGAACTAAAGAACGTCCGAAACAGACATCCGAAACTGCCAAAACATCAAAAACACCGAAAACACTCAATCTGCCACACATAATTCGCTCAGCGCACCCCCCTGTGCGCTAAGCGAATTTTGGTGCAGAGGAAGCTAAATTTTGCAGATTTTTCTGCATAATTGAGCAACTCTAACTCCCTTTTACCAATTCTAATCATTTTTGTGAACTTCTACCACTCATAAATCAACTTTCATGCTAAATTAAACTTACCTAAACAATTCTAATCCTTTCTAACATTATTATAAAGTGTTTATGCATTGATTTAGGTTCTACAACTTCAATTTTATCAACCTAGAGGTCTAAATTCAATTCTACAACTTGGAGTTGGTTTTTAACCATTTAAACATGCCTACTAAGTCACACATGACCTACCTAAGTTACCTAAACTGACTAAGATCACCAAGAATGCCTAACTCTAAATTTGACCACCACACTTCCTTTCTAACTCTAAAACACCAATTTTTTTCCAACTTAGAGACCCAAAACCCGATCTTACCTCTTTGCACTAATTTTGACCAATTTAGTGACTCAAACAAGTCACAATACAGTGGATAAAACTGTCCCAACAGTCCAATAACGCTGCAGACCTCATTTGCTCAAAATCACTACCTCACTTCCTCTAAAATGGCCTAAAATTGACCCTAAAGACACTTGATTTCCTTTCTAACAGCACTACCACAAAGTTTTCATGCCAAAACAGTTCCAACATACACAATTCCATCATTCTAAGTCATTCCAAACAGTTTATAGCCATCAATCACCAAATTCACATAACACACACATGCATTTCAAGTTTAACTAGAACCAAGTTCATGCTTCCACAACATACCACTACAAATTTCTTATGCATTCACTCCACACAGTAAAATCAAGAGTAGAACTAGCTCCCCTTACCTCTAGTGTAGACAACCAAGCTCAAGTAGGAACCCTAGACCACTTGCTTGCACTCCCAAAATGTTAGAATCACCTATAAATAATCAATTGATGATGGAAAACGAATCTTAAAACCAAATAGAAGCTAGATTATGGAAGAAAACGAAATGGGTTGCATGCAACAAGTTCAATCGCATGCTTACAACCCTAGGGCACATGAGAAAAGGGGGTTTTCTTACCGGTTCTGATTGGAGAAATTGATCGACTAAGAGCAAGACCCGCTACTTTGTGATTGTTGGGGCAGCACCTATTCGAGAATTTAATGGTTCACTGTGAAGAATGGAAAGGGAGAAGATATATGAGGAGGAGAGAGCTTGCAGGGAAAGAAATGTTTCTCAGACAAGATGAATGAGTTAAAAATCAATGTTTCAAAACCAATGCAATTTTATTTTAAAGTACTCAACCTCTCATCTTTTGCCATTTGTCATCCCTTTTTGCTGACTCATATCCAAGTCCTTACAATATAAGTTTAAAGTAGATTATAAAATAAACTAAAATATTTTAATAATTTAAAACATAAAAAAAAATCATTCTCATTCTCAATCAGTACAATAAAATTCTTAAATAATAATCAATTTTAATGACTAAAAATAAGTAGTCATGATTAATTTAGATATCAATTTTTAAACTAAAATTTATTGATAAATAAAATAGTTTATATTATGAATAAAAAATTATAATTAATTTTTAAATTGATAACTAAACTAGTTTTTATTATGAATTGGTATGTTAATTGATTACTAACATCAGTTATTAAGATTTTGGCTAAAATAAATAGCTTCTAATTAAGAAATTGATCTTTAAATTAATTTCGAAACATACTTTTGATAATTAAAATTGGTTATTATTTAAAAATTCTTATAGTGAATTTAAGTAATTAAATGTGATTTATATATAATTAAGATCACCCGAAATCAATTTAAATATTTTTTTTCGACGTGAGAACTAATTCTAAAAATAGCTTTCTCCGAAGGATTGCTCGATGGGAAAATGAAAATAAAAGGAACTACTACCGTAACAATAGTAATAAACATTTTCATTTCTTAATATACTCCGAAAAAAAAAAGCATGTGCTCATTTTTTTTAGTTACATTCTAAAATACTTTCTACATGGTAAAAAAAAGGTTATGGAAAGTGATTATGGAGTGTAGAAAGTTAATGAACGAAATCTATACATATATTAGTTTTAGGTTATTTAAAATTATTATCTTATATTGTAAAAAGAACCATAATATACTAACTCAATCCAACAAATATAAAAGGTATAATTTGATAAAACTTATTTAATATTAGTTTAAAGTAGCTAAATAATATTAATAGAGATATTTCTTGATAAATTATTATATATTAACATAATATATATGGTCAAATTTTGATAGTTTGATTACATGATAAATATCCTTTTATACTATACATTAGTACAAAAAACATTTTTATAGCAATTTTTTTATATCGGTTATAATCCACCTAATATAAAAAGTAGCGTGTTGGCATAATTGTAAATATTTTAAGATTTTTTATAGTGATTGTAATTATAACAGATATAGAAAGTGAACGTTGTAATATCACTACTGCAGAAAGGGCTTTAGACGTCTGTTATTTTAGGCTTTTAACGTCAGATCTCAATCTGACGTCTTTATGGGTGACGTTAATGGGACGTCGGACCTATAGAGTCTGACGTCTATAAAGACGTCGGATTACACCAAAACCGACCTCTAAGGGCACTATAAACGTCAGACATGGCATTAACCGACGTCTACAACAGCTCGTGTCTTTGGGTAGCGTAGTAGCACCTTCTTCCTTGTTTCCTCATAAGAAAAGCTTGCGTCTTTTGGATCTCTTATGGCATTTCAACCAAAAACTGAATCTGGTTCATTGCCTAGTTCCATTCCAACCGCCAATGAAAAAGAATACGGTGACATGAGAACTAGGCAAGAACCCAAGTTCGATTTTGGGTTGAAATGCTATAAGAGATCCAAAAGACGCAAGCTTTTCTTACGAGAAAACTAGCAAAGGGAGAAAGTGCTACTACGCTACCCAAAGACACGAGAAAAATTGCACCAAAACACCACGAAAACTCATTTTAATCGGTTCAAATGGAAGATAATCCATCAAAGACTAATTTAATCGGAGTAAAAGTAAGTTTAAACGGTTCAAAAGAGGTAAAACGCACCTGGAAATGCAATGCTGCGGAGAGAAAAGGCGAGGAGAAAGACGATGAAGTGCGTGTAACCGCGGGTTCGCGATTTCTGATTTAACAGGAATCAAGACGTCGGTGCCCCTAGTGCCCGACGTCTATTCTCGACTAGACGTCAGGGACCTCAATGATATGATGTCCATTCGATTTAAAAATTAATACTCACGGTGTATATAGACGTTGGATAAAAGGGGAGCCGACGTCCAAAACAACTTTTCACCTACTTTGTCAGGCCATTTAGGCGTCGGATGTAAGGGGGACCGACGTCTCAATGACTATCTAGATATCGGTGTGACGGGATCCGACGTCTAAATGTCGAAAAAAAATGACTTTTCACATTCTGACGCTACCTTTTTGGCGTCTAATTGTACAAACTGACGTGGTTTAAAGTATAGACGTCAGTTATGCACCTATAACCGACGTCTAGACGTCGGGCCCCCCATGAACCGACGTCGCCAAGGCCAACTTATTTACCAAAATGCCACCGGTCAATTTTTACGTTGGATATTGTGTGATCCGACGTTTAAGGGGTGACGTTAAAGGTCCTTTCTGCACTAGTGTATTTTTGTAATAAAGAATAAAACTTTCTATATCGGTTGTAATTATAACTAGTATAAAAGGTAGATGTGGTAGAATTTTTGTAATAAATAAGAAAATGTTTTATACTTGTTCTAATTGTAACCGGTATAGAAAGTAGACGCGGTGAAATTTTTGTAATAAATAATAAACTTTCTATACTGATTCTAATTATAACTGACATAGAAAGTGCATTTTTAATAATAAAAAAGAAATTGTATGACAAAACTTAGCCCCATCTGCAAACACCATAACCTAGCTCCACAAATAAACATTACAAAAGGAGCCATGTCGATGTTCTTCACTTCATCCACCGCCACTAAATAGTCACTCCTTCATGGCCATGTCACTTTCATTCTCCATTTCTCCCACAACCATAATCAGACATTCTGTTGATCTCAAACCTTTTGTATTCATTGTAACACCTTTACAACCTCTTTTTTCGACCTCATCGTCCATACCGTTTCCAGATATTCCCACATCATGATTGACCGAGATGGTGTTGAACCTTATGATCCAGAGTAATACCTAATAATCTTTGTAACTAATTTCTATGACATGACTTGTTGCCTTAATTTTGATGACTTTATTGTAATTATATGCAAGTTTCTTCCATCCAAAGTTGTTTATCAAGTCATCACAAGGTCTATTAAGCAACAATTTCCGATGTCTTGGCCAACATAGAGAGTAGTACTTCCAGAAGACAAAGACTGATTCTGGTAGCAATTTAAGGTGAAACTCCATCAAGTTAATTATCATTTCATATTGATGTATGTTCATTCAAATGCAAAATATAGTACATAAAGATTATTTGTGTATGATTTATTGTCATAACTGAAGGTTCAGTGGAGACCTGAATATGAAACTGAAATTCATAGAAATTCTCACACTAAAGCATCTCAAAGATTGTATGAGATGTTTAGAGATGCAAGAAATGTAAGAGAAAACCTTTACTGGATTAGGGGGGACATATAGGACTCCTTGCTAGCACGTTGGAATTCTACAGATTATCGCATGTGTTATTTCCCAAAGGAATCGAGCTTCAGAAAAGAGTGGGACTTTACATACAAGTGGATCAATTACCATTTATGAGCACGTCATTTGTATGGTACAAACCTTCATTCCTTTTTGTATCTATTACATATAACTTATGTAATATAAATTTCATCAATATATAACTTCATATTTTGTTACTAAAGGCATAAGAATTGGGACAGGCTGTGCACATTGATGAAGTTTTCAACAAACTCATCTTCGAAAGGAATCTGCCATATTTGTTGATGAAAGGTCTCGGAGGACCCATGTAAGCAAACACTTTTAATATTATTTTCTTTAAACTTTAAACTTGTTCTACTATATCCTTTATTGACTTTGTGCATAATGTTGAACAATAAGAATTTTCAAGTAGACTGTCCAAGGTTGGATCGGAGCAAAGGTTATGTCCTAATGACTTAGAAGACTATCATGATGACGATGACATGATTAAGACACACTGTTGGATTGACGTTGTTGGTGGGAAGAAAAAAGGACAAATCTCTAGGGCAGGATAACTTGTTGCAAATTACACTATGAGAAGATGTACTCTTAAGCATCAACCATCTTCTTCCACCAATGATGAGGAGGTCGTTGTCCAACTCACAAAACGACTAGAAAGACATGACCAAGAATACAAAGATTTGAGAGAAGAGTTTGCTAGTTTCAAAGAACTAGTCATGAGATTGTTGCCTTTGCCTTCACAGCCTTAGTCCAACATCCCTCAGGCCCAAGTACAACCCTTTCCAACAAAGTCACCATAGACCATGTGACATCAGTCCACCCCACACCAGTATATCCACCTTCAGAGCAACAACAACAAAACGATGAACAAGAACAGGTCCATGAAGATGACTATATAGATTATTAGCATATTATTTATGTTTATAAACATATACTTATTACAATGATGTCTTTGTACATATTATTTATGTTTATAAACATATACTTGGTTATGTACCTATGATGTTTGGCTGAATATTATTTATTGAACTTGGCTTTTGTATCTTGTTTTCTTAAAATCTTATGACCAGATGTGATTGTGTGGTTGGAAACCAACAACCTATTACTCTTGAATCTGCCACCGAACGAATAAATCTTTTAGTAATTATCGACGGATACATTTTTCAATAATTATTGACGAATACATTCTTTGGTAATTAATAACAATCATTATCTGTCGGTACTGACAAAGGTTTTATCGACGAATTTAGAGTCGTCGATAATTCATTGAAAAACAATACTTATCAACGAATTTTGGCTATTTATGACGGATTGGTGTCGTGTGTAATTCCCATTATTTTTGTTGAGATTTATTTTTATCTATGTATTTTGTTTTTAATCAAACAAATGTCATGATTTTTATATTGTAACAAATTAAAATGATACTAAATCTATATAACAATCATATAAGTCCATGGATTATAAATTTTAATTGAGACGTTACTTTAATTACAGTTAAAAACTTTCATATGATTAAATGAGTTTTTATCAATAATTAAGAATTCACTTTGATTAAAGATCAAAACATTAATTAGAATTAAATCAAAAAGATACTTTGATTAATTAGTTTTTTACTATATATAAGACATAAAATAATAAACATGATTAAATAGTAATATTTAATTAAGAAGCTATTTCAATTAAATTTGATACAATTACTCTAAAAGGTTTTTCTTTTTTGAGAAGTTATATTGAAAGTAAGGACGCCAATAATTGAGATTGATTAATTTGAAATCTTAGATAAAAAATCAATAACAATAATCTTGATCAATGATGAATATTATTTTGGAAAAACAGTTGAATCAACTTTTTTTTAGTTTTGATTTTATCTTTTTTATCTTTTTCAAATTTTTTTCATTATTATTTTTTATTTAATATTTTTATTTATTTTATTTATTTTATTTATTTTATTTATTTTATTTATCTTTATTTTCTAATATTATTTTTATTTTATTTTACTAACTTTTTATATAAATTTTATAAAATATAATTTATTAAGAATCAATTTTGTATTTATTGAAAAACTATTTTTGAGTTATCTTTTACCCATATTATTATTTTTAGTCTTAACAATTAAATAGCATTAATTTGAATGCTTTAATGACAGGTTATATCTTTCAATGGGATGCTCCTAGTTTTACACTTTGACATTCGTAAGAATATTTCTAAATTATCTCTTTCTACTTTCATTCTCTCTAGTTTACTTTTTGAAAAATTTATCTTGAGACCCGATGCAACCTCGAAACACTAATGGATACATTTCACTACTAATATGTTTTGGTTTGTTGCTTCACATAGGAATAGAGTTTCATCCTCAAATAATAGCATATTTACTTCTATCTTATTTGTCTCCACTTTGACCCTATCTAGCATTTATTTTCTTATTTTATTGTCTTATTATACATGATAGACCTTCAACAACTATCAGGTGTGCTATAGGATTTTCTTATCTTAGACCTTTAGTTGCATTGAATTCCTTCGTGGGATTACCATTAATGAGCACATATATTGATATTGTTGTTGACTCAGTCCTTTATCCATATGATCCATTTTGAAAAAAAATCCAAGTCTATCCCACCTAAGTGAGTCGATCATACTCCTTTTTTGAAATCTACTATGATGATAACACATTTTCTCCTTTTGTATCTTACTTCATCCACAATTTCATTTACAACCAGCACGCCATCTAGAACCCTCTACCCACAGTAAAAGTTGATTGCGACTTATCTATCACCCTACTAAGCCCTTTCTTTAACCTATTTAATAAGACTTTTAACAAGATCTCGCATATGCTTCTAACCAAGAAAATGGGTATGTATTCATCTAGTTGTTGGGTTTCTTTGTAGTAGGTATGAGTGTTACGAATGATGTGAAGCGTTTGGTGATTTTCTTTTGTTGTGGAAGGTATTTGTCACACACTTACTGCTTTCATATAGTTCATTTTCCTCATCTAATTTATCTGACTCAGTTATTTTTTGGATTAGGTTATGCTTTCCTTGGTTCACATCCAAACACCTCTTTATTCCAAACCTTTAAGTCCCTCGTAAGAGATTTTATTTTCTCCTTCAAACTCACCTTACCTCTTTCCTTTATATGTCCTAAAAGTTTTTTATATGCCCTTGAACACACAACCTACTTATCTATGACTTTACTATTTAAGTTCTTGGAGTATAAGAAGTGTTTTCAATTAAACCTAAAGTTCCATGTTGATAATCCCAACCTTTAGCACCAACTTATGCTACTTATCGAAACAAAACTATATTTTAGTTATAAAATAATACTATAAATATTAAAGAAACAATCACTGAAATTTACCCAAAAATATAACTAATTTACATCTGTTTTAAAAGATTTTGCCATTCTTATGGCATGAAATGAGTTGAAAGTGATGTTCCACAGGTCTAGAAATTTATATGTTTATAACTAGAAGTACAAACTATCCACACGTTTCTCCACAAGATAATTGTTTGGTGGATTAACATGAACATTTTCGTCTCAATATGGGGCATCTAGCCATTACAAGAACTCCCCTTTCACGTGCATATATATATATTTGAAGCTTTGGATTAATTTCTTGGTTAGCTCATGCTGCATGACCCTCTTTGCAGTTTCCTTAATCACTCACTACTTAATCCATTCCATTTGATTTGAAAACTCATATCCATGAGATCTTACTTCACCAATTATATTTGATGCTCTTGACCTTAAAAATTGCTTCAATGTCGTCATCATTGCTTTCACATGTGGTTTGGTTAATAGACCTCAAGTTCATACCTCCAAACCCATACTGTTGCACCACAAGCACCGAAGAGCATGAACCCAAAGTATTCGATGCAAGCATGTCCCCCATAACCCCAAGTTCAGGACAATCAGTCCATTCTAACAATTTTGACAGCACCGTAGAGTTCCTTCTTTTTCCATGCCCTAGAACATACAAATCATAGCCCTCCCTTTCCAATTCATCCAGAACCAACGGAATATCATCAGCAGTGTGCACTTCCTTCTCTGAATAAGTTACGGAATGCTCATTGTTCACTGCCATGAGTCTGAACAAACTCATATACTCCTCGTCCAACTCCTTTTCCCTTACACTGTCCAACATAGGGGACAGTATCCCGTTGGCTTCATCATTGATTGTTTCACTTGTATCCACTTCAGCAACCTTTCCAAACAGAAGAATATTTACCATTGAGAGATGAATCCTTTTATGCCTTGCCATTCTCCAAGCAATAGCCAAGGCTTCACGGTCATCAGGCCCTCCAATGAAGACAATGGCAACATACATGTTCATCTCAGACGGTAACCTGTGTCCACGGTCAACCAAGATTCCCACAGAACATGGTGCATAGCGCATCACATTTCTGTTTATCTCTCTGAACACAGGGTTTGTCTCCTCTAGGGCACCCTCCACGCCTGAATGTTTGTGGAACGGAAGGAGAATCAAGGACGTCTGTCTCTCGTCAGCTATGTTGTAGATGTCCTTGTGAATGGTCTCATAGGAGGACACTGCAGCGAGAGTCTCCACGCTAGCGTTGGTGAGCCCTCGTTCTAGTTTGAACTCTGAGAAGATATCTCTGATGCTCTCAGTGTCTGCTTGTGATTGTTGGGAACCACCGCCCTCGTCTATCAGAAAGGCAGTGCCACGTCCTTTCAGCTCAATGAGTTGAAGAGCAAACACGCGTAGATGGGTGGCATTGGCGCAACTGCATGCTTCGAGAATGCTCATCATTCCTGTGGCATGGCGAGGGTTGTGAACGCAGACCATAATTCTGATGTCTGCATCAGCCTTCAAGTTTTGCACAGTCCTCAGCTTGTTTTTCTTAAACTGCTTTCTTGGCTTGTATATGAAGTTGATGGTCGGAGTCACTAGTATGGTCATCACAACACTGGCCACAACCATGATTGTATAGAAATCCCTACTCAAAATCTGAAAATAACATGCACTTCAGTATTATCTTACTGAAAATAATGTGTCTGTGAGTATATATATATATATAGAGAGAGAGAGAGAGAAAGAACATAGACAAATGCTTGTTAAACTATGACTAATACCTGTCTGTCAATTGCAATGTTTAGCATTACTAACGGCAAGATGCCTTTGGTGTTCAAAAGTGCTCCAAGTGCCACACCGTCTCGAAAAGGCATGCCATAGAACCATGCAGTTATTACAGTGCTCACAATCTTAGTGAAGCATGACATGACAATAATTATGATCACGTTAAGAACTTTGTGCAGTTTAAAACTAGAAAAGTCGAATCTTATGCCACAGCCAACAAAGAACAACGGTTCCAGGTACATGGAGACAAGATCATCTGACCTTTCGATCAACATGTCAGAAAATTTTCCACGAGGAAGCATCAATCCATACACCAACGCTCCAACAACGGAATGTGTACCTAGAATTTCAGTCACTTGTGCACAAGCCAAAACACCAACCAGAACATACGATAACTTGTAATTGTCCCACTCATTATTTTCTGTTTCCTTATTCAACAACTTGGTAAGGAATGGGCGCAACACCAAGTAGCAGAAGAGCACAAAGAAAATGGTTAATATCACCGAGAGAAAGGGTCTTTGACTATGACAAGCAAATGGGATGAGCAACACAAACATTGCCCAATTGTAGAAGTCGCTTATTGTGGCTGCAGTTACAGCCAATCTACCTAGCTCTGTATAGAGGATCTTAAGATCAGCAAGAATGTGAGCGAGGACAGGGAAGTTTGTGACACTGAGGACCAAAGCCCAGAATAAATATGCACTAGGTGTGTTGTAAAGTGACATGTCAAGGTTAGGACCCTTGTAGAGAGCTTGAGCCATAGAATATATTGCAGCTCCTAATAACATTGGAATGATGGTGCTAACCATAGCAATGGTTGTGGCCATTCTTCTTGCTAGCAGGATAGCGTCTAGGTTCATCTCCAAGCCAGTTAGGAAGACATTGTAGATGAGACCTAGATGTCCCATGGTCTCTATACCAAGAAGAGCTTTTGGTGGTGCCACAAATGTAAACGCTATCGTTCCTGCCACCAGTTGTGGACATACCAGTAAACCTGCCTAAATCACCAACAAGTATAAAAGATAATACATTTTAATACCCACAAAGTAACTATGAAAAAAAGAATTGAAAGTATTGGAAAGAAAGAAACAAAACAATATTAATTTTGTTCCTAAAAAAGAATGAATGAAAGAAATCGTATTTAAAAATTTGTAAAATAGAGAAATGAGTGCACTTACAAGAAATTCAGCAACGAAATGTGGTTGATTGAAAGGTCTTAGAATGTAGTGTATAATGCGGGTGAGAGCGATCATGCAAAGCAATAGAAAGGTAAATTGTGGAAGATTGAATCTTAATAAGTTTTCACTTTTCCAAACAGGATTGGGATTATCGACGATAAGTTGATACTCTAGGAAGCGTTTTCCAACTTCTGCCATACCTCTATGCTTGTCACTTGTATCTTAAACACCTGTAATGTCAATTACATTTTCTTCCATTTTTTCTTTTCTCCTTCTTCTCTCTTCTTGTTTTGCAAATTATTGACGTATATATTTGTCACCAAAATTATCTATTTGATCCATTAATGATGGAAGGAAGAATAACAAAGGAAATTAGTGGGGGAACCAAAAAATTAAAAACGCAACCATGTCTGAGTTATGTTGTTTTCTTGTCTTCAATAACGAGCAACTGCTTAACTGATTTTCTATTTTTGTTTGTGGCAAGTACTTCACAAATTTTTAATTCATTTCTACCATTTTTTCTACAATGGAAACATCGAAATTAGTGATCATCTTATCCTCATATTTATATAAGAGTTTACCATTTAGAAATATTACTTATATTTTATAAATTAAAAGGGGAATTATGTAAAAACATATGATTTTAGAATCAGAACATTGATAAAAATGATTAGTTCAATGATTCCGATCATTAAAACAACATCATCTTTCAAAACAAATAATATTATCTTATAACTTGTTTTGCTTTAAACAGCTCACTCAATGGAAATAATATGTTGGATGAATAGAAAAGTGTAATTTTTCAAATTAAACAAATAGAAAAATAAAACATGCTTAATTTATTATTAATTAAAATATTTTAATAAAAATTCTTGAGAGAATAAAATATTTATTTACACGAGCACTGCATTCTAACATAACCACTATTCCATTTTATATTCAAATAACACTCTGAGCATTATATTTACAAAGATAACACTTTTATTCTAGGTCAGGTAATTCTGAACTTTAATGGATCACATCAATACTGTAGCATCTTCCACATGCTGTTTTATACTGTAGCTTCTCTCACATGCTGCATTGTCCAGTGCACCGACCAAATGACTTTCTTTGTTTCTTATACCAAATATCTTATTCGTTTTTTGGCAACGTCTTCTTCGTTCAGGATTTGAAAGTTATATACCACTGTGTAACCAAAGTAATGAGTAAGATATCACTCTAGTTTTTAAAAGTAATCATTTTTAACTTTTTGCTTCTGTTTTTATGATCGATATGAAGGTTTCTATGTTTCTTCCATCTAATGTGTTACTCTTTTCGGTGATGGCTTCTTCACTCAAATGTTTTTTATGATGGATGTGAAGGTTTCTATGTTTCTAGGTTTCTATATATTGTTTTGCCCTAGTTTTTGTTCAAATCATTCAAGTTGGTATATTTTTATAATTAGGGTTTCAAATTGTTTTTATGTAAGATCTAAATGTTTGAGCTATTGGTGTTTATGAGGACTAGTGTTTGAAACATTTTTTAACTTTATTGATTTGTTTTTTGTGTAAATCTGAATTTCTTTTCATTCTTCTTGCAAATCTGTTAATGTTTTGGCCAATGCCACGATTTGGTAAGATATGAGTGTTTGGCTTTTTTTTTAACACATTGAAGTTACACTTTTCTTTTTCAGTTTACAATATTTTCAATTAAAAATATGAATTTGAATTATTTGATTAGTTTATTGTTTTACTATTTGGTTTTTAATTTTGAAATTATTATAGGAAACTATTGTTAAAAAAAAATATAATTTTCACAAATATTCAATTCGAAATAAACAAAGTTGTCATATGCTTTTATCATTAATTATTTTTCAAAGATGAAAAATAAATTAATTTACAGTATGTAATAATACACTCATGTCTCTATTTTTCTAACACTACTAATTCTTTTAAGATAATTATGTATATATAAAAGGAAATTCGATTTTAAAGTTCATGTTTCAATGTTTAAATAAAATACTATTTGCATAATTTATCATTTCATATTTGAATGATGTAATTATATAATTATTTAATTATGTAATGTGATTTTTATATAATTATTAAATTTCTTATTTATAGTGTTGGAAGTTCATATCAATTAATAAGACTAATTTAGAATATGTAATCTTACAATTTTGTGGATTGAGTTAAACTTAAAGTTAATATTAAAATTAGTATTAGATTGTATTTTTCAGTTATATACTATATTTTTCAATTATTATATCATATTTTTCAATTATTATACTATATTGTTGTTGTAAATTTTAAATATTTGTGAGTTTTGAAGGGTCACATTTGTTGACCTCGGTTTCCAATATTCTTTAAATGTTAAATGATGTTCTGAGATTTTAGATCTAAAACCTGTTTAATTCCTCTATAACAATTTTTATCCACTTTAATAGTTACTTATAGAAAAATGTGTTGCATCCTTAATACATCGGGGCAATTGAATTTTTAGAGCTTATGTTCTTCCATATGTTCGCATACCCCCATGACAAATTGAAAAAAGCAAAAAAGAAAAAAGATATATATATATATATATATATATATATATATAATATTAAATAGAAAAACAAATATTTATAATATAATAAAGGTGATTTATAATGATTTAATATCTATAAATATAAAGATTACTAATTAAATATTCTAATAAATCAGTGAATATAACCATTATAATTAATATTATTTATGATTTCAACAAAAAATCTCTTAATAGCCACGACTAAAAACTAACAATTCAAAAATTATAATTGTTTTTTGTTTTAATTAAACTAAGTTTTTTTTTTCTTTTTTAGATATAATATGTAATTCAAAATAACAAAACTAAAATAAATATAAATAATCCCCCGCGATGTCATGCAAAGCCCATAAGATAAATTAGTTCATGGAAAATGATATTTTAACTTTTTTTAATTACTTTTTTATAATTGATTATGTGTTATTGTTTTATTGATTTGTATATTTAAAATCAATCACAAGCTATTAGATAAAGCAATTATAAAAAAATTGTCAAAAAAATTGTTAAAATTTTTTCCTTAGTTTATATTTTTAATTTCGGGGCAAGTTAGCCCGACACACTTTTTGTAAATCCAAAACCAAGATGGTGCAGATGGTTTACTTTTTGTAAATCCAACGTGGCTCAAACCAAGATGGGCAGATCGTTTCGCATTACCACCTTTATCTTATAACAAAATTTTGAATGTATGAGTTTTCTAAATCAGTGTTAAACTTTTTTTAATTTATTGGTTTAGTAATACTTATTATATATTCTATTATAAATTGTTTGTGACTTATGTTCAATGTGTACTTTTTATATTGAACTCTTTCGCAAATTAGTTAACAATTTTGAAGTTAGTTTTTGTATTGCTGAATTAAATATATTTTATATTTTAAATATATTTAGCAATCCTTACTGTAAATCTATTTTATTTATGTATATCATATATAAAGTACATTTAGTAATTTAGTAATACTTATTATTTATATTTATAAATGTTTATATTATTAAATTATCATATATTAATTCAGTTTAGTTATTAAAAGTCTGATGTTTTAAAATTATATTAAAATTTTGTATAATCTTTCCAAATCATTAAATTAGTTGTTTTCTATTGGAAATTGAAAAGTTTTATCAATTTCACAATGTTATGTTATTTACGAATTGTTGTCATCGCTTGAGAAATAAAACTGTTATTATTTCCGTGTAAATAAAAACATTTCATTTAAAGCTTTCATATTACTGTATATAAAGAAATATGCAAGTTCCATTCCATGTTGTTAAACTTTAACCGTTGATTCACAAATCATTGATTCATTTCTCGGTTATACGGTCAAGAAATTATTGTCAAGCAACCAATTTGGTGAGATTTTTGTCCTACTTTTATTTATTAAATTTCATATTTAATTTATTTATATTTATTTTAGTGTTTTAGTCACTCAAATTCATAATTTTTGTAGGATAAGTCATACGATCTAATAAGGAAATAAAATGCATAGTGTTAATAAAAAATTGTCCGCAAAAAAATTAATCAAGATTGACCGTGGATGAAAGGATTGTTCTCTTTCCATGGATTACATGAAGGTTACATCATTTATTTTTAAGCTAACATGGAAGCAAGGAAAAACAACATAAAAGTTACTCTTATTAGGTAAATATCTATTTATTTTAGTCCCTTTGGAAACAACTTTCTTAAGCAAGAACAAAAACAATTTAAGCGAGAATAATATGTGATTCATCTTTATATGATAAGTTTCTTTCTTTTTTGTGTGTTTTATTGTAAGGTTTACATGGACACGTAAAGTTTATATAAAACATATAAGTTTAAACCCTTGGGTGATCCTCATATTTGTTGAAGAATCTCAAATGGATTCTCTTGTTGAAAACGGTCTCAATTGGGTCCTAAATTTTGAAAAATCATAACAATTAAGTCATTTTCGTTAAGTGGTGATAGACGATGTCAAGAGATGTTGAGCTGTATTTTTTTTAGAGCAAGTGTCATTGTGTATTAATTAACTGGCTAATGTGTTTTTGTAATCATGATTTTCACGTGGAGGCTAAAATTATTATGGTTGCCTTAACATTTAGAGAGGTCCTTGAGGTAGAATTTGTCATTGTTCTTCGTCTTGAGAAAGAAGATGTTGTGGAAGGAAGAACTACAACACTGTTCAGTTGAGGAATCTCTCGTTCGTCTTCGTCTTGCACATGCAACAGTTGGGGCATTCAACACAGTAGTGGCAATGCAAGGAGGTTGGGTGTAACTTCAGCATCACCATCACCCTCCTCCATTTCTCTTGCAATTTCAGCATCACCATCACCCTCCTCCATTTCTCTTGCAACTTCTCCATCAGCATCAGCATCCTCCATTTCTCTTGCCACTTCAGCATCACCATCACCCTCCTCCATTTCTCTTGCAACTTCACCATCAACAACAGCATCCTCCATTTCTCTTGCAACTTCACCATCAACATCAACATCACCCCAATCAATCATTTCCATTCTTTGTGGTTCCATGATTTTATGAACCACATATAGATGAACTTCACCATTTAATATGCAATGTTAAGAATATGCATTGCACCACGGTCATCAGTCAATAGTTCTAACCTATATGCGAGCACTGACTAACCTCCTAAAGAGTACCAAAGCTCTTTCACATCTATATGTTCTAAGTCTTTGACTGAAGCTAAGATGCCAAAATAGCTCCACGTGTCTGGATCATAAGACCATTCAAAGTGTCAAGTATGGTGGACTAGTGCTTTAATACGTTCATCATCCATTTTATATTATATATATCGCACAAAGTCTTTGTACTTGTACATTATGGGAGGAAAATATTACTACTATTACACTCCATACCACTCAAACACGCAAATGGGGGAGTGATAGGCTGTCGTTGAAGCTATCAAATTAATACTACTTTTCAAGGCAACTTCAGTATTGCCAAGTAGTATTCAAGAAGGTAGATAGGGCTAAAGTAACCCTGAGTCGTCTCCCAACGAACACGGAATTGCTTTTGAATATCTGACTCTTATGCTATGCAATGCTTATGAATAAAAATGATGTTTGGAGAATGTTTAAAGAACAAATAATAAACTTAAAAACAGTTATGATTAAATAGGCTAATTCTACTGCTTTTCCAAGATAGATTCATCATCGGTTATTCACGGATAATTGTTCAATTGATTATTGTTTAAGTTTCAAATTAATTAAAGTACATTCTTAATTAATTTGAGGGCGATCATGCATTTAACCAAAGTAAATTCTCAATCAAATGCAAAACCTTTCTAGATTATTCACAATAAATTCAACTAAAGTACATTCTCAATCAAATTCTATTGTGTTTAATCATGTCTATTCTTAAATCTCCTAACCAAGTTAAAAGTTAATCAATCAAAGTAAATTCTCAATTGATTATAGTTGAAATTATTACTACCAACCAAAGTACATTCTCAATTGATAGTAAAAACCATTTAATCATATGAAAGTTCCTAAATTAAATCAAAGTAGATTTTCAATTTAAACCTAGAAACCCTAAAACTCATATAATCAATATGCATGTAGATTCAAACATATTATGATGCAAAAATATTTGCTTTTAACAAGATAGAGAGATGAAAGACATAGAGAGAACAACTTAAATCAATAACCAAAGTAAACAATTGCATTAACTGAACGTAACCTCAGAATCCGTCATGGAATTACAACAGAATAGCCCTAGATGCTTAGCTCTCCATGAATGGAGTTGAATACAAGATGAAAGAAAAGTGAGAGGAGTATGAGAGAATGAATCAAGTGAAGTCCTCTGGGTCTCTTTAAATAGGGCTTGATTGGGCTTGGACTCTGAATAGTTTGTTGATAAGATATTTTCTGTTGATATATTATATCTTTCAAATATTCATTAGATTAAATCAGTTTTAAAGAATATTTGATAGATATTAACTTAATTATCTTATATCCTATATCTTCCAAATAACTAAAATATTTAGATAATGATAAAATTATTTGGAAGATATTTTCTGTTGATATTCCCAAATTAAATTCAACAACTGAATTTTATCTTTTAGATTTTCTGACTTTCCAAAATTGCACAAATGCCCTGAAATTTCTTCTATCTGCACTTTAGCCCGTTCTGAATTTTCCAAATAAAATCTGATTTTGGGCCTTGAATTGCCATTTGGACCAATAAAACTTATATTCTCAGCTGCACAAATAAACATTAGAACATCCAAGAATAATTTATGCGCTAAAACTCACTTTTTACGTCTCTTTATTTCCCAAACCCAACAATTCCAATCATCACAAATTCACTTAAAATCAACCATTTAAGCACAATTATCCCATCAAAAATTTGAATTTTAAAGCATAAATGTGGGCATAAATATGCACTCATCAGGGAGCAAACTAACATCTCCACCAACGAAACACTCAGACAAGGGACCACTGCTTCTAAACAATTGAAAAAGAAATAGGGACCACAACATCTACAGTTCTACACATTTCAAAAGGCAATATTGGGACCACGCCGCATAAAACACCGCATAAATAATCATACCACAATGAAAAAACCTATTTCTCATTACTCATCCCTAAAACGAAAACGCAATACAAAACGAAGCACGAAAGCAAAACACTAAACAAAGCACGAAAGCAAACTGACCTTAATTGTCGTGAACGTTCGGTTCATCAAGGCTGAGGTGATTGGCTTTGTCTTCTCTCCGATTCGAATTCAAATGTCTTCACGCGGTTTGCTCGTCTCATGTTTGCATTCAAATCCCTAATTCCCTTTTCAAATCCCTCTTTCTCTAACCCTATTTAGTTGAGAAAGCCCTAATATGAAGTGCATAAAATCCCTAATCTAACATTTTAACTATAATGACCAATTACATTTTGTCATGTCAAAATCCCTTAATTTATTTACTATGCAACACATCAGCGTCTCTTGACGCCGTCTGTCACCACTTAACGAAAAAGGTTTAATTGTTACGATTTTTTCAAAATTTAGGACTCAATTGAGACTGTTTTCCACAAGAGAACTCACTTGAGATTCCTCAAGTTTAAACCAAACATATATTATGTCATGTCTTAATTTTGTTATTTTCGTTATAGTTTGTTTTTTTATATTACTTCTACAATCTTGAACATTGATGTTAAATGTCAGGTAAATAGTCAAATTAAAGAAAGCAATATTTTAAAATAAATTAATCTATTGCATGTACTCAAATACAAAACCTAAATATAGTTCGAAATTAATAAATGAGAATATTATGACATTATATTAATTTGTAAAATTGTTCTAAACTTTGAAATTAGAACATTCATAAATTTCATAAATTAATACATGAACTTATTAAAATCATAATATTTTAAATGGAAGTCATGGTATATTTTATTTATGTATAGTCTATTCTTTATATTTTATATTTTTTAGAGGATTTTATCATTGACATTTTCTTTCTCATCGTCTAGTCTTTGTATTTTAGATTATTTATTCTTTATATTTTGTTTGGATCGTTTAACTATTATATTGTTAGATTATCGACTTCTTACATTTTTCTTTCATAGTCTAACTTTTATATTTTTAAAAATATATATTATTTATTTAATCAACCTCTAAACCTCTTAAAATATAAGTACTAATCTAAAAAATTAATCTCACACATAAAAGTAAACACCACCCGTGCCTACGCATGTGTTTGTGACTAATTCATTAACATATACAATTTGAATTAAAGTGAGTAAATAACTTAGGTATTAAATTATCGTGGATAAACAAGTTAGAAAACTACAAGTGAGTAGTATTTATTTATTGACTGTAATGACATATTAGAAAACTTTAACATAATTAATTATGGGAAGTTGGTCCTTTAAGATCAGGGTTCTATGAATACTAATTTCTTGTGAAAGTGTAACTACAAGAACGTTTTCTTTGTTGACATTCTTTGTGAATATCAATTTTAATTCTAATTCGTGATGACTTTGGACAACCTCTGGAACTTCTTCTTGTTGCTAGATTGGGGTAGAGTTTTGGGCCTTGATGGGTTAGTCAATAATTTTCATGTCTAAACTCTCTGAATAAATATCAGAAACGTTGTTCACTACATCCAACCAATACATAAGATTGATATACATGTCAAAGTAATGGTGAGCATGTTTGCACGCAACAAGAACATGAGAACTTGGAAGGTGAAATTTTGGAACTTCCCACAATCGCACCACCCTTCATCTAGTTATAATGACAAATTTTCTAGCGAGTCATCATAGAAGAACAACAGCGGAAGCCTATGTGCATTGTGGAAGTGCATGGAGTCACATCTGCATATCAGTAAATGCATTGTGGAAAGAGAAGAGAAACAACCCAAAAAAGCGTACAGGAAGGAAATAGAGTAAGAGAGTCGTACAACCCTTTTTGTGTTATTTGAATCGGTGTTATTGTACAATATAGAGAAGGATTATATAGGGGGAGAGAAGAAATAGAAAAAGAAAATACAGAGGAAGAAGAAAAAAAATAGAACAGAAACAAAAATGGTGTGGTGCACGTGGTATTAATGAGAAGCAGTGGTATTAATCAGTTTCATAAAAAATAACATTTCTAGATATTTTAATATCATGTTTGTCAAAATCATAAGTTATGTAACCTTTGGTAGTAGGATGGATCCCAAGAAAGAGACTAGGCTCATAAGTTATGTAACCTTTGGTAGTAGGATGGATCCCAAAAAAGAGACTAGGCTTGGCATAAGCATCAAGTTTCTTCCTATTAGCTTGAAGGGTGATGACATAGCATAGGCAACCAAACACTTTGAGTCTACTAATATCAAAATCTTTTTGATACAACCTGTCATAAGGGGAACTATTTTGCAGAAAAGGTGTAGGCATGATATTAATAAGGAGAGTAGCATAATTGAGAGCATAACTGAATAGAAATGTTAGAGTGGAAAATTAAAGCTCTAGTGACATTTAGAAGATGTTGATGTTTCCTTTCAGCAACACCATTTTATTGGGGTGTTTCATTACAGGATGTTTGATGAACTATGTCATCAGTCTTACAGTAATCATGCATATTAAATTAACTGCCATTGTCAAACCTAATGACCTTTATGGTAGTTTTAAAATGGTTTTCAACATATGAAATGAAATGAATTAGATGTTTGTGAGTTTTAGATTTAGTTTTCATCAAATGTACCCAAGTATATCGAGTATGATCATCAATAATGGTTAAAAAATATCTATGAGAATGTAAAGAAGCAATAGAGTAAGGTCCTCAAATATCAACATGTATAACATTAAAATGATGTAAAGCATATGAAGTATTGGGAGGAAAAGGGAGACGCTTTTGTTTAGCAACATGATAAGCATTGCAGTTATCAGTTCTAAAGTCAAAACAATGGTATTTTTGTTTTAAAATATCTAAACATTTATCAGACATATGAGCCAAGCAATTATGACAAAGATTATTACATCCAACTTTACATATTTGGTGATTATCTACAGAGTTGAAAGAGTGTCGCTTGATGTTGTTGTAGTCACGAAATATGTATAAACCAGCATGAGAATTAACTGAACCAATCTTCTTGTTTGTTGTCATATCCTGAATAGAAAAAATGGTATTAGTAAAGGTAAGGCATATATGATTGTGTGCAGCCAATTTAGATATAGAGATAAGATTATAACAAAAGTCTGGAATGAAAAGGACGTCTTTTAGAATGATTGTCACAAATCTGAATAGCTCCTTTATGAGTAGCTTTTGTTTACATGCCATTAGGTAAATTAATAGTAATTGAGGTAATCTTTTCATAGGATTGTAGATGATTATGAGAACAGACATTATGATCTGCTGCACTAGAATCTAAAATCCAAGGGACACTACCTTTGTCTTTGTGTGAATCAAGACCAAGAATGGTTTTACCTGTAGTAGTGGAGGTAGAGACTATAGAACTGATTTGGTTAGTGGATGCAGACCCTGTATCATTGGTGGGTTTGATAAGAGCCATAAAACCTTGATATTGTTGTTGTGCTAGCCGAACTTCATGATCAGGAGCATCTTCTTGACTCTCAATTTTGGTTTCTTGGTTTTTGGACATGAAGCTTTTTCCATTGTGAAGTCTGTGACCAGGAAGGAAACCCATGTTTTCTGTAGCAAACCTCAATGGTGTGGCTAGTTTTACCATAGTGAGAGCATGCCTTACGATTGCCATAATTCTTGTTGGTAGGGAAACCATTTTTCTTGAAACAAACAGATTCAGTGTGCCCATTTTTACCATAATATGAACATCAAACAGAATGAACAACAGCCATACTTTTGGTTTCTAGAGCATTAAGAAAGGTGTTATTCATAACTTGTCTTTCTTGTTGCACAACATATGAGAAAATCTTGGAAATAGAGTGCATGGGATCCATTAGAAGGACATGAGATTGAATGTTACCATATTGCTCATTTAAGCCTTGAAGAAATTGCAGACCATGATCCTCATGCTTTATTTGGGTAATAATCATAGTCTTTGTGCAAGAACATGGTATTCCACACGAGCAAGCCGGTTCAAGACAAAAATTTTCAAGTTCATCCCATATGATACGAGGCTTAACGAAGAATTTTGTGACAGTATTATCTCCTTCACGCAAGCAAGCTGCTTCATTTTGCAATGCAGATATGCATAGAAGATCTCCCTGAAAAAAAACTGGATTTGAGGTCATCCTATATGGCTTGAGCGTTGTCCATCCAAAGAATGTTGTGTCGTATTTCAAGTGAAACAGAGTGGACAAGCCAAGAGACCACCATATTGTTGCACCTCTTCCAAGCATTATGAGTAACGTCCTCCTTGTGCGCAGTCCCATAAACAAACTCGACCTTGTTCTTAGCACTTAAGGAAGTAAACATGGATTTGCTTCAGGCATAAGAATTATTTGATTCAAGAAGTGGAGACACAAGAGAAATGGTTGGGCTTTCACCAGGATAGAGATAAAGAAAACTAGAAAAACTATTATAATCTTCTGACATTGTGCAAGAAACTGTGAAAGAAAGGAAAAAAAAATAAAGAAAAAAAGATTAGGGTTGGCGCAACAAAGCTCTTCAAAGAAGAGCTCTGATACCATCATAGAAGAACAACAACAGAAGCCTCTGTGCATTGTGGAAGTGCACGGAGTCGCTTCTGCATATCAGCAAATGCATTGTGGAAAGAGAAGAGAAACAACCCAAAAAAGCGTACAGGAAGGAAATAGAGTAAGAGAGTTGTATAACCCTTTTTGTGTTATTTGAATCAGTGTTATTGTACAATACATAGAAGGATTATATAGGGAGAGAGAAGAAATAGAAAAAGAAACCATAAAGGAAGAAAAGAAAAATAGAACAGAAACAAAAACGGTGCGGTGCATGTGATATTAATGAGAAGCAATGTTATGTGGTGTTTTTAGAAGTGTTCTGACAAGTCAAAGTTCTTTAAGATTGATCATCTCCACACCAAAAATCTTGTATTACTTTTATCAAATTCAAGAACATTGTGAGTGTTTGATCTTATATGAGAATCTTGTAACACCTTTAGTGCAACTTCTAAACGGACATGGCTAACATTAATCATTGAAATGATTTACCTCCTTTTCTAATGAAGAATTTATTGCATATTGTGTATGTGGCCATGATCATGGAGGATATTAATAAATTCTTTGTTTTCTTAAGTATTGAATTTATGGATGTTAAGTTAGTCACAAAGTGATCCTATATTGATAGTTTGTTATTAGCTAAATCATTGTATAGGTTGCATATTGAAGTAAAAAAAGTTAATATAAAATAGAAAACTTATTATAGAAAAGAAAATTGTTATTTTAAAAGAAAAGTGTTTACCATATTGATAAAATCCTATTTTAGAGTTGCATTCTTGAATTTTCTTATAGTTATGAAGTTTTCTTACAGTTATTTGGATGATTTTGGAAATCTTATTATGTTTTTTTCTACTATTTTTCAAATTAAGGAGTTAGTTATGTACGGTTGAAAATAAATCTATGAATTATATGAATAATATTGTCTCTGACTTTTTGTTCTGCAAATTTTTAGTATTTAAACTAGAGAAAGTAGGTGGTTTCATTTATGGATATGACAAATTACATCTACTAATTAGATGAATATTGATGGTACATCTATAAATTGTCTTAATTTATCATCATGTGCTATTATTTTTAGAGAAAATTAGAATGAATATAAAGATAATTTTAATGTCGAGTTTACAAAGATCGTTTATTCTTTCATCCACAAGCTTGAAACTTTAAAAAACTTTAATTAGAAAATAATTCTTTTAGTTTATCATGATTTTTTTATCAACAAATGGTTCATTAGAATCTAGAACAAGACAACGTCAGTGCTTACAAGTTTCTTATAATTTTTATAAATAAAATTATTGTGTTAACAAGTTAAGCTAATTTAACTTTGATTGATAGAAAACAATATAAACTTTTTACTTTTTTACCTTTCTATATTTATTTAGATTTTTTTTCTTAATAAATATAATTGATCTATATTTAGTAAAATTTAATTTTTATCATGATCTATATTTAACCTTGTCGTTAATTGGACTGGACAGCGTTAAATTTGTTGTCTCGTGGCATGCTAACTATGCAATGATTAAGCACGTGACAGTGGAACTTCACACTCCTCTCTGGTGGGTGGTCGACCTGGAGTTCGGCCACTCGACCTTGTAGTGGATCGACCTAGTGGGTGGTCGACTTGGGGTTCGGTCACTCGATCTAATGGTCAAGTTTGGTCACTCGGTCTGGTGGTACCAAGAGACCGACCACCAGACCGAGTGATCGAACTCCAGACCGACCACCCACCAGGCCCACTGACCACTAGAACGAGTGACCGACCGACCACTAGACTGAGTGTCCTTATTTGTATTTAAAACTTAAAATAAAATAAATTCCACCACATTGTGTCACATCACTAAAAATTACATCGTCAGAAGACCAAGACACAAATTTTAATATTGTCCACAACAATTAACGATACGAGCATTATTGACTTAATTTTACATAAACAGAAACCCAATTGAGCACTTTCAAAATACAAATGACACGAATTTGCGGGACCTCCAAAATGATTAAATCTTTATTTTATTTTATTTTATTTTATTTTTAATAACTTTTCATTTATTTTTTTTAATAATTTTTCGTGTGATAAAAAATGATTTATGTGCTTTAAAACGTCATTTACGCGTAATAATAGCATCCATCACCGCATTTGGAACGCAGGGTGAAAAGGGAACAAGAACAGGCAATCACAATACAAATACCTTGAATCCTGATATGAAGCCCGGTATCGAACCATTTATTTTGAACCAAATAATAACGTCAGATTCACTGTTTCACTACCAGCATCTACAGTCAAATTTGAAATCAGATTCTCAAGTACAAAGAAAATCAAACGAATATTACCAACAAGCTTTCTACACAAGCTTTCCAGAATAAATGAGATCACGATTTTAGTTCACAGCTTAATCAATATTCTAGATTAAAAAAATATAAATTGCTCAACTTCATATTTCAGGGATACCAAAATAGTACTTGAGTTTCTCTTACCAGCAACCCATACCCAAACTTTTGGTGGGACAATTTCCTAAAGCTTTGCCGTCAACCCACTCGGAATTGGCTTCGAAGAACCATTATCCTTAATTTCATTATCTTTAGAATCCATTTCACATGTATTAGGTGGGACGTCTACTGCAGGGGAACAATTGAAGAATCCATGAGGCTGCACAAAAGGGAGCTTTGTAGGTCAGACTAATGGAAAACTTCTAGATGCAATGAAAATATGTAGCATGAACAAACCAATAAGATCAACACTCCAAAAAATCAATGACAAAAAACGCATTGATGGTCTTAAAATTAGTAGTCATTTGATGGAAAAGATGTGGTCCAGTGAGCATTTAACACAAAATGATACCAAATAAAAATTTACTGATATTACAGTGCCGTTCAAAGTTCTCTGGATTCAAGCACTAACATTTGAAAGTAAAAAAATAAAAATAAAAAAAGGATCAACAAACCACCACATAAAGTTCTCGACAGAAGTCATATAAACAACCAACTGAATCAAGTAATTACCGTGAGCATAAAACCAATGTGCTCTACTGGCATAACCGGCCAGTCTTCCAAACGGGGAACATGTGTGATTCCAAATACATACCTGAAAATAACAGTTAGTCTGAAGAAAATAAGACGAGGGTGGAACGTTCAAGTAAAAGGGAAAAAGAATATGAAGAAACTAATTTTTGACGTTTCAATAAAACAATAGATAAAAAACTGAACAGGCTATTGCTTGATGCAGTTACACACTTCAACATACCACTTTTACTAATTTAGCATTACAAATTTTGTTAAACTGAATACTTTCATGAAGTCCAGTAGGAGTGTGGAAAAAAGTGGGAAGGGTTACCAAAGAACTATATTAGTTTCTTCCAAAGATCGGTTCTGCTTAACCCATGTAGCTAGTCCTTCACTAACACGCGGATTTTGATTTGGAAATTCTCCTCCAGGAAACATCTCATTACGTGAATATGTTGTTACCCAGAAATTATGTTTCAAGAAAGCAGCTCTTCTTAAAAACTTGGCTTCCGAACCTGCCAACGGTAAGCAGTTTGAGCCAGGTACCAGCTTGTATCCCGTCAACTGGCCAGTTCTATTGCATGTTCTAGTGTTCCTTACCTGAAGAATTATTAAAATATTATCAGGTCTCGATCAAAACCCAAAAAGTCAAAAACAGTTAGAACCATGTTCGAATATAACATACAAAGACCTGCTTTTAAATGAAAGTTGGACGCAAGATGCCAACCCACAATAAGTAAACATTTTCGGGTGATAAAACCTAGAATTTTCAGCACAAGGTACAAAAGACACCGATTTGAAATTGTTTTCTTCCATAAGAAACCAATAAAAAAATTTAACAGACACTTATATGATATGATTGTATAGGCTGTGTAACAGCAATTTCTCATCATTGCAATCAAGTATTCAACAGTTTGACAAAATACAAAATTACCAATGTGGAGAAATCATATTCCAGAAGAAACCAATCAAATTACGAACAGTTTAACACCGATATTCAGAAGTTTGCTATAAAACCCACAGAAGACTTACAATCCAATGTCGAGCAGTCAAAGAATTACAATCTCGCATGGCTTCCAATTCAGATCTAAGCAAAGTCTCTTCAGCATAGAAAGCATTGTTATGAACATTATTCTCACCTGGTTCCTCAATTTTCATATTGACCTCCACAACCTACCAAACATCTTGAAAGAGTAAGAGTGTGTGCGTAGAAAATAATTTGATAAATAGTTTATTGGAGTAAGAGAAAGCTGTTCACAAGTAAAATTACAAATAAATCACGAAAGTATCCAATTCTGTTATTTCCACGTTAAAATAACAGTAAAATAGGCTTCTGAATACCTAAGGAACGGACGAGAGATATCACAAACTTGCAACTTCGGGCTGGGATGAAATAAAAAATTAGGAAGTTGACATAAATCATGGTGAAAAAGTGGAGCACTTAATGAGTTTTGTGTATAAATGTTGACGAGTTCAATCTAAAATTATAATCAATAATCCTTTAAGATGAAACATTATTGGAGAAAATATGCTTTAAAGGTCTTCAGATATTTCTGCAGGATGAGAACTTACTGAGACTAGGACTATCGCAATGACCACTTTACTCATGTTTTAATCAAAATAGGTATGCAATGACCACTTAAATTGATTCATCTAGCACTTAAAAAGTACAAAGGATAAAATAGAAGTTAATTCTATTATAAATTAATGTTTATTAACAGAGTCATAAAATGATAAAGCATAACCTAGTTGGGGGGTTCGTAATACGGTTTGGTGCGGTTTGTTTTGAACATTAAAAAAAGAAAAGAAAAAAAAACACCGAACCAAACCAAACCAATTTTTTAATTTGATTTAGATCGGTTTTGCGGCTTTATAATATAATTTAGTATATGTATTTAGTCTTAATCTTTTTTAAACAATGGCTTAATCTTATATGATAATGAACAATTTCATTCTTTAGTCAACTATAATTAAATATTTGTTTTTTCAACATTACACTATACTTTTACAACCAAGGAAAAAACAAAACACAAATGTGTTTATGTTGTATCTATACATTGTGGCATAAATACTACATAATCCCTAGAATCTACCTCTCATAAGCCTAATAAATCTGCTGTACACGTCTATACAATATTGCAAGAAATTCAAAACATAAACATCAATCTTAGTATACGGATTGCTTTTCTAATAATTTCTCTTTTTGGCTTTAGCACTTTTCTCCCTCAAAACTAATAATGTAACATTCACACCATCAAGTAAACTCTTCCTCCACCTCATTCATGTGTTAAACATATTATTTTATAAGTATGAACCAAGTTAGGTACATTAACTTTTCGTCTCATATACGTATTCTCTAGTATATAATTGAAATAATAATTAATATAGTAATATTTAAATAATTGATTTTGGTTCAATTTGTCTTTTTTCAGTTCTGAATTCAAAAATTTTCGATTTTTATTGGTTATCAATTTTTTGGATTGGTTACGGTTATTTTTTTGGTTCGGTAACCTCGTAAAGTAAAATTTAGTAACTAAATGCAAATTACCTGATTCAAAGCTTCACCTGGTTTAGAATCAACAGACATGTCCATACGAGCAACAAAAAAGTGTTGATGAACTGGTGCATATAGACCAGGTGCAATCATGGTTCCATATTTTCTAAACTCTCCAGGCAGCAAGGCCCCTAGGCTAAGAATTCCAGTAAGCTTGACTTCAGCTTCAATCCTTCCATCCTGAAAAAACACACACCACCATTTTCCAGAGTTAAATATCATACGACGGCAATATAAAAATAATGCATGAAAAAGTAAACCAAAATTTGAAGCTGAAAGTTCCTTCAACCAAAAATACAAAGGATAAACAGATGAGGAGTCTTTCAATAATATAAAAGGGTGATCAGATACTGATGCTTGTGAATTTAACAATAATTAAATTTATCTTAAAATGGCATTGATGTATGCTAATTTATCTTAAAAGGATATGAAACCCACTTGCCTGATAAAAGTGCCAAAAAAATCCATACTCATAGTTAGCCACGGTACACATGAAAGATGCAGTAAGTCTCCTAGATCTTCGGACTTCTGCTAAGCCAGTTCTCCAGTCTTGATGCTTCCAGAGAATTCCGTGATCCTCTTCATGTAAACATACACAGTTTTCAATTGTTTCCACCCCACCGGTGAAATTAGTGAAGTGAGCATCAAAATACTTGATGTAGCCCAAACAATCACATCCCTGTAACAACAAACATTGAGCTCAGACTATAAGTCCCATTCACGGAGAACAATGTCAGATTAGAAGAAGCAAGAGGACATATATGATATTCTAAAAACCTTCTTGAGGGAATGTGCATTTTTTCCCAAGCCATCTTCCCCAGCATCAAAAGCATTTTTCCGATAATGTGGGTCGTTGGGATCTCCATACGGAACAACCATCTCCACAAAACTCAGCCTATGAGCAACAGGCCTTCGCCCATGACTACCATCAACATATGCAACAGAATATATAACCAAACCTTCTTTGGGTGTGAATCCAATACGAAAATTCCACTGTTAACAAATGAACAAGAAAGGCAAGTTATATATATCAAGTTTCAAATTATAGTTTCAATGAATCAACTCTTTTGACATTTCCAGTGACAAATTCAAAAAAAGTAACCTAACATCTACCTTCTGCCATTCAACAAAATATCCATTGACACGGAAGCTTGGACCTTCAGGCTGAATAATTTGCAACGGTTTTACGTCACTTCTATCAGAGCCACCTCTGGTTTCACCCGGAGTATAATTCCTCAAGGGATCAACTGGTGGAAGGGGAACAAGTTTACGATCTTCAAACTCTATCACCACCATGTTTTGCATATCAACAAGAACATAGATGCCCTCAACTGGGCGGGCATAGCCATTTTCCATGGGGCAGTCACTCTCAGATTGGCAAAATATGAGGGGTTTAGCAAGTCTTCTCCCAGGCGCATCTGCTTCACTATAATAACCAACACACCTGCGACAGGGTTATGCAGAACAAAAGTTTCAATACAAGTAATGCAAAGGGAACGAATAATAATGTCTCCAGACAAGAGATCCATCAACAATGAATATCCAACTAAAATTACCAGGGATCGACCATTACAAGGTCCATGTCTTCAATACCCCTTTTCTTCATAGCCTCAATAAATGGGGGAAAACTTTTGACTACAGCCTCACATTCTGCATATTCCTCAGCATCCTGAATATAGAGAGAATTTTAAGGAATTGAGGTTTGTAGAATATTAAAACTGCAGCAGCTTGAAAATGTTGGACATATGCGCAGAGATAAATCACTTCACAGCTTTTCAAAACTTTACACTTCTAATTATCTTGAATAACAAAACTTGGACATCCAATTTCAGATTTAAACTTTACCGATACACTAAATCAATCACTGTTATTTCCCACTGATGGCAACGGGGCGACATGCAGTTTTGACCATTTAATTTGTAGTTTGTTGGATTGAAAAAACCAATACGTGAAAGATATAAGTAGAGCAAGCATAGATTGAAAAATCTTTAGATTAAATTCTTTTTGTGATCAATACAGACAACCCAAAAAAATAGTGACAAATATGTAGAAACACTAAACAAATTATTTTGGTTAAATTTAATTTTTTAATCAGGTTTGTTATTCACTATTCATAAAGGAAACTGTCATAGTCTCATTCATAAGTAAAAGCAAGCCAACTAACTATAGAGAAAGCTATCAACACATTCAGTGACCGGTTCCAAAAATGTCTGCCAAAATCTAAACCATCATTAAGGGGTAAAATTATTTAAAAACAATAAAGTACCACACGATGGTTAGAAAAGGAATCAGAAGTCATAAGGTAAAGACCAACATACCATTGGAGGCTGAACATCAGGAACAATATGTGATGAAATTACTTTTCCTCGGTGATGACCACCTCGAGTTACAGCATGTACTTGTGACAACTCAACAATCCATATACTAGTCAAGTTAGATTTCTTATTGTAAACAACAAGTCTAGCACATCTTGGAGGGAGTTTAGTTGGAATTAAAGGTCCTCCTCTAGTTCTGGGCAGTAATGATGGTTGGAAAGGCGGAAAGAAATATGCATCTGCCAGTGCAACAACATTTTTATCGGGCTCCAGTAAAACTACTTCAATGAAGCGCATACTATCTCTAAGCTGTAAGATATAATAGAATCGGGAAGGAGATGAAACATCATAAGTAATCACTACTTGAACTCATTTAATTGTTTCCAGCACCATCCAACTTTCACTTAAACAAAGAATAAAAATACAAATACAAAAAAAAAAAAATCATACTGTAGCTGACAACCTCAGGAGTAGCTCCAGCGGCCCTCACAGTTGCCACGGCCACTGATATTTCAGCAGAAGTTAAAGGGTCCAAAGGGTGGCTGGACTGGGGCCTTGGCATTGCAGTGACTCCTATGCAATATTACAACAAAAATAGTAACATAGTTTAGCTAACATTAAAAAAATGCGAAAGCAATCAGAACCTACATTCAAGAACTTTCAAAAAAATGTTAAGTAAGAGTGCTTGTTAGATTTCCTTCTGACTTGTTAGTTCTAAACACTGTTTTCTAAACAAGTTGCCACCACTCAGCAATCAATACCTCATCCAAAATATAAGTTCGGAAAAACTAAAATCCCAAAAACCGAAACAGATGAGAAGCATTCATGTTCTCTCGTTCTCACTTGAGTTTCGTGTTCCCAACTCGAGAGTGGTTATCATTTCCATGATTAAAAGCATACGACGATAAATACACGCAAGCACACAATCGTTTGCCACATATCATTTCACATACCATCCTCGTAATATACATAGCAGCATGAGTCAGCCATATCGTTTTTAATTACTCATGGTTCTTCATACCTTAACAGCACAATCCTACATTTTAGTCTGTTAAACGAGATCAAAAATATATACGTAGACATGAATGATCTCTAGGCATAGAGAGAGGAGCTTAAGGATTATTCTGTTGCTGCAAATAAGTAATTAAACCCTTTTTTTGTATTTTAATTTTTTTAAAAATTGAGGTATTCGATTTGATGTGACGTAAAAAAGAGAAAGAGAAGTGAAAAGATGTTATGTTAGGTACCCTTGGTAGCAGAGGCATTGGTGGAGGAATCGACGGGACGAATGAGAGGGACGTCGGTGGCGGCGTTCCACTCCTGCGGCGGGGCGGCGGCACGGGGAATGGCGGCGGAGTCGGCGGCGGGACAGCAAGAAGAGGACGGCGGCGGCGGTAGTGGTGGCGTCGCCTTTTGCGAAGCTGTGGCCATTGCAGAGGATTCGCTATCTCACCGATTCCGCCACCCCAATAGGTCTCAGCACAGTACACTGACATACAGCAATTCACCCTCCTATTCTTCTTTTTCTTCTTCTTCTTCTTCCTTCTTGTTCTTGTTCTTCTTCTTCTTCCACTGCACCAGCAACGTGATCTGAAACAAAGAAACAAACCGCCAGAGAAAGTGCAATGAATGAATAAATAGGAAGCAGAGCCAGCTGTGATGATGGACACGAAAAAAAGACTAACTCTGGTTATATACTGCCAGATCAAGCCACGTGTTTTGAGTTTTAACTCTCCTAATTCTCATCTTTTCCCATACCATTATCATCGTTAATTACTCTTCCTATAGCAAAATCTTACTCCATTAACAACGCGAATCTTCATCTTAATTGTAATATTATTTTTTTTTTGTAAGATCACAGCTAATAAATACCAACGGCAACATTTTATATGGTTTTTAATAAAATGTAAAATTGACATAAAATTAAGGCTAAGATTTCAGTTAAGGCATGAAAAAAGTGAGATCCATTATATGACATGCAACTGAAGAATAAAATTAGAAAACCTAATGAAAAATTAAGGAAAGATAGTGTAGTTGGGTGTACGTATTTGGATGGAGCTGAAATGATTCTTTGATACAGAGTTTTACATTAAAATAGTTTTATTTGATTTTTGTATGTTTTTAAAGTAGATTACAAATTTTGATATCGCATTGAGAAAACATAACACATTAAATATTTAAGGTGACATTTGCAGTATTATTTATCATTTACACTTCAATATCACGTGCAACTTATATTATCATGTTGTTATCTTAATGGGAAAAGATTAACTTTTTTAATGAAAACAAGAATTATATTAAAATGAAAAAAATTGAAAAATAATACTAAATAATTTTGAGAAAAAAATATATTATACCTAAAAATGAATTAAAGTTGATGAGATTTGGAAACAGGATAAAAAAAAGAGAATGGGGTAAGAGAGGGAGAGGACTTATCAATGGGGTCAATACGATAAGCTGGTGGGGGGGTTGATAGGACGATCTGCTTTTGGGTTTGTACGCTTTCATAAAGTCCAAACAAGTAATAATAACCATTTTTGACATGACAACCATGCTTTGCTTCATTCTATGAAAGCAGGCCAAATTAACAAGCAAGCCACTGTCACTGAATCAGGGTTCGTCTCTTTCGTGTCTATTGACATTAATTTTACGATAAGGTTCAGAGGTGACCCTATTAAAAGTTAAGAAGGAAAAATTATGTATAGTCAATACAATACATATAATTTATTAAAGCTTCTTTGTATAATTTGAAGTAGGGAATGAGAAAGGAGAAAGTGAAAATCCAAAGAAAAATATACATGTTTTGATAGGTGAAAAGTATGAAGGAAAAGTTTCATGGTAATTTAAGATAGGATCGCGAACTGTCATGTGTCAACACAGTATTGGAGGAGATTAAAATAATTATTTTGTTTAAAAAAGGTAACGTGAGAAAAGTATAATCAAAATACCCTTACTTTTTTCATTATGAAAAAGAGAGTTCATTCTCTCTACAATTCAAATCCTTCGTTTTCTTTTCACTTTGTGTTTTCTCTCCAGTCCTTCGTTCTCTTTGCACTCTCATTCAAGGTGTGTCTTCTTCTCTGTTGAAGGTTTGACTTTTTTTTGTTGAAGGTGTCTCGTTTTTTTGTTGAAAGTACGTCATTTCTTTCTTTAAGGTCTCGTTTTTGTTTTTGTAAATGAAAACTCTCTTTTGTTTGTTCAAGGTCTCACCTTTTTTGTTTGATTCCGAAGATTGTATTGCGCGAAATGGAATTGTCCGGTGAGAGCAAGGTATATGTCGTATGACCTTTGGTTTTTTCCTATCTCGTTTCAGTTTTTGCCCTTTCCTTTATTGTTAGAATTTCCTTTTATGGTTTTATACAATTGTAATTTTTATTAAATTTCAATTCGTTGATGATGTTGGTGCATCAAGCAAAGAAATTTGTCACTCCTTTGTGAAAGCATCAGCTAATACAATTGGAGAGGATTTGAAAGAACAAAAAAACCAACATGTTAAAAACAACCTTATGAAGGACACATTGTAGAACCCTGTACATTGTAAACCCTGTACATTGGATATCGTCTGAAACATGAGTGAATTTTGTATATAGTGATTATTGGCAGTAGGAGATCAATGTAGATAGATGTAAATGTAAATGTAAATGTATTGAAATAAATATTTTGAATGTTAATAAAGATACAGGTTATTCCCTTTGTGATTGCCATTTTCATTTGAATTGTTGTTGGTCATCGTTGTTGATCATTCATCAGTTTTGATTTTATGAACAATTTATATTCCATTTCAATGTCCTTCATAATCGAAATTTGCCATGTCCATTGTGGATGAAAGTCCATTTTTAGGCAAGACATGCCTTGGTAATCGATTACATTATCCTTGTAATCGATTACCAGGGTCTAAATGACTTTTTGTTCAAAAATTTGGTGCGCACTACCTGGCTATAACAGTCGCACTCCTAGGGTAGATTTTTTACATTAAGGAGGATTTTTTGAATATTTTGCAATGGGTAACACGTCTTGGTAATGGTTGATGGTGAGAAGTGCTTGTAAACTGTAGTTTGCCTACTCCATTGTGGAGGAAAGACCCAATGTGGTTGTAAACTGTAATTTGCCTACCCATCACCGTTAAACTCACTCACCTATCTAAAATAAGAAACATGAAATATTAACCTGAAAGTAAACTCATTTAGGAAGCTTAGAAAAACATTGTTTTTGGGAAATTAACTACACCTAATATAGTGGTCTAAAAATTATGAGTTAGTAGTCATCTCAAAACTCTTTGAGTCTAGATTCCAATAAAATAAGAATCAACTCATTTGGAATTTGGTGGAGAAAGTTAAGAGCAAAACAAGCAACAAAGGTCAGAAAAACAGAGTTAGAGAGTGTTGTTCATCCAGTTGGGGAGTATAGTTGAAATTTCTGTACAAATGACCATTTTTTCTCTGGTAATCGATTACAAGACCCCTGTAATCGATTACCAAGGCATAAAATGGTAAGAAATGCTTATGGATCTCATCTAACTTACATGAAAGCACCCAAATGACATTTTTTCTCAACAATTCAATGACCTAACATGTTCATTGTTGCACTAAACACCACTCATGACCATTAAACTCACTCACCCGTCTAAAATAACAAACATGAAACAATAACTTGAAATTAAACTCATTTAGGAAGCTTAGAAAAACGTTGATTTTGGGAAATTAATTGCACCTAGTACAGTGGTCTAAAAACTTAGTTAGCAGTCAATTGAAAGTTGTTTGAGCCTAGATGCTAACAAAACAAGAATCAACTTATTTGGAGTTTGGTGGAGAAAGTTAAGAGCAAAATAAGTAGCAAAGGTAAGAAAAACAGCATTGGGGAGTGTTGTTCATCCAGCTGGGGAGTATAGTTGAATTTTTTGTACAAATGACTATTTTTCCTCTGATAATCGATTACAAGACCCTTGTAATCGATTACCAAGGCAGAAAATGGCCACAAATGCTTATGGAACTCATCTAACTTACATGAAAGCACCTAAATGACATTTTTTCTCAACAAGTGTAAATTGTTGAAGTAAACACCAACCATGATTAATAAACTCAATCATCCATCATAAAAAGTGGAAAAACTCGCCCAAAAACACAGAAAAACTATAACAAAATTGAAATTGTATTCATCAAAATTGAAATTTTATTGATATAATATTTAATAAGTACATATTATCCATCATTTTTAATGTCGTTTTCTATACTAAAAAGGTTTACAACTCTCATACAATCAAAGTCTCTACACAATAACTCAACATCCTATAATAATTGTAAGTCTAGCAACACTTGTTCTCTTCACACGTCGTTGTCTAGAATCCAGTCACTTACATATTTTTGTCTAAATCCGAGCAACTCCTCTTGAAATCAACACAATCAACTTAAAGATATTACCACAACATCAAAACCATCAACACATTCATCAAGTCTTTTAACAAATGTAATGTTACTTACATTGGTGCTACCAACCTCGACATTGCGAAAAGCCAAAACCTTGAAGAAAGGACACACCTTTACTCCTTGATGGACATCGGGACAATGGGGAAGAGGCCGAATGTGCTTCGGTGGAGAGGACAACGGGAAAAATACGCTAACAAAAACAGGGAAGACGAAGAAAGGGAGAAATATGCTTTGGTGGAGAGGAAGAACGAGACAAAGAAATAATCTAGTGAGACTCTAGTGAAGACATAGTGAGACCAATGGTGGAGAGATTGATTCCAATGGTGGAGAGAGACGACGGAGAGGGAGTGAGACCATTGAGACTAATGGTGGAGAGAGATGGGCAAGGGAGAGAGAGTGAGACCGCGAATGAAAATAAATGTTTGCTTCCTTAGACGAAACCGTGAAAAGGAGAAAACCAATTTCTCTCTGCCTTCCCAAAATGCCCTCAACATACATTTCATTTTGGAAAAGTAATATTTGAAATGGACCAATTGTCATCCACCATGTCGCATTGTCAAAAAGTTGGCAAGATTTGGTTGTTAAAGAAACTTTATCCTTTAAGATAATGTGTCTTAATATGTTTTGGATACATGTTTTGAATGTTTTTGCTTTGATAAAGATAATGTGTCTTAACATGATTCTTTTGGGATCAAGATGAATTTTTATTTGTTTCAAATTGTTAAATTAATCTAATTTTTTTATGTAAAAGTAATTATATCATATGAGAGTAAGAAAAGCTAGTGACTTTTTTTATATCGTACATTAATTTATATTATTTAAGTATAGGGGTGACATGATAATTTGATTTGAGAAAATTGGTTTATTTTGATGAATTTTGAATGTTTGATGGTTATTGAACTAAGAGTATAGAGAATCGGTTTGAGACATGTTATGTCTTTAGAATTTATGTGAGTATTAATGAATTTAGATACATCAATTGAATGAAATTTGTTTAATTTAAAATTATTTTGAATTAAACATATCAATTTTGGTATCAGAAAGGATTAGCAAATGCTTATATAGAACCATTTGGGTTATACGATATATTTGCTAAGTTTTTTAAATTATGCAGACACATTAAATGAGTCATATTCTCCATAAGAAAAATTCATTTAATTAAAATCTAGAGAGTTTAGACTTTCTTGCTTGTTGATTAAGCCAAAACTCGCTAGCAAGCCTTTAAATAAAAAACCAAATTTTTAGTTCACTAAGCAAGTCAATATCTCACTAGATCAAATTAGTTTTTGTAAAAACCCTGAGAGCTGAGAGAATTGGTCATTGGATGAGTAAGGTCTCACTAGGTGAGCCTCTCCCAATGGTTAGTTCACTAGTCGAACCAATTTCTTTGTTGAGCGAGTTGTTCTTACAAGAACTTCCAAATGTTGCTCACTAGGTAATGAATGGTTATATTTGAAAATAAATTGAGATAAAATGTAAGCATGAAGAAAAATATGTGAATAAATATGCGATATGATGTGAACATAGTTATTTTCAAGAAGCTTGGCGTTGTCATTATCTGCACAGAAAAAGAGAGCAAAAGCAAACCAAAAAGAAGTACATTACATTCATGCATTTAATGTTCTTACGCTAAGATAACATTTAGGCATGATTCATAGTACAAGCGTTTAGTGTAAGTCTGTGTTTTTCAAAGTAGTATTTCATTTGCTAAAAATTCAGCATTTACTACTCCTTGTTTTATACATGCTTTTGTCAATCTCTTATAACTAATACGTCATTGTTTATCTTGCTTCCATTTAACAAGGATGTTCTAGTATATATTTCTCTTAGACGTTTTACTTACTAAAGAATATTTCGTTAAGTGTTGTATGTTAAACTTTAAAACTTGAGTTGCTAGACAATCTAGTCTCAATAGACGATTTGTCTTAACATAAAGTGTCACATTATCATGATTTTTCTACTAATTATCATATACACATTAAGTTGTTATTAATATTGTTTAATATCAACCTTGAGTCATAGGGTCCAAAAACTCTATAAATATACATGGTATTTCACTAGAAAAATACACATTCCCTTATACTTACCCTCTTTTACTCAAAACATTCAAACTCTCTTACTGACTTGAGCGTCAAAAGTCTTTTATAGATGGATCTGCCCTTATGTTCCAAACCCTCCCGAATGTTCATCAGAGATCTCAAAAGTCATTAAGATCATGCCACCCATCCAAAGGTTCACTCCAAGTCTCCAATAAGAATATTTGGCACCTATAGTGAGACCGAAAACGAGGTTCTAAAGACGAACCATCAATTCTCTTAAGTCCTCCATTAGGGGTCAACCTTCTTCATTTCTTTTAGACCTAGATTGGAGATTTATGTTTCGATATGTCCAATAGTCTCGTATTACTTAGGAATTAAGGTCAAAGAAAAGTTTAGATAATCATTCTTTTTCCACTCTTTGAGACAGCTTTTAGCAATAAACCATAATGAAACTTAATTTTTTCTAAGATTCGACTCTTGATTTATCTATGATTTCAATTAATTAAATGCTTATGTATGTTATATTTTCAATGCTTAAGCCAACTCTATATAAATATAATATGAGTTAATTTATTATAGTATTGATCATCTAAATTTGTAAATAATATCTTAGACACTCTAAAACAAACAATACATCAAAATGCATAGTAATTGAATCTATCAATGACAATTGACGAACTAGAAATCAGAATATTTATGATAGTTTTTATCAATTGTGTTTTTCTCTTTTAAAATTACGTAACAAAATCACTTTAATCACATATTCGTTTTAAACTTTAATTAAAATTTTATAATTTAAAAAATAGCTAATTAGAAAAATTAAGTACCTAAAAATTATTTTTAAAAAAGCTATTATAATTAAAAAAGTATAAACCAATGAATTTTTTTATTTTATATAAATAATGCTAATTTACATATTAGTAATTACTTTATAAAATTTTTTATCATAAATATATGATTATAATACATATACTAGTGTGTGTGTCAACTTTTTTTTCTGTAAAAATTTATTAAACTATAAAATAATTTTTATTAAAAATAATTGTAAAATAAATTATTTGTATAATTTATTATTAAACAATTTTTTATTATAAATAATTATTTGAATTTTAAAAAATAGTTATTATAAAATGGTAAAATAATTATTTCAATTTATAAAATAACTAAATTTATATTAACTGTTATTTAAAGAATGAAAGTGGAAATGTAGTTATTTGATTTTAAAATAAAAGTTATTTAAGAAGTAAAATTGGAAGAAAAATGTGTACACCAAATAAACTAATCCTCTTTATACATACATATATATATATATATATATATATATATATATATATATATATATATATATATATATATATATATAACTACAAATATAAAAAGTTAAAAGAATACTAAAATCTTTACTTAAGTGATTACTTAACTAATTTATAATTAAATTATATATACTTAAAGATATAGGAGATTTAAAAAAAAAATACTAAAATCATTATTGAAGTGATCATTTGATTATAAGAACGTAGAATTACAATTGAATTGAGTAAGAACTATTATAAAAAGAAAATTGTGACATAAGCAACAACTTAAGCTTGTCATATGTTTTATTCAGATTTGGTCAGACTTGCAAGTATAAGTCTACGTATAATATATGTCTTATGTTAAGGTGATAAAGTTTTTTATCGTTAAAGTTAATATGAATGGAGTGACCAGAAGCTCTTCAGGTTGATTCATTGTGCTGGGATTTTTAGAAAAAGGATAGGAAAAATATTAGAGGATTTTTTTTTTGTTATTTTGAGTTCAAATGCATTTATACAGATAAAATAATATATGTGATAAAGTTTTAATTAAAGACCGAAATGATATAAAGTAGTTCATACTATCTTATATGTGATAAAATTGTTTATATTCATGCTTTTAAGTTATTTACAGTTATTTAATATGAAATTTTACAAAAACATAATATTTAATACAATAAACAAGAATTAAAAATATAAATGTTTACCATCAAACACAAAATATTAAAATCATTTTCACTAAAAATCGATTTTACTATCTCAATCCATTGTTCATAAATATAATAATGTATAAATTAAATAACACCATATAAATTATTTAAAAATATAAAGATAAAACGAAAGTGCGGTGGTAATGATGCCACATAATTTTAACATGTGATACCATATCACATAACACACCGTAAACAAGGAAACGTGATGCAGCATGACATTGATATATATCTGCCCATTCAAACAACCATACGCATATACTTTTATACTAGAAAAAATGTCTCTTCAAGTTTTTTGGTTTTATTCAATTTTTATATTTTAATTAATTAATTTAGCATTTAATTTTAGAAACATGTAAATTGAGTGTTATAACTATGTGAAATATTATCACTATTACACAATTAAATAAAAAATTAATTTCGTCAATTAAAAATATTAAGGATAAAAGAAAGTTTCACGGAAAGTTTCATAAAAGTCAAAGAACAAAACATGGTTTTTCCTTTTTTACATATGAACGATTATGGTGTGGACCACCATGGTCATGCGCTACATGTCTACGGTATCCACATCCATCCCCTTTATAGTGCGCACATCATTCTTTTTCTCTTTTCCCAAAGTTAAACTTTCTCACTAGCCACCCATAGGTGACTTTTAATAGTGATTTTTTTCTTCTTTATATTTATTGATACATACTATCTATACCATTTTCTTTAGTCATTTTCTGAATCGAAATTAAATAGAACGCAATGGAAAAATAAACATTTAGTAATGATTAATGAGTTAACGTTGAAGTCATTTTCAATATTTGTTATGAACATACATTTTCTTATGTCCAAAATAAGTACATATAGGAATATATTAACCGTACCATGAACATTATTTAAGGTATAATTAATAGTTCTTAATTCCATTACTTATTTAAAATTTAAAATAATTAATTTTATTAATTATAAGGTGTAACACTCCGATTTCTGAGATGTCAGGAGTTATTAAAAATCAGTAAAATTCAAAATTTATATAACGCGGAAACGTAGTTAAAAAAACTTTATTTAAATACATTATTTCGAACAATAAAATAACGAAGGAATACTCTAATTATATTGTCTTAACTTGTAAAATAAAATAGATTTAAATGAATCCCAAGGTTATTGCCCCATCCTCTCTTAAGTCAATCACGCCTCTAGAACATCTCTGCAGAAGACACTCTGACGTTTTTTTTCTGAAAGTCTAAAGTAATTAAAAATATGGAAAATGTGTCTTACCCAAAATTAGACCTCTACTTATAGGGTTTAAAAGATTCAGACATATTAATTTACCTCTTAATGATCATTAATGTCACATTAATCGCTCATCAATAGCAGTTACCGATTACACTTTAACTCTGCTCAACTGCTGTCGTGTTTGATCGGTTGCGAAGTTATTTTCCATGCACCAACTGTTCGGTTCATTCAACCTAACACGCAGTAACATCCGATCGCTCAGCTCTCACCATATAGTAACAATTTGTAACATTATTTGTTCACGTATAACACATTATACGATCATTGTCGATAATTTCATTCACAAACATACAAGCACAAACATGTATGGGATAAGCTAATGATAAAACAATCATAACATTAAGATACATACATACTAATTATATCAACCATAATCAAACACACAACAAGATACATACCTTCTGATTATACTAACTATAATTAAACACATAACAAGATACATACCTTTTGATTATATCAACCATAATCAAACACCCCATACATAGTAGCAATAACAATAGGATTACTAATATTCTAACATAAACAATTCAAACATATTGAATTACTCAATCCTCAATCCCTTATCCTTGAACTTCGATCATCGATCATTGATCTCTAACCCTTGATGCCATCATTAACATCTCACACATAGACCCTTGGTCTATCCACTCATTAGCACACATGCTAACTACTTACTATAACCATTATAGTAAGACCACTACCAACATAACATAACCTGAAGCATCTCAAGTACCATGATCATCATCATAGATACATCACCATCATGATTATCCCAGTTATGAACAACACCATGAGTATCACTGTACCATAATACCATAGTGGAAAGAGTCCATCTCATTCTTGTACCCTACCTCACCGATTGTAGTCACTCCTACAACCTATTTGTAGCCTCCCTTACAGGACATTTGTAGCCTCCCCTACAGATCATCTCTTTCTAATGCATACAAGGGAAAAGGAAGCACCTATCTGTAGATAGAACCAGGATTTACGAGGTACAACATGTAGACTTATCCTCCACTGTCATGATCATCAATCACATACTCAGGTACATACCAACACTCACTCATGCTCTCTCTCAACCCCAAGTTAAATTGACCCTAAACATAACCATTAACCTCAATCTCTAATTATGATCATGTTCCACAATTCTTCAAGCTTAGTCTACGTCCATTCTTCATCAAATTTGTCATTTTTCACTAAAGTGGTCTGTGATAATCGATTATCTTTGTGAAATTTACCCAGAAACATCACGCAGGAAGGGATAATCGATTATCATCCTAGATAATAGATTATTCTCGAAATTGCACTCAAAACCAACATGTAGATAATCGATTATAACCAATGATAATCGATTATTGCCGAATCAAAACACATCCTAGACATGATTCAAGCATTCAAACATACATACATCAACCCTAAACCACGTGGAAACATATTTAACACATCATACACGCATTCAAGCATCACATACCCATGTAAATATACTCAAACACATATAATACATCACTTGAATCATCTAGATCCAATCATTGACATGTTATACCCTCAATAATAGGGTGCAAAAGAGTCTCCGATAAAAACACCAAATAAGGTTTTCAATAAGTCAAACTAACTAAGCATAATGCTTACAAATGAGAACCAAGAAGATGAAAATTCTCAACAACTTAGTTGTTGATGTAAGGCTATTTTCTCCCAAACTAGACCTCTAATGGACGATCCGAACAGTCATAATGAATAACAATAAGTCTGGAACCTACTGTTCAAAAATCAGCCTGACCCAACGCTCAACGACTTCATAACGACGAAAACACCAGTCCAAATTTTATTAAATTCTTCAAAATAGAGAAACTGATACGAGACTTTTTTTTCTCCCAAACTAGACCTTGGATTGATGATCTGAAATGTCAGCATAAAGAATCATACGTTTGGAACCCACTGTCCAAAAATCAGTCTGATCCAACGGTGAACAATTTCACAACGACAAAAACACCAGTGTAGGTTTTATGTTATGCGGGAATGACTTATTCTCTTCCTTTTTCTCTCACTTAATTTTTCCCTCTTAAAATCACTCTAATGTGTCCTACTAGTCTGACTCATCTCCACTAAAACAAAGTGAGACATAATGGTCCACATTATTTGGCTCATTCTCCACATAGGAAGGGAGCCTAATAATTCAACACTTACAACATATATTTGTATGAAAACCCCCAAACATCATAACTTTATTCTCCCTTAACATCAAACCCTTTGTTGGGATAACCCAACAAAACATACATAATACATTCATAGGGAAAACTTATCACAAATATTACATAAACCCTATGTCCATTCATACACAAATTCTTACCCAACAATAACCACAAATAATCATAACTATATACACATATATCAAAACAAGGATTACCAATCAAGATAATCGAGAACACATATAACACACAATCATAAACAAACAAATGTAAGCTTCCTCATACCTTGGCCAATCCTAAGGCTTTATCTATATTTCCCAAATACCACCAATCTTTCTTTGCACTAAGGGATTTCTTTTGTTCTTTCTCTTTTCTTCCAAACGTCTATCTCCTATGTTTTTCTCTTTGATTTTGAGTTTTTGGGGTTTCTAAACACCATCTGCCCTTTCTCTTATTATAATATATATTTTTTAAACCAATTCTATCTAAAGTCTTAATTCCCTTCTATCACATGTTTTCTATCCTTTTTATTTTAATTCAAACTTTTTTACTTCCTAAATCCCCTATTTAATTTCAACACCAATTAAATAAAGATAAAAACCTATTTTGCCCTTAGGCAAACATATAAATAAAATAAAATAAATAACATAAAAATTATGTTTTAACACATTCAAAAACATTAATTTCCAAAAAAAAATATTCTCAAAACTACATAATCCTATTTTTTGATATCATAAAGTATAATTAATAATTCTTGATTTCATTACTTCTGTGTTAAAATTTAAAATAATTAATTTTATTAATTAAAATAAGACATTGTTTAATATATAATTAATGATATTTAATTTTATTAATTTATGTTGAAATCTAAAATAATTAACTTCACCAATTAAAATAATATAAATTCATATAACAGATTTTCTAAAGACAATTAATACTTTTTTTGTGTTTTATTATTACAATAATTTTCTAGCATAAAAAAAAACACTTTAGAATTTATAATGTCTTAAGCAAAAATATTTATCTGACTCTTAGAAGGCGATGTCTCAGTGAAAGCTTGAAATGTGAAGACTTAAAACGTTTGAAAGGTATGGTAAAAAATCTCACTGAAATTTTTAGCCTTTTCCAAATTCTTCTCTAATGGAAATATTGTACTTTTTCATGGAAAAAAAATTCCCCTTTCTTCATATTGTGTTTTGTCACTCCTTCAAATTAATTTTTCTTGTTTGTTTTGAATATAAGTGAATGATAAATTTTGGTGTGAATAAAATAAATGATCAAAAGTTATATAACTTATGGCCTTTTTTGTCCTCTAAATAAAGTGATATTGTATTCATGATTATTGAGGTCAGAAGTTATTTAATGTCACAATTAACTATAAACTTCTGTAAAAGTAAAACTACATCATTAATTATAGTAAATATTTCGAAACTCTATTAATTTGCTTTTTCTGGTAACATATTTCTTAAAATTTGTGTAGACAAAATTGTCAAAAATTTATTGAGTTTAAATCTAAACTTTTAGATCTTGAAAATAACTTGCTTTTAGATCTTGAAAATAATTTTTAGATCTTTAGAGAAACGTTGTTGCGTATGTTCTTATTTTGAGAAATTATGTATTAGCATTTTAGCGATTTGCGTAACTTTTCATATAAGGCCTTAGGTTTTCATTTTATTTGAGCAAGTGTTTAGACGTTATAGGTCAAGTAGACACTTCTCTTCCTGAAAGAATGTTTCGTATAATGTTTATTGTTAAACTTCAAAACTTGGGTTGCTTTTACGTTAATAGTAGAAGCCCAAGCTCATGGAATTGTAGATCTTGTAGCAGTTTAATAAAAAATTGGCGGCAAAGGTTATTCTAATTAAATACAGGATTGGAATTTTAATTTTTTACGCTTCTTACTTTACATTTTCAAATAAAATCTCTAAGAGTTAATCTATTAATATACTATAAATAATATAGGCTATAAGGAATATAGAATATAAGTAATTCACGGTTAGGATAGATCTAAACCTGCTCATTATACAAAAATATAGATATATATAGTACGACTTACCTTGTTAACTATGAAACAACTTACTAGAAACACAAGATAGTCAATCTGAAACGTCACAAAATCCTCAACTCTCCAGGAATGCACTTAACACCAAGGAACATGTTCCAGACTCGTTCAACTTAAATACTAAGAAAAAACAAATTAAATTTTTTTTCAATAGTAGTAATAAGTTAAGATAGTGTAAATGCAAAAACTACATTCACACTATCTTAACTTAATATATAATTCTTATATATATAATTATATAATTCTTTACATTCTTCTATCTTGTATCAAATTTATGGTTCCGATTGGTGCAAAACCAATAATACTAATTTGCAATTTCATATGAGAAGGACTTTCCCATCGGTAACAAAAACAAGTTACTCATTAAGTAGAGAAAATATCATTTCAATTAAAAATAAAGTATGTTATTAATGAATGAATTTTATAGATTTTGTAAGAATGGAATAAGAGGGCCAATTATCCATCAAATTTTCATAATTATATACCATTACTATATAACTAGGTTTCGTTGTAAAAAAAATCTACTTACTCAGTATTGTTGCATAGGTAGAGTCACAAAGTGTAAATTGTACAAGTTAACCATTTAATGAATAAAGAATTAAAAGAGAAAGGCTAATATACAAAGAGGACATGGTAATTATGTGGAAAGTTATATTCAATGAAAGTCATGTGTACGACTTGGAAAGATATCTTTCGTACGTTTTAAGATCTACCCTGTAATATGGTATAAAAAAATTAAATTAAATTATTTTAACTCTTATAAAAGTTCTAAAAAAATAGATTCTCTTTTCACATTCATATCACATCGAAGTACTACATAAGAAAAAAAATTGCAAAATATAATTTTTTATCGTAAATTGATTAGTTAACATGTTAGTTAACTGTATTATGAAACACAGAAAAAAAAACATTAACTTATCAAATTCTCTATCAAGCTATGAAAAAATAAGACAAAAACAAATCCAGTATCTATTTTACATCAAACAATACGTACGTAGAGTAACTCTCAATATAGCATTAAAAGCAAGAAATGTAAGAAGATTAACTAATCAAATTCCTGTTGAAATAGGATTCATACAAAAAAAAGCACTTGTCATAATTTGATTATTAGGGACTTTCGAAAATCGTCGTGGTCAAAATATAACTTTCAAATTAAGTTCTGAATCAGTGAATGTTGCCAAAGGTAGTGGCAACTCATTTTACTTAACATAACTTAAGTAAAATTATCTATTTATCACTATGTAAAGGTAAGACAACTCCTTTTACATTTCCTTATTAATAAATGAAGAATCAATCATTAATATTAGTTGAAGTCTTCAAGTTAAACAAAAAATATATTTGGAAGCGTTTAACCAAAATTTGAGATATACTATGGTGCTTCAAGGCAAAATCAATAATGACAAACCATTTAGTTTTTAGATAGTTTTGAAAAGTAATTTTAGTCAAATTTTGTTCAATTAGAAGTAAATTAAAATATGCACTCTTAAGTCATCAATAAATCATTTTGAAACTCATAAAAATTGTAAAGTTTTAAAACCTAAGAAGAATTAAGCTACATACTACCCAAAAAATAAAAGTAAGAGGCATACAAAAGAATTTTGTTATTTGAATATTGGAGATTGAAAAGTAAGATATATATTTGAAAAAAATAATACTATATTAGCGTATAAAAAGATATTTTTGTTAAAAACACTAATTCACTTTTAGTATCATTAGTTGAATTTGTTTATACTATTTTTTTAAGTGACATTATATTTCCACTATTTTATAACAAGACTACATACTTTATACAATTGAATTTGTAAAACAGGTGAACTAATTAATGTTAACTTTGGTGCAGGAAAAATGAACAAAAGTGTGTAAGTTCATATGCCCATTTGCCAATTTGATGAAAATCACGAGATTCAAAGTAAAATTTCATATTATAGTTTGTAAAAAAATATAAAGCGTTCAGATATTACAAGTATTTGCCAATTTGATGAAAATCACGAGATTCAAAGTAAACTTTCATATTATAGTTTGTAAAAAAATATAAAGTGTTCAGATATTACAAGTATTTGCCAATTTAATGAAAATCACGAGATTCAATGTAAAATTTTATGTTACAGTTTTTAAAAGATAAGTGTTAGCTATTACAGGTTCAACTTGTAGGTGTAAATTTGTTTAAATTTTCAGAGACATTTCCTTTAGCCTTATTGGTTTTGTAATATCAATTAGGCAGACATTATCTTGCACATCTAGAATTTATACATCCCCAATTTTATGTACTAAAAGCTTTGAATGAAAATACATCCAATAAAAACAAATCTGGTCTACAAATGATTTTTTTAATACCTTCCCAGAAAAGAGTTGGACATGTTTGGTGAATACCTATTTTTCAGCAACAATAATAATGACAAATTCTTTCCCACAATGCTTCAGCCATAACCAGTTATGGTTTGCACTATAAAGATTTTTTTAAGTTTACATCATTGTTAGTCCATCTTTAGACTGACTGCATTTTTTATATCATTTTGACTCTTCATCCATATAACATGATTGTATGTCTAAAAGAATCATCTCTCAAAACTTTTAAAGAATCTTTTCTCTATAATTTTGATCCAAATAGCAAATAGGCCATGAAAATAAAATTTTACGTTTATACAGTATTCTCCAACATAACCACATATATATTCCTTATATGGAAATTCATTTCTCTCCTTCATATTTCTGAAATTTCTAATATTCTAAACAGCAGCACTCTTCAAACTGCAACACATGAATTCCATCACATCACATCCACACGTCCTCGACATTTATGTGTTCAACCCAAGTTGAAGTTTCCAATGGTTTGAATTGTTCTATTTGCCATCCCTCCCAAAAACACTCTCTTACTAAACTCTCAAATCAAATATCCCTTTTATCGAAACAAAGTAGGACCAATATTTGAGAAGCTCCCATTAGGAAACCATAGTTCTTTGATCGAAAGAAGACTTTGATGGAATTATTTGGATAGATAGATAGATATACGCGTTAGACATGTTCAACAAATTCCAAAATTCGATTCAATCCCAATTTCACAATAGACCAAATTAAAAAAGAGCATAATGATTTAAAGCCTAAGCAACAATGACAGTAAATAAAAAACAAAACGTATCGATAAAAAAAGAAAACAAAAAACCCTAATCGGTACCGTTAAAATCAAGCGGTGAGAACAACAGCGCCTCCAGCCTCCTTAATTTTCTTCTCGGCGATCTTGGAGACGAGCTTGGCCTTGACGACAAGGGGTTGGTTCTCCGGCAGAACGCCCTTCCCCAAAAGCTTGAAGTAGCCGAACCGCGTGACGTCGATGAGAGGCGCTTTGTTGTCCTTGGAGGCTTGGTCCTTAACTTGCTGAGGGACAAGGGACCATAGCTTGTCGATGTTAAGGATGGGGCAGTGGAACTTGTTGCGGAGCTTGTGGAAGTACCGCATTCCGACCTTCCCGAAGTACCCTGGATGGTACTTGTCGAAGAGGATCCGGTGGTGGTGCATGCCACCGGCGTTACCTCGCCCTCCGGGGTGCTTCCGGTGCTTCCCGATACGCCCGTGACCGGCGCTCACGTGACCCCTCTTCTTCCTGTTCTTCTTGAACCGCGTCGTCATCTTCTCTTCTCTTCTCACACACAACCACTCACCTCCTGCGTTGAGCCCTTGCAGCACCGGAACAACCAAATTAGGGTTTTCTAATTTATATCTCAAGCTTCTTCTTCTTCGGTTACTGTTTTGACCCTCACAGCCCAGGCCCAATACTAAAAACGCCTCTTTTTGTTCCTAAACAGGCTTGGAGTTCAGTTTTTATATGTTCTGCTATTTAGACCGTCGTATTAATTTTTCTATTCTCATCTCAATTTGTTCCTTCTATAAATATAAAATAATAAAGGGTTAAATATGTTTTTAGTCTCTAATCTATTGATCGTTTCTGGTTTTCGTCCCTCTTTCAAAATAAGGTACAATGTAGTCTTCATTCTTTTCGAAACGTTCATTTTAATCCTCGAAACTTTGGTTTTAGTCCTCGTTTTGTTGACTAAATGAGGACCAAATTTTTAACGGTGTTAGTTTTTGAGGACTAAAATGAACGTTTCGAAAAGAATGAGACCAAATTGTACCTTATTTTGAAAGAGGGACGAAAACCAGAAACGGCCAATAGTTTAGGGACTAAAAACATAGTTAACCCAATAATAAAATATTAAATATCGGTGATTATTTTTTTGACATATACAATTTTTTTCAATCTTATACTTTTAGTATCTATTTTTAATTCAAATAATTATTCAAAATATAAAAAAAGTATTTCTCACTTTTACCCTTTATTGATTAGTTTTTCAATCAAATAATTACTCATAATAAAAATAATTAACTCAATAAAAAATTACTTATAATAAATTTATAAAAATTAAATATTTTTATAATAACTATTTTATAGTTTATTAAGTTTTTATTTTAATAATTAAAAGTCATTTTTAATTTAATAAAAAATATAAGAAAATAAAAATAGACACACATGCATAATACATATATTTTTATTAGCAATAAATAAAAAAGAATTCAGTACAAATATATGTTGGGATTTTGAAATTTTGTACCGATATGGCTCATTATTTATAATAGGAAATTATTATGCCATTAAACAAATTATAATATTTAGTTCGTTTGTAGTAATTTATTCTTATTGTAAAAGAAAATTACGTCGTATACTTTATAGTGAGTTAACCATATCACATGTTCACGTGTTGTTTTACTTTGCATAACAATAATATTATAATTTAATTGCATTTTTTTATATTATTTAAGGTGGTTTTTTCTCTTATATCAATGTTAATATTTATTATTCTCATCTTTTTTATAAGATTGCACAATGCATAAAAAAAATGAGTGTATTTTACATATGCAAAACATATCAGACTCTTAAGTGTTTTTAGAGTATTTAATTAAGATTCAAATTTTTGGAAATTGGTATTAAAGTGTAATAACATACTTAAGTGATGCAAGGGGGTTGATCCACATAGAGCTATGGAAATAGGAATGACAACGGATGGATGAAAGCACTCTATGTGTTTGATGAAAGGTGTGGTGTTTCGAAAGTATGTTTGGGTGCGAGTTTGAAGCCTGGAAGGAATCCTATATAGGGAAAGTGACTAGAGGAGACTAGAAGCTCTCTCTGGCCATGAATATGAGGAAGATTGAAGCCTGGAGTGATCTCAACAGAGGTTCAATACTATATTCATCAAAGTGATTACAAAAGGGGAAGGAAGGTGACTTTATAGTTGAGCCAAGCCTTCCCCATAGTGTTAACTAAGTTCTTGATGATCAGGCGCATCTAGTGGATCAATTGTCACATATTAAACATGTTTACAATTCATATGAACATGTGCAGCGTTCCAAAAACTAGCAGATGTTAAACATGTCGAAGTCGCTTGGTGCCCTAGGGTTAGTGCTGGGCATTGTCTTGCTAGGCTAATCCGGAAGTGGCGTTGGGTGAATCCATGGTTTTCCAAGTGAAATATAAGTCTTTAGTTCTCTTCCTTTTGAGTTGTTTTCATGGTCTTCTTGCATATTCATAAGCATGCCTCGAGTGATAAGGCCATTGATGGAGTTAAGGCTTGGCCCCAAGTCATCAAAGTGAAAATATAAACGCCAATCATTCACTCAAAGGAGTTCAAGAACAAAAAAAATTGAAAAGAGAAAACTTAAGAACCTAAGGCAAACAAATAACATACACTAAGGAAAAGAAAGATGTGAAAAGACATTTATAAAGACTAAAAGATAAAAGCTCTAAAGAGGACTCAATGCAAACACTTAAACATGGAAATAAAGCTTAGTTAACTACACATACCAAGATTAGGATCCTAAAATGGTGGAACTAATCTACCATGTTCATCAATACAACTTAGATGTTCTAATTCTAGAATCAATGTAACATAAAGTTTTCTACATAAATTCTTTTCAATTTTATATGTTGTATAGCTCTTGGCCAAGCATTTTTTAGGCACCAATTATGAATTTAATTTTGATTCTATAATGGAATTAAGATTGCCAAAGAGTTTCTAGAAAAAAAAATGAATACTTAGCTAAGCATTTCATTAAGTATGTTTAAAAAAAATCTCAAGAATTTGTAGGCCTATTGTCAAGTACGAGTTGTTTATATACAACCAGGAGAAACTATTGATGATGTATAAAAGAGATTTACACGCATTGTAAATCATCTAACTGGATTAGGAAAAGAATTTGACAAAGAAGAATTAAATACCAAAGGGCTAAATTATCTTGGTAGGAGTTGGCAACCTAAAATCAAAATAATCTATGAATCCAATTATCTATACCATGACCATTGCGTCGTTGTTTGGTAAGTTAAGAGATCATGAAATTAAAATGAATAGGTTGAATAACAAGAAATCCATGAGAACAAACAAAAGAATATTGCATTGAAAAACAACATTATAAAAAGTGGCGATTCAAATGATGAAATAGTTGAGACTAGTGAGAAAGAGAACTTGAATCTCCTTGTGAAAAAGTTTGGAAAGTTTATGAAGAGGAAAGGTAAAGATAGGGGTAATCAAAAGAGGTTTTATTCACATAGAAATGATTATGGTAGTGTTTCTAGTTTTAAATGTTATAATTGTGAGAAACAAAGACACATCAAAATTGAGTTCCTAATTTTAATAAAACAAAGGAAAAGAATGTTGACTGGAGATAGGAAAACAAGATAAAGGAGAAAACAACATAACGCACAAAGTAGCTCATCTCAAGAGGAAAAAACTTATGTCTCATGGTTGGCTACGAGTCATCTTCATCAAGTTAGGCAAGTTCTATATCATTAAAGGAAAAAAATATTATTATCAATTACTACATGCATTTGAAAAACTAGATAATGAAATAAATAGAATAATTGTACTAAATAATCGGTTGAAATGATTAAACAACTAGCTTGAAAATTAGGTTAATGCATTCGAGAAAGAGTTAACTGATTTGATAGAGGATTTTGAAAATCTAGACTTAATCTATAAGAATACAACATATGCATGTGAAAATAATATGATTTCAAAAGGTTGTAAAATATAAATTGATTTGGAAAATAAAATTAAGTACATGATAAAAACTTGTGCAAGATTTATAAAAGGAAAAGCTAATTTGAAAGTTGTTCTTGGTTCTCAAAATTGTGTTTTTGGAAAAGTTGGGATTGGTTACAATCTTTTTTCTGAAAAGAAGGTCAAGAAGTTTTGAAATTTCTTGTTGACACTACAGCTTGAAATCGTAGACTCACTTTATCTTTTCTGCCTCATACTTATTTCTTCTATTCATACACTCCCTTTGTATCTTCTGAAAAATGCTAAAACGCTCTCAGCTCTTTCTTAGATAATGACATCACTACCTTGTCAAAGAAGCTCATCTCTTACTAACAACTAACCTAGGATTAAGATAACCCTTCACACTCACCAATTACCAATAAGAACATGCCCACTATTATCCGTTGCGCTACTCTGCTTCCATAACTGTAACCCGAAACTATTACCCTTCAGAAATCTTCTTCAAAACTTAAACAATCTTGCAAAACCCTAAGAACTATTCATTTCCTTGATAACCTTGTCATTTTGTTTCCTTAAAATTGTTCTTATTCCTTGAAAACATACCTACCTGAAGTCACTCCTGACTCCTAAAACTTATACTAGACTATTCCAACCTATCATCTACTTCTCTTCTAAGATTCTTCAACCTTGTAGTTATCCTTATGATTACACTAAGTTCAAAACACTATTCTCTAACCAATCCACCACCTACCTTTTTCATTCCTCACACTTAATCAAGAACTATCCCATTATGAACTATTAACATTGGTTTTGCTTTAGACACCAATGTAATAGTGAACCCCACCACTCTAATGTGAAAATTCTAGTACCTACTTCAGAACACAAACCAAAAACCCTTACACCAAAATACTTACTACTCTTTTCTTCTACACTTGTCCTCATTAAACTCTACTGATTCTCCTTCTTGAAACACAACACTTCTCTTGAAGACCATAAACCACCAGAAAAAGATTTGAAAACTACCAATCGTTCTTGTGAGCACACCCCAAACTCACAGAAGGAACAACGTCATCTATCCTTAACTTGCATTGGTCAGACATCCCTAATTCATATAACATTAATCTTCATCTTTTTCTTAACCCACACTTGATGCACTACCACTATTCATTTTTCCTTAAAATGAAGAACACTTCTGAAATACCAACAATTACTAGAGCAAAGTTGAAAGACAATCAAGCCTCTTGCAAGATTATACTCCAAACTTATTAAGAAATCTCTTCAAATAAACTTCAAACCTGAACACTTTTATCACTTTGACACGTGCCACATAATATAAAAACTTCAGATAACCACTACTATAACAAAACATTGAAGTCACTTTAGTAATCCCAAAATTTATAAATTCTCTTATCCCTCAAATCATAAACCTTGTTCTAGGTAACAAACACCAAAAGTTCTTCATTTAATACAACAGAATCTTTGACTTCTATTTGAGAAGGATTATTCTCCAACTTCTCATTTCTTTCACTCTTATATCAACATCTTTCTTCACAAAATTAATTCATACGTTATCAAAATTCATACAATAAATACTCTTTTGCAATCTCACCAGACAAATGGACTGATATGAATAAGTGATTTTGGCCTTTTTGAAAGTTCTCATCTCATAGCTTTTGTCATGAAATCCTTTTCTTACTTCTTTAGGCATCTTAACATTCTAAGTTTTCCATAGTCAAAATTGTATGACACAATATATAGTATAAAATAAGGATTGTATCTTGTTAAGTAAGAAGAATAATATGACATGAAGTCAACAAGTCTTCTATAATGCATAGACAATTCAAATGTGAATATTTTTTACCGTCACTAAAAATATTTCTTTTTCTTCCCACTTAACTAAATTATCAATACAATGATACATCCTAAAAGGACCATAAAAGCCACACACAAATTCAATCTTATGATCATAAAGGCTCCTAATATTTTGAAGTAGTTCAAGAATTGGAAAACGAAAGCGAGATTGTATTACTGGGTTGCTAGTAAAAAAGTTCACTTCAATCTCAGTCACCACATAATAAAGAACCAAGCCATTGCTCGAACATAAAATCTTGACGCTCTTAGAAAATATGCCAGAGCATTTTTAGACACCCCTGATGATGGGTAAGGGATGAAATTCAACTAGAAGATTTTACCATTGAGTTCCAACAAAAGGGATTTCTAGTTGGATGAAAAAACAAGTGTGTGAATGTTGAGCTTGTTTGAATGTAAACTACATTTCTTTTGTAAGCTTTTAAAATGAAATGCTTATAGACATGAATCCGTAAATGACTTTTGTAGGTAATTGAGAGAATATCACAAAAAAGTTGTCACAGACAAACTTAATGTAAAGATAATTATTTGAACAATTCAAAGAAAAAGTGTATAAACAAAAAATCGTTAGAAAAAAAAATATACAAAAGTCTATAACACGTTGAAAATTTTATTTTATAACAAATTTGATGAATAATATTTATTAAAATTAGATATGTTTTTATTCTTTAATTTTTAGTGAAAATTAGAATTAATTTTTTTTAAAAATTTTAATTTAATTTACTCTCTAAGATTGTGTAAATTTAATTTTTTTAATATTAATTTTATTAAGTTTATTTAATATTTTAAACATATTTTTATATTAACACTAAAATAGAAATATATTAAACAATATAAATAACTTATTTCTATTAAGAATTTTCTTAAATCCTTATACCACTTATTCGTGAAATGTGAATTTAAAAGACTGTTTATTATTTACAAAAGATTATCTAAAAAATTTTGTATTTAACATTACCGTTTGTGAGTAAAATAATAAAGTTATGTATGAAAAATTCGTAGATAAAGATGAGAGAATTTGACGTTTATTTTTCATAAAAAAAATATTTACAAAAATAAATATAAAATATAAATAACATAAAAAAATATAAAAATTATTTTAAAAATATTACCAACGAAAATAAATTCGTCCGTAAGAATTATATAATTTTAAATATTTTTATAATCAAATAATAAAAAAACTATAATTTTAATAAATTTTATTATATTTTTTTTCCGGTTAGTGTTTTCAGTTTTTTTCTCCTCTATTCTTTCTAAACCCTAAGTTTAGCTAGTGTAGCTCTGGCAGGAACTCCACCGCACCTCACTGCCTTGCACCGCACCAGGCCACCCCTCCCTCCTCTGCGCCAAATCCAAACCTTCCGATGACGTAGACATCTCCTTCTTCGACAACGTCACCCATTGGAAGACATTGACTTCAAGCCCCCGTGCCCCCAGAGGGCTTCGGAGGAGGAGATCGCCGCAGCCTACGAGGAGCTCTACGGCCCCGCCTTCAGCGGCGCCTTCATAGACAAAAAGAGATATGGAGGTTTAATTTCTCTATGCCAACTGTGATAAATGTCCACTCAAAGGCACTGACGTGTGAGATCTTGGACAAGAAGAGGATAAGATTAAATATCCAAATTCAAAACCAAAATCATTATGCAGATCACAAGTATTCAGTTTATTTGCGTCTTGAATTTGAACATCCAAAGCCGAGAGCAGCCATATCATTAATTTCCTCTTAATAGCATTAATCTTATCTTAATGTAAACAAATAATTGAGAAGATATTTAGTATTATATTACATTACAGAAATAGAAAGCAAGTCCTTCATAAAATGGTGGACCTATTCTCTCTAATTTTTAGGAAAAAAAATGGTATAAAAGTTGGGGATAATGTTTTGGGATAAGAGGAATGTAGAAGAATAGAAACTATTTGTGACAGCAACTGAACAACCTTGGTCTTGCATATGATGACATCATGTGATAGTGCCATTTGAAGAGAACATGCTCTTCACCACTTTTCTATTCCATTATTCTTCGACAATCATGGAACACAAATTTAAGTGAACCTCAATTTCTTTAAATAATAGAAGGCCTTAAATTTCTATACCCGATGTCAAGAAAACTACTCACACCACACTTTTATTAACACACTTTCTGTTTGAAATTTATTAAAAGTTATAGAATTGAGAAAAAAAATTATTAAACAACACGAGGAACACATAAAATTTTATAATATTCAATAAATTTAAATAAATAAAAAGTGATGCAGGAATTTGCTGCAAATTTCGTTTTACATTCGGTCACTATATATATAAAGGATGAATTGGTTTAAAACTATTTATATCTTTCTTGAAAAGACTTTGGTGTATTATGTTTTCAATGAACTGTTTAACATTTTAAAGAATATACAAATTATTAAGCAAAAAGTGAAAGAAATAACACAAAATTTATACTAGTTTAACTCTTTAAAAGTTTACATCCACTCTTTTTTCAACTATCTGAATTGAAAAAAAATCTATTAAAAAAAAGTGTTAAGATTATAGAGATACAAGATTCAATTAGTATTCTAAATTTTTAACCATAACATGAACAAATTCATAAGGGTGAGGCTATACATACTCACACTAAGAACAAATAATTAAATTCTAAGAATGAAGCTACACACACTCACATTAGGAATCTTGATACACACTTATAGCAAAGGCACATAAGTGACAGTTTTAATCGATTAAATTATTTTCTTATTCGATTAAACCAAAGAGCTAGGCTTCTTAATGTGCATAAAAAAATTTTTAACATTTATTAAAATTTACACACAATTTTAATTGATTAGATAAATTTCTTAATCAACTAAAATAAAAAGCAAACATTATCTTTTAACAATTTTAACACTCAGTTTATATAATAATACATTCGACATAGATTTTGATAAGAGATACATTTTAACATCATTCACAATCTTAGTTTATTAATCAAGCCATAACATCATTCAATGTAACAACCCAAAATTTTGAAAGTCACTAAAACAGTTTACAACTTAAATTTTTTTGTTATTATAAGCAAACGTTTGAAATTGAATTTAGCATCACTCAAAAAGACAATTACATAATTAGTTCTTCAAATACATAAACTCGAACAACTTCTTAAAACAAGTTACAAAATAACTTTATAAAATTCCTGCTACAAGTTTATCTCATCTCTACACAACACTTGAAGCATCTACATTCACATCTGCTCCCGTATAACATACACATTATACGATCATCGTCACAAACATAAACAATAGGGATTAACGACAATAACATATAGAAATAAGATCACGTAGAATAATTACAAAGCAATAACTCTTATATTTTCAACCAATGACTAAGACACAAACATTATTGACCCCATACCCTCAATAACGCTTCTACTGTTCATCATGGACGAAGAGATTCATCTCTTTCATTGTCTCTTAAAGATGAAGAGATCCACCTTTCTACCCTTTCGTAAGAGGAAAGGTGATTACCTTTCTACCCCCTCGCAAGAGGAAAGGTACAACCCCAAATTAACGAAGTATAGCCATAAGACATATAACTAAATTTTTCTACCCTCTCGAAAGAATAAAGGTGATTACCTTTTTACCCCTCAAAAGGGGAAAGGTACAACCTTGTGACACTCACATTAATACTCGATAATTCTTACATAAAACAATTACCACAACGTCTCATCCTTGAATTTCAATGTCAGAAATCACATATCCCATTCCGACAACCATATCCTAACCATTTGACAAGGTCATGAATAATAATCACTCATGGATGGTTGGTTTACATTTAACATCACCATAACAATTAATTCAAGAACTAAGAAACTAATACACCTTCACATCACCATATAATATCTTATTACCTAAGACATACATCAGCATGGCAATCTATCATAAATAATACTATCACAAACATACATGAGCCTCTCATGACAGTCGCAAGCATACTTCATAACACCCCAAACAGTCATGCACTATACCAACTAGTTTACGAACTCATGAGTCACATATAATAGCCTCTACCACCTTAGTTTATACATGACATTCAATGATCTTACTACAAAGAGACTTACACAACCATCCTATATCAATAAGACAAAGAAACTTAATTATATAATATAGCATAATTAAGCAAGTTTTGTTATATGACTCGATTTTTTAGTGGATTATGGTTGAGCTAGTGTTTTTAATTTGTTCTTATTCACTTTGTATCATTTATTAAAGAAACTAAAACATAGTTTAAGATGGACCTCTCCTAATTTAGATGTTGTTTCCACATATTTCTATATTTATTTACTTATGTATATAATATAGTCATAGCACGCCCATACAATATAATCATAAGTTATCAAAAAAATAAATTTATAATATAAGAGAATATATATATATATACCGTCCGGTCCTCCCCATTCATGAACTGAACGTCCACCCGGGTCGAACACCGAGACCGAGCGTCCAAGTTAACGCTGCCCGACCACACATGGACCGAGTGACCCTCCAAGGTCGGCCATTCATGAACCGAACGTCCACCCGGGTCGAACACCGAGACCGAGCGTCCAAGTTAACGCTGCCCGACCACACATAGACCGAGTGACCCTCCAAGGTCGGCCATTCATGAACCGAACCTCCACCCAAGTGGGCAATCAGGACCGAGCGTCCAGTGTGACCGGACAGCAGAACCAGGTGGCCGCCCACCCAGGTTGACATCCCTGGCCGACCATCCTTCCCAACCGACCCGCACTTGGTCGACTACACGGTTAAACGTTAATGACTCATTAAAGCCCTTAACGAAGATTAAGGTATGATTGGGTCGTTATCAGATCCACGAAAGGTAAAAGCCCATTACAATCAGTATAAATAAAGGTTCCAGGTATGAGTTCTGGACAGATTGCTTACAATGCAATATATACATGCATTACAGACCACTTGGTCACGTTACTGACTTAAGCGTCGGAGTGCCTTTTAAGGGTACACGACCACCCGGTTTGGAAAGCGAGGAGGGAGAGGATAATACTACAACCAGGACTTGAGGACGAGAGCCCGTTCGGCCCTTCCCAGCGCGTCCAGCCCTCAGCCAAGAGCAAGTGAAAAGGCGTCCGCCGATCCGTAGCATGCGATATCATCCGTCCGCTAGTCTTTATCGTTTGTGAGTGTTTTAACAGGGTACCCCCAGATCCGGTCGAAACAGGACGAATACTACAACCAGGACTTGAAGACGAGAGCCCGTTCGGCCCTTCCCAGCGCGTCCAGCCCTCAGCCAAGAGCAAGTGAAAAGGCGTCCGTCCGATCCGTAGCATGCGATATCATCCGTCCGCCAGTCTTTACCGTTTGTGAGTGTTTTAATAGGGTCCCCCCAGATCCGGTCGAAACATTTAAAGGTGTCCGTCCGATCCGTAGCATGCGATATCATCCGTCCGCCAGTCTTTACCGTTTGTGAGTGTTTTAACAGGGTCCCCTAGATCCGGTCGAAACAATATATATATATATATATATATATATATATATATATATATATATATATATATATGAAAGGAACAACTTTAGTAGTAATCCATGAAAAATTCAATTTTAATCAAATACAAGCATACAACAATAACATAGACTAAACATGGATCTATATATCAAAGGATATATTCGATAAATGAAATATTATTGAAGTTTTATAGGAGATTCATATTAAGCATATTCCACCAGAAAAGTAATAGTTAGATTTACAACTTTATAATGTAAGAGCTTCCCTTTAGCCTCTTACCATGATATTTTAGTCCATCTGACATAAACCATCACTAAAGTATATGGATCTCTTTTACAACATAGGTGTTACTACTTAATATACAAATTAAACAACTATTCACATATCATCTGAGACATGTGACTACAAATTCATATAAGATTTATCATTCTCAATAATATTTTCATACAACATAAATCACTTAAACAAAATCACACGTTAATAAAATATAATAAATTATATTTATTTTACATTTATAATAAACGTTGAAATACAATTCACTAAAGAAAAAAAAAGAAAGAAAAAAGAGTTTTTCTTTTTCTTTTTCTAACTTGAGCAAATAGACTCATTTGAGTGAAAAAAATTTCGTTTAAGTGAATTTTATGCAAAAAAAAAAAAAAAAGGATTGAACTGTAGTTGTTTTTTTTGCTTAAGCAAAAGTTAAAGATTTTGTAAGGTTGGTTTTAAAATTTATTTTTGCTTGAGAAAAAAGTCTTTCGCTAGAGTGAAAATATCATAAAAATTAACATTTGTGGCCAAATCAATCACTTTTCAAAGATATTTTCAAAGGCAATTTAATAATACAACTTTTAACCATTTTAATTAATCAATCCAAATCATGATTTATTCAAATCTCACCTTTCACTCACTTCAATTCAACCTTGATGATTCAAACTCATAGTATAAATATCTATATCAACATAATAACAAAATGGAAAGATACAAAAAATAATTATATACCTTAAAATTGCGTAACTATGTCAATTTCTCAATAACAATATTCAATTCAAAACGTATTGAAACAATCCGTCATTAAATAAAGCTCGACAACACTCAAATACAATCAATTAAATAGTTCTTAACCATATCATAATCCCTTTGTAAAACCAAAATCTAGCGACCAAGTGACCTTTACATCCAGGTAATCTATCTTATAATTCTATAAAAATCATAAATAACTTTTCTTACTTGCAATGCCTCTCTTGAATGAAAATAATTCCCAAATCTAAGTATTAAAGCTACTTAAAGCCTAGAGACTTGAGAAAAGTATCCAAACATGACAAAATTCCAATGTGATAAAAACATATTGAGAGGATCACTTTTTCCAACTGTTGTTATTACTATGTCAAGAAGAAGATTCAATTAGTTGTTTTTATGATGTCCAAGTGCTATGAGAGGTGTTTGTTAAGATAGATTAACATTAGAAACACCTTCTTAATAAATCCTAATCAGATAACAATTTATTAGTCTTAATGTAGGCGCACTTTTAATCAAATTTAAAAAATAATTATAAAACCTAACAATTAAAATCGATTAAGTCACTTACATAATTAGTTGTGGTTATTTTAATAATTGGTTAATCTCTCTTTAGAGAAATTAACAACTGGACATTAGGTTTTTCATCCGAACGAGTATAAAATTATTTGTGCAAATCTCTATTTCTCTATACTCTTTATTTTTATTATTATTATTTAACAAGAATCAACCTTATTTGTAAAGTCAGTATATAAAAAGGGAAAATTTTTAAATGGCACAATTTTATTAAATAAATCAATTCATCCCGATTTTTTATTTTTGTCGAAATGTAATTATTTTGTTGCGTGATTCTAAAACAACGGTCAAAGTTCTTAATGATATTAGCATTACATGGAATAACTGATAATTATTCTCACGTTTATGATTAGCTTTTTGGTGAACCTGTTGTACTCCCTTTGACTTCTACTTGTTCCACTCTTTTGCGTGTACGAAGTACACCTGATGGAGGACCATCTAAGTTACACATAAGACCTCTAACAAGAGCCATGTCTAGAAGAATTCAAAAAGAAGAAGGAGGACTCACCACTTTACTTTTATGGAGTATCAATTATTAAACCTTCTTCTCTTTATTAAACACATTTACATTGTTTTGTAGGACAATAATAAAGCTTGGAAACCATAGCCAATCAGCCAAAGAAGCAAAGAAGGCAAAGAAAGGAAGCCAGCCAAAACCCGTTGCCGCTCACCAACGTCCCAAATTTTAAGAGAACATTTTTAGTGTTTTTTGTATGGAACATGCAACCCAAGCTTGGTAGCTTTTCCAGAACATTTATCTTGTCATTTTCGTAGCTTGCTAGGCACACTTCAGAGTTATCTCTTCCTCTATAAAAGAGAGACTCTCCTCTTTGTAAATTCAATTTGATCGATGTAAAGAAATGCTGCTGAATTGAATCCAGCCACTTCTTCTTTCGAGTTCAATAGCCTGTGCCACTTTAGCACAATTCTCCTCTAGCTTCCTTCCCTCTTAGAAGGCCTCCTGAGCTGGAGAAGCTTCATGCACACTTCCATCCTTCACAAGACATTTCACCGAACACCTACAGTGCACCACAACATCTATCAACTTCTCCCAATCCACTGCATCATTCTGAGTCGAGGAGAGCTTTACCGTGATCGATGGAGCTGCTTCCATCATTTGGCATCCAGAGTCAAGTCGTCCACGCGCTGGTACAAGAGCTAAGTTGCTCTTACCTTCTTTTTCTTTCCTTCCAATCCTTCTCCAAACAATTCACCGAATACCTTCCGTGCACTGCATCTACCAACCAACTCTTCATTTCGCTGCCACCTTCTAGATCTGTGGAAGAGTACTACTGTGACCAATGGAGTTGCTTCCATCAACACCCATCAATGATACACCTACTTCTATTGATGACTCTTTTACATTAGCATCTCAACGCGATAATCACAATTGCTCTTGCAAGCTCGAAAAAGGATGTTACAAGTGTGACCATTATTCCAAGTTAGGTCACAAGATTGAAAGATGTTACACATTATATGGACGTACTCCTCGATCTATTATTGTTGTTTAGACTGACCATCCCTCACAATCACCTTCTGTGAATCCTCCTTCATCTAATATCACAAAAAATATGTTATTATCAGTAAACTTTCTCAAATGGTATGAGAATCAACAACCTTCTAGTTCTAATTCCTCTGTAGCACACATAGGTACATTTTTTATCGGTCTGACTCAATCTTCTTCTCTTGGTCCTTGGGTTCTCAATTCATAAGCCACATATGTAACAAATCTTTGTTTTCCTCTTTATCATCTTTAAATAATTTACCTTCTGTTACATTGGCTGATGGATCTAGGGTTTTAGCTCATTATAATGGGACTGTGTACATTTTTGCTTTTTTATCCATTGATAATGTTTTTTATGTCCTTGGACATTCATTTAACTTATTATCCATTAGTCATCTAATCCGTACTCTTAATTGTGTTATTTCTTTTACCAAAGATTTTGTTTGTTTACAAAACTAGAGTTTGAGATAGGTGATTGACATCAAATATGAGTCTTATGGTCATTATCATCTTCTTCCTTCTACATATGTTGGCACATTTATGGAATCTCCTTCTCTTCTTCATGCTCAGGTAGGTCATCCAAGTCTTGCTAAATTGCAGCAACTTGTTCCTAGCTTATATAAGTTATCCAGTTTGGTGTGTAAGTTATGTTAATTAGGAAAGCATAGTCATAGTTCCTTTCCTCATAGTGTTTGACAATGTGCTTTGTCCCCTTTTGTCTTAGTTCACTTTGGCATTTGGGGACCTAATCGTGTTAAGTCTAATTTAGGTTTTCAATATTTTGTTAGTTTTATTAATTATTATTTCATATGTACTTGGTTGATTTAAATGAAAAATCGTTATGAATTATTTTATATATTTCAATTTTTTTAATGAAATTAAAACTCGGTTCGGTCGAGTTTTTATTCGAACCTTATGAAGTGATAATGGTTGTGAATATTTTTCCTATTCTTTTAAACAATTTGTGCCTTCTCATGACATTCCATGTCAAACTTCATGTGCTTATACACTTCAACAAAATGGGATGGCTGAGTGCAAAAATAGACATTTTATTGACACAACTCATACTCTTTTAATTCATAGTGAGGTTCCTCAATATTTTTGGGGTGATGTTATTCTTACTGCATGTTATCTCATTAATTGCATGCTCTATTTGGCTTCAAATAATAAAATACCTTAATCTATTTTATTTCTTTATCCCTTACCTCTAAAATTTTTTGGGACTATATGTTTTATTCATAATTTTTAGTTATGGTCTTAGTAAGTTATCTCCTTGATCAAACAAACGTGTTTTTTTAGGATTTACTAGATCACAAAAATTATACAAGTGTTTTTTTTCCTTCTCTTAACCATTGTTTTGTTTATGTAGATAATGAATCTTTTTTTTTACTTTAAACGTTTTTCTTCTTCTTATATGTCTTTGTCTAATACAATCAATATTTCTAATATAATTCATATTCTTGTTATTTGTGCTCCTCAAGTTATGTCTAGTTCATTTTCAGATTTTTCTCTACAACCACTTTAAGTTTATAGTCACAGACATTATTTTCAACAACCACCAAGTGACTTAATTCAAGTGCCAACTATTGTGTCTACCCCAGTTTCGACAATTGAGTTTGACTTCCCAATTGTCCTCCGTAAAGGCAGATGTTCTACTTTTAATCTCTCTCCACATTATATTTATTTAAGTTATCATATATTATCTTTACCTTTTTATACTTGTCTTTCATCTATTTCTTTTGTGAGCATTCCAAAATTTTTCAATGATGTCATAGCTCATTCTAGTTAACATCAGGTCTTAGCTCATCCCATTACCATTTGGGAAATATGTTATTGGGTGTAGGTGGGCTTTTACTATCAAAGTTAGTCTTGGTGATAATATTGATCGCCTCAAAGCTCGTCCTATGGTCAAAGGTTACACACAAAGTTTTTGTTTGGATTATAGCTTTTGTTCGTTTATTTATAGCCATGATTGTTATTCAACAATAACCTATTTATCAACTGGATGCCAAAAATATGTTCCTTAATGGAGATTTGCAGGAAGAGGTTTACATGAAGTAACCTATAAGATTTGTTGCTCGGGTGAAGTCTTTTGGATTGGTATGTCATTTTTGCAAATCCTTATATAGCCTATAACATTCTTCTAGGGTCAGGTTTAGAAAATTTAGCAATGTTGTTCAACAATTTGGTATGACGGAGTGTGAAGCAAATCATTCAATCTTTTAACTTCAATCTTTTAACTTCACTTGAGTGTTGGATGTGTCTACTTGATAGTGTATGTTGATGACATTATTCTGACATACATTGACAACCATGACATCTCATAGATGAAACAACATATTTGTCACCAATTTTAGACAAAATATCTTACAAACTCAGATATTTTTTGAATATTAATGTGCCACAATCCAACATCGTTATAGTTATATCTTAAAAAAATATGCATTGAATATTTTCAAAAAAACTGGATGGATGAATTCAAAATATATTAAGAGACTCATAAATTTTAATATCAAATTCCTACCAAATTAGAAAATCTAGATCAAATCTTAAACTATATAAAATATTAGTTAAAAAATTAAATTATTTTACTATTATTCGTCCTGATATTTCTTTGTCGTAATAAAATAAATTTTTAATTCTCCATGTGAAAATGATCATGCAGTTATGCGTCTTCGTATATACATAATTAATAATGCTTCTTATAAATTTCGGTGGAGAGAGCAAATAATCCATGCCGTGAAACGTTTTATTCAACGGTTGATTGACATGTCATTTCAGTAGGATTGTATTTAAAGCGATTATTCAAAGCACGACTTTATTCACAACATTACAATTAAAATGAAAGTGAACACAAAGTACAATAATCCTAATATAAATATGGGTTAAATATGTTTTTAGTCCCTTAAGTATCACACGATTTTGGGTTTAGTCCCTACTCGAAACTTTGATGGCTTTTAGTCCTCATAGTTTTGAAACTCTTACTATTAGTCCTTAAAAATGAACGGAGTTAACTTTTGTGTGATGTGGCAAACAGCAAGGACACTCTTATGCTAGCTTCCATCTTCACTCTCTGCCACGTTGGTTGTTTAATTTTTGAAATGAGATTAAGTATGTTTAATTTGGAGGGATCGAGCTCTGGATCAACCAAAAGGGAGAGAAAACCAATCAAGAGATTGAAGAGGTAGATTCCGAGGCCGTAAGAGACAACATAAAACCCCTGCACGTAAATAATACGCAAGACGTAGATGGATGCCATGACCAATGTCCCAAGCGGAATAGGGGGTAGATTTGTCGAGATAGTACTGAAACAACTTAGAGAACTCCTGCAAATATTGCTTCACCAGCGCAAACGACGGAGCAGCGCCACCGCCACCGCCACTGCCACTTCCCTCCATTCCAACGGATTTTGATGCTTCAAATTTAGAATCCCAACAAACGAAAGCAATCGTTCACTGTTAATGTTATTTATCAAGGTTTAGGAAATAAGGGGAAAGGAGATCTGGGAGGGTGGTGAGGTTCACGTTTCTATAATTGTTTCCAAAATGAAATAATAAAAAAGTAAGGGCTTTCTAATGTTGAGATTATGAGTATCGCCTCTACCTTGATCGAGAATCATGGATGGAATTTTCCGAGATTGATTCCGCAACACCCAAACCCTATATCCCCAATCTTTATATTCACACGAAGAAGAGCAAAACAAAACCTATCAACTTACCTCCTCAAGAAGACGACCTTCAGATGTATCTCCTCTGCTTTCTTTGCCCCCAACTGCAATGATGAAGAAGAACCCAACTTCTTAAAATTTCATTTATAAGAGATGACGAAGTAAGGTTCAACCAAATTAAACATACTTAATCTCATTTCAAAAATTAAACAACCAACGTGACAGAGAGTGAAGATGGAAGCTGGCATAAGAGTGTCCTCGCCGTTTGTCACATCACACAAAAGTTAACTCCGTTCATTTTTAAGGACTAATAGTAAGAGTTTCAAAACTATGAGGACTAAAAGCCATCAAAGTTTCGAGTAGGAACTAAACCCAAAATCGTATGATACTTAAGGGACGAAAAACATATTTAACCCTATAAATATTCTATGAGAAATCTTTTTAACTTCACACACAAAATATATATATATATATATATATATATATATATATATATATATATATATATATATAATCTAAAAAATAAATAAATACGTTGTTTAAATATTATTTTCATTACATAAATTAATTACTTCATAATTAATACTTTTCAAATTTAATTTATATATGCATTGTTTTTTAAAATACAATCAAGAACATTTGCAATCGATTATATATTACATAATTAGTTTTATTATTTTGTTATCATATCTAATGCAAATTTTGTTCTCATTTTTGACATTTTTTATCTTAATTTGAACAATATATAACTCTTCACTGTCACCGTGTTCACTTGGAGCAAAGTACTGTTTACGGAGGTTGGAGAGCGATAATTTGAAATATTTATGCGTTCGATTGAAGAGAAATGCGCAGACGGATGGAAACGCAGGATTCCCACACCTGCGAATGTGGTGAGATTTGGAGAAATGGAATGCAATTTGTCTGAAGTGCCCCTGAAGATTGCGGAGGAGGAAGGCGCTTGCGGAAAAGGGAGGAGAAGAGAGAGTGAGTGCTGTGAGTGATTAACCTCTAAACGGGATCAAGAAGTTTGGAAAACCAACCATTGTTGTTGCTGTTGTTCCTGTTAGGTTTTCTGAGTGAGGTTGGGAGGCGATCGTACGACGTCGTTTGAGTCTTGCTGCGAAAGGGGCATTTGCGAAACTTGCCTCCAGCTCCCACTCCCCCTTCATATCCCTTCTCTTTCTCTTCGATCACCATGGAGTGATGGGACAATGGAAAGCGAAGGATTATTTGTGCATAATCCAATTAAAAAAATCATGACAAATTTTTAACATTGAAACCACCATAGGTGTGCCTGTTTGTGTTTTTATTCATGTTAGAAAGAAGAAAAAGAAAATATTAGCTTCATGTAATTTTATTTAAGGATGTTAATTACTATTAAAATATTTTTATTCATATAAAGATCCAAATCCCACTTCCATACGTATGCATTGTTTTTCTATCAACAAATTAAGACTGAAATAAAAAAAAAAATGCATATGTTAAATCTTTTACTAAATTATAATTTTTTTACATTTTAACATTTGATTTGGTGACTTATTTTTATGGTGAGATTTGGTGACATTTAAAAATAAATTAATTTTACTAAATTATAATTTTTTTACATTTTAAAAATTAACTTTATTAATTATTTTTTCTTTTTCAATTTATAAATATAACATTAATAATTATCATTTTATATTACTTTAATAACTAGGAGAATTTTGATAATCTTCAATTTCTACTAATTAAACAAATTTTTTTATCTATCACATCAATCGAATCTTAGACTAATTCTCATAAACTTTACTTTTACTTCCAAATTTATTCTCATCTATCTCCAAATCCACTCAAACAAACAACAAAATATTTACCCTCAAATCTCTTCAAATTGATTCAATCATTCTCCCAAAATCATCTCTTCTAAATACCTTCAATTGAACAAAGCATATATGTTTTTTTTTTGTTTTTATATATATTTTTTTACTTTTCTTTGATTCAAATGAGATTATAACATTTATCAGTATATGACAATAAATACTAAATTATTAGCTGTGTGAACTTTTCTCAACTCAGATGCTCAGTATAATAAATATTGACAGAACAAAATTTGGAAAGATAATAATGACACTTTGGATTTTTTTTTTACAAACATTCCAATATTTTTTAATAGCTCATTTTTATCTATTGTAAGGAGACTTCATGCATATATTAATTACTTTATTTACTATAAACTTTGATATAATTTTTTTATTTATTTTATATTTTAGCATAATAGGTAAGATGATTTATTTGAAGAGCATTGTCATACGAGGGTATTATTTCTGGATCTAAATAATTCATAGATTTAGTTGAAATTAGATTTATTTTAATCAAATGAAATGTTAATAAGGTAAACGTTTCTGTTATTTTATAATAAAAAATCTCATTATCTCGTGTTAATATGTTGGATAATAATGAAAAACTTATCTTCTTCAATTTACGTAAGAGTCAAAAGTTGAGTTAATAATGAACAACTTATCTTCTTCTTGTATAACTAATCATTCTTTTAAGATTATTAAGTTATAAGAGTTTTCAAAGTAGGTCACTTTACTAGTAAGGAGTTTAAATTTTTACAAATAAATGTTAAAGGCATGGTAAAATTTTAATCATAAATCTTCAATGGTAATACAAGTAAGATTATTTTCAGTAGTAATGAATTATCTTTACATAAAATAATGATTGTATAAAATGTAGAAACTGATAAAACTTTTCCTTAACCCTATGATGAGTGTCAAATTTTCATACCAGATTTGAATTCATAGTCTTCAAGGTAGATTGACTTAAATACTCAACTTCGCATCACTATAAAAAAAAGTCTCTCTGCAAAGATTGTCTGACACTCAAGTTAATAGTAAAAAATATAAGTGGATATATGATAATAAAATAATTATCTGATCATAATATTTTTTTATGATAGCATCTATTTACAAGTTTCTTAGGTTATAAATAAATAAAAATATTAAACAAATTCAGTTATTTAAAAATAATCAAATATTATATTTTAAAAATATTATATAATCAATTATTATAAAATATTAAATAATAAATTATTATTATAATATTTAAAAATATGATGTGATGATAAGTTATTATATCATAAAATATTAACTATAAATATCTTAAAAATATTTTGTAATATCAATAAATATAATAAAATCTATTATAAGTCATTATCATAAAATATAAACTATAAATAACAGATATATTTTATAATATTTAGAGTGCGTACAACCTCGTTAAATAGCATCATCATAAAGATACAAATAATTAATAAAAATAATAAAATTATTATTTTGATCATTGTTATAATTTTAATTATCAAATTGAATGTAAATAATTTTTATAAAATTTTTGTAAAATTTATTTATTTATTTTATAAATAATTTTATTATTAAAAATAGCATAGATACAAATAATTAATAAAAATAGGGTTAAATATGTTTTTAGTCCCTGAACTATCAAGCGATTTTGTTTTTAGTCCCTGCTCAGAACTTTGATGGTTTTTAGTCCTTATAGTTTTGAAACTCTGAGTATTAGTCCTTAAAAATGGACGGTGTTAAGTTTTTGTCAATCTGGCAAACGGCGATGCCCAGCTGTGCTCTACACTCTCTACCACGTTGCTGACCAATAAGAATCTCACGCTCACGTGGCCATTCTCGTTCTTCCTCGAACGCCCTTCTTCATCGTCTTTCTGTGTTTTCTCAATGCCTGTTCTTCTGTCTTCGCCACCCATTTGAACAACAACACCGTCAGCCTCACCGGTGACCTCGCCGTCCGAAACTCCGTTGCTGGCAGAGGGTTTGAAGTTGTAAGAAGCAGTGAGATCAGAGAGCAAGAGAGAAAGAGAGACAATGGCGTCAGGCTGGGGAATTACAGGCAACAAAGGTCGGTGCTACGATTTCTGGATGGATTTCAGCGAATGCATGTCTCGCTGCCGAGAACCCACGGATTGTGGTCTTCTCCGTGAAGATTACCTCGAGTGCCTCCACCATTCCAAAGAGGTATTTTCCCTAATCCTCCCCTCTTTTTAATTCCCCTTTCGTTTATCGCATCCACGAACTTCCTTTTATCCAATCTGTAATTCTTACTTATATTCTTTCATCTCGTTTGCCAATCCTGTTGATTTCCGTTGCACGGCTTCGCTTCTCTTCTCTTCTCATCTCTCTTTCCCTTTACTTAGATCGCCTTTTGTGGTTTCCTCTTGTCTTTGGGATCTTGTATTGTTGTTGATTCGATTAAACCATCTCGAACGGAAGAGACGGCTGAAGAAGTGTTTAACCTAGAATTTAATTTGCTAGTTCCCCGCTTGCATTTCTGCTTGTATCACACCGGAAAGTTGAGATGGGTGTGGCGTTTAAGGATTGTCACTATTATGATGAAAAAGGAACTGAGTTTTCATATAATTTATTTTAATGATTGAATAAGTTCGTTCTCTTTACTTGTAAGGTAAAATGTATTTGATTAAATTGGGCAAAAACAGCATAAAGCGCTCTGCCAGCAGCGGAGTTTGGGACGGCGAGGTCACTGGTGAGGCTGACGGTGTTGTTGTTCAAATGGGTGGCGAAGACAGAAGAACAGGCATTGAGAAAACACAGAAAGACGATGAAGAAGGGCGTTTGAGGAAGAACGAGAATGGCCAGCGTGAGATTCTTATTGGTCAGCAACGTGGCAGAGAGTGTAGAGCACAGCTGGGCATCGCCGTTTGCCAGATCGACAAAAACTTAACACCGTCCATTTTTAAGGACTAATACTCAGAGTTTCAAAACTATAAGGACTAAAAACCATCAAAGTTCTGAGCAGGGACTAAAAACAAAATCGCTTGATAGTTCAGGGACTAAAAACATATTTAACCCATAAAAATAATAAAATTATTATTTTTATCATTGTTATAATTATAATTATCAAATTGAATGTAAATAATTTTTATAAAATTTTTGTAAAATTTATTTATTTATTTTATAAATAATTTTATTATTAAAAATAGTTAAATTTAAAAAATATCAAATTGAAAGAAAAAAAAGTTAAAATTAAAGATGCAGTAAAATTAATAAATTAATTATTTTAATTTTAAATTCAAAAGGTAAATGTAAAAAACAAATTAAACACTAAAAAGACAATCTCTTATAGATATAGATTATTAATCTTATTTATTTTACTCCAAGATAATTAATTTTAACAGTTTTTAATAAACAACTTCTTCTTATAATTTTTCTGTAAATTTTATTAAAATGAGTTGTATTCAACAAAATGTTAGCATTGACTCAATTTGAGAATCTAAGAGTGGTGCATCAGAATCTCATCAAAATGGGCCATCCTGGGTGTCCATTCTTTAACTTTTTTTTTTTCCTTCTTTCGAATCTATAATAAAACACCTTGCTTTCTCTTCTATAATAATAATAATAATTTTTCATACATAACGTTTATTTCTATTTTACTCTTTATAATATAATTATTAACTAATTTAAAAAAATATAACTAGTAATTAATTTTTAAAAGTAACTATTATTTTAAAATATTTTATATCAAACTGTTACATATTTCTTGTTTTTTCCCCTTTTTTATTTATTATATTCGTAGTTCTATTATTATATTTGAAGTATTTCTTACTATTTTCATTATATTTTTCTTATATATTAACTTAATAAATTTATATATATATTATTAACTTATAATATAATATAAATATTTTAAAAATGGGACACAATATACAACCTTAATAATAATAATAATTAAGATGGTCTTATTCTTTTTATATTTTTTAAAATTAAATAAAATAAATGATAATGATAGTTAAAATAAGTATGAATAGTTTGTGGTGCGATATATTCTTCAAATATGTGAATAATTTGGCAAGATTATGTAAGATTCTAGTAATAGTTACATAAATAAAATATTAGTGATATATCTTTTGTTGTACTATTTTATTTTAGTGGTTTAAAATTTAAGATTCGTATTAATTTTAATTTTATATATTTATTAAGCAAAATGTATGTATTTTCAGTTTTAGAATTGTATGCGTAATTTATAATTTGCAAAAATATAAAACGGAAATAGAGTTCTGAATTTATGTGAAAGAGAAAATAAAATATAGAATTTGCAAAAATATATTATTTTTAACAGAAGTAGAACTTACATTGACTATTTTTTTTTCATTATTATTTAGGTTACGATATTAAAAATAAAATTTAAAAGTTTTCCTTATTATATATATTTATATTTTGTTGAATTCGAACTTAGTCTTTCCTACCCGAAAAGCAAAAGAAAGGAATATCCGCATATATGGGAATACTCTGAATTGACCATCATTATTAAACACTTACCGGACACTCCATGTAGGTTCCCAATTTTAATTTTAATTTAATTTAATTTTTATTGCTGTCAACTATTAATCACGTAAGGAACACTTCCTAGGTTCCTACTTTTCTTTTTTCATTTACATTTACTATTATTTATTATCAGCATTTAGTAAATTAATTAATTAAAAAAATTGCTTCAGAAAAAAATAAGTACAGTTAGTAAAAGATATATTCTACCAATTTAAAATTATTATCTTTAAAACAGTTAAAGATATTTAAAAAACATCGTAAATATTATTATCTTTAAAACAGTTAACAATATTTAAGATATATGGTAAATATAACGACGTTAATATTTTACATATAATCAACGGTCCACTTTACAGAAAATAAAAATCAACGGTTCGATGTTGGTATTGATAACGCGTTGGCCTGTTCTTCTACTTATTTCCGCCTATAAATAAATCCCAAATGCACTGCCCATGGTTTCAAGCCCTAAGCCTTCAACGAAGGAGGAGCGGAAAACATTCCGAGTTTCTTCCTCAGTTCTCCCTTTCTAGAATCTTCCAAATTCAAACCTCTTTTGCTTTCAGCCTTACTAATAACACTCAGTAGCGAGAACGAGTCATGGAATCCAAACCCGGTCAAAATATCAAGCTCCTCTGTAGTTACGGCGGCAAAATTCGCCCACGCACCACCGACGGCGAACTCCGTTACGTTGGAGGCCACACCAGAGTTCTCACCGTCCTCCGTTCGATCTCCATTTCAGGTTCGTTTCGTAATAATTAGCCTTCATTTTCACTCTCGCTTCTTTGTTTCCTGAATTTAATTTAACGTTTTGCTGCATCGTTGTGCAGAATTGATGGTCAAACTCACTGAGTTTTGCGGTTCGTCTGTGATCTTGAAGTGTCAATTACCCAAGGGAGACTTGGAGACCCTGATTTCCATCACCAACGACGAAGATCTCGCTAACATAATCGAAGAATACGATCGTGCCTCGTTGAAACTGGCGCATCCAATGAAGATCAGAGCCGTTCTCTTGCCGCCGAGGTCGATGAAGAAGGTTTTGTCTACTCCAACGTTGTCCTCGGCGTCGTCCAGCGCCAGTCACTCTCCGGCCAGATCGCCTCATACTTCCGCCGAATCCCTGCCGTACACGGCGTACCGTTACGGATGCAATTACCGGACTCCGCCGCTGCCGGCTGCGTACGCTATCGGCGTGCGTAACGGTTCGGCGAAGGCCTGCTGCTACACGCAGTTCGATGGAAACCATAGATTTTGGCGTCGTGGACCTCACTGTTACAATTACTGCCACTGAGGCCAGCCGATTTATTCATATAGTAAATACAGTCACAGAGGAATCGGGAACACGAAGCGGATTCCATACATGATATCATGATGACGAAAATATCAAAAGCACCAAAAAAAAAACGAAAAAAAAAAACATGAGAGAGGGTTGTGAAATACAATTAATTTTTTTTAAATTTTGACAAAATTTAGATATCGATGAATGAGGAGGTTCAAGTTTTTCCAATTAAGCCTAAATTTATTTTCGAATATAATACCTGCTCGGGACTCTGTTTTTTAACGGTTAGGGTTCCGTTAACCACCGTCTGACACGAGACCACGATTCCTTTGAGGCGTTACACGTGTTGCTTTTGGCGGTTTCGCGTGTTAACTGTGGCCACACGCGTTCAATTTTATACGACTTGATTATTTAAGTGGGTACGTATTTTCCATTGACAATTATTTTTGATTTGAAACTAGATAAGATTATTCTTGTTGATTTATATATTTCTTGTTGAATTTGCAGGTCGATAAAAGACGGAGACATTGTAGCGTGACTAGTGGGGATTGTGGAAAAGGACAAAAGCTTGAACCTTCTTGAAATTGGGGTTTCAGGCTATTACGAAAACTATTTGGAAAGTTGTCGTAAAAGAAAGTCCTATTTATAAATAATAAATAGAATAAAAAATAATGAAAGGTATAAAAAATTCAATTATTATATTGAGGACCAAAACCGGAAGATAGGGTCTGGTGGAGCAAGTCGGCAAGTTGGTTAGCTGAAAATGACATGATTGAGGCATATTTCTGGTAGTTTTTTGATGGGTTCAATTCAACAGCTCTCTACTTTATCCGATGATTGGATGCGGTTCGGGAATAAATAGATAAATAAGTTTAAAGTAAGAATCTGCCCCACCATTGCAGGGAAAAGATGAAATTCAATAAAACAATATACATGGAGAAAGAGAATGCCATGGCCCAAATAATCCATCAAGGGGTGACCATTGAATTGGGGCACACAAAAGTTTGGTCCAGCTGAGGAATAAGTCAAAACATCAGCAGTGCAGGTGGCGTTAAACTTTAACACCAAACAGAGGTATCTATAATATTTTTAACAAAATTGGATTAATTAGTTTATATAAAGAAAGACATTTGAAAAGGTGAGCCTCTTCATTCTTCAAGAATCTACGTCATGAAATTAAGAAAATATTTTTTAATAAATATTTTCTATGTTAATCAAATAAAAAATATTGAAATAAATCTTGTAAAAATCTTTGCACTGTAAAAGTTTTATTAGCATAAATTTAAACATTTCATAGTCACTATGGTAAGGATATAATGAAAATGTGACATTCCAAAATATCATATACACATATAATATAATCGGATTCAGTTATTATAATATATAAAAACAGTTGAGAGATAGAGATAATAGTATTTAAATATGTATACAATCATCCAAAAGATAGAGGAAATTAAAACGAAATCAAACTTGAGTAAGTTTCCAAAGTTCTCTAAAATACAAGGCTATTGAAATTTTAAAGAGACCTAAAAAGTTTTCCAAAAGTGTCGAACTATACAAAATAAAAGCTAGGACTTTTTCAAAATAACAAGCTAATCAACTAAGAGCTAGTAGAAGGCCTAAGTACTAGAGGCTGGGTCTTCTTCAACCTCCAAAGCTTGCTCCAATGGTACATCATCACCTACTGCTCACATCCAAAGGATTAGATGATCATCGCAAGGGAGAAGACAAACACATGCAACACATACAATGCAAGGGTGAGCTAGGTCTCAAACAAACATACAGATAATTTCAATTAAATCTAGCATTTCCAAGAACGTCCATACACACCTAAACATGTAAGTCATTATAAAACATAAATATTTATTTCACAAAACTCATTAAAGCAAGCATCCTATCATGTTAAGACTCCTAGACACGTCCGGACATAGAATGTATGTAGAGTTGGGGCGGGTTGTGCACTTGTGATGGCCCCTACTGCTTTGCAAAGTCATTGCCGAGGGGTTCCACCCGACCATACACAAGGCTAGTCCGTTACTGCGGAATAGACCTTCAGTGATAGCGCCTACCCTAGGACATCCCACTACTCCCACCACACGCGTCAATCCTCTCTAAGTGAGAATGAAAGACCGTTGGAGTGTTAGGGATAAACCCCCATATGAAAGTCTCTCACATTCATTCAATACACTAACTGATCTCACCGAGAGATCTTAATTTCATATTCAATCCGACCACTTTAAATCACATGATATTCCTCTTGGATCAATAATGTACCTCATAAACCACTTTGATTCATCAAACATAAAATTTCATAGTCATTCAAGTGCATTCTTCCTATATTGTCTCATACCAAACCCATACACCATCATACAACATCAACCATGTCATAAAACAACTCATACATTACATACTTTCACAAAACCCTCACTTATTAACACAAATTTCTTTAGGACTTTTAATTATCAATACTTAAGTAATTCAAATAGCTTAGAGACCCTCACCAATGGCTCCGGAAGAGTAAAAAAACCCCAGAACGAACTAAAGAACGTCCGAAACGGACGTCCGAAACTCCAAAAACATCAAAAACACCGAAAATACTCAATCTGCCACACATAATTCGCTCAGCGCATCCCCTCTATGCGCTAAGCGAATTTTGTCTGCAGAGGAAGCTAAATTCTGCAGATTTTTCTGCATAATTGAGCAACTCTAACTCCCTTTTACCAATTCTAATCATTTTGGTGAACTTCTACCACTCATAAATCAACTTTCATTCTAAATTAAACTTACCTAAACAATTCTAATCCTTTGTAACATTATTATAAAGTGCATTGATTTAGGTTCTACAACTTCAATTTTATCAACCTAGAGGTCTAAATTCAATTCTACAACTTGGAGTTGGTTTTTAACCATTTAAACATGCCTACTAAGTCACACATGACCTACCTAAGTTACCTAAACTGACTAGGATCACCAAGAATGCCTAACTCTAAATTTGACCACCACCCTTCCTTTCTAACTCTAAAACACCAATTTTTTTTCCAACTTAGAGACCTAAAACCCGATCTTACCTCTTTGCACTAATTTTGACCAATTTAGTGACTCAAACAAGTCACAATACAGTGGATAAAACTGTCCCAACAGTCCAATAACGCTGCAGACCTCATTTGCTCAAAATCACTACCTCACTTCCTCTAAAATAACGCTGCAGACCTCATTTGCTCAAAATCAAGAGTAGAACTAGCTCCCCTTACCTCTAGTGTAGAACCAAGCTCAAGTAGGAACCCTAGACTACTTGCTTGCACTCCCAAAATGTTAGAATCACCTATAAATCATCAATTGATGATGGAAAACGAATCTTAGAACCAAATAGAAGCTAGATTATGGAAGAAAACGAAATGGGTTGCATGCAACAGTTCAATCACATGCTTACAACCCTAGGGCACACGAGAAAGGGGGTTTTCTTACCGTTTGGAGAAAACGGAAAATCAATCGGTAGAAACGTAGCTCTTGGAGTCCTGAAGGTCTAGGTTGCTTCAATTCGGGAAACAAATGGTTAGATTTTGGAGTTGGAATAGAGAGAGTGGCAAGGCAAGAAAGAAAAGAGAGTGTTTGAAAGAGAAGGGGGAACGTTCTTCTGAAGCACAATTTAGATGTGGGTTTTTACTTTACTAATTTTGCCCAACTTATCCTATGCTGCCACGTGTACACACTTGTTAGTTATATTTTTATAAGGCTTCCAGATATAACTGTATTTATAGTTATTGAATGAGAAATTAATGATTTGAAATTAAAGTAAATCAAATTTATGTTTAATAAAAATTTGAATTTAATTAGGTTCACAACATTATTCATTTATGTAATTTACCATGTTATAATATTTTTTAAATTAATTGAAAATCTTAAATCATTAAAATTATGATTTCTAGAAATAATTTAATTTTCTTCGATTGTTGAAAAGCCATTGAGAATAATATGTTATTTTATCAAAAATTTTAATTCTTTCTCCTAAATAATTTAAAAAAAATAATTGTTATAAACGAAAAAAAGGAAGAAATGATGAATATTGTACTAAAAATATATGCAACAACTATTACAAAAATAACAACTATTACAAAAATATAATAGTACTGGTTTAAGAGACTAAAGAGTGTCCGTTTGTAATATTTTTTATTTTTTTTATTTTTAACTTTTAATTTTTATTTTATTTTTATATACTTTTTTAAAAATAAAATTTTTGTCATGTGTTCCCATGACAATGATGGTGTGACGTGATAATGATATTGTTATTTGTCACAGTGTCACTCTTATATCACGTGTCATTGTATTAATTTTAATTTAGTCTTTTTATATTTTTATTGTCTAATTTAACATTTTTAATTCTATGTAAATATTTTTATTGATATTTTTATTAAATATTTTTAACTTATTTATATTTACATTTAGTTAATTATATAAATGTTAATCATGTTTTTTAAATATACTTATAAGAGTTAAAAAAATTGAGGGATCGATTTGCAACTTCTAACCAAAAACAAGAACAGTTGGAATGATTAAACAAAAAAAAAGTTTTTCACGTTAGGTAAAATAGTCTTTCGACGACGATAATCTTTAAATTATCATTGATTTGATTGTTGCTAGATGTTTGCAAAAACGACGACAAATAGTAATATTGTTGTTAAAATTTAAAACCACGATGATTTGTATAACACCATTAGTAAAATTTAAAATTTGAAAAAAAAAAGATATAGAAGACGATTTTGCCTTATAATAGTCATTAAAAGCTACCTGAATAAAAAAAATATAAGACTTAATTCTATTTTTATTCTTATTTTTGTCTATTTTGTTTAATGTGTGATCCATTTTTTTCTAGTGTTCAGTGTGTTTCCATTTTTTGTAATTTATGTTTGGTCCCTTTTTATGACGCCTTATAAATCATTAATGACAAATAAATATTGTCTTTCACGTGTTAGTTTGTGGTTTTTTAAAATTTTACTAATTTTTTTTAGATTTTTCTTAATTTAAAAAAAGTTATGCATGTGTCAAGTCAATATTGTTTCACGTGAGAAATCAATATTGTGTCACGTAACAATGTCAGTTCACATGTCAAGTTTGTGTCACATGTCAAATCAATATTAATGTCACATGTCAAATCAATATTAATGTCACGTATCAGTGTTTTGTATTCAATTCAATCCCAATTTTTATTATTTTTTTTTCAATTTAGTTCCAAATTTTGTTAACTTTTTTCAATTAAGTTCCAATGTTACATTTCAAAAGGAAATTTTTTCATTATTTTTAAAATTGGACATAAAATTTTTCATTATTTTTAAATTAGGAGATTTCCCATTATTTTTAAAATTAGAAGAAATGTTTTTTCATTACTTTTAAAGTTATAAGGAAAAATATTATTTATTTTTAAAATTAGAAGGAAAGTTATAATTTATTTATAAAATTATAAGGAAAATTTAAATTAATTTTTAAAGTTAGAATGGATTTCTTTTTTAAATTAGAAGAAGAATTCGTCACTATTTGTATATCAACTATAACCCTATTTTTGTATGTAAAAGAAATCAAACATAAACCTAATAATTATACTCCAGTAATATAGTTAAAGTTGGTTTAAAACTAATGAAAAAAATATTTATTAAAAATGTGAATTATAATAAAAGTGAAATCTAATCTCAATTTAGAGAGATATAAAATTGAGACTGAATTGAAAAAACCTAACAAAATTGGAACTAAAGTGAACAAAATAAACGAAAATTGAGACTAAGTTGAATATAAGACACAAACACATTGCACTAACATTAACACATGACATTGATACTGACTTCACATGTGACACTAACACTAACTTGACACATGACACTAACATTGCCACATGACATAATATTGACTTGATGTGTGGATACATTTTTTAAATTAAAACAATCTAAAAAAATTAATAAAAAAAATAAAACAAAACCACGAACTGACTCATGGCACACTGTTCATCTATCGTTAACGATTTGGACGACATCAAACAAAGAACCAAATTTATCGTTAAGGAATTTAAATTAAAAAGTTAAATATTTTAAGACACGATTTGCGATTAGAAACCAATTCACCCCCCTCCTCCCTTTTGGTTTGTTTTTCACGTTAACCATTCTGTTACACCGCTCTGACAAGAGTTCTTACATTACTTAAAAATGAGCTAGAATAGGTAGAATGAAATTTTGTCTTTGAGTTAAGGATTTGGAGGTTTTTGAGTTGATGTCTTATTTTAAACAGTTGATTATTAGTTTAAGATAATTTATAGACTTTGCTTAAGTCTAAAATAGTTTATAATCCAATCTATGAGTGTTAGAAATTGGTAAAACTGGTTAAAAGAGGTAATGAGTGGTCTAGAAGTGCTAATTTTGCAGTTTTAATGCTGTAGAATTATGTAGTCCGTTGGGGGAGAAGAATTGGCTAGCTGGGCGAGTGTAAGGGAGTTTTGGAGGTGAGCTGCAGAGGTTGACCGAGCTAGCTCGCTCAACTTGGGAAGCTTGTTGTTTTGGCTCTCATTGGGTAAGCAAAATTGACTAGCTAGGCAGCATTTGGGTTTTTTTGGAAGTGAGTTCTAGAGGTTGGGTGAGCCAGCTCGTTTAGCTTGGGAAGGTCATTGTTTTGGCTCTAGTTGGGCCATTGGGTCTGTGTTCTTAAGTGTTTTTGAATCTTTTTACATATGTGTATGGTTTTAAAAGATATACTGGTTTATTGTATGATTTGTAGAAATGTTTATAACTTATGATTGAATGAAATGAAATGTATAAGAGTCCTAAGGAGGATTCTTAAGTGTTGTATCAAAGTTTTATTGGTATGAATACAGGTAGCTCAATATAGCCTAAGACGCGATACAAACTAACCTTGCAAGTATGGTGGGGTAAAACCCATTGATAATGACTTTACAAAACAGTAGAGACCACCACAAGTGCACAATCCGCCATAGTTCAACATTCATACTAAATCCAGATAATCCAGTCTAGGTCCTTGCATGTTAAGATGTTTGATTTGATTTATGTTATATATGATTTGTGTATGCCATGTTCTAAGTGTAATATGAATTGTTTTTGTAGCTAGCTTACCTTTTATTTTCTACATTTTTTGTATGTTCCTGTGGGCTATGATCATTCGATAGATGTGAGCAGAGGGTGATGAAGTAACCATAGAGTAGGACGAAGGGACGACTGATGCCTAGTTTTCTATAGATTAACTATATTTTTATAGTTTTGTTTTAGTTGGCTTGTATAAAGTTAAATTTGTAGTTATGTTTTGTATAACTATAAAGAAAACTTTTACTTTCTGTCTTGATTAACAGTTTTATTTTATTAAACATGTGATAACTTCTATATTTTTGGAATGTTACAGAGTTAATGACTAATCAAGAAAGGAGTTTCTTATGTTTTAACTTATTGAAATTTGAGACCGATATCATAAGTTAACATAAAACTTTAAAATTGAAAAAAAAATATTATATCAATTTTATAATAGTTCTAAAGTAAAATATACTTTATTGGGTCATTAAAGAATGTTGTTAGACATCAACATTGATTAATAAATTAACTTATCATTAATTTAGTAATGAACTTACAAGTTATATACTAACAAGAATTCTTATATTTGTTGGATGATAAAATATTATGGATTAAATTAAAAAGTTTAATTTTATTGATTGGCTATAATTAATATACTAACACCAAGAATATAATTAATATAAAATCTAAAAATTTGTAAATTGATTGGCTAAGACTTAGTCTAAGTAAGCAAATAAATATTTTATGCAATATGATTTAATAAAATGTAACGCTGACTTGAAAATAAACGAGTTTTAAAAAATCTCTCTGGTTAAGGGTTCAATTATTTTTCGGAGGCTCCAGATTTCTTTTGTTCCAAGAATGAACTGTTGACACAACAATATCAGTTTTTATATGAATTATATGTATAAGGCCTTCAAATATTTAAAGTAGATAATTTTTTACAGTATTTTTCCTAAAAATTTATTCTTCTCGATTGTAATATTATGCATAATTTAATCAGAAATAAATTCGTTATTTTCACTGTATATAATTGTGTCATCCGTATCAGATTATTTATTAATTTATATTCTTATATTTAAAATTAAGTTCTTAAAATACGTATCTCTTTATTTAAAAAATGCGACTCTTCTTAATCATCAAATAATAATTTCTCTTTAATATTTTTATAATTAAAATATGGATCTTTCTCCATACATTTGTCTAACTAACATTTATAAACTTGTTGCTTTCTATAGAGATAAAAGTTAGCCTTCCATTATTCAAACAAGTTTCATATTAAATTTTCAAAGAATCGAATTTCATTATCACCTTCTTTATCTTTAATTTCGTATATTTATTGAGGACTACAATATCCCACAATTTATCAAAACAAAATTTCTTATATTGACTTGATAATCGATTTAATTAACATTAAAGTTTTTGAGTCTTAGATGGGAACTTGAAAGAGTGGAATCTAAATGGTGGGTATTCAAATAGTAAGGAAATGATATTTTAGGGTTTTGCATGTGAAAGGAATTCTCTGATAGAAAGTCTTTAAGAGAATAACAACGTAACATATAAGGAACTTCGACGTTGAAGTTTTCAAAAAATGCGTGTTCATATTTCTCTTACAGCCTACTGACACGTGTCTTACTACGCAGCCCAATATGAAACGAGTCAAACTTGACGGGGTGGTCTTTATTTTAGTTTGTAATTAAGGGTGTTGCTCCCTTCACCATCACCCTATACTTTTTCTACCTCCTCACATTATTTTAAATACAATTATATCTTTAAGTTAAAAAGATTTTTATTTTTATCCTATTTTAAATAATTTGAAATCCTAATTTTACTTTCCCAGCACCCACCCACGGAACTCTCTTTCCCTTTTCCCATTTTCGTTTCACCTCTCCACCTCTCCACCTCCCGCACTTTCATTCCTTTTTCTTCCCAGTTTTTTTTGGTTTGAAAACTTCCATTCCCGCCATGGTGTGAAGGAGAGTCGCCATCGTGGTGTGGAGGAACATTGAGGAGCGTCCAGAGAATCAACCAGCATGAGAAAGTATACATCAACGGAGGTGACATCCTTCAACGGATGTCCCCTAATAAAACAAACTCTAAAATAAAAAAAACATAACTTTAAGCGGAAGTGACATCTTCAACGTTGACATCCGTTGAAGGATGTTGACATCCGTTGAAGGATGTTGACATCCGTTGAAGGATGTTGACATCCGTTGAAGGATGTTGACATCCGTTGAAGGATGTTGACATCCGTTGAAGGATGTTGACATCCGTTGAAGGATGTTGACATCCGTTGAAGGATGTTGACATCCGTTGAAGGATGTTGACATCCGTTGAAGGATGTTGACATCCGTTGAAGGATGTTGACATCCGTTGAAGGATGTTGACATCCGTTGAAGGATGTCACCTCCGTTTACGTTTTTTATTTTAGGGTTTTATTTCAAGGTTTATTCGAATACGAGGAAGCACGACAAGCACTGCACCACTCCACGCACTGCACCACGAGAGCGACACTGCACCACGAGAGGGAGACTGCTTGATAATTCTTTCCACCACCACCAACCTTTGCAACTTGTAGTATCTTATAACGACGAAAGAAAGAGAGGAAGAAATATAATGTTAAAATGAAAGAAAAATATTTTACTCATATACGGGACTAGAATAGGTTATTGGTGAAATAGGTTGTGAATGAATAAAATTAAAAAATAATAACCCTAAAAATAAAATTTTACTGAGGAACAAAATAGTAAAGAGAAGGGGGAAAGATAAAGGTGTGGTGGTGGAGGGAGCAACACCCTGCAATTAAATATTTTAAAAATCATCCAACTCGATGTAATTATATTCTTTAGTATTAACAAAACATGAACTTATATATTTTTGGTTGATGAAAAGTTTATATTAAGAGAAGGTGTGCTTTAAATTAAATAAAAATACCAAAATATGTAATTTTATTCATTTAGGATAATAACTAATTGAATTATGCAGACTGCATAGTTTTTGTACAAGGGACTTCTTATCTATATTTTTCAATTTAATAGTTTATTCTATGATAGTGAGATGATAAGTGTATTATACTGGTAAATTTTAAGCAAAACTCAAGAAACTTATTATTATGAAATGATAAAATTAAGTATCTTACAAAAGATAAAATACATTGAGACTATTTGTTAACCAAAAAAAGAAATAGTACTTCATTTTTTTTCTCATTGCATAAAATAAATATTGTTCGTATATCTGCATACTATAATTTATAGTAGATAAATAATTATATTTTAATTAAATTTTTGTGATTAATAAACACTTTTTCTACATGTAAATTAGATTTATAGTTAATTAAGTTTTAAGTTCTTTATAAATTTATATATTTTTAATTAATTTTTCATTAAAAAAATTAATTGAGTTTTCAAATCTTTTACATTTTTAATTAAGTATCTATTTTTTTTATGGGATAGTTGTTATATTAACTTGTCATCTTAATTATTTTCCTTCACACATTAAAAATGAATTGTACATTATATGGTTAATACAAAAAAAAAATAATATTATAATTAATATAAAACAACAAATTACTTTTATTTATTGAAAACATATTGGGTAACAAGATAATCCGTGGTGACATGGACAATCTCTTAATTGTTTTAGATGATGACAGAAAAGTTATCAGAAACCATTACAACCTCGTTATCTAACGCATATTAAAAGTAATGAAAGTTACTTGTTATTTTACATTAATCATAATATCATGTTTATATTAACCAAAACCTCACATTTTTTAACACAAAAAAAAACTAAGATGACATAATTTAATAACAATCATGTCACCCAATTAACAAAAAATATTAAATGGTATGAACTTAATTGAAAAATATAATTTTTTTTACTCAATATACCAATAAAATTTAATTGGTAGTCAATTAAAAATACTTAATTAAAAATCTTCATATTCATTAGAGTAAATATTTTAGATGGTAAGATATCGTTACACTTTTTAGTATTGATAATCTTACTTATTTTCATGTGTTATTTCTTAACACATCGAGACAAATAAATAAGATGTCGTAACATAACAATCACATAATCCAATTAACAAAATTAAAACAATAAAGATCCAAGTGAAAAGTATACAAATTTTGAGTACTCAATATACTAAAAAGATTTAATTAAGTCTTATATCTTTATTAAAATAAATATTTTACATTGTAATGTTACCCTTTGAAGTATTGATAATCTTTTCTAAAACGTTAAAATGCAAGTTAGACTCAGATAAAAAAAGATAGATTGAAAGAGACTTGGAAAAAGTTCTAAAAATACAATAGCTTAAAAAAAAATCCTAAAGTCACTCCCACTTCTTTTTGTTGTTTCGGCTTAGAGATCATGAACAAGATAATCTCAATTATAATGGATGATTTTTATTTGTTGGACTCAAAATTTGATGTGGTAAAAATCCTTAGCAACCCCAACAAAGAATGACCAATTTGATAGAAAAAGTTGTAAGTGCTTAGACGTGGCCCTTGTTAAACAGAATACCCAAGTTTCTTTACTTCTTCAATCCATTGAATCAGAACAGAAGAGCATATACATGAAAGTACTTCAAATAGCTTATTTTGTAAGAAAAAGTAATTAACAAACTTATATGACACTCTATAATGGAAAGAGGCGCTGAGTGTACAGAGAAGGACAAACCCTTATGTTTTTTAAGGTATTTCTGTTTCATAATGTGTGTGTGTGTGTGTCATTAATCAGTTTAAGTTTTAACTGCTCTCTATTTCTTCAGTCAAATTCACCAAAGTGAACTAAAAACTCATCAAAGGGGAAGGGCCCAACTAACATTTGACTCATATCTTAATTTAGATATCGTTAATCATTGGCTAGGCTACTTGAAGATTAATATATAATACAAAGTTCTATATGAATGAAAAGCCAATGGTTAATACTAGGTCGAAAAACCGAATAGAAGAAAAACTCGATACAAAGATTTGGACTAGCACTCCCAAATAATACAAACAGAATATAACTGGCCACTGATGTGGAACTTTCTCAACCAGTTTCTTGCTCAAATTCTTCACCCTCAGATTCCTCTACATTGTCAGCATCATCGTCATCTGCCTCATTGTCAAAATCTTCTTTATCATTTTCATTTGTGGTTTTCCCTATCACAATGAGGTTGCTGTTCATCTTCCTAATCTCATTGCACTGCAATGATTCATGGCGACAACGACAGGCATGAGTACGAGGCAATGAACAATATGTAACACTGAATTGCACCTTGTAACCTACTATCTTCTTAAGTGAACACTACCTTATTATAATGGATAATGCAGGCCTTTTTTAAATGCCATGATGTATATGTGGAAGATTTCTTTACAAGTATACCTACTTGCAAAATCATGAGAGCCATGCAGCTAAGTTCAAGAAAACAGCTAGATGCTAATGTGGCCAAATATTTGAGGAGAATTTATTTGTTTTCACGCCACATCCTTTGCAAAAGTCAAACCCACAGGCCTCAATTATGCAGAAGCTACTTTTTATTGTTTCATATAGATGTAGTGAGAAAACAACTACCCATGTTGCAAACTTCATTCGAAACATACCCTTAAGCTATGTTTGGATTAAAGTTTGTAAACTTAAGTTAGGACAAAATTCACTTTGTAAACTAAGTTTACAAAAACATCTCTACCTTTTCTTCTATATTAAATTGAGTTACTTAAGTTAGGACAAAATTGTAATAGAACAGATGTTCTTTAAATTGAGTTTAAATCAGGTTCAATTGAAAATCAAACAATATGTTTTTCATGTTTTACTTTGTGATCATACTTCTGGGCCATGAAACTATAAACGCCCAACATGTACTTACTATAATCAAAGGAAATCTCCTAAGTTGAAGTGCGAGATTAATTCCTTTAACAAGAGATAGTGATCATTAAACTAGACTTTGCCTATCTCCAAAAAGCTTTACACAACCAAGAATCAAACAATGGTCAGATCAACAAGTGTAAGGCATCCAACCATCTTTTTGGGCCAAACTTGGTTGGCAGATTTTATCCTTATATTATAGGATGACCAGACTTTGTCTTTCCCTAAGATATGAAATTTTAAGAGAAACATGCTAACAACCTAAACATGTGAACAAAACTAAGAAACAAAATATTCCACCTATTATACCTCTCTGGAAGGAGAGAGGAGAAATTTGTCATAAATTTCAGACATGTGTGTTTAGATTAACATATTTGCAGAAAATCATGTGTAATAATTCCCATTTGTGAATTCCCAGTTATGACCACTCATTCACACTCTAATGTTTCATTTTACATATATGCTGCTTCAACAATAGCTAATCATGTTCAAATTGTGCGACAGAAATTCAAGGAAGGAAGAATCTAAACATTTAATCATATCATAATTGATATGTACCATACGATCAAATCCCTACAGGCCTCTGTAATCCCAATTTCCGAATCATTTGATTAGATACATTAGAAACCTAGAAAAAAAAATGTGTGCAAAGATGTGTACAAAAGTGACAGAGTACAACCGAAAAGATACCGTTTTGAAGGAATTTATATGGCGTTAGAAACAGAATGTTATGAAGAGAGGTAACAGAAGAGAAAGGGTGGAGGGTAGAGCCAAAAGAAAATGACCTTTTCTTCGAAATCGGACTCTTCCATGGCGAGGAGGAGTTCTTCGTTTTGGGGATGGGGCCACTGAGAGGGTAGAAGAAATGACGTCGGAATAGTCCTGGTCGAGAGTGGGTACTGAGTCATGTAAGCCGGAAACTGTAACATCTTTTCTTCCTCACTCGCGCTCCAACGTCTCTATTTCATTCCATTTCTTATTTATTACAAATAATAAAATATGTTACATAATTTTAAATATATTAATTATCATTTTTTTTTCATATATTTAGTTTATTATGAAATTGATTAATGGATCACTCCTGTTTTTTTTTTCTTCAAAGTGAATTTATTTATTCGATCGTTAAAAGCATGAAATCGCTTAAGTCATTTTATTAACGATTAATAATAGAGAAAAATCCAAATTCGGTCATAAATTAATAGTTGCAATGACGATGGGTGTTGTGCAACAAGCATCCTTTGAGAATTCACATCTAACAATGGAGGCAAACCCAAATTAATCATGCTTTACTCTCACCTAAATTATTTCATTTTTTACCATTTTCATATGTAAAAATTAAATTGATACTATCTAATAAAAAATTAACATTAATCATATGTGCAAGGAAATTTATATAAAGTTTTAGATAATTATATTTTTTTATAGAATAAGTTAAACCATTTTTTTACTACTTTCAACTTCAAAACCTAAAAGTTATCGATACAAAATTTTATCCATCTTTTTTATATTAAATTTTAACATAGATATTAGTACTTAAATATATCATATTACGAAAATTCAAATTTTTTTAATATTACAAATTTTCATATATAAAATAGTAATTTACTCATATAATTAACACAATTTAGCTACTTGCTTTGATTAATACCTTATTTTTATTTAACACTCTAATATCCTACATTATTTACTTTACTCGTATCTAAAGTTAAAATTATTTTGTTAATCAATATAGTTGATCATTATAAAAAATACAATATTTTGTGTCACTTTCTTTAAAGTAAAAAATGTAAAATATATGTACACTTTAATCTATTATATGCATTAAAATTGAGTATAACAAAAAATATTAAATTGGTCTATCGATGTATTGATTAAACAAGCCTAACAATACCTATTAAATGTTTGTCAATATAATCATTATACGGTGATAGTAAAAAGCAGTAGATGAATACAGCAAAAAACATTAGAGGAGACCTTCCATACATTGATTATATGAGTCTATAAATACTCTTAGATGAGTTTGTCCATATACTAATTAGATAAGTCTATTAATATACATTAGATGAGTTTGTCCACTTACTGGTTACATGGGTCTTATAATACACATTAGATGAGTCTGAATATGCATTAATTAGATGTGTCTAACAATACACATTATACAAGTGTTTTCATATACTTATTAGACATGTCTTAGAAGAGTCTATCAATGCATTGATTAGACAAGTTTAGGAATACACATCAGACAAGTTTTTCCATACACTTATTAGGTGAGTATAACAAAAAATATATTAGATGAGTCATTTCATATATGATTAGATGAGTTTAGGAATATTTTTATTACATGAGTTTTCTATGCAATTATTAGACAAGTCTAACAATACAAATTAGACAAGACATTCATATATTGATCAGACAAGTCTAATAATATATATTACACAAAAAATTTTATACACAAACTAGACAAGTCTATTAATACACATTAGAAGAGTTTGTTCATTCATTAATTAGATGAATCTTGCAATACACATTAGACGAGTTTGTTCATATATCAATTAGACGAATCTAGTAATACACATTAGACGAATTTGTTCATACATTTATTAGACAAGTATAACATAAGATATTAGACAAGTCATTTCATACATTAATTAGACAAGTATAAGAGTATGCATTAAATTATGCACTAATGTACATCTTTATAAAATCTACTCTTTATATTTGTACATACATAATACTTTCTAAATTTAAAAAATAATTTTTTACATTAATTCTATTCAAAACTTAATTATAAACTCAAAAATATTATTATTTATCTTTTCAACCTCTAAATATCTTTTAATATAATATATTTTGTTAACATAAAAAAATCACACAAACAAACATAAGCTCGTTCGCAAACATGAGTTTAAAACTGTTTTTCTTTTAAAAAGCAAAACAAAAGTAAAAAACATAATTACCCACTTTCAAATTTTATAGACTAAAATTTTCTTTTAAAAAGTAAACTAAAAGTGGAAAACATAACCACCCAATTTCAAATTTTGAAGACTACAATTTTTCCTCTAAAAGTATTATTTTTGAAATAATATTTTTGAAGTATTAAACTTTTAATATTATGGGACAAGTTAAAATTTCAACCTCAAAATAAGGGTGACAATGACATTTAAAGGCATATAACCTTTCCACTCTTTTGAATAGTTCGTGCCATTAATGTTGTAGTTACAATAGACTTGGGCATTAAAATAATTAACCTTCTGAAACTACATTTTAGAAGAAAAAAAAAACATGTTCCAGAAAAATAAAAAGAAATGGATGCTAAATTAGTAAGTTTGGACAAAACAAATTTGACTATTCATCTTTTGCAAAGTGTCTTTTTCTCAACAATATTTTGAATTTATTGTTATTTACCTATCTCAAATTTATAAGTAAAAATAGAGGTGTAAATAATTCTCCATTTCATATGTGCATAAGTTGATTCTAAAAGTTTGCATAAAAATTGAATTTACTTTCAGTCAAAGAGAATAAAACTATAAAATTGTTAATTGTTATTTAGTAGAGTTTTTTTTAAGCGGGATTTTTATCTTCGTAAATTAATTTGAGGTTTTTAATAATTCTTAGTATTGAATTTATATTACGGAGTCTTTTTTTTGTAAGGTTTTAATTTTTTCTATTCGTGACTACTATTTTATGGAGATTTGAAATTTCATTTATAATTATTCACTTACACTAATACTTTCTTAATTTAATGAAATTTGTTTTTTATAATAAGAAATAAATAAAATATATAAAATTGTAAAATACACAAAAATTAATCAAAATTAATTTTATTGATATTTAAGATAAAATTTGTTTACTTGTTCAATTTATTTAAAAATATCATTTGTTTTGATTAGTTATTTAGCAGAACTAAAGCATTTTAAGACCCTTATTAAATATAGTGAAAGGACTAATTAAGAGTATAAGAATAACAAAATAGTTAGGTCGTCACAAATTTTATACTCAACATTAACTGAGATAAAAAGTGACCATTTGTATTTCTTAATAAAGTGATTTAGAATTTAATTATTTTAAATAAATACTAAATAAAGTATGTTGAAATAAAGATGATTCACCTTGTATATTTATTAGAAAAGAAAATATCCCCACTCTTTTTTTAATATCTTTTTAAGTCCAATAAATAAATTTATTATCAAACTATTTTAAGATAGAAATGATATTTGCTAAACATTTTTCTATTATTGAAAAATCACCTATAAATAGAAAACTATATAATTTATTGATAATTTACAATGGCAGTTAAAAAAGTTATATTTGTTTTACAAATACTTTTATTTTCAATCATCAAAATAACCTTATTTGTCTAATAGTTACATGAAAGAATTAAATACTTGTAAGAAAAATGTTAAACTATCAAACCGAAGGGGAAGAGAGCAACTCCTAGTTCGAAGTCGTTTTCACAATGGTAGGAGGTAGTTAACATGATAGAAATGTACCTTTTGAAAATAATAATATGTAAGACAAGTTAATATGATGACCCAGAGGAAAACATTATTTACTACTCATTTTAAAGGTATATGAGATATGTTGCTATATAATTATTTTTTGAAAAAGAATATATAAAATTATATATAATTTAGTACTTTTTTTTAAAATACTCAAATTACAAAAAAAAATGTATCAAAGTATTAAAAAATGATGTATTTGATTTATTAATTATTCATAAAGAGGACACGGAAAATGTGAAAAGGTTAGGAAATTAATAAAGTAGATTGAAGGAGATGAGGGAGAAATAGTAAGATTAGAAATTGAGAAGAAAGTGTGAGAGGAGAGAGTCACGTATCTCACAAGCATTCCCAACATCATCAGTGGTATTTCCAACATCATTCGTGACTGTCGTATTCTCGGTGGCTTCGGTGACATTGGCAGTGACTTTTTCATGTGCAACATGGAGTCCTTGGCCAACATGATTTCTATTAGAAGAACTGAGCGTTGAAGTCCCATTGTCAAGGTTATAGTAGTTTTGATTTTGGCTATGTGTAAAGATTTCTGATAAATTGTTTTTGGTTACTTCTACCAGTAGTTTATTTGTTACGTGTTAACAGATCCCATTGATTACTATAAAGCCATAAATATTATCTTAAATTATGCTTTTATTTTTCGAACATATTTTGTGCCCTTTTGATATGATAATCTGATGTAGGGTTTGGATATGCCTCAAACTTTGAAACTTTGGTTGTTGTTGCTGAGAAAAGAGAAATTCCTATCGATGTGATCTAGCCTTTTACAACTAATATGGATATGAAAAGATTAATGTTTATTCATAACTTACTTCATGTGTCATATAATTTCTTAAAAAGTTACACACCGTATAGGCATGTAAAACCAAAATGGACTAATAGAGCTAATAAAGAAACAAAAAAAGGGTAGGATACCAAATAGATTTTAGAAACTAAGAAATGTGGTTTTGAATATTTTCTAGGTCCTATTTTATGGTGATTTAGCGTAGGGAGGTTCAATTGGACTGTTGGGATAAATAGAGAATTAAAAGGTGTAGAGCACTTAACAGATCTTAGAAGCTAGAAAATTTGGTTTTGCATTTTGTTTTTTAAGTTCTGTTGACTAGTGTAAATCACATGTTTTATTCTTCCATTGTGAAGATCGCTGATTTCATATATATCTTCAGTGAACTACATTTGCCATACAAAATAAGTTTATCCAAGAGTTGATTGAGTTGTTGACTCGGGATAACATGGAGATAATGAGTATGGATGAAACAAAAAACCGATTGTTAATATTTTTCATTTCTCACAACTTTCATTTTGAGAGACAATTGAAAGATACGAGTTGAGGCAGGACATAAAGCCTTTAAACTCATATTTTAAAGGGAGAAACTTTGGGAGTTGAGATGGAGGATGTTTTATGTTCTACTTTGTGTCCCTTACTATATGATTTTTTTTTTCTAGACTCTTAATTTTTGGCACATCTTAGTATACAATTACTATATTTTTCTTATCAAAATGGTACCTTAATTTTTTTTCCACTTATACTTATACCAACTGATACCTCCATCTAAAGCAAGCATTAAGTCAAATTAGGATGATCAAAACATAAAGCTTGTTTGAAAAACTTATGAAAATTTCAAGGTTTGATTTTTGTTTTTGTTCCTTGCTTAATTGGAGTGTAGATGTGTAAAATGTTTGAAATAATAATTGGTGTTTAGATAATACTTGAACCAACAAAATCAAGTTCAAAGGAATATACATATGAAAAACTATTTGTCATTATAGGAGGAATGACTTACACTTTATTTCTTCTCTTTAAGAAGGCTCGTTTAGATTAAGTGAGAAAAAAAATTGAAAACATCTTAGATTCATTATTCTTTCTCCATCTTAGGGCTTTATTGTGTAAACATATTTGATTTGAAAAGTATAATTAATACCAAAATTAGAGATTATTAGATTAAATTAAAATTGGAAATTAAAGGGTTATTAATTTTGAAATTAAATATATAGACCTGGTTGAATTAAGTTGAACCTTGGATCCAAGGTTAATAAGAAGTAGTTCCTTTTCAGTATTCATAATGTTAACATCTCATGGTGAGTTGAAGCAATCTACATGATAATGGTGTAAATTTAGGAAACATAGGCCAAGATTGTCGGTTAAATGTTGTAGTTCAGGGTCTGATTTGAGATGAATTTCTTTTGCATAGTAGAATGAGTCATAATCATACTAAAATTGAAAAGATGCAGAGGTGATTAAGTTTGAAAAGTAAGTGTTTATATCTTTAGGAAGTCAATATTTATATACAATTTTGTTAGGAAGTCGTGTAGCAGAATGATCATATATTGGTATATTATTCATGAAACATTAATCTTATATGTGTATTATTTGTTAAATGCATAAGTTGTTATAACATTATATTAGGAATAATGACATATGTTTGTGTGACGAAATATAAGAAGTAAATTTGACCAAATCCATAATGTTTGAACAATTACAATAATTAGTCATTATTTTTTGTTGTACACACACAAATATATATATTGTTCTTTATTGTATTGCAAATGTGATTGATGTATGTATGTAAGGTAATACGCATTGGAAAAGTTAATAAGATGTTAACTTGTAAACAAAAGAGGTAATTGTTGCAAATAAAATGTTTTGGGAGAGAAACAAAATGTTGGTGGTAAGATTAACTACATTTGAGTTGGAAGCGATTGGACTGAAAAAGCATGTAATGGTGAAAGATATTCCTTCCATAGGTAATATAGATGAAAAGATTAAGGAACACAACATGTATTGTGAAAATGTTTCAAATGATGCATATATAGAGGTGGATGAGCAATCATTAAGTTAATCATTGAACTTGTACAGTTGAATGAAAAAATTACTGAAGAAACACATTTGAAGTGTTACAACATGAAGTCTGTGAATGACATATGAGTGAAATAGAAGACGTGAAGAACAATATAGCTTAATTGACATTATTAAGGTAGGGAAATGTGTATTGGTATGTTATAATCATATCATGTTTTTGTAATTGGTCATTGTTTATGGATATAACATTGGAAATATGGTTAGATGTTATGTTGGTTTTTATAGGGCAGTTTGTACAAAATTTATGTGCAGTTGAATCATGTACCAAAATTATGTTCATTGAAGTATTTATATGTTAGCATTTATGTTTGTTTATATGAACTCAACCTAGATGTTGCAAACAATTGGGATTAATTGTTCTTGCTCCATCTTAGAGCTTTATTGTGTTGGCATATTTGATTTGAGAAGCATAATTGGTACTATAATTGAAAATTTGTAGATTAAATTAAAATTGGAATGTAAATGTTATCAATTTTGAAATTAAATATACAAACATTGTTAAATATCCTTCACCATGCACCTTCTTCCTTGTTTCTGTTCTACTATTGTTCCTTGATAGTTCTGTTATTTTGTTGTAGCTATTGTCTCCTTCATTGTGCACCTTCTTCCTGTTATTTGATAAACTATCATGCATTTACTTACTAATAACTCAGTAAATAAGTCACCTATTATTCACTTTAAAAAATTGATTTCAATAACCACGTCATGATGTGGCATAAATTATGAAGGTTTGTAGATGAAACATTTTCCATAATTATATATTCTTCCATTGCCAAGTTCTTATAATATAATAAGAAAAATAATCAGAATCCCAACCCGATGCTTATCCTATATCGCCCGCTACTGCAACCCAATTTCCATTCCCTCTTAAACCATTTTGGCACCGCTTACACAACACATCACAGACAAGAAACCCACACAAAAACTAAATTTTAAGGAAACTTAGACCTCGTAGTAACTACACAACCACCAAACCTGACACGTGATTTCTTACATGAATCATGAATTCTGAGGAAACCATCATTCATAAGGAATGTCTAATAATAACCAACGAGTTTCCGTTTGCAACAAAAACTCGTGTCATTTCCCTTCAATGTCCACGTATTCCTCTAACACGTGACTCCCCCTCTTAACTCCACGAACATACAGAAGAAAAAACCACTATATCCCTTTTACTGTAACACCCCTTCACACTAACATGCCACCCTAGTTTTGCTTTTTGTGTTACGAGTTGTAAAGAGCCAAGTTCATTACACGCTATGTTGAGGCTTCACGTGTGTGTGTTGGAGGCCAAGGACCTTCCAGTGAGCGCTACGTATGTGAAGCTTAGACTCGCCAAGTTGAAGGCCAAGACAAGGATTTTGACAAACACGTGCAACCCCGTTTGGAATCAGGAGTTTTGTTTCAGGGTGCATGATGCTGAGGACGTGCTCCTTCTGTCTGTTGTTAGTCATGTGAATGAGTGCAGAGTGACCAATGGTTATGTCGGTTTCGTGGGTGAGGTTCGGATACCAGTAGGCTCAATTTCTTTTGAGCATACCTTGCTGCCCACTTGGTTTTCTCTTCAAAGCCCCAGGAGTGGGAAATTTTTCAATAAATATTGTGGTTTGTTTCCCTCACTATATTACTTACATGCACTACCATGAACATAATCATATTTATGACTTGTGACTATATGCACAATTCTATATATGAACTTGTCATTATACTAGTGTATGAACTATTTTCTCTTACTCTGTGTGTTCGTTTATCAGGAAAAATTCTCCTTACTGTTTATCTTCGTGGTAAAGGTCGTGCTTCTTTTACCAAGCATAAGCATTCTCCAAATCCGACCCTTGCAGTTGAGAACTCGAGGGAATTGGAAGGTCATCACAGTTCATGTCGGGCACCTTGTGATAAAATGGGTGTAGGCAAACTGTTGAGGGTTATTGCTAATGGTCTGCATAAGATTTTGAAAAAGAAAGAAGGAAACTCTAAGCCCGGGGATTCTTCAGAACAATCCACATTATTATCTGATTCTGAAGTTAGTGTTCATGAAAATTCACCTACTTGTAGCTTTGAAGAAGCCCTTGCACAAATGGAATCAAGAGATAACAAACCTGAAATGCCTGAAAATTTGTCGGGCGGTGTTCTAGTAGATCAGATTTATTTATTCTCTCCATATGACCTTAATTTGTTTCTTTTTGCACCCAAGTCTCAGTTTCGTAAAGATTTGGCCGAGCTGCAGGGAATAACAAATGTGCAAGAGGGACCTTGGACATGGAAAAATGGAGATATGTCTAGTTTAACACGAGTAGTTACTTATACGAAAGCTGCAACAAAATTGGTTAAGGAAGTTGGTGCCACTGAGGAGCAAACGTACATTAGAGTGTGTAGAAAGGAATTTGCTATACTCTGTAGCATAAGTACACCTGAAGCTCCATATGGTAATACATTTAGGATTGAATTGCTTTACAAGATAATGCCTGGTGAAGAGGTACCTTCAGGAGAGGAATCCTCCCATCTTTCTGTGTCATGGGGCATTGTCTTCCTCCAAAGCACAATGATGAAAGGCATGATAGAAAGTGGAGCAAGACAGGGATTGAAGGAGAGTTTTAGCCAGTTCTCCCAAAAACTAGCGCAGAATTTTAAGGTTCAAGATAAGGCAAATTTTTCAGACAAGGAACATTTTTTGGCAACTTTGCAAACTGAAGACCAGTGGCATTGGTGGCAGGAAGTTTCATACTTTTGTAATTTCACTGTGGTTTCCACCTTTTTCATGTGTTTGTATGTGATGGTGCATATTTTTTATTGTGGTCCAAGTCTACCTCAGGGCTTGGAATTTGGGGGGCTTGAATTGCCAGATAGTTTTGGGGAACTCATTATAGGTGGAGTTTTATCCATCCAGTTGCAGCGTGTTTACAATATGCTGTCTCACTTTGTTCAAGCAAGATTTCAAATGGGTAAGTAAGCATATCATTTTAACATATTGCCATGTTTGTTATCTCTGTCAATGAACTTCATCTGAGGGATCACATTCCTCTTCATTTTCCTCTAATAGGAACTGACCATGGCCTCAAAGCTCATGGTGTTGGATGGGTTCTTACAGTGGCTTTAATTGAGGGGGTTGACTTGGCTTCCTTGGAATCAGAAAGGGTGTCAGATCCCTATGTAGTTTTCACCTGTAATGCACAAACAAGATCAAGCTCTGTCAAGCTTCAAACGTCGAATCCTCAATGGAATGGTTGTGCCTTCTAACTTGTTGATAGTTCTCTAATATTCAATAACTTTGCTTTGATATGGATATATCTTCACCGAAATTGTCTATTTGTATTTACACTTATATGCAGAAATATTAGAGTTTGAAGCTATGGAAGAACCACCATCAGTTTTGGATGTGGAAGTGTTTGATTTTGATGGTCCATTTGACCGGGATGTTTCACTTGGACATGCTGAGATCAATTTCCTGAAGCACACATCAACTGAGTTGGCAGACATGTGGCTTTTGCTCGAAGGAAAACTTGCTCAATCTTCTCAGTCAAAGTTGCACCTGAGAATTTTCTTGGACAATAATAAAGGAGTTGAGACAATCAAGGAATATTTGGGGAAGATGGAAAAGGAAGTAGGCAAAAAGGTAAGAATTAGCATTAGGAATTTGTCTTGCTCAATTCTCCTTGCCCCTAAGGCATGTGCCTTGGTAATTGGTATCATGCAGTTCAACCTAACCTACTTTTATTTTTTCTTTGTGTCATAAAACATTTAGACCTATTTGTTGTATATAACTGAATAGCTGAATGACAGTTGAATCTTAGATCACCACAAAGGAGTTCTACATTCCAGAAATTGTTTTCATTGCCTCCGGAAGAATTTCTCATAAAAGATTTAACTTGTTACCTCAAGAGAAAAATGCCTTTACAGGTATGCAAGACATCAAAGTGGAAAATTGTTCAAATTATATGAAATTTTGACTTGATATATATTAAGTTATCTGGTGATGTTTGAGTGATAGACTCCATAATTTAAGCGAAGGATGCTTTCCTTCTGTAGGGTCGGCTGTTTCTTTCAGCAAGGATTCTGGGTTTTTATGCCAATTTCTTTGGACACAAAACCAAATTTTTCTTCCTTTGGGAAGACATTGAAGACATACAAGTGCTTCCTCCATCGTTGGCAACATTAGGAAGCCCTATATTGGTCATAATCCTGCGAAGTGGTCGGGGTATTGATGCAAGGCACGGTGCAAAGACTCAAGATGAAGAAGGGAGACTTAGGTTTCATTTTCAATCATTTTCTTCATTTGGTGCTGCCTGCAGGTATGAACAAGGCATGCTTAGATTCCTAATCTTATAAATCAATGTCATCTATTGACATCTCATTTTGTTTCCATAACAGAACGATAAAGGCCTTGTGGAGAACAAGAATTCTGAACCTCTATCAGAAAGATCAAATTACAGAAGAACATGAAGATCAAGAAGGCTTTGTAATTCCAGAAGACTCTGCATCTATCTTAGAGAATAAAGCAAACATGTCCAGAATCTTTTCTGCAGAACTACCAATCAGGGTAAGTAATTAATTATACCACAATAAAACTAAAGACAGATTAAGATAATTTTATGTGTAGTAAAAAGCTAATCTAGCTGTAATGAGTTATGGCTCAGATGATATCTGTGATGGGAATTTTTGCTGGAGGAACCCTGGAGCATAAAATTATGCAGAGAAAAGGATGTATGAACTATGAAACTACCGCGTGGGAGCTCATAAAACCTGAGGTGTTCGAGAGGTGTGTTTCTTACCAATTCAATCGACAAGTATCAACTTTTGGAGGTGAAGTCACAAGCACACAGCAAAAATCTCCAAATGCAGACACTGGAGGGTTGACTGTCGTTGAAGTTATGGCTCTTCATGGTGTCCCTTTTGCTAATCACTTTCATGTATGCTATCTGGAAACTCAAACTTGTATTCAATTACTTGTGATAAATTAGCTTTGTTCATCTTGTTCCATTGAAGGGTATCGAATATTGTTTGCCTGCAGATTCATTTTAGGTTCGAAATTGAGCCATCATCTCTTGGTGAACGTGCTTGCAAGTTTGATGCTTACATTAGTGTTAGGTGGCTTAAGAGCTCCAAGTTTCAGAAAAGGATCAACAGGAACATAATATCCAAGTTTAAGGTTCGACTGAAGGAAATATTTGAATTGGTTCAGGAAGAGATTTTGATCATGTCTCAGAACTCAAATGAATAACGATTAGGGAGGTATAATACATATGCTAGACAAAAGCAAAATGAGTTTTCTCTAAAGCAATTAGCTTTCTGAAATATCTAATCAGCTATGATTTATTTTGCATTATTTTACAACGCTTAGTTCAAACTTTGTTTACAGCTTTCTATCCATTAAACTATGAGAAAGTTTGAATGGAAGAAATTACAGCAAAAATATGTACTATTTACCAATATACAACTCTACTTCTGAAGTAAAAATTTATACTTGTTTCTGTTTTAGATATTCAATGAGTATGGATTATATATATATATATATATATATATATATATATATATATATATATATAAACTAATATTACAGATAATATTATAGATAAAAAGCTTGAATAAATTGTAAACTAGTGCTCGGATTGAAATCCCTGAGGCAGTATCATGACTTCATGATTGAAATCCCTGAACCTTTGAACCTTATTCTGAACCTTTTGAATCTGACTCACTAAAATTAAAAATCCAATTTACCTGAATCCAGAGTAATTTATCAACTCATTTAATTTTTTTAATAAATACTTTTTATTAAATTAGTTATTTTATAAAATATTAAAATTGTTTACGTGATATTATTTTTGTATGAATGAAATCTCATATTTAATTTATCATAAATCTAATTTAAAATTCTTTTTCTTTATTTATATAAATAAATGAGCCAATAAGTCAATATATGGTAAGTTAAGTTAGATTAATTTATTAAGTGATCAAATCATGGTGAACTGAGGATCCGTTTTCGCAACATTACTGTAAACTACCAAAATAAAACCATGTATTAATTTTTTTTATTTCATTTAATAAATCATAAATTAATGAGTTTGCAAACTCAAGTCATTTACTAAAAGTAGACACCTTTATTTCGATGATGCATAATTCTGTTAAGAAGTTAAAACTAATCGAACTAAATAATAAAAGATTGAACATTCTTATAAGGCGAACTAAATAATAGAAAAGGCTAACTAAATAATAAAAATTGAACATTCTGATAAGAAAAGTTGAATCAAATGATTTTATTCAAATGCGTGAATGATTTTTAAAGTTTGATTCTTTGGAAAAACTAGAACATAAAATAAAATCCTAAGAGTGTGTTTCATACTAAATTCACAAATTCCTAATTTTAGAGGTTTTTTCGTAATAAATTCACAGACTTTTAACTGTGTTTAGATAAGGCTTTTTAAAAGGGTAATTTATCTTTTGTGGAGAATTTGAAATGTTTTATAATATTTGTTCGGGTAAAGAATTATAAAGAAAGGAATTTCATCAGAAATATCACTTAGAATTAAAAAATTTCAAAGTTTACGAAAAGAAATTAAATTTCTTTATATTATCAAATTCATATTTTAAATTTTTATATTTTTTTTCAATTAATTTGATGTTTTAGATTTAAAGTAATCAATTTAACTTTATGATATTCCAATTTTATATTTTAATTCAACACAGATTCAATTTAACCTGAACTTAGTTTGAGTTGAACTCGACTCAACTTCACTTAACATGAGTTTAGCTCAACTCGGTTGAATATGATCACAAATTAATTTGGTTTGACTCAAACTGGGTTAAAGTTGAATTAATCTTTTGTACAAAACATCTTACTAGAAAATATGATCTTAAATTTTTTGGTTAAAACTTATTCATAAGCGATTTTCATTCGAACTTTCAAAGATTTTCTAAAATTGTAAAAAGAGTTCAATTCAGTCTCGTATTGAATTGGACTATCCTTTTTAATACACACAACTTAAGTCCAGTTCAACCTAGGCTCGACCCAACTTGCTCGGGCTGACTCAACTTGTGGGGTCCGTATCAACTCGACATGTCTTAAACTCGGGCAAACTTTGTTTAGTAGGATTTGTCTTGGTCTTGATTGGATTAGAAACAATCTAGACCGAGCTAACTAGATTGATTATGGGTTGTCCTCGACTTAGATCAAGTGAACTTGCCCTGACTTGACTGAATGTCAGATGCCCTAACATGACTCAACTTGGCTCAAATGACCTGAAATTGGATGACTCAACTGGACTTGGGTTAAGAACGAACATCTCAACCTAGGCTTGAGCTGACTTAGCTTGACCAATGCTAGGGCTAACTTGACTCGATCAAGGCTCAAACTTACTTGGCTTGTGTTAGGCTTAAATTGACTTGACCCAAACTTAATTCAAGTTAATTTGGCTCTCTAACTCGAATTGACTTAACTTGACCTTACATGAGTCTGATCTAGTGCTATCTTACTTGGACCTAACCCATTCTAACATTTAATAACTTGAAAACAATATTGTTTAATGTAAATTGAGAAAAAGTTTTGCAAATATAAAATGGAAAAAAAAGTTATGAAATTTTGATTAAAAATATCATCAATCAAGATCAACTAATAATATTTCATTATTACAAGTCAAATCCAAAAATAATAAGGTTATTAAAATTTTGCAATATGAAATACACTTTAGTTATTATCAGAAGACATGTTCAATGTTTTCGTGCAAATAAAACTTAGGAATTTTCGGGATTGAAAAACATAAAATTAAAGTTAGAAAATAGAAATAGAAGGCAAAGTCAAGAAATATCAAAACGAATCAATCCACAATTTCAATAACTAAACAATTCAAAATCATAATTCTCTAAAGATTCACATCCTAGTCAAACAATTAATTGATTTAGTCAATCTACTAAATCAATCATACAAAATTAAATATCAATATCATTCTATCCAATTTGTATATAGTTATCGAATCAATATTCAATAAATTCTTAATTTGAATTCTAAAATAAAAAATACAAATTGATATTACAAAGAATAAAACTAAAATTAAAGAAGAAAATAAAAAAATTAGAACAAAACTCAATTCGTATTATTTATCTTGATTTTATGAATTGATTCTCAAATATTTAATTTTTCAGTATTCTATAAAATATAAAAATAGGTAGAAAAAAATTACTAAACGGTCTAGAAATTCAATTAAAAATATCAAATCCCACAAAATCCATTTATAACAAATTTGTTTCAAACTGAAAAAAAAAATCAAACGCAAACTAAAAAAGTTAGAAGTTATGCTTATCATACATAACTCCTGTTAAAAATAAAATAAACAAATATACTTAAATAGTTGTTATCACACACAACTTCAATTTCTAAAATAAAGCAATCAAAGTTGTATTTGTCATAATTTAAACAAACTCATCTTAGCCATACACGATTTCAATAGTTAACAAAAAAAAGTAATGATAGCTTTTAATTTACAACTTCTATGGAATGAATTTTTTCATACATTATTTGTATATAATTTGAAAATTAAAATTAAAGTGATAATTTAGAATCTGCACTTCCTGGATATGTGGTGAACATCAACCTAACTTACCCATTGTTATAATTTATACTAAATCTGGCCGATAGTGTGTGATTATAAATTCAAGAAGACATACAAAGAAGTTGTAAAGTAAAGTTGATATTGACAGAGACACATGGAAAGGATGGGAAGTAAAATTTGTAAATATCGTGCATAAATAAATTCTAAACGTAAAAATATGTTTCTTTCACCAATAATAACACACAAAACGAATCTTTCTTTCACAAATTACACACAAAAAAAATGGTTTAAAAATTATAATTGTATTTGTTAAGCATATTATTACCCTTGTGTTTCTACTTCAATGCTCAAATCCAACAATTCGGTTTGCTTGAAGAAACAAATTGACCGTGTATTTATTACGTCATGGTTTAACGAAGTTATTATCATCCTTTTCTTAAAAAAAACTTTTATTTTTATTTGTTGATCCTTTTCAAACTTCAAGAGACCACTTATATCTTGATTTTATTCATGTGAAAATTTATTAATTATGCATATGTTTGTGATATGTAAAAAAAAAAAACATATTCTGTTTGGTTTGGACCTAAAAAGACGAAAGGAAGAAAGAACGAAGAGAAAAAGAAGAAGGGAGTAAGCAGTGAGTGAACTCAGTTGTAGCAGATTCCATTCTGAACTTTTACTTAAGTGCAGCAATGAAATCAGAAGTCACTGTCAAATTCCTAATTCTAACTAAACCAAACAAAATTCCAAAGACGATATTCTCAACGCTGCATTGAATCGATTCCAAATTATCCAAACTCATAACAAATTCCCAATTCCCAATTCCCAAACCCCAAACTCATTCTCACGCCATGGATCCCAACCCTCGAACCTTTCCCATCCTCTCCTACGTCATGTCGCGCCTCCCTTCTCTCACTCCCAGGCCACCCGCCGCCGTCAATTCCGACTCCGACCACTTCGACCTCGAGCAGCCGCGGGCCCCGGAGATCGTGGGCCAAATGCCGCACCTCGCCGACCCAGACCTCATGGCCTCCATGGGCCGGGCCGTATCTCAGGTGGCCCAGGCCCGAACGGTCCTGAACCTGATCGGGGAGCGGCCCACGCACGAGGAAGTCGACAGCGCCAGGGCCAGGCTGGCGGAGATCGAGGCCCAGCTGTCCCACGAATTGGAGGAGATCGTGCTCCAGGCCCGGCCCGCGGAGATGGAGATTCACGGGTGGCGGGCCCACCAGGCCGAGAAGGAGAGGGAGTGCCGGGAGCGGGCGGAGACGGAGAAGCGAATCTGGAAGTCGGTGCTGCAGTTGGACGAGATGCACGAGGCGTACGAGAAGCTTCTGAAGGACGCGGAGAAGCGGTTGGTGAAAATGTACGAGTCGAAGGAAGATGGTGATGGCGATGTTGTTGGCGACGAAGTGAATGAAGAGGTTGTGGGAATTCTGCAAGAGGCCTATGGCAAGGGAATGGAACGCGTCAATCTTTCTGCACGCCAATTGAAGCTCTTGCCTGAAGCATTTGGTCGAATTCCTGGCTTGCTCGTCTTTGATCTTTCTGCCAATCAACTCTCGGTTACTACTACTTCAACTTTTCTTATCTTTAATGCCTTTTCTTTGTTTTGAACCGTTTTCAAACACGCTAATAATAGTCTCACCCTTCTATTTTTTGTCATAGAACATGATAAATCAATTAGAATATTTTTAGATAAATTTATCTATCAGGCCCTGTGAGAAGAAAATAAAAATGTAAAATTATTTTAGTTTCTTTTTAAATGGAGAAACCCATTGCATTTTATCTTCTTCTTTTCTTCTCATGCAAATGTTTGTGGATAAGTTTATTCCTGATCCTAGTCTTTTTCGTTTAAGCTGGTAGGTGACATGTGTTGTTAAGGAATTCAAGTTGGTTTGGAAAAGAAGTCGTACATAGGGTCAAAATGAATAAAATGAACAATAAGTGTAAGCACCCATAAACCTATTGAAAGCAGATTTTCAATGTGATGTCTTCGTCTTTTATGAGTTTGTTAGTTTATCGGTGTAGAAGTTTTCCAAAGTCTCCCTCGGAAAACCTAACATGTCTTTGTACAAAAGTTGAGTAATAAGCTTGTTCATCTCTCAAGATGTTCTAGAGATCTATATCTACTTGCTATAAAAATTTATAGTTAATGTTATCTCTTATTTTGAAAATGAGTGTGTATGTTTCGTGGTTTACCATTGATATGCTTAAAATCGTGCCACGATACTGGTTTGGTTTGTCTCAATAATTTAGAACCTTAATAGAAAATAAGAAGTTTAAATAAGCTTAATACTTCAATTTTTATAAAAGCTCTTTTTAACTTTTTCAAAAGTTAATTTTAACGTTTGAATAAGTTATTTTAACTTGTTATTAGAAAAACTTTATTTACTTTTATGTTTTAAATTTTTTCTTCTATAAGCACTTATTTAGAAGTTTGTCGAAACGAGTTTTTTTACTGCTTCGCATACATACTAATAAATATTCTGTGCATCAATAGGCTATCCCTGATTCAATAGCTGGATTGCAAAACCTTGAAGAGCTTAATCTGTCTTCAAATCTTTTGGAGTCTCTGCCGGATTCAATTGGGTTATTACAAAAGTTGAAATTGCTCAATGTCTCTGGAAACAAGCTGACTGCTCTTCCTGATACCATCTGTCACTGCAGGTAAGTTAGAAATTCATTAGAGTAACACTAAGTTATGGTCACCAATTTTTCTGTGCCTCGTGGTTTGGTATCTATGCAAACTTTAGAGCTGCGTATGCTTACTTTTTAAGCCATACCAGACCACCAGTCTGACAAGAATAGTGAAATAGGACCAGTTATGATCAAAATCTGTTTTTTTTTTTTAATTCAAATTTGTTGGAGTGCCTTATATCAAGGTTATATGGATTTTGACGTTTTGTTTCTGCGTCTTTCACCGTTTTAAATTCTACGTTCAAACGCTGTAAAGTATCTCCCTATGTTCTTGTTTATGCGAATGTCATCTCGTTTTTCAAGACCCGTAACAGAAATCATACTGGAGTCATTGAGGAATTTGTTTAAACTCTAAAAAATGTGATTGGTTGATCTCCTATTATATTGAATGATCAGGTCATTGGTTGAGCTGGATGTAAGCTTTAACAATCTATCATATTTGCCAACAAACATTGGATATGAATTACCGAACTTGCAGAAACTCATGATTCAGTTGAACAAGATTCGATCTCTTCCCTCATCTATCTGTGAGTTGAAGTCCTTGCGCTATTTAGATGCTCATTTTAATGAGCTGCATGGGCTTCCCATTGCAATTGGGAGACTGACTAATCTTGAGGTTCTCAACCTGAGCAGTAACTTTAGTGACCTCAAAGAACTACCAGAGACATTTGGTGATTTGACTAACCTCAGGGAATTGGATCTCAGCAATAATCAGATCCATGCACTTCCTGATACATTTGGGCGCCTTGATAATTTGACCAAGCTAAACTTGGAGCAGAATCCTCTTGAATTGCCACCAATGGAGATTGTAAATCAAGGGGTTGAAGCCGTAAAGAGCTTTATGGCCAAGAGGTGGCTTGATATATTGTTGGAGGAGGAGAGGAAAAACAGCCAAGAAATGCAAGAACAAGAACAGGGTGGTTGGTTAACACGAAGCACCTCCTGGTTGAAGAATGTTTCTGGAAATGTAATTGGGTATATTGGAACTGGCGTTGGAACTCCCAGAGATGCATATCTTGATCAGCAGCTATGAGGTGAAGATCCAATACATTGTAACTTTCTTACTTGTATTCTGGAGAAATAATGTAACATACTATGTGCTGCTAAGCAACACTTCCCTGCTACTCCTTCCTTTTGTTCCATGCCCCACCAAAAAAAGCGTGGGTTGCTTTGCTTACAGGTATTTTTGTTTTGCTGAGGCAAATAACTGGATGAGAAATGCCAGTGGTTAATTTTCTTTCCCAAACATTTTTATATTAGGTAAAATCCATGTAGATTTAACATAATATGTGACTCCCATTGGGGAATTCAGTTTTTCTTTTCTTTTCATTTTTTTACTAATGAAATTAATTTCATCTTATTGAAGTCGTCCTTTGAAACATATTTTTTATTTTTTTCTTTTCTAAAGAAAATTATGTTTAGAAGCTCCATTAATTTTAGGGTTAAATATGTTTTTAGTCCCTAAACTATTGGTCGTTTCTGATTTTCGTCTCTCTTTCAAAGTAAGGTACAATTTGGTCCTCATTCTTTTCGAAACGTTCGTTTTAGTCCTCGGAATTTTGGTTTTAGCCTCATTTGTTGTTAAATAAGGACCAAATTTTTAAACAGTGTTTAGTTTTCGATGACTAAAACGAACGTTTCGAAAAGAAAGAGGACCAAATTGTACTTTACTTTGAAAGAGGACGAAAACCAGAAACGGCCAATAGTTTAGGGACTAAAAACATATTTAACCCTTGATTTTAATTTCAGCTTCAAAACATGTGTTTAATATTTTTTGAATTCTTTACAAATTGTCGTTTTTTTAATATTTATTTTCATTTTTTAAAAATTGTTTTCAATCACATTTTTTTTAAATCATGTCTTTTTAATAGTTTTTTGTTTAAAAATGATTTATTGTATTTATTTTAAATTAATATTTGTATTTAATTTATAAATAAATATGATATATTTTTCCAAATACGGTTCATTAATTAAAATTAATTATGTTAATTCAATTAAATTTAAGAAATAAAAAATAACAAAAAATCACTAATTTGAATAAAAGAAATTAAAGAGGCAAATAATTTAAATGAAAAAATTGAAAATAAAATATTTTTTATAATTATCTTAATCTGATCTTATTTCCAAAAATAAAACATTTTTTTTATATTGAACTGGTTCATCCACCTATTTCTATATAAATGATTTTTATCTGTTGCTCCCATGTCATGAAAATGACATACTGCTTCAGTTAAGATCCTTAACTAACAGTTGCATTAGTTGAACCAAATATTTGAACTTGATTAACCTTGATTTTTGTTCACCATACGCAAATATATAGACAATCAACTCGAATATTTTAGAAAACAACTACATACACACATTCAAGCCAAACTTAGTAAAAAAACCACTGTATGCCATATAAAAATTATATAAATTACATTAAATACAGAGGCAATGTGCAACCCCTGTAGGTATTCTTTGGATCATTCGTATCAAGCAAAAGTACAAACGAGTTTGTTTTTAGTTAAAATACAAGTTGATGGAGTACAACCCAACCATAATATCTTCACAAATCCTACAGTGGAAAGATTCGTGCTAGCAAGATAAAGTTTTCTTTTAGTTAAAATAGAAATACAAATGAGTTTCACCCTCACATGAACCAAAAATAAAATAACAAGATTATTTTATCTATGAAATTTCTTTCTAGTTTTTATCAGCCTATTTTATAGTTGTCACACTGAGGAACTAGCCCTCCTTTGAAGCTGAATGACCTTGAACACACAAAACATCTTTTATAAGTGCATTGAGGTTCATATTGGAGGATCCACCTTCAGCGACTGCTTGGTCACATATACCCTTAAGTTCAAGGACCCTCTCTCGAAGTTCTTTACCCTTTTCAACATCCATAAACTCTCCAATCACTTCCAATATTTCTTTTTCTGATATCAATTCTTCACTACCCAGCATTGATCTTTTCAACTCCCACCCATTCTTCCACACTTCCAAAATTTGTCTACTGTTTGGAACTTGGTCAAAAAAAAGAGGGAATGTCAGCATTGGAATACCAGCAAAAACAGCTTCCAGAGTGGAATTCCACCCACAATGGGTCCAAAATCCACCTACAGAAGGATGTGACAAAACCTTCAATTGGTCACACCATGGCACCACTAAACCCCTATCCCCACATTTCTCTTTTAGCCAGAAAACTTCTCCACGAACCACCCACAAATAACGAACACCACTAGTTTCTAAAGCAGAAACAATCTCATTCATTTGGGCACAGGACACAGAGAGGAAACTACCCAGAGAAATGTATAATACTGACATAGCTGGCTGAGAGTCTAACCAATTTAAGTAGTCAAAGTTGTGATCACTGTAGGAAACTGAATGACTTGCTTGAGGTTTGAAGTAAGGGAAGGCAATGGGATAAATTGGAAAGTGGAACATGGCTCTCAAAGAACCAATCGCCTCAGCTTCCAACCCTTGAACACTATTAACTATAAGACAGTCTGCTTTGGACACTACTGAAATGCATTCCAACTCGAGTTGCAAAAACCTCAAGTCATTCTCCCGAAGCACCGTTCCAAGATCAGCCAATTGTGCCGGAGAAATTCCTGGTATATGCTCTTCACGATCATCTACGTCATTGAAGGCCACACAATTCAAACACCAAAGAATTATAGTGTGTATAAGTGAAATTTGTTTAATTTATCTTCAGTAATTATAGAAAAAAAATTAAAACTTGTATTAAACATGAAAACCTGGAATCCCCAAATTCACTGTTCCAGAAATCTTCTTTGTATCTTGAAACAAAAACAACACTTACAAGTACCTTCAGAATTGAGTTATTAGAATCATGGAAAAATTCTACTATTTTGTTTTGAAGATTATAGTGTGCAAATTTCAAAACGACCATTAATATAAACAGCAACTGAGTTAAGCATTTATGATGGGTCGTTGGGAATTTCACCGAGGAGATAAACAGCAGACGAGGCATCTCTTCAACCTCTACCTAAGGAATTTAAACCATTTATAAACTAAAAAAATAAACTTACGAAGTTAAGAATTGAATTTCCATCGATTTCTTATAAATTTTACCTAAAAGATCAGCCTTCAAGGCTCCGTTACGAACCAAATTTTGTAGGTGATCTAAGCTGAGGAAAAAGGAAGCCGACATGGTCCATAGCAGCGCGACCGGAATATCCATGAGGCGTGCGAGGGCGACTGGGAATTGCAGCTCGACGTCGGCGAGGAGGGCGGTGACGGCGGGGTGAAGGCGGTGGAGGAGGCCGCAGAAGGGAGGTTGGAGGTTGGTGACGGCAGCTTGGAAGAAAGCAGTGATGTCGGAGGCAATCTGAGATTGGAGAGGGATAACGTTGGGGATGGTGGCGAAGCGAATGTTGGTGTGCTTTTGGTGGGAGGCGATTAAGCCAAGCCACTCTTGTGTGACGACTATGGTGATGAGAATGGAAGTTTGAAGTGAAGCAAGCTGGTTGCAGAGGTTGATCATGGAGTTTACGTGTCCTTGGCTAGGGTAAGGCATGGCCACCACGTGTCCTGTTAATCCAAGATTCTCTGCAACTGCAAATTCCATCTCTCACACGCAGATTCTATGGTTGAAGCAAAGGTTGGATTCAATGTTTGCTTCTTCTATTCTACTATCTTTCACTTCTCATCGGTCAACCCTCTTCTTTCTCTATCCTTCATTTTCACCCACTTCAATCACCTCTACCACATATATTTTGGTTGAAATGAAAATGTTATATACGTTGTTTTGTGAATTCCATATTTTATCCTTTTTGATATTAGCTCACCCTTGCTTATTTCTCTATTAGTGTGTTTGTCTTCTTTGCGATCATCAATTAATAGTGTGAGCTTGAGCTTAGAAAATGTTAAGATGAACATATGAACAGCGAAGCTAAATTGTAGAATAAAAAGTATAATTTCCTCTATTCTCTTATATATATATATATATATATATATATATATATATATATATATATATATATATATATATATATATATATATATATATATATATCACATATCATGGACTCTAAGTTTTAAGGTTAAGAGTATTTTAATAATTTTCATTTTCAAAACTAAAAAAAAGAAACCTCCCAAACCCTTATTCACCTCTCTCATTCTTCTCAACCCTTTTTTTTTTCTCTTTCTCATTCCAATCTTTTATCTGTTATCCCTGTAGCCCTAATTGAAAAAATCAGAAACTGTAGTCCCAATTGAAAAAATCAGAAACACTTGCTGTTAAACAATCTTAAAAAAAATGATTTTATAATGAGTTTTCATCTTATAATTTTTGTCTTATATAATTTTATCCAATTTTCACAAGCATAAAGGAATTGGTAATTGACCTGAAAAAATCAGAAATAGTCGCGGTTAAACAATTTCTTAAAAAAAATGATTTTATAATGAGTTTTTATTTTATAATTTTTGTCTTATCTAATTTTATCTAATTTTCACACGCATGACATCAAAAGAATTGGTAATTGGCATGGAAAAAATCAGAAACACTCGTTGTTAAACAATTTATTACAAAAAATGACTTTATAATGAGTTTTCATTTTATAATTTTTGTCGTATATAATTTTATCTAATTTTCACAAGTATAATGACATCCGAAAGAATTGTTAATTGGTCTGAAGGATTTTTTTATTTTAGAGATGATGAAATTAGAGAGGTTAGTGAAGACGGTGAAATTGAAGAAATCTTGAATGAACTTTTGCGTGAAGGTGAATATGTCAATGACTCAACTCTTTACAAAGACAAATTTTTTAAAAGCAAGTATTTCTAATTTTTAGGAATGAGAGAGATGAGTAAATGTTTAGGGGTTTTTTTCTTTTAAGTTTTGAGAATGAAAATTATTAAAATACCCTTAACCTTAAAACTTAAAATCCATAATATATAAAGGTATTTTTGTCTTCCAGTACACATTACTAAAATGTACCAACTGAAAAACAGACTGCATTAACAAACCCATATATATATATATATATATATATATATATATATATATATATATATTTGGAATGTTATAAAGGTATTTGTTTATTTGAAATTATTATTATGATAATTAATGATAGTATTGCCAATAATGAATGGAATAATATTAATAATATACTGAGAAGTTGTTATAAGTTATAACATTTGGAGTAAAATTTAAAATATGTTTTGGGAAGAATTATAATTTGAAAATGAATAGTTCGAATATAAATTAGTTTTAATATGGCGAAGTTTAAAAGATTAAAAGTAAGAAGATAAAGTGAAGTAGAAACATCATATAAGATTCTATAAAGAAGAGGTTGGTATTTCCAAACAATTAAATTGAAGAACAATTATCACTAGGCCGGTTTAAGATGTAAAACGGTAAAGTCCTTAACTTAGATCTCGGAGGTTTCCAAAATAATAATAATAATAATAATAATATTATTATTATTATTATTGTTATTATTATACTTTCATTAAATTACTTGTAAAATTATGTTTAAGAATAAAATTTAATTAAAATATTATAAATAATTATTAATTTAATTAATACAAAAAGTAATATTTAATAAATTAACAACATTTTTTCAAGAAATCATAATTTTGTTTAGAAAAAAAGATTTGCTAGATATTTCCATTATCTTACTGATCAATTCTAATTTCTATCTTTTTCTTTTCACTCTCATATCTGGATTGTAGTATTTGGCCCTTTTCTTTTCTTTTCTTTGTTAAACATTATTTTAGCAATTTAGTTTGACTTGTGATGGCAACAGGATTGGTTGAGGATGAGTTTCTCTATCCCATACTTATCTCCAAGCAAAAATTCATTTTCGTCTCATTCTCAAATTTAGCATGTATCATATTTTTGTTTCACAGCCTCATGGATAACAGGTATACTCATACACATGTCTTGTATTTCTTTCTTACTGTTTCAATTAATATCAAATAATTAATTTTTATAAAAAAATAAAAAAACTATAGAAAAAAACATATTATTATCAAATATTAAATATTAAAAAAAGATGTTCTCACTAAAATTTGACGAGTTTGATCTAAGGTGGTTGACATGATTATTGACGAGAGTATCTTAGCTTTCAGTTACCCAAAAAGAGAGAAAGTGTACCTAAGTTAGTAAAAAAATATATATTATAATTATGTAAATTTGGGTCTAGGTTCAATAACAAATATTTAAATATAAATTATGATTATATATATTTCAAATTAGATAGCAAATAAAATTTGACGAGAAACAAAACATTTATTAAATTTACAAACGGTAATGAAACAAAGTTGATAAAACTTAAAAATATTTAAAAAAATTATAAATGGAAAATAAATATTCAAATTAAAAAATATATTAAATGTCTCTTTACAATTATTTAAATTCTAATGAAATCTTTTTTCTATACACTAATAAAAATTATAATACACCACTTGAAAAAAATCACACAAAAAACAAAGATTAAACTAATATAAAATAAAATTTAGCATATATTTTTCATAAGAACTTCAATATACGTTGGATGATGATAAACACGATTTATGAAAATCACATTAAATTATTATATTATAAGAAATGAATTTATTTTTCAATTGTAATGATGAAATTACACTTATGATAATGAGTTAAAAAATAAAAATAATTATATAAAAATGTCAAAACAATATTCTAAATGATAAAAGTATACAACAAATGAAACTATTAAACAAAAGTAAAAATGATGAGATGTATATGTCTTAGGTATTACTCATACTCATACCTGTATCCAACCAATACAAGGATTTCCCATCAAAATGGGAACAAGTAATAACTCAACTTATATACTCTCATACCGAAGCTTATTACACTTCCTTAACATCTTTGTTTCTTTTATCTTTCCATTTTAACTTAGATTTTTTTTAATTTTAGGATGTTTTAGGAGTTCCAACACTACCCAATGCAATTCATTCACATTCGATGTGCTTTTGAACATTGCTCTCTTTGTTGGTATCACCCGACGCCATTTATTAACATCCAACCCAACAAAAAAGGGCGACTCCTTATTTCGTTGGCATACCCAAAGTTGTGCCCGCTCGAGTTTTTCTTGGTTCCATGTAAGTGATACTTTATACTCTTGGTTTAGTTTTAAATTATTGCAATTTTAAGCTTAGTTCACTATTTTCATGGCTTTTGAAGTGTTATTTCAACTCAGTCCTTTGCTTCTTAAATTTGCATAATAATGTGTTTTGAAGTTTCAATTATTTTGCTATTTGATGATACTAGTTCTGATTTGAGAAGCCTTAGTTGATACTTATTTTGTTTTTCAACTTATATATTAAAATATTTTTCACTTGATATATGTTATTTAGTAATCTTGAGCATTATTCCATTGATCTTACAAGCACCAATCAACATTTGATGTTTAGTCATTTCTTCATTTAACTTTTGTTTTGTCTCTTAGTTAAGAATACATTTTATTTAGCTTGGGCTACAATTTTAGATTCAGTTTTCACTAATACAAAAAAGGTATTTGACGTATGTCATTTTTTACCTTTAATATCCAAAACAATACCAATGTCATATCAAAAGACGTTAATTGACGTCAGAAGGTAAAATAGACATCATTTGACGTCGAAAGGATAAAACTTCGACGTCCTATAACACTTAGCAAAGGTGCTCTTTATAATGGTGAAAGGGAAAATTTGACATTGGAAGTTCATCCTTCTGATGTCCTATAGCGTTGAGCGCTCTCCGTTCCCGCTTAATGGAGGTTTATGGTGCTCTTTGTAATGTTGCAAGGGGGAAATTTAAAGTTAGAAATTGCACTTTTCATCATCATTTGACATTGGAAAATCGTCATTTCTAACATCAATTGACGTTGAAAAGTGCAGTTTCCAACGACATTCTTGTGGTTTTTTTATAAAAGCTTCGTTTTTAAATTTTTACCAAACCTGAAAAAGCAAAAACTCAGTTTTGGCATTTCATATATCCAGAAATCATATGAACAAAGGTTGTACTAATCACAATTCAAGCTATAGCTAAAGCTACAACACCAAGCAAATAACAAATGAAACCAAAAAAAATATTTAACAATATTTTACTCGCTACCCACATGGATACCCGCTTAAAAAATATTCACGGGTATTTTAAAACCCGTAAATACCAGTGGATACCCGCGAATACCCATCAATATTTAACAATATATATTTTCCTAAATTATTAAAATAAAATTTAAATAAAATTACAAAAAATATATAAAATATAATATAAATTAAAAATTAATTTTAGTTAAAAATTCAACCTTATAAAATATAAATTAATGTTGATTTTAACTAAATTTAACTTAATAAATATAAATTAAATATTTATTTTTATTTTTTGCGAATAGCGGATATCCGCGGGTACGGATAGTATAATACCTGTACCCGACCCGTTTATAAGCGGGTATTAAAATACTCGCAACCCACGGGTAGTAAATATCTGCGCATACCAACTATCCGTCGCGAATTTTATCCGCAAATATCCGCGGGCGCAAATTTTTTTGCCATTTCTAGTGATGACATATATGGATATATAAGACTAAGGACAAAACAATAGGATCATAAAATCAAAGGAAATGACTCAAAACATGACTCAAACCCATAACACAAAACCAAAACTCTACAGATGTTCAAACAGAAAAATGGAAATCTTAAGCATACAACTAGGGATGACAAAAAAATTCGCGCCCGAAGATATTCACGGATAAAATCTGCAATGGATAGTTGATACCCATGGATATTTATCACCTGTGGGTTGCGGGTAGTGGGTATTTTAATACCCACTTATAAACGGGTCGGGTGCGAGTATTATACTATCTGTACCTGCAGATATTCACTACCTACAAAAAATAAAAATAAAAATTTAATTTATATTTTATTAAGTTAAATTTGATTAAAATTAAAATTAATTTATATTTTATAAGGTTAAACTTAATTAAAATTAAATTGTTCAAGGGATTGACTCTTAATAAGGAAACTTAGGCTCATTCTACTAAGGGATTAGGGTTTGAGTATACTTGTGGGTTGAAATTAGTATATTAATGGAGAAAAGTTGTGTTTGTACGCAATGGAGAGAAATCAGTGAAATCTAACCCCCACAATATCATTCTATTTCATTTATTGTCTTTTCCATCATCTAATCGTTTTAAGTTCAAAACTTCATCTTGACTTTTTTATGCATACATTTACTTTCTTGCACATAATCTTAAAATATGAAAATATTTTTTAGTATAAACTAGTCATTTTGTATGATTATTTGGTATTGCACGAGTCCCTTAGAAAATGATCTCGAGTTGTACCAATTACTACTTGTACGATTTGATACGTTTGCCAAAGAGTTAACAAAGTTTTCCAATAAATTTTGTTCTTGAACCTTTAAGAAGGAAATGTCTTATAAATATTGTTTAATTTGTAATTGCATTTTTTTTATCGTACCTCACAAAGTTGTTAGACTTTAGAGTGTATTAGTTGAGTTTTGTTGGACTGGAATGTTGATACAAAATTCTTCACTATCTCTTTGAAAAATTGTAACAAAAATGAAAGCACGATTGAAAACTTAAGGATAACAAAAATGCATAGTCATTAACAATTTATCTTTGTTTCTATACCATATAGATCGGCCGGTCCGAAAGCAGTCCCGAGACTTAGACAACCATCATTATTTCTTCCATCTCTTACTCCCGACAGCATGGGAGGGCGGCTGTTCGCGTGGAAACTCAACTCACGCATTGTGTAACTTGACCGTTCGTTCTTCCACTCTGGTGAGTAATGCTAGTTTACTGTACGGGCGGCAGATCAAGACCGGCCGAACGGTACATCAGGTCGTTAAGACAAAGATTAATGTAAATTAGGATTAAAGCTATTGGGCTGGAATTGGGCCGTGATTAACTTTTCACTAATCCCAAGCACATAGCAAAAACTATAAATAGAGGTTAGAGGTAAGTGGTAGGCAGATTGCATTTACTTTGTCATCGGAGAATCTTTGACAGGTTCCCCCCAGACGGTATGAGTGGACGACGGAGTTTGGAGTAAGACCGGACGATAAGAAGACAAGAGGACAAATTGTGGAGACATTTAATAACTTAGCCCCAAATAACCGAAACAGTTTCATATGTGTTGTTTAACATATAGCCTTAATTTGATTTTGAAACAAGGGTTAATAATTGTAAAAAAGAGAAAAAAATCGAAAAAAAGTATAGAACATTGACCACAGCTTAAAAGATCAAAAAATTTGAGCAAAAAAGCTAAACAATTGTGAATTTGTTTCATTAAAAATGTTATGTTTAGAGCGTCTGAAATGGATTCCATTAGATACTTAATATTGTCATATATTAAAGGATGTGTTTTTTTTTGTTAAAATAAGGTGAAGCTCAATACACTTCTTTGCCAACTGATTTGCAATGGAAATTTGCAAAACTTATTTGTCAAATATTATGATTATTTTAATGACATCAATAAATCATTTCTAGCTCTAAATACCTAACTGCTAACATCTTTTACCTAAAGATTTGTGAGATCAAGATTGCAATAGATGATTATAAAATCTTCTAATACATCCATTCAAAATATGATAAAAAAAATCTTAAAGAAATTTGAAAGTTATTGGAATGTTATCCATGATATATTAGCCATCACTTCAGATTTAGATTTTACGTAGAAGAAGAACTTGCTAGAATATTATTTTTTATAATTTGTATGGTATTGGTTGTGATCTAGCACTTAGAGGATTTGTCAAAAGGGCTATGATTTGGTTTTAGAATATCAATAAAAGAGGAATGAAACTTTTTATAATTTACTTTGTTGTAGGTGAGAAAGGATGTTGACGATGATGTGAGTGAATTTTTAAACTACATATGGCCAAAATGAGAAAAAAAAAATAGAAGTATAGTTATGAAAACAAAGTTGAATTGTTATTTGGAAGAGGATAATTTTCAATTACACGAAACTTTGATATTTTATTATGACGGAAAACAAATAGGTTAAAGTATTCCATAGCAAGGAATGTTTTAAATATTCATAACATTTGTAACTTTTGAATATGTTTTTAGTATTATAAATCATTTAAGTTTTATCATATTTGACTTAATCCTATTAATATAGAGGTTTAAAGTTGACTATGAAACTTATACGTTACTCAAATTTATTAATATTTATTATTGAGTAATTTTTTAATTCGTATTTAATATTTTATATTTGAAGTTATAGGTGTTAAAAATGGAAAGATATTGTAATAAGTGAAGATGGGCATGATGGTGAAGGTATATTATATTTTAGTAACAAAAACTTTTAAATTCATTTACCATACATAACTTTTCCCTTTTTGTGAATGCAAATGAAATTATTTAACATTTGCAAAAATTAATAAATGTTTGATTGTTATAAAATTTTAGTTATGTATAATTATTTAGTATTTTATATAGTTTTTTATTTTTATCCAATTGTTATTTAGTACTTTAATTTAATATTTATATAAATATATATTTTTTAATATTTACATTATTGAAAAAATAAAATATATCTATTTTACGTTCCATTTCCTTACCACCCTTAATATACACTTTTCAATCTTTTTTCCTTTAATATTCTTCCATCTATAGAAAATATTCAAATACTTACTCTAATGACCACATTACTATACAATCACATTTAATTGTTCCACCATCTAAAAATAATTTAAGAAATGCAAGAAATCCTGAATTAATGTGTGATCTTAAAATGATTCTTTTAAGAAAAGTCAAACATCTAATTAAAGAATGATACAATCTTCCAACAAAAAGGGAAACATATCAGTCTTGATAAAAAAAATATTTCATAAATTCTCTAACAATTAACTCTATTTAATAACTTAATTATGCCTCTAAACCAAATATCTCCCCATGCACAAACAGTATGGGATCAAATTTTCCAAAACTACTCTAAACTAAACAACGATGTCTCATAGCATATGATTGTGGAAGTACATTAATACTGACTCAGGGAACGATTCCCATGTAAAATGCAAAATTTTAATATGTTCTCGTACAAAGGAAAAGAAATACAAATTCCTTAATCCATCCCACATATGTAGGAACCATCATTAGGATTTCTGTGTCTCATCATCTTTTACCATAAACCGGGTTTAACATGTCCCTCTTGGTTAAGCTTATCTAGGTGTCGTCCAATGTTGAGATGGTCAGTTTCCATGTGCACTTGAAATGGTTTATGGCTCCACACTCTTTACTTTGATTATTTGTATTATTAATAGTGATATTACTATTACTACATCACTCGCTTCCTGATCCTCTTCTTTTTTTGTTCTCAAATTAAGTAAAGTTAAAAAGTTTCTTCAGAGAACTTTCCCATACTTTATTAAGTAATTAATACATAATATATGATCTCAATCCTTTCAGCGGATCATGATTCTGTCTGCAGATCAAGTGTAACGTTTCTGTGCCCATACTAATTGTGATTATCATTAATTAAACCAAAACCCATTAACTAATGCCATTATTTTTCACTAGGATTTTCTTTCATATAGCTTGATACATGAGAGAGAGAGATGGATTTAGTTTTTACTTGAGGGCTTGGTGATTGGTTCTTTTCCATGTTCCCCTTTCCGGGGATTCTTCTCTTTTCCCCATGAATTTTCAAAATATCTTTTTGGGCTTTGGGCTTTGCTTTATTTTGTGGTCACTTTCTCTCTCTCTATCTCAAGCATGTGGGTTCCATGCTTCTGTCTCCGAAGGAAATGTAAAACATCACCCTGCTGAGTTTTTGATCTCCGGGCCTGACTTTTTTAGATGTGGTTTCTGAGCCTCAGAACACACTGCAGAGCATGTTTAGCTTAGTTCTCTGTTTCATGTCAGCATATCCATTCATTTCCTCTGCAAATCCGCCTTCTTCCAATGCCTCCCTTCTTCTAGGGTTCTCTTCCATCTGATTTCACTCTGCCAAGCTGGAGGCTCATTACTGGCTCATGAAGAATTTTACTTGAGAAAATCTTTTTCCATTATTGCAGAAGCAAAAGAAAAACAAAATGGAATCTGGAGTTAGGTTCTACTCAGTTGATGAGTTCAGATTGGACCCCAAATGGCTGATTGATCCTAAGCATCTCTTTGTTGGGCCACAGATTGGAGAGGGAGCTCATGCTAAAGTCTATGAGGGAAAGTAAGTTCGTATATTCAAACCCCATTTCCTATTTCCTATTTCCTCTCCCGAAGGTTAAATTTTTAATCTTTTCTTTTTGGGAAATTGCATATCTCATGCCTGGATGTCATTTACTTTTGGATTTGTAATTATTGATTGTGTATGTTATTTTGATTTGTAAAGCTTAACGTGTTGATTGGGCTAATTTTACATCTTAATTTGGACTTGGGTTGACCTACAGTTTCATTTCCTGCAACAATCACTAATGGGCCTGAATTATGCTTCAGTGATCTGAGTAATTGTTTTGAAATTTTTGATGAAGTTTCTTGTTTTGTCAATCAGCTTCTAATTCTTTTTGCTGGGTTTTTTCAGATATAAAAACCAAACTGTTGCTATTAAAATTGTGCACAAGGGAGAAACTGCAGATGATATCGCCAAGAGAGAAGGGCGTTTTGCAAGGGAGGTGGCAATGTTGTCTAGAGTGCAACATAAGAACTTGGTGAAGGTGGGAATTTGGTTTAGGCTCTCGATGATTCTTATTATTGTGTCTGGTGTATGTTGTTCAAGCAAAGAGATATGTACAATATACAAAAAACTACTTGTTATATGCCAAGTTTCGAACTAGTGATGGTAAAAATTGCCACTCTGTTTCTCAACAGTTTATTGGTGCTTGTAAGGAGCCAGTAATGGTGATAGTCACTGAGCTGCTATTAGGAGGAACATTGCGTAAGTATTTGCTTAACATGCGTCCCAAATGCTTGGATAGACATGTTGCCATTGGTTTTGCACTTGATATTGCACGTGCTATGGAGTGCCTGCATTCCCATGGGATCATCCACCGTGATCTTAAACCTGGTAATAATTTGGTTTATTTTCTTTTAATAAACTAAAGTCAGATCCAGTAGACCTTAGTTTGTATCCATCGTAGTTTACGTTAATTTGCATTCTTGTGAAAATTCATGACTGGTGTTGCAACAGTATTCTTTATGGCGAGACTTCTATCTTTTTCTTTTATCTTCTTTTTGACTCGTCTAACATAAGAATTCCATGATCAAATTTGTTCTTTGTTTTATTTGCAACTGGCATGACCCTGTGTCTTTTTCAAATCCATTTTTATTGTTCTTCTCCGTTTATATGCATAGAATTTATGTTCAAAAGAACACCACATGATGGTTTGGTTTCAGATCCTCATTTTCCCAACCATTATTTTCACTTTTCACTTGTGCTTAGTTGCCTGCCATTTAATGTTAATTGGATGCCTCTATCAAATACTTATGCATTTCTTCATAACTAATCCGTAAGTCAAATACTTTTATTGGAAGAAAAATTATCACAATCAAATAACTGGTGAATATTTGTTACAATCAGTTTTAAAGGTTGCTAAGTATGTTCGTTAAGGGAGGTAGAATTGGATCTTTATGGAGTATACTGAAATAAAATGAGTGTTCACTTAGGTTGTTGTTGCATCTTACAGAGCAGTCAAAGTGAACATGGATCTAATTTGAAGACTGTACTTCCTCATCGTGTATCTTTGTGTCTTACTGGTACTGAATTGATCAGTTGTTGTGGACATATGCAATTTGATTTCCAAATCTTAATTGGTATTTAAGATTTAAATTAAGTTACAATTGTTTCAACAGTACGATATCTGATGACGATTGCTAGGAATTGATCATTTTTGTTCTCATCATACTATGTCCTTCTATCTAAGCACTGTGCTCTCCTCAAATACTGTAATATCTGCCATGTTTAAGTTCGATGATACCATTTTAAAATTTATAGTCAAATGGACAAGCTTTAATTGGTTCTTTGCTTCTAAACACACAATGTTTTGTTTGTGTTCTAATATGACATTGACCTTATGTTTGAGTCAAATGAAGTATATGACAGCACTGTTCATGCAGTTATGTGAAAACATTTCTTGATTTCCATTGCAATATAAAATAGCATTTTTATTCATGTTCTGCTATTGACTGTTAAGCAAGTATCCTTCTATCAATTGTAAAACTTGTTACAGTGTAGAACATCTGCATAATGAATATGAAGGTCCTTTTATTTTCCTCTATATAGATAACTTGCTGTTGACTGAAGACCAGAAAACAGTCAAGCTAGCAGATTTTGGTTTAGCAAGAGAAGAATCATTAACCGAGATGATGACTGCTGAAACAGGAACTTACCGCTGGATGGCTCCAGAGGTATATTGATTAATAGATGCACTCTCTGTCTTCTCTCCATATTTATGAGAATTTATGACTGATTACAGTGACAAAAATTGCAGTTGTATAGTACTGTCACACTGAGGCAAGGGGAGAAAAAGCACTACAACCATAAAGTTGATGCTTATAGTTTTGCAATTGTGTTGTGGGAGCTCTTACACAACAAAGTTCCGTTTGAAGGCATGTCAAACCTTCAGGCAGCATATGCTGCAGCCTTTAAGGTTAAAAGATCATGTGTCTATTACATCTTTTTATAAAACATTGTTTCTTATGTTTATTTGTACTACATAAAGTTGATAAGTTAAAATGTGTCTTTTGGTTTCAGAATGTAAGGCCAAGTGCAGAGAATCTTCCTGAGGAATTAGCTCTAGTTCTTACTTCATGTTGGCAAGAGGACCCAAATGCCAGACCCAACTTCACCCAGATAATCCAAATGCTCCTAAATTATCTTTACACTGTTGCACCTCTTGAACCCATGATTCCTTCAAGAATATTCAGTTCTGAGAACACTGTCTTGCCACCAGAGTCTCCCGGAACTAGCTCATTAATGGCAAAACGTGATGACACAGGGGATACACCAAGAGCGAAGGACGAAGTCAAACCTAATGGTTTTCTTTGCTGCTTTAGTCAGTGTTATTAACTTTTGAAATCAAGTCTGAGTTAAAAATGACAAAAAATATTAGATAGAATCTAGTCCAAACTGATCCTTTTGACAACTCGGTAAATGTTCAGATAAAAATACCTTTGCAATTCCAGTAAAATTTAGTTCTTTTTTCTGCAATCCCACTTGCCATGTTTTTTCATCCCACATAGATGTATGCATAGTATACCAGTTTGTTGAAGCTAATTAGTCATCCAGCATTGCTCATATTTGCACCCAGGGTTTATCCATCATGGATTATATGTTGAATTTTAATATTAGTATATTAACAAAAATAATTTTTTTAATATTAGAATATTAAAAAAATTATTTCTTTAATATACTAATATTATCCATCATGGATTATATGTTGAATTTGGTTCTTGCCAGTCCAAAGGGTACAGTGGACACATGAAATTATCAGCCTTTGTTTGTTGCATTCTTAGCCAAGGAAAGCAATGGTCGGACAAAATGATCAAAACTCAAGTATTTTGATAGCCATTGCTTGGTTCACTTGTTTGATGATTTCTATTATTCTCTAAACCAAAGTCAGTGTTTTGGTCTTCATAGATAAAGGGGGCAAGTAACAGTGTTCTTTCACAGGAATTGAAGGAGCATGACACCTTATGTTCATTGATATTTCTCAATTGACTCTTGTTTGATGGTGCCACTTTTGTTTGCATGATATGGTTTAGAAGCGAGTTGACTGTCACCACCAAAGAATTTTAAATTCTTGTATTATATGCCAAATTTTTGGGAAATGTGTGCAGAGAAAGTGCGACCCGAGATGGAGAGAAGAAAGGTGGTCAAAATGGGGGTGACAAAACTGTCTTTTACTATATAGTTTAAAAACAAAATTTGACCTAATTTAGTTTGTGGAAATATTTTATGGCGACTGTTAAGAATTGGTATTGAAAAATATTGAGGACAATAAATGTGTTTTCATCAACAATAATGTTGGTTTAAATAGCAAATTAGTAAATCTATATCTTAATAACAACTTTTCGATCTACGTAGCATAAATAAAGGATACAAAATTGAAAAAACAGCAAAAAAAATAAATAAATATTTGTATAGTATATAACTTTCCGACTAAGATATTATTTTAAAATAGAAAAAAAAATATAAATTAAGTTATATACTCTATTTTTAGCAAGTCAAGATATTAACTTAAAATAGAACAACAAATAATATAGTTGGACTGTAGGCTAGTTGATCGTCCGGTTTATGATTGATTGGATGATCATATTATATGAATATCATATTTGGTCTTGTAACTATAAGATGCATCAAACTATCAATTAAAATTGTTTTTAACAAGCTTCACCAACATAGTTTTATGTTTCATCCATATTTATTTTGAACCCTATAATTGTTGGGCTACTTGCTTAATTACTTTCCATCATATAAAATTTTTTCAAGATCTCGTGGAATAAATCAAATAAATTCATTAGAAATGTGTCTACCATACAAATCACATACTGATGATATAGAAGCTCCAAAAGAAATAATTAGAAAGTAAACAAGGAAAATAGAAAACAAGAAAATAATGTGGTTCAATTAAAATGTTAAACTTTAATCTTCATCCATGGTAGATTTTACTATCAAATATATATTACAATTCGAAATTTACGTCTTATCGAACTCTTAATTAATTAACTCTCAATTGATAAAACTATTAATACAAGTTTCTATTTATACAAGATAACTATTGTAAGTCATACCTAACTAGTACAGAAGACATATAAACAATGTTTTCACTATTAAGCTTGAAACCTCACTTAGGCATTCTTTAGATGATACATGTAGAAGAAGAAGAAATGAAGGTTTAATGCAACCAGGCAATTATCAGAAAATCCTATAAAAGACAAACACATTGATGAAGAAAAATACACTAGTCAATACAAATGAACTTGAACCTATAGATGATCTCAAATCATCGGACAATTTGGAGAAGTCAAATGAACTATGAATTTTAACAAGATTTTAGTGCACCAATCACTACAAATCTCCACCTTGGTTCAACATAAATCTTCTAAGTAAGAATCATTGCTTGCCACTAATCCATTACAAGCCTAACCATCAATCCATTGGATCAAATTTAAGTAATGAAAGAACTTATTGCTTGGCAGAACCTTCATCATTATATAAGAGGAATTATGATATGATGTGGCCCTTATCACCTTCATAGACCCTATAGCAATCTTCATTCTTATTGATGTCAATGTGTTTAGTTCTTTCATGGTACACTTGGTTTTTCAATAATTGTATAACACTCCTAATGTCATAATAGATGGTGACAACATGAATTAACTCCTTCAACTCTCTAAATAGACCCTTCAACCATAAGGCTTCCATCATTGCTTTATTAATGGCAATATACTATGCTTCAATGGTTAACAAAGTCATTACCTTTTATAGACTAATTTTACAATTAATTGCAATAATATATGCAATAAACTCATAACTTATGAGAAATTTTCTATTTACAAACACACAACATAGTCTAAGTAAACATAACCCGGGAACATTTATGGCATATCATCGAGTTCCACCATAAGTTAAAACTCTTTCAATGGATCCCTTCCAATAATGAAGAATCCACTTATGATCTTTTTAGTCAACTCACCTAGGATTTAACATGAACCTAGGCACTACATTAACAACATAACATATATTGGAATGACTACAAATTATTGCATATACCACAAAACCAATAATGTTTCCATATGGAATATCATCCATATAATTATGCCCCTCCACCATTTTAGGAGACTGTTCACCACTCGTCTTATAATGAGTAGCATAAGGTATGAACATAAGTTTCAAGTTTGTCATCCCAAACTTCTCAAGAATTTTTTGATGTAGGTCTTTTAAGATATATACAAACACTTCAAATCACATCATTTGCTTATTCAACTTAGTTTTAACCTTCTTAACCTCAGGTCTACTATTTCTATCTATCAAAATATTTTCAACATACAATATAATACTATGAAGCAATCTTCTAATAGTAACTTAAAATAAATGCAAGTACCATACCTACTACGTTCAAAACCAACACTAGCAATAAACTCATCAAACAACTTGTTTCATTGGCTTGGAGATTGCTTCAGACCATACAAGGATATATTTAGTTCACAAATATAATCCTTTTGTTTTTTTTACCTCAAAATCGTTTTGGCTGCTCCATATGTATATGGTAACTTTTACATCTCCATATGAAAATGTAATCTTAACGTCCATCTATTCCAACTTGAGGTTTAGCACAAACATCATCCATATGAGTTTATGCTTTATGATTGAAGAAAACATATCATTATAATAAACTCATTCTCTTTGAGTAAAGCCTTTAACACCAATCTCATCTTGATTTTGGTCAATTCCTTTTACATATGAAATCCATTTACAAATGACCAACTTAGAACCTATAGGTAAAGTCGAGCTTTGTTCAGATGAAACAACTTAATCTCCTTATTCATGACATCTAATCTTTGAATTCCCCGTTAGCAACATGCATCCAATTTTCCTTTACGTATGTGATATAGGCAACACAACCAAAGATTCATAAATTTTTAAGAATGGTAGAATATCCTAACAAAATTTTCTTAAGAGTCTTCATGTTAAATGTTATTAACAATTTTTTTATCAGGTAGGAAACATTAGCAATAGCTTCAACCCAGAAAACCTTTGGAAACACTTAATAACATGCATCTTAGTTGTTCTAGAATGGTCTTAATGAATCTTTATGCTAGGTCATTTTGTTAATAAGTTCATATAGTCATTTTGTTACTGAGTCCCTATAGTCATTTGTTATCTTATTATGCCATTCTCCTTATAAAAGTTTTTAAAGCAATTCTGAACTCAATTCAACTTCATTATTACTCATGATCCTCTTTACCAATTTCATTTTGAACAAGATGCCTCCAATTTTTAAAACTCTCAAATGTTTTATCATTGGTATTTCAAGGGTGGACCCATAACTTCCTTGAAGTAATCATAAACTATCGATATAAAATATCTAGCCTCATAGTGTGATGGAGTTGAAAATGGTCCCATACATCATCATGTCTTCTTTTTCTAATTTTATAGATTTAAACAAATTTAGGAATTTAAAAAAAGTAAATAAATTAGTAAACAAAGTAATGGGCAACAAAATAAAGATGTTAAAAATGTAAGTAATAAGCAACAATCTATAAAAGCTAAAAAAAATAAGGGTAAATAGAAGAGCATCAAATATAAAATGCAAGAAGTCAATGAACTTGAAAAGATATAAAGAAAAAGATTGATGGAAAGTAAACTTTGCTAGAAAACAAAATGCCTTTTCGAAATTAAGGAAACAAGAAAATAAAAGAAATGATAAATATACAAAAGGATAACATAAAGAAAATAAAGTAGATTTTAAAAGGTGTATTATACTATTCATGTTGCAACATGTTTTGTGATGATTTTTTGGCTAGGAAAGAAGATATCGAAATCTAATCCCTTCATTTGTTGAAGCTCTGCATTTGGATAATAAATATATAATGGCATTTTATAAGTTTAATATAAACTTAAACCTTTGTGATAGTTGAAATTAATGATTAAAAAAATCGTAAGTTGTATTATGGAAAGATATGGAATGAAAAATTTGAATTGAATTCTCGGAGGTGAATGGTTGAGGATGTGACAGTTGTGGTGATAGGAAGATGCCAAAGGTAACAGTGATCGAAGATGCCAATGGAGACATTGACAAGAGAGGTGATTGAATATGATGATACAAGGATAGCCATGATAAGAACAAATATAATATATATATTATTTTAGGTATAGGATAGAGTCTTCATGTTTAATTTTGTTTGTCAAATATTGGCAGGTGAATTCTTGTCAAATATTTTTAATGTCAAATTATTTGAAATAAATGATAAAGAGAATAAATGTATAATTAATATATAATTTTTCTTCTTATCAGTTAGAATCATTGTTTATAGACTTTGTAATTAAATTTTAATTATAATTAATTTAATTGCGATTCAAATTTTATGATTAATCATGATTTAATTTTAAGTAAGATGATTTTAGAATTAATTCGCTTCAACTTGATTTATTGATCATTAAAAGATTTAAACTAATTAATCATCCGATCAATCAGAATTAACATTCTTTAGACATTTATTTTTAATGTTTCCATTTATTTTTGTTATTGTATTTGTTTTCCTTTTATCATCCAAATCCACTGTTCACTACATAATAAAATATAAATAGGCATGTAACATTGATAAAAATGTTTGAGTTTGATAGTTATTTTATGGCTGCAAACAAATTCATTATTTTGCTTCTATTTTAACTTGTGTGATCATGAATTGTATGATTTAATGCGTTAGTATTAATTGAGAGGTAGAAACTGAAGGGTGTTAACATAAGGAAAAAAAATAGAAATAAAGCAAAAAATTAGTATTATTTGAATTAATAATAAAAAGTTAGAAAAAGAAAATATTTATAAAAAAAGGTATGAGTAATTTGATAATTGATAGAATAAAAAATATAAAGTAGTTTGATAATTTAAATAATTATAAAAAAATTAATATTTAAACAAAAATGAATTATTTTAAATTAGTTTTAGAAGAAATTAAAAAAAAAGTTTTTTATTATAAATAATTATAATATTAACATAATTAATTAGTAAAATAATTAAATTTAAACAAACTTTAGATTACATGTAAAAGAGTGTAAGCACAGGACTTAGAAAATTGAGAAGGATGCTCACTCCATTTCTTTTCTCATTGAGTGGAAACAATATGGGAGTCCATTTGAATCAGCTTCCAAATACAAACACATTTACGATTTATATGGAAAACAAAAATCCATGTTCAATCCTAAACAAAAGCTTGTTGGATTGGTGATACTCACAATATGAAGTATCACCAGATGAGCATCAATGTTCTGTGAGTTACATTTTGTATTACCAGATGAGCACATTTTGTTAATTAGGTTTTTCTCCGTGACTAGCACGTGCCTAGAATTTTATACTCTAGATGGTCCATGATATTACTTCAAGCACTACGAGTGAAGAATTTCAAAAGAATTTGCATATTGCTATTTAGCGAATAATAGTACCTTAAATCTTTTACTTATACGCCAAATACTTCCACATATCCGTTTATTCTACAAACGCTTTTTGAAATACGGAAAGTCTACTATAAATTTCCTCATATTTTAATTACGTATCTACGTTCAAAATTTCTTTTTTTGTTATATTTATTATAGGATGGTAAAACGAATAAACTTGGTTTAGTTGGACTTGCCTGTCGCTAGGTCCTCTAAGAATCTCCAAAAAAAAATGAAATAGAAATTTTGATTCATCTCACAACACACAAAAGTATAGAAAACAGAAAATGAAAAAGTTTAAAATTATTTGTTTTATAAAATTTATTTAAATTAGTGCTGTCAAAATGCATTGTAACCCGCGAGCTAACCTGACCCACTACGTGTTTGAGCTAGGTTGAATTTGAAAAACCTAATTTAATTAAATTATTTATTATTTTGTGTTTCAATATTATTAGTTAGCAACTTTTTTATTATATTGTAGATGGTGATAAAGAACAAGATATTTCAAGAGAGAAAAATATCATAGATGTATCTATTCAAGTATCTAATATTATAAATGGACAAATGATACAAAAATTATCAATATTAAAAACTGATTTGTGCGCCTTTTGTACATGTTTTTGGATTACGCTTGGATTGTATGATATTTTTTTATTATTTTGAATTGTTTTTAGAGTTTAACATCATTTTAGTTTGAAATTTATTTAAATTTGAATTAAAAAATTATAATTTTTTATATTTTAAGAAAAACTTATAATTAAATAAGATAGTGAGCCAACCCATTTAACCCACGCGATGGGTTGAGCTGGGTTCAAATTTTTTCAGCTCGCATAAGTGAGTCGGGTTGGGTTGGCTCACTAAGTGACCAACTCGTGGTGGGTCGGGCCAGATCGAGCTGGTTTACCTGTTTTGACAGCTCTAATTTAAATAGATAAATTTAGTTAAAGAATATAAAATATATTAAAAAGTCATTTTAAATTTTATTTTGATAGTAATTTTATTAGTGTTAGAGAAATTAAATTTATAAAATAAAATAACAAATATATATTTTAACTGTTTAAAAACAATAAAAGTAGGAAAAAAAAAGTACATACAGTAAGAACTTTGAATTGAAATTTTTTAAAATATTATTTTCTTAAAAGAGAGACTAGACCCTACTCCACCAATGACATGTTTGATTGATGATCTACCTCTACAGGAAAATCAATTACTTTTAATAAGATTTTTTGTGAACTACATATATATTTTTTATTAGCAATATTATCTTTTGAAAGAAATGAGAGTTGAGAGACGTATACATGAATTATTAGTTTTGGAGCGATTCACATGTTGAGAAGGAATTAGATTCAACTTTAACGTGGAGAATAAAGAAATGTGTATAAATAGCCCACCCACCAAATTTCAACCTCGTTCTTGTGGCATTAATCAACAACACTAAGTAATCTCAACATGGAGTATACCCGTGTTTCAGAATACGAGAGAGAGCCTTTTGTTGGGTATTCAACACCGATGATAGGCAACTACCACCCCAACAGCCACCGTGAGTTCACAGAGAAGGTTGTTTATGAGGAGGATGTGATTGGGGAATCCCGTCACCACCACCACAACATGCATCACCGCCACCCTGAGACTCGTGAGGTGGTTAAGGTGGTGGAGTACGAAATTCCCGAGAGGCGCGTGGGTGAAGTTGTCTACGAAGATAATAAAATAGCTTATCCATACCTTCGAAGGTATTGAATGTTGCACCAGATGCAAGAAACCTACGACGTGTACTATATCGAGTGGCTATAATTTGCTAGCAGGTTATCTAACATAGTATATCAAAATCACCAGTAGTGTGTTTTTGTACTAAATAAATTCCTGCTTAGCTAGCCATTATGTTGTAAACCATATATGTCTGTCATTTTATCAATAAAGTTATGTTAATTAATGAGTAAATCTGCATGCATGGTGATTTATCTTTTATTTGACCAAATAATCACTATTGAAAAAGGTTTCTTTAACTGACAGATGTAATCTCATTCTCACAATGATTTCAGAATCATGTTACACCCATTAAAAATTAAAAATAAAAAAATATTTTTTTAACAATTTTTTTACAATGATGTATGTGATAATTTACAATTGATAATAAAACAGTGACACAGATTCTATTATCAAAATATTATTAAAAAAAGTTATTAACTGGTCATTGTTCTAAAAATAAATGTTTTCGACGTTGTTTGTAATCGATTTTGACAACAGTTTTATTGAAAATTATCGTCATACGGTTCTGATTATATATCATGGTGAATTTAAGAGTGTGAAGTTCAAAAGTTGTTTCTCTCTGAGAGGCAATCCAAAGATGAAGAAATATTGCTTAGCAATATTAGACCCACACAAATTTAATACGTATGTAAGTGGTTTTACTTACCTTTATTTTGTTCTGATAATTTCCAATGAGCTTTTAAAACTTCTCTTAATTATGCTATTAGCGGTATTTGATCATTAAAAATAAAAAAAAAAAATTGTATTCGAAAAGAAACAGAAAGATTAAGGGATAATATAATAAATGTAGGTGTATAAAAACTTGTTGAGTGTCAAAATAATAATACTCCTATAGTTAACAGTTATTAGTTCATGTGAGGAAATTCAAAACAGATCTTCTTTTCAAACAAATGGCTCATTTGTGTGACGTTGCGTTCAGAAATTCATAGACGTTGATTCCGTTCCTTTAAGTTGTTATACGCATTTCTTCCTTTAATTAGAGAGCTTTTTTCAACACAAATACTTCTTTATATATGTGTGTGGATTATGGTTCAAATTTGTTAATTTATTAGCGGTAATATTTTGTGTTTAAAACTGAGTTAGATCATGATATTTGATCTTCGATGTTTTATGTTTTAAACCCATTTTTAAAGAGTTTTTCATGGATTGTTGATTTAATAAAAGCTAAGAAGTTTTAGTTGATTAAAAAATATTTTTAACCACTTAAAATGATTTTAGGTTTTTTAGATTTATAACATTTTAAATGACTAAAATAAGTTTTTAATTGATTAAAATGTCAGTTCACTAGTGTAGTCAAGGGAAACGATAACGGTTATTTTCGTCCATAGGCAGTGGTTCCTCAACCGAGGCATATACGGGTGAGATAAAAAGTCTACCCCTTTTTGTCTCGGTTGCGAACCGAGGCAAAAATGGGTAGGATTTTGCCTCGGTTCCTGCTGAACCGAGTTAGTATCTCAGACTCTACTACCTCGGTTGGGACCTGAACCGAGGCAGTAGAGTGGTTTTTACTTTTTTTTTTCTGGCCACACTTTGTTCAACTTATTGTAATAAGAAACTAGTTCAAGGCAAATTCTTCCAAAATTCTAAACTTTTTCAACCCGGTGACCTTGAACACAAACACGTGCAACATAGCTTGCTCTTTGGTCCTCTCCAAGAATCCACTTGGCAATAACTCTAATGGGTCTGCATCTTGTTCTCCACTGAGATAACCTATGTTAGCCTTATCGCTTGGTGCTCTCACAACCCATAAGAGCTTGTGCTTGCTCAATTCCAAACCATGTGCAACTCGTTTATTCTAAAACAAACATACAAAATCGAACCATCTTGTTGCTTCTCCAACCATGTCAGACACTCTAACCCTGTTGTACAACCAATTGTAGTTGTCCCAGTTTGAACAATTGGTCTAGCAGGATACAAAGGAGGGTAACCCCTTTCCTCATCTTTGAATGCTCTGCTCGGACCTGTTTCCAGTAAAAAAAATCAGAAATAGTTTGCAATTGACCATTGTGTTTCGATCCTATGCTTGACCAAAGTGTTTCGATCCTGTGTTTCGATCCCTGCCATGAAAGGGCACACACCCTAGTACTGTGATGGGCTGGGGCAGATCCTTGTGGAGCGTGAGCAAGTAAAAGTGCGTGCAGATAGTGGTTACAGAGAACCCAAATCACCAAAAATCACTCACCGCGAAACCCTCACAGCCAAACGTAGAAGCCCTTGCCGCACCACCGCCGCGCCATCACCGCGCCCTTGTCGCTCCATTGTCGCGCCTTTGCTGCGCTAAGGACGATCCCTTACAAAGGCGAGATCCACCGCCAGCCGCCACCAACGAAGGCGAGATCGTGCCTGAGTCGCGCCTCCCACAGTGTCGCCAAACCCCAAATCGAAATCCTAAATCGCGAGATGCCGTTGTTGCCACCTCCACGAACAGGGACCGTCACGCCGCGGAGACGAAGTCTCGCCGGCCACCCCTCCCTACGCGAAACCGCGTCTGAACCCGAAAAGAAAGAAGGGAAGAAGAGAACCCAAAGACGAAACCGCGTCTCACGGCCCATGCGCCAGCACAAACCACCACGAACATCGCCTGGTCGCGCCATCTCCACACCGTTGTCTCCTCCTCCCCGAGTCTACTGCCCTTGCACGAGCCAAAAATAATGAAGAAGAAGAACCAATAATGGTGGGGTTATCCGCGAGAAGAAGAAGAAGAACCAATGATGAGGGCCAAGGGTTTTAAAATGAAATCTGATTACCCCTTATATTGGAAAATTACATAACTTTTCTGCCTCGGTTGGTTAGAGAACCGAGGCAGTAGAGCAATTTCTAAAAGTTGTCCGTTGAATAGCCAGTTTTAGGTGGGAAGTGGCAAAACATTATGCCTCGATTTCGCTTTTAACCGAGGTAATTTTGCTTTTATGCTTCAATTCCCCTCTAACTGAGGCGTATAAGTTCGTTAAAATTGCAAAAATGTCACCGCTTTTACATATGCTTCGGTTTTCTGAAAATCAAGACGTATAGTTTGCGTTCTTAACTTCATTTTGCACTAGTGGTTTATCAAAAAACAAAATTGTTATGTTTAACTCCTTAAAATATAATTTAATAAATTAAAATCACTAAAGAAGTCAGCTTCAGTTATTAAACCAATTAGAACGCTTTTTAATTTTGTAAAACTTCATTTCACATTATCTTACTATATGAAAATATACTTTTAACTTAATAAAAATATCAGAAAGTATGATTTTTATTCAACCTTCTCGAAACATTTCTTGATCATTAGTAAACTTATTTGCAAACATGGATGTCTGAGTCAAAAAGATATATGTAACTTATGTCATACTTTGAGGATATGTGTTATTAAATGCAATATTTTGTGAAGGTTTATTTAATTAATCGATTAACTATTTGTGATTTATGGTGGGCCCATTAGAAACTAATGGTCATCATACCCAAATAATTCATAGTTCTATGGTTTTGTTTATTGCACAGAACGATTAAACCTGAGTTGAAATCCATGTTACAAACGTAAGTGTTCCTTGTTTTCATATCATCTACTTAGTTATATTAATAATAACCTATGTTCCAAATGTTTCCAATTTAATTAAATTTGTGGGTAAGCCCAAAACACAACAAATTCAAGTACTATATCCAAATGTTAGAAGTCATTCTGTTGGGATAAACTTAAATTTTAGGGTTTTATTAATAATTTTGTTTAAATCTTATTTTATTAGTTTTGGGTCTAGTAATATTTGGTTTTGATAGAGATAAAATAGGGATGTGTAGTTATGATTTTCTGTTTATCTAGGTACAATATTATTTTATGATAGATTAAGCAGATTTTATTTTTAAGATAGTTGATATTTTATTTTCAGATTTTATTTTTATTTCCTTAATATTGTAAGTATCACGGCTATTTAAAGCCCTTCAATTATCAATGAATGCAAGACTCAATTTTAAGAAAATATCAGAGTGCGTGTATCGTGAAATTTTCTTAACAGTGGTATCAGAGCTTTACGCTCTGGGTACCAAGAGAAAAAAAAAGGAGAAAGTGGAGAGAGTCAAACACCGTGAGAAAAAAAGTGAGTGCTTGATTTTTTTTGTGTGAAAGAGATGGCAAAGGTAGTCAATGGGATGAGTATGCCACAATTGTCGGAAAATATCAATTACGACAATTGGTCTTTGCAAATGAAGGTTCTTCTTGGATCCCAAGATGTATGGGACATAGTGGAGGACGGGTACAATGAACACGTATATGGTGAGCATCAAACAATGAACCAGATTGCTGCATTGAAAAAGACACGAGTGAAAGACAGATCGACTTTGTACTTTCTGTATAATGTTGTGGGTGAATCTGGATTCGAGAAAATATCTAATGCAAAGTCAGCAAAAGAAGCATGGGAAATTCTGAAGGTGGCATACAAAGGAGATACTTGCGTGAAGCAGGTCCGAGTACAAGCTCTCAGAAGAGAGTTTGAACATATGGAGATGGATGGAAATGAGGGAGTTGTCGAGTTTATTGCTCGAGTGCAGAAGATAGCCAACCAACTCGGAATGAATGGAGAAGAGGTTCCTCCTAACCGGGTTACGGAAAAGATCTTGAGAAATCTGACGAATGATTTTGAAAGTATCATGGTCACTATTGAAGAGACAAAGGATTTGTCAACTCTCACTGTGGAGGAGTTAGCTGGATCATTAAAAGCCCACGAATTGAGGAAGAAAAAGAAAAGGAGGGAACCCCATGATCAAACACTACAGGTACAGTTTGACTCGAATAAATCTCGGATTACTTAGAGCCGATGTCTTGGCAGCAAAGGGCGAGGAGGACGAGGAGGCCGAGGACGAGGTGGACGTGGCCGAGGTAATTTTGAGATTGATAGTGAAAAGCAAACCGGTCAACAGAATTGGTGTGACCGAGGACAAGGGAAAGACCGAGGAGCTCAGTCAGGAGTTGAGTGTTTTAAGTGTGGCAAGTATAGCCACTATGCAAACAAGTATAGATCAAAAAAATGCTACAATTGTGGTAAGTCCAGTCACATTGCTAAATTTTGTCGAGCTGAGAAGAAAAGTGAGAGAAACCTTCTCATGGAAGAATAAGAAGAAGAGTGTGGAATCTTATTGATGGCAAAGAGCTTAGATACATTGGACATGGAAAATTCAGTCTCAATAATGGATGAAGCGATCTCAGTAAACGGTGCGACAAACATGGAAAAGGAACTCAAACAAAAAGATGAAGAGATTCAGCGGATAGGGAGGCTTCTAGATGAAGCTAATGAAATTATGAATAAATAGAGGGTTGAGTTTGAGGAGTTGAAGAAGACGGCTCTTGAAAAGGAAGAGAAAGCATCTAGCGTTCCTGAACTAGATAAAAATAGTGAAGAAGAAGATGAAGAAGAGATGAAGGCTTATGAGATTTCTACCAACTCGGTATGGTATCTAGATACTAGGGCAAGCAATCATATGTGTGGAAACGAGAACTTTTTTTATAAACTCACCAAGGTGGAGGCCAAATTTATGTCTTTCGGAGATGACTCCAAGGTGGCCGTGAAAGAGGGTGGAACAATCCAACATATGAGAAGAATGGACAAGTTGGAGAGATTAGGGATGTTTACTATGTTCCGGAGCTGAAGAGCAATATTTTAAGCATGAGTCAGATAATTAAAAAAGGTAATTCAGTTTTCATGAAAAATTAGGTGTATTTAAAGGATAAGCATGGTCGTCTAACAACCTAGGTAAAAGCAAAGAAGAACCGGTTGTATGAATTGGAACTAAAATCTTGGAGAGAAAATGTTTGAAACAAGATATGACTAGTAAGAGCTTGGATAACTCCAACACAAATTTGATTGAAAGAAGCAAACCCGGTGTGGGATGATGCACATGGAAAGCCGAAAGGAAGGAAGAATTTAAGTTTATGTGGGACTTTGTTTCTATCAACAATCCTCCCCTACAGCGGAAGTATTTTTCTTATCCTCGAGTACACCACTCTTTCACGATCCATGGTCACAACACTGAACATCTCTTGCTCTCCACCTCTCATGATTCATCTGGCTATCTGCCAGAGCTTCACCTGATCATGAGGGACGTATTCTTCTGAGCCCACACTGGTAAGATATTGTCTACTTTGGGCTAAGTCCTCACGAATTTGCTTTTGGTACCACTTCAAAATGCCTCTTTCCAATTGAGGTATCTTTATGTGTATATAAAATCATGTTCATCTCTTATTTTATCTGATATGGGACTTTGTTTGTACCCAAGACATTCATCTTAAAGTTCTTAATTTTTGCATGTCAATTTATGACTTTGATATATGATTATTTTATGTCATGTTTAATGTAACAAGGAGCCATATTCTAGGACATGTGACTAATATGTCATATCTTGGATCAAAACTATCATTCGAGCATGAATTAGAGACGATTAGACTGAGGTAATAATATATACCTTTCACATATTACAAATCACATCAAACTTTAAACAGTAGTAAGCATACATAATGAAGTTGTATTATTTTTGTAGATTTTCAAGAATCCAATACCTATAACAGATGACACAACGAAGAAGATAAGACAACATTGTGCAGCGTATCTATTGGAATGATGGAGTTAGGAACCACAATAGCAATTATATTTTCCTTGAAAACTATCTAGGATAAGTTTTTAATTATTTTAGTTTTAGTGTTAGTTATTACATTTTTTTATTTTTTTTATGTTTTGAATTTGTGCTAAAAAATTTCTAAACTGGAGAATTTTTTATTTTTCAAATTTAGAAAAATTCTAGATATAAAAAAAAGTATTTAAAAAAATAACAATTATGTTTGTTAGTTTCACTAACCGACGTCAAATGATATTATTTAAAATTGACATCAAATATACATGTTGTTAAGGGACGTTAGACGATCGAGGTTTTTGAATGTTATTTTTCTACATCAACAATGTTGATGACTCTATCTAAGGTGTAAAAATTTCTTTTGATATTAAATATAAAAAATAAATCCATGTATATGTACACTACAAAAATAATTAATTTTAGGGGGGTTATTTTTCGGCGGTTTTAAGAACCCCGAATAATTCCCGCTGTTGTTTTCTAAAACCGCAGATATCTTTATTTTATTATTTTTTTAAAACTTATTTTTTTATTTTTAGAATACTTAGGAACCCATCGTGCCTTCAGTCATGGAATATTTCATCTAATCTAATCTCAGGAATACTTCTAACCCTAACCTCCCTTCATCGAATTTTCTCCCAGATCCTTCCCCGCACCACAATCTTCTCGTGCTTGGCTTCGTGTTCGTCTTCTCTTGCTTGGCTTCGTGTTCTTCTTCTCCTAAGAGGTGGAGCGTCGAGGTGGAGGCGTCGAGGCGTCGAGGCATTTGTGGTTTGAACGAGTTCGAGGTGGAGGTGTCGAGGTGTCGAGGCATTTGTGGGTTGAGCGAGTTCGAGGTGCTCTGGCGCGCTCCCGCACTGACCGTCAAGGTAAGACTGTGTTCGATCTTGGCTCTCCATTTTTGGCTCTCTTGTTCTTTGTTCGATCTACTGATGTTCAATCTTTGTGTTGTAACTCAAAACATTTCGTCTCAGTTTTTGGCTCTCTGGTTTTGGAACTTACGTAAAAGTTAATGAAACTTGTTGAAGGTACCAGGAATCTACTAGGCGATTTCTATCACTACAGTACAAAACATTATGTCTCCAACCCCTCAAACTCAAATCCTCCCTGGTATGTTCATCTTATCTCTTTAGTCTTCATGGTTTAGTTGCACCTACACTATGACGATTTTATTTTGAACAATTTTTCTGATATATTTGTTTCCTTTAATTTTCTTATCTTCTAGGGATTTTATTGGATGAAATATCGGATTTTATGTCATTAAACTGGCTTCGATTTGGATTAAACTGTATAATTCTGGTCTTGAGCAAACTGGTTAAAATGTTGAAATATTGCATGGAAAGGACAATCCTGAGTTGAAGGTTTTGACTGTGCTGCAAAAACATAGCTCCAGATTTTTTATGGTTTTAAGGAAATTTTAGAAAACTTTTAAAAAGTAAGTAGATCGAGAATCAAACACTTTGCACTGGAACTTTATCCTTGCATTTCCTAGGAAACCAACATCAGTATTAATATATTATATGAAGAAATGTTAATATATACATAATCTTAATTATTATTTTAATCTCCTCCATTTTATGTGGTTCTAACCTATTGGTTCAACCTTTAACTGATTAACCCAGTATCTAAACCAAGTTAATGACTATTATTATTTTTAAAAACACTGGTTTCATGAATTTATGTGTGATCTAGTATAATAGGATAGTACTCTAGAATCCTTGTAGTTGATCCTGTTTGGTGAGCATAAGTATTGATGTTAAAAGACCATTTCGCAATCAGATATTAAATTTTACAGGAAATAAGTTTACTTTTTACTCGTCAAGTATCCAATGGATTGACAATTTGTTCCATTTGCTATGTTTTTTGGAAATTCGGACTTGGAATGAAGTCATATATCATTATTGTTATAATTTATAAATGTAAAGAGTCTTTCAATTAAAATGTTAAACTTTTAAGATATTTTGTTTGAGACACGGTATAAAAAGTTCAATGTCCAAGTGTTTAGCAGTTCAATCTTTGTTGCCCTTGTTCTTTATAGTTAAATTAATGTAGGTCTGTTAGTGTATAACCTTATAGTAGGCTTTAAGTAAGGAACCTATCCCTGTAAGACAGTTGCACTTATCACTTGTCAAATAGTTACTTTCAGCAGTTAGAATTTACCTCTTGTATCTTGCTCTATATATATGGAGCCTCTAAGTACACTACTCTTACAGTCAATAGTACAACTTTGCAGTTCTGCATTCTCATAATTATAACTATTGATTTCTGATTTTTAACTTCAATTCATTTTTATTTAGATTGAAATGAATTGAAGAAAATAGATTAAAATTTTAAAAGATATCAGATAAATTTTTCTGATATCTACATTTTTTTTATTCACTTCTTGTGTATCAGGGAGCCCCATTAGTTGTGTTACAAGATTTGGAGACTCTTCTGCTAAAAAAATTCTCAAGTGGTAAGACAAAACATGTTGACTTTGTCCTCGTTTTTGAAAAAAGTTATTGTAAATTACTTGTATTTCTTTTTGCTTTGTATTATTCTGCTCATGTGTCCCTAGGCTGAGTGTGTTGCAACTTCCTATAATATGATTTATGTAGATAATAAGATTTATGTAGATAAAAAGTGAAACAGAATCAATCCTAATAAAGTAGCTAATTGTGAAATTAGCTCCTGAAATAAATCCCTTGATCTAAGGGATTGTGGGTTGACTTTCCCCATAAAAGGAAAGTAGATTGTAAATGATTTTCCTTGGATTAGTTCTCAAAGTTTAGTAAATTCATCTTATGTAGTGTTTCATTGAATATCGTCACTTATTTTAACCTTCCAATCCTCTAGCATGAACAGAGGTCGTTTTAATGGACAAATCATGGATAGACATGCCTCGAAATACAAGTCAATATATGAGAGGATTGAATACCTTCTTGGACTTTGCACTCACTAATAGTGTTGTTAGGGGAAAGATAATATGTCCATGTCCAAAATGCAATTTTAAGAAATGGCAAAGTCGTGAAGAAGTAAAAGAGCATCTAATTATTAAACCTTTTCCAAAAGGGTATACATTGTGGCTTTTATACGGGGAGAGAAGAGTAAATGACGAAGCACCTCAAGTAATGGTCGAAGCTCCTCAAGTAATACAAAGCAAAAAGAAAGCTTATATGAAGGATGTGATAAATATTCAAAACTTTCTTTCTTGGTGAAGTTGTATCACATCAAATGTCTATGCAGAATAAGTGACAAAGCTATGTCCATGATACTGGAGTTGCTAGCAAATGCATTTGAACATGCTAAAATTCCAAACTCATTCTATGAAGCCAAAAAAGTGATTAAGAAACTTGGTCTTCATTACACCAAAATTGATGCTTGCCCGAATGATTGTATGTTGTATGTTGGAGAAGACAAAGATAGAGATTCTTGTAAGTAATGTAAGACATCAAGATGGAAGCCAAAAAAGAGAAATACAATTGGTGACAATGTTGTTGTTAATAAGCGAAAGAAAATTCCTACAAAAGTGTTAAGGTATATTCCTTTGAAGCCTCGATTACAGAGGATGTTTTTATCATCTAAAATAGCTGAGCATATGAGATGGCATGCATTAAAAAGAACGGATTAAGGCATGTTAAGACATCCAAGAGATTCTGAAGCATGGAAGAAATTTGACTTGATGCACCCTCAATTTGCCTTAGACCCTCGAAATGTGAGACTCAGTTTAGCTACTGATGAGTTTAATCCATATGGCAACTTGAGCACCAATAACAGTATTTGGCCAATTGTTCTCATACCATACAACCTTCCTCCTTGGATGTGTATGAAACAAAGTTCATTCATTCTCTCCATGATCATTCCTGGAAAGCGAGCACCGGGCAATGATATTGATATTTACTTACAACCATTAATAGAAGAGTTGAAGGAGTTGTGGAACATTGACATCAAAACTTTTGATTCATATGGGAATGAAGTATTTGATATGCGTGCAACCATATTGTGGACTATTAGTGACTTTCTAGGTCTTGGAACCTTATCTGGATGGAACACACATACAGGATTGGCATGTCCGAGATGTAATTTTAACACTACTCCTAAGAAGCTTGTCAAAGGTGGGAAATTTTGTTTTATAAGTCATCGTCGGTGGTTAGATGGAAGACATAGGTTTAGATTGGCTCATATGACGTTTGATGAAACTATTGAAAATAGAAGCCAACCAATGGCAATCGCAGGTCATGATATCTTACAACAACTTGGTAATGTTCATGTTGAATTTGGGAAAGAACCTATAGTTGAAGAAAGATAAAAAAGACAACACAGAGTTGATCGTCCTAAGGTAGAGACTCTACAATGGCGAAAGAAAAGTATATTTTTTCACCTTCCTTATTGGGTAGATAACTTATTGCACCACAATCTGGATGTTATGCACATTGAAAAAAATGTTTGTGACAATATATTGTTTACATTGTTGAATGATAGTACAAATAATAAATGCAAAGACAATCTAAAGGCAAGAAAGGACTTACAACTTTGGGGTATAAGACCAAGCATTGGCTCTTGTACTGTAAGCACTTTATTCCCACCGATCGGAAAATCAGTTGGAGGTTTCACTTATTTCACTCTATCTGCAAAGGAAAAGTTACAGGCACATCGTCATATCCTAACAAATAGTGCCATAGTTGACCCATTTCTTCAGTAAGTATTTTCACTTGATCAATTCTATTAATTAGTCTTTTATTAGAAAGTAACTATGTATAATTTGGACACTTTGTGTAGGGAATTTAGAGACATTATACGGAGACAATTGAGAAATCAGAGTCGACAATCATCTTTGATAGACAATCGTGTACCAAGATTGAAAATATCAACTATTAACTAAAACCATAGTCTGTAGATGCTAGAGTTCATTTCTTTACCTTTGATATTCAAATTACATGGACATCTCAACAATTTGCTATTATTCTAAAATAGCATTTTACTTGTTTGCACTTGTTTATGCAGTCAGCATCATAATAGTGATAATAGAAAGAAATGTTCATTTGATCTATCTAAGGAAACTAGCAAAGCACCAAGGAATATTCATTTGATCTATATTGTTATCAAGTGCATTCATTTGATCTGACACTTAACCTTGTGTAGCCCTCAAATGAAGATGATCTTCATTCACCACCTCAAGTTGGAGGAAATTCTCATGTACAAGATGAACATGAACAAGATGACAATGAAGATATTCTATTGGAAGTGCAACAAGAAAGGCCATCGACATACAAGAGATCATGGTTGGTTGATGTTATTGGTAAGACATTGTTACTTATATCAATAATTATTGTTGAAGTTGTTTGACACAAGGGTATTTGACACAAATTTGATTTCTTCACAGATGACTAATGCAATAGGGCTACCAAACACTTAAAAACAAATGATGTTTGGAATTTTCCTCTAAATGAAAGGATTATTGTGCGTTGGAATGAGGAGTATAAACCAATTGGAGATGGTGGTGGATTATTGAATAAGTTCTTAGGGAGTATTGCTAGAAACTTTAAGGCATTCCCTGTTTGTTATTCTACTTAGAAGAAGATTCCTAAAGATTATAAAGAAGACATAATTCATAATACTATTCAAGTAAGTAATGTAAATTTTCAATTCACAATTGAGTTATTTGATAATTGTTGTTAATTTTGATTAAAATTTGTTTTGAAGACAAAGTTTGCAATCAATTCCGATATTCAAATAAATTACATCTTGAAAGTGCTTAATCATAAGTGGAGAGATTATCGGCAAGAATTGTGGAACCAAAGAGATGATGGCACACATACTAGAGATGAATTGATTGTCATGGCTCCAGAAGGAATAGATAAAAATCATTGGGCTTCGTTTATTGACTATCGACTTGATGAAAGAACAAAGGTAAAACCTAAATTTCTTTTCTTAAAATTATGATATTAACTTTTTTTATGACAATGTTAGGAGATGTCTCTAAAAAATAAGCGCAATAGGACAAAGCAAACTCTTGCTCACATGGGGGGTCGAAAAGCATTGCAAGAAAGAGGGAAGAAATGGTGAAGTGATATTGTTCTTCAGTTTTCTATATATTTCTCATTATATTTATGACATACTTAATATGCATAGGAAAGAGAATGTGGACACAAAGTTAGTAGAGGAGAAGTGTGGATAACTACCCATCAGAAGACCAACGGAGCTTTTGTCAGTGATGAGGCAAGGAAAATTGGTGTAAGTTATCTAAGCCTAATTATGGTATAGCTACAATTTAAATATGTCGTGAAGTATTTTTTTTTCAGTGGCTGAAACTGGTTTTAACTATTTAAGTTATATACAATTTTTCATTTTCTTTGTTGTGTTTTTGCTCCTCTTAACAAAGGAATCTCACTAATTTGTGTTTGACCTTGTTGTTTTGGAATTGTGCACTTGTTTTCTCTGATTTAAACAATTTCACTATTTTATTAAATGTTGAATGTAGGAAAAAAATTAAAGCATATGAATCCACAACATCATCTCAATCAAAAAAAATATCCAGTTCAGATTCATTGGCTCATGTTTTAGGAATCCAAGAACATTGTGGACGCGTTCGCGGTCTAGGTTTGGGTCCTTGCCCATCTAAAGTCTTTGGAGTCAAAGCTCGTTCTCATAGTGGATCATCTTCAGCTGCCCCTTCTAATGATGAATTACAAACTCAGGTTAAGAAATATTTTATCAATTACTTGGTTTGTTCCTTTTATGATTAACTTGTTAGGTATCATTTTTCTTTTTAAATAATTTCATCTGTTACAGGTATCTTCATTGACATCACAAGTCAATGAAATGAAAGAAATGATAGCATTTATGTTGCAAAATTATCAAGGTCAATTGCCTTCAAAGTTTGCCGCATTTCAACCATCGGTAATAATTACTAAATTTATTTGTATGATTTTTTTTTAAAATATATAACCAACTAATTATTATGTTATATTGTAGGTATCTGATCAAGGAAGCGTGTCAAACGATGAATATAATGAAGATGAAGAAAATTAGACATGTATGAACAATTAGTTATGTCTGGATTGATATGGTATGAAGTTTTGAGGATGCAAATATCACCTGCCATCCTTTAGCTGTGTATGTATTGATAGCTGAATTTTTCCTAGGTGCCCTATAAGCATGATTGTTTTTTTCCTTTTCCACCTTTTTAGAGTTTGACTTCTGTTTTATGCTTAGTTAAGATAAGCTGACACTATTTGAACTTGTTTTGTATTGAGGAGACTGCATTAAACATAATTTAAGAACTGATTCTATTAGTACGCCTATGTCTATGTTTTATATTAAATTAAAGTGCGTAAGTCACAGTGCATTTGAATATTGTAGTATAGTTTTAAAATTATGAAGTATTAAAATGTGAAATGGAAGGTAATGATGAATATGATAGGAAATGTGATTGAGTAGTGTAAAAATTCACGACAGCAGAGTGAGTCTGTCTGAAATAGTGGTTGGCCCCTCAAAGCAGCTATGGTAGGAGCTAGTTATGCAATGTTCATAGTAGACATAGCCTATGAACATAGTATGTGTTTTGGAGCCATCTTTTTGTATGACTAAATCCTTCCATTTAAATTGGTACAAGTGTACTCCTTGCAGAGTGCTGGGAATTAGCCTTAATTATGGGACCATCTCATTATTACTCCACAACTCTACATGTATCTTTTGACCCTCTGAATCCTTCCTCATCATCTTTTACTCTAACCATCCATTATGTTCTGTTCCGTTTGTTCATACAAAACAGGTTATATTTCAAGTTCAAAGGGTAAGGAAAAGGAATCGTGTGAAGAGGTAAATGAGTACTGTTTGAATAGGCCCTTATTCCAAGCAAAGTGGACAATGAAAAAGTATAAAATAGTTACGTGTGTTTGTAACCTGTAAAGGGACTTGCCTCTTCCACCCTGATGTTATTATTAGGCACAACTTTTTATCTTGTGAGGTTTTAGGGTTTGTATTTTCAACATAAAAAATATGACAGCCTTCCAAATTTTAATCAAATAAGTAGAACTTCATAAAAGGTAAAAATACTACTATGCTTTCTCAATCTGAAGAAATAATTATAAAAGAGATAAATGTTGAACTGTTTATACACTATACATGAGATAAGAAAATCTTTTGAATTAAGTACATGTTTTGTTCAGTTCATAGCAAAATGCATAAAACTGAGAATAGAATGGAATTATAAATTAGTTCTCTGATTATCATTTGTTATATTCATAAATCTGTTGCGTGATTTTTTTTTCCCTATCTATGTACACGTCAAATTTTCATTAATGAATAATGACACTATAACAAGACTTAGACATATCACGAATTGGTGAAGTTGAATTAGATATAATAAGGCATTCCTTGAGAGAAAGTTCAGTTTAGAACTGAATTAAAGCTTAAAAGGTTTATCCTAACCAAACATTGGAACAAAGTTCATATTTATATGAGCCATTCAGCAAAGGTTTTGATTCAGAATATAACTCTGCAATGACACGGAAGGCTCGGGGCAATGAGGTTTTCAATGGGAAGTACACAACAAGAACCACAGCCAAAAGCTTTCTCCTGGTACCCTTCACTCTTCTTCTCATCATGCTCCCTCTTTCTCTCATGAGGAACGAATCAATTCCTGAGGTGTCTTCTGCAACTGTCAGCAGCAGTTTAAACAACACAAAAATTTGAGCTATCACTACATTTTCGGCGGTTTTGAAGGAAACCCCTGGAAATAGGGACGGTTTTAAGAAACATCGGCTATTTCCGGCAGTTTTCAAAAAACCCCTGCTATTTTCGGCGGTTAAAACCCCTGCTATTTCCGGCAGTTTCGTAGAAAACCGCCGGTAATGTTTAGCGGCGCTGCTTTTGCCAGAGCTTTTTGGAATCGCGGGAAATGAATTTTCCAGGGGTTAAAGCTGGAAACGCTAAAAATAACCCCTGGAAAAATTATATAGTTTTGTAGTGGTATATATAGTTAACATTTTTTACGTGTCTCCAAAATGACATTTTTTATGGCATAAATCTTTTCAATGTGTCATACGTTGTTGAATTCACATATATTTAACTTCTCTCTTCATATTTATGTCTTTTTTCACACATCAATTTATTTTCTTATAATTACTTTTACAATTAATTATTCAGTTTTAAAATTTTATCTCTTTAATTTATTTTAAATACCTAATGATAATATTTTATCATATTTTATTCATAATTTTTTACAATAATAATATATTTTCCTTTATGTGTACTGAACAGGAGGAAACGAAGCAACGGATAATATCACAGATATTTTTATTTTAAATTTATCTTGCGTACTTAAGAATATACAGTTCAAATTAAATATAATTCAGACATTAAAGGAATCAAACAAATTATATAAATTAAACATACAATTTAATATTAATTTATATATGATAATTGGAATTAGAAGTCATCTTTCAATTGCCTAAACATTATAAATAATAATTCAAATTGTGAATCATTTTTAAATTGCATCAAAAGGTGAGGATAGTATCTTGTTTATGCCATAGGATATGAATTAAAACATAGAAAACGTAATATAAAACCAAAAAGACTAAGTAACGTGTTAAACACATAAATGAGAACTCATCTTATAACTACATTCCGAATTAGGTTTTCTCACTAACATGCATGTGGCCAGAATTTCATATTCTAGATGGTGCCCATTATATTTATTCCATACAATGTGCTGGAAGAATTCCGAAAGATCTTATGAACTTATGTTGTGGAGAATAAAGCTTACTTTAACTTTTTAGTTATTCCCTCAAATAATTGGATTTCGGTAAAATCTTGAACAGAGTAATCCTATTATAAAAACTCTCACTATACATTTAATCATGTGAAAAATTCAAGTTATATTTTTACACCTAAAAAATTGTTAAATATTAATAATTATTTTAAACATTTTTAACTTTCTTAATAAATAAATTTTAAATCTAAATTAACCTAGGTGAAATATCTACTTATTTTATACATTATGAAATCTTCTTATCTTTATATATGTGATTTCCAACATTTTTTATTGTGTCGAAGTATATACACATTGAACATTGAACTAAATAAAAATGGATGATTCAATTACAAATGACACAATAAATCTAACAAAAAATAAATTTTATTAAAACATATTTTAAATGATTATAAAATTAATAGGTAAGATTAGATCCAACAAATAAAAAAATCTTGCTAAAACAAATTTTAGATAACTTAAAAAAAAACTTCAAAATCTTATTCAATTCTATTTTATAAAGTGAGTGAAATTTGTAGTCATTTAATATACCAACTTGTCTATAATTAATATGAAATCTCTACTTAGAGAGTTATCTTAAAAAAATCTAGGTGCTAGTGTTAATCATTGGGCTTGTAAGTGGAAAGAACGGTGGATCTAAACTTAGGACGAATATATTGATGGAACGAAAACAGAAGAAAGAAAACTGAACTGAAGTATATGTTCTGTGTATATTAATGACAGCAGCATGCATGTACAGGTGTTTATATAAGGGAAAAAACAAAGTAACAGATGTATATTCTTTTAGTGTTACAACTGTCTTGGCTTATTAGTGTATATGCTAATAAGTTTTCGATTTGACAGAAGAACTTGGAATTAGATTCCACTTTTGTCACTTTGAATATTGAGAATAAATGATAGCATGCATATGTATTTGTCTTTCCTATTTATAGTTATCAATTCTCAGCTACAAATTTCAACCTTGTGGCATTTACTTGAGTGTATCCAAAAATACAGAGCAAAAAATGATGAGATCAGGAGAATACTACACCCATGTTTCAGAAGTTGAGAGGGAGTCTAGGACTGTTGAATACCCTAATGATGGAGCTCTTTCCTTCAAGAAGGTTGTTTACGAGGAAAATAAGGTTGAGGAACCCCACCACCACCACCACCTCTTCAGGCACCACCACCAGCCAGAGACTCGTGAGACTGTGAAAGTTGTAGAGTATGAGCAAGTTCCTGAGAGGCGTGTTGGTGAAATTGTCTACGAAGAGAATAGGACAGTGTGGCCTTGAATTGCATGCTAGGGTTCAACTTCAACTTCGTATTACCATGTGCCTATTTTGCTAAGGAGACTATTTCTATTATAAAAATCACCACTGTGTGATTGATTTAAATAAATTACTCCTTAGTTATCACTTTTCTTATAAGTCTTGTATAATTTCAATAAAGTTACGTTACTATATCTGTTGTGTGTACAAAGTACGTGTGCTAGCTTGCATGCATGACGATTTGTTGTTTATTCTGGAACAGGTCCTTAAAATAACTGAATAAATCAATCATGGCTCAAGTGTAACCTAATTAATGGTATATATACCCACATAAACTGTATGATTTCTTAAAAACTTTTAACACTCGTTTTGGAAGATATATATCACACAATGATTTTTATCGAATCAACGTGCGATTGAGAGATACACACAATCTGTAGCCAATGGGTTAATTTATTATAATACTATCATATTTATTTTTATATATATTGAGGGAGAGGGGGGTAATTCTAAAACTATTATCATCAAATACATTTTCTTTTCAAATGTTAATAAAAATTACATTTTTGTTATTTTCTATTTTTATTTTGTGAGTTTGTTAATTTGTATTATACCTTTTTAAATTTTACTACTCCATCTTGATATTTTTACTTACTATATAAAGGACCACGTGTGTGTATAAGTATGGAGCAATTGTAAGAGCTCCTATGTGTACAAGACAGGACATTCATGGTTGGCAAGGGAGGCCAACCACAATATCTCAACAGAAGTAGTATGAAAACCAGCACACAGATGTGGGTGACTTTTCTCTTTCCCAAAATCATTCTAAACTCACGTTTTGGATATAACATTTGCAAAGCCCAATGGCTGAACTGCATGATGAGGATGTATATGTTAGACATTGCAGATATTATAACATAAAAGATCTTCAAGATTACCATTTCTAAGAAGACAGAGATAGGGATGACTACGGACATAGATACTATCTACCAACTACTTGTGTTTAAAACATATTTGTAAGTATTTTAAAACTCATCAGTATCCTACAAACATTTAAAAGAAAAAGATATTTTATAATTTTTAAAATAAAATTACAAAATATATATATATATATATATATATATATATATAATATATATAATATAACATAAATTAAATTAAATACAAATTAAAATATAATTTTAATGAAATTTAACTTAATAAATATAAATTAAATTTTAATTTTAATTTTTTATGGGTGACAAATACTGTACGGATAATATAATATTCACACTCGCTTTGTTTATAAGCGGATATTAAAATATCCACGATGTACGGATAATAAATATCCCTAGGTACCAACTATCCATCACGAATTTTATATGTGGTTACCCGCGAATAGAGGTATTTTTGTCATTCCTTCTATTAAAAGGACTACCAAACCTCTCAGCTTTCCAAAATTAATAAGCGGTCTATGCAAAATGCAAGCCATAATTATCCCATATCAACCTAGAAAGAGGCTAAGGCTATTACGAATGCTTATATCAAGTTGCATTTTGCAAATCCACTGGACAATGCACAAGAAGCCGCTGAAAGAAGAAGAGCCCCAAGATCACCAACCCGCGAAGACCCCGCTCAAGCCGCAACAAAAGCTGCATAAAATACCCCTCAACAACCATAGAAAGCAACACCAACAACATTTAACCCAACTTATTTATTGTTCTAACAACAGCAAAAAGCAATCTATAGTATCATAAATCATATATCATACATGTAGCATCAATTCTCTTCTAGCCATAGGGCATAGATATCCCTTCACCAAATCCTTTATATTTTGTAACCCAATTCTAACACAACAAACCAATTTCCTAACAAAATATGCCATGCTTCCATAAACACTATGTCACAAAGCACATCATCCTCATAATTGCCTATATAATGTCACCCTCACTTGTTGGTTCACATTCAAATCCCCTCTTTCATTTAGCCAATGAAGTTGTAAGGTTTTGGATGAGGTAAGATTATGAGAACCAACTTTTCTACCAACCTTGTGCTATAACAATTACAACATGAGTCATTATCCCCAATAAGAGAACATGTGTTATTTAAAAATTTACATATGGTATGAAAGATGTTCTCTTTTTAGGTTGGGATTTGATGGTTAGGTTGGTTGTTAATGACTCTTCTCATCATGAGAAAATCTTCATCACAAGGGTAGAAATCCTCCTTTCTTTCACCTTTACTTTCTCTTGTGCCATTTCTTCTTCTTCTTGGCTATTATATGAGTCAACACCCCTTAAGATCATGGTCTTTTAGGAAAGACATTGATATGCAATATGACCTCTACCTAGACATTTGAAACATTTGATATCACTTATGTGCATGTGGGATGATGATCTCTCCCTTAGTTTCTCTTTCTCTTTTTCTCTCCTTAAACTCTTAGAAGGTTCCTCTTGTTTGACTTGTTTTTCCTCCCTCTTGTAGTTTTTCTTTACATAGGAGCTCAGTGGGAAGCTTTCAATCCTTTTCATAAATGTTGTTGCTCTACTTTTATGCAAATTTTTGTACCAAATCATTGAGATCTTGGTAGGGTAACAACTTCATTCTATCTTTAATGTCAAGATTAAGACCATTAAGAAATTTAGAGATGATGGTCACTTTTTCTTTCCTAATTCATGTTAAGACAAGATCGTCTATAAGACTGAACTGTCTAAAATCCTCATATGTTTTGAAGTTTAAGAAACAACAATAAACGAAATGAGCATATGATAAAGTGATATATTTGAAAATAATATAGTTAAAAGATAAGAGTTTTGTGAAAAAACTTTATGAAATCTAAGTTTTAAGAAAAACTTTAGTAAACGCATTAATATTTGAGTGAACGCATTACCAAACAACTTCCTCACAAAATATATCAATGTGCAATATGAGAGTCTTGTTAAACGCGCTCGTATTATACTTTGCTAACTCTCACTATAATGTACAAAATGATGTTTTTGGTAAACACGCTAAAAGATATAAACATCGTTCCAAATACATGTGTTCAAAGACATTTTGCTAAACGCTCTCTTGAACTAAATGAAGATCACTAAACAAAGCATTGTTAGGAAAAGTCTTGCATAGACCAAACGATACCTTGTACCAAACGACGTTTTCATCCAATGATGAAACCCTTATATACGAGTCTGAAGTGGACGTTAGAGACAAAGAAGACATTCACAAAAATATTATCTCTATCAAAAGTCGTGCGCCAAAGAGTTCGTACAACCTACTTTTGATAAAATATTGAAAAACATGTCTACTCTAACAATTGACTTTAACTTACGATTGCTACTTCTGAAAAGGCTAAGAAGATTTGAAGATAAAAACAAGTACTATCTAATGGACATTTTCTTGAAGCTTATAAATTGAAGATCCTTTAAGAGAAAATCAAGAGAATAAGCACGCGAATACGAAAGAAATCATCTGAAAAGAAAAGCAAGCTCAAAAGAAAAGAAAATACTCTCAAGCTTCATAGGATTATAAGCTTTACATTTGTACGAAGAGAGAAAACTTTAAAAGTTTGTTAGATTAAATTGTATTGTAAATGACATCCTCTTTAAAGAGACTTAATTGAGTTTTTTTTAAATGAAGAACTCAGTTAAACAAAAATTATAAAAAAAAATCAGAATCATATAAATATAGAGATTAAATTACTAAGTTTAGATAATATTATTTTTACCCACCGTTGAGCGGAAAGTATTGTTTACTCAGTTTTGAGGGCGATGAATTGAGATGAATGTCGTGTTCGTATGAGGAGAAATACGCAGACGAATTTGAAGGTAAAAGCGGGATGACCCTACTGTTCACTCACCTGCGAATGTGGTGAGATTTGGAGGGATCGTTTAGAAAAAGTCACAAGTGCCCCTATATGTGAAACTAATTCCAGTTGCAATTTGTCACTTCAATATAATCGGATATAAGTAAATTGGAATCGATTCCAATTGCATTGTTTAAAATAAAAACACAGCTACGCTACTGCACTTGCACTGTGGACTCACGAGTGAGGAGTAACTTTATTGTGATAAAAGTTGCAGATATTCCTGCGCCTCTGAAGTTGCTTCACACAGCCAATGCACAGAAAAGATTTGTTCCTTCACGAGTGAGGAGTATTTGTTGTTTTCTCGTTGCAAGTTGGTGGTAGATGAAGAAGATAATGTTGATGGAAGATGAAGAAGAAAGTGGTTGATGAAGAGAAGGAGTGTTTGAAGCATGAGAAGATGAAGATGAGCAAAGCGTATTGGGTTCCAAGGGGGATTTATTCGGTTCCAGCTCATGAAAAACAACAAAGCCAAGGTGTATTCGGTTCCTGTGCCTAGTATTCGATTCCACTTGTATGAAGAAGGAGAATTGAAGGTGTATTTGGTTCCATGGCTTTGTATTCGGTTCCAGTGCTTTGAAGAAGAAGAAGAAGGGAAGGTGTATTTGGTTAGCATGGGTTCGTATTCGGTTACCCGTTGTTGAGACAAAAGCCCTCCATTCCCAAGCTATGTATTCGGTTCGCATGGAGGAATTTCCTTACAAGCTTGGTCGTTAAGGCGCCATTTTGACGAAGGTCTACGCATCTAACGGAGCTCGACGATGCAGCGTGGAAGCTGGTTTGAAGGTTGGTGGTGGAAGCCCCATGATCCGTGATGGTGGAGGATGCAGCGACCATCACATGCTCGTTGCAGCACTAGAGGAAATTGTCCTTGATGATGGAGGATGCAGCGTCTTTGATGATGAAGACAAACTTGTTCATGATGAAGACGAAGCCGAGTCTAATGCGTTCCAGTGATTGTACTGCATGCGTGGGAGGAAGCCATGCAGTGCCGAGACATCATGGTGCTCGTGCATCGAGTGAATGTTAAGGTCTTGGGAAGGGGGAGAGGATTCCAACGAATTGTTGGGTGTGAGAGGGTGGCGCGGGAGGGTTGAAGGAGTCGTTGCTGTTGGCACCGGATACCGCCACAGGGTTGAGAAACACAAGATTTCCCGTCGCATGTAAGGGCGGGGGCTACGATGATGCGTCAGAGTAGTGGATGTAGTCTGGGTTGATGAGGACAAGAGTTTGGAGTCCGACTGAAAAGAGAGCACTACCACCACGTTAGTTATGTGAGATAAACTTTCATGGGTCCCATGTGTTTTTTAATAATTGTAAAAGTAGAAAAGTAGTTTGTTTGTACTTGCAAAGTCTTCTACGGCAAAAGCTTTTGTACCTTGCAAGACTTTGGTGCACATGGTGATGCAAGCAACGTGTAAGATGGGTCGTGAAGTTTTGTTTTATGTGTGCAACTCACTTATAAAAGTGAAGTGAAGAAGTGGTTGTAAGAAACCACCACCGAGAAGAAAAAGAGCAAAGTGCAGTAGCAGAGAGCTGTGTGAGTGTGTGGAAAAGAGAGGGAGAGAGCCACGGGAAAAATTGCTGTAGTGTGCACCACCGTGAAGAGAGAAAAATAGGGAGGGCCTGTGTTGTGTATTGGGTGTTTTAGGAGTGTATCTTTGAGAGTCTAAGAGTGTTGTGTTTGTATACTCCTCTATTTCCAAATTCTAAATAAAGAGATATTTTTTAGTAGATACCAACAAGTTACTCTATGCTTTCAAAGTTCACATCCAATTCCACACATAGCCTAAACATGAACCTCACTTACACATTTAAAAATAAATTCATTTTACTAAATTATAATTTTTTTACTTTTTAAAAATTAATTTTAATAATTATTCTTAATTTTTTACTCTTTATAAACATTTTTACAATTAAATATAACATTAACAAATAACATTTTATATTACTTTAATAACTAGGGAAATTTTAGTAATCTTTACTTTTTATCAATTAAACAAATTTTTTAAATCTGTCACATCAATCAAATCCTACACTAATTCTCATAAACTTTACTTCCAAATCCACTCTCAATTACCTCCAAATCCACTCAAACAAACAACCAAAAATTTACTCTCAAATCCCCTCAAATCCATTCGCTCACCCTCCCACAAATCCTCCTAACAAAGCATACAAGATGAGAGTGTTGTTATAATTTAGATACCTTTGTTGATAGCTTTAAGAAAGTAAATTTGAATAAAAAAATATTAGTTTCAAAAACCAAAATTATATTTTAAACATAAATATATTTATGATTTTTGCCTAAATTATTCTTAAATCCTGATTTTACTGTAAGAAACCAAATTTAAAAGAAAAACCAAAAGAACAAGGGTGCTTTGTTACTTTGAAACCGATTTGTGAAGTTGATTTTGGAAAAGTGTGCTAGAGTTCATATTGGGTTTTCCCGCTCATTTTTCAAAGAAAACCCTTCTCTTCTTCCTTCACAACTTCAGTTTGGAGCGACAACATGAGTGCTCCCATGGACACAGAGCTCACAACCTATGAAAATGGCAGTGGTTCCCAACACTCACTTCCCGAGGACAAAGTACTTGTCCCTGGTACTTTCCCTCTCACTCTCTCTACTTTACACTTTCTCATATCTTTTCTTGCTCTTTCTATATCACTATAACCACTATTACTTTGCTCCTAGTCGAGGTAACCCTAAAACCTTCCAGCACCGCTAAAATAGAAGATGTTCGTTCCGCCGTCGAAGGGTAACCCCTTTCGCTTCTTTGCCAAATTGCAAATTCAAGTTTTTCTTTTTCTTTTGTTCCAAATTGTGATTATTGCTGTTCTCGATTTAGCAGGATGCTTGAAAAGAGGAGTTTGAGCTATATCGATGGACCCATTCCGGTGCCTCTTGATGAGGCGTTTCTCGCAGATAACGTGCAAAGAATTTGCGTTTGCGGATGTGATACTGGTGTGCGATTTTTTGTTTGTTTTGTTTTAGGGTTTAGGAACAGTTCGAAACGATGGGACCTTTATTGATTTTATTTCTCTTCTACTTTTTTTTTTTTAAATCTAAAATTGCCTAAAAGGACTTCTGGTTCCATCGTGACATTGAGTGTTTTCGCAATTAGCATAGCAACGTAGCAAATTATGTTGAATAATTCGCTGAATGGAGAGAGCGGGACAATACTTCATTCTGCCGCTGCTTTTCTGATTCTGTAAAATGTAATTCTTTTGTAGATGAAGGGAGGCACAATGATAATGTTCTTTTGTTCTGGCAAGTGAAGCCTATTGTACATGTTTTTCAGGTGATACTGCTGACTTGATTTTATTGCCTATGTGTTGGTCTCAGTCTCATTTCCTTGGTTGTCATACCCTTATGAGTATGAAGAGGGATAGATTTAGCTCCTCTAAAGTAAAACAAAGTTATACTATTGTTTTGGAAGTGCCTTTTGAAGTCAATTTTTCTTGGTCTGAATTTTGCTTTGTCAGCTTAGCGAGGAAGGTCCATGTGAGGATATAAGCTCTGATGGCCAGTCTTCCAGCTTCAACGAATGGATTCTTCCTGCAAAAGAATTTGATGGCATGTGGGAAAGGTTATTACTTTTTAGTAGTTTGTGCATTTCCTGTTCTAAATGTATACTGTTATTCTTTTTATGATTAACTATGAAGTTCTAAATCATATACCCTGCAATATCAACCATTGTGTATGCAGCTTAATATATGAATCTGGTCTAAAGCAACGGTTATTACGTTATGCAGCAAGTGCTTTGCTCTTTACTGAAAAAGGGGTTGACCCATTCCTTGTTTCATGGAACCGGTAAGAACTGGAAATATTTATTTAGTTACAGTCTTCAATTCTGAAACTTTGCTTTACGATTGCATGCATGACCTTATTGTTAGAAAATACATTAACCACCCACAATGACTAATACATTAACTACCACAAAGGCTAATATATTAACTACCCACAATGACTAATACATTTAATTTTGTTCCATTTAACTTTACCTAACACTTATATGTTCATGTCCGGTGTCTTCCTTAGCAGACAGTAAGCAGCATAGTGGTGCTTCATGATATACTGAGCAAACTTTGATTTCTGAACACCTGAAAAAAGCAACTCAGTATAACTGCTGATTGAGCTTGACATTTGTTGACGAGAAAAAGTTTGCTGCATATGCAACTTTGATAAGCAGAACCTTTTTGTCAAAATATTGATCGAATTCTTTGCAAACCTTAGAAACTATCAAAAGGACTGAAACGTTACGACAAAGGAAGATGAACAAAAACATTGTAATGGAGGGCCTATAATTTGTTTTGATATTTTTTTAGACTCTGACGGCTGAAAGTGAACAGTTTAGCACTATATAATCATGTAGGCTATTCTCCTTGTAGAAAAATTAAAGAAAAGCATTTTTTATTTAATTTTGATGCTATTTAAGTAAAATTGTTGGTTGTAGCAATTATGGGAAGTTGAGCTGTAAACCGAGATGATTGAACTATGTACATATCTTGATGTTTTAGAGACTTTTATATATTTGCAGCATAATTCTGTTACATGGACCTCCTGGGACTGGAAAGACATCTTTATGTAAAGCATTAGCTCAGAAATTAGCAATTCGATTCAATTCAAGGTGCACTGATCTATTATCACTACTTTTTTTTAGTATTCTACCAATATTTCCCAATTAAAACAAGTAAATAAAGGGAACTTAAATTAACTTGCCTGTTTTTTCCCCACTCAGATACCCTCAGTCCCAGCTTATTGAAGTGAATGCACATTCTTTGTTCAGTAAATGGTTCTCTGAAAGTGGCAAGCTGGTACGCATGTCTGAAACTTGCTGTCTGTCATAGATTTGCATATTGTCTTTTGTTAGTAAAACGGTTATTGTTTCTTATCACGTTTCTTGTAATTCTCCTAAACCCTGGTTCCTTGTTAATTTATGTACTATCAAGTTGACTAGTCTCTGTTTTAAAAGCAGAGAAGCAGAGCTACTAGTTGGTCCTTAACCGAACTGAATGATGTTGTCTAATCAATGTTGGGATATTGCGTTGCTGTTGTATGTAAAGAAACTGGGAAACTAGTGTGCAATATTAAGCCACTTAGACTGTCTAATGCCCTTTTAGTTTGATAATGCTTTCGTGAGTTTATAAACTAAAAAAATTCTCCCCTTAACTATATCCAAGAGTCTTGCATATTGAGTATCAATTAACTAGAACAATATAGGAATTTATGGAATTTTGTATGAAGGAGATTGATAAGTCAAATTGTGAAATTGCCAAATTTAACGAAGCTGTAATCTTACCTAGTTACTACACATGAACTATTTTTGTATGGTTATCGAGTGTGTAATTATGTTTCTTTGTTTCCTACAAGGTAGCAAAACTTTTCCAGAAGATTCAAGAAATGGTAGAGGAAGAAAGCAATCTCGTATTTGTATTGATTGGTGAGACATAAGATAACAGGATAAATTCCAACTTACTGCTCATGTATTTTTCTCCAATGTCTGCTTAACTGTGTCCTTATGATCCTGCAGATGAAGTCGAAAGCCTCGCTGCTGCTAGAAAAGCTGCCCTATCTGGTTCTGAACCTTCTGATTCTATTAGGGTAAAATCCTCCAACCCATCCTATCAATAGGAATAAACTCATTCCCCCGTCTCCAATATTTTGTGAAACTGTCTTAGATTGTTTAAAAATGTAATTCAGAGGTGTTGCTTTTATTCTTGGGTGTGTGTCTAACGTAAGTTCGATCTGAATATGGAATTTCAGGTTGTCAATGCATTACTAACTCAGATGGACAAGTTGAAATCATCTCCTAATGTTATAATTCTAACAACTTCCAACATAACTGCAGCTATTGGTAAGCCTTCATTTCTCATTTGTTAAATTTTATGGCTTTTTCCCTGCGAGTTATAGTGGGTTCTCCAATAAATTTGAATATTCAGATCTGATTAGCTTATAATGTCAGTCTACTTACAAGTGAAGTGTAGAGTAGCTTTACAACATCTGGAGTTAGTGCATGTCTTAATTTTATCATGATTCACGGTGGGAATTGGTAGCCAGTAACGTGTATAAAAGTTTTTCCTCACCGAGCACCTGCTTGGGGCATCAGGGTCAAGTTGTTATAAAATAAAGCAGACTTTCGTTACCACAGTGAAAAACAATACTATTTCCAGATCCGAAAAATCACCCCAATGTAACACATTACAACAGCAGCCTTTTCCCCCATGGTGGGAGCATCATTGCTCAAATTTTTTGTTATGTAGTTTATTCAGTATGCACTTCCTCCATAGACTTCATTAAAACGCATTTCGCATGTTGTAGATAATTCAGATTTATGAATTTTATTGCAGACATTGCTTTTGTTGATCGAGCTGATATCAAAGCATACGTTGGTCCCCCAACTCTTCAAGCTCGGTATGAAATATTAAGGTCCTGCTTGCAGGAACTGATACGTACAGGCATCTTGACTAATTTACAGGTGCAGAGAGTACTCAATCTTTTCCAGCTATCTTGAAAAACAAGTCATTAATATTGGAATCATTATTCCAATCCATACAAAAAATAATTTTTATTCAGATTCCCCCATTTTGGCATCTTAGTCTTTTGGCTAATTATACTGACTTTTAGGATTGTAAGAATGTCATGCTTCCAAATTACGCATGTGCAAAGGAGAGGTTGAACGCACCAGATTTGCAGGAGGATTCTACATTCATGCAACTGTGCAAGCACCTATTGGATACAGCGGAGGCATGTGAGGTAGGGAAAAATATTTCTTGTGAGTGTTGAACAACATTAATATTTTGTTTGACCTTTAATCATAATTGATGAGTTTGATCTGTTTACAGGGAATGAGTGGAAGGTCTTTGAGAAAGCTTCCATTTTTGGCACATGCTGCACTCTCAAATCCTTTTGATTGCAACCATATTAAGTTCTTATGTACAATGGTAGAAACAGCAAAGAGGGAGCGTTCTGAGCTTCCTGATTAAAATAACTAAAACTTCAATTCAAATTGTGTAAATCGAAAGTGTAACTATTGCATCTACTTCATTTTAGTTCGATAAATGTTTGATGCAGCGGCAATTCTTATTTATTACTACAAGCAATTATAAGGGCTTAGTATAATGACTAATCTTTGAAAGCGTAACCTCAAACTATCATTGGGTAGGGAATGGAATAGGTTTGGTTATCTCCAATTAAATTTGCTTTTATTCTTTTAGCCAAACAGTTCATAAAGTAAGATGAGTGTTTGAAATATTCTTCCTTCTCTTATCGAGAAATCATGAATTCAATGTCAGGCTTTTTAATATAAGGAAATCTTCTTGTTAGTTAATGATTATAAATTAACATGTCTTTCAATAATATTTATTTTTCTCTATAGTTTTTACTAGTTAGTGTAATATCAACCATTATAAACATTAAAAATAATACTATGAAATAGTTATGGATGATGTTCTTAGACATTACTTTTTCACTTATTACATGTCTTAGTTCAACTAATTTTCACTCATAATTGATTGGATAGTAAAACAAAGCTAAAACAGCTTCAAATTAGAATCAAGCGGGTCTTGCTTATAAAAAGGTTTACTGCATAGATCAATGAGAAATTATGGGTTTTTATTTTCATATTACTAGTAATTCTGTTTAAAAATTATCGAAATAAGTAGATTATAGATAAATTACTAAAAATGGATAAGCCACATTAACACATGTGGCACAACTTTTTATAAAGAAGTCATATTTTAAATTGTTTTTTTAATATAAAAATCCAACTTTTATTTGAACACATTACTTATTTATATTCTTTAACTTATTCCAAATGTACCCATTTCAGTATTTTTGTAGAAGAAATTAACCTCCAAGAGATAGATTCTAATTTAAATACAGATGTTTTGAAGTGTAAACTATTCTCTCTTTTTTTTTGGCACAAATATTCAATAAAAGATAAGTGCTGAAACCGTATAGTCTATACTTATCTTCTTGATATTAATAACCTAATTATATAACATTCATATGGAATATAACAAACTGTTAATAGGATAAAAAAATAAAAAAATAAAATCAACAATATATAAAAAATTTATAAATTTATTATCTTAATTTGAGTTGATGATAGTATTTTAATATTATATGTAAACTTGTTTATCATTATTAATATCTAATTTTCTTAACACGTGGCTGACTTGGCTTATTATGTCTGAATTTGTATACATATTGAGCCTCTGAACTAAAATTGTCTTTCACGCTAAGTTTTTATATCATAACCATAGCAATTTCCCCGAGAAACAGAGGTACACTTAATTGTGGCAAACTAGGGCAGTTTACTGAAATTAATGTTTGGTAAGTAAATACAACGAAAGCATTAGTGTGTGTGTCTATATATATATATATATAAAAGAAAGGGAATCTAACCTTTACAAAAGATTATAGATGAATACAAACACATTAGTCACAATTAACCCAAAACCTTGATGAATGCATACTCCTTTTTCTGAAACCTTTTTCAGTACAAAAACACATCCACCTCAATAAATAGTTTCTTAAAGAGAGTTTTACATATCAATTTGTCACTTGCTAATAACTTCCAACACCATAAAGAATCTGATAAGTTCATGCCCCAAGTAGAACACAACTTTCTCAGAATCTTGAATAATACATGTCATCATACGAAACCTCAGTAGATAAATACTAATAATTGGATCCCACATACTGCAAAGTAATCATTGTGACACATGAAGATCCATGTTATTGATACAGTATTTTATATGCTTTCACTTTCATTCTTAATTCAAAAAGAACATTCTTTGGTTTGATGCATCAATCTGAATTAATCTACGTGCAGATACGTGCTTAAATATAATTGGAATTTGGTCACCTTAAGTTGTAAAGAGTTCAAAACAAAGCATATGGTTGGCACAGATCACTAAACTAGAATTATTTAATTGTAAGACTGCTTAAAAAAATAATCTGGTTATTAATTATGAACTTCATCCATGTGCAGGTATTTCCTTTTTCCAGTCGTTGGTGTGTTTTTTTTTTTACAATTGCACAAGAGGGCTATCACTGACATGTGCAGAGACATCATTCTCCCCCACAAAGTATTCACCAATTCCATATACAGGAGGAGCAGGTAGGTGAAGATCACTATGCGCAAAAATCTCTTTAAAAAGTTTTCAGACAAGCCCCACATGCTGCAGGAAGCACTTATAAGCAAAGAGGTTTCAAAAATTATAATACTTTTTTGGACACTTCCGACCAAAAGAAAAAGGAAAGAAAAGCCAAAACTTGAACCACCATAGACAAAGACCCATTCGAGGAGGGTGCAGGCTTTGACACAACTTGTTAACTTTGCCAACAAAAAGAATGCTTCAATCTTCAACACCCTTCACAGTCTAACACCCCTTTCTGCTTTCCTTTTTCTCCCTTGTGGAAACGTGCCCTCACTGTACATTAAAGAGAAAACGTTTGCATGCGGGAATATAACATAGGCTCTCTCTACACTATGCGTGCATCACAATGTTTCAGTACACTGCCTCACACAGCCGCTTTTCTGCATCTACATATACACAAACATGCTATCTTCTGTCTTCTTATATATTCATACTTTCACACAGATCAAACATGTCTCTCTATTCTATTTGTTTCTACCACATGACTCTTTCTCTTGTCCTCTCTCTCTTACTCCTTTTTCTCAACCATTTTGTTTGGTTAAAGTTCAACCATGTCTTCTATGTTCTCTCTCAACATCTTCACCTTCACCTCTGTCATCATTCATACATTCATCTTTCTCTTATGCCAGATATAGAGTGGCACTGCATATGCTGTGCTCATCATGGGAAGAATCCCCAGCAAAGGTTTCTTTAACCTAGGTCTCTATTAGCTACCAGCAACCATGAAATAGAAGGCCTAAACTCCATCCATGGGGAATTATGCACTCCTGGTCCGAATGGTTATTGCTTCTTAGTGGTTTACTCTTTATGCGCTTCCTTTTTTTCTGTTTATAGTGTTTTGAAGAGTGTGCAGTCATGCATACAACTGCTAGATTCCATGCATGTTGTGAAGTTTATTCAGATTTTTTTTTCTGTACCGCTTAGCTTGCAGATGAGTGAATAGATTACTACTTCTGAATAATGAGTGTGTTGAGTTGAAGTGTCACCATACCTTGGTATGAGAATGTAAAAGCATGCTTGCTACTTATTTTTGTTTAATAACATCTTCATATTTTATTTCTTCTTTCTCTCTTTCTGTTGATCTTGTACCATGTTCAATTAATCCACACAGTGTGTGAATATTTTGATGAGTTTTCACTAAATTACAACTACAACCATCATGCAGCAATATAGGAATAAAATACTTATATATGACTCAGCAAAAGGCATGACTGTGATTATCCTGTCCTTTAGTATTAATAAAGAAAGTTTGATCATATATAGATGATAAGAAATGAGTACGTAGCTCATCTACCAGCTATGTGTAGATCTCATTCTCGGAATATACAAATTAAAATGAAAGAGTTCAATTTTCTTCTGTGACTCAGTTTCAGATGACTGTATTCAGGAGAATATGATTTCAACTAAAAGAGCTATAAACTACCTATTTTCCACCTTTTGGTGTGTTTATTTTATCTGGGAACATGCATGGGAAGTGAGGAAATGATCAACCCTCTTTTGTTGTTTATTGGGTAAAGAAAGGGAAGGGATATGTTCACAATTTTCTCTCCATGTGAGAAAAAAAGATCTTTAAATTAATATGCTAAGCTTGAGGAAAGAAAGCAAAGAAAAACAGTAAGTTGCAGTAGTGTGAAAGGAGTTTGACATAGGAGTGAGGGACTGTGCTAGATTCCTAGCTGCTTAATTTTCCTTATTTTCTAACCTCCTGGCTAGGTATTGATCCCAATATTAGACATGCATCATGATCTGTGTTGACTCTGGCGTTCTAATAAACTTACAAACAGTTAATTTCTACAAGGCTTTTTCAGTGTTGTAGGTGGCAATCACATATATAATGAGTTCAAAGGAACATTCACTTTCTTTTGCTTTTCTTTAATCATGAAACGTTTGGTTGACTATACGGTTATGTGTGTGGAATGTGCCTACTGAATCCTGGACAGGCTCCACCTAGGAGATGATGCATAATATCCTATACTCAAAACATGATAAAGCTAATTTTTAACATGGTAATCATTTGTGTCTTTGGTTTTTCTTTCTTTATGCTTTTCTATTACCTTAATCATAATAGAAACTATAAAGTGTCAATTTCGGCACGGTGTTCAAAATAAATGGGAAATCTGTCTCTATATTTGGCGCACCATTTTTGTGCTTTAATTATATACAGACTATTATGGAAGTTAACTGTTACAAGAAGAATAATATATTTTACTTATAAATTAACTAGTATGTGAAACTTAGAGGAGTTGAAGTTTTCATCTCAGATTTGGGTGGCATCCTAGTCTTTGAGGTTATATTTTGCTACTTATTCATCCGTACAACTTTCGGTATATGAACTATTTAGGGTTAAAGGTCATAACTAAAGCATTTTAAGAGTGAACAAGTGGAATTGTCTACTTGATTTGGTGGTAATACTTCACTTTCATTCTAGTGTACAATGATCACAGCAAGTTGTAACTACCTCAAGAATCTACTAAAAAAAAAGAGATTATATGAAGAAATGGAAGTTACAATAATTCTTTTAATAAACCTAATTTAGTTTCTCTAAAACTATTGTCATACGAAAACTAGGGTCAAGAACAAAGGAAAAAAATATAAACACTAGTAGATGATGAGCAGGATAATTAGTAAACTATGAATAGTATAGTCTACTGAATATTATTTCTCGCATACTTTCATGCGGCATAGAGCTTATTTTATAGAAAACTTAAGACGACAGAAAGAAGAAATGGACAGAAGGAAACGAGGCTCAATAGCCTTCTTCAAGCTGGAGGATGGATGTTCATTCCAAGCTTTGAGACAAATATACTTTCCCTTGTTTGGGAGCATTGATGAAGACATGGGCAGAAAACTCGGTGGTACTTATTGGAAAGAGATGGAACAAGCGAGATTGCAGTTTCTCACATATACGACATGGTAATCTATGTCAATGTTTTGTTCCTGAAAACTTGGATTCAAGGAAATATGTCTAGGGACTTGGTTGTCATGGCTTAAAGATGAATGTCAATGTGACCGTGCTGTTTCTAATCCTAGGGAGAAGTTTAGTTGCCCTAGATATTTAATTTTGAAAGTCTTGTTTAAGAATATCCTATAACATTGTTTATCTCATCTCAAGTTATCATTAGAAAGAATGATACACCTACACATACAAGTAAAATAATAATGCAAGTAGCATTTTTCATGATGAATAAAGAGTGATCAAAAGAAAATTGAGTGAACTTAATAATAAAAACGCAAGCCCAAAGTCTGAAAGACTGAGGCCCAAATATTGTGGTCCAGCAGTGTGAGACAAAAGATCTCACTCGAACCTTCTACAAGTCAGAAGTTAGGTGAGCTCTCATTATCGAGAGTCTTCGTGCTAGAGAGAGAAGAGAAGAAGGCGATCTCCATGGTGCTCTGGCGAGGCTTACAGCGGCGGCGCTCGAACGGAAAACGTAAAGCGGAGATTAAGGATGAAGGAGCTGTTGTAAAAGCTGACAAAAGTAGAATAAAGATCACAAACAAAATACTTCCTGAGGCGTGTAGGTCACTGCCCTTAAGGACTTATCCGCGGTGTATTGCGCAAGCCCCCCAGGATACAACAGGAACTTCTCAGAATTTCTGAGGATCTCAGAACTAGCAAGGAACTCTAAATAGAGTATAAGAATAACCTAGAATAATTTTAGAAGAGAAAAAGAGCTAGAGAATGAAACTCAGAAAAGAGGAGAATAAGAAAGAATGAAATTTTGTGTGTATTGGAATGGAGGAGGAGCTCCCTATTTATAGAGTTCATGGATCAAGCCCATGATCCCAAAAGTCCAAAATATCTTTTAGAAAAATAATATTTTAATTAATTGAAATGTTGCAAAATGAACGTTGGAGCCCTTTGCTTGCGGAAGACGTTGGCAGCACGCACAAATTATGGAAGATCTTTTGCAATACAGTTTTACAACAATCCCCCACATATTGCAAAAGATAAGAAACAATGATTGAAAGAAAGAAAAAAAATATCCTGGGTTTTATAAGATGTAATGCATCAGAGCTGGTATAGCAAGCTATATGAACCAGTCCTAGAACGATAAACTTAACACACAGTATAGTTGGTATAGCAAGCTATATGAACCAAAGATACTTGAGTGTGTTAGAGGTTTATCAATCACATTACACCCCCCACAATCCTTGCTGTTATCACTGTGATGCGCTTAATAGGCCATGCGCGTGCTCGGTATTCATGAGTGCTCTAGAGATCATGCCAATATCTCATGCAAGCGGCCCCACTTGACACTCATATAGGTGATTTCATCAAGTGTATGCTGCAATTCATACACCACCCGTAAGGGATATGAAGATCATTAAAAACTTTGTTTAATTACAAAGTTTAACCTCTCAATTATGCAGTCTCTAGCACTTTCACACACACCATAGGAATGGACATATTTGATTTAAAATCAAATTAGTGCTATCAGAACTAACAAATGACTTGTTTTTACCCATATGAACCTTATTCATGGGATCTCCAGTCACAAAGGTTGGGTTACCATCACTTGTTTGTTTGCTAGTGGCTTAAGTTCCATTCCCCTCGATGTTTCTAAGATCATGTTTCTTCCCAAGGGTTTTGTCAGAGGATCGGCTAGATTCCGTTCTGACTTCACATAGTCAATGGAAATAGTTCCACTCTTTAGCAGCTGCTTCACCAAATTGTGTCTCAATTGGATATGTCTATTCTTTCCATTGTAATTTTTGTTTTTAGCTATAGCTATTGCCGATTGGCAATCACAGTGTATTGACACCGATGGGGTTGGTTTCATTCCTAGTGGAATGTTTGCTAAGAAGTTTTTCAACCACTCAGCCTCACTTCCAGTCATCTCAAGAGCGACAAACTCAGATTCCATTGTTGATCTTGCAATAATAGTTTGTCTGGAAGATCTCCATGTAATCGCACCACCCCCAAGTGTGAATACATAACCACTAGTGGATTTTGTCTCATCTGAATCAGAGATCCAGTTAGCATCACTATACCCTTCTAGTACAGCAGGAAATCCACTATATTCAATGGCATAATCCATTGAACCTCTTAAGTATCTCATAAGCCTGGAAAGTGCATCCCAATGTTCTTGATTTGGACATTGAGTGTACCTACTTAGTCTACCTACTGCATAAGCAATATCGGGTCTAGAAAAGATCATCAAGTGCAGTAAGCTCCCAACTATCTGGGCATACTGAGGTTGAGATAATGATTCTCCTCTATTTTTCATTAATTTAGAGTTAGCATCATAAGGGGTACTCACAGGTTTGAAATCATAATACCCAAACTTCTTAAGAAGTTTCTCAATGTATTGTTCTTGGGATAGTAATATACTATCTCTCTTCCTTATGATTCTAACACCTAAAATTACGTTGGCTTCACCTATGTCTTTCATTTCAAAGTTTGATCCTAGAAATAATTTAGTTCTAGTAACAATCTCATTGCATGTACCAAAAATTAACATGTCATCCACATACAAACATATAATGACACAATCACCATTTTCAAATTTAGAGTACACACATTTATCAGCATCATTAGATGAAAAACCATCACATAACAATACATTATCTAGTTTTTCATGCCATTGTTTTGGTGCTTGTTTCAATCCATACAAAGATTTTAAAAGTTTACATACCTTATTCTCTTGACCAGGTACAACACACCCTTCAGGTTGAGTCATATAAATTTCCTCTTCTAAATCACCATTTAGAAAGGCAGTTTTAACATCCATCTGGTGTATCACCAGCTTATGGATTGCTGCTAAGGCTAACAGAACTCGAATAGAGGAAATCCTAGTCACAGGGGCAAAAGTATCAAAGTAATCTATGTTGGGTTTTTGAGTAAAACCTTTTGCTACTAATCTTGCCTTATACTTCCACTACAAGAAATGTCTTATTTACCGAAGGACTAATACCGAAGGTCACTTGAGCTGCCGGTAAAGATGAATTACCGAAGGCTTAACCGAAGGTCAATGAAAATGGTTATTATGGACGGCCTATGCCCGTCGATAATGGGCAACTAGTTTACCGGAAGGTGTTTGGCCATCGCTATAGGCATGGACATATTGAAATCAGGAATTGGGATTTCCCTCTTCCATTTTCCCAAAATCCGTATTCGCGAAAGCAACCTGCCCTCCATTTGAGTTCACTCCCCTCTCCCCCATGTAATCTCTGTCTCCTTCTCTCGTTCAGAGTTTGAAAGCACCATTGAACCCCACTTGTGTATTACGGTTCCGCCATCGCCATTGGACGTTCTCGAGCTCCTTTCCATTCTCCAAAAGTGTGTGGGGTTGAAGGACGGAGGCATTGACGTGACGACTTCCATTGTGGACAGTGCTTCTCTTAGGGTTTGTTCCCGAAGGTCCTTTGGCGGCGTGAGGAGGTGTTGTCGCTGCGTCAGGGGTGATGTCGTGACGTGAAGAGGTTGGGGGAAGAAAGTGTTAGTGATCTGGGGTTTGGTTTGGTTTGATTTGATTTCAGCGGTTACCTGTTCAAGCTTCTGCTTATCGGCGACTCTTCCGGCGTTCTGGCGTGTTCTCCCTGGGAAATTAAACTATAGATTCGTTCATGCGGCTTAGAATCCTGGCAAGAAATCTTTCCGATTTGTTTGTCTCCTATATCTTATTCTCGAAATTTTAATTTTGCTTTCCTCCTTCTTCCATCTGCTGCTGTTTACTACTTTCATATTTGTTTGGTCTCTTTAAAAGTGTGTGTTATTTACTTGTATAATTTTACCTACCTCAACCGCATGCCTTTCCTGCCTTGGCTTTCCCTTGGAACCCCACCCTCCCTCGTGCGCTTCTCTTAGAGATTGGGAGACCATCAAATCCAACGATTCCTTGCTTGGACTCATGTGCAGACAGTTGGAATGGCAGTGGCGAGGGATGCGAAGGAAGGAGAGGAATCCGATGGTCTGAGAGGCGTTCTACTTTTTCGAGGAACAGAGTGTATTGGAGGAATCCAACAAAGTGTTTTCATGCCTTTTATACTTTGAGAATGTGTATTCAGAATTTTCAAACATGTCAAGTTCTAACTTATATTTTAGTGTAACTGTTACTCAGACACAAGACTATTCAACTTTTGTATAAACTTTATGCTGATTTTACTGTTTTTGAGCTCACAAGAAATTAGTTTTGTGTGGTTTTCCATGTGCTAATACAAGTTCAATTTGTTATTCGCAAGTTGATGTTGGTCTTTCCTTGATTATGAATTGCAAGTTAGGAACTATGTTGAGAAGATTGGTTTGTGTTTACATGACAGAGAAAAGAGGATTCTGCAGTGCAAAGAGAAGCATTGGGCGGATGCAAACAATCTTTTATTATTATTATTGTTGTTTTGTTATTATTATTATTATTTTTGGTTGAATGTAGGGTATCATTTAGCGAAGAGTCAACAACTAATTCTTTGAGGTACTAAGATTTATTTAAGAGCCGACAACCGACATCTCCCATCAGTAGTATTCCTTACATCCATTTATTATTTTTATGTTATCTATGATAAAATTTTTGATAAACATTATGCTTATCTGTTCTTATTCAAATTAAATCAGGAAAGGCCTATGGTTTTGGGATTTTGATCATCAACAAGAATATCCTATTCAAATTACATTATGATAAACATTATGCTTATTTGTTTTTGTTTGACCATTCTAATATCTGACATGAGTAAAACTTGTAGCAAATCTTGACTGAATATCCTATTCATTTAGTTCTTTTGTTGGATCAGATTTGGTGAGATTTCGTCCAATGATGATTCTGGTGAAAACAGCCCTGACATTTCTGATCACGAAGAGAAAGTGGAAGAAGTTGATACTGTTGTAAATGATCATAATAGCTCAAATATCCTTATTGAGTCAGGTATACCCTTAAAATTGTGGGTGAAAAATCTTATGTGTTTTTTCAAGCAATTATATAAACCTCGTCCCTGTATTTTGCATATCATTTCTAAGGCTATACCAAACTAGCCCAGATGCTTTAATAGTTGGTTGGTTGGATGGTTGTGTTCAACTTTAGTTTTCTTTTTGATCACCTGGCCACCTGGAATTGATAAGTTGCTTGCTCTTATATATTTTTATATTATCATTGAGTTTGTATTTTATATTCCTTAATTCACAGATACAGAAAGAAACTATAGTTTTTGACCTTGATAAGGAGGATGATGCACCGGGACATCCACTCAACCAGGAAAATAATGAGTATGAGTCTCAATCTATTAGTCCCCCAGTTAATAAAATGGAAGAAAGTTAGGGCGTGGAAAAGGATAAAATGGAAGAACATTAGAAATTTTAGTCATTTCTTCTGGGTTGTACTGTTACCTGTGTTTCTTTTTATATACCAGTGCACACATTTTCTCTGCATTGTTTGGCATGTTTTACGTGATTCATCCTAGGTCTTTTCTAAGGATGCTATATACTCTTGCAGTAAAAGTTGTTTTTAGAGGCTTTAACGTGATCTTGTTTTTATATAAATCTTTGAAAGCTAATGCATATAACAGGTTTATAGTGTAATAGTAATTGGTTATCAGTTGGGTTATTTGGATGCTACTGATAAATATACGTGAATGATTAGTTTTTTTATATGATATTTTATTATTTATGAATGATATTATATCAAGTACGTTATATTATATTAGGTAGGTTTTATATACGTATTATATTAAAGAGATTTAAGAATGATATTTTATTATTTATTGTTAAAGACATTATATTATGTAGGTTATAAACGTATTATATTAGATATATACGTTTGATATTTTATAGTTATGAAAGAGATTTTATTAGGTGAATTTATGTAGCAGCCCAGCGCCCTGTTTTTTTTTTCGCCCTTCGGAAATTACCGAAGGCTTTTGGCCCTCGGTAATTACCGAAGGCTTTTGGCCCTCGGTAATTACCGAAGGACGAAAGCCCTCGGTAAATGTTAGCGACAAGAGATTTACCGAGGGCTCTTTGGCCGTCGATAAGCCTTCGGTAATTACCTTTTACCGACGGTTTTGGACTGTTTCCGAGGGCTTCTGGCCTTCGGTAATGCCCTTCTTTTTTGTAGTGTTCTCTATAGATCCATCAGGATGATACTTTTTCTTAAAGATCCACTTACAACCAATGGGTTTTGCTCCTTTAGGCAAATCTACTAAGGTCCAAGTATTATTTTTCTGAATTGATTCAATTTCAGTCTTAATGGCTTTATCCCACTGTTTTGCATCAGGAGCACTAATGGCTTCTACAAAGTTACTTGGATCATTATCAACTAGATAGGTATAGAAATCATTACCAAACGAAGTTTCCTTCCTCTGTCTTTTACTTCTTCTTAATTCCTCACACAAGGCATCACTATTATTATTATCTTCTATAGGTTGAGACGTCTCACTAACCTTTAAAGGAAAAACATGTTCAAAAAACTCAGCATTTTTCGTCTCCATTATAGAATTTCTTTCAAGTGTATCACTTTTAAGAACTAGAAACCTAAAGGCAGCACTATGTTCAGCATAACCTAAGAACATACAATCAGAGGTTTTAGAGCCTATTTTCCTTTTCTTAGGATCGGGTAACATCACCTTAGCTAGGCACCCCCACACTCTTAAATATTTAAGGTTAGGTTGATAACCTCTCCACATCTCATACGGAGTTTTACCAGTTTTCTTATGAGGTATTCTATTTTGTAAAAAACACGCAGTAAGCAAGGCTTCTCCCCAAAGGTTATCAGGTGCACTAGAACTAATAAGCATAGCATTCATCATCTCCTTAAGAGTTCTATTCTTTCTCTCAGCTACTCCATTAGACTCAGGTGAATACGGTGGGGTTACTTCATGGATGATACCTTCTTTAACACAATAGTCATTAAATAACACATACTCACCACCTCTATCTGATCTAATCCTCTTGATTTTCTTATTTAATTGATTTTCTACTTCTGCTTTATAGGTAAGAAACACATCAAAGGCTTCATCTTTATGTTTGATTAAGTATACTTTGGTGTATCTAGAATAATCATCTATAAAGGTCACAAAATAATTTTTACCTCCTCTAGACATTGTTTGTTTCAAATCAGCTAAATCAGTATGAATTAACCCTAACAATTCAGTTTGGCGTTCTACAGAGAAACATGTTTTCTTTGTTATTTTAGATTCTACACATATATCACACTTACTACTATGTTTATCATGCATATTAATTAATCCTAGTTGTTTTAATTTCATAACATAGGAAGAATTTAGATGTCCTAATCTAGCATGCCATATATCATATGAATCAATAATATAAGCAGAAGAAGATGATTCATTAATATTTTCGGAAATGTTAAGTACAAAGAGACCCTGATCACAATATCCCTTCCCCATAAAAACATTATTTTTTGTCATTACAATCTTGTCAGACTCGAATGACACTTTAACCCCCACTTTTCCCAGTAGTGCTACAGAGATTAAATTAACTCTGATTGATGGTACATGTAGCACATCACTCAAGGCCAGAGTCTTTCCAGATGTGAGTTTGAGAAGAACTTTCCCTTTTCCCAGAACAGGAGTGGTCCTGGAATCACCGAGGTAAACGTGTTCTTCTCCATCCCCTACACTAGTGTAAGAGGTAAAAGCACTTCTGTTTGCACAGATATGCCTAGTAGCACCAAAGTCTACCACCCATTTGCTCACACTGGTCATCAGATTTACTTGAGAAACGACCGCAGCAATAATATCATCTCCTTCGACTATATTAGCCTTAGGAGGATTGTCGTTTCTTACTCTGCGTCTGCACTGCGGTGCATGATGGCCCAGCTTCCCACATACGAAGCAATTTCCTTTCTTCTTAAAGGTGGGGTTAGATGTGTTGGGGCGAAATTTTCGAAAATTATTTTTCTTATTGTGATCAGGTTTGTGTTCGTACCTTTTTGGAGCAGGTTTGTCTTCTACCATGTTTGCTTTTGCAGACAATGCTTTGGCCCTCACAGCAGCAGATTCTTTCCTGTTGGTATCTTCAATAATTATGTGAGTGATCAGCTCTGAAAGTGACATTTGCTTGTGTCTGTGTTTTAGTTGTTGCTTGTAATCAGTCCAGGAAGGCGGCAATTTCTCGATCAGAAGCTCTGAAACAAACTCATCTGGAAGAAGAACGTTCTCTCCTTTGATATCTTCGAGTAGCTTGTGGTACTCATTAATTTGCGACTTTATGTCCTTATCTTCAACCATTTCCCAGCGATAGTAATTCCCAATGATGAATCTTTCTCTGACTATATCTTCAACAGTGTATTTGAGAATCAACGAATCCCAAATTTCTTTCGCTTCCTTATAGGAACAGTATACATCGAACAAATCGTTAGAGAGTGCACTAAGTAAAGTATGACGACATACCTTGTTTGCATGAACCCAATCTTCAACTTGTTTTGAATTTGGAGGGAGACTGAAGTCGGGTTTTGAAGATGAAAGAGCAAAAGCGACTCCGTACATGTCTAAGAGGGTTGACACGCGTTCTTGCCAGCGCCGGAAATTCTAACTAGAGAAGACTTCAATTTTTGATACATCCGGGAAAGGTTTCGCGAAGACCGTCTGAGTTCCGGAAACATTATTCTGATTCTCCGGGATTGAGTTGTTGTTGTTGTCAGCCATAAGTCCTTAAGATTGTTGTAAAAGCTGACAAAAGTAGAATAAAGATCACAAACAAAATACTTCCTGAGGCGTGTAGGTCACTGCCCTTAAGGACTTATCCGCGGTGTATTGCGCAAGCCCCCCAGGATACAACAGGAACTTCTCAGAATTTCTGAGGATCTCAGAACTAGCAAGGAACTCTAAATAGAGTATAAGAATAACCCAGAATAATTTTAGAAGAGAAAAAGAGCTAGAGAATGAAACTCAGAAAAGAGGAGAATAAGAAAGAATGAAATTTTGTGTGTATTGGAATGGAGGAGGAGCTCCCTATTTATAGAGTTCATGGATCAAGCCCATGATCCCAAAAGTCCAAAATATCTTTTAGAAAAATAATATTTTAATTAATTGAAATGTTGCAAAATGAACGTTGGAGCCCTTTGCTTGCGGAAGACGTTGGCAGCACGTTGGAGCCCTTTGCTTGCGGAAGACGTTGGCAGCACGTTGGAGCCCTTTGCTTGCGGAAGACGTTGGCAGCACGCACAAATTATGGAAGATCTTTTGCAATACAGTTTTACAACAGGAGCGTGTAACAGAGGTAAGAAAGAATCATAGTATTGTGCTTTTGTTGAATGTAAAGATGATGATTAGGTTTTCAGTGTTTTTATAGTCCAAAACAGAAAAGCTGGAATCCCTATTATAGGGTTCCGGTGAGTATTGATTACACAAAATTAATCTGTTAGAATCCCTAACAGAACACACAAACCCCAAAACCAAAATACCCTAAAACAAGATTACTGTTCTTATGAACAGTAATTATAAAACAGAAAACATTAATGATAAAACAGTAACATTTAATAGCCTCCCTTCAAGCTGGATGGTGGATATTTACCAATCCAAGCTTGGGAATGGACCTAAAACGAGTGCCGTGAGGGAACTTGGTGAAGACATCTGCGAGTTGTTCTTCTGATCGAATGGGAAGCAAATGCAGAAACTTGGCTTGTATTTCTCACGTACAACATGACAATCCAACTCTATGTGCTTGGTTCGCTCATGAAAGCTTTAGTTATGAGAAATGTGCCTGGCAGAGTTGTTGTCACAGTAGAGGACAACAGTGGTGATGGGTTGAATTTGGAGATCTTGAAGCAGATAGTGTAGCCATTGCAGATAGTTGTTGTTTCTTTGACCTCCATGAAACAAGAGAAGCACCTAAGAAAATGCAGTAACCAGTAGTAGACCTTCTCGTATTAGGACAAGTGGCCCAATCCAAATCACTAAACCCCTTTATTTGTATATCAGAATCTGCAGCAAAGAAGAGTCCTTTAGAAGGACTAGATTTGACATATCTAAGGATATGCTGTAAGGCTTGATAATGATAGTTGGTAGGTTCCTGTATAAATTGACTTAAAAGGTTAACTGTAAAACACAAATCAGGTCTAGTATTAATAAGATAGAAGAGTTTCCTATCAATCTTCTAGAGTCACTAGGATTGTCCATATAATTATCTGTCTTGTATAAGAAGTTGGTGCTACTCAGAAAAAGAGTAGAGCAGGGTTTGCTCCCTAACATTCTTGTTTCCTCAAGAATATCAAGGACATACTTCCTTTGACAAAGATGTATCCCTTTCTTAGATCTAGCAACTTCAAAACCTAGAAAATATTTGAGTTCTCCTAGATCCTTAATATGGAATTGGTTGTGCAAAAGAGTCTTTATGTGACTGATCTCATTCATGGAATTCCCTGCTAAAACAATGTCACCAACATACACAAGTAAAACTTTGAAATCTGTAGGAGTTTTCTTAACAAAAAGGGAATGATCGAATTTGGATTGAACATAATCAGAAGAAATAAGAAAGGTGGAAAGTTTATCAAACCACTGTCTACTGGCTTGTTTCAAGCCATATAGGGATTTAGCGAGCTTACAAACTTGTCCCTTGATGTTAGTATTTAAACTAGGAGGAGGATCCATGTAAACATCCTCATTTAAGTCTCCGTGTAGGAAAGCATTGTTACATCAAGTTGATGTAGGAACCAGTTCTTCGAGGCAGCAAAAGCAAGTAATAACTTAACAGAAGTAAGCTTAGCAACAGGGGAAAAAGTATCTAAAAAATATATTCCCTCTTGTTGGGTGTAGCCTTTGGCAACCAACCGAGCCTTATATCTTTCAATAGTTCCATCAGTCCTGTGTTTTACCTTGTAGACCCACCTACACTCAATGGATCTCTTTCCAGGAGGAAGTTGAGTAAAAAACCAGGTCCCATTGTCTTGCAGAGCCCGGATTTCCTATTGCATAGCATCAGCCCATTCAGGACTATTTTTAGCCTCATCATAGGAGTTGGGTTCCTTGTTAGCAGTTATGGCAAGAGTGTACCTTAAATGTTTATCAGACAGAGATTTATAAGACAAAGTATTTGTTATAGGGTAAGGAGTACGCAAATCATTCTTGGCACATAAATAGGCAGATGAGGATTGATCACTTTGTTGTGTGTAGTCTTTCAAGTATTCAGGAGTTCTTTTAACTCTATTAGATCTCCTTTGATTGTTTCCCTGTTCCTGTTCTATGAGATTGTTGTCTTCTGTACCAATATTGGTGCTCTCAGTAGAGTCCATATTTCCTCTTCCATCCTCAACAGAGTCCTTCTCATCGCTGCATGTAACATCATCAAGAAAAAATATGTTGTCTGTACTGTTATTACAACTATTACTACCTCCTTGTTTGTTTTTGTATGGAAAAATATTTTCATAAAAAATGACGTTTCTACTAATGAATATTTCTCTATTGTTAATGTCAAGAACAATATACCCTTTAACACCACTTTTGTATCCTAGAAATACACCCTTTCTGGCTCTAGGATCAAGCTTATTTCTATTGCTTTCCAAAGTAGAAGCAAAACATAAACAACCAAAAACTTTTAGATTAAGATAGGTGGGTGGATTATTATGCAGAACATCAAAAGGGGTTTTATCTTTAATGACATGGGAATGTAGCCTATTTATCAAATATATAGCATGAGATAGGGCATAAGACCAATAGGCATGAGGAATATTAGATTGAAAGATTAAACTACGAGTAACATTCAATATGTGTTGGTGTTTGCGCTCCACAACATAATTTTGTTGTGGAGTTTCAACACAACTCCTTTGATGTTCAATTCCATAAGAATCATAAGTGTTGGAACAGTTAAACTCAGGACCATTATTTGTCCTAATGACTTTGATAGTTTTATTAAATTGAGTCTTAATTCTCATGATAAAAGTTTGTAGGAGTTCCCTAGTCTGACCCTTATTTTGCATAGAAAAGTCCAAGTATGCCTACTTCAATCATCAACAATAGTGAGAAAATATTTATGCCCATGTACAGATGTAATGGAGATAGGACCCAAAATATCACAATGAATCATGTCAAAACAGTTAGCAAACAAAGAATTACTCTTAGGAAAAGGTAATTTGTGCTGCTTAGCATAATGGAAAATGTCACAAGCATTATCAGAAGTAGTTTGAACATAAGGGAAAGTTTTACATATGTTTTCAACAATTTTATGTCCAAGATGGCCTAGCCTACAGTGCCACAGATTTACATTGTCATGTTCATAAGAGAAAACAAAACTATGCGCCAGATTCCTCCCAAAAGATTGCAGGTAGTAAAGACCTTTCCACACACTAGCATATCCAATCATCTTCAATGTAGAGTTGTCCTGAATTTCACATATCTTAGAGGAAAAAGTTAGGGTACAGTTTGTATCTCTAGTTAAACTTTGAACAAATATGAGATTAAAAGTAAATTCAGGTATATATAAAACATTGAAAATCACAAAATCTTTAGAAAACTGTATGGACCCTGCATAGTGGGTAGTAACAACAAAATTATTGAGCAGTTTAACAGATATAGGCTTGATTTTATTGAAAGTTGTGAATTGATTCTTGTCATAGGTCACATGATCAGTGACCCCTGTATCTATAATCCATGAGAACATACCTTGTGTGTCCTCTGCATTGTCTTTTTGTATTTGATTGATGCTATGAGAGGAGCTACCAGCCTTTTCCAACATTTGTAATATCTTCTACATCTGTTCATGAGTGAAAGAGTTCTGGACAACACTCTATTGGCTGGTCTGTGATGCAGTAGAGGTAGAACAAGTATTGGTTGAACCCCATTCATTTTGTCCCATATTATTCTGACCATTATTATCATTCTTCTTGTACCATGGTGGATATCCATGTTTAGAATAATACTCATCAATAATGTGGTTCACTTTATGGCAAGGGAACATTGTTTCCCATATTTGGGATTTCTTCCTCTCCCTCTTCCTTGACCTCTAGAGGGATTTCCACGTCCATGAGTCCTCCAGCCCTGGTCACTCTTCCACTGATTCTGTTTTTCAGTGGTGTTAGCAAGAATTTTGATGCCATTTTGATTGGTGAGACCAGGGTCATGTTTCTCCTATCTTTCTTGCTGTATAATGAGAGAAAATACACGGTTAATGCTGGGCAAAGGTTTCATAAGCAATATTTGTGTCTTAACAGTATTATACCATTCGTTCAAGCCTTTTAGAAAGCAAATAACATGCTCCATCTCCCTGTATTTATGAGAAACTCTGGATAAATTATAGCTGCAAGGGATTTTGCAGCTACAGTAGGGAATGGGTCTGAGGAACTCCAATTCCTCCCATAAAATCTTCAGATCAGTAAAATACTGGTTTACACTTCTTTCTCCTTGCTTAATAGAATGAATTTCTTGGAGCAAGTCTGAAAATCTAAAGTAATCTCCTTTGGAAAACCTTTCTTTCAATTCTTCCCACAGTTCTTGAGCATCCTCCACATATATCACACTTTTTGCTATTTAGGGTGAAAGAGTCTTGATGATCCAAGACAACACCATCATATTGCTTCTTTCCCAAGATTCCAAAAGGAGATAATCTTTTTGAGTCTTCTTGATCCCTCTATCTATGAATTTTAATTTGTTCTTAGAAAGAAGGGCCCTTCTCATATTTCTGCTCCAAGAAGTGTAGTTAGATTCGTTGAGAACCTGAGAAATAAGAGAGGTGTCTGGGTTCTCTCCTGGGTGAAGATAAAAGGGGCTGGAAGGATTGTTGAATTGATCCATATTCTCCATGGCAGCAAGAAAGATTTAAAGAAAAGATTAGTACCAAGATAAGAGCAAGAAGAAGAAGTATGTGCAGCGGAAACAGTGGCAGAACAGGTACAAGACCTGCTCTGGTACCATAATAAAAACGCAAGCCCAAAGTCTGAAAGACTGAGGCCCAAATACTGTGGCCCAGCAGCGTGAGACAAAAGATCTCACTCGAACCTTCTGCAAGTCAGAAGTTAGGTGAACTCTCAACATCGAGAGTCTTCGTGCTAGAGAGAGAAGAGAAGAAGGCGATCTCCATGGTGCTCCGGCGAGGTTTACAGCGACGACACTCGAACGAAAAACGTAAAGCGGAGATTAAGGATGAAGGAGTGTGTAACAGAGGTAAGAAAGAATCATAGTATTATGCTTTTACTGAATGTAAAGATGATAATTAGGTTTTCACTGTTTTTACAGTCTAAAACAGAAACACTGGAATCCCTATTATAGGGTTTCGGTGAGTATTGATTACACAAAAGTAATCTGTTAGAATCCCTAACAGAACACACAAACCCCAAAACCAAAATATCCTAAAACTAAGATTACTGTTCTTATGAACAATAATTACAAAACAGAAATGATAAAACAGTAACATTTAATACTTAATATCAGGTAAAGATGAAGTTAGCTTGACAAACCATCATCTACTCACCTCTTTTAAACCATACAAGAACTTTTTGAGATAGCAAACTAGGTTTGATATATATATATATATATATATATATATATATATATATATATATATATATATATATATATATATATATATATATATATATACTTTATCTTATTTTTATCTAGACTTAAAATTTCTAACCATTTTTTATTAGATAGGAATCTCTTTCATATATGGAATAGAAATATTATGTCTTACTTTTTGTGGTGACTGCGACAAGTATGAATGCCTCAATATTCACTCTCATTTTTCAAAAGTAGTTGTATAAACAGTTATATCTTCAAACCGGCTGAAAAAACAATTAATTATTTTTATTTTAATTAGTGAAAACATGTGTGTGCATGTTCATTATTTTAATTGGTTAACTTTTTTAATTTTATAGATATTTTTTTTATTATAGATAATTATTCTAATTTTAAAAATAGCTAAATATAAAAAGCAGTTAAATTTAAAAAAAAATGATTTAAAAAGTAAAACTAATAAAATTAATTTTAAAAAATATTAATCGATGAAATAGAAAATAAATTGTGGATTGTAAAGAAAAAAATAATAATAGAAACTAGTAAAAACACATGCATGGTTTACTTTTTCGTATGAAATTATAGTTATAAAAATAAATAAAAATAATTTTTATAAATTAATGATAAAGAAATTTTATTTATTTTATAGATGATTTTTATTTATTTAATTTAAAAAATGATTAACATTAAAAAAAATAATTAAATAAAAAAATTGTTAAATTTACAAAAATAATAAAATTAAGAAAAAAATGTAAATAGAAAAGATAAATATTTTTATGTAATAATATAAAAATATAGATAATATTATCTATAACTAAGATAATCAAACCACTTGCTTCTTTCTATTGTCAGACATCTACCCAAAAAGATGTCACCTGCGTAATCTTCTACTCCTCCTCCCTCTGCATTATCGGCACATTAGTATTCAACTTTTTCTGAGTTGGCACTTTCATTTCAAACACATCAATAAGCTCATAGTAAATCTGTAGAATTCAGTTTCCTGCCATTTGGTTTTTTATGTGCTAGATCTGAATTTAATCTTAATCTTTTACTGTTTATTCTTTTTGAATGTTAATTCGGTTGTGATCTATTTCTTCGTGTCGTGGTGCGATCCTTCCAAATTCCTAGAAGAAGAGATTCACGTCTAGCCTGTAAAGGTATACAGGTTATGGTTTTTAATTTGTTGCTGAATCCAAAGATTCTCTTCTCAATTGAATCCAATTGTTGTTTTGGTGAATGATTCTGATATTTTTGTTTCATGTTTTGGATTTTTAGGATGCAGCATAGGAGTTTCAGGTAGCATCTGGATTTTAAGGTTGTCGTATTAGCAGGGTCACTATCGCACCCAAACTTTGTTCTTCCACTAAAGTCTTTTCATTTTCAGATGAGTCTTTTCTTTCTTTCATCACAAATGCTGTTGTTGTTTGTGGGGATTCTTGAGCACCGCCGTCTGATCAACATTGTGGATGAGGATTTTAACCTGTTCCCCTTTCGATGGCTAAGTTTTCAATACTATCAATTTGTTAATTAATATTGTCAAGTGAAATTAACATGAATCTAGTTGAAAAAAATGGAAAGAAAGCTTATATTAAGTACTGTAATATAATCAATTAATTAACAATTTAATTAAATATATTATAATGTGTCTTCTGTTTGACCATTTCTTTTTGTATAAATGTATGTTAAATTGGATTGGAATGACATAAGAACTATTGAGTGAGGATTATGATTGTAATCTAATTGAATTCTTTATGTTACATTATCAGAGAATTTAACTTTTTTTTTGTTTCAAGATTTTTCGAGAAAATATTAGGTTACTTGATTTTTTATGTTCTATACTTTGTTGAACATCACAATTTTTTTTTTATAAAACACTGACCAACCCAACCTATAGAAAATAGGCTATTGCTTCTTTCGTGCACTTGTCATATTTCCTCTATCATGCTTTGAATTTATTTTCTCAAACATTATAAAAAACTTTGACTTTTTTTTCTTTTCAAAATGTAATTACCTCTTCTGTTACGCGACAAAATTTTTCAAATTTTTTTTATGGAGTGGAGGAAGAAATTTGATGGGATATAGAAATAACAGCCTTGAAAAATAAAATCTTTCATGGGCCAATCAACCAGTTTTTTTTACGGACATGTAGGCCGAGAAAAACAACACAAACCAGTCCACATTTTGTATTCAAGTTTCTGAAACATTTATTGCACAAATAAAGGACTATATTATTGTTTTTCAAAATTATATTAAATTTTACTGTAAAATTTTAAACTTAATTCCAAGCAAAACCAAGCTCACGACTATTTTAAAAATTCAAGTTTTCACATGCTTTATAATATGATACTCTATTATCTAAATAAATGGACACTATTTGATTAAAAACTTATTTTGTCAACATGCTTATTGAACATGAGGGTTACTTCCTCCACCATCACAGGTTGCTTTCTGCACCTCTCCATTTCTATTTTATCTTGCAAGTCAAATTTTTTTTCATAAAAGTTAAAGTAAATAAAGATCCGTTGAACACATCTTCCACCCTTTCATTTTTTTAAAACCCTAATTCTGTAGCTTCCACTTCCTTACTTTCTCTCTTTCTTTCTTCTTCACACAAGAAAAAGTGAGGGATGGAAACTCTCTAGGTGAAGAAGAGAGGAAAAGAGAAAGTGAAAAGGTGATGACTACATAATTAAGGTTTTAAAAAAGGTAAATAAAGTTAAATTGTAAAAGTTAAAAAATTTTAATCTAAAATATTTTTTAAATAAAAAAAAAATCTAGAGAGGTGTAGAGATCAGTTGGGTGGTGAGGGAGTAACTCTCATTGAACTTTGAGTGTTTCATCCTACACCTCCAACATCTCATCCTGCATTTTAAAAAATTTCATTTTTAACCTTCTGACACATGCACCTCTAACTTTTCTAAAAATTTTATTTTTTAATAAATATATTTTTATTTTCTTCTCTCTTATTAAAGACACTTTAATAAATATATTTTTATTTTTTTCTCTTTCTTATTAAAGTCCCTCTCCACCATCTTAATAATAATCTAATTTAATTTAAAATTTAAATATTATTTAATATAATTTTATATTTTAATAATTATTAAAATATGATTTATATCATAATAATAATTATATTAAATATATAAAAATCAAATAACTAAAATAAAAATAATAATGATAAAAATAAAAAATAAAATAATAATAAAAATAATATAAAATTTGCTTTAATATATTCAAATATATTAAATTATATTAAAATATTACAATGAATTAAACAGTTATTAAATTTTAAATAAAAATAATTTTTTAAAACTTATTTATTGGATACTGTAAAATATGTTAATAGTTTTTTTTTAAATTTAATAAATATTTAATTTAATTAAAAATAATAATATTATTTATTATATTTTTCTAATTTATTTTAAATTTATTCAGTGTTATTATATTTCTATATCCGATTAACAAATTTTAAATTTATTTTTTATTTAAACTTTAATAATTATTTAATTAAATTAACATTTTAATATAATATAATGTATTTAAATATCTTTTATGTGATTTTCAATACTACTTTTATTTTCATTATTATTAACTTTATTTTAATTATTTTATTTTATTTTTTAATAAAATTATTATAAAATATAAATAATATTTTAATAATTATTAAATTAGAAAAATATAATAAATAATATTATTATTTTTAATTAAATTAAATATTTATTAAATTTAAAAAAAAAACTAGGTTTAATAGCCAATTTAGTCCCCACTTTGGTTGAAAAATCTCAATTTAGTCCCTCGTTATAAAAGTGTTTTAAATTAGTCCTAACTTTTAAAATAGTGGGTCAGATTAGTCCCTTTCGTTAAATATAAGTTAACGAAATTAATGGATGATGATGTGACACAGCTTAAAGTTGATGTGTTAGATTGGTCCATCGTTAGCTTTAAGTTGTGTCACATCATCATCCATTAATTTTGTTAACTTATATTTAACAGAAAGGACCAATCTGACCCACTATTTTAAAAGTTAGGACTAATTCAAAACACTTTTATAATGAGGGACTAAATTGAGATTTTTCAACCAAAGTGAGGACTAAATTGGCTATTAAACCAAAAAACTATTAACATATTGTACAGTATCCAATAAATAAGTTTTAAAAAATTGTTTTTATTTAAAATTTAATAACTGTTTAATTCATTGTAATATTTTAATATAATTTAATATATTTGAATATATTAAAGCAAATTTTATATTATTTTTATTATTATTTTATTTTTTATTTTTATCATTATTATTTTTATTTTAGTTATTTGATTTTTATATATTTAATATAATTATTATTATGATATAAATCATATTTTAATAATTATTAAAATATAAAATTATATTAAATAATATTTAAATTTTAAATTAAATTAGATTATTATTAAGATGGTGGAGAGGGACTTTAATAAGAAAGAGAAAAAAATAAAAATATATTTATTAAAGTGTCTTTAATAAGAGAGAAGAAAATAAAAATATATTTATTAAAAGATAAAACTTTTAGAAAAGTTAGAGGTGCATGTGTCAGAAGGTTAAAAATGAAATTTTTGAAAATGCAGGATGAGATGTTGGAGGTGTAGGATGAAACACTCTTGAACTTTTACTAAATAGAAGCCCATATTTTCATTTCGTGGTCAAGTTCCCTCTGCTTTTAAAGCATGTAGTGTTTCTCCACTTATCAGAAACGGTCAAGTCTGAAAACTTCTATTGTTTAGAAAGATTATTTTGCCATTGACCATTGACTATGTTCCAACATAACACCATTTACATGTAACCTTTTCGTTTGAAGTCTATGCAATTCACCGTTTATTCAAGGGACAACGAAGATGTCCTCTGCCTTAAGTGGTAATCACATTTTTTTCTCTTAAATCTAATAAATAGTGTTATCTTTTCAAGGTTCTCTTTTGGAAAGTTTGGAAAAGTACTCTGGGGTTCTACTAAGCCTTCCATATATGCTGCTTGACCACAGATTTTTTCACTCAGAGTGAGACCATTTTACTTATAAGTAGCACTTCCAAGGTCCTCAAAGCCATAGCAAAACAATTTTTGTTCGGTGGAGCAGAAATTGGAGAGGAATATGGCCAAGGAACAACCTCAAGGTCTTGCTTTAAGGAGGAAGCTGGAGAGGCTGCAGTTGGAGTTAAGCAGCATTAAACTTGGAACTCAGTCTTACATACCCGGCCAGGGAATTAATGGAAATTGGGGTGTTCCTAGATATGGTGTTGGAGAGGAAGTTCATGATCAAACTGATGCAGATGGTGCGGTTTTTGATAAAGGTGATTTTTTTTCTTAAATTTTAGACGGTTCTTAGGTGAAAGTTTTCTCTTTTTATTTTCATATATAGTGGCATAAAGAAAGCAATAAACAAATGTTATTGCCTTAGACATAATTAAAAGGTTCATATTTTTGAGATGTGCCTATCCATTTAAAAAGGAGTTTTTGTGCCATAAGTAACTCACCGAGGCAGATTCCTTTTAAAACATACAGGAGATTATTCAGTGTTCAATTTCACAGTTGAGGAACCAGCGATTGACATGAAGGTATATGCAATGCTACATTCTAACTTAAACCCAATGCTTAGACGTTGCTGGTAGTTTTGTTTGCAGCTTTGGAACAGATACGGGTGATGCGAAGGACATTTAAAACAAAAGTGTGAGGGCATCTTTCGTTCTAGAGGTGGTATTATCAACTTAATATATGAAATTTTCATCTTAGAGTTCATGGACACAGTCATGCATTGCTACTAGCTACATACATCTATTGATAGCCTTAAGCTCCTAAAAAAGGAACTGCATTGTATTTTGGCATGATTTAGCATAGCTAATCTAAGCTAAGCATTGGATTGTTGGTTACCTCGTTCTGCAGGCTTGTATTATTGAACATTTGTGCTTATTTATGGTATATTTACATCTATATAGGATTTTGATGGTTTCGGTCTTTGCTTAGATAAGATAGTGAGGATTCAAGATGATGATTAGTTGGCCTACGTTTCTATGTTTTCGGTTCTTAGTTTAAGGTTTTAGGTAATTTTGATGTATTTGAACGTAATGTAGCTAAGATACTTTATGCTTGGTTTTCCATAAATGTTTAAAATATTGGTTTTGTTGTTTTATAAAATATATACTATTTGAGTATCTATACATTGGCACGTCTACGGGTAAAATACATTTATTTGACACGTTTCACCTCATTTTTTATTAAAACACTGCCACCTTATTTTTTATAAAGGAAGGTAAAATGGTAAAGTTGTAATCTTTTGAAATTGAAGGGTTTTTCCATAAAGTTTTCCATTCTCGTTGGTTGTGTTGGAACATTCTTCCATATTTATTGTTCAAAAGGAGTTTTCTAGGTTTGTAGTTCATCTTTTATGCTGTCTTCACAAATCATTAACAATTTGGTGTCGTTCAAGTGTAGAAACATATATTTTTACTAAGTCATTGATTATAGTAACAAGCTTGATACATATGATTTGTATGCACCAGCTTGAGGGAGAGTGTTATATATATTTTATCTTTATCTTTTATTTTTAGTTAGTTCGTTATTACTTCTTATTTGTATTTTGAACTTAGCTCATATATTTTCTATTATAAATATAATATCATATGTGTATATTCAACACAAAAGAAATTAATCTGATACATAGTTTTCACTATATTCAACAACTACGAAAACATAATTTTTGGATGTTTGTGATAGATGCAATTTAATTTTGAAAATCAAACAAAACTTGCAAAGGAAGGGTCGTAGGGAGGTGGTGCCCAATGCCATAGTTGTAGGAGTTGGTGGTGCCTAGTGGCAAGAACTATCGCCCAACAATGATGAACTTAGAGCTAATTTGTTTGCCTATAGCATAAATGGAGCCCAAAGTAGGGAATAACACCCAGTGAGCGCATGCACATTCATTAAGGCCTACACATGTTGTTTGATTAGTATTTTGTAATTAGGAATTAATCCCTATTTAGTTTGACTTGTGTTTTGATCAACTGACCCTCCACTATAAGTAAAGGATGCTTTTCTTTGTAAAACAAATTTGATGATAGTGAAATGAGAATTTCTCTTCACCCTTGAGTGTGACACACCTATGATCTTATCTTAAGTGTTTAGCTCATGTGATGACTTACCCATCACTAATCTTGGTATTATCCCTAAGTGGTGTGGCCTCCTATGCTTATTCCAATCTTCCTTTTGATTCACCTATTCGATTCTCACATCTTGAACCCACCCGCTTTTACAACCCATTCACAATACTACATTTTCCCCTTTAAGTTTTTGATTGTGTTTGTGTTTTAAATTGCGTCACCCCCTCATTTCTTATTGTTTCACCAATCAATTGCAAACATATTTCCCCTGATTTCTTGAGCTAAGAAATAGGTATGAAACCCCTTTTCATCAGGTTCCAATGTAGAAGATACCTAAATTTTGACATGTGACACCTTTAGACGACGTTAAGGCTAATTTAACATAAACCAAATTTAAATATTAGGACTCACTTGAGTAAAAAAAAAATATATAGAAACCAAAGTAAATCATAAACCTAAATATAAGGACCAAGTTACTAATTAAGCATTTGAAGTTCTATGTAGAGATTGTATTTTTTTTAAGTATATTTAAAGTAGTAGAATTTGAGATAGATCATATATGAAATGTACTATTGAAAGTTTGTGAGTTTGATTTTAAGTGTGTTATATTATAATACTTTTTGATAGAACTATAGTTTGTTATGTTTATTATGGTTGAGATATGAAATGTTGGAGATGTTGGGATGAATTTGTTTTATCTAAGTGAATGAATTAAAAATGAGACATTTTTAATATGTTAAGTAACAATAAGTTAGAATATTTCAAAGTCCAATCGGTTATAATTTGTTATTTTGGAGCAAAATAGTCCATGTTAGGTATAACAAATGAACAAAAAACCACTTGTTACATTCTACAAAGTTTCTAAATTATATAGAGTTATTGGACAAAATACTATTAATTGAAAACTTGAGAGTTTTTGTCTCTAGGTGAGCTATTTAATAAAAAATCCTAATGATTTGGTCACTAGGCAAAACAATTTTTGCTAGGAAAAATTCAATTAATTTAAAACTAGAGTTTTACTGAGTGAGTAAATTATTTCTAAGTGAGTTGTTTTTATGAAAACATCAAGTAGTGTAGTTGTTAGACGAATACTTTGGTCACTAAATGACTAAAATGCATTGGAAAAATTGAGTCCTTTTTCTAATTGAGCAAAATGGTGACTCTATGAATTACAACATGTGCTTAATTTACCAAGTGAACAAATTGGTGGTTAAGTGATAAAGTGTTTTCTAAATTTTAAAAATTATGTTTGTAAATGTGTCTAATCGCTAACTTTTTGTATATTTCATGAAATTATTATATTTTATCAACATATCATGCTTGAATATTATTATAATAAGATGAATCATAAATTTTCAATTTATTAGTATTTAAATTAAGATGATATATATACGAATGAGAGTATGTGATGGTTGTGATATCACTACAAAAATTTACAATTTTACCGGGGGTTATTTTTTTCGTTTCCGGCGGTTTTAACCCCCGGAAAATACGTTACCCGCGGTTAGAAAAACCGTTGGGAAAAGCTGTGTCGCTAAGTAATTTCCGGCGGTTTTTTTAAAACCGCCAGTATTAGCGGGGGTTCTGTGAAAACCGCCGGTATTAGCGGAGGTTCTGTGAAAACCGCCGGTATTAGTGGGGGTTCTGTGAAAACCGCCGGTATTATTAGGAGTTTTTCAAAACCGCCGGTATTAGTCGGGGTTTTCCTAAAACCGCCGGGAATATGCAATTCAGATTTTTTTTCTATTATTTCTAATTTTGATAAAAAAACTCTTTAATATATCAATCAAATAATTTGAAAAATTAAAATTGAATATTATAAAATAAATAATAAACATGTTTTAATACAACAAATTGTTCAAATAATGATTTACATTCATACCTAATTACACCTTCTAATAAACTAACATATAAACTAATAAAGTCCTCTTTAAAACCTACAATACAATAGGAACCTCACATAATTACTTAAAAATTCCCATTAAAATGCTCTAAAGTGTAAAATCCTGCAGAGTTGTTGAGTGAGCCCTTTTATTACGATTGACATTATCTCTTTTTCTCCTTTGATGACCCACTAGTATCCTTGTAGGTAACCTTAAATCAATATAAACAAATATTAAGCATCAAAATTTAGTACCCTAAAACATTGTACGTAATCAAGAAAACAAATGCCCAGTGAAAAATCAAACCTTGCACCGAAAGCTCCAACTTCTCGTTATTTGTTTCGGCATTCAAAGTTTCACTCGAAGGATCATTCCCTCATCCAATTATTGATGGGAAGCAACACTGGAATTAGTTTTCTTTTGAAATCGAGGACTATAATACTTAACAATCAAATATGTTTAGACAATAACCATAATATTATATTATCATCCAAAAAATCATAATATTATAATATCAAAGCTTTCCATTTAGTCGTTGATTTTCTGCTGTCAAAGCTTCAATTTGCATATATAAGACAATAAGCAAATTAATAAATATTACCATCCTTCTTGCAATCTACTTGGTTCCTCATAATTTACACCTACTTTTACTTCAATTCTCTCAATAAAAGTAAGCAATTGATTTTTGTTATTCATTCCTGCTTCTTGAAATCTCATGAGTTGTACTTAATGGTAGGATTCAGCTACAAAACAAGAAAGAAAGTGTTGATCAAGTCCTGTTGATGGATGCTGCAACGAAAACAATGATTGTGTGTGAAGCTTTTAAGGAGCCGATGCACAGAACAATTTTGTCAGTACTATTTCTCAATCGAAAGCATGGTGTGTGAATGTCAGCCAAATTAGAAAATATCAATCTACTGTCTTGAACTTTTGAAACTTATTATTTACTCATCTTCAGAATGGAAGTTGTGCATCATCATCAGGTGCAAGAGTGAAATCAGAGCAACCTGACTCTTAAAGCTCCATGTTGTGTATATTCTGCTTGTCTTCTCTCTTGAGCCCATATAATATTAGCAGCTTTTATGAGAAGGGGTAACGAATGAGCGATGAGATTGTAGAATGCCGCCACAATCCTCTTGTACTTTGTGTATGTTAGGAATTAAATGCAGAATGTAGGTCTCTGATTTTCCTTTCCTAGTTCAGCTTGGTTTTGATCTTCATAGTTCGAATACTCATTGTTTTTCAGTAGTGTTTTTGTCAACATTAACCAAATAAATCAATAACAGAAGTTGTAAATTGATCAAAAATAACTCAATATATCTAACAGTTTAAACAACTATCAAACTAAGTTCAATCATCTATTTGCAATTTAAAACAACGTCAATTTCAGGGTTAAATACATTTCCCATACCAAATATTTTCTTGCAGTAATCTATATCACGGAAATCTTAGCTAGCTTCACCCAAACCCTATTGTTTACCTGAGAAAGTAGTGGATCATGAATATATCGTTTCTCAACTTCACCGTATATTGGTATCTGTTGATGAACCTTGCTAGAATGCTCTGATAAAAACATTTTTTTCCCAAGTCACCACCAATCAGACCCATTTGATTCATCAACCACATGTTCCTCCCACTCACAGGCACCAATCCCCAACCAATCAGCTTCCCAACACCCTTGGAACTCAAAACCCCTTTCGCAACCCTAATCCTCGCAGCCCTAAAGGGAACCAATTCTCCCTGGGAAGCCAGCACATTTCTCCTTAGCCACGACGAAACAATCTGCCATCTCCGCCTTCAGTTTGATAAATATCGCCTTCAGCAGAGTCCTCGACGCCACCGCCTCCACCTTTCCGTCTCGACTTCGCTGCCTCGACCTCGCCGCCTCGACCTCGCCGCCTCGACCTTGCCACCTCAACCTCGACGCTCAACCCAAGCAGGGGAAGACACTCCACGAACACGAAGCAGGGGAAGATTGTGGTGCGGGGAAAGGGTTTGGGGGAAAATTTGATGAATGCAGCTGGAAGAGATGCTCCACGAACAAGAAGCAAGGAAGATTGTGGTGCGGGGACGGGGTTTGGGGAAAATTTTAATGAAGGCAGCGGGGAAGGAGGGAGAAAATTAGGGCACATTTAGGGAATTAAAAGGAAATAAGGTGCGGGAGAGAAGGTAATAATAATTTTAAGAGACTACCGGCGGTTTCATTAAATAATCGCTGGAAATATTCGGGGTTTTTAAAACCTCCGCAAAATAACCTCTCCTAAAATTAAATATTTTTGTAGTGTATAACATAGTATTTGAATTTATCAGTATTTGAATCGAGATGATATTCATATGATTAGTTTTTGGGAGGAAATACTATATTGAGATGTAAATAATGTATTGAATTACAGATTCATAAATATATGATCTTGACTTTACTAATATTGGACTCACATAAAATATCAGGTGATGTGAGTCAAAGAAAGTTCATATGAGTTAGTCTAGAAAGTTCATATGACTTAGTCTACTGTGTGAAAAAGAATTTTCTATGGTAATAAGGAATTACCCTATTTAAATATAAAATGTTCCTATTATGTAACTTTATTGTGGGTGACAACTTAATGAATATAATATGGCGAATGCATATCTTTAAGTCTAATTCAATTTATGTGTTTTCCAAAAGTAGAATTAAGTGTTTATGGTATTTGAAGTCAATAGTATTCTAACATGATATTTAACCAATGGACTAATAGTTAGCCACTTGGTCATGTTGATTCAATTAATATTAGAGGTTGGCTCTATGAGAATATACGAATGGGATGTGAATGCAATAAAATATTATATGTATGCATGATTTTGAGATATACATGTATGAAAGTTATTCTTTTAAATAACTCTAACATATCCTATATTTGTATGATTTTATGTTTTCTTATTAACTATGATGATCATGTGTTACATGATTGTTTTTACTAAAAATGAGCAAAAATCCTCTGAGTTGATGTCATGTCTTTGATAAATGAAAGCACATGAAAACACTAAAGAGAGGTCTTTGATAAATGAAAGATCAAGAAAACACTAGGGGGGATGGGAGCTGAATAATGTTTTTAAAACTTTTCAGAAATGGTGTCTAATTAGTGTTTAAAAGATTATGAAGCAAGAATGCTTTCAGACAATGATCTTTTACAAGAATTTGTAAAAGCTTTAAAGAGAGGAAAACAATAAGATACAATTTTTAAAATCTTTTTTTTTTAGAGCAGAGTCTAATAACTTATAAAGAAAGTGCATAAAGATTGTAAGATGTTTAGATGCTAGTTTTTACGATAAGAGTAAATGGAAAATGTTTGAATAGAAAAACAATAAATCAAAGATTTTTATACTGGTTCACTCAACTTGAGCTATGTCTAGTTCTTCCTTAAGAACTCTTAAGGGATTTCACTAATCTTTTCCAACATTACACGAGATTTTCCTTTCCAGGATCTCATCGAGTATTCTCACAACTCTTGGTTACAATGAGTATTAGCATCACTCTTGGTTTCCTAGTCAACATGACTAGATCAAGTTTAGCCACTCTTGGATCTAACCCTAAACAACTGTCTAGACATTCAACTCGACCTCAGTTGAACAACCTAGTATTTGAGTTCTCTTCAAAACTTACAACAAATCCACTAATGGATTTTATACAAGGTACATATGATTAACTCTTAGCGAGCGGATATGTGTTCTAAAACAATATAATCTGTGACACTTAAATGTGTTTCTCTCTTTCACTAAGATTTTTCTCTAAAAAGATATTGAGATTCAGACGATGTATGACCACTACAAGCTTTTCTCTCTTTTCACGTTGCTATTCTTCTTATGGTATCCTTTTTTTTTGTTTTTCATCAACAACATGTTCTCTTCAAGCTTTCTTTTATTTATAGCTTCTCTTGAAAAATTCCCGTTAGACAGAGAAGTTGACTTCTGGAGAACTGATAGTCTTTTGATGTGAAGTCAGACTTTAGTTTATTTTGTAGGGTTTAAAGCTTTTCGTTATAACCTTAAGCGAAACTTAAGCTTGTACAATGTGATTGAGTAGATGGCTTCAAGGGAAACATTTCCAAAATGTTCTTCTTCTCGCACAACGTCTTTTTCTTGGGTGTCATGATTCTGATCATATCTTTCTGCTTTATTAATCTGTATGAATACTAAGAAATACGTATACAAGCATCGAAGTACTTTTTCGTACATGCATTAAATATTTTGAACATTGATAAATGTTAAGCAATGTAGCGTGTTCAAGACATTTTATCATTTGTCATTTCAATCATAAATGCATCGATTGGTAAGACAAATAACATGTATATTCATCAAATGCTATCAACATAAATTGGTTTTTCAAAGGCTAAAGCATTTAGCGGTCATCCATCAGACGATGTTTTCTTTAGAAAGCTTTGCTTGATATAACACTGTATTGAAAAAATTTCTTTTAACCTTAATGTTATATAACAAATAGACATTTATTTCCATGACACACTAGCTTGTTTTTCTCGTACAGTCTATTAAAAGATTTTAATGAGATACTTTCTTTCAAACGATGTTTATGATTTTTTGATTCATTTAGACATCTTTGTCTAGAAAACGTTATTTATAAGCTTTGTTGTGGACATTATAAAGTGTTTCTTCATTAAACTCTATTGTTTTAAACGGCTTTTTGAACACAACAATATTACATTTGGTGCTTTTTGTTAAACTTCAAAACCTGGGTTGCTTATATGTTTTATTCTCTAAACGATTTTGTCTTAACAATAAACAAAAAAAAAGTTCTGCAGAAGATTCTCTAACGCTCAAGTCAATAAGAGCATAAGAAAAATATAAATATAGAAGAGTTATGTAAGACCTGAGAAATAGACACTCAAGTCAATAGGCATAGATTTATTTTAAAACATGTTAATATTAATGAAAAGAGGTATATTCTAAAGGATACCAAGTGGTTTAATTATTGGATTTAATTTATTTTCCGTTCATATCTGTGCATTTATCTTCATATATTTATATTCTATTTTTATATTTATATTCCGTTTATATATTGTTTCAAACAATTATATATATGTAAAATTGTACTCTCTTCTTATGGAATAAGAAATACAATTCCTATCCTTTCTTTTCTCATAACATGGTATCAGAGCTCACTAGATTAGTAGAATGTGGGATTGTGGGATTAGATTGAGGAAGAAGTGCCAATAAACCATGAATTTGCTCTTGAGAAAGTCCCAAAATTGCGGAATGTGACTGTGCCGGAGAATTATTATAAGAAGGAACTACTGTAGAAGAATCTGTTGTAACATTGTGGACTCTTTTGGATTTGAGATCAGGTGGTAATCCATGTATTAGAAAGCAAGTATCAATGGTGTGGTTTGTCTTGCCACAGTGAGTGCATTGTCGAGGTGCACCAAACCTTCCCCCTGAGGAACGAGCCTGAGAACCTTGATAACGAGCCTGAGAACCTTGATATGAAGATCTTCCCCGGCCATAATCATTGGCAGGAGAGGGTTTACCTCTGCCATTGAAGGTAGAAAAAGAAGGTTTAGATTGAGAAACTTGTGACGCCATGACTGGAGGTTGAGAAAGAATTCCTGATTGTAATTGTCGCTCATGTTGAATTATCATCGAAAAAATTTTGGGTAAAGAAGGCAAGGGATCCATGAGAAGGATCTGAGAGCGAACAACAGAGTAATTATCATTCAAGCCTCTAAGAAAACAAAGAACACAATCATTTTCAGGATATTCCTTCATTGTCTTATAAACAACACAACAAGAAGCAGAAGATTGGCATTCAGGAATAGGGCGAAAATTGCAAAGTTCATCCCAGAGAATCTTCATTTTAGTGTAATATGCAGTAACACTTAGATCAGACTGATGCATTGAATAAAGATCTTGATGCAATTGTGAAATTCGAACAGAATCACCTTGGGAGAAACGATCTTTGAGATCCTTCCATGCCGTAGCAGCAGAGTCAATCCAAATAATACTTGTAGCAATCTCATGAGAAACAGAATGATTGATCCAAGATAAAACTAGATTATTGCAACGCTTCCATGCTTGAACCATTGGATCTGTACCAGTTGGACAAGGAATGGAACCATCAACAAAGCCAAATTTATTCTTCATTTGTAGTGCCATAGACATCGAGCGAGCCCATCCATGATAATTGTGACCTTCAAGAATCGGGGAAACAAGCACCAATGAAGGATTCTCATTAGGATGAATGTAATAGTCATGTGTTGTATCTTGCAACGATGCGAGAGTAACAGAGGGAGTAGCCATAAAAGGAGAAGAAAAAGGCAGAAAAGCCAAGAACGAAAGGTAGAAAATGAAGATCTGGACAGGAAAAGAATTGGTTGCGGAAGAACGTGATAAAGGTCGTGTGTTCTAATGTTCTAATCTTAAGTGGTATGAGAATGTTTGGTTTGTTTTATTAATGCTTTATTTTTGGGTATGTGCATTAAATAAATTTATAATTAAAACAAATGAATTGGCCTTGTGGTAGTGGGTTGTGTGCGGCCTTGAGGTTCTGAACTCGAACCCTATTAAACCAAAAAAGTGCCATTTTTTTATTTATTTGCTTGATGTTATTTTTAATTTTTATTTTTTTGCTTTAATTTTGGGATTCGTTCGAGAACCCTAAAGTAAAATGTGAGAATAGGGGAAACATGGTCACAAAGTCACAAGGATTCATGTTCCTTTCTTCCCTTCTCCTCTCTTCTATTCATTTTTACTTCTTCTTATTCAAAAACACAAATCCTAGAGCAAAAAAGGGAGCTCAGTGTGGCGAGGGAGAGTGAGAGCAGTTAATGTGCGAGAGAGAAACGAAAATGTGAGTGAATGAGAGTTATAGGGAGGCTTGCTTGGGCCAACCTGTCTATGATACAGTACTTGCTATGTTTGTGATTCTTGCAATATGGGAATGATGTGATTGACGTTTTGTTTGAATCAGTTGCAGTATTTTCTTAAATCAATGGTGGTTTTGGATATCTTTTGAGTGATATGAATTGTTGAAATAACTTCAACCTGTATTATATGTGTTCCACGTTGGTTTGGCTAATGTAAATCTTTGCATATCATTTTGTTAAATTGATTGTGAATGGCCTAGGGTGTGTGAGTTCATAGCAAATGCTTGTGCAAGGGTAAAGACGCAAGATCACAACAATAATTGATGTTAATATGATTGATTTTGTTTATTTCTTTTAGTGTAGTGTCAAGGAATAAATTTGTTGGCTAGTTATATATTTATGCATGAAATGAGGATTGAGATTTAGCTATATTAGACAATGACGTTATTGGACTATTATGCTTTGTGGTTTGATTGTTTAATGTTAATTCTCCTTGATAAATGAGAATGGTTGATATTTGTGACATAGCCAAAGTGTTAGGATATGATCGTTAGAATGAGACATGTGAGTTTCAGAGGTTGATACTCAAGGACGACATGTGTGGAAACTATTTTTCGTGACCATTATATAGCTTTAGTGAGAGAGTCACAGTGTTGTACCAACCATGAGGTCTGGTGGTGGTTATGTCTTTAAGTATGTCTTCTAGCTATACTTCGTCAATTTGGGGATGTATCTTTCCCCTTTTAAGGGGGTAGAAATGTAGTCACTTTTCCTCTTGTGAGGGGTTAAAAAAGTGGATCTCTTCATCTTTAAGAGGAGATGGAAGATATGGGTCCCTTCATCCATGATGGGCGATAAAAGATATTGGGGTTCAAGTGTTCCCCTTTCCTCTTTCGAGGGAGCAGAAAATGATGGATGTCTCGCCCGTAGGGTTCCAATTAATATTGAGCATAATATCGATGGTTGCAGCATTGAAGTTTTACTCATAAGCCTTGAGGAACAGAGGAGATAGGTCCGAAGTTACAATAGAGGACAATTCGAATCGGCCTATTTTGGTGAATAAGAGTGGTGCATGTCGGAACAATCGGTACCGATATAGAGTCGCGCAGCGGAATAAAATATAGATAGCAAAAAGCGTGTAACGATCACAACACAAGTTAAAATAGTTGGTTTCAAAAATTGATTTTCTTAGCGAACTTTTATCGAACAATTGATGTGTTAAGAGTTTAGGGATCAAGAAAATCAACACAGAATTTTTATCTTGGTTCGAATCAAAAGATTCTACGTCCAGTCGTTAATCATTATAAATATTGATTAACCTTTTTCACTAAAAATATAGTTGTACAGATTACAAGATAATGAAATGAGCAAAGAATAGAAAACACCTTCCTTCGACAAACGAACCAGAAGAGTGCAACAAGTAACTTCCTTCGACAAACGAACCGGAAGAGCTTCCTTCGACGCACGAACCGGAAGCAACAACTCTGCCAACTTGAAGAGAACTGCTCCGACCTTTGACACACAAAGCGCGAGCTTCTCCTATTCACAAGACCAGACAAGAGCACTCTATCACTTTGAGAACTTCCTCAGACAAACTGTATTCTCAAAATGGCATAGATCCTTTTCACTCATAGAGAGCTTCCCTTAGGCACAAAGCTCTAATACTCTCAATTGAAAAGTTTTTTTCTAAGAGCTGTGAAGACCTTTATTTATAAGCCTAGTTTCATTCAGGGACAAAAACTGAAAAGACATCTCCCAACTGCCACTGATAATCGATTATCATAAGTGATAATCGATTATTTGTGTCTGTTATGGGGTTTTCAAAATGTGATAATCGATTATCCTGAGCAATAATCGATTATTCCAGAGACTTGGACAGTATTAAATGAAACAGTGATAATCGATTATTATGTGTAATAATCGATTATTTGCGCGATAAACTCTCTCTAAATTGGCTCTTGATAATCGATTATTTGCGCAATGACTCACTAAATACGAAAACTTTTAACAGTTTTTACATCATTACAATTTATCCTATACATTTGTTTCTACAAAATGCGTTTAACAAAGATGCATTTAGAGTCTTCAATTCTTCAGCTTTTATCATCATCAAAACTTCACAGTAGCTTCAAGATACCAATGCTCCTCATTGGTAACAGTGCAATGAAGTATGGAAGATGACATAAGTTCAAAAAGATAGTGGGTATTGGCACGATATGCCTTTAATTGACAAACTTGTTTAAAGCTATTGAGGGTATGATGTCAGAAGTGATCGTGTCTAGGTTATTAATATAATAGTTATTGCTTTGTAATTGTTTTGCATGATCTTATTTTTCTATGTTATTGTTGTTAGCTCACCCTTATTGCTTGTGTTTTGTTGAGATGATGAATAAAGTTTGTGTTATATATGAGCAGATGATGATGTAGAGGTGACCAATGTTATGTAGAAGTGAGAAGAGGATGAGGAAGATTAAAAGAAGGACAATCTTGGTTAATTTTGTTGTTCATAAGATTTTTTTTAGGCAATGTAATGTTAATTATGAAATTGGATTCATTGGTTACCTCTTTCCTATATTATTTTATAATGTGTATTACAAGAATTAAGTCGACATATTAAGGATTTAAAAAAAATTGAATTACTACTTTCTCATGACACTTAAAATTGGGGTGTTACAAGTTATGCATGAGGTTGAGTAACTACTCGTGTGATAATGCATCGTATTTATAGGTAGTTATGGATCGTTAAGGTAATTAATTGATGATATCATTAATTGTTATATTAAACCTTAATAATATCATTGATTAAAGAATTATGTCTTAGTAATATTAATGATTAGGAGATTATGCTTTAGTAATATAATTGACGGATAGATTTTGGTTAATTTATTATTATGTCAATTATTTTATTGATAGTATATTTGATTTTTATAATATCAATATAGCATAATATTTTAGTGATTGGCAAATATGTACGGGGATTATCTACAAAATTATTATTAGTTATTTAATTTATTTAATTTGAGTTATAAGGGAAGTAAAATAATACTAAACAACATTGAAGAGACCAATTTTAATAAATATCTACTAATGGTACAAAAAATAATTGACTTTATTTCTTGTTATTTTATTTTCCTTAATATGTATATGTATATTTATATATCTATTTTATCTCTCTCAAGCTTATGATAAAAGAACATAATATCATTTTGATTGATAAAATAAAGTTTAAAAATAATTTAGCATAGAGAAGAATCCAATGTGAAATATCCATTTGAATATAGAAAATATAATAACATATTATCTAAGGTGGTAAGTGCACAGGACATGACTAAGGGCTCTTTAGTCTAATTGGTCACTAGTGCAAAACAACGTATAACGTCACTATGACACATTCTGTTTTTTCTCTCACTAGTGACAACATTTTATTTCGACGAACCCACCTTTTGAAGGTTAGTTTTCGTTTTCATTTTGAAGAACTTATTTGTTAAACTTGTTTTTTTGTTGAACTTTGTCTGTTGTTGTTGTTTGGTTGAACCTCTTTGTTGTTGTTGTTTGATTGAACTTGTTTGTTGTTTGTTATTGTTGTTTGTTGTTGATACTACACTACACGTTCATAGTTCATGCTTTATAAAATACCAAAAACTAAAATTTGTTGTTTTTCTGCTTTTCAGATCTTATAGAGTTGTAAAAAAAATATCACAATTAATTAAAAAAAAATGATTGGGTGCAACTTATTTTGGTACAACCTGGTGCTCAATCATAGCCTAAGCCAGTAGTAATTAATCATGATAATATTTGTATTGTGAATGAATATATGTTTGTTAAAGAATTTTGATGGTGGTGTGTCAACAGATTTGATTCCTTGTTTGGTAGGATTTGCAACAATTAGATTCAATTCAAAGTAGTTCAGTAGTAGTTCCTAATCTTTTGACATCTAAGGAGACTCGTTTTGCAGAAGAATTAAAAATAACTCTAGATTAATATGTTGATAAGAAGAAAAATTCTAATATTGAAGAGGATGATGAACCAATTACAAATAAACTTAGTCGGGATAAGAAAAAAAGTTAATACTAAAAAAATTTTAGAAATGAAAGGTCTTTTTTCGATGTGAAAGGATTCCTTAATGATATTTTTTTTAATAGAAGAGGAATTTACTCTTTTTTAAGATATATGGAGTTTAAAGTGTGAAATGATTTTTCCAAAAAATATTATGAATTTTTTCATAATATATTTCTTTATCTATATTTGCTATATAATTTTATCATAAATTTAAGTTGTTTTCATGATTTTTTTTATTTCTTAATAAAGTTTTCATGACAGTAATGTAATTTATTGAAAAATATCAATTTAAAATCATTATAAAAACAACATAATATCATTTGATTGATAAATTTTTTTAAAAATAATTTAATATAAAAGAAAAATCCAATGTGAAATATCAATTTAACCATTTAAATAAAGAAATATCTTTACCTTAAATTTCGGTCGAAACGCACCCTCTCCAACAATCGGCAACTTCGCCGTAATTCTATTTAATGTAAATTTAGATTTCATGCAATGCAACAAAATTGACACGTGTTATAATGTTCATCTAGTTATAAAAAAAAAAATCATATGGTGAGTGGTTCACTTTTTGTGCCTTAGGTTGTGTTCCTCTCAATAAACAGTTTTCTTCAAAGATTTGTACGTAAATAAGAGAAAGTATTCAAGGGTGGAAGATGGGAGATGGTTTGAAGTCATGAAAAATGTAATTATCAAATCTTTATTATTTTTTTCTGAATTTTACAATCTTTATCTATGATAACTAATAATTATAATAACAAAAAAATATTAATAATTATAACTTAATAATAATAAAATATAAAGTATTTAAAAATAATATTAATAGAAAAAATATTACAACATCTAAATAAAATATTAATAAAATTTATAATGACAAAAATAATTAATTAATAATATTATTAATTTTTTTTACAATTCAATATTTAATTAAAATAATTTTTAATCAATCACAATTTATTTTAAATTAATTACACTTATTACATTCCTCTTCACTTTCACCTTCAATTCTCTTAACATAAATAATACAAATTTATTTTCTGTTCTCTCAAAATAAGTATAATTTTAGTTCCTCACATTTGAAAAAAAACTGTTTTTTAAAGCTAGCTGTTAAAATATGAGGGATTTAAATGATTTTTCCAAAACCCTTTTAATTTTTCAAACAGTAAATTTGAGCTATTAAAACTGTACTTTTTCTTTTTAATTTAAAGAACTAAAGTAGTTTTTTTTTTCTGAATTCCCAGGGAAAATAATTAGACTCACTTTCAATTTCGGAGACTAAAGTATAATTAATTAAGCTTAAAAACACCAAGTTCACGAAATTACGGTTTTGTAAAATCAAATTTACATATGGTTTACAAATAGAAAACTAAATGTTCTAAATAAACGCACTTGCTGTTGAGCTGTTGATATACAAGTTGAGAAAATGAAGTTAATAAACACTTAAAATATAATTGAAAGCACAGAGCTTCGGCCTCAGGAAATTGTTGATTGTATTGGGATCTATATTTTCACAATCGCTTATTGAAAACGTGGTTTCTGGTAACATAAATGGATTAAAGTGGCACGTGAGAGTGATGAATGGTCAATCTTTCTGAGTCAGATGGCAAAGAAATCAGTAAACAAAATTGCAAATTGACAGGAAAGCCTGTCCTGTTCTGGGTTTCTTTCTCTTTGAATTTAGAAAAAATTGAATAAAAGCAAATACCCCTTTTGCTGCTATTGACTTGGGTTGGCTCAGTGAGCAATGTTTAGTATTAGTCAAATGGTCAAGTTTGAAACTTTTTTCTTTTTTCAATGTTTATTTTGGCATTCACCATTGACCGTAATACAACAGAACATCATTTTCCTGTAATTGTTACGTTGGATTCTATGCAATTCACGGTTGATGAAAGCGACAGCCAAAATTTTGTCTGTCTTAATTGGTGGTTAGAAAAAGAAATCTTAATTTGACCACTGCTGCATTGATTCTAAGGTTGTTCTTTATATGGCAAGTTTGAAAAACTACCCCAGATTATGCAGCTTTCCATCAATGTTTCCCTTATCCTTCACTCAGTATGAGACCATTTTGTATATATATGTACCACTTTGTTGAACCTTCAAAGCCATAGCAAAAACAGTTTCTTTGGTGTAATAGAAATTTGAAGGTATATATATATATATATGGAAAATGATAGTGATTTCCCAAAGGGAAAGCCAAAATCTCTTGCCTCAAGGAGGAACATGGAGAAGCTGCGTTTGGAATTGAGCAAAATCAATGGAGGAGTTCAGTCTTTTGCACCGGGGAAGGGAATTAATCGAAATTGGGGGGTTCCTAGATATGGTATTGGAGAAGTTCATGACCAAACAGAAGAGCATGATCCTGAGTATAACAAAGGTGACACTTAAAAGGGAGTAGTTGTGTGGTGTCTGAAAAAAGCTTACTAATGCATATCCCTTTTAAACTTTACAGGAAATGATTCAGTTTTCAATTACACTGATGATAAGGAACCAGTGACTTACATGAAATTTCCTGCTGTTGGAAGCATTGCAGAACCAGTGCCTGATCCACTTTTCAAACCGTTTGTCTGCAATGTGTCTGCTCCAAAATCCTGTGATGTCCATCGTGTTGAAGGTTTTTCTGGCAATGCCTCAGACATTTCCAATGCAAAAGGGTATATGATCCTCTTTCCCTCTGAACTTTGTAATGGCGACATGTCTGTATAAGTACAAAACTAAACAAAACACGAAAAGGTGATAGTTCAGAGTGTAGGTAGTTAAAAATTAACTGTTTTTTCTTTTCTTTATAGTCATTGCTAATCTCTTGCTCTAGAAAATGTTATTACTGTAGAAATGTAAATAAATGATCTTCTGTAAGCATAAAGATATAGTGTAGATCCTGCATTTTGTGCTGCATAAACTTAGCATGCTGTCCTCAAGATAGGTAAATATGAATTGCTGCATTTTGCAAGCATTTGAACAAAATTTTTGGTATATTTTACATCAGGTTAATGGAGTTGCAACAGAGGCATGAAGAAGAAAATGCATCGGATGAACTTTGATCGTTGTAGTCTTTGCATAGATGAGATATGGTAGAGAAGAAGATTCACGATGATGATGATGATGATATTTAGTTAGCTTTGGTTTCTAAGTTTTTGTCATAGTTTGTCTCAGGTTTTCTGGTTTAGATCAGTGTTATTTTGATGTCATTTGAAGTATACGGGTCTGTATACTTTATGCTTTCGATTTATGAATGGTTAAAATATTGGGTATTGTAGTTAATTAATGATATATCATTTTATTTTATTTTTTTTAAAATTTGGTATATGGTTGGAATTTTTCTATGTTTAATTAATATAACTTTTGTGTTCGTATTAATTATATCATAAATGGTGAAATATTTTTTTCACATTATTGTTTTGTGTAAAATACGTATTAACTTTTTTTATTTTCGAAGTAATTTTTATTTAAAGCGTTGTCAAGTGTTTATCATCATAAAGCATGGGAAAATGGAAACGGAGACGATGATAAATATACGATATAAAAATACTTACATTTGTGCTTTAATAAGTTTCAATTGTTGTTTATTATGCTTGAGATTTTTAGACTATTTAAAATAGAAAAGTTTACTTTGAAACTAAAGACAATCTAGCACATATAATAGTATAAACAACCTAGAATTTAGCATTATTTGATATTGATTAATGTTCTAAATGGTAAATTCATGTTTTAAAGAAGGTTAAATTTTAAGTACTCAAGTTTTGGGTGTTGGTGAAATGTTTTATATTTTGTAAGGGTTAAATTTGTTTAGTCTCTCAATTATCATACTTTTTGGATTTAGTCCATTTTTCAAATTTTGGTTCATTTTGATCTTTGTCCTTAAGGAAGTTGTAATATTTCGTCCTCCAAAAGCAACGCCGTTAAAATTAGGATGAGCTGGCTAAATATTTCCTTACTTAGGTAAATTGGGTTTTTTTTTTATGCAAAGCAAAATTAGGATTCCTTAGTTACTTTTATCTTTAAGCTAAATCCAAAATCGCGATTAGGGTTCCTTAGTTAATTTTCTCTTCGATCAAATTCTGGTAGTGCTTGGTGTGGCTGCAGTGGTTGATGTGAAAGAACAGCGATTGCGAGGACGGCAATTTTTTGCTTTTGATTTTCGCTTACAATTGGTGTTATTTGGACATGAATTGTTCATGTTACAATGTAGGTTTAGAAATGATTTTCGATGTTTCTTTGCATCACAATGGAAAGTTCGTTAACAATAATGGAATACAATATGTTAGAGAACCCTGAAGATTATGTTGATCCATATTACAAGAAGCATGCTTATGAAACTTGTTATGGCCCTTAAATTATTCCAATCAATGGACAACAATTGTGGCCTACATCTGATTGTGCACCACTACTACCACCAATTTATAAAACACCTCTTGGGAGGCCTAAAAATCTAAGAAGAAGGGAAGTTGATGAATATGTTAGTCATTAAAAGTTGTCAAAGAAAAATATTGGTATGAAGTGTAACAGCTGTAATCAATATGAATATAATGTTAGAAGTTGTACAAAGGGAAAGAAAACCAAGGTAATTCTTAATATTATGTTATTTACAATTTCAGTTATTTACACTATGTGAATTCTAACTACCTTACTTGTTTGACAGACCACAAGGGCAAGTGCGAGTGAAAGAGGATCTGGAACAACACAACCTGGAAGAACATCAAGAAGACAAAGTTCCATATATAGGAGGATCTACATCAATATCATAAGGTGGAAGAACATCAAGAAGGGGAACTTCGACAGAAGGAGGACCTGCATCAACATCACAAGCTGGAACAACATCCACTAGGGCAACTAGGCGTGAAAGGGGAAGAAGAACATCCACAAGAATACTGGCTGCACAAGTTGTAGGGTCTCAAGCTAGTAGCAATTGAACTTTTAGTGTAGGCATGTGATATTTTTAATGTTTTTATGTACTGAATGTGACCCCCTTAGGGAACAACTTAGTAGTGCGTACAATATTTTTTGACCTCTTTTTTGTCATGTAGTAGTAGCACATGTAATGTTCAGTAAACTGTTAAGGGACCACTTGAACGTTGTAACTCAATGACTTCTCGTATTTAATGCTAAGGGACCACTTTTGATTTGTTCTCAATTTCTGATTGTTGTCGTGGAGTGAAATTAACTGTTCAGAGTCCATTTCATTCATTGTTCATAAAATTGGTTGTTGGACTTGCTTACACTAGTACAAAAATCGCATACAACGTCGAATATTTTAGGCTTTTAACGACGAATTCGCGAACGACGTCATATCAAGAGACGTTAAATTAACGTCGAATTTTGTTAATATACGACGTTATCTTAAAGTCGAATTTTGTTAATATTCAACGTTAATCAATGTTTTTTGTTTTTTTAATTAATTTTGATCCTTTTTTACAATTTTATGAGACCTGAAAAGCAAAAAAAAAAAACAACAAATTTCAGTGTTTGGTATTTTATAAAGCATGAACTATGAACGTGTATTGTAGTATCAACAACAAACAATAATAACCAACAACAAACAAGTTCAATCAAACAACAGCAAACAAGTTCAACCAAACAACAACAAACAAGTTCAACAAAAAAAACAACAAACAAGTTCAACACATAAGTTCTTCAAAATGAAAACGAAAACTAACCTTCAAAAGGTGGGTTCATTGGAATAAAGTTTCGTTAGCGTCAGTAGTGAGAGAGAAAGCAGAATGCGCCTATGAAGGAGAAGAGCACGAAAGTAATCGATTAAAACAAACAAAAATCATACATAAAGTAGTTAATTAACATGCATTTGTATCAAATGAAAGAAAGATTACATGTGATGCTCGTCAAACTTCATTCGAGAAAAGTTTGAGAAGAGAAGAGGGTATCGCGCGCTAAGATAAAGTGAATGAATTTTCAATCTCCTGCTCTAATTTTTATTGAATTCACTAACCTTTTGGCATCAAATTTAAAGGGCATTCGACGTTTTATATCCTTTTACGTCGAATCACAATTCTAAACGACGTTTAATAATTGCATTTATTTACAAAAATGTCACTGCTCATTTTTAACGTTGGCTATTCAGTGGTTAGACGTTGAACGCGTGACATTATACGTTGTTTTTGTACTAGTGTTATTTTGAAGGCATAAGGGAGTTGATATGTCAGAAATTAAGATATTGTGAATCTGACTTCAATTGTTGTGCAAACCAGTCTACTTTCATGAATTAAACTTGGTTGTGTTCTCACTATGTTGGTTTTCAGCTTTCAATCACTTAACTAGTACTTTGCCTTGCTTTTCAGCTTCAGTTCAGTCTCTCACTATGTTAAATTTGTATAATAATTCTATTGTTGGGGTATTGCCTGCGTGTATTGCTTCCTTGCAAGCTTTGACTCATTTGAACGTGTTAGGGAACCATTTGAAGTGTACAATATATCCTAGGCTTGTGTTTTCAGATAAACTTCTTGTTTTTGACTTGAACCTTTCAGGGAATAATATTTATTCTACCAGTAACCTATAACTGCGAAAACATTACTCAAATAAGCCTATATGCCAAGAAGTCGTTGTCTTGGTCTAGTCTCCCTGATATCTAATGAAAATATTTTTGCCATATGCCATTCTTATTTAATACTCATTGTAGTTCATTTTAACTCGAACATGTTCTTTCTTCCACCATTACTTTTAGGAGCAGTAGGAATGTTTATTGTAAGACCCTTGTAAACTCAAAATTTTACCAAGTTGTAAAAATTTCAAGTTGTAGTGTAAAATAGAATGCTGTCAAAATTTGACATAGTTTACTATTTTATGTATAACTTTTTATACAATTAATATTTTGGGTTGATTCTTTTTCCATTGGAAAGTAGACTCAAAGAGCTTCGATTCGAGTACTCATACGCCTAATTCCGACTTCGGGAAGGGGTTCAACCGATCTGTCAAAGTTGTGACAGATGTGCTGTTTGAGTTTTTCTTTGCTGGAACAATCGATTAACAGCTGTAGTTAATCGATTGTTACAGAGAAAATTTCGTGTTTTAACCTCTGGACTCGTGTTAATCGATTAGCACTTGAGTTAATCGATTAGCTACGTCAGTTATGGAAACATAACAGCCTGGAACACGTTTTTTTTTAGCGTGCAAGGTTGGGGAATCTTCCCACAAACCATTCTTTCCGGATTTTGGGCTGGAAAATGGATTAGGATGGCCAGATGTTGGTCTTTTATTGCTAAATTACAATATCTTGGGTCCTAGCTTATCTTGGAGCCATTTCTTTAAATCCAAATCAGATTTGGAAATTTGGGGAGAGTGGAGAGCTTTTTGGTGTGAGGAGAACGAAACTCTAAGTGTGCAGAGGTGTTGGAGCTTGCTTGGTCTACCAAGGAAAGGAGGAGTTACTCTCTTGGAAGAAGAAGTTAAGATCTTCAAGAGGTAAGGGGAGCTAACTTATCTCTTCTGTGATTATGTGTGTGCAGAATTTACTTGATGAATATGTGGTTTCTTATGGGTAAATGTTGAGTATTAAGAATTTGAGAATGAGAAATTGGGATTATCGTATACATAGGCATGCCATGATTTTAATTGGTTGACTTGAAGGGATCCTCGTGTTACAACTTTGATCTATGAATCTTGATTAAGTTATATGATGAAATATTGGTGGAAATTGATGGATCTATGTTGAATTGATGGTGGGATTTTATTCTTTTATGTTGGTATATGTGGATGGAAAGTTTTGAACCAATTTGGTCATGAAATGGGGTTGTATATAATAGAAGTTTATCTCACTGTATTTTGATTTGCGAAAATGGATTGAAGATTGATGAAGGTGAGAGTTATATAAGTTGTTTTCAGATTTGGATGTGGCACATTTTGGGATTTTGAGTGGTGGAAGCTACTCCTTTCCTTTGTTTTCTTGAATTTAGAAAGTGGTATGTGCAAACTGTTTTGGGATAAGTTGCAGTACGTTATTGATCTGTTTTGGTGTTTAAAAATCTTGGAGGAAAGATCATTGTTGGGTGCTGAATGTTGGGTTGCAAGTTGTTAGAAAATTATGCAGGGATATGTGGTTGTTGGATAGTTAAAAGAGTTGATTTTTGCATGAGAAATTGGATAGGATGATGTTATGATGTTTCTGGTTGATTGTGGAGTGGTAATAGACTCCAAATATGTTTGAAAACATGTTAGAAGTGTTGAATATGTACTGGAAATCAAATCTGGAAAATTCTGGGTGAAAAACCAGAATCTGGTTGCCGTCTGGACTTGTTTCTGGGTAAATTACGAACTGCTAATCGATTAACATGCAGTGTTAATCGATTAACACGCACCTGCACTTGCAGAATTTGTTTTTGATAGTTTTGGGGGTTCCGGACGTCCGTTTTGGACGTTCTCTAGGTCGTTTTGGGGGTTCTTGACCCTTCCGGAGCTGTTGGTGATGGTTTCAAAGCTGTTTGAGTTACTTAAATATGGGTATAAAAAGGATATAAAGAAAAAGTGTTATATATAAACTATTTTGAACTGTTTGATGCATTTGTTGAATGTAGAAATGTTGTGTGATCCATATGAAATTGTAAAAGGATATGAGGATGAGGTTTTCATGGTTAAGTCTTGTTGAAACCATGGTTGGATATGAATTGATTATGAATTTCATGATGTATGAGATGATTATTGGATGACAATAAAAATGTTGGATCTGTGATGGATTTAAGTTTATTGATTTTTGGAGGATTGATTATCATGAATATGAGAAGAGTCATGGTTGAGAGTGAAAGGATTCATAGTGTTGGCCTGAAATACATGTGCTGAAAAGTTTAAGGTTAGGTTGTTTAATCTCGATTTTGTGATGTAAAGTGTTTGAAAAATGTAGTTTTTGATGAAAGTAGGTTTTGGAATCATATTATGTGTGGTTATGATGGAAAATCTTGGTTTTATACCACTGTAAGAAAGGGATTGCGAAAAATAGGAAGTATTGGGGTCTTGTATGCTGTCTGGACCTGTTCTGGGTAAATTACGAACTGCTAATCGATTAACATGCAGTGTTAATCGATTAACACGCACCTGCACTTTGCAGAATTTGTTTTTGATAGTTTTGGGGGTTCCGGACGTCCGTTTTGGACGTTCTCTAGGTCGTTTTGGGGGTTCTTGACCCTTCCGGAACTGTTGGTGATGGTTTCAAAGCTGTTTGAGTTACCTAAATATGAGTATTAAAAGGATATAAAGAAAATGTGTTATGTGTACACTGTTTTGAATTGTTTGATATATCTATTTGATATGGGAATGTTGGGTGATCTGTTTGAGATTGCAAATTGATATGAGAATGGTGTTTGGATGGTTAAGTACTGTTGAAATCATAGTTGTATATGATTTGATTATGAGTTTCATGTTAAATGAAGAATTGAGGTTATTAATGATATGGTATTGTGATAGTCTCACTTATGCATTTGAATATATTGAATATATGCTAAGTTCATGGTTGGCGAATATGTGATGATGATATGATATGGGCGTTATGGTATGGTTGGATTGGTATTGTAAGGATTATTGTATATGGGTATTTTGGTCAGATGATGTTATTAAACGAGTGGTGGATAGTAAGCGTTGTGCGTGTTGTCCCGGGGAATCTCTTTAGGTGAGTGATGGGGGGTATACTTGCACTTGTCCGGGGAAGCTCTTGTTCAGAGTGATGGAGGGTGACATTGTGTACTTGCCCGGGGAATCTCCCTATAGAGTGATGGGAAGCAGCACTACACATTGGGGTAATGTGTAACCGCCCGGGGAATCTCTTACATTTATGTAAGAGTGATGGGGGTGACGTGGGGTACTAGTCCGGTGAAGCTCGAGATAATTAAATTGGCGTTGTGCTTGCGGGCCCGGGGAATCTCTTTAGGCGAGTGATGAGGGGTATACTTGCACTTGTCCGGGGAAGCTCTTAATTAGAGTGATGGAGGGTGACTGGTGTACTTGCTCGGGGAATCTCCCTATAGAGTGATGGGAAGCAGCACTACACATTAGGGTAATGTGTAACGGCCCGGGGAAGCTCTGAAAAGAGTGATGGGAGTGACGCTAGTACATATTTGTGTATGTATTTTGATTGATCTGTAATATTGGTGGATGTAGTCTGATTTATTTTGTAATACATGTTGGTGTATGCATTCTAATTTGATATTTTGATACATATTGGGATATGCATATGGTTGAAGCATAATTCGTACTCGGGTATATAGTTCGATCTGGTTAAGGTGTGGATGATAGCATGTTATTATGAGTATGTTATGATGTATAAGAATTGTATTTTGTTAGCTCACCCTTGCTTGTTTGTGCATGTGAATGCGATGATCGTATAATGTGTGATGTTATACGGGAGCAGATGTTATTGCAGATGTGATGGCTGATGTTTCTGAACATGCATAAAGGATGAAAGAGAGATGGGATATATGACTGGGAATGTATTTGTTTATATTCGATCCTGACTATTTAAACGTTTTATTTTCGGAATAATCGGTTTGTAATAAATATCGTACTATATTTTTCCGTTGAGGTTGAATATTAAAATTTGAATTTTTACTTATGTGTTTTACGAAAAAAAAAAAAAAAAAAAAAAATTTAGTCGACGTAACACCAAATTTCGGGGTGTTACATTTATAATCTGAACTTTTTAACTAAATGTTAGGATTTCGTATATCAAAAAATAACAATGAACTGATTATGTCCTTCAATGATATTTGGTATGAGATTTGGTCATTACTAAAGCATCAACTTATATCATAAACACATGATAAAGATCATTTTGCTGCCAGAGAATCAATTTATCTATGAATTTTTTACCACTTTGTCTTTGGTATGTGATATCAGAAAAGAGGAAAACAAACTTAACTTCAAATTAAGTTGCTATATCATATAGCTACTACCACTGTCTACTTACAAAGTAATAATTTTCTCAGTTTGGTATGAGATAGTACCCGAAAGAATTTGAAAACTGAGTTTAATCCCTCTTTCAATTCTTTATCAACTTTCCTTCATTTGAAACCCATCAAACTAAACCAACTTAAGTATCTCTATGTGGCTTATTTATTAGTCAAATTAAACCACAAATGAATTCCATATGAACTTGTAAAATTCTTCAAACTGTTTGATTTAAAATGACAACAATCATGTTCATACAAATGCACATAATTCCTTATCAAGGCATAATTAAACACTTAAAAGTTCTCCTACAACACAAAATTAAACACTTAAAAGTTCTCCTACAACACAAAATTATAATATTAATTACAATTTATCTTCAACAAAAACATAATTATTAATGCCCATGACAAAACAAACAACAACAACATAATTTTCCCATATTTTCTCTCTTGCTCTAATTTCCTCTTCAACTTCTTGTTCTTCTTCCTTATATCCAATACAACATTTTCCTTTTCCAAACAAACTTCAACTTCTTCAACATTTTCCTTCTCTAAACAAACTTCAACTTCTTCAGTCTTTCTTTGCAAGGTTGCTTCAATTTCAGATTCTCCTTCATCAACACATTCAAAGTAATTACAATTTGAATTACTCTGCAAAAATATCACAAACCATTAATAAAAACTTCATCACCATAAGTAAAGTATTTTCTCACTTACTGTTCAATTGCTACATCTCAAAAATAGTCTTCCTTTATTCTTCAACGTAATTGCCTTCAACAACAACAATCTTTGCCCACAACCCCAGATTCCTGAACCAATGGTCCTTCGCGTGCAACCAAATCCTCCACTGTCAGCTTTCATTTCACTAGTGCAGAATTGGCTTTTAACGTCCCCCCATAGACGTCCGTCCACAAAAGCCCCAACGTATATAATTGACTGGTGGCATATTCGTAAATAAGTAAAACTCGAGACGTCCGTCCTTGGTCGAGCCGGACGTTTATAATATTATAGACGTCCGTGGGAGTGGGACGGACGTCTACTAGGCTCCCATGTCAACCCTTAGAACGTCCGTCCGGGGGCAAGATGGACGTTTATAATATTATGAACGTCCGTCTGGGGGGGACGAACGTCTAGTAGGCTGAACAAGTGAACGTTTCAGTCCCTTGGTCAGCCCTTAGAACGTCCGTCCTGAGTCAAGACGGATGTTTATAATATTATTAACGTCCGTCTTGGGGGGACGGACGTCTACTAGGCTGAACAAGTGAACATTTCAGTCCCCATGGTCAGCCGTTAGAACGTCCGTCCTGGGGCGAGACGGACGTTTATAATAATATAGACGTCCGTCCTGGGAGGGCGCAGATGTTCACAAGGCTGCACACTGAACGTTTCAACTCCCCATGTGTCAGCCACTTGAACGTCCGTCCTGGGAGGGCGCGGACGTTTATAATATTATAGACGTCCGTCCTCCCAGGACGGACGTTCACTAGGCTGAACACTGAACGTTTCAACTGCCAATGTGTTAGCCACTTGAACGTCCGTCCTGGGAGGGTGCGGACATTTATAATATTATAGACGTCCGTCCTGGAAGGGCGCGGACGTTCACTAGGCTGAACACTGAACGTTTCAACTCCCTATGTGTCAGCCACTTGAACGTCCGTCTTGGGAGGGCGCGGACGTTTATAATATTATAGACGTCCGTCCTCTCAGGACGGACGTTCACTAGGCTGAACACTGAACGTTTCAACTCCCCATGTGTCAGCCACTTGAACGTCCGTCCTGGGGGGGCGCAGACGTTTATAATATTATAGACGTCCGTCTTGGGAGGGCGCGGACGTTCACTAGGCTGAACACTGAACGTTTCAACTGCCAATGTGTTAGCCACTTGAACGTCCGTCCTGGGAGGGCGCGGACGTTTATAATATTATAGACGTCCGTCCTGGGAGTGGGCAGACGTCTATAACAGTATTAATATTGTAAACGCGAACCCGCGAGCAGTTACGCTCGTCTTCTCCCCGCGAACGCTGTCTGCTCCATTGATTTTCCAGGTGCGTTTTCTCTTTTTTGGACCGTTTAAATTAACTTTCAATCCGATTACATTGCTCTGTGATGAAATACCTTTGATTTGAACCGATTAAAAATCGTTTTCGGTACTTTTTTTGCAGTCTCTTGCGTGTTCTTGGGCGGATTCTTTGACTGTTTTTGGGCTACGTTTTATGTCGTTCCCTCCTCGATTTCCCTCCCTTTGACTGTTTCTGGGCTACATTCTTAGGCCGTTCTGGCAGTGCACAAACGGACGTCCAACCCCCCAGCCCCTACCACTAACAATACAGCCAAGTAGACGCCAAGGGTCCAGGTGCCGGACGTCTATATAGACGTCCGGCCTGACACAACGGACGTCTATATAAACGTCCGGCCTGACATAGCGGTCGTTTATATAGACGTCCGGCCTGACACAGCGGACGTTTGTATAAACGTCCGGCCTGGCACAACGGACGTCTACATAGACGTCACCCGCATAGACGTTCGTTGGAGGTCGGACGTCAAAAGGCCCACAGAACGGACGTCTATAGCCCGTTCTGCACTAGTGTTTCACTACAACAATGATTTCGAAAATAAATAATCTAAATAAACTTAGTTCCCTCTATTCCTATCAAAACCCTATATCCCCAATCCATTGTCTTTGCCCAACTACATATAGAGCACATTTCTAATCCACATATCATATTGAGCGAGACATCCAACCATTTTTATCCCCTCGTAAGAGGAAGGGCGATACTAGAATCTTTGTCTTTACTCAAGACTCGCATATCTATTGTATCACAATACGAAGAGCCCCAACATTAATTTCCAACAAGAATACAAGAAAATAAAAAGATCTATGTTCACTAAATCACACCACCAAGCCATGCATTTTACACGATAGTAGACCACAATAGCAAACGAAAGAAATAATCAAAATATAACAATTAACTATACACATGCAAAAATATCAGTTTTACTAAAGTACACCCCCGAAATTACTAAGTTCACACACCCAGTTTGTCAACGCACCCCCCACTAGTTTATTAAGTTCACCCACCCACCACTGTTGCACCCCTACTGAGTTACTAAGTTCACACTACCACTTAATTGCTAGCACACCCCCGCTAGTTTACTAAGTTCACACCCCACTTACTAGTGCACCTCACTTAAAGACCAAGTCCAAATCCATCATACACTGAAGTGGACCCCACATGAGACCACTAATTTTCCACCAAAACACTTCTAACCTAAAAAGCTTACGTAAATTACAAAAGCCATGCATGAAATCACTAACTCTTTCTAACTTACCATGCAAAAACACATGCACACCTCTCTCCTATTCACAATGATTTACAAAAACTCTCCATTCTTCCCCACTCTCACTTTCACTTTCTCTTTTTCCACCCAAGGTGGGCCCCACACGGGTCCACTCTAAAACACACATACTCTTACTTTCTCACCATTTTTCTTAGCATTTCACGTAGAACAACCCCAATGGTTTCTCCTCACAAGCAACACTAAAATTTACATGCACCCACCTATTTCCTATTCTCCAAAACCATGTACCCACACTTTAGCACACCAAAGGCAAATTTAGAAAGATTTCTCTCACCACTGCAACATCTCAACTTTACGGACTACAACCCATCTTCTTTCCCTTCTCATTTTCTCACCATATTCACTTAACCATGCACCTATTTTCTCATCAATGGGTACAACCTCAAAGCACCACCACTAACTCTCTTCCTCTAAGGTTCAACACTCCCATGCAAACCCACCTACCATGCAAAAGCCATTTGGTTCCGTTTTTTCTAACTTCAACCCCACATTCAAGTACCTCAACTTAACTCCCATGCAGCACAAAGTCCCCACTCCCCTCTCTTATATTTCTAAAAGCCAACACCAACACCTATCCTCTCCTTCTTCTCATTTTCATGTAAAAACACCATACCCACAACTCACATGAACCCACTTTCAACTCAAACAACCCCTACAACTCAAACTATAACAATCCCTAAAATAAATAGGAAAAGTTCTCTCATTCCTAACCACATTCACCCATTCTCTTCCAAAAAAAAACCCCAAAACGAAACACATTCATCTCCCTCACTCACTTGTTTTCAAAGGAAACCCAACACCCCAAACTCACCCAAAGTTTCTTCACTCACGTTTCCTTCAAAACCATCATTTTCAAGCCTATGAAAAGGTTCCAAAACACAAGTTTATACATATAAAACATAGAAAACGAAAATAACATACGACCAACCCAAGAACTCAAGCATATGAAGCAACCAAACATGAAGTACACTCATCAACACAACTATGCCAACATAGATTCACCAAGACAACATTAAAACATGAAACTACCTTTAAACCATCACAAAAATGAATGATATTAAGGATACTTCCCTTACAAACATATACTCATTCCCATTATTCACAAAATCGCAACCAAACATAACAAACTAAGTCAACTTCCCTTACCTGTATTTCAAATAAATTATTCAAGATCCTAAGGTGTCTAGCAAGAAGGATTTTCCCTTGCAATAGCATCTCTCTTCCACCAACCTCAACTCCTCCTCTCACCCTCCCTTTTATTTTTATTTATATTTCTCATATACCCATGAACAAGTTTAGAACCCATGTGCCTAAAGAAAAGAGTTTTGGAATTTTAGAAAATGTTCTTAGACCAGTACCATGAACTCTACGTGAAGGTGTGCCCCTTCCCATGTTTTTTTTTTTATAAAAGTGAAACAAGCAAATGAGATGCAAGTTCCTCTTCCTTACTAATGTATTGACTTTACAAAGATGCATAGAAAAAATAACTCATGCAAGAAACACTAACGTAAAAGTACTTCTCTCCTTTGAGTGATTCTCCCTGCACCTCACCGACTTCGTCCTGCACCTCCAAAATATATTTTAATTCCAAGTATAGCCTTTCAACAGTCAAAATATTTTGGATTTTTAAAAAGTTTGACTAAAAGTTTAACTCTTCCTGACGCATTTCAAACTCAAACCCTACACCCCCTTTCCAAATCTCTCCTCCCTCTTTTTCTCTCTGTCCTCCTCCTCTGCCATTCTTCTCTCCCTCGTATCCTCTACCACCACCACTGTATTTTGTCTCCGCCCTCCCTCCTGTGCAAGCGTTCGTCCTTCGTGCCAAGATTCTGCGTTCGTCCTTGCCACGCTTTGCGTTCGTCCTGTCGTGGCCTCACAGATCTGAGGTGTTTCTGGCGTCTTAGTACCATTGCATTGCATCTGCTTTGTTTTATTTGCTGTCATAATCTAGTGCTTGGGTGTTCCCTTCGTGCATCCGAGTTTCGGTTTTTGTTCGTTCGCTGGAGAGCTTAAACGCTTTGGAGTTGCGGTCAGAGACGTCCGCAGTTGGAAGTGCGGAAACATAGAACCGCATTTCGATCTGCGGAAAGCAAAGAGAAACCGCATTTCGATCTGCGAAAAGCACAAACCGCAGTTCGATATGCGAAAAGCACAAAGATACCACCGCATTTCGATCTGCGGAAGCGACAGACTAACCGCACATGGAAGTGCGTTAGTTGTTTGCCGGATTTCAAATGGCGTGCAGTTTTTTAAACTTAAGGTTTTTTAATTTTTTTATTAGGTTAGTATATATTTATTTTATTAGGTTTTATTTTTATTAGGTTAGTATAATAAATTTAATTTTTTATGTTAGTTGTTAAATAAACTGTTTTGTTTTAATATATTTTGAATTATTTTATTAGTTTGTTAAATTTTGTTGAATTTATTATTTTTCAACATATTATTATTTTCGTAATATATTATTTATTATGTATTTAATTTTATTTAAGTTTTTTAAATTTTTATGAAATTGAAATAATTATTAAATTGTTTATTAAATTAAATAATAATTATTATCTGTAAATTTTGTTAAATATTATTTTGGATTTATTTGTAATTATTTAATTATTATATATGTAATTTTTTTGAATTTTGTAGCATAACATATAAGAAACGCAATTCAAAGTGCGACAGAAATAAATAAAACGCACTTCGAAATGTGGTTAGAAAACATTAATTATGAAACGCACTTCGAAGTGCGGTTAGAAAACATTAATTAATTAAGTTTTGACTTTTTGTTAAATGAAGGGTAAAGAAGTAAAATTGGGGGTGCAGGATGAAGGCAGTGAGGTGTAGGAAGAATCACTCCTCTCCTTTTCCTCTTCGATTTCTCACACAACATCTTTCTCTCTCCGTAATAAATGCAATGTCCAACATTTCTTCCCACTAAGTTTCAAATTTAATCAACATTACTCTTTCATCGTAAAGTGATTCTTCCTACACCTCACTGCTTTCATCCTGCACCCCCAATTTTACTTCTTTACCCTTTATTAACAAAAAGTAAAAAATTAATACCGCACTTCGAAGTGCGTTTTAATTAATTTTTTCCTAACCGCACTTCGAAGTGCGTTTCCTATTTTAATTAATTGTTTCTTTCCTAACCACACTTCGAAGTGTGTTTCCTATCTATTTAATTGTTAATTGTTTCTTTCCTAACCGCACTTCGAAGTGCGTTTCCTATCTATTTAATTGTTTCCTAACCGCACTTCGAAGTGTGTTTCCTATTTTAATTAATTGTTTTCTAACCGCACTTCGAAGTGCGTTTTAATTAATTGTTGCACTTTAAATTCAAAATAATATTTAACATTACATATAATAATTATTATTTAATTCAATAAACAATTTAATAATTATTTCAATTTCATAAAAAATTAAAAAACTTAAATAAAATTAAATACATAATAAATAATATATTAAGAAAATAATAATATGTTGAAAAATAACAAATTCAACAAAATTTAACAAACAAATAAAATAATTCAAAATATATTAAAACAAAACATTTTATTTAACAACTAACATAAAAAATTAAATTTATTATACTAACCTAATAAAAATAAAACCTAATAAAATAAATATATACTAACCTAATAAAAAAATTAAAAAACTAAACCCTAAAAATCTAACGCACTTCAAAGTGCGGTTTGTCTCAGCCGCAGATCGAAATGCGGTGGAATCTCCGTGCTTTACGCATTTTGAACTGCGCTGGTGGGTTTGTGCTTTCCGCAGATCGAACTGCGGTTTCTCTGTGAAGGGTATCATTGAAATTAAAATATGTTTTGGAGGTGCAGGAGGAAGTTGCCGCAGTTCAAAATGAGGTTTCTCTGTGAAGGGTATCATTGGAATTAAAATATGTTTTGGAGGTGCAGGAGGAAGACCGTGAGGTGCAGGGAGAATCACTCTTCATCGTAATGCTCTAATTCATCACTCTCTCTCTCATACAACTAATGCATGTTTGCTCTTTCTTTCCCCTAAGTGGGTCCCACATGAAAATTATTATTATTTACCTTATTAAATTATTTTTTCTGGATGTTACATTTTTCCAACTTCAAACCAAGAAGCAAAAACACCATGCAAAACTTTGTAAACTTTCACAAAAAGTATATAACTCTTGTTAAATTGGATTTTGGTGACAAAAAATAGAACAAAGTTTGGTCCCCACTAATATAGCATATGAATGACCATAATATATATATTAGGACTCGGTATAATTAAGTTTTAAAATGTAAAGTTAATTCTTATTACTATTTATTAACTAACTACTAACTACTAATGCAATGTGGGAAAAAGAAATAAACCAAAGAAATTAAAAAGAAAAAAAAAACATTACCTACAAACTGTTTAAAAGAAAGAAAGAAATATAAAATGAAATAAAATAAAAAAGCAAGAAATTAACATTCTAAACTACCTAAAACAAAAACAACAACATGACATAATCTAATATGAAAATTAAGTGCAAAAGAAAGGAAAACTACTGAACATTGCTACGGCCTAATAACAAAACCTAAAAATTATAAATGCTATATCTAAATTTAGATGCCTATTCTAGAAATGTAAATGTAAATGCAAACACTAGATTATCATGTACAAAACCAAATGGAAAGAGATGTAAAATCACAATCTAAACTAAGACTATTCTAACATCAATAAAGAAGCAAACTAAAGATATTAGGCTAAAGCAAAGATTAGAGGCAAATCTGCAATAGATTGAAAGAAAGAGTCTCAATTACTCTTCAGAAAGATATTTTGAGAAAGTTAAGCCCTTTCTGGGTCATTTTAGTTCATATTTCAGAACTTGAAATGGAAATTCTCACTCAATTATTCAACCAATGCACACTTTCACAAGAACCGAAAATACAAGATTGAAATTGTACTTAGTCTAACAATTATGAAGCTTAACATATCTCAAGAAGACCTCTTTAAAATGTAGGCCCACTTTGGGGTCCTATTACATCTAAAACAGATGTAGAAATTTGTATGTTTTCCTTCACAATTCTCAAATAGAATCCAATTACAAAATTTAAAATCACATATAGTAGAAACAAAAAAAAAGGATAGAAACATAAATCTGAATGAATTTTTATGCATTGGACTCATCTCTGACTCGAGAAGACATCTCGAAAAAGTATGCTCAGTGTGAAGTCTTTTAATTCCCAAAGGAATCATAGAAATATAGTTATAGAGTCCAAATCAATTTCTTAAAACAAAACAAGAGACACAATCTCATAATCAAACAAGAATACGAAAACTTTTAAAAAAGAATCAAAACAACATAATCATCAAACACTCAACACAGAGAATCATCAATGTAGAAGAAATCTTTATTAATGAAAAACGAATGTTAATAGAGGATGTATCGAACGCGACGCGAACATGATCATAACGCACAAGAAACTCAAATCTACTCTATGGAAAATGTAAACCCTAAGCTCTCTATTCTACTCTAATCGTAAAAAATGTAAAAGTTGTGTGTGTCTCAAAGTATATACATGGCAGAAGCAAACCCCTTTATATAGGGTTGAAAAAAAAACAAAGAAAATGAAAGAGGGAAAAGGGAAGAAGAAACTTACTCGTGACACTTTAATCTTGTCTTCATCGGACGATCCTCTTTTCTTTTCTCTTCAAGCCCTCTGATCACCCTCTTCATCTTTACTGGTCAGCTCCGGTCAGGGTTCGGTAAGGGTCACGAGCTTACTTCGCTATCTCTCGCTCTCTTCTCCTCACTTGCAAAAGCCCTAGCTTCAAGGGTGTTCTGTTTTTTTACTCTTACGCTCTCGCCAACTTAGCTCAAAGGAATTCTTCTGCCCCAAATGAATGTCTCGAGCTATGACCCCCAAAGGCAACAGAAAATTCAACACCAAAATGACATCGTCCCACTTAAGCTGCAGGCTCAAATCCATTTTTGGTCAAACTAGCCCAATGGCCCAAAATAGTGCAGCCTATAAATATATTGTAGAAGGTTTAATGTTTCGGTAGGACCCTATTTTCTTCCAGAATCTCAAATAGGTCCCTTACTTGTTCGATGTCTCAATTGGATCCTTATTTTTGTAAAATTGAAACAAATAGAGGTCTTTCGTCAAATTGGACAAACGACGTTTAAGATTGTGTTACGTGGCATGCTGAGGGTATTATTTAATCTGATGTGTCATTAAAAACGTGTGTGAAGTGTATTTTGTATTAAAAATTGGAGTGCAAGAGAAATCAAATTTAATTAAGGGCAAACTGGGAAAAACAAATTAAATTAAATGCAACCCTTGCTTTGCAATTGATATCAGATTGGGGAAAATTCGGAGAAAAAGAAGTGCCAATTCAGAATTTTGGGTTGACAATGAGCCACCGTCCCTCAGAGTTGTGGCAGCAGCCACCTTCAGCTGCTTCATTCGGTGAAGTATTTTTTTCCCTTCCTCACCTTCCATCACCATCTTCACAACCTCGCAATTTCTCCTCTTTTCGCCAACCCATTCTCACCAATCGCCACTTTCACTACCACTTTCATGCCTTTATTGACCACAAATCCCTGTGGCAAGAAATCAAAAGGGTGGACAATAGTATCCTCTTTGGGGGACTTCACCACACACACAAACATTTTCTCACTCATCTCTAACCCCAAAGCAACACTAGTGCAGAATTGGCTTTTAACGTCCCCCCATAGACGTCCGTCCACAAAAGCCTCAACGTAAATAATTGACCGGTGGCATATTCGTAAATAAGTGAAACTCTAGACGCTCGTTGTGAGGGGAGACAGATGTCTATAATATTATAGACGTCCGTGCAAGGGGCACGAATGTCTAAGAGGCTGAACAAATGAACGCTTCAACTCCCCTGTCAGCCCAATAAATGTCCGTTGGGGAGGGGGACGGACGTCTATAATATTATAGACGTCCGGCCCCCCATATCGGACGTTTAGGGTGCTGCCAGGGTGGTTGAAGAATTAATTGTCTTCAGCCCCACATGTGCCAGTTTATATCACATTCTTTGATTGCTTAGCTCACTCATACATTTATTTATTTTTGTTTGTGTTTGTCACGATGATCGTATAACGTGTGTGTTATGCGAGATCAGATAGGAATGCAGATGCTTCTAGAGTAGTGTAATTGACGAGAGAGAGAATCTGCGATGGGAGTTTCATTAAAGTTTATTTACTTATGCGAAAAGAATTAAGAATTTGTTTTAAACTCTTTAGGTTTATGTTTGGATTTGGTTAAGTATTATTTCAAGTTGTAATAACTTTGTTTCTTTATAAAAAAATTAATTATGCTGCGAAAAAATTGTAGTGATTGATGCACTTAAGTGACTCCCAGAACTGGAACATTACAGAAACATGAGTGTACCGTGAGAGAAAAATAGTGTTTCTGTTGAAGGTTCGTGAGAGCTCATTAGTGTTGTAGAAGGATGTTTTCTGATCAAGGAAGTTGTGGAAACCAAGGTTAGGGGAGCAATCCTTTTGTTTGTATATGTTAATTACATAAATTGTGTTGGTTGCATCATTCCATGCTTTTATATTTCAAATATGAACTATCTTTATTATTCAGGTGCTTTTCCTTTCATTTTTACTGTCGTGTTCACGTTGTGTTGGGCTGTGGAGTTTATGGTGTGAAAGTAATTTGTGATTTTGTGATGGTCATTGTGTTAGGTGTTGGTCGTCGTTATGTTTTATTTTGGTTCATGATTGGTTTTGGTATTTATGCATTGTTGGACAATGAATGAGTAATTGCAGGGGTTCTTTTACGTTTTTGAAATTAAACTAGTCAATTCTTAGTTTTTGAAAATTTTCTTAGGATCAAGATGACACGAGAATGTGATATGTGAGAATAAATTTTTGGAGGTATATGGATTACTGTATGATGTATGATTGTTGGGGCTATTTTGAATATACGTTTTGATTTTGTGCATATGCTTTTATGCTTTGATGCTCTGTAAAGGTTGATTATATTGGGAATGTTCCTAAGAAATTAGTACTTAAGTGGCTTACTCACCAAACTGAATGGTGTTATGTTGGTTGGTTTCAAACGTGTTGTTCAGATATTAAGCAAAACATGTTTATGGTTGAAACTGAGTTGTTTTTACTTTGAACTGTATTGTTTATGCTTAATCCAAGTTGTTTCCAATCATTCCAGGTTGTGCTGATTTGTGCCTTTATTTGGATGTATTGTTTTAAGTATCAATCATGTTGTTTGTTGTGAACCATGTTGTGGATATTATGTACCAAGCTGATTGTGCTTCGTTTTGTGTTGCTGGAAGACTTAGACGTGTTGTTTCATGTTAAATTATTTAAGCTTGGATTCATGTAGTGAAATGTCAATTTCATGTTGTTTCGGTATGTTGTCGTGATGTTTTGTATGTTGCCCTGCTATTTGAGTATGTTTCCATGCTATTTTTGCTTTATGACAGTCTAGGTTGCTTTGTATTGGACTAGGTTGCTTTGTATCGGGCTAGGTTACTTTGTGTGAGGCTAGATTATTTTGTATTGAGCTAGGTTAGTCTTGGCCCGGTCTTTTTTTACAAAGTTGTGTTGTTTTGACTAAGTTATTTTAGACTTTGGTTTAAAGGTTTTAAAACTTGGTCTGTGTGATTTAGAGGTCAGCCTTTTTTACTTTGGCCGAGTTATTTGTCATGGTTCTCGAGTTGCTTGTGTTGTTGGTCGTGTTATTGTATTTCGTTGTCGAGTTGTGTGGTTGGTTATTATGTTATGTTTTAATATGGATGTATTGTGGGTTGTGGGTTGAGTTGTTTGATGTGATGTGGATAGTAATTTCAGTTGGTACTGGAAGATGCGTTTGATTATTATGTCTTATTTCCGTAAGTTATGAGTTGAATTTTGTTTCTTTTCGCCTTAGGCTTTGGTAAGCCTGGGAAAAGGGGAGGTTCAGGTGTTATTCCTTTTCGCCGAAGGCTTTGGTAAATCGGGGGAAGGGAAGGATGTTTTGCCTATAAGGTTTTGACTTGAGTTGAGTATGGTGCTCTATTTGTGAGTCTTCGATAAGTAGACAAAACTTTTACTCATAAGACTTTTAGGAAGCAGGGGAAACAAGTTCTGACCGTGATGGCAAGACGAATTGAAGTACCCTCCTTTGAGCAGGTTGTGTGACTTGATGGTAATATGCTTTCGTATTTCATGAATGTCGTTATAACTTTATGGATTGGAATGGACGATTTGAGCAATGTCGGTGCATATAGTTATTATATATTATCTTGTGTTATTTTTTTATTAGCTCACCATTGTTTGTCTCTGTTTGTGTGATGAACGTATAACTTGTGTTATTATACAGGATCAATGTTGTTACAAATGATGCTAGAGATTCCTAGAGTGAGAAGGCGCATAGGGAATTCTTTTGGGGAATTTTCGAAATGTGTTTGGAACAATAATTTATTTTTAAATTATAATTTTAGTTCAGTATCTTAAGTTTTGGAATTGGAATAAATTTTTGTTTCCAGATGGTTTTAAATTCGTTTATGATGATTAAATAACTGCAAAACAAACAAAATAAGGATGAATTAAGAATAATTTAAACAAAATTAAAGCAAAATCAATGTCAAAATTATTTTAAAATTCACTTAAAATAAGCACTTATCAACATCCAACACTCGAGTGATGATAAAAGATTGAATGATTTGTCTCACATCGCTTCATACCAAATTGTTGAACAACACTGCTAATCTTTCCAAACTAGGCCATGGGAGACTATTTTAGGTCATTTAAAGAGTTGTGAAGACGACATCTCAAACCAAAAGACTATTTCTAAGCAACAAATTCGTGAGTTTACTCAAGATAAATCTCTTATTACAAATATCCATTAAGAACAACATTTTTTATATCCAGCTGATCAAGAGACCATTGTTGAAAAACATCCATGGTTATAAATAAATGAACAAAAGTCATCTTTGTCACTACAGAAAAAGTATCAACATAGTCCAATCCAAAAATTGTGTTTAACCTTTGGCCACCAGGTGGACTTTCAGGCAATCAATACCATAAGAACCAACTTTGATAGCAAAAAATCATCTACAACCAACAATAGATTTCTTAGACAGTAATGGGAAGAGCTAAAGTTCTACTATTTTGTAGAGCATTTAATTCATATAGCATGGACTGACGCCAACCAGATGGGCTAAGGCATCATTGATAGATTTATGAATGGCCACAGAAGAAATAAATGAAGAATGATAACAAAGTAACATAAGATAAATAATTGAAGATAAACGATAAATATCATATATCTAAGATATCTAACAATATCTAACAAGTTGCAATATAACAAATGATAAATATCATTCTTTTCCAAAAAAGAAAAAAACTTGAACAAGTACACTTAATATTTACAGCTCAATTAGACAACAAAGTTCTTAAAAACACAATACAAACTCTTTTTTTATTTTTATCAAATAGTCGGTGTATAAAAAAATATATTTATAATTATCAAAACTAAATTACATCCACTTTTTTCTCCTATATATACAATTATCTTAATTTTAATTTGATGTGAAAATCATACAAAGAGATTGCATGTAAAAAGTTATTTAAGATTATAACTACATTTATATTTTTATGAAGCGCCTACTTAATTATATTAATAACTTGAATTCATATTTATGTTCATTCATTTATTATTATAAACAAAATCATATCTACTATTCCTATCCTTTCAAGTGAAGTGTTTCTATATTGACTATTTTAAAGCTGAAGTTAACAGCGATAATAAATATGAGTACGACCATGTAAACACGTATTACATCATGGGACCCATTCATTTTCTTGAAATCTACATATCAGAACTTTATCATAAGGGCTTCCCATGAAAAATTCAATGGCAATTATTTGAGTAACTCCAACACTCTTACCCTCCATTCATATATCATGCATGCCAAATGTTCACATTCCCCGTAAATACTTTTAGTATACAACTATAATAACTGACATAAAATATACATTTTTTAAAATAATTGAAAATTTATCACCATAGTTTCTTTTAAGTAAATTATTGAATAATCAGACTAAAAGTATGTCATATACCTTTTTTAAATAATAATTACAATAAATTAATAATAAATTATTTTGATACTTAGACTTATTTAGAAGAACACATAATTCTGAATTGCTTGTAATTAATTAATATAAAACAAAAAGCGAAAGTATTTTATTCTCAGAACTTTTTTATAATCTATTGCAAAAAATATGCAGATTGCTCAAAATTTTAAAACTTATCCATAACAATTTAATGAATTACCTTATTACAGTAACCTACAACAACACAAAAACATAAATAATTTCATTATTCAAGTTAAAAAAAAATCATAAGCTAACACTAATGTCATCTTCACATCCATCTCTACATTCTCATCATTATTTTTCAAATTCTTTCTTTTTTTATAAACACATGAAGTACAAATTTAGCACATTATTGTACTTTTATGCAAATCGGAAAAGTGAGAAACAAACCATGTATCTTTCTCTTTTGCCGTATGATAAAAAAAATCTATAGAATCGTTAATGAGAAATGACAAACCTTGATCTCAGAAAATTTCAGTCACTATCCCAAATATGGCATTCAAAGAGCATATTTCATAAAAATCATAATATAAATTACAACTTATTCTTCAAATGACATCACAAAATAACATTAATCTAAACAGAAAACCAGAAACACAGAATCCTAAGTCAATGAACTGAATCTTCTTCTCTATCTCATCCAAATCAAGAATCAAGCATCACGTTGATGTGTCTGCAACTTCACTTCAATCCTGTATATATGTAAAATATACCAAAATTTAGTTCAGATCTTCAATGCAGGATCTATACTGAACCTTTATGATGTGCAAAAAAGTGCACAAAATTCAATGCATCAAGGATTTCAATTTAGGGTAGAAAACGACATCTAAAAACTTGAGATGTAGAAGTTCATGGGATTTTCAGAAAAGGGAAACCAACCTCCTGCAAAATTAGGTATATTCTTACATTTGTAACATTTCCCAGTACAAGAGATTGGCAATGACTACTAAGGAACAAACAGTTAATTTTTTAACTACATTCTTTGAATGCTCAGCACTTTTAACTATCGTATCATGTTTGTTCTTTTTCACTTTATTCATACATGTCTATACTACAAAATATACAAATAGAAAAAATTATCATACCCTCTTACATTGGAAACATCTGAGACATTGCTGGAGAAACCTTCACCATCGTGGATATCACTGGAGTTTGGAGCAGACACATTGGGGATAAACTGTGTCAAAAGTGGATCAGGCACTACTTCAACTTTGCTTCCTATTGCAGGGAATTTCATGTCAACCACTGTTTCCTCAACTGTGTAATTCAACACTGAACAATTTCCTGCATGGTTTGAAAGAGATCTGCATGATGAGTAAGCTATTTCTGGCACAAGAACTTCATTTAGATAAAAGAAATAGAATAAAATCATTGCTTCTACAAATGCACAAAGCTGACAAAATACAGAATTTCTGCAACACATCAGAATACATAATGTCAAGGCATGCATAATCTGTCTTTTCAGTACTTTTGATATGCCGACTATTATGAAACAATAAAGAGAAGAAGAAGAAAAATTCCAATTTCACCTTTATTATACTCAGCACCATCATCTGCTTCGGTTTGGTCATGTTCCTCCCCAATACCATATCTAAGAAATCCCCAAGTTCCATTATTTCCCTGCACCAGTTCATAAGACTGCACTCCTTGTTTGATGCTGCTCAATTCCAGCTTCAGCCTCTCCAGGTTTCTCCTTGAAGCAAGACCACGCTGTTGCTTTGGCATATTCCTCTTCATTGTCTCTGCAATTCACTTCATTCACCAAAAAACCTTTCTTTGTGATTGCTTTCAATGCTCAGGGAAATGAAATTTATATTCAAAATGTATCACTGCATATATGGAAAGTTTAGTAGAATCTGGGGAACTTTTTCAAACCCTCCTTATACAGAAGGTGAGAATTATTACACAGCTGATTAAATTGGGAAAATAATTGTGAACACGGTTAAAGACAGACTAAATCTTGACTGTACTTTGCTTCAAACCTGAGAATTGCATAAAATCCAAACGAGCAGTTACTTGCAAATGATGTTCTGTTGGAATGCAGTCAATGGTCAATTCCAAAATAAACATTCAAAACAACAAAAAGGTTCAAACTTAGACCATTGACTAACATTAAACATTGTTCACTGAGACAACCCAAATCCATCACAGCAAAAGGGTGTATTGGCTTTTATTCATTCTTTTGTATATTCAAAGGGAAATAAACGCAGAAGAGGACGTGTTTTCGCGTCAATTTTCTTGCTCATTTCTTTCCCTTCTGAAACTCTTAACTTTCACTTTTGACACACAAAAAGATTGGTTATTTATCACTCACACATGCAACTTTAATCCCTTGTTCTTTGCCAACACATGTTACCAAATCAAACAGTTTTTACAGTAAAACAATTTTGTTTGAAATACTTTTGTCTCAAATATATTTTAGTCTCTAAAATTTACAGTTAAATTCGGTTAAAGTTCTCCAATTTATTACATTCCGTGAACATTTTTTTTTTCAATTTTATTAACCTAAAATGACATTTGTTAAAATTTGGGATCAATCAAACCAAATTTTAGAGATTCAAAATATAATTAAGCATTCTTATCTAAAAAGTAATTTTGCAGGAAATTCAGTATAACTTTTTACTCTTGACGAAAAAAATTATTTATTTTATTTTAATCTAATACTTTTTAAGTGAACTGAATTTCAAATATTAATTATAATTCTTGAAAAATCTAGTTTGTGCTTTAATAATTAAAATTATAAGCTAGAGTCTTTTAAAATTACGGAGTAAAACTAAAAGGAGAAAATTATGCTGTAAATTATGTAAAATAAGTTTTTTTAAGGAGAAAAATGCATAATTTATTTTGTATTTAACATAAGACGGGAATTTGTCATTCTATAATTTTCCTTTTATGTTTAGGGTTTTTTTAACGTTTTTTGTTTTTCTATTGTTATTTTCCGATAATAACATATAATGAATGAATCAATGCAAATAACATATTTTCAACACTTACCTGTGTGGTTCACCATTGATTGTTTTTACAGACTAAAAGTGCAAGAAATTAGGTGTTACATTTTAGAAATTGAGAGTTCAAAATAAGTTCCGGAAAACTTATAATAAAATTAAAAAATATATATTCAAGGTGATTTATTATTTAGTTTATTTAAAAGATATATGAATAGTTATTATAATGTAAATTTTTTAAAAATATACAAGTTATTATAATATAAACAAATTATATATGATGATTATTTAGTAAAAAGATATAAGATTTATTATGGGTATAATTTTTGTCGTACACAAGACATTTAAAGAAATTTTCTAAGAAACCGTGAGAGAAAGATAGAAAAAGATATCTATAATATTTTATGAAAACTTTTAAAGGTGTTTTTATTTTTGTATGGATGGACTTTGATTGAGAATTTTGAATATAATGGTGGTTTAGGCTCAGTTCAGAGTCGGTGTTCCTTGGGTGAGTGTTTTGAGAGAATCTCTCTTAATTGGTAGCTCAGTGGAGGAAATAATTATTAGAATGTCGAAAACAAAGGACAAATTTCTTTACACAAAGAACTTTATAAACAATGTGGGTGTACATTATATTTGAGAGTCTTTAGAGTGTCGAAGTCACTCTAGATTGGAAACTTTATACACCAAGGCCTTGTTGTTTGTTATGAAAAGTTATATATTGTTTTATGTCATTGGTTGAAAGAGTTTATTTTCAAATTTTAGGTTTTTGTTTGTTTTATAATAACTCAACCTTGTACTTCATCCAACGATGAAGTCCTTATTCAATGATTGATATCTTAGAGAAAAACTTAAATGATAAAATGATAGTGAATTCAATAAAAATTTGAGCTGGAGATTGAAAATTCATTCACTTTATCTTAGCGCGCGTTACCCTCTTCTCTTCTCAAACTTTTCACGAACGAAGTTTGACGAGTATCACATGTAATATTTCTTTCATTTGATACAAATGCATGTTAATTAATTACTTTATGTATGATTTTTGTTTGTTTTAACCGATTATTTTCATGCTTTTGTCTTTCATAGGCGCATTCTGCTTTCTCTCTTACTATGACGAAACTTTATTCCGACAAACTCACCTTTTGAAGGTTAGTTTTTGTTTTCGTTTTCGTTTTGAAGAACTTATTTGTTGAACTTGTTTGTTGTTTTTTTGTTGAACTCGTTTGTTGTTGTTGTTTAGTTGAACTTGTTTGTTGTTGTTTGATTGAACTTGTTTGTCATAGAGTTGTAAAAAAGGATCACAATTAATTAAAAAAAATAAAATTTTTTTATTAACGTCGAATATTGACAAAATACGACATTAAGTTAAGATCGTATATTAACAAAATTCGACGTAAATTTAACGTCTCCTGATGTCGTTCACGAATTCGCCGTTAAAAACTTAAAATATTTGAAGTTGTATGCGATTTTTGTATTACTGGATAAAGATATAAATATAGATACACATCAACATCAACAGAATGAGAGACAACAATTTCGGAATAATATCTCCTTTTATGAATAGTGCTATGTATGAGTTGTAGGATGATATATATATATATATATATATTATAGTTATGTTTTCTCTTGAGTAATTTTATTAGGTACTATATATTTATTTTGTAAATTATCTACTATCTTATTATTAATTATGAACGGTCTTATTCTATTAGTATTATTATATTAAAATATGTTATATTATATATCTTATAAAATTTAAAAAGTTACTTTATTGACCCGTTAAAATATATAAATTTTTGTTTTATATCCTACAAAATAATTTTATTTGATTTGTAATCCTAAATAATTTAAAATAATTATTCTTTAAATATTCATTTTAACTAAATAATTTGAAATTATTATTTATTTTTTTATGTAACACACAAATAAATAATTAATATCATATACTATATATTAGGGCTAAAAAGTGATAATTTTTACTTTTACACATAAACCAAAAAGAATATAGAAACTTGAGAACTAAAATTAAAAACTCAATTATTTTACAAGAAACTAAAAGCATATATTCATGCCTAAATAATAATAATAATAATAATAATAATAATAATAATAATAATAATAAAATTATAAGAATTATAATATAATACTGTAGTTGACTTTCATGTATGATTTTTAAAAAAATTATTTAAAATTATTATATTAATTTATGATTAGTAAAACTTTGTAATATTTATAACTAATGTAATTGATTTAATTCTTTATCAATTATGAAACTCCACGAAATTTATATACTACTTGTACATTCCAACATTTAAAATTTAGATAAACATCACTAATTTTCTTATTTTAAGTTTTACCATTATTTTGAAAATATAATTAAGTAAAAAAAAAACCTATACTTATATATAATATTTATATTCATCATTATGAATTGAAATAAACTATTATAAATTATTTTAATTTTTACCAAAGATATGAAATCATTACTATTTAATATAATTTATCTTAGAATATATTTTAAAGCATTTAATATTCAATTTTATTATTATACTATTTATATATCTTTAAAACAGTCAAGATTTGAATATAATGAATTATTAAATCCTAAATATAGTCTAATTTGAATCTAACTATTTAAGAAAACAGTAACTATTATCGCTATAGCTTCTGTAACAATTTCTACGGTTTGAATGGAATTAAAATTATATAGACATAGTTTATTAATTTATTTTACGTTAAGCATTATTTAAAATGTAAATAAATATCAATGAAGTCCTTTTGTAATTATTTATTGTTTACAAAATATATTTAATAACTATATAAAAAATTAAATTGTGTATTATGTATAAATGATATGTTTAACTATTGTATCCTTAATTAATAATTATTTTTCTTGAAATACAATTTAAAAATATAATTTTATACAAATAAAAAATTGGATATTAGTATTCATATATTATTCAACTCATATTGAAATACTTATATACCTGTAAAACATTTAAGAATTGAATTTATAAAATAGTAAATATTTTAAAAAAAATAACTATCTGTAAGAAAAAAACTGATAGTACTAATATATTATTATTATTATTATTATAGTATTTAAGATATGAATAAAATTGAATTTAAAAAATATTAACATAATAATACATTATTTATTTTAATTGTTACTTTAAAAATTTGAATAGTAAATCGAATGTTATGACTTAATACTATTATAATAAAAAACTGATATTAATCACCTAGTATTGTATTTCATTATGTATTTTTTATGTTTATTTTTAGTTTTAATTGATAATAATATTGTTTGTATGCAATAGAGATACTTCATGTTTGGACTGGTTTAAACATATTAATTATTTGATATTAATTGTTAATTTAAAAAGTGAAAGATTAAATACGTAAATAAAGAAATAGATAATATTTTAATAATACATATTGAGACCATAGAGTTTAATTTGCCTATATTGAATCACTACATTAGTTTTAATATAATATGTTCACTGCACTATTTATAGGATATATTGGATTAGTTTCTGTAACATGTTCACTGTTATATAATTGATGAGTGAATTTATTTTTATATAAAGACAACTAAACTTTTGTGAATCATAATATAATATTAAATACAATATTAGGGTAACATTTATTTTTTTTATGAAGATTTATTATAGTGTTTTACAATTCATTTGTTATAATAAGTGGCATTATTGTATATATATGATGAAACTTTTATATTAGTTAGATTTAAAATTGGTATAGAAATACAATGGAAATTTTGTAACAAATTATTTAGACTTTTTATATCATTTAGATCTAAAACTGATATAAAAAATATACAGGAACAATTTTATAATAAATTACAAAAGTATTTTATATTAATTAGACCTAGAATTAGTATAAAATGTTTAATATTTTATTATTTTAAATTTAAAAAGAAAATACTATGTTGTTTATTTACTATAATCCATATAATATGTTTAATTTTCATACTCGTTCAAACATTGATTTTTTCTCCTCCGATCACTCCTCGTCCCATAACGTCTTAATAAATTACCTAAGTTTTACTGCTTACAAAAATTATATTTTAAATTAATTTTAATTAAATAAATGACTTTACACCTAAATTTTAGTTACTTATTAAAATTACATTTTAAATTAGTATTTAATTGAATTAATGACTGAATTACATGAGGATGAACTAATAATTATATGTTAAATTAGTTTCTAAATCAGTTAATGGCTAAATTACATAAGGATAAGATAATCTAGAATGAAATATTATACAACAATATATAAATAACACATATATCTGTCATATTATACTATTGACATAACAATTGCGAAAAGTTACAAGTAAAAAGAAAAAAATTCCAATAGTACCTCAATGAAATCGAGTAATTTGTCATACTTTGCCTTCCGGAAATTTTATAATAATTATAAGCATACTCAATTTGTTACTAATACCTTTAATAAAAATGAATCTTAATTTATTATATCAAAGTAATTATTTGTATCTACTATATAAAGTGGTAATACAAACATTTTTCAACTTGTCGTCATTTTGAGTTTTATTTATGTAATAAGATCATAAGTAAAATATAAAATATTTCTTTTCCTTAAAGAGTTTCATATTTAACACTAGAATCTTTTGAGCTGAATGACATCCTTTCTATCTTCACCAAGTATCCCTTCCAAAAACGACACACTCATAAAAAAACAATATTTATGATAGAGTAGAAAGAATCAGTGAATAATAATAATGACAAAGAATCACATGAAACAAAATTAACATGGTCTGTATGAAGTTTAAACAAACTTTAACCTACATCAGGAGAATTCACTATAATTACAAAGATTACAACTTAGCAGACCAAACTCTCACTCACATATACAACTTGAACATTATTTTTTACAACAATGTCCTATTTATAATTAACACATGTGAAACATGCATAGACCAAGTGCTTCTCATTACATATCAGAGTAGCTACTAGACGGTTCTATCAATGGTTCAGTAGATATTAAGAGACTTAAATACTGAGACAATTTAGTGTTGAATCATATGATTTCTAGACCTCTAAGAAAGATTTAACAAAACCATTCTTCACAAATATTATATCCAACATACATCTTTTACATTAATAATATATTTATAAACATATATGCTTTACAAATACAAAATATGTTCTAAAACGCACTTGGGGTTCAGATGTTAATGTAAAAGTGGAGGAAATGGAGTTAAATAAACGATTAAAAATATAACTGAAAGCACATAGCATTGGATGACTGTATTGGGATATATATTTTCTCAATTCACGACACAAAAAGCTTATTCAAACGTGGTTTAATTTGGTAAGATTTTGTCAGAGAATAAATGAGCAAAGTGGCACGTGTGAGTGATCGATGATCAATGAGTCAGAAGACAAATAAATGAGTAAACAAAATTGAAATTGACAGAAAAGCATGTCCTGTTCTGTGTTTGTTTCCCTTTGAATTTAGAAAAAAAAAAAATGAAGAAAAGCAAATATCACCTTTTTCTGCGATTGACCTGGGTTGGTTGAATGAGCAATCTTTAATGTGAAAGTCCCCTTCTGTTTTAATATTGTTGGTATTTTTTTAAATGGTCAAGTTTGAAAATTTTTATTGTTTTGAATGTTTATTTTGGCTTTGACCGTTGACTGTTCCAACAGAACATCTTTTGCATGTAACAGTTTCGTTTGCAGTGTATCCAATTCACGGTTGATGCAAGGAACAGCCAAGATTTAGTCAGCCTTTGATGTTTGATGAAAATACTTTTTCAAATTTAGTCAGTAATGTAATGATTTCCAGTTTCTCTTTATGGTAAGTTTCACAACCACCCTGCATGGAGTTGTTTCTACTCAGCTTTCCATATATGCTGCACTAATCCTTTTGTACATAAGTAACACTTTCTGAGCATTCAAGCCTATAAGAAAAGAAGTTTCTTTGATGGAGAAGCTTGAATCAATTGAAGAGGCCATGGAGAGCAAGTTGCCAAAGGAAAAGCCTAAATCTCTTGCCTTAAGGAGGAACCTGGAGAGGCTCCAATTGGAATTGAGAAACATCATTGAAGGAGTGAAGAAAAATAATGGAACTAGGGGGCTTCCTAGATATGGTGTTGGAGAGGAACTTCTTCACCAAACAGAAGCCAATGGTTCTGAGTCTTACACAGGTGAAAATCAGAACCTTTTTAGTTTTTTATTGCTTCTAGGTCGTTTTCTCGTATTTTTATTAATAGGGGTATACCAAAGAGAAATAAAAGTTAGATCTTTAAAATGATTTCTTGTGCTACAGTAGCTTACTTATGCAGATACCTCTAAAACCACACAGGAAATTATTCAGTGTTTAATTACACAGATGAAGAGGCAGTGATTGAGGTGAAGTTTTCTTCCAGGGCTGAACCAGTGCCTGAACCACTTTTGACACCGTTTATCGTCAATGAATCTGCTATAAACTCCAGTTCTATACATCCTGGTGAAGATTTCTCTAGCAAAGCAACAGACATTTCCCAATCAAAAGGGTATGATCATGATCCTTCTTTTGATATGTATTTCTTTTGAAAAGTCTGTGTAAAGTGAGAACGACCAAGCATGAGAAACTGAGACTTCAAAGTGCAGAAAGTTAAAAGAATGTAGTTAAAATAAACTGTTTTCCCTTTTTGGTTATGGCTAATATCACGTTCTGGGAAATGTAATAAATGTAGAAATAGAACTAATTTTACAAGAAGGATGTTGATTTCCCTTTTCTAAAAAGATAATGATCTTCTATATGCAGCACTTATTCCAATTCAACCCATGCTTGAACTTATGGTGGTTATATTAAATTGGAAATCTAAAGGAGCAGTTGTATGCAGTATTTTTTGCAGTTTTTCCTATCCTATCTTCTGCAATATCAAACACCTTTCGTTCTAAACCTTGAGCCTTGAATTTATTGAGTTGTATGATACCCTTTTAGCCCGAATTACCTAATTGAATGTTATGTGACACCGGCATTAATAAACTTTAACAAGTATAATCTATATTACTGATGTTGAATTTGGTTAGTTAATAGCAATATTTGAAATAAACAACTATCATTTTCGTTTAATACATTCCAAAAGCTTATGAATTAATGGATTTGAGGCTGCATAAACTTGGTAGCAACACAAATCTGAAATATTGGTGGTGATTTTGTTTGCAGCTATGCGACAGATGCACCCCGGGATTCGGGTGATGAACAAGATATTGAAGAAAAGAGTCTGGTGGAACCTTTCGTGGAACAGTTTGTATTATAACCTTTAATGAAGGAAATTTGCATTAAGAATTCATTGGCACTTTAGAATAACTCGTCTAAGCATTGAATATTGGATTGAAGATTTGAACTGATTCACAGTATATTTTACGTCTATATAGGATTGAAGATCTTATGGAATTGCAGCAGGCACATCAAGAAGAAAATCGGAAGAATTTTGATAGTTTGAGTCTTGGCTTGGATGAGAAAGAGAAGAAGATTCAACCTGATGATGATTAGTTGACTTAGTTTTTTTCTGGTTTTCTGTTTTGTTAATGTTATTTCGTGATGTCATTTGAATAATGAGTGGTAATTTATGTTCTGATTTTTCATGAATGGTTGAGGTATGGGACATGGCTTTTTTAATGGTATATAATGTCATATCTTGTTTGCAAAATTTTACCTTTTCTCTTGAATTAACATTAACCTTTTCTATTAATGTTTTGACATTTTTTTTACTATGACAAAAATGATTAAAAGAATGGATTTTTTTCATGTTTTCATTATTCACGTAAAATCACAATGTATATATTAAATTTTAATTTTACAGCTTATAGAAAAAATGGCCATGAAATCTCATACCTAAATTTTAGTGATGAAGGAATGAAAATTTCTGTAAATAGCTGCCTAATTATATTCTCTATTTAATAAGTCACTATAGCTTTTTCTACTTCAGGCTGAACTAAACTAGATCACATATATAAAAATGTTTCCTAAACATACAACAATTTTGTAAGTGTGGCCTAAAAGTTACCAAAAGCCACGGTTATGTAACTGTTGATTTTAGAATGTGTCAATAGGTAAATTTTAACTGTTGTTCCTAAACATACCTTTTTAGATTTTTTTTTTCTGTTTTTTTTTAGAAATTTTAAGTGTGTGACTTATTTATTTCTATAATAGATTGAGGAAGTAGAATAGGTAAGTCAAGCTAATTATAAAAAATATTTTATTAGAATTATTATTTGATTTTCTATTGTTAATTCAATCTCTTAATTTTTTGTTTTTGGGTTTTAATTAAAGAAAAGGGTCCACAATGAATAATTAAATCTTTTAAGAATTTGAATAATATAATTTGAGTTTTTTTCAAGTATAAAGGAACGATTTTATTAGTAGACACGCTATCTTTATGTCAAGGGAGTTAAATAAATACGTCTATTTATGTTTGTAATATGATAAGTGAAATGTATTACTACTGAAATAATTTAGTCTTAGAATATTGTTGGTATTAAATCAAGAAGTTCACGTACAAAAATGTATTGGAGCACTAGAAGATCTAGTACTTAGAGAACATATAAAAAAAAACATAACATGATAAAGAATGATGATATGATATATTAATCGGTTCTTGAGAAATATATACAAGAATCAAATGCACTAATTCACATAAAATTTATGAAAATCACACATTCAAAAAAGAAAGTGAGAATTACATATAATTCAATTCTTTGAAGTTCTTGAACTTTAGTAAGATTACATTGTATCTAGACTAGTAATGTCATTACTAACAATATAATGTAATAGAAGAATATAGTATTTTAACTAACTATTAGAAGAATAATCTAATAATACCCCAAGAATATAGATGTTGTGGATCCGATGATCTAGTGAGTAATAAGTCCTCCTACATCACTAAGTATATTTAAGTGTTACTAGAAAATTGCTACCAACAATTAATATTCATTAAATTCATACCAACAATTAATATTCAATAAATTCAAACTTTGTTTGAGATTGATATTGTTTTGATTTTATAAATTATTACTATTTGATTACATATTATGTTACACTAGTAAAAAAATTGGTTTTAAACTCGCGTTATAGGCACCGGTTTAGGTGAAACTGAAGCCTATTAAAATACGGTGGCATATTACCTCGGTTAAAGTAACGACCGAAGTCTAAAAGCTACGAAACAATGTTTATGCCCCGGTTTAAACGGAAACCAAGGTATATAGTCATTTTATATTTTTTTTTCATTTTTTTATGAGGATTATATGCCTCGGTCAGGTGTAGAACCGAGACCTATACGCATGTATTGTTTCGGGTGAGAGTGAACCGAGTCATATGCACGTATCTTAACTGACCTTTCATTTCCTTCTTCCTCCAGATCTCACTCCCACTCTCGCTCCCTGCTCTCCCTCCTTTCCTTCTTCCTCCCCACCCTCGCTCCCTCGCTCTCCCTCCTTTCCTTCTTCCTCCCCACCCTCGCTCCCTGCTCTCCCTCCTTTCCTTCTTCCTCCCCACCCTCGCTCCCTCGCTCTCCCTCCCTTCCTTCTTCCTCCCCACCCTCGCTCCCTCGCTCTCCCTCCTTTCCTTCTTCCTCCCCACCCTCGCTCCCTCACTCTCCCTCCTTTCCTCCAGATCTGACTCCCTCCCTCCCACTCCCTCCATCGCTTTCTCGCGTCGTCCCCGACCGCGCCACCGGCGACATCGCCTTCTCCGACAACGACCCCAACGTCCTTGAGTCTAGATCTCGTCGCGCGACAACACCCACACAGCCAGCACAGCCGCGAGATCGGTGGTTTTCGACGAGAGAGAAACGATGGTGGACGCGGCGACGGCGAGGACGCGGCGACGGCGAGGATGCGGCGACGGCGAGGACGCGGCGGCAGCGAAAATTCCTCGATCTCCCTCACCATCTCTGTTTTCTCTCCTACCGTTTGAGTTTCTGTGATTTGAGTTTGGTTTTTTCGATTTGAGTTTGGCTTCTGCGATTTGAGTTTGGTTGTTGCAATTTGAGTTCCGTTTCTCCGATTTTTGAGTTTCTGGGTTCTCTGTGCAGGTTGGGGGTGGAGAAGATTGAATCATGGAGGCATGATTTGGGTTTTGGGTTGCTGTTATGGTGGTTCTGGGTTGTTGTTTTGCGTTGCAGGCTGCTGTTCTGGGTTATGTTCTGGGTTATGGGTTGCGCTTCTGGGTTCTGCAGTTGCATTTTTGTGAATCTCGGTCACCATCTGCTTGAACTGAACTGAACTGAGTTACCTAAATTTAAAAAAAAAAAAAAGTGTTACGACCTCGGTTATTTAAAATCCGGGGCATAATCTTACCACTTTTGTACCACTTTTGTCTCGGTCCATGACCGAGGCATAAAACCTATATTTTTTTACCTCGTCTGATTATGCACCGGTTGTAAAACCGGGCCTATAACTAATTTTAACCGGTGTTATATCGTGCTGGTGTACTAGAGTTATTATGTTAAGTAAATTATGTATATGGATAATGAAATAGAAAAATATACTTCGACAAATTAAAAATATATGAGAATGACGATAAATATGTATAATATATAAAGAGAGATATGAATTCTATTACTTCTAAAAATGATAATTTTCATTATAATATTAATGTATATAGTGTATGTATTACTTAATAATTATTATAAATACTATATACCATGTAAGAACCTGTTTTTCTAGTTTACAAAAATTGATTTTAATTAAAGTTAAAATGTCAAGTTAGGTCTAATAATATAAAATAAAATTTCATTATTTAGTTTTTTTTTAATTCACTATTTTTAAATTTCTTTTTCTCTTTATGTTCTTTGTAAGTTTCTAAAGTCTTAATCTCCCTAGTTGAGAAGTAATATCTTCGACCTTTTTAATTAATTATATTTTTTATTTTTGGAGTAGGTTCTCCTTTACTTTCTAACACATGCAATAAATTCTTCTTTATATGAACCATGCTGAGTTATATATGAAAATGTCATTTTGTTTCCAAAAAGAAAATGTGAATTGATGTTTAAAATGAGTTAGAATAAATAAAAATTGACTAATGAATTTTGGAAATTAGTTAGGTAATATTTTGTATGTTGGTTAGGGATATACACTTGACTGTTGGGTTAGTCACTGTAGTGATAGTATTTCTTGTAAGTATATAGTATTATCATTAAAGTGTTTACTTGATTAATGAAGTGGTACAGCTCAAGGTATGACTTAAGGTTAGAGTGAGAGAGAAGTTGAAACAATTATATTTCTTAAGGAACTCTTTAAGAAACAATCAATCATAGATTAAGAGATGAAAACACAAAATTTATAAGTAGGATTTGGAACTTAGTCGCTTGATGGAGCAAACCATGTTGCTCAATCGATAGTGTAACACTTGATTGATAAAGATTTAGTATTGATTCTCTCTATCCTAAAAGTGTAAGATTTCGGAAAAATAAAATATCTAGAAGGATGGTATGGGCAGAACAATATTAATTAAAATAAGAAATAATGAGTTTTATAAAAGTGAAATGTGACACAATTGGTTAGAGTTTTTTATGGTTGGAGGTTATCTGTTTGATTTTTGTTGTATGCATAAGGCATGTTTTAATTCTTTTTATTTTTATAATATTTGAATGTGTGGTGTGTGATGTTACTTGTATTGTTTGTTATATGTATGATAAGATAAACATGATAGTCTATTTAGTTTGGTATGTGGTATGGAACTTGAGGGTGGTGAAAACCTTGGTTGGAGCATAAATGTATTTTTTTAGGTTTTTATGATTGTGTATGTTGATATATTGATCATGTGGTTATTGGTGTCTGGTTGCAAGAGAAGAAATTTTGGGGTATATGATTAATTCTTTAGGTTGTTCAATTCTGATATTTATTTTGTATTGTTGAGTGGTTATGGGTATATGTTATGGTACTGAGGGTTCATATGATTTGTTGCGATTTTTTTTAGGTATAAGATATAATTTTTTATCTTGTGCAGAATTTGGTTATGGTCAATGATCATGGTTATAGTGGTATACGTTTTTAAATGCTTAAATTTTTGGATTGATATATATGATAAATTGCATAAGAATTTAGTGCATAAGCTTTGATTAACCACAAAATGGATGGGTGTCATGTTGTTTGAGGTGAACAATCATGTGTTGGCTTAATCCGTGATGTTTAAAATTTCGGTAAAGCATGGCATGCCTGGAATTGTGTTGTATAAGCTTTAATCTTTATTGTTTAAGTCTTGAACCATGTTGTTTAAGCTTTGATCCGAGTAGTTTAAATGTTGAACCATGTTGTTCATGGTTGTGGATGTGTTGCAGGGAGTTTTGATATGTTGTTTGAACTTTAACTTTGTTGTTTTATGGTTTTAAGTGGAAGTTGATATGTTAGGCAATGATTCGTGAGGTTAGAAGTTTAATCCTTATGGTTTAAGCTTTGAATTTATGCTCTTTAGGCTTGAAACCGTGCTCTTTTCAGTTTAGTCTGTATTGTTTTAAGTTGACCAGTGTTGGTTGCTTTGATCTTTGTTGTAGAAGTTTTAATTTGAGCATGTTATTGTTGTGTCGAGTGGTTGGTGTTTGGAATGGAGTTCTTTATGGTTTGTGCCAGGTTATTTAAAGTTGAATAGTAATGTTTAGGTTGAATTTGTGATGTTATTTTAGGATTAAATTTGAGGTGGTTGAACTATTTGTGATGGTTGTCAAGTTGTATGTGTTATTGGCTTTGTTGTTTCATTTCATTGTAGAGTTGTGTGGTTGGTTGTTAAGTTATGTTTCAACATGACTATATTTTTAGTTATTGTTGAGTTGTTTGATGTGATGTTGATTGTCACATCAAACAGGGATAGTTACATCTTTCTCCATTGTTGTCTACCTTTCACACTCCGAGGTTCCTATTATTATGTTTAAAATTTATTTTTTTAATATGAGTTTATAATTTTGTTGTACATTGTTCATTTTTTTATGTTGGATATGTAATTATTGTATGCTTGAATATATTGTTTATTGAATTAGCCTTAGTTTTCAGTTTTGAGATTCAATATAACAATTATTTACTATCTCCAAGTTTTTTGAAAAAAATGTGTTATTTTAAAAAATAAATATAAGAGGAGACGATAATAATTTATAAGAATTGAATCTTGAATTGTTCGGTTCGATAGTTTAAGAAGAGTAATCATTTTTTTCATATTTATTAATTCATATAATTTAATATACATGTCTTAAAATTCATGAATATTTGCAACTATGTTTTGTATTGATCTTCGGGAGCATGTTTGATTGTGGTTTATAATCACTTTCACTTCGTGTAACATGAAAACCAATGTAAAATGTTAACAAAATTTTGTGAAATTTTAGATATGTTGTTCGAAATTTATATGTTCAATAAACTAAAGAAAGTGAATATTCTTGAATCGGATATGGTTAAACCTTGAATACAAAAGCGATCAAAGTGATAATTTAATATTACTGAAATTGTGTGAACAATTTCAATATATATATATATATATATATATATATATGTATGTATGTATGTATGTATGTATGTATGTATGTATGTATGTATGTATGTATGTATGAATAGAGATTGGATTAAATCACTATGCATCAGTGTTGAGTACGAGAGAGGACCATAAAAATTTATACAATTTGCACAACGTAATGAGGGTAGAAGTGATAATGAAATGAAGTTTAGATGTCCTTGTGTCAATTTTTTGAATAAGAGAAAGTTGAATGCAACTTAAATTAAGGAACATCTTATCTATCATGGTTTCCTTCGAAGTTATAAAACATGGACATGACACGAAAAATTAATAGACTTTTCATCTATCTCTCTAACTGAACATGTATTTGATTGCACCATGGAAGATCGACCGAGAGAAGACAAATTAGAGGACATGATCTGTGTTGGCATAGAAGCTTTTGCCCAAGCGCATGTGTATGAGACGACGCCTACTAACGCGAAAACTCATTTGTATGTCGATTCAACTAACTTCACACGATTGTCAGCGGTGTTAAGGTAAGGCAACCAATGAATGGACCGATAATAGTTTCGCACAACTGTTGTTGTTGTTGAATGAAATGCTACTAGATGGAAATACTCTAACCACTTGTAATTATGATGCGAAGAAAATTCTTTGTACGATGGGTACGAAATATAAAAGGATACATGCATGTCCGAATGGTTGCATATTATACAAGAAAGAGTTCAAAGGTTTGAAAAAATGTCTGAAAAATGTGTTATCACTTTACAAGTAGAAAAAAAAATAATGAAGATAGTGGCTAGATAGAAAATGATGGTTTTGCTTTGAAAGTAGTTTGGAACCTTCTAATCGCGGCCAGACTTAAGTGTTTGTTTGTGAATCCAAAAGACGCTAAAATCCTTAAATGACATGCATATGAGATAACAATTGACGGACTGCTTCGTCATCCAACCGATTTAATGCAATGGAAAAATATTGATTATGAATTCCCCCAATTTGGTCAAGAATGTAGAAATCTTTGGCTTGGTTTAGCTAGTGATGGATTTGGTAACCAATCATAATTGTTGACCCATTAAATTGATAATTTTTAACCTATCTCCTGGATTGGGCATGAAGAGAAAGTACATGATGTTGTCTATGATGATATCTAGTCTAAGGTAGTCTAGAAATGACATAGTTGCTTATCTTAGTCCACTAGTTAAAAACTTGAAGTTGTTGTAGGTTGATGGGGTTGAAATATTTGATGTCTTCTTATCTGAAACTTTCATGATGCATGCAATGTTACTTACATGAAATATTTTTTTTTTTGTTTTCAAGTATATGTTTGGTGTAAGTAACAATATGGGGTTCAATGATGTCTATGGGTTCATTGACCCCCAACTCTCTCATGAAGGCAATAAATTTGATGACATCCAAGCATATGTCATTAATTGTTTTGCATGAGGGAAGGAGATATATATTTTGTCCCTTATATTGCTGTATAATTGTAGTTTGTTAACTTGAAAGTTTCATCTATAATTTTAAGACATAAAAAAATAAGTTATTATTATTTATTTAAGGCAACATTGATAACAACTTGTGGTTTCCCTACCAGTGTGTAGTTTTGTTCATTTCACAAGTCTCCTCCCAAACATCTCAAACAAGTAGGTAAGAACCTCAATGTTATGAGCTTTCTTTGTTATATAAGTGTATATTAAAACATTTTTTTTCATAGTTAAATTGCAGCACATATGATATTGTTAGGGAAATCAACTGCAAATGCTAAAAAGCTTGGATGGTTGACCCTCAAAGTTTGGTATTTTGGTCCATACTTTCTTATAATTGTTTTATTCCACCAATCTTCCTTAATTACTTATAATTATGATGATATATTGTAGTGTAATAGACAAACCGACTCATATGAGTGTGGTTACTATGCAATGCATTGGGTGACAACCACTATTTGTGCCCATATTACAAATGGTTGGGAAACAATAATATTTGATTTTAATCAGTTTTTTTTCTCCATTGTTTTGAAATCATATACACCAATTCCCGACAAGTTTATTCATTACATACGGAAAGACCTTGCAAAATATGTAATATATTTGTACAATAGTATGTAAATTTTAGGATATAATAATTTGTACATTAGCATATTATAATTTGTACATTGAGATAATTTATGATTATAATTTTGTTTTTGATTGAAAAATATATTATGGTTTGTAATTACTTGTTGTACATACTTTATTGCATAAGCAAGTCTGTTTCTATGATGTAGGATGTTACAGAAACAAAACCATCTTTTAAAAAAGATGCATACTTTAGGCAACGATTATGGTAAGAACCGAGGCAAGAAAAGTAAATGACTTTGATTATGGCTCTAATCGAGGTCATAGACCTTTATATTAAAAAAATTATTTTAAGTAAAATCGGACCTCTGACAATGATTGTCCCAATAACCGAACCATAAAAGGATTTGGCAGAGGTTCCAAAAGCAACTGCGGCCATAAACCCTATCAGATTTTAAATAATTATTTTATTTTAAGGATCTATGACAACAGTTCCTCCCATAATCGTTGTCATAGATGAAGTATCTGAAAAACACTAGAAGGAAGGGTTGAATAATGTTATTGGAAAACTTTTTCACAATCAATATGATATAACACCTTAGTCGAGATTGAATGATTTTACAAAGATTGTTTAAAGGCCCGACTTTGAAATAAATTTAAACAATGTGTTTTTTTCAAGTGTTATTCAATAGTTAAGAGATATTCACTGCAGTGTTTGAATAAGACTTCCTTAAACAATCATGGTATCCCCCAATACGCTGCCTAGTTGAGTTTCATTCACTCTTGGTTGTGCAGTATTCTTCACCACTCTTGGTATCCCTAGACGCTCCTAATATAAACCTGATACACCTTCTAGTTGAGTTTAACTCACTCTTGGTTTCCACTAGACAATCCTAGTATCCCCTGATACATTGCTTAGTAATCCTTAACTCTTTTAAGCTAATCAACAAGTGTTTTAATTCTTTTCAGAATGTGCAATCAATTTGATTACTTACAAGTTGTTAGACGATTACTCTCATATAGAGGATATATGTTCAATACAATTCAATCTCTACAAACTCGCTTTTTTGTTTTTCTCTCTTTTCTCTCTTCTTACAGATAATTAGCTAATATTACAATTAAGCTTGAGAGTATTTCTAACTTGAACTTTTTCTTCTCAGATATTCTATTTCAGTTCTTGAGCTTTTCTATGCTTTTTCTCCTGACGATATTGCTTTATAATATTCTCTTCGTAAGTTATTCTCTTAATTCTTTCTTCAAATCATCTTTTGTTTAAAGGCTTCTCAAAAGATGTCTGTTAGACTAACTTTTTTCTTGAATCTTGTGTATTCTTAGTCTTGTCTTGTGAAACATCTGTTGGTTAGTCAAGTCGTTATAGCATACTTGTTTAATCAATACTTTGATAGAAGTAGGTTGTACTATTTTTCTGGCATGACTTTTGATGGAGAGAACATTCCGTGAATGTCTTCTTTGTTTCTAACGTCCACTTCTGATATATATCTGATGGAGCAGGTGGATGCGTGTAGTAGGCTATCTACACAAAGTAGAGTAGATATACATGCAACAAATATGTCTTTTCTCTTATCACTTTTGTTGTTTTTGAACATTGGGCAATTAATTACATTTAATGCTTGTCCATAATAAGTAGGTGCTTTTTATATTTTCTACCATTCAGGTAGCATTTTATCAGTTAAGCCTTTTTACTAAGATACTAAGCATTACTTGAAGCTTCATCATTGGACAAAGTGAATGGTGTAGCTCATGGTAGTGTCTAGTCTATTGTAAACGCTTTAAGATTCTACTTTCTTTAGTTAGAGCGTTTAACAAGTTGTCTTTCACATGTTTTTGGGATATTGATTAAGACTTTCAAAATACTTACCAAAAACACTTTTGTTTATATGAAAGTTCTGATTGATTACTATTTGATACAATATAGCTTCTGCGTTTAGCAAAACTCTCTCATTGACGCTTTAGGTTTTTGGGAATCATTTAGTACAACGTCTAGGTTAAGCCTAAGCGTTTTTCTATGACTTTCCTAGGTTACTAGATTTTCAACGTATTTAACTTATCACTTATATTTCAGCTATTATGATATTTCTAGTGATAACCTATTCATATGCTTATTTCGTTTAATGTTGATTTGTTAAACTTCAAAACATGTAAGAATGTTTAGACATTTTAGTCATATAAATGGTTTTATCTTAACAATACATTCTTAAAATTAAATAATTATTTAAAATCTGAAAAAAGTTGATGACAACTGTTGTATGTAGCATTGCTACCAAAAATTCAAAATTATATTTTTATTTTTATTTTTGTTCGACTTACTACTTTGGTTTTCTTATAATCAAAGCAAAATCTTTAAATTTTGTTGCTCCCGTTCTTCGAAGCCAAAAACTCTTCCTTTTTTATCTCTTTTGAATATGTTCAGTTCGCAAATCGCTGTCAATTATAAAAAATAACTGTTGTTGTATTTATTCACTAAACTAGTGCATAAAAACACGAAATTTAAATGAGTTGTCAAATAAAAAATAAATCAATAAATTTGAAGAGTAAATATAAACTTATCATAAATGTAAAAGATTAAATACTTAAAAACAAACTATATATATAATATTATATAATATATTTATTATGTATATATATATAATATTCGTACATGGATTGATTGTATCACACAGAGAAAAAAGGTGTAATAAGAAATTATATACTATTTTATTAGAGTTAAGAAAATTTAATATATTAATTGATTTATTCAAATCAATCTTAAAAAACAAAGAAAAGGAACGTATATAATTGTACACGCCCTGAATGTAGTAAAAATATATTATCGAATGTATGCTTATTGTACCATAGGATACCCGAGTTCACCAGCGATCGACCTTTAACATCACAAGTGTTTACAGGTTGATGTCGAACACCTGGTAATCGACAGTCAATGTCGTTCGCATGTTGATGTCGAGCACTTACAGGTTGATGTCGAGCACCTGGTAATCGACAGTCAATGTCGTTCGCATGTTGATGTCGAGCACTTACAGGTTGATGTCGAGCACCTGGTAATCGACAATCAGTGACATTCGCATGTTGATGTCGAGCACCTGGTAATCGACAATCAGTGACATTCGCATGCTGATGTCGAGCACCTGGTGATAGACCACGTCGATCACCTGGTGCTCGACAACCAATGATGTCTCGACACATAGCGCTTGCACGACAACAAAACGGTTTAACATATGCCAACAGATAATTTCAAATATTAGTCAGATACCACAAATCACGGGAATAACTGACCCAGTATGAAACATGATCTAACAGTTACAACTCCCAGGCAGTCAACTTCGGTAACGGACCGAACTTTCAGGTAAACGGTTTATTTTACTGTTTTAAATATACAAAGCACAGGAGAAAAAAGGTACGTTTTTCCCCTAAGAGAGATTAAGAGAGAGATTATTATTCTGAAGATTAATCAGACATTCCTTTCTTGACTTGAGCGTCAGAGTGCCTTTGCAGGTACCCAGCCCATCTTCTCCCAGAGAGCAGAGCATAGAGAGAGGGAGGAAGCATCGTAATAGGCATCACAAGAAGAAGCAGTTTAGTTTTGTTAGGTTGGTATCTCGGTCTCCACATCCCTACTGAAACATTTTGGCGCCCACCGTGGGGCCGAGATTTGCTATCCCAACAACGACCACCGGAGCAATGGAAGACTTCAACACTCGTGAATTGATCAAGCAGCTGCAGGCTCAGATTGAGGCACAAGCACAAACTATCAGAGAGCAGCAAGAAATCCAGCACAAACAGGCGGAGGAGATGGCGGCATTGAGGGCACAGCGCCCACCACCGGAGTTGTCTGCTTCGAACAGACAAGAGGATAACGAAGTAAGCCATCATGGAGGAGCCTCTGATCCTGTTGGCGGGGGGAGGAAGGTGCCTACTTCCATGCGCCTCACCAACATGCTTCCGTTCACGGAGGCCATTATGCAAGCGAATATGCCAAATAAAACTCCCCCAGCCTTAGAACGTTACAGTGGTTCCGACGATCCTCACAACCATCTACGTAATTTTATAGATGCCATGGCATTCTATACTGACAATGACCCGGTGATCTGCAGAGCTTTTTCTTTATCTCTTAAGGACGAAGCCCTAGAATGGTTCCATACTCTTCCACGGAATTCAGTAGATTGTTTCGCAACAATCGAATCCTTATTCCGAAAGCAGTATGCGGCCAATAAAAAACCGGCGATGACTGTTGCGGAGCTTGTCAATACCAAGCAGGAAAAAGATGAGACCCTGAAAGCTTTCATGCAACGGTACACCGAGACGGCCCAGCGCGTGAAGGATATCAGTCCCACTTTCATCATCAGCAATCTACCGTCCTGCTTAAGGCCGGGGCATTTTGCAGAACAATTATATGCTGACCCTCCAGCATCTATGGAAGAATTGCAATCCACTATTGCAAAATTCATCCGTATCGAGGACCACCGTAATTCTAGGAGGAAACCGCATCAGGATATCTCCAATCACGAGGCAAAGAAGCCCGCAAAGCGATCCACCAACGACTACAAGCCAGACCGAACACCCCGGAAGGAGTCAGGGTGGATGTTTAAGTACGATCGTTACACGATCCTCAATGCACCAAGGACGAGGGTGCTTGAAGAGGCCTTGCACGCCGAACTCTTGACCGTGCGGCGAAAGGCTACTCCAAAGAACGCTGACAATAGCAAAGCCTGCCGGTTCCATATGAACCATGGGCACGACACGGAAGAATGCAACATGGTGAAGGACGAACTGGAGCGACTCATCCGTGCAGGCTACCTCCAGAACTACATCAAGGATAGAGTCTCCACTAGAGCCGCAACCCCTCGCCGAAAGGATCCTTCTAGGCGAAGCCCCCAACGATCACCCCCGAGAGATGATCGACATCGCAGGCGATCGCGCAGCCCGCCTCGACGGACAGAGAGGGAGCGTTCAGTCCGAGGCCGAATCGACACCATATCTGGCGGTGTCATCTTCAGCCAGGAAGCGACATTTGAGACAGTTGAAGTCGGTTCATATGGTTGATCGACAACCTAGGTCGATCCCTGACATCACATTCACGAACGCAGACTTCCATGCACCCGACCCTGATCATGATGATCCCATGGTCATCACTGCTAATATAGCTCGGTACGATGTCAACAAGGACCTCGTCGATCAGGGGAGTTCGGTCAACATTTTATATTGGTCCACCTTCCAGAAGATAGACCTATCTGAGGACCTCATCGCCCCGTTTAACGAACAAATCGTAGGATTCTCAGGAGAAAGAGTAGACACCAGAGGGTACCTTGACCTGCCAACTCGGCTCGGAACAAGTCGGGAGGCACCTGAACTTAGAGTTCGATTCCTGTTGGTCGAGGCAAATACATCGTACAACGCCTTGCTAGGACGACCTTGTCTGAATGCGTTTGGGGCAATTGTGTCTACCCCCCACCTCGCCATGAAGTTTCCGACAGAACGTGGTACTATTTGTATCGTGAGGGCAGATCAGCGAACAACCCGACAGTGTTATGTAGCCGGGCTAAAGGTCACCCCTTTCGTACCAATGTAGACGAACGTCTTCATCCGCAAGGCGAAGTCAAACTCCTTTCATTGACGGCAGAAGCGTCGAAAACCACCAGCATTGGCGGGGATCTCACTTTAAATGAAGAACATGATCTGGGACATATACTGCGGAACAATGCAGACTTGTTCGCGTGGACGGCCGCCGACATGCTAGGAATCCATCCCGGGGTCATGGCCCACAAATTGTCCATCTTCCGGGAGGCACGACCTGTCGCTCAGAAGAAGCGACGGTTCGGAGAAGAGAAGCGCAAGGCCATTCAAGTCGAGGTCGAGAAGTTAATGAACGCCCAGTTCATCAGGGAGTTAACTTACACTACGTGGCTGTCAAACGTAGTCATGGTCAAGAAGTCGAACGGCCAGTGGAGAATGTGTGTCGACTTCACCGATCTCAACAAGGCATGTCCCAAAGATTCGTATCCCCTATCTAGCATCGATCGTTTGGTAGATGGAGCTTCGGGTCATGTTATACTCAACTTTCTCGACGCCTACTCGGGATACAACCAAATCCCAATGTACGAGCCCGATCAAAGCAAGACAGTCTTCATTACCGAACGCGCTAATTACTATTATGAAGTAATGCTGTTCGGATTGAAGAATGCCGAGGCCACTTATCAACGCCTCATGGATAAAGTCTTCCATCATCAAATAGGACGATGCATGGACGTATATGTCGACGACATGGTTATTCGCAGCAATTCTGTGGAACAACACCTGCAGGATTTAAAGGAAGTTTTTGGCCAACTCCGACGGTACAGCATGCGCCTTAATCCTTCCAAGTGTACTTTCGGTGTCCCGGCGGGTAAGTTCTTAGGCTTCATGCTTACACGTCGAGGCATTGAAGCTAATCCAGACAAGTGCAAAGCTGTACTCGACATGACTGCTCCAAAAACTCTAAGGGAGGTGCAACGTCTAGTGGGTCGGCTCACAACCTTGTCCCGATTCATTCCGAAGCTAGCTGAGCACATCAAGCCCATCCTGAAGAATTTGAAAAAGGGCATCACTCGACACTGGGACGATGATTGTGAAACAGCATTCAACACTGTCAAACACATTCTCACCAGTCCTCCAATTATGGCTTGACCGGACGATGGGTCCGACTTGCAGCTGTATATCGCAGCATCCCACCACGTTGTTAGTGCCGCCTTGATACAGGAGGCACCCTCCCTCAAGCTGATATACTTCATCAGTCGTACACTGCAGGGGGCCGAAGAACGATATTCTCGAATTGAGAAAATTGTCCTGGCCTTGCTCACAGCTTCACGTCGACTTCGACCATATTTCCAGAGCCATCAAGTAGTAGTCCGCACAAATCATCCCATAGCCAAGATCCTTCGCAAACCAGACTTGGCAGGACGGATGGTTTCCTGGTCTGTGGAACTGTCAGAGTTCGGACTCCGTTACGAGCCACGTGGGTCCATCAAAGGTCAACATTTGGCAGACTTTGCAGCTGAGTTGATACCTGCACCAGAAGACTCAACCACAAAGTGGCTCCTCAGTGTGGATGGTTCCTCCGACAAAAGGGGGAGGAGTCGGTGTCGTCTTGGAAGGACCGGGTGGTTTAGTCATAGAGCAAGCCATCACATTCAAATTTCCAGCTAGCAACAACCAGGCCGAGTACGATGCCTTGATTGCTGGCCTGTCCCTGGCCAGGGAGTTCACGGTCGATCGTTTAGAGTGTCGGATGGACTCAAAATTGGTGGTCGGCCACATGAACGGAACCTATCAAGTCAAGGATAATCAGCTGTTACGCTATTTCCACAAGGCTCAGACCTTGCTCCAAAATTTCGTCGAGGTTAGTGTCATCCATGTATCCAGGGAGCAAAACGCAAGAGCAGATCTCTTGTCTAAGTTAACCCATTCTAAGGAGCGAGCACAGCTAGCCTCAATCATTAAGATGACGCTCGACCGTCCTGTGGTGGAAGCCTTCGTCACCAATGTATCGACACCCATAACAGACTGGCGCCAGAAGATCAAGGATCTTATGGAGAAACAAGACAAAGGAGAGAGTATTACTGTGACCGATTCCAAACGCATCGCACGTTTTGTATACATAGGCGACGACCTATACCGTCGCGGCCATAGCACTCCTCTGTTGAAATGCATATCAGAGGAAGAGGCAGACTACGTCCTGCGCGAATTGCATACCGGGATATGCGGACTTCATTCTGGTAAGCGGACACTGAGGGCACGCATTCTTCGCGCAGGATATTACTGGCCCACGCTCGACCAAGATTGTGAGACATTCGTCAAGAAATGTATCTCCTGTCAGGCCCACGGTCACGACATCCATGCACCTCCCAAAGATTTGCACAGTATTGTCTCTCCCTGGCCATTCGCTCAGTGGGGCCTCGACATAGTTGGACCATTACCGATCGCCAAAGCGCAAAACAAGTTCCTCCTCGTGGCGGTCGACTATTTCAAAAAATGGATAGAAGCCGAGCCGTTGTCCGTCATTAATGCCCAACGAGTGCAGAAGTTCATCTGGCGCCTCATCTGTCGGTTCGGCCTCCCTCAGAAGATTATTACCGACAACGGCCGCCAATTCATCGAGCGCAAGCTAGAAGATTTCCTTAGCAACTTGGGCATCAAACATGTCACCTCTTCAGTCGAGCATCCTCAAACAAACGGCCAAGCAGAGGCCGCGAACAAAGCCATACTAACAGAGTTAAAGAAGCGACTCGGTGAAGCTAAAGGTTTATGGGTGGAAGAATTACCAGAGGTTTTGTGGGCATACAGGTGCACTCCTCACGGATCTACAGGGGACACGCCATTCAACCTGACTTACGGCAATGATGCCATGCTCCCAATCGAAGTTGGCGAGCCTTCCTTAAGGCGGAATATCACTGATATGTCACTTAATGAAGAACAGTTGCGGATGAATCTCGACGTCCTTCCTGAGCGTCGAGAGGTCGCCACCATCCGTGCAGAGGCACAGAAGCGAATGCTATCTTGCCGATACAACACCAAGGTCAAGCTCAGAGCCTTCAAAAGTGGAGATCTGGTATGGCGAAAGCGGGGAGAGGCCAGGAAGAACCGAGCGCACGGCAAGCTTGCAGCTAACTGGGAAGGACCATTTCGAATTATAGAAGACATGTCGAACGGTGCATATCCCCTCCAGCTCCTTGATGGACAACCAGTTCCCAACACATGGAATGCCACTCACCTTAAATACTACTTTAGTTAGCGTTCATTTTTTGTCGATTATTTTTGAAACATTATTCAGTTCCGTTTCCAAATAAAGAGTACATTTCATTATGATTACTACTTAGTGTCATTTATAACTTCTCCAATGTCGAGTCCCACGGTCGTCGTCTCGGGCACTTCCACACACAAACGAATTGGGATACACTCCCTCTGGTAGATGTTCACCCTTGAACACCCAGTCCGCTTGGGATACACTCCCTCTGGTAGATTTCTCCCTGGAACACCCAGTATTCCCCTACTCGACCCTCACTCTCGACGGTCATACACCGCGTTATCAACACACTCGACATTGATACTTAGTGGTCGTTACGACAAACAAATCGCAAAATCAGCAAAGTTAAACGCTCAACATTCAAAGAGTTCAACAAATCCTGCTTCAACGTCAAATATTCAAAGAGTTCTAAATTTCAAAGTTTCACAGTCAAGCATAAGTTTGTGTTCATATGTACATCGCAATGATAAATCCTAATCTATTACAATGTTAGGAGTGCCATCAGCAGCATCTCCAATCGCCTCCACGACGACTTCACCCTGCTTATCGTTGGCGGCCGCCTCTTCATCTTCCTCCGCTTCTAAGAAGGCGTCCTCAGGAATCTCATTCAGAGGCTTCATTTGGCCTTCATGCACGTCCTTCTGAATGTCGAACGCCACCCCCTCAGTCGACACCTCGAGCAAATGGTCGACCTGCCTTAGAGCCTTCCGAAAGCCCCTGGTATGTTCAATCATTATCGCATCCTTCAGCTCTTCCACTAGCTCTTTACTATCCAGGGCCTCTGCTCGCCAGTCGTTCCTCTCTTTGGACATTGTCGCCACTACCTTCTTAGCCTGCTCCAAATCGCTCGACATTTGATCACGCTCCTTTCTCAAGGCCAGGCCAGCATCCCGAGAGTCATTCAACAGCACTTCAGCCTCTCTCAAGAGTTGCTCTGAACGCTTCTGCTTCGCATCGCATACCGCATGAACCTCGGTGAGTTCTTTCAGCTGAGTCCGTGTCTTCTCTAGTTCAACCCGGAGCTTACCTCTGTCAGAAGCATAGGCCAAGTGCCAAGCCAACATTTGCGCTCGTGTCGTCATTTCCAACATGGTATCGGCTATTTCTTGCTCACTCATGTTCTCCACAACCTTCTTTTCCGAGCTGTCCATGTTCAGCTCAACCTTGTGACCCATTGTAAAGGCAGGATCCCATACGCCGAGTGGGAGGGGACGCTCTGTCTCCCCAAACCCCTCCTTTCTCTTCTTTGCTACCTCACCGCTGGTCCCGACAGCCTTCACTTTCCTTTTCCGCTTCAACTGCTCTTCAACAACCACCGTCTCGTCAGGCGACACCGACAGTACGACTGGAACCGGATCAGTTGATTGCACTGGTGTGCGTTGTTGACCCACAGCACGTCCAGCGGATTGCCCAGGGCGGTTAACTTCAGCCCTCTCATTGCCAATAGACTGAAACCAATTTACACCACTGCCTTTTCTCCCCATTATCTCTGCAAAACAAAGACCACCCACAACAGTCAGCAATAACAAAGCAATTTACAAAAATAACAAGCAAAGACACATACCAAACACCCTCGCATCCGCGTCATCGAACTCAAGGCAGTTTATAAGCTGACGGGAAGAAAAGGGGCGGGGTGATAAGTGTGAAAAACAGATGTTTTGACACTTATAAAGGATCTCAATTTTGTAATTATTCATGTTATTACTCAGTGAAAAGTCGTAATAGGAAGTAGATTGTGTTGTAAATTATTGTTCAGGAAAAGTTGTACAAAAAGGAATCTGTCCGCCAATTCTCGCATAGCAGAAGCAAAATTCGCAGAGACAGGAGAATACATTCGCACAGCGCACCACCATTGGTTCGCTGAGCGAATAACATCAGAGAAGAATGAAAATTGCAAAATTCGCACAGCGCAGCAGAGGCTGTGCGCTTAGCGAATTGGTGCAGTTGAGTGCTGAATTAATTTTAATTCGCACAGCGAATCTGCTTCTGTGCGCGGAGCGAATGGAGCAGTTATGAGAATTCAACCGTCTCTTAAAAGACGTGCTTTGAATGATAGAAAGGGATCGGACTGAAAAGAATAATTTTTTGGAGAACTGCTCTGGAGAAGGAGACCATCAAGAGACCTCTCTGAAGACATCAAGACTGCACATCATGCAAGGAATTGCAGAAATGAGTATGTTTGTGATGTCTAGGATAGGCTAAACTTTTATTCGTTGGAATTGACTGTAATGGCTGACATTTGATGTAATCTTTCCTGTTCAATATAAGTTGTGTTCATATGCTTTTCTTGTTTACTTTTTATTTTATTTTACGGAAGTAAAATAAACTTGTTTTTATATTTAAATTGTACTGGGAAGTAAATTTGAGTATTAACGCAAGAAAAGCAACCAGAAGGAAAGAGGCTAGGAATAGTTTCAATTCTCCTGGTCATCAATAACATCGTTCTTAATGCAAAGTTTATGTTTAATTACTTAAGGAATTAATAATTGAACATAATTCTTTAGAACTTGTTTTAAGGAATTAAACCAAGATACTGTGATGTTGATGTTTGAACGCAAGTTATATTGCTCAGAATAGTTACTGTAATGTGGTTATGAAGTCAATTCCAATGAAGCTTTCTTTAAATTTTAATTTCAATTTTAAATTGTCATCTAGTTTGAGACTATTAATTCACTTATATTTTGTTGTTCAAATTGATTTTGATAAATAAATTTTAATTAAATAACGTAACACAAATTCCCTGAGGAGAACGATACTTTACTTATCACTGTATTACTTGTAACGATTTGGTATACTTGCCAAAAAGTTATCACGGGGCAACGAGGCCAACACACTCAGAGCCTCTAACTCTTCAATCGTCATCTTATCTTCAGACCACGAGGTGAACCTCAGCGGATCCTGCGTCCAATACAATGGGAATTTGGGGTTCCCCTCATCACCGAAAAAGTACCTCCGCCCGGCATCGGTGATCGACACTTTAAAGAATTTTTCTTTAAAATCCCTATACGACTGTAGGTAAAGCTCTAGTAGCGCATTACCTGGCTCCGAAATCAGTGACACCCATCCCTTCGTAGCAACCGGTCGACATCTAAAGAAATACAGAAAGAAACCTACAGTGGGCCTAATTCCTAACGCCCGACACAACACAGCAAACGCCTGTACATACCCCCAACTGTTGGGATGCAACTGACTAGGTGCGACGTTTAGGGTGCGCAAAACATCCATTTGAAAGGTGGTAAACGGCAATCTCAGATACAAATCGTAGAACAACGAAGCATAGCAGTAAAAGAACTCATCGGAAGCATTCTCCCTACCGTAACATACCCTCTCATCATCCCGACAAGCTATCAACTTTATACATGTTTGGTACCCTAGGGTTCTCAAAACGCAACTATTCTCAATCCAGTTTGTTATCACAGCCCTACTCCTAAACTGACTTTTAAGTTCCTTCACCTCACGCGCCGCCCAGGCGTACTCATCCCCGCTAATCGGAGACATTATACGTCCCTCTGGACCCTCACCACACACACTTCCATACACAAAGGCATCCTCACCACAAAGTACAGTGGTGATTTCAGGGCATTCCGCCGCCGCACCACAAGGTACAGTGGTGGTTTCAGGGCATTCCGCCGCAGCACCACAAGGTATAGTGGTGATTTCAGGGCATTCCGCCGTTGCTGACGGCCCCGGCATGTGGTCACCGGTGTTATGCCCCTTTTCTTCCATTATCGGCAGTAAATACGATAAGACGAAGGAAAAGGTTACCTGGTAAAATCCCGATTCAGCGTAATCGGAGGTCTTGCAAAGAATTTTCCGTTCGCAGCACACAATACTAACTTCTGTTTTTCCCCAAAACAATGATTACCTCCTTTATGAAACGTGTTGAAGAAGGCTGGAAGGTTAAGCGTCAACACCGTAAGATCCTTCTTAATCCAACAGTTGCTTTTTCATGTCTCTTCGTTTCTCCAAAAAAGCGGGAAAACCCTAAAAATCTAAACCCCAAAACGGTGCGTATCATTTCCCTCATCACAACCACTCAGCGTCCTTTAGTAAACTCACAGGCGCAACTATGCGCTCGTTTCCTTGGACTCGGGGGGCATGTACCATAGGATACCCGAGTTCACCAGCGGTCGACCTTTAACATCACAAGTGTTTACAGGTTGATGTCGAACACCTGGTAATCGACAGTCAATGTCGTTCGCATGTTGATGTCGAGCACTTACAGGTTGATGTCGAGTACCTGGTAATCGACAGTCAATGTCGTTCGCATGTTGATGTCGAGCACTTACAGGTTGATGTCGAGCACCTGGTAATCGACAATCAGTGACATTCGCATGTTGATGTCGAGCACCTGGTAATCGACAATCAGTGACATTCGCATGCTGATGTCGAGCACCTGGTGATAGACCACGTCGATCACCCGGTGCTCGACAACCAATGATGTCTCGACACATAGCGCTTGCACGACAACAAAGCGATTTAGCATATGCCAACAGATAATTTCGAATATTAGTCAGATACCACAAATCACGGGAATAACTAACCCAGTATGAAACACGATCTAACAGTTACAACTCCCAGGCAGTCAACTTCGGTAACGGACCGAACTTTCAGGTAAACGGTTTATTTTACTGTTTTAAATATACAAAGCACAGGAGAAAAAAGGTACGTTTTTCCCCTAAGAGAGATTAAGAGAGAGATTATTATTCTGAAGATTAATCAGACATTCCTTTCTTGACTTGAGCGTCGGAGTGCCTTTGCAGGTACCCAGCCCATCTTCTCCTAGAGAGCAGAGCATAGAGAGAGGGAGGAAGCATCGTAATAGGCATCACAAGAAGAAGTAGTCTAGTTTTGTTAGGTTGGTATCTCGGTCTCCACATCCCTACTGAAACACTTATTAAACGTTAAATATAACATATGATGAATTCTATGCAATTAATATTGCATACACATCAGTATTTAACATATGCATTTAAAAACACACAATAATATTGATTATATTTATAAAATATAACATATAATTAATATTTAAAATTATGCAATTAATATTACACACGTTATTAATAAATATAGTCAGTTTATGTCTAAATCTGGTAATTTTTTTAAAGAATGTTATTTTTATTTAATTCTTGTTTCGAATTTTAAGAAAATATTAATTATGCTTTTAATATTTTTATTTAACTTTATTTTTAAAGTTGAAGACGATTAATATTTTAGATTAGTTATTATTTAAAAAAGAATCGAAAGTACAATATACTAAGATTTTTCTTATTGATCCAATATGAACCCATTTTTCTGTCATGGAGGCTCTGCATGATCGAATGATGAACGTGGTTTTTATGTTGCAGTTTCCGTGCGTAGTTTATGTGAGGATGCTGCGGAATCGTCTCAGCATGTGTTCTTGCGTTGTTTAGTTGCTTAACAACTGTGGTAATGGCTTCAAGAATTGATTCATCTTTCTTCTACATTCACTATACATGCTTGCGTTCATGCTAACGTATTAGCCAGCTGAATCTTCTGCTGTGGTCTATATTATCTGTCTATTTTGGTTCATGCGAACTGAGAAATAGTATTCTGTTTTGTAATAATTACAATTTTTGCTGACACAAGACATGTTGGACTAAGAAGTTTTTCAAGTTAGAATGATCAAATGTTATATAGGTGAGGAGAACTGATTTTGTAAAATTGAGTTTAATTTTCATGTTTTAATATTAATATTAGAATTATTTTAAATAAAATTTGTTATTTATTAGATTTATTTTATGATCAGTCATCGAGTTATTATCAAACTTTATTGATATCTAATTCATGTTTGAGTGAATCTATAATGTAGAAATGAAATGCTTCATATCAAACATGATTTTCGGCTTGCTTAACATATATTATATTGTGACTGGAATGTGATTTATTGAGTTCATCCATGCAAATCTTGTATTCACATATAGGGAAGACTTAGTTTTTTAGACTCCTTTTATGGTTGACTTGTGTTTTGGTATGCTTTTCTTGTGAACTTCTATCCAGTTTTTTTTTTTTTTTTTAACATTTAACATACCTTAAAACAGTACTCAAATTCATTTAGCACCGATGACCTCTTAAAACTCATTAAGCTTTTTAACTCGAGTATGACTTCAGATTTTTTGTTAAATTTTTTGTGTCTGATTTTTTTCTTGAGTCTTTAAAATATACTAATATTAGTGTATTAAAAATATTTTTAATATATTCTAAATGATCAAATTATTACCTATCATTGATATATTTTAAAGACTTATAAATATGAAAATTTATGATATGTTTAAGCGTGTTCATGTTTCCAAAAATGGAACATTCCTTTATGATATTTACGGTTGGTATTTTAAATCAAGTTTATTTTTAAAAGCCCATTTAAATGTAGCTTTATAGCGTGAAGTGTAAAAAATTGCATTAATTAAATTACTTTTGAGATAAAAGAAACATATTTTCTTAAAACTTAATCCCTCTTGAAACTAAGTTCAGGAAATTAAGATACATTATATGCTTTAAGCCATATGATCTATATAAGAATATATTGGTTGAAAGCTTGATTTACAAGCAGAAGAAATGCGATTAAAGCTAACCAAAATATAGTTAAAAATACTGATAGATATGGGGGAGATAATTATGGCAATGCAATCTCTATTATTGTAATGCAAACGTGGTTTAATCTGGTATGAAATTTTATGAGGAGAATAAGGTGGTGAAAGTGGCACGTGTGAGTCAGGAATAATGAATGTTTTATTGTGTCAGAAGTGAGAGTTGAGAGTGTCAGAAGGCAAAGAAATGAGTAGCAAAACACGACCACACTAATCGGAGCAGATGAATTGATGAGTGATGATAATATTGACGGGAAAGCATGTCCTTTCCCTTTTCGCTTGAGAAATCTCTTTTCATCACTCACTCACTCACAACAAAACCACACCATCTCTTTCTCCCTTACAACCACCATGGACTTCATCTTCAGGGCTGCCACTGTTCATCCCTCCAATCACTTCCCCTCTCTCCAAGCTTCTCGCCTTCACTCAGGTACTTCTCTTACCACCCATTTTCACTTTCTTCTCTTCACTGCTGCATTTCTCTCTCTCTTTTTGCTCTACATGCTTTCTTTCCTCTTGGTGTGAAAATTACGTCCTAAAGGTACGTCTTTTCCCTGGTGGGTGCAAGTGAGGGGGGAAAAAAAAGAGAGAAAGAGGGCATTTGGGTTTCTTTGGAATTGCATTGAACTTTCAGTGAACTGAACTAAAGCCCGTGTTCGCTAGTCAGAGAAGTTTAATTTCAAAGTTCCGGTTTTTCTGTTATCGTTTCCCTCAGAGGACCTCCACTTTGAAGCATGCAGTTTTGCTCTTAAAGGGTTGGCATTTATCAGGAACAGTTACTTTTGAAAAAACAAAAATTATTGTTCCGAATGTTTGTTTCTGCCATTGAATGTGTTGCAAGTGGACATCATTTACAAGTAACCGTTTCGATTGGTGTCTGTGCAATTCAGGGCTGATGTAAGGGACGGCCAGGATATGTTTTGGCTTTATAAGTTAATCACTCAGTAATGATTTCCAGGTTCTCTGTTTATGGGAACTTGGGCTTAATTAAGACAATAAATCAAATAACTCTGGCAGGTTCTGCCAAGCTTTTCCATATATGCTGCTCTTATCATACGAGAGTGCGAGATAATTGCGAATATAATAATTTCTCCGAAGCCTTAAAAGCAGAAATAAGAAAAAAAACAAGGGTGAGAGGGTGAATTGAATTGGAGTAATGACGCAGGAGTGTGATTCCTCAGAGGAAGAACTGCCTCAAGCTGCTGCTTTGAGGAGGAATCTAGAAAAGTTGAAGTTTGAAAGGAACAGCGTCAATGAAGGAATTCAATCGTATTTACTGGCGCGGAGAACTAATGAAACTTGGGGGCCTTCACGATATTTAATTCGGGGGGAGGAGAATGTTTCTGAGTCTGATGAAGGTGAAATTGAAAAGGTTCCAATTTGAATTGTGCTTATGTGAACTATTTTCTCCCTTGTTAGGGGCGTCACACATGTGTGATCTATCAGTTTTTCTGTTCTTGAATGCTTTCACATTTGGTTCTTTTCTGGATATTTTTTGTCCTATGGCTTCACTTTTATCCTGAGTTTTGGATGTGCCCTGCAAATTGCTAGTATGTTTAGATGGACGAGAATGGGGCAATAGCATTCTCCTTGTTACTGAGATTTTTAGAATGAGGGGATTACCCTCCAAGCCTTCCTTTTGCTTTAATTTTTACAAACAAAATTACTCAAATTTAGAGAAACTTGGATGATTTTAAACATCCAAATATGAAAAAAAAGGGTTAATTTCTTCACCTCCTATTCTCTTCCCCCAATCTTCCCCTCCTTGAACCTAAACATACCATGAAGAGCATAAGGGAACCTTAGCACTGTTAATTTTCCTTCTTGTTAGTGTTTTATAATCTTGTAAGTTGTACATTTGTAGCTGTAGGGAACATACAATACATTTATCTTTCCTATTGATGTTTTCTTTTGAGATGTACCTTTTATGGCATTAAAAATGGATCCTTTGTGCCAAAATAGTTTACTGATGAGGATTCCATTTGAACTATACAGATAAATATTCAATGCTAAATTATACAGATGAGGATGATGATGCAAAATCTCTTTTTCAATGTCCTTTCTGTGACTTCGAGTTTGATTTTTCTTCATTCCGTGCTCGTTTGGAAGAGGATGATTGCTATGACCCAAGAGATATGGTATGACGGTTCTGAATTTTGAAATTTGATGTTTGGCTGAAGTTATTGCTAACATCATAACATGTACACTTCTATTCGACTCTGTTTCCTTTTCCTACTTTCCTTGATTAATTGTGAGACTGTTCATTGACTTTATTATAGTTTGTAAACCGTAGTTCATAGCTTAAGTTCAATTGTATATAACACACTGAACAAAAATTCTGTCTATATACTTGATATGTTGCACTGTTCTGATATGAGAAAGAAAAGGGTAAGGATAAAATTAACTAGCAGCCATTTTAGTTAAAAGCTAAGAAAGAATATTTAATGTTTCTGAACATTTCACTTAGGTAATTAAGTTGTAATTTAAATTTGAAAACTGACTGACTGTCTTAATTTTCCTATATCAGACCTGTCCTCTGTGTGAAGAAAATTTAGGGGAGGATGCAGTCAGGGTTGCACAGAATTCAAGCAAGGTAAATATTGCCCAACTCAATCATGGAATCTTTGTGTTCTTAATGTTATCTAGCTCACTCTTGGTTTTAAGAGAACTTGATTCTTGCCCAATTCAATTGAATATGTCAATAAATGATCTATACTTTCTATAGAGATCTTGGAAGTCTGACAAATCTAGCATCTCGTCGGGTGATACAGTAGTGTTTGACAAGAAACTTCCTGCCAGAGGAAGACATGAACTGGTGCCTGATCCACTTCTGACACCATTTGTTCGCAATCTGTCTGTTCCAAACTCCAGAGGTATCCAACCTAGTGAAGGTTTCTCCAGCAGTGCCTCAGACATTTCCAGTGGAAAGGGGTATGATCCTGACATTTCCAGTGGAAAAGGGTATGATCCTTCTTTCTCTGGTATTTTTGTATTGGAAGTATGCTTATATAGTGAAAAAGAGCACGAGAAACTGATAATTCTAACTGCAAAGCATTAAAAGAATAGCTAAAGATCAATTTTGTTTTCCTTTATAGACACTGATAATCTCCTGTTCTTGGAAATGTTATAAATGTACTACTATAACTAATTTAGCTGCTTCACTGGTATCTGCTAAATTCATAAGTGCAGTAGTCTATCTCAATTTATCACTATTGTAACTAATTCATTGTTCTATACATAAAAATAGTGATAATAATACTTCTTATGACATGGGTAATTGTTTATCCAATTTGACACAGTATATATAGTGTATACATAGCGATACATTTCAAAATTGTCTGTGTGCTGTGGATTTACAAGACATATCGCTCGGAGTGTATTTATTAGTTGGTTAACAGCAATCTATATTCTATTCATAATATGACATTACATATATATAACACGACAAACTATATTTTGCTGTGGAATTTTTACTTTATTCTTTTCATTTGAAAGTTACTTTGAAAGCTTAGGGAGGTGTGTGAAACAAGGCAAATGTGTACGATATATTTTTACATTTGTCAGACTTAGAAATAACTATAAATGATTCTGTAGAGTATATTCATGAAGCCATCAACATTACTTATGCATTTTCCTGCTGGTTCAAACACCAATACACATCATTCACATCGAAGCTTATCTTCCTCCATGATGAAATAAAAACCATTAGATGATTCAAATCCATTAAACAACTCAGCAGACAAAACAAAAACCATAGTGTCTCAGCGGCATAGCGACTATCAAACAATTCTTATCATTACTACATCAGACGATTCCTCGTCAGAGGAAACTAATTAGATGAACAAATGGTGTCAGAATTGTTCTAGTATAGGAAAAACAATGAATTTGTTTAAGTGTAATGTACCGGTATTAAAAATGAAAATTGATTGGTAGTCGTATTATGTATGCCAATATGTACATGTACTGACTGCCACTAAATTAGCTTGCATTTCTTGATATACAATTCTGATTGTTTCTGTGAAGCTCTAGCTCCAACTATAGCTTTGCATAACCTACTTTGTTGGTGATTATGAAAACTTTCCTTCTGGACCTTGAATATGTCGAATTGTATGATACCCTTTTGGCCAAAATTACTTGACTGTCAATGTGATGAGACACCCTTATTAATATCTCGTGACATTTGTTTCACAAGCATGCTCTACTGACAAGCGAATCTATCTTACTCATCCAGTTATATTTTGGTGATTAAATACTTTTAACGAGTAGCAATATATGAAATGCTAACCTTATTTTTTCCTTTAATACATTACAAAATTTTCTTAACTAAAAATATTTGATGCATTGATAGTGAGGATAAAAAATTTGTGTTGATGCTGCATAAAGATAGTAGCAACGGCTGTATACTGTCTTAAAAACAGGGACAAAAATAAGATTTATGAAAAATTCTCTGCTTAAACTCAGTACTGAAACGTTGTTGATGGTTTTGTTTGCAGCTCAGAGACAGACTCGGGAGACGAAGAGGATATTGAAGAGAGAAGGCAGAAGGCATCTTTTGTTCAAGAGTTGATGTTATCAACTTTATTCTAGGAAACATGCATCTAACAACTTATAGACAGTCTTGCGTTGATTCTTGTAAGAAAATAACTGCGTTTTGGTACGGTGCATGAATTTAGTATAGGTAATCTAAGTGCTGGATAGTCACAAAATTGGACGGTTGCCTCGTTTGCAGGCATGCATTATTGAACATCTGAACTTATAAATGGTATATTTTAAATCTATATATAGAAGTTAATCTTTTGCATTATTTTATCATCATGGCAAGAATGAGCCATGATTCAAGTCTTTTGCACGGAATGCTATTTTAACTCGAATTGGGATACGAGGCTTGATTGATTCTGACGGTTAATCTGATGATGAACTGGCCAGTATTTTTGAACCAAGTTGTTGTGCAAACCAGTTTAGTGTTTAGCCAAGGGAACTGGCCAGTCTAATTAGGTTATTATAACATTCCAACAGGTTGAACTTATGAGCAAATAATGTTCATTTTGTAGTCTTTAGCATTGATTAATCTCGTATGAAAGTAAGAGGAAAACTTGAAAGTAACCCAAATCAAACTCTTATATGAGAACTTATTCAGGTTGTTTATCCTTCATGAGTACACCACACATTAATCTATTTGCAGCAAATTTTTTCTTCCTATTTAATTCATTGTTTCGTGAAATCCAACACCAATCGACTGCAATGCAAGAAACAAGACATAGAGTAGAACTAATTAGCCAAATGTAACAGTTTAACTACCTCGTGTGAGGACCTTGCATTCCGTTGAAGATAGTGAAGTAAAAGAGCAGTAACAGCAAAGAGAATTGATTTGGGATAGAAGAATATGATAATGGAATGGAATAACAACATCCATCATAAAGGTGGAAAGTATAAGAAAAAGGGAAAGGAAAGGAGTATAAAAGGAAGAGGAAGAAGAAATGAAAAAGAAGAGAATTCACTCGATGATGGATTGGATAACACCAGCACCAACGGTCTTCCCTCCTTCCCTGATGGCGAACCTCATTCCTTGTTCGCAGGCGACAGGAACAATGAGCTCGACGACCATCTTAACACGGTCACCGGGCATAACCATCTTGGACTCCTCGTCCTTGTCGTTCATGATGGAGGTCACCTTCCCCGTCACGTCGGTGGTTCTCATGTAAAACTGAGGCCTGTACCCTGCAAAGAACGGCGAGTGCCTCCCACCTTCCTCCTTCTTCAGAACATAAACAATGGCCACGAACTTGGTGTGCGGCGTAATGGTGCCAGGCTTCGCCAGAACCATCCCTCTCTGAATGTCCACCTTCTGAACCCCTCTCAGCAGAAGCCCCACGTTGTCCCCTGCCAACGCCTCGTCAAGAATCTTCTGGAACATCTCCACGCCGGTCACCGTCGTGTTCCTCGTTTCCCTCAAACCTACAAGGTCAACGGTTTCGCCAACTCTGATCGTCCCACGCTCCACTCGCCCCGTCGCCACCGTGCCACGCCCGGTGATTGAGAAAACATCTTCCACGGCGAGAAGGAAAGGGAGATCGGTTTGGCGCTGCGGAATGGGAATGTAGTTGTCCACTTCGTCCATGAGTTGGTAGATTTTATCGACCCATTCGTTTTCTCCGCGTTTGATTGCAGGGTTCGCCATGAGAGCTTCCAGGGCCAAGAGTGCGGAACCCGAGACGATGGGGATGTCGTCGCCGGGGAACTCGTACGAGGAGAGAAGCTCGCGCACTTCGAGTTCCACCAACTGGAGGAGTTCTTCGTCGTCGACTTGGTCCTGTTTGTTCAGGAACACCACCATGTTGGGCACGCCGACTTGTTTTGCCAACAAGATGTGTTCTTTCGTTTGGGGCATGGGGCCGTCGGCGCCGGAGACCACCAGGATGGCTCCGTCCATCTGGGCGGCGCCGGTGATCATGTTCTTGACGTAGTCCGCGTGGCCGGGGCAGTCCACGTGGGCGTAGTGGCGGTTTTCGGTTTCGTATTCGACGGTGGCGGTGTTGATGGTGATGCCACGGGCGCGCTCCTCCGGGGCGGCGTCGATCTCGTCGTACTTCTTGGGGGCGCTGTTGCCGAGGGAGGCGAGAGCCATGGTGAGGGCGGCGGTGAGGGTGGTCTTTCCGTGGTCGACATGCCCGATGGTGCCTATGTTGACGTGGGGCTTCTTGCGCTCGAACTTGCCGCGCGCGGCGCGGACGGTGAATTGGCGGCGGTGGGTTGTGGTGGAGGGTGTACGGCGGAGGACGGTGGAGGGCTGGAGGAAGGAGGAAGAGAGAGTGGTTAGTTTATGGGTGGTGGTAGTGGTGGAGCGAAAGGGTGTAGAATTTAGAGAAGAGGGTGAGGAAGAAGAAGACGAAGACGATGCATGTGGGAAGAGTATGAGTTTGGAGGAAGCAGTTGCAGAAGAAAGTGCCATGGTTTTGGAAAATTGGGATTGTGGAGAGTGAAGAGAGTGAAGAGAGAAGACGAGGTTTGTGTGAAGTGTAAAGTCTTATTTGTGTTATCTGGTGGTGGTGGTGGTGTTGGTGAGAGTGTGTGGATGGATAAAATATGACCTCATATTACTTCTATCCTTTTTCTTCCTCAATTTTTCAAGGATCACATTATTCTCTCTTTCTCATGTTAACCCAACTCAAATGCATATCAACCAGGATTTTGTATCTTTCATTATAAAACTACTTCCACATGGCTAAAATATAATATATTTTTCTTCACTTTTTTTAAATTTTTATTCTGAAAAATATATATATATATATTTAGTTAAATTTATTTGTTTGGGAAGGATGTGAAGTTTGAAGAAATTTTTTATTTTCAAATATTAACATTCAATTATGATTGTGTGCGTATTTGCATGCATCAATAGTAAAAATGGAAGCGATGAGTTGGGTTTCTCTTCTCATCTCCCCATTGTGCGTAAATGATAATGGCGAACCAATATACAATAATGATGAAACTATCCCAGATGTTGTCAACACATTAGTTTTCATCGGAAGGATATATAAATCTGATGAATTATTATTAAACCTGGTTGTTTATTATCTTTCCTAGTGAAAACTCTTGTAAGGAAAAAGTCTTTGTACCATTTTAAATCTCCTAAGGTTTTACATCTAATTGTATGTATATGATGAATTTCCAATGCTTAGGTAAAGAATCACAACACATTTTCATAAAATCAACGCACAAAAGCATAAGTTATATAATATAAAATGATTATACATAAATTATCTCATAACAAAATATGATTAATGTCAGTATAATCAAATCATATATCATTATCAAATTTATTACTTTAACTATAGACCAATTTATGGATCTAAGTATCACATGAGTATACAGAATAGGTGTTAAAATAAGATTAAAATCAAATCACAATATAATATATATATATATATATATATATATATATATATGGATGCAAATATTTTTGTTACAAACTATCATAATGTTAATTGAAACTATTATGTCACAATCATTAGACTTGTGTTAAATTATCAACAAATATATAATTTCACAGTCAATATCAACTAGGATTAATTGTAATATATATAAGTAAGGTCAAATATTATTTTGACAAGTGAGTATAAACTTCACTTACACAAGTGAGATGTGATAACAGTTGAAAAACTGTTATTTTCATGATTAAAATTGACACTAAAAGCAACCTTTACACTTAGAAACTAGCTTGAAATCATGCTTTTCTGTATATTTTTGGAAATAAGAGAGCTGGACAGGTTTATGCTTGATTTCAGTGTTTTTGTGCAGGTTTTAAGGTGAATTTGGTAAAAGAAGTGAAGAAGGAGAGAGATGAAATCAGAAAAGACAATAAAAAGTGCAAAAGGAGAAGCCGAAGTCACCGCTCAGCGGCAGTTTACCGCTGAGCGGCACTCAGGAGTTTGCGGGAGGTCCGCTGAGGGGCAAAATGGCCGCTGAGGGGAGAAAACAAGTCACGCACTCACCGCTGAGCGGTATTTTACCGCTGAGCGGTACTCTGGAAGTCACGGGAGATCCGCTGAGGGGCAAAATGGCCGCTGAGGGGAGAAAACAAGTCACGCATTCACCGCTGAGCGGTATTTTACCGCTGAGCGGCACTTTAATGGGCTTGGACTTGACTTTTTGTAATTTACGAATGATACATAAGCTTTAGGGTTTCCTAGGGTTAGGTATCTCTGGCTGGAACGAGGCAAACACTCTCTCTACCACCCCTTTGAAGGAGGATCTTGGATGCTGAGGCTTCCGCTTCACCTTTTTAGGGTTTATTCTTTCATTCTTTCATTGTAATTCATCTAGGTTCACCATGAATATGGTGAACTAACCTCTTTATGTTTGTTGGGGAATCAATGTAGTCTTGTGAAACTCTCATATATGGAATCTGTTTTTACATCTTTTAATTAAGACTTATGCTTTCTTTCATCATTAGTTAGGGTTTTTCCTCTTTGTTTAATGCTTGCATGGTTTAACTCATTCGATGCATGATTATTGGTTTTGTCGATACGGGAACGTACGGGGAAGTCTAGATCCGGGGAATTTCTCCCAATTTTATATTGGTTGTCGTTAAGCTCCTGTACTTATGAACTAATCATTAGGAATGCTAGGAATTGTATGAACTCGTGATTAGGGAGAAGCCTTCTGGAAAGGTACATTAGAGAGTGGCATTAACAATGGTGATTTGATCGTTGAATTCCTAAAATATATGAGAGTGGATAAGATGAAACTGAACCCCAACAACATATCCATACATAAATTTCATTGAAAGTGTTTATCTTTTGCTTTTTGCCATTGATCACAATTCATGCATACATGTTTATTTTCTGTCTTGCATTTTAAACCCCAATTAATTCGTTTGTAAGTCTTAGTTAATTAAGAAATCATATAACTAAACTAGGCCGTGAGTCCTTTGGGAAGAACGATACTTGGTCTTACCAAGTTTTATTACTTGAACGATTCGGTCATACTTGCCGATTGAAAACAAGTTTGTGACATCATAATTTGGTGTTCATAAATTTGTCCATCAAGATGCAAAAAAGTCACACTAAGATTAGAAAACTAAATTAATATCTTTCAAAATACAAGTATAGAATGTGTCATAGATACTAATTTTATCCAAAATACTTATATTCATATATCAAAAGTAAGAACATTCAATATTAAAATTAATGTATTTTAGACTAGAAGGAACTTTTCATATATATACCAAAAAAAAAGACCAAATTTTCTTTTTATCTCATTTTCGCTAAATATATTAAAAAAAAGTTACAACTAAAAAATACCGACAAACTTACCCAAAATCTATTCTCCAACTCTGCCTTCTTTAATAAATTTTAAACAATATTTTACATGAAACTAATACATCAAACCCCATATAATACATAAAATCCCAAATTCGAAATAACACATAATATAATCATAACCCAAACACTTAAACATGTAAATATTCATCATATTCACATAATTTCAACCCATATATATTCTAACAAAAATAGTATATGTATATGAAAACAAATGAAAGAAAACAAATTATAAGTGACAAAAGTATTAAAAACATATCAATTACAAACACAACAATCATATATAACATAATAATCACAAAAGTTAATGTTACAAATTAATATTCAACTTTAATACAATATTCAGCAATGAAAAATTTAAGAAAGAAAAGAAAGTATAACCAAAAGCATGCGAAGATTGAAAAGGAAAAGAACATTGATGGAAGGGAACTTTAGAAGGAAGTTTAAAAAGAGCTTGTTAGATCTTCCTCGTTTAATCGTCTTATGATAAGTCTTTATCCTTACATAGCTATTCATCAAAACTTCTCTTTTATGATTTAGCGTTTTACTTTTTACTCTCATTAAATTGCACATCCTTTATATGACAATAAATATTTTTAAATATTGTATGTATATTTCCTCAATTTAATTTTTTTTATGTATCCTTTAGTTTGAATTTGTTACATTGACGTCAAATAACATATTAAATTTATGATAAATTTATTAAATTTTATAATAATTACTTTAAACATCACACACAAATTATTTAAATTATTTTGAGTGAATTGACGATATAAAATTGTTTATACTAATATGAAAATCAAAATCAAAAAATTGTATTATTATCTATTCTATATGGATGGATATGTGTAGGCATGAGAGTCGTACCTTTCTGATGTAATTTTCTTGTCTTTCAATGCTTAATTTGTCTGCTCCGCTCACTTGCACTCTTGACCGAAGATACCTGTAAAAGGCATTCCGACGTTCAAGTTAGGCATGGTTTAGTGAATTGTTTATCACAATTGAGTATTTTGGATCTAGTAGAACGTACTTAGCTTTTGACCTTGACCTTATATTTATAAGTCATCCCATGGATCCTAAACTAGCGCAGATCCAATAAAATAAAAATAAACTTACCTTTAGATTCGGTTAGTTACTCATAAACAACTTATCAATATCAGATATTTTTAGCTAATATGTTTTATCATTCTACTATTATTTTATCATCTGTTGGACTATTGGCCCAATAATAACTTTAAACGTTGGCTCAATTATGGTCCAACATCAATAAAATCATTTAACTTGGTTCACCAATGTTGATGTAGCGGATAGACTGAACGGTCCTGAGTGTTAACCGTTCGGTCTATACTATATATCATACATATGCCCCCCTAGTCCGAGTTAACCGTTCGGCTTTAGCCAATGTTAACTATAGGACTTATATGAGCTTGAGAAAGGTCGTTCTCGTTGTATTGGGGAGCTTATTTTCAATGTGCTTTAAGTATTCATTTCTGTCGGCACCAAGAAGCAGACTCTAGGAGTTCACTTAGAACGTTACCTTAAGTCGAGAAAACTCGGGTGAGAGTTCATGTAGAACGTTCCTCACCTAATGGTTTAGGACCAGGGGTTCTCGGAGAGCGTTCCCTGAGTTTTGCAAATGGAAGTGAGAGTTCACGAAGAACGTTCCTCACTGCTCAGTTTAGGACCAAGGGTTCTCGGAGAGCGTTCCCTGGGTTTTATGGACGAGAGTGAGAGTTCACGGAGAATGTTCCTCATCGCTTGGTTTAGGACCAGGGGTTCTCGGAGAGCGTTCCCTAGGTTTTGCGGACGAGAGTGAGAGTTCACGGAGAACGTTCCTCACTACTCGATTTAGGACCAAGGGTTCTCGGACAACGTTCCCTAGGTTTTGCAGACGAGAGTGAGAGTTCACGGAGAACATTCCTCACTGCTCAGTTTAGGACCAGGGGTTCTTGGAGAGCGTTCCCTGGGTTTTGCGATGAGAGTGAGAGTTCACGAAGAACGTTCCTCATCGCTCGATTTAGGACCATGGGTTCTCGGAGAGCGTTCCCTGGGTTTTGCAGACGAGAGCGAGAGTTCACGGAGAACATTCTTCACCTCTCGATTTAGGACCAGGGGTTCCGAGAGAGCGTTCCTTGGGTTTCTTAATATCACCACTCAACTTGTGATTGAATGAAAATTGTATAGCTTTATTCACACCAAAAGTGTAAGCACATAAGTCTTGTCAAAAAATTTATTCGAGACAAACATGACATCAAAATTTAACTAAAGTAAACGTGAGATGAGTCACATTCGAAGTGTTAGGAAGGACTTTTTATTATATTTTCTAGATGATATGCCCCGAACTGAGCGGTCAAGGCTACAACTACGACTGCGAGTTCGCTTATGTCTTCATTCTTCTTTTCTATACGGTCATTCGATACTTCTCCGTGGAGACCTTCTTCTTGATGGGCTTCTTATCTGTGGTTGTTCCTCCTTCACGTACTTACGGAGATGACCCGCACGAATAAGTGCTTCGATCTTATCTTTGAGTGTTACACACTCTTCGGTAGTATGTCTCAGGTTTTGATGGTATTGGCAGTGCTTTCCTCCATCAACATTTTTAGGTGAATGAAGCTTTCTGACCGAAAGAAGTTCAGCACTAAGGGTTTCCTCAAGAATTTTTGCCTGGGTGCATTAACAGTTGTGTAATGATCAAATTTAGGCGTTAGGGGGAAGTCCTTTTGTCGAGGATCTCCTCCCTTGTCGTTGTCGCCGAATGATCGTCTACCATCCCTTCTATTTTCTCCTGCAGAAGCTTCCTGCTGTTGTTTTTTCCTTGAGCTCCTCATGTCCTCAATACGAATAAATTTAGCAACCCTTTCCTGAAGTTCATCCATAGTTTTTTGTGGTTGCGCATATAATTTTTCAGCAAAATATCCTAATCTTAAGTGTGAAGGCAAATTGCTGATGATAAAAGTCTGATTAACCTCTTTTACTCGCCGTGCAGTTTCCTTATACCTTTTCATAAAGGCCTTCAAAGTTGTCTCATCCTCTTGTTTAGTATTTACCAATTCTGCCGATGTTAACTCTTGTACCCTATTGGATGCATACTGTTTCCCAAAAAGATCTTCTCAAGTGGCATAACAATCCACTATGTTTGGGGCAAGTGTGTTGTACCATTCTAATGCTTTTCCTTTGAGTGATAACGAGAAGGCTCTCTACACATAACCGGATCGTTGTCTGTGTAGAATGTCATTGCGTTCACAAATGTCCTGAGGTGATCATTTGGATCAGTCGAGCCATCATACTTCTCTAATATAGGAGGAGTCTTTTCCGGCATAGGAGCTTTCATGATGGGCACCGAGTAGGCTGGTAGGTCGCAAGATTTGCAGAGCGTGGGTATAACCCTACTATTTGCTTCCCTTCTTCTTTGACCGTTCGAGTTGGTGTGATGGGACGACATTTGATTGCGATCGTTCGGGTTGGTGTGATGGGATGACGGTTGATTATGGCTTGCCTTGTTTCCATTTACATGGTTTGACACTGAATGTTGGGCGGACTGCTTGAGATGAGTTTTTTTCGCCCTTAGTGCCACAATCTCCTATTCATGCTTCCGCTGCATCTCCAATAGTGCTTGCGCTTGGGTCTGCATCTATGCTTGCATATTCCTGATCATCTCTCTGGTGCTTTGTTGCTCCTCCATATTTCTCGTGGTCACCATTTGGTTTCTTCTGCTTCTCTCTGCCCCACGATGGGTGCCAAAATGTTCCTGTATGGATATGTGTAGGGCTGAGAGTCGTACCTTTCTGACGTAATCTTCTTGCCTTCCAATGCTTGAGTCGCCTACTCCACTCACTTGCACTCTTGACCAAGGGGTACCTGTAAAAGGCACCCTGACGCTCAAGTTAGGCGTGATTTAGTGAATTGTTTATCACAATTGAGTATTTTGGATGCAGTAGAACGTACCTGGCTTTTAGCCTTGACCTTATCTTTATAAGTTATCCCATGAATCCTAAACTAGCATAGATCCAATATAATAAAGACAAACTTACCTTTAGATTCGGTTAGTTGCTCATAAACAACTTATCAATATCGATATCTTTAATTAATATCTTTTAATTATTCTACTATTATTTTATCATTTGCTGGACTATTGACCTAATAATAACTTCAAACGTTGATTGACCCAATATCAATAAAATCATTTAACATGATTGATCAATATCGATATAACGGATGAATCGAACGATCCTGAATGTTAACCATTCAATCTATACTATATACCATATATTATGTAATATATTTGAAAACTTTAAATTGTACGTACAGACACGATTTCTAATAGGTGTAATTTATAATAAAGGAATTCTTATGATTGCAGTTTTTTTCTAAACTAAGGAAGAATGTTGATCTAGACTTAGTAGCCAATTTCTTGTTTTTAATATCATTTGACTTCACAATTGTATAAAAAGGTGATTTGTTAAATAAGCGAGTGAGAGAGTGGACATCCACGTGGCCTTTTCCCAGCGTTGTTCCTTCCTCTGATTGGGACGCCTATTTTATTCATGTCTCCACATTAAGTAGACTTGCTGGAACCTATATCCACCATAACAAACCCATATTTTTATTTTATTTTATTTAGAGGATTAGGAAGAAAGAAAGAAATCGTGTAAGAAAAAGTATTACATTAATTAAAATAAAATATACCAAACCTAAAATATGAATTCTGTATTAGTTTCATTTTTTTCAAATTGAGTTTTTTTACTTAAAAATAAAAACATATTTTTAAAATGATGCATCTCTTTTCATTCTGCTTAATTTTCACTCGTTGAAAGACTATTCTGTCTTTCCGAATGTATTCAACCAAACAACGACTTAAAGTCAAATATGCATAACTTAAAATTTCATTTCATATGGTTAAAACAAAAGACTATTGAGATTAATAGTTTATAATCCAAATTCAAATCTGTAGCTTTGTTAATCTTATAAAAAAGTCATAATTTTTATTAATCATTGCCCACGTACTCGATCTATTGTATTCTCCTAGTTTACCTGTTGTTTATAAAACTATTTGGTTATGATGTATGTATTGGTATTAGTTTCAATACTAGTAAATAATAAAAGATGATTTACCAAAAAAGAATAATACTAGGTATTTATAGGAACTTGAAATATGAACACTATCCGATAACGATACCGTTCAAATTCATTAAGCCTGAACAAATCAAAGAAGCAAACTCGATTTTCTTCCCAATACTAAAATGCACTTCATTTGGAATATAAAGAAAAATGTACTTTTACTCTATACATATATTTGAATTAATTTTAACAATATCTTTATTAAATGTATTCCTCACAATTTTTAATATTTTTAAGAACATTATCTAATAACTTAATAACAACATCGTCTAATTATGTAACAATGTTCGGCATCATATAGTTTAACTCTTCTTTCTATTGGTAAAAAGGCAAGAATACATGCATTTTGAAATAAGAAACATAACATCACCAATAAATGCCATGGATTCATCAAAGAAAACTAGATCAAATTTACTCTTGAAAGTTAAAAACAAATGCATTTGTAACAGAAATATTATTTTTCTATAGACTTACTTTGAAAATAAAACATTGAATATATTTCACTTAACTTCAAATTTAATTGTAATAAAAATTAATTTTATAGAATAAAAGAAGTTTAAAATCATGTTTTTATATACGGCCCGAACACAAGTGAGTAATAACAAAATTATAATACTTTGGCAGGGTAAGCAAACAATTCTAAGTTTGCAGTGCCTGACCTCCAAGCCCAGAAATATTAGTTGGGAAGACCTGCATGTAAAATTGAAAGGACATGCAGATATATATATATATATATATATATATATATATATATATATATGTATATATATATATATATATGTATAGTATATATATACTATTATATATATATATATGTATGTATATGTATATATGTATGTATATGTACAAGTATAAATTTTCTATGGTTTAATTTATTGTATCAGACTATTTACAGATGAGATATTAAATTGATATAATCCTGTTTCATGACCTATAGAAACTAATTTCTTACTTTAACCCATGTTTGTTGGGTAAATGCAGCAATAGCATTGAGTCCTCCAAGTTGGAGACCACGTTGAGCCATTCCCCAAGGACTGCACAGATCACTCCCTAGTTATAAACCAACTCCAGCTGCATTTCCTCTTCACATTGTATACCAAGGACACTAAAAGCATTAAAAAATTATCCTCTATCAATTATGAAAACCAAAATATTAACAGTATGCAGGTTCTAAGCAACAAACATGATCGCTACTTAATTTCAATCCTAAATTGAGCTTTGGCTTTTTCTAGATTCTGAACCCGCGACTACCATAAACTTTACAAACGGGGTATTTAGATGAATGAAGCGCGAGCCTCTCCCTTCACTTCACCGCCAGGCATCTGTAGGTTGCATATATTTAGAACCTTCTGGCTAATTTCTGGAGAAAGTTCCTTCAAAAGATCTGAGACAGCTAATTTGTGCTTCCTCTTTAATTCATCTAACTCCTCTCTTTGTTTAACCAACAAATTCTCCAGTTTTGTTGCTATGAGATTGATGTATTCTGCTTCTGAATCTTTCACGGTTCCAGATATTACATTCACAGCAGATTTTTCACTGGTTGCACCTGATTTAATACTTTTTTCACTGGAAGGGGAATCAACAATCTCATCACACACCTTCTCATCACTACAATCACCAACACGATCATCTGCTGAAATATCACCATTCGCGGCCAGACTACCATCCGCAGCGTTTGCATCTGCAGCAGAACAAAAGTTTGAAGAACCAGCACGATATGGAGAGTTTCCACCAACTCCCTTTGGCGAGTCAGACCAGAACTTTCGACCTGAAGGTAATATTTCTAATGCAAGACTGCCAGGAGAAGTAATGGAATCGTGTTTCATAGGAGAGGCCTCTGGCCTACTTTCAGAGGTATAGCCTGAATCTTGACTATAACTGTCAACAGGAAGTTCACTGACGTTCCAACTAGGAATGTGAAACCGAATTTCAGAGTCAATCATCCTAGCAATAGTTGTAACATCTTGATCAGTTAGTTCCAACTCCTCAACCATTTCACTGGCAACAGAGGTTGAAGTGTCTGCTTCGATATCAAAAGGAAAGTGGATATTGCGAATATGACCTACATGGAAATGAACATCAGAACCAATGAAAAAGAAAATAGAAACTTTGGATAAATATAAGATAAGAAATTAAGAGAAGACCTGAGGAATCTGCAATTCTCAATTTTAAAAATATTGTATTATTATCTCTCCTCTGACCTTCCACCGTGAATTCCCTACTTGCCTCAGCAGAAGTATCCACAACAATAGCTTGATTATGAGAAATATTTGCTGCATTTGCGATGCATCAGATGGTAAACAAAATAATATAGTTAATTGGGAAATTAGACGCAAGGGATATAATTACCTAAATGATGGGTTTGAGCTTTTGAAGATCGGCCTACACTTTCATTATCATAATCTGACTGAAGGAAGGGATCCATCAAGAGGTCCTTCGCAGACAACCGTTCAGATACATGAGCAATACACTTTTCAATAAATGCTTTAACTTCAGGATCTGTCACTTTTGCCAATGATGCTGGCTTTATTCCCTACCGGGAATGGAAACAACAATAATAAACATAAAGATGATAAGTGAGAATAAGGGCCGGTTTAAGAAAATGGTTTCCGTTACCGTTTTCACCAATAATTGAAAAACATTTTTTTTTTCTGGTTTGTTTCCTGTTTTCAAAGATTTTGGCAAGATAAGGTGAAACTATTTAACATTTTTATAGTTCTTAACGGAAAATAGCAATGAAAAATGTTACCTTGAAGCAAACAAGCCCCTAAAATATCATGAGTACCCGTCAACTGTTGACTACTGGACAGTTATTTGATTCTTTGCAGAGTATATGAATAAGACTATGGAGCAGAAAAATATATTTCAAGTTGAGTTAAAAAATTTCCATGACCATTTTAAACCTTAAAAGCATGTCCAACCACATCTGTGGTCCTCTTCAAACATCTAAATTAGATCTTTAGCAATTTCCTACATAAGCTAAAACCTTAGATGATTCTTATCGAAGAGGTGTTAACCATTATTCCCAAAAGAGGAGTATTAGCACCCACACTCTGCTATTGGTTAAATTGTATAGGAGATTATAAAATTATGAGAAAGAATCATTAAGTAAAAAGTGAGACCCATGGAATTATGTCATTTGTAATAAATTCCAGTTAATAGCATAGAGTGTGTTCGAAAGAATGTGCTAATATCATTTCTCATTCTTTAGAAGCCAATTAAAATTCAGGTTCAAAAACTGGAGAAGAAGAAAAAATACCATATCAAATATTCTAGGATTTTTTAAAAGCTTTCATTGAGGAATGAAATACTATATCCATCTCCATTGAGATGAAATGAGCAATTCTAATATCAGCGTTGCATCACACGTAAGGTAAAATAGTTGGCAACATTTTGATAAAAGAGCTTAACTTACAGATGTCACTTTCTTGTATATTTGAGCGGCATTGGCACATTCAACATACGGGTACTCAACTGTTACCAACTCTAGCAAGCACATACCAAAAGCATAGATGTCAACAAGCTCGTTGTATTCCTCTTCGTAAAGTTCTGGGGCCATGAACTCCGGAGTTCCTAGGCTCACAATGAGAATTACAGACGCTTTCAGTTTCCCGCAGCAGTCCACAAAAGAAAAAAAATAAGGAGTATAACAATTTCACAGGAAATGTTACCTATGACACTGTGAGCTGAATTGGCCTGCTGGAGGATAGCCGCCAATCCTAAATCACCAATTTTTACCTCCCCTTGATTCCCATTGACAAAAATGTTATCACACTTCAGGTCACGATGAATGATCGGAGGATTATTACTGTGAAGATAGTGAAGGCCTTCCAGAATCTGCTTAGACCATTTCTTCACAGCTCTCAAATCAACATGCTTATGTTTCTTCCGGTATCTAAATTAAGAAAGTAAAACATAAACACAAAAAGCTCACCAACGTTACAAAATAAAAGCACAACAGAAGCCGAAAGAGACTCACTGGCGCAACGTTCCTGAGGTGAAAATTTCAGTAATGAAGTTGATGTTCTCGCTCTTGGAGTCAATCCATGAGTTATAAAACTTAATTATATTCTTATGCTTCAAAGTCTTGAGTAAATGAACCTCCGAATAAAGTCGCTCGAAATCTTCAGAGTTACGTAACACATCCGCCAGCTTAATCTGATTCCAAGCCACTTCAATACCTTCCAATTCATCAAACGCTCGATATCTACATTTCCATTTCACTGTTAAGGCCAAACAAAAATCCTCCCACCCCCAAAACGAATCCATGCAGACTGGTTACTGGTTATTTTAATCAAGCGTGGAAAAATACAAAAAACCGAAAAAGGATACACTTTCTTGAAAGCCCCTTTCCCTAAAACTTCCTTGTACTGCAGAATAATCCAGCAAACCAAATCAGATCAAGCGAAGCGTTTTAAAAATAAGTCGCAAAAGTAATCAATCGATTATTAATAGAATTAACAAGGTAAACGAAGGGGTATAACGGAAGGCATTAAGGATCCGCATTGAGGAAGATGTGAAACTGACCCGACCATAACGACCAGAGGGATCCACCTCGACGAATTCCATGTCAGGATCGTCGAGGTCCTGCTCGGAGGAATCCGGCAGCATTGGCAGAAACCCTAGCTACGTAGAAGGAAGTGCTGAATTGGGAAGAAAATGGGGGAAGGGAAGAGGAACGGGAATTATGGGTGTTGTTATTGGAATTTCGGAGAACGCGAGGAAACAATGCTAGCTCTGGTTCTGGTTCTGGTTCTCGTTATTGGCAGAGTGAAAACAGCACATATAATGGTACGATGCTTTCGATTGAAACGCTCCGTTTCCGTTATAGACTCGGAGGAGGAGGAAGAGGAAGGTGCGTGCAGGTGCAGAGTAAGTTCAAGGAGACGCAACTAACATGCTGTTAATATCTTATGCTGGCCAAGTCAAATACTCTCATTTATAGCGTTCAAGGCAAGTTCATCGGCTACTACTCTCTTATTTTTGTTTTTTTATTGCTCGTTTACTTCATAAACAAGTAATACAATATTAAATTTAAATTTTCTAAGAATTAATTAAGTTGTAAATTTATGAATATTTTTAGTTTAGTTTTTTATTAATGATTTTTTTTAGATTGGATATCTAAAAATTTATATATTCTAATTGAGTTTTTATTATTTAATATTTTTAATTGATTAGGTGATATGATAATTATATATTTTCATGATCTTATTACTTTGCCTTTAAAAATATGAGATTTTTTATTAATATAACACAAAACATGATTTTTATTATTCCAATATTGTTTTATACTAATTTCAAAACCATAGATACAAAGAAATATACAATTTCAAAATTGAAAAATATAAACAGAGTTCTTGTAAAAAAAATAATAAAAGTTTAATTAAAAACATTCAATGCTGTAATTAAGTTATTTTATAGTTCTTATTAGAAAAATTAAAATAATTAATGCTAATTAATAATTATACTCTTATTTATTTCTTAAAAAAAATACAAGATTGTTTTTTGTCTTTAGTTGAGAAAATTTAGCCAAGTACATGATTTATTTTAAGGTTTTGACATTTTCTTCATCAAACTCAATTTAAAAATAGAAAATATGTTCAGTTTGAGCTAAATTTGTACCCGTCCTTCAAACGCAAAATTAATCTTTAGTTTAGGTTAGAATTTTTTTTTTTTCTTAAAGTATCTGTCTAAACATTATTAAAGTGGATACTTTAAAAACTCGTGTTATAATAGAATGTTAACTATTAAAATTGCAATATAAATAACTTGTAATTATTAATTAAATAAGTAAAACATTTAATGTAACTGAGTTAGAGACAAAAACAAATGTTTCTTAAATTATACAAACTAAATAGAAAAATTTTGAAGCTGTTGGACGAAAACTAATAGAACCAAAGATAAAGTATAAAATGATTGTATTACATTTGCAACATTATACTGGGTTTATAAGATCTCCCATTTAGGAGAGAGATTAATATTATATGATTTTTTAACATCTAAAACAGTTAATTGGAAAACATCATATTGTTTTTAATATTTAAAAAATTAGTTGAAAAGTACTATTATAAAAAAATTTGATGTCGGATTTTATAATAGTCGATGTCATATATTTTTAGACATCAGATTCTACTAGAATCTATATCTAATGATTTTAAACATTAAAAAAATCGAGTTAAGAATGACATTTCCTATATCCTTTAGATGTTGTATTATAGGAAAGGTGATGTGATATCTAATTACACTATAGATTGTAGAGTGGTTGATGTCTAATGATGTTTAAAATAATAAACTAATACAACACAAAGTTATTTTTATGTAGCTATTAGATGTCGGTCTCCATAATATCTTATCTCTAAAGATATATGATGTTGATCTCCCATAGAATCCATAATCATGTACTGTATAAAGAACTTAAAAAAAAAATAGTGTGAGAGCATTTCCTTTTCACAATTCCTTTCTACTCTCTCTTCTCAACCTCCTAGTAGCTGCGATGACCCGTGCGACCACCACCAAAGATAAATTTTCTTTCATTTATCTCAAATGCATGTTGTTTGGATGCTTTGGTATTGTTTTCTTTCATTTTCACCAATTGCTTTTGTGTAGGGACTGTGTTTTGGACATCTTCAAGTAGTGAATTCATGAGTCAAAAGGTGTTGTGAAAGATGGAGCTCCAAATGGAAGAAAGAATCAACCAAAGCATGGTAGTTATGGAGCAACAATTCATGGAATAATTACAACAATAACAAATGCAAAGAGCACTTGAAGAAAAACTTTAGTCCATGATCCAAAAGAATATGTAATTACCCATTGAAGCATCAACATGACATCATGTGAGCAAAAAAGGCTCATGCTCTAGTACAGATGCTATTGATTACTCTTATCAATATGAGTTATTGGTTGATGGAGATCGTTGTAGTGACCGTAGGATAATAACTTGGAGGAGGGAAAAACTTTCATGATGCTCCTCTATTGCCCCACTACGTGCATGTGACAATTGATGAAGTTCAAGATCTCCATGCTCGAGTGTCTGTGCCAACTTCAGAAATTCAATTTGTTGAAGAGGCCTTAGGCACATTTATAGCTTGACCTAAAGTATTGATCATGCCATATTTTGGCCCACCATGAATACTATATTGTTATTCTTAGTATTTTTATGTAACATTTTATAAATAAAGGACTCATACCTTTGAAAAGATTTATTTTAGTTCTCCCATCCTGAGAAGCAGGTTATGCGTCAACTTGTTATCCATGAAGATGATGACATGACAAAAGTAGACAATGATCGTCTAGGAAAGCTCATAACGAAATTAAACAGGTTGAATAGAGGACTAGTAGAGTGAGAGCTAAAAGTATTTGGCCTCCAATGTCATGTGTCATTGTACATTACTCGAAATGATGCATTAGAGGTCATTGGAGGAGACTGAATGTTAAATATTTGAATCATACAACTATGGTGCATGTAAGATTTTTAATTGTCTTTCATATATAAATCTTGGAATTGCTACTTTTTAATATATACTTAACTTTCTTATTATAGGTACATGGACATAGTCATTGTGAACCAAGGTCAGACTTCTACTTATGAATTTATTGAACCTTAACCATTCAATCTTCTGGAAACACACTTGATCATAAGCAAACTTATTTACAAACATGGATATTTGAGTAAAAACAAAAGATATGTACCTTATGCATACCATGATTGGTATGTGTTATTGAATGTAATATTTTATTAAGTGATGCTAATTAATCAACTAATTATTTGTTATTCATGGTAGGGCCCATTAACAATTAATGGTCATTATACAATGATAATGTATTGTTGTATGATTTTGTTCCTTACATAAGAAGATGAAACCTGAGTTGAAATCCATGTTACAAACATAAGTGTTATTTTGTTTCGTATCATCTACTTATTTATATTAATACTAACCTATATTTTAAATGTTTCCAATTTAATTAGTTGCGGGTAAGACAAAGCACAACAAATTCAAGTATTATATCTAAAGGTTGAAACTCATTCATCTTAAAGTTATTAATTTTGTATGTCAATTTATGACCTTGATATATGATTATTTTTTGTCTTGTTTAGTGTAACAAACAACCAGATTCATGGGCATGTGACTATTATGTCATGTCTTAGATAAAAACCATCATTCGAGCAAGAATTAAAGATGATTGGACTAAGGTAATAACATATATCTTTCACATATTACAAATCACATCAAACTTTAAACATTAGTATGCATACATAATGAAGTTATGTTATTTTTGCAATTGTTCAAAAATCTCACCTACAATGTATGACACAATGAAGAAGATAAGACATGAATGGATAGCATGTGTATTGGAATGATGGGGTTAAGACCCACAATAACAATTGTATTTTTCTTGAAAACTCTCTGGACAAGTTTTTTATTATTTTAGTTTTAGTTTTGATAATTTTAGTATTAGTAGTCACATTTTGTGTTTCAATAATTTTAGTTTTGAAATATAATCATACTGAAATTTTTTTGAACTATTTTAGAGCATTTTTTATTTTTCAAGTTTGGTTAAATTGTAAATATAAAAAATATTTAAAAAAAAAAAGACAACATTTGTTAGTACACCAACATACGTCAAATACTCTCCATTAGAAGTGACACTAATTGGATGTCGGTATGTTATAATACTCGTTGTTAAGGGACATTACACTATGTGACTAACATATTTAAATGTCTGCTTTTAACAAAGTTAATTTGACATCTCGGTCTAAGACGTCAAGGATTTCTTCTAACATTAAACATCTAAAATAACCGACATTAAAAGTAATTTTTGTGATAGATTAGTTTATTAAAAAGTATATAATATACATGATTTTTTTGAAAAGATGAAAAAGAAAGTTTCAGGGTTTTGAGAAGATGGCATACACAAAAGGAATTGAAGAGTTGCAACTTGTAAACATTAAAAGATAATAATTTTGATCTTAAAAGTTTCAGGTAAAATCATAAATACATATATGGTAGAGGATAAATCTAAAAAGTAACTCACTAGGCAACAAAAATAGAAGTCAAATAACCCAATGAGGTTAACATTTTGACACATAAGTTGGATTCATTTACCAAATAAAATGAGACAAAAATGAAATAAAACACAAAACCACAATAACACAGTTAATATTAGTTAAAGGAACACCGACCATTTGCGCATGCCACCAAAAAGAAAATTCAATCACCAGTTACCTATTAAATTCACAAACGTAACAAAAAAGAAAAAATAAACACACGCATTAAGCGCACCGATTAATCTGCAAAATAACTCAACCAAATGAAAATGCCTTAAGGGCAACTATTTCCAATTTCAACCTAGTGCAAGAATCATCATCTTAAGAAGAAGTCATTTGCATAAATAAAAATAATTAAACAACCACGAAAAAACAAGACATTGATTAAGTCTATCAAGATGAAGTTAAGTGAAGAATAAAATATATTTTGATGATGAATCTTGATGAGATTGAAGATCTTCTATTGTGTGTTAGAGTGTAATTCCTTGAATATGTGTATTATATATAGGAAAGATGTGAATTTAAATTTTAAAGAAACAGATGTTATACAACCTTAAGTGATTTTTTTAAAATTTATGAATTGATAATTTCTTGTAATAATCTATTATATAAGATTATAATCAATTATCATTAGTGTTAATTTGTTATAAAATAGTTAGCACAAATTATTTCAAAACCTTGCTTCCGTTATTAATTGATTATTTTTTAAATAATCAATTTGGTGTTGATATGTTATCTTTTAAAATAATCCTTGATTATGTTGTTAATCAATTAGATTTTATTATTGCAAGTTATTCTTTTAGTTGACTTTAATGTTTTTCTTTTCTCTTTTCTGAGTCTGACTTAACATAATCTAACATTCTTTAATAGTTTTTACAAGTTTGCATTTATAATCAATTAGATGAAGCATAAATTTATTTATATTGTTCCAAGTTGTGTTTCCAAAAATAACTAAGAATAACATAATTGATTATATTTTAACATAATTAATTAAGTCAAAACTGAAGTATCTTTATAAAAAAAATTTAAGATTTTCTCTATACAATAAACATTATGAAAAGTTATAACCAGTAAAAATAACACTATTAAGAAATACTTTGAGAAATCATCCCAGAACATTTGATAAGGTTGTGCATTCAATATCTTTTGAGAGTTGTTCAAAGAGATTGCTAGTTGCATTATTTGGATGTGTGATTGCTTGTTTGACATTTGTAGTTGTAATGATCGTGACACTAGTAAAAAAAGCAGTTACGAAAGCGCCGTATATGCTTCGGTTATGTTAGAACCGAAGCTTAAAAAATTATACGCGTCTGTTAAATTGTAACCCGTGGTGGAAGGGTGATACTGCCTCGGGTCACACAAGAACCGAAGTGTATACTCTTGCTTCGTACATTGCAATTCAGAGTGACAGCTTTTTTAGAAGGCTTTACTGCCTCGGGTGACCAGCAACCGGTGCCATATAGTCAATTAGAAGGCTTTACTGCCTCGGGTGGCCAGCAACCGGTGCCATATAGTCAATTAGAAGGCTTTACTGCCTCGGGTGGCCAGCAACCGGTGCCTTATAGTCAATTTCAGTTACCTGCGTACTAATTTTCTTCTCTCTACTGCATCCAAGCTCCAAAAAAGATTAAAGGTCTCGACTTTCTTCTCTCTGTTGCACGGTTAAAGGTCTCCACTTTCTTCCCTCTGCTGCACGGTTAAAGTCTCCACTTTCTTCTCTCCGTTGCATCTTCTCTCTCGCTGCATCCAGATCCAAAAAAGTTCTCGACTTTTCTTCTCTCTCGCTGCATCCAAGCTGTTGCTTCCTCCTCGCTGCATCCAGATCCGTTGAGCTCCCTCTGGTTATTGGCGGCGTGGTTCATCCGGGCGAGCCTCTCGTCACCAGCTTCATCCATTGGGGAGCGACGAAGCCCACAGTCGAGTGCGGGGTGGCGACGTTGTGGCGGCGAAGGCGTCCTGCTGCGATGGCGTTTCTGCAACAGTGACGTTTCTGAAAGGGTTCAAACTCCATCTTCTTTTTTCTCTCTTTCTGCCTCGATCCATCAAACCCAAGAGCAGTCGGAACCGCCACCGGACGCGATCTCACTCCGCCTCCGGACGCGATCTCACTCCGCCACCGGACGCGATCTCGCTCCGCTTCCTCATTCTCGTCTCTCCCTGTTAATTTTTTTTTACTTGGACTGTGTATGAATCTGTGTATGAATGATTGTTTTGCTGGATTAGAATTTTAATTGGCCTTTTCAAAGTTTTGCTACTGGTTCATGAGAGGCGGTTCGGTTCTTGAGAGGCTCCTTGCGGTTCTTGAGGGCGTGCCTTCTTACGGTTCCCGTCGAGGGCAGGGAGGGGGATCCAGCGGTTCTTTGAGGTTGGGATTTGGGTGTTTGAGGGTTTGGGTTTGAGGGTGAAGTGCACGGGCACGACCATCCAAGGAAGAAGGGAAAAGTGCTACTTTGCTTTCTGACCGGAGAACTGAACAGCGTGGTGATTAGGAAGGAAAGCTTGAAGGTATTTCTGACCGGAGAACTGAACAACATGGTGATTAGAACTGAACAGCGTGGTAATTAGGAAGGAAAGCTTGAAGGTAGCAGTGGTTAACAAAGAATGTTAAGGAGATGAGGATGGATGTTTACCAGTTTGGGGATCGTTCCATGTGAATCAGAATTGTTGAAAAAAAAATACGTTACTGCCTCGGTTAAGTAAAAAACCGAGGCATAATCCCATTTTTATTGAACCGGTTTAAAACCGAGGCATAAAACGTACCCCTTTTTACCTCGTCTGAATATGCCTCGGTTATAGAACCGGTGCCTATAAACCAAAGCAACCGGTGCCATTTCCTGTTTGTGTACTAGTGTGAAACAATTATTTTAAGGTTGAATAATTGATATTAGATGTATAAAAAGACTTGGACAAAAAGAAAACTTACTTTCTCTTTAAATTTTTTAGGAAATATTTTTAAAGAATCTTTTAATAAATCAAAATTTTTAAAAGAACAAATTTGTTCAATCTTGGTTAATGATTTAGCCTTGTATAAGACAATATTAAAGTAACTATAACGATGAGGTTTGAGTGAAATCAATGTTAAGGGTTGTATGCTTTAAGTTTTATATTGGTTTTTTTAGAGTTAGTACAAAAATTGAAAATACACAATTTTTATTGTGAATGTCATTTTTTCTCATCGTGCTTTCAATCTTTAAGAAGGAGAATAATGATGACACTTTATAATGTTTGATCTATAGATGAGGAGATTCATCGGAGAGATACAAAAACAATGAAACCTGAGCTCAAACACATAAAAGATTGACATTATTATTAATCAAAAACCTTAAAGTAATGGGTTTATGGGTCTTCATCTGATGACTTAGGTCTAATCAGAGGACCTATCGCTAGGAGCACGGTAAGAAGAATAGTAGAAGGTTGGGAAAACACTAAGACAAGTGGGCATAATAGGATACAACTATTAATGACGGGTTAAGGAAGATGTTAAAATTTGATCGATTGTATTTAAACCCAATAGTATATATTTCCTTTTGACCGTGTAAATATACTTCCAATCGAGCTCCTTTGCTTCCAGTTGAACTCCTTTGCTTCCATCGAGCTCCTCTACTTCCAGTTGAGCTCCTCTACTGCTAGTCGAGATCCTCTACTTCTAACCGAGCTCTTATGTTCCAACTGAGCTTCCATGCCGAGCTGTCGATCTTCCTTTTTATTTAACGAGTTTCCATGCCTTATACCAAGCTGATTTTCCTATTGCCAAGCTCCATACTAATTGCCAATATGTCGAGTTATGTGCAAGAAGAACAATCCACTATTCTAGAACATCTCGTGTTTAGCATATTAAGCACATGGTGGAAAACCATGCAACGCACGAGGTGACACTTGTCCCTTGATCCATTATTCCCAGCATGTAAATAAGACGTGTGATGTAATTCATTTGGCTGAGAATTTGGAGGTCTCCTTTCCTATAAATAAAGACCTACATAACTGTAAAGATTACTCTTGAATGCTTAATAAAACTCTATTGAGATCATTTCATATACCTTTTCATATTTGAAAGTCCTAGCTAGAGGTTCTTGGTTAGCTTCCTCTAGCCTCCTTCCTTAGAATATGCATAACCTTTCTAGAAATCCTTCCTCACTAACCATTGCACACACACGCACCACACCAAACCATCTATGCTTTCGTTTTCTGCTAATCCAAGCTCAACATGTCTTCGTGGAATACATGGCGTCTTCAAGTGTATTCATAGCCAAGTCAATTCACAGTCATTATGAGCTAAGTATCAGTTCCTTCATTTTTTCGCATTGACTCCACACTTTCTTAATTGTCTTGAAATTGTTTTTCAATTCAAATCTGTTATATGTGTTTAAAAGAAAAATGAAGGTTCAATTTGTTGTTCATCCTTGAACCTCTTGGTTTAATTGATTAGGAATCCATACTTGTGTTCGTGCATGATTTTGTTTTGAATTTTGATCATTTTGATAATTTAAGTATGTTTTGAATTTTGAAATCATATCCATGATGTCATATCATGTTATTCGATTAACTTGTCATTAAGATTGAGGACTGAATGCCGAAGACCAGGCACCACGTGCTGGTATTTTCTATGGTCTATTGAGGGTGCAACATGGAAAGACTTAACCAAAGACGAGTATTGCTTAACGGGTAATTTGGCCATTGGGCTTCAAGGTTAATGGACTCATAAGTTGTGGCCTATTCGAATGGACTCATTGTCAACAAGGTTAACACTATATATAGCACAATAATAATGATTTATTATTCATTTTTGCATTAATTGATATTTGACGAAAGAGTTTCGACCAAGTGCTGACTTGAACGTTGAAAAATCTTTTACATATATTATCCTTTTCGGTGACGGGAAGAAGAGGCTTGGAAGACATATGTGATAGTGTGGAGAGATTGTGAAAAGAAAAAATCTTTACATTGTGTATTCGGTTCTATAAAAACATTTCTACTGTATGCGAGATTATTACAACTTCAAAAATCCCTTTGTTAAATTTTGAAAATAGACATGATTTGATTATTTAAATTGTATTATATGTGTATTTGTACTCATATACCTCAGATTCTTATATCTTTCTTAAAGGTTCGTTTCTTTCATAGCAGATATTTTTATGTTTGCATTTACGATTTATGTCTTGTAGGCCATTTTCATTGCTTTGCAGATCTTGTGTTTTTCCTTTGCATGCTTCTTGTAGGCCTTGTAGGTGAGCTCTTAAAGCAAAATGCACAGGCCTTGAATAACATCTCTACCAATCTTCTTGTTCTTCAGGTGAGTTTTATAAATAGACAACTTTTAATTCTACTTTTATATGTAAGAATTTGGTGGTCACGTTGATTACTTTCTTTCTTCATTCTTTTGCAATGTTGTCAATAGTCATTGTCTTAGAGAAAATTTTATTGTTTTTCTTAACATTTGGGAAACTTTTGCAATGTCTTTCAATTTACTTTGATATATATAAACAAAAGTCAGACCAGCCCAGGAGACAAAAAAGGGAAAAAGTGGAGAAAACTAACACCAAGTTAACTCTGAGGTGATTCATGTAACATATTTTTTCTTTATTTTTCTTTTATATTATTTATCAACTAATTTTGTTAATATTATTTTGACATATATCTTACTATTTTTTTATTCAGGAAATCGAAAGATCTTAATATTAATATTGAAGTGACCACACTTGACAAAAATCTTAATATACTCAAGTACCCATCCAATATGTCTTTGAACTTTTATTGTAAATTCTAGTTCTCTAAAGTATGCTTGTAATTTTTGTTCTTTTGGTTTATTGGCTTATAAATTATCACTATTACAAACAAGAATTTGAAAACAATCATAAAGAAACAAAAGTTGATTTAGATAAAGCTTAATTATTTAAGATCATTTATTAAACATTTCTTTTTGAAAAATAGGTTCAAATTTCTACAACGAATGAAGTCTAAACATTTTTTTTCGTTCTTAAGCTTTTTAATATTAATTGAGCTTCTTATTTACGACATTTTAATTAGGAAACAGAGCACTATTTCAACGCAAGAGCTAAATTTAAAGGAAAACTACATTTAGTACATTAAATGAAAGTTTATTCCTTAAATTTAGTTTTCACCATAGTTGCCATTCATAAAAATTATGATTTGTCATTATATTTGTTTTTTTTATTCTATATAAGTAATTTTGTTTCCTTTTTCTTTTGTTATATTGATTGTTCGTTAATGAACTCTATCTAACTAGTGTTGTTCAAGAAAAAGGAGAACGTAAATTCAAAGTTCATTTTAACGAGACTAACTTGAGTAATTAAATAAAAAGAAATCTCACAATAAGCACAAGTTTTCTCTAAGTGTTTTAGTAAATGATAATAATGGTTTGGTTAAAAGCAATATTTATGTATTTGTTAGACTATTTTATCAATGTTAATTATCTTAATTTATATTTGATAAATAATGTTGTAATAATGCTATGTTATTGCAAAAGAATATTTTGCAATGTTAATAAAACGTTGATGACATTCCTTTTTAGAACGTTGGTATTTTATTAATTGGCAAAGCAAAAATATTAATCAATGTTCATATATTAAGTGACGGTCAAATTATTTATTGCTTTTATTGTCTTTTATTAATTTTATTTTTTCCTAACTCTATAAATAGAGAGCTCTTCCCCCATTTCAAAAACATCCCAAGTCAGTCTTTTCTGATTCGACTTTCTTCTTTTCCTCTTCTAAAATTATTCTGGGTTTATTTTATACTCTTTTTAGAGATCCTTGCTAGTTCTGAGATCTTCAGAAATATTCTGGGAAGTTCTTGTTGTATCCTGGGGGACTTGCGCAACACACCGCGGATAAGTCCTTAAGGACAGTGACTCTACACGCTTCAGGAAATTTTATTCGTGATTCTGTCAGCTTTTTACAACAATCTTAAGGACTTATGGCTGACATCATCAACTTAATCCCGGAGGATCAAAACTTTGTTTTCAGAACTCAGACGGTATTTGGGAAACCCATAACTTCCAGAGGCTGTCAAGGTGCTTGCAGCAACGATGACTTCTGATCGCTTTTGTAAGGACCGCGGATGAGGACGAAGAAGATGAGGTACTTGAGTAAATTTTCGTATATTTTGCCTACAAAGAGAAAAGCACAACTAGGTATTTTCTCGTTTACCAATATTAAATATTTCAAAATTGTGGGGGTGTAGGTAATTTTACTTAATTACTCGAAAAATAAATTTTGGCTTTTCACCTAATGATATTGATAGTATTCTAAATTTGAAAATGGTGATTGTGTCATTATATGTTTGTATGTGGATGACATGTTAAATTTTGGTACACGCAATGAGATTGTCGCTAGAACTAAATTGTTTCTAGGATCAAAATTTGAAATGAAAGACATGGGTGGAGCCAATGTGATTTTAGGTATTAGAATCATAAGGAAGGGATATAATATATTACTATCCCAAGAACAATATATTGAGAAACTTCTTAAGAAGTTTAGGTTTTATAACCTCAAACCAGTCAGTATCCCTTATGATGTTAATTCTAAATTAATGAAAAATAAAGGAGAATCATTATCTCAACCTCAGTATGCCCAGATAATTGGGAGCTTACTGCACTTAATGAGTTTTTTCTAGACCTGATATTGCTTATGTAGTAGGTAGACTGAGTAAGTACACTCAGTGTCCAAATCAAGAACATTGGGATGCACTTTCCAGGCTTATGAGATACTTAAGAGGTTCAATGGATTATGCCATTGAATATAGTGGATTTCTCGCTGTACTAGAAGGGTATAGTGATGTTAACTCGATCTTTGATTCAGATGAGACAAAATCCACTAGTGGTTATGTATTCACACTTGGGGGTGGTGCAATTACATGGACATCATCCAGACAAACAATTATTGCAAGATCAACAATGAAATCTGAGTTTTTCGCTTTTGAGATGGTTGATAATGAGGCTGAGTGGTTGAAAAACTTCTTAGCAAATATTCCACTACAAATGGAACCAACCCCATTGGTGTCAATACACTGTGATTGCTAATCGGCAATAGCTATAGCTACAAGCAAGAATTACAATGGAAAGAATAAACATATACAATTGAGACACAATTTGGTGAAGTAACTGCTAAAGAACTATTTCCATTGACTATGTGAAGTCAGAACGAGATCTAGCACATCCTCTAACAAAACCACGAGAAGACAAATGATATTAGAAACATCGAGGGGAATGAGACTTAAGCCACTTGCAAACAAACAAGTGATGGTAACCCAACCTTTGTGATTGGAGATCCCATGAATAAGGTTCATATGGGTAAAAACAAGTCACTTGTTAGTTCTGATAGCACTAAATTTATTTTAATCAATTATGTCTCTTCCTATGGTGTGTGTGTGTGTGAAAGTGCTAGAGACTGCATTATTGAGAGGCTAAACTTTGTCATTAAAATTCTATATGGTGATAGAATTTTATCTTAAACAAAGTTTTAATGATTTTCATATCCCTTATGGGTGGTGTATGATTTGTAGCATACACTTGATGAAATCACCTATATGAGTGTCGAGTGGGGTCGCTTGCATGAGATCTTAGCATGATCTCTAGAGCACTCATGAATACCGGGCACGCGCATCAACACAACGATAACAACAAGGATTGTGGAGGTGTATTGTGATTGAGAAACCTCTAACACACGTCAAATGTCTTTGGTTCATATAACTTGCTATACCAACTACACTGTGTGTTAAGTATCTCAATCTAAGACTGGTTCATATAGTTTGCTATACCAGCTCTGATGCATTACATCCTATGAGACCCAGAATAAAAGTTTATTATCTTTTCTTTCAAATTTTTTTATAATAAGTGGGAGATTGTTGTAATAATGCTATGTTATTGCAAAAGAATATTTTGCAACGTTAATAAAACGTTGATGGCAACATTAATAAAATGTTGATGACAACGTTCCTTTTTAGAACGTTGGTATTTTATTAATTGGTAAAGCAAAAAAATTAACCAATGTTAATATATTTAAGTGCTGCAACGGTCAAATTATTTATTGCTTTTATTGTCTTTTATTAATTTTATTCTTTCCTAGCTCTATAAATAGAGAGCTCTTCCCTCATTCCAAAAACATCCCAAGTCAGTCTTTTCTGATTCTACTTTCTTTTTTTCCTCTTCTAAAATTATTCTGGGTTTATTTTAAACTTTTTTTAGATATCATTGCTAGTTCTGAGATCCTCAGAAATATTCTGGGAAGTTCCTATTGTATCCTGGGGGACTTGCGCAACACACTGCGAATAAGTCCTTAAGGACAGTGACTCTACATGCCTCAGTAAATTTTGTTCGTGGTTTTGTCAGCATTTTTTACAACAAATAGTCTTGATATATTGTTATCAGTAAATGAGTTAAATAAGTGGTTTGAAGAAGGTGTGAATGTCTTCTATTGGATACAATGTTAGATAATTTGCTTTCTTTTAATATTATATGAAATTCTGATTCTTCTACTACTACTCGTTTTGGTTTGTTTATTGATAGACCTTGTTTTTGGAGTATTTTGAGCATTCTTTATTGCATATGACATGAACCTTTGGAATGTACGACTATAATATGAAATTTTTTGTGTAAAGTTAGATAGATGAATACATGTGAATTAATATTAGTATCTCCCACTCTGATATTAAAATGAAGATGTACAAAATAGTTGATTTTGTGACAGTTCGTTAAACTGCAATAAAGAATGCAGACAAAAATGATGTTGACAAGCCAAGCAATTATGGATGAGATGGTTGTCAGAATAGGAACAAAAGCATGCTCGTTAGCAAAATAAATACCAACCCTAAGGACACATTTAAGAGCAAAATGTTTTACACAGGGAACGAAGCAAGTTGAGGAGGGTTAATATAATCGACAATGTTTCATTGATTTTGAGAATCAGACCTTAACAAGACCCCAAATACGGTCAACTACTTACAACCTTTGTAAGTTTATTTTTTATAGTGTAATAGTTAATTGTAATAGATAACTTTGGTTAAGAAGTGAGTTTAATGAAGCATCTATATTATGAGAATGAGGAAAAGAAATAGGTCTAAATTACAATGGGAAGGATGATGAAATTATGGAAGAACTAACAATTTTGTAGGAAAGAGATAGCAAAATGAAACAAAAAAGGACAAGGGAGGGATGAGGGTAAATGATTATGATTAACTTAAATATTAGGGGATTTGGAGACCAGAAAAATAAAGATATGTAAAGAATACTAATAAGGAAGGGACATGTTTGATGTGTTTAGGAAACAATGACATATATAATTACTAATGATAAGTGTTCTGCCATTTAGGGGGATAATGACATTGATTGGATACAAAATCTGTACAAAATGCGTTGGGAGGGATCTTAACTATTTGAAGTAAAAATTCATTCAAATGTGAAAAATCTATCTGTAATAACCCTCATTTATTTTAGGTAAGCGGGGATGTTGTTTATCTTAGACTCTTTCCTTTTACATTCCCAGGTGAAGCCAACAATCTCACCTAAACCAAAGCTTAACAAGATGGAAAGATGTGGAGAGAAAATTTCTAGTTAGATTCTTCCCACCATCCAAATACATCCATGCCAAAACTGTTATTCGAACTAGAACATTTTTGTGAATTGGGAGAGATATAAAGCCTGGTTGAAGAAATATCCTAATCATAGATTTGATTATGTACCACAATTCAACGTGTTTTATAGTGGACATAGATCATATATTAAAATGTTGTTAGATGGTTCAGCAGAAGGAACTATGATGATGAAGAGTGTTGATAAGGCTCCAAAATCAATGAATAACTAGCAACTAGCACTACAAAAATTTGTAATTTTAGTAGGGGGTTTTTCGACGTTAGCGAGGGTTTTAACTCCCAAAAAATATAATTCTCGGGGTTGCAAAAACGCCTGGGAAAAGTTGTGTGGGTAAATAATTACTGATGGTTTTTCCAAAACAGTCAGAATTAACAGGGGTTTTGCGAAAACTGCAGGGATTAGCAGGGGCTTCGCGAAAACCGTCAAAATTAGCAGGGGTTTTGCAAAAACCGTCGGGATTGATAGGGATTTTGCAAAAACCGCCGAGATTAGCAAAGGTTCCACTCAAACCGTCGAAAATGTGTATAAATTAATTTTTTTTATTGATTGTAATAAAATTAATTTTGATAACAAAATAGACAATCAAATAATATAAACTATAATTGAATATTATTATATAAAATAAATTATATTATTCAACATATTAACATGATTCATGCGATTATTATATAAAATTGAATATTCTTATATAAAATAAATTAATATTGTTCATACATATTAATCATAAAGCATAAGCCTTGTATTAACAATCAAACTACGCTATTCATTCTCAACACAAATCTACAAAACCTATTTGGCTACACTATTCGGCCATTACAGAACATCATTACAAGGTAATCATATAATACATATGTAGTTTAGCTCCACTACTTTTTTAAGACTTTCCGCCACTTAATGTTTAAGATCCTCCAAACGCGGAATCAAAACACGTTTTTGAGTTTTTCAACATCATCCAACCAATCCTTATTGAAACCACAATTACGCCGATCTTTTAACAATTCAACAAATTAAGAGTGGCTTCAGTGATCTAAGCAAGTTTCTCTTAAAAGGAAGGAAAGGTAACCATAGATGTCATTCAAAAGAAAAACAATAAAAACACATTCAAGTGATAAAATTAATATGTCATCTCTCTTAGAACAATATGAAGATAACAAAAAGTAAAAGAGATCTTCTAATAACCTAATAACCTTGAGAAGCTTCTGATACTAACTTTTGCAATGTTTAAGTGCAAAAGCTTCACGATAACCTGGAGATCCCACCAAAGCTAAATTAAGCATTGGATCTAGTCCATACTCAGGCTCAAATTTTTCAATGTTTAAGTTCTCTCGATTTAGTCTCACCTGTATTTCAAAAGGATAGTATGAACGTGAAGAATGTGTTAATAAATACCCAAGAGAAATCAAAAGAAAACTAGCCTCAAAGAAACCACACCATAGTGCACAATTTTGGGATTATTAGAATTGGTTGTTGAAATATAAATTGATTTTGTATGTTGGGCCTAAAAGATAAAAGCCCAATATTAGTAAAGGCCCAAATAGCATTCTAGAAAATCCTATCTAGAAGGATTCTAGAATGATCTACAAAAATATCTAGAGATGTTTATCCATAAGATGTCTCTAGATAAGTTTAGAATTATAGGAATGTTTTAGAAAGTTCCATAGAATAAATTATAGACCTTAATTAGATGAATGTTTTGGTGGCAAGATCCTAACCATTGTTAAGGAGGTGCCACTAGTATAAATAGGGGATGGTTGTATCATTTGTAAGCAAGCCAAAAAGTCTAAAAGCACTCAACACAACAAGCCTTTCCTTTTCTCTAAAATCTTCCAACCTCTCCCAATCTTAAACACTTCCTTCTAGCCTTTAAAGTTTCCTCCCAACATTGGTGTCCTACGACTATTAGAATTGGAGTCTGAGCTCGCATCATTATTTTGGGATGGGTCATTGTAACATCTACTATGACCACCAGAACCATATCTAGATGATAAATCGCTTGGACCATTGGCAGCAACATTAAAGGTCGACTATAAACATCAATACTTATTCACACAAAATATCAGTATTTACTAATTCATACATATTATGAACATTCACCTTCACTATAAACAGACGACTGTATAACTTTACAAATACATTTCTAAATATGCGTCAACTAATTAGCAACGTAAATTTCAAGCTATAGCAATCCTTTCCTTCATAAATGAAAAAAAACAGGATCATACACATATAACAAAGAACCAATTAATATAAATATAAATGACCATACCATCATAAACTATCCAAGCTCTTGGAAACAAGTGTTGTCCACATAGATTCCATCCCCATGATGATATGCCCTTCATCATGTTTCTTACTAGAATGAGAAAAATTGAGTCCATCATATTTATTTTTATTATGAAACATAAATCCTAAAAGTATTAAGAATGATGTGAACGTGAGACAAAAGAACAGAGAAAAAAAAAAGGAAAAGAGAGAAAGTGAATCTGAAAAAGAAAAAGAAAATATTAATGTGAAAAAAAAATAAAGAGAATATAAATATTCGTAAGTAGGAGTAAAGAAAGAAAATGAAAAAAATAAAAACAAAGAAAAGAAAGAAGAAGCTGCTGCTAGAGGATGAAAATTCTTCTTGCAAAATCTATGCTCTAAGTCACTTAAAAGCCCAAAAACAAACCCTTAAGCTTTTATTTCCACTACCTCCCTTAATTTCTATTCTTACCCTCTCACATTTCAACATCCACCTATATCTAAATCCATCCGCATAAACCACACCACAATCTTAAACCTATAATTAAATAAAAACTTAAATAAATTGCGAGTCTTTAATATACAACGTAATTTTGCATTATGATTTATGAAATCAATCTTGGATTCCAGACTTGGTTACGGATTAGGAAAGGTGGTACCATCATATGATTCGTCTTAAAACGACATTTCTAATTAAACGTGATTTTTTTTTAAATGTTCATTTGTCACTTAAATCATACTATTAAACTATTTATTATTCATTTATTTTTTAGAAAAAGCATATTAATAAAAAAATATTTCTCTAGATTTATTAAGAATTTATTTTCATTTCCAATGAAAAATCACAAATAGATAGTTTTCTTTTCCATCAAATATTTCTTGGTTAATTGATAAATTTTAAAATTTTACGTTGAATCTTGACATCTTTCTCAATTTACAGATAAAGCTGTTTCAATAAATATATTTTAATTGAAAATTTTGATTAACAATTAAGTTCATCATTTCCAAAAAATTATTATATAAATGAAGAAATAGAATTCTTAATTATTAAAGAAGTATGAGATCAAGTATGATGGTAAATAGTTTTCATAATTATATTATAAATGTGATTTAAAACGACCATTTTCAAAATGTTTACTACATGTATGATGATAATTTTTATGAATACTGTGTGTTTTAAAGTAATTGATTGAATTGATGTTTGAACTGTGAATTTATTGTATAATTTGATTTAATTGTAATTTTTTATTATAAGTGGATATGTGACAATTGATTGAATTGATTTGGTTGATGTGTGATTAGGGATTGAGTTATAAAATTGTGTTGTATGTTGAGTTTGATAACTGAGTTATGAAGTTGGTAAATAAATATGTGGAATAATGTTTTAGTCTCTAATGAGTTTATTTTGATTAATTTAACTAAATTGATGAATGAGATTATTTCACTAGTTGGAAGATTAATTAAGTGTGTCTATAAAATGACAATGATGAGTGTGTAATGTGTTTAGTATGGTAGGATTTCTTTAAAGATGGGTGAATTTGTTTTAGTTGGTATCAGAGGGTGTTTTGATCTTGTGAATGAGTTTTGATGTTTATTGATCTGAGCTCCTCTATGAGACTTTTGATTAACTAAATTGACACTTCTTGAACTAAGACATAGTGATACTATGATTTTGCAAAGTTTATTAAGTGGGAATAGCTCATGAAGAATCAATTTGCTAAATCAAAACTCAAAGATGAAGTTTTCGGTTTTGGTATATTGTCAAGTGTGGTCGCAACGCCGTTAAGCGCAACTTAGATAGCCTAACCTAACATTGCAACTCGGACAATGCAACATTAGAGCCTGGACAACCCAGACAACCCAACACTAGAACAAAGACTGCCCAACACTACAACTCAGATAGCTTGGTAACACTTCATACAATAGTGTAACAGCACACACAGTTTAGGAATATGAAAAAAATAACTCTTTAATCACTGAACAACACAAACACAATATAAATACATGGTTTTGAAGCAAATAATCTTGATAAAGGTTAAGCACAAACTCAAAATTCTAATTAATAAATTTTAAAAAAGCCTAGCAACCCTTCCTCACCTTATGATAGGATATTAAACAACTTGGTTATTGAAAACAAAGCACAACCAAGGTCATAAAGGTCTCGGTTTTAATGTAGCACACTTTGGCTTATGAAAAATGATGCAAATGAATTGAAAGCGATTCTGTCACATGAAAAGAAAGTTGTATAACACAATTTCATTGAAAAACAACATGGTTTAATGACCAAAAAGACGATTTACAATACAAAAGTAGCATGATCAAACTAATTTTAATGTGAACAACATCGTTCAATGAAAACTTGCAAAAACAATCTAATCATGCTAGCAAAAGATGTTGCAGCACGGTCTAATAAAAGGAAGCCTGGTTTTAATGTGAAAATAGCTCTGCCAAGCTAGTTTTTTATGCAATTCCACGTGGCTCAAAGGAAATTATGTAGAAAACCAATATGTTATATCAATGGACACAGTACAACATGGTCTAAACACTGAAAGAACATGACCAACATAATTTCTAATGCCTAACCACATGGCTAATTCAAAAATCATGCAGACACAGTGAAAAGTCACACCATCATGCCAAGAAGAATAACGTTTCACATAATAAGGGAAGAAAACAGTCAAAACTCGAGCAACCTGGTTTCCAAGGTAAAATAGTATGGTCAAGTCAACTTTTGATGTAGATAATGTGATTCTTAATCAATTAATATAGACGAGAATAACAACAGGCTTATTATGCAGAATGAGTTATCATAACAACAATTACTCACTAACAATCACAAGAGGCAATTATCATCGCATATAACAATATTTAATCACAATCATGGCATTCACAGAATGACACCTTCAACATTAATGCACAAAGAGCATGACATCGCCAAATACCAAACAATATACATTATCACATATTAGAAACATGGCCAAAACATATAACAACTAAAAATCACATATCATGATGATCACACAAAGAGTGAAGGTTAACTACCTTACCTTTAATCCAACAGAGATTACAACCTCTAGGTGGTTCCAAAAGCACAACATAGGGACTCCTAGGTTCTAATCTTAGTCGATCTATGAGACATGTTCCTCTCCCTCACTTGGATAGAATAAAGTGGTGCAATCTATGCTCTCTTGAAGTACCTAAAAACACTATAGGAGGTTGAATAATATTAATGCAAGACTTTTTCACAACCTTTCTGATATAACACTTTCGTCGTGTACAAGATTTTTCAAATATGTTTGTAAATTCTTGACCTTGCCATTAGTTTCAAATAATAAGTTCCTTTCAAGTGCTGATCAGAATATTCGTTGTAGTGTTTCTAAAGACTTCCTTTTAATGAATAATCGTTTAGTATGGAAAGCTCTTATATTTAAAAGGAAAATGTAATTGCAGATTTTATAAGAGAAGCATTGAGAGAAAAGTAAACAATAAATGCAGAGATATTTTTATATTCGTTCACTCTAACTGAGTTATGTCCAGTCTCTTTTAACCTTAGAGGGTTCCACTATAATCTTCAACAATATTACAACTGAATATTCTCACCACTCCTAGTATCCCTAGGCACTCTTGGTATCCCTTGATATGTTGCCTGATTGAGTTTCACACACTCGTGGTTGTGTAATATTCTTCATCACTCTTAGTATCCTTGGTCAACGAATAACTCATGTTACCCTAGATTAGTTGAGTTTCACCCACTCTTGGTTTCCATTAGACACTCATGGTATCACTATGATATGTTGCCTAGTTTTCCTTAACTCGCATGAGTTACACAACAAGTGTTTTAATTCTCTTTAGAATTACAACCAACTGATTGCTTACAAGTCGTTAGACGATTACTCTCACAGTAACACTTGACAATGTTTCTTGACTTTGCTTTTTCTCTTCTCAAATATTCTCTTTGACCTTGAGCTTCTTTATGCTTTTCTCTAAACTTTTTCTCTTCATAGGATGATATTCTCGTTGTAAGGTATTCTCTGGATTCTTAGTTCAAATCATCTTATTTTTAAAGGGCTGTTCAAAATATATTCGTTAGACTAAGCTCTTATCTTGAATCTTGTATCTTTCTCTGTCTTGTCGTGTGAAGTAGTCGTTGGTTAAAGTCAACTTGTTAGAGCAGACTTGCTTTTCCAGTACTTTGATAGAAGTAGGTTGTACTATTTTTCTGGCACGACTTTTGATGGTGAGAACATTCCGTGAATGTTTTTTTCTCTAACATCCATTTTTGATATATTTCAAGTCTTATAGACAATTTTGTCTTAACATCTCTTTCACTCATGGCTATAGTAGGGTTTCATGCATAAACCTCACCCTAAAACTTTATTAATAACCCATGTCCAACCTAACCCTATTACCTTAACTGCCCACAAAGCCTTTTTTGTCCTAAAAAACTCCCTCGTTTAAAATCAAAATTTATCAATTTTAGAAACCGATTTTCCCCGAACAAGTAGCTTATTGTTTCTCTATTTAAATTGATTTGTGTGTCTGCAATTCTTAAAAAAAAAACATGTGGTGGCCATAAATTAGAAAGAAAAACACAAGATACATAAAAACATTGGCCAAAGTTAAAACCTTGCACGCTAAACATGATGTCACGTCTTGCTCAAACCAACCAAGCAATCACATTTATCTTTTGTCATAATCATGCATAATAATTCACATAAACATATTTAAGATCAATTCTTAAGATAAAATAAAAGAATTAACTAAAACAAATCATTGCACACATAGGAATAGAATATAAGACCACAAATTTCATAATAAGGTGTTCTTGCCACTTCAACTACACAATACTTGTGAAAAGCATGCATTTTCTTATTAATACACACCTAACAATATCACATCATATTTTTATTACATTGAATTTTTTCGAGTCTTAGACCTCAAGTGGAAACATTCCCAACTACCAGTATCCCTTTCGTATTATCGTTCATCTTAACAGGACACATATTTGATATCGGTGATGGATCTTTTAGGAGGGGCATTAACTATGAATATACAATATCTATGAAACCTGAGTCCAATCTTAACACCACTTTCAATCAAAAACCTTAAGATCATGAATTTATGGATATTCTATTTAACTTTCAAATTTCTATCCAATATAAAACTTATACTCAAACTTGAATTTTCAATAAAGAATTATACAACTCAACATAATAAAAAAAAAGTCACAATAAAACGTTCTCAAAATATAAGAATTAAACATTAAAGTTAAACTTAATTTGATTATATTATTTTGGATAGAAAAATATTAGTTAAGATTTGATAATGTAGGTTGCTAATTAATGGATGATATGGATTGAATTGCAATTGACAGAATTACTGGAAAGGAGAAGTTTGGTTAGGTAGTACTATTATGAAAATTTGATTGAAGCAACACTTGTCCCTCAGCGAAAAGGCATATATTAGTGGAGTGACATAAGCTGAAGACTGAGAAGTGGCCCATAACAGTGGTCCCAAACATGGCCTTTTATCTTTGGGGAGATCCTAACTTGGCTGGAACCCATATTCTATTTCTGAATTAGGTGGGCCTGGAGCAGGAGCTTTCAGAATTTTCTGACCTCTTACTTAATGGGCTGTGGCCATAAACACGTTTCATATCTAATTGCATTACCTTTTCATATTACTTGTTACTGGAATATTTTATCACAGTAAGAATAATAAGAGTTTTTGTTGAATTAGATATGTAGTTACTTAATATATTTTATACGAAATAAAAGCAACATTGATATGAACAATATTATATATATATATATATATATATATATATATATATATATATATATATACACATATATATATATGTATATATATATATGTATATACACATATATATATGTATATATATGTATATACACATATATATATGTATATATATGTATATACACATATATATATATATATGTATATATATATATATATATATACATACATATATACATACATATATATACATACATATATATATATACATATATATATATATACATATATATATACATATATATATATATATATATATATACATATATATACATATATAGATATATATATATATATATATATATATATATAGATATACATATATATATATATATTATTTTTATAATGTAAAATCATTTGCTTAAAAATTTTAAGAAATTTGTCTAATACATGTTTTCATTTTCTAATTTATATTAAGTTGTAAATAAAAAGAGGTTTCAAAACTATAAAAGGTTTTATTAATAGAATTACTATGTAAATCGTATTTCAACCATGTTGGTTGTAACAAGAGGAAGTCATTGAAAAGTTTTAATGGACATAGACCTTCAATGCTAATTTATCTACTTCTCGTTCTATGATTTATTTTAAGGCATAATTATGTTTTATTTTGCTTAAGGAACCACATATTTTTAAAGTAACTTATATTTTTTAATTTTATAATTATTTTCCTATCATACCATTCATTATACACCTTAAATATCTCCATTAATATATATTTATGTATATTCTCCCTTATATTATACTTCTAGTACTTCTTTCTTTTTAGTTCAATAATCATGTTAAGTTTATTATCTCGTATATAATTCAATTAATCTAAATAACTAAGGGTCCTTAAATCTCCAACTAGAAGTTTCCTGGTTTAATACATCATTTGATTCTTATTTTTGGAAGTTTGGTTCAAAGTGATCTTATCTTTTAAAAAAGTTCAGTAAAACCCCATATTTTGTTAAAAAAATGTTCAATAAGGCCCTTTTGGCTCACAACGTTAAAAACATAACGATGCAAATGCCACCGTGGCTAAAACTGAGTAATTTGTGTAGTTTGATGAATACGTGGCAATGTGAAGTGCAACGACTTGGTGGAAATGGTTAAAGTTTAATTTATTGGGTAAAATAAAAGGGTTGGTTAGGGTTTGTGCAACTTGTTACCTTTTTTTAGCAAAGTGGTTGTGGGTAGATAGAAATGGCTTCTTCCCAAGGTTGTTCTTCTTGTTCCAATACAGGGTGGGAAAGAAATTCGCATTCTTCAAATGATGGTGGTTGGAGGAGAGGTGGGATAATCCCTCGTTGCAAATGTGGTGATTTTGCTGTAAGCAAAGTGGCGAGAACTCCACAGAATGCTGGTAGACAATTTTGGAGATGTCGTCATTACAAGGTTTTATGAATACCCTTGTCACTTTATTTGAAATTTATTTCTTCATACATTGATATTTTAAAACCAATTTTGGTGGCTTATTTGGTGAATAACAGGGTGGATCTTCAAAAGGGATGTACCATAACTTTTTCAAGTGTTGTAATGAAGAAAAGAATGACGAAATAGATGGCGAAATTGTCAGACAAAGGAGGAGGATATGTGATCTGGAAATTTTAGTGAAAAAGTTGCAGAAAAGGATAAAATTGTTAGTTGGAGTTATGTGTGTTGTTATTGCGGTGAACATTGTCACAATGTGAATCTGTTTAGGTTGATCTTAGTAGTTGGGTCAATGTTTACGTTCTGGTGTAGGTCAGTGTTTATGTTCATGTAATGTGAAGGTGAAGCTCAATGTTTACGTTGAAGTGTAGGTGAATATTTTTGTTTATGTAATGTAAAGGTGAAGGTCAATGTAATGTGAAAGTGTTCATGTTCAATGTTAAATTTAGTTTCCCATTTCATTTAAAGATGTGCAATGTAGTCCCCTTTTGAATTTAAAACTGTTTACTTTTGGTCCTAAATGGATATCAACACATGAATGATATCTGCAATAATATGGTAACACAAGTGTTTGTCATGAATACATAATTAAAGTGCACCATCAAAGTACGTAATAAAACTTGATCAAATTGCATGACAACCAAAGTACATAAGTCAAATAGTTCATGAAAATACAAGTGCAACAACAAAGTACATAATTAAGGAGTTTTGTCTAAGTTCAAAATACATCCAAAGTATTTGTAATTGGCATCTAAAATTTTCTTCTGACATCTAACTTCTTCCTTATGATTGGTGGACTTGAATGTGGAATGGACTCTTGAGTAGGTTGTGGTGGCTGAGGGGATTCGTGACATGTTTGTTGTGAGGCTAAGGTACATGTTGCTTGTGTGATGTCTGGACGTAAATGAAAATTCTTTTTGTTGTGTCCCAGTTGACGGCAGATGATACATTTCTTTCTATGGCCACTAACACGCATTTGGGTGGCATCCTTAATTAACTCCCATGCCTTCACCTTTCTTTTTTTCTTTGGTCTCCCAGGCATCTCTCGAATAATTGGTGGCAACACATCAGGGAAGCTTGGTCTCTCCCATAGCAAGTGCTCATTGATAGGATAAATGATACAGGCATATGTCTCTTCATATGTGGATCTTGTGAACCAAGATGGTATAAAATTTTTTGGGTCTTCATTTGAGTAGTTCATTGTTGCAATTGCATGACAACATGAGATGCCACTTATCATCCACTTCCTACAGCTGTAGTGTTGACTCTCCAAGTGCACTATGAACTTGTTTTCCAGTACTGTAGTCTATCTAACTTCAAATGTCTTTCGTCCAAATCAGCTGACAAAATAACAATATAAACATAAATAGCATAAATAAATCAGATTGCATATAAACATAAATAACAATATTACCTTGGGATCCAATATCTAGACAAATTTGATTCCTTCATAAGCCTATTCTTTATCTTTGGGCAGATAGTGAAATCCATAGATGCGACCTTGCTTCTGTTGGTGGCCCAACGTTTCATTAGATAAAGTCTTATCTCCTCTAGCATTGTGATAATGTGGTTTCCTTTGGCAAGCACAATAACACTGTTGAAAGCTTCAGAAATATTATTGTCAAGGGAATGACAGACTACTTGAGTTGTGAACTGAGACCTTGACCAAAACCTTTTATGAACATAAGTTTGGAAAATGAGCTACCATACAAAATTGTTTTAAATGTGCATGTAAGTGACAAATTGTACCTGGGGGGAATGACTATTAGGTATTTATATGCTTTTGCATTTACCTCTTTTATATTAAACATTTCTCTCTCCAATGCCTGGGGATACATGCTAGTGGAAGCCCTCCACATCAGAGTCCTCAAAGTCTGACTAGAAAAGTTCTTTCTAAAATTTGCGTAGAGGTGCCTCACACAGAATCTTTGGTCTGCCCCAAGCAAAAGTTCCTGGATAGCTGGCATCAACCCTTGTCCACATGAATAAATTAATGAAGGTTTAGTACATCATTTACATAACTTAATGTATATAATAATGTAAGGAATAGATGTACCTTCTGTTGGTCAGACATCCACGTGCACCCACCACACACTTCATTTCCTCCAAGGCTTTCTATCAATAAATGCAAAAACCAACCTCATGTGTCTTTGTTCTCTACTTCAACTACTGCATTTGCAAGGGGAAACATTTGTTCATTTGGTCCCTTCCAATTGCAGTAAGCGGCTCTCCCTTATACTTCCCTTTAAAAAAAACATCTATCTATACAGATAATTGGCCAACAACTAACAAAGTTGTCTTTACAAGCTTTGAGACAAACATAAAATCTTTTAAAAACTACCTCACCATCATCACGGTCAACCTTCACCTTAACTGTTGACCTAGGATTACACCTCAACAGTTCATGCGTATAGTCATCTATTCTTCTAAATTGTTCTTTAAAATCTCTACTAAGTTGATTTGCTGCCATTAACTTTTCTTTTCGTGCTTTGGAGATTGAAAGTTTGGTATTCCATTTTCGTAATGCTTTATGACGTATGTCTTGGACCTTTAAATTAGGATTGTCTTGTAAAAACCTATCTATTTCGTGACTCAACCACTTGGTATTCATAATTTTAAAGTTAAGTTTTTTGTTGCAAGTATGGGTATCATTTATTTTCCTTAATTGTCAAAATTGTCATGTTGGCAAATACCCACAGTAAGCTACCCATGGAGACTTAGCTTGCCCACCTATGCATCTAGCCCTCACCTTACGCTTATCATTTTTAACAAACTTCATAGCCCTCCCAGTATGCACAACATAACTTCTAATGGTCTCCTTAAAGTCATCCTTATCTATAAATAAAGTCCCAACTTCCCATTTGTAATATGTCATTGACTTTTGTTTCTCATATGTAGGAAACAGACCAGGCTTTGGTCTATCTTCAGTGTCCACTCCACCATCCACCTTCTCTTCAGCAATTTATTCCACCTCCTCTCGACCACTAATTTCCAGCTTCACTCTACCCTCGATATCCACCTCAACTTCACCCTCTATATCCACCTCCACCTTCAATCCGTCATTTGTCCCCATCAACTCACCATCACTAACCAACTCAACCTGACTAAGCAACTCACCCTCAGTCACCAACTACACCCCTACTTCACCGTATTCAACTGCTCCTTCTTCAACCTCCTTCTGGACTTCGACCTCGTCCATATTTCCTTCATCACCACACTCAACATGTGAGAAACCTCCAACCCCACTACCCTTACCACTCGAAGTAGGTGCTTCAGCTTCAAAAAGAAAATAAATTTGGTTCACATAATCTTCTACAACCTCTGCATGGTCCACGCCATGTACAACATACAAGTCAACTTTCCCTAAAAAGTTTGCTACCTTCATCATATTCATTGCTCCTCTATCATCATACAGTTTATGTAACAAATGTTGTACGCTATAATATAACTCTTTCACTTGAAGGTACCCTAGATCTTTTAGGGCACCTAGTATTTAAAAAAACTCCATTTATCGGGATTAACGTCCCAATAAGAAATCTCTCCATCTATATACATAAAGGGGAATTGTTTTATCAAGATCCCATCGTGGTGGACCACTACCTCAAACCTTTCCTCAGACATCTCAATCACTACAATTCAAATGAAAACGGGGACCACTAAATTTACTTAAACTAACAACTATGAGACCAATATCAACCCCAAAAGTTGACAATCTTGATCACTGTCTTCAACCACCCAAGAAACGACAACTATAATCATATTTAAAACACAATAGACAACACATTACAAAACAATTCAACATATAATATTTAACCAACCAATTTATACCCCCAAAATCATCCTTAATTGAAAAAATAGGTATATTTAACATAAAATTAAATTAAACCCTAACCCCCAAATACAACAAAACCAACATCAACTAAGTACGCTTAGATTAGGACCATTTACCTCACGTATGTACGCTATTCCAATTTCACCTTTAAGGAATCACCAACCAACACTCATTAGAACACCTCCTCCACCACATAGATGAACCCAGAAATGGCGATATCAATCTTAGATAAGGGTAATTTTATTTAACTCTGACTTAAACCTAGCTTACGTCATTTAATTCTTTTTTTAAATTTACACAGTGAAATATATCATGTGTGTCACGTATTCATCAAACTGCATAGGTCACTCAGTTTTGGCCATGGTGACATTTACACCATTATGTTTTTAACGCTGTGAGCCAAAAGGACCTTATTGAACGTTTTTTAGCGAAATATAGAGCCTAACTGAACTTTTTTAAAAGGTATGATCACTTTGAACCAAACCCCCAAAAGTAAGGACCAAATAATGTATTAAACTAATTGAGTCTTACATCCCTTTCTTCATTTCTCCATTCCTTTATTGCGTTGTTGGTGTTTTTGGATCTTAGGTTGTTGTTTTTGTGGTTCTTGTCCCTTTCTTCATTTCTTCATTCCTTTATTGTGTTGTTGGTGTTTTTGGATCTTAGGTTGTTGTTTTTGTGGTTCTTGTATTGTCGTTCGTGATCTTGTGTTGTCGTTCGTGGTTTTGGCATTGGTGATCTTAGTCTTCAATTTCTTCACATATAGGTAAGTTTAAGCATGTATTTTGTAGTCTTAGGAAACCCACAAAGCCTTTTCATAAATAAATGGATTTCGAAATTCATTGAGGCCTTAACTGTATTTCGAAATCTGATTAACAGTTCGTCGAATTTTGAAAGCCAGTTAAGCGTTAAACAGATTTTGAAATTCATTAAACCCTTACCTAGATTTCAAAATCTGACGAGCTCTTAACTGGATTTCAAAAGCTGATTAAGGTTATTTAGAAATACGTGGAATCCTTAATTGACTTTTAAAATTCGGTGAGCTCGTAACCATATTTTGAAAACTGATTAAGACTTCAACAAATTTCGAAATCTGTTAAGACCTTAGTCGAATTTCAAAATCTAGCAAACTCAACTAGATTTCAAAATCCGGTTAAGACCTAAACAGGTTTCAAACTTCATCAACACCTTAATTGGATTTTAAAATCCGATGACCTCTTAATCGAATTTCAAAATTTAGTTAAGGTTTCAACGAATTTTGAAATACCTCCAACTCTTAACTGGTTTCCGAAATTTGCTTAAGCGTTCACCAGATTTCGAATGATGGTTAAGTATTGGACGGATTCCGAAATTTGATTCCCACTTTATATTTTTTTTAATATTTTTTTACTTAAGTTTTGTTTTTGTTTCTGATTTAACTTTTAATATGTTAGAATTTTATTATTAGTATTAATATTATTGTTAGTATTAAGAGAGGTATAGAGTGGTTAATGTTTGTTATAAGTGATTAATATTTTAAGATAGACAATTATCCATTTAAGTTGATGGATTTATAAATAAATTCGAGTTTCGTGTTGGATTTTTATTCTTTCGTAAATGAAGTGACGGAGGAGATTACTTAAAGAATTTTACAATTGATAAAATATTTCTCTCACTTGATGAGTTAATTGAATGTGTTTTGTATTATAATTATAAGATCTATTGAATCCAAAGAAAGACGTTTATCTTGTTAAGTATAGGAAGTACAATCTTGATGTTCAGTCGAGTGTATATCGCACAATAAATTGTGAGTGTCCTTTTAAGTTAAGGGGCAAACCCTTTTCTAATGGAGATGGGTAGGTGTTAAATGTAATATGCGGATATCAATACCATAAATTAGTTGAGAGTTTAGTTGGTCACCATTTTGCTAGCAGGTTAAATCCTACTGAATAGTCATTACATGTTAATATGACTAAATATCAAGTAAATCCTTCAAATATTCTACTAACTCTGAAAAAACACAATTATTGCAATGTCACAACAATAAAGCAAATCCATAACGCAAGGTATACATACAATCAATCTTTGAGAGGGTCGAGAGTTGAAATACAGTAGCTAGTGATGATGTTGGATAATGATAAATACATCCAATGAAGTAGATGTGTCGACAAATCTGAGGGAGTAAGTGACCTCTTCTAGACACATCCTGATGTAGTGCAATTCTTGAATGCATTTAATATTGTTTTCTCAATGGATATGACATACATGACAAATAAATATGTGTTTCCCTACTTGAGATACATAGTGCGACATCTACAGGGTTGACCTTCGTAGTGGCCTTTGCAATATTATCAAGTGAATCGCAAAATAATTTTACTAGGACTTTGGAAATGATTAAAGGTTTATTTATGACATTTGAGGACGGTCCATACGTCATTGTTAGTGATAGAGACCTTGCTTTGATGAATGTCATTGCCAATGTATTCCCTAAGTCTTATCACTTGCTGTGTTGCTTCCATATTATAAAAAATGTCAAAGCTAAGTGCAAAATGTTAGTGGGTTCTATTAAGGAATAAGATGTGTTGATGCAAGCATGAGAAAATGTCATGGATCGTGAACAAGAGTCCATGTTTAGTGATTATGTTGATCGCCTTCAGTATGCCTCTACTTCATGGCCCTTATTCTTTGAATATGTGAATCATATTTGGATTATTCTGTGTAAGTCATACTTCGTAAAGGCATGAGAAAACAAAGTTATGTATTTAGGAAACACAACAACAAACAAGAAATTTTTAATGTTATTTTATTTACTTATTTATGTTATATGTTTTATGATAATATTAATATCGTTTGGATCAAGGTTGAGTATGCTCATTAGAGCTTGAAAAGAGTATTGTGGAGCAATATGAGAGACCTTTATTCGTGTGGGATGATATCCATAATGTCATCATCCTCTAACATAACAAGATAAAGGCACCACTTGAAAAAAGTCTTAATCTTATGAGTAAAGCTTTTAAAGGAAGCAAATATAAAAGACTTCTTGGACGCGTATCGAGATATGCTTTAGGACAAAAATAACTTTATTTAAAAATCTCAAGTCTATTCCCTGTCATCTATCTAATCTATCATGCCTCAACACCATTGGCAACATTATTTGCTCACATATAACACATTATACGATCATCGTCGATAATTTCATTCATAACACACATACACAAACACGTATGAGGTAAGCTACTGATAAAACAATCATAATAATAATAAGATATAAACACACTGAATATATCAACCATAAATCACCCTATACCTAATGGTAATAACAATAATATTCCTAATCCTCTAGCATGACAAATTAATCACAATGAATTACTTAGTTCTCGATCCTCGATCCTTGTTCTTCAATCCTCGATCCTTGATTCCTTGTCCCTTAATGTCATTACTAACATCTCACACATAGACCCTTGGTCTATCCACTCACTAACACCTATGTTAACTACTTACTTTAACCATTATAGTAACACCACTATGAACATAGCATCACTGAAGCATCTCTATTACCATGATCATCATCATAGATACACCACCATCATGACTATCCTAGTCATGAACAACATCATGAGCATCACCGTACCATAAAAACCATAGTGGAAAAAGTCAATCTCACTCATGTACCTTACGTCACTCGCTTGTAGCCGCTCCTATAGACATATATGTATATTCTCCTACAAATATGCTTGAGCAGTCTCATGCCAATCAACCTCGTACTGAGGTACACCCTAACACTCACTCATGCTCCAATCTCAAATAAGTCAAACCTGACCCTAAACTTAACCACTAATCTCATTCCCTAATTGTCATCACGTTCAAGTTTGATACACACTCATTCTTCATCAAAACACATGTTTTCAATAAAAATACATTGGGATAATCGATTATCACTAATAATCGATTATTCCTGAAACATTCATAATTACCAAAAACTACACTGTGATAATCAATTATCACTTATGATAATCAATTATTTTAGTGGTTATGCATAACCAATTTCCATAATTCATCACTTATGAAAGGATAATTAATTATCATCCCAGATAATCAATTATTCTCAAAACAATACTCAAAACCAATGCGGAAATAATCAATAATGACTAATTATAATTGATTATTGCCGAATCGAAACACATCTTGGACAAAATTCAAGTGTTCAAACTCACATACAATAACCCTAGATCATAAGCAAACATACCCAATACAACATGCATTCATATCCATACACCTTTGTGAACATACCCTAATACATACATTACATAAATTGAATCATCCAAAATCCATCATTATGCAGATTATAACCCAACAAACCAATTATTTTACATATGATTATCATATTATCTTTATAAAATATATTTGTATGGTAAAATCCAAGCATCATAACTTTGTTTTCCCTTAGCATCAATACCTATTATGGGATAACCCAACAAAAACATACATACTTTCATAGGGAAAATCGAACATAAAACATGATATAAACCCTACTATCATGCATAACATACTCTCATACATGCACATGCATCAATAGAACGTTACCTTTCAAGATAATCAAGAACAAACCTTATTCATCATACAAACAACAAGAAAACAAACCAAGGTAAATTTCCCCATACCTTGGTCAATACTAAGGGTTTAAGTACAACTCCAAAACACCACAAATTTTCCTTTGCACTAAGGGTTTCTGCTGCTCTTTCTCTTATCCCCCAACATCTTTGATTTAGAGTTTCTAGGATTTCTAAACACAAATTACCACCTTTTTCTCTATATCTTAATATTTTTAAATCAATCCAGCTCTATCTCTAATATTTTCTCACTTATTATAATATATTTTAAAAACCAAATCTATCTAAATCTTTATTCTCCTTATCTCACGATCCACTCTTTATCTTTTATTTTATTTTATTTTATTCACACTTTTACTTCTCACACTCCCTTATTTAATTCCTACACCAATTAAATAAAGGTAAAAGACCATTTTGCCCCTAAGCAAAATACAAATAAAACAAAGGTATGCCTTAATTCCCTTTCTCCATAGAATTGAACCCATACCCATTCAATCCTAAACCACCCTTCCAACAAAAAAACCAACACATCATATTGGTAATATCACACTCACACACAAATCACCAATTTAATAACATATCAATCATGTGTTGCACTTTATCTATAATAACATTAAATAATTAGCATAACAATTATAATTCTAAGCAACATCTAAACGTTAAACCCAATTACCAAAGAATAATCCTCAAGTCTCAAAATCACATTATTCCCTAATTACTACATTCTAGAAAAAAATCAAAATAAAATTGTAAATCGAAATTTGAAAATATATATTAACTATAGGCCTCGGTTCGCGATTAAATCGAGACATAAATGGCCTATGACATCGGTTAAAATGGAACCGAGGTAGTAGAGGTTGACAAAATGGAATTAGAACGTTCAAAATTAGAGGTTGTCAGTTTTTGGCATTATATACTGCCTCTGTTGGCTAGAGAACCGAGGCAGTAAACTTATTTCGAAAAAGTTATCAATGTTTTTTGCCTTGGTTAGTCAGAGAACCGAGGTAGTAGGCCTATTTGGAAAAAGCTATACGGGTTTTTTGCCTCAGTTGGTCAAAGAACCGAGGCAGTAAGTCTATTTCGAAAAAGCTGTAAGGGTTTTTTAACACTACAAGAAAAATGGTTATTACCCACTGATAATTATATACGGATTTTGATTCGTATGTAAAATAGATATTATATACGGATATTATATACGGATCCTGAAAAGGGAGTTATATACGTATATGAAATTCGTATGAACTTTTTGTGCGTGGTGGCGGGAGAGTTTTATAAGGAAAAGATCCATATGTAAGCGCTATAATCCGTTTGTGAGTAAAAGCAAGTGTTATCTTATTGTAAATTTCTTTTTTTTTTAAATTGGAATTAGATTTTATTAATTCGAAGCTTGTCTGGTAAAACCACTTTTCTACCGATTAAAACCCTTTCTACCATTTGTTCTTCGATTTCCACTGATTAAACCTCCATTTGTGTCGTTTAAACACTTTTGTACCGATCAATCTTGCGTTTGAACCGATTAATCAGTTCATATTAAGTTTCTCCCCATTTTTAGGGTTCCTTCGGTCCAAATTAAGGTTCTTCCTCCATTTTGGAGTTTTCACCCAATCGTTCTGGCTTTTATTCGTTCGTTTAGGGTTTTCTAACATTTTCTTTCGTTCATTCGTTTCGCTCTCGAGTTCGTCTCATTATTCCATTGTGTTTGCTCAGCAAGGAAGCTTCGAAGGAGTTCGAGTCGAGTCGGCGTCGCTCTATTGGTCATCTCCTTTGAGGCTCTTCCGTCAAGTGGCCGCAAAATCAATCACACCTGACGGCGTTTCGGCGCTCCTTGGAGCCTGCTATTCTTTTGAAACCCAAAGAAGAGGCTGGATTGAAGACTCAAGGTGCTGCTGGGATTGTTTTGAAGCAAAAGCAGGAAGTGGTGACAGAATCTGCTGTGGAGATTCTAAACGATCAACATAAGTGAGTAGTATTCTTGTGTTCTCGTTTCATTTCAAATCGTTCTGAGATTTAATGGTTTTTCATTTTGATTTTTTTTTAAATTTTTCCCTCTTTTATTTTAGTTCGGCTCCTGCTGCACGCTTGGCAATGACGCGTAGGGTGCGTCCTCTCGTTTCGTTGAATCCTTATCAGGGTAATTGTTTCAGTTGTAGCTACCTTTTCTATTTTGTTTGAAATTTTAAAATTGCTCATACTTATTATTAGAATTATTATACTAATCCATGTTGAACTAATCAAACTGAATTAATTTATTATTACAATTTAGGAGTTAATTTCTTATTACAATTTCCTATACATTTTTTATAACTAGATAGATTATCTTTATTTCTCTTATAAACCCTGCACTTTTAACTAGATAATATTATGACTCTTTCTATAACTTGGTTTCTCATTATCTCTTTGATAGGTAATTTCATTGGATTTAACATTAGCTATTAAACTATTCATCAATACAAGAGTTGAAGATTCTCGGTTTGGGGTTTAGAGCCACCACATTGATGATAAATGGCTAGTTGATGGAGCTTCAAACATTGGTGGAGCAATTGTATAAGTAGTTTAGTTTACTACTATGTAAAAGATAGTCAGTTCTTATTATTTGATAATTTGATACTATTTTTTGTTAATTTGACAGTTGTGTTTGACATTTATCAAATATATAAAACTTCTAATTATTGGATGTAAAAATGGGATTATTTAATTTTTTTTTATAAAGCCATAAAGTTACATACGAATTTTTCTGTATGGATATTTCTGTATGTAAGTATATTGATAAGTTATATACGGATAAATCTGTATATAACTTATATACGGATTTATCCGTATATATCTTATATACGGATTTATCCGTATATAATTTACATATGGATAAATACGTATTATATACGGATAAATTCGTATATAACTTAACTACAACAGTTTTATATAGAAATTTTTGCACGTATATAAGTCGTATGTAACCAAGTGTTACATATGGATTTTGGGCCTTATATATGGATTTTGGCTGTATGTAATTCAATTTTTCTTGTAGTTGTCTCGGTTGGTCAGAGAACCGAGGCAGTAGGCCTATTTTGAAAAAGTTGTCAGGTGAAAAGTCTGATTTTTACATTGGGTTAGGAGGATTTTTTGCCTCCGTTGGTCAAAGAACCGAGACAGTATACTCCTTTAGGCATCGGTTCACATTGAACCGAGGGATATAGTGTCGCCAAAATTACGAAATATCCAACGTGTTTTTATACGCTCCAGTTTTTTTGAAACCGAAGCATAATGTGCAAGTTAAAAAGTTGTTTATTTACTAGTGATTATTCCAAAGAAAATCTTAGCACAAATTTACTCAAAATCTAAGGACATAAAGAAAAAAGATAACCAAATACTAGTACATGCTTAACCAAGTTGAGATTATTACTCTTATTAAGGGGTTAACAATAATGATGACAAAATCAGAAGATGATAAATAATCTTTAGAATAAATAAAAACTTTCTTTATTTGAAAACTTGATCCATTAAAAATGGTCTATAACACATAAGCTATTAAAGATTGTGGCCAGATTCTAAAAGAAAGGAGCTAAATGAAATAAAATATAGAAGAAAGACAAACTATTTTAAAAAATCAAGAAGAAAAGAAAAAGAAGATGGGAGTTGGAGATGATGACTTGGTAAAAATTCAACTTAAACATTAAAGTAAAATATAAAAAAAAAATCATTAATAGTAAGGATAATTGATTACTATTATAGGTATGTAAACATTCAAACCCTAAATATGATGAAAAACAACATCTTTGCTTCTAACTAGTGAGTGGTAATGTAGATTAACCCAGTTTGTTTAGGCTTAACCCGCACTTGGCCCGCAATATGCAGGCTAGGTTGACCATTGGAATAAAATACATAGGTTGAAAATACTAGCCCACCCCATATTGGAATTAGGTGCATACTCATAAGTTGGCTTGCATACTTGACTTGAACTTCTTTTTCTCAACTAATGAAAAATTTCATACTTCTAAATGAAGTGATTGAAATTTTTTCACCTGTATATAGTGGTTGAGCAATTTTCGCAATTTTCATATCTAGTTCAACAATTTTAGCAAAATGAAGTGATTGAAACTTTATACTATTACATTCTCATCAAACTTAATAGTCATACATGTTATTATGACTGTTATGTGAGTGTGTTATTGCAAGATGAGAAGAGATTATAATGACGAACTCTGTGTTGTGCTTCGCGAGAGCGAAAGAAAAACACAAAAGATGAACGAGAAATAAAACAAATAGTAAGTGAGTGAGACGCGTTTTGAAAAAAATAATTAAGATTTTAGATAGTTTACGGGTCATCAGATTAATTCATCTCATCTCATTGTAGACATGTACAAACAAATTATACAGATTCAACTTATGCGGACCAACAGACTAAAAGAACCTTACTTGTCTCAAATCCAGAGTGAACCACCCCCACATTGTCATTCCTACTTCTAACTTAGCTAGAAGTACACGCTTTTAATATACCCAATTAATGAAAATCACTTAGGTTAAACAAAAGTTAAATTAATTTGCTGGTGAACTCTTTGAAACTATATACTTAAATTTTGTCCTTAAACTTTTACTTTCCTATATTGATTTTAAAATTTGTTCAACGCCGCTGAAATCGGTTTACTAACACTTCCTCCTCCAAGATAAAATAAATATTGGAGGAAAATTTTGATGGCATTGAATTAGTATGATGTAAAAATTTACTATAATCACTTAAAACTACAAATTTCAGCTACATTAATAGATAGGTACCACCCACACACAGCTATTTTCTTTTAGAAAAGGTAATATTCTTTTGAAGTGTTTGGGATGAAATGAGAAAACTTTATAAATCATTAAAAACCAGAAAACTATTATTCATAGTTTATTCTCTCTCTCTTTCTTTCTTAACTAACTAGTATGGAGGTTGGAACCAAAATAAAATTTGAAGAGAAACAGGTAAGAGAGATTATTGAGAGTTGTGCAGAATATTAAAAGGGTTGTTCCCTTTAACTCTCACTCACTGCCAGTGCATATGCCAGCCAGTTCAGAAATATATATTTTTCTTTCCAAACTCCATTAAAACACTTCTGCCACCACCTTCCTTTCACAAACCTTCTCACTCAGATCTCTCCTTCACACACCAAATAGCTACCTGCTTTCACCTTTTCAATTTTTCTATGTAAGAATCACTCAGCGTTCACATTGTGTACTCAAAGTTCATTCATCACCAACAACTACAGCATTTTATCACTGGTTCCATCAAGATTATTTCATCAGAACATAGTTGCAGTTAAAGAGTTGATATCCAACAACAATGCAAGACGCAATTGGGATTCCAGCTTGCTTCTCTTCGGCTTTGAAATCAAGTGATGATCACACAACCGTGACCCGTTCAGGCCAGAGCGTGCACATGTCCGTCTACAGAACAAAGATTGCTGACCACTGCCGCTTGATCACCGTCACATGGTGTAAAAACTTGATGCTCCATGGCCTCTCAGTCTCAGTGGAAGGCCCAGAGGGGGAGGCACAGTACAGCTGCAAGGTCGAGCTCAAACCATGGTACTTTTGGAGAAAACAAGGTTCCAAGCGGTTCCTCGTACACGGTAACAAAGCCGTTGACGTTTTCTGGGACCTTAAGGCTGCGAAATTCAACGGCGAGACGGAACCAACCTCGGAGTACTACGTTGCAGTGGTGTGCGAGCAAGAGGTGGTACTCCTGGTGGGTGATTTGAGGAAAGAAGCGTACAGAAGAACCGGGTGCAGACCAGCACTGATTGACCCGATTCTGATTTCGAAAAAAGAGCACATCTTTGGGAAGAGAAAGTTCTCGACAAGAGCGAAGTTTGAGGAGAAGGGTAGGTGCCATGAGATCTCAATCGAGTGCAAGAACAAAAGCGACATCGGAGGGGAATCGCCGTCAAGTGGGGTTCAAGTTCAGCCAGAGATGGAGATAAGATTGGACGGGCACGTGATGATCCACGTGAAGCACTTGCAGTGGAAGTTCAGAGGGAACGAATCAATTCATCTGAACAAGATGAGAGTGGAAGTGTATTGGGATGTGCACGATTGGCTCTTTAGTCCTGGTTTGAAACACGCTTTGTTCATTTTTAAACCTGTTTTATCATCCATGTTGTCCATGTCTGTGTCATCATCGTCGTCAACATCCACACCATTATCGACTCAAACGGGGAGTTCTGGATCCTTGGAGGGGTTCAGTGTGAACGAATCATCGGAATTTTTCTTGTTTCTATATGCTTGGAAGGTTGAGTAAAAAAATGGTGAGTATATGGAAATGTTGATGAAGATTGAGATTGGTGTGAGAGTTGTGTGAGAGAGAGAGAGAAGGGTGGTGGGGCCAGAGAGAGAGAGAGAGTGAGGGATCTTGGGGAGTTAGTTACAGCTGGGGTTGAACAATTGTGCATAATGGACAAAAGGGATTGAATCACAGACACATGCCCAATAATTCTGCATGCGTCCACGTCTATCTACATCTGTCATCTACTGTTTTCGAATTTCTCTCTCTTCGTCTCATCTTGAGAACAGAGCTATGTATATGAAATATGCAATATGCTTCTTTTTTTATTAAATTGTAAAGGTTATATATATAACATAAATATAGACAATAGATTATTGAAGTGGATGTCTGTATTGGCCATGAAAAGCTATTGCATGTGACTCACTTTCCGTGAAGAATGGGTGTTTGGTGATGATGTAGACTTTTACACACCAAGGAAAACCTTACTATTAATCTATTGGTTCATATTAGATTTAGAGTTTCTCTTCGTCACTCTTTTATTATTATTATTATTATTATTATTATTATTATTATTATTATTATATATATATATATATAAGGAGTTTGTTAACACGTACGTCTATTTTTTAGTCGGTACATTTTAGTAATGTGTACCAGATTTTAGTAGACAAAAATACCCTTATATATCATGGATTTTAAGTTTTAAGGTTAAGAGTATTTTAATAATTTTCATTCTCAAAACTAAAAAAAAAAATTAACAAACCCCATATATATATATATATATATATATATATATATATATATATATATATATATATATATATATATATATATATATATATATATATATATATATATATATATATATCATTTTTTGAAAATGTTTATCAAAATGTTCATAATTACGTTGATAAATAAACTAAACATATATCTCTTAATTAATAGCAAAATAAATAATCCTAATAATAATATTTAAATATTTTTTAAGTTGATGCATACAAATTTTGAATGTCTAACTTGTTAAAAAAACTCAAATTATGTGTTTTTTAAGACTAATGTAAAAAATGTATGTTAATTATATCTTAATACGAACATATAAGAGACAAATGGTACCAATCATCACCTTATTACGAAAAATTGACAATTAATTTTAATATATTTTTTTTTCACGAAAAATTATATTATGAGCAATATGTAATGTTGACTATCACAATATAATTACATCTCTTTAGAATTATTAACTCCGAACTCATCAAGTAACTTTTTGAGTAATTTTAACTCATGTAATCATTGTCATAGATCGATATTCACTCTTTCCAGAAGAGTGAGAAACAATTGATTGTTTCTTCGTTTTCTAAAATACTAGACAAAGACCAAGAAGCATTATCCAACCAATCAAAGAATTTGAATCACACCATCCTTGTAATTGTAGTTTACTTTTAGACCATAGTAAAATACCTTGTTTTAGTTTCTTCAAATATCTAATAACCTTTAAGGTTGCCTCCGAATGCTCTTTACGAGGTTTCTGCATAAATTGAGATAATATGTAGATAGAATAAGCAAGATCAGGTCGAGTCACAGACAAATAAATTAATCATCCAATTAGTCTTCTATAGAGTTTTAGGTCTTGAAGAATTGTACCAGAAGCCAACGCTAGTTTATGGTGTTGTTCTAATGAAAAATCCACAACATTGACACCTAATAAACCTGTGTCTTCGATGATTTCCAATACATATTTTCTCTGACAAAGCAAAACCCAGGGATTACAGGCTACCTCCAATCCCAAAAAATATTTTAAGACTCCCAAGTCCTTCACATGAAAGCAAGAACCTAGGTAAGCTTAAAATTTGTCATCAAAGTTAAAATATTGTTACCTACAATAATTAAATCATCCACATAGGCTAGCATACAAAGTTGTATATCTCCCTTGTTCAATATAAATAATGAGTGATCTGAATAAGATTGGCCAAGACCATAATGCTTCAATGTCGTAATGAACATAACAAACCAACAACTTGTTTTAATCCATACAATGACCTTTTCAACTTGCAAACCAACTTTGGGTCGATGTTTTTAAAACCTAAAGGAATTTTCATGTACACCTCTTCAACTAAATCAATATAAAGAAACACCTTATATACATCCATTTGATGAACTTCCCATTTTTTAATTGTTGCCAATGGCAAGAAGGTACATACAATCACCATTTTTGCCACCAAAGAAAAAGTTTCATCATAGTTTATGTCCTATATTTGATGATGTTCAAATATAAAAATTCTTGCTTTCAAATGTTATATCTTCCCATATGAGTGATATTTTATTTTGTATAATCATTTACTTCTAAGATCTTTTTTTCTGGGCAACATTTTCTATAGAACCCATGTCTCGTTATTTTTCAAGGCTCGTCAACCATTGTTGCATACCGACTAGAATTTTTTACATTTTTCGTAAAATTTTTAGGTTCTTTCACTATTGTTAGAGCTACAACAAAATTTTGATGTCTAGCAATAAATCGTACATTATTTACAAAGTTAGTACTAAATTAAGGAGTACATGAGGTATGTTGTTGAGCACATGAACATTATGAGGATTTTACTTTTCTAAGAACATGAGTGGCAAAATCCTTATATTTTGTCAATAAAATTTTATTTCTCATCCCCCCTCCAATTTTTGTCTCCATATTTTTTTCTTGTACCACAATAACATCATCTTCATCAACATATTGTGGAGACACTACCTCATCATCCACACCACTCATACTTTCTCTTTCATTTCCACTACACTTTACATACAATCCCATTGAAGTTGTGATTGTTCTTCTTCTTGCAAGGCCACAAATGCACCCCCTTTATGAGTGATACATCATAAGTATCCCACCCAATACCATTATCAACATATTCAATATCAAAAGGAAATTTATGTTTGTAAAATTTCACATCTCTAAAGATAAAGTATTCACGAGATTCCAAATCATACAATTTCCATCCATTTTGTTGTACCCCCACAAAATTAGACTTTCGACTTCTACTAGCAAATTTATCTTCATCACGACATTGATGTGCACATAGCATAAGCAAACAAAAACTTTCATATTATTAAACTTGTGTGGTTCACCATATAATTTTTGACAAGGTGTCAAATAATTAAGCACATTAGATGGTGTGAAATTAATTAAATGAAATGTTGTTAATACACATTCACCCCAAAACTACATTGGTAAAATTACATTGAAATCTGAGTGCCCATGTCACATTTATAATATGTTGATGTTTTCTTTCCACTCTCCTAATTTTTTTGTGGAGTACTCACACAAGATGTCTCAAACACAATTCCATTCTTTAATTAAAAATCACGTAGATAGTTAAATTCGATATTGTTGTCACTCCATACTCTTTATTTATTATTTTTATATCAAATTGTATATCAACTAAGACAATAAAGTGCATAAAGATAAACATAACTTCGGTTTTATTCCATCACAAATAAATTCAAACTGAGCGGGAATAACTATCAACAATTGTTAAGTAATAATGCATGCCCACTAGATGGAGTGTGATACGGTCTCCATAAATAATAATGAACTAATTCAAGCAAACTATTTGTAGTATGCTCACTTAGTGAAAAATGACATATATCACAAGTTTTAGTATTATTGCTTCTACTAAACTGACTCACATGAGGAAGGAACTTTAACACCTTTTCTAATAGATGACTTAACATTTTATGTCACAGATTAATTGACGAATCCCTGTCAAATGTTAATGCATGTATCTTTGAAATACTAAAAAAATATAAAGTATCAACTTAAATAAATAATAAATATTTAAATTATTCAAGCATGTATTTGAAAATTCATATTATAAAATAAATAATTATAATTAAAGATGATAACAAAACTAGTAAAAAATTAATAAAGAATTATCATTAATTAATTACGAGTCGATCCATCTTCTGTTTAACCTGCTGAGTAATAAAAATTTTACCACAATTAAAAAACTGATTTATTTTCCAAATGTATTAAAAATCCATTTTTAACATTTTTTTATTATTATTGAATGAAGGTTTAGTTGATCATAAGTTGTGGTTAAAAGGTGAGAGATGGACTCGGATCAGACATCGGAAGATGGGTTGATTGTGATCCTAAAATGATCTGAAGGGTTTCCATTTAAATGGTTGACAAATTACTGCAATTTCGCGTCTTCCAAAAATTAGATTTTTCCAAATCACTTTTCCTTTTACTAACATTGTGACTGATCTTATTAATCCTTGCTAAAGGGTAAGCTTATCATTATCAAATCGGTCATCAAATTTATGGCACGCCTTTTAATGCCTTTTATTACCTTTTTCGGAAATATCACCCAATAATTTCCGTAATATATTAAATATATTTTATGTAGTTTTTTCTTTTTAAAAAAATCTTAGGCTGTGTTCGTTTGGAGTGATTTAGAGGAGATGATTTGGGGGAGATGATTTGAATGGATTTGAAGTTAATTTTTTTGTTGTTTTTTTGAGTGGATTTGTGGGTAATTGAGAGTGGATTTGGAAGTAAAGTTTGTGAGAATTAGTGTAGAATTTGATTGATGTGATAGATTTTAAAAATTAGTTTAATTGATAAAAATTAAAGATTACCAAAATACCCCTAGTTATAAAAGTAATATAAAATGTTATTTATAAATGTTATATTTAATTGTAAAAATGTTTATAAAGAAAAACAATTATGAATAATTCATAAAATTAATGTTTAAAAATTAAAAAAACTAAATAATCAATTTTTTTTAATAAATTAGAAAACTAAATAATCAATTTATTAAAAATAAATTAGAAAATATAATAATCAATTTATTAAAAATAAATTAGAAAATATAATAATCAATTTATTAAAAATAAATTAGAAAATATAATAATCAATTTATTAAAAATAAATTAGAAAATATAATAATCAATTTATTAAAAATAAATTAGAAAATATAATAATCAATTTATTTTTAATAAATTAAAAAATATAATATACCTAATTTTATTAATATTTAAATAATTATAGAAAAAACTTGAAAAAAAAATAAATAGGAAATCGCGTAACCGTTTACGCGAACGCGTAACCGGTTACGCGTTTCCACCAATCTCGTGCGTTTCTTAACCGAGGGCACACACGACATTTCCCTCACAATCCGCGCAAATCTCTTCGCAACCGCGGGTGACTGAACAGTGCAACCATCCCGCATTTCACCGCAAATCCGTTCGCGTATTTCACTCCAACCGAACGCATAACGAGCTTAATTCATCGCTCGTAAAATTGTGTGAACAGTTAAATCGCTTCAAACGAACACACCCTTAGTCGTCTTTATTTTTAAAGCAATCCAACTGGCTTCTGATTTTATCCTAAATTTGATTATCTTTTTAAAAACAGCATCTATTATATTTTTCTCTTTTATTTATTGATTATTGAAAAGCAAGATAGACTTACTTTTTGAGTTTTTTTCTTTTTATAAGCACTTACTTTTTGAGTAAACTATTGTTATAGGAACTACACAAATTTGAAGTTGTGCTGAAGCTCTTTTCAGCAATGCTCATAGTTGCTCTTTTTGGGATTCTCTCCAATCATTTTAAGTTGATTTTGAACTTATTGGGTGCTTTTCAGATATCACACTCCATTGAAATTACCCTCATGTCAAGTTGCAACGTTGTTTCTCTTTAACTAATATTTTTTCGCTTTAGAGATTAAATAGTAAATTTAGATAAAATTATTCTAGATAAAATTAAATATTTATAAATAGTTCAAAAATATTTAATAACGAATGATAAGATTTATTAAAAGGTGACATGATAACCTAGCCGATCTTATAGAAAAGGTGAATTTTAAATCCAGATTTAAAAGTATTTTTAATTTATATTGTTGTAATAATAATTTAATATTTTTTATTTTTAATTTGATGTGTTTTTTATATCTTTTTAAAAACCTAATACATTTATTTTTATTAAACTAATATTAGCATTATTGAAATGTGAACTGATGCTAACAGCTAATTTAAAAAAAAGTTAAGTATTAATTCTTAAATTATGTGTTTAGAATTCGTGTCCTCAAATATTTATGCATTTTGTTTTTAAAATTTTATAAATTTTTTTTGTTTCAGAATAATATTTAAGTTAAAATATGTCAAAATAATATAAACAATTCAAAAATTATCTTAAAATACATTTGATGATCAAAATGTATTTGAGAGAGACAAATTTATGTCAAAATTTTAAAACTAAAACCATATTTAAATAAAAAAGTTATATTAAATTCCTTCCAAAAATATAAAATCAAATAAATAAAATATATAAATAAACAGTGAATCATCGTTTTAAATTTAAAAATAAAAAGTTATTAAACGATAAATTTAAGTGATAATTTTTTTTAATGATATTTAATTTTATAAAGTAAAATAAAAGCATAAGCTGGACAAAAGTTAAATGAAAAGTAATTTATTATTGAAAATGTGCAGAAATCAAATGAAAATTTGTATATTAACGTCATGAGAAAAGGACAGTTGATTGGAACATCTGAGATAAGACGGAAACAAAACAATGGGATAAAACCGAAGTTAAAATCAATTATGTTGCACAAACTTTAACATAATGAAGAAAACGACCGATATGATATGAGATATAAGGATAGAAAAAAAGAAATTGGGATAATGAAAAGAAAAATAAATATATGAAAAATGCAGAGAATTAGAAAATAGAGATGAAAGAGGAAAACTAAGAAAAAAAAACTGAAATAAATTAAATAAAATGGAAAGAAGAAGAAAAATTAAACACAAAAGAAAAAAGGACTTCGAGTACGAGAAATTCAGAATACTCAAAAAAGGGAAACAAGAGTTGAAAAGAGCAAATTACCGGTAACACAAACCAATATTTAAATTATTGTTTGAAAAAAAAAAGAGCTTATATTTAATGCACCATAATGTTAATATCTCCGTAGCACTTTTTGTGGTCCTGCTATAGGTAGTAATTATCTTGGTCTCAAGATATTTGTGAGTAAAAAATGATGACAAAAGAAAAGAGCTAACGATTATTTGTAATATTTATATAAACTATCATATTATATTATTTATCTACTAATCGACGTTTGAAAATGCCTTTCAATAATTTTGTGTGAATTGAGTTGATTTTTAAATGTCTTTTCAACGTCGGTTGAGGTTATGGTTGAGCTTTTAAAAATTTTCCTAATGTAAGATATAAACCTTTTTCTTTTCTATACTTTTGTTTGTAAATTGACATTGTTGTTTATTCCTCGTCGTCATTACGTGGTTTATGTTGTTGTCTTTGTCATGTTTACTACTTTTATTGTTGTTCATGGAACTTTTTCCTCATTTTTGCTTATTCATTCACGTCTTTGGCACTACCTTATTGCCACTGTCTTTGGCCTCTCACATGGTTACTTTACCCATTTCTAGTTTTCCTTCGCCATCTCTCGTCGTTCAGGTAGGTATGTCGATTATTTTCTACCTAACGTGCCAATGACTTTTTTTTTATATTATGAGAAAATTTCAACACTTTATTTTTATGAGATGCTTAAATTCAACAAAGTTTAAAGCATAAAACATTGAGAAAAACTGTGTTTGATAGATGTTGTGTAAATTATGAACATACATGTTTTTTCTAGACAACAGAACTCCATGCAGATTTATGCTACATTTAATAGTGAATGTCCTCATCATCCATCATCAAGGGCTTTTGCACCAAACTAGGCATATTTGTCTAGAATATTATGTAAATGGACAAATTTTGACCAAATACGAAGTCGTGGGGCCAAAACGACTTCAAAAGAAGAAGTTGTGGGCAAAATGTATTATGTAGCTTCATCATACTACAAATAGAATGAAAATGTGAGTTTTATCGAGTATCACCAACTCATTTTAAAGTTCCAATTTTATTTTTCCTTTACCATTCTCAAGTTCATCCCATTTCTAACAATTGGTTTATTTAATCTAATTTAACAACTTGTAACTCATCATGACATTTACCAGAGGAACACACAACATTTACAATAAACGTCAGATTTGAAAAAATTGATGAATTGAAATAACTTCTCTTCAAGTAGCAACCAAAGTAAGTTATAATCTATGAGCAAAACAATGCACACATAATAAGCATAAGTATTATCATTAAGAAATCATGTTGGCAATCATTCCATTCTCCCCTCATATTACTAGCACCTCGGTATCCTTGGTCGCAAATATTACATCAAGATTATTCCTAGAGAGGATGAAGCTTGATTCCTCTTCTATAGTGGTCACTATCATATTTTTAGCATGCACAATGTCAATAATTTGTTCTTTTATATTACCAACCTTATCTATAAATCTCAAAACAATACTCATTTGCTCTTCTATATTCATCACGTGCTTCATCAACAATTTAGAATCTCCAATTTCTTTTCTTATATAACTTCTTACTTTTCTAAAAAAAAATATGCAAAATTTCTTTATGAATATGATCAAAAGTATATTTGCATTATATATGGAGCATTTTCTAACATAACTTGTACCACTTTATATAGAAGTTTAATCATCTCAAGAAAGTTACATTTATTACTTGACTCTAGTGTTGTCTCGTGAACTCTGAATGCATAAGCTTGAAATGCTAGCCAAAGAATTATATTAACAAAGGTTTTCAACCGAAAACAATTCTTGTGTTGATTGGGCTTTTTTGAGTTTATGTTTTTACTCTCTTTTGCTTGTTCATGGCTTTTGACCTCTCTTCGATCACCAGTACATCTGACTCGTCCATATATATTAACTATGTCAATGTGCATTTATTTATTGATAAGTTAGATGATACTAATTATACGTGGACATCGGATGTTAAACTTTGGTTTAAGAGTTAGGGGTATCTTGATCATATTAATCAAAACGTGACAACTATTGATTTCGCTACGGTTACCCATTGGTTGAAAATTGATGCTTAGTTATGCATTGTTATCAAGGGTGCCCTTCATTCCTCTTTAAAACAAATTTTTCCTTCCTACTAAACATGTTTTGAAATCTCGAAAGATGCCAAATTATTATACAACAATGATACTCAACATCTTTATGGTGTTTGTCATGATCTTCTCAATGTTGTTGCTCCTTAACATCAAGACTCTATGGTTTATTATATGGGTAAAATTCATGCTTTTTTCATGAATTTAATGAATTATTTTCTCACGCCTCTACTCCTTCCCAAGAAATAGAGCATCAATCAAAGTTATCCATGCTACTATCATTGCACGACCTTGAGTATTCTCATATTCGTGATCATATTTTGCGTTCACCTGTTGTTTCCACTTTGAGTTCTACTTGTTCCACTCTTTTGCGTGTACCTAGTAAACCCATCAATGATACACATGTTTCCTCTATGTTGGCATCTCAACATCATGATCACAATCACTCTCGTAAACTTAGAAAAGGACATCTCAAGTGTAACCATTGTGGCAAGCTAGATCACACGATTGATAGGTGTTATGCATTACATGGTTCCCCTCCTAGATCTGTTATTATTGTTCTGACTGCTCCTCCCTCACAATCACTTATTAGGGATCCTCTTTCATTCGATAACCTTCTAGTTTCACTACATCTGTAGCACACACAAGTACATCTTTTGGTTGTTTTAGTCCATCCTCGTCTCTTGGCCCTTAGGTTCTTGACTCAGGAGCCACAGATCACAATAATACTAAAAAATCTTTGTTTTTCTCTTTATTCTCTCTGAATCCTTTGCCTTCTGTCATAATGGCTGATAAATCTAGAGTTTTAGCTTATGGTGTTAGGAATGTTAACATTTTTCCTTTTTTATCCATTGATAACAGCTTGCTCCTAGTATCGCCAAATTGTAACAGCTTGTTCCTAGCTTATCCAAGTTATCCAATTTGGTCTATGAGTCGTGTCAATTTGGAAAACATATTCGTAGTTCCTTTCCTTATATTGTCTCACAACGTGCTTTGTCTCCTTTATCCTTAGTCCATTCTGACATTTGGGGACCTAGTTGTGCTAAGTCTAATTTAAGTTTTCACTATTTCGTTCCTTTTATTAATGATTATTCCATATGCACTTAGCTAATTTTAATGAAAAATCGTTATGATTTATTGCATCTTTTTCAAACCTTTTATAATGAAATTAAAACTCAGTTTTCTATTCAAACTTTGCGTAGTGATAATGGTTGTGAATATCTTTCCTACTCTTTTCAACAATTTATTGCTTCTCATGATATTCTTCATCAAACTTCATGTGCTTATACACCTAAAAAAAATGGGGTAGCTGAACGCAAAAATAGACATCTTATTGAAATAACTCGTACTCTTTTAATTCATGGTAATATTCCTCAATATTTTTGGAGTGATGTTGTTCTTACTGCATGTTATCTCATTAATCGCATGCCCTCTTCTTTTTTAGATAATAAAATACCTTATTATATTTTATTTCCTCATGAACCCCTTTACCCCTTACCTCTAAAAGTTTTTGTGACTACATGTTTTGTTCATAATTTTAGTCCTAGTCTTCATAAGTTAGCTCCTGGATCACACAAATGTGTTTTTAGGCTTTACTAAATCAAAGAAAGGATACAACTATTTTTCTCTTTCTCTTAATCACTATTTCATATATGCAAATGTCACCTTAAAGGAGTCTTTGTTTTATTTTTTTATGATTATTATTCTTCTGATATGTCTCCTTCTAATACTATCAATATTCATGTTGTTTGTGCTCCTCCAATTGTGCCTAGTTTACCAGGAGTTTCTCAACAACCATTAAGTAACCAAATTTAAGTGCCAACTACCTTGTTTCCTCTGGCTCCGACAATTGAGTCTACCCTTCCTATTGCCCTCCGAAAACGTATATGTTCTATTCGTAATCCCTCTCCACATTATATTGTTTTATGTTATCATAGATTGTCTTCACCTTTTTATACCTGCCTTTCGTCTATTTCTTCTGTGACCATCCCAAAATCTGTTATTGATGTCTTAGCCCATTCTGGTTGGCATCAAGCCATGCTAGATGAACTAAGTGCTTTTCAAAATAGCGGAACTTGGGAGTTTGTCCCATTACCGTTTGGAAAATTTGTTGTTGGTTGCAAATGAGTTTTTGTTATCAAAGTTGGTCCGGATGGAACTATTGATCGCCTCAAAGCTCGTCTTGTGGCCAAAGGTAACACACAAATTTTTGGGTTGGATTATGAAGATACTTTTTCTCTAGTGACAAAGATGACATTTATAACCATGGTGGCTATTCAACAATGGTCTCTTTAGCAACTGGATGTCAAAAATGCATTCCTTAACGGAGATTTGCAAGAAGAGATTTATATTGAGCAACCTCTAGGATTTGTTGCTTAGATGAGAGTCTTCTAGGTTGGTATGTCGTCTTCGTAAATCCTTATACGGCCTAAAATAATCTCTTAAGGTCTAGTTTGGAAAATTTAATAATGTTGTTCAACAATTTGGTATGACTCGGTGTGAGGCAGATCATTGAGTCTTTTACCGTCACTCGAGTGTTGGATGTGTTTGCTTGATAGTATATGTTGATGACAGTGTTCTTACAGGAAGTGATAATCATGGCATCTTAGATGAAACAACATCTTTGCAACCATTTTCAGACCAAAGATCTTGGCAAACTTAGATATTTCTTAGGTACTAAGGTGACACAATCCAATGATGGTATTGTTATATCTTAAAGGAAATATGCATTGGATATTTTGGAGGAAACTAGGTTGATGAATTCAAAACCTGTTGACACACCCATGGATCCTAATACTAAACTTCTACCGAAACAGGGGGAGCCTATGTTAGACCCCAAGAAATATAGAAGACTAGTTGAAAGATATAATTATCTTCCAATTACTCATCCTGACATTTCCTTTGCATTTAGTGTGGTAAACCAATTCCTTAATTCACCGTGTGAAGATCATTGGAATGCAGTTATTCGTATATTAAAGTACATTAAAGGATCTCTTGGAAAATGATTGTTATATGGTTCTAATAACCATACAAGAGTGGTTTGTTATTCTGATGCTAATTGGGCAGGATCTCCATCTGATAGACGGTCTACATCCGAATATTGTGCTCCATTAGTGATAACTTGATCTCTTGGAAAAACAAGAAACAAAGTCTTGTGGCAAGATCTAGTGGAGAACCAGAATATAGAGCTATGGCCTCAGCCACTTATGAGTTTGTTTCGCTTAAGCAATTGCTTAGAGAGTTACAATTTGGAGATGTCACTTAAATGACGTTTATATGTGACAATCAAGCTGCTCTTCATATTAGTTATAATCCTGTCTTTCATGAGAGGACCAAACACATTGATATTGTCTGTCATTTCATTCAAGAGATTGTATATGAAGATATTAAGATTGAGTTCGTCAATTCAAGTGATAAGATAGCAAATATTTTCCCTAAGTCTTTACGGAAACTGAGAATTGATTATATTTGTAACAAGCTTGGTACATACAGTTTTATACACTAGCTTGGTACATACATTGTTAGAACCCTTAATGAGCTTACAAAGACAATTTATTGCTTAAGGAAAGAATTTGAGATGAAGGATCTTGGAAGGACAACTTTTTTTAGGATTACAAATTGAACATTTAAATAGAGGTGTTTTTTTATACAAGATGGTTATATAATGAAGGTGCTTAAAAGGTTTTATATGGACAATAGTCACTTCAATTATGAACTCCAATGGTTGAGAAGTAGTTAGATGTTGATAAAGAATCTTTTAGACCTAAAAAAAGATGAAGAACTTCTGGATCTAGGTGTACCATATCTAAGTGTTATAGGAGCATTGATGTATCGTGCTAATTATACCTGAACTGATATAATATTTGTTGTAAAAAATTTTAGCAAGATATAGTTCTTCACCTACAAAAAGACATTGGGCTAAAGTAAAACCTATACTTCATTATCCTAAGGATACTATGAATATAAACTTATTTTATCCACATTATTCAAAATCATATTTAATGGAGAGACACAAGTTATTTATCATACTTTCACAATGGTCGATCAAAAATAGGATATTTGTTCACATATGGTGCCACAACAATTTCATGGTGATATGTGAAATTAAGCACAATAGCAACATCGTCAAATCATGTAGAAATTTTAGCATTACACGAGACAAGTTGTGAATGTGTTTAGTTAAAGTCTATAATTTAACATGTGTGACAAACTTGTGATATATCCTCAGAAAAAATGAAATCAACAACCATATACGAAGACAATAGTGCATGTATTGTTCAATTGAAACAATGGTATATTAAAGGAAACAAAACAAAACAAAACATATTATTCCAAAATTATTTTTCACTCATGATCTTCAAAGAAATTGTGATATAGAAATCCAAAAGATTTGTTCATGTGAAAACTAGCAAATTCATTTATAAGTCTTTGCCAAAGAGAATTTTTGAGCAATTGATTCACAAGATTGGACTCCCTCATCTTATTGATGTGAGTTTACACGAGAGGATAAATAGAATATATTATGAACAATATTGTATTGATGAAAAAGAATGATGTATTTTTTCTTTCTTTCCCTAAGTTTTTATTCCAAAGAGGTTTTTCTGATGGGACACATATTCTTTCATCAATGAATGAAGAGTAAAGAAGAAATGTTATAAATTGTCAATTCATTTTCTATACTCACTCGTATTAATTATTCTTTATAAGATCTAATTATTTGTATTTGTAACCCTTAAATTATATATTTTGGGTTGCATTATCTATAAACATGATTACAAGATATAAAAAGAATTAGTATTCATTCTCTCTTATCTCTTTTCTTTTTTTTTTCTTCTCTCTTTATCAGTTTTATATTTTATAACAAAAACCATAATTTAAATTTAACTAAAATTGAGAACCTAAAGTCATATCTAACTATAAATTTATTTAGAAATTTATAGTTAGAATTGTGTGAAAGCTAAGTAGTCGTAATGGAACGAAAGGTCCAGAATGAGTTTCATTCATAATATTTTAAACAAAACTTTGTCCCTTTTAATCCAACCACCGAACAAAATGGTTTCCCGACAAAAGAAAAACTCAATAATATATAACAAAATGAAATACATATATAAAAAATATATTTAATTAGGAAACATTTTTTAATTTTAATTATGAAAATCTTAGAGTATTTTTTTTAATATTTATAATAAAAATAGTAAAAGTACAAGTTTTTTCACTATTTCCTGTTTAAAACTTTATAAATAGAAAATAAATCAAACTCTACAAAATAAAATTAAAAAGTTTCCTGCAAATAAATAGAACAAGGTTTTCTTGCCTTACGTTTGATTTTTGTGAGCATTTGAAATTGTATGATCATGGTACCATAATTTAATTACAAATCATTGTTAGCATAGTTTTTAAAGTATTTATTATAAATGTCAATAAATTTATCATAAGTTGTAGTGAGTGATTCGTGTAAAATTGTTTTATTATGTGAGTATATAACATATACTTTTTCTTCAATTAATTATAATTAAAGTATGTGACAAATTTCATATTCGAATTAGTATATCATCGTGTCTACTTGTGTCAAGATTGAAGCATTCATAAGTGCTTTGTTCATTATTCTCATGTATGCTTATTTCTCTTTTGCATGCCTTTCATTTATTCTTTTATCTCCTAACTTCTTTACTATTTCTCTGTTTGGTGTTATTTTAGAACATAAATTGAGAAGTTTGATTAAGCTATATTGTATTTGTAGATAATAATAGATTGATTGTATTTTTAGGAGCTACTTATTCGTAGTTATGACTTAGCTATTTTCAACTTATCCTTGTCAAAATATATAGTCGACCTAACTAAGTACATTTTTAGCCAAATATGACCTAATTAAGTATATTTTCAACCATATATTTACTTGTATTCATTGTATATTCTTGGCCCTTAATTGATATATAATTTAGAATAATCCAGCTCTATTAGTTACATAAACTCGAGTAGCTGAATTAAGGGTCCAAAACTAATTAGTTTAACTTATAGAGTAAATTATCGGCTAAATAATCCCTTAGTACTAAAATCACAATACATTATGTAACTTATTGTAAATAAATTAATAAATAGTTAGTTCACTAATATAATATAAAATTGCAGTATTAGTACAAATATTTTAGTTTTAATAATTTTATTTAAATTTCGTTAATAGTTAATATAATTGAACAAGTGTTTGATCTATGAATGTTATTAAAGACTAAACGTGTATTTAACTAGTTTAAAAATAAACGAAATTCAAACAAAAATTAACATAACTAAATTTTTTGTATCAAGATTACAATTTGTTTAATTTTTCTCATTATAGAAAAATGAAATATATCAGTTCGTATCGTGCTTAATTAACATATTATTTATCTTAAATTAAAAAAAAGTTCATATAAAAAATCAAATAATTAAATCCCTCCGTCACCATGTTTGTCTTAAGAGTGACCAACAAGTTCGTATTTCATCGATTCCAAAGAAATCCAAAATAAATTTAAACATACGGGATTAGATTGGATAAACAAATAATAATATTAAATAAATAAATTGAGTAAAATGACCGCAAATTTAAATTTTATAAATATCCAAATTTATATTTTATTATTTATAAATTCCTAAATATATTTAAAATTTTAGTAATAAGTTTGAAAGATTATAATTCAGTATAATAATTATTACTAAAATTATATGTGTCATTTTTTTTAAGTTAAGGATTCAATATATTTATACCATTTATTTAAAATAAAATAATTTTTTTATCAAAAAATTTAATTCAATATGAATTTATAATTAAAATATTCGATCAAATTAATCCAAAATCCAAATCTGCTTAATTCGATAAGTTAAATAATCGAATATAATTTTTAAAATATTAAATTTGAATTATATTAGATTTGTTATATTGGATTCGAATCTCATCCAATTATAATGTGTTCAACCTCTTTATACACCCTAAGATACCCTTAGCATGCTCAAGGATCAGATTCACTGCATCATGTTACTAATTTTCATTCCCTTCTAAACGTCAATCATGTTACAAGTCAATTAAAACTAGTTTCTGTCCAAAAGAATGTAGAAAACAAAACTAGTTTTAACATAGGTCATTTGATCTTGCTGCCTCCTAAGGTGTTGCCGAAAATGTAAAAGTATACTTGTATTTCCAAGCTAAATATTAATTTCCCTATATAAGCTAGAATAGAACAAGACCATAGGTACTTTATCAATTAGTAATAAAAGATAATAGGCATTATTTATGAATAGAAACCAATCCTGTCATACAAATTAACTTGGGGGCAATCCTGTGATACAAATTAACTTGGGGGGTTAAAATGCATCTCTGTACTTTCCATTCTGTCAGTTCCGATGAGTGATATCCTGTCGTCGTAGACATCAATGTATCCAAATGCATTGGTACCAGGAGGACATTCCAAAGAAGCTTCAAAAACTCTCTGGTGTATCCCATGAGAATCAATGGAGTATCCACCTTTATGATCATGCCCTGCAAGACAGGCCTTAACGCAATTGTATCTGTGTATCAAATTCATTACTTCATCATAATTCCACAACAGTGTTGCTTTACTTGCCGCACCAGGATCTAGAGGCAAATGGCAACAGACAATCACCTTCTGATTCAATATTGTCGCATCCAGGAGAACACCATCTAACCATTCTATCTGTTCCTTTCCAAGACCCCCATTAAACATCACAAACCTTCTTTCAGGCCCCTCCAAATTATCTGGATTGTTCTTATCTTCATTTGGATTCATCTCCCGAAGGATTTTCTCGGCCTCCAATGTTTTGGGATGATCTTGTGGCCAACCAATGGCACTGATGTCATAGGCATCCAGAACCACAAATCTATATTCAGGCACCGGTGAAAAATCATAGTATGCACGGCCATCAAGACTTTGGATCTTCAATAATGGAAGCAACTTGCTGCGAGGGAGGTTGTATAGGCAGTGATTTCCAATCATATGATACACAGGCCCCCCCTTGAACTTCTCAAATTCGTCCACAACTTTCTGTACAGTACCAAGAGATTGATCTTTGGGACAAAACCCATCAACAATATCTCCAAAATTAATCACAAACATATGCTTCTGATGAGTATTCCATTCTTTAACTGCTCTCTGCAAAACAAGAATACTGTGCCTATAATACCGTGGAACACCATGGAATGAGCGACCATCAGAAATATCCGCATATTGAACATCAGAAATCAATCCGAAAGAAAAACGTGGTTGCATAGTAGCTTGTCCGTTGGAAGAAACCATAGCGTCTCTCTCTAAATGCCCCTATCACACAGTAAATACTATAAAGTCAACAAGGCACTACTTTCCCAGAGCAGTATGATCTAAAATTACACAAACAGGAACCAGTCATCAAGTTGTCACCTCAGCAACTATTCAGAGAATCAGAAGGTAAAGAATACAAACCACAAACAAAAAAAGGCTAAATGTTGAGTTGCTAACTTAGCCTGTGTTCAAATTATCTGCTCCTAAGATTTTCTTATGAAAAGTAGTTCCAACCCCATCTAACTTTCATGTGGTGAAGTTCATCAAACCAAGATTAGAAAATGCAGTTTCCATTCCTCATCTTACATAAACATAAGTAGTATATAAAACCTGTATTTATTATAAATTAAAACATTTAAGATGAATTTCCTGTTTCACCCGTGAGGACAAAATAACTAACAAACACATTAAAGACAAAGGCAGTTAGTGAATGAGAAAATAGCCTCACTCCTGCTCTAAGTGTTTCTGATTAGATAAACCTGCTTAGAAGCACTTGTTAATCGTAATAGAAGAAAATAAAAAGAAAAAAAATTCTTCATATATATAAATTAATTCATAAAAGCTTTTTCACTAATCTTTTCTAAAAAGATTATTTTTTAACTAAGGCACAAGTTAACATAGCTTATAGAAAATAATATTTTATTTTTTCTTATTTACCTTTTTTCTATAAGTGTTTCAAATGAAAATGTCTATTCACATACAGTAAAATGATAACTGGAGAATGGTGAACTTTGAGAGGGAGAACAAGACGTGTAGAATGTTCAAAATGAGTCATGTCATGATGAATTATATTTAGTGCAACCATAGAATAGATTCATAGCACTAAATAGCTCCAACAGCAACGGCAAATCGAAATCATTCTCTACACCAGAATATGACAGCCACGATATATATAATACATACCAACAATCTATTAAGAAAAAACAACCTGTAGAATCTACCATCACTAGGCACAATCGCATATGAATTATTTGCAGCCGTGACTCATGAAGCATATTAGAAAAATTAGTAGATCTTAAGCTCTCTCAATTAGCCAAGAACAAGAACACAAGCTGATGGACAAACTCGAATTAAAAGGATCACTAGAACAATTAATTAGAACCTCACTTAACCGCATCAGAAATTAAGTTTTCCTAAACGCCCAAATTGGTTGGAACATTGATAAATGAGTTTGGCGAACACTAATACAGAAAGAAAGAATTAGTCTGGGTTTAGAGCAGCATACAGAGATACTGAAATCGAGGGACACACCTGAGTCAAGTAATTTGAAAATGCAAATATTTTGTTGAAAACAGAGCCGCAGCAATGGCGTGAAGATTAGGAAGAAGTTACTCAACCACCGTCGTAGACCTTCAAACATTTTAAAACAATCTTCGGTGTCGGATCCGTCAACGAGTAAATATTATTTGATATGGGTTTGCTTGAATTTATTTAATGTAATCTCATTTTTCATTATTTTGTTACACATAAATACTCATTTTTTTTCAACATTTTCTTTAACTCTCACTTAAAAACAATTTATATAAATATATAAAGAATTTTTTTTTTTACTTTTTAAATAACACTTTTTTTATATTTAACTTTTTTCACTTAATCTATTTTTAAATTTTACATTTTTAAACTAAATAAGTAAAAATCATTTACAACATCAATAAATACTATTTATAATTAAATTTTAAAAATTATTTATATTTACTTTTATAATTATAATTTTAAAAACTATTTATAGTTATATTTATTTTTATAATTATAATTATCCTTGTGTAGATATTCAGTAATGTGTTTCCAATGAAGCAAGAGGTCGTAAAGGAGATTCGAGAGCAATGGATTGCATTTCTTTTAAATGTTTATAGATGATGTTAGGTAAGTATTAGATGTATTCAATATACATTGAGGTTACGAACTATTGTTTGATGTGTAAATAGTAAAAACAATATTCATTATTTTTTTCTTTACATATATATATATATATATATATATATATATATATATATATATATATATATATATATATATATATATATATATATACCTAAATTGTATTCTGGGATCAAATTTTATGCAATATGTGGATGGTATCACATATAGATTTAGTATTGAAAAAAAAAAGTCACTTTCTATACTAGTTAATGCTAGGACTAGTATACAAAGGGACGTTTTATAATGGTTATAACTCTAACTGGTATAAAAAGTTAGACTTTTTATACCGGTTGCGGCTTTAACATATATAAAATGCCTAACATTTTATATTGGTTAGAGCTATAACTGAAATAAAAGTTCATACTTTTATATTGGTTAGGGCTCCAACTAGTATAAAATGTTTGGATCATATACAAATTTATCCCTCTCCTAGCGAACTTTCTGATGGAGGACCATCTGGAGCACATATTGGACCACTCACAAGAGCCATGGTCAAGAGGATGGAAAAGGAAGATAAAGCTTCAAGGAGTCTACTTTTGTGGAGGATCAACTATCAACGTCTTCTTTTCTCTTAAACACTTTGTAAATATGTAATATAGTTTCATTTTAGGCCTTGTATTTGGACAATAACCTTGTTTAGTTTTGGTTAAAAGGTTTTGGTGCACTCAAAAGAAGATTAGTGCATCATTGGGGCCTTAAAGGTGGATTAACACTTAAGTGGGCTTATTTGGGCTTTGAAGAAAACATGGAGAAGGAGCCTTAACCGGTCAACATCAAGGGAGGCTCCCATTCAATGCATTTGACCTGTTAGTTACAAGGGAAAGGCTCTCATTCTTTCCCCCTTGCCAAAGGGAAGCTTCTAGGCTCTTTCGGATTCAATGTACTCTAGCTTCACCTATAAAAGGAGAGACACCCTTTGTAAAGAACTTAGAACTTGATTAAATGTAGAGAAACTTTGCCAAATTTGCAAGCCTCTCTTCTTGGTTCTCATTGGAGTTGTCTTCTATTTTATACTTCTTCTTCCTTTTCCTTCAAGGTTGGCCCAACCATCTTTAAGGAACTTCATCAAAACTGCAACCTTTAAGCACTCTTAATCTCGTTTACAATACTTCTATAATGCCATTTCATTTCCATTTAGCTTCATCAACAAGGTTGAAGGAGCATCTCCATCACTTTATATTTCGGTTTCATAACCGATATAAAAAGTAGACTTCTTATATCAATTTTGGAACCGATATAAAAATTCGAATACTTTATGTTTCTGTTGCCTTTATACTGATTCAAAAACCAGTATAAAAGTTATTTTCTGGCATAGTGGCAGTTCTAAAAATTTGCAAAATACAAGCGCTAGTACAAAAATCACGTATAACATTGAATATTTTGGGCTTTTGACAGCGAATTCGCGAACAACGTCATATCAGGAGACGTTAAATTTACGTCGAATTTAAAAAATTTGACGTTAAATTAACGTCGAATTTTGTTAATATACGACATTAACTTAACGTCGAATTTTGCCAATATTTGACGTTAATCAATTTTTTTTTGTTGTTTTAATTAACTGTGATCCATTTTTACAATTCTATGAGACCCGAAAAGTAAAAACCAAAAAAAAATTCAGTTTTTGGTATTTTATAAAGCATGAACTATGAACATGTAGTGTAGTATCAACAACAAACAATAATAACCAACAACAAACAAGTTCAATCAAACAACAACAAACAAGTTCAACTAAACAACAACAACAAACAAGTTCAACAAAAAAAAAATAACAAACAACTTCAACAAATAAGTTCTTCAAAGCAAAAACGAAAACGAAAACTAACCTTTAAAAGGTGGGTTCGTCGGAATAAAGTTTCGTCACAATGAGAGAGAAAACAGAATGTGTCTATGAAGGACAAGAGCACGAAAATAATCGGTTAAAACAAACAAAAATCATACATAAAGTAATTAATTAGCATGCATTTGTATCAAATGAAAGAAAGATTACATATGATACTCGTCAAACTTCGTTCGAGAAAAGTTTGAGAAGAGAAGAGGGTATCGCACGCTAAGATAAAGTGAATGAAATTTCAATCTCTCGCACAATTTTTTATTGAATTCACTAACCTTTTGATGTCGAATTTAAAAGTCATTCGACGTTTTATATCCTTTTATTATTTACAAAAATTCCACCGCTCATTTTTAACGTTTGTTATTCAGTGGTTCGACGTTCAACGCGTGACGTTATACGCTGTTTTTGTACTAGTGAAGGAAAAAAATGTAGCTCTCGAAGGCCTAACAAAGGAGAAAAGAGCATGGGATACAAGAGACACCTCATATAAGTTTGGCTTTGGTGGAGGATGTCAATACCTTGGTGTACAAAATTGTGAAGTTGAATGGCAAGATTGATAGTCTAAGAAGGGAGCACAATCTTGACAGAAAATCATTGTCAAGGGATAAAACAAGTTCTCTCATATGCTTCAAATACGATGACTATGGTCATGAAAATTCTCAATGTCATAATTGGATTGCAAGTCACATGAGTAATGAAGACCTCAATAACTATATTTTATACTTGAAAGAAGGAAAAAAGATGTGGCAAAGGATAGAGGTGTTGAAAAGAGAAAAATAAAAGCAAATAGCACAAAAAGAAACAATAAGAGAAAAAGAAGAATACTAGAAGAAAGATAGAGGAGAAAGAAAAGAGAGAGGAGAAAGAAGAAGACGATAAAGAAAAGAGAGAGAAGGAAGAAGAATGAAAGAAAGAGAGAGAGAAGAATGAAAAGAGTGAAGGAAGAAGGAGAAAGGAAGGAGAGATGAGGGAAAGAAAAGAAAGCGAAAAAGGAAGAAGAAAAGAGAAAGATTGAAAGAGGAATATACTAACTCAACTCGTTTTGTTTTGTTGCCTAGAGAGGATTTGTTTATAAAAGAGCAATGGTGTCAACAATGGAAAGAAGAAAGGAAGACCGAGAAAGAGGATGTAAGCTTGAAAATATATAAGTTTGAGTTAGTTTGTTTATTCATCCTCAACAAACTTATCGGCTAGGATGCAAGTTTGGAAATATATACACAAGAGTTAGTTTATCTATCCAATCCAAACAAACTTATGGGTAGTCAAAATCATGTTGGTTCTATCGAGGAGGAGGTTCCCTGTGGGTTACACAAACATCAATAACATCTGAGCCAACTATATAAGGGATCTGCTCTACTTTCTCATTTCTATCCAATGTGGGACTTAGACTCATACTTGTATTCCCAACAATCTCCCCCTCAAGGGTGAGTCCCTTCCACATAGGTACACTCCCCCTCCAACGGAAGCATTCCCAACCAACCACAACCATGAGTAGCCCTTCCAATCGTCGTACCTTAACGGAATTTGCTTACCTGAATACCCTAGGAAGACTTTCGGTATAAGGATCGTTATACTCGCCCGAGCTGGTCACTAAGACAAACCATCGGCTCTGATACCACTATTGAGTCTATCAAGGAGGAGGTTCCCTGTGAGTTACACAAACATCAATAACATCTAAGCCAAATATATAAGGGGTCGACACTACTCTTTACCCAAAACCTTAAGGTAATGGGTTAATGGGTCTTTCATCTTTATATACTGTTCTACTTTCTCATTTCTATCCAATGTGGGACTTAGACTCACACTTGAATTCCCAACAAATCATACTTATAGTTTGGGTGTTTGTTTGGACAATGTTCTTTTGCTTTTCTTTAGGCATAACATCATTACTAGGGATGGCAACGGGTCGGGTCGGGCACTGATAGTGCCTACTTGCAACCCGACCCAACAAAAAAAATCCACCTATTACTCAACCCGCTACCCGCACAAATATCCGCTTAAAAAATATCAGTAGATATTTTAAATCCCGTAAATACCCATGAATACCCGCGGATACCCACAAATATTTAAAAAAATATATTTTTATAAATTATTAAAATAAAATTTAATTAAAATTACAAAAAAAATATATAAAATATAATATAAATTAAAATTTAATTTTAATTAAATTTAACCGTATAAAATATAAATTAATGTTAATTTTAATTAAATTTAACTTAATAAAATATAAATTAAATTTTTATTTTTATTTTTTTGCGGGTAGCGGATATTCGCGGGTACGGATAATATAATACCCGCACTCGACCCGTTTATAAGCGGGTACTAAAATATTCGCTACCCGCAACCCGCAGATAGTAAATATCTGCAGGTATTAACTATCCGTCACGGGTTTTAACCACGGATATCCGCGGACGCAGATTTTTTTGTTATACCTAATCATTACTGATGTTTTTACAAGTGGGTATTTGACCCTAGAGGTAGACCTCGAACCCTTTGATAATAAGATATTTGCTTATCCAAATCTTATTTCAGTAAAAAAATTATTTTGGATTATTTTATATTTGCGTCTTTGATTTATGTGTGTGTTTATGCTTAAGATCTTCTTGAATTTATGGTCGAATTCTATCTAAGAAGTGGAGGATGACGATGCATTGATCAGGTCTAGGAAAATAACAACTTAAGAAAAGGACCTTCTACAAGAAGTCATCCACCTCATGGAATGATAAGGAGAAATAAAAGGAGGGAGCTACTTCTACCCACTACCAAACTTAAGGAGAAGGAATCTTCAAGTGGAATGAATTTGAGCACAAATTATCTACAAAAAATAATATATGATAGAGGACTATCCCATGATTCAATACATAGGAGAACGAATCTTCAAGTGATATGAATTTGAGGATAAATTCTCAATAAGAATGAGAGTATGATAGAGGACTATCACCTGATTCAATAAAAGAAGAACATGAAGAGCAACCTTTGCGATTTAAAGAACATTAAGACATGAAGATCATGGCTTAGAACACAATTATAGAATAGTTATAGGCAATTAAAATTATTGTAATTTTCTTTTAATTTAAAATAGTTTGTAACTGTCACTAGACGAAAGAACTCGCTAGGCGACAAGTCTATTTTTAAATTTTCATGTTATTTTTTAGTTTGATAGCTTTGGACTTTTTTTTAGGATTTCTTAATTTGTTTAAACATTTGTGACTATATATAAGAACACCTTAGATGGTCATTATATAAAAAATGATTTTTCGTTGAGCGATGATTTTCTTGGTTTTTGGATTAAAACTCTAGTTATTATCAAATATTGAATTTTTTTTGTAACAAATCTTCTTTGACTTATAATTGGCATTTTCAACTCTAGTTCTTATAAAAAATAAAAATAAAAAATGATTTTTCGTTGAGCGATGATTTTCTTGGTTTTTGGATTAAAACTCTAGTTATTATCAAATATTGAATTTTTTTTGTAACAAATCTTCTTTGACTTATAATTGGCATTTTCAACTCTAGTTCTTATAAAAAATAAAAATCTTTGAGACGAATGTTCGTTAGCTCATCAATATGCTAGAGTATGACATCTATATCTCTATCTTATTTTGCATTCTTCTCTACTTTATCATCACTCCATTATTTATCCTAGACAATGTGAAATTGTGAAACTTTCAATGATGAATTATTTTCAAGAATCCAATAGTTAAATACATAAAACCTAATTCATGAACTTGCAATTTATCTGTACCAATATTCAAACTTTAAATACAAACTTTCTCTTGGTAAGAATAGAATAAGACCACACGTACTCTATCAATTGTTAATAAAAGATAATAGGAATTTTTATAAATAAGATCACATCCTCTAACACAAATTAACTTCGGGGGCTAAAATGCATGTCTGTACTTTCCATTCTGTCAGTTCCGATTAGTGATATCCTGTCGTCGTAGACTTCAATGTATCCAAATGCACTCGTACCAGGAGGACATTCCAAAGCAGCCTCAAAAACTCTATGGTGTATCCCATGAGAATCAATGGAGTATCCACCTATATGATCATGCCCTGCGAGACAGGCCTTAACGCAATTGTATCTGTGTATCAAATTCATTACTTCATCATAATTCCACAACAGTGTATCCAAATTTGCCGCACCAGTATCCAGAGGCAAATGGCAACAGACAATCACCTTCTGATTCAATATTGTCGCATCCAGGAGAACTCCATCCAACCATTCCATCTGTTCCTTTCCAAGACCCCCATTAAACATGAGAAACCTTCTTTCAGGCCCCTCCAAATTATCTGGACTGTTCATATTTTCATTTGGATTCTTCTCCCGAAGGATTTTCATGGCCTCCAATGTTTTGGGATGATCTTGTGGCCAACCAATGGCACTGATGTCATAGGCATCCAGAACTACAAATCTATATTCAGGCACCGGTGAAAAATCATAGTATGCACGGCCATCAAGACTTTGGATCTTCAATAACGGAAGCAACTGGCTGCGAGGGAGATTGTATAGGCAGTGATTTCCAATCATATGATACACAGGTCCCCCCTTGAACTTCTCAAATTCGTCCACAACTTTCTGTACAGTACCAAGAGATTGATCTTTGGGACAAAACCCATCAACAATATCTCCAAAATTAATCACAAACATATGCTTCTGATGAGTATTCCATTCTTTAACTGCTCTCTGCAACACAAGAATACTGTGCCTATAATATCGTGGAACACCAAGGAATGAGCGACCATCAGGAATATCAGCATATTGGACATCAGAAATCAATCCAAAAGAAAAAAGTGGTTGCTTAGTAGTTAGACCACGAGAAGAAACCATGGCGTCTATCTCTACGTGCCCCTATCACACATTAAACATTTATAAAGTCAACAAAGCAGTACTTTCCAAGAGCAATCTGGTCTAAATTTACTCAAACTGGAACCAGTCATCAAATTGTCACCTCAGCAACTATTCAGATAATCAGAAGGTAAAGAATACAAACCGCAAACAAAAAAAAAGGCAAAATGTTAAGTTGCTAACTTAGCCTGTGTTCAAGTTATCTGTTCCTAAGATTTTCTTATGAAAAGTAGTTCCAACCCCATCTAACTTTCATGTGGTCAAGTTCATCAAACCAAGATTAGAAAATGCAGTTTCCATTCATCATCTAACATAAACATAAGTAGTATATTAAACCTGTATTTATTATAAATTAAAACATTTGAGATGAATTTCCTGTTTCACCCATGAGGACAAAATAACTAACAAACACAAAAGAAAACATAGGCGGTTAGTGAATGAGAAAACAACCTCACTCCTGCTCTAAGTGTTTCATCCTGTGTCCGAGTAACTTGGGCGTTCGGTTATGTCACCGAACACATTTTTCAATCCTCTTCTTTCTTTATTTTGTAGGTTTATAGGGAATTTTGATTGAAGGGTTAGATATCTAAGGTTTTTAATTAGATAAACCTGCTTAGAAGTACTGGTTAAACCTAATAGAAGAAAATGAAAAGAAAATGAAATAAATTTATTCATATGTATAAATTAATTCATAAAAGCTTTCTCGCTAATCTTCTCTAAAATGATTATCTAAAAAATTAATTCATAAAAACCGTGTGATTCATGAAGCATATCTGAAAAATTAGTAGATCTTAAACTCAATTCGCCAAGGACAAGAACACAAGCTGATGGACAAACTCAAATAAGAAAGATCACTAGAAGAATTAATTAGAACCTCACTTAACCGCATCAGAAATTAAATTTTCCTAAAAGCCCAAAATTTACTTAGAACTTGATAACTGCGTTGTTAGGCGAACACTCATAAAGAAATTGGTCTGGGTTCAGAGCAGCATACAGAGAATCGAACAGAGAAATCGAGATACGTACCTGAGTCAAGTAATTTGAAAATGCAAATATTTTGTTGAAAACAGAGGCGGAGCAATGGCGTGAAGGTTAGGAAGAAGTTACTCAACCTCCATTGTCCAAATATTATTTTATGTGGGTGTGCTTGAATTTATTTAACATAATCTCATTTTTCACTATTTTTTTATATATAAATACACAGTTTTTTTCAATAGTTTCTTATAATGGTTACTTAAGAGAAAATATATATATATATATATATATATATATATATATATATATATATATATATATATATATATAAATAAAATGATATAAAGAAAATTATTTTTTGGTTTTTATTCTATTTAATTTGACTTTTTAAATAACACCTTTTTTATATTTAATCATTTTTTAAAATTTTATATTTTTTAATTAAACAAATAAAAATCATTACAAAATGAATAAAAGTTATTTATAATTAAATTTTACAAATTATTTATATTTATTTTTCTAATTATAATTTTATTAATTTTTGTTATCATATAGAAATGAATATAAATATACTTAGGGTACGTTTTTACTAATATCTATACTTCTATATTATTTTTTAAAAATATTCTTTTAAATTAAAATAACTTATCAATTTAACTTGAATTTTTTAATTTAATATTTTTTTCAATTAAAATAATTATCTATAATCAAATTTGATAAATTATTTATATTTATTTTTATAATTATAATAATAATTTTATTTTTTTATTCTAAAAATAAAGTAAAAACATGAACGGACTATGTGTTTTAGTTGGTGTATATATAGAAAGAATAACTTAATTAAAAAATTATGAATATATATATATATATATATATATATATATATATATATATATATATAATATGTGTGTGTGTTTAAATTTTCATTCTTTTTTTCTTTACTTTTGTTTAATTTATTTTTCAACATATAAATATATACTCTTGAGCTGTTTTCAACATTTTGATTATAGTTTATATAGATTTTAATAAAAAAAATTATGAAATTAAAGTTACATAAATATATAGTTTCTATGTTCAATATTTAAAAATGAAATGAATTTGAATGGATTTTTTAAGACATATTATTTAGATTTTACAATTTTTAGGTATAATATTTTAAATTCAAATAAAAATTAGTTATTTTTCAAACAATTTTAAAACACCGTAAAATTAAAATTAAATATTAACGCATTTCTTTCTTTTTTTTTTTATTTCTATCAAATCAAACACAGCAACATTTACATAGTTACTTTTTATTTTAATTTATCTGATAGCTTATTTGTATTTCTTTTATTTTCTTTTTTAAATATGTACTTTTTATTATAATTTTTATATTAAAGTATCGTTAAAAATAAAATAAAAAATTAATTTATATATATAATTATTATTATTATTATTGTAATATATCATTTCAAATAATATAAATATATAAATACGAACTATCACATAATTAATAAGATAAAACAATTAAACTTAAAGGAAATATAAAATATTCATTCAGTTATCCAACATAACTATAAGACTATTATATATTTACAATATCCAAAAGAAAAAGAACTAGATATTTATATAAGGTTTTTTCAAACGACAACTATACAAAAGGTCTACACTATAAAATTATATATTTACAACATCACCTCCAAAGCCTCTACATCATCACCCTCTACTCAAATCTACAAGATGATCATAGTAAAATAATCAAACATTCACAAAGCAACCAACAAGGAAACATACAAAAGGATAAGCTAATGAAACTAGAATCAAACGTGGAATAATAAGACTTCATCATACATCGTATTTCATATAAATTAATTCAATCATCCTAAACATTATATGGACGACAAGATCATCCGTATAGATGTATTGATGTCAGACTATGATAAGTTTTGCACTTGTAGTGGTGGAACAGCTGCCCCCCTCTCCCCTCCCAAGCTACCACACAAGGTTAATTTGTCGACCACCTATGGACAAAGAACACCATACCACAAACTAGGATCTTATGTTACTCCTCACCACATACTCCCTTTCTCATTTTGAGATTGAACGATTATTAGAGCGTCAAGATAACTTTTAATATTGAGTCTCTACATCAATACATTACTTTGAACAACCACTTAGAATTTCTCCTTATAAATCATTATTCCATATCACACATTGATCCATACTTTAACATCATTCATAATCCCCATTATCTTTCATAAAACATACCAAACATGTCATACAGTATCATACAATCCCTAAAAGAAACCACAAAATCCATATAAGGATAAAAACCAAACTAGAAAGCTACACAAAGTGGCGCCGAGTGGCACTTTCCCTCTGTTGAGCATCATTCTTCTTACAATTCTAGCGCCTGAGTGCCACCCCCTGACAGTTAGGCGCCAGACCTCTTGCATTTCTGGCGCTCAGGTCTCGTTGACTACCGTTGAGCGCCACACCAAAACCCAAAATACTTATAATTTGACCTCGGTTATTCCCTACACATATTTAACTAATTCATATGACCTCCTAGGCACTATGAAACATCTAAAAACAAATTTCTAACTAAAAGTAGCTACCCCACACCAGCTTGACTACTCTAAACTACCTAATTTCACTTCTACTCCTTCTAATTCACTAATTTAACCATCCACTATAGCACATACCTACTCCTTTAAAAATTCACTACTCAAAACCACTTAAATGATCCAATAACTATGAAAATACACCCTCGATAACTAACCACTGAATTCTACACTAGATTTCCCTTATCTCAAAGTTCCTACATGTCCTAAATGACACTTGACTCAACCCAGAAACTCAGTTCCATTCATTCAACCTGTACTTTAAAGTTTCACCTATTCACACCCCATTTTAGACCCAAAATGAGTTATAACCCAACTTACTTTTTACTTCTCTACACTACACCAGTTTCACATCATAAGTTTTATATCAGCAACATTTGACAAGACAATTCCAAACCACAATAAAATCATACCCAACATCAAGCATCACACAATGAATTACACTTATTAAAGACAATTTAACACTAGCACAATTAATGCAATTTCACTAAATCAACATAACATTTTAGCAACTACCAATCATACTTGTAAATTTCATATTTTATAAATAAACACTAGCTTCCTTTACCTTAAAGAGAATGCGACTAAGCTCTACACGACATACTACCCTTGCTTAGAGCTCAAGGAACTCTACAAACTCCCACAAAACATAGAATTGTGATCAAAGAGAGTCCTTAAAACCTTTGATCAACAAGGAACTAGAAAAGAAAGCCAAACATGTGAAGGAAGAAACCTTATGCATGATCTCAAACTAAGAACGGAAGGAAAAAGGAGCTGAAACTTACTTGCTCTAAAATAGAAATTGATGGTAGATGTTGGAGACTACATTGCGGTGATCTCCTAAGCACTTCCTGATTGTCAAACAGATGATCGAGAAGTAAGACATTGTAGAGAGAAGGGAGAGGGAACTCAGAGAAAGAGATCTAGAGAGATCGTTAGTATTTTAGATAATGAGCAAGTTTGTGAAATTTTATTTATATTATTGAATTATTTTAAAATTATACTCGATCTCATTATTTTAAAACATCTATCAACTCTAATATTCTATTTTATAAGTTCTTACGATTATTATTATTATTATTATTATTATTATTTGTTTGATTTACTAAAGTACCCAAATAATCACATACACTTTTAATTTTCGATAGAATATTAAATCTTTTTCTTTAATTTCTCCATAAAAAAATTAATTTCTCTAAATATTTTATAATGCATTTATAGAAACTAAAAATAAAATATACAAGTTTTGATGTAATTGTCTTTTAAGAAATACTTTCAAAACTTTGTTTTTTATCTAATTGGTTTTTAGTTATAAGTTTAAAGGGTTTTAAAAAAATACAATTGTTTTAATTTTTAAAATTTTCATTAAGTAACTTTAACCTTTTTAAATAATACGTTTTAGGAGAGTAATTTATTTTTAAAAAAATTGAAATGTTTTATGAGAATATATGTCGATTGGGTAAGGATGTTTAAGAAAACTTGAAATTCTAGAATTTCATTAGAGTGATTGGATTACTTTGAAATAACTTTAATTACAATGTTTGGAAGTCCCACATAGAGATAAGACAATTCCATAATATATAAGTAGATATAAATCTCACCTTACAACTAGTTTTGTGGGATTTAATTAGGCTTCAAGCCCACTTTTTAACATGGTATCAAAGTCAGGTTAAGGTTCTTTGGAAAAAATTTTGTCACAATGTCACTCTTTCTTCTCTTTTAGGATTCGTGCTTTGATAATCTTGGATTTTTAGGGTTTCTCTCTCCTGTTCATCTATGGCTTCTTCTGTTGTTGTCTATTTTGTCACTAGTGTTCCTGATCCGTCCATATATACTTTTTCTTCAGTGACAAATATTGTTTTTGTTAGTTTATTTATAGTCATGATGACTCTTCAACAATGGCATATTTATCAACTAGATGTCAACAATGAGTTTCTCAACCGCGATTTGCAAGAAGAGATTTATATGGAGCAACCTCTAGAATTTGTTGCTCAAAGGAAGTCTTTTAGGTTGGTATGTCTTCTTCTATGTCGTCTTCACAAATCATTAACAATTTGATATCACTCGAGTGTAGAAGCATATGTTTTCACTATGTCTTTATGGGACAACGAATTTATTATATTTGTAACAAGTTTGGTACATACTGTATGTACGAACTTGAAGATGAGTGCTAGATATATTAGATTATTAGATTATTAGATTAGATATCTTAGATAAATATCTTATCTTTATCTTTTATCTTTAGTTAGTTTGTTATTATTTCTTATTTGTATTTTTGGCTTAGCCCATATTTCTTCTATTATAAATATATATGAATATACAACACAAGGGAGATTAATCTCATACATAATTTTTACTATGATGAACATGGTATCAGAGTCATGAGTTAGATGGACATATCATTCCACCCACTATTGGATGGCCATGAGACCACTCATTAATGTATAGTCTCATGCACGAGATATATATTCTTTGGCGTGAGAGAGGTGTATTGGAAGTACCGCATCGACTATAGATAAGGCAATATCATAGTATATAAGAGTGTATAAACCTCACATTATAAACCCGTTTTGTAAAATTAACTTAGTAAAATATCTTAAGATACCACGAATAATGAGAAATACTGTTAAAATAGGAGAACAGAAATAAAGCTCACTTTCACATATTTCACAAAGTAAACAATTTTACAATTGGCACACACCCATTATTTTTCACGAGTATCGAAATTTGACTCTATAAGCTCAATGTCCCTTTCTTTCTCTTTTTCGTTTCTTGTGTGTTTCGGTGTACATTTGTCCGGTGTGTCTTTATTGCTTCTGGCTGTCTGGGATGCTGTCTGGGACGCTTGCTCTTCTCCAATTGTTGTTGTTCATACTCGTCAAAGGAGGGGGAGGTACCTGCAAAGATCAAGTCAGATGTCAGTTATGGAGCTTCAGCTCTCAAGAGAGTAATTGGATATTACTCTGAAATAATATTTAGGGTCTCTAGAGCATAAAGAGAACGTACCTGGACTTTGACCCTGTCATTGTATTTATAAGCCAAAATAAAAATAACCACCTTACCTAAAAATGTGGTTAAGTAACCAACCGTTTAAAATATCTAAGATATTTTATATAATAAATATCTAAAATATCTTACTACATAACATGCCCCCCAAGTCCGAGTTAACCGTTCTGTTTTATGGACGTGGTAACGATAGGACTTATGGGTTTGAGGGAGGTTGTATTCGCTGTGTTGGGGAGCGTGTTTCTGGTTGTCGTTCATGTGTGATTTGAACGTTTTAAATCAAGGATGAACGAGTAGTGGAGTTTGAGGGATCACGAAGACGTGGAGATTAATGGCAAAAAGCTAGAATGAGTGAGGCCGAACGTGAGGATATGTATGGCCGAGCGGTAGAAACCGAAGGGAGGCCGGACGACTGTTTGAACGTTCGTATTCATTGACAAAGGGCGAGGCCGAGCGGTCGACTTATTGAGCGCTCGTACAAATTGAATGTCGAGCGCTCGAATCCAATGGGCGAGGCCGAACGGCCGATTGTTTGAACGCTCGTCTACATTGATTGTCGAGCGATCGAATCCAGAGGGCAAGGTCGAACGGTTGACTGTGTGAATGCTCAAACATATGGGTTGTCGAGCGGTTGAAACCAACTGACGAACGCTTTTGAGGCCGAACGGCCGACACTGAACGTTCGTTGACGCTAGTGGTCGAGCAGTGAAACCAAATGACGAACGGTTTGAGGCCGAACGGCCGACACTGAACGTTCGTTGACACTGGTGGTCGAGCAAGGGTATATCGGGTGTTCAAGGGAGAACAATTACCCGTGGGAGGGTATCCCGAATGTACTGGGTGTTCTTGGGCGAACAGTTACCCGTGGGAGTGTATCCCGAATGTACTGGGTGTTCTTGGGCGAACAGTTACCCGTGGGAGTGTATCCCGAATGTACTGGGTGTTCTTGGGCGAACAGTGACCCATGGGAGTGTATCCCGTAGAACGCTCATGGACATGGTTTGTCGAGCGTTTGATGTTCTGGGTGTTCTTGGGCGAACAACTACCAGAGGGAGTGTATCCCGTAGAACGCTCGGTTTTCTGTTGGCCGTCTACTGTGACCTGCATAAGATATACAATATATAAAAATATAGAGTGTTTTAAACCTGGCGGTCGAATGTCAATAGGATCGCATGGTAGAGCGGTCGTTTCGATAAGTGGTCGAGCCGTAGAGATCGAGTTGTCGAACATCAGGGAGGCTGAGTGTTGGACGCTTTAGGCCGAGCGTTCGTGAAAATGAATGCTGGAATGCTTGAGACGCAAATCGCCGAACGACTGAGGCGAAAGGGTGGAGGCCAGGCGGCCGACCATAATTGAGACCTATAGTTGAACAACTGAGATAAGCGGACGAACGGCCCAAGGCTTGAGTGCTGGTGTAGATGTATGGTTGAACAGTAGAGGCCGAATGTGAGGTCGGGTTGTTGAAAACCAAAGGGATGCCGAACGGGCGACTGTTTGGACGCTCGTTCACATACTGATTGTCGAGCGTTCGAATCCAAAAGACGAGGAAGAACGGATGACTGTTTGGACGCTCGTTCACATTCTGATTGTCGAGCGTTCGAATGCAAAGGGCGAGGACGAACGCGCGACTGTTTGGACGCTCGTTCGCATGCTGATTGTCGAGCGTTCGAATCCAAAGGGCGAGGCCGAACAGGAGAATGGCCGAACGATTGAGTGTTGAGATCGTGCATGATCGAACGCTAGAGGCCGAATGTCCAGGAGATGGAATGGTGGCCGAATGATCAGTGACTGAGTGTTGGGCCCTTGAGGCCGAACGTCGATGATGAGTGAAGTGACGAACGCTATAGGCCGAACGTCCGTGAGGTTGAACGTCCGAACTATTGAGGTCTAGAGAACGAACGTTATTGACGCCGGATGGCTGATCGTCAGCTGGGTCGGACGACAGTGGCGCTCGGATGTTAGGACGCCCGTACGCAGGCACTGTCGAGCGTTCGAATCCGAAGCGTGAGGCCGAACGGCTGACTGTTTGACATCGATGTTTAGCGAAGCGATGAACGCTCTAAGCCGACCGTCCGTGAGATTTAATGGGCGAACGATTGGCCCCAAGAGAACGAACGTCGTTGGCGTCGAGTGGCCGAATCCAAATGGAGTGTCGAGCGGTTGAACGTGAGGACGGTTTGGACGCTCGACACATAGGTTGAACGCGTGGACGGTTTGAACGCTCATGGACATGGTTTGTCGAGCGGTTTTTGAACGCTCGTTGATATGGATTTTCGAGCGGTGTTCGTCGTCAGTGGCGCTCGAACGCTGACATGCTCGTGTTGAAGTATGGTCGAGCGGTAGAGACCAAGACGCCGAACGTCATTGAGGACCAATGTGCGAGCATCAGATGTAGTCGAATGAGCGAACGCTTGCGGATTCGATTGGACGAACGTTACTGAGGCGGGTGGCTGAATGGTCGAGGCCAAGGATTGTCGAACATTGGGGATCCAGTGGACGAACGTAATGGAGAAGGGTGGCCGAAGATGAGTGAGGCGGAATGGTTGATCGCCAGGGATGAACGTTGAGGCCACTCATTCTTGTCGTCGACCAAGGAGGACGACCTTGGTGGTGGCTCATTCTTGATGGTCGAGCTGGACATTGTCGAACGGCCATGAGGCAGGTTTTGTCGATCGGTCACGGTCGACATTCAGTTTTGTTGGTCGACCTTGATGTACGGCTCATTCATGGTGGTCGACCAGGAAATGGTCGAACGACAATGAGGAAGGTCCTGCTGATCGGTCATGGTCGACCTAGGCGGACGACCTTGGAGATTGTCGATCGTTGGAGGAAGTTTTTGTCGATCGGTTATGGTCGACTTAAATGGACGACCTTGGAAATTGTCGAACGACAATAAGGAAGGTGGCGCGCCTGTGATGGTCGACCTGGAAATTGTCGAACGACAATAAGGAAGGTGGCGCGCTTGTGATGGTCGACCTGGGAATTGTCGAACGACAATAAGGAAGGTCGTGTCGATCGGTCATGATCGACACTCGGTCTTGTCTGTCGACAAAGGTGGACGACCTTGATGGCGGCTTATTCTTGATGGTCGACCGGGAAATGGTCGAACGACAATGAAGAAGTCTATGTCGAGCGGTCATGATCGACACTCTGTCTTGTCGGTTGACCCAGGTGGACGGCCTTGATGGCGGCTTATTCTTGATGGTCGACCTTGAAGGGACGTTGAGTCCATGCATGTGTCGGACTTATTAAGGTGGACGACCGTGGAGAGTGTCGCGTCTTTGATGGTCGACCTTTAAATGGTCGAGCGGCAAGGAGATGGTTGACCTGGAAATGGTCGCTCGGTCACGGTCGACACTCGGTCTTGCTGTCGACCAGGGTGGACGACCTTGGAGTGCGCCGAATTGTCGAACATCAGTGTGGTCGAACGACCGAACACTGGAACGCTCGTGACCAAGGATGGTCGAGCGTCATTGAAGCCGAAAGGCGGAACGCTTGGCGAGGCTGATTGTTGGATGCTTGAAGCCGCACGTCCGTTATGTGAAATAGCCGAACATTGCGGAGGCATAACTTAACGAGGCGTGGATTGCGCGAGGGTTGCGGAACACGTGGAGAATGGGTTTGACCAGACACCGAAAGGGTTTACCCTGGGTGATAACCGCCTCACTGTAAAATTCGTTCTGCCCCAAAAAACCCTAGAATCAGCCATACTGCGGAACGGCCGATCCTGAGGCTGTTGTTGTCGACAGAAGCCGCGATCCAAGGTGATCGAAGAGAATGGAGTCCCTAGGCTTGGGATGAACTGGCGGCTTTGCGGTGGCACTTTGATGGCGATGCTTTGCGGTGGCACTTTGATGGCGATGGCCCTGGTGTGGTTGTCGCTTGAGCTGCACCTGATGGAGTTTGGAGATGACGGAGGTGGCGCCACCGCTGCGACACCGAAGAGGATAAGAGCGCGACAGTGGCTCTTGAACCACGACGGTGATGCGTGGTCAGGGCAGGGCCCGGTTTGGGGTTTTTCTGGTTAGCTGCTTTGGGAGAAAGACCTAGGTTTTTGGGTGTTGGATCTGATTACGCGTTTTGGGATATGAAAGGTGGCGCTAATGAAGGTGCCGGTGTGGGTTGTTGAGATACACCGTGGATAGGAGTTCCGTGGTCTCCACCACCGTCGTGGGATCAGCGTGATAGTGTTTGGGAGGTGATTTAGGAATTTAGGGTTTTTTGATTTGAGGATTGTGCAATCATGGAGACGATGAAGGTGACCTAATAATGGTGCTCCTGTGACAGCAGCGACTGGTGGCGCGGCGGAGGCTGATGGGTGGATCCGTTTTGGGGGTGTGACTTCGCTGATGTATACTGGCGTTAATGGCTCACGGGAGAAGAAAGAGAGAAACCCGCTGGAGGCGTCATTCGATCTGGTAATGACAGTGGCGTCACGGCTCGCGGAGGAGAATCTTGGTGGCGATGCAGCGATTCCATCTTGCTGGAGTAGCTTTATCCGGAGAGGTGATTCATTGAGGCTGAGTGCTCTTCTTGCGGCTTCTTTGGGTTGGCACTCGGCCCCACGGTGGGCGCCAAAATGTTTCGGTGTACATTTGTCCGGTGTGTCTTTATTGCTTCTGGCTGTCTGGGATGCTGTCTGGGACGCTTGCTCTTCTCCAATTGTTGTTGTTCATACTCGCCAAAGGAGGGGGAGGTACCTGCAAAGATACTCCGACGCTCAAGTCAGATGTCAGTTATGGAGCTTCAGCTCTCAAGAGAGTAATTGGATATTACTCTGAAATAATATTTAGGGTCTCTAGAGCATAAAGAGAACGTACCTGGACTTTGACCCTGTCATTGTATTTATAAGCCAAAATAAAAATAACCACCTTACCTAAAAATGTGGTTAAGTAACCAACCGTTTAAAATATCTAAGATATTTTATATAATAAATATCTAAAATATCTTACTACATAACATTGTGTATTTCGCTTTCTGCTCGTTTTCTACGTATTCTTCTTCACCTTGGTTTTTGTATGTATCCTCATCTCTGAATCTTTCCTATTTAATTATCTTCGTATTAATATCTTCATTTTGCTTTGCTTATTAAGGAAAGTTATGATATAATCTTTAGAGCTTTTTTTTCTTCCATTCTCGATTTACTCCTTTCCTTTTCTGAATTTTTTCTTTAATATGTATTTCTTCGATCTTTAATTCATATGATGGTTGCAACCTATAGGCATTCAATTAATATAATCATCATGATAATCTTCAACTTTTCTTCTTCTGTTATTAATTCTTTCTCCTTCCTTTTCTAAGTATCTTCTCAATGATTCCATTATTTTCTTCCATATTTGTATTTTTTTTCCGTTTTTTTTCTTCAAAATATTTGACAGTTTGTAATCTTTAAATAGTAGAACTTTATTATGATGAATATACATCTTCTCCATTCAACATTTTCTTAATATAAACTTCAAGATTTTTTTTTATATTATAATCTTCAATATGCTTTTGAGATGTTTTTTCATATAATATTCAAAATGATTCTTCATGAACTCTTTCTTTCTTTAGCATCAATGCATGTGCTCGTTGTACCACAGATAATTTATCTTGCACTTATACTTCATATTTAGCACTTCAAAGGAAAATTCCAAATGTAATCTTCATATCTTCTGTTTTCGAATTATATTTCTTAAAATACATTATATTTCTTCTTTCCAATGCTTTGTCATTGTAACTTTATATTTATTCATATAAATGAATATTTTCATAAAGCATTAGACTGATAAATGTGATTATTCATATAAGATATTCAACACTTTTAACAATTTTAAAAAACATATTATATCAATAGTCACGTATATCTTCATTTTCATATAGTGTTTCTTATCATCAAAACTAATAAGATCTTTCGTCATACTCTATAGTGTTTTGTTACCATCAAAACTACTTAACCCTTTTGACTAAACACCTTGTCTTGACCAATGATAACAGTTGCAAAACTGTTATTTTCATACTTAAAATTGATACTAAAAGCAACTTTTATATTTAGAAACTAGCTTGAAATCATGCTTTTATTCATATTTTCAGAAATAAGAGAGCTGGACAGGTTTATGCTTGATTTCAGTGTTTTTGTGCAGGTTTTAAGGTGAATTTGGTGAAAGAAGTGAAGAAGGAGAGATATGGAATCAGAAAAGACATCAAAAAGTGCAAAAGGAGAAGCCGAAGTCACCGCTGAGCGGCAGTTTACCGCTGTGCGGCACTCAGGAGCTCACGGGAGGACCGCTGAGGGGCAAAATGGCCGCTGAGGGGAAGAAACGTGACACGCACTTACCGCTGAGCGGTATTTTTCCGCTGAGCGGCACTTTAATGGGCTTGGACCTAATTTTCTGTAATTTACGAATAATATATAAGCTTTAGGGTTTCCTAGGGTTTGTATCTTTGGCTGGAACGAAGTAAACACTCTCTCTTCCACCCCTTTGAAGGAGGATCTTGGATGCTGAGGCTTCCTCTTCACCTTTTTAGGGTTTTATCTTTCATTCTTTCATTGTAATTCATCTAGGTTCACCATGAATATGGTGAACTAAACCTTGTATGTTTGTTGGGGAATCAATGTAATCTTTTGAAGCTCTCATATATGGAATCTGTTTTTACATCTTTTAATTAAGACTTATGCTTTCTTTCATCATTAGTTAGGGTTTTTCCTCTTTGCTTAATGCTTGCATTGTTTAACTCATTCGATGCATGATTATTGGTTTTGTCGATACGGGCGCGTACGGGGAAGTCTAGATCCGGGGAATTTCTCCCAATATGATATTGGTTGTCGTTAAGCTCCTGCACTTATGAACTGATCATTAGGAATGCTAGGAATTGTATGAACTCGTGATTAGGGAGAAGCCTTCTTGAAAGGTACTTTAGAGAGTGGCATTAACAATGATGATTTGAATGTTGAATTCCTAAAATATATGAGAGTGGATAAGATGAAATTGACCCCCAACAACATATTCATACATAAATTTCATTGAAAGTGTTTATCTTTTGCTTTTTGCCATTGATCAAAACTTCATGCATACATATTTAATTTTCGTCTTTTGCATATAAAATCCAAATATTTTGTCTTTAAGTCTTAGCTAATCAAGAAACCACACAACTAAGCTAGGCCGTGAGTCCTTTGGGAAGAACGATACTTGGTCTCACCAAGTTTATTACTTGAACGATTCGGTCATACTTGCCGATTGAAAAACAAGTTTGTGACATCATATTTTGGTGTTCATAAATTTGTCCATCAACCAAGTCTAGGCCAACTCAATCCAAACTGACCTAACCTTGATTGGGCTAGGTTGGACCTGGTCTTGATCAAACTAGGGTTGACCTAATCCTAACCCAACTCATTTGAATGTGGGTTAGCCCAAACTCCAATGAACATGGATCATCTGTAACTCGACTGAATGTGAGCTTGACCTAACTTAGCTCAATTCATGCCCAAACTGACTTGACTTGACCTAGGCTCGGGACTAACTCGACTCAATCTGAGTTTGAGTCGACTCAATTCAACACGAGTCCAACAAAGATTGGCTTCACCTAGCATTGAATCAGCTCTACATGACTTGAGTCCAACCAACTCAACTTGATCGAGACTTGAGCCAAGACTAACTCGACTCAATCTTAGATGTAGTCTATTTGGCTTGACTTTAACTTGGGAAGACTCGACTTGACCTTGGATGGCCTAATCTAATGCTATCTTACTTGGGTTTGGCCTGATATAAGATTTCGTAACTTGAAAATAATCTTGTTTAACTTGAATTAAGAATAGGTTTTGCAAATATAAAATAAAACACAAATAACATCAATCAAGATGACTACAAAAAATGATCGATATTGATAATTTTTAAGGGTTAAATATGTTTTTAATTTTTGAATTTTAACGTGAAATTGGAATTTGTCCCTATATGAAACTTTAATACATTCAATTATGATATTTTTTTTTGCATGTCAAACATGTTTCTCAACTAATATTGAAGCGAGAACATATCAAAAGGTTATAAACTCAAATACTAGCATGAAACTCATTTGACACATTAAAAAAAATTTAATGTTAGGTTAAAAGGATTATATCCATTTCGAATTCCAATTTTTCATCAAAGTTTAAAGACTAAAAACATACTTAATATTTTTCATTCATCTCAATATAAGTTTTTGAATTTGATAATAATTAAAATATTTTATCCGAACACGAACATTAAAATTCATGAAGTTATCTTATCCAAACAAAACATTTAAAATTTTTAATATATTTAAATATCTTAAAAATTAGGCTTAAATGCTTACTTCGTTAAGAGGTGAATTTCTGTTTAGTACCCAGTTTTAAAAATGAAGACATTAAGTCCCTATGTTATGAAAAGTGTATGAATAAGGTCATATCCGTTAAATTGATAGCAACGACGTTAAGCTCATGCTGATGTGGCCGTACTTTTTCTCTTCTTTCTTCTGCTATCTAACTTTTTCTATCTCTTGTTCAGCTTTTTCTTTGATGATTTGTTGAACTTGTTCTTTCTTTGTGGACCTTCTTCATATATTTTTCATAATATCGGGACCCAATGTCTTCATTTTTAAAACCGGGTACTAAACAGAAATTCACCTCTTAACATGGGGACGAAATAAGCATTTAAGCCTAAAAATTATAAATTTTCTTATCCAGATAAATGTTCCTTGTGGCATTAAAATTCTCATAGATAGATGGGTTATTGTGAAATGTAAAAAAACAGTGATAAATGTAAGTGGTGATAAGGGAGAGAAGTCAAAATCAAATACAATAAGTCTTTTTAAAATAAAAGCAGTAATAAATAATATGTATTGAATATGGTTTAAAAATTATTTTAACATCAATTAAAATATATTTTTTAAATAATTAAATTTAAAATATTAAAAAGTGAATTTTAAGCTTAATTCAATTCTATAAAATTAAACTTCTAATATTAAGTTTACACTCAGTTATATATTTTGAATTGATATTAATAGATATTTCGATAATAGATATTCATAAAGAAAAACTTTAACTTATAACTCTAATATCATTTTAAAAAATAGATTTTAAGTTTAACTCAACTTTACAAAACTAACTAATAATATGAGATTTATATTATTTATATATTTGAATTGACCTTAATCGTGACTACTCCTAAAATCATAAAACTCCTTACTACCTTAATCACGTTTAAGATTTTCTTTTAGTTCCAAAATTTTGATTGTTTTAAAAATTCAATACTTACTATTTCTATTATTTCTAAGTGAAAATAGTATGGAAAATTGTTTTGTGAGAGAAAAAATGTAGTTGAAAATAATATAGAAATGGAAAAAGAAGTTGAAGATAAGAGAAATGGGAAATGCAGTAAAGGTACAGCAGTTTTAAAAAACTAATAACAATCACAATCACAGACCGAATGTAAAGCATGTTCACATTCATAATCTCAATCTCAAAAGAAAGGAAGCTCAACTAAGTTACTTCAAATTGAAACTTCTTTTGGTAGACTAAAACAAGATCATAGGTACTCTATCAATGATTGATAAAAGATAACAGGTAATCTTCCAATATATCTTCTTTAGCATTTTCCTAGTTCTTTATAAAGAAATACAAAAATACTTTCAATACTTACCATAGAAAACAAGGATGATTTAGAATCATTCTTCTTCCAAAGCATCAAAACATCAAGTCATACAAACTAACTTGTAGGATAAAAATGCATGTCTGTACTTTTCATTCTGTCAGTTCCCACAAGAGATAATCTGTCATCATAGGCATCAATGTGTCCAAATGCATTTGTACCAAGAGGACATTCCAAAGCGGCTTCAATAATTCTATGGTGTATCCCATGAGAATCAATAGAGTATCCTCCTTTATGATAATGTCCAGCAAGACATACCTTAACACAGTTGTATCTATGTATCAAATTCATTGCTTCATCATAATTCCACAACAGTCCCTTCTCACTTGCTGCACCGGCATCTAAAGGCAGATGGCAACAAACAACAACCTTCTGCTTCTTTTTTGTTGCTTCCAGGAGAACACCATCCAACCATTCCATCTGTTCCCTTCCAATGCCTCCATTGAACATGAGAAATCTTCTTTCAAGCCCCTCCATACCCGTTGGACTATTTTTATTTTCATTTGGGTTTTTCTCCCTTAGGATTTTCATGGCCTCCAATGTTTTGGGATGATCTTGTGGCCAACCAATGGCACTGATGTCATAGGCATCCAGAACTACAAATCTATATTCAGGCACCGGTGAAAAATCATAGTATGCACGGCCATCAAGACTTTGGATCTTCAATAACGGAAGCAACTGGCTGCGAGGGAGATTGTATAGGCAGTGATTTCCAATCATATGATACACAGGTCCCCCCTTGAACTTCTCAAATTCGTCCACAACTTTCTGTACAGCACCAAGAGATTGATCTTTGGGACAAAACCCATCAACAATATCTCCAAAATTGATCACAAACTTATGCTTTTGGTGAGTGTTCCATTCTTTAACTGCTCTCTGCAACACAAGAATGCTGTGCCTATAATACCGTGGAACACCAAGGAATGAGCGACCATCAGGAATATCAGCATATTGGACATCCGTAATCAATCCAAAAGAAAAAAGTGGCTGTGTAGTAGTAAGTCCACTAGAAGAAAGTACCATGTCTCTCTACCTGATCCTGTCATACATTTAACATTTATAGTCATCAAAGTATTACACTCCAAGAGCAATCTGATCTAAAGTCAAACAAAAAGGAACGTATTATCTCATTATCAGCCCCAGAAATTATTCAAAGAACTAGAAGAGAGAAAATACACAACACAAGCCAAAAAACAACCGTATTGCTGGGCTGCTAACTTGGCCGGTTTTAAATTATCTGAATCCTGACATTTTCTTATCAAAACAAGAGTAGTTTCACCCTCGTACCCGTTACACAGGGCCAATGATTCTAATGATTGAAAGCCAAAGCTACAGGTATATGAGATGAACAAGCTCTCTTTTTCTTTCCCATTTGAGTGGATACAAAGTTGAGGTCCTAACTCCGGAGGATGACTAGGAAAGAGAGTTTCAGAAGATGAAAAAAGTTAGTGGCTAAAAAATACGATGAAAGAAACAGGTATTCTTTTCAGTTCAACGAATTAGGGTTCATCACCAAATAATTCACGAGAAAGGGCGGTATGAGAAGCAAAAATTTGAATTTGAATGTGAGTCGTTGTATTTGAGTTCCTATTATCTGCTAGCTGCATCAATGTCATCAAGTCATGGATTTTGCTTCCAGTTCTTCCCTAATTGTGTATATGGTATCAGATTAAGGTTCAAGCAGAACAGAATTGTTTGCAATGTCTCAAGAAAAAAACACCTAGTAGAATCTACCATCACCAGTCAAATTCACGGTTAAGCACAATTCAGCTAGAACAGGAAACCCAGGTGCTAGAAATGGCTATATTCAGTATATTGCCTCAAGGATTTTGATTTAACCATAATGTTAGAAACCTTTTTGTGGTTTGGATTAAATTTTAGTATTTACGTGACAATCTAGACTCGTGAACAAATGTGATTGTGAAATTTGAGGCTTATGAAGGATAGCAATAGAGATTGAGATTCCCAAAATGCCCAAATTGCATTAAGAAAATGAGACCCTGTGAGTGACCTTGCTATGCGGACAGAGATAAGTGATTTTTGCAAAGAAAGAATGAAGAAATTGGTTTGGGTGAGTGAAAAAAGGTAAGAGAGGGATCAGAGAGACGTACAGGTTAAGTGTTTGTTGAAAACGGAGAAGCTGCAAAACGCGAGACACCAATGCCAACGCCAATAGATACAGAGAACTTCCAGTATGCTATAATAAATAAACACGTTTGTAAAATCAAAACTTTATCCTGTACTTTCAGTAACATGCTCATTTACTTCCACGCACAATTTTAAAATGATTCCCTTTTCACATGAAAGTAAATTTGTTCTTTTGATCCAGTAATTACACATTAAATATGAAGATAGTTTTAAACAATTTGAGATATCTTTTAAAATAAAATGGTGACAAATATTTTAAACTTTAAAATGGACATTTTAAATGTAATCATTCATTCTAAGATTATAGCTTAATGAACTTAATATGTTAATTTCTAATTCTTAAGTTAATCATGTTTGTTAGTAATTGATAAGTTTTGAAATAATTAATTCGTGGATGAATGTAAACGACACAATTATAATATAAAATTTTGGTTTTTTAAATTAAAAATATATTATTACCTAATTATTATTCTATATCTTTTTAAAATAATTAATTTTTTCTTTTTATTTTATTTTAATTTTTTTCTTTGAATAAGTCCTTTTATCTAAACTAGTTGTACCATACGGACCGGGCGGTCCATAGAGCAGTGTCGACATCAACCTAACCGTTGACGTTTCTTCAATCTTTTTTATTGTGCTATCTGTCTCTCACTCACGACACTCAAATTCCTTTTTCCTTCGAGTTTGGTCCTCTCATAGCATTGCTAGACAGCTTGCATAAACACTGACTGCGTACTGTTCTACTCGATCAGTCATCCTTTCACTCGGGTGAGTAATAACCATGTACCGTACGGACCGAGCGGTCCAAAGGGAGCAACGCTGAATCGATTTAACGGAACTGTTGTACAAGATCAACCGGTAGGTGAACTGATTCATTAAAATCATGATTAAGGTAAATAGTGATTAGATCCATTGGGCTAGAATTGGGCCGTGATTAACTTTTCACTAATCCCAAGCCTATGACGAAAACTATAAATATAGGTCAAAGGTAAGTGATAGATAGGTTGCATTTACTGCACGTTTATTACTGTTCTATTGAATTACCGAACGGTTCGTATACTGACTTTGGCATCGGAGGATCTTTGACAGGTTCCCTCTCGGACGGAAGAGCAAGACAACGGAGCTTGGAGCGAGACCAAACGACAAGAAGGCGAAATTGTGAGGGAGTTTGGTGACTCAGCCCCATAACCGAAACACTAGTAATATTAGTCAATTTTTGTTTAAATTATTTTGATTAATTATTAGTTTTTATTTATTTATTTAAAGCATTGTTACATTAATTTTCAATTTTTAAGGAATTTCTAAATGCATATGGCTTAACTAAGCTCAAAGTGAATCTATGTTGCTCTATGATCGTGAATATGTGTTTAGATTCTAATTTGGAGCTTTATTATTATAGTTAGGTCATCTTGTAATAGATAGAACTCTAAGGAGTACTTGTGAGAAAGTGGAGAATTTTACAAAGGTAAAGGGAGCTAATGTATAATAATTTTTGCATGTTAATTTCTACTCTCTTGATTGATGGTTGGTACTATGTAGATTGATTGTTGAATCGGTGTAATTTCATTTGCTGATTTGGTTGAATTTAGAAAAACTGTGTGAATAGGTTAATTTGGGGTTTTTAAGTTGTAAATCTAGTATTTAAGTCGTGATTTTTGGGATTTACATTGTGAACTAGTACTTGATAATGTGGAAAAATACTAGAAGAGAGGTTGAATAATGTTTTTTTGAAAACTTTTTGCGTGTGATGCTTAACAACTTTGGTGGTTGCTAAACGATTTATGCAAGTTGTTAGACGTTTGATTTGTAATATACTGTATAAAAGCAAAGCGTTCAGAGCTCAAGGCTTTTCAGGCACTTCGCAAATCTACTCCATTGCTTGCAATTGATAGCTCTCGAAGACCATGGTGTTTGGCAATAGGAGCATTTGACAAAGGTTGACTTGTGTGACCAAGTGTAGCATTTATAAGTAGGATGTTTGTAAAGCTAAGACAATATGTACATTTATATTGGTTCATTCAACTAAGCTATGTCCAGTTCTCCTTTAAAAACCTTTTAGAAGGTTTCATTATATTTTCAATAAGGTTACACTTGAGTATTTGTACCACTCATGGTTTTCACATACACCACCTAGAACAAAGTTTCACGCACTCCTAGTTATGCAGTATTATTCACCACTCTTGATATTCCTAGACAATTCTGGTATCTTCCTGATATATTATCTAGTTGAGTATTAAAGTCACTCACGGTTTCCCTAATCTATCCTAATAACATCTATTACACTGACTAAGTATCACATATTCTTGGTTGTGTAGTATTCTTCACCACCCTCGATATCCCTAAACAGTCCCAGTATCTTCCTGACATGTTGTCTAGTTAAGTATTAAAATCATTTCTGGCTAATTCTACACATGAGTGATTTACCTTGTTATACTTTTTGTATGAGATGTGACCATGGGATGGTGAGGATGTGACCATGTGATGGTGAGCATGTGGTCATGGGATGACGAGGACTTTTGAAAGGCAAGAGTGAGTATAATTGGTGCAAGGTCTCAGATTTTAATCAATAAACAAAATCTTTAGGATGTTGTGTCTAATGTATGATGAATATGGAAACACCACGAGAGACCTTATAGCTGTAGTATTTTCTTGATTTGTACTATAAATTTGATGTATGAAAACAAATATATGTATAATATTTTATTATGGTCCATAATGTAGAACAGTTAGTATAATTTTAATAACTCTAGCTTACCTTTTTTTTTATTGTATGTGTTATGATTTATCCACCTATAATGATCATATATTATACATGAGTGTAGAGGATAGTACATATAAGGATTCTCAACAATAAAATATTCCAGAAGTGACATAGATAGAAGTGGGTTGCATATGTATAATTTCTTTTATATATTACACATTTTCTTCAAATTTGAAATACACTTATATTTATATTTATGAAAACTTTATTATGTAACTTGTAAAGAATATTATAATACATAGGTCATATCATTTGTAGTTATTTTATTTAATATCAAATTTGAAATACTCGAAATTGAGTGTTACACGAACCCAAAATCAATTTTCTTTTTCGTTATCTTTTTTCTTTAACAAAGATTTTTTTTAACCCCAATTTCAACTATATTTTCACTTAAGTTTGGAAATTTTCCTTAAACGATTTTGAGCTAGTTTTTTCTTTTTCGAATTTTTTATTATTTATTTATTTATTTTTCTTTTTTTAGATTGTATTTGAATGTCTGTTATAATTATAAAATAATTATTCATATATATATAATTTGGGATTTTATTTAAATAGATTATATTCTATGAAAATAATTATAGAAAATGATAAGAATTTCATAAATTAATGTTTGATTTGTAAGAGTGTTACCTATATAAATCTTTCACATTTTTGTCTAAATAGTATAGATTAATATTTGATAATGAAAAGTTGAGGGGTATGATATTTGTTGAATGTTTTTAATGTATATTCATGTACTCTACTAAAATAAGTTTTGCATGCAATTCGAGTAAATATGAATATAAATATAAGTAAAAGAAATGAAATTTATTTATAATTCTTATTTATTTTTCTATTTAAAATGCTTTGTATAAATCTATTTGCAGTTATATATATATTTAAAATGCTATATAAATGCTTTGTATAGTTTTGTGAGGTTTTAGCCATTTCATTTTTTTAATTGAGTGGTATTCTTTCTTTTTAATAATTTGTTTTTAAAATTACTTACTATTTTGTTTCAGTTAAAATAACAAGAGTCAACTTATTATTTTTTTAAAATAGCATTTATATTATTAAATTTTAGAAATAAAACTTTAAAATGCAGTTAATGGGAGTAACTTATTGTTGCATACCATTAACTGTTTGAATTAGACATTTACCCGTAAATTTAAGAAAATTAAATGCTACAATTAACGTACAAATAAATAAATTCAAAACTTGTAGCTTCTTGAGCGTTTCATTTAATACATTTATTGCTTTAAAAACCCATTAACTTCTATAGTTATTAAAAATACTTAAATGTGGAGAATATTTAGTTTTCTATAGAGAAATAAAAGCAACTTTACAGGCAATTCTGTTTAAATAAAATAAGACAGTGAATAACTCTATTAAATATTTGATATAACTCTAAATTCAGGATTAAAACTGGAGATCATTATTTAATATAAAATATTTTTTAGTTGATTTGTATATTTAAATGTCTTTGTTAAGAATTGTATCATTTTTAGGAATCCTAAATACGTTAAATTATAATTGTTTTTTTTTTAATTTTAAAACATTTTATCTGGATAAGAGAATTCAAATAAATTTTAATTTTTTTATTTTAATAAATTATGCATGTTATCGCCAAATAGAATATTACTTAATACGAAAATCCACCAAAATATTATTAGCTGTAAAGCTGTCAAAACGGGTCATCCGGTTCGACCCACAACGGGTTGGTCACTTAGTGAGTCAAATTAATCCGGCTTGACTCATCACGGGTTGGCTCACTGGCTCACTTAATTACAATTTTTTTTAATAAAAAAAATTTACAAACTTTCTATAATTCAAATCTAAACAAATTCCACTCTGAAATTTTACTCCCAACAACATGTGTGTTTAATTAATTTCGAAAATAAGAAATTCAAATAATTTTTTCAAGCAAAAAAAAAATAAAATATTTTTTTATAGATTAAAATTAAATTTTAATAAAATAAAATTAGGTAGGTAGATTGGTGAGACCCGATCCACCACAGACTCAACCCGCATGAGCCAGGTTTAAATGAGTCGGGTTGAAATCTGACCCACATAAAAAAAGATATAATTTTTTCAAACTTAATCCGGTTCGAACCCGTGGTGAACCGGATTGATTGTGACCTATTTTGACAGCTGTAATTAGCTGAGATGACAGAGAATGTATACACTTCAACTTCGAAGAAATTTGACATATATTTCTTAAAAAAAAATATTTTAGCTGTAGTCTTAAAAGAAAAAAATGAACAACTGTTAACGGAAATACTTTTAATCATTTCAATCGAAAAATAAGTTATGGTAACTAAAAAATAACTGTTAATTTATGTTGATAAGAAAATTGCACATTATTATGGTCAAAATTCTAATCGGTATTAGTAGAAAATCACATCAGAAATTAAAAAAAAAAAGATAAAATTTGATAAAATAGATTTTATTATACATAGCTTATAGAACACTGATTAAAAAATTAGAAATATTTGGAAATAGTATAAATATGCATTAAAAAAAATAATGAAAGAAGATATTTCTTGACAAATTAATAAAAAGCCTCTATAATTTATTTGCCAACTAAGTGTTTATCATTAACACTTTGGACCACCTTAATTATGTGTGATTGTTTAAAGTAAATATGGGTGAAACATAATTTTGGCCTACAGTTTTCAGTGTAATCAATTTTACCTTTTCGTTTTCTTCTGAGGGAAAGGCTTACCAAAGTTATATAATAATGGAGTTCCTAACAAAAAAAATTAAATTTGGATACATAGTACAATAAATTTAGTTCAATTATTTTTTTAAATTATTAATTATTTAAATATGTGTTTGGTATTTAATAATTACCACTTGCGCATTTGGAAGAAAAACTAACATTAATATATTATTAATTTTTATCTTCTGTTTTTTTATAAATTTAAATTTCTATTTTAATTTTTTTCAACACTACAGATTTATATTATTTTTATTTTATACATTTTTCTTAGCTAAATCGGTTTGCATATTTTTAAGGAAAGAACACTAATATAGTATCATCTCTGGAGTAAGGACTATAATTTATTAATTGAATTAAAAAATCAATACTACATAAATGGGAACCTTAATATAATTAAAAATTTAGTTAATGTAAGAGTAATTGCAGTATAAAATAATCAAAACATTTGGATAAAGTAATAAAAAGAATGTAAAGAAAGAACCGTTACAAAAGGGTAACAGATTAATATTTCTTATTTGATGTGACGTAAATATATAAATTAAAGCATTTTTTTAAATAAGGAATAAAAGTAAAAATAAGATGAATACATTTGTGAATGAAAACAATAACTGCCAGTGATAGGGTGGTGAATAAAAGAAGCAGTGGTGCAGTGAGATGAGAGCGCGAACAAAAGCTGGACTCCTACAAGAAACAAACAAAGACAGTGGTTTGCACTTTTTACAGAGACGAATCAATCACGTTAGGCCAACACCGGAATTTCACCAGCCAATTTCTGACGTGTAGACAACCAATAACCATTTTCCTCATTCGCAATCATCGATTTGCGAATTCCGTTTCGTTCTTCCATGGCGCTGCGAAACGGCAGCAGAAAAATTTCCTTCGAGGTTCTCAGCATCGATGGCGAATCGGAATCAAACGAACACAGCCGCAGGAAACGCAGGCATCGCGCCTCCAAGCGCAAGAAGAAGCTTCTTGATCGCGCGGATTCCGTCGATCCGCATATAGAGCCTCTGGAAAACGGAGGAGCCTGCAACGGATTCGAGCTGGACGCTAATAGGTATAGCGCTGGCGGAGGGAGCGTCGTTTACGAGGAGGTGCGAGAGGCGAGTGTGTGCGCGGTTGTGGATGCGCGTGAGGCGGAGAGTGAGGCACCGACGGCGGTGCGCGGTGGCATCGAGGGGTTTAATTTTGGGAAATTGAGGCAGAGGAACGTGAGTTGTGGGAGTTCCGATGAGTTTCCGACTTCGGTGGTGCGCGATGAGAAGGAGGAGGGTGGTGTGAATGCGAGTCCAGTGGAGAAACCGACGAACGAGCCTGATAGGAATGTGGCTACAAAATTGGAGACCGTGGAGTCGTTGGACTGGAAGCGTCTCATGGAGGAAGATCCGAATTGTGAGTGGTACAATGGGCCTTACAGTGCATGCATCATATTGTATCTCATGATTATAATTGCAATGATTTTTCGAAAAATTGACCCTACAAAAAATGCTAACAAATGTGTTGCAACAAAATTATGCATGGACTTCGAAGGGGAAATGACTAGAAAAATAGACGCGGGGTTGGTTATGTGTCCCCCACTTGCTATGGAATTGGTGGCATGGCTAATTGGATACTGCAAACTTTGACTGAATAATACATACATCTAGGTTTTAAGTTAGGTTTTTGCTGTAAACACTGACGTATTTTCTGCCAAATTAATCTTGTGGTGGTGTGTTTTGTTGTCAGACGTATTTTCAGTGGAAAAGTCTCCTGTAACGTACTTTTTGGAGGAAATGTACAATGGAAATTCCTTACGGAGCACAACAACTCTTGGGAATGAAAAAGAACGAGAAAGAGTTTATGATACTATCTTCCGCCTGCCCTGGAGATGTGAATTGGTATAGTTCCTTTCTTTATCAAAAAGTACTAAGAAATAATAAGAACTCTGGTTATAGTTTTGTGATGTTATCTATGGATATGTACTCCTGGTTGAGCTGCTTGTATTTACTTTCAAAATAACCGTATAAGTTCATAGGTTTATGGGGAAAGTAAAGTAAAACTAAACCTTCCACCTAATTTATAGTAGACACCTATAGTTGTATTTTTTATTGAGGCATTCTACATTTGTTTTGTATCTTGAACGTGGAACGCAATTGCAGCTTATAGATGTTGGCTTCTTTGTCTGCTTCGATTCATTTCTTTCATTATTAACTGTTATGCCAGCAAGGATCACGATGGCCATCTGGAGGATTCTAAAGACAAGGTTAGCCACGTTTCCTTAATTTTTTCCCTTGTAATAAAATTTTAGTCGGCAATGCATGTGGGGAATAAAGTGATAGATTAATCTTACAACACTTGTTTCCTTAGTTTAGATTAGTGATGTAAGTACAGAGCAGTGCACATCTAGTACTACAATCTTAGAGTGCTTCAAATATCGTCAAAAATCTTTGAATTCCAGAACAAACTTCCAAATTACCAGTAAGTTCAGCTGACACTCTGTGATAGAGGTCTTAGTTGCTAATTTGCATCTGGGTTCTGTTAGTCCCTGATTCAAACTTAGCTGAATAAGTTTGACCAATCTCTCCCTAATACAGAGTTTGCATCTTCTTGTGCTTTGACTTTTTGTTATCCTTTTTAGTTCAACTCATGTTTTAAAATTTGTGCATGTATATCATGGTTTATAGTATTACATGTGGACTAATCAATGCGTATGACAGGCAGTTCAAGAGGCTATCAACAATGGAAATTTCAGATTTTGGATGTTTTCTCATTATGACCTGTGGAGTGGTTCTTTTGCAACGAACAGGCAAAGTGGTTTTCTCATTTCTTTTTTGTATTGTTCAAGTTTAATAGTATGCTAATTGTGTTTTATTCGTCTTTTCAAATGTGCTGCAACAGATATCAGCTTAATATATCATATGATCCGTGGTCAAGGAACAATAAAGTTATATGTGGTCTACAATGTTTTAGAGGTGAGCATAAATTTATTAGTCTGGATCATGGTGAATAATTAGCTGTCCAAACTGTCAGATATCAACCAACGTGAATATTTATGTGTTGTTGAGTTTAATTTTTATTCATTATTAGGATATAATTTTTAGACTATAAACTGATTGAAACCACCCTAGATAGGATATGACCTTTACAGTAATTGTTTCTGAAGTAAATAATTTTTTACCCTATGCAGAAATTCATGATTGGATGAAAGTATAAAAGTCTCGGTGCATTCTAATAAAATTTTATTTATAGGGTTTATGCAAGCAAGATCTTGTGGTGACAAAGTAAAGGAATTTCAAAGAATATGGAATGATAAAATTTTGGTTTGTAATTAATTTGTGAACCGTGAAACTCTGACATAAGATGAGATAAAATATTGCTGTATTTGGAAATTTTTACTATCTCCTTAAATAGCAGAAATGTATTGGGCTAGAGGAGATAATGAAAATGTGATGAAAGAAGTAGGATGAATGTTGTGTAAATGATATTGTAATAGCTTTTCGAAACATGCATATGGGTATTCAGTAGCCTTCTGGTATTTAAACATAATATTGTATCCTTTTGCTTTTAGTTTCCGATTGAATGCAAAAGTGTTGTGACTCATAATGCTCAAAATGTTACTTATACTGTTAATTTGTGACTGATCTTCCAACTTGCAGATATTTGATAAACTATGTCAAAGTTTTAATGGGGATGTGTTGCAAACGTTATTTCTTTCTGCTGAAGGACTTGCGAATTGTCCCCAAGAAAGCATTCGATTCTGGATTTGGAGATTTGTTTCTGACCAAGCTTTAGCTGTGGTTGCTTCAAATATCCTTCATTTTTGTATTTTTTCCCCATTTGTTTGATTACCTTTTATCTTCTGCGAAGGCAAATTAAGAAATAACAAAGTCGGTGATTTGATTCCTTGACTAGTCTTACTTGTTCATTCTTTTATCTTATTAGCTCAGGCAATCACTTTATCAACATGTATAGTTGCTCACAACAATGCTCTGTTGGCATTGCTGGTGTCAAATAATTTTGCTGAGATCAAAAGTAATGTGTTCAAGCGATACAGCATGGATAATGTTCACAGTTTAGTTTACTTTGGTATGTTATCATTCTCATAATGGGGTTTTTCTTTTCTGGATTCCTGCTTACTTGGTATGCGGTTATATACTCCTTCATTCAAATGTGGAAGAAGCCCTGGATGGTCTCATTTTCAGAATATTATTTGTGCTAGTTTTGACATTAGTTGATTTGTTTAGGGTTATATGCCGTAAAATTGTTTTGATGTTTGAATTTTAAAGTGAGTGCCTTTTATTTTGAATGGGAATATCTCAATCTATAGGGTGTACGTGTATCCCTTTTATGCCTTCTTTGGCATCTTACCCCTGTTGCCACATAATTATGTTAAGGAAAAAGCTTTTTGCTTTTAGTGGATTGATTCAGTTGATATGGATATATTATTATTCAGAACAATAATGCAATGTCTTTTGCATTGACATGAAAATTTATACACAGTGATTAACTTTAATTTTAGGATAAATGTGTTGGTCCATATATTTTTTCCCAAACCTGGTTTTAGTCTATGCACTCTCAAATCAATGAATTTGTCCTCTATCTTTTAAGAATATGCCTTGATACTTTAATTTAGTATTTAGAGGGTGGTTGCTGTTTACAGCCCCAAAGTTGGAAGAGAGATTAAATTTACATTTTTCTGAATTTTGAGGAATAATTGATATATATGAAAGTATAGGGATCAAACCAAGTTTGTCCAAAAGCACATTGACTAAAGACACATTTTCCCTTTTACTTTGCTCCATATAATTTATACTTGAGGTATATGGAATAGTTTGCTAGTATCTAGCGGTTAGGGAATTATGGAAATGCCTTTTAAGTCTTTTGCACAATAAACAGTTAGTTGTGAAACCCATGCACCCAACATGGTATATTCATAAACTTGTTTGTCTGTCTTTTGAGTTCTTTTTAGTTTGAATTTAGACAAGGATTAGCATTTGGTACACTAGCTCCATATTCAAATGTTTACATTAGCAGGTTTAATCATACTTGGGAAAAATGTATGGATTTTCTTTAAAATGTAATATGACAAACCCTTTTTTGAATTATAGAAATTCAATTATACTATTAAAATCCATAACCTTAAGGCATCCTATTGGTTACTTAAAATTATAATAGATATATAGCTATAAAAATCTTGTCTCAGTAACTTACACCCATCAACCTCAATTTTTTTCCGCTCTAGTGTTCCTTTTCAATTTCTGCAATAGCAATGTCTATGTTAGGAAGTTAGAAGTACATGAGAGGAGGAATAAAAGAGGAGGGAATTAAAACTAATACCAAACGGTAAGGCAGGGGGAAGTGAGGCCGAACGGTGCATGAGAGGAGAAGTCGAACGGTAAGGCAAGGGGAAAGTGAGGCCGAACAGAAAGACAGGGGGAAGCGAGGCCGAGTGTAAGAGAAGAGAAGCCGAACGGTAAGGCAGTGGGAAGTGAGGCCGAACGGTAGAGGCTGACTGTTTTACCAATTAGGAAGAGGTGCGAGAATGAGATACTATAAATAGTACTGTAACTCTATTGAGGAGATTATTTTCTTTTGAGTATAGATTGAACATATTTTCTAGTGGAGGAAGGTAGGCTTCCTTGGGAGGAGTATACTTGTATTTTTTATACTTTACTGAATCAATAATACATACATACTTACTTTCAATTCTGGTGTTAGTGTGAATTGAGAAGAGAGTATAGATTAGGTTATTTGCATAAAGTAACCTAACAGTCTATGATTATTTTTTTTTGTTATTTTATGGGGATTTGATCTCCTTTATACATTAAAAGTGATATAATTTGTATGTAGGTTTTGCCATTTATTTACTGTTTGGTGGGCGGTGAGGAGAGGAGATGGATTTTAATAAAAGCTTATGTTTGGTTCAGAAGTTTGGAGAGAAGGGAAGTGAAAATGAAAGGAAAAAACATCACCAATTTTTTTCGCCTGTTAACCCCACCCTCTGGACCAAATGGCTCGTTAGTATACATTTTTTTAACGTTGTGTTAGTGTAAATTTCTATACAATGTATGTATATTATCTTAGCTGCGTAAAATTCTTTATCCAATTCCTTTTTACTGAAATGAGCAAGAGTAAAAATATTTGTTCTGCATTTGACAATTGCATTATTTAAAACTTCTTTTTTCTCATTTTCCTGCAAACTCTTACTGTATTTTATTTCCTCCATTTACTTATGATGCCAAGCAGATTCCGTAGAGAGATTCCACATTTCATCATTTATCTTATTCGTCTTGGCTCAAAATATTCTGGAGGCAGAGGGTCCCTGGTTTCAAAGTTTTCTTATTGTAAGTTTGGAAATATTTTACCTCATAATATTAATGAAGGATGTTTCGTTAATCCCGTTCCTGACTCATATTTTGGATGGTGCAGAATATCCTCTTGGTTTATGTATGTGAAATGGTTATTGATATTATCAAGCATTCATTCATTGCTAAATTCAATGACATTAAGCCCATCGCATACTCCGAGTTCCTCGAAGACCTATGTAAACAGGTATTCTGATTTCATTTTTGTGGACATTATCTATACAGTATGCTGGTTGTTTACTGCTAGGGTGTAAAAAACTGGAACCACTTTGATAACAAATTGTTATATTTTCATTCAAATCTCAACTTAAAGCTGAAAACTTGAGTGAATTTATGAGCAACACAATTGAGTGCACGAAGACTCTCCATGATTCTACCATAAATGCCTTTCGAAATCCTTTGCTGGAAGATATGCTTTGATGGGAAAAGGTAGTTACGCTATTTTGTTACAGCAATATAGTTCACTTTCTCTAAAACAAATTTGGTCTTCACCTAATACTTGAGAGAGCTACTTATTACTTCGATAGAGTGATGTATAACTTTAAGTCATATTATGACAATCAAATTGCATTAACATTTTGTTCCTGTTCATTGATGGAGCTTCTTTCCAAAGAATATACTCCTGACATTTGACTGCTCCATTTTGTAGACTCTAAATATGCAAACTGAGGGCGCAAAGAAAAACCTGACTTTTGTTCCCCTAGCCCCAGCATGCGTGGTAAGCATACGATTTTAAATGTCCATATGGTTTTTCTGTTTTTTAGTTTACCGATTCGTCATCTGTGCACTTTTTCCTTTTATAACTGGTTCTTAGGTTATACGAGTTCTGACTCCAGTATATTCTGCAAACCTTCCTAACAATCCCCTTCCATGGAGGCTTTTCTGGATTCTGCTTTTTTCAGCAATGACCTATGTTATGCTTACAAGCCTTAAGCTCCTCATTGGCATTGGCTTACACCAGCATGCCACTTGGTATGTTAATCGCTGCAGAAGGAGGAAACATCATTTTCATGAAGATTAGTTTGGAAGGGAAACAATACTGCTGTATTGAGTCAACATGATCTGTTTGCCCAAGCATTCCTCCACTCAGCCCGAAGAACATTTTCTGAAAGATCACACAGGGAGATAACATTCAGGATTACTTGACTCCGAATTATCATTGGTGCGTGGCACAAACGAGAACAACTTTGGTTTATATCTGGAAGTTGTACTTTTGGTTTATAGGTTGAAGGTGACCCATAGATGGTTTCCCTTTTCAATTTTGACAGCAAGTTATAGATTGAGTATTACAGAGTAATAATAAAGTGTTATATATAGGCTTGCATAATTTCAATGAAATGTAATCACCTCCACTCAAATTTTGGCCAACTCAATAAAAACAATAGCACATCTTTTTGACCTCTTTCGAAATTTATTATCGGAACTATTGAAAAATATATGAGCAACCTACCATTTTAATTCTTGTTTGTATGTTCATTAGATTCTGAACTAAATAAAATTTAGATAAATCTCTGAAAGGATATTGATCAAATTAGTCCACATTTTGAAAGAAAATTGTTACTTGAATTATATGTTTAGTTATTTTGTTAGCTTTAGGGCTAATGTGCAAACATTTATGGAAATAGTTGGTTAAGCCACATAGAGAACATGGTTTGTGTTCAATTAGTATATTAGAAGAAATAGCATCAATGTTATATATGTTTACTAATGTTCAAAAAATAATTGTTTAAGTCAAAAGTAGTTTTTGGAATGAATATTTGGTTAAACTATGAGTGACTTGTGAAAAGAATACTTGTTCAAGCAATAAGTGACATATGGAAAGAATATTTAGCTAACCAAGGGGTGTCTTGTGAAACGAATAGTTGGTTAAGCTAAAATTGATTGAGAGTCGAAACAATATGCAAAAAATTAATGAGTGGTTGAGAGCTGAAACAATACACAAAGAATCAACAAGACATTAGTCTACTTAGTGATATCCAGTTTGTCGTTTTAGAACTGTTATCTGGTCAGACGAACTAGTATAAAGAACAACTTGTGCATTTCTCTTTTTCCTTATACATGTACACCACACTTCATTATTTACTCAAAGGGTTAGTCATGGCTTAGTCAAGAATATCTATAAGCCCAAAAATTAACAAACATTAGTCTACTTAGTGAAATTCAGTTTGTCGTTTCAGAACTATGTCACCTGGTTAGACGAACTAGTACAAAGAACAACTTGTGCATTTCTTTTTTTCCTTATACATGTACACCACACTTCATTATTATCTACAGTAACTTAGAAATTAGGGTTATTGTGAGAATGTGAGAATACATGTATAAAATTGCTTTAAACAAGTAAATCAATCAAGTCCTAAAGTTTAACTCCTTTAGACACAATAGTCACTACTTTATTACTTGTAAAACAAAACTATTGTCTAGATATTCATCATGAGACAATACTTGAGAAATATATCCTGGTATGTTTTTTGTGTTGTGCATACTGGTTTTGATATATGTAGGTTTGCTTCTATGACATAGGATGTTACAAAAATAGAATATTTTTTTTTAAAATACAAACTTTAGACAACAGTAATGACCAAAATCAAGGCAGAAAATGGTCTATGGTCCCGGTTCTGGTTACAACCGAAGCCAAAGAACCAAAAATTAAATAAATATTTTAATTAAAATTAGACCTATCACTACTGCAGCCAAGAAATACTACAACGATTATTTTTTGAGTTATGACACCGGTTTCATAACCAAGACATTAAGACAAGGTAAAAAAGGGAGGATTTTGGCCTCAGTTCAGAACTGGAGCCAAAAGTTGAAGATTCTACTTTGATTATAAGAAAACCAAAGCAGTAAACTAAAAGAAAGTAAAAAAAAAGAAAATAATTTTGGGTTTATTGTAGTGGTTCCAATAACAACCACTGCTCTATTAGATTTTAAATAATTATTTAATTTTCAGGCTCTATGGTAGTAGTTATTTAGTTTATTGAACATATAAATTTTAAACAATATATCTAAAATTTTGTCAATATTTCGCCTTGATCTTCCGGTTACATGAATGAAGTGATTAAAAATTATATAAAATATGCACCAAAAGATCAATACAAAACTCATTTACAAAATATTCATGAATTTTAAGATATGTATATTAAAATTTATATACATTAATAAACTATGAAAAAGTGATTACTCTTCTTAAACTCTCCAAGTGAAAATTTCAAGATTTAATGCTATAAATTATAATTGTTTTCTCCTCTTATATTCATTTTTAAAACATACATTTCTTTAACAAACTTAAAGACAATAAATAATTTTTTATTGAATCTCAAATCGGAAATTAAGACTGATTCAATACAATAATATATTTTAGCATGCAATTAATCACATATGAAACACACAAAAATTTAATAACCTACTGCAACATTATAAAAAAAATTAGATGCTCATATTACAAAATAAATTTAAGACCAAAAATAGGAACCTAGGTGCAAATGAGGCAGACAACAATGAAGAACGCTACAACTACTCGCATTTTGGAATGCACCAAAAGCTCACCATAAAAAACAATAATAGGATACAAATACAAAAAAAATTATTAGTCTGAAGAACAAAAAGTAACTTAAAAAAAACGCCCAAAAAAGCCAAAGAACAAAGGAACCAAAGTTCACCTCAGAGAAACGAACAAACGAATGAAAGATCACTAAAGAGGAGTTCAGACCACGTCAATGGAGGCAATGACAACGGCGTTGGAGGCAATGACCATGACGTTCAGAGTCAATGGAGCAATATTAGCAAAGAGGAGGCCATATACTACATATTGTTTCGGTCATTAAAATAACTGAGACAATATGTCTTCGTACTGGTAAAAAAAGTGCAAATTCACATAATCCTTTACAATTTCTTTTAGGCCTCGATTCTACTAAGAATTGATGCCAAAAAAATCTTCAAATATTTAAAAATTAAAAGTTTTGAAACCATTTATGGCTTTTGGCTCATACCTTTTGGCTTCAGTTCTTTGTAAAATCGAAACAAAAGGGATCTATGACATCGGTTTTCTGAACAACCGAGGTCATAGGATGACTTTAAAATTTTAACCGTCTGAAGTTCCTTTTGCTGGGTGCAAAGTCAGAATCTTGTGACCACAGTTCTCCAAAGAACCAAGGCCATAGACTTGTTCAAAATTTGAAAAGTTTGACATATCTCTTTATAGGGGAATGTCAGGACCCTATGACACTAGTTTTGAGGAGAACCGAGGCCATAGATCCAGACCAGTGTGTATTGAGTAGAAAAGTTTAAATTTGTGCTTATGTGTCCCACCTTTAGGCTTTAGTTGTTTATTAACCAATGCCAAAAACAAAATATGACTTCAGTTGTTTTCTAACCGAGGCCTATATGTTTGCAAAAATTAAAAAAATACCACCATGTCTTTTTATGCTTTGTTTTTGTCAAAACTGAATTGTAATAGGCAAGTTATAAGTCATATTTTGTACTAGTGTATGATAGTGATTGACAAGATAATCGAAGCAAAAAAGACTTTTGACAACGATTTTGGAAAGAATTATAATACTGTAGACTCTACCAGATTTTAAATAATTATTTTAATTTTAAAAAGTTATGATAGTAGTTCCTACTAGAATTGCTGCCGTATCTCCTTAAAATTAAATAATTAAAATCTGATAGGGTCTATGGTCTCGGTTCCCTTTAGAACTGTTGCCAACAACCGTTGTTATATTCGTGCACTGCACTAATAATGATATCAAATAAAATATATCTTAGTAAAATTTGTTGTTTATTAAATTTTTATTTATTTACGAGTGGATCATCCATTAATGTTTAGTTCACATAATAATACAAATTAAACAAAACTTTATTGAATAATTGAAATAGAAAAAAGATAAAGCAAATAAATATGTCATGTGCGAAATCTAAAAACAAATATCTAACATCATTTTATAATATTTTTTAAAATACCTAAATAAGTAAATTAAAAAGATACACCATTTAAAAATAAATGTTATTTCTTGAACTATGGTATATTATGAAATACTATGACCACTTACAACGCATGTGGTGAATTATATATATACTCTTTGTTTCCATTTAATGTGTTATTATTTGCTCCACTTACAACGCATGTGGTCAATCCATTGAACTATGGTATATTATGAAACACTATAGCCATAACAATTGATGTGGTCAATCCATTAGATTGTGGCCCAAAACTAAAATGATTGTAGTAGTTATTTTATTTCGTTTAATGTGTTATTATTTCCTCCATAATATATATATATATATATACTCTTTGTTTCCATTTAATGTGTTATTATTTGCTCCACTTACAACGCATGTGCTCAATCCATTGAAGTATGGTATATTATGAAACACTATGGCCACTTACAACTGATGTGGTCAATTCACTGGATCGTGGCCTAAACCTAAAATGGTTGTAATTAGGGATGGCAACGGGTCGGGTCGGGTAGTGTCTACTCGTAATTCGATCCGTCGGATAAAATTGTATCCGCTATCCGCCGGGTATCCGTTAAAAAATACCTGCGGGTATTTTAAAACCCGCAGATACTCGCAAAAAAAACAAATTTAATACATTTTAAAAATAAAATTTAAATAAAAATACAAAATATATATATATATATATAATATAAATTAAATGTAAATTAAAATTTAATTTTAATTAAATTTAAACTAATAAAATATAATTTTATTTTATTTTTAATTAAAATATATATAAATTATTTCTTTTTAATTTTTTGCGGGTAACGGGTACCCGCGAAGCGGATAGTATATTATCCGTACCTGACCTGTTTAAAAGCGGGTATTAAAATACCCGCTACCTGTTACCCGCGGATAGTAAATATCCGCGAATAATTACTACTCACCGCGGATATCCATACCTGTGTAAAATTGAGTTGTAGGCGTTATTTAATTTAATGTGTTATTATTTATTCTGACAGAGCCTAACTACGGCTTGTCCAAAAAGGGCAATCATAGCTGCTACATACTGTAATCACAATCAGGAAATGAAATCAAATGCAAGAGAGAGAAGGTGTAGCGGAAATGCAACATATACATCGACAGGGCCCAATGCCTGCAGAAGAGGAACAAGTTTAAAGCTTGGAAATTAAATTATCAAGAAATGGTGAAAGTAAAATATAAGAAACAAGCAGAGAATGGATAATGAATTAAAAATAAAGACAACATTAACTGAAGCCATACCTTTCTTTAGCCTTACCAACCAATTCCTTGGAATTATATGGGTCCATAAACCTCAAATAGTTCCTGGAAGGATGAAGAAAATATTACACGAATGTTCGAACCCTAGCTGAGGTTCAAGAAGAGTCTGAATTTAAGAGAAACCAAACACTCAAATTTTAGGAGGGAATTTTAAAAATAATTGGAGAATTTATAAAAAATGAATTATAATTTGTATAGGATCATAAACTTTTTAAAAAATATTAAAACTTTTACTATTATTAGTTTTTAGAGAATTTATCAGAATTATTTTAAATCATATTTATTTGTGAAGATTTTTATAACTTTTAAATAACTTCTACTAAATATTATTTTTTTGGTATATATGTATATATTTATCAAACACTCTTTGTTTTCTTTCACGTCTATTTCTCCTTTATTTTATCTTTTCCTCGTATTTCATTCATTCTTAATCCTATAAGCCATCATCTTCAAGCTGTGACCTTACTCTTCAAAACTGGTGAGAAATGATATACTGATAATAACATAATAGAGTTTTATTAGACTTTGATTCAATATTTCTCATCTATTTATATTCTCATATATGTTTTCTCATATTTCATCCATTACTTCAGAAAACATCTTCAAGGAGTGACCAAAACGAGTAGTGTATAATAATATATTAGAGTACTCAATAGATAATCATAAAAATTAGTATTTACTAGATTTCATTCATTCACTTCATTTTTTTATTTTAACTTTCATAATTTCTATTGACAGGATAAGTTGAACCAGTATAAATCTTGTGATTTTTGACTTTTTTTTTACAGGGTATTGATTTCAAGTTTTAAGAACTCTTTAAAGATCTTGAAAAAGATTTTTGAAAAAGAATTCTTTAAAGATGTGAAAAAGATTTTTGAAAAAGGATTCTCTCGGATTTGGATTGAGACATAAGGCTGCTATTTCTAATAATTTCTTATTTCTAAAGTGCCAACAGTTCACCTGCACTTTTTTCATTCATATTTTTATTTTATTTATATGATACAGACATTGACCTTAAATTGGTGTTGTGGTGCCAACACTTAATTATTTTCTTTGTGAAATGACATTACTTAGAAGAAAAGGGAAAATAAAAACTATTTTTAAAGACAAGAGAAGAGAAAAGGAAGTGAAAGAGCATTAATTGTAGACACCAAATGAGTGTAGTTGAGGTTGAAGATGAAGTGGTAGTTTCTTGATGACAGTGAGTCCCCATATCTCACTCATGTCTACATCTTGCACTGGTTTACCATTCTCATGAGGAATCTTCCAATCAAACCAGTAGAGGAGATTAGCAAGCATAAACTCAGTGGAAGCAAGTGCAAACGAAATTCCAATACACCCTCTTCTCCCAGAACCAAAGGGAATAAGCTGCAAATCATTTCCTCTAAAATCAACTTCGGGCTCTTCTTCAAATCTCTCGGGAAGAAACTCTTCGGGCCTGTTCCAAATTTCAGGGTCCCTCTGAATCGCCCATGCATTCACAAACACTCTTGTTTTGGATGGAATATCGAAACCTTTGACTTTTACATCGGATAAAGTTTCTCGGGGTATCAAAAGAGGAGCAGGTGGATATAATCTCAGAGTTTCTTTCACTACGCATTTCAGATAACTCATTTCATTCAAATCATTCTCTTCCACTTTTAGTTTCTGCCCGACAACTCTTCTTACTTCTTCTTGAGCTCTCTTCATGGTAGCAGGATTATTCAAGAGCGCCGCAAATACCCATTCCAGAAGTGTTGAAGTGGTGTCACTTCCTCCAGCAAATATGTCCTGAAATTATGAAGATGGAAACATCCCTTAAGCTGTTCATGGATACTTGAACATAAATTTCAGCATTATATTTTACTGTTAGAGAAACTATCTACAAGAATTGAAGATTTTGAAATATTTTAATCTTAGGAGATGTGATTGTACCATTAGGATTGCCTTGACGTCATCGTGTGTAAGCTGAAAATCATGGTTTCCTGCACCATCTTGAATCTGAAGGAGTGAGTCCACGAAGTCTTTGTTACGAGGTTGGTAACTGTCCATCTTCATTATTTTCTTGCGTTCAGCAATTAACTGATCAAAGAAAGAATCTAATGCCCTGAAAGTGGCCTTAAATTCTGGTATTTGGCCAGAAAGAACGTCAATCCAACCTAACAAAGGAAAGAAATCTCCCACCGAGAAAGTGGCTAGGTGTTTCATCATCTTCCTTCCTAGCTCTCCAAAGCTGATTCCACCATCTGGGTTATCGTACTTTCTTCCAACAACACATCTAGACATTATGTTGTTGGAGGTTTCAATCAGAATCTCAGTCAGGTTCACGCAAGAAGACGTTTTACCCGCGCTGCATGCTTCACGTATGGCACCAAGCATGGCTGCAACTTCTTCCTCTCGAATGAACTGAAAGGATCGCACCCTTTTGATGCTTAGAAGCTCAAGAACACAGATCTTCCTTTTCTGTCTCCACTCTTCCCCGTAGGGTGAAAAAGCCACGTCCGTGCACCCATACATGATGATTTTCACGGCTGTGGTCTGAGGCTTATTGGAGAAAGCAACATCATGGGTTTTGTAAACTTCTTTGGCGACATCAGCTGATGAAACCACAAGAGTCGGAGTTTGGCCTAATTGCAGAAACATGAGAGGGCCATACTTGCGAGACAGTGTTTGGAAGGAGCGGTGTGGGAGAGTGCCCAGTTGATGAAGGTTTCCAATTATGGGTAGTTTTGGTGGGGAAGGAGGCAAATTGGACTTGTTTCTTCTTCTTTTGTTATTAAGCACAAAAAGGAGGGTTAAGAAGAAGAAAAAAATGGCTATGTAAGAGGTACTGAGCTGGTTTGGCAATTCCTTTAAAAGTGAGGATAATGGTTGAACTCGAAGAGCCATTGCTTCTAGGGTCACTTGGATTTTGGTGAGTAGGTTTGTATTCATCTCCATAACCCTGGTTGAGAATTTATAGAAACTCAATAATGAATAGGATCAGAGAAATGTATCATACAAAATCACGGATGAACAAAAATCTTGTCCTTTACGATAAAATAATAAAAAAATAATATCGAACCAAGTGGGTAGAGACTTCTGTGTTCTTGTATACTGTTTTTTATTCGATTATACATGCACAAACACTTTTACATTTATTCCCTATATTTAAATGTGTTTTAGTATCTCTTCTCCATGACACCATCGACTCATAATGTGGATCTATGAATCTTGGTTTAAGTCGAATGTGGTTTGCTTTAGACTCATTATTATAAAACCAAATTTCGCGTAGCTTATTTTTTATTTTTGTTGTCTATTCAAACTCTAATATCTTAGTTGGAGACGTCAATTTGATGTTGGATGAGAAAACGACGTCAAATGACGTCTGTTCAGCCAAACCGACATCTATTGATGATGGATATCAGGAAAATCGACGTCTAGAGTCGCTGAGCGAAAAGATCTACACCTCTAAGTGTGTTTTTTTGTCAAACACTTTGGTGCTCAACGGTAGGGAAACACTACTGAATGCACCTTTTTACGAACGTTTTGGCACTCAACGGAAGGAGAGCACCACTAAATGCGATATTTTGCATTGAAAATGGAGGCAATTGACGTCGTCTATGGTAAGGATCGATGTCAATAGAGGTATGTTATGCTAAGGGCTGACATCAAATGTAGCTTTTTTTTTTTAAAAAAAATATTTCTTTTTATAATTTTATCAAATCTGAAAAACAGAAAACTAGCACACTTTTTTGTATTGAATGTTTCCAGCATACAATTTCAAGATTAAAAGTATGAACTAATCAAAACTAAGACTAAAAACTAAAACTATCAAAACTAAAAGAATTAAAACTAAACTAATAAATGTCTTGAAGAAAAATACAATTGTTGCAATGTCCTAACTTCATCACCTAAAAGATATGTTTCTCACTCTTATCGTATCTTTTTCATTTTGTCTTCTGTTATTAGTGATGGATTCTTGAAGCACTACAAAAATAACACAACTTCATTATGACAAATAAAATAATCACATATCCGTAAATCTTGCTCCTTGTTACACTAAATATGACAAATAAACTAATCACATATCCAGGTTATAAATTGACATACAAAAAATAATAACTAAAAGATCAATGAGTTCTAACCTTTGGATGCAGTATTTAAATTTGTTGTGTTATGCGCTTACCCATAACACTAATTAAATTTGAAACATAGGTTAATATTAATGTAACTAAGTAGATTATATAAAAAAATGTAGCATGGATTTCAAGTCAGGTTTCATCCTCTTGTGTAGGAAAAAAAACCATACAATTTTGCATTGTCTTGGTATGATGACCATTAGTTGCCAATGGACCCTATCATGAGTCAATTAATTAAATGAACCTTCATAAAATTTTACATTTGTAACATATGCTCGTCAATTTATGGCGCAAGGTACATCTCTCTTTTTGACTCAGACATCCGTATTTTCAAATATGTTTTCTTGTGATAAATTATGTTTATAGAAGATTGAATGGTCGGAGGTTCAATAAATTTATACATGAAAGCTTAACCTTGGTCCAAAATGATTGTGTCCATGTACCTAAACAAGAAAGTTAAGTAGTGACAGGAAGATTGTCATTCTCAAACAACTTCTTCTTTTTCTTTTCTCCCTCTTCCTTTTTTCTCTCGTGATCTCTCTTTTTCTCATTCTCATTTTCACTCTTTATTCTTCTTTTTGAATACACTCTCCTCATCTTTTTCTGCATTTTTTTTAATTTTTCAGAATCATGCTCACACTCCTTTTCTTTTTCTTCTCTCAATTTTTCTAACTCAGGTTCACAATCTTTCTCTTTTTCTCTTGGTTTTTCTGACTTAATTTCCTCACCCCTTTCTTATATTCTAAAGTCATCATCACCAATTCCTTTACCTATAAAAATTCCTTGCCTAGTTGTGGTGGCTTTGCATTGCTCCTTTGGATTAATCTTAGTATTGGTCATAAGCTTTGCTTCCTACTATTTTCCTAGCTATTGTGCTAGCTTTCCAATTTGCACCTCCAAGTTCCTAAGTGATGCTTATGTGTTTTTCTGGTTTGTTGTAGACACCTGAATGAATTATGTTAATGCATCATCAATTTTTGATACTTTGTCATAGTGTTAAGGTTGTTGTCCATGAAAATTTGTTTGCAAAGATTGCCTACTAGTTGAACCACCATCATGCCTCCAACTTTGTTGTTGATTTTAGTTTTGATTTGATCTCCAATTATTGGAGTAGTTATTTGGTCTTTTGTTTTTATTCATGAAGTGTAATTCTTTTTCCTTTGTAGTTTCAGTAGGAGAACAATAAACATTATATGGTGTGCACTTGCACAAAAATCACATTTTAAAATTTGTTGTGCGCAGCCGTGAGCTTGTGGCTCAAACTCCAGCTTTGCCATCTACTTTTTCACTCTTCCATTTGTTAAGAAATGAATTTGTTTTATGACAATATATAATCTTGTGTTCCTAGCTCCAATATTTCTCTTTTAGAAGGATGATTTTTGTCATATTATGCTTGGTGATCACTACTTGCTAGTGATTAAATGATTGTAGTAGTTTCATCATCATAGTTTCTCTTACTGAGGCATCCAACAACATTCTTATTTGTGATTTAAGTCTACTAGGGAACATGTTGAATTGTGCTACTTCATCAAATCTAAGATTAGGACATTTTTTTAGCAAGGCTTTGTACCTTTCCCATGCTTCGCAGATGTGTTCACCCAATCCTTGGGAAAAGGTTGCAATGGCAGCCTTAACACTTATAAATTTAGATGGTTGGTCCTGGCCATAAATTTTCTTTTCACATTCTCCCAACTTGTTAAGCTTAGATTTTTTAAGACAGTATCATCTATAAGATTGGATCGTCTAACGTCCTCATATATTTTGAAGTTTAACAAACAACAATTAACAAAATGAGCATATGACAAAATGATATCTTTGTGAAAAATAATATTCTTGAAAGAAAAGCGTCTTATGAAAAAGCTTTGTGAAAAACAGAATGTTTAAAGAAAAGCTTTAGTAAACGCACTAACATCTTATTAGATGCACTACCAAACGATTTCCTCACAAAATACGACAATGTGCTATATGAGGGTCTTGCTAAATGAGCTCTTGCTATACTTTACTAAACAATGTTAAACGAGCTTTCACTATATCTTACAAAAAATGACGTTTTTGGTAAACACGCTAAAAGATATAAACATTGTTCCAAAAACATGTCGTGAAAGACATCTTGCTAAACACGCTTTTGAACCAAATTAAGACCACTAAACAAAGCGTTGTTAGAAAACACTTTGTATAGGCCAAACAATACCTTGTACCAAACGACATTTTCATCCAACAATAAAACCTTAAAGAACTGCTTGATATCTCTAAGAAATGCTTAAATGATCAAATCTTACTTGAATGACACAAATTTTGAAAAGCTTATAATTGTTCTGAAATTGCATTAAAGAGCATTAAATGCACCATATTTCAAAACAACAAAATGATAGGGAAAAGGACATATCTGCATGCAAGCATATCTACTCTAATCTTTGTTGTTGCCTATGTCAATTATCCATCTACTTTATCATATACAAGTCAGAAGTGGACATTAGAGACAAAAAAGATATTCATGTAATGTTCTCACCATCAAAAGTCGTGCTTAAGAGTTCATACAACCTACTTTTGATAAAGTACTAAAAAAGCATATATGCTCTGACAACTTGACTTCAACCTACGGCTGCTACATACGAAAAGGCTAAGAAAATCCAAAGATTAAAAATAAGTACTATCTAACATGTATTTTCTCTTGAAGCTTATAAATTGAAGATCCTTCAAGAGAAGATCAAGAGAATAAGCACATGAATACGAAAGAAATCATCTGAGAAGAAAAACAAGTACAAAAGAAAGAAAATACTCACAAGCTTCATATAATCATAAGCTTACACTTGTAAGAAGAGAGAAAACTTTAAAAAGTCTGTTAGATTGAATTATATTATAAACACATGCTTTCTGTGAGAGTAATCATCTAAGGACTTGTAAGCAATCTGATTTATTACATATTCTTAAGAGAATACAAACACTTAACGATTAACTCGATGGAGTTAAACGATAGCTAGACATTGTATGGGTTGATACAGGGTTTGTCTAGTGAAAACTAGGAGTATGTGAAACTCAATTAGACAACGTATCAGGAATATAATGGGATTTTCTAGGGATGCCAAGAGTGGTAAATAATACTACACAACCAGGAGTGGGTGATAGTCGGTTCTAGTTAGAGTAAGAACGGTTACTGGGATTGACTAGGTGATACCGAGAGTAGTGTGAATACTTAATTGTAATCTTGTTGAAGATTATAGTGGAACCCTCTAAGAGGTCTTAGAGGTGAACTGGATGTAGCTTAGTGGAGTGAACCAATATAAAATAATTATGTGTTTATTACTTCAGCCTTGCAAAATGTTTTACTTATATACTCTACAGTTGCTTATTAACACAACCTTTTTAGAGTTGTCCTTCTCAAAACACTACAATAGATTTGCCTAAACAATTGAGAAACATTTTATTTCTGAACTTCCAGTTTAAAAAGAAGTTTATAACTCAAGTGTATGTCAACTCGTGTAAATCATTTAATCTTTAACAAAGTTATTAAACTACCTTTTGGAAAAAAGTTTTCCAAAACACTATTCAACCCCCCCCCCCCCCCTCCCCCTCTATCTAGTGTTTTCCAGTTATTTTAAGATTTGAGCGAGATTGTAACCAAATCTTGGCCTTTCCTACAAGTAATAATGGAAACAACCTGAGATACATAGTTTCTTCATCATCAGAATTTGTCCCAAGGGTTCCACATAGTTCATAGAACGTGGCCAAGTAATTAAATAGATCTTCTTGGTCTAATCCAACAAATTGATTTGTTGTTATTAGAGTGAGTAATGCATGCTTTATCTTCATACCTTTTATAGGTTTAACAATGCTTGAAAAGTGGCATGACCCTTGTTGTTGAGTGTAATCTCCCAGTAATCTCCTTTGACTGTTTCCTGCAACAATTTGATTAGACCAATTTGCTTTCATATCAAGGTCTGAGTCTACAAGTTTAGTTTGTGGCAACAGTAGTGGCGTCAGAATTTGTCTATGTTTTTTGTGCTTGTTGTTGTGCCTTCTGATAGTGCGTTCAATCTTTGGATCAAACAATAAAACCTTTTTTATCTTCTCTTTTGCATACACAACAACTCAAACAGTAGTGAGCAACGTTAAAGCACAAAAATTGATGTAGAAAAGAGTGTAGAAATCAATGTAACAATAACTAAAAAAATAATAACATAAAAACAAACAAATTGCTTAGCTTATCCACACCTTAATACATCTTTGTACAATGATCAATCTAATTTAAATAGAGATTTTCTTGACTTAAATCCCCGACAATGACGCTAAAAACTTGTTTGCATGTCTTTGAAACACCCAAAATATAAAGTATACTAGGTTGTTGTAGTATAACAAGTGTCGTATTCATTGAAATTTGGCAAAAAAGGCAATGTTTAAACTATTTTGGTCTTCTATAAAACAGTAGTTGTGTTTAAGATGTATTGAAAAAAACAATTATGTTGATGAAAATGTTGTAAAATAAGTTAGAACATAGTTTGGATTACTAGATGAATGACTTTTAGATTGTTGAAAGTGCATTGCAGTTTGACTTCACAACTTCTCCCTCTCTTGCATCAGATCTACCCTTAAATATGGAGTTGCAAAGGATCTGTTGGGATAAACTTAAATTTTATGGTTTTCTTAATAATTTTGTTTAAATCTTATTTTATTAGTTTTGGGTCTAGTAATATTTAGTTTGATTTGATAGATATAAAATAAGGATAGGTAGTTATGCTTTTCTGTTTATCTAGGTACAATACTATTTTATGATAGATTAAGCATATTTTGTTTTTAAGATAGTTGATATTTTATTTTTCAGATTTTATTTTTATTCCCGTAATATTGTAAGTATCACGACTATTTAAAGTCCTTCAAGCCCTTCAATTATCAATGAATAATAGACTCAATTTTCGAAAAATATTTGAGTGTGTGTATCGTGAGATTTTCTTAACAGTGGTATCAGAGCTTTATGCTTTGAGTACCGAGAGAGAGGAGAGAGTTAAACACTGTGAGAGAAAAAGTGAGTGCTTGATTTTTTTGTGTGAGAGAGATGGCAAAGGTTGTCAATGGTATGAGTGTGCCACAATTGATAAGAAAAACCAATTATGGTAATTGGTGCCTACAGATGAAGTCGTTATTGAGATTCTAAGACATTTAGGATACGGTGGAAGACGGGTACGTTGAATCTGATGAGGATGAACATCAGACGGTGGCATAGATGACAACGTTGAAGAAAACACGTGCAAGAGATGGGTCAACATTGTATTTTCTCTACAATGCAGTAGATGAGTGAGGATTCAAAAAAATAGCGAATGCCAAATCATCAAAGGACACTTGGGAGATATTGGAGGTTGCGTATAAAGGTGACAACCGCGTTAGAAAAGTCCGAATACATGCTCTTAGATGAGAGTTTGAACAGCTGAAGATGGAGCCCAAAGAGCATATAACCGAGTACATAACTCGGGTGGAGAAGGTGGTCAACCAACTCGGTAGAAATGGAGAACAAATGCCATCTAGTCGGGTTGTGGAAAAAATTTTGAGATCCCTTACACAAGATTTTGAAAGTATCGTGGGCGCCATCGAAGAATCGAAGGACTTGTCGGTTCTCACAGTGGATGAACTTGTTAGGTCATTAAAAGCCCACAAACAAAGAAGAAATAGTTGGGATGATTAGGTTGAACCCGACGATCAAGCACTACATGTACAGTTTGAATCGAATAAAACTCGGATTACTCAGAGCCGAGGTCCTGGCGACAGATGGTGAGGAAGCCAAGGACAAGGTGGATGTGACCGACCGGTAATTTTGAGAATGATAATGAAGAGCAAATCGGTGAGTAGAATTGGCGTGACCAAGGACAAGGAAAAGGCCGAGGTGATCGGTCAAAAGTTGAGTGTTTTAAGTGTGACAAGTATAAACACTATGCAAAGGAGTGTAGATCAAGCAAGTGTTACAACTGTGGCAAGGCTGACCATATTGCGAAGTATTGCAAGACCGAGACAAAGGGTGAGACAAATCTCCTTACTGAAGATGCAGAAGAAGAGTGTCGAATCTTGTTGTTGGCAAAGAGCTCAGATGCAGTGGACATAGAGAGCCCAATCCCAACAATTGATGAAGTGATATCGGTAAAGGATGCAACAATTGTGGAGAAGGAAAACCTGGAGAAAGAAGTCAAACAAAAAGATGAAGAGATTCAGCAGATAGGGAGGCTTCTAGATTAAGCTAATGAAATTATTAATAAACAGAGGGTTGAGCTTAAGGAGATGAAGAAGGCGACTCTTGAAAAAGAAGAGAAAGCATCTAGTGTTCTTGAACCAGACGAAGAGGAAGATGAATATGTTGAGAAAACCCGATGAAGATGTCGGCCAAGATTGTTGAGAAATCGCCTAAGGTTAGAAACGAGTTGGTCAAGGTTATTAAGAAGTCAAACATAACAAAGTCAGTCAAAGCACTAAAAAGGTCAACCAAGGTAAAAGACAAGAGGGCCATAAGGAAAAAGAAGAAGTCAAATCTGATTGAAAGAAGCAAGCCCGATATAGGATGATGCACACGGAAAGCCGAATGAAGGAAGGAAGAAAGAATTTAAGTTTATGGGGGAGTTTGTTGGGATAAACTTAAATTTTAGGGTTTTATTAATAATTTTTTTTAAATCTTATTTTATTAGTTTTGGGTCTAGTAATATTTAGTTTCATTTAATAGAGATAAAATAGGGAAAGGTAGCTATGATTTTCTATTTATCTAGGTACAATATTATTTTAGGATAGATTAAGCATATTTTATTTTTGAGATAGTTGATATTTTATTTTCAAGTTTTATTTTTATTCCCGTAATATTGTAAGTATCACGACTATTTAAAGCCCTTCAATTATCAATGAATAGTATACTCAATTTTAGGAAAATATTTGAGTGTGTGTATCGTAAGATTTTCTTAACAGGATCTAGTCTAGAAAGTTCGCTTAGGTGTAACTCTAGGTCCATCCTTGGCACCTAGAGCCTAGGGTCGCAACTCTTTAGTATGATTCCTCAATAACTACTTGAACGGGTCACTTGCATTAAGATCAAGACTATATCTTCAGTTGCACACTCTAAATCTATTCTTAGCATCTAGAAGCCCACATGAAAACTTATTGGATTACAACTTAACACTAGTTCTCACTAAATATTAAGCTAGTGAAGTAAGACGAGTAATCACGTCATCCAACATTAAGCATAAATCAATTAACAAGTTTTAGATCAAAAGCAAACATACATAAATGAAAAATATTGTCGAATACAAGAGAGTTCAAAGTTGTTACATCTCACTCCAACACATGGAAGATTTAGTTATTCATAAATGATAGAAAGAAGTAACAACAAAGAAGAGAACCAATCTCCTAATCCTCTAAAGATGTTCTATTAATTACAGAGGATGTGAGTGAGAAGACTTTATAAAGTTTCTCTCTAAAAGTTCTCTTAAAGTCTCTCAAAAAGTCTGCAATCCAATCCTTAGTCTCTAATATGAAATCCCTAAACAGATTGAAATTTTGGTATTTATAAACTCTGGCAGCATGGCTCCAATTGTGGTCCATGGTCCAACTGTGAGGTTTCCTTCCTAAGTGGGTTTTCTCCATGGCTTTAGTTGTGAGTTCTTAGGGGTGAGCCTCTTGAGATTACTTCATGATGAAGGATTCTCAATAAGGATTCTCAATGGCTTGAGCCCCAAGTCAAGGATTGAGGTTTCCTTTCATGTTGGGTTTTTTTCTTGCGACACTACAACCGTGTTGTGACAGAATGCTTGAAAATTTTTTGAATTTCTTTGTTTTTCTTCACAAATTGAACTTTTACTCGTTAAACTCTTCTATACCTAAAAAACAGGTAGAATTGAGGTACTTATCATGAATTTTACGCATAATTAAAGCAAGATAAGTGTCAATTCAACATTGAAATCAATCAATACTAGGTATTTATTAGTATGTGTAGGGGAAAAGGTTGAAGAGGAGATTATGTTGTTTATACGAAATCTTCAAGTGGTACGAATTTGAGGACAAATTCTCTTCAAGAAGGAATGTATGATAAAGGATTATTTCCTGAGCATATATGAAAAGAACTTGAAATAAAACATTTGCAATTTAAAAGATTTATGACAAGGTCAAAGATCAAAACATGTCTCATTGAATCTTATAATATTTCCTGAAGGAAGGAAGTTAGAAAACATGAAGATCATAAGCACAATTGAAGAATAATTTATATTAATTTTACATGAAGTTAAATTTGTTGGACGAACCAGTTTGTGTTTGCTAGGCGAAATTTTGCGTTTGTAATTTTTTTTCTATTATTTTTATGCATTTATTGTTTTTGGCTTTATTTATGGCGAAAGTCATAATATTATAAATTTAAATTTTATATTAAAATTTCCCTAAAATTAATTGGTGGCTATATTTAATTATACTAAAAGTAATAAGATTTCATATTATGGTTGTGTTACATTATATGTGAGATGGAAAATTAATAATACTAATGTGTTTCTTAATTAAAAAGACTATTATTTATCTTTTCTTATAATTATCAATAATATATAGGGTTAACATGTATAGATTTCGACAAATATTTGCATATACAAAAAATTGTGAGAAAAATTGTGAATAAAATTTAAAATTTTTCGCTCAAGCTAAAAAAAATTGAATTTTTGATTTATTATTTTTTTCTCTTCTCATTAGTGTAGTAAAGGGCTTTGGCTTCATTTTTTTTGGATAGAATACTTCGATTGGACAGTTGAAGTATATCCTAGAGTAGTAAAAAGGGATGAGTTTTGACTCTTAAATGAAGCCTATACTATAAGAAACTACTCCGTAGTTGGATATTTAAGCACATCCTTATGCTCATAGACAAATATATATTCACTTTGAGTTATTTTGAGTCACATACACTCAATCACATATTACATGCAACTTTAAATGTCCACTAACTTCAAAAAGGGATAAAAAGTAAACTTACTTTATTATTAGTTCTGATCGGGTGGGTATGTAGAGCTGCCTACAAGAATCCTTCCTATGGTCTCTATTCGTGAAACAAATGAAGGATGAAGTCAAGAATCTAAAGAGAAGATAGAAAAAAGTTTTAGAAAAGTTTCTAGAGAGATAATGGTATTTATTAAATGAAACTCTGTTATAAGAAATTTTATTATAGTTTGACCTTTTTTGAATAAAATAATGGAGTGCAATCTTTACAACCTTTACTACTTTTAAATTTGTATTGAAACACAGAAAAACTCTAGAAAGAGGATTGAATGGAGTTCTTAGAAACTTTTTGCAAACAATTGTTTAAGTTCTTTTGCAGGGGTTAAACGATTTGGAATTACTATTAAACACTTAAGTTTTCATATAGCGTTTAGGAAAGAGAACAAACAAGACAAGCTTATTTTTGAACTGGTTCACTCCAACTAAGCTACATCTAGTTCTCCCTTAAACACACTTAAGGGGTTTCACTAATCTTTAAAAGATTACAATGAGTTTTACCACTCCTAGTTTATAAACTATCCAACCTGGATAGACCGTTTAGCTCAACTAAACTAAACAACCAAGTGTTTTGATTCTCTTCAGAATTTACAAACATATCAAAGGTATTTTTGAAAAACAAGTACATATTGAAAGCTCTGAAAGACAGGATAAGGAAATCTGAAAACTTGTAAAACATTTTTTGTTAACAAAGTAAGTGCTAAACATTGAAAGCTTATAAAGAGATAATAACAACGTAAGATTCAAAGATATATTCTTATTATCTTCTTTTCAGCCAGTCTTCCTTATATAAACTTCTTCGGGAAAGATCTGTTACTCAAAGAGTTGACTTCAGTGAGAGTAGTGTTGGGTACAAACAAAGTCCCACATCGGATAAAATAAGAGATCGACATGGATTTATATACACATAAGATACCTCCATTGGTAAGAGGCCTTTTGGAGTGGTAGCAAAAGCAAATCCGTGAGGGCTTGACCCAAAGCGGACAATATCTTACCAGTGTGGAGATCTATGTGTATGTGTGTGTGTTGAACATCCCTACAAATGGTATCAGAGCCCATGGTTCAGGTCTGGTGACCGGGCTCAGACGAGTACGTCCATCCATAATCAGGTGAAGCCTTGGTAGGTGGCCGGTAGATAGCTTGGAAGTGAATCATGAGAGGTGAAGAGCAAGAGATGCTCAGTGTTTGACCATGGATTGTGAAAGAGAAGTGATGACCATGGTGTACTCGAGGATAAGAAAAAGACTTCCGCTGTAGGGGAGGTAGAGGTGGAGAACCATAGTCCTTTGTTTGAGGGGAGGATGTTGGGTACAAACAAAGTCCCACCTCGGATAAAATAAGAGATGGACATGGATTTATATACACATAAGATACCTCCATTGGTAAGAGGCCTTTTGGAGTGGTACCAAAAGCAAATACGTGAGGGCTTGACCCAAAGCGGACAATATCTTACCAGTGTGGAGAACTATGTGTATGTGTGTGTGTTGAACATCCCTACAAATGGTAAAGACTGTTGGGTCTTTCGAAGAGGAGGTTACCTTGTGGGTTACACAAACATCAATAACATCTGAGCCAACTATATAAGGGATCGACACCACTCTTTACCCAAAACCTTAAGGCAATAGGTTAATGGGTCTTTCATCTTTATATACTGCTCTACTTTCTCATTTCTATCCAATGTGAGACTTGGACTCACACTTGGATACCCAACATCTCCCCCTCAAGGGTGAGTCCCTTCCACATAGGTACACTCCCCCTCCAGCGGAAGCATTCCCAACTAATCACAACCACGAGTAGCCCTTTCCAACCGCCGTATCTTAACGAAACTTGCTTTACCTGGATACCCTTTGCTAGGAAGACTTTCGGTATAGGGATCATTATACTCGTCTGAGCCGGTCACCAAGACAAACCATCGGCTCTGATACCACTGTTGGGTTTATTGAGGAGGAGGGTTCCCAGTGGGTTACACAAACACCAATAACATCTAAGCCAACTATATAAGGGATTGACATCATTCGTTACCCAAAACGTTAAGGCAATGGGTTAATAGGTCTTTCATCTTTATATACTGCTTTACTTTCTCATTTCTATCCAATGTGGGACTTGGACTCACACTTGGATACCCAACAAGTAGGTAGTCATTTAGGTAAGTCAGGTGCTAGGTTGCGTCTTGGAATAACAACTGTGCTTTTAGCAAACATGGCTTGTACGACTCAATCAGAGTAAAAAGCATTAAGGAAACATTCCAAGAATGTCTTCCTATCCCTTGAAATCTTTCTTAATCTGGCGTAGAGCTTTTAAATAAAGCTTGATACTTTCATGATCTGCATAGATAAAGAGAAACAAAGCACCACAGATAAAGAAGTACAAATCATACATGCATTTAATGTTTTAAACATTATAGAACGTTTAGGTATGTTTCATGTATTAAGCATTTAGTGCACAAGTTTGTTCCTTTTGAGTAACACATCATTTACAAGATACAACGTTTAATAAAAAAAATTTCTAGACCATTTATAAAGATAAACACATTTTTAACAAACATTGTTTGTAAGTTATATAACATCTTATATAGAGTTATCAACGATGATTTTCTTATGTTATTCAACAATATTTTAAGAAAACATATGCTTTGGACGGTTTTAATCAATAAATGTTATTTCGTTAAATATTTGTATGTTAAAATTCAAAACAAGAGTCGCTAGACGGTCTTGTCTCTCTAGATGATCTTGTCTTAACATGTATGTCCTTACATTTTACATCTCAATTATACTCCTAATGTGTTCTTAGGGTTAATTATATTTTTCGTCCTCTTATCCCTTTATGTGATTCAATTCGGTCCCTAATTTTTTTTGTTCAATTAAGTCCTTATTTTCTTAAAAATGATACAATTTGATCCATTTCGTTAGGGATTAAATTGAATACAAGGCAATATAATGTAGAAATGACATTGCCACGTGACACTAATATTGTGTGACACTAACACTGCCACATGACACTAATACTATCACAGACACTATCACTGTCATGTGGCACTACCATTGTCAAACAACACAACACTGGTTTGACACATGACATTTTTTTTAATTTAAAAAAAAATTAAAAAAATTTAAAAACAAATAAAAAAATGAAAATACTACCAACTATTATGTAGAGTGTACAAAGACGAAGTTAAAGTTAATATAGTTGGAAGGAAGAAATAAAATCATTTTTAATAATTAGAGAACTAAATTAAAAATATAAAATAAAAGATCTAATTGAACCGCACATTAGGACAAAAAAATATAATCAAATTTATATTTTATATAGTGCTATCAAAACGGGTAACCCTGTCTGATCCGATCCGGTCCACCACGGGTTGGTCACTTAATGAATCAATCTAGTCTGACTCATTATTAGCGAGCTAAAAAAATTTGAACCCGGACCGACCTATTAGGATGATGGGTTAAACGAATTGGCTCACCGGCTCACTTAATTACAATTTTGTTTCAAATCATAAAAAAATACAATTTTTTTTTCAAATCTAAAAAAAATTACAATTCTTTTGTAATTTAAATATAAATAAATTTCACCCTAAAATGATGTTAAACTCCAAAGACAATTCAAAATAATAAAAAAAAAGTATCATACAGTCCAAATGTAATTCAAAAGCAAGCACAAAAAGCGAATAAATAAGTTTCTAAAATTGATCTTTTTGTGTTACTTATCCATTTATAATATTAGTCTTGAATGGATAAATCCATAATATTTTTTTTCTCTTGAAACATATTTTTCTTTATAGTTTACAACATAATAAAAAAAGCATTAACTAATAATATTCAAATACAAAGTAATAAATAATTAAATTAAATTAGATGGATTGGTCAGTCGGGTTCTAAGTGGACCGGGTTGAAAATTGACTCATATCAAAAAATGACATTTTTTCAAACTCAATCCGACCCGAACTCATAATGGACCGGGTTGACCCATTGTTTCTAATCCATTTTGATAGCACTAATTTTATATAAGTTTTACTTTAATTATTTTGAAAGACTATATAATTTTATCAAGATGTTACAATAAATATATATATATATATATATATATATATATATAACTACTTTAATAAAAAAAACTTATCATAATAATAATAATGAATTATATAAGTTTCATGTAAAATTTAATAAATTGGTTATTAGTTATAAATATTAAAGTCAAAATATATTATTTATATTCACCTTATATATATTAGTTATGTCAGACCTCGGAAAAACGCACCCAAAACCCCTCATGTCAGTCATTTAAAATGCACTCAAAACCCTCTGTGCGGACGCCAGGTGTCAGGCAACGAGGATTAGAGAATCAGATAGTGGAAGGCAGGTGTCAGCAAGTGAGCGGACGCTCGTTCTGAACGAGAGAAGCAAAATCTGATTTCGGAAGTTTCCGTTTCACTCACTCTGCATGCACCCTCTTTCCAAAAATCTGATCTTTCATTTTCTCCTTCTTCTCTCTAGAAAACTCTCCCTTCTCTCTACGATAACTCACCTTTTCTCTGCTCCGATCAACGTTCAGGCACCGTGGAAGCATTCCCGGCGTCCCAAGCTTCACCTTGAACCGAACTAGTTTCAAGTTTGAGCTGGTAAGTTTTCTCCCCTTAGTCGTTCGTTCTTTTGTTACATGCAAAACCAAGTTCTGGTTGCATGCAGGGGTGTAGTCTAAGTTATTTTTGATTTTTTATGTGGTTCGGTTTAGTTGGAAGAGTTAAGTGATCGTTGAGGGTAGAAAGTTGTAGTCGGGCGAACCAAAAACCTACTCTTAGGACGTTCAATCACGTATCCAGGTAAGGGAAGCTTATTAATATGGATTATTAATATTATATGGATTTTATGAAATATGTAAATTGATGTTTTATATGAAGTTATAAGGTTATGAAATGATGTATTGAAAATTGAGTTGAAGATAAATGAAAATCTGAATACGAAATTCTCACTATGATAATGTACATTCGTCATTGAACGGTCCTCAACCGTTCGTATTTCTAGTAAACTTCTTTGAAATTGAATTTTTTCATTTGGGAAGAATTCTAGTTGAGGACGAACGTCTTCTTATAATAGTGCTATGTTTGAGCGTTCGGCCAAGCGTAGATGTCCCTGAGTGTTATGTGGGGAATTGGGAATCTTGTAAACGTATAATTGTATACTTAGTTATTCTTAAACCCTATCTCCATCATCTTGTATTATATTTATTACTATTAATGTTTCTATTATAAGTTAAATTAGTGAGGGGTCTCAACCCAAGCCCTCATAATGAGTGGCGCTCGGTCTTATACCCAAGCGCTTGTACTCATTTCTAATTGATCAACCTTGATAAAACAGCGTTCGTCCAAATTCAGTAAATCCCTTTTACCGTGTTCGGTCATTGACTGGCATTAGGTTTCAGTAATTGAATTATTCTAAATATAGTTCTTTAAACGTCTTGAGGTGTCTACATCCATTGGATTCGGCCTAGAACCACCGTACTTAATTTATTCTTTGAGTATTGGCCTGAACTTACGAGAGCCAGTTCATTCAACTGATTCACGTGGTAAATAACGATCGTCAGATATTGTATAATTGTACTCGTATTATTCCTAAACCTAAAAGTGACTTTCTCGGTCTTATTCCATTCTGGAATGGGAGACTTCTCGGTCTCGTTCCTATCGTTCGTCCTCGTTCTGAAGAGGGTTGAACGTTCGGTATTTTATGTTCTTAGAACTGATGATGAAAATAACACTAAAGGGAAAGATTATAAAGGATGAAGAGTAATTGAGATAAATTAAAGGTTGTGAATTTGGAACGAGCGTTCCGGGGAGGAACGACTGTTGGATGAATATTGGAATTTGTAAAGTATGAATGTGGAAATGCTTAGCTGGCGGTTCATCCTGATGTTCCGTGAGTACTCGTCCTCACGTAGAGGAGGGTAGTTCATGTGTGGAAATGGCAAGAGGTCCTAGTCCTTATGGGTACTTTGGACGGAACGGACTAACCTCGGGTGGCAGCTGATGAGAATTCCAGTTATTACATCACCCGGGTGCACGAACGTCGTAGCTACACAAAATTCATACAGTCCGGACAGTCAGTCTAGTATTAGGGTTTGATTGAATTGTATGTTGGAATGCGTTTGATGTGTTTGTATGTGAGAAATGTATGTTATTACTTGAATTAAATTACATAAGCTTACCCTGTGTTTTTCTTGTGTTGTCTCGTCCTTGTACGTCCGTCTTGTCGTTGCAATGATCATCCGTGTGGATGTGAGCAGATGGAGACGCGCTGTTGGAGGATGCGCTGGAAGAAGAGAACTTAGTTGAAGTAGAGGTGAAAACCAAACAGTAGGACGTTCGGCTAGGAGTTAGTTATTTTGGTTAGGTGGTCGTTCGTTCGTCTTTTCTTTAAGTTTTGTATGACCGCTCGGTGTTGGTTTTGTAAACCGCTCGGTCAAATCCCGCTTATATTGTACAGCTAAGTTGTGGTTCTTGTACAACCGTTCGGCCATAGTGGTACGCTCTTTAAATGTTAAAACTGATCTGTATTATTATTAATCGTAATTATTCTATTATATGGTTAAATGCTATATTTATGGAATGTTACAAGTTATAATCACTTTAATTTTATACAAAATAAATTATATATATATATATATATATATATATATATATTAGTTATAATCACCTTAATTACTAAAACTAAATAGAATAATATACTATGGATAATTAGAAAAATATGAACTCTGATGGAAATAATCAGTATGGTGACGTGAACCATGACCAATTTCTTCTACGATATATAATTGATTAGTTAATGGCCATTTATCAATATAAGTTAACTAAACTTAGCTCTATAAATGTAGCAGTTGCACTCTCAATTTTATTTCTTACAAAAGTGTATCTCTTTTAGTTATATCAATGGCAATATTTTATGAAAGTCTTTTGCTAGTATAATGTTTGGCCTTATCAAATTTGGGAATATTATGGACCTTTACTCAAAGTTATAATAATTTTAGAAGGTATGAATAAGATACCGTCTTATAATTTAGTTGTTTAATGTTTAATTGTTGAAAAGAATAAATTAGTCGTTAATATTTTAAACGTTTCAGTTCTTGTATAGTAAAAAAATGTTATCCCGATGATAATGTAGAAAAAAGTATGACATCAATAACAGTGCTATTAGGCACAGACAATATTTATGTATAAAATATAATTAAGTTAAAACTAAACAAAAACTTAGAATAACAGCAAAGATAATCACATACAATGTATCACTTAATTAATTATATACAGCTTTTGTTGACCAAATTGTACATGGTAATTCATTTCATCAGAATCATTACTCATTTCACGAAAATGACAGTAACATTTTCTTTTTAACATTAAAATAAGTGATATTAGACTTTCTTGGACGAGAGGAGAACTTGAATAGTGTTCTTTTCTAATATATTTTTTACTTGTTCATGAAAAAAAGTCACTTTGGCTTTATAGTTTTCTTTAATTCAAACTAATTTAAAACTCTATCTTAGTGTTAGTTTATTTGAATAAATATTTAAAGAGTGAAAAAGAGATACAAAAATTAAATTTATACTTTTAATAATTTGATTTTGCGTTTTCTTTTAGTTCCCATACTACAAATTTCGAAAAATTACATTCTTAGTCAATCTAACTATACTAACTTCTACTTCAATTTCATTTTATATTCATATTTAAAGTTAATCAAACATTTTTTAAATATATAAAAAAAAAGCAGTACAAATAATATTTTAAAAATTGAGACTCTTACTAATAGAGTGCTACTACCTTACGTAATCATCGTAAAGATTAAAAACATTATACACGTGCTTAGTTAATATTTTAAACGTTGAGAAGATTGTTTATTCCTTTGAGTTTATCCTCTGCTGTTTTCCTTGGATCAACTGTGATACAGACATAAACGGCTAAAGACTACTTTTGGTCACGGCTTAATTATTGAAATATTAATGGCTACTCGTAGGAATACAGGCATGTTATGCGTGCTAACTACCTTTTTTCTTCATCATAGAAATAATTTTACTAACCTGTAAAATATTTTTTAATTGTTAAAACAAAAATATTAATAAATTTTAAAACTATTTCAATAAAAAATTAATTATAAAAATAAACAAGTTTTGAAATTTTTATTGTATAAATGGCCTTTTTTATTATCAAATAATTATTTGAATTCAAGTAGATATTAAAAGATAAAATTGAGAAGTAACCTTTTATTTGAATTTAGAAAAGAAGTTATTAAAAGGGTAAAATTGAAAAAAAAAATGTAAGTAAATCCTCTTTTAATAATAATATAGATGGATATTTAGTTTCTAAAAACACTCCTACGTGCAAAGTTCATCTTCTTCAATCCTCCACTCAAACAAATTACTTTCATTCAACAGAACTAAAGAAAACTATGTGAAAGAGAGCTTCTTAGTTAAACTCTAAAACACAATTTACAAATGCCAATCTGTCAGATGAATCAAATGAACATTTCAACATGATACGTTTGGATAAATAAGAAACAAGATGCAATCAGTTTAATTTAGTAAAAGAATTAAACACGAACAGGACCAATTAACAAAAACTTATATATATATATATATATATATATATATATATATGAGTTTGCTAACTTGTACGCCTGTTTTTTAGTTGAGACATTTTAATAATGTGTACTGGGTTTTAGTTGACAAAAATACATTAATATATCATGGACTCTAAGTTATAAGGTTAAGAGTATTTTAATAATTTTCATTCTTAAAACTAAAAAAAAAAAACCTAAACTCTTGCTCACTATCAGCCAGGGTTTGGGAGTTTCTTTTTTTCTTTTTAGTTTTGAGAATGAAAATTACCCGCAACACTCCCCTAACCATCAGCTAATCAATAATGGAATCGCTACTTCCATTTTCAATGTCAACTTTTTTTCTCTTAGAATTGTCTACAATCCCTAACCTAACCGCCTCTCATAGTAATAATGAAGAAAACATCCAAACACCAAGTAGGGTGTTTAAGTGTATAAGAAGATAAACTACTAATTCTAAAATTTAATAATAAACAGAAGGAAAAATATATAACACAGCTCTCCAATCAAAAATCAACATCAACATCATCAATTATTTTGTTATTAAACTGGAAAACAAATGAACGAACAGAGTAAGAGCAAAAAATTATGGTGTCGTAGGATGTTGTGTGTGGGTGAGGGAAAGTATAGAGATGAGAGAAAACCAAATTGGATACGTGAGAAAGGTAGATTAGGGTTAGGCAAGTGTTTATGATTTTTTGAATTGGGACTAGGGTAGGGATGACAGAGAAAATGTTGGAGTGAGAAAATGAAAGAGAAAGGGTTGAGAGGAATGAGGGAAGTGAGCAAGGGTTTGGTGTTTTTTTTTTTTACTTTTAAAAATGAAAATTCTTAAAATATCCTTAACCTTAAAACTTAGAATTTATGATATATTAGGGTATTTTTTTCTACTAAAACTCGGTACACATTACTAAAATGTACCAACTGAAAAATAGGCGTACACAAATTAGCAAACCCCATATATATATATATATATATATATATATATATATATATATATATATATATATATATATATATATATATATATATATATATATATATATATATATATATATATATATATATATATATATATATATATATATATATATATATATTCATGCCTCAATTTTCCAATGACACATAACAACTCAATTTTAATGTTTAAATTAGATTTCACAATCAAATATTTATGGGTATCATTGCACAAAATTAACATCCAATTACCAAGAATACGGCATCAACTTTTCCTATTCATCCACAACCAAAAAAATTACGTAGATGGCAGCCTTCTAGATAACGACAGGGGAAAAAACACAGTAGAAAACCTCAACCAAGATCCCCACACCAAGTTCCCCTAAATGTAAGAAGAATTAGCGAGGAAGATAGCTCAAATCCAATGCACCACGAACCCTCCAACAATAATGCTCATGTCAGAATGTCGACGTCCCAAAGGTAGCGTCAACACAAGACGAATCCTCCACCAAGACGGCTCAAACCCAACGTACCAAAAATCGTAAAACAAGAACCTCGCCAATACATCTGTGCAAAAGACGGAAAAGCCCTCTACGAATGACCGAACGAGCCTCTGCCTTTGCGAGTTAGGGAATGAAACGCTCAAGGTGGCTCTACAATGGAGGATCTGCCTCTTCGAATGAGCGAATGACACAGATGATGAATGAATGAAGGAGGCTCTATGAATCGCGGAATTGCAATCTTGTAAATGGGGGAACTCAATCTCGAGGATAGGGGAATTGCAATCTAGAGGATGAGGAACTTTCAATCTATGAATGAGCGATGGACAAATTGCATATGAGAAGAGAAAATATGTGAGAAAAGAGAAATTGATTTCCAAAATCCTAAAAAAGTTTTGTCAAGTGCTTACCAACGGACCATGATCGTTGATATTAAGTCCTAGCCTTTATTAACATATCTATCTGTCGATAACATCACACACAAAGATTTGTCAATAATTCTATCGATAAATTTGAATTACTGACGAATCTAAATCCATCAGTATTTATCAATTGGTAATTTCATTAATTCTTGTAATGTTTATAGAGTAAAAATACTACTGCAAGTGCATACCTATAATGAAATCCTATGTCAAAAAATGTATCCAGATAATTAAACTTAAAGTCAAGTATATGTATGTTTATGAGTTATGCTTAAAAAATGTATGAGTTATTGAAAATAAACATTTATAGTTTTTATTAAAAATTTAATGAAATTTTGTTTATATATCTTTTTTTGCAAGAGTAATCGTTATATTAAACAATTTTATCTTTTATTATAGTAAAATATATTAGTTAAGGAATACTAGAAAAGCAAACGTAAGTTACTAAAAATAAACATGTATGATTTTGTGACGGATAAATGAGACCACTGAAAGAGACTTGTATAATTGTTGAAAGAAAATGGTGACTTTTTCAATTAGGATTGATAGGATCTATTTAAGAAATTCTCATGAGAGAAGGAAAAATTAAAACGTGCATCACGTGATTCATTTACCTTCCGTTTCATTATTATCTTCTCATTATTTTACTTCAAAAAGATGAAGTACATGAACAAATCAATTCAAACAAAACCTATGATGTTAAACCAATCTTTAAAATAATCAAGTTCTACTATTAGACGGTAAATAGTTGGGTATCATTTGATGTTAAGGGTTAGGTAAGTTCGCTATCATTTAAAAATAGTTAGCATAATGTATGATTCGATGAACTTATTCTCCCAAAGCGTTCCCATCATCTCCTGTGATAATAAAATCATTCCAATGTTTATTTTTCTTATTAAAAGTGGAGTAATTACTTTTTTAGTATAGCATACCAATGTTTTTCTTTTCTACCAGCTTAAGAAAAAAAAATGAAGAAAAATAATTTTTTCTTTAAGATTCTCTTGAAGTTATTTTATTTATTTCTAATAGGTGTTACTTTTTTTTCTCCTTGAAGTTGGAGAGAAGGATATAGTGTTACCCAACATCCATGAGTATTTTGAGTTACTTGATAAATATTAACAAGTGTCTTCAAAATAATTGTTAAAAATTCCGAAAAGAAAAATCAACTTCCTAATACATTTATCCACTTCTTAGTTTTTAGTTCTTGTATCTGAATAAGAATATTTAAAGCATCTATTAGTAAATTTCCTTGCATAAAATATTACTAGAATATGATGCATGCGATTCATGCTGTTCAAAGGGTTTCCAAAGGTTGTTTATGGCGCACCAATCAGCTAGATTAAGAGATAAATAATGAGCTGGCAAGCATATGCCAATTCAGCATTTACAAATTCTGCAATACTAGTAAACTAAATCACAACAAATTTTTACAGATCCAGCTAATCAAACAGATAGACGAGTTTCTTTACTCGGTTTAACAATTTTGGAAAGACAATGAACTAAGAATACATCCTGGGGTGCTAACAGATCACTACTACTTAAATCATAATGTTTACTTCTCGTCCCGCAATATCTTTTCAGATTTGATCATCTAACTTTAAAGACAACATAAATATTTCAAAAGGATGTAATGAAGAAATACTAAATGGATACAAACAAAAACAACATAGCACGTTGAACAGTCGCAGTCGCTAGAGAAGTTCTACAACAATATAACCAAGATTCGGAACTGTATTATATATAGGTTTAATAGGTTAGGAGTTCCCTGTATTTGTGTGTTCGTTTCAATTGGGTCCTCCAATTTTGGAAGTGATCAATTGAGTCCCTAATTTGGTAAAACTGAACCAATAATGCCCTTACCGTTAATTTTAGTGGACGACGTTAAATTTAATGTATCATGGCATGCTGACGAATCAATTAATTATGACGTGGCAGATAGGGGTAGAATTTATTTTATTTTAAGTTTAAAATAAAATCCTTTCTAGGGTAAGAACCTGGCTCTCACACTCTTCCTCTTCCAGATCCCCTTTTGACTTCAAACCTTCCTCACCTTCTTCTTTTCCATTCTCAAACCACTGCCAGACATTCCAACAAAACAACACCAACTCCTCCATTAATCGGTAACCTCCTACAGATCAATTCTCTTTAGTTTTTCATTTTTTGTTTTATATATATGTATATGTATATATATGTATATGTATATGTATATATATGTATATGTATATATATATATATATGTATATATATATATATATATATATGTATATATATATGTATGTATATATATATATGTATGTATATATATATGTATATATATGTATATATATGTATATATATGTATATATATATATATATATATATATATATATAAGCAAACCACACCATCTGAACAGAGATTGAGATTGCAACAATGGACGAAAGCGTGAGCGAAAAGCAGCGAAGTGTCTCTGTGCAAAATGAGATGGGAGAGGAAAACAGCGAAGGAAAATGATATTTTCTTAAACCTCGTTTTGATGTTGCAGCCAAAAACCATGGTCATAGACAGTTTTTTTAAACATTGCAGCCAAAATCACGATCCCACAATTTTTCGTAACCTTGCTTACCTACACAGGAAGATCACAAACCCAATTGTCAAAAAAAAAATTGAATCGAAATTATGACACTTTCTCTCCAAGTTTTCAGCTTTAGTGAGAGACAATGGAATCGAACTCCCCAAGAACGAGAAATTCCACTGCAAAAAGGGAAAGTGCAGAACTTTGAATTGGGAGAACCCAGAAACGAAATTTGAACAGGAATGGGACCTAATTGGGAACGAGAGAGTGGATTGAGAATTAATGGAAATTTGGGAGAGGAATGAGACAAATGATTGAAGGAAGAAGAAAGGAAATTGGATGAGGGTTCCGAACTGAAGATGAAAGGGTTATATATTAAGGGTATGGTGATTGATGAGTGAAATTTGATGAAGATGATGGGGACTGGATTTCATTACATGAGAGAGAGAGGTAACAGAGATTGAGAAAAGGCTCAAACGGTGCCACCTGGATGCCTCAGCTTGCCACCTATTAAAAAAGGTTAACGTCGTTAACTGTATTTAAGGAAAAGGCTATTATTGAATCAAATTGACCAAATTAAGGACTCAATTGATCAATTCCAAAATTGGAGGACCCAATTGAAACGAACACACAAATATAGGAACCTCTGAACCTATTAAACCTTATATATACGACCAAGTACTCCACAGTCACATCAACATTGGTTTAGTCCTAAGACAATATGGTTCAGAATATAACTTAATGCATCTTAAGTATCTACACCCAAATAGGTCCATCTCGCATGTTGACTACCAGTAATTGGTCTATCCAACTACTTATCGGTCTTTCAAAATTAATGACATTCGGATTACTTTACAACTTAGCATAATACTATCAAACACTTTGACAAGTTAAATTGATCATTGGACCTAGACGCATCCAGGTGAGAGCCCAATAATAAAAGATGTTATAAATAGTACAATCATCAAAGTATTCTTTTAATGCTCGTATTAATTACATATTTAATATCATTAACGTTCAAAATTAACTTAAACGTTAAAATGTTCTTAGGACGTAACTCATTCCCCTTACAAAGGACGAGTATGAAAGAAGAGGACAAATACTTTGGAAAACGAAGATTGAAGAAGTTCGTTAAGTTAATCTTCACAAGGTATTTCTTCGACTCCGTATGAACATGAACTAATCTAGTACATCACTCATGGCCATTTACAATATATACACATAACCAAAACGGTAACATTAATGGAACAGTAATATGATTATATGACAGTTGATTTTCTTTTAGTGGAAAATTCATAAAAAAAGTACAAGCATTTGGCCACAAGTATCAGTACAAACCAAATGGAAGAAATCTACACTAAAAATGGTCACCTAACTATTTGCATTTATAATCCAGTAGTAGTGAAAATAAGATGGGGCAAATACGACAATCTCAGAAAGCGTCTGCTGGCAAATCATATTAAGTGAAGAATGAGCACTGAGACTCTACCAAGGTCAGCATCCAAAATTGAGTTGTTTATCCTGCTGTCTGTATATACTCATCCACAACGAATATTGTCTCCGTGAGGATTGATAAAACCTTACCTCAATGGGTCCTGATATCCTGAAGATAGCGCCCAATTTGCTGAGCACCAATATATAGCACATCGGCAGCAAGAAAGACTCCAATCTATGCCACAAATGTCAAACTTGTGAATGTATAGATTAAGAAATAAAATATATAAGTGAAGGTCCACAACGGATAAAATACCAGGCGTGCAGAAAACACTAATCTATATCCCCAGCCTTCCTTGGCCGCAGCTGCTCTTTGTTGATCAGTCCAACTAGAAATATTTAAGAAGTCAGAAATTTGCAACCATATCCTAATTATTTTGAATACATAAAATCACACTTGAAGGCTGCAAATTGTAATCAAAATGATTTAACACTATCATACAATTATATCCAACAAGCAATGAACATTCGGCTACATATAAGTCTTCATCAACCAAAGACTAGATCATGACTCAAATCTGCAGGGTGATTTAGAACAAAGATTTTGTACTAGAGTTTCCAATCAATTATAAATGTGTAAGTATGATAGTTCTTGGTATTACTCAAGGGGACAATAAAAAAAAAAGGTAAATTAGAGAATTCTCCTTGTGCCCTCGGACAACAATAAGTTAAGAAGTGGATTTTAAGCGTAACTCAACCCTACAAAACTGGTTTGTAAGGTGAGATTTATATCGTTTATTTATTTTGAATTGACCTTATCTCTAGTCGATGTGAGACTTCCAATACATCCCCTCACACTAAGGTATATACATCTTGTGCGTGGAACTAGACATTAATGGGTGATTCTACAACAGGTGAAACAATATATCTAACAAACAACAAATCTCTTTAGGATCGGCTCTAAACAATGATTCTGATGCTATGTTAAGAAGCGGATTTTAAGCCTAACTCAACCCTACAAAACCGACTTGTAATGTGAGATTTGCACCCACTTATATATTATGAGTTTGTTTTACCTCTAATCAATATAAGACTTTCAACACAACCCCCACAATTACCAAAATGATTGCCTCCTTTCCTCCCGTCGTCACCCACCCCCACCCCTCCCCCACCCCACAACTAGGGATGGCAACAGGTCGGGTGGGGCACGGATAGTACCTACCCGCAACCCGACCCAAAAAAAAAATTCACCCGCTACCCGCACGGATATCCGCTTAAAAAATATCCGCGAATATTTTAAAACCCGCGGATACCTGTGGATACCCGCGGATACCCACAAATATTTAAAAAGTATATATTTTTATAAATTATTAAAATAAAATTTAAATAAAATTACAAAAAATATATAAAATATAAATTAAATTAAATTAAATATAAATATATAATATATAAATTAAATTAACCTTATAAAATATAAATTAATGTTCATTTTGATTAAATTTAACTTAATAAAATATAAATTAAATTTTTATTTTATTTTTTCTGGGTAGCAGATATGCGCAGGTACGGATAGTATAATACCCGCACACAACTCGTTTAGAAGCGGGTATTAAAATAGTCGCTACCCGCAACCTGCGGGTAGTAAATATCCGTAGGTACCAACTATCCATCGCGAATTTTATCCACGGGTGCAGATTTTTTTGCCATCCCTACCAACAATCCATCCCCCCTCCACCTGGCTCTTTATTCTCTTTCTGATAGGTTCAAGGAAATGTTTATATTAGGAGATTTTTTGTCTCAAACTTTCATAAGTTGTTTCTAGCAGTTTTTTAGGAAGTTTTGTAAAGGGAAGGCTAAGGAGAGTCTGGTCCTCTCGAAAGAGAGGGCTAGTGTAATAATTGCGATTATTGTTCTTGTTTCATTGTTAATAAAGTTGTCTAGTTTTTCTGGGTGAACATCCAAGAACATCTTGGAAGCCTTTACAGTTTTAAATAAATTTGGGTACCTATCATTGGTATCAGAGTCACTTTCCTGGTACTGTGGTGGTTGTGCAGCATGGTCAATACGAGAATGGAGGCAAGATTGGATGGATTGGAGTGCATAGTGCAAGAGCAGGAACATGAAAATCAGAGAAGGTTCCAAAGGTTGGAGGAAATGCTTACAGGGCTGACAGGGTTGGTGGAACGTTTCACATCCTCTGATAAACAAACAGCATATAGTGCTTCTGTTGCCAAGGAAGGCAGTGCGGGCAGTCTCAAGAATGGCGAAAGGAATGAAAGTGGACATTTAGGACTGACTGGGGAAAAATGGAGGAAGCTAGATTCCTGTTTTTGCAAGAGAAGATGCTTATGGCTGGACTAACCGGTTGGAGAGATATTTCCAGTTGAAAGAAGTCAATGAAGTGGAGAGGATGAGGGCTGCTATGATGGCTTTGGAAGGAAAAGCCCTAAATTGGTTCTAGTGGTGGGAGACTTGCTATCTGAATCCCACATGGGAGGCTTTCAAAGAGGCGGTTGCTCAACGGTTCCAACCAACAATGCTTCAAAATCCTTTTGAAGTATTGATTGGGCTTAGACAAATTGGGCAGGTGGGAGAGTATATTGAACAATTTGAGAAATATGCGGGGTTCTTGAATGGTATAAGGCAAGATTATTTTACTCGCATTTTTTTGAATGGATTGAAGGAAAAAATAAGGGCAGAGGTGAAGTTTTATGAGCTCAAAAGCCTTGCTGAGTTAATGATGAAGGCTCAAATGGTGGAGGAAAAGGTTAGAGTCACCACCAAGGAAGACTCTCTCATTGTGCAACTTCAAAGTAACACCTACAGACAATTGCCACCTACTTGTCGTTACTCAAAGGAAGGGGGAAATTCAGTGGGTTTTACCAACTCCAACAAAGGAAGTGGAGAGAGCAGTGGTTGTCTGAGCACCATCAATAGTTCCCCTTCTGGGACTCAACAAGGAGGGGCACCATTTAGAAAATTGTCCCAAGAAGAATTGCAAGATAAGATAAAAAAGGGCTTATGCTTTAGGTGTGATGAAAAGTTTGGGCCTAATCATACTTGCAAAAATAAACAACTCCATATGTTGCTTATTTTGGAAGAGGAAATTCAGGAATTAGGGAATTTGCTGCTTGCATTCATAAAGAAGTTCCAGACTTTCATGGAAGGGGTGTTGATAGGTTTGATACAGTTTACAAAATAAGGAAAAAATAAGGTAGTCCGTACAGTTGAAAACACCTCCCACCCATCGAAAACAGCTAAGAAGATGCTATTGCCATCAATAAGGAGTTTCCTGCTTTTCACCTTGAGGACAAGGTGAAACTTCATGGAAGGGTATTGATAGGTTCAAGGGAAATATTTATATTAGGATAAATAAAAGGGACAGACAGTTATATCTGTCTGTTGGTAGGTTTTGTTGTCTCAAACTTTCATAAGTTGTTTTTAGCAGTTTTTTAGGAAATTTTGTAAAGGGAAGGCTAGGGAGAGTCTGGTCCTCTCGAAATACCAAGGCTAGTGTAATAATTTAGATTATTGTGCTTGTTTCATTGTTAATAAAGTTGTCTAGTTTTTCTGGGTGAACATCCAAGAACCTGTCTTGGAAGTCTTAAATAAATTTGGGTACCTATCACTTTCCTCTCCCACAGATTTCCGCTATCTCAATCTGCCATGTGTGCAGTTAGTCACCACCACTCTGCATAACAAACTCATTCCTGCCAGAGTCCATTTTTCCACTACAACAGTAGAAAAATTGCAAAGGCCAATGCAATTGATGCCCATCAATAAGGTGGACTCGGGGAAAACCTTAATCACCTCATAATCTTCCCAGGAGCTATATTCTGTGGGCATGTCAGTCCATTTTATCAGCGCTTGCCAGGTTCCATTCAACAATATCCTAGTAGCCAATACTTGATCAGGTTCTACCATCAATTCAAACTCATTTAAGAAGAACTTGGGCAGTTCTTGATTCAGTTGATAGGAGGTTAAAGCCTTCTTTAACTATGAAACATGGAACACCAAGTGTAATCTTGAGTTGTTCGGAAGTTGTAATTTGTATGCCACTTTGCCAATTTTTTCCAACTGAACATAAAATGCTTCTACCTCATTTTTTAACTCCTTTCTCAAAGCTTTTAAGGATGCCTTAGTTTTGGATAAAGTTGTATTACACTTAATTTCAAAGACTTGACCATCCTTTTGTTTGTACCTCTATTAAGTGTTGCTACAAATACGCCGAAAACTTGCTTAAACTTTTCAGCAATTCATATCCCTGAATTACATCCACCCTGCACTATGAATGAAGTTGTTTTGTTATGGCTAATTCAAAATGAGCTAATAAGAAGCAAACAAGAAAACCAGACCAAATTAATATTGATGATTATTCATCCAATGTGGAGTGGATTATGGAAGATGAGTATGAGCAGAATGAAGCGTTGGATTAGGATGAAAACTTGGTTCTAGTCTAAGTTGAGGAGGATGAAACTTCACATCATCATGATTTACATGTGGCTGATTTGAATGGTGAAGGAGATCGAAATGGTGGAGTTGAAGGTCTCTGTGCAGATTATGAATTGTGCTTACAAAATTATTTGGTTTAGATGGAGTTGCTTTGTATAATATGAAGTTCAACTATGAATTTTGAGTGAGACAAAGATTTTGTGTGTGAATATACAATTTTCATAAAATTTGTAGAATTCATATTTCGATCTTCTGATTAACAATCCATATTTCCCTTTCTGATCTTGAGTAAGATCTCAACTTTGACTACCATGTCAACAGTTATCACCACTCAGACTTGTTCTTGTTATCCATTATTTCAAAGGTCTATGCCGTTGAAGCCCATCAAAGTATATATAACATTCTAATGTGGCAAGAATTCATTGTAAAAACATTGTTAACAGTGTAGATAATAAACTAACTTTTGTTATCCAATAGAGATAACTTCAAATTGACAAGACCAAATAGATTTCATCAACAATATTATAACATGCATTAAGCCTGAAAAAGGAGAGAGATTAAACAATTACCCAAGAAATTCTGACACTCCACCAATTCCAGCAAATTTGAGAGGTGATGGGCCCTCTACAATGAGATCCTGTTCCAAATTAAATTTGGTAAAAAAAAGAAATGAGCACACCAAATTAGCCAATTTTATTTTCCTATGCTTGATTAAAGTAGAGTAAATAAAATACAAATTCCACAAAATTTAAATAAGAAAACATGCCTCTTCTTCAGCAGCTTCAAATCCTCCTTGAACCCAAAACAGATTTTTGTAGCCAGCATTATACAGTAGTTCACAAGCAGCAAGTGATCTAGCAGGAAAATGAGGTTCAATCAACCACAAAAATGCTGTGCTGTTTGTTTGATACTAGTTTAACGATCATCAGATAGTTTCTTTCATGCACCAGAATTTTAGGAGCCAAATGTAGGAATACTATAATAGGACTAAAAACGCAAGAGGAAGTATCAAATACGTTTTAACAAAACAGATAATCGGAATCCAAAACGACTAAATTGAGGGTGCAATCAATCAACCGAGTGTATAAATCTCACCTCAATCCCTTCTGGCATGCAACAATTAATTCAGAATCTTTGGGGAACTTTTCCGCAACTTTGGTTAAGAACTGGCTGTTGAAGAGAGGAAATAAATGAATTATAAATTCATGTACATGGACAACAAATCAAAAGAGCAAATGATAGTTTATGATACCTGTCATAAGATAGAGTAGGCATGCCACTCCACCAACCTCCTGTTCAACACAACAGAAGTAATACATTTCTAATGAAATCTTCCAATTTAGTTTACAAATTAAAAAACCCTAACAAAGAATTACTAATGAAAGAGTCAGCATGGGATTTTTAATACCCATAACAAAATTTGTGACTTTTCTGGGAACGGTTCCAAAATCTAGCTTATTATCAACATCAAATATTGGAATCCAGGTTGAAGCTCTCACCCATGCCTTCAAAAGACACAAAAAGAACAAGCAAAGATCACAACAATGAGGCGAAAATACAGGAAAAAGAGTCAGATTACTTATTAGCAATAAGAAAAAAAAATTAGTATCATGAACAAAGTTAAACTCATAGGTAAATCCATCTAATGCTTTCTTTACAACTACCCAAGATCAATTACCATCATGGTAATTAGCTTCAATGATGTATGACCGCAGCAATAACGTGTTTAAAATGTCAAATTGTTCCACTTATATTCACCTACGATGATGCATTGGCCAAAGGGTAAACAAAAGCAACGCCTGAATTCAAAGACAAACCTTGTTGCGCTCATTGGAGGGACGGACATCAAGAAGGGGCTTGCCTGAAAGCTGAACTGCGTACCCAGCTTCCCTTGGGGTAAGAACTTTAACTTTTCCATCTCTGACCTACAAAAACAAGCAAGCAAACCGCAAGAAAAATTAATAGGGTCCACCCCATATTTTAATCAACACCATGGTCATAAAGGGGTTTATCAAACAAGAACAAGATATCTTATCAATTATCATTATGTTTTACTATTGAGAAATCCCAAACAACGAATACAATAAGAATGAACAACGAACAAGATTGTGAAAAATTCAATTCCACTCTAATATCCTCATTAGTCATCAGTCCACAGGCATATTATTTATAAGGTTTTACATTTCAGCAGCGGCTCGGTCGTAATTCTTATGATTGCGAACAAATGCAGCTATAACTGTGGCTATGATGACAAAAACAAGTTTATGAAACTGAAAAATACCAGAGCCTCCCATCTCTTTCTGGCAGCAGCCATATCCCTCATTTGCTTCAATTCATAATCTTCACTCTCGGCTTGTACACGAACGACGCTTTTTCTCTGCAAAGAGAAACGTAGTTATCATCATTCCACTTGGGACCCAGAAAGCAAAGAATGCAGAAAACTTCAATAGAATTGAATGAATGAATGAATGAATACCAAAGTGAGGGTTCTAGCAGTGAGAGAAGGATTGAGTTGTAAGGAAGAATAGAGCGAAACATAATTAGAAGAAGCAGTGAGAGAAATGTGGTTATTTGAGAGAGTGTTTATGGGAAGAAGGGATAGTGCCTCCATTAGAGTTCAGAAGGACGAAACAGACTCCGATTCTTGTAATTCCCTATCCTCTGCAATCTGAATCATACCCTACCTTCTTCTTACTCACCTCATCTTCAACCATCTTCCTTCAAACAGTAATTTTTCTTTTTAATTAATGCACCACTTTAATTTAACACTCTCGTAGACTTCAATTCAACGCTTTGCTTCAAAATCAAAGCTTTTATTATTATTTGGAACATGACAGTGACTCTCTTTTAGAAAACATATCATATGAGAGTCACTTTACCATGTTATGTTATAAGACAAAATTTATAGATAGTTTTATGATTTTTACAATTTATTTTTTCGTTAATTTATAATTTTACAATCTATTTTATGATGGAAACATTAATTAATATGGTAGAAACTTTTGGGTCAGGAATATATAAGTCAATGAGAAACCTACGTAGTTCATCCTTTTTTTATTATTTAATACAATTTTTTTGTGTAAGAATAGGTGTTTTTCTATTCTCCTAATCTTTTGTACTAACGGGTCATTGGGGGAATGATTTAAAATCGTCTTTTAGGAATATTCTAAATATGGATAGTAGTTATACTTATTGTCTTGTATTGTGATTGATTTCATGATGCATATTATATTTTTTAACATAATGCTTGAACAAACCTGTAGATTTAAGCAATCATGGTACGAATGTTAATTTAAAAGAATTTATTTGACAAGAAATTGAAATTTGTATTATTAATTTTATCTTGTTGTCAAATATTTGAATTTTATACCAATTACTTCCAATTTCGTTAAGACTCTTTTTTATACAGTAAAAGACTTTTCTATTGAGATAATAGTGTAGTTAGTGTTTTTATCTTAATTTTAATTTACATTTAGTTTTTTTTTAATTATTTCTAGCTCAAATTCAATTATTAGTATTATCTTTTATAATTTTATATTGTAGTTGTTTTTTTCTAAGAAAATAAGATAAATTTAAGTTCAAATTATCAAGTAACCTTTCTGGGTGTTTATAAGCTAGTAACACATGACATAAATATTTTAAATTAATAACCATTGGGTCATGCAGACATTTTGATCTTGTCATCTCTAGCGTTACTTGATCTCGGAAGTACTATAAGAGCGGGCTGTGAAAGAAAAGTCTGGCTTAAAATATTATAACTATAGGTTAAATAACAAACAACTCTGTACTTTGAGGAGTACTTCCACTGATCCTAGATAAATACACAAATTAAAATATATTTGTATTTTAAGATTTTAGTTCTTTACTTTAATATGTAGGACCGTGTAAAATTGTCGTGATTAAATATATTATTGTGAAAGGTGGTTAATTTAGTTATTTCACTTATAAATTTTTTGGTTTTTATTACATTCAATAATCAGAGTTTAGATCTAATACATTTTAGAAACTTTTTTCTTTAGATCTAATACATTTTAGAAACTTTTTTCTTTATCTATATCTTTTGAGATGTTTTTTAAAGATAAAATTGTGATGAAACATAGATTCTAAAGCAGACAATACCTCACATGAGAGGTGATTGACTTTAACAATGTCACTCAGTAGATTTGGGATCAGAACATTGATGTAAGATTCGAAAAATAGTAGAATGAAAATCAAATGTTGTATCATGGTTTATGTTTATTAATAAGGAAAGATGTATATTTTTCAAAAGTGTTGTATAACTCACTTGGTGAGAGTTTTATATGAGACTTATGGTCATGTGTTCAAATTTTGTGAGGTGCATAAATTTTTTTTTTTAATTATACTCTTGTTAGGTACGACATGTATATAATTATGTGGTTGTGGTGCATGTTGTAACCAAAAGAAACATGATAGTTTGATGGTTGAGACGGTGGTTGAGTGAAGTTGGATTAAAGATTTCCATCAGCTTCAAGGAAGAAAAGACTAGGAGAAACCAAGGTAAGGGGATGCTAACTTGCTTTCAATTTGTGAAATCCGATGGTGATACTAGGAACTATGGGGTTAGGCAATGATTTCTTAGATTAAAAACCGTGGGTGCAGAGGGCAACAACCATGGTGGTATAAATTTCTTCAACTTTGTTTCCTCATGATAGTTATGGGTAGTGTTGAGTTACCTTTTGTTATTTACTGCCCCATCTGCAAAGCATCTGTAGTGTAGTAATTTTTCTATCATACAACATGTTAGCAAAATCATGAAGTATAGAAGTTTTGATGATGTCCAAATCAAGTCTGAATTGCTCGCTTTGTAAGAAGACATTCACGAAGACTTGTTTTATGTGTTAAAACTTTTGTAATTAGTAGTTTTATGTATATGGCTTTATATGTTGTTGATTCCATGTAAGTTATGCTTTAAAATTCATTTTGGAGTCAAAAAGCTCTACAATAATCGATTATCCATAAAGCTCAGAGAGAAGTTTATAAAGGTTGCTAAAAACTTAATTTTAGATCTGGAATAATCTATTACCAAAGTATGATAATCGATTATCCATAATCGATTATGACTTACCATAATTGATTATCACAGCTAGCCGTTGGAGTTTTTGAGCATGTTGTTGGCCATTGTGCATTCATTAAATGCATAACCGATTATTGCTTTAGTGAGGTCTTTATAAAGATGTTTTAGACTCACATTCTAACACACGTCTGTTTGCTTAAACTATGAAAAGGTGTGATCTAGGGTTTGTGTAACTCTTGCGTTTTGACTTTGAGAACTTGGTGTTGGGAAAGTGAGAACGTTCACAAGGAGTGTGAATAAGTGTTGTTGTTGTTGCTGAGTGAAGCTTGTCATCCTTTGTGAAGATTCAAAGGAAGTGTTCATCCTTCGTGAAACAATCGAAGAAGGAGTTCATCCTTTGTGGCCTTTAAGGAAAGTGAGTTTTATCTCTTCAGGTAACAAGAGAGGTGTTTCTAAACCCTTAAACTTGTCTTTCTGTGTGATTGTAATAGTTTCTTGGTTTTGTGATAGTGAAACGTTAATCTCTATTTGGGATTAACAACTGAAAATCAAGCGTTAATCCCTTAAATTTGTTTTTTTTTTAAATTATACTATTGTCAGGTACAACATGTATATAATTATATGATTGTGGTTCATGTTGTAACCAAAAGAAACATGATAGTTTGATGGTTGAGACGGTGGTTGATTGAAGTTGGATTAAAGACTTCCATCGACGCAAGGGAGAAACGACTAGGAGAAACTAAGGTAATGGGGAGGCTAACATGCTTTTAATTTGTGAAATTCGATGGTGATGCTAGGAATTGTGGGGTTAGCCAATGATTTCTTAGATTTTAAATCGTGGGTACAGAAGGCAACAACCATAGAGGTATAAATTTCTTCAACTTTGTTTCCTCATGATAGTTATGGGCAGTGTTGAGTTACCTTTTGTGATTTAATACCCCATCTCCAAAGCATATGCGGTGTTGTCATTTTTCTATCATACAACATGTTAGCAAAATCATGAAGTATAGAAGTTTTTATGATGCCAAATCAAGTCTCAAGTGCTCATTTTGCAATAAGACCTTCATGAAGACTTGTTTGATGTGTTAAAGCTCTTGTAATTAGTAGTTTTATGTATAGGGCTTTATATGTTGTTGATTCCATGTAAGTTATGCTTTAAAATTCAATTTTGAATAAAAAAGCTCTGCAATAATGAATTAGCTACTTAAGATAATTGATTATCATAAAGTGGTTTTTAGAGGTTGCTAAAAACTCAATTTTGGATATGGAATAATCGATTACCAGAGTATGATAATCGATTATCCATAATCGATTATGACTTACCATAATTGATTATCATAGCTAGCCGTTAGAGTTTTTGAGCATGTTTTTTGCCATTGTGGATTCATTTAATGCATAATCAATTACCATAAGTGGATAATCGATTATCACGCGAGAAAAAGCTCACAATGGATTTTTGGAGGTGTCCTTGAGTGAGGTCTTTATAAAGATGTTTTAGACTCACATTCTAACGGACGTCTATTTGTTTAAACTATGAAAAGTGTGATATAGGGTTTGTGTAACTCTTGTGTTTTGAATTTGAGAACTTGGTGTTGGCATAAACGAGAACTTTCACTATGAGTGTGATTGAGTGTTGCTGCTGTTACTGAGTGAAGCGTATCATCCTTTGTGAAGATTCAAAGGAAGTGTTCATCCTTCGTGAAGCATTCGGAGGAGGTGTTCATCCCTTGTGGCCTTTAGGGAAAGTGAGTTTCATCTCTTGTGGTAACAACACAAGAGATGTGTTTCTAAAGCCTTAAACATGTATTTATGTGTGATTGTAATAGTTTATTGGTTTTGTGATAGTGAAATGTTAATATCTGTTTGGGATTAGCAACTAGACATAGGATCCTTGTGATCTAAACTAGTATAAAATTATTTGTGTTGTTTTCTCTCACTAGTGCAAAAACAACGTATAACGTCAAGCGTTTAATGTCGAACCACTAAATAGCCAACGTTAAAAATGATTAGTGACATTTTTGTAAATAAATTCAATTATTAAACGTCGTTTATAATTGTAATTCGACGTAAAAGGATAAAAACGTCGAATGTCCTAGCCTTAGACGTTAAAAGGTTAGTGAATTCAATAAAAATTTGAGCGGGAGATTGAAAATTCATTCACTTTATCTTAGCGCGCGAGACCCTCTTCTCTTCTCAAACTTTTCTCGAATGAAGTTTGACGACCATCATAGGTAATCTTTCTTTCATTTGATACAAATGCATGTTAATTAACTACTTTATGTATGATTTTCGTTTGTTTTAACTGATTATTTTCGTGTTTTTGTCCTTCATAGGTGCATTCTGCTTTCTCTCTCACGGGTGACGACACTTTATTCCGATGAACCCACCTTTTGAAGGTTAGTTTTCGTTTTGAAGAACTTATTTGTTGAACTTGTTTGTTTTTTTTTTTTTTGAACTTGTTTATGGTTGTTGTTTGGTTGAACTTGTTTGTCGTTGTTTTTTGGTTGAACTTGTTTGTTGTTGTTTGATTGAACTTGTTTGTTGTTGGTTATTGTTGTTTGTTGTTGATCAAAGTTCATGCTTTATAAAATACCAAAAACTTGAAATTTGTTATTTTTCTACTTTTCAGATCTCGTAGAGTTGTTAAAAAGGATCACAATTAATTAAAAAAAATGATTAACATCGAATATTGACAAAATTTGACGTTAAGTTAACGTCGTACATTGACAAAATTCGACGTTAATTTAACGTCAAATTTTTTAAAATTCGACGTCAATTTAACGTTTCCTGATGTGATGTCGTTCGCGAATTCGTCGTTAAAAGCCCAAAGTATTCGACGTTGTACGCGATTTTTTTACTAGTGTCTCTTTCATTACTCTTTGTTATTGTTTTAATTATTCGCTAAGTAAATTAAAATTGAGAAGAAATTGTTAAAGGCACACATTTGCGATAAGAAACCAATTCACCCCCCTTTTGGCTTAATTGTTCATGCTAAATATTCTGCTGCACCACTCTAACACAACATGTTTTTTTAAAGTAGCAGTGTAAGAAGTTTCGATCTATTTAAGAGGGATGAAATTTGAAATCCTATGGATACAACTTTTGGATTTCTGCTTGTTGTTTTAATTGTCCAGTTGACACCAATTGTCATTTATACCTCCAACACGGTTTAGTTTGGTCTTAGAAAATAAAATATGTATCAATTGGTTGTTGGTTGAGGTTTGTAGTGGCATCATTCAATCTAACCAATGAAGTACAAATTATGGCCCCGTTACTCAGACTATAACCCCGTTACTCAGATTATAATCGAGTTTCACCTACTCTTGGTTGTGCAGTATTCTTCATCATTCCTGGTATCCTTAGACAATCTTGGTATCTTCCCGATACGTTGTCTAGTTGAGTTTCACTCACTTCTGGCTTCCACTACACAAACTCGTCTATTTATCGTTTTAACCCACCGAGTTAAGCGTTAAGTGTTTGTATTCTCTTCAAAATTTGTAATCAATTAGATCGCTTACAAGTCCTTAGACGATTACTCTCACACAGAGGATGTGTTTACAATACAATTCAATCTAAAAAGAATCTTAGAGCTTTCTCTCTTCTTACGATTGTAAGCTTATCATTCCATGAAGCTTGAGAGTATTTTTTTCTTTTGAGTTTGCTTTTCTTCTCAGATGATTTCTTTTGTATTCTGTGCTTATTCTCTTGCTCTTCTCTTCAAGGATCTTCAATTTATAGGCTTCAAGAAAATGTCTGTTAGATAATACTGGCTTTGATCTTTGAATTTTCTTAGCCTTGTCGTAGGTTGTAGTTATAGGTTAAAGTTAACTTATCAGAGCAGACATGTTTTTTCAATACTTTACCAAATATATGTTGTACGAACTTTTTGGTTCGTGAATGTCCTCTTTGTATCTAACGTCCACTTCTGACTTATATATGATAGAGTAGGTAAATGCTTGACATAGGTAATATTCACAGAGTATAGTAGAAATGCATGCAGATAGATATGTCCTTTTTTCTCACTTTTGTTGTTTTTAAACGTTGTTTATTTAATGCTATTTAATGTGCGTTCAGAACAACTATAAGTCTTTCAAATTTTTCATTGCTCAAGCAACATTTAATCATTTAAGAATTCTAGTAGAGATACCAAGCAGTTCATCAAAGTTTCATCATTGGATGAAAATGTCGTTTAACACAAGGTATCGTTTAGCCTATGCAAGGCTTTTCCTAACATCGCCTTATTTAGTGATTTCTCGTTTGGTGCAAGAGCGCATTTTGTAAGATATCTTTCAACATATGTTTTTGAAACATGTTTGTAAATCTTTTAGCACGTTTACCAAAAATGTCATTTTATACATCATAGTAAGAACTAGTCTAGCATTGTTTCACAAAGTATAGCACGAGTGCGTTTAGAAAGACTCTCATATATCACATTGACACATTTTGTGAGGAAATCGTTTAGTAATGAGTCTACTCATGTGTTAGTGCGTTTACTAAAACTTTTCCCAAAACATTTAGATTTCACAATGCTTTTTCACAAAATGCTTATCTTTCAACTATATTATTTTTTCAAAGATAACATTTTGTCATATGCTAATGTCATTCGTTGTTGTTTGTTAAACTTCAAAACATATGAGGACATTTAGAAAATTCAGTCTTATAGACAATTTTGTCTTAACAATCTCCCCCTTTTTGATATTTAACAAATATACATCTAAACGATATGATTTTCAGCCAGCACAAAAGTGCATTCATATTTCAAAATCTTTTAAAACTTTTAGTGTGATTTTTAGACATTGTTTGAACACTTTACTAGATTATATTCATTATCATATTTTTTTATATGCATGAGGGTTAGTTTTCAAATAATAAGAGCATATATAATAATTAATCAAAGCATATATAACAGATAAACAGAGCATATATAAGTAACTCATGTAAACATATGTAAAATCAAATATTTAAACACACCATAATACATTAACATGAATGTGTACAATATTATGCATGGGGACTTCTAGGAACCTAAAGACTCCCCTAAAGTGATGGGATTAGAAGAGGGGTTGAATAGTGTTTTTGTATATCTTTTTGAAGCCGATGTTATGGTCGTAGTAGTTGAGAACTGAGTGATCATCATAAGCTACTTAAACATTGCCCTATAAATGTTGGTATGATGAACACACTCATGGTCTCTATTTCAACTTATCTTCCTATCATTTAGGAGGGAGTGAATCTTAGAGAGGAAGGCGACTGTTAATAGGTGAATGTGTAATGATTTACTTTTTAGCATAGGATGAACATTCATAAGTCTAGAACATAACACAGACATTTTATATTGGTTCACTCAACTAAGCTACGTCTAGTTCTCCTCTAAGATAACTTAGAGAGTTTCACTAGAATTTCAATTTCAATGAAGTTCAAGTGAGTATTCTTATCACTCTTGGTTACACTATTCAGGCTTAGTAACCTCTGTTAATGTGACTAGTATCAAGTATTACCCACTTCTGGTTACGCAGTATTATTCATCACTTCTGGTATCCCTAAATATTTTTGGTATCCTCCAGATATACTTGTCTAGTTTAGTTTGACATAGTCTTGACTATCATTGTCAACTCAGTAATTTATCTTTAATAAATAACAATCACAAAATTTATTTCAAAAATATAATTTAACAAAATTAATAAATATATGTAATTATAAAAAAACTTCATTTTTTTCCTGCCCTCTCTTCATTTTAATCAAATTTAAGGAAGGCGACGGTTAATAGGTGAATGTGTAATGATTTACTTTTTAGCATAGGATGAACATTCATAAGTCTAGAACATAACACAGACATTTTATATTGGTTCACTCAACTAAGCTACGTCTAGTTCTCCTCTAAGATAACTTAGAGAGTTTCACTAGAAATTCAATTTCAATGAAGTTCAAGTGAGTATTCTTATCACTCTTGGTTACACTATTCAGGCTTAGTAACCTCTGTTAGTGTGACTAGTACCAAGTATTACCCACTTTTGGTTACGTAGTATTATTCATCACTTCTGGTATCCCTAAATATTCTTGGTATCCTCTAGATATACTTGTCTAGTTTAGTTTGACAAGAGTCTTGACTGTCATTATCAACTGAGTACTTTATCTTTAATAAATAATAATCACAAAATTTATTTCAAAAATTAAAATTTAACAAAATTGATAAATATATGTAATTGTAAAAAAACTTCATTTTTTTCCTGCACTCTCTTCATTTTAATCAAATTTTAAAAAAAAATTACAAAATAAGGCCTCATAACTCAACTTCCCAAAATTCAAATTTCAACATACATCTCGACGAAATTCACCAAAACTTATACCAAATTCGATTTCTGAAAATCCAAATTTCGAACTACAATTTGGTTAAATTCATGAAAATTTAAGTCAGAATTCGATTACTTGCAAACCAAATTCTAAAATACATCTCATCCAAATTCACCAAAACTCATTTCAAAATTCAACTTTCCAAAATTCGAATTCCAAACTACAGCTTAATTAAACTTACAAAAATTTAATTTTTCAAAAACCAAATTTTAATTTATCCAAAACTTGTTATGCGTGTAAATATTAACTACAATGTGCTACTTGAAAATAAAGAAAACAAACTTTGGAGAAAAAAATTATTCGTAGTGTGGAAAACATCATATCTTTAACTTCTTACTGACACCAATGCCAGCAACATCGATGATCTGTTTGTGAACAGAAGAACTGTGCAGTCACTGTGTCACAGACCACGGTTTTGTGGCTCAATGATAGTTCCCATGATCTCATGCACGACAAATAAAAAGACAAAACAATCAATTTCGCCCATGGTAATGCTAATGAATGAATAAACTTTCACACTGAAAATATCTTCCATGCAATACTGTTATCAGGGTCTTTCAAACTTATCAATATAAAACTTAAAGTATTAATAAAAAATTCTAAAATTATAGATTTCATAAACAAAAATGAAGCCAAATTTGTAAAGGTCTTAAAAATATGTAATATGAAAGAACCTTTTCATTAGAATGGCTTATGACGAGTTAATCACATACACTAAATTTGCATTGCAATAATCTCGCGTAATCTCTCAATTATTTATTCATTTAAGGAATTTTAAATAGCCATAATTTATGGAAAAATAGTTCCGAAACGTGCACGAAACTGCTCCATCACTTACAGAGCTTTAGCGTGGTTTAAGGACAAGGTTCATTCTTTTCTGGGTATTTTTGTTACTAAAGAAACCAAATAAATAACCATTTTTCACAAGAAACCAAATAATATCATTAACACGAGATGACGTAAAGCTGAGTGATTGTTATTTTCGGTAATAGTCTATGAGTAATAAAGTTTTCTTTAATTTCATAGTATATTTTGAAGAGTTTAATGATGGGAGGTTTCTTCGTATATGTTTCGGATGTGAGGGGGTGTGTCGTCCAATATTTTCATACGTTCTTTTTTAGTATTCCTGCTTTTGGTTCTCCGTACTTGCTTCTCATTTCCTCCTCAATGCGTGGATTGGAGACCTGCAAAAGATTCTCCGATGCCAAAGTCAGTTGAGAGCAATGGCGTTTTTCTATCGAACGGTAATAAATGTGCAGTAAATGCAACCTATCTACCACTCACCCTGGATCTGTATTTATAGTTTTCGTTATGGGTTTGGGATTAGTAAAAAGTTAATCACGGCCCAAATTTAGCCCAATAACTTTTAACCTCTACATACCTTAAACCTGGTTAATTAGCAGCATGGTCGGCCGATCTCCCAAAGCTTGGCCTTTCAACCAGCAGATCCCTATAGGCGGCATGATTAGCAGGCGACATGACCGGCCGACCTCATCATGTATCCGACTGACGAGGGGCAAGGTTGCGTGATCGCGGACGCACGGACGTCCTTCGATGATGAACGGAAGAGTAGCGTGTTTGGTCTATTGTGGACGTCCGACCTATCTGACGTTCGGTCCCTATTGGTACACTATACTTTCTTAATAAATTTATTTTGCATTCCTTCTAATAGTTAGAAATCTATTAATATCAATGAATTTCAAAATCCATTAACATATTTATTCCTTTTTTATTTTTTTAACATATTTACTTTAATTTAATAACAACAAATATCATCAAAATTTATACCACCCTATAAATTAATTATATAATAGTCCAATACAGTCAATCAAATGAATTAACACTAACATAATTATTGAAATTATAATTAAATCAAATTAACATACACACATCTATTAAACATACACCACCGACTCAATTCAAAGTTAAAGAACCAACTCCCTTATTTTACATTCGAATAACGGAGTTATAAAAACACTAAACAATTGCTCAGAGTTTAAGTTACTTTAGAAATACCTATAAAACACCGAATTGAAAACAAAATGATTTCTAAGACTTCATATTACAAGATAATTAAGAAGAGAGACAATAAGACGTATGCAACGAAGAATCGCTTCGCGTGATTTTAGATTAAGAACGAAAGAGAAAAGAAATCAAAACTTACTTACTCAATACTAGAAATTGATCGGATAGATGTAGAGATTATTCTCCCGTGATCTCCTTAAGAGCTTTTCTGATCATTCAACGGTTCCAAAAATAAGATATCTTAGAATGAAGTGAGAGAAAATTAAGAGAATAAATTTTAGAGAAATAATTAGTGTTTTAAGTAGTGAGATGACTTTACAAAATTATATTTATTTTATTGAATTATTTGACTTTAAAACATTCAATTTCATTATTTTAAAACATTTATCAATTCTCATACTTTATTTTCTACATTTTATAACATAATATTTATAATAATTATGAAAATATTAACATATATTATATTTTATTATAAAAACTAAAAGAATATTTTCTTAATTTTAAATTAAAAAGTAAAATTTGATAAAATATATTAAAAGGATTCCCGCTACAATATGTTAAAAGGATTTTGAAATCCATTTAATATATTTATTTTTTTAATTTAAATTTATAAAAATATTTATTTTAATTTAATATTTTAAAATAATTTTATATGTTCAAATATTGCAAATTAGATATTACATTAATATTATTATTTTTATAATAGTAATTATAATAACTTTAAAATATTATTATACAATACATAATAAATTAGAATAAATATTTATTAAATTTTAAATTTATAAACAAAGATTATAATAACTTTAAAATATTATTATACAATAAATAATAAATTAGAATAAATATTTATTAAATTTTAAATTTATAAACAAAGATTATAATAATAAAAATATTTATAATAATTATTATAAAATTAATATATATTAAATTGTTTTAAAATATTAAATCAGTATAGTATATTTTATTAAAGTTTTTATTTATTTAAAATTTAAAAAACATTTGATTTAATTTAATATATTAAATAATATTTTGTATTATTTTTGTTAGTTTTTATGTTTATTATTATTATTTTTTTATTATAACTATTACAATAATGGAAATAATATTTTAATAATTATTAAAATAATAATATATTATATAATTTTAAAATATTTAATTAAACTAAGAATATATATTAAGTTTTAAATAAAAATAAATTTAAAAAAATTGTTTAAATTTGGAAATCCGTTAATAACGGATTTCGAAATTTATTTAACAAATTTTTAAAATTTTAATTTTTATATAAAATTTATTAAATACTTAATTTTATATAATATTCTAATATAATTTAATATATTTAAATATGTTAAATCAAATTTTATATATTTATTATTATTTTTATTAATTTTATTTTTATTTTTGTTTTTTATTTTTATTTTTATTTTTATTTTTATTTTTATTTTTATTTTTATTTTTATTTTTATTTTTATTTTTATTTTTATTTTTATTTTTATTTTTATTTTTATTTTTATTATAAATATTCTAATAATAAAAAATAATATCAAAATTTGAAAATAAACTAGATTATTATTAAATTTTAAATTAAAAATAAAAGTTTAAAAAATTTGTTAAATGTTAATATATGTTAATGGATTTCTGTTTAACAAATTTTCTTAAATTTTATTTTTCAGTTAAGATTTAATAGATATTTAATTTAATTTAATATTCTAATATAATTTAATATATTTATATATAGTAACTTAAATTTTATATTATTATTAAAAAATTAAAAAAAATTAAATTTAAAATCAAAATTTAAGAAAAATGTGAAACGGATTTTTGAAATTTTTTGAAGAACTTTGAATTTCGTTACGTTATTTAATTAAATTTTGAAATCCGTTAAATTTTGTAATCAAATTTTGAATGTGTTGATAGATTTCCAAATACCTTTTAAGACTTATATGAATTTTGAAAATATTTACTGGGAATATTTTTAATAATTTGGAGGTGCATGAAGAAGTCTCCAAGAAGAAACACCCTTAATGGTGATGAAAGTAAACATAATGTTTGAAAGAAAAAAAAAAGTGATTCGGGAAAGATGTTTTTATTTCCAATTTTTACTTTTTATTTTTTAATTTACACAAGATTAAGCAAAACTAAAAGTAAAATTGAAAAGGAAAATACTTTTACATTTTAGGTCAATCAGAAAGCAAAACAAAAAGTAAGAATAATATTCTTTCACCAAATATTCTGTAAATCAAGAGTGATATACATATAGCATGAAGTGCGAGTGCTTGTGAATTGTGATCTTATTATTTAAATATAACAACACTGGATATGGTTTTGGAGAAAATGATTGGGGAGATCTGATTATTTAAATCTAACACTAGCTAAAGTAATTGTTCTTTTAGAAAATTAAAATAAAATGTAAAAGATTAGAAAAATTATATCTTTATCATAAAATGGAGAAACCAACAATCCATTAGCAACGTGTTTTGTCACGTTGGAGAGGTAGGACAACTGAAGCACCAAACATGTTATATTTTGCCTAAAGTGGGTGAAGCGACAGAGAAAGAGGAGAGAGAAACTTCGAGGAAACAACCTTCACCGTTCATCATCATCAGCAATCCAACAACAAAATCAATATCCATTCTTATCATTTCTCTACACTGAAACTGAAACTGACACCTTTACCTTCTACCTTCTACCTTGATGCCCTTCAACTCCAACTGCCTCACCCTCTCTCAGTCCCTCCAAGGTATCATTTTTCGTTTCACCTGCTTCCAAGTTTTCAATCGATTTACTTAAAGAAAGAATCTTTTTTGAAAATTATCATTAGTTAGAGAAATTTACAACAAAGAAGGATAATGGGTATGGTAGGAGATTTGGAACCAATGTGAGTGGATTAAAATGCAGATTAGAAGAAAAAATTAACTGTTTTTGTTGAGAATGTCTTGAAGAAGAACGGTTCTGTGGGCTTTGATTTGAATGTTAAATGGGGTTGCTGGGTTTGTTTAGGATAGAGAATTTATGGGCGGATCAGTTTCAAAACGAAGGAGTTCTAGGCGACGTTCGTCCTCAAATTTTTTTCCTCGGTATCAATCGCCTTATTTGCCACAAAGCCAAGATCAAGGGCCTGTGAGGCATTACGGGTATTCATCTCAAAGCAATGGTGGTGGTCCTGCTCCAGAACAAGGAAAGAGATCAGATGGGAAGTATTCAAGGATAGGTGATAATTATAAGAGCCTAGACCAGGTAACCTTTTATGCTCCTTCATTATGAAATTGCTTAAATGGTTTAGGTCTTGGGTGTGCTTGGTTTTTGTAGAGTATGTTGGTTTACACTGAATGCATGCAATGCAACTGTTCTTGTATTTTGAATTTAATCTCTTAGGTTTGAAAACCAGAGCCTATTTCAGTTCAGGTCTTGAATAGCTTAGATTAAGTTGTTGTAACTATCTTTTTGTAATTCTTATCTTGACATTGTCATTGTTAGTGCCATTGGTCTTTCTGATTAATGTAAATGTTGGATTACTATGCTGACTTCTGGTGCTACACCAGTAATCATTTTGAATTCTCATATTGGCGTGACATTCTGAAGTGATGTTTCATATTTAAGGTAACTGAAGCTTTAGCAAATGCTGGCCTAGAATCTTCCAATCTCATTGTTGGTATTGATTTTACGAAGAGTAATGAGTGGACAGGTGTTTCCCTTGTCGACTAACCATCTTCATCTGCCTCCTTTGTAATTGTGTTTAACATGCATAACTTGTTTCTGTATTAGGTGCAAGGTCATTTCAAAGGAGATGCCTGCATTACATTGGTCATGAACAAAATCCATATGAGCAAGCTATATCTATCATTGGGAAAACTCTATCTTCCTTTGATGAGGATAACTTAATTCCCTGTTTTGGTTTTGGAGATGGTAATATAAGAACCATTGTTATGAATTACATTCATCTATCTAGTATAATGTTCCCGTGAGTTATATTCTGTTTGGATTTTCATATTGGCAGCATCAACTCATGATCAAGAAGTTTTTAGTTTCCATCCTGATGAGAGATTTTGCCAAGGATTTGAAGAAGTGTTGGGACGATATAGGGAATTGGTCCCTCAGTTAAAACTTGCAGGTATTGAAAGATTGGTCGAACATCAATTCATTTTTTCTTATTGTATCTGTTACCAGCTCTTTGCTTATTCTATTTTTGCTCGACTAATGGCAGGACCAACATCATTTGCCCCAGTCATTGAGATGGCAATCACCATAGTTGAGCAAAGTGGAGGCCAATACCATGTCTTAGTGATTATAGCTGATGGCCAGGTTGAGGGTTATTTGAATTGAATTAGAAAAATATTTTTTTAATTACTCAATAAGTGTATCTTGAGATCAAATAATCAAAATTTACACCAAATAGTGTGCACACTTGCACATGAATTTTTTATATTGATGTTTTTACCTTCTCATGGAGGGGTGAGCTGTATGTTCAGTGCTGAACATCTAGACCTTCCTTAAATATTACAATACTTTCACACATTATTTAAGTAACCAAGTCAAGGCAATATTTGTTGTATGTAGTCAATGGTGGAGCTAAGGATTTTTATTTTGGGGGGCTAAATAAGGACAAAAATCAGGCTTTGTTATATAAGAAAGGAATTACGTGTAGAACCTTTTCCCCTAGTGGTAATAACTAATAACCCTAGAATTATATATTTCAAAACAAGGTTAGATTATGGGTAAATTGAATGCTTTTATCACGTAAGCATTGTTTTATCCAATCTTCAAGTTCTGTGGTTTAGTCATAAAATTTGGTTGATAATTGCTTAATGAAACTGAAATCAAAGAAAGAATCAGCTGTAGTTTTCATAAGGAATTATCAATAATCTTAAAGATGATATTTAGCATAACAACATACTGGCATGGTGTGGTCATGTCTCTTATCAAGCATTAGGTTAAATGAATTGATGATGATTATAGAGAACTTGTTGCAGGTGACGAGAAGTGTTGACACTGAGCATGGTCAGTTGAGTGCACAAGAAAAGAAAACTGTGGAAGCTATTGTGAAAGCTAGGTAATCAGCTGTCAGTGTTTGCTTATTCCTTTTCATGGTTATAAGTTTCCTAACACTGTCTATTGTCATCATAAAAAATGTGTTTATTACCAGTGAATATCCCTTGTCGATCATATTAGTTGGGGTTGGAGACGGGCCGTGGGATATGATGAAACAATTTGACGATAACATCCCAGCACGAGCGTTTGATAATTTTCAGGCATGTATCTTCTGCTAAAAATTGTCAGTTAGTTCTGCTGTTTCTTTGAAGTATGGTTTGTTTATGATCTCAATAATGACAAACTTGTTCTTTTTTTTTTTTTTTCCTTCTTCTGTAGTTTGTGAATTTCACAGAAATAATGTCAAAGAACATGGATAGGTCAAGAAAGGAAACTGAGTTTGCATTGGCTGCTTTGATGGAAATACCCTCCCAGTACAAGGCTACAATAGAGCTTAATATATTGGGGTAACAAATATTGAATTCTTTTCTTTACAGGCTTTTGCTGCATTGAATAGATTACTGTTTATGGAGCCATCTAATAAGCTGTATTAACTTTTCAAACAGTACTCGAAGAGGGAAAGATATCGACAGGGTTCCTCTGCCACCGCCTCTGTACGGTGCAGCATCTTTCAGTTCCCCATCTTTCAATTCCCCAAAAACTTCCCGTCAGAACAGTTTTCGTCCCAGTGCACCATCTAGCAGACATGATGTTAGGCCGAACCCTCCCGCAACTTCTGCTTCTGATAATCAGGTATATACACTCTCTCTTGCTATTGGTTTTTCCTTCTTTAGTTTGCGGTCATTGCACTTGTCAGTACTCTCAATCCAGTCAAAAGTGTATTTTGTTGTTCACATTGGCACTAAAAAGTGAGTTTTCATATACATGATTGAATGCACACTCAAACTCTCAAGTAAAAACTATTCATTTGGGTGATCCTTGCAGGTTTGTCCCATTTGCCTCACCAATCCTAAAGATATGGCCTTTGGTTGCGGGCATCAGGTAAAGGAATCCAGACAAGTTTACTTTTGATCTCACATAGTAAAGATGATTGAATGCGTATTACAATTAGTGTTGGTTCTTTTTTTCTTATGAGCCACTTTTATTTATCTGCAGACATGCTGTGAGTGCGGACAAGATCTTGAGTTATGCCCCATTTGCAGGAGCACCATCGATACTAGAATAAAACTTTATTAGATGATCTCCTAAATCTTGTCCGTAATTTTTCACGTTGAGGTATGAAACCAGGTTGTCAGAGGAAGGAGGCTGAGTCCAAACCATTTTCTTATTGGCTTCGCATTGTACATATTTTTGGCATTTATTTGTTTTAGCCTATGCTTTGAGCGCATTTCATACTGGAGTTGGATTTGCTTTGTTACTATATTCATTTTATGCAATTCATCAATATAATATTTCATACTTGTACATTCTGTGGCTTCTTTCATGGTTATGAATCTCTTGTTTGTTCCATTATGAGTTAATTTCTCACACACCATTATGATGTGAAGGGCTTGGTTCGTGTCTTTTTCAGCATGATTGCACTTGTAATTGTAATGTCTTGAGAATATGTACGATGGCACAATGAGTTAGGCTTGCTACCTGATAAAGTAATAACAGAAACAAAGATCCTGTCTTCTGGAATTTGATTAATTAAATGGATATTTTTTTGTATATTCAAAAGAAGAAAAATGTAATTTTACCAGTCCTATAATCCATTTGGGTATTTATTTTTAAGTTAAATACGATTTTCATTTTCAAACTATTATGAAAACTTGTGTCTAGTTTTTGAATTAAATTATAAAATACTTAATCATGTACTTTATGAAAATTAATATTTTTAATTATGTGGTTTGTTTTGGAAAGGATGATTTAAAGTATGTGTCTAAATATTTTATAATGCAGTTTAGGGACTAAATATAATTTTTTATAATATATTTGAAACGAAAAATTTATCTTACCGCAATTTACATTTTCTATACAACACTGTAAATTTTACCTAATACTTTACATTTTTCTATTAAAAAAACAAACTATAATATTTCAACTGTATAAAAGCACTATATTTTTTTTATTTCAAATTTAACTTTGTCTCTTTTTTTTTTGTCTTTAAAGAAAATAAAAAATAATTGATATGTTACTCTTTCCTAAGAAAAACTGTTCCAGAAATGTATAGTAATGGTAAGATTACGAGCTATTAGATTCTGAGCTATTTTCATTAAGGAAAAAGTTTTCTTAATGCATTTCGCAAAGGTTGGTCTTTTTCTTTCTCTTGTCATTTGAAAGCTTCCTCATTGGCCATCGTGACCTCCATCCTTGCTTCTCCATCATCATTGCATTCCGTCATGCGCTAAAGCTGGTCATCTTCTCTTATCTCTCTATCGCCATTTCTCCATTTTATCCTTCTCGTCATTTTTCGTTGGTTTCTCACCATCATTTATACCGTCACATTCCACCTCTTTCGTGGTCTCGACCAAGGATTAAAGATGTCTCCTTTATCAAAGGTGTGGGCGTTTTTGGGTGAAAAAAAGAGTTTTCCGTAGTGTTGAGGTGCGACAGAATCATAAAGTCATGAGTACAGCTTTATGTTACATGAATGAGTTTTCTAAGAACTTATTAGATGATTTCGTGTATGTTTGTTTTACTTTTACGTTGGTTTGTAAATGTTGTTGGTGATGAATTTATTGTATATTTTATTGTAGGAGATTTTTTTGGCAAAAAGTTATGATTTGGTTCTTTACTCGCTTGTTGTTATTCTCAATACAGAAATCTAACAGTAATGTAAGTGAAAATCAAGTAAGTTTAGTTTTATGTACTGTTGATTAAGTGTTATGATTCACAAAAGAGAGGATGAGAGGATGGTCATGGAATGTGTGATGTTTGTCGAGTCTGTTTTCCCTTCTGCAAGAGAGTTATTATGTGTGCGTAACACAAGTTATCAATGACATTTGAGATCTTCACACGTTTACGGGGAACCGATTTGAAAACATCTATGCTTGAGTACTAGAGGGACAAATCGAAGCTCAAATAAGACCCTTAGAGGAATAAATGGATTATATACGTAGTCACTTCGATCAATAAGGATCGTTTTAGATTTGATCATATTGTCTTTTTTATTTTTTTATTAATGAATGAAGTACTTTTTTTATTATTGTAATGCTTTTATAATATTGTAATGTTTTTTTACTAATGCATGAATTACGTTTTTCAATTTCTAATCTATTATGTTAAATTCTTTGACTAGAAATGAATGAATTATAACATAATGAGTTAATCAAATTGAACCACCTATATAGGCTTTGACCTCCACAATTGAATAAATTAAGGTGTTTTTTAATACATTAAACACCACCAATGATGAGGAAACTCACTCATCCAAGGAAACAAAATGAAAAAAAATCATTTAAAAACAAAGTTCATGCAACCATAGGGAGACTAGTTATCCTGGCTAGGGAGCCACATTCAACTTTCTGTACAACTCCCCAAAATGCCTCTGGTAGTGGACTACAAGGACCTTGTAATCGATTACCAGAGACCTAAGTTGGGCACCAACGCTCATGGTTTTGACCCACCTTTGTTTAAACTACCTATCTGGGCTTTGGCCTCCACAATTGAACGAACTAAGTTGTCTTTTGATTCTCAAAACACCACCAATGATGAGGAAACTCACTCATCCAAGAAAAAAAAAATTGAAAATATCACTCAAAAACAACGTCCAAGCAACCTTGGGGAGGCATATTATCCTGGCTGGTAATCGATTACTAGAGACATTTTGGGAAGTTGTATAGAAAGTTGAATGTAGCTCCCTATCCACGCTAACTAGGATCCCCAAGGTGCATAGACTTTGTTTTTGAGTAATTTTTTCAATTTTTTTCCTTGGATGAGTGAGTTTCCTCATCAAAACTTTAAATCCCAATGCACATTAACTTTTTACTCAACTGTTTACTCAATAACAATGCTGAATGGAAATATCTGAATATATATTAGCATTGTCAATAATTATTGCAATAAACTTTCATTGAGTTAACTTTACAATAATCTTCATTTAGTATTGCCAACCTCATCTTAAAAAACATTTAATACACATATCACTGTCCTTTGGGACCATATCCAGCGTAGGGAGTTCTTAACGCACAACTCTTGTCATGTATGCGTCGCTCTTCCTTCATGTGCTTGTACATATCTATTTCCTTAAATTCTACAATTTTTTCTCCGAAACAAAACCCACCCCTCGAGTCAACCCATCTACACATAACTCATTCAAGACACTCTTACCAATCTTAACATTGTCATGCAACTCTAAAAATTAACCAAATAGTGTCTTTTGAATAAAGCTCTTCTGCTTCGGAGTCAATCTTCGATTCAAAGCAACAACTACCTTGGTTTTGAAACAATGTCGCATACACAACTACATCAAAAATAAACTTACCACATCATAACAATGCAAAAATAAAATAATGAAAGGGGATAATGGAAATACCTTACTCCCATTATCGAAGTCACCAGAGGTTTCTATTTCGCAACCCACAACCCAAGAAAGAGATAAAGGGAGAGGTGTGTCTCGGTAGTGAATGTTGAATTAGAAAAACACATCGCCCCAACAAAGCAGGGCAACGTTTTGACGTCAATGATGATGGAAGAAACCAGAAAGGGGTTGTCAGAGGTTGAATCGCTAGAGAAGATGATGGTCTGAGAGAGAGGAGAGAGAAGAGAGAAGGAAGTGAACAAAAATGAAAATGGAAGAGAGAGAACCAAAATGAAAATGGAAGAAGAGAACCAAAATGAAAATGAAGGAGAGAGAACGTAAAATAAATATGGAAGAGAGAGAACGAAAATCAAAATGAGAATCTTGTTGCCTTTCCATATCACTATTTAAAATATAAAAAAATTCAAACGAGCCAATAAATTGTTGACATGTGGCTCTTGTTGTTAGCATAAATTTGTTAACATATAATTATCTTTTAAGTAAAGGTAAGATAATATCACACATTATGAAAAATAAAATGATAAAATAAATTTTTATATTTCTGAAATGTTTGATATATTATATTTATTTTATATTTATCTTTCATCTTTAGTTAGTTTGTTAATATTTTTATTTGTATTTTGGGCTTAACCCATATTTTTTCTATTATAAATAGAGGACCCTATGTGTATATTCAACACAAGGAAGATTAATGTTATATATAGTTTTTCACTATTTTTTTTCAATAGTTTTTTCACTAAAAAATGTTTGGGATGAATCATCATTTTTACAACATATCCATAATGGGCAGTGAGCTCGATACTCTCATGCCTGCAGCTATTTTCAAACTCACCAGGAGAGTTTTTTTTTTTCAATTTTTTTCCACTTCAACTACAAGGTCCTCCTTATACTCTTATAAGGAGCCAAACCTTTCTCCAAGAGGGTCCAAATTTCTTGCGAACACTGTTATCACCACTGTCTTCACCATTATCGCCACTGTCATCGCTCAGACTCTTTGACACTGACATTATTGAAACACTAGCAAATATGGCTGCTGATGAAATTCGAGGAATCTTCAACATTGATTATCATGCTGCTTCTTCTTCGGAATCTCAATCCCCATAAATTGCTATGTGGATTGTAATCAATGTTACTGATAGTAGCATGCATGCAACAATACAATATCATTTAAGAATAGTTCCAAGAGTCGAAAAACCCATTAACACGTTGTTGAAGAAATCTACAGTGTTACTGGCTAAGTGTTGTTTGCATATGCTTGGATGAATTCGATCTCAATGTTGAGTGCTACACACTTCCATGTCAACACTTCTTTTATCAAAAATGTATTTCTTGTTGGCTACACACCAGTCAGACTGGCCCCATGTGTCGCCAACCTCTGCAAATCCTAAAAGACTAGCAACAAAAGTTTCATGATTAGGGTTTTTAGTCGATGTTGAAAGTTGCACATCGACTAAAGATAAAGTCAATTTATAATATATATATATATATATATATATATATATATATAAAAGTGAGTATAAACCTTATCTTACAAAACTGATTTTGTAAGGTTAAGTTAGGCTTAAAGTCCACTTCTTACATAAAAAATAAGATAAATTTTTATATTTCTTAAAAAAAAATAATGTTAATTAAAAAATAAATAAATAAAATAAAAAAACTGTAATTTTAAATTAATATAAAAAAATTTACGTGTGAAAATATCATTTCTCTTTCTAAAATAATAGAAGATATTAAGATGTCCTTCTCTTTATATATTTTAAAGAACAATTACCATATTATCTCTCTTTAAAAAAATATCATACGGAAAGATTGTGATGCATACAAAAGTGTTATTTCAAGATTCACTGAACTTTAGCCAGAATGATTGCACCATTTGAAGTGCATGAGTGCCTAGTATGTAGGCTCCAAGCAAAACGTAGAACTACAAAAGGACACTCCCTTCGAATCTGATAACCATCACCTTCAACAATGTTCTTCATATCTTGCAGTAAAATCATGATCACAATCCTATTTTTCTTGATTTGTGTTGGATTCAGCGATGGTGCCAATGTGAGACCGTCTGAGGGGAGAAAAGGGCAGTGGCAACTTCTCCTTAACAGCACTGGCGTGGTTGGCATGCATCTGGCTTTAACCTACAAAAACACAGTCGTAATGTTCGATCAAACTGGAGCTGGCCCTTCTCGTTACAAACTTCGCAGACGCTTCCATGGAAGCACGTGCAGCAGAAGCAGGCATGATATGATGGACTCCACATGCTATGCTCATTCTGTAGAGTATGACATTAGTACCAATAAAGTGAGGCCTCTGAGAATTGACACTGATCCTTGGTGTTCCTCTGGTTCATTCCTGAGCAATGGTACTCTTTTACAAGTAGGTGGAAATGAAAAAGGTGCCAAACGTGTCAGATTCTTTAGGCCCTGTGGGAATGACCAATGTAACTGGATACAATCAAAGAAAACACTATCTGATATGAGGTGGTATGCTTCTAGTCAGCTACTACCAGAACATGATAGGGTGGTGGTTGTTGGTGGAAGAAGAACTTTCACATATGAATTTGTGCCAAAAATTAGTCGTGGAGAAAAATCCTTTGACCTTCCATTCTTGCACCAAACCAATGACAGGAATGAAGGAGGGAACAACCTATACCCCTTTCTCCACCTTTCATCAGACGGAAACTTGTTCATTTTCGCCAACCGCGATTCCATCCTACTCAACTTGAGAAGAAACAGAGTGATCAAGACCTTCCCTCGGATTCCAGGAGAAGGGTCGAGAAACTATCCAAGCTCAGGCTCATCTGTGATACTCCCATTGGACCACAGAGACAACTTCCAAAAGGTGGAAGTTATGGTGTGTGGTGGTTCATCCACTGGAGCCTTTACAGCTGCCGCTAGGCGAAGATTCTTGGAAGGGTTAAGATCATGTGGAAGAATGGTGATCACAGGAGATAAGAACAAGTGGAATATGGAGCACATGCCCAAGCCACGTCTCTTAAATGACATGGTGATTCTCCCTAAAGGTGACATCCTAATCATAAATGGTGCTGAACGAGGGTCTGCGGGATATGACAATGCTAGAAACGCTTCTCTTGAACCTTTTCTCTACAGCCCCAACAAAAGACTTGGAGCAAGGTTCAGAGTCCTTATGTCCACCAAGATAGCAAGAATGTATCACTCATCAGCAACTCTTCTTCCTGATGGGAGGGTCTTGGTTGCGGGTAGTAACCCTCATGGGAGGTACATTTTTCACAATGTGGCATACCCAACTGAACTGAGACTTCAAGCATTTGTTCCACACTATATGGAAAGGAGGTACCATAGCTTGAGGCCTAATAACTTGACCATAGAATATGGTGATGCCAACCATGCAATTGAGTATGGGAAAGAGTTTAGAGTTAGGTTCTTCTTAATGAGGAGGCCTAACAATGAGATGGAGTTCAGTGCCTATGCACCACCATTTACCACTCATTCTTTTGCCATGAATCAGAGGATGCTGAAGCTGAGGTGCAGGAGCTTGCAGAGAAGTGGTGATGGGTGGGTGGTTGCAGTCTTGGAAGCCCCACCATCATCCCTTGTTGCACCTTCTGGTTACTACATGCTCACGGTTGTTAATGGTGGAATTCCAAGCATGTCTCAGTGGGTTCACTTTGGACACGCCTAAGCCTGTCTTGGTTCAATAATTCAGTTCCAGAGTAGTAATTAAAGAAGAAATTTTCTTAAGGGAGAAACCTGAAAGGAAGCTAATTTATGTAACCAAAAAAACTATAGTTAAATTCTGCATGGATTAGAAGCTCCTGGATCAAATTGTATGCCAGCAAAAATAATTTGAAGGTTATATACACAGAGCATACTTTTTTATTTCGGATAATGAACGTTCTCTTCGTCTTCAGCTCAAAATGTATTGCCATATGCGATCAGAAATTCAAAGAACATGTGTTAGCAAGCTAAATATTGCTATACTAAAAATCTTAACGTTCATTCGTTGATTATGATATATCAATAAAGAGTAACTTATAGCTAATTATTTTCAAAAATAACTTAATTGTATGATCCCGACAACTGAAAATGTCTAGGCACAAATCAACGTAGTAAGAGATCAAGACTACCTAGGATTGGCATCAACTGAGAAGGTTAATATATTATACAGTCCTGACCATCCATGAATGTTTAGGCCGACAACTCAGTTCAGGTACCGAGACCAACAAAGACGATCACCAGCCCATAATTACATGCAAGGCCAAGATATGTTAACTTAACTATTCCGGCGTAATCATACAAGTGATGAATTCATAGCTAATTAAGCAATAATGACCACTTAAAACTAATCACCTCACTTATGGTGAAGGTAAAAACCCATTAAAAAATAGTATAAGTAACTGGTTACCCCAAGGACCATCGATACTATTGTCATTTTAGAATATTAACTGCAATCCACATACACTTACTTGAACATAAAAGTAAGTACTCTAGCTCTGAAACCGAAACCCTTATGCCAAGATCATGACAACACAGACCACAGGCTAAGTATCCGTGAACTAAAGACTTCCATATACACCGATGAACCTATAGAAAATATATGTTTTATGAAGGTTATTTTGGCAATTTAAGAATGGATCCTGATATTTTAACAAAGAAATTTTAACACACTTTTGACAATGTCAAGTGTCACTAGCACATTGGTCCAATTCTTTTTTCTTTTATTTCTGAAATTGTGACATCGAAATTGATGAGAGTTTCAGAAAATTGGGATTCCAAATATATCCCTTACCCTATTTCATTAGAAATCACCGTTTTTTCTCTTCCTTCTTGTTCACCATCTTCGTTCTAGCTCTCCCTTTTGGTTTTCAGTCTCCCTCTTCCTTGTGGTTGTCGCTCTTCCTTGTCGTTCTCCTTCTACGTTTTCGTTACATTTCTCCGTCTTGGTTTCGTCCTCTTTGTTGAGTGTATTGTGCGAAATGGCAAGTTCCGGTAACCATGGTCCTTGGACGAGCAATGTAAATGCATTCTTCTTTCATTTTGTTCATTGCGTTTTCGGTTTGGATTTGGGTTTTCCCTGTTTCGTTAAATTTTTTGTTGTTTTCGTTTTAGGGCTTTTATGTTTTGGTTATTTTGTTTGTCGTTGATGCAGTTGAGGGTTAGTCACTCATTTTCAACAAAGTATATTTCTACTTTGAACGAGCATTTGACAGAGGAGCACCGGTCACTAATTGCGGAGATGGTGGACAAAGTGTTTTACGTGAAGAATCGTCCATGAACACTGGATTTTTTTCCCGTGAGGCATGTCCACCAATCCACCTCCAATGAAGACTTATGTGAGGATGGGGTCACGAAGACGTTACAAGAGTAGAGTGCTTAGGACTCCTTACACTGGATTCCTTAGAATAAAATATGAGTGATATTTGTATAGATTTCTTAAGAGAAAGTAATACAAAATTGTACATAGATGAACAAATGTTTATAATTTGGAATATATTTTGTTCAATGTTAAGAGAAAGTAATACAAAATTGTACATATTATTAATCTTAATTGAATTTCCTTTGTTATTGTCATTGTGAAATGAGGTTTTGTTTGAATTGTTAATGAATAAAGTGGCCACTTTGATTAGTATTGATGTATTTGATGGAGGAATGAAACAATGCTTGTGACATGATGAAGTTAGGTGAAGTCCTGGAACTTCTGCACCAAAAAACATAGTTGTAATCGATTACAACTCTTTGGTAAACGATTACACGAGAAAAAAGTGGAATTTGTACAAAAACTTGTACTGCAGGAGCCAGTTGTGGTAACATAGGTGACCATAGTGTAAACCTTTATATTTTTGGCATAAATACAATGGTTTTGGTGTGATTTTGTTGTTTAGGTGTGATTTTATTGTAGGAAATCATGTTTGGACACCCCCTGTTGGACATAAGAAACAATTTTGTTGAGTTGAATAAGCTAGGTGAAGTCCTGGAACTTCTGCACCAAAAAACACACTTGTAATCGTTTACACATGTTTGGTAAACGATTACACGAACAAAATACAGGATTTGTACAGAAACTTGTACTATAGGAGCCAGCTGTGGTAACCTAGGTGACCATAGTCAAAAGTTTTAATTTTTTGGCATAAATCCACTGGTTTTCACTTGATTTTGGTGTTTAAGTGTGAGTAGAGGTTGAGAAGTCATGTTTGGGCACCCCATGATTGAGGAAAGGAACAATGTTTATGAGATGAGCAACTTAGATGAAGTCCTGAAACTTCTGTACAAAGAAACACAGTTGTAATCCTTTACAGATGCTTGGTAAACGATTACACGAAGAAAATTCAGGATTTGTACAGAAACTTGTACTGCAGGAGCCAGCTGTGGTAACCTAGGTGACCATAATCAAAATTTTTAATTTTTTGGCATAAATCCACTGGTTTTCACTTGATTTTGGTGTTTAAGTGTGAGTATAAGCTGAGAAGTCATGATTGAGCACCCCATGATTGAGGAAAGGAATAATGTTTATGGCAACTTTGGTGGTCTTCACTTGATTTTGGCAGTCTTTGGTGGAGGAAAGACCTAATGTTGGTGTCATGACCAAGTTAACATGCTGTCAACTTTGACCTTTGCTTGCTATTTTAATGATAACTTTTTCCACCGACCTCCAAATGATGTGATTCTTTTTTTATTAGAAACTAGACTCAAAAAGCTTTCCATTGACTACTAGTTTGTAATTTTTGGACATCTGAGTAGGTACAGTTTATTCCTTAATGTTAACGCTTTATATATTCCGCCAACTCTGACCTTTGCTGGTTGTTTTGCTAATAACTTTCTCCACCGAATTCCAAATGAGTTGACTCTTGTTTTGTTGGAATCTAGACTCAAAGACCTTTCAAATTATGTTATGGTAATCAATTTTAGGCCTTTTTTGCCATTGTAATCGATTACAAGGACCCTGTAAACGATTACACGAACAAAAATATGGTTTTGTACTTGTGTTGAAGGAGCCAGTTGTGAGCACATAAGTAGCCAAAAAAAATTTACGTTATTTTTTCATATTTCTTGAATGGATGAGAGTTCTTTTTAATGTTTAAGTGTGAGTAGAGTCTGAAAACTGGGTTTTGGGTAGTCTTTGGTGGAACAAAGACCCAATATTGGTGTCATGACCAAGTTAACATGCGGCCAACTTTGACCTTTGTTTGCTATTTTAATGATAAATTTTCCCACCGACATCCAAATGATGTGATTCTTTTTTTATTAGAAACTAGACTCAAAAATCTTTCCAATGACTACTAATTTGTAATTTTTGGACATCAGAGTACAATTTATTCCTTAAAGTTAACACTTTATATATTCCTGCCAACTCTGACCTTTGCTGGTTGTTTTGCTCATAACTTTCTCCACCGAACTCCAAAGGAGTTCGTTCTTGTTTTGTTGGAATCTAGACTTCAAGACCTTTCAAATTATGCCTTGGTAATCAAGTGTAGGCCTTTTTGGCCATTGTAATCGATTACAAGGACCCTGTAAATGATTACACGAACAAAAATGTGGTTTTGTACAAAAGCTTGTGCTGTAGGAGTCAGCTGTGAGCACATAAGTACCCAAAAAAATTTTACGTAATTGAATTTGATATTTTTTTGGGCACCTGTGTGATGTGATTATTTTTTTAGACACCAACACTCAGGCTTATCAAGGTCGCTTACATAATTGATTTTTGTACCAAACACCCATAACCTAATAAAAGTTTCAATATATATGGTCGAACATCATTATTAGAGAACGTATGGTACTATATCAAAATTGAAATTTTATTCATATAATATATTATCAGTACATATTACCCAACATTTATAATCATGATCTTTTGTATATAAAAAACATGTACAAGTTCCAACTCGAGTGAAAAATTTCTTTCGATCGAGAAGACCCGTGAGAGTGAAAGTGATGCTCCAGACAAAGTGAAAATGGTGGAGAGAGACGAAGAAGAGGGTTGTCATTGGACCTGCAGTTGTAACATCAACAAAACAACAAGGGTCGAGAAGTTGGTTAGGGTTCGCGCAGTTCTACTTTCTAAAAAACACCACGTGAAGGGCTTTAATGCTACAGAAGACGGACGTCCAAGACAGCGAGAAGATGATTTTTTAGGGTTTAGCGAGAATGTTAGTCTTTGAACACCAGAAAGATAGGAGAACTGAGAGAGATGAGGGAACACGAGAGGTCAGGCGAAAGCGAAATTGTGAAATGCAAATGAAAGAAGAAGCGAAAGCGCGAAATGAAATTTCGTATTTTTTTCTTCCCATAATACCCTTGCCTAATCAATTGCATATTAATTTATTTTCTTAAACATCAGCCAATAGATAACCGCCATGTGGCGTTGTCAAAATTGTGTCAAGAAAATGTTGTTAAAGAAACCTTTTCCTTTAAGAATATTTTGGTGCTCGAGTCGAGTAAATAATTACTATTTTAGGTATGAGAAAACTTTTTACTTTAACCAAGTATACACAAAGATAAAACAAGTAAACAATAAAGCATGAACATAAAAAAGTTAACTTCCCTCACTTTCAATGATTTGACTACTTTCTTAAAAAAATTATGTTCTAAGGTGTAATTAAGATAAATAGAATGAGAGGGAAAAAAAGTTGCAATTGAAACGGTGGAGGAAGATGATGTAATGTGCTTCTTTCATAATTCACATGTTTGGCTTTGTATCGACTATGTTATTGCTTTTTACTATTTACACATTGAAAATTTGTTAAGTGTGGAGAAAGTGGAATGTCGCATGATGTAAGTTTCAAAAGAGTTGGTCATTGATGTATAAAAATTATTATTTTCTTTATACTATTCCATTTTGAAAATTTTGTATAAAAGACAACCTAAAAAATGATGGATGCTCACGGGTGACAGCAAGGGTCAAGTCTTACAATATTAAATTGGTACATTGAGTGTATGAAACCAATTTAATGTATCAATCGAACAACAATAGCATAATCAAATTACTATACAATGTATTTTAATACCGTCGACACTTATCACAACTTTATCGTGTCCGTCATAACTTTAAAAAGAATAATCATTATAATTCTTTACTAGTTTTTCATATCTTAAATGGTTGTTTACAATTTGATAGTAAAATCGTGAGAAGAAGAGAGGAACGAGAGAATGAGGAAATATAAGTCGGTCTTTCCAACGAGTGAGATCAAGAGATAAGTTTTAGGTGCAGGGGTGCAGGTCTTTATAATATGCATGCATTGATGCATTGATAGGTGCAGGGGTGCATGTCCTTACATTATTCACATTGGAAAATAATTATAAAGCTTATTTAAAAGATTTCAATGCTCATTTAATCATATTTTTTAAATTCTACGTATAAAAATTTCTCGATTCAATCCACTTTATTGTTTAACATAATAAAAATATATTTAGTTTTTGTAGATTAAGCTGACTCATCCTTGACGAGGCAAGATTAAACAAAGGCTGAGTTGTTAAGGACCGACCTTGAAATTGCAACTTGTGGTAATTTTCAAGTTTTCGACGTTCAAAAGAAAACAAGATATTTCATTCATAGGAACTTAGCTGTTCCTCTCTGTCAAACATATGATGTCTGAAATGGATAAAATTTCGTACACAGCACCACTCTGCAACTTACCATAAATTGTTGCCAAACCTTACTACTTCAAATTCCAACCTCTTTCATTCAACTCATTCGCATTCTCAAACTTCGTTACTTTCTGCTTCGTATACTTTCTGCTGTTTCTGCTATCTGATCAAGTTATCACTCCTCTTTAACCTCTGTGTGTCAACATGACTGTGACGGCGGCGCCAACGGTGAAGGACGGGTGTCTTACGGTGAGGGGAAAGACCGTTTTGTCCCATGTCCCCGGAAACGTTGTTGTTTCTCCGGTTGGAACAGAGTCCGCGTTCTTGGGTGCAACTTTAACCGTTTCAAGTTCTCGTCATGTTTTTGATCTTGGAATTCTTCAGTGAGTCTCTGCTTTTATTCGCCTTTTTCTTTGCTTGGCTTTCTCACCTTCACCAGAAGTTTCTACATTTGTATTAAACGTCTATGATTATGTTGACGTGTTATACACCTCGTTGAGTGTTACTGATTTTCAATAATTTTATAAACTAGCAAAGTCTAAATTTATCAGAAGAGATTATGTTTGTGTGTATAATTTGTTGGCTTTTTTTTTCTTCTTTTTGGTAACTTTAATTCTGATTGTTCGTTAATAAGTTCTGATATATTATGATTGTGTATTATTAGTTAATACATGAAAAATCTGCACCAAAGTCTGAGAGTTGTTTACTGAAACTTACTGTGGAAATAAAAAAAACGCAGGGGACATAAGTTGCTATCTTTGTTCAGAGTAAAAATCTGGTGGATGATACCGCGTCTAGGGAGATCTGCCAGTGATGTTCCAATGGAAACTCAATTGCTGCTCCTGCTAGCAAATGAAGAATCTGCACTTGAGGATGAGCCTTCTTCTGACTGTGAAGAGCCAGCTACGGATAAAAATTGCTACATTCTCTTCTTGCCTGTTTTGGATGGACAGTTTCGCGCAACTTTACAAGGAACTCAATCGAATCAGCTCCAGTTTTGCATTGAAAGTGGTAGTTAATTCAGTTTTCACTATTTCATTTCCTTCCCGTTATTATCATCCTCAGCTCGGATATTTAAAAGTAATGAGTATGACTTTAGATTTTTAATGCTGCAGGAGATGCCAATGTTCAAACTTGCCAATCACTAGAATCAGTATTTGTAAATTCAGGGGACAATCCATTTGAGTTAATCAGGGATTCAATCAAGTATGCTTCTTGTTCTAGAATGTCCTTAGTCTCTATCTGCTCATTTGCTTAGAAAAGAAGTCAGGAAATGTTAATTTTATATTTACCATGACATAGGATATTGGAGAAACACAAAGGGACTTTCTGTCATCTCGAAAACAAGAGTATCCCTGCACATCTTGACTGGTTTGGATGGTGCACTTGGGATGCTTTTTACACTGAAGTGAATCCACAAGGAATAAAAGAGGGCCTTCAGAGGTATACTGCATACGTACTACTTTTTTAACTAAGTACACCTATTGATAGATGGCCAGAAAATTTTGGAGATATCGATGACTGAGGATTTTTCCTTTTATCAAACAGTTTCTCAGATGGAGGTTGTTCGCCAAAGTTTATCATCATTGATGATGGATGGCAAGAGATCCTCAATACGTTTCACAAAGAAGGTGAAGCAGTGATCGAGGGAACCCAGTAAGTTCTCTTTTCAGTCGAGGCCGCACGTTTTCTCCTCCATTTTCTTAGTCATTTGTTCACGTCTTTTTTGAACTGTTAGGTTCGCAACTAGACTAGCAGACATCAAAGAAAACAAAAAGTTCATCTATTCAGACTCTGACAATTCTTGCAGCAATCTCCACGATTTTGTTGACTATATCAAACATAATATGAATGTAAAGTAAGCTGTCTGATCCCATAAAGATACCATGCTATGATTACATTGAAACTTAAGAACTGACCATGAATACAATTGTATACCTTTAGATACGTTTACATGTGGCATGCTTTAGCTGGTTATTGGGGAGGTGTACTCCCATCATCAAATACAATGAAGAAATATAATCCAAAGCTTGCATATCCAATTCAGTCACCGGGTGCCACAGGGAACCTTAGAGATATAGCCATGGACAGCCTGGAAAAATATGGAGTGGGAATCATTGACCCAGAAAATCTGTATGACTTTTACAATGACTACCACAGTTACCTTGTCAGCTGTGGTGTGGATGGAGTCAAAGTAGACGTCCAAAATTTGATAGAAACGTTGGGTTCTGGGTACGGTGGTCGTGTTTCATTGACCAAACGGTATCAAGAAGCATTAGAGGAATCTGTAACAAGGAACTTTAAGGATAACAACCTTATTTGCTGCATGTGTCACAACTCGGATTCAATATACAGGTTTGCATCCTATCTAATTAGAGGCAAGTACAATCCAAAATTTTGTTTGAATCCCTTTTCTGACTAGTTATTTTACATTCACAATTTTCAGTTCAAAGAAGAGCGCAGTAGCAAGAGCATCTGAGGATTTCATGCCAAGAGAACCAACATATCAAACCTTACACGTTGCCTCTGTCGCGTTTAACAGCCTTCTTCTGGGTGAGATATTTGTGCCAGACTGGGACATGTTCCATGTAATATTCCTGTCTCATTGCTTGTCCAAATCTTTCATGAACGAACATATTAATGACTCGCTTGATATGATTTATTAATGATTCTATTTCAGAGCAAGCACGAGACAGCGGAGTTCCATGCTGCAGCAAGAGCAATTGGTGGCTGTGCAGTATATGTAAGGTAAGGCATCAAATCATATTAAAGTCTAGCTCTCCCTTCGAAACCAATTTCTTAACCATATAAAAAGTTTGAAAAAAATTACTTATCAAATTTGTTGCACTACAGTGACAAACCTGGCAATCATGATTTTAAAATCCTCAAAAAGCTAGTGCTACCTAATGGATCCGTCTTGAGAGCAAGGTTTGCTGGCCGTCCTACTCGAGATTGTTTATTTGAAGACCCAGTGATGGATGGTAAGAGGTAAGTAACATGTTACTATCTGTCTCTCAAGAATTTTCTGCTTCGCTTTCATTCTTTACTGAGCAGTGAACACGCATATCCCTACTCACTATTTTGCAGTTTGCTGAAAATTTGGAACTTGAATGCACTGACCGGGGTGGTAGGCGTTTTCAATTGCCAAGGAGCAGGAAGCTGGCCACTGAAATCGCTGGAAGCAGCACCTTTTCACATAACCATTTCAGGGAAACTGAGACCCCTTGACGTTGAATTTCTTGAAGAAGTTGCGGGAGAAAATTGGAGTGGAAATTGCATAGTATATGCCTTCAATGCAGGTGAAAACTCCTGCATCAATTAATCACATTTCATTTCCTTTTAGAACCTAACACACATTCATTCCTCTGTAAATATGCCAAAACTAACTACTGTACAATACTTTAGGCTTGCTTTCCATGGTTTCTCTGAGAGGAAAACTTGAAGTGTCCCTGGATACACTTCAATGTGAAATATATACAGTATCTCCAATAAGGGTAAGTACTCAATAGGCCTACTTTGCAACCTACATTTTGTGAAAAACCATCTTTACTAAGTCTCTAATGAGAAAGAGTGTTCATGTGTGTCTAAACAGGTGTTTGGTCATAATGTGCACTTTGCACCAATAGGATTGCTTGACATGTACAATTCGGGAGGAGCAGTAGAGGCCTTGCACTGCAACATGGATGTTGCACAGTGCATAATAAAAGTCAAAGGCAGAGGTGGTGGCCGTTTTGGAGCCTACTCCAACGTTAGACCAAAGCTTTGTGTAGTGGACATGAAGGAGGAGGAGTTTTCCTACAACCCTGAAGATGGATTATTGACGTTTAAGCTTGATGGTGAAGGCAATTCAAGGGATATAGAATTTGTATACTGAGGTGGCTATATAAACTCACAAAGTAAATGTATTCCGATTCCTCTTCAGAGACATCTTTCACTCACCTAAAACTGGAAGTAACCATATACGGAATTTTGTTGTAAGAAAAAAAGGAGTTGCTTAATTTTGGTGTTATACAATTCAAAATAGAGTAAAGGTAATATAACACCTTCACATTCATTTAACACATTTAATAAGGTTAAAATAGTCTTAAAAGAATGAAATTTTGTAATTTTTTCAAGAAAAATGGTATCATGACATACTTTTACATTCATTTAACATAGAGTTTAAAAATAAAATGATTATAAAAGTGTGAACTTTTGTGTTTTTCCAATAAAGAAGAGAATAAAAGATAAGAAAGAATAGTATTAAATAAATATAAAAAATTTAAGTGTGTCATACAATATTTTTCTTTTTTTGAAAAAGAAGAAAGTAAAAAATAAAAAGTAAAGATGAATAATGAATTAAAAAATTATGTGTCATATATATATATATATATATATATATATATATTTTTTTTTTTTTTTAAATATTAGTGTAAATTGAAATGGTCTCACTCTCTATGTAACATTTGTAGGTTTTTTAACACGAATGGGAAGTTTGTCCATTATTTACTGGACGATTGACTTAAAAGTTATACTGCAATAATAAGTTATATGGGAGTCCTAAGTACTTCTAAATTAAAATCGCATAAGTTGTATGGATCCTAAAATGTGAAATCATTATATGTTTTAACGATTTTTTTCAAATGTTTTGAACTAAGTCGTTATAAATGGTAACAATTTTCAGTTTAGAAGATGTTGTCTACACTGATTGGTGACTTTAAATTCCACTAAAGTTGTCGTCTATGATAACTTCAGTTTTAATGAATTTTTTATAGTTATTTTATATATAACCAAATATAAAATAATTTTTTAATAGATATTCATGCTTTGAACGTGGCAAAAACTTAAAGAGAAACTAAGAGCTTGAACTTTGCTTTAACACATGAAATCTTACTCAACATTTTGAAAGGTTTCATCATTGTTAAACTTTGAGTTAATTTGTATTTTAAATGATTAAGAAACATAGCTGTCAAGTTGGGTAGCTTTAACATTTCAAATTTAAATGAAAGTTCTAAACAATTCTTAAATACATTTTAATTAAAACCAACAAAGATTAAAGAATGAAAATTTGCTTAAAATACATGTAACACCACAATTACAACTCAAACACTAATTAACTACAATATCAAATCTTCAACACGTCCATAATCAAATCCAAGTGGTTGGGCTTAATCAAGCTTACTTCAATCTTTAATCTTCAAATAACTTTAGAAGGTAAATAATTTGTTTTTTTGACTAAGAATATTTTTCTCTAGAAATTCCCAACACTCATCATATTACACTTCATTCTAAGCATAAACAACACATTTTAAATGAGACTTGCCTTGCCATTCTTTATTTATATCATTATGTTTACCATGCCTTCTATTGATAAGATTATGTTACCATTTTGTGACTCAAACATCATTTGGTTAAAGGAGTCAAAACAGTTAAATAAAAATATATTTTTATCTTATTTTTAGGAAGATTTTATGCATTATTTAATTAATTAGATTTTATGCATTATTTAATTAATTAGATTTTATGCATTATTTAATTAATTAATTTAGAAGATATTTTTCCAAAGTTGGTTACAAATGATGTAGTATAAATATTTACTGTTTATGCTCAATAAAATGATCAGTTTCCCTTCTATTCTTTTGCCTCTTATACGGTAAAACCACAACAATTGGTATCAAGAGCAAAAAGGATCTTACGGGATCTGTGATATAACCCACAAACACCTACCACCATAAAATAGCCACCACACATAAGATGGAATCTCAAACACCCTTTACTACCGTTTCTATACCTGTATTTGATGGACGAAACTATCAAATGTGGGTTGTCAAAATGGAAGCATATCTAGATGCTAACGATGTGTGGGAAGCGGTAGAAGAGGACTATGAAGTGTCTCCCTTGCCAGATAATCCTGCGGTTGCTCAAATGAAAAATCACAAAGAAAGGAGGCTTCGAAAGTCCAAAGCCAAATCAATTTTGTTCACAGCCGTATCTCCAGTCATTTTCAACAGAATAATGACATTGAAAACGACATATGAAATCTGGAAGTTTTTGAAGGAGGAGTATGAAGGCAGTGAGAGAATCAAAGGAATGCAAGCTTTGAATCTGGTTTGAGAACTTGAGATGCAAAGGATGAAAGATTCGGAGACAATCAAAGATTATGCAGACAAGCTTCTCGACATTGCAAACAAAATACGTCTTCTTGGCACTGATATTCCTGATTCTCGAATTGTTCAAAAAATACTTGTAACAATTCCAGAAAGATATGAAGCCACATTGACTTCCTTAGAGAACTCAAAAGATCTTTCTACTATTATCTTGGCAGAACTTTTGACTGCACTTCAGGCTCCAAAACAAAGAAGACTCATGAGAGAAGAATGTCATATTGAAGGGGCTTTGATAGCTAAATTTATGAAAAACAAGGGTAAGTCTTTCAACCACAAAAATGATAGCAAATCCTTTCATGTTTTTCCATCATGTCCTTTTTGTAAGAAAAACAATCATCTAGAGACGAAATGTTGGTGGAGGCCAGATGTGAAATGCCATAAATGTGGACAATTAGGGCATGTGGAGAAAATCTGCAAGTCATCAAAGATACAAGAGAATGTACAAGTTGTTGTTGAAGAGGGTGAAAAAGAAGATCTTTTGGTTGTTTCTTGCTTTGCCACTGCAAGATCAACAGAAAGTTGGCTAATTGATAGTGGTTGCACGAACCACATGACTTACAATAAAGAATTATTCAAAGATCTTGATGCAACCTATAACACAAATGTTAGAATTGGAAACGGAGCAAAAATAGCAGTGAAGGGCAAAGGAACCATTGCGGTCAAAGGTTGCACAGGTTTGAAATTAATTACTAATGTTCTATACGTTCCTGAAATTGATCAAAACTTGTTGAGTATTGGCCAACTTCTAGAGAAAGGTTATAAAGTTCTATTTGAAGATAAAACCTGCATGATTAAAGATTCAGATAACAAAGAATTATTCAGAGTTCGAATGAAAGGCAAGAGCTTTGCTTTGAATTTGATTGATAAAAAGCAATTTGTTATGCACAAGGTTGAAGACAATATGCAGGTACAAGGGCTCCCCAAAATAGAAGAGAAATCACCCGTATGCGCAACTTTGCAATATGAAAAACAAACAAGGTTGTCTTTTCCAAAAGACAAATCTTGGAGAGCAACAAACAAACTGCAGGATGTCAATGAACCTAAAAGAACCCCATCTCTGAATGACAAGAAAGTAGAGCTAGTGGGTGTTAAAGTTGGTGAAATTCAAATTAAACCAGAAAAATTAGAGGAAGAAAAGCATCCTAAGACAACTCTTCCCGAAGCAGAAGTTGAAAATGCGGAAAAGCCAAAAGAACAACAACAAGTAGATGAGAAAATTGCAGAAGATTGTAAGGACGTGCAGACTAAGCAAGAAATTGTGACCGGGACTTCCAAAAGTGAAGGAACTTTAGATGATACGATCAAGGACGAAAAAACTTAGCATATGCTGATTTTGAGTCAAGGAGGAGATTGTTGGGATTTTGTGACTCAAACATCATTTGGTTAAAAGAGTCAAAGCAGTTAAATAAAAATATATTTTTATCTTATTTTTAGAAAGATTTTATGCATTATTTAATTAATTAGATTTTATGCATTATTTAATTAATTAATTTAGGAGATATTTTTTCAAAGTTGGTTACAAATGATGTAGTATAAATATTTACTGTTTATGCTCAATAAAATGATCAGTTTTCCTTCTATTCTTTTGCCTCTTATACGGTAAAACCACAACAACCTACAAGTTTGATTCATCACAAGTTTTCATTAATTCATTATTGACTACATTTGGTTGACATAATATTCCATGGAATCTTGGTCAAGCATGGCCATTATTCAATTTTGACTTCTAAGATACTACAAATTCACTTTTGTTATTCTTTCTAACTTTTCAATGTGTTCTGTAAAATGTTTCATATTTTTCTAATCATGTTGAACTTTGAGGTTTTCACGAGATCTAAACATTAGATGTTAAAGACACCTTATTCTATTATTTTTCTTCTTAGATATATAACTTTCTTATTCTTCTTACCTTTCGAATGTGTTGTGCAAAATGTCCAATATTTCTCTAGTTGCACTAACCTCTTAAAAATTTCACAATATCTACACATTGGATGTTATATAAACCTTATTCTATTATTATTATTTTCTTAGATACAACTTTATTTCTTTATTAAAAATAATCCATCCTTCACTATTTTAATAATTTCATGAAGACCAATAACGACCTATATTCTCACAAGCCACTCATCACAATTCTTCCCATTTAATATCAATAAAAAAAAAATGAGATTTGGATGTTATTTGAGAAAGTCATACTTACTAATAAAAGTCCCATAGTTATTGGATAGAGATATAGTAATACTCTCCCACTTGGGCGGCCCATATGAAAAAAAAGCCCACATGTGTTATACTTGTGAGGTTTCGGCTTGTGTATGATATTTTAAAAGCATAACCCTTCCCCTGTTTTTCTTATCCTCAGACGCTCTTGTTGTTTTTGTTGTTCTTCTTCTCTTGTTACAACCCCTTCACCGTTTCTTACATGTCTATCACTGCCACTGCGTTCAAGTCTCTCACCATGGCCGATTCGTGCCTCCTCTCTTCTCCCTCATCCCTCTTTCACAACATAACCAAATCCCATGTTTTCTCACCTCCTTCCAAACCCCTTACACTCCAATTCTCATGCCTCAATTCCTCCCCCTCGCTCTCTCTCTCCCTCGCTGCACGAACCCACCGTTACCCCGTCCTTACCCACGTCGCCCAAACTTCTGATTGGGCCCAGCAAGAAGACAACACCGCCACCTTACCGGACCAAGAGGAAGAACAAGAAGGGGGTGGCCTCCTCGATTGGGAGGTCGCGGGCGAAGGCGCGGAAGATGAGGGTTTCGTGGAACCACCGGAAGAGGCCAAGCTCTTCGTCGGGAACTTGCCTTACGACGTTGATAGTCAGAAATTGGCCATGCTATTCGAACAAGCCGGAGTCGTCGAAATCGCCGAGGTTCGAAAGAGAGAGGCTTGTTACCCTCTCAATTTTCAATATCGGTTTTTGTTAATGTTATTTAGGGTTTAAGAGTGCAATGAACGTGTGGTTGCCATTTCTTTGTGATTTTAGGTGATTTATGCCAGGGACACTGACCGGAGTCGTGGATTTGGATTTGTGACGATGAGTACTGTTGAAGAAGCTGAGAAAGCTGTGGAGAAATTCAATAGCTATGTAAGTTCGTATCACTTGTTTTTTATTCTGCTGTTAAATGAGGCAGCTTGGAATTGAAAAGTTTGGTTTGATTTTCTATTGAGTACTTCGCGTTCAATGCTTGTTTATTTTATATATGTGGTTGTTGACTAACCAGTGAGGAAAGGGTCTTGCTATGTATTGACTCCTTTTTGTTTTTATCTCTTGTGAACTCTTTTGTTGTTGTGATATAAGTGTTGCAATGGTGTAAGTGTATTGGAATAATGGAGAAAAAAAGAATGGCTGGTGTTACCTGGCTGTGTGGACGATTTGAATTAAACCCATATGCATTATATTATGTGTGATTATTGTAGCATTCCATGCACCCCCATTGCTAAATAGCAACAATATGGTTATGATCAATTTAAATTGTCTGTTTCCTCTATGCGTCACAAATCTTCTTTTGTGGCTGCACAACTTGTGTCATAAAGATGAGGTGGCTTGTGCCTGTGTCATTTTAATTCGTTATAAATATATATGGTTACATCTTGAAGTTCGGACTCCCATTCAACTATTTGTAGTATTTTTGTTTGTTAGCCAATGACTCTTCCCTGAATCAAATGCAACAGAACCTTTCTAAGTTTGCTCTTGTCACATCTCTTGCTGCTATGAAAGCTTTGTTGCTTTGTGCGAATAAGTTTTTCTAAGTGATCCTTCTGACAAGTCAAAAATGTATCACCCACAGGAAAAAGAATGAGGATATTGTCATTGATGTTTATTTCTAAATAATTTTGGTATGTTGTTCTTTGAATCTTATTCATATTATCTTTGACAGGATTATGATGGAAGACTGTTGACTGTTAATAAGGCTTCTCCGAGAGGAGCTCAACCTGAACGCCGACCTCGTCGTAACTTTGAGCCTGCCTTTTCTGTCTATGTTGGTAATTTGCCGTGGGATGTTGATGGTACCAGGTTGGAGCAAGTTTTCAGCGAGCATGGTAAGGTTTTGAGCGCTAGGGTAGTCTATGACAGGGAGAGTGGTCGTTCACGTGGCTTTGGCTTTGTCACAATGTCGGATGAGTCAGAAATGAATGATGCTGTTACTGCTCTTGATGGTCAGGTATTGCTCAAGTTCTTTGTTAAATTATCAATGGTTCCATGCATTGGTAATTAAATATGCGGAAAGCTGAACGGTACAGGATTGTAATGGGCTATGTTCACTAGTGTGTGTGGTTTGAGGGCAGGGTGAAACAATATAGTAAATTGGCTACTTTTACAGTTTGTTTTTGGATGATTTTCTGACATGGTGGTTTTGTAATTTCAGACTTTGGACGGAAGGACAATTAGGGTGAATGTTGCTGAGGACAGACCCCCCAGGCGTAGCTCCTTTTGAGTGGTACCCCACGTAGTTCCCCATTTCAGCTGCTGGAGTTCTCTTGCATTTTTTTTAATGGCTGAGGATATAGTGACAATTTTCTTTGAAGGAAATTCCCCTTCGGGCGCCAGTTTCAGATTAGATTTATTTGGTTTGATATTATTATGAATGTGATGTCCAGATGAAAAGGAAGTTGTAATCCTAACTTCTAAGATCTTGGAAAAAATGTATACTATGTTGCGTTTTTGTCTGGGGCTAATATGTTAATTTATGAAATGAGAAAACGGGAAGAGGGGAGTTCTGTGGGGACTATCGTAGAAATGCTTTGTTCGTTTTAACTAAATATTCAAACTGAACAAAAAGCATATTATTTCCAGTCACCGGACACGATTCAGTTCACCCAGCTTATAATAATTTACGTTTGGGTGAATCGAATGCGGGTGATGATTTTTTGACTTTAATCATTGATGTGGTTCCTTGTAAGTTTCAGAACGGTTTCGTTGTTCTTTTCTAATTGATTTCTTTTTCTTATAAATGAAAAAACATCTGCAGTATTTCAAAGTAATGGAAGAATGGTTTTCTTAAAGAATGTGCTAGTACTCCAGAAAAAAATATATCAATTGTGATTTTTTTTAAACAAATCCATTTAAAAGAAATTATGTAATAAAGTTATTTCCACTGTAATTCTCAAACTGGACCTATTTGATTATTATACGTTGAGAATTTGGCTATTCTTAATGTAAAACAGACTTTACTTCCTTGCTTTTTCTAATTTTCAAAATAATAAAAAATTGAAAAATCAGGCAAGAATCTGATTTTTGGAAAACTGAATTTTGGCCTATTTTCTGCCACGAGGGTGAGTACTTTGAGAATTATGTTCTTATCTACTTTGGTGGCATATAGATTTAGAATTTGATTTTTGTGGACCGAATTCCTACGTGAGAAGTACATGAGTTTATTTTGAAAATTAAATTGGGATGAGTTTATTTGAGGGTTTTTTTAAAATAGATATATTTTTGAGAAAAAAAAATTGTTCGATTATTCCTAAAAAGAATTAAGTTACTATGTAAGCCTGAATTCAATAAGGATTGTTAATGTAAGTTTTTGCATCACAAAATAATCATTGACTTCTTTGAAATAATTATAAAAGTTAATACATTTATTCTATATCACAGTTTTTCAGTAAAAATAAAAAAAAAATTATATTACAATTTGGTCGATGAAAGCCAAAGATGATCCGTATATACAAAATATTATACAGCATTATATCTTCTATTTTTCGTTCTAAAAGATTGTTACTGAAGTTTAGTTCATTGGATTTGAAAATGAGTATTTGAGTGAATAGTATGATAGTCTATATTTTAAATTATTTTTCATTTATGATGATTTTCAAATAGAAATTCACTTTTTAAAAATCAGTTAGTACGTTTAATATGTTGTGAATTTTGTGGCTTATATTGAAAAATATCGGTTTTGATTGTAGTGGATGAACTTTGCTTCTTGATGAACATTGCCTTTGTGGTTAATTCTTTATCATAAGACTCGGGAAAATGTTTTTCTTTAAATGGTTTTGGTCAAAACGGTAAAGAGTAGTGTCGTCCGCAAGTCTTGGATCTTGGACCGCTCCTAGTATGTTTCTAACTCTATAAATAAAGTACCTCGATCATTCCAATAAACATACAAAAAGAAAAATTGAAGTTTTTTCTTATCTTTTCAAAGAAATATTATTTCATGAGCTTCTCCTCTTGGTTCTTCTTTCTACTCTTATCCTCTTTATCTTAGGCTTTACTCTTCTCCAAAAAGAGATTTTTTGCTAGTTCTATATCCTCAAAATTTTTCAAGAAGTTTTTGTTGTATCCTTGCACAACACACCACATATAAGTTCTTAACGACAATGGATCTACATGTCTTGAAAAAATTTTGTTGGTGATTATTGTCAGCAGTTTTACAACAATTTTAATGACTTATGGTTGACATCAACAACCCAATCCCAAAGAATCAAAACATTGTTTCCGAAATGCAAACAGTCTTCACTAAACCATTCCTAAATGTGTCAAAATTTGAGATATTCTCTAGTCATAACTTTTGGCGTTAACAAAAACGTGTGTCTACCCTTTTAGACATGTACAAAGTTGTTACTGCTCTTTTATCTCCAAAACCTGACTCCAGTCCCCTTTCAAATTCAAAACATGTTGAAGATTGGATTCATGCAAACAAAGTATGTCGACATACTTTACTTAGTACACTTTCTAATGATTAGTTCTTATAAGAAAGCAAAAGACATTTGGAATTTGTTGATTCTCAAGTACACTACTGAATATGTTGTTAGACAAAGGTTCATCATTGAAAACTACCACTTTTGGGAAATGAATGAAGATAAGGATATAAACTCTCAAATAAATGATACCACAAGTTGCTTGAAGATATCAAAATAGAGAATGTCCTTCTACTTGATGAATTTGTTTCAGAACTTCTAATCAAGAAATTGCCCCATCTTGAACTGATTACAAACAATAGTTAAAACATAAACATAAGCAGATGTCACTTCCAAAGCTCATCACACACATAATTATTGAAGATACCAAAAGAAAAGAGTGTGTTACTGCAAGGGCCAAAACTTCGTCTGCAAAAGCAAATACGTTAGAAGACAAACATGCTCCAAAATGGTACGAACACAAACATGATCACAAGAAAAAATAATTTTCAAAAATCCCGTCCGAACAAATCTAACCCCACTTTTAAGAAGAAAGGAAATTTCTTTGTTTATGGAAAGTCAAGCCATCATGCACCACACTACAAGTGCAAAGCAAGAAAACACAATCCACCTTGGACAAATATAGTTCAAGGAGATGATATTATTGTTGCGGTCGTTTCACAAGTAAATTTGATGACCAATGTGAGTAAGTGGATGGTAGACTCTGGTACTACCAGACATATTTGCGCAAATAGAAGTGCGTTTACCTCCTATTCCAATGTAGGGGATAGAGAAGAACACGTAACACTTAGTTATTCCATGACAACTTCTATTATGGAAAAAGGGAAAGTTCTTATCAAGCTCACATCTGGAAAGACTTTGGCCTTGAGTGATGTGCTACACGTACCATCAATCAAAGTTAATTTAATCTTTGTAGCTCTACCAGGAAAAGTGAGAGTTAAAGTGTCATTCGAGTTTAACAAGATTGTAATGGCAAAAAATAATGTTTTTGTGGGAATGAATATTGTGATCAAAGTCTCTTTATATTGAATATTTCTGAAATATTAATGAATATTGTTCTTCTGCTTATATTATTGATTCATATGACATGTAGCATGCTAGATCAGAACATGTGAATTCCTCATATGTTTCATATGTTATGAATTTACAACAATTATGATTAATTAATATGCATGATAAACAAAATAGTAAATGTGACAATGTGTAAAATCTAAAATAACAAAGAATGTTATTCCATAGATTTTTGAACTGAACTCATACAGATCTAGCTGATTTAAAACAAACCATGTCTAAAGACGATAAAAATTATTTTGTAACCTTTACAGATGATTATTTTAGATATAGCAAAGTGTACTTAATCAAACATAAAGATGAAGCATTTGATGAAATATACAAGAACAAAACTAAATTAGGGGACATGGGGGGTTGAGGTGAGGGTTGAATGGTGTTTTTCAAATTCTTTTCACAAAGCAACATCTAATAATTTATAAGGATAATGTGCATAAGTTGCAAAATGTTTAGATGTTGGCTTTTAATGAGATAAATGAATGGAAAGCGTTTTGGATAGCAAAGCAATAAACCACAAATTTTTATACTAGTTCATTCAACACGAGTTACATCTAGTTCTCCCTTAAGAGGTTCCACTAATATATATGCAAGCGTTACAAAAGATGGTATCTTGGAAATTTTGAATAATCCTCTTACAATGTCATGGCATTGTCGTTTGAAGATTAATCTCGTACTTGCATGTCCGCATTTACTATGCCATGAGATTGCATTGCCTTTTATTGACATCAGGCATGAGACACTTTAAGCATGTAGTTCATTTATATGTATCATGTATAAGTTTCCTTCTCTACTTATAGTAAATACTAGTAGACTCTGATTGTTTAGGACTTTACATTGGCATTTTTCAAATGTAACATTATATTTGTTGTCATACAATTGACTTATGCTAAGAAGATTATGTTTTAGGCCATCTACTAATAAAATATTATCAATATAAGGGGAAATGTTTATGCCTATTATTTTGCCTGTTGATTTTCATCGAATGTGACTGTTCCTTCCTTCTATCTCCTAGGGTCTTAGAACATAGACTTTTTATCTGTCATGTATCACGAGCATGCACTATCTAGGTACCATGATTGAGGTCTCTTTGCGGTCATCAAGCAAATATGCAAGAGAGATTATTTTTCCTTTAGGTACCCATATTTCTTTGGCTCTTGCTTTGTTAGTTTGATTCATTTTTATGTTTTCAAAAGCTAGAGCATTGATATAGCTTTCCTTTTTAGTTTGAACAAAACAATCAGTTTTAACATTGAATGTACTATAAGAGTTATTGTCATTAAACCATAAACCACATATGTCAAACGGATATCTACATCTTCTTACTAGAAGCCCTAAGCAATCATTTTCTTCAAATGTTCTATTCAACACTTTGTGAAAAGTGTCATTTTCTTGTTTAAGGAGTTCGATACACCTAACATTTCTAGCAATTGTTGTATTCTCCACAAGCTTTTAATTTTTTGAAAGAAGTTTTTCATTTTCTCTTTTCAAAACAATTAGCCGTCATTCTAGGTTGCTACTTTCCTTTTGCAAATTCTTTATACCATCATTAGACAAAGTTAGTTTATTTTTTAAAACTTCATTTTCTTTTCTATTTTGTTTTCTTTTAAGGTAAAAAGCTTCTGACAGTTTGAAGGAATTTGAGAATAACACATGTGTAAGTCAGTAAAATATACCTTATCATCAGAGTCGTCTAACGAACATTCTTCATCATCTGCCATTAGGCATATTGGCTTCCTCTTCTTCTTCTTCAGATTCCGAGAAGTCTAGATCCTCCCAGGTACTCATCAGCGCTTTTGTCTTTCCTTGTTTATAAACACTAGGTTTTCCTTTTATCTTCTAAGATTAGGACACTCAGATATGAAGTGACCTAGTTTCTTACATTCATAACACTCGATGGGACTTTCTTTCCGTTGATCATTTATAGAAGTTAATCCAGGACGTTTTCCTTTCTTCCATCTCCACATTGAGTATATCTTCTTCGAGATGAACGATAATTCATCTTCTTCTCCTTCTTCCATGGAATCTTCTTCACTCGTTGATTCTTTTAAAGGTTCTTATTCATTTATGGGAGTCCTTTTGACAGATTTCTAAGCCTTCAACATTATGTTTTTCTCCTTATTTATGATTCCATCTTGTTGAAGCTCCTGCTCATATACCTTAGGATTCCAACAAGTACCTCTAAGCTCATCCCATCAAATTTTTTTGAGGTTCCGGTGAGTTGTAGTCTCCATTTTCTAGGAAGACTGTGAAAATTTTTGTCAATGTTATCAAAATTATCAAAAGTCTTACCCAACGATCTTAACTCATTTAAGATCACTTGAAATTGGATGAACATGACTTGGATGTTTTCATTGTACTCATGTGTTAGCAAGCTCAACTTATTTCTTTTAACTTCATTTGAGCCTTCATATATGATAACCAGAGTATCCCACATCTTCTTTACTCCTTGAATGCATGTACTTTCTTGTATTCTTCTTGAGACAAAACACACATTAGCGAGTTTCGAGCTTTGGAGTTAAGTAAACACCTGCGGTTTTGATCATCAAACCACAAGCTTTTCTGCAAGGGATCTCCCTTATTATCAAGAGGTATATAGTTACCATTTTCAACTACATCCCACATGTCGATGTGGTAGGATTCTAAGAACGCAATCATTCTTTACTTCCAATAGTCAAACTTTCCCCTTGAACAGAGGAGACCTGTTGACAACAATATCCTTCATTTTCCATTGCCAATTAGGATTGTTTCCTTAAGTTGTTGTTAAGAACTCACCCTTGAGGTAAGCTCTAATGTCAACTGAAATATACAATGGTATTTTAAAATTCTTTTCATAGAGCAACATCTTATATTGCAAAATGTTTCAACACTAGGTTTTAATGAATTAAGTGAATGGAAAATAAAGGAGAATCTATCTCTCAGCCTCATTATGCCTAAACAAGTGGGATCTTACTACATTTGATGAGTTTTTCTAAACCTGGAATTTCTTATCCAGTAGATAAACTGAGTAGGTACACTCAATGTCCAAATCAGGAACACTATGATGCACTTACAAGGCTTATGAGATACTTAAGAGGTTCAATGAATTATTCCATTCAATATAGTGGATTTCTCGTTGTACTAGAAGGGTACAATAATTCTGACTAGATTTCTGATATAGATAAGACAAAATCCACTAGTGATTATGTATTCACACTAGAGGGTGGTGCGATTTCATGGAGATTAGTAAGACAAAATATTATTGCAAGATAAACAATAGAATGAGTTTGTTACTCTTGAGATAATTGATAGGCTGAGTGGTTGAAAAACTTTTTAGCAAACATTTCACTAGGAATGAATGAAATCAACCCCATTGGTGTCATTGCATTGTGATTGTCAATCGAAAATAGCTATAACTAAAAACAAGAATTATAATGGAAAGAACAAACATATACAATTGAGACACAACTTAGTGAAGTAGTTGCTAAAGAGTGGAACTATTTTCATTATGTGAAGTCAGAATGAAATTTATCAAATCCTCTACTAAACCCTTAGGAAGAAATATGATCTTACAAGATCGAGGGGAAGGAGATATAAGCCACTTGCAAACAAACAAGTGATGATAACCTAACCTTTGTTATTAGAGATCGCATGAATAAGGTTCATGTGAGTAAAAACAAGTCACTTATTAGTTCTGATAATACTAACTTGATTTTTAAATCAAATATGTTCCTATGGTGTGTGTGAAAGTGCTAGAGACTACATTCTTGAGAAGTTAAACTTTGTAATTAAAATTTTATGTGGTGGAAGAATTTTAGTTTAAATTTTTTTTAATGATTTTCATATCCCTTATGGGTAATGTATGATCTGTAGCAAATACTTAATGACATAACCTATATGAGTGTCAAATGAGGCCGCTTGTATGAAATCTTGGCATGATCTCTAGAGCACTCATGAATACCAGACACACGTATGGCCTAAACAACACAACACAACGATAACAGTAAGGATTGTAAGGGTGTATATTGTGATTGATAAACCTCTTATACATGTTAAGTGTCCTTGGTTCATATAGTTTGCAATACCAACTATATTATGTGTTAAGTTTCTCAAACTAGGATCGGTTCATATAACTTACTATACCAACTATGATGCATTATATCTCAGAAAACCGAGGATAATTCTTTTCTTTCTCTTTCTTACAATCTTTCTTTATTGTCTTTTGCAATATGTAGGGATTGTTGTAAATTGTTTTTGCTTATATTGCAAAAATTGCTTTCGATTTTAGTAGATGAATGCTGCTTCTTGATGAATGTTGCCTTTCGTGCTCAATTTTTCATTGCAAGGCTCAGATAGGGTTTCTTTTTGAACAATTTTGGTCAAAATCGTAAGGAGTGAAGTCGTCCATAAATCTTGAACTTTGGATCGTTTTTCATATATTTCTAACTGTAGATAAAACACCTCAATCGTTCCACTAAACACACAAAAAGAAAAGAAACTCTCTTCTCCTTTTAAAGAAATATTATTCCACTAGCTTTCCCTCTCAGTTTTTCTTTCTTCTCTTATTCTCCTTATCCTAGGCTTCACTCTTCTCTAAAAAGAGATTTCTTGCTACTTCTGGATCCGCAAAATCTTTTTCGAATTTTTTTATTATATTATGAAGAACTTGTGCAACAAACTACATATAAATCTTTAAGGATAATGAATCTACACATCTCAAAAAATCTACATAACTCAAGAAATTTTTATTCGTAATTTTGTTAGAATTCTTACCATAATAATGAGTATAACGGATAATGAAATCCGCAAAAATCAAAGTGATTTAATGAATATAAGTAAAACCTTTAATTAAGTACCTCATCTCATGTGATGTTTAATGTTGAAATTGAGTCAATTCTTTTAAGTTAGCTTTCCTAAAATATGCACTAAGTGATTTAATGAGTCAAGTGGAACTTTTAATTAAGTACCTCCTCATCAGAGGTTTAACGTTGAAATTGAGTCAATTTTTTTATTTAAGTTAGACTTTCTTAAAATATGCACTAAGTAAAAGATAAGTTGATTTAATTGATCGTGGTTAATAAAATCCGTTAAATTAAATCAATGATAAATATATTGTAATTGTTTTTCTCTGCTCTTCTTTTTTATTGCAGAAAATTTGAATCCTGCTCTATTGGATATAGTTTGTATAATCTAGTAATTATAAATTCAGAGTCTACTATAACTTCTTATTTCTCAAACGAATTTTCAAACGTTTATTCGTTCATAGGCAAAATGAACCCCAATCTGTTTTGTTTTCACGAGCTGGTGAAATAGAGTCGTTCTTCATGCCGCCGGGAGAATATAAAAAGTTCCTGTCAAACATATTTAATAATTAATCACTAAAAAAAAAGTAAAAAACCTACTTAATATAAAAATTATTATTAATGCACGTCATGAATATGAATTAATCGAGTAAGCAGAATACGAAACTTTATACTATACAAATTCTACCCGCATAAGGGTGCATGTTCCAAGGACTGATATCTGTAACTGTAAGCCTTACAAGATTCAGGAAACTTTTAACTGTACAAATTCTAACAGTATGTGTTCATCCAAGATCCCAACACTGACATCTGATATATTAGTATTCAGTATTTTGGCTCCATTTTAGTAAGTTCGCAGTTGAGCTTCTCGACTAGTGAGGGGAACGTAACGAACAGATATCTCAGTCCGGACACTGATAGAACCATCAGAATTCTTATCCACCACCTTTAAATCTTGCAATATGTTTCCAACAGGAATCACCATTCTACCTCCAGCCTTCAGCTGGTCAATGAGTGGTTGGGGAATTTCTGGTGCTGCTGCTCCAACGTGAATGGCATCATAAGGTGCAAACTCTAGCGAACCTTCCCTCCCATCTGTCAACACGACAGTTATCAATCCTCCAATCCATAATCCCAACTACATGTTTATTTAACTGGTCAAGAAATAATCAGGCAATTGTAGTAGATTCATAAGATTCCATTGTCACACGGATGTTTCAGATAACAATAGCAAGGACAATGCTTTTGGATCAACTCCCCTTTAATCGACTTAATAACATCAAAGAAATTGCAAATCCTAGAGAAACAGGTTATGTTTTCACCATTTGACAGAATTAATCGTATTCAAACTATGGCATTATGTCTCTAAACTCTATGGTTGAAACAAAGATTGCATTAAATTATTGTATTAAAATGAAAAGATACAGTATTTCAGATTCAATTGAAACAGAACTTAAAAAATCATACCACCAGCATGGATAGAAAGGGATCCATCAGTCAATTGTGTGGCAGCAGCACTTTTCTGAATATTCTCAATTGAAGAAGAAACCAATTCAGGAATATGCTCTACACCAACAGCACGGCCTTGGGGTCCAACCATCAAGGCAAAGCACGCCGTCAGATACCCCGTTCCTGAAAACAAGTTAAATTTGGAATTGTGAACACCAACTAAAGTTAAAAATGTTAACAGCCAAAAAGACTGATAAACAGAAGAGTTGATTTATGTAGCCGGACGTCATCGATCCACCTAGAATTGGGAATAAGTAAATCAATAGGGAGAACCTAATTCTAAATGCCTTTCAATAAACACTGTCACAGTTCTACATCTTCACACTATCTTTCTCCTGCTATGCCTGTAGAACCCCTTCAAGGAAGTAGGGTGTGGTGGAGCTTAGAAAGTACGCTTCATCCGCGTTTCATGCAATCCATCCATTGCTCAAGATATAATATCCACTCTTTTCAATTGACCATTACTACATTATAAACAACTTGCACAACATGTTATACCGTTTATTTTAATAATCAGACTCATTAACACGAGCCAATTTCACACTTTTTACCTAGGGAAGTTTATGCCTCATTAACACGAGACAGTACTTCGCACTTTACCTGGGGAAGTATATCCCTCATCAACTATTAGTAAGTGGGTTTAAGCCTAACTCAATCCCACAAAACCGACCGGCTTGTAGGGTGAGGTTTGCACCTCACTTATATATTATAATTTGGCCTTATCTCTAGTCGACGTGGGACTTCCAACATCAACAGCAAATCAAACACACAAATAGTTATGGGATACCAAGAAAAATTCCATTCACTAACTAGCAAGCAACTCCAACTTCTTTTGAACGTGTTCGAATAAAATTATTCAAGTAACTAATTTTCTAATTTGATTATAATATATTCATGGAGCATATACCAGAGCCAACGTCCAAAGCACGCATCCCAGGCTGCAACTTATCCTCAAGCAGCTGAAGACACATGGCATGCATATGCGGGGCAGATATAGTGGCATTGTATCCTATGGCCATGGGACTGTCATCATAAGGCTCAGCTCCATCAGGTACAAACAACGCTCTGTCAACTTTCTCCATTACTTCAGCCACTTTACTTGATGTGATCACTCCACATCGCTGCAACCTCTCCACCATCGCTTTGATCTTACTCGTGCCACTCACAGGGTAAAATCGCTGCAATTCAACACAAAAAATTGGATTCAAAAATTTTCAGTCAAAAAACGAGAGAACATGATCAAGGAACACAAGTAACAATACCATTTGGTTATCTATCATTTCTCTTTTCTTTCTCCTCTTGGTAAGAGGCCACTAAGAAAAGACAAAGACCAAATTAAAAACTAGAAACCCAAACAGACAAAAGAAAATTGAGGTTGACACACTCGCCATTTCTGAATTTTGAGAACTGTATTTCTGCAGTTTATTGCTAAATTAAAAGAATACTCGGCCTGCTTTCGCTTGGAACAAGAGAATTGCGAAAAGGAAAGAGAACGCGTGGTTTGAATAAACTATTATCACCTTCATCCTAAGGAAGAGTGTGTTCCCCGTGAAGAAATTAGGGTTTTGGAAGAAAAGATTGGTGATGGCGGAGAAGCTGGAAGAGTGCGGTGGAATACAACGGTGGTTGGAGAGAGTGCGTTTTGTTGCATAAGCAGCATAATAGTTGCAACCATAAGCCAACGGTGAGAAAGGGTAGTAGTGGAAGTGCACGCTCATTTTCTTCTTTTCTCGCTCTTTCTTTTCACGCTTTTCCCTCCACGGGCTATCGTCATATATTACCCACACGTGTCAGCCCATTCCTCGGGCCCGGCCCACACGTGAACAACTATAATGGTTTGCGTTTCTTGTACATTCTGGATCCCTTGCGGTTATGTTGGTCCCTCACAGTAACATCACGTCTCCTATATTCTATAAATTTTAACAAAATGTTAAATAAACTTTAACTAATTCTATTAATTTAAAATATTCTTAAATACAAATCTGAACATCATATTTATGCATAATCTTAGTTTTACGTTTATTATTTATTTAAATAAATAATATGCTAGCATTTTGTTGAAGTAGTGTAACATCCCAATATACAGTAATTACCATAAGTCAGAATTAATTACAATTAACAGTAAAGTGAACAGTCTTTACAATTAACAGAAAAACACGTTTCAAAAGCCGAACGGCCTTGATACAAAATAACGAGTGTATCATAGCAACAGGAATTAAATCAGAACGAACGGTTTTACAAAAGAAATAACCGAACGTCCTCATAAACTAACATTTACAATCTAAACATCTACGAGCGCTCTAATCAAAATGAAAGAACGACGTCCTACGGCTCCGCTTTCACTTCCACTTCAACTAAGTTTTCTTCCTCGATGACGTCCTCTAGAGTGGCCTCGCCTTCTGCTCACATCCACACGGATGATCATTGCAAGACAGGACGAACGTACAGATACGATGGACAACACAAGGAAAACGAAAGGGTAAGCTTATATAATTTAAGTTATACATCATCACATACAATAAACATATCATTCCACACAAGCACATAGTTTTCACATATAACAATCATGTAACATTATATATATATATATATATATATATATATATATATATATATATATTTATGACGACCGTCCGGACTGTATGATCTGTGTAGTTACAAGCGTCCTTGCACTCGAGTGATGTAATAACCGGGATACACCTAATCAGCTGCCACTCGAGGTTAGTCCGTTCTTACGTCACCCATGTTAACTTATGGACTAAGGACCTCCTGCCATTCACACGCATGACTTACCCTCTCTACGTGAGAAGAGTAATCACTGAATATCAGGATGGACAGCGAGTCTTAACTTATCCACAGTCATACTTTACCAAATTTAATATTTAACATATCTAAGACGTTCCTCCTTGGAACGCTCGTTCAAATCCCATACTCGTATAACCATTTAATATAGTGTTCGAACATCTTAACATTTCATATTTATCACATTTTCATTCTATGTTTCACTCTCTTAATAAAACGAACGTTCAACTCTCGGAAGGAAGAGGACGAATGTTAAAACCAGATTTAGCGGGACCCAGTAATGATCAAAAAGACTCCAGAATAATAAGACCCTTTTTCAGAATATTTTAAGTACCAAGAGGTCAGGTTGACTCAACTTGTACGAAGATACATCAAGATAAATACTTAACTACATTAGGAACTTTTTGTTTAAAAGGGGAGGCTGCCAGTTAATGACCGAACGCGCCAACATTCATTTACTAAGTATTTTGGACGAACGCGATTTACGTTCGTTAAGGAATCAAAAATAAGGACGAGCGTTCGGTTTAAGACCGAACGCTACATTAAAGCGAACGCTAGGTAGATGACCGAGCACCAATCATGACGAACGCTTGGTATAAGACCGAGCGCTATTTAGGACGAACGCTTCGGTATAAGACCGAGCGCTATTTAGAACGAATGCTTCGGTATAAGACCGAGCGCTATTTAGGACGAACGCTTCGGTATAAGACCGAGCGCTAATTTGAACGAACGTTCGGTATAAGACCGAACGTTACGTATTTTAAAGTTTATGGTATTTATATATAGCTGAGCTGAAACGAACGCTCAGACATTCAAATGGGGACGCTCGTTCTCGAGCGGAGTTCTTTCCAAATAAAAGAATTCCAGTCTAAGTTATTTCTAGGAAAAACCGAACGGTATAAGACCGTACGGTGACGAGCGTATTTTATCATAGGAAGAGTTTATCATATCCACATTAATTTACATACTATACAGCTTTCTTCACATTAATAAATCCAACTATACTATAGTCATACATCTTTCATACGAGTCCAATTCAACATGCATTTCAACCAACAGAAAACATATTCATACAGCACAACAGGGTTCGTTCATGCAGATCCAGAACAGCACATATACATATATTTCATACAGACAACCCAGATCATGCCTTCATAAAATCATACAAGTATAAATTAAATATATAAGCTTCCCTTACCCGGATCAGTATGCGAACTTCCTAAAGCAAGGTATGGTGCGTCCTCTAACAACGTTCTACCCTCAGTTTTACTAAACACTTTCACTTGATCTAAACACCAAAATCAGAGATGACTCAGATATAATTCATGCATGAACCCAAAACTTGTTTTCGCATGAAACCCTAATAGACGAACTACTAGAGAAGAGTACTTACCAGCTCAGATTCTAATTCTGTTCGGTCCAGAATAACGTCCGTGTCTCCGAGAACGTTCCTACGGTTCTGAAATGAAATCGGAGGAGAAAGGAATGAATTACAGTAGAGAGAAGGTGAACTGGTTCTAGAGAGAAGGTGGAGAAAATGGAGAAATCAGTTTTGAGGAAGAAGGTGAATGCATGCAGAGAATGGGAAGGAGTGTTTTCAGAAAATTAAATTCTCTTTCCCAAGTCAAACGGACGTTCATTCACACGCGGACACCTGTCTTCCACTACTGATTTTTAGAAGGTTCCAGCATGACACATGGCAGATGGGTGGCAGAGAGTGTGAGTAGATTTTTAATGTTCTGAGTAATGGCATGGGTGCGTTTTTCAATGCTTGGCAGAGTGGTTTAATCACATTAAATCTGATTGGACAGGTGTTTTGCAGAGTTAAATATCTAGGGTCTTACAAGTAGTTTAAGGTTTTAATTAATATAATATTGTTGAATTTTTCTTATGCAGTGAAATATAAGTTCATTTCATTGGGATGGTAAATTACTAGTTATAACATTTTAGCATAATAATTTGAAGGTATAATGTCTCCTTAGGTCCCTATTTTCGCTCAGAATTTTAAATAGGTTTCCTTTTTATTCGGCGTCTCAATTGGGTCCTTATTTTTGTAAAATTGAAATAAATAGAGATCTTCCGTCAAATTAGACAAACAACGTTTAAAATGGTGTTATGTGACATGCTGAAGGTATTGTTTTAGATGACGTGACAGTTTGTTCATAATTGTGACGTGTATTTTATAATTTCTGAATTAAAAAATTGAGGGCAAATTGGGAAAAAGAAATTAATGGCAGCTCCTTTCCCTGCAACTAAGGAATGCGAAATTAGGGTTCGTGAAAAAAAAAAAGCAGCGATTTCGTGGCAGTCCTTTCTCTACAATTGAAATCTGAGGAAAATTGGTAATGGTTTTTCCTTTCTTCTCTTTGGATTTTGAAATTTTCTTTTCACTTTCCTGTTAATTTCTCACTTTGCCCTTTTTGATGAAGAGATTTATTCTTATACGCTGCGTCGTGGGTTCTTCGCTTGTTCGCAGTTGTATCGCAGGTTTCGATGTCGGCTTTCATGGTGTCCACGAACCCAGGGGCGCGTCGGAGGTTGGTGCTCGTTGACGAGAGGAAAACCGCCACCAACATAGAGCTCCTCACCAATGACATCGCCGCCTCCCCCGCAGTCGCGACTTCTGGTGAAGGTGCCATGGGTGTCGGGCACGACCTTAGCCACCACGAACCCTAATACAAAGCTCCATGGGCGTCGGACACTCATTTTTGATCGATTGGATATTGGTGTTTGTTTACACACCTCTTGCAACGCCGATATTTTTTTATTTATTTATTTTTTCGTTTTGTTTTGTAAGTTTGGTTTCGATGGAAGAACTTTATGCAATCTCTGATTTTGTATCGTTGAATGATCGTGTATGCTATTTTGGAAATTAGCATGATTGTTTAGTTGTTCGCAGATTGTTATTACCGTATGGTAACAATGATCTAGGCATGATTTGGGGCTTTTGATAATGAATCGATTTTATGATATTTTGGTATCAAATAGAAATTTGCAATAAGGAACGAGTTTTCTTCCATTTGAGGACTTTGATTGTACAAAAATGAGAGTGCCCGACGCCCATGTGCCCAAGTGGGGGGAATGTTCTTATGAAGTAGTATGAGAGTTTGTAGGCAGAAGAGCCATCTGAGCTGAGAAGCCTGTGCTATCTACCTAGACATAACTAGAAGTAGAAGTTTAACATGAATGATTCCAATTGAGAGTGCTAAAAACACTGTTCTGAGAGTGCCAATTTTTGTGCCTGGTCTTCGAGCTTCATGATGAAGATATAATCAATGTTAGCATATTTGAAAGGAGCTGCCTTTAATTTCAGAGAAAGGAGCCGTTTTTAATTTCTTTTTCCCAATTTATCCTCGATCTTTTAATTCATAAATTACAAAATACACGTCATAATTATGTATAAACTGTCACGTCATCTAAAATAATACCATCAGCATGTCGCATAACACCATTTTAAACGTCGTTTGTCTAATTTGACGGAAGGTCTCTATTTGTTTCAATTTTACAAAAATAAGGACTCAATTGAGACGCCGAACAAGAAATGGACCTATTTGAGATTCTGGATGAAAATAAGGACATAAGGAGACATTAAACCTAATTTGAAAATAAATTTAGATTTTATTGAGTTTTTGTATATGATAAAATCACTCTTTTTTTTAACTGAGTAGTCAATCAAGAAAAACAATGGTTATAAAGAATTTGACCAAAACCATCTTTTTTATTTTTATTTTGAGTCCAATGGACTTCGATGCAAGAATTAAAAAAGAATTATATTTTAAACTTGTCACTATCATTTTCATCTCTAAAATTTTCAATTTATTATACTCGTAATCATATATTTTAAAATTAAGGAATTATGTATCATGTTTAAAATATTTTAATGTTTTCTACTATTTCACCATTTAATTTAGTTTAATTGAAATTTAATTTTATTCTTATAATTTTGCGAATTTACAATTTTAAATTTTACAAAAATTTGATTATATATTTAGTACTTCAATTTGTACTTGAGCAATTTTTAATATATTGTTGATTTATTGTAAAATTATTAACATGTTCATAAAAATTATATATACGAATATAGATATTTTTAGATAAAATTTATACTGAATATTAAATAAATATGGTGAATAGATACATGTGAGTAATATGAATATTTAATCATATTTATTGATAAGATGAGGACGATATTACGAATCTGACGTGCTGCATCCGCAATAATTATTATTGAATTTTATTTTTAATATTTTTAATAAAATAATATTAATCATGAAAAACTATTTAAATTTAATTTCATATATTTTTATTTTTTATTTAAAAATGTTATAAGTAATTATTGTATAAAAGGTTAATTATTTAAATTTATATTCTGACAGAAGTTATTTAAATTTATTTTTTGGAAAAACTAAATTTATTTATATTAATACTTTATCAAATAATTTATTTAAATTGTATTTAAAAATTATTTTTTTATTTAATTTTATATGTAAAAAAATTATTTTAAATAATTTTATTTAAAAGTTAAAGGTATCTATAGAAAAAATATGCAGATATCTTTTTTTACATGCATCTGATAAATAATAAAATAAACTTTTTCAAATGAAACGGATATCCCATCTTATTGTTTCCATTGGTAATCATATAAAGGTCAGCGTAATTCAAACAATGCATAATTTCGATAACCTAATGAGTAACCTTTACTCAATTTTATTATATGCAGTATAGCTCATCACTTTAATCATTAAAAATTGTTATAAAACTATAATAAAATCTCAATATAGTTTTTACTTAATATTTTTATTTTATCACCTCCATTTTCTAATTTAATTTAAAGTTAACCTAACAAATTTGTGATAAAATAAAATTGGAGCGGGACATGTGTATACGCTAGATTGGACCGTCCGGTTTTGATAGTAGTATATAAATGAAAGTTTCAAATTTCATCTCATTCTCTACATATATCCTCTTTCTCCAAAATTCTGATTTTCTCTTTTCTCCTCCTTCTCTCAAAATCTTCATTAGTTGATTAGTTGTTCTTCGTTCAGGAGAAGTTTAAGTGATCTTTGAGCTGAAGGATTTCTTGTCAACCAGTTAATTCAGTAAATTGAGTCAGTAAGTTTCATCTTCTCTTCTTAGTGTTTCGGTTTTCTGGTGAATGCAAAGGAAATTATGTTGCATGTGTTCATCAGCTTCTTCTTCTCAATTCTGATCATATTCTTGGTCTTTTGGTTGATCCTTTCTTTTTAAATCGATGATCTTTAGGTGTTTTTAGATTTTCTTGAAGTTCAAACAATTCCTTGAAGGTGTAAAAGCTGTTTGTTCGTTCAAAGAGGTAAAGGAAGCTAGTTAATTTAATTATGATTTTCTATGTATGAAATTACTGTTTGGATGGTTGCATGTGTTTAACTTGAATGTTTGATTGAATTGTGTGAATCTGTGAATGCTGGAACCTGTGAACTAGTTGGAGTTTCTCTACATAAGTGTTCGGTCTGTTATAATCTTAAGAAAGTGGGTATTCCAATATGATAGTTTGGGGTTGGGAGTGAAATCTGGTATGGGACTCTTTAGGATGATGTTAGAACGATTTTAGGTACCTCTGGATAGGCTTAAAATGGTATATGAATCATGTTTGGAGGATTAGAAGTTGGGAAGGGGTAGGAATTTGTGAAGATAGTGGTTGATCATAATTCTGCAGCTATTCTGCAGAATTATGCAGATCGCCGAGTGTCATTCATTGACCGTTCGGCTTTCTTCTTGTGTTCGGTCTTAACTGAGTTCTACTTCTGTAGAGCTTTTCAGTTAATGACCGATCGGTCTTGTACTAGTATTCTGTTTTAGTCATAGCGATCGTTCTTAGTGGGTTGTGTGGTCTCTTAGTAGCGATCGTTCTTAGTGGATTGCGTGGTCTCTTAGTAGCGCTGGTTCTTATACTAGTGTTTGCTCGTACATGTATTCGGTCTTAAATGCGTTCGGCCTAAGTTATAGGTGTTCGGCCTAAGCCATAAGCGTTCGGTCTAAACTTAGTATTTGGACTAGTGGTAGTATTCGGTCATGATGTGGTACTTGAAATTCTCTAGTTGTCGGTCATTAATAGCGCTCGGTTTTCTCTTGAGTTGTATCTATTATTGACCGTTCGGTCTCCAACATTCACAGGGTGTTCGGTCTTGTTCTTCTATGTTGGTGATTTCTGTTTGGCCTATATTCATAGTTATTCCAATGTGTTGTTTTAATTAATTGATCCAATTGCTTTGATGGCTTATGTATGCATTATTATAATGGTGTAAAAATGAAAAGTATGGTATGATAATTATAATATGGATGTGAAAGAGAATTCCAAGGAGAAATGTCTCAGTGATTTGGTATCAAAGTGGTGGTAAAGTATGAATATGGACAACGAAATCCACAGATTCATCTTAACATTCTAATGATTACCAAGTCTCAAGTAGAGATGGGTAAGTCATGTCGTAAGAATAGCAGGAGGTCCTAGCCTATAGGGTACCGTATGTGAGTTATAACGGACTAACCCCGGGTGGTAGCCGAGGGTATCCAGTTACTACATCACCCGGGTGCACGAACGACCCAAGCTACATATTCATACAATCCGGATGGTCATATCAAGTGTTCGGTCATTCTTTTTTGTAATGTATGGTCGTTCATCGTATGCTTTAAAGTGTTCGGTTGACATGTGCTTATGTATTTGTTTAATTGGCATAATAACTGTAATCAATTAAATTACTCTAGCTTACCCTTCTTTTTTATCTTGTTCATGTTTTCCGTTCAGTATTCTTTATTTGCGATGATCACCTTGTGGGTGTGAGCAGATGGAGGCAAGTGTTCGCTGGAGGAAGCACTGGATGGCGAAGACCCAGTGGTGTAGTCTATGACCGTTCAGTCATATAAATATAGTATATATAGATCGTTCGGTCATGTATATAGTTTTGTAATTAGGGTAGATTTTTGTAAAGTTTAAATTTATAGTTATTTTATGGATAAGTATAATGAATTCTTAAACATATAGTTTGAACTGTATTTTTGAGATGTTACAACGATAATATAATTATCGTTAATAGTTAACCTAACCAAAATTTACACAACTAATTAAGAGAACGTATATTTCTTTTTTCTATGGATTGTTCTTACAACTGGTAAACAAGAGATGCTAAACTATTATGTCAATCCAACGCGTGTTAATTGAAATAACATTTGTTTTAAACTCGTTAGTTTTTTTACTTAAAAAAATGCCTTTTTTAAAAAGAACGTACGTTTAATTGCCTCTGAAGATTATAATAGAAAATACAATTAAAAAAAAAAAATCTGATAATATTTGAAAAATGTGATATTTTAACAAGTTTTAAATTAGTGAGGAAAAGTAATTTCTGAATACCATAAAAGACAGAAACTAACAAATCCTTATGGAAATAAAACTTTTATACAATAATTTTCATTTTTTTAAAAAACATACAAAGTATTGTTCCTAATAGGAAAAATGGCCAATTATATCCTACGTTAAAAAATATATGATGACAATTTTATAAATAAAATAAACTTTTTATTACTTTTTAAAATTAGATGTAAAAAATCGTATTTATGTGGAATTATTTGTTCAACCATCTTTATTTATTATTGTTATTTATGTTTAATGTCCGTAGAACAAAGTTATTACAATTGTTATTTGAAAAAAACACAAAAAATTTACCTTGGTGCTATAAGGTATAAGTAAATATTGGAGAGGATAAGGATTTAGAGATATGGAAAGACGAGGACCAAATACATATTGGCAAATCTTCATATAAAAAACTAAAAGATGGTCATAGATTTGTTGTTAAATGATAATTACTAATGGATTTATCAACAAAACTATGTGTTGTGTTTATTAATGAAAATTTCTATTAGTAAATTAAATTTTGTGTTTATTGATGGATATATCCATCGACAAGGTCAATGAAAAAAAAGGTCAGAATTTGAGATTTCTTCTCCCAAATTCGTTTTGGACGAACCCTTTCTCTTTCACTCTCGTTCTAGTGTTCCCCTATTGGCCTTCACTGTAACACTCTTTCTCAGAGTATCGTACCAAAACATTTAAAAAAAAAACATACATTCATTTAATAAAATAAACGTCTAATACCATCACATATATTGAAATTAAAACATAACACTTCATCCCAAAATCCAAACTGGAATGCTATGTAAAATTACAATACAGAAATAACATTATTCAGATACATTTCCAAAATTCCAAATTAATTTCCCAGCACATCTCCTTGCACTAAATATCTCCATCCTCTCCTGAAATTTCATGTACTCTAGTACAATACATACGTTATACGATCATCGCACAATACAAACAAGTAGGGATGAACTAATCACAAACAGAGTAAAACCATGATGTCTCATACCTTACCGAGTAAAACGTACATCATTTCTCATACCTTACCGAGAAAAACCATGATTATCGAATCAAGGAGACTCAAGTCCTCCTCCATACACAGCTTCGAACACAACTCGATTCTCGTCCCTCACATGCAGTTATTGGACTTATCGATTCCCATCATTCACACAGCTAATGGAAACTAGTCCTTCACATGTAGTTATTGGACCCATCTCGATTCTTGTCCTTCGCACACAATTATTGGACATATCAGTCCCAATCCTTCCCATGCAACTATTAGACACATTCTGGATTCGAGTCGTCCTTTATATGCAATCTTGGACCAATCTTAGTAACATAATTTCTCCTTAAGGACTTACGAATAATAACTTTCGTGAGGTGCATCTACTAAGTATTATACTTAACATAAGACATAAACATATTGCGAGACATCCTTCCTTCGTAAAAAGAAAAAAAGGGTAACACTCGAATCCTTACCGCCTCTCGTAGGTAAAAGAATTTTCCTTTATATTACTATACTAATATAAGATACAAACCCGATTTTACAAGGTACAACCAGAGAACACTGTCTTTTCCAATCAAGTCTTAGTAATGCAATGAAAAAAGAATAAACTCAAATAGATAATTGTAAAAAAAGTTATGTAATAAACGATAAAGGTCAAGATTATTAACCACTTAAACTACTGGAATATTACATAGACAATTGCTATAACTTCAGCTTTCTAATTCAAGATCCGACCGATCAATATAAAAAAAACATATCTAAAACTCTCGGTACAAAATGGCACTTTGATTTGACAATTAATGAGGTGAAACTCTTAATTTTACCTAAGATGGCTAAGAGACAAAACTAAGGTGGTAATAAGGTCCTTGAAGATGTGGAATTCATTTACCTAAATTTAGACATTTGACTAATAATCCGAGTGGTAAAGGTTAATCAATATGTCTTAGGAACCATATATCAAAACTTCATGTTGATCTAACGGCTAACTAGGTGAGAATTTAGGTTTTACCTAGAGGACTCAATAGTAGAAATGAAGTAGTTATCAATTTACTCAAACATGCGGGATTTATTCCTCTAGGTACAGACTTTAAATTAATTATCCAAACAGTCAATGTGAAGCAATAAGTCTTAGGAACCATATATCAAAATTTCAGCTTAATCTAATGGTTAAACGAAGTGGGGATTGAGATTATACCGAGGTAACTAAGAGGTAGAACGAAAGTGGTGATCAATTTAATTAAAATTTTTAAATTAAATACTCTAAGTACAGACCTCAAATTAGAAATCCAAACAGTCAAATTGGATTAATATATCTTAAGAATCATATATTAAAATTTCAACTTAATCTAACAATAAACGAAGTGGAGATTGAGATTTTACTGAGGTAAATCGAAAATTAAAAAACAATAGTCAAGAACAACCAAAACTCATACAAGTAGGCAGATAACTAACATTACTAAAACTCAACATGCTCAAATTTCATATAATCAGAGTCATGAACCTAAAATATACATCTATCATGCACAAAGGAAAGAGTTAGCTCCCCCTACCTCTTTTCTACAAAGAAACCTTTACTCTTGATGCTTATAGTCCTCAGTTCCTCACTTGCTCTCAATCTCACAAGTGCACAAAAAATACACAGTTAACTCACGTTCTCCTTCTGTCTTCCTTGCAATCCCTCTTTGATTTCTTAAATGGAGCTAATAAACCAATCCCTTATGGCGGAAACTGTTAGACATTAGATTACTAAGGATTGATAGAAAACATTTTTCATGTCTTTGGTTTCTTATTCTCCTGTTAGATGCCAATCCTAATTCTAGGAAACCACTGTGGGTCACAAGCTAAACTCTTTGAAAAACAAAAGAAACAATTAAACTACAATTTCAATTCACCTACCCTTGGTCCTCCTACGAAGACATTCTTTGCATAAAGCCCTTCTTAACCAAACATGGACCACATGGATTGCGACTTTACGATAAAGTCAAAGGCAGCAAGTGTCGACTACCAAACTCCTTGCAAAAGAAACAAATTGGGAAGCCATCTCAACAAGTTAAACAAGAAGACTGAAGCTAAGGAGAAATAGGTAAAGCTTTAATTCTTCTCTTAGTATTGGACTGCCTTGGATAACAACATAATTACCTTAGAACATATCAAATGTGATAAAATAGATGCATGACATGTTAGGAGTTGAGTAGTTTCTCTAGATAAAGTCTACAATAAAATTGATGCATGTAGAAATATCTTGAGGTCGCTAAAATCTAAGTAAACAATAGGTTATGGAAAAACGTGTGTAAAAAATATTAATCTCCTAGATAAATACTCTTAGAGATTAATTAGAGTCAGGAAGTTCATAAGAAAAACCTGCTAGGATAGGATCTTGAGTAACTCACTCACTCTAAGTTGTTTGAGCTAGATAATAGCCATCTAGTGCTAAAACACTTCTTAGACTAGAAAAGATAGAAAATGTCTATGTAATCAGTGGGACGCTTGGGTTTACAATGTGGCCCCTAAAAATAAGCCACGTTAACACCTAGAACATTCGTTTAGGTTAAAAAGGCAATGCACTCCTCCACGTAACCATTAATCATACTAAGCGCATTTAATGCATAATGAATTCCTCTCAAAATCTTGACGGTTTAAATTCGAGTAAACCGTCAAATCTTATTTTCTGGGAAAATTCAAAGGTCTTTCTTGCCTAATAAGAAATACTTTAAATTCTCAGTCTCATCAATGAAAAAATCACAAGTCATTAGTCTACCCAATCTCGTCTTAAAACCTCTTCCCTCATTACTTTGAAAACCTTATTCCCAACCTAACATCGTCGAACATGGCAACCAACCCTCCAACCAAGCTCTCTCTAGTTGAAGTCTTAGAAGTTGCAATAAGGACTACCAGCATCCCAGCATCCGAAGATGAAACCATCTTCTGATAACGGTTGAAAATACTGTTATATATGATGTAATTTTGACGCTAAATGCACCCTTTTCTACTTAGAAACTTGTTTGGAATCATGTTTTTGCTTTAGTTTTGTGAATAAGAGAATTGAGGTTGAATTAATGATTTTATGACTAAATTCCCTTGTTTTAGTAGGTTAATGAAGTAATTTGGAAGAAGAGTCAAAGTATGAAGGGGTTAGAACTCAAGGAGCAAGCAGAACTGCAGAAAAAATGAAAAAAACGCAGTGCTGAAAAATTCCGCGAGGCTTGGGCGCCCCTCAGGGGGGGCTTGAGCGCCATAAGGTGTCGCACACCACCCGGGCGCCCTTCCAGGGGCCCTTGAGCGCTAGAAGCCACGCCCGGGCGCTCCTCAAGGGCTCTTGAGCACCAGAAGGTGCCGCACACCGCCCGCGTGCCCCACTTAGGGCGCTTTAACGCGAGTTCGTGGGCTTGGACCTATTTTCTGTTATTTTTATGTTCTATTTAAAGGACCCAGGCGTCCTAGGTTTTGTATCTCTGGCTGGAGCAGCACAACACCACACTTTTCCGCTCTCTGAAGGCGGATTTGGATGCGGGAGCTTCCATCCTCTACTTTTAGGGTTTTGTTATCTCATGCTTTTCCATTACTCATCTAGTCTCACCATGTCTATGGTGAACTAAACTCTATTTGTTGTTGGGGATGATGTAACCTTGTGAACTCTCATGTATTTGAATTGATTCTTAATACCATATGTTTTTTCATTAATTGTTAGAGTAATTCATTTGTGCTTATTACATGCTCTGTTTAACTCATTCATATCATGATGTATGAATTGCATGAGTGCCGAGAGGTTCCTTACAATTCAGGTTCTTGTTGAATTCTCTCAAGAGTAATATTGCTCAGGGATGAGGGTATGAGTCTTGGTCGTCTTAAAGCTCTTGATCTTCACATGTAATTACTAGGAATGCTAGAAATTGCATGAACTGGTGATTAAGGACAGGCTTCTTCGCCGAGGGATCGGGTTTAAGTGATTTAGTGAGTGACGTTGACATTAATGCATAAAGAAGAATTCTTACATACATGAGAGGGAACTTGGTGAAATCTAACCCCAAAAACATACTCATCTCATTATAAACAACATCCGTTCATCTTTGTGTTACTCTGGTAGTGATCAAACTGCATTCATATTTAATTTTTTGTTTTTGCATCTTAAACCAATGATTTCATTTTATTTAAGTCTTAATTAATTTAGTCATCACACAACTGTTTAGTATCGAGAGTCTTCTAGAATACGATACTTGGTCTTATCATTTTATATTACTTATGCGATTTGGTACACTTGTCAATCAATCAACATCTTCCTAGAAGACATAACTACTATTGTAGAGCTTTAAAGCTTCAAGACTGAGCTTTCAGGAGTCTGATTGTACGGTGTAGAGAACTACTTCTCTTGGGACGAACCTATTCTTCTAGAACTAGTAAGAGAGTTCTAGAAGAACGCTTAAGCGTAATCTGGCCGCATAGTGTCAATGGTCGTAGGAAAAACTGTTGTGATCAATGTCGACATCATCGTCGAGACAATTAAGTGTTCACAGTTTAAGGATTGCTTTATGGAGGACTAGGATGAAGTCTATGTCTTTGATGGGAAGGTTGAAAAAGTTCTCTATGGAGAGAACTTTGAAAGAAGATTTATATGCAATGACATTGTCATTGATCGTCTTTCTGAGCCAGAAAAGGCTCTTCTTCATGTCTGGAGGAGAACCATTCTTCACTCCAAGTCCACCGGAGAAGTGACAAAATTGGAGAAGTTCACTATCTTCAACCTTCTGACCAACACTCCTTTCCATCTTCCTCGTCTCCTTTTTCTACATCTATGTCGGATCATGGCCAATTATGAGACCAATCAACTGTTCATGTCTTGTTTTCAGGATAATCTCTGAGCAAGGAGTTTTGAATCACATCTCAACTCCATCCTTCCCAACTCCAACCTTGGATATCATTCTCTCGAGTGGCGTTACAAAAGGAGAAAAATTCTTCTTCAAAGAAAAAGAAAACCTCAGGAAACGCCCAACGACGATAGGGGGATCGTCTAGTGGAAGAAAGAAGTTGAAGGACAGCTTGGACACAAGTAATATAAAATGGTAAGACCAAGTATCGTATCCTAGAGGACTCTCGACACTAAACAGTTGTGTGATAACTCAATTAATTAAGACTTAAATAAAATGAGATTGTTGGTTTCAAATGCAAAGACATAAAATTAAATATGAATGCAAATTGATCAATAGTAGGGTAACACAAAGATGAACGGAGGTTGTTTATAAAATGAGATGAGTATGTTGTTAGGGTTTGATTTGACCAAGTTTACTCTCATGTATATAAGAATTATTCTTTTTACATTAATATTAACGTCACTCACTAAATTACTTAGAACCCAATCCCTCGGCGCAATAAGCCTGCCTTAATTCCTAGTTCGTGCAATTCCTAGCGTTCCTAGAAAATTAAGTCTGAAGATCAAGAGCTTAAGACGACCAAGTACTCATACCCTCATCCTTGAGAAATATTACCCTTGGGAGAATTGATGGCAACCCCTTTAGGGACTTCCCATCCTCAGAAGTATCAACTTAAGACTAAGAAAGGGAAGTTGAATAAACAAAAGTTCTTTTCTTTCTTAGTCTTAGAATGTTTACTTTACTAAATATATCTACATTGTTTTGTAGGACAATAATAAGGTTTGGAACCATAACCAAGCAGCCAAAGAAGCTTGCAGCCGCTGCCACTCACCAATGTCCAAGTTTGAAGCACATGTTATATATGAAATACAAGCAACCATGTAGTTTCATCTCTTTTGAGCATGTTTTCAATGTTGTGCACATGGAACATGCAGCTTAGACCGTATAGCTTCTCTGGCACGTCTCTCTTACATTTCCAGTAGCTTGCTAGGCACGTTTGAAGGCCTCTCTTCATCTATAAAAGAGAACCTCAATCCATTGTAAGAATAACTTGAATTGAAGTAAAGAAATGCTGCCAATTTCCAGCTATTACTCTCAAGTTCACCTCTGTGCTTTGTTATCTAGCACCTCCTCTAGCTTCTTTCCCCTTTGGAAAGCCTACTGAGTTAGAGATCTACCAAAACATCCATTCAAACACCACCAAACAATTTCACAAACACCTTGAGTGCGCTCCGAACCTCCATTGTTTCCTTTCATCCGCTGCCAATTCTCTGAGTTGTGGAGCTTCTTCTGCACATCCTGGAGTAGCGTCCATCAAGAATTCAACAAGAACCTGAATTGTAAGGAACCTCCCGGCACTCATGCAATTCATAAATCATGCTACTAAATGAGTTAAATAAAGCAAGCATTGAAACAGATGAATTCCTTAATAATTAATGAAAAAACATATAAATTAAGAATCAATTCAAATACATGAGAGTTCACAAGGTTACATCATTCCCCAACAACAAATAGAGTTTAGTTTCCTTTAAACATGGAGAAACTATATGAATAATGGAAAAGCATGAGATAGTGAAACCCTAAGAGTAGAAGAGGAAGCTCCCGCCTCCAGATCCGCCTTTAGAGAGTAGGAGAGTGTGTTGTTGTGTTGCTCCAGCAAGAGATACAAAACCTAAAGCGCCTGGGTCCTTTAAATAGAGTTGGAACAGAGTAGAAATAGGGTCCGATCGAAAAGAGTTGAAACAGAGTAAAAAGTGGGCCGAATCTGCGACGCACGACGCTCGGGCGCCCAAGCGGTGGAAGGTCTTCATGTAGGGCTTGAGCCTTCAATTGGTCGCCCAGGCTTTGGGGGCCGGCACTCGTGCGGCCTAGGAGGGCGCTCGGGCAGTGGACGTCGATTTTTCGGACAGGGCGCCCAAGCTTCGTGTAGTTCCTTCTTTTGGTGCTTTTCCAAGCCTTTTTGAGCTCTAACGCCTTAGAACTTCATCTCTGCTTTCCGCATTCTCTCATTACCTATCAAAACAATGGCAATTAGTCATAAAATCATCAAATTCAACATCAACTCTCTTATTCACACAACTTAATGAAAAAACATGAGTCCAAGCAAGTTTCTAAGTGGAAAAAGGTGTATTTAGTATCAAAAGTACATCACAAATAACGGTATTTTCAACCGTTAACACATATCAGAGGACTCATTTGATGATGTTGAAGAAACAATCAACTAAGTTAAACGATTGATTGTGCATCATAATTAGAGTCAAACTATTAGGTATGGGGTGGTTGTTTATGGTTGATATAATCAGTGTGTTTATATCTTATTATTATGATTGTTTTATCAGTAGCTTACCCCATATGTGTTTGTGTTTATGTGTTGTTAATGATATTATCGACGATGATAGTATAATGTGTTATACATGAGCAAATGATATTGGTGCTGAAGCATGATAAATTCGATTGGGGACAAACTTGAGATTTTAATTTTAAGTTATTGTGTTTGAATTTTAAGAAATTGTAATTGGAGTTATTTTATTTCCTTTGTTATTTTCATTGGACAAGTGTTTTGGAACTATTAAGTTTTGAATAAATTATATATGTTTAAATGTTACGATTTTTGAAAAATACATTTTTGCTCTATGATAAGTTAAAATTTATAGTTTTTTAATAACCCATTATAAATTGGGGCGTTACACCACTAGTCATTCTCTCACGATAGTACCTCCTCACTCTGGCGTCAATTACGACCACTTCACAAAAACACTGAACCACGATTTAGAGTAATGGAGGTTGGGAACGACCTAGGGCAATGGAAGTTGGGGTAGAGAAAAAAATAAAAGCAATGAGAAGAAAGTGGAGGTGAGAGACGCGTGCAACAATGAATGTGAAAGAATTAGACAAATCGTTTAAGTGAGAACGAATAAGAGAAGAGAAAAAAAAAAGAGATAAAAGAAAAAGTTTATTCTTATTTTATCGAAGAACATACTGACAGACGATGATTCGTTGTAAAGTAAAACATGAATATCTTACCATCAAAATATTCAATTCATAAAACAAAATATGTGTATGCAGATTAATCTATTAATAATTATTATTTACCAAAATACCATGATCTTGTAATTATAAATTCGTCGATAATAAGCGGTTTTTATGTAATGTAATATACAAATATTGAATATTAAGGTGTTAGTTGTGTTGTTATAAATAGGACAAAAGCAAAGTATTCAAAATATAACAGTGAAAATGTTAAAAGTTGTTTATCTTATAATAAAAATATAATATTAAAGATAAGTTTCTCTGATACCTCTATTCATTAAAAAGTAATTTTTTAGTTAATTTTGAATTTTTCAATTTTAAAGTTTATATTGCAGGATAAATATCTTAGTAACAAATAAGTTTTAATTAAACTAAATATTTCAAGGAGAGTTGTGATTGAATATTATTGAAAACATAATTATTGGCTTAATTACTTACTTAGTCCCCATGTTAGGAGGTAATTTTCTGTTTAGTACCCGGTTTTAAAAATGTAGGCATTTGGTACCTATGTTTTGAAATTTGTATCAATTCAATCCTATCCAGTTAACGGCGTTATAATTGATGCGAGAAATTAAGGACGTTAATGAAGATGCATTCAAACATTTGATAGCTATTCCACCCAGGCTATCATTAACGTCCTTAATTTCTCGCATCAATTATAACGCCGTTAATTGGATAGGATTGAATTGATACAAATTTCAAAACATAGGTACCAAATGTCTACATTTTTAAAACTGGGTACTAAACAGAAAATTACCTCCTAACATGGGGACTAAGTAGGTAATTAAGCCCATAATTATTTAAGGGTTAGAAAAATATGATCATTGTAATGCGTTAAATTCAACACTACATTTATGTGGGAAAGAATGTAATTAGACTAGAAAATTTCAAGATGATAGGACACATTAGGAATTTAAGTAAAAAGTCAGATTTTTGTGGAACTAACGAAGGTTCTAATTTCAAAGGTTAATGTTGGTAAGGGACAACTTTAAATCATAAATAATGAATTGTGGTAATTATTTTTCAAAATAAGAGAGTCATCACTTAAGAGTGTCGAGAGTTTAGAAGATTGACATACATGTAATGAAATTACTTTATGATTTTTACCTGAAAATGTAATATTTAAGAAAAAGAGAGAATAAGAATGGAGAGAAAATAATTTTTATATAATTAACTTTGAATTTCATCATCATCTGACTGGTTGATATAAACGAAATAGAGTACAAATCAAGACATTTAAATTTTTTTTAATGGCATATAATTTTTGTACATTTTCATGAGATTGGATTAGAATTGAGAATGAAAATGGTCGCGCATTATCCATATCTATTTGTCTAAAAGAAGTTGCTGTATTACTTATCTAAAATATTCAGGCAATGAAATTTAAATAAGTTCTATTAAAATATAAAATGAAAAAAATTAATCTTTTAAAAATGACTTCAATTTTATAGATTTAAATAAAAAATAAAAATATATGAAGTTGAATTTTAAAATATTTTTCAATTTTTTTAATAATAACTTTATTTTGAATATTAAATTTTACAAAAATACTAAATAAAACTCAATAATAATTATTATCTAAGAAAAAATAAAAAAATAATTAAGAATTCAGGAGTTAAATAAATAGATTTGATTAAACTATTTATAATTGGAAATGAATAATCGAACCTGATTAATATTTTTTTTTTAAATTTCAGAGAGTAATTAGAATTTAGAATTAGAAGTAAAAAAAATTGAAAAAAGATAAGGGAAATCTAAAAAGGGAAAAGCATAAAATAATTAAGAAACATGAATTAAAGGAAAAGCCCGGGAAAGTGGTGTGTTTAAATACCTGAATTCTCCTCATCCTGATTGCTTTCTCTTTGCTTGCATTCTAAGAAATAAAAAATGATGAATCAAGAAACAGTGGGAGTAGAAGAATCGTTCGGAAAGGTTAACATTTCGCCGAGTCAAGTTGCATTCATAGTAGACCAGTATCTCTGCGCCAACAACTTATCGCATACGCGTGCCACCTTCCGCATGGAAGCATCCTCCCTCTTCGCCGGTTCCTCATTCAATCAGGTTTTCTTTTTGTCCTTTTAACAATGCACAACTCTTTTTCTCTTTCTCTCTTAACCAAATTCATTTAATTCTTCCTTTTTTGTTTTCCAGATATACAAGCCTTCGTTAAATTTAAAGCATATACTCGATGATTATATATTTTTGAAGAGAAAAAACTTAATCTTGAATCAAGAAAGGGTTGCGATCATGCAAGAAAAGTACAGAGTTGAGAAATTGATGCAGGAAATGCAAAACGTCGTCGATGCTTATCGTTCCTTTCAGAGGCTAATCCCCATAGATATTCCTGTTACGAATAAAACCCCTTCAGGTACATGAATTTAAACATTGGTGTTTTTTTTTTTCAGTCCTGAAATCACAATCCTCGAAGTTTTATAGTTTTGATTTTATTTTTTGTTAGGCGTGTGTACTGGTACCACCTCCTCTGTTCAGAACACAAACACATACAACAAAATACACTGGCAGCAGTCTAACAAGAGAAAGAATAGTGAAGTAATACATGCGCCCGCAATTGCAAAAAAACCTCGTGGTAGACCACCTGGGAAGAAAAATCAAGTTAAAGGTATAATGGTTTCTGTCTATATTAAGTTTGCAATATCTTATCAATTTAATTTTGACACTTTTACTTTATGCTCAGGTCTTAACGTGCTCCCACCGTTAGGGACTCAATCATTAATTGTGAATTCCACCGCTACAGGATCACAAGTTCCCACCACCTCATCAACCATAGAAACACAATCTGGAACAGCAACTAATAAATCTGTTACAACATGTAATAAGGATGTTGTTACTCATTGTGAGGCTGTTATGGTCTGTCCTGAAGAAGAAATAACTAATAAACTCAGCCTTCACCCTTCTCCTATAAATTCAGATTCTGACACAGAAGATAAGAGGAAGCTTTCACAGTTGGATCTATCTCACATTAAGTTTTCAGATTTAGATATGGAGTACTGGTCAAACTTCTCATTAAAAGACATAGGAATCTTTGATGAAGATTATTTTGATCTTCCAGCTTCAACTCATTTGGAGGTTGATGCATGAAGGTATTTTGTTGAGATTTGTGTGACTCTATGCAAGAACATCTGACACAAAAGGGGACCTGCAGTTCTAGTTTATTAGCTTTTGGTTATTAGACAAGGCCAAAATGATTTATCTTTCAGTGATTTTAGCTTACTTCTTTCTTGTAGGAATATATTGTATTCATCGGTAAAACATGTAAAGAAAATTTCTCCTAATGAATAAAGTTTTCAAATTCTTTTTAACTGCGATAGATCTTTCATTGGCTTTGAATGCTCTGATGAATCTTTCTATTTGAAATAATCCCTTAAATGTCTCCCGATTCGTTTTCTAAAATAACTAAAAAAACTTTTTTTATTTTTTATTCGATTTTAGAATAAAAACTTTTTCATTTTATTAGAATATAGAATATGAAAATATAAAGAATACTTTTTTTTAATATTACGAAAGCGAATTAGCTAAATTAAAGCTATTAAATCTAATTTATCTAAAGAATATTGATAAAATGTGGAAGCACTCATCAATTTTCAATTCAATTAGTCTGTATAGCAGATTTTTCTTCTGCCTTTTCTCTCCCTACAAATGGAATTTCCTATCCGACTTATTCTTAATCCAATCTATGCATTTTAACTTACAAATTTGAACTAGCATTAAAAGAAAAACATTTTTCGAATAAAATGTTGGAAAAGATCTTAAAAAAAGAAAAGAAAACAATGGTTTAAGATGTGTGTTGTAACTTGTAAACCTTTGGTTTACTAGTTTGATAGAAGGTAACCGGTACGTGATTTTTGTCATTGATCACTATTATCATTATTATTGCAAAATTTAATTTGGATTAAATTGAATTTTTCAACAATGGGTTAGTTTCAACTTGACTTTGGGAAATTTGGCCATAAAGATTTTCAGCAAGGACTAGTTGGATATGAGAGGTGATACAAAGATTATGGGTTTTTGTTTGCATTGGTCTTTCTCATTCCGTTGATGCTTGGGAGGAAATTGAGATATAAAATAGAAGACCAATTGAAAAGAATTCTCTTAAACAAGTAATACATAATTTTTTGCTTTGTTTTGTCTTTTACTCTTCCAATTATCATTTTCTTAGTTCTTGGTTTCTTTTGTTTCCGTTTGTGGAGGAAGACTTTGAATTGCTACAGGAGTAGGAGCCTTCAAAAATGGTTAAAAAACCAATCTCATTATTAGACCACTTTGTTTCTCCTTCTATCTACTCATTTGGAGGCTTGTTCAGTGATTGATTGAAATTTGCAAAGCCCCATTTGCTTATCATCATTACAGGATGTTTCTCTTTCCCTTTTCTTTTCCAATTTTTTTTGTTTTCTTTAGTTAAGGTATATGAAGGACTGTTAGGTTCTCAATCACAAAGCATGTGAACCAAAATAAATGACCAAGTAAATAAAGTTGTTTGCTGTTTTTCTAGCATCTAACTTGAAAAAGATTAAAAGAAAAGGATATGCTTGCAGTTATGGTCGTGAAAAGTGTACTTTTCACTCTTTGTATAAAAAGTCGTCGTAACTCTCACAACACAGCCGGGGGCAGCAGCCATGGAGATGAGAACGAGACCTTACAAACTGATAGGGAAAAGGAAAATGGTAAGTTGAAGGAGCTGAGGTAGAGAAGGGAAAGGCTGATTCTGAGACAAAGAAAGCTGCTGAAGCTGTCAAATTGCTAGAAGATGAGAAGAATATGGTTGCTGGAAAGGAAAAGGAAATAGGTAGATTTAAGGAGTTTGTCGAGACAGAGAAGAGAAGGTATGATTCTGAGAGGAAGAAAGGCGATGAAGTTTGCAAGCTACTTGGAGAAGAGAAAAATAAGGTTTCTGAAAATAGAAATGTCTTGCTAATCAGATGTCTCAGCAGTTAGAAAGAATAAGATCATTGAACTCTCATCCTTGACAAAGCCTGTTGAAATGGCTACTCACAACAAGGTTAAAGCTGAAAGTACAAAAATGATGCTTTTGAAAAACAAACTAAAGCTTGAAAAGCCACCAGCAAAGCACACCAGACCAAAAATATATGTTGGAAGCAAGCCGGTATGACATTTTACAGAATGAATTAGGTCATCTCAAGATCGATTTCATTCAATTTCTACATCGCGTTGATATGCTTGATGCATCTTTTCACCTGTTGTAGGAACTAAGCGTGAACAAACAAAGGTTGGTTTCAGTGGCAAATATTTTCCGGTTATGTATAATGTTTGAGTATTTTTGTTTTTAGCCAAATTTTCATCTCATCTACTGGTTTAAATCATGCACACTTTTAAAGTCAATGATCTCATACTTATGCAGATTAAAGTGTGGGACTACTTATGTTCTGGACAATTGGTTTTGAATTTATTGGTTTGTAGTTCCTGATAACACTCAAAATATTGCTATTTTACTAAGCCATTTGCATGTCCTTAGGAGTTTCTAGACTATTATTTCTTAGTTTTTATGTCTGACTTACTTTAGAGTAGAAAAATGCTAGTTTCTATTAATTTTCATTAGATTAGCCTTAGTTAGGACATTTTAGTTTAGTTATTTAATTAGATAGACTTTATAGTATAGCTTACGTACTAATGTAGCTTACAGTTGCATTTAATTCAGTTTTGTTCTTAGCAGCATTAATCCTATATTACATGTAGTAAGTGTGGGACTACTTATGTTATGAACTTATTGGTTGGTTGTTCCTGATAGCACTCAAAATATTACAATTTTACTAGGCCATTTGCATGTCCTTAGAAGTTTCTAGATTATTATTTCTTAGTTTTTAAGTCAGATTTAGTTTAGAATAGAAAAACGCTAGTTTCTATTAATTTTCCTTAGATTAGCCATAGTTAGGACATTTTAGTTTAGTGCTTTAATTATATTTATATAGAATTTTATAGTATAGTTTACGTATTAATATAGCTTACAGTTGATTCAATTCAGTTTGTTCTTAGCAGCATTGATCCTATATTACATGTAGATATACTTGAGTAAATAAAATCTGATGTGCAAAGTTATAGTGTTGATTGGGTATTGCTGTCATGTTTGAAGTAAGTGGCTGCCATGTTGGATTAAAGAGCTGCTGTGAAGAAGGTGCTACCATACTGGATTCTGACCTGGGTAAATGCAAGCCGTCAAAACTCAAATAAGAACAAGAATTAAGTTCTTTTTGAATTTCAGTTCTTGGGTTAATTTGTGTGATCTATTCATAAGTATATTTGTGATTCACTGTTCCAATCACTTTCCATTCATTTTAATGGGTGGTTTCTTTTTGCTTTGTAATCCATCTCTCTTTTCATTTAAAATTTGAAAATCAAACAAAATAGAATTTAGGTAGTTGTTTATGTTGATTTCGTTAACTTAGGATATCTTAGTTTAGGATTTTCATTTTCTGATGTTTGCTTGTTAAAATTTTCAGTTCCTATCTTCAATTCAATCCATATAATATTCATTCAAAAGCTTAATTTTATTTCTACACCATTCACTCACAGATTCGAACCATACCTGCACCATAGTTATCAGGTATACAATAGTTCTGTTTCACATCTTTTGCATTTGATTCGTGTTTCACTGTTTTCAGCATGTAGATTAGTTTTAATTCCTATTTTTGTGTTGATTTTAGCATTTGAAATATATAGGAAGCATTTGCATTGCACTTTAGCATGTTTATTTCATATTTTACATTTCTCCCACTGTTAGACATAATTTCAAGTTCTCACAATATATTCACTACAGTTTCAGTTATTTTCTAGGATTGATACCTAAGGTCTGTCGTGTAAACTATATTTGATAGGTTCTTTATCAAGAACATATGAGAAACACGCCTCTAAACTCACACACAACCCACAGTGGAATTGAAACAATCTCCTTTATTCAATATGCAGGTAATGGTTACAGAAAGAAGAGAGCTTAACCTCCCCCTATCAGGACTAACAAGTTCCTGATTAAAACAAATGAATTCACTCTCCCCTCTCCACTTACAACTAATCTCCCTTATATACACAAGGTATCCTCAACCGACCCCCTAACCCCCTAACTGCCTAGACAGTTAAGTTATGTAACTGCCTTTCTCCTACTATACACAAGTAGAGGTCTAACAATACCACCCTCCTCCGAAACAACCTTGTCCCGAAGGTTGAAGTCAGGGTATTGTTCCTGAATAGTTACTACATCTTCCCAAGTAGCTCCCTCTCGACCCCCTTCTTGCCACTCGATCAACACCTGTGGTATTGCCTCTTCCCCACTCTGCCTTTGCCTCCTATCCAACACCTTTACTGGCCAAAACATGGTCCCATCTGCCTGTAATTCTGGGGGTAATTTACTCTCTATCCTCTTCTCCCCCACAGCTTTCTTCAGCTGTGAAACGTGAAAAACGAGATGGATCCTTGCCGATTCTGGTAGCTGCAAACGGAAGGAAACCCTTCCCACCTGCTGTAACACCTGAAAGGGCCCAAAATAACGTGCTGCGAGCTTGGAATGTAATCGTGTTGTCATGGAAGCTTGCCTGTGGGGTCTGATCTTCAAGTAGACCCAGTCCCCCACCTTAACCTCCCCTTCCCTCCTTTTTTTATTGGCCTGATTAACCATCACCTCTTGAGCCCTTTTTAAATGATCCTTCAATTGTCTCAATGCCTCATCCCTGGTCATCAAATCCTGTGCCACCGCCTCAACTGTTGTCTCTCTCGGAATAAACCTGTTCAAAGTTGGTGGAGAGCGCCCATATACCACTTCAAAAGGGGAACATTTTGCTGCAGCCTGATAACTGGTGTTATACCAGTATTCTGCCCCTGGTAGAATCGACTTCCAACTCTTCGGTTGTTTGGAACAGAAACACCGTAGATATCCTTCAAGAATCCTGTTTACCACTTCTGTTTGGCCATCCGTTTCTGGATGATAAGACGTGCTCATTTTGAGTTGGGTACCTTGCATTTTAAAGAGCTCCTTCCAAAAAATACTAAGGAAGAGAGGATCTCTGTCACTTACTATTGACATCGGAATCCCATGTAAACGGACTATCTCTTGGGTGAAGACCTCCGCTACTGTGCGAGCAGAATATGGGTGCTTTAAGGCTATAAAGTGGCCATACTTGCTTAGCCTATCCACCACTACCAGGATCGCATCAAAACCTTGAGATTTGGGCAACTTAACAATGAAATCAAGACTAACCTCTTCCTATATCGCCTGCGGAACTGGTAGAGGTTGGAGTAACCCTTGAGGCGATGCAGCCATACACTTATGTTGCTGGCAAATAACGAATGCTGCAACAAATTCCGTTACCATCTTCTTCATCCCCAACCAGTATAGTGACTGGGCTACCCTTCTATAGGTTCGAAACACTCCCGAATGCCCCCCAGTACTAGACACATGAAATTCCGCTAATAACTTCGGAATCCAGGTGGAGTTTGCCGATAAACTAGCCTCCCTTTTGTAGTGTAGTCGGTCCCTTTTCAAGGTATAAGATGCACGTGATCCTGAGTCCCTCCTGACATCTTCAATGATTTTTTGAAGTGCTTCATCCTCCTCTACTTCCTTCAGTATGTCGTGGAAGTCATGCCAATAAGGTTTTGACAAAATCTGCAGCTCCATCTCACCCATACCCCTTTGCCCTTGCGTGAAAGTGCGTCAACGACTTTATTGGAGCTTCCCATTTTGTACACTATCTCAAAGTCATAGCCCATAAGCTTGGCTATCCAATTCTGCTGACTGCAAGTCGTTATCCTCTATGCCAACAGGTATTTTAGACTGCGTAATCCGTATGCACCACAAATCTTCTACCCAACAAATACGGCCTCCAATGCTGGATGGCCATCACCAACGCCATTAGTTCTTTCTCGTAGATGGACTTGCTCAAAGTTTGTTCCGACAAAGCCTTACTAAAGAATGTGATAGGCTTTCGGTTCTACATCAGCACAACGCCTACACCACCTCCAGAGGCGTCACACTCCAAGTGAAACTCTTGAGTAAAGTCGGGAAGTATTAGAACTGGCGCAGTTGTAATCGCCACCTTCAGTGCATCCATGGCTTTCCTGGCCTTCTCGGACCATTCAAACTTCCCCTTCTTCAATAGTTCTGTTATCGGTTTAGCCATTTCCCCGTATCCCCGCACGAATCTTCGGTAATATCCAGTGAAGCCCAGAAATCCCCTTAGAGCCTTCAAATTTTTCGGTTCCTCCCATTCCACCACTGCTTTGATCTTACCCTGGTCCATCTCTACACCTTTCGCCGAAATTTGATGACCCAAGTATTGAATCTGCACCCTCCCAAACTCGCATCCTTTTTTATTCGCGACCCAACAATTCTCCTCCAGTCGCTGCAGCACCACCTTTAAATGTTCGACATGTTCTGCCCACGTGGAACTGTAGACGAGTATATCATAAAAAAAACGAGTACCCACTTTCTCAGATAAGGCGCCATCAACTCATTCATGGCGCTTTGAAATGTTATCGGAGCGTTTGTCAGCCCAAAGGGCATGACCAGGAACTCGAAGTGGCCTTGATGCGTTCGGAAGGCCATTTTTTGGATATCCTCTGCCCCCATTCATATCTGATGATAGTCCGCTTTCAGGTCCAGCTTTGAGAAGTAATTGGTCCCCTTAAGTTCATCCAACAGTTCTTCAATGGCGGGTATCGGAAATTTATCCGGTACCGTAGCCTTGTTCAAAGCCCGATAATCGACACAAAACCTCCAACTTCCATCCTTCTTCTACACCAGAATAACAGGGCTGGAATATGGACTCTGACTAGGTCGGATAATACCCGCTCTCAGCATGTCCTCTACTTGTTTTTCTATTTCATCATTCAAGAGATATGGGTATCTGTATGGCCTAACATTTTTTGGGCTTTCTCCTTCTTTCAGCAGAATTTTGTGCTCCAAACTACGTCGGGGAGGCAGTCCTTCTCTCTCCAGGAACACACGTGAGTGGAACTACAACACTGCTCTGAGTTCCATTTTCTGCTGCGCGGTCAAATCACCTGTCACCTCACCGCTAGACCCTTGCTCCACTACCTCCAGCTCCCATATTAATATCCATGAGTCAGCATCCAGCATCTTCATCAAGGCCTTAGGTTCCACCAGCTGGCGGCATAAAGCTGGTTCCCCTTTTATCTTCACTTTATCACCACCCACTACATATCTCATGGACATCTCTCTCCAGTTCAACACGACCTCTCCCAATTTGGCCAACCAAGCGATACCCAAGATGACATCTTCTCCTCCAAGCTCAAACACGTAAAAATCCTCCTCGACAGTGGTGTTCCCCAAACGTATCCTCACTCTCTCGCAACGCCCACTCGTCGTTCGGCGATGGCCATCACCTAGGCTCACGGTGTATGAAGACGTCTCGATCACCGGCAACTTCAATTCCTCCACCACCCTCCAGTTGACGAAATTGTGGCTGGCCCCGCTATCAATGAGGACCACCACCTTCCGTTCTCCGATCACGCTTGTCAGTTTCATGATTTTTGGAGGTGTCAGGCCCTCCGCTGAACACGCCGATAGCTCCATGGTTTGCGCCTCCTCCGCTGAGTGCTCAGTCGACTCTTCCTCCTCGTCCTCCGCCAACAGTAAAACTCTCAAGCTCCTCTCGGAACACCGGTGGCCGGGAGCGAAAGCACCCCCGCACTGAAAACATCGCCCTTCTGCCCTCCTTTTCAAAAACTCTGAGTAAGGTAAGTTTCTTACCACTATTCCTCTCCCTTCACCTCTGGTTACAGCGTTACCCCCCACCTTAGTGTGGCTGGCCGATGACGACACCTCCCGTTGAGTCGCGCCTCCTCCTTCTGCCCCGCTGACCCTGTTTACGCCATTACATTCCCCGTCTCCCCTCACAATCGTCAAACTGGCTCGCACGTTCATCGAGTTCACCTTTCCTCCGTTCCACACTACACCGCGCGCTCGTTGGATCGCGTCTTCCACATCCCTCGCGACCCTGATCGCAACCATCAAGTCTTGCGGATCTTGAATTCGTACTTGACCCTTTACGTCTTCGCGTAACCCAGCAAGGAAAAAACCCAAAATCAATTCCTCCGATAACCCCTGAGTCTGACCCAACAACTTCTCAATGCTCCTAATATAATCCTCCACCTCGCCCTCCTGTCTCAGCGTCGCTAATTGTTCATACACGGTTCCCCTGAACCCGCCTCTAAAACGATTAATCAATCCCGCCTTTAGTCCCAACCAAGAACGGTTCTTGGTTTTTTCCCTCCAATACTTGAACCAGTAGCTGGCACTCCCCTCCAATACTTGAACCAGTAGCTGGCGCTCCCCTCCATGCTAATGTAGGCTAGATCCACCTTATCTTCTTTGGCCACCTTCTGGATGTCGAAGAACCGTTCGGCCCAGTTGATCCAACTATGGGGTTCCACTCCTTCAAACGATGGTAATTCGACCCTTTTCCGCCAATTTTGGGGAATTCCCCCATTGTCGCGCCTTTCTTGATTCTCGTTCACAGAGTTGCTACTTCCTTCAGAACCACCTCCTTGATTATTGTGACCTCCCCCCATCACCCTCATCAGTTGTTGTATATCGCGCCTGATCGTCGCTGTCTCATCCTTGATTCCCTCCACCGTAATCTCCAAATTGTCCAATCTTCCTTCCGTCTGACTTCCCATCACTGATTCCTCTCCTTCTTGATCCGGCAGGTCGGACCAAATGATAGGTTCTTTATCAAGAACCTATGAGAAACACGCCTCTAAACTCACACACAACCCACAGTGGAACTGAAATAATCTCCTTTATTCAATATGCAGGTAATGGTTACAGAAAGAAGAGAGCTTAACCTCCCCCTATCAGGATTAACAAGTTCATGATCAAAACAAATGAATTCACTCTCTCCTCTCCACTTACAACTAATCTCCCTTATATACAAGGTATCCTCAACCGACCCCCTAACCCCCTAACTGCCTAGACAGTTAAGTTATGTAACTATCTTTCTCCTACTATACACAAGTAGAGGTCTAACAATATTAGAGATATTAGTTGGTTTTATTTGAATTCCTATGCGAAGGGATTCAACAGTTCCCTAAAGTATTGCAATATTTGGTTTTATGATCATATAATAGCAAATTGGTTAACTTTGGAAAATGGGGGTTTTCAGTATCCTCTTAAAGCAATACATAAATTTTTTGCGTTGTTGTATTCTATATCAGCAATAAATAATTGTTTAGTAGTTACGGATGTTACTTGGTTACATGTCTGAATTCATATAAATAGGGATTTGTTTTAAATGTTTTTGTTGACTCCTTTTTGACTCCATGTTATTTGATAAGTTTAGAGAAAAAGTGTATGTTAGGAGGAATAAGGATAAAAGGTAGTTATAATTGTCTCTGAGTAGGTTATTGTAAACAGACTACTATATATAGTCTATACATGAGTTGTTTTCAGCTGTTATTGCGAAGATTGTAAGTGTAAGGAAGGGAAAGACAAGTCCTCTCAAAAGACCTACTTTTGTTATGTGTTCTCGATAATTAGACAGATCAAGTTGTCTGGAGATTTTGTGTGGACTATAGGACTCTAAACAAAATCACTATTCCTAATATATTCCTTATTCTAGTAATAGAGGAATTGTTGGATGAATTAGCAGGAACAACCATGTTTTCTAAACTGGATTTAAAATTTAGTTACCATCAGATTTTGATGTGCAAAGAAGACATTGAGAAAACTGCCTTCTGCACTCATGAAGGCTATTATGAGTTTCTAGTCATGCCTTTTGAGCTGACCACTGCTCTTGCTACCTTTTAGGCCTTGATGAACCGTATACTTCAGTCATTTATAAGAAAGTTTGTCTTAGTTTTCTTTGATGATATATTAATCTACAATCCCATTTTAGCAACTCATGTCACCCACCTAACTGAAGTTTTAAGGGTATTGCACCAACACAAATTAAATCTCAACAAGAAGTGTGTCTTTGGGTGATTACAGCTGGAATATCTAGGCCATATCATTTTCCAGCAAGGGGTGGCAGCAAACCTAAAGAAGGTAGAGGCCATGGAGAAGTGTTCAATTACGAAAAATCCTAAGGCTTTACAAGGATTTTTGGGCTTCACGGGCTATTACAAACGTTTTGTACAACGATATGGTAAGATTATTAAACCACCTACATAATTATTATTTAAAGATGGCTTTCATTGGACAATAGAGGCTCAACATGCTTTTGAGGCCTTGAAGAAGGTTGTTTCTCAACTACTAGTTTTGGCAGTCCTTGACTTTTCTAAATCATTTACCCTAGAAACGGATGCTTCTAGCAAAAGGTCTAAGGTAAATTGTTGCTACATAAAGACTCTTTCAACATATCAACCATAATTAAAGAGATGTATGAGTCCCTTACAGGAAGACATAATGGTTACTTTTGGTCGTATAAAAGGATAACTAGGGTACTCTATTGGGAAGGTATGAAAAGGAACATTAAAGAGTGAGTCCAACAATGTGAGGTGTGTTAAAGTAATAAAGCTAAACCTTTAGCTTTGGTAGGTTTGTTGCACCCATTGCCTATTCCCACTCAAATCTAGTTTGACATTTCTATGGATTTTATTGGCGGCCTAAGATCCAAGTTAAAGACACAATCCTAGTGATGGTGGATAGACTCACTAAATATGCTCATTTTTTGGCCCAAACCCACCCTTTCACCGTAGTAGAAGTAGCTCACTTAATTATTAAAGAAATAGTTAAACTGATAGGATATAATATCTATGATAAGAGGAAACATATTAAGAAGTAGTTGTGAGTTAGGTTGTTAGGATAAGTGAGGTTATAATAGTTTGATTTACAAGATTACAACCGTAGAAGGTTATGCTTTCTACTTCTGATCAGTTCGACATCCTATCCTGCTTGACATCCCAACTCGATAATTTGTCATTCCACTTTGGGAACCCACATTGGCAACACGACTTGGCAACATGACTTGGCAACAAAGTTTGGAAACACATTAATAGAATAATAATACCCTATCTTTGAAATTTCACTAAACCTATCATTGAGATAGTTGAGTTAGGTAGAAATTAAAATTTTATGTTTGAAAATTTATATTAAATTTGAACTAGATAATGACTAAATCTACTAGATTTTTTTTTATTTTATGGTGATTTTTCTGCATATTTCTAAGAAATTTATAAGAAAAAGTATTTCCTTTAGAGTGTGTTCACTTGAAGAAAATGATTTGAGGGAGAGGGAGTGGATGAATTTGAGAATAAATTGTGTTGTTTTTTTGAATGGATTTGGAAGTGATTAAGAAGGGATTTAGAAGTAAAGTTTGTGAAAGATTTGAGTGATGTAATATATTAAAAAAATGTTTTAATAGATAGATAATGAACATTATCAAATTCCCCTTAACGATAATATTAATATAAAATAATAATTATGAGTAACATCTTTTGATAAAAATTATTTAAAATAATAGAATTAAAAAAATTAATAAATAATTAAAATAGAGAAGAGACATATAGATTATAGTAAAATAAAGAAATATACATTTTACAAATTCTTTGGATGGATTTTTTCATAAATATTTAAAAAAAGAGAGTTAAAATATAAGATTATTATTTTATCTTTGCAATTAAAATTAATATATTATTATTATTTAATATTATTATTACTATTATATTAATAATATTATTATTATCAAATATTATTATTATATAATATTACTATTAATATTTAATATTATTATCGAGTAATAATATTATTATTATTATCATATAAAATGACATATACGTATAAGAGTGGGGAGGGGAAACAGATTTCAGAGAGAAAGGGAATTGATTAGGGAAAGAGGCAGAATTGATTATCTCTAAAGATATCAGGATATTATGGTAAAAAATTATTTTATCTTCATAAACCTCTTTGTTTTGGTGAGATAGCATCTCGCAATTCCTCTCCATTACTCGCTCACAAATCCTTGAAAGTGAACATTCTCAAAAATCTAGCAAATCTACTTCTATAAATCTATCCACACAATGAATTTTCATAAACGAACAACCCCTTTCCTACGAACTTTAATTAATAAGTAATTTCTTTCTAGGTAATTAGTTACCGTGAAATTTAAATATTCATAGAAAATTTCTTGCAAAATTTCAAAGGAAAAAAATCTACAGCAAATTTTCATGCGAAAAAGAAAAGAATTCACAGCATATTTTGTTGCGAAAAAATCAATTTTAAAAATCAGCAAGTACCTTTTTTTACCAATTTAAATTTCACAAGTAATTTTTTTTACGTATTTTAAATTCATAAGTAATTTCTTGCAAAAAAAAAATCCAACTAATTTTTGCTGTAAAATTAAATTTGTAAGTATATTTTTCCTACTAATATTGCTGGAAGAAATTCCATTGGAATTTTTTATAATAAATTTTTAAAAATATATAATTACTATTCGTATTCTAGTTGTTATTTTAGTCTTTATATATTTTTTAAATTTAATGTTTTCCAATTTTTAATTTGTGATTGATTCCAATTCTCTCATGGCAAGTGTATGTGGGTTCAACAGTTCCTTTTAAAGCCTATAAAGGTTAAAACTTGATTCTAAAGTAAAGAAAAAGTCGCCAGGGAGCTTTTTCCAATTAAGAGGAAACCATCGGACATTTTAACACAAGCTATTTGAGATTATAAAAGCAAATAACAATTACATTTATCACAATAATAAGGTGATTTAAATAAAGCAAAACAAAATTCTTATCGTATAACAACACATATTTGAAATCATTTGACCAGCCTCACTTGCCCCTTCTAAGGAAGAAATTTATAATCTCACATGCTTCCCTTTTAGATTTTGTCACGATGAAATATGTAACAATGACGAGTAAATTTTATGATGCGATCTAGATTATGAATCCGCCCTTGTATGGACTTTAGAAGTGAATTCAGGGATGAAACTCTTTTCCTAACACTAGAAATCTTGGCAGCATGTTGCATTCTGAATGGCAAAGGTGCATCTTCAAACCACTGATCAAGTTCTGCCAAAGAAAAAAATGAATTTCAAACTGTATTAAAAATAACTTGTTAGTTCAATAATGTTATTGAATATTCTAATATTTGTTGATGGAACTAAAAATAAGTTTAAGTTAATTCAAAGTGTGAAAATAATTTTTTTCAAACTACAAGGCTAAAACTAAAAAATTATGAAAAATATATGAAAATACTAAATACACCCCTAATTTCTATTTCATACACTTCTTTTTTCAATGCGTCACATATGAAAATCAGTCCAATTAAAAGCTACAATGTGTCTATAATTGTCGCCAAGCAGAGAATGTCATGTAGAACTATCCTACATTTTCAAAAGTGTGTTTTCGTGTTGATTATGGATGTAACTTAGAATGTATATCCATGTCAATCAAATATTGGTGTGTTTTAAATCCATCATTTGTCTTTCTTTTTATTAACAATGTCCCGATTACATTTTTGTGAACATTTTTTTTTCACATGCATAACATGTATACAGTGTGTAACATTTAAGTTACATATGAAAAACTAAAGAATATTGACCATTTCTTTTAACTATTATTCTTAGTGGTATTGGAAGATGTTGATGCAACTTCATCATGTTAGCATCCATTAAATATTTTTTTCTATGATCACGAAAACTACGAGTAAAGAACTTTCGATTCCTAGTTTATAAAATATTTTACACATGATTCAATTGAATATAACTAGTGTTTTATTTACACATAAGACATGTAAAATAATCCTTCACACTATAATCACTCAAGTTATTATATGTTAGAGAATAATTTATTATTTAAAACAACATTGCATCCAAACAAAAATTATCTTCATAATGCACATTGAAGACATCCACGCTTATTTCTCACAACATCTTCGAATCTTCAACCGAGGGCCTAAGATACACATTAAAGTCATATTCTAGTTGTTTGGGTCCTAAAACTTCATGAACAACATAATGCATTTTCTCTTCATGCAAATCCAAGGAAGGAGGTTATAAATGATGAACACCATGTCATGAACTATGTACTAAGTCCAATTCTTATGTTTATTGATTTTGTACCAAATTCTAAAAATATTTCACTAATATTCTTTCATTTTGGAGAATTATTGGATGTGAAAGAATATTATCACATTTTCTTCTATTTGCATCATGTTAGGATTTTTACATTCTCTTTAAGGGTAAACATTCCTTTAAACCTTGATATTATTTTCAAATACAACACCATCATAGTATGGCAGCCCTTTATTTCTTCCTCACCACTTTTTCTATCAAGTTATTTTAAAAAAAAAAATTATAATCCATATGTTGGACACAACCTCAATGTAGCAAATTTATATTTGTATAATACACAATTAGAGGACATGCATGTAACTTTTTAAATTTTATACTATGAGACATAATATATTCTTTGCATCATAGTTACCATTAGATAACATGTTATGTTTTGGAAGTATCTCATTCAGTAACTCTAATAATTTGATGAAACTTCTATTAGTTCATCCATTTCTTAATTTTAAACTAAATAGTTTTAAAGTTGTTAGTAATTGAGTAAAGTTACTGCATCCTGGATACAATTTTTGCTCTAAATCAAACTTTAAAGAATCATACACATGAGCTCTTTGAAAATTTTATTTACCAACATGTATCATGTCCTCTAAATGACCATTCATTCCTTTTTCAAAATTTTTGTTGTTCTAAAAATAATAGGACCGTATAATATTTCTATGTGTCAAGTTCATAATGTATAACTTTTCATTTTACCATAGAAGAACAAGTTATCACATATCTCCCCCAAATCTTGATGTATTTGATTCAAACAATAAACACAAGGAAAATGACATGTCCCATTAATAAGTTTCCTATTTCAACAAGCAAACTTCAAAAACTTGTCAACTCCCTTTTCATACTCTACACTAACACGATGTTCATTCATCCAACTTCGTTTTATAACTACGTACATTAAAAATTTCATCATAATCAATCATGCAATATGAAATTCTCATTTTTTTTAATTGAAGATGCACACCTATTTGAGAAAATATTTTTCATAAGTTGTTAACACGTACAAATAAAATCTATTATCTTAAATATGATAAAATTTCGACAACATTTTACATTGGTTTTTGAAGTATAAAAAATTGTGATTTTATGTTTATATTTGATTAAATTTCTTTTTGTTAACCATTTAATATGTTCAAGTTGTTTAAATGAATAATGTTTAACCATTTATACTAAATCTCAAATAGGAATTAATGTTCACATGCATGATTAATATGACTAATATAGTACATCAAAAGCATATAATATCACCAAACATATTATAATACATCTTACTTTTCCAACCAATGTAAACTACAATTTCTCTATATTTATTTTAAAATATATTATACAAATTACCTATAATTTAATCTGTAAAATTGTAAACAAACTAGTGATTTAATAATTAAGTCACTCGTAGGAACTAAAATAATTAATTAGTCCCTATAATTTTACTCTTAATTTTCAATTTTAAACATCCAATAATTAATTTCAATCTATTGTATTACATTACTTTTAACAAATAATTTTAATATTCAAAATTTAAAATTTAAACATCCAAATAACATGATGCAATATAAAAAAGGAATAACAACAATTCAATGGTGACATTCATAGATTATCATGATTGAGATCCTTTAAAACAATCACGATTTGAAAAAATAAATTGAAGATTTAGATTAGTAAAAGAAGATTATTAAACCATAATCCAATCAGACAAAAAATTCCCTCACACAAAACCATCCACAGAGACAAAAGAAGAACGTCATTTGTGTCACCAATTGAGGAATAAATGAACTCGTCGTAATTGTCGTAAGAAGGGAAACAAAACGTCAAAAACACGAGAGAGAAGTTGGGAATGAAGTTGTACATAGAGATTAAATAAAACAATTTATGTTAGACTAAAACAATTTAATGTAAAATTCACAATCTACATTAGATCTTAACACGTTCTACGTAAAAATAGTGCTTACTATACATTTTTCACGTCGTATCCTTTAAGACCTCAGTTATATAAATAACTCTCTATAGACAATATAATATTAAAAAACATGTTTTCGATTATTAAACAATGTATATATACACTTTATTTGTTTTCTTGAGATGATTAAGTTGTATATCATCCATTATATAATGTCAATTCAATTAATTATTAAATAATTTGTAGATTATTTAGCATTGTGATTTCCACATTATTTCTACCGTTCGTAAAGATTTATAAATTTACGCTTTTAGTCACTAAATTTATTCTCCTATTTAACACATAACACCATTATATATTAAAAGAAAATTTTCAGAAACCAAAAATAAATAAACCAACGATAACAATATCATTAGTTTTTTTTTTCTTCCACACTTACATGACCTAAATATGTTTTTAATATACTTGTTTAACATCTTTTGTTCATTAGAAGTTGTTTATCGTATTTGAAAATGCTTCGTAATTTTATATTCATTCTCGAAGCATTCTAAGGAAAGTTTTCGTGGATTCGCTGCTACAATTAGAAAATCACTTTGTTGTTATCGTTGTGATAGAAAAATAATATATTATACATAGTCTTTATTTATATTATTTTATAAGTTTATACATTAATTGTAAGATATGAATAAGATTTATTTTGATAACTTACATCTACTCGTAAATCCTTTAAGAACAATATATCTGTTAAATTTATGTGAGATAGCGATGGATCATCATTGATTTGATCTCTTGTCAATTGTTTCAGTAAAATTCTAGATATTAACATGTTGTTGGATAAAATTAATTGCGCCTCTAAATACTTCGGATTGATTATATGTAACAAAAAATAAAGTTCACACATCTTTCATTTAAGGTATATCATGCCAATTATTTTATTAATTAAAAAATAAAAATTGTGATAAATTGAAAGACCAAAATTACATATTTTTAAAAAAGGGGGAATTAAAATCAAGAAAAAAAAATTAAAATTGCTGATGAAAAACTAAATATAAACCAAAGTTAAGTGATTTTTTAAACATACACGTTTTACCAATGTGCTAAATGAATGGAGACATCATATGCATTTCCCCTTCTTCTTTTTTCTTATAATTGTGATTCTATTATAATATGGCTTGATATAATTATAGGTGGTAATGGACATATACTTCACCAGCACATAAAGAACCCTATTAACTTGTCTTTATTTTTAATAATTTTTTTTCTACTTTTTAGTCATTAAGGTGAGTCCGATCTTGATCACTGAAATTTTAAATTTTAAAAATAGTTTCTTAAATTTACTATTGATGACTAAAAATAGTTTTTTTTTCTTTTTTTTTAAAAAATATATTTAATTTAGAGTTTGGAGAATTTTTTTTTTTAATTTGAGAGTGTTTAAATTTAAAGTAAAGTCCTTTATTGCTGGTACACAAACAACATGGAAATATGTTCTTTAGAATAGAAAATACATAGGTAGTGTGTTACTCGTGTAAGCTTATAAAAGTATAAAATACACAAGATTCTTCATAGCTGTATTGTGTGTGCTTTAAAGAAACAAATATATCTTTTACGAAACCATACAAAGTGATATCGAATTTGATTTCTAAGCATATTTTTCTTTTCATAACCTTAATATTGCCCTTAGTTCCTAAACATCAAAATGTTCCTCTTTTTTGCCACATACATATACCCCTGACGATTTCTGAACATGTTCTTCAAAGGTAATTTCTATTAGTAAAAAGCACTCAATATTTTAAATCTATAAAAACATGAAATAATAATAATAATAATAATAATAATAATAATAATAATAATAATAATAATAATAATAATTTTTCAGCAAATGCATGTCAGTGGAGAAGTTTAACATATTATATCTTTTATCCTCCCTTCCAAAATTTCAAATCAATTTTATAATTGTTTCAGTATGGATGTGGAAACCGAGATACGAACCTAACAAACCTCAGCTGCTCCTTCCTGTGATGCCGCTACTGCGATATCTTCCTTCTTGCGCTATGCTCTCTGATGGGAAAAAGGGCTGGGTACCTGCAAAGGCACTCTGACGCTCAAGTCAAAAAGGGAATTACTCAATCTTTTAAGTCCAATATGATTAAGAAGAAGAATAATTTCTATTTCTTAACTTCTCTAAGGGGAAAAACGTACCTTTTTTCTGGTGTGCTTTGTGTATTTAAAACAGTAAAACAAACCGTTTACCTGAAAGTTCGGGTGGTTACCGAAGTTGACTATCTGAAAGTTATAACTGCTAGATCGTGTTTGGTACTAGGTCAATTATTCCCGTGATTTATGGCATTGACCGATATTCGTAATTGGTAACCTCTAACCGCTACGCCGTTTAAGTTTGAGACGTCGCGCATTATATGTCGAGCGTCCTATGTATGATGTAACTATGCGAACTGTCGTGCGAGCACTTTATCACGACATCACTGTTTAGTTGTCGATCACCAAGTGTCGATCACCAAGTGGTCGACATCCAACTCTAAATGATGCTAACGTAAGAAAGCCTAGTGAATGGTCGGTTAAGTTATGTGTCGATCGTTTAGTCGACTACATTACTGTCTAATTGTCGATCACCAAGTAGTCGACATCAAACTGTAAGTGATACGAACATAAGAAGGTCTAGTGGACGGTCGGTTGGGTTATTTGTCGACCGTTTAGTGGACTCAGGTATCCTACGGTACATGCCCCCCGAGTCCGAGTAAACGAGTGTAAATGTTGCTTGTGAGTTTACTAAAGGACGTTGAGTGGTAACTTATTGGGGTAGCGATACGCACTGTTTTGTTGAGTGGTAACTCATAGGGGAAACGATACGCACCGTTTTGATGTTAGAATTTTAGGGTTTTCCCGCTTTTTTGGGGAAACGAAGAGATATGAAAAGTCAGCCGTTGGATTACGAGGGATCCTACGGCGCTGACGCTTAACCTTCCTGCCTTCTTCAATACGCTTCAGAAAGGAAGTAATTACTTTTGCGGAAGAATAGAAGTTTGTATTGTGTGCTGTGAGTGAAAAATTCTTTGCAAGACCTCTGATTACGCCGAATCAGGAATCTACCAGGTAACCCTTTCCTTCATCTTAGTGTATTTACTGCTGATAATGGAAGAAAAGGGGCCTAACACCGGTGACCATATGCCGGGGCCGTCATCAACGGCGGAATGCCCTGAAATCACCACTGTACCTTGTGGTGATGATGCTTTTGTGTATGGGAATGTGTGTGGTGAGGGTTCAGAGGGACGTGTAATATCTCCGGTTAGCGGGGATGAGTATGCCTGGGCAGCGAGTGAAGTGAAGGAACTTAGGAGTCAGTTCAGGAGTAGGGCAGTTTTAGTATACTGGATCGAGAATAGTTGCATTCTGAGAACCCTAGGGTACCAAACATGTGTGAAGTTGGTAGCTTGCCGGGAGGATGAGAGGGTATGTTACGGTAGGGAGAATGCTCCAAGTGAGTTTTTTTATTGTTATGCCTCGCCGTTTTATGATTTATATCTGAGATTGCCGTTCACAACCTTTCAAATGGATGTGTTGCGGACCCTGAATGTTGCTCCTAGCCAATTGCATCCCAATAGTTGGGGGTATATGCAGGCATTCGCCGTGTTGTGTCGGGCGTTAGGAATCAGGCCATCTGTAGGTGTGTTTCTGTATTTTTTTAGATGTCGACCGGTTGCAAAGAAGGGATGGGTGTCGTTAATTTCTGAGCCAGGTAACGCGCTACTAGAGCTGTACCTGCAGTCGTATAGGGGTTTTAAAGAAAAATTCTTTAAAGTGTCGATCCCGGATGTTGGGCGGAGGTACTTTTTCGGTAGTGAAGGGAACCCCAAATTCCCATTGTACTGGACGCAGGATCCGCTGAGGTTCACCTCTTGGCCCGAAGATAAGATGACGATTGAAGAGTTAGAGGCTCTGAGTGTGTTGACCTCGTTGCCACGCCCCTTTTCTTCCCGTCAGCTTATAAACTGCCTTGAGTTCGATGACGCTGATGCGAGGGTGTTTGGTATGTGTCTTTGCTCGAGATTTTTGTATGTTGCTTTGTTGTTGCTGACTGTTCTGTGTTGACCCTTGTTTTGCAGAGATAATGGGGAGAAAGGGAAGTGGCAGAAATTGGTTCCAAGCTATCGACAACGAAAAGGCTGAAGGTGACCTTCCAGGGTCATCCTCCAAACGTATGCAGGGACAACAATGTACGCAGGTGCAACCAACCGGTCCAGGGGTAACGTTGGTCTCGACTGATGAGACAACGGCCGCTGAAGAGCCACCCTTGGTACGAAAAAGGAAAGGGAAAGTGGTCGACACTAGTGGTGATGTGTCGAAGAAGAGGAAGGAGATTGTAGATGAGACGGCGCGTCCCCTCCCTCTCGGCGTATGGGATCCCTCGTTCACCCTGAGCCATAAGGTCGATCTCATTCTGGACAACTCGGAGAAGAAGGTGGTGGAGGGCATGACTGAGCAACAAATGGCCGACGCTTTGCTGGAAATGACGACTCGGTCGCAGATGTTAGCTTGGCATCTTGCCTATGCCTCCGACAGGGGTGTTCTGCGGGTGGAATTGGACAAGGCGCGGACGCAGCTGAAGGAGCTTACTGAGGCTCATGCCGGTTGATTTTCAAAGCAGAAACGGTCAGAGCAACTGCTGAGAGAGGCTGAAGTGCTGTTGAACGACGCTCGGGATGCCGGCTTAACCCTGAGGAAGGAGCGTGATCAACTGGCGAGCGAGTTAGAACGAGCCAAGAAGATAGGGATGGCAGCGATCAAAGAGAGAGATGAGTTACGGGCGGAAGGAAAGGAGGACAGGGAGCTGATAGAAGAATTGAAGGAGGCGGTAATGATTGAACATACCAGGGGGTTCCGGAAGGCTCTAAGGCAAGTCGGACATTTGCTTAAGGTGTCGACTGAGCGAGTGGATTTTGACGTTCGGAAGGATGTGTATGAGGGTCAAATGAAACCTCTTAACGACATTCCTGAAGGTGCCTTCATGGACGAGGAAGAAGAGGAAGAGGTGGTTGCCACCGATGAACATGATGATGGGGTCGCCGTGAACGAACCGGCGACGGAGACTGTCAAAGATGTTGCTGGCGACACGCCTAACATTGTAATAGACTAGGTGTGTTTGAACATTGGAATGTTAAACTTGGTATTGTTGAACTGTTAATCGTTACACTTGGATTTGTTGAAAATTTGATGTGTGTTGATACTATGAACGCGTCCTGTAAATCCTTGTGTGTTGAATATTCGTATTTGCCTTGTAACAACTTGTGTGTTGAATATGCGTATGAATGAACGAATGTCGAAGATGATGATCGACTACGAAGGTCATATCTTGAGTGTCGATGTCGACCGTCGAGGTTGGGAGTCGACTTGAGAGAAACGATAAATGAAATGAAGTAATAATAAAGAGGAAATATACTTTTTATTTGAAACAGAAATGAATAATGTGTCAACCAAAAGATGAATGCTAACTATAATAATATTTAAGATGAGTAGCATTCCACGTGTTGGGAACGGGCTGTCCGTCGAGGAGTTGGAGGCGGTATGCACCATTCGCCATGTCCTCGACGATACGGAATGGGCCTTCCCAATTGGCAGCTAGTTTGCCGTGCACTCGATTTTTCCTAGCCTCTCCCCTTTTGCGCCACACCAGATCGCCACTTTTGAAGGTTCTGGGTTTGACCGTGGTGTTGTAACGGCGAGATAGCATTCGCTTTTGCGCCTCTGCACGGACGGTAGCGACTTCCCTACGCTCAGGAAGAACGTCGAGGTCCGCTCGCAACTGTGCTTCATTGATCGTCATATCAGTAATATTCCGTCTCAACGAGGGTTCGCCGACCTCGATTGGGAGCATGGCATCAGTGCCATAAGTCAGGTTGAATGGTGTGTCCCCTGTGGATCCGTGTGGAGTGCACCTGTACGCCCATAAGACTTCTGGTAGCTCTTCTACCCACAAACCTTTGGCTTCGCCGAGTCGCTTCTTTAACTCAGTAAGTATGGCTTTGTTTGCGGCCTCGGCTTGGCCGTTCGTTTGAGGATGTTCGACCGAGGAGGTGACATGTTTGATGCCCAAACTGCTGAGGAATTCTTCCAGTTTGCGCTCGACGAATTGGCGACCGTTATCAGTAATGATCTTTTGCGGTAGCCCGAATCGACAAATCAAGCGCCAGATGAATTTCTGCACACGCTGAGCATTGATGACAGACAACAGTTCGGCTTCTATCCATTTTGTGAAATAATTGACCGCCACGAGAAGGAACTTGTTCTGCGCTTTGGCAAGGGGTAAAGGTCCAACTATGTCGAGGCCCCACTAAGCGAACGGCCAGGGAGAAATGATACCATGCAAGTCTTCGGGAGGTGCGTGGATGTCGTGACCGTGGGCCTGACAGGAGATACACTTCTTGACGAACGTCTCACAATCTTGGTCGAGTGTGGGCCAGTAATATCCAGCGCGGAGTACGCGTGCTCTGAGCGTCCGCTTACCCGAATGAAATCCGCATATCCCGGTGTGCAGCTCGCGCAAGACGTAGTCAGCTTCATCTTCTGATATACACTTCAATAGAGGAGTACTATGGCCGCGGCGGTATAGGTCGTCGCCTATGCACAAGAAACGTGCAATGCGTTTTGACTCAGTCGGAGTAATGCTCTCTCCTTGTTCCTGTTTCACCATGAGATCCTTGATCTTCTGTCGCCAGTCTGTTATGGGTGTTGACACATCGGTGACGAAAGCTTCCACGACTGGATGGTCGAGCGTCATCTTGATGATTGAAGATAACTGGGCTCTCTCCTTAGAGTGAGTTAACTTAGACAAGAGATCTGCTCTTGCGTTTTGCTCCCTGGGTACATGGACGACGCTAACCTCGGTGAAGTTTTGAAGCAGGGTTTGAGCTTTGTGGAAGTAGCGCAGCAAACGATTATCCTTAACCTGATAAGTTCCGTTCACGTGGCCGACTACTAACTTGGAATCCATCCGACACTCTAGGCGAGCGACTGTAAACTCTTTGGCCAAGGATAGACTAGCAATCAAGGCTTCGTATTCGGCCTGGTTGTTGCTAGCAGGAAACTTGAATGTGATGGCTTGCTCTATGACTAAACCATCTGGTCCTTCTAGGACAACTCCGGCTCCCCCCCTTTTTGTCTGAGGATCCATCCACGTTGAGGAGCCATTGGGATGTCGAGTTATGAGGTGTGGGTATTAATTCAGCTGCAAAATCCGCCAAATATTGACCCTTAACGGACCCCCGCGGTTCATAACGTAATCCAAACTCGGAGAGCTCCACTGACCAAGAAACCATCCGTCCTGCTAAGTCGGGCTTGCGGAGGATCTTGGCGATCGGATGATCGGTACGGACCACTACCTGGTGGCTCTGGAAATACGGTCGGAGTCGACGCGAAGCTGTGATTAAGGCCAGCGCGATTTTCTCAATTCGAGAATATCTTTCTTCCGCCCCTTGCAGTGTGCGGCTGATGAAGTATATTAACTTGAGGGAGGGTGCTTCTTGTATCAAGGCAGCACTGACGGCTTGGTGGGACGCTACGATATACAACTGTAAGTCGGACCCAGCGTCCGGTCTAGCCATAATTGGAGGGCTAGTGAGAATGTGCTTGACAGTGTTGAATGCTGTTTCACAATCATCATCCCAGTGTCGTGTGATGCCCTTCTTCATGTTCTTCAGGATGGGTTTGATGTGTTCGGCTAGCTTTGGAATGAAGCGAGAGAGGGCTGTGAGCCTACCAACTAGACGTTGTATCTCCCTAAGGGTTGTTGGGGCTGCCATGTCGAGTACGGCTTTGCACTTATCTGGGTTGGCTTCGATGCCTCGACGAGTAAGCATGAAACCCAAAAACTTACCCGCAGGGACTCCGAAGGTACATTTGGAAGGATTAAGGCGCATGTTGTACCTTCTGATTTGGTCAAACACCTCCTTTAAATCTTGTAAATGCTGCTCCATAGAATGGCTTCTAATGACCATGTCGTCGACGTAAACATCCATACATCGGCCTATCTGACGATGGAAAACTTTATCCATGAGGCGTTGGTATGTAGCCCCGACATTTTTCAAGCCGAACGGCATTACTTCATAACAATAATTGGCACGCTCGGTAATGAAAGCTGTCTTGCTCTGATCAGGTGCGTACATTGGGATTTGGTTGTATCCCGAGTATGCGTCGAGGAAGCTGAGTACAACATGGCCGGAAGCCCCATCTACCAACCTATCGATGCTAGGCAAGGGATACGAATCTTTGGGGCACGCTTTGTTGAGGTCGGTGAAGTCGACACACATTCTCCACTGGCCGTTCGACTTCTTGACCATGACTACGTTTGACAACCACGTAGTATAATTTAACTCTCTGATGAACTGGGCGTTCATCAGCTTCTCGACCTCGACCTGAATGGCATTGCGCTTTTCTTCTCCAAACCGTCGCTTCTTTTGCGCGACGGGGCGTGCCTATCTGAAGATGGATAACTTATGGGCCATGATTCCGGGGTGGATTCCTGGCATATCGAAGGCCGTCCACGCAAACAGATCTGCGTTGGTTCGGAGCATATGTCCCAGATCCTGTTCATCCTTCAAAGCGAGGTCCCCACCAATGGTGGTGGTTTTGGACGGGTCTGCTGCCAATGAAAGGAATTTGACATCGCCTTGTGGATGGAGACGTTCGTCAATGTTAGTGCGAGGGTCCAAGTCGATCGCCGCTGTTTCGGGTCCTCTCGCCCTTTTGGTTGGTACAAAAGGGGTGACTTTAAGCCCGGCAACATAACATTGTCGAGCCGTTCGCTGATCCGCTCTCACGGTGCAAATAGTGCCCCTTTCCGTTGGAAACTTCATGGCCAGGTGAGGGGTAGACACAATGGCTCCAAATGCGTTTAAACAAGGTCGCCCTAACAAGGCGTTGTATGATGTATTGGCCTCGACCAACAGAAAGCGGATTCTAAGTTCCGGTGCCTCCCGACCCGTTCCAAGACGCGTTCGTAAGTCGAGGTACCCCCGGGTGTCGACTCTTTCCCCCGAAAATCCTACAATTTGCTCATTGAATGGAGCAATGAGGTCCTCGGATAAATCCATCTTTTTGAAGGTGGACCAATACAGGATGTTGACCGAACTTCCTTGATCGACGAGTACCTTGCTGACGTCGTATCGAGCTATTTCGGCCGTGATGACCATGGGGTCATCGTGATCAGGGTCGGGCGCGTGGAAATCTGCATTGGTGAAGGTAATATCAGGAATCGACCGAGGCTGTCGATCGACCATGTGTACCGATTTTAATTGTCTTAGATGTCGTTTGCTGGCGGAGGATGACACTCTCCCCCGGCGAAACCACCCGATGTGGTGTCGATTCGACCTCGGACTGAACGTTCTCTCTCCGTCCGTCGGGGTTGGCTGCCCGATCGCCTGCGGCGTCGGTCATCCCTGGGAGGCGATCCCTCGGGGCTTCGTTTGGAGGGATCCTTACGGTGAGGAGTTGTGGCTCTGGTGGGGATTCTGTCCTTAACGTAGTTCTGGAGGTATCCTGTTCGGATGAGTCGCTCCAGCTCGTCCTTCACCATGTTGCATTATTCTGTGTCATGCCCATGGTTCGTGTGGAGGCGGCAGGCCTTGCTGCTATCCGCGTTCTTCGGTGTAGCTCTTCGTCGTACACTTAAGAGTTCGGCATGCAAAGCCTCCTCAAGCACCTTTGCTCGCGGTGCGTTAAGGGTTGCGTAGCGATCGTACTTAGACGTCTACCCGGACTCTTTTCGGGGCTGTCGGTCTGATTTATAGTCGTTGGTCGATCGCTTAGCGGTTTTCTTTACATTGTGGATTGCAGTTCTTCCATAGATGCTGGCGAGTCAGCATATAACTGTTCCGCAAAATACCCCGGCCTTAAGCACGAAGGTAGATTGCTGATGATGAAGGTGTGATTGATATCTTTCACACGTCGGGCCGTCTCGTTGTACCGTTGCATGAAAGCCTTCAGGGTTTCATCCTTCTCCTGCTTAGTATTCACAAGCTCGACAGTAGTCATCTCCGGTCTTCTGTTGGTCGCGTATTGTTTGCGGAATAAAGTTTCGATTGTCGCGAAACAATCTACGGAATTCCGTGGAAGAGTGTGGAACCACTCCAAGGCCTCATCCTTAAGGGATAAGGAGAAAGCTCTGCAAATGATGGGGTCGTTGTCTGTGTAGAATGCCATGGCGTCTATAAAGTTGCACAGGTGGTTATCGGGATCGGCGGAGCCATCGTAGCGTTCTAACGCTGGGGAAGGTTTATCTGGCATATGCGCTTGCATGATGGCCTCCGTGAATGGGAGCAGGTTGGAGAGGCGTATGGAAGTAGGCCCCTTCCTCCCCCCGCCAAAAGGGTCAGACGGTCCTCCATGGTGGCTCCCTTCATTATTGTCATGCCGATTTGAGGCTGACAACTCTGGCGGTGGGTGTTGCGCCCTCAGTGCCGCCAGCTCCTCCGCCTACTTGCGCTGGAGTTCTTGTTGTTCCCTTATAGTTTGTGCTTGTGCCTCGATCTGTGTCTGTAGCTGTTGGATCAAATTACGAGTGTTGAAGTCTTCCATAGCTCCGGTGGTCGTCGTTGGGATATCAAATCTCGGGCCCCGCGGTGGGCGCCAAAATGTTTCAGTATGGATTTGGAAACCGAGATATGAACCTAACAAACCTCAGCTGCTCCTTCCTGTGATGCCGCTACTGCGATATCTTCCTTCTTGTGCTATGCTCTTTGATGGGAAAAGGGGCTGGGTACCTGCAAAGGCACTCCGACGCTCAAGTCAAAAAGGGAATTACTCAATCTTTTCAGTCCAATATGATTAAGAAGAAGAATAATTTCTATTTCTTAATTTCTCTAAGGGGAAAAACGTACCTTTTTTCTGGTGTGCTTTGTGTATTTAAAACAGTAAAACAAACTGTTTACCTGAAAGTTCGGGTGGTTACCGAAGTTGACTATCTGAAAGTTATAACTGCTAGATCGTGTTTGGTACTGGGTCAGTTATTCCCGTGATTTATGGCATTGACCGATATTCGTAATTGGTAACCTCTAACCGCTACGCCGTTTAAGTTTGAGACGTCGCTCATTATATGTCGAGCGTCCTATGTATGATGTAACTATGCTAACTGTCGTGCGAGCACTTTATCACGACATCACTGTTTAGTTGTCGATCACCAAGTGGTCGACATCTAAATGATGCTAACGTAAGAAAGCCCAGTGAATGGTCGGTTAAGTTATGTGTCGATCGTTTAGTCGACTACATTATTGTCTAATTGTCGATCACCAAGTAGTCGACATCAAACTGTAAGTGATACGAACATAAGAAAGTCTAGTGGACGGTCGGTTGGGTTATTTGTCGACCGTTTAGTGGACTCAGGTATCGTACGGTACAATAATAATAATGATAATAATAAAATAATAACGAGCGACAATGGAAGTAATTGGTTTGGTTGGAAAAAATCCGAACATTGTTTGTTTGACAAGTTGTTTTCTGCTTTATCAATCTAACTCCTTTTCCTTATTAGTAATATTTATAGAAAGAACTAAGACACATATGATTTACTAAATCTGTAAACTTGCTTCTTCTTCTCTCTCTTTGACTAATTGTAATCCTTAGTAAGTAAACGTTTAAATTCAGAGGCGAATCTAAAAAAAATGGGATTGTCAAAATATTTTTTGCAAATATATAAAAGAAATTAAATTGCTAAATATATAATAAAATAGACATATATGACTACACACTTCTTCGGCTGAATAGCTTATGATAAATGGTTGAACCAATTGAAGATATGAAAGTGAGATTATTATTAAATTTTTTAAGATAATGATACTTTGACAACATTATTTTGATAATATTTTAACATCATCTATGTGTCATTCTGTGATTGGTCCAAAATTACTCTAGAATCAACAATAATAATTATAAACACTAACATAGACCAATCATAAAATGACACATAAATGATATTAAAATGTTATCAAAAAATATTATCAAAAGTATCATTATTCAATTTCTTATTATGATATCAGAGATCAACTTCGTTACATTGAAGTCGAGAATAAGTTTACCACTACAATACTTTTACCAAATAATCTAGTTACTTTTATAGGGACAAAAGAAAACTCTTCTCTTCCATGTAGTACTTTAAGTTAAGTTAAGATGTTTCTTCTCCCAGGAAGTAATGCACATTTCTTAGAATGAAAGTTTTAAATTTTTTATATTAAAAATTTGATTTTTTATTTCATACAAGCATATTCTGTATTTTAATTATTTTTAATTAATTAATTAAAATTTAAATAATGAAATATTATCATATATTTTTTAAAATATTATTAAAAAAATTTAATTTTAATTTTAATTCATTCATCGAAATATTAAAAAAATATATATTTAGGGAGTACAAAAATTTAAAAGTATTATTTTTAATGCGTTGATTAAGTTATTAAAAATATATGATTGTATAAAAATTTAAATAACATGTAAAAAATTTTAAAAATTGATTGATTAAATTATTAAAAAACAATTTAAAAATAAAAAAATATATTTGCATAAATTTAAAAAAAAAACTAAAAACTATAAAATTTTAAAAAATAATGTGAAAGTGAAAAGAGAAATTATGTGGTAATCACGACCTCTAAAAACTGAAATAAAATACATAAAAATGTAAAGAAAAAACACGAGGAAGCAAAAAATATAGAAGAAATCGTATGTAAGAAACACGATTTCTATAAAAGAAATAGTAAATAGAAATCGTGTGTCGACAAGACGACTTTTAAAAACTAAAAGTTCGGATTCTTCATTATTCGTTTAAAATCGGGTTTGAAAAGTATGATTTCTTTAATTTTTTAATTAATTTGATTAATTAATTTTTAAAATTTGTTATGTTTTCTTAAATATTTATATAATGATATATTTTTTAATAATTTAATTAATGCGTTGAAAATAATATTTTTAATTTCTTTTACTCTTTAAAACTTGATATTCTTTTTTCTTTAATTTTATATCAAGATAATTTTTATTTTGGAATTTTGAGATAATTTAATTACTAAAATTATATATGTAAAATGTATTTATTAAAAATGTACATCTCAATATTATTTTTAAAAATGTGAAAATATTTTCTATTTTGAAATATTTTTAATATTTTGATTACTAAAATTTAAAATCTTCTAATCATATTTACAATATATGATAATATTTTATTATTTAAAATATAATTTATTAATTAAAAAATTAAAGTGCAGAGCATGCTTGTTTGAAATAAAAAATATACGAAATAAAAAAACGAGAAGAATGAAGTTGTTTCTAATTCATAGATTTTTGCTAAAAAAACAAATAAATAAAAGAGTAAATATCGTGTGTTTAATACATTATTTCTATTCTAATGAGTCCTGTTGTGAAAACACAATTTCACTTTAAAGTCGTGTTTTAAAAATATTACATCATCTTGCCGTTTTTCTAGTACACAACTTATTATATTTTTTCTTAAAAAAAATTTATCCATATACATAAATGTTAATCAAAATTATACCTTTTTACTTAACACTGTTTCTAATAGAAAAAAACTATACAAAATTGGTTTTTAAATAATAGAAATATATGTTTTTAATTTCCACGAAACTAAAATTCGTTTCAATTTTAAATTTTGATATATTTTTACTTTTAAACTTTAGAAATAAATAATTATACTTCTTTTAACAAAAACATTAATTTAGTTTATTTGTTAAATAATATTTTAAATTAGCATTAGAATGTGTCTCGTATCTTAAACTACTCAAAAACTTATTTAACACATTCAATAATAAATAATGAAATCATGACGTATTTTTCCATTCATTTAACATAGAATATAAAAATAAAATAATTATAAAAATGTAAATTTATATATTTTTTTTGCGATAATAAACAAAAACAACAACATCAATAATCTCTGACAGTGTCATAAAAGTTACTCAGTCCAAAAATGCTTACTGTTACAAAAGTTACTTGGAGAATAAGTCCTATAAAATTACTGTTACAAAAGTTACTTGGATGACATGTCATAATACTATTTCCAATAGATAAAACCATTCAAATGTGGCTTTTAATAATGAAATTAATGAGGTAAGGCTAGTGACATGGCATCAATGATGTCAGAAAATAAACAAGCTGTGTGTCTAAGTGTAATAAAATAAAGCATTTAAGGTAAAAATAAGAGAGCAGGGGCCACCACAGATAATTAAATGAGGTTTATTCTTATCCTGATGAATAGGGAACAGATGAATCGCTTTAGCTTTTTTAATACCCTCTTGCAAGCAAGGTACATGTTCAACAAAGCTTTATTCTTCTTCATGTTGCTATATATATGTTATTAGTACAACCACGTATACTCAAGCCAAAACCTGTTTCCCTCCCACTGTGTCTTCTCATATCTGAAACCATTTCAGCAACATGAGTAGTCGCCAGCTAACAGCTACTCCAAAAATGTCCCAAAGGAAGGAGCGACGCATGTTCTCCACTTCTGATGACAGTGCCATGACCAAGCAGGTTCAGACCACACATGCCCCAGATGGCCGTGAAATTGATGTCAAACCTATTCTACAAATCGTCGACGAAATTCTCCTTCGGTTCATTGCTCGCACTGTTGAGGGTTATGAAGTAAGACTTACCTTTTATGCTACCATGTTTACGTTCTGCCACTTTGCATGCATGTGATACATGTTCAGTTAACTCCTTATTTTATTTATTTGTTCTTGTTATTATCATTATTATTATCATTATTATTATTATTATTATTATTATTATTATTATTATTATATGTGGCTTTTTGACAGGTGAAAAGAGACCAAGATGCATTGGAGATGACTGCTGCTCTGGCTGAATTTGACATGCTTGACTCGCTGGCTTACATCATAAACAAAATTTCGTGTGAGGTTGTTTTCATCTGAAAATCTTCTTAACTTTTATAAAAGTTACCTGACACTGTTACCAAGGATACAGTGTGTTCCCATGTTTCCTCAAACTACCATCCAATGATGTGTTGCACTTAAAAAGACAGTTATTCCTTTTCCCATTTTGCATAGAATATACTTTTCTTTCATTCTTATGACAGTGAATTGATATATGAATCAACCTTCTTATTTACCCCTCAGTTTTGCATCCTCTTGAACAAACAAAATTATATGTCCAATGTTTACAAGTCTCTCTCATACACAATCACATTTGTTCCTAATAATTTGTTTATGGAAATTGACTTAGACTGATACTTAACCAGATTATTTGAAATATATGTATGTATATACATACTCATCTTTGCCTAAGAATGTGTATCACATTCTCTATCTTTTCTTTATTCGTAGAGCTTTGAACCTAACAATAAATAAAATAGGATAAATATATTTTTATTATAAATTTATGAAAGTTCTTAGAAACATGCAAAGTTGAAAATTCGTTAGTTTTAAGACTAAACTTCTTTTCTGGTTCTGTCCTACATGTCACTGTACTTTGACTGTCTAAATTCACCTAGATATATGTAATTAAAGAGCAATTCCTGAATACATTGGCAGCTATCATGCAAGTGTTCGGGAGGTGGAGATGCGCATTCATCAACAATGGTGTTACTGGGTTACATGTCTAGCTATGCATGGCATGCGAAAGTTGTGCTAACATTAGCAGCCTTTGCTGTTATTTTTGGAGAGTTTTGGCTTGTTGCTCAGTTGAGTGCTGAAAATACTCTTGCCAAGTCTGTGGCCCTTCTTAAGCAACTGCCAGATATTGCTGAGAATTTCATGTCATTGAAACCCCATTTTGAAGCACTCATTAGGCTCGTGAAGGCTGCAATGGATGTAACCACCTGCATCGTTGAATTCAAGGAGCTTCCATCTGACTACATTTCAGAGGACACACCTCCCATGTCTGTTGCCAGTACTCACATTCCTATTGCTTCCTACTGGGTCATCAGAAGTATTGTGGCTTGTGCCTCTCAAATTGCTAGTCTCATAGGCACAAGAAATGAGTAAGCATACTTCCTTTCCATCGTTCACCTTAAATCAATTTTCATTTTTTGGAAATATCAGTGACCCCAATTTTGTTGATTGCAGGTCAATTTCATCAACCACTGAGGCATGGGAGTTATCTAGTCTTGCTCACAAAGTTACTAGTATTCATGAGCACCTCAAGAGCCAACTGGTTCTTTGCTACCAATATATAGGTGGGTACAGTTATACTCAACAAGTTAAATAATTTCATATAGCCTTGGACTAATTTAAAGGGTTTTGAATTGATGTGATGTTTGAGAGTTTCATTAAGTATATAAAAGGATAAAATATATCTGGAATGAGGCACATTTGACAAATGAATATCCTTAACCTGGTGCAGATGACAAGAGGCATATAGAGGCATTCCATAATCTGATTCGTCTTTTCGAGACAGTCCATATAGACAACATGAAAATTGTCAGAGCATTGATATATGCAAAGGATGATATCCTTCCACTCTTGGATGGAACTACAAAATCAAGGGTACTTTGATATTTTTAGTAACATGTAGCCCTTATGCTAAATAAATCTCATTTGGAACCATGGTTAAGAAGATTGATTTGTTGACAAACAGGTTAGTCTGGAAGTACTAAGGAGGAAACATGTGTTGCTGCTCATATCAGACCTTGATCTTTCACAAGAAGAGATCCTGGTACTTGATAATTTGTACAAAGATGCACGAGCGAGGGGTGACACACACTATGAGATGGTTTGGATCCCAGTTGTGGACAAAGGGATCTGGAATGAGGTGAACAAACAGAAGTTTGAGTATTTGCAGTCATTGATGCCATGGTACAGTGTCTGTGATCCTTTCATCATTGAACCATCAGCAGTTAAGTACATCAAAGAAGTGTGGAATTTCTCAAAGACAGCTATTCTAGTGGCCCTTGATCCACAAGGCAGATTGTCCTCCCCTAATGCAGTCCATATGATATGGATTTGGGGCAATTTGGCCTTCCCCTTCACTAGTGAGAAAGAAGAATCACTGTGGAAGCAAGAGATTTGGAGCCTTGAACTGCTTGTTGATGGCATTGATCCTACAGTTTTAGAATGGGTAACAAGATCCTCTGCCCATTTATTTTATTTCCCACTGTTGTTATACTTTTTCTTCCCAAACTATTTATCGCTAAACCATACAAGTATCAACTACTTTTTGCAGTAATATTGTCAAAACGCAAATACACTAGTGGATATATAACTACAACTATACAGTATAACTATAAGGATATTTTAACAAGATCCATGAAAATTAACATAATAAATTGTTTTCTTAAAATGTGAATTGCATTATTTGCAGTCATATATCTAAACTAAAACAGAACATTTCTGACTAAGTGCGAAACTGAAACTTGTAGACACGCATGAAATTTTACAAGATAAGAACTCTGATTAGCACGGTTAAAAGAAGAAATTTATCCAAATTAGACAAACTATTAATTTAGTCTCTGTATTTATAATGGAGGGTAACTTTAGTCTCTGACTTTAACTCCAAATTGATGAGTTGTAAACTTTTTATACTGACAGATGAAATTTGTGTTTACAGATGGCAGAAGGAAAACTGGTATGTCTGTATGGAGGTGAAGACCTGGAGTGGATTGAGAAATTCACAGCAACAGCATTGAGTGTGGCAAAAGCTGGGAAGTTCCAGCTGGAGATGGCGTACGTGGGAAAGAGCAACGCGAAGGAGCGGATGCAGAAGATGATAAAAACGTTCACTACGAGAAAGTTCAGTTACTTTTGGCCCAACGTGACCTCCATTTGGTTCTTCTGGACCCGTTTGGAGAGCATGCTGTACTCCAAGTTGCAGCACGGAAGGACGGTGGAAAACGACGAGATCATGAGCGAAGTGATGACTGTGCTGAGCTTCGACGGCAGTGATCGAGGGTGGGCGATTTTCTGCATGGGCGCCACTGATATGGCCAGAGCCAAAGGTGACAGTTTTTTGAAATGCTTGCAGGACTTCGAAAAGTGGGGGCCTAGAATCGAGGAAGATGGTGTGGTGAAAGCCATGAACGATTACCTCAACCAAAACAAACCCCCACATCACTGCAACCGTTTGATCCTTCCTGGGAGCACTGGTGGCATACCCCAGAAGGTTGTGTGCGCTGAATGTGGACGCCAAATGGAGAAATACTTCATGTATCGTTGCTGTGTTGAGTAAGAGCGATCAGATTAAGTTAAGTGTAGTGTACTATCGTTGACACATTTTCATTGTTTGACTATGTTTAATGTTGGTTTGAGAGTCTAATGTTTTTAGTTTCATAACAGAGGTTGTTCCTTTGTGAGATATGTAGTGAGATGTGACATGAGATGAGATGTTGTTAAGATAATGTTTATGTGTATGTACTAGCTGATCTTGAGGCCTCAGAAGCACCATCTGTTTGGGTAGCTAGTTGAGACCCCTTGCTTAATAAAGTGTGTTGTAGAACTTTGATGTGATGACAGTGTTAAAGTCTTGTGCAAGTTGTAAACATTTATTTTTCTTTGGTTTATGTCTGATTGGTGCTCTTTTTCATTTGGAGTATGATATGTTATATTAATAATTTTTTTATAATAAATTACATATCACAATTTTATTAATTCGTATATTTATAACCGATCACAAACTATCAAATAAATTATTATAAAAGAAATGGTTAAAAAAACATTTTTCTTTATCATCCCAATGTGATAACATGTAAGTCGCATCAGAAAGGAACAGAGAAAGAAAGGAGTGGTGTGAGTGGTGAATGGGAACAGAGTGAGTAATGGGGAAGAACTTTTCAAAATAGAACGAAAAGAGAGAATGCGTTTGTCCCCACCGTGAAACACACCAATCGGGGACCAAGTCATGAGTTTGATTAAAAATAAAGAAAATTCGAATAACGCTTTTAAATTAAATTAAACCACAGAAGACTTGACTCGTTTTTTGCGATTTGAGATTAGTGCCCAAAACATACGTCGAGCAATTTACACAACTCCCACCATTGACTTTCAACGACCATCAATTTATTAATGATTTGAAAACTTTAATTTTTATAAGGCATAATTAAAATCTCAATTTCTGTATTTTGATTGCAGTTATATTGAAAAATTAAATGAAATTTTATATGTTTTTTTATTTATTTTTTATTTAATATTTTTTGTGGTATTAAAGATTTTTTTTTCATCATCTTATGTACTTGCTTTTACCAACTTTTATGTTTTGAATTGCTGTTTCTTGAGAGTTTAGTGATGATTAATACGTTGTTCACTATTAAATGGTCTCGATTGAGTTCTTTTAACATAAGGTTAGCAATCATTCAGCTTTTCAATAGAACTTTGATATTTTCACACGTCAATGTTGATTGAGAGGATTAACTTGATGTAAAAGGTTCTTGATTTCGTGAATCAATGTCACTCACACGTTTAATGACTTTAATCGTTTTCTTACTTGGATTTTAACGAGAATATCATATATATCAAGTTTCTATTGTGTTTATTTTTTGATTTTTTTTTATATAAATATAAAGATAAAATGTAATAATAATGGATGGAATGAACAACATGAATTATGGAACTCAAATGGGAGATGTATGAACAGAAGGAATGGCAAAAAAATAGCAAAAACAATAAACTAGATTGTAAAAAGTAAATTAAATAGGAAAATAAAGGATGTTGTAAAGTGATCTATTTTGCAACAATTAATAGTGAATTAGTCATTTTTTCTAGTTCACCATGTTTCAAAATGTATTAATTATTTCATAATTTGTCATTCTTGTAAAATACACAGAAATGGACCTATTAATATTTTTTAACTCTCTCGGGACACAGTTAAAAGATTTGAATTCAAATTTGAATAAATTACAAATAACTGTACTGAAATTGTCCTTAGTAGTTTTAACTACATGGCTCGAGTAATTTATATCTACTAAGTCTCCTGAACAGTTGTTGTTTTGTTCTTCTCTTGATTTGCCTCTTGATTTTGATCAATATTTTCTCTTCATTTGCATTTTCCTTCTATTGATATTCTAATTATAATTACATAACTTACTACATAACTTACTTTTAAATGTTCGTTCTTATGACACGCATCTCATAAAGAAGTACTTGGTAACTTTGTCCTTCACTCATCGCATCTCTATAGAACATAATCCTCCTTGGTTTATGACTAGTGAGGTTCAGAAAGCATAAATCAAATTCTTGATAATGCCAAAAGGTGATTTTGTCCTTTACTAACACTATTCTTATAATGATTTTGTACGCTATAATCCTTTGTTTTGGATTTTCATATAAAGCTTAATTTTCTATTGATCAAATGATATAAGTTTTGTCCTTCAATCGATTGTGTAATTTATCTTATTAACCTTTGATCTCATAACAACTCTTGATATCTTGAATAATTTCTCCCTATTCCTCAAATGCTGTCAACAATTGCTAAAATAAAATGATATTAATGTAAAAATGACAAATGAATTTTATTACTTTTAATTGAAAATATGTGTTTTATGATAAGAATCATCATTGTCACCTACATTAATGATGGTGACCATGGCAATCTTTTAAGTGAAATAGATGATGACATAGAATTTATTAACCAACATAACAATTTTGTTATTTAATAAATTTCTATAAACATAATATTATTTTATATTAACCAAAAAGTTTCACATTATAATGTAAAAATATCAATCATATCGTCCAATTAATATAGAAATTAAAAGATGAAGATTTAATTGAAAAATATAAAACTTTGAATTCTTAATATATCTAAAAAATTAATAAAGACTCAACTAACACTACTACAAAAACAAGTTTTGACGTTAGTTATTTTCGTCATTTGACGTTAGTCTAAACTCTGATGTCTTAGTTAGAGACATCAATTTGATGTTTGAATAAAAGAGCGACGTCGAATGATATCAGCCCTCAGGCCAATTGACGTCCCATGACGATAGCCACAAGAGGATCTGATGTCCTAGTGTGCTGAGTGTAGGACCTAAATCGCTGAGCACGAATTTCTAGGAATAAAAAAGAGGCAAGTTTATGTTGGTCCTTACCATAGCCAACGTCAGTTGACATCTATTAATGCATTAATGGACGTCAATTGTAGCTTTTTTTAAAATAATTTATTCACTTTTACAATTTTACCAAACTTGAAAAGCTGGAAATCAACACAGTTTAAATATTGAATATTTCCATAACATAATTTCAAGTTTAAATTATGAACTAATCAAAACTAAAACTAAAAACTAAATCTATCAAAATTAAACTAAAAACTAAAGCTATCAAAACTAAAAGTATCAAAACTAAACTAAAGTGAAATCACACAAAAACACTAGAGGAGGGGGGAGTGTGAATAATATTTTTAAAATTCTTTCATAGAGCAGCGTCTAAAGGATTTGTAAGAGATATATAATTCAGGTAAGATGATTTAGATGGTTTTATAAAGGGTGAGTATGGAAAACATTTCAAAGAGCAAATCAATAAAGCACATATTTTACACTGGTTCACTTAATTACGAGCTACATCTAGTTCTCCCATAATAACTCTTAAGTAGTTCCACTAATCTTCACGAAGATTACACAACTTTTACCACTTTAGGTTTAAGTAAAACATATTTTAAGCTTTTTGAGAGACGCTTATGTTCGTAAGACATTGTTTGTAAAACATTTTCCATTTAGACGATATAAGTTTGAAAGTGTTATTCTGTAACTCATCATATGATTCAAATTGATAGGCGTTTCCTTTCATTAGACGTTTATAAAACTTTTTCTGTCAAACAATATAGTCTAGAAAGGGTTTGTAAGCTTGTTTTAGTATACAAAAGATGTTCCAAAATATTTTTCTCTTAGACATTATTTCCTTAAAATAAACTTTCATTCAGAGCAATTTTTTGTTTAATATCTTTTGTTAAACTCCAAAACCGGAGTTGCTAGACATTCTAGTCTCTAGACAATCTTGTCTTTACATAATGTATGTCTTCAAGAAAAAAACAATTGTTGCAATGGTGGGTATGTCCTAACTCTATCGCTTTAGAAGATATGTTGTCCACTTCTGTTGTATCTTCTTCATTATGTCCTTTGTTGTTGGTGATGGATTCTTGAAGCGTTGCAAAAATAACACAACTTCATTATGTTTGCATTCTAATGTTTAAAGTTGAATGTGATTTGTAATATGTGAAATATGTATATTATTAGCCTAGTCCAATCATCTTTAATTTTTGCTCAAATGATGGTTTTGATCCAAGACATGACATAATAGCCACATGCCCATGAATCTAGTTGTTTGTTACACTGAACATGAAAACAAATAATCAAGTATTTGAATTTGTTGTGATCTGAGCCTGTCCACAAATCTAATTACATTTGAAAGATAAGTTAATATCAATATAACTAATTAATTTATATGAAAAAAATGTAACACTTACGTTTGTAACAAGGATTTCAAGTCAAGTTTCATCTTTCTATGCAGGGAATAAAATCATACAATTGTGCATTATCTTGGTATGATGACCATCAGTTGTCAATGGGTCTGTCATGAATCACAAATAGTGAGTTTATTAATTAAGTAAACCTTCATAAAATTTTACAATCAATAACACATACTCATCAATGTATGACATAAGATACATCTCTCTTTTTGACTCAGTCGTCCATATTTGAAAATATGTTTGCTTGAATCTGTGTTTTCAAAAGGTTGAATGGTTTGAGGTTCAATAAATTCATACATGGATACTAGATCTTGGTCACAATGATTGTGTCTGTGTACCTATAACAATAAAGTTAAGTGTGTGTGTGTGTATATATATATATATATATATATATATATATATTAAAAAATAATAATTTGATTATTTAATTGTGGAAGACAGTGAAGAATCTTACACGCATCATAGTTGTAGGATTGAAATATTTAACATCTTGTCTCCCCCAATTACCTTCAGTGCATCCTTTAAAGTAATATACAACTTGTATAATTTTGTCATTAGCTTTGCTAGAGGATCATACTATGCTTATGCTAGAGGATTATCCTTTTCTTTTACCATGTCATCATCTTCACGGACCACAGGTGGACGTATGGCCTACTTCCCAAGATGGGAGAACTGAAATAAAGACTTTAAAAGTTATGAATAATTTATTTCTAACTCTCACATAAAAATACTAAGAATATCAATATAATACATGTGGTGTGCCAAAATATGACATTATCAATGCTTTAGGCCAAGTTATAAATGTGCATAAGGCCTCTCCTATGAATTGAATTTTTGTTAGCATAGACACTTGAGCATGGTGATCTCGAACTTCATCAATCGTCACACATGCGTGGTGGGGCAATAGAGGAGAACAATACAAAATGATCTTAACCAAAACTTTATAAAATTTATCCATAAACTCTGACGTATATGTTATAGCAAATTATGAAAAATAATTCGGACAATTCAAAATTTAATAAAATCGATTAAAAGTTTAATCATTTGTGTTAAATCTCAAACTTGAACTAAGTTTCACTTCGTGTTTAACTATCATTTCATACAAAAAATCACACTAAATGATAAAGACAAAATATAACCAATGTCACATACAAATCACAAGAGACAAAGTGCAATATAAACACAAAATCCAAACTAATCATTAAATTTTGCAAGCCCCGTGGTATATATCCAAATGAAAATGCAACAACCAATTTATAAACAAAGTACAATATACATCAAAAACCAAAAATGAAACTAACCATAAGGGTAGGTTCAAAGCCAAAGTAGAGAGTCGTCGCCAGTGAGAGAGAAAAGAGAGCTCGACGATGCTTCAATGGTGTGTATACACGAAACCAATCAGTTAAATGAAAGAAAATCATATATAAAGTATTTAATCAATGGACATTTGTGTTAAGTGGAAGAAACATTACCTTTCGTGGTTACGGAAAGCTTTGTCAGAGACGTTCAAAATGCATCGAAGAAGGAATGCACAAAAATAATGAAGGAAATGTTTTTTCCGCTCTTCTTTTAGACAAAATGCCATATGACATCGAAACCTCCCGAGATTGACATCATATATCCATTAGACCTTGGATGCCCTACAAGAGACATCGAATGCCCTACAAGACCGACGTCTAATGAGTCTCTTAAGCTTCTTTAAAGCTAAATTTTTAATTATTTTGAACATCAATAGACGTCAAACCTTTGACATACCGATGTCTAATTGGTGCAAAAATGCAGTTAAACGTCTTTTTGGTCCAGGTTTTTAATGACTCACCATAGTTAGACAGTGGTTTTTTGACTGATTGATGTTTAACAAGTTCCAGACGTCAAGTATATTAATCATCGACATCTAGTAATTTTATTTACGAGTTTGTTAAGGTAACTTTTGGCCTTACTGTTAAATTATATTAATTTAAGAATTGGTTCATGTAATTTAAAGTATAACTTTGATGTATAGATTGTAATGTGATGATTATTATAATATAAGGTATTAAAGTTATAAGGATTATTTTAGAGTTATTAAAATTAATCCCTCTCTTCTCACTTCAATAAAGGGCATTTTGGTATTTTATTAAAGTTGGTTAAATATCATAAAAGAGGAAAAATGTTTTTCTTCTGACACATTAAGTTTCTGAAAGAGAGAAAGAAAAGGTTACGTTCTATGAAAAGGAAAGAAATTGTTACTTTGACAAAGAGAAACATTCTTAACAATTTCTATATCATCAAGAAAACATAAAAGAGAAGTAAGAGAAGGGAGAACAATTGACAAGAAAGAACTATACAATGGATCCAGGTAAGTTCTCTTCTACTATGTGTGTGAGAATAATGAGAAACATGAAATTCAAGATCCTGCATGTTTTCATTTAATTGAAATCATAAAATTTTCTTACAAATGGTATTAGAGCCATGTTCTAGATTTTATGATTCTCCATGAATGATAATTTTCTCAATTTTTAGAAACCCTAATTTTTGAATTATAAAATTTATGGATTTTAAATTTTTCAAATGTTTAATTTTACTATTTATGATATTAATTATTTTTTATTGGCATGAAAGAAAATTAAATTCACTGTAATGTAAATTTCATCCAAGCCGTAGGGTTTTATGTTATTAATTGCTTTTTATTGATGAAAGAAAATTCAATTCACTGTAACGTGAATTTCATCCCGGAAGCCGCAAGTTTTATTTTTTTGGTTGTTGCATTAAAGCAACTTTATTGTTGCACGACTGTAATGTGAATTTGATCTAGTCGCAGGATTTTAATTTTTGCATAAAGCAACTTTATTGTTGCGGCACATGTTCTAACAATAAAGAAATTTTACTATTGCGACTTATATTAAATTCTAAACATTGTTGTGCATTGAATGAAAATCAAATGTGAATTAAAAGTTTGAAGGTTACAAATGCTTTTAATTAGAAAAGTGCATATATTGACATGCATGACATAATGTTTTGTTATATGAATATATAATAATTAGTTTTCGGATTAATTGAAAGTCATTGTTATAAGGATGTTATAGATTACCCAAAGGTGAACCATTGTTTATAATTGATGGCATTAAAGTGAGATATTTCATATACTTAGTAAATATGTTTGTATATCTAAAGATAGCATACATATAGACTTAAGTATAATTGATTGTTTATTAAAGTATATTCATTTTAGTTTCTTAATTGTATGGAATTTTTCAGTTTAAGAATCACCCAAAGGTGAACTTAAATGCATGACTAGTGTAATTATTATGTTTGAATCCATTAATTTTATGAAAGCATTAATGTATGAGCTTGTATATTATTTCCAGTTTCCATGAGTTTATCAGGTTTGAGCAACAATGTGGTTAAGTTTAATGGACTCAATTATGCTGATTGGACAGAACAAATTCAGTTCCGACTGGGTGTGTTAGACTTGGATATGGCAATTATGATGGATGAAATGTCTGCAACCATTACAAAAACCAGTACAAGTGATGATAAGTCTCTTTATGAGGCTTGACATAGGTCTAACAGGTTGTCACTAAACTTGATGCGCATGTCTATGGTAGAGAATGTAAAGCCTTTTATGCCTAAAACGAAAAACGCAAAGGAATTCATGAAAATGATAAAGGAGTACTCACAATCAGACATAACTGACAAGTCTATTGTAGGAACTCTTATGAGTGAGCTGACTACCAAAAAGTTTGATTGGTCACAACCCATACATTACCATGTAACTAGAATGGCTAATATAGCAACAAGATTGAAGTCAATGGGAATAGAGGTGAATGAGTCTTTTCTAGTACAGTTCATCATGAACTCTCTTTCTCCTGAATTTGGCCAGTTCCAAGTGAACTATAACACTCTTAAGGATAAATGGAAATTTCAAGAAATCAAAGCCATGTTGGTATAAGAGGAAGTGAAATTGAAGAAAATGAAAGATCATTTTATCCATCTCACAACTCATGAAGGTGCTAGCTTCAGTAAAGCCAAACCAGGAAAGAAGAACAAGAAGGACAAAACCCAATGAAAGTGAATAAGGGCAATATCCAGAAGGACCAGAAATGTTTCTTTTGCAAGAAAGTGGGTCACTTCAAGAAAGATTGTCCGAAAAGAAAATATTGGTTCAAAAAGAAAGGTACTTTTTATGTTTCTGTAAGTTTTGAAGCAAATATAATTGAAGTGCCTGATAATACCTGGTGGTTGGATTCTGGAGCTACCACTCATGTTACTAATATTATGCAGGGATTCCTTTCAATCCAGCCCATAAAAGGAACTGGAAAGTATTTATATATGGGGAACAAAATGAAGGCACAAATAGAAGGAGTTGGGACTTAGAGATTGATTCTAGACTCTGGCTATTGTCTGAATCTTGATAAATGTCTCTATGTTTCTAGTTGTGCTAGGAATTTAATTTCTGTTGCAAAGTTGGATTATTTAGGTTTTAACTTTAAGATTGAAAATGATATTTTTCATTTGTATAAACTTTCGTACTATTATGGTTCTGGTACATTATTGGATGGTTTATATCGTTTAAATCTTGATGTTAATTTTTCTGAATCCCTGTTTAATGGTGAACATGTTGTTGATAGAAAATGTAGTGCAGGAAATGAATGTTCTGCTTTCTTATGGCATAAAAGATTAGGTCACATATCCAAAGAAAGGATGTTGAGGTTAGTGAAAAATAAAATTTTACCTCAATTGGATTTTGATGATTAGGATGTATGTATTGATTGTATTAAGGTTAAACAAATAAAACACATATCAAAATATCCCGCCACAAGAAGCAGCCAACTTCTTGAGTTAATACACATTGATATTTGTGGTCCTTTTGACATTAAATCTTGGAGTGGTGAAAAATATTATATCTCCTTTATTGATGACTTCTCACGTTATTGTTATATATATTTATTACATGAAAAATCTCAATCAGTGAACGTCCTTAAGGTGTTCATAAATGAGGTGGAAAGACAATTAGATAGAAAAGTAAAAGTGGTGAGATCTGATAAAGGTGGTGAATATTATGGTAAAACTGATGAGAATGGACAATGTCCAGGTCCATTTGTAAAGTTTCTTGAAAGTCGGGGTATATGTGCACAGTACACAATGCCCGGTACACCACAACAAAATGGTGTAGCATAAAGGCGAAATCGTACTCTTGTGGATATGGTTAGGAGTATGTTGAGTCATAGTAATATTCCTTTATCTTTGTGGATGTATTCATTAAAGATTGTTGTATATATGCTTAAAAGGGTTCCTAGAAAAGTAGTTTTTAAAACTCCTTATGAACTGTGGACTGGAAGGAAACCCAGTTTAAGACATCTTCATGTTTGGGGTTGTCCGGCAGAGGTACGGTTATACAATCCACATGAAAAAAAGCTTGATGCAAGAACCATTAGTGGTCACTTCATTGGTTATCCTGAAAACTCAAAGGGATACATATTTTATTGCCCTAACCACAGTACAAGAATAGTTGAGTCTGGAAATGCTCGGTTCATTGAAAATGGAAAATTTAGTGGGAGTGAGGAATCACGAATAGTGGACATTCAAGAGCATACTAATAGTGTTTCTACACCTAATGTCTCTTCTAAAGTTGTTATCCCTCTAGTTGTATCACAGTCTCACAACAAGTAGAGACAACAAGTTAATGATCCAATCCCACAAAAAAGACATAGAAATGTTGAGCCAATTGAATGAGCAAGTCACAAATGAGCAAGTAATAAATGAGCAATTGATAGAGGAACCACAAGAAGCAGCATTAAGAAGGTTTGTAAGGCAGAAAAGACCAACCATTTTGAATGATTATGTGGTTTACTCTGTTGAACATGAATGTGACTTAAGCATTGATGAGGATCCAGTCTCTTTCAAACAAGCCATGGAAAGTAATAATTCATAGAATTGGTTGAATGCTATGAAAGAAGAATTGAAATCAATGGATGACAATAAAGTATGGGATCTAGTTGAATTGCCTAAGGGTTCAAAAAGAGTTAGTTGTAAATGGGTCTTTAAGACTAAACATGACTCAAAAGGCAATATTGAAAGGTATAAAGCTAGATTAGTCGCCAAAGGTTTCACTCAAAAGGATGGCATTGATTACAAAGAGACCTTCTTTCCTGTTTCTAAGAAGGACTCTTTGAGAATTGTTTTGGCTTTGGTGGCTCATTATGATTTAGAGCTTCACCAAATGGATGTAAAGACCGCTTTTCTGAATGGTGACTTAGAAGAGGAAGTTTCTATGGACCAACCAGAAGGTTTCACAATAACAGGAACAAAAAATTTGGTGTGTAAATTGAAGAAATCAATATATGGACTAAAGCAAGCTTCCCGACAATGGTATCTAAAATTTAATGATACCATAACTTCATATGGATTTGTAGAGAACACCATTGACTGGTGTGTATATATAAAGATCAGTGGGAGTAAGTTTGTTATATTGGTTCTATATGTTGACGACATTCTTCTTGCTACTAATGATATTGGTATGTTACATGATGTAAAGAAGTTTCTCTTTAGCAACTTTGAAATGAAAGATATGAATGAGGCATCTTATGTGATAGGAATAGAAATATTTCATGATAGGTCACAAGGATTGTTAAGTTTGTCTCAAAAAGGCTATATTAATAAAGTGTTAGAGAGATTCATAATGGAAAAATGCTCTCCTGGAGTAGTTCCAATTCAAAAAGGGGACAAGTTTAGTCAAATACAATGTCCCAAGAATGATTTGGAACGAAAGGCCATGAAGTCCATTCCTTATGCGTTAGTGGTTGGGAGTTTGATGTATGCTCAAACTTGTACTCGGCCATATATCAGTTTTGCTATTGGAATGTTAGGCCGATATCAAAGTAATCCCGGAATGGATCACTGGAAAGCTGCAAAGAAAGTTCTCAGGTACTTATAAGGTACCAAAGAATACATGCTCACCTATAGAAGGTCAGATCATCTTGAGGTGATTGGCTACTCGACTTTAGACTATGCTCGATGTGTGGATTCAAGGAAGCCCACATTTGGGTATGTTTATCTATTAGCTGGAGGAGCAATTTCTTCGAAAAGTGCAAAACAATCAGTCATTGCTACTTTCACCATGAGGTTGAATTCGTGGCATGCTTTGAGGCCACGGTTCATGCTTTGTGGTTATGTAACTTTGTATTGAGGCTTGGCATTATTGATAGTATTGCTAGGTCAATAAGGATTTATTGTGATAATTCTGCAGTCGTCTTCTTCTCTAAAAATGACAAGTACTCAAAGGGTGCTAAACACATGGATTTGAAGTACTTGTCAGTCAAAGAAGAAGTGCAGAAACATAGAGTGTTGATTGAGCATATTGGTATTGATTTGATGATAGTAGATCCGTTAACTAAAGGACTATCGCCCAAAACTTTTATTGGCCATGTCGAAAGTATGACCATTATGGATAAGTCAATATGATGATGTTGTCTATATATATGGATATGTATAGTTATATGATTGTATTGTCATGACACTTGTGAATTCAATTAAAGTTATGTTTCTCTTTATTCTATTGTTATCCACATTAAGTTATATACATGTATTATTGATTGTGGTAACATGTTATATCTCTTTTAAAGACATGAAAATTATAAGACTGATTAAAGTTATGTTGAGTTGGTTTGATTATGTGATACATGGAAGGTGATACATGGAAGGAATCTTGTTGTTCATGACTTTTGCCCGTCATGATCCAATCATTTCAATTCATATAAGGATGATGACTTGATAATTCTAATGAATGGTGTGCACTTAAAGTTTAGTTTTAGATCTTCAAGTCATCACATGAACCAAGTGAGAGAATGTTAAATTATATTAATTTAAAGTATAACTTTGATGTAAAGATTCTAATGTGATGATTATTAGAATATAAGGTATTAAAATTATAGGGATTATTTTAGAGTTATTAAAATTAATCTCTCTCTTCTCACTTCAATAAAGGACATTTTGGTATTTTATTAAAGTTGATTAAATATCATAAAAGAGAAAAAAATATTTTTCTTCTGACACGTTAAGTTTCTTAAAGAGAGAAAGAAAATGTTACGTTCTCTAAAAAGAAAAGAAACTGTGACTTTGACAAAGAGAAACATTCTTACAATTTCTATATCATCAAGAAAGCATCAAAGAAAAGTAAGGTAAAGGAGAACAATTGACATGAAAGAACTATACAACGGATCAAGGTAAGTTCTCTTTTACTATATGTGTGAGAATAATGAGAAACATGAAATTCAATATCCTGTATGTTTTCATTTAATTGAAATCATAAAATTTTCTTACACTTACGTCCTTGATGGTTTGAAAATGAAAGATAGATGTTAAACCACGTTTCACACTAGTGTTAAAATATCTAAATTTACCATAAATACTTTAATTAAAACCCAATAATAATAACGTAAAAATTGTTTACATAATCATAAATTATATAATTTTAATTAGTTAGGTTTTGTTATGCTTTTTCATTCGTGTATACTCAATTGTGTGATATTTGTCTTTAAGATTTAATTATATGATTTTTCATTCTATCCCTTCTTTCTCTATGATATATTTTCTATGATATATTTTCTCATTGGTTGGGATAGACTCCACGTAATCATTGTTGGATTGATCTAACTTGGAATTTCAAATTTCTATATTGATAATTAGTGTCATATTTTTTATATATAGAAAAAGACAATATATAATTTATTATAGCTATCTTCAGTCCATTTGCATGAGTGAAATTAAGAAAATTGAAACAAGCATGGTAATACTTGAAAAACCAAAAGTATTACCAAGTCAAAAATTTGATTTACATATAGGAATTTATCAAATAGTGTCAAAATTTGAAGAATTTTCAATCCTATACGTCCCTATCATTTAATTTCTGTGTTTCCTAAAACAGATCGCATCCCTCAAAATGTATATTATGTTTTGAAAAAGACATTGTTTCAATTAGTTATTGACCAAGACAAATATCACAGCTGACTATGGTGTTTTATTCAGGTAAATTGTGTATTTCTTTTTGTTGATTTTAGTGAAATGGGTAAATTTTAAAGATTTCATGTATAGAGGTATATTGTCCTTCCGAAGATTTTTTTATTGTGATAAACTACGTTTACTTTTTTAGTTTTTTTTCTTAGAGAAATAATATTTGAAAGCATTATTCAATTCTTTTATAATTTTTAAATATAAAAGCGTGTTTCAAAGCAAATTTTTGTTATTGTTTTATTTTATTTTAAAGTCATGTTTTAAAGTATGTTTTTTTACTAACAATCTTTTAGGTTGCCCGCAATGGAGTATAAAATTGTTTTTAAACTTCAGTTAAAAAAAGTGATAGAAAAAACGATTTAAAAAAAAAGTAAAAAAAAAATTCAGAAGTATGATTTTAAAATAAAATAAGTAACAAAATTGTATTTAGAAGTATGATTTCTATAAGATAAAATAAAAAGAAGTTATAAATTATAATCTAAAGTATTTTTAGGTAAAACGTAATTTGTTAATGTAAAAGTTATGTTTAAAAGCACGACTTCTTCCGAATATAATTTATTTATGTAGATAAATTTATATTTAAATTTACTCATTCAAATTAGCAACCCATCGGAGTGGATGACATTCTCGGAGAGAATTGAACGATCGAAAAAGAACGATCGAAATGACGACCGACCCTCGGACAATTTCAACCGAAACATTTTGGCGTCCACCATGAAGCTAAACAACATCCCCATGAAACCACGAGAAACCAAACGTGCGCTTGGTCTCGACATCGCTACTTTGGATCAATACCAGGTTTTGCAACAAGAGTAAAAAATTGTAATTATAATATTTGTTTTGAAAGTTCAGACCTACGCTCAAACCTTGTCAGGTTCGAATGACTTTTCATTATAATTTATAAATTATAATATATTATAGCATTTACTTTATTTTGTTTAACTCATATTTTTGTGAGTAAAAAATCCTCCACAGGAAGGTTCAGTTCTATGTTCAACCTTGTTCAACCTTGTTCAACCTTGTGAGGTTCCAATGACTTCTCATTATAATTTATAAATTATAATATATTGAAGCATTTACTTCATTTTGTTTAACTTGTTTTTGTGAGTAAAAATATCTAGGAAGGTTCAATCCCTTACCGCTCGATCAGTTGGACCACCAACGTTTAACCTTGTCAGGTTTCAATGACTCTTCATTACAAAAGAAGATTATAAAATATTAAATATTTTGTTTAAACCATATATGTTTTTGTGAGTTAAAATATTTTGCACAGGAAGGTTCAATCCTTTATCGCTTGGTCGATTGGACCACCAACGTTCAACCTTGTCAGGTTCTAACGTCATCGCATTATAAAAATAAAAAATTGAATATTTTATTTAACGCATATTTTTTGTGAGTGAAAATAACTTCATAGGAAAAAGTTCAAAAAAGAACTTCAGAGAGAACTTCAGACGCCTCCACTCAACGTACGAAGTTCGAAAAAGAGCTCATACTGTTTTCCACTCGGGGAGAAGTTCAAAAAAGAACTTCGGATGTCCCCGCTCAATGTAGGAAGTTCGAAAAAGAACTCCTACCGTTCGCCGCTCGGAGAGAAGTTCGAAAAAGAACTTCGGATGTCCCCGCTCAATGTAGGAAGTTCAAAAAAGAACTCCTACCGTTCGCCGCTCTGGGAGAAGTTCAAAAAATAATTTTGAATGTCCCCGCTCAACGTAGGAGGTTCGAAAAAGAACTTCTACCGTTCGCCGCTCGGGAAGAAGTTCAAAAAAGAACTTCGGATGTCCCCGCTCAACGTAGGAAGTTCGAAAAAGAACTCTTACTATTTGCCGCTCGGGGAGAAGTCCGAAAAAAGAATTTCGAATGTCCTCGCTCAACGTAGGAAGTTCGAAAAAGAACTCCTATTGTTCGCCGCTCGGGGCAAAGTTCAAAAAAGAATTTCGAATGTCATCGCTCAACGTAGGAAGTTCGAAAAAGAACTCATATCGTTCGCCGCTCAAGGAGAAGTTCAAAAAAGAACTTCAGACGCCTCCGCTCAACGTAGGAAGTTCAAAAAAGAACTCCTACCATTCGCCGATCGGAGAGAATTTCAAAAAAGAACTTGAGACACCTATGCGCAACGTAGGAAGTTCAAAAAAGAACTTTAGACGCCTCCGCTCAACGTAGGAAGTTCAAAAAAGAACTTCTACCATTCACTGACCAAAGAGAATTTCAAAAACGAACTTGAGACGCCTCTGCTCAACGTAGGAAGTACAAAAAAGAACTTCAGACGCCTCCGCTCAACGTAGGAAGTTCAAAAAAGAAAGCCTACCATTCGCCGATCAGAGAGAATTTCAAAAAAGAACTTGAGACACCTCTGCTCAACGTAGGAAGTTCAAAAAAGAACTCCTACCATTCGTCGCTCGGAGAAAAGTTCAAAAAAGGACTCCTAGCGCCTATTGCTCAACCTAGGAAACCTTGTCAAGTTCTAATAGCTCTTCATTATAAAAATAAATTGTAAAATATTGAAGCGTTTATTTTATTTTGTTTAACGCATATTTTTGTGAGTTAAATATCTTGTACAGGAAAAAAGTTCTAGAAAAAGAACTCCTATCCGTCACCACTCGGCCTAGAGAAAAAGTTTCAAAAAGAACTCCTAGTGTCTACTGCTCAACCTAGGAAAAAGTTTCAAAGAGAACTCCTAGAGTCTGCCGCTCGGTGCAAAGAGAAATGAAGACTTAAAGCGCGTCAAAAATAGACTCCCTAAATACAACGTATGTGACCTCTCTTAAATTCATAATAATCTCTGCGCACATCTTTCAATAAAGAGCTTGGTTGGGCTTGGGAGACTTATGTACTATATGAAATATACCGATCGAAGTTAGCAAATATTAATGGATCAGATTGTCTTACGCTTTACAAATATACTATATTAATTATTGATTATTGAGTTTGATTGCCTAAAAATATATTGCATTAATAGTTAATTAATGTGTTTGAGTGTCACAAGCCCTATAAATATATAATTGATGTCTAGGTAAAGACATCTTATTCTAACTTGAATCTATTCTAATTAAAATATAAACTTCTTTATGAAACATATCTGACTTGAACGTCGGAGTGTCTCTTACATATCAACAATTCATCGGAGTGGAGTACATTCTCAAAGAGAATTGAACTATCGAAAAATATCAGAGCAAGAAAATACGACCCATCTTCGAACAATTTCAACCGAAACAATATCTTTACTAAAATTTTGGTATTTCATTTTAAGTTGAAAGATAAGGAATAGTTTACGTAATCGACTAACCGAAACAATTTCCATATCCATATTCATGCTTAAACAAATGAATCCAGAATTTGAAATAAAAATGATAGTAGTGTCGAATAATATTCAGACATTTATTTTCCATCACGACCTTGAATCCGGCAGTGTGTGAAGGTGCGAGCAGCTGTAACTAGGAAATGATGAGGTAGTGTAGGACCAGTGAGACTTGTGAGTGTATTGCTTTGTAATTTGGTGAAACAAGATAAACGAAACAAGAGAGCGACAGTCAACTGAAGGAGAGAAACATTATTATGAAAAAATGAATAAATAAATATAAACCAACGAAAAAAAGGAAGTAGGAAATTTACCGAGTGGGGGATGTGGAAAGAAAATTCAAAGAAGAGGAAGAAGTGCAAAATTTTCCACACGGTTTGGCGCTATAAGAGTAAGCAGAAAACGATGCAGAAGTGAGTACAAAGCACAATGGTTGGCAAAATTCGCTTATTGCTTCTTTCACTGTTTTTCTTCTTAATCTCGATCCACGCCAAGCTTGAACTCTACCCCTCAGACTTCAAGGCACTCTTGGCTCTGCGAAAGGATTTCGGAGTCAACGGTCAACTGGACCTAAATGAAGCATGTTACACGGAGGGTGTGTTCTGCGAGCGAAGGCTCTCCACCAAGGAAACCTACGTCCTCCGAATAACCAGGTTGGTCTTCAAATCAAAGCATCTCAAAGGTGTCTTGTCCCCCGCAATAGGACGCCTCACCGAGCTCAAACAACTCCTTCTCTCCCACAACCAACTCGTTGACCGCCTCCCTCCCCAAATCGTTGACTGCCGTAAGCTCGAAATCCTCGACCTTTCCAACAACCTCTTCTCCGGGGAGGTCCCCTCCGAACTCTCCTCTCTCACGCGCCTTCGCGCGTTGGACATATCCTCCAACCAATTCTCCGGCAACCTCAACTTCCTCAAGTACTTCCCCAACCTCGAAACCCTCTCCGTCGCCGACAACCTCTTCACCGGAAGGGTGCCTTCTTCCGTCCGCTCCTTCCGCAACCTCCGCCAATTCAACTTCTCCGGCAACAGCTTCCTCGAACCCTCTCTCCACTCCTCATCAGACCCCGTTCTCTCGAGACGTTTCCTCTTGGACGGTGCGGATGCACCTTCTCCTCCGCCTGCCTCAAGCAAGAGAAACTCCCAAGCCTCTAATGTTTCCCCTGCATCGGCACCTGGTCCTTCACCTAACCATCATAAACACAAGCACACTAAGAGAAAACTCCTGGGGTGGATTCTCGGGTTTTTGGCAGGGGCACTGGCTGGAACCTTATCAGGGTTCGTGTTTTCTCTGTTGTTCAAACTGGCTTTGGCGTTGATCAAAGGAAGAGGAAAGAGAGCGGGTCCTGATATTTTTAGTCCCTTGATTAAGAAAGCAGAGGATTTGGCCTTCTTGGAGAAGGAAGACGGACTCGCTTCGATGGAAGTCATTGGACGCGGTGGCTGTGGAGAGGTTTACAAGGCTGAGTTACCAGGAAGCAATGGCAAAATGATTGCTATAAAGAAAGTTATTCAACCTCCCAAAGATGCTGCTGAATTAGCAGAGGAAGATAGCAAGGCTATGCATAAGAAAATGAGGCAAATTCGGTCTGAGATTAACACTGTGGGACAAATTAGACACCGAAACCTTCTGCCTCTGTTAGCGCATGTTTCTAGGCCTGATTGCCACTACCTCGTTTATGAGTTCATGAAGAATGGTAGCTTGCTGGACTTGCTGCAAAAGGTTCAAAACGGTGAGGGAGAGCTGGATTGGTTGGCACGGCATAGAATCATGCTTGGTGTTGCTGCTGGACTTGAATACCTTCACATGAATCACAGCCCTCGCATCATTCACAGGGATCTCAAGCCTGGAAATATTCTTCTTGATGATGACATGGAAGCACGCATAGCTGATTTTGGACTCGCTAAGGCAATGCCGGATTACAAGACTCACGTAACCACCTCCAAAGTGGCTGGTACTGTGGGGTACATTGCTCCTGAGTATCACCAGATACTTAAGTTCACTGATAAGTGTGACATCTACAGCTTTGGAGTAATCCTTGGGGTGTTGGTGACTGGGAAGCTTCCTTCCGACGAGTTCTTTCAGCATACTGATGAGATTAGCTTGGTCAAGTGGTTGAGGAATATTTTAAGTTCTGAGAATCCCAAGAAGGCTATTGATCCGAAGCTGCTCGAAAATGGGTATGAGGAGCAGATGCTTCTGGTTGCGAAGATTGCATGCTTTTGCACCATGGATGATCCCAAAGAGAGGCCTAACGCAAAGGATGTTAGGTGCATGTTGTCTCAGATCAAACACTGATCAATCTGTTGGATAAGTATGCGTATCATATTTGTGTTAACGTGTGCCTGTTTAAGAATATAGTTCATAGCTGAATCATCAATGTTGGTTCATAAGATAAATAATGAACCCTGTATAATATTGTTTCCTTCACCACTGATTTGCTGAATTTTCAGGAAAAAGAAAGAATAGAAAGAAAAATTCGGCACTGCGATCACCTATCCCGTCTGTGTCACTATTTGCTTGCACTTTGTATTTTTATGGATCCACCCTGAAAATAAAATACTCGTATTTTTGTTACTATTGTTTTTTTTTTCAGTACTGTTATTGATAAGCTAAAAGAGCACTAAAAAAACACCCTTTCTCGTTTGCTATATCTTTGTCAATAGAGCACTAAAAGTTGTAACTTCTGTTTTATCCTGCAAGAATAGGGCAGTGAGGGGGCAACAAATTCAATAAAAAGCAGTTAATAAATTCTCTAAGATGTAAATTTGGACAAAAAAGGTTCACTCTGAACTTATGTAGGCAACCAATCATAATGAGCTTGCCATGATGTAATGCATAATGAAACTTAAATGCATGAATATCCTGAAATGTTTTAAAAGTCTAAAACATCTGTCGAAAAATATCCAGTGAGTGACTAACACATTCTGCCTCTGCAAGACTGCAACAGCATCGGATGACTCAACAATTTTTGTGTCAACAGTTAAGAATATATGCAGCATGCATGTCCAAGTCAATGGACCAGACCTAGTGGCCTGCGACATAATTTACTACGAAAAATGGGTCATTTGTGCAATAATTTAAACGATTGGACAGAGAAAGATTAATGGGCAAAGAATTTAGGTAAAGAAGCATGGCATACCATGTAATAAATCACAGTAACATTGATGATTAATCGTCCAGATCAAGTTCTATAGTTTTTTTCCTTTATTCTTGTGTTTTAACATTTAAAGGACTAAAAAGGGAAGAGAGGAAAAGGGAATTAAGATGAGTTTCTGTTATGGGAAAAGTACGAGCAAAACGAAAGATGTGAAAATAAGAACAATTTTGTTTTGTTTTGTGAAATCCATTTCTATAAAAGGTTTAATAGGTTCGGAGGTCCCTATATTTGTGGGTTCGTTTCAATTGGGTCCTCCAATTTTGAAAGTGATCAATTTGGTCCCTAATTTAACAAAATTGAGTCAATAATATCCTTTCCGTTAAATGCAATGGACGGCATTAACGTTTTAAACATGTGGTATGTTGAAGCATCCTTCAAATAAAACTGTGCAACCTGCAAATAAAAGGATGCCTCAACATGCTACATGTTTAAAAAGTTAACGCCGTCCATTACATTTAACGGAAAGGGTATTATTGACTCAATTTTGTTAAATTAGGGACCAAATTGATCACTTTCAAAATTGGAGGACCCAATTGAAACGAACCCACAAATATAAGGACCTCCGAACCTATTAAACCTCTATAAAACGATGGAGCACTTATTCACGCTCTCTGGTGTTGCTTTTCACTTCACAGGCCAACAATTCTTGTAGCTTATACTGTTGTGATTTCAAACTTAAAAAGACCTGCATTTTATTTTCTTGTGTTTTCTTTTTAAGCATTATGTGTCATGCCATATAATAACTACATTTTTCTATTTGGAAATTTTGAAGCTAGGTTTGTACCTACTCTGCACAATTTAGAAGAAAAATAATTATTTACAATCGATTAATGGTATTTGTACATATCAAACCGAATGGTCAAGACTCTCGATATTGAGTTTGGAATCGATAAGTCAAGACCGAAATAGCATTAGGAGATTAATATGCAAATTATTATGATAAATAAGGTTAAAGAATTATTCGACCATAACTAAACTAGTCAAAGTTCACAATGGGTCTTATAAATAGAAAATGTAGATGAAATATTTAATACTTTTGAACTATCTACATTTATTATATTTTGTAAAACTCAATACTTACTTGAATGTTGAAATATCTTTTGCACGTGACTCACCAGTCTGCGAGAAAGACGAATGAACAAAAACACAAAGGAAAATATTAGTGCAGATTGGACTTTTAAAGAAATACATGGGTTAAGTGTAAACTCAGGCCTACAAGAACATTTTGGCATCCACTGTTGTGTTGAGAAAACAGTTTAATCTCAATGGTGACCACATGAAACATGATGAGCAATGAACTAGTGGTAAAAGAGGTGGAAAAACAATTGGATTAAATGACAATGATAAGAGAACTCAAGAGTGACTTGAAAATCTTGAAGAAGAAAAGTGTAGAGGAATGTCCTTCCTGCTGAAAACGCATATATGAAACAAAAAACAGAAAACCTAATTAGTCGTTGCCTAAGATCGTTCAACAAGGATCGATTGAGATAGCCTAAACAAAGAAGGCGATAGACGAGATGATAGAGGAAAGTAGCTAAGAGGATAGTAGAGAATATCGATCATTTGCTTCGATATTGGTTAACTCGTCTCAATTTTGACATCTATTCATAGACAGGAACATGATGGTACCACTCACCCCAACGAGCAAATCAACATTTTTGTTACTCAAATTAGTTTTTATCTAACGCACGACACCATTTAGTATACAATATTTTTCAAATCCTTAAAAGGCATGGTGTTAGGCTGTACACATTTGCCAGCATGTTTCATAGATTGTTTTGAAACAATCATTCTAAAGTTTTGGGCACGAGTCAACCTTTGACATCGCACTTTTCAAAGAAAGAACTCATTTGCAAAGTTTTCAAAGTTTTAGTTTTCTCTTATTCTTTTTTCCTCTCTATTTTCATTTTGGCCTTTTCATAATTACTGTACTATTTTGTTGCTATATTGTCTATTGTTCAATAATGGAGAGCTAGACCTTTGAAGATCAATTCCCATAATCAAGATCAAACAACACAAATTGAGTTTTTCACTAATCATTTTATGTTATGTGTTTATTCTTTTTCTTCTCTATTCTAATTTTTCTTTTTGTGATATTGATTTGTGTTTTTAATATTAGAATTTAAATTAGAAATCGATTGAAATATTGGAATTTAATTTGTATAAATTGGCTTAATTGATTTAATTGATTAAATTGATCAATTATTTGAACTTGGATGTGAATCTTTAGAGAAATATTATTTTCAAATTCTTTAATTGTTGAATATATGATTGATCCGTTTTAATTCTTTTAATTTCAGTTTTAGACTTCTAAATTCAATTTCTCTTTTGAATTCATAAACCTCCAAATTAATTGAATACAATTAAATATGTGTCTTCTGATGTTGGATTTCATTTGAAAACTCAAACCACATGATAAATACAAATCAACATATCCTATAAGACCAAGGACAACTGCTGCAAAGAGAAATAATTAACTTCATAGATATACTAATTTAGTGTCAAAAGGCCACCTCATATCCCACCATTACCTTAAATAATTATAATTTTTCTTATAATGACGTATTAGAAGATGAGCCAATGGTGGTCATAGTCCATATCACTAATTGGGAAGTTCGGAAAATCATATTAAGGTAACTCAACTGATATGTTGTTTTGGTAACATTTATAAAGAATGACATTCCGCACTACCTCAATAAATATATACAAAGTTATTAATCAGATTTTTTAGGCTAAAGAGTGCATGCTAGAGGATACATATATCTGGTCATCACTTCTGGAAAATATAACGAAAAGAGTCAACATTAGGAGTTCTATGTATATTGGTTGAAGGAGACAAATTCTATAACCTCATGATAACAATCACGTAATTAACCTACTTAACATTATTGTGTGTACTCCTCCCATCATGAAGTTTTATGCCAAGCAAGGGTTGTAATTACTATTACATCAAATCTACCTTGAACCTTTTTAAAAAGACACTATTTGCTACATCATTAGTCTTGTACGGTCTTACCTTTTATTTTAGTTTGGATAAAACTTATCTAGGTCTCATAGGCTAAAGTATATAGTGTATGCTTAGAGAATGGATATAAAATTAATGTTACATAAAAAGCATTTAATGTATATCACTAGTACAAAATGTGCTTTTAAACTCGCACAATAGACCTCTCTTTACATTAAATCACTATCTATTTAGACACGGTGGCAGTTCCGTAATTAACGAGACCTTATAGGTCTCGGTTCAGACTAGACCGGTGCCAAAAAGGGCTACCACTTCAGTTGTGAAAGCAACAGGTGCCTAATTAGCGGTTTCTGACGCGGTTAAGAGAAACCCGAGGTGGAAGGGGTATACTGCATCGGTTGGTAGGAAGGACCGAGGCGTATAAGTCTCTACTACCTCAGGCCCAAGAAGGACCAAGGCATATAAGCCTCTTATTTCCCCAAAATTTTTCCCCAAATTGAACGAAAATCTAGCCCCCTCGCTCTCGCCTCCCCTCGGTCTCGCCTCCCTCCCCTCGGTCTCGCCTCCCTCGTTGTCGCCTCTCTCGCTCCGTCGCTCTCTCAGTCTCGCTCTCTCGCTCCGTCGCTCTCTCTGTCTCGCTCTGAAGACTACTGCTCCAAAATCTCCTACGAATACGTCGCCTCTAGAGGAGCAAGCGGTGGTGGTGCGTCAATGGTGGCGGCGGTGATAGTGGTGGTGGTAGTGGTCAGATTAGGGTTTTTCTGATGTTGATGGTGGTGGTGCGAATTAGGGTTTGATGACGGCGGAGGAGAAGGAGAAGCGGTGGAGGAAAATGCGGAGGGCGGAGGAACGATGCTCATGAGCGCCGCTTCGGGTAGCTGCTTCGGGTTTCAGGCAGCTGTGACTGTCGCTGGAGAGCTTTTGACCGTAGCTGCTTTGGGTTTTGCATTTGGTTTCAGTAGAGTTTTGCATCAGTAGTTTTGCATTTTGTTGAATTGAATCTGAGAATGATCTTTTGAATCTGAGATTTTGTTTTGATTTGTTGAATTGAATCTGAGAATGATCTTTTGAATCTGAGATTTTGTTTTGATTTGTTTTACTTGCTTCCTTTGTACGTTTGTTTGGTCTGGTTTGGTCTGGTTTTGAATCTGAGCATGATCAAGTTCATTGGAGGTGCTGTTAACTTTGTCAAGGAGACCGACCCCGAGACACCAAAATTAAAATTATATGACTGGCCAAAGAAGAAGGAAAAAAAAATAAAAAAGGACCCTACTGCCTCTGTTCAGCCTCCAACCGAGGCAGTAGAGGGAGAGGAACAATTTCGATTCTAATAACCGAGGTCGAATCGTACCATTTTTTGTCTCGTTTCAAAACCGAGGCATAAAGTCTACCACTTTTTACCTCGCCTGAATATGTCTCGGTTCAGGAACCGATGCCAGCGAAAATAACTGGTGCCATTTCCTTTAACTGTACTAGTGTATCTACGAATTAACATGGATAAATGCAACATGAAGAAAAAAAAGACTTATCTTTGTCTCGCAATAACTAGTGGACAAAATGCATCATATAGATTACTAGCTTTGAGTAACTTTTAAAAAATACTTGCTCATTAGACATTGACCTTGAAGAAGTGTTTTTTAAGTAATCTTAATAGTCAAAACATCCTAAAGAGGAAGAACCATAATATACTACAATGCTATAGAGGAAGATGTTTTTAGCTTGTTAGATTTAGTTATAAAAAACTTATATAAGCCCCACTGTGTTAAAAAAGCAATGTAAATTTCTTTGCATTGTATGCTCCAACAATTATAAGATAATAGATTATGTTATAATATGGTAATATTGAATACACAATCTCTTAAAAATATTTTATAACTGCTTACATTTTTATACCAAAAATTTATGATTATTATGTTATTAATATATTATGACATTATATATTAATTAATTAAAATAAAATATGAAAATAATAAATAAAATAAAATAAATGAATTTAACCTTTATATTTTACTAAATATTTTATTTTAATATTTTGAAATATACTTTTTTATTTATTAATATGTGATGATTACATTTTATTTTAGTATAAAATATATTATAACTCTAGTTTATATTTTAAAGATTATTTCTATATCAAATTATTTTTAAAAGAAATTATTTTGTAAATTATTTTTTTAAATATATAAAAAAAATTATTCTATTACATCAATTATATCTGTTATAATATTTCCAATCATTTTCTAATCTCTTTCTTTTGATAGAAACAATATATTTTCATTATTTTTCTCTTCCTTTATTTCTTTCCATTCTCCTCTAGTTCAAACAAAACCTATGGATCCTCAACATAAAATAAAATAAAACTAATATAAAGTATCTATGCTATTAAAGATGTTGTTTCTAATTATATCTAAAACTTTGCTTTGATACTATTAAATTAATCATATTTTATTATGGTAAAACTTTAAACATGAATTAGAAAAAGTGTCCACCTTACTAAAGTTAAGTTTTTCTCCTAATAAAATGCACAATGAATGGTGGTTGTTACCATTACGCTGCTTTCTTTGAGTACTATTTTAGATAATGATAAATATAGATGATAAGCCCGAAAAGAACGTCCTTTCCTTCCTTCTTTTTTATATCTTTGACAAATCAAATTAGTGCTAGTACTCGAACGTGAAAGAGACTCAATATTAAATTCAAAAATATTAAGAAAAAGTTGATAATTTTGCTCTAAGTTTTGAATTTGGACCAAAAATATGAACCCTTTCTGCGTGAACCATCCATGTACTTCTTGATATGTGGGTCTGTGATGAAATTTACCATTACTAGTGATTCATTTGTGCAAAATTCAAACAATTTGGCACATAGAGTTGGTGTATGCAAGAAAACATTCTCCACAGCCAAATGTATTCTTTTTAAAGCATTCCATGTTGGAAGCCCACAAGAGATAAGATCAATTTATAATATATAAGTTTGGTGCAAACCTCACCTTACAAGCCGGTTTTATAGGGTTGAGTTAGGCTTAAAAACTCATTTCTTAATATGGTATCAAAGTCATGGTTATAGCCTATTCTAGTGAGTTATAAGTAGGCATTTCTGTTTCCACCCGTTGTTGGGCCACTATCGAATCACCCAATTTCTACTATCACACACGAGATGTCTATACTTCGTCGTGAAAGGAGTGTGTTAGAAGTCCCACATCGACTAGAGATAAGGCCAATTTATAATATATAAGTGAGGTACAAACCTCACCTTACAAGCCGATTTTGTGGGGTTGAGTTAAGCTTAAAAACTCACTTCTGATAACAGATATATTGTTCGCTCTTGTATTGTGCTGATTGCTCTTGTATTGACTCAATGCACCGCTCGGTTGTGTTGATTCATTACACCATTCGGTTATATTGTTGTGATGATCGCTGTATCTCTTCCTAGAATAATGAAAACTTGATATCTTTCTCTGGCTTCTCTTTTCTCTTTTCTCTTTTCTCTCCTTTATCAGCTTTTTTTTTCCACTATTGCATTGTTATTCTATGATGGTATCAGAAGAAATCTCCGCTATTTTCTGATATTTTGCACTCTTGTTCTTGTTCTTCCTTCCTTCAATGGCAACCACTGAATCACATCCCTCAAGCCAAGATTTTATCCATTCATATATTTACCTTCACCCCAATGAAAACCCTGCCATATTATCCCTTGTATCACCTGTTCTCAACACCACAAACTATCATTCATGGAGCAAATCCTTCATTACGGCTCTTTCTGCCAAGAACAAGGTAGAGTTTGTTCTTGGATCAACTATTCAACTTGCCAACACTAATGCTTCCTTCCTTGTTTGGCTCCGCTGCTATAGTATGGTTATTTCATGGCTCCTGCATTTTGTTTCTCCTTCCATTCGTGAAAGCCTCATATGGATGGATCGTGCTATTGATATATGGAATGACCCGAAGAACCACTTTGCCCAAGGTGATCTTGCTAGAATTTCAACATTACAAATGGAAGCTACCACCCTGTCCCAAGGCGAGCTCTCCGTCATCGACTTGTTCACCAAACTCAGAGTTATTTGGGATGAACTTGACAGTTTCCGCCCAGATCCCGTCTGCATTTGTCAGCACAAATGTTCTTGTACCGTTTCTTCGATTCTTTCTCAACGGAAACATGAAGATTGTGCCATGCAACTTCTACGAGGTTTGAATGATAACTATACCAACATTAAATCTCATATTCTTCTTCTTGATCCTCTTCCTCCCATTTCCAAAAATTGTCACTTGTTATTCAACAAGAACGTCAGTTAGTGACCGACCATGTCACTGCTCCCGTGAAATACACTTTATAATCTAATTTCTCATCCCCACTGAACGGTTCTACTCCTGTTACTTGCACTTATTGCAACCGGGTCGGCCACCAAGAAAGTTATTGCTTCAAAAAACATTGCTTCCCCAGTCAACATCATCATTCGGTCAAAACCGCAAATAACAATACTCGTAAGATCCGCACTTATTGTCATAAAACTGGGCACACCATAGATGTTTGTTTCAAGAAACATGGTTATCCTCTGGTCATAAGCCTTTCAACAACAAGATCAGCCAGATTCACAATGTTGTTTCATCCACTCATGGTGATAATCAACCGAATGACTTGGATTAAGAACGACCTTCTACCGAGACCATTCAACTCACGCCTCAACAATATCAGATTGTCGCAGAATTATTCAAGTAATATGAGCCTAACGGTCCTAATGTGCACATCAATCAAATCGGAACACTCTCCACAAACACTTCTCCAGGTAATATTGTTTCAGCTCTTCAAGTGCATTCTGCTAATACATGGCTTCTTAATTCTGGTGCCACCGACCATGTTTGCATTTCTTTAAAATCTTTTTCTTTCTATCAAAAGATTACTCCTATTCCCATCACTTTACCCAATGGCAAAATTATACATGCTCATTACAAGGGTACCGTTCGGTTAAATCCTAAGTTTTGTCTCTCTAAGGTCCTCTATATACCTGACTTTTCTTTCAATCTTATCTCTGTTTCACAGCTTATCGCAAACCTTAATTGTACATTAATTTTTTCTTCTTATGGCTGCATTATGCAGGACACACAAAGTCAAGAGAAGATTGGTTTGATTAGACACCACAATGGCTTATACCTCTTTGACTCATCTGCTTGTAAACATGATACTAGTTGCAGTCCTTAATTTGCTCTATTCAGAATCCAAATTTATGGCATGCTCGTCTTGGGCACCTTTCAAATGACAGGTTACATCTTTTAAAAAACAAACATGCTTATATAAAAAATGATACTCAGGTTCCTTGTTATGTGTGTCATCGAGCTAAACAAAAGAAACTCCCTTACACTGCTAGTAAATCTCATTCATTGTCTTCTTTTGATTTACTGCACATTGATATATGGGATCCCTGTTAAAAATCACATTCTTACTTTTCTTTGCAATATAGAAACTCAATTCAATAAAAAGGTAAAAACTATACGAACTGACAATGGTGTTGAATTCATTATGCATGATCTTTTTTCCAACAAGGGCATTAATCATCACACTACTTGTGTTGAAACTCTTGAAAAAAATGGTGTTGTCGAATGTAAACACCAACACATCTTAAATATCACTCATGCCTTACTTTTTCACTCACATCTCCCAACTGTTTTCTGGTGTTATGCAGCCCAACATGTTTTTTTGATCAATCAGATGTCCACACATGTCTTACAGAATGATACACCATACGAACGTCTTCATGGATCTCCTTGTGACCTCTCAATGTTGTGTATCTTTGGTTGTCTCTATTATGCCAACACCATTAGTGCTCACAGAAAGAAGTTTGATGATCGTGTTGTCCCTGGTATTTTCTTAGGTTTTAAACAGCACATGAAAGGTTATCTCTTTTTAAATCTCAAAAACCATAAGGTTGATATATCCCGTAATGTTATTTTCCATGAAAATATTTTCCCATATAAAAATACTCATAAAACCGACAACTCTTTATCTCTACCTTTGCCCAATAATTACACCAATAACTATGATGATCTTTTACCGATCGGTTATACTACTGGTGACACTTTATCTAATCCAATTATTCCTTGCACTAATGACATTCCTCATAAGACATCCACAGATATCACTCCAATTGATGATAGTGGTAATGATACTTCTGCTACTATAAGACAGTCTTCTAGACCACGTAAGATTCCTGCTTATTTAAATGATTTTAAAACTAACAGTATTGTTCGCTATCCTATCAAGAATTATCTTAATTATGATCGTCTTTCTACTCATTTTAAGCATACCATTTTATCTATTTCATCTAATATTGAACCAACATCTTATTTTGCTGCTTCAAAACAACCCCAATGGGTTACTACTATGTGTGCTGAGCTTGATGCTCTACAGGCTAATAATACTTGGGTTCTAACCACTTTACCACCTAATGAAACTGCTATTGGTTGTCGATGGGTTTATAAAATCAAATATAACTCTGATGGCTCGGTCGACCGATATAAAGCACGTCTGGTTGCCAAAGGATATAACCAAATTGAAGGGTTAGACTGCTTCGATACTTTTGCACCTGTCGCCAAACTCACTACTGTTCGGCTTCTTCTTGCCATTGATGCTTCCAAGAATTGGTCACTCAAACAATTGGATGTTAACAATGCTTTTCTACATGGTGATCTTCATGAAGATGTCTATATGAAAGTTCCTCCTAGCCTTACCACTTCAACTACAAATCAGGTTGCAAACTGCAAAGGTCTTTATATTGTCTTAAACAAGTTGGCCGACAATGGTATGCTAAGCTACATCATTTCTTACTCTCAAATAATTATACTCGTTCCACTTCTGACAATTCTCTTTTTCTGCAACATGATGATGATTACATTACGGCACTTCTCATTTATGTTGATGATATCATCATAACCGGCAACAATAATGGAGAAATACAACGTATTACCAACGTTCTCCATTCTACCTTTCGTATAAAGAATCTTGGTAATTTAACTTACTTTCTCGGTCTTGAGGTTGCACACAACTCCAAAGGAATCCATCTTAGCCAACGAAAGTATGTTCTGGATCTCCTTACTGAAATTGGCTTGCTTGACTGCTCCCCTGTCCCTACTCCCATGGTTAACAAACAACCACCTTTACCTACCCATCGGTCATTGGATGATGTTGTCGTTGCTTCCTATCGTCGACTCATTGGAAAACTCATATACCTTACCACCACTCGTCCGGATATTACTTTTGTTGTTAATCACCCCAGTCAGTTCATGTATGCTCCAACATATGCTCATCAACAAGCTACTACTCGTATTTTACGATATCTCAAAGGTACACCTGGTGCTGGTATTTTTCTCCCACATAATTCTACCATTCAACTAAAAGCCTTCTGTGATTCTGATTGGGCCACTTGTCCCGATACTCGTTCATCGGTCACTGGATTCGTTGTCTACCTCGGAAGTTCATTCATTTCATGACACTCCAAGAAACAATCGACTGTTTCTCGTAGCTCTTCTGAGGTTGAATATCGCTCGCTAGCCAGCACAGTGTGTGAACTCCAATGGCTCACTTACTTACTTCATGATCTACACGTTCCTTACATTTCTCCTTCTCTTGTCTACTGTGACAATCAATCTGCAATACAAATCGCCTCTAATCAAGTTTTTCATGAACACACAAAGCATATTGATATTGACTGTCATCTTGTTCGTGAAAAGGTTGCTGCTAGATTGATCAAATTACTTCCTATCTTCTCAACCATGCAGATAACTGACATACTAACTAAACCTTTACCTCCTCCTGCTTTTCAACTTTTGCGTTCCAAGCTGGGTCTTCAAAATATTTACGCCCAGCTTAAGGGGGCCTGATAACATATATATCGTTCGCTCTTGTATTGTGTCGATCGCTCTTGTATTGACTCAATGCACCGCTCGGTTGTGTTGATTCATTACACCGTTCGGTTATACTATTGTGACGATCGCTCTTGTATTGACTCAATGCACCGCTCGGTATCACTAACCTAAATCGCTCGGTTGTGTTGATTCATTACACCGATCGGTCTCATTGACCTATACTGCTTGGTTTACCGTTAGGATTATAGTTTCTGTTATTTTGTTTTAGTTTATGTCATTCTGTTTCAGTTTCCTTTCCTATATATTTATTTTTCTGTATCTCTTCCCAAAATAATGAGAATTTGATATCCTTCTCAGCCTACTTTTTTCTGGCTTCTCTTTTCTCTTTTTTCTCCTTTATCAGCTTTCTATTGCATTGTTATTCTATGAACTTCTTAATATTTTCATACCATAATGCCATATAATAAATAGTATTAGTTTACTAGTGCAAAATATATGCAGTGCAAATATATTCTCATTTTTCTTATAAATTATTAATTTAATTTTTAAAATAAATTATATTTAAATAAATAATAATTTATTATGGTAAATCAAAATAACACCTATCACTAACTTCTTAATTTTTTTTCTTTTTCTCTAAATGTAAAAGGATTATTCATGGGAAGAGAGGAAAAGGAAAAAAGTTTGGGTTGTTAGAAGAAAAAGTAGGTGTAAAAAGAAAATGAAAATAAGATTTAATTTTTTATTTTAGGATAAGCAGTGGGGACACTTCTTTAGATTGTGTATTACTTTTCTTTAAGCACACGAACCAAAGCGATGTTTACTGTATAAAAACAAATTTTCTAGCGTTCTGTCATGCCATGTTTGGGAGAGTAATTTTTTTTTTTGGAATATTATAAAAAATTATGAACTATAAATGGACGTGCTTTTGCTTCAAAATAATTTTTTTTTTCTCTGTAACTAAAGCGAGTCCCAAAAGACTCAATGCTCATAAAGCGCGTTATAATTGAAAGACTCCAACAACCATGTCAAATCATTAATTAAGTTAGTTTTTTTATTGTGTTAAATGCTTACTTCGTCTTCTTAGGTGAATTTCTGTTTAATATCCGATTTTAAAAATGAAGACATTGAGTCCCTATGTTATGAAAAGTGTATGAATAAGGTCCTGTCCCTTAAGTTGACAGCAATGACATTAAGTCCATGCTGATGTGGTCATACTTGTTCTCTTCTCTCTTCTGTTGTCCGTTAAATGCTGTTGTCCAGCTTTTTTTTTCTCTTGTTCAGCTTTTTCTTTGATGATTTGTTAAACTTGTTTTTTCCTTTGTGGACCTTATACATATATTTTTTATAACATAGGGACCCAATGACTTCATTTTTAAAACCGGGTACTAAACAAAAATTCACCTCTTAATATGGAGACGAAGTAAGCATTTAGGCCTTTTTTTATGCATGTTGAAACTAATTAATAAAAGAGAAAAACATATCATCAAAGTGATCTCATATAAATTACTCCTTTTTAAAATATTAAAAAAAAGTATAAACTTGTAATATTTAAACCTTAGATCGTAATTTGTGTGTGAAATGATAATACAATTTTAAATATGATAAAAGAAATTATGTCGATTATTATTAATACTTATAATAAGTGATTATAATAAGTGAGACTAATGATAATTTCGAAATAAAATAAAAATTTAATATATTATTTTTAATTTAAAAAAGAGATACTATGATTAGTCATTTAGGTGGCATAATATATTTGATTTTGTTATGCCTTTCCTCTTTTTAGTATTGTTCCTCATCCTTCTTGTTACATCTCACTCTCTTGTTTTTCTCTTCTTTTGTTTCTATTTCTTTTCTCTCCTTATCTAATCTCGTCATTTCGTGCTCTCGTGCTCTTGTTAGTCTCCTTGTAATGCTTTGATCTCGTCAACTTGTTTTCAGTCTTGTGTCGTGGTCTTCTACATTTTTCTCTCATTTAGGGTTTTGGGAAAAAGAGAGAAGGTATTAATGGAACCCTAATCTTTGCTATTGTGATTATTAGCTATATTTTACAGTTTGATTAATTGCAACCATTAACAAAAAATTGCTCCGAACCATTGATTGCACACCATCCTCTCTCTCTTTCGTTTTATATCTATGGGTTCCTTCTTTCTGAGAGTGTGAGAGGCTCCTTCTCCATCATCCCCCATTCACGCAAGTTTCACTTCAAACCAAAAGAATTTATAAGGTACATTCGCATGAGGTATAAACATTTACATAATTTGGATCACTACACACTCATACAACAAACACATATGTCCAACCCAATGGAATCAAGAAAAATCAATACAAAGGCCATAACACAGTTCAATGAATAACACTTAAAGTATTTACTACCTCTATTCCAAGATGACTATCTCTTTGCCTAAGAAACCTGTCAAACATAGCGAGAAGAATAAATATAAAGTATGCTTTTATAAATTCAAATGCAATTATGCATATCCAATTCCATAAACAAGTCTGAAATTGTGAGACAACATGAACAATGCACCCTAACCAACAAAGACAAAGGACAAAACCTAAAACCACCATTTCCACCTACGAATGACAACAAAATAAGCGTGACAACGCTATCAACCAATCTGTGATGCAGACAATGATTCAATTAGCATCCTAAACATTGCTCAACTGAAAATTAAAAAATAACATACCTAAAATGCTACGCCTATTCATTGCACAAAACAACAACGAAATGTTAATGTCATTGCACACAACACAGGGGCTTCAATTTGGGAAAAATCCACACAACATTGAGGATTGAATTTGGACAGATTGCACAAGGGTTTCAATTTGAACAAATTCCATACTAGGGTTTCAATTTGGACAGTTATTATTGACTTGCACAGTAGGGCCTCTCTTTGGATTCCCCCGATCACAGTTGGCTCGACAATAGCAGCCTCTATTCACCATGGCAACATAGGAAAACTCCACTGAAGTTGAAAGCAACGTCCCTCAACAAGTATATCTCAACGACAACATCCTATTTGGACCACCACCCGTTCTCTCACAACAGAACTGTCCTTAAGTGGCCTTAGAGCAATGCAGGTTGAGGACGACCTAGGGGAATTGAGGTTGGCAAAGAGAACAACATTGGAGTTCAATATAAGAACATAATCGGTGAAGGTGAAGGCATAGTCCATCAATGACGAAAATCGAAAGAGGAAATCGCAAAACTCGAAGACAACATCAAAAGGGGTAGGACAAGAGAAATTCACACCTTTTTCCTCCTATTGGCACCAACTACAGCCACCACAAATAAAAACCCAACCACAATTTAGGGTAATCCAGCTTCGTGACAAGCAAGGGTTACGAACAAGGGCAAAGGTGTTCGTGACTGACCTAGGGCACTACACCTAGTGGATGAACTAGGGCAATGGAGTTCAATAACATCAACAACCACCAGAATTTCACGCTGCATGCATCCATGGTCAAGATTCCTCAAAAAGCTTTGGAGAACGAACCATGAAGAAGACGAGGAAAAGAGGAGGGAAAAGAGAAATTGTTTTCCTTTATCATCGAAGAACATACCGAAGGTCAATGATACGTTATTAAGTTAAAATATGATTACCTTACTAACAAAATATTCCTTCAGTAAATACCAATCAAAGTGTCCGTCGATAAAGCACATTTACCGAAAGACAGTGGCCAGTCGGTAATTATCCATCAGTATTCAACGATTTTTTTGTAGTGTCTGTGTAACGGATCTTTCTCGAAGAAGGCGATTAAAGAGGACTCGAAGAAAAGATGAAAAAAATGAATTGATCTTTGAATCTTACGTTGTTTCTCTTGAAGCTTCGATCGTCTAATGTTTTCTTTGTTTAAGAAAAAGTTTTACAACTATATGGATTTCATTGTACTAAAAACATACTCTCATCGAGAGCTTTGATATGTACTTGTTTTTTCTAAAACACTTTTATTGTATTTGTAAATTCTGAAAAGAATCAAAACATTTGGTTGTTTAGTTCAGTTGAGTTAAAAGATCTAGTTAGGAAGACTAGTGTTGACCCAGGAGGATAAACTCGTCTATCCAGTTGGGTAGTTTGTAAACCAAGAATGATAATACTTATTGTAATTTTTTAATGATCAGTGAAACTCCTTAAGTTTGTTTAAGGGAGAATTGGACGTAAATCAGTTTGAGTTAACCGGTATAAGCATAAGCTTGTCTTGTTTAGTTGTGTTCTTAAACACTTTGTTAAACAGTGTTCAAAATCTCAAATGTTTAATACTTATTTGCAAAAAAATTTTAAAAAGTATACTCAACCCCAACCCCACTAGAATTTTTCATGTGTTTCAAACTCAACTCACCAAGAAAGGTCATACTTTTGTATGGACAGAAAAATGTAAACTCAAGAAAAGATTAACTATTTCTCTTGTTTTTAAGAATTACTTGATTCTATTGGATATATTTATGCTTCAAGAATACGACTAGTGTGTGTTCTTATGCAAGATAAAAGGATATATAGTAGCATAAGCAGCTTGTATGAGCACATGAGTGATCTAAAACTAAAACTAAGTGTTATTTTTTTTTTGCATTCAAAGGAGACATTATATTTATAGTGTTATATATTTGAGGTTTTTACGGATGACAATAGTCTCAAATACTTATTTGATTAAAAGAGATTAAATATGAGATAAGGATGATTTTTTTTTTAAATATTATAATTTTGAGTTAATTACTATCAAATAGAAAAATATAGTGCCAAATGTTTTCAAGTAGAAAATCTTTACACGTGTCTTGTTTTTATTTTTCAAAAAGGTTAGTTGTCTGAACTGGTTATATCAGACACATATTTGGATTATATAAACCTGATTCTATTAAATAAATTTATCATAAGTGATTTTTAGTTTTGACCTTTGATTAAGTTACCATAGGACAGTTGAAGTGTCGTGTGAGACAGGTCAAAATAGCAGCAGGCTTCCACGTATTAAACTAACGTAATTTGTTCCAAAAAAAGCTTCCTTACCATGATATTAGGGTGAGACTTTAACATTATATTATGAGCATCCATAGTGTACATATAATCAAATTATATTAATAATAAAACAGTAAATAATATATTATAACAAAAGAAGTATTAATAATATTTGGGTTGAAATAATAATTAGTATAACAATACAATATTAAATGCAATTATAAAAAAATCTATTTGTGATATTTAGTTTGAAATAATAATATTTATAATAAAAAAATTATTCATTAATCAGTGTCACATAAATTTAAAATTTAAAATTAAAATTTATTAAGTTTACAAATACTATAAACACCCTTGACATAATTATGTAATTATTTTTATATGTTGGATACAAACATATAATAGCATCTCCATAACGACCGCAGTCACCGTCGGTATAGAGCCATGATGACCGTAATTTAGAATTATGTGTGGTTTATTAATAACTCATGCTAATTGCTACATCGGATAACGTAATAATCATCCATACCCATTTCAGTGCCTTGGTTTGAACGTTGAGTTAACAATGAGAATGAAGACATGTTACAAGCATCTTAGGCACAGCCGTCTTCAACTTTCTCCATGCATATATAACTGTCGTCTCACAATCCATGGAACATAAACAAACACATTTTTCCAATGGCCGACGTTGTTGTTAGTCTGTTTTCACTAGTCCTGCTTTGCATGGCAGCAGGAGCTCAAGGGAGAAAAACACTTCGTCTGGGCCACCAATGGCTCACATCTTATCCAGTTATTGATGATAATGTTGATGGTATCTGCAAAACTATGGTAGAGACACAAGGTTACACATGTGAAGAACACAAGGTACGTACACATGCTACCGTTCTGTTGAATCTACTTGGTGATGATTGTGAAGGCATTTTGATCAGTGATTGTTTCTGTTGGAGGCAGGTTACAACTCAGGATGGCTACATCCTAAGCCTGCAGAGGATGCCAGCTGGGCGGTCCGGCAAGAAGGCCGATCAACCGCCGGTGCTATTGCAGCATGGCATCTTTAGTGTAAGTTGTGTTAATGCAGAGATAGACACGTAATAGTAGTAGCAAAAAACATTGTTTGTTTTCTATGCCTTTAAAAGTGTAGAACAATGTAACATTTTTGTTCCTGAAAGTAACTAAACTATAAAAGGTTAGGTTGAGAGACTAATATGATTGAATTGTATACTTTAAGGATCAGAGTGGTGATTTACCCTTTTTGAACGTACAGTTAACAGTGATGATTGAAAAGAAATGAGAAAACTAAACAATATAAAGAACATGAAAATCTGAGAAGTGATGTTATAACATTGAGTAATTAACTTGTGAGGTGTGGTGACAGGATGCTTCAACATGGCTGGTGAATTCTCCAGATGAATCATTGGGGTTTATCTTAGCAGATAATGGGTTTGATGTGTGGCTTGCCAATGTTCGTGGGACAAAGTACAGCAACGGCCATAAATCACTTGATACTAATGACCAGGTTCTTTCTCTTATGAGAATAATAGATATATACATATGCATTTCATGTTTCAGACTATGTGATGGATAATTTGCTTTTCTTCATTCTTATGTGTAGGCTTATTGGGATTGGTCTTGGGATGAATTGGCCGATTATGATCTTTCTGCTTTCGTCCAATATGTCTACAACTATACTGGTCAGACAATGCACTATGCAGGTCATTCCTTGGTGAGTTCTTAATTTGTTTCTGTTTTTCTTTTTAGATTCTCTTACGTAATATTGAACATAGTTGTAGTTCCTGTATAATGTTGTAGAGTCTAAAAATGTCATATTTCTAGTTTGTATGAGTTTAACATAATGACCTGAAATTTCAGGGAACCTTAATGGCTTTAGCTGCTTTGTCGCAAGGACAAGGGCTGAACATGTTAAGATCAGCTTCACTTCTTTGCCCAATTGCTCATATGAATCAAATTTCATCACTGGTGACAAAGATTGCAGCTGATACATTTATAGCTAATGTGAGAGATAGAAGATGATTTGTCTTGGAATTAAAATTTCTACTGAATACAATTTGATTGATGAAAATATTTTCCTTTTTCTTAATATGACAGGACATGTACTGGTTAGGAATCCGTGAATTCAATCCAAACGGGTACCAGAAAAAACCTTGATCTTTGAAATTTGCTATCTCTTTTTGCAAAGTGTATGAGTAGTTGCAATGTTTCCTAATGAGCAGGGGGGGTGCTGCATCAAATTTTGTGGAAAACATCTGCAATAAACTGAACTTGAACTGCTCAAACCTAATGTCACTTGTCACAGGTGCTATAAATGTTACTAACTTGACCAGAAAATAAATTCACTTTATGTATATATTATGATTCTGATTCATGAAAATAATTACACTATATTTCTATATTCTTACACTCAAACTTTAGGTCCAAACTGCTGCCTAAATTCATCCATGACTGATGTCTCTTCTGAGCCAACCGCAACCAAGAATTTGATCCACCTATCTCAAAGTAAGTCTATTAGTCGGTAACATTTTTGTTATGTGATTTGATTTTGAAACATTTCTTTTATGCATTCTTGTAAGACCCATTTCAATAAATTTATAGATAAGAACTTGTATGAAAAAATAAGGAAAAACAAAAAAGGAAAAGGAAAAACTCCATAAGTTAAAACTAATTTATTCATAAACTAAAACAAGAATACTTTTACAAATTAACCTTATATAAACTAATTTTAGTTTATAGATTTTTTGTATGAAGACTTGATATTTATAAAAGACAGGCTCCTTGGTTCTACATGAATATGTTGTTGTTGATATTTGTTCCTATTGATTTGGAACAGTGATCAAAACTGGAAAAATAGCAAAATATGATTACGGTGATGAAGGAGATAACATGAAGCACTATGGACAAGCAGTTCCTCCTCTTTATGACATGACAGCCATTCCAAATGAATTCCCTCTTTTTGTGACCTATGGAGGGCAAGACCTGCTATCTGATGTAAATGATGTGCAGGTTTTGCTCAATGACCTCCAACATCATGATGGGAACAAGCTTGTGGTACTGTTCAAAGAAGATTATGCTCACCTTGATTTTGTTAGGGCTGTCAATGCTAACCAAATTATTTATGATCCCATCATAGCTTTCTATAAGGCTAATTGATTTCCTACAACTCTTGTTAATAGTACTTCAAGTCATGTAAAGTTTTTTTTTTTTTTATCATGAAGTTATTTCAAAGTTCAAGAAACTAATTCACTGCGAACATTCAAGTTGTTTAGCTATGATTTTCCATGATAAGTAATTAATTTGTACCAACATCATGTTCACAGCAAATCACTAATCCACTCTTTAGAATGTATAAGAGAGAAAAATAATTTGAATGTGTTTCGTTATGCATTGGAGATAGGTGTATAAGAATAAGTTTGATGTATAATACCATTGTCATTTTCAATGCATAATGCTTTAAGAAAATTCTTACTATATTTACACCTCTATCAAACCTAAGCCTTTTTAATATTTTTATTCAAATTGATTTTCTACTTCAGATTTATATTTTAAAAACATTTTAACAGCCTCGTCTTTTGATTTGAAAAATAAATTTTCGTATATCTGGAAAAGGCATCAGCAAAAGTTATATTATATTTTTTGCCACATTTACTCATTGTGTTTTTAAAATCAGCCAAGTCAGAATGTATCAATTCAAGCAATTCAATGCTTCTGGAAGTGACAGATTAAAAGGTTTCTTTGCATATTTTGCTTCAACACAAATATATAGAACATTCATTTTCATCATACGCATTTATAAGATGCATATTTTTCAATCTTTTGATTGAACCAAACTTCACATGTCCAATCTTTTATGTTTAATAATTTAAAAGATATAATTTAATTATTATTTATGATAAGGTTGTTAGTTTTTATGTTTGTTATTTTAAAAGATATAATGGTGGTAATTAGTAATCAACGGGTAGTGTAAAACTGTTTTACATTATCAAGGAATAATAATTACAGTTTATATATCTATTATGAGAGATTCTCCTTTTTTCCATAGTTATTTTTTAAATTTATTTTCTGAATTAAAATAATTATTTTATTAATTTTATTATTTTTGTAAATGTAACGGTCTTTTTTAATTTGATCAATTTTTTAAAACCTAACTATTTTTTAATTATAAAGTTACCGATAAAATAAATAAAACATATTTACAATAAAATTATAAAAATTATTTATATTTAATTTCATAATTAAATAATTACATCTATTATCTATATATAAAGATTTTTTTTAGTGTTCATATTTTTGTTTTTCTAATTTATCTTGTAAATAAAAATAACTTTAAATTGAGATAATCATTTTTTTTCAATTTTATTAAAGTTTTTCTAAATTAAAATAATTACTTCATCAATTTTATCGTTTTTCACATTTAATCATTTTTTTTATTTTGATTAATTTTTTTTAACTAAGTTGTTAATTATAGAATTAATTATAAAATAAATAAAAATATTTATAATAAAATTACAAATATTATTTATATTTAATTTTATGATTATAATAATAACAATGATAATAATAATTTTTTTACTGATTAAAGATAAACTTGATTTTTAATATAAAAATATATTTGAAAAATATGATAAAGAATTATAGATATATAAAGATAATGATATTGACAAAATATATTTTCTTTTCCGGGGAAAAAAGATAGGGAATTTAAAGAGAATAATAAAAGATGATAGTTAAATTCTATATAAAGGGGAAGAACGAAAATTCTCAAATCCATCGAAGAAGAGATACCTGAAACATTGAACAGTACCCTAAGATTTCAGCATCAAAATCAGGTTCCCACGTTCCAATGTCTTCACGAGCGATTGCTGTTGCGATGCTTCTTTTGGCACTGACGATAACAACTTCAGTGAGCATACCGAGCCCCATAGAGCAGTGCCTGAGGCAACAACTGAATCCAGTGCCTCCACCACCGCTGGATTCGTCCCTTTATGGAGTCTTCGATTTCAATCGTATTGTATGCAAAGACATGTTTCGAGGCGTCAACCATGCGCTGCGGATAACAGGTGAATTGCCTCTGGATTACATCATTGCTCTATGTGATATCTTCGCCGATGACGAACACAAGGTGCAGAGTCACGTCAATCTCATTTTTTATACTCAAGATTATAACACTCTCTCCGGCGGTCGCTCTTGCGCCATCATCCGAACTAGGCAACGCGCCAACCCTCACAACTCCTCTCTCTGGTGAACCAATATCCTATTCGTCTTCAAATTAGGTTTTCTTTTTTTAATTTGTGATAACTCTTTGTTGAAATTGGTACCTCTGTTATTTTTTTTATCTTTAATATTTAATTTACTTTCATTTAGTAATTTTTTATACTGGAAAGTATATGAATTTTGTTTCAGTGATTTAGTTTTTATATATTGAATTAAAGAATTTGATCTCTTCTTGTAAAATGTTAATTATGTAATTCAGATCAAATTTATTAAACTTTCGTCGTTTACGTGATTCAATTTTTAGGTTTTGAAACAAGTTTGTTTCGTATATTCGTGTTAAACTATTATTAATTTGTGCTAACAAATATTCAGATTCGGTTTATTTTCGAATTTGATTCAAACCAGTAGGTATATTTAAACATAGTTGAGTGTCTAAGCTTTTTTCAATGCAACGTTTCAATTTCTTTTCTTAATTTTTCGGTCAGGTTTTTCTTTTTTCTTTCAGTCAGATGATATAGGTTCCTGATTATTTTTTATTTTGAAAAGATTTAACAGGGAGACTAATCTCTGTTAAAGATTTAACAGAAACTTAATAGATAAACAGTTCCTTCAAACCCAAGTCATATTTCAATGAACTTAAATTTTGATGTAACCATTAACTTATGAAATAAGCATCAAATCTTATACATCTATAACTTGTAACTTATTTGTTAAAAATAATATTTATTATTTTGCATAAATTGTCTTCAATTTCAACTTTTTTTTATAATTTAATTATTTTTATTAATTTAAAACTTTTTACATTGTTTCATGTATTTATAATTTTATATCATTAAAATTTTAGATTTTTTTCATATGAATCAAATCAACTGAATTTAAACAATTACAAAATATTTAAAAATGAGTATATATATATATATATATATATATATATATATATATATATATATATATTATATTGGTTATAACTAAATTACGATATCTTATATATTATATTGTAGATATTCAATAACCAACTAAATCATTTATCTATATTTCCTTTTTTTTCACCTTTATTCAAGAATCAAGAAGCTATAATATAAATTAATTTCAGAAAAAAATACTCACTTAATTATTTTTTTCCATGTTCTTGATCAATTGAAAGTCAAACCTCAAAAGTACAATTTTAGCCTTCCGAAAATACTACTCTTTCTCTTTTAAAGAATTGTGCCGTTTTGGATGAAAAGCTAACCAGTTCCTTCTAACATAAACCATTTCCATAAATCTCTACTATAAAAATAATATATTTTAAGAGGGGTTATTTTCCGGCGGTTTTTGAAACCCCAAATAATTTCCGCGGTTTATAAGCTAAACCGTCCCTAACATCTATTTATTTTTTTTAAATAATTTTTCAGGGTAATCACTAGATATTTTCTATTAACCCTAGTTTTCTTCCCGCACGCCTTCCTTCTCGCTTCTCTCTATTAACCCTAGTTTTCTTCCCGCACGCCTTCCTTCTCGCTTCTCGTCTTTGTGGTCTCATTTTCTTTCAATCGTATCCCTTTCCTATGCCGTTTGTTCATCTTCAAGGTATGAAGTTCTTGGGGGCTTGATCTCACTCTGGCAATCAAGCAAGTAAACTTGGAAACAAATCTGTCACTTTCTTCTCACTTTGTCTCACTTTCTCACCGGTTAAATTTGCTCAAATCCACCCTCAGTTCAATAGGTAGGGTTTTCTACCATTTTCTACCGATTCGTCTTTGTTCCTTTTCGTCTAGAGGTTTGTATCGTTTAAAATCCTTCGTAACTTTAATTTCTTCATTTCCACTGACTAGTTCATCTTTTCCACCGTTTAAATTGTTCTCTTCCACGAATCCTTCGAACCTAGGGTTCGTAGTTCGTTTCCCCTTCTTCCGCGGCTTCCACTCGATTTTCACCAGATTCATGGTTTCTCACCAATCCGCCATGACCAGGGGTCATCATGTGGTATCAGAGTCTAGGTTAGGCGCGTCCGCTTGAGCCAAGTGTTTTTCTTCACTTTTCTGTTGTAAATTTGACTTTTAGAATTTTGTTCAACTTGAATTGATTTTGCAACTTAGCAAGGATTGGCTTGTAATTGTTTTGTATAATGGATACTATTTTTATTCATCAAAACTTTTCTGATTTACTTTGGTTACAAATGAACAGAGTCACATTGATAGAAATGTTGATATCACTGTTTCATGTGCTGTTGTGGGTAACAGGTGTGTTCATGCAGATATGTTTCTTTTCTATTGCTTGATAGTACCCTCTTTTATATAAAGAAGAAATTATAGTTTTTCTTATAAAAAGGATCGAAGCAAGTATTATAGTTGTTTTTCCAGGGTGAGTAAATAGAAACGACTAATTTCCTTGTAACAAAATTTACATATTTATTTATCTGCTTTACAGCCCTGCTTCAGATTATGGATTGGTTAAAGTAGATGATAGAGGCCGCATCATTCAATTTTTAGAAAAACCAAAGGGTAATTATAACAACAATGGTAATCCACAATCTAACCTAACTTTTTATCTTCATGCTATCTAGTAATTTTGTTGTGGTTTCTCACTGCTAGAAAGAAAAAGAAAATTATCATCTTCAATTTCAAGAGTTTTTCGTCCTTGTAGGAGTGAAAATCTTTGCATTATAGCATTTTCCCTGAACTTGCTGGACCAAAATAAGCCTTCATTCCTGATGTTTCGTCCTTTTCTTTTTCTTGACATAGTTATTTAATTGTTGTACAATACTTGTTGCCGCCATAGTAATATGTTCTTAATATATATTTATCTGATATGTATTCATATTCCTGTGGTATTCTCGCAGCAAGCAGACACCTCTCTTTTTGGGTCTGTTCATGGATTTTATATTTGCATACTCTGTATTGGGATTTAAATTATGTTTTAAGGAAGAGAGACAACACATTGTTTTAAAAATTGTTATTGTTTGGTTAAATTTTTTATGGGCTCCACTAAATCATCATTTGGGTTCACTTTTTATCAGTGAGAATACTAAAAAAATTTACCCAACAAGAAGAAATGTGTTCAAAAGATAATCTAGCAATAGTTAATGCTTCCTTACGTAATTTAATTTATGCTTCCTTTGTCAAACATGGGTTTGGTTCCACCAGGTTTCAGGTTTCTCAATGTTTCAAAATGGATCATTATGTGAATATAGAGTTGTCAAATTTTTTAATGGATGATTTTGTAGGAGCAGTATCAGTATGATTACCTGACGTTTTATTCTTTCAATGTGCATTTTTTATCCTTAAAGAGGGAAAAAAATCTTACAGGTTCCAAGAACTGTGGGGCATATTTAATATTCTTTCCCGCACACCCTCTCTTTTGGGAGTGGTTGTCGTATGTAGAAACCAAAAGAGGCTTCCCTCTTGGACAAAGGAAAAGACTGGATTCTAATCAGAGTACTATGGTTGCAATTGAAAGAAAGAATGCATGCAACATCTCAAACTTTCATCTTAAATCTCACTCCACAGGTTAATCCGATTCTTTTGGTTTTTTCCCTTTGTCTTGTTTTTTTCTATTTTGAAAGAATGCATGCAGCATCTCAAATTTTTTCTTTACGCTTTTAAAAATAAACTTACAATAAGTTTAATATATCAAACCTCACCAGAGTATAAATTCCTTTAAATTAATAACTGCAATAGAAAAAGAAGAAAAAATAATCATAATAGAAAATTAATCACTTATACTCTAATAAAAATATTGATCACTTAGTATTCTTCACCTTGTACCTTTTCAAATTATATTATTCTATCATTACAATAGTACCCTGATTATAGTTTAATTTTAAAAGAAATTTAAAAAGAAAATCTAATTTGAAAGAGATAATATTTTTACTAAAATGTAAATAGTTCTTTATAGTTTAAATTTTCTATTATTTATCTGTTTAAATACATTTTTTAACTAAGATTTGAATTTTTGGTGTAAAATTGATATTCATCATAGATCACATTCTCTTATTTTTCAGATCCATATTGAATGTTAGGGTTATGACTTTTTGAAAACAAAGAAATTTCATGTAGTTACTGTCAACAGAATAGATGGTGAAAGTAGCAGTAAATGATGTCTGTAAAGGGTATATATTATTGAATAACTATATTACTTTAAATTGTTTTATTTTACATATTATGAATATCTACTGTGTTAGCTAAATTTGATTTGAGTTCATTTTAATCTATTGATTTGTGTTTAACTTTGTTTTGGATCTTATTAATGTTCTGTAAGGTTAGGCATACCAAATGAGCAATGAAATGTCTTGGCATAGCTAGGTTACAAAGTCGAAGGACCCCAAATTTGATTACATTGACATTAACGAGAAACAGAAGGTAATGACTTCTCAAACTTTCTTTCTCTCGCTTCTTTGAATGTTTGTGAATAAATTTGAAATTGATTTCTTTTTAATGTTGTGTAGGTCGTAAATGAATGTGTTGAAGCTGAGAAATGATATATTCATCATATAAATCTTTGGGTCCTACTTCTTTTTTCAGGTTGTGATCCCTTGCATACAAAGAAAAAAGGGTCTCAAGGAAAGTAGCACCAATTGGGCTTGACCTGCCAGTTGCATAGTTGTTTATGCTACTATCTGTCTCAAAGGAGGCTGAAGAGGAAGTGGAAGCTTTTTCTGATGGCTGAACACAGTTTGGAAGTATTGAGGGAACCAAACCAAATGACTGTTTTGCATCAAATGTAAAAGCTTCAAGGTCTAAACTAGTTATACTTTCACATTCATAATTGCAGGTTCCTTTTTCTTTGCCATAGTGGCCAAAGTTGCATGCAATAGAAAAACCTGAAGATGATGCTACATGAATGAGTATTTTCTCGGGTTTCGGAACCAGAGGATGAACTGATACATCTGAGAAATTAGGAAGAGGTTTTCTTGGGTTTTCTTCCCAAACAAATGGAACTGAGACAATTAGTTGGAGGAGTTTGAGGGAAGTGGGCAACTGAAGAGACCTCTGAGAAATTATATATTGTTTCTTTTTTAGTAATGTAATGAACATCTTAGTCATATTTTTAGTATTTTAATTTATTATTGAACATCTTTCTTTTTAATACATGAACAATACAATTAGTTGTATGAACATATAACAATGTAGTTTATTTTATATATAATATTCACTTTTAGTTCATATTATTTCATTATCTTTTCATTAATAAAATTAATTTTATCACAATCCTATTTTATTACAGTCAAAAACCAAAAAAAAAAATTGTACACATTTCCGGCGGTTTTAGAACCTCGGATAGACAAATCCTATAAATAGGGGCGGTTTTAGAAACCCCTGGTTATTTCCGGCGGTTTTAGTAAAACCTACACTACTACCGGCGGTTTTAGTAAAACCCCCACTACTACCGGCGGTTTTTCAAAACCCCCGTTAATTGCGACGGTTTTTTAAAAAACCGTCGGTAATTACTTAGCGACGCAGGTTTTCCCACCGGTTTTCCTAACCGCGGGTAACATATTTTCCGGGGGTTAAAACCGCCGGAAACGGAAAAAATAACCCCCGGTAAAAATCTATTTTTTTGTAGTGTCTCATATGGCTGAGGGATAAAACCCAATTTATTTCGTGTCTTCACGTCCATGTTCAAGTCTTGTTTAGATAAAATTTATACTGCAAAGTATTTTCAATATTCTTCTTAAATATATATATATATATATATATATATATATATATATATATATATATATATATATATATAATACTTTATAAATAATGCTCTATTAACTTAAAACTCTGTTTAGGGATATAAAAAAAATAAAGATAAATTGAAAGTGATAAGCCATTAGAAATTCAAGTATATGGATAATAAAGATGAAAAAGAAAGTTGATTTTACATGGTGAAGAATTTTATATTAGTTTTTTTTGTTAATTTGTGATAAGATTGATAAAATACATTCAATAAAAGTAAATAAATGATGCTTGAAATTATTAGTACAGAACATGTTTAACGTAATTAGATTAAAAAGATTGTATTTATTTATTTTTAAAGTTTAAAAATAAAAATCTATCAAAATTTTTATAAAGAGGAGAATTTCAATTGTACATCAAAATTCATGGACAAAAACATATTTAATCTATATATCAATTTAATTTGGCTAATATTTATAATTGTTATGCCAATTTTGTTATTTAAAAAAAATTAAATTATACAATATTATGTTTTTTTTATTGTTTAGTTGTCTTTTCAATTAATGAATTTGTAGTTAAACTTTACCTTTAGAACGTAGTTTATAATGAGATACTCAATTGTGTTGTAAAAGATATATGTATGAGGATTTATGATTTATGATATCTAGGTGTGTTCATGTTATGTTCTTTGTCAAGTGTTTCTAAAATGAAATAAGTGAAATTTTTAGGAATTGAGCATATATTTATGATAAAAAGAAATTAAGTTCTTCAAAAATTAAGGAGAAATTCACTTGTAAAAGACTTTATAATGTTTAAAACAATAAAAGTTTAAAGAAAATATTGAAATATAATATTATAGAAGTGAGTAAAGAGTATTGAATGAGTACTCTCTCTAGTGGTATTCTATATTTATAGGATTTTTGAATATAGAGAGAGAGAGGATAGTAAGAGATTTTTTTACTTAGAATACCTTTAGAATGATATCAGTAAGTATAGGTATATATTTGAATTATTCATATATGTTATCTTTATTTGCATATTCCTTTTCATGTATTTTGGTGTCAACTCCGCATATCTCCTCACAACTATGCATCTTCATTAGCATCAAAAATAGATAATCATAGTCACACCCAAACAACATAAGGATGAGTTATATAAAAACATCAAACATCATAAACAGGAATATACATCAATCTTAATATATTAACTCACTCAAATCTTACATAACTGTAGTGTCCACTTCCCCTACTTTCCAAGAGCCTTACGAGCAAAGCCCTTTCCTACTTCTCACAAGCCTTGTGGATAGGGTTCGCTTCTCTTGATTTCGGAAGAGCCTTACGAGCGAAGCCCCTTCCTATTCTCACAAGCCTTACGGATAGGGTTCACTTCCCATACTCCCTCAAGCCTTAAGGATAAAGTACATAGGTGTCATTTTTCATCACTCTTCTTAAGAGCTTTCTAGTGAAGTCTACCTCCGATACAGCAACATAGAGCCTTAAGGATAAAGTACATAGGATGTATATCACTCTCCACTACTTTCCAATAGCCTTACCAGTGGAGTCAACACTCAAGTTCACCACTACAGACTAACAAAGTGCACCACATTTCATTGAGTCACCACATACATTCATAACTTTAAACAATCACGTATGAAGTACAAAAGAGAACACCAATATTGTCTAACGGGGAAACCTTGTATGAATTGGTATCGTGCAACGGAATGTTTAAGAGCGTGAAATCGGACACAAAACCAAGAGGAGAGGGGTGAGTTGGTTTTATTAAAAATTCTCATTTTCCCTTTTAAAAATTTCTTCGAACAAATGAAAGTAAAGAGATGCAGAGATAAAAAAAAATCACACAAATGATTTTTATACTGGTTTGAATCAAAAGATTCTACGTCCAATTGTTAATTACTTCAAATTAAGTGATTAACTTTTCACTAAAATCAGTTTGATGTTACAAGATGAATAAAGAACTAAACACTAAGAAAACACATTCCTTCGACACACGAGGGAATAAAGAGCAGGTTCAAAAACTTGGTAGAGAATCGCTATCACCTTAGACACACTAAGACAAGCTTCTCCTTCTTCAAAAACTTGATCACGCAATCACTTAAACACATGAGCTTCGTCAAAACCAATTCTATACTCTCAATAGTTTAGGTAACCTTCAAAAGGTTTAGGAGACTTCTATTTATAGGCCAAGGGTCAGAAAATGAAAATACAACTCCCAACTGCCAAATGTAATCGATTACCAAAAGTGATAGTCAATTATTTTAGGTCGTTATGGGCTTTGAAAAATGTGATAATCGATTGTCCTTAGTGATAATCGATTATTGTCAAATCCTGGACAATTATAACTTTCGGAGATAATCGATTATTTCCGAAACGAATCCTTTTTGAATTTATCTTAAGATAATCGATTATTGTTGAGATAAATCAATACAAATGTAAGTTACATGATATTTAAATGCTTACAATTGAAAGATAAAGCCTAATACAAATGTTTCTAAAAAAGGTGCTTTAATAATGTATGTAGTTGTTCCTTCAAATCTTCAAGTGCATCATCACCAAAATCTCTTCAAAGCATCAATGTTTTTTATTGGTAACAAACCCTTCAATATGAGAAGTAAAATAAAAAAAACCCATAATTAAGTGCCTACAATCAACCAATACATTAAAACAATGATGATCTTAAATTTGAAAAATGAAGAAAGAGAAACATAAAATAAAGCAACCATAAAGGATTGATTTCTCTAACCTCATACCTCCAATTGACGATCACTACAGTCAAACTGAAGAACCATATATATCATGAACCAATTGTCAAAATTTCATCTTGATCCAATGGTAAACAAAGTAGAAATGATCCAATGGTAAACAAAGTAGAAATTGCAATTTACTAAGGTGGCTTGGAAACTAAAACAAAGTGGTGTCCAATGTCCAACACTTATCGCCATCGGCTTAGCATCAAAAAATTGCAACCTAGTGCCCTCAATTACAGTGGTATTGGTGTCCAATGCCACTATGGTGTCGCCCAACAATTCCTAAACAAAGAATTCACTTTCTTAGTAATGTGAAACAGTTCAAGGATGTGGCTCAATGATAACGAGTTGAACAACACTCAACAAAAATCCAAATCATACAATTGACCACGTTAGACCAACTCATTCTTAAACTTACTCAACATTGTATTTTATCTAATCCATAATCATCAAATCCCAATATCAAACACTAAAAATATATACTAAGGTATTAACAATTTACTCCACCAAGCCCATCAAAATTCTCATCAAATCATCAATTCACTAACACTTGTATTTTTAAAATATTTCTTAGCTTTTTCAAGATCATCAACCTTACAAAAACTTATTCATCAACAAAAATTTAATTTCATGTCTCCAAATAAATCACAAATTTACGTTACATACACCAATCAAATTCTAAAAAGTACAATAATCTCAAACTACTTTACAATAATTCACCTAATACTTCGTACTTTAATTATCAATTTTTCTAAAACCCATTATTTTACCAATTAGAAATTTACTTCTAAGGATATCAAACTTTCAAAAAGGTATTTCTCCAACCAAAATATTGCACATAACAACCAAATATAATTGAAAATTTCACTAACTCCTCTAGCACCAACCCATCAAAAATTACACAACCCCAATCAATTTAAAACCATAAAAATTTCATATTTCCATCAATCAACAAGGTAACAAAGGATATTTATTCTTGATCCAACAGATCATCAATCTATGGCAAAAGATATTTATTCTTGAAAGTTATACTTTATTCAACTGTATTAATCTATGCACAACTTGAATTCTCATCCATCTTCTTCACGAGTAGCATTGGTATTTCCCATTACGAGATACTAGGTTTGATGAACTACTTATCTAATAATTCTTCTATGTGTTTCTTCAACTCAAATAACTCTGCAAGAGCTCTTGGTTATAAATTCATAAATAGTGGATATATTATAGGAATCAAATTAATAGAGAAATCATTTTCTTTACTCAGTGGTAACCTACGTACTTCATCTAAAAACACATTTACATACTCCTCCACCATTGAAATGTCCATGATCTGTTATTTGGAATTCCACCATGGATTCATTGCCTAAAACTTAGCTATCCCTTTATAATCACCAACATAACATGCATTATCATTCCACACTCTAACATTCAAACATTTCTCCACACATAATGATGCAATAATAAAAAGGTTAGCTTCCCATACCTTTTTTATAATAATCATGTTTTTCCATCTTCCCGTGATTTCTCCTTTTGTTTTCAATGTTGATCACTAGTGCGCAACTAACCATAGTAACTCTAGTTCCACCAAAGAAATATTTCAATGCTTATCTATAATTTAAAGAGAAATGACAAATTCAAAGCAATAATCTCTACCATAGGTCACACATTAATATCTGCTATAAATATTTTAAAGAAAAAACTAACAAATGTGTTATGTGAGAATTGAACTCATTATTTTTTTTTCCTATCAAGCTTTAGCCAACTAAACTACTATATCCTTTAGTCATATTGTGAACATAATAAATTAAATACATATCCAACACATCATTTATTTATTTTTGTTAAATTAAAATATTTTTACTAGGTCTCATACTTCCTAACCTCTAAGAAAATAATATGGTTATATTATGGATATGTGAGCTTGAGGTTGGATTGTGAAAAAGTTTGAGGTTGGATTTCACAATTGTTGTTTTGGAATTTTGTAACAAGGGTGAATACTATGTGACCTTTTCTAACCGAGCTCTTACTCGGATATTTAATCATTATTAAACGACTGCCAAGTGTTAAGAAGTGGACTTTAAGCCTAACTCAATCCCACAAAATCGGCTTGTATGGTGAGGTTTGCACCCCACTTATCTATTTATATATATATATATATATATATATATATATATATATATATATATATATATATATATATATATATATATATATATATATATATATTATAATTTAGTCTTATCTCTAGTAGATGTGAGACTTCCAACATCCCCCCTTCACGCCGAGGTATAGACATCTCGAGCGTGAGAGTAGAATTAATGGGTGGTTCGATAGTGGCCCGACAACGGGTAGAACAGAATGCCCACATAGAACTCGCTAGGATAGGCTCCAACCTGGCTCGGATACATATTAAGAAGTAGACTTTAAACCTAACTCAACCCCATAAAATCAGCCTGTAAGGTGAGGTTTGCACCCACTTATATATATATATACATATATATATATATATGTATGTATGTATGCATATATATATATATATGTATGTATCTATATATACATATGTATACATGTATATGTATATGTATATTTGTATACATATGTGTATGTATATATATATATATATATACATATATATATATACATACATATATATCTATATATATATATATTATAATTTGGCTTTATCTTTAGTCGATGTGGGACTTCCAACACCAAGGGTGCACATTTCAAAGTGCACTAATGAAGGATATTTAGTGTAATGATGAGTTTTTTACTTTTGAAATAGTTTGGTATTTTTATTCCACCCTGGCCCTGAAACATGACCTTTGCTTATCATGTCGTTGTGCGGGAGTTGACGTATTTTTGCAATGTTTTAACCACTCAGTATTAAAGTGTCACTTGATTATCGTTATTCAACCCTTTTCTTGAGTTTTCTAGGTTTATGATTCCTTCATGCTTCTGGCATTCGTCATTGTGTCAACTTCCTTTCATCACTATTTTGCTTCTTTAGATGCAGAAGAAGCATCCTTTCTTCCCCTGTTATCAATACGGTGGTTTCTCCTGTGTCACCGACAAGGAAAGATATGGTTGGTTCTTCCAAAACGAAGAGCAAAGCTCTTGTTCATGAAGTCTTTATGTTTGTAGTCAAAAAAAGGAATAGTTTTATGTACTTGGGAAAATCACCACCTACCCTCTAGGTTTATAGGAGAATTGTTGAAGAATTTATTATATCATTATATGATAGAGTATATATGAAACTAATTATGGATATTGAAGATTTACCTACAAGTGATTTTTTATATCCTAAAGAATTATAACAATTAATAATAAATGAGGTTGTAGCTAAGTTAGATACAACACCTATTTGGCAACACATTTTTGTTGAGCAGTTTTGTTGAGCAGTTTTGTTGGGTGAGAATAAGGTTTTAGAATATATCTTTAAACATCTAGTAGAAATCCTCATCTTTGATAAACTAAGGGTTTCTTATAAATAGATGAGAGGTAAGGGTCATAAAATATAATAATTTTAAAGGTGAAAACATAAGTGACTTTGTTTTCAAAGAGGAAGGTGTTTAAAGGAGCCAAGTGAAGGGAGGTTTTAGTTGCAATGTTTGAATATTCAGTTAAGAAAAGTTATAATGATTTGGTGTTCATATGATTTTGAAAATGTGTTTTCTATTGAATTGTAAAAAGAAAAACTGTGTTTTTATTTGATGAATGTGTGGTAGAGATGGATTGTGTTTTTGTGAAAACTTGAATTATAAGGGAAGTTATTCTTTGTTTTACATGATTAGGGTTAAAAATGTGACTTTGGAAATTTTGATAATGAAAATCTAGTTTCTTTTGGATTGATGAAGGTGTGGGGTGTAGGTTATATTTCTACAAACATAATTATTATGAAATATATGTCGAGATTTTGTGGTTTTGATGATTAATTTGGGATAGGGTGTTTTAATGGAGTATGCTTGAAATTTGAGAAAGATGATATTTTTAAGTGAGTAATGGGTTGATTTTAACTTGTTCTTTCTAAAGTGATTATAAAAGAAAACTTTGATATTTTATGAATTGTATGAGTATTTTGGATGCATGGATTAACAAGATTTTTTTTTAATCTGTATACTTTTATGTGAATATGTGATTATGATTTGTTCCATGAAGTTGGAGAAGTTGCTTGGAAGAACCATTTGTTTCATTATTTTGGGAGGTTGTAGGACTTTGTGTTAATCTAAGTTTGTTCCATTGGTTAGGGAGGTTGTAAGACTTTCTTTGAGGATGAGTTTGTTCCATTGATAAGAGAAGTTGTAGGACTCAATGTGAGTTTGAGTTTGTTTCATTGTGTTGAAAATAGAATGGCTTAGTTTCAATACCAAGATGGGGGTGAATTGGTGAAACACAAAAATAATGTTTTCTTTAAAATTTTTTCGCAAAGTAGATGCCTTTAAAAGCTTTCTTGAAACGCATGGAAAAAGACTTTGTAGTGCAGCGAAATAAAGTCGAATGCGTGAAAAATAAAGTCGACTGAATGTAACAGAGTAGGGATAGAAAAATCAAGGTTTAATGTCTCTGTAGGTCCTTATTTTGGCTCAGAATCTCAATTAAGTCCCCTTTCTTTTTGCCGTCTCAATTGGATCCTCATTTTTGTAAAATTGGAGCAATTAAAGGCCTGCCGTCAAATTGGACAAACGGCCGTTTAATTGTGCGTTACGTGGCATGGACAGTGTTTTCACTAATCACACGTGGAATTAAAAAAGAGTTTTGTATTAAAAATTTGGATTGAATCAGATTTAGGGAAGGGCAAAGTGGAGAAAATGTAAAAATTTAAGTGCAGCCCCAGGGTCGCGTAAGGGAAAACTCTTTCCCATCTCTAGAAGCTTGAAGCTTCTTCCCTTTCTCCTTTGACGCAAACAGACTCAACATTGGGGGAGAGAATATTCTGCGTTTTCGAACACAGGAAGAGACCTTGTGGAGGGGCATCGGAGGCGCGACGATAACAAATCGATGGAGCAGTAAGGTCGCGGAGACTGCACGAGGACGTTGGTCGGTCCGCTTCGTGGTGCAAGGAGGGAGGGTTCGTTTCGGCATCTCAATGGTCGTTCTCGTGGGTGGTGGGGATCACGTTCTTGGTTGAGTTTCAGATTAGGGTTTTTTAAAAATTGAAATTAGGGATTTGATTCATCTGTTTTCTCTACAGATTGATTCATTTGGGAATTAGGGATTTGATTCATCTAGGAAAGGTCAGGACTTGGGATTGAACCAAGTGACTTATGATGAGTCAACCATGCCATCGTCTGTTTGTTCTTGTACCGGTGTTCTGAAGTAGTGTTACAAGAATTCCATTCATTTGTAATTAGTGGATTATTTGATGATCTTCCACATCATTGCAGCATTTGTGGCTTTAGACTTAGATGGGAACTAGAGATATGAGTACTGGAAGGGGTCCCATCATTCATGCAAATTGCTTATCATCATTCATGCAAATTTCTTATCAGATAACTTGATTTCAAGTGTCCCTGAGATGGCAAGACTTATTACTTGATATTCGTGGACAGAAACGGGATTTTGTTTAAGTTCAATGTAACACACCTTTCACTCACAGCATGATGATGAAACATCATAAAAGCTTGGATGAGGGAGATAAATGCTCCAGAGATTAATTAACAATATAAAAACCAGAGCTTTAACGAATGAAACACGGAACTGCATCTCCTTCGCCTTCCTCGAACTGCATCTCCACCGCCACTCTGGTTGTGTGTGAGAAGGAGAGGGGAAGACCAATTACTGAAGTGGGAATCGTAATGAGTTTTCCCACTGTGCCCTTTTCCTAAAGCTGATTTAACCTCATTTTTTAAAACAAAACTCGTTTTTAATGCCACATGAGATTAGTGAAAGCACCGTCCATGCCACGTAATGCACAATTAAACGGCCGTTTGTCCAATTTGACGGTAGGCCTTTAATTGCTCCAATTTTACAAAAATGAGGACCCAATTGAGACGGCAAAAAGAAAGGGGACTTAATTGAGATTCTGGGCCAAAATAAGGATCTACAGAGACATTAAACCAAAAATCAAACACTGGGTTTTTATACTGGTTCGACCAAGCCTACATCCAGTGTCCTTCCACCACAGCAAGCAAATGCACATAATGATCAAGGTTTTTACAACAAGGCTTTTATAGAGACCTCCACGTCAAAAATATAAAACACCTCTAACCCTCTAATCAAAATATAAGCATACAACAAAAAGACCAGTAGCAAGAATCCCCTCTTCTGCTGTCTACACCCTTTGAGAAACCCCTCAAAGTCAAGAATGTCGCACGCTCTTCTTCCTGTAATCACAACAGGGAATCAACCCAATCTTCAATAGATTGTCAACTCTGATCTTTCAGTAAACACCTCTCTGTGCAGATTTGATCAGCTCTTGGAAAACCCAACAACCTTGCTTATCAAGAAATCACAAATTGATAATCACATGTTCAATCTTTTTTCTTGGAGCATTTCTCGTTTTCTCTAGGTTTCACACTTTCTGCAAAAGATATCAAAATGATTAGAATCACAAAAGCACTTACAGAATTCAAATTCGCGTCAATTTATAGCAATTCGCAACTCTGACCCATTTTAATCGACTTTGCTACTAATGCAATCGAATATAACAAAACAGTTATAACAGTCAGCAGCAATCAGAGCAGTTAATTGAATGGACAATTAATGCAGTCGAATCACAATAAATGCTTGGTCAACATATTTAAAAATATAGCCGTTATAACATTTAATTCAAGCATTAACAAAATTTCAAAACTGTAACAGACTTAGTCGAATGCAGGTTGCATGTAATCTAGTATACAACACAGTTTAAACAAAGTTTTGAAAAACTTTCTCTTTGAAAACCTCACAGCACACTTTGAAAATGGTTTGTGCAAAGACACGAGTTTTAATCGACTTGCTTCATAATGAAGTCGACTTAAAACTGATGTTTTGCCACATATTATAAGTTCAACAAAAGTGTTTGTGGTTTTCCTTTTCTAAAACATATGTCATGCATTCACAGATAAGATCTCATGTAAAACACAGTGAATTGCAACAATGACAGAATCAACACAAACATGTTTTCAAATAATCATAAACATGAAAGCTATGAACGTGTAACATATAAACAACACATAACAACAAATGGTGTTATTAATAATGTTGTCATCATATAAAACCAGAAGTTCCTTGAGATTGTAAGATTTGGCTAAACCAGTGCTCCCCTTATCAACAATCTCAACACATTAGTTGGGGAGATTGTAGATCTCTAAACAAGCCAAAGTTTATTTCAATATTCGGAGAGGCTGTAAGACTTTATCTGAGTTTGAATTTATTCCATTGATTAAGGAGGTTGTATTTCTTTGTGAGCGAATTCTGGTTCTGGGAGAGGAGGGTGTAGTTTTGTGAGAGAGAGTTTGAATGAAATATTTGATTTATTTACTTATTTTATTGGTTTTTGTTTTCATGATCTAAATTTGTTTTTGTTTTTTTTTTTAACTATTGAGTTGGAAGCGAGTTTCATTTTCTAAGTTAGAAATAAGATGTGTGAAAGTGATGTGGAAAACAACTTTAACTAGAAAAGCAAATGTTTTTAAGCTTGTTCGTTATGACTCACCTTTCTTTCTTTGGAGTCTACTTGTGAACTTCGCTATGTTTTACTTTTAATGAAAGAAAGGATTCTTGGAAAAGTTATATTTTTTTCATATGATTTGGAATTTTAAACATCTTATGAGTTTATTTTCAAAATTGAGGTTTTTTCTGTTATACTAGCTTCCCATTTTGTTTGTTTATGTTTATACCTTTCTTTTTTACTTTACACATGACAAGGTGATAATTCAAGTGGTGATGCACACTAGTGAAGGATGAGAGCTAAGATAAGATGAAAACTAAGACATGATGTAAGACATTTGATTATTTTTATTTTGAGATTTTAAATAAAGTGGTGGTAGTTTTAGTTAAGAAGTAATTGTTTTATTATTTGCATTAATCATAAACTCTAGAAAAACAAAAATTTGAGCATTATACTCAATGTTCCCTTTCCTCGAGTATCAAGTTTTAATTTCGATAAATATAGTTGCTAACCAACTTAACCTAAATTGTTAAACTTTTTTAAAAGCCTTCCAAATATTGTGTCAATCCTTTCACGTCTCTTCAATTGCTAATAAATATTTGGCTTAATATCACTTTTGTCCCTATATTCGTCAACATGTCAAACTCATTTTTTTCGAGTGTTCAATGTGGTACCTAATTTTGTAATTTATGTTCAATTTGGTCATTTTCGCACGACATCTAAATCGTTAACGGCTAAGTGTCGACGTGAGCAATCACTGAATTACATGACAGTTATTGGCTTATGTGGCCACTTAAACACATAGTGATGTAGATTTGTGATATTTCTAAACCTTGTAGGACAAAAATAATGGCATCATGTCGGTTGAAAGTTCATTTAAAGATCAGTTCACAAGAATTTACGACAATGCATATGAATTGTTAAGGTGTTTAAGTGTTTCAGAAAACCACTTCCAAATATTACAAATTCACATCACTATGTGTTTAAGTGGCCACGTCAGCTAATAACTACTATGTAATTCATTGATTGCTCACGTCGACACATAGTCGTTAATGATTTAGACGTTGTCAGCAAAAATGATCAAATTGAATATAAAGTACAAAATTAGAGCCACATTGAACACTCGAAAAAAATGAGTCTCACATTAAACAAAATTGACAAATATAGGGATTAAAAGTGGTATTAAATCTAAATATTTCCATATGAAAGATATAATTTCTCTCAAATCAAATATGTAACCTAAATAGGAGACAATTTCACTATTTTCAAAGTCTTATGTTCTTAACTATATATCCTAATATATCTCTATAATCATTCATATACATCTCATTTCAATTATTATAAATTACATTAAATATGTTTTTATTCCTTAATTTTTACTAAAAATTAAAATTAGTCACTCTTGAAAACTTTGAATCAATTCAATCTCTCAACTTTATAAACATGTGAATCTAGTTCTTTTAACATTTCAGATTTTTTTTTTCGGTTAATATAAAAACAGTATAAAGAACTCAAATCCTTTCATGGAATATATTGAAATCCTACAAATAAATTTAACAAAGTTTGATTAAAAAAAAGTTAAATTCACATATGACAAAAGACTAGTTTCCATTTAAAAAAAAAACTAATTCTAATTAATGTCCAAGTATAGTCCAAAACATTATAAAATATTTTTAAGGTTTTAACACTAAACAAATTAACGCATAACTTCTCAAAAAAAAAATAAACAAATTATATAAAACTGAGTAGCAGCAACATCATAATTGTAATTCCATTATTTCTCAAAAATTAAATCTATCAAATAAATTAAAATATGTTAAATTAACATAATTTCATATTTTAAAAATGTCATAGGCTGTTAAAATATGTTCAAGCGAAATCGAGTTAAAAAATCACTTATCGAAAGTAATTATCAAAATTATTGAACAGCAAAAAGTTCAGAAGATGTATATCTTGTAATTTGAGCAAGATAAGTTTCGTCCCTCTGAAAGAGTACACTAAACTATTGCAAACACGAAAATTGGAACGTCGATTTCCTAAACAAATTGAAATAGATAATTTACGACCAGTGATGATATTCCAACAAGCTGCTTTCAAGCAGTAAGATTGCAATAATGCAATTTAATGTTCATAAAAAAATTTCAAAGCACGTCAACAGGTTTTATTTACACCATTGTTATTATAAAGTTATTAATTTTAAGATACTTGGTTCCATCTAAAATGTTAGTTCAATCAAGAAATTTTAATAATGAAAGACTCAGTGCAATTCCTATATCTAAGTTACTTAATCCATTTCCTTTCCCTAAAAGTACAATTCAATTATTTTTCATTCTTATTTTCTAAACACTTTCTTTAAAGTTAACATTTGTGCGTATTTTCACATTTGTTGTTATATTAATCTTTAAACGTAATTATTTACCGTTTTTCAAAAGTACTTCCAAATGTTGAGTAAAATTTTTCAAAAATGACAATAAATAATTAAATTTATAAATAGCCAAATTTTAAAATCTGTAAAATAATAACCATATTAGAAATAAAAGTATTATTATAAAAAATATATACAATATATATAGAGGGATATTAAATTATTATATTTAAAATGAAAATTAATTTTATAAATATTAACTAAAGCTGGCACTGCATATTTTAATTTTAATTTTGTTTTAAATTAACTTTTAACTCCTTTTGCTACGTGATCGGTTCCTAGATTATTTTGTAACCTCTGAATGTAAGAAACAGCCAACAAGACAAGATGAAACTAAATAAGAACAGAAAAAGTTAGGAATCTGAACAGACAACGTTAGCAACAGGTTCTTGTTCACACGCTCCAATCAATAATGTCTTCTTTTTCACCTACAACCCTTTTTCTTTCAGTCATGCTTCTTCTGGTGACGGGAAGTGTGAGGGCGGTGGCCACATCCACGACCGCCACCGTAGAACGCTGCCTGAGACTGCAACTGAATCCCCCTCCTCCGCCACCGGCCAATTCAGAATCCCGTTCACGCTTAGATCTAAATCGCATCATCTGCAGAGACACGTTTCGCTCCGTTGCTATATTCATCCGTGCAACGGGGAAACTGCCACCAGATTACGTGGCGGCGCTCTGTCACATCTTCCACGACAATGAACGAAAAGTTGAACGCCACGTGGCGCGCACGTTCAGGCCTTACGATTTCCACACGCTCCTGGCGGGTCGCACGTGCGCCACCATCCGAAAGAGGCAACACGCGGGCTCACCCTCCCCTTTATCCTCTTCAATGTAACACAGATCAATTGGATACAGCTAGCAATAATTAATCGCTTTGGTGAAGAACAATAAAATTAATATTTCTTTCATTAATCTTTTCAACTTCGATCTGTCATTCCACCAGTGAGTTGTGTGAAATGAATTATTGTTGCTGTTTTCAATGCGTAGTTTTCTATTCCAGTTATTGAATGAATCAATTCGATAACGTGTTCGTGCACCTATCTTTAACAGTGTGTCTTTGAATTTTAATTTTTGCACCTTTTGCATTGAAGATACTCAATCATACCCAGAATTATGCAATTTTCTTGATTTGTTTGGTCAGGTATTTCATGTGATTTTTTTGGTGGGGATGAGGGTGTTCCTGTGATCTAAGATATGTTGTGTGGTAGGGGCGACATGTCGATGTAACCGAACATTTAGGAGATAGGCTTAGAGTGTTGGACACATGTAGTCTTGTTATGGTCCATTTTATATGTATGTTTGATGAAAGGGAAGCCCATGGCCCAGGTGGCACAAGTTCAGGGATAAACGACCTCATTCTTTGTTTCTTCTTAATCACTTTCACGTCTGACTTCCATCACTATGAATGAATACCTTATTCTCATTTAGATGTTGGATTTTCTGGAACCTCTCAACTAATATTTATTTTTTATTAAATTTTATGCTAATATATTTAGTATTCTTTTACTTCTGTTTTTCTTTTAACTCCAATTTGATTCAACTTTATTTAACTTTTTTAACTTAGGTTAGATTGAATATCAGTATATATCATCCAAATAAATAGATAAATAACTACAATAAAGTTAAATAAAATTAATGAATAATTTTTCAAAATTATAATCATATATAGGAAGAATTGTATCCTAATTTAGTTTTTATTATTATTTTTGTATTTGTTTTTCTTGTACTCTCTTCACTTTAAATAGTTTAAGTTTTACAAGCTTAAATACAGTATTTGAACTGCTATTATCCAGAATTTAATTTTTAAATTAGAGTTATAACTGTAACTTAAACAATTGTTTTTTTCAATTTGGTTTGAGTTATTCAATCATAAGGTTGAATTAGATTATGTTTTTTGTTAATTAATATTGTTTCAAATAGATGAATTCTTGTAAGAACTAAGGAGTGAAAATTTTGGGACAGAGAAATGCCTAACTTTATTTTATTTTTTATTTATCTAGCCTCTAGTTCATCTAAAATGGATTGTGTCCTGGAGTATAGGGTTGAAGTTAACTTCCACAAACACTATCTCAATTCAAGCTCTTCAAACAATCTTTTGTTATTGTGTTCTCAACCGTTATTCATCCAACACCATTAGGAGGATACCTCTCAAACATACTTTGGCATCAAAAGTTTGAATTCGATAGTTTAGATATTTAATGCATATTAAATGTTATATTCTTCGTCTTTATCTCAAACATGTGTTTATAAATTTTGGAAATGGCCTTTAATTAATGTTGACCCAACTGAAGCCCATTTGATAACTCACATTTCGTTCTTGTAGACTAACTGTTCGACTAGTTGGTCATAGTCGTACGGTCACGACGATAATTTGTGGTCACATTTGTCGTATGATCGATCAGAAAGACTGTTTGGTATTGAGTTGGTCACATGATGGTATGATAAAAATTAAGATGAATAAAAAGTGTCTGATTTACTCCTTTGCTTAATTTTAACTATAAGAGATGTAGTTACAAAACAATTTTTTTGATTTTATTTCTCTTTTCATTCTCCTTCCTCCCCTCCTTACAAAATGTATTATTATTTTAGAAGTTCGTACTTTAGATGTTATATTACCAAAATTTTGAAAAGGTTATGTAAACTTAGTTTAATAAAATGAAAGTTTATGTAAACTTAAAAAATTTGTATAATCTCGTATGAGTTTACATGATATTAAAAAGTATATTATCTAATATAAGGTATATTTCAATAACCAAACAAAGCAATCTCCTTAGTTGAATATCATAGAAAAAGCATAATTATGTATTGAACATACCATTAGTTCAATCTCCTTATTAATACTAAAATCCATTATAAACATGTTTAAATATACAAATTAAAATTTGGTTTAATAGGTTCGGAGGTCCTTATATTTGTGGGTTCGTTTCAATTGGGTCCTCCAATTTTGAAAGTGATCAATTTGGTCCCTAATTTAACAAAATTGAGTCAATAATACTCTTTCCGTTAAATGTAATGGACGGCGTTAACTTTTTAAACATGTAGCATGTTGAGGCATCCTTTTATTTGCAGGTTGCACAGTTTTATTTGAAGGATGCTTCAACATACCACATGTTTAAAACGTTAATGCCGTCCATTGCATTTAACGGAAAGGGTATTATTGACTCAATTTTGTTAAATTAGGGACCAAATTGATCACTTTCAAAATTGGAGGACCCAATTGAAACGAACCCACAAATATAAGAACCTCCGAACCTATTAAACCTTAAAATTTTATGTCTAAAATACTGTGCTTTCATTTTTTTTAATATTAACAATTTTTTCAAAAATGTTATTTTTAATTGATAAACAAAAATAAAATACGACAAATTAAAATAAATAGATAATAAAAAGAAGACCATATATATTACATACTAATAAACTTTTATGAGCACAAGGGAAGGAGAGAATTACAATAATAGAGAGATTTTATTTTAAGTTTTTTTTTCTATTTCTCTATTTTTTTAATTGAGTGCCTACTACTAATTTAAAAATTATAAGTGATAATTAAAATATACTTCTTTTATTTAGGAGTGTATAAACTCAAGTGTAATAATAATAATAATAATAATAATAATAATAATAATAATAATAATAATGATAAGAATAATGATAATAATAATAATAATAATAATAATAATAATAATAATAATAATAATAATAATAATAATAATAATAATAATAATAATAATAATAATAATAATAATAATAATAATAATAATAATATAATAATAATAATAATAATAATAATAATAATAATAATAATAATAATAATAATAATAATAATAATAATAATAATAATAATAATAATAATAATAATAATAATAATAATAATAATAATAATAATAATAATAATAATAATAATAATAATAATAATAATAATAATAATAATAATAATAATAATAATAATAATAATAATAATAATAATAATAATAATAATAATAATAATAATAATAATAATAATAATAATAATAATAATAATAATAATAATAATAATAATAATAATAATAATAATAATAATAATAATAATAATAATAATAATAATAATAATAATAATAATAATAATAATAATAATAATAATAATAATAATAATAATAATAATAATAATAATAATAATAATAATAATAATAATAATAATAATAATAATAATAATAATAATAATAATAATAATAATAATAATAATAATAATAATAATAATAATAATAATAATAATAATAATAATAATAATAATAATAATAATAATAATAATAATAATAATAATAATAATAATAATAATAATAATAATAATAATAATAATAATAATAATAATAATAATAATAATAATAATAATAATAATAATAATAATAATAATAATAATAATAATAATAATAATAATAATAATAATAATAATAATAATAATAATAATAATAATAATAATAATAATAATAATAATAATAATAATAATAATAATAATAATAATAATAATAATAATAATAATAATAATAATAATAATAATAATAATAATAATAATAATAATAATAATAATAATAATAATAATAATAATAATAATAATAATAATAATAATAATAATAATAATAATAATAATAATAATAATAATAATAATAATAATAATAATAATAATAATAATAATAATAATAATAATAATAATAATAATAATAATAATAATAATAATAATAATAATAATAATAATAATAATAATAATAATAATAATAATAATAATAATAATAATAATAATAATAATAATAATAATAATAATAATAATAATAATAATAATAATAATAATAATAATAATAATAATAATAATAATAATAATAATAATAATAATAATAATAATAATAATAATAATAATAATAATAATAATAATAATAATAATAATAATAATAATAATAATAATAATAATAATAATAATAATAATAATAATAATAATAATAATAATAATAATAATAATAATAATAATAATAATAATAATAATAATAATAATAATAATAATAATAATAATAATAATAATAATAATAATAATAATAATAATAATAATAATAATAATAATAATAATAATAATAATAATAATAATAATAATAATAATAATAATAATAATAATAATAATAATAATAATAATAATAATAATAATAATAATAATAATAATAATAATAATAATAATAATAATAATAATAATAATAATAATAATAATAATAATAATAATAATAATAATAATAATAATAATAATAATAATAATAATAATAATAATAATAATAATAATAATAATAATAATAATAATAATAATAATAATAATAATAATAATAATAATAATAATAATAATAATAATAATAATAATAATAATAATAATAATAATAATAATAATAATAATAATAATAATAATAATAATAATAATAATAATAATAATAATAATAATAATAATAATAATAATAATAATAATAATAATAATAATAATAATAATAATAATAATAATAATAATAATAATAATAATAATAATAATAATAATAATAATAATAATAATAATAATAATAATAATAATAATAATAATAATAATAATAATAATAATAATAATAATAATAATAATAATAATAATAATAATAATAATAATAATAATAATAATAATAATAATAATAATAATAATAATAATAATAATAATAATAATAATAATAATAATAATAATAATAATAATAATAATAATAATAATAATAATAATAATAATAATAATAATAATAATAATAATAATAATAATAATAATAATAATAATAATAATAATAATAATAATAATAATAATAATAATAATAATAATAATAATAATAATAATAATAATAATAATAATAATAATAATAATAATAATAATAATAATAATAATAATAATAATAATAATAATAATAATAATAATAATAATAATAATAATAATAATAATAATAATAATAATAATAATAATAATAATAATAATAATAATAATAATAATAATAATAATAATAATAATAATAATAATAATAATAATAATAATAATAATAATAATAATAATAATAATAATAATAATAATAATAATAATAATAATAATAATAATAATAATAATAATAATAATAATAATAATAATAATAATAATAATAATAATAATAATAATAATAATAATAATAATAATAATAATAATAATAATAATAATAATAATAATAATAATAATAATAATAATAATAATAATAATAATAATAATAATAATAATAATAATAATAATAATAATAATAATAATAATAATAATAATAATAATAATAATAATAATAATAATAATAATAATAATAATAATAATAATAATAATAATAATAATAATAATAATAATAATAATAATAATAATAATAATAATAATAATAATAATAATAATAATAATAATAATAATAATAATAATAATAATAATAATAATAATAATAATAATAATAATAATAATAATAATAATAATAATAATAATAATAATAATAATAATAATAATAATAATAATAATAATAATAATAATAATAATAATAATAATAATAATAATAATAATAATAATAATAATAATAATAATAATAATAATAATAATAATAATAATAATAATAATAATAATAATAATAATAATAATAATAATAATAATAATAATAATAATAATAATAATAATAATAATAATAATAATAATAATAATAATAATAATAATAATAATAATAATAATAATAATAATAATAATAATAATAATAATAATAATAATAATAATAATAATAATAATAATAATAATAATAATAATAATAATAATAATAATAATAATAATAATAATAATAATAATAATAATAATAATAATAATAATAATAATAATAATAATAATAATAATAATAATAATAATAATAATAATAATAATAATAATAATAATAATAATAATAATAATAATAATAATAATAATAATAATTCGATTGTAATTTAACTCACCTAGAGACAATTAAGGTGTCCTACAACAATTATTTTCTCAATAGTTACCTTGCTAAAAATCAAACTTTTTAGATACATCCCATCTCTTTCCTTTGACAAAAGTTGTTGAAGATATTGTTATTATTTATGAGTTTTGTGTATTTTCTCTCCCTTCTCCATATATATTATTCTATTTATAATGAAATAAAAAATATATATTTAAAGAGAGTTGAGAAAGAAGAACCAATTACATAAATAATACACATAAGGAAGTGATTATTACTAATTAAAACTTTATACATTCATGCATCAAAATACATTTGACCTAAATAAACATTAGTTAGGATTGATAAACATGATAACTTTAAGAACCTAAAAGAAAAAACCTCTTATGTCTCTTAAGAAAGAAAATTAATGCATATTCTTTTATTAACATAAAGTTAAAAAACACTTTAATTACTCTTTTATCCATTATATTTGTATGTGTCTAATATTTAAATAATTTACACATAGATGGAAAGAGAAAGAAGTAAAAAGAAAATTCCAACTTTTATAATCAAAGAAGTTTACTATATTTTTTTTTCAAAGACAACCTAAAAAGAATATAAAAAGAAATTAAGGAAGTACATCTTAAGCCATTTAGGGTTTCATGTAAAGTTTGGTTGCAAAATATTTTTACTAAATTTGTTGCTGTGTTCGTTAAAGAAAGAGACAGCCAAATGTTCAAGAAAACTCAAGAGGAAAGTGAATTAAGAAAAGCATAATCATAATAGTTTAATATGAGTTATATATTTAACATATTTTTCTTTGAAATTATGTTTAGTGAAATAATTTTACAAAATTACCTAGAAAGATTCAAATATTTTAGTTTTTTTTTAAATTATTAACTATAATAATAACTAATGAAAGAAAAAAATCATAGATATTAATAATTTTAAAAAGTATTATTTAATTTAAAACATAACTTAACTTATTATTTTTACCATTATAAAAAATAAATAACCAATTTCCTCGTAATATATATATATATATATATATATATATATATATATATATATATATATATATATATATATATAAAAGTAAATAAAAAACATTAAAATATTTAAATAATATATAGATTTTTAGTTATGGAAGTTTATTCATATAGCATCATCTCTTTAGATTTTTCTTTATACTTTTCTATTCAATTTTGATTTCACTCTTCATTTGATTGAAAATCTATGATGATAGGATCGTTATTAGCTAAGAGCTTTACATAATCATATTGTTAAAGAGTCGAAAATATTAAGTTTTCATTTTGTTCTCTTTCATACATTTTAGCTCTTGGGTTGCATGTTAACCCTAGATGACATATGTGACTCAAGATTACTTTTGTTGAATCTTTGTAACTCTATGATTATGATGTTATGTTTAACATTGTAATTGAAATTTTGATTGAATTTTTAGGTGACTCTATGTTATATAGAGATCTAGGGAGCAATAATGAGAGAAAGGAGGTTTGTCTCAAATGAATGAAGTTAATTTTAGTAAATTCATGTTTGACTTTGTCTAATTAATCTTTTGTGTCTTTGAAATTGCTATTGTGTGACCAATTAACTAGTTGATGTGTTGTGAGCTATTTAATTGAGTTGTAGGCTTTCAATTAGATATATAAGTGTGTTATGAAATTTGGGGCCTTTCTATGGTATGGATGCTGAATATGATAATTTAGGTGGAGTTAGATTTTGTAAACACGAAATTGGTATGTTTGTGAACTTGTGTGAAGAATAAGATTGATTTTGGTATGTTTCACATGGCCTAAATTGCAAGATTTTGTTAAACTAATGGGACTAACGAAAACTTCAAAATAATAATAGATAGAGTCAAAGATTTAAGAATATGGAGATTTTGTAATAAACATAAACTTACTCTAAATTAAAATATGATGGGCTAGAAATGTTACCATTAACCATTTTCTAGTTTGTTAGATCTATCTTAATAAAAGATGTGAAGTAAGTTTATAATTGAAAGAAAGAGTAAAGAGAGAACTTAGAGAGAGAAAAGTGATAAAGAAAATAAGTAGAAGAAAGTGTATAGATTGATTTTGTAAAAATACATTCAAAGTCATACCTACAATATTATTCAAAAAAATTGTTATAATATTCTTTAACAATTTGAAAGTTTTGTCAAATACAACTATAAGTAATTAGAATTATTACATGAATATTTTAGTCATAAAAGAATAAAATATACTTAAATTATAACTTCTAAAATTCTTTTTATAACTTGACGAGAGAGAATAATCTTTTTTTGATAAATTTCCTATTAACATAAACTATAAATACTTTTTATTACTAATTGTACCGTATGAACTGACCGGCCCACGTCCACTGATCGGTTAACCGTGTATGGAATCAACCCTAGGAAAAAATGCAAATGCACAAACCAAACGGTAGAAATGCTCAACTCCACGACCGTTTGACATAAGTATCTAACTTGCATATTAGACATGTAAAAACATGTTTAGACGAGATTGGGCCACAATTGGATCAGCCCTAATCAAAGATCCATTGTGTAACTTATAAATACAAAGGTAAGGTAAAGAGGTATGTGATTACATTTATTGAACATTTAAGACTTAATTGTAATAATTGATCATTAATAAAAAAATGACTTGAGCGTCGAAGTACTTTAATATATCACGCTTGAATACACAGGAAAGAAGTGGACAAGCGAAGGAAAGATAAAGACTAAGTAAAAGCAAGAGAAAGAAGTGGACAAGCGAAGGAAAGAGAAAGACTAAGTAAAAGCAAGAGATAAGGTTGAATTGTGAAAGTGTATTTCTCTGCCTTACATATTGAAACACTAATTCTTTTATGTTTGTGTTGAATTTATTAATATTTAGCGCTAATATTAATTTTGTTAAGAAAATAGAAGAATCTACATATATATATATATATATATATATAAATAGAAAAATAAATAAAGTGAACTATTTTATAAAAATAAAAAAATATTTTTTCTACCAAATAATATAAAAAGAGAATAATTTGCTCACTTTAAATAAAATAAAATAAAATAAAATAAATCTTATACAAAATAAAAAAGATGATCACTTTTTTGTTCTGCCAAATACCCTTTAAAGAAATAAAGATAAAAAGGAAAAGGAGTATTTACTACTTTTAAATTTTGAATTTAGTTGTGAAATTGAAGAAAGATAATTAAGAAAAATGGAGAAGGGGTAGTGATAATTTGACTCTTTGCACCAGCCTTGTGAAAAACATCAATGCATACACATGTCAGTCACGCAAAGCCTCGTTTCTTGGCAAAAGTGAAAAGTGAGTTCTTTATCTTACCGCGATCAATGCAACTCTCAGCTTATATACATCTACACTGAGTGTGTGCCTTACTTTTCTGCTACACCAAAGCTCTGCAACACGTTAAAATAAATGCATAAACTGCATTATTTTGCTACAATAAATAAAAATGACCAAACCATGCTCTGTTTGGCAAGTTCAAAATGTGTAGAAAGACAGAGAGACATAAGTTGGGTTGATTTGATTTAATTCTGTGTCGGAATACGACCCTTCCATTCGGTACTATTTTAATTAATCTTATTGGTTTGTCTCAGTACCTTGCATGGTTGTATGTTTGCATGTGACAGCCTAAACATGGCACAGAGCAACAGAAGTATGAAAATGTTGTTGGCCCTGCAGGTGGGGCCCAGAGTCCGAACCTTGAGGCTTCGGATTCTGAGATTGAAGACAATTGGAGGGTTTGATGGACTCCGGTTTACCCCTAAACGAGGTTCTTTGTTGAAAAATTCCCAACAAAGATTCTTCTTAATCCAATTAAATAAAAGAAAAAAGAGAGAGAAAGTGGTATTGTAATTTCCTAGGAAGAATTAATGGTTAAGGAAGATGTTGTGTTAGAATGAAAATTGAAAAAGATAATGTAGTGGTAAATGCATTGGAAAAAGATAGATAGATAGGAAGGCAAAGGAAATCATGGTGATGGAGATAGAGAAGCAGGCCTGAGTTTGACATGAACATGGGACAACCTGTTCTTGCTCCATGAAATGATTTAACTAATTGATACTCTCTACTTTTTTGTTTTTTTACTCAACCCTTCTTCCCCTTTAATTTCTTCCCCTACTCATTCCTTCTCTGCTCCTCTGGTCTCCACCCAAACAAATATTTTTAATTCATTTCCCCTTTTTCTTCTTCATCATTAACCCAACACACCATGCAAATCTTCTTCATGCTCCACTTTATAATTCCATCAAACTAATCAATATAAAAAAATATTACATACTATAATTCAGATTATATTTAAAGATGTCTCATTTATTAGATTTATAGAATAAGGTATTTAAAATATTTTTTTATCTTAGTTCTTTAATAATAGTCCTACGATCAATATTAAAAAACTATAGGGGCCTTATAACCTACATCTGTAGTTTAGACCTTCTCTAGTGCCAATGATCTAACCATTTTGATTGTTATAAATAATGACAATGTCTGTATAATTAAGTGACCATGTGTGATGAAACTACTCACAACAACAAAAATTAAAAAGAATAGCCACTTGACTACGTCTGATGGTAAGAACACATTTGATGAAATTTTTTATTGATAAAATATTGTTTTAATATACACAAACATGAATTTATTGAAAAGAGTTATTTATATATCAAAAAATCAAGTGTTGCTATCTCATCATTTAAAATTGAACTATTTCTTAAGGACCAAAATTTTCAATATTCTAAAAAGTTATTATAGTCTAAAATAAAACAACTTAATAATTGTTTTTTAAATATGCGAAGTTAATTTACGTTTATTTCCAATTAGGAAAAAAATTAAAGGAATTTGAATTTATGAAAAATTGTTTTCAATAGTTTTGGAATATAATTAAATTGATGATCATTTCTAGTTTTTTTGTTCCTTTAAAAAACTGAAAAATAAAATAAAAATTAAAGTAACAAATGTACATAAATATGTGATCCAGTACTCTCTCACTAAAGTTATATCAAATTGTAGTAAGTTAACTAACAACTCATATAAGCATTTTAAATAATATATATTTATTTATTTATAGTTTAATGTGGTGGAAAAATGAAAGGGTTTAATTGGATGATGTTGGAAAATGAAAATAAATAGACCACAAGTGAGAAAGAAAAAACACCAGGCCAAAAGGATAACACGTGGAACTGTACAAGAGACAACTAATTAATAGAAAGATAGGAATGGAATAATAGGAATAATAATATAAGAATGCGACTCCATCATCAGACACTGTTATTTTCCCCCCAAACAAATCAAAAACTAATTAATTACCACCCAAAAATAAATAAATAAATAAGAAATAAATAAATAATTAAATAAATAAATAAAACCCTGCCAGTGAGTGAGGTCAGGTTCATTTCACGCCAAAAAGGTGAAGGTGAATGTGAGAATCGAAGCCACTGAGTGAGTGAGTGAGTTTTTCGAAGGAAGAAGAAGATGGGTGGCGTGACTTCTTCAATGGCGGCGAAGTTGGCGTTTTTCCCTCCGAGTCCGCCGTCGTACAAGCTGGTGAAGGAGGAGGTCACGGGGCTGCTGCTCATGGAGCCTTTCCCACACCGCGAGAACGTGGAGGTTCTCCGCTTCCCCAACCGCCGAGGCACGGAGATCGTCGCCGTCTACGTTCGCCACCCCAACGCTAAGTCCACCGTCCTTTACTCCCACGGCAATGCAGCCGATATTGGTCAGATGTACGAGCTCTTCGTCGAGTTGAGCATCCACCTCCGCATCAATCTCATCGGGTATTTGCTTCACGCTTTCTAGTTCCCTCTCTCTCTCTGGGTTTGGGATGCTTGATTCGGGTCTGGTCGTTGATGTTGATGGGCTTGTTGTTCATTGGTCAGAGATGATGTGTTAACTTGAATCTTATCTGCTAGGATTTGGGGCTGTGAAAATTTCCTCTTGCGGGACCTGGTTGCCTACTGGACTAAATTTATCATTTTTTTGTGGTTCCTGTGTGATTATGTTTGGTAGATCAGGTGAATTTCGGAGTGTGGTATTCGATCGTTTTCAATGTTAATTGTACTCAATTTGTCAGCTAAATGACTGATTGCGGGTTGAGCCTTTCGGAAGGGACTAGTGTAAGTTTGAACCGGATTTTCGTCGAAGGAGATACCTTGTGGGGAAACAAAAAGGAATATGCCGACTGAGTGGGATGAATGTGAATTTGGAATTCTGAATATAGATAGCCTTTTGTTTGAATATTTGCTTTCACTTTCGGATGGGTTTTCTTTACCTTTGGCTGAAGTTTGGTAGAACGCGAGTCAATATGACGTTGGTAATAATCAGCTTAACATGTTCAGTAAATTGATGTGTTCATTAATTATGTTGGAAGTATTTCTTTTGGGTTCTGCTGGAAGTGACAGTCGTTTTTTTTTCTCTCCAATGATAATAAAGTTCGTGTTTTGAACGTTTTGCTCTAGTATTTGAAAATCCCTTTGCTGTTATAAGTGATATTTAGATTGGTTGGTATGGTTGGGTTTTTAGTTTCTGAACTTTCCAAATTGTCATGTCATGTACGATTACAATTCCTCATGCTGCGATTGGTTTACCAGCAGTTCAGGGATTACAGCAACACCTTAATAACCAATGAAAGTGTAAACTGCGTCGATTAATTTAGGAATTCTATCAAAGAAATTTCAGTATTGAGTTGAACATCCAAAAATTGTCCATCAGATGTTAATGTATTGTGTTCAATTTACCCCCGAAACATCAGTCTTTGTTTTCTCTTTTGAGTGTTGCTTTCTTGTTGGTAAAATAATTGATTGCATAAGAGATGTTTTATTGAGCTACAAATGAGGAGGTCACATGACCAGAAATCATGTTTGAGACTGTACTTTATAGATCTTCTCCTTATTGAATTAATCTAAAGGACCTGCCCCCCAAACCAAGAAAATGATAAAAGGTTACTTGAAGTACTATGCATGTTTATCATTTATAGAGTTTATATGTTACTAACGTTTTCAAGCATATCGTATCAAACACATGCAGATATGATTATTCTGGCTATGGACAGTCATCAGGGAAGGTAACTGCTCTACTCTATGTACTTCTTTCTTGTTTATTTTATTCTGTCGTTCTCAGCGGACAGAAGCTTCATGGAAAAACTAATCTGGATATTTTTTACAGCCAAGTGAGCATAATACTTATGCTGACATTGAAGCTGTATATAAGTATCTTGAAGAGAACTATGGTGCTAAGCAGGAAGATATCATCCTTTATGGTCAATCTGTTGGAAGTGGTCCTACTTTGGATCTTGCTTCCCGTTTACCCCGACTAAGGGCTGTTGTTCTCCACAGTCCTATATTATCAGGGTTGAGAGTCATGTACCCTGTGAAACGGACATACTGGTTTGACATTTATAAGGTTAAAATTTTCATTTCTGTTTGCTTGGTGTCATTTGATTTGAAGATTATGATGTGGTGTGTCTGAGCATACTTCCATGTTGTTATATTACAGAACATTGATAAAATTCCATTGGTGAAGTGTCCGGTGCTAGTAATTCATGTAAGTATTCCGTGCTTATTGTGTTGAATTTTCTACTTAACTATTTTTATACAATCATTATTTCACTAGTTACTATTTGCGTAGCCCTTAAGATTGTGCATTGTGTGCTGGCTTGGTGTTCCGAGTGACAAATAGAATCTCTTCTAATACAAACAACTTGCACGTAACTATTTAGCATTTGCCTTTTTGCTGCTGACGTTTGTGATGAAAAATCATGAAATGTGTTAGAATTATTGGTTATTGTGTATGAGTTATGTGTGTTTAAGTTGTGTTTAAGTGTATGTGAGCTGTGAGTGTGTATGTGCTGTATCTGAGTGTGTGAGGTGTGTTCCATTCACTTAATCCTATAAATATAGGATTAAGGAGAAGGGTGTATCAACCAAGTAATATATATTCCATTTTAACTAAATGCATTGATAAATGGGGAACAAGAGTATCACACGAGCTAGTTAACACAAGAAGTAGAAATATGTTCGTTGTTGCTGAATTTTCTGCATAAAATTTGAAGAGAGTCAGCCTTGTTGCCAATATAAACTTTTTGAAACCGTACTTGTGAATATGGTAACTTAGCAAACATTGCTTTACTGTGGTCATAGTTTTGGGTAAAGCATTTCATGTGGCTTTACTAATCTCTGGTCATTCCCATACTCTCTTCAGGGAACTGCTGATGAGGTTGTTGATTGCTCTCATGGCAAGCAGTTGTGGGAGCTGTGTCAACAGAAATACGAACCTTTATGGCTCAAAGGAGGAAATCACTGTAATTTGGAACTCTATCCTGAATACTTACGACATCTCAGAAAATTCATATCCTCGGTGGAAAAGCCACCGTCCCAAAGAGTAAGTTTCAGGAGAAGCGTAGATAGAGTTGAACAATCCAGAGGAAGTACTGATTGCTTTGAAACACCGAGGAAGAGTACCGATCAGAGGGACAAACCAAGGAAAAGCACTGATAGGACAGAAAAGATGAAATTTCATGAATTCAAATTCAATAATACTGAAAAGTTAGAGAAGATAAGAGTCCAATTTGATCAGATGGAGAGGTCCCGAAGAAGCGTAGAGTACAATGATAAATCAAGAAGCATTGAGTTCCAAGATAAATCCAGGAGAAGTGTCGATGTTCAGTTTGAGAGGCCACGGAAGAGCATTGATTGGCTGGATAGAATTCGTGCAAGCTGAAGATCTTGAAGCATAAGTTATATTGGCACTGGGTTTGCTACATGGGAGGAAAAGGTACAAAGATACAACAGACACAGTTACTTACACTGGGGTTTTAACTTAAGGCTTGCAGAATGCATATGCTACTCGTGCAATTTCATACTTTCATTGCAATGTTCATGTAGATTTGGATATGTTGGGACTTGGGATTTGTTATCCTTAGTTTTTTCATTGTTATTATTATTTGCAATTGAAGCGACTCTAACCTTGTTTTAGTCATGAGAAAGGAAATGAACATCATATCAAAAGGTGGCTGTTGCTATGATTTATAAAAATTCAAATGAAGCGAATATCCTTATTTATTTATTTTGCATTCACTCTTATCGCAATTAAGATATGGTTTTAGTTCCAGTTTGGCTTAATTTTGCCGAAGCAGCAAGTTCGCATGAATTTTGACATTATTTCTGTTGCCAAAAGGGAAATTATAAGAAAGAGAAGAGCTCATTGACCATGTCATAAAAGTTTATGTTGTCGCATTGTAATTATTGAGATTCATCAGAAGAAACGTGAAATGCAAGCTACCCCTCAACTTTTGACTGATTTGTTAGAAATAGGCACTTTTTACTTTGAAATCCTCGTTAACTAATGAATCCTATTAACCATCCCTTAGCTTAGATTTTTGTTTTGCTATAATTGGTGTAAGATAATGATAGATTCTTTCAACTAATATAAGTTTTTTTTTTTTTTTATTATGACAGTAGTCCTTCTCTGTCTACAAACATTTTCAACCCATTCTATACTTTGAAAAATAGTTTTTTATCATTTAAATTAACCTTTAGTTCTCAACGTTCTCACATAAATATATATATCAACAAATAAAACCCTAAAAAAAGTTCAGAGTACATATGCGTGACTGAATGATGGTCTACACTTTTTGACCTACACTAATGCACTTTCAAATAATAATAAAAAAACCTAAAAAATACAGTTTAGAAACACTATTGTTTTTGACAGAATAGCACAAATCTGGCATTTTTAATATTTTTTAATACTACACATTTTTGCTGGTCCAACATGTGAGATTAATTTACATTTTTTATTCCTTTTGGAAACTCCCCGAGTTGATGTACAAAATTGAATGGTCAATCATTATTTGTTGTTGATTTATTTTAAACGAGAGGTTTCAATAGCACTATGTGTCTCCATCCAGTTAATTATGCAATGACTTGAGAATTTTATTAAACATTATTTTTTTCAAAAGTTTGAGCTGTAATCTTAATAATCACTCAAATCTTCTTCCACACGGTCATGAGTGTTTGGAGCATCTCCTTACTAATACTCATCAAATATTTTTTCATTAATTACATACATTTAATTTTTTATGATTCCGAATTATAAAGGTATATGTCATGAACTAAGTTTAAATTAAAACTATTTGTTTTAAAAAATATTTTAAGCAATACTATATTTTACCTAGTGCTAAAACTTATAGCGGCCCAAAAGCATAAATTTGTTTTCTTTGTTTAATAGAATCATGACTTAGGTTGAGGGACAAGATATAAATTAGTTTAGAAAACAAAGTCCGACTTCACAATGTTTTTTGGTTTTAATCCTTTTTAAATTCAAGAGTAAAATTATAGTTTTGTTTTATGTTATTTCTTAGCTTTTTTTTTTAACAAATAAAAAAGTGTCCTTAAGATAAACTCATAAATTTGATAATATATTATCTAAGGACATATTAGATTAATTAAGTTAAAGATAAATTTATTTTATCTTATTTATATCTTTTATCTTAGTTGGTTATTAGTTCTTATGTGTTTTTATTATAAATAGAGTACTCTAGGTATATTCTACACATAGCTCTAATTATATTAGACATTTCTTATAAAAATTATGACCATTAGAAAAATAAGACGTAAACTTTGATAGTAAGAAAAAGAGAAAGAGTAAACAAGAGAGTGCAACTACATTGAAAAATATCTTTTGGAGATAAAAAAAAAAAGCCTTATTATTGTTATGATAAACTCATATAACAATTTATTAGTTATCATGTTAAGTTGTTTTTTTTATATAAATTTATTTATTTATTGTTAATAGAATCACAATGTTTGAATCTTAGGTTGAAAGCTGCAGGGTATAGTTTCAATAATAATCAAATTTTGAAATTTGGTTTAAAGAAACACCAAATTTTGAAATCCAGTTCAAAGGAACATCGAATTTCAAAATTTGATTAATAAATTCAACGGATTTAAGATCTCACCGGATTTTGAAATCTAGTTAAGGAAACTCAGGATTTTAAACTTCGGTTTAAGATATCACTAGATTTTGAAATTCGGTTAAGCTTTTTCCCTAGTTCGAAATCCGGTTAAGCTTTCTCCCTAGTTCGAAATACGGTTAAGCTTTCTCTTGGATTCCAAAATCTGGTTAAGATTTCTACCAGATTTTGAAATTTGGTTAAGCTTTCTACCCTGTTATTATTACACAAGTGAGGTATTCTATGTTGATGTCATGTTGTGGGTGTTTATAGTTTAAGATGGAAGATTATTATTTAAGTTTTATGGAATCACAAATAAATTCCAACTTCATATTAGATTTCTCTTCTTCTATATATGAAATGTGCAAGAGAGATTACACAAACAGTTTTACAACTGATCAAAATTTTTTCATATGTGATGAGTTAATTCAATGGGTTTAAAGGATTACTTTTGATCTTAGTTTTGTTATTGTCATTATAAGAATTGATAAAGCTAATGGTTAACTTAGGAGAAAGACGTATGTATTCTTAGGATGTGAAAAAGATGAAAAATATAGGAAATACAAATATGATGTTCAATCTAGTATACATAAAAAAATGCGATTGTTCTTTTAAATTGAGAGGTAAACCAATTTATAATGAAGAAGGATTGATATTGAAGGTAATGTGTAGATATCATAACCATGATTTGTCACAAACTTTTATTGGTCGCCCTTTTACTAGGAGGGTAAAATCCACTGAACATTCATTGCTATTAATATGCCTACTAGTCAAGTAAAGCCTGCAAACATTCTCCTTACTCTTAAAGAAAATAATGAATGTAATGTGACGACAATCAAACAAATATATTATGTAAGATACACATACAAACAATCGTTGACTAGTTCTAGAACTTAATTACAACAACTGTTGATGATGTTAAAACGTAATAAATACATCTACTAGAGTAGATATGTAGACGAATCTAAGGTGGTAAGTGACATTTTTTGGACACACATTGATGCAGTAAAATTGTTGAATGCATTTAATATTGTTTTCTTGATGGATAACGCCTACAAAACCAACAAATATCCTTTGCCATTACTTGAGATAGTTGGAGTCACATCAACAGGGTTATCTTTCTTAGCTACCTTTATATTTTTATTAAGTGAAAGACAAAATAATTTCACTCGGGCACTGGAAAGGCTAAGAGGATTATTTATGACATCTAAGGGTGGTCCATAAGTCATTATTTGTGGTAGAGACCTAGCTTTGATGAATGTCATTGGCATTGAATTCTATGAATGTTATCATCTCCTATGTCACTTCAACATTTAGAAAAATGTGCAGGTTAAGTGAAAAATGTTAGTCGGGATGTTGTCATGAATGTTAACTCATCCTTGCTTGTTTATGTTTGTGCGATGATCGTATAACTCGTGTCGTGTTGTTATATGAAGGAGTTGATTTTACAAATGTTCTAATTGATGAGTAAATCAACTAGGGTTAACGAGTGTTTGGTGGAACTTTTGGGCTTATTGAACAAATTTGTTTATTTAATTATATAATGATTTTATTTGAAAGGTTTAAATTTTGACTATGGTTTAATTAATTCAAATTAAAAGAATAAAATTTTCTTTTTACTTCAATTTGAAAAGGTTTTAAATTTTTAGCTTCGACAAATTAGAATATTTTATAATTTATTCGTAACATCCTAAAAATATTATCACACCTAGGTTTTCAAAAAAATTTGAAATCTTAAAGAGTGAGCTCATCTAGTTTTTTTCCTATTTCTCTATAACTTGTTATTCTATTGTGAATTGTTATTGTTATTGTATTATGAAAATTTTATGTGTTTAGGGTTTATGTAATTTTAATGTAGTTTATGAAAAATAATCTTAAATGATGAATTTATATGTGAGAAGCATATTGAGGTAAATTAGAATCTTAAGATGTTAATTTTTATATGAAAGTAAACTAGATGTTAAATAAAGGTTGGAAATAAAGTTTCGGAGAATAAATTTATATGTTTTAGTTTTTTTTTTTTATGAGCGGTTGAATATTAGGTGTTTTAAAGTATATATTTATGAAGTGTATTGTCCATGTGTAATTTTCTTAAAAGTGGCTTTGGTTTTATACTTCTTTGTTTTTTGTTCATTTAATTTTATAAGAAATGACATCTCCATAACGATTTTGGATTTTATAAGTATGAGTACGAGACGTTATATGCAGATACTTATTGTTTTATAAAATGTAATATATAAATTAACATTTGTATGAAGTGTTCTTGTAAATATTATTTTATTTAGATAAATATTTATGTGATGAATTTTGATATTAGTGTAGTTTATAAAAGTTGAATATGTTCCGTATTTTTTTTATAATAAATGGTAGTATATGTGTTTTCAGAAAATTATATTACAGATAATATCATATTAAATAATATAATTTTTACTTTAAAGTGTAGGATAATTTGGGGTTATTAGATAATTAATGCAGTATTTTATTATGCCATAGTCACGTGATAATATGATCTGTTCCATTAAGTTTTTGAGATGTTTATGAAGTTATGCATAATGTATGAGTAATTTTCGAAGATGAATTTTTTGAGTTGGGGAACGTAAGACCATAAGAAAAATAATTATCTAAAAAGGTGGTGGTGGACGTGAGTGTCAGAATTAAAATAATATAATATAAGTATTATAGAAGTGAAGTATACCATAAATGATTATAGTTTCTGGTTATGGGTTGATGGTCACGGGTTCAATTCTTAGTGTGTGTATAAGATATGTTTTGATTATATTAAATGTTTGTAGTATGTGTATATATTTATATGATTTGTTGTGCATGATTATAACAAAGATAATTGTAATGGCCTATTTGATTTGGTGTGTTTGTTTGAAACTTGTATGTGGTGTGTTTGAACTTAGACCTTTCTATTTTTATGTATATTTATTAGTTAAATCACTAGTACAAAAACAATGTATAATGTCAGTGTTTTTCAACCTTTAACCTTGAACTCGAAGACGACGTCATAATAGGAGATGTTAAATTGACGTCAAATTATACAGGCTGACGTCTTTTTAAGATATAAGATGTTGGCTCATAAGATCAACGTCTCATTTGTGATCATGGTTATTGCTTTTGTTGGATGTAATGGAAGAGATTTGACATCCACTATGACGTGGAATGGACGTGGGTCGTGCCTAGTGGCCGATGTCCCTCTCGTTAAGCCATAGAGTATTTCGCCCAACAGATATTTATTTTGGGTGTGCATTGGAAGGGATTTGACGTCGTGTAGTGTATAGGCCGACGTCAATATGGGTATATTGATGTCGTTTAGTGTATTAGCCGACATTAAGATCATTATTTTTTTAAATTGATTCATTTTTCTTAATTTTACCACACTTAAAAATTAGAAAACCATTTTTTCCAATGTATATATATCTAGAATTCATGTATTCACAGTTGAAACTATATCAAAGCTAAAAACTAAAACTATCAATATCAAAACAAAAAGAACTTAGTAAAGTAAACTATTTTATGACCTAATTCCATCTTTCATTAAGATATCCTCCCCATTCTTGTCTTAGCTTCCTTATTGTGGCATCTATCAATGAAGATGAATTGTTGAACCGCTACAAAATCAAGGAAACTTTACTATTATTTCATTCTAATGTGTAAAGTTCATTGAGATTTGTAAGATTTCAAATGTAAATTATTGTCGTAACAACCGGTACCGATATAGAGTCGCGCAGCGGAATAAAATATAGATAGCGGAAAACGTGTAACGATCACAACACAAGTTAAAATAGTCGGTTTCGAAAATTGATTTTCTTAGCGAACTTTTATCGAACAGTTGATGTGCTAAGAGTTTAGGGATCAAGAAAATCAACACAAAATTTTTATCCTGGCTTGAATCAAAAGATTCTACGTCTAGTCGTTAATCACTATAAATAGTGATTAACCTTTTTCACTAAAAATATAGTTGTACAGATTACAAGATAATGAAATGAGCAAAGAATAGAAAACACCTTCCTTCGACAAACGAACCAGAAGAGTGCAACAAGTAACTTCCTTCCACAAACGAACCGGAAGAGCTTCCTTCGACGCACGAACCGGAAGCAACAGCTCTGCCAACTTGAAGAGAACCGCTCCGTCCTTTGACACACAAAGCGCGAGCTTCTCCTATTCACAAGACCAGGCAAGATCACTCTATCACTTTGAGAACTTCCTCAGACAAACTGTATTCTCAAAATGGCATAGATTCTTTTCACTCACAGAGAGCTTCCCTTAGGCACAAAGCTCTAATACTCTCAAATGAAAAGTTCTTTCTAAGAGCTGTGAAGACCTCTATTTATAAGCCTAGTTTCGTGCAGGGTCAACAACTGAAAAGACATCTCCCAACTGCCACTGATAATCGATTATCATAAGTGATAATCGATTATTTGTGTCCGTTATGGGGTTTTCAAAAAAGTGATAATCGATTATCCTGAGCAATAATCGATTATTCCAGAGACTTGGACAGAATTAAATGAAACATTGATAATCGATTATTCTGTGTAATAATCGATTATTTGCGCGAGCAACTCTCTTCTAAATTGGCTCGTGATAATCGATTATTCCTCTTGATAATCAATTATTTGTGCAATGACTCACTAAATACGAAAACTTCTAAGAGTTTTTACATCATCACATTTTATCCTATACATTTGTTTCTACAAAATGCGTTTAACAAAGATGCATTTAGAGTCTTCAATTCTTCAGCTTTTATCATCATCAAAATTTCACAGTAGCTTCAAGATACCAATGCTCCTCATTGGTAACAATTATTATCACAGTCCAATCTTCTTTGACTCTTGCTTTGGTGATTGTCTTCATCCATGACATGATATAATACCCGCATGCCTAAGAATCTATTTGCTTATTACACTAAACATGGGAAAGAAAATAGGCAAATATGATTATTTAAATTCAACTACGAAAATTATTAAGTTAAAGATAAATGACAATTAAACAAGTTACATGCACCATAGTTGTATTATTGAAATGTTTAACATTCTTTCTCCACCAAAGACCTCCAATGTATCATTTAGAGCAATATACAATAACACATGACACTGAAAGCCAAATACTTTTAATTCCAATATAGCTCTACCGGTCCTTTATTCAACGTGTGTAATTTCTTCATCAATATGGTTAGAGGATCATCATCATATTCTGCTGCCTCATCAACTTCATGGCTCACATGTTCAGCCATTGGTTGTTTGTTAGGACGATAGAACTAAAAGACAAATTTATAAAAGTTAGGAATAATTTATTTATAACTTGAAGATAAAAATACTAAGAATAACAATATAATATTGTTGGTGGGCCAAATTATGGCATGATCACAACCTTAGGCCAAGTTATAAATGTGCCTAAGGCCTCCCCATGAATTGGATTTCAAATGTTGGCACAGGTACTCGAGCGTGGGGGTCTTTGACTTCATCAATCGTGACATGTGCGTGATTGGGCAATAAAGGAGCACCATGAATGGTCTGTCCTCCTGCAATCTGTCGTCCAACGGCCATTAAGCGTGGAGGATCCTCATACACCGAAAGTGATCACATCATTATTAGGTCCACGAGCTAGTCTCAATAGATTTTCAGAAACATTTGGAGTTGTGTAAACCTTTTTCTTAAACCAAGTTAAGAAGGATTTGTTATGTTTATGAAGTGCACACATTTCACTCATACGCGGGTGTGTAGACTTTATTTCATCAATGTGTTGTGAAATGCAAGTAATAACATCCTTTGTGTTGTTTAAGATGAACAAATGAGCTTGATTAACTTCTTTTCTACTAACACTTTCAATCTTCACTCCTCGAACTCCCTTACCTTTACATTTTCCTTCATGTTTATTCTTTGGAAGTCCTATTGATTCACAACTTGACATATAACTTGAGCAGAATTCAATGGTTTCCTCTGTAATGTAGCGCTCTATAATCGAAGCTTTCGGTCTTAATTGATTCTTAACATATCCCTTTAAGATCTTCATGTAGCTCTCAACTAGGTACATCCACCTCAAGAAAACTGACCCACATATTCAAATTTCTCTCACTAGATGAACAATCAAACGAACCATGATATCAAGACATGAGGGTAAGAAATATATTTCCAATTGGCACAATACTCTAATGTCCTCATTTTGTAAATCATCTAACTGTTGAGGATCAACAACTTTCTTGCAAATGACATTAAAACAAACTCAAACATGTGAGAATACCTCTAACAAAAACATGTAATATGCCTCGTATAACTACGGATAAAAGGTTTTGAAGACAAGACAATCGTAAAACTTTAAACCAACTAACTTTAAATCTTGCATAGACACAAGACTACTAATATTTGATGAATAACTTTTTGGAACCTTCACACTATGTAAACATTGAAAAATAATTTGTTTTTCTTTTTCGAAGGAGTGTGACAAGCTGGAGGAAGATATGTATGTCTTCCAATGGATTGCGGATGTAACTTAGAACAAATTTCCAAGTTAGCCAAGTCTTGTCGTGTTTTGACTCCATCTTTTGTCTTTCCTTTTATGTTTAGTAAAGTCCCGACAACACTATCACATACATTTTTAAAACGTGCATCACGTCTATACAATGTCGTACATCAAGTTTACACCAATATGGAAGATTAAAGAATATTGATCGCTTCTTCCAAATGTTTTTCTCAATGGTCTTCTTTTTAGTTTTTCCAAAAACAACATCAATGTTCTTCACTTGTTGTATACTTCTTTCCCATTGCGAGGACTAGACACAACATCATCTTTAGAGCTTCCACATAACGTTTTTTTAATCTACGGTAAGGGTTCGTGAAGGGAATCTTTGGTGTCTTGTATACACAGTTTTGTACCCATACTTCAATTGAAGATAACTAATATTTTCTTCACAAATCAGTCAAGCAAAATGACCTTTAACATTGTAACCACTCAAGTTTCCATATGTTGGGAAATCATTTATTGTGAAAAACAACATTTCACACGAACGAAAGTTTTTTTCTAAATTTGAATCGAAGACCTCAATGCCCTCTTTCGACAACATTTTTAAATCATCAATTAACGATTTTAGATACACATCAATTTCATTTCTAGGTTGTCTAGGACCCGATATCATCATAGATAACATCATAGATAACATCATATATTTTCTCTTCATGCATAACATAGGACATAGATTGTAAATCATCAGCAGAACTAGCCATGAACTATGTTTGCTACTTAAATTGCCGTAAGGATTCATACCATCGGTAGCAAGTACAAGTCTTAAGTTTTTTGGCTCTACACTAAATTCTGGAAACATTTCATCAATCTTATTCCATTGTGGGGAATCAGCTAGGTGTCGAGGAACATTATCCCACTTTCTTCCATCAACGTGTCATTTAAGATTTTTCGCATATTCTTTAACGGAAAACAATCGTTTCAACCTAGGTATTATAGGCAAGTACCACATTAACTTAGCAGGTGGACCATCATTGTCTTTTGATAGGTTTCCAATCAAGAAACCTAATCAATGCTCACTCTCCCCCAACAGGAATAACAGTCCTGTTCAAAATACACCAAACGTCCAAAGATCCCTTCTACAACTAACTCTCTCCTATTTATACACATATTCCCGCCCTTATCTAACTGTCAAAACAGTTAGAGAACTAACGTTTCCTTCTCCTCTCATATACTAATAATCTTCTATTATTACCCCCCCTCCCCACCCCGCCTTCAACAACCTTGTCCCCAAGGTTGAACTCGGGATACTGATCCTGAATAGTTGTTGTATCTTCCCATGTAGCTCCCTCTTTGACCCCTTGTTGCCACTGCACCAGAACTTGGTGTAATATCTCCTCACCCTGCTGAAGTTGCCTCCTGTCTAAGACGCTTATTGGCCAGAAACTCGATCCCTCTGCTTACAACTCCTCAGGCAACTCCTTTTCGACCCTTTTATCCCCCATAACCTTCTTTAATTGGGACACGTGGAACACCAAGTGAATCCTGGCTGTTTCTGGTAGCTTGAGTCTAAATGCCACCTGCCCCACTTGTTGTAATACTTGAAATGGACCAAAGTATCGTGCGAATAAATTTGGATGAAAACGAGTTGGAATTGAAACTTGTCGGTGTGGTCTGATCTTTAAATAGACCCAATCATCCACCTTTATGTCCACCTCTCTCCTTCTCTTGTTGGCCTACTGTGCCATTAAGTCTTGGGCCCTGTTTAAATGAAATCTCAGCTGCTTAAGTGCTTCGTCACATGTCATCAAATCTTGCGCTACCGCTTCTATAGGTGTTTCACCGGGAACGAATCTGCTGAATGATGGAGGACTCCTGCCATACATTGTTTCAAGTGGCGTTCATTTTGCAGACCCTTGGTAGTTGGTGTTATACCAGAACTCCGCCCAAGGCAACACAACATACTAGTTCTTTGGCTATTCGGACCAAAAATAGCGTAAATACCCTTCAATTATCCTGTTAACCACCTCCGTCTGCCCATCTGTCTCAGGATGATAGGCGGTGCTCATTTTGAGCTGAGTGCCTTGTGCCTTGAATATCACCCTCCAAAATATGCTAAAAAACAACGGGTCTCGATCACTTACGATGGAAACTGGAATGCCATGCAGTTTAATGATTTCCCTGGTGAATATCTCGGCTACGATTTTAGCTGAGAAGGGATGTTTCAATGCCACAAAATGGGCATACATGCTCAATCTATCTACAACTACCAAGATAGCATCATACCCTTGCGATTTGGGCAGTTTCACAATAAAATCCAAGCTTATCTCCTCCCACACGACTTAAGGTATTGGTAATGGCTGTAATAGCCCCTAAGGAGATGTTGTCATGTATTTATGTTGCTGACACACAACACAACTAGCAACATACTCTGTAATCATCTTCTTCTTGCCTACTCAATGCAAGGATTGGGCTATCCTTCGGTACGTCCTGTACACACCTAAATGCCCCCCGTCTTGGTCACGTGGAATTCAGCGAGTAATTTGGGAATCCATGCCGAACTCGCAGATAATACCATCCTCCTCTTATAATGCAGCCTATCACTCTCCAAGGTATACGAAGCATGCGAGTTGGGATCCTTCTGTAGATTGGCTATCAATTTTTTTAATGTCTCGTCCTTCTCCACTTCTTTTAAAAGTTCCTGGAAATCTGGCCAGAACAGCTTGGATATCGCCCGAAGCTCTTTCTCCTCCGTTTCCTCCTCATCTCTCCTTGAAATAGCATCTGCAGCCCTGTTGGTGGTCCCTTTTTTGTAAACAATCTCGAAATCATACCCCATAAGTTTTGCCAACCAGTTTTGCTGGTTTTGTGTGGTAATTCTTTGCTCCATCAAGTACTTCAAGCTACGCTGATCGGTGTGCACCGTGAACCTTCTTCCCACCAGGTATGGCCTCCAATGTTGATGGCTAAAACCAAAGCCATCAGCTCCTTCTCATATATTGATTTGCTCAAGGACCCCTCAGATAAAGCCTTGCTATAAAAAGCAATGGGTCTTCTGTTTTGGGTTAGGACAGCTCCCAGCCCTCCTCCTGAAGCGTCGCACTCAATGTGAAATTCCTGATTGAAATCGGGTAAAGCTAAGACTGGGCCGGAAGTTATTGCAGCCTTCAAGTTAACCATAGTCGTCTGCGCCTCTGTTGTCCATTCAAACTTGCCCTTTTTAAGTAACTCTGTCAAAGGTTTTGCCAACTTACCATATCCAGCTACAAAACGCCTATAGTATCCGGTCAATCCCAGGAAGCCTCTCAAGGCTTTTAAGGTTCTCGGCTCATCCCACTCCATGACTGCCTTTGTCTTCTCACTATCCATCTCAACACCCTGTTATGAAATTTGGTGACCCAGGTTACGGATCTTCCTTCTCCCGAACTCACACTTCTTTTGGTTTGCCATCCATCCTTCCTGCTCTAACAGTTGCAACACCATACCCAATTGCTCCAAATGATCGGCCCACGTTGGGCTGTAAACGAGGATGTCATCAAAGAACACCAACACCCACCTCCTAAGATATGGCTGCAACAAGCTGTTCATAGTGCTTTGAAAAGTAGCTGGTGCATTCATGAGACCAAAGGGCGTTACCAGAAACTCAAAATGACCCTAATGTGTTCGAAATGCAGTCTTGTGCACATCACCTTCTTCCATTCTAATATGGTGGTAACCAGACTTCAAATTGATCTTCGAGAAGTATCGTGCCCCCTTCAATTCGTCCAATAATTCCTCAATCACAGGTATGAGGAACTTGTCTAGGACTGTGGCTTTGTTTAGAGCTCGATAATCAACGCAAAAGCGCCAGCTCCCATCCTTCTTCTTCACAAGGATGACCGGACTAGAGAATGGGCTCGAACTGGGCCTGATAATCCCCGCCTGAAGCATATCTTCTACCTGACGCTCAATCTCGCTTTTCATGAGATGCGGATATCTGTATGGGCGCACATTTATTGGGTCGACACCTTCCTTTAGCTGAATACGGTGCTCCTTGCTACGTGTCGGAGGCAGGCCTTGCATGTTGCGAAATAGGCGATAGTGCGTGTGTAGCAGGTTCCCCAGTTCACGACTCTGCTCTCCCGTCAAATCAGCTTCCCACTCACGTGTTTCCTCTGTCTCCACTACACACAGATTCCAAACCACCGCCCATGCCTCAGCATCCACTACCTTCAAAAGGCTCTTTGGTTTCACCAGTTGGCGCGCTAAGGTTGGATCGCCTTTTATCTGAATCTTCTTATCTCCTACTAAATACTCCATCGTCATTTTACCCCAATTCGTTCTCACCTCTCCCAGTTTCGCCAGCCATGCAAAGCCTAGAATCACGTCAACTCCCCCTAACTCAAACACATAAAATTCCTCCTCCACGTCGACCCCCTCCAATCGCACAATCACCCTTTCACAGCGGCCCTGGTGAATTTTTTATACCCATCGCCTAAGCTTACGGAGTAAGTCGGTGTATCTGCCACCTGTAGCCTTAGCTCCTCCGTCACCCCTTTACTAATGTAGTTGTGACTGGCACCCCTGTCGATCAACACTATGACCTCTCTGTCACCAATTCTGCCTTTCAACTTCAAGGTCTTCGTGGATGTCAGCCCCTCCACCGAACACGCCGAGAGCTCCATTGGCTTCTCCTCCAGGTTGATAAGGCAAGAGTTTCTCAGATTCAACATGCACAAGATCATCAACATTAATTTGTATATCACCCAAACAAACAGGAAGTTCAAGTTTAGAGAAAACCTGTTCTGGCTCCTCAAAATTAACCTCACTATCCTTTACCAAAACACCAACTACATTATTAAATCTATCATAGAAATTGATGTTAGTGCAAGGACAGTGAACAGCCACAGGTATGTCAATGTGTTCTATTTCAAGTTCTGAATCACAAGTGTGAGAATGCATAGGCATGACAGGGACACTATTCAATGCAGCTTTTATGAGTTCAACTTTAAACATATCAAAAACATTAAAATGAGGTTGAACCTCCTTTATATCAATTCGAATATTCAATTCAGAGAAAACCTGTTGTCTTGATTCACCAGCTGCCTTTTCAGGTCATTCCCATCCAGCTTGCACATAATGAACTCTTCCTTGACACCTGCAAAATAGTTAGAAGCAGAACATATGGCAGAAATGATTTCTTCACAAATTTCACAACCATCCCCAAGACATGTGCAAGCAGTGAGTTTTTCATTACTCAGTTCTAAAGAATTTAAGAACCCAGCAAACTCAAGTTCAAGTTCTAATCCTAAATCAGTACAAGCATTTTCAAAATCAGCCATATCAACTTTCACATCATCAAAAACTGCATATCTATCATCATGAGCATCAGATTCATCATCAAGAAGTGCATTTAAATCTGTGCAATCATCAAAAACACTAGATGCAGGTATATGAACTCTATCAATGGAAAATGCTGAATTCATGATATTAGATTGATCAAATCAATGACTAAAATCAACAACTTCTACAGGCACATCGTGCACATGATCAAACACGGTGAAATCAATATCATGCTCACATACATCAGCATCAAAATCCATTTCATAGTACTGAAGCACCAAAACATGGTCAGCGGCTTCCCTCATTTTTTCAAATACTCTTTAGACTTTCTGAAATCAATTTGTACTTCAAGTTCAGTAGATTCAGTTTTTAAATCAGAGTTCAAATCAGTAGTACAATCAATTTCAGAATGAGGTTCAGTACTCTCATCACCATCATAAGGTTCACATACACATTCAGAAATATCAACAAATGCATCCATACAATCATCACTCATCAGAAAAAATTAGCATTAACAGAACCTAAAGCAGAATGTGAATCAGTGAAAGAAGGATTAGAGTATACAGAGGTGGTTGGACATGTAATCACTTGAAACTCTGGGGCAGCAGCTTCCATCAGTGGTGCTTCATTGGTTGCTGCCCGTTTCTCCTCTTCAGTTCTCCCTGTCAGCTTTTTGACAACTGCTACTGATTCAGCCACTTCATTGGTCATCTCTTGAAATTCAGATGCTGGAATCCCCTGCTGCAATTGATCACAGAATTGATCCTGCCATGGCTGCAACGCCTGAAAATTCTCCTGCTATGGTGCAACACACTGCTCCCAATATAAATGTGGCAGTTGTTGTTGCATAGGCCAGGATGACTGCTCACAAATTGATTGAAAATATGGTGGTGGTGGTTGCTGCAAAGGATACTCAATAAAAGGCTCACAGAACAGGTCAAAACTTTGTGGTTGAGAATTATAAGGGAAAAAATGATTACCATATGCAGAGGAATGATCCATGCTTACCAAATACACACTAGAAGAACACCAATCAGACCACTGAGACCTCTAAGACAGAACTAAGCAAAAACCTAGTAAAGAAAAGAAAAACTATACAAGCTATATAAATGCAAGGACTGACTCTACACTCCTAAACCTAATTCGCCGAGTCCCCGACAACGGTGCCATTTGTTAAACTGATTTTGGTCGCACAAAATCAGAACAAACTAAGTTTACCCACTAATGAAGTATATGGATAATCTAGGTATCAATCCTGGGACTCGGTACAATTAAGTTTTGAAATGTAGAGTTAATCGTGCTAATTATCTAAACTACTAATGCAAGTTGGGGAAAGAAATTAAACAAAGAAATTAAAAAGAAAAGAGTAAAGAAATCAAATCTGTATAAAAGAAAAAATAAAGAAATTAAATGCAAAGAAATAAAACCTACACTAAAGTACTGAAAAGATTAAACCTAACTATGCATAGTCAAAGAGTGTCTAAAACAAAAGAAACATATGTGCATGGAAATTGAAATGAACAAATCAAATATGAACACTGAATAACAAAAGCAACAAACTTAACACTGTAAAACACATCAAACCTAGGGTAAAACAGCAAAATGATAACATCTGAATTCAAAACACAATTGTAATCAAAATGTAAAATCCTTAACTTGCAGAGAAAGTAAATCAGCACCAAAAATTAAATCTAACCTAGTCCAACTATCATCAGAAAGCAATTGAGTACAAAATTTAGAATTGAAACAAAGCAAAATCAGTACCTAAATTCTAACTAATCAAAAGCAAAATAACAAACTCAAAAGTAGAATTGAATTCATAGGTGGATGTACATTGGAGTGAATAAAAGAGTACTAAGAATTCTCAGGAAGACATCTGTTAATGTGAAACACCCAACCACCACCTTTACCATCACCATCTTGGCAATGATGTCTTAACCTAACATTTTTTATCTTTATCAAATAAAGGGGAGAAAGAATACTAAATACTATTAGGTTGTCTAACTCATGGGGAATTAGGAGAAGTCTAGGAGTCAAGGGGAGTATATTATGTTTTGAAATCATTTTGAAAATATTGAATATATTCTCTTTGAAAGCAATGTCTTTATCTTTTCTTTTGCTCTAATATTATTTATACAGTTGCCATATCATATGCTTTGATAGTATTTCATTAACCACATATGCTTTGATACACACAGGCTTACTCAAATAATTCATGACATATGCTGCTTTGATACGCACATGCCATGCATAGACAATTAATGACTTGTGGAAGTCATATATCATTAATATTTGATGATTGAATAATCTGATCTGGTATTTTTGTTGAGTCTATGACAAACACTATTATAAATCATATTTGATCTTGCTCATACAGTTCATAACTCTGAAACATATAATGCCACAAGATATAACTTAGATGTATTCTTCATATAGCTCTGATATAAACACTTTGAAACATCATTTAAAATTTATTTGTACGAGCTCTAATGCAAAAGCTACAAGATATCATTTAAACATATGTTTATAACTATGATATATGAAAGCTATGAGATATCACTTAAACTTATTCTTTTTAGTTACTCTGATATGAAATATATCATTGTAACTGAATCATTATAGTGTTGATATGAGAATGATATAAGATATATCTCCTAGACTTATTTATAAATCAATAGCTCTAAGATACAAATGCTATGAAACATATCATTTAAATCCATTTGCTCTAATAACTTGAAAATGCATAAATGTTATATCATGATATGAGCAAACGATTTATGAAGATAAAATTTATGCTTTGATCAGCTTTTTCAAAATATTTTCAAATCACTTGGATTCTGATCAACATTGTTGAAATCCTTTCAAAACCCTTATAAACATATTTTGTTTAGCATGAATATTTTCTAAACATATAAAATTAGAAGATTATTAAGACAAAATCGTCTATAGTGAATAGACTATCTAGCATCTCAGAGTTTTGAAGTTCAATAAATAACATTTAACGAAATATAGCTTAGAGATGTTTAGCGTTTGGACATTGTGCACATTAAAATATTGGTTGAATGTTTCGGTAGGTCTTTATTTTCGTTTAGAATTTCAAATAGGTCCTCCTCTACTTGTTCGGTGTCTCAATTGAGTCCTTATTTTTGTAAAATTGAAACAAATAGAGGTCTTCCGTCAAATTGGACAAAGTTACGTGGCATCTGAGGGTATTGTTTAATCTGACGTGGCATTAAAAATGTGTGTGAAGTGTATTTTGTATTAAAAATGGAGTACAAAGAAGGAAAATCAAATTTAATTAAGGGCAAAGTGGACAAAATAAATTAAATTAAATGCAGCCCTTTCTTTGCCATTGACATATCTAAATTAGATTGGGAGAAAAAACGAACAAACAAAATATTCCCAGGTTTCAAGTCACGGTGCACAAGTGGTTCTGGTTTTGTCTGGTGTAGGAAAAGGAGCCCAGTTGCAATCTCTTCAGCAATTCAGAATCTTAGCGGCCAGGGAAGAGCTCTTTTGTTGCCCCTCCGAAAGAGGCAATCTCTGCAGCAATTCGAAATCTTGCGTTTTCCATACCTCCTGCTGAAACTGTGCTTGTCCCTGAGCTGCATCTGGTTTCAATATCTTCACTGCAATTGATGTGTGATCTAGTTCACATATGTAGATTGGCCCATAACCACCTTCACCAACCTTGAGAGAGTTTGAAAATAAATTTGTTGCTTCTTCTATTTCCTCTATAGTGTATTTATGTACCTGGCGGGACAGTGTGAAAACATATTTGTTGTCTTCTTATTATGCCCAGATTCTACAGTCATTATATTCGTGCTTCCAACTCTACAATTTTTGGAGATGTTTATGCTTCTTCCATGGTAGCTACACATTTTGCTTTCTCCTTCTCATCCATTGACAATGTTGTTTCTTTAGTTAATTGTGCCTCTTCCATTTTCTTTTGTTCTTCCACTTTCCAACGATGAAGTTCTAGTGCCTTAGTGCCTTATTTCAAGTCAATGTTCTTCATCCAAGAACCCTGCCGCTTCTAATCGAACAAAAACATCTTTTTTTTCTCCCACGAACCCTAATACGAAGCCTCAATCTTCTTTCCCCAATCTGATTTCGATTTCTCAAGAAAGGGCTGCACTTAATTTAATTTGTTTTGCCTACTTTTCCCTTAATTAAATTTGATTTCCCCATTTCGCACTCCAATTTTTAATATAAAATACATTTCAAACACGTTTTTAATGACACGTCAGATTAAATAATACCCTCAGCATGCCACGTAACGACATCTTAAACGCCATTTACCCAATTTGACGAAAGACCTCTATTTGTTTCAATTTTACAAAAATAAGGATTCAATTGAGACATCGAACAAGTAGAAGACCTATTTGAGATTCTAGACGAAATAGGACCTACCGAAACGTTAAACCTAAAATATTCTTTCTAAACTTATATAAGACAAATCATGATGTGTTAAGTATAAAACTAGTGCACATTAAAATATTTTGTTTTTTTCTCTTTATATGTGTAGATATTGATAACACCAAGGTATGCTCAAAAGCACTACACAAGGATCAAAAAGATGTTGTCAGATAGGAAGACATTCCTAGAGTGTTTCATGATGTTTTATGTCCTACCATAGTCGTATAAGTTATAACTATAAAATCAATATTTATCTTCCGACGGCATAGAAAAGTACATATCTTCAAAGTCCATTATCTCTAAGTAACGGTCATCTCTCGAAAAAAAACTGTAAAAGGAGAACTCACACAAGAGAATACAAGAACTATCACTATATCGTTACAATGTTATTTTCTTTTAAGCGTATATCATTTAAGTCTGTTCATATAACAATAGAAAGAACTTTGCAAGTTTTCAGTATTGTATTTATCCTCTCACTGAGAGTTATGAGAATCTATACTTGTAAAAGAACATTGATTATATTTAAAAATTCGGAAGAGAATTAAAAACATTTTATTGTTTAGCTAATGAGAGTTAAATTTTGTAGACGGTTGTTTAGGATTGATACTAGGAATAATTAGAATACTTAGATAAAAAAGTAGTTAAATTTGTACAAGATTAACTAGGAAGAATATATATATATATATATATATATATATATATATATATATATATATATATATATATATATATATAAAAGACTAATAATTTAATAAATTTAAAATTTCTCCAATTGATTGGAGGTTATGGCTCTATGGAAGTTCGGAGTGTGGACATCTAAAAGAGCGTGAAAGCTTAACTTTTGAGCCAGAGCTTGTAAATTGTAACAGGTGAGGTAGAAAGACGGAAAGTACTTTTAATAATAAAAGGTTTGAAAAATTAAGAAAAGAAGAAGAAAATATTTTGTGAATGCACGCGATGGATCTAATCCTTCTACGAAAAAGAATATCAAAGATAAAAAAAATTGACAACATCAGCGAATACTTCACCCAAAAGTCTACACAATAATAAAGGCTAAATCACAAATAATTTGTGATGCATAACGCATTACGCTATTGTAATCCTTTACAACAAGCAAGAACGTCATCCTAGAATCTCAACTCAAATGATAACCGCTGATCCATAAATAAAAAATGTTCTTACGTTCTTTTGCAGAATACAACCTTTGCCAAATTCAAATAACAAATTCTAGGTATTTGTCAAATTAACTTACCAAATTTTCATTATATAATTTTAGATTTATAATCATCTCTATAAATTATTTCTATACACTCTCTCTCAAATTTGACCTTTACAGTCTGTGATTTATTTGAACAGGATAAACCAATGTAAAACTAAACAACTCTTTAAAAAAGTAAATTAAGAAAATTCGAAAGCAATAAATTATAAATCAATCCGTAGAAAAGTGCAAGATAATATTCTTAGCAAAATCATTTAAAATAAATTTGTAAGATTTTTCTTTATACCAATTTTCTGAATTTTACTCAACATGAGACCGAGAGACATACTTAAATTCATAACAACGGTTTTAAGTATCAGAGTATACATCTTTGTATAAATGGATTTTGAACGTTCAATAACTGACACGTCAGTTTTTGTTTCCACGTTTTACATTTAATAACAACAAATGCGTGAGTTAGATTACTAATCAGAAGTTAGAAGTGTACAAGACTAGCTTTATACAGAAATATATTGTTTCAGACAGCACTTTATGGTGCGTAGCACCTCAAAACTCTTACCTTTCGGATATATTTTCACACTTTCAAAAAGTCACTTCCGTTATATTATATCATAAAATCAGTTATCACAGTGTTTTAGAGTTTTCAGAATAATGCTTCACCCAACTTGCACAATCCCTTGTTAAACTGATAGCGTGATCAGCATGCAAGAGAAAGATGATTCTTGAAGCATACGATAACAGATTGAATGACCAAAACTGTGTCTCAGCTTCAGGGTCGGCACCTAACACACAATATTCTTAAAAATAACACAAAAGGAAAATTTGTCAGGTTTCCTTCCTCAGTTTCATTCACTATATTCAATCCTTTGGCTTCCATTCTTGAGCAACACAAACACTTACATCTGTTCTACACAATTCTCTGAGTGCATGCCACAGTTTGGTATCTTCATGATTGCTCATTGTTGATGCCCATAAGGAACACGTAACTTCCTCGTTTATTTATTATTGCTTTTGTTTTCTTCTCACTAGTTAACTTTCGTTTCCCTATATAAACCCTCCTTTGCTCCCTTCCCTTCCCATCTTCCATTCGGTTTATTGATTCCAAACACAAACATGGCAATGAAGAAGCTCTTGTGGGTTGTTCTGTCCCTTTCTTTGGTTCTCGGAGTGGCCAATAGCTTTGATTTTCATGAGAAGGATTTGGCGTCCGAGGAAAGCTTGTGGGACTTGTACGAGAGATGGAGGAGTCACCACACGGTTTCGCGAAGCCTCAGTGAGAAGCACAAACGGTTTAACGTGTTCAAAGCAAATGTTATGCATGTGCATAACACTAACAAGATGGATAAGCCTTATAAGCTGAAACTGAACAAGTTCGCTGACATGACCAACCATGAATTCAGGAGTACCTATGCAGGCTCAAAGGTTAATCACCACAAAATGTTCCGAGGCACGCAACATGGGAGCGGGACCTTCATGTATGAGAAGGTTGGGAGTGTTCCTGCTTCAGTGGATTGGAGGAAGAAAGGTGCTGTCACTAATGTGAAAGATCAGGGCCAATGTGGTAAGCTTAATGATCACCACTCATTAATCATAGAGCTCAAACTAGTTGAATAATGTCTGATAATTAGCTTTTAATCGAGTTTAATGGCACTGTATGATCTATATAGCTGAATTCATCTATTGGGATAAAACTGTTGTTATTGAGTGAAAGCTGCATAAGGTGGGTTTTGTGTAATCATATTGTTTGGTACTCTCAAAGATATATTTCAGTCTACTACGGCGTGCTATATATAAATTGATTTTATGTCCTCACATAGGCTATAGCTTCTAATAACATTGTTTTCTTTGTCTTGTGTAGGTAGCTGCTGGGCGTTTTCAAACTGTTGTAGCTGTTGAAGGCATTAACCAAATCAAGACAAATAAGTTGGTGTCATTGTCTGAACAAGAGTTGGTCGATTGTGACAAAGAAGAAAACCAAGGATGTAATGGTGGGTTGATGGAATCTGCTTTTGAGTTCATCAAACAGAAGGGAGGCATAACAACAGAAAGCAATTATCCATACACAGCACAAGAAGGAACGTGTGATGCAGCAAAGGTGCATGTTAGGCCAAACATATTTTCCAATGAAACCACTATAATTATTAGATAACTTTAGAAACTAAAGTGCCAAAAATCTTTCATGTGGTAGGTGAATGACCTAGCTGTGTCAATTGATGGTCATGAAAATGTCCCTGTGAACGATGAAAATGCACTGCTCAAAGCTGTCGCCAACCAACCTGTTTCTGTAGCCATTGATGCTGGGGGATCTGATTTCCAGTTCTACTCTGAGGTAAATATCTAGTATGCTTACCACTTAACATGTTACTATAAGTATGTTGCTATAATTTAACTATTAGGTGTCAATACTGAAACTATCCTAATTTTATATAAAAAAATTTGCAGGGAGTGTTTACGGGTGACTGTAACACGGATCTAAATCATGGTGTGGCGATTGTGGGATATGGAACAACGGTTGATGGGACTAATTATTGGATAGTGAGAAACTCTTGGGGACCAGAATGGGGAGAACATGGTTACATCAGAATGCAAAGGAACATATCTAAAAAGGAGGGACTTTGTGGCATAGCCATGATGGCTTCCTATCCAATCAAAAATTCCTCTGACAATCCAACAGGATCTTTCTCATCTCCGAAAGATGAACTTTGAAAGCCTTCTACAAAATCAAACTCTCATATAAGTCTTAGTTGTTGTTTTTTAATTTTTATCTAAGATTGAATGCGAATGTATCCATCGATATATTACATCGCATAGAAATAAATGTTTTAATTTGATTGGACTGCTAGCAGTTTCGCATGTACCCTTCCTTATAGCAAAGAGTTGAATGCAAAGATATAGATTTAAAACATTTATAAAAAAAGTATATGATATGATCACTTTGAAGATACAAAATGACATTTTATTTTTGGATAGACTGTTATATTGGAACACGCATTAGATGACTGATAGAAGCTAGACATGATGAAATGTGTAGCAAGAAAATCATCAGAATTGATCCATGATCAGCCATAGCACCTGATGGGATCAGAGCAACCTTTTTCTGCTGACTGTTTGTTGCATTCACCTTTTCCTCCACCCTTCTCCAGATATTGCTGATGGTAGTCCTCTGCTTTGTAAAACCTCTTAGCTGGAAGAATTTCTGTCACAATCTTCTCCTTCAACTCCAACTGTTTTGCTTCTTTCGATTCCTGGGCTAAATGAGCCTGTTGTTCGTCGTAGTAGTATATTCCTGATCTATACTGTGCACCCACATCGTTGCCCTGAGATTTATTCATACAGAATAAACAACCAAAAATATAACATAATATTATCATAAATATATAATTAAAAAGAAAAACTTAAAATTTATTAGCTGCATGTTCATATTCGCGTAATTTACTTACCTGGCGGTTGATGGAAGTTGGGTTATGTCGAGACCAAAACAGAGCAAGCAGATCCGTGTAGGGGGAAACCTTCGGGTCGAACTGAACCCGAACCACTTCAACGTGGTTAGTGGTTCCTGTGCAAACCAGTTTGTAATCTGGGTCAGGTGTGTGGCCCTGAGTATATCCGACCTCGGTCTTTACCACTCCCACAATTCGCTGAAAGGCCAACTCCGCTCCCCAGAAACAACCCGATCCGAACTCAGCGAACTGGAGATCCGGAGTATCCGGAATATCCAAATCCGGGTCAAGAGCAGGGTTGTTGTGACCCTCATCACCTCCAGTGGCAGCCATCGTAGTTCACTTCGCTTCACCAGTGGTGGCACAGATTAAGGCCTTAAGATAAGAAGATGGAGCAAAAACGAATCTTACTTCATTGATTTTAATAACGACAAAAAGTCACCGATGAAACGAAACGGGATAGGAATGAAAATGAAACTAGGCTATCAATTTGGGTGGTTGCATCATATGACATCAATTGAGGGTATCAAAAATTTATTACATATATATATATATATATATATAGGTTTGCTAACGCGGGTACGTCTGTTTTTTCAGTTGGTATATTTTAGTAGACAAAAATATCTTTATATACAATGGATTCTTAGTTTTAAGGTAAATGTATTTTAATAATTTTCATTCTTAAAAACTAAAAAAAAAAAAAACCCCAAACACTTACTCACCTCTCATTCCTCTCAACTCAACTCTCGCAGTTGCTCCCTCCACCACCACCGAATGCTTCCTGCACCACCCCATACCAATTTTGCCCTTCTCTAAAACGGATATCAACATCCGTTTTACCTTCAACGGATGTTGACATCCGTTTTACCTTCAACGGATGTTGACATCCGTCCATTCACAAATCCTATATTTTAATTTATTGTTTTTATTTAAAAAAAAAAAAATCTTCAACGGATGTGACGACATCCGTTAACGGATTGCCACAACCGTTTTAATAAAACTTTTAAAACTACTTTGATTATTATTTAAATAATAATATATAACTTAAATTAATAATAATTATTTTATTAAATAAAATAAAATTAATTCATAAATAATTAATTAATAATTTTAAATTAATTAAATAATATTTATATATTAATTTAAAATATAATAAATTAAAATCTGAAAATTTAAAAAGAAAAAACTTTCCGATTTAATAAATTTTTAAAATCTTCAACGGATGTGGCGACATCCGTTAACGGATTGCCACATCCGTTTTAATAAAACTTTTAAAACTATGATTATTATTTAATCCGTTTTAATAAAACTTTTAAAACTATGATTATTATTTAAATAATAATACATAAATTAAATTAATATAATTATTTTATTAAATAAAATAAAATTAATTTATAATTAATTAAATAATAATTTTAAAAAAATTAAATAATATTTATATATTAATTTAAAATATAATAAAATAAAAAACTAAAAACTTTAAAAAGAATAAAACTTCAATGCGTTTTAATAAATTTTTAAAAAGTATTTTAATTATTATTTAAAATAATAATACATAAATTAAATTAATAATAATAATTTTATTATAAAATATAAAATTAATTTATAAATAACTAAGTAATAATTTTTAAAAAAGGTAAATAATTAAAAAACTTAAAGAAACTAAAAACTTAAAAAAACTAAAAACTTAAAAAAGAAAACTAAACGTAACGGATGTGGCACATCCGTTGAAGAATTTTTTCTTCAACGGATGTCGACATCCGTTCAGAGAAAAGGAGGAGGTGTAGGATATTTTAGAATATGAAGGATAATTTTGGAATTTAAAAAAAGTGTGGTGGTGTAGGAAGCAATGTGTGATGGTGTAGGGAGTAACTCTCCTCAACTCTTTCTCTTTCATCTTTCTCACTCTAATCTTTTCTCTGTCATCCCTATTGTAGCCCCAATTGAAAAAATCAAAAACACTTGCCGTTAAACAATCTTACAAAAAAATGATTTTATAATGAGTTTTCATCTTATAATTTTTGTCTTATCTAATTTTATCCAATTTTCACAACCATAAAGGAATTAGTAATTGACCTGGAAAAAATCAGAAATACTCGTTGTGGCCTGGAAAAAATCAGAAACACTCGTTCTTAAACAATTTCTTACAAAAAATGACTTTATAATAAGTTTTCATTTTATAATTTTTGTCGTATATAATTTTATCTAATTTTCACAAGCATAATGACATCCAAAAGAATTGGTAATTGGCCTAGAGGGTTTTTTTTTAGAGATGTTGATTCAACATATGCACATGATGAAATTAGAGAGGTTAGTGAAGATGGTGAAATTGAAGAGATCTTGAATGAACCTTTGCCTGAAGGTGAATATGTCAATGACTCAACTCTTTACAAAGGCAAATTGTCTGATTTTTTCAATTGGAGCTATAGTAGGAATGACAGAGAAAAGGTTGGAGTGAGAGATGAAAGAGAAAGGATTGAGAGTAATGAGAGAGGTGAGTAAGGGTTTGGGGGGTTTCTTTTTTTTTTTTTAAGTTTTGAGAATGAAAATTATTAAAATACCCTTAACCTTAAAACTTAGAATCCATGATATATAAAGGTATTTTTGTCTACTAAAATCCGGTACCCATTGCTAAAATGTACCAAATGAAAAACAGGCGTACGCGCGTTAGTAAACCCATATATATATATAAACTGCTGTAAAATAATTCTTTTTATTAATTTTTAAACTTAATTAACTTTTAAATACTTTACAATTAAATGTTTTAATAATTTTTTATTGAAAATTCTTGTTTCATTAACTTTTAAATACTTATTACAATTAAATATTTATTTTTATTTAAATAGCTTCTCATTTGTTGTTTTGTTAGGAAATGAGATGATAGTTCCTTTTATTTTTTAAGAGTGATTCTCTCTACACCTCACTCATCTCATCTTACACTTCCTTATTTTTTCATATTTCCAACTGTGCCCCTTTAATCTTTTGATTGTTTTCTTTATTTGACCCATTCAACAATTAGAAAAAAACACCAAACCCTCCATTCTCTGCCTCTCTTCCCCAAACCCTACACCCTTTTTTCTCCTTCTTTCTCTGTCAATCTTTCTGTTAATCTTTGCCTCATTTCATGTTCTCAAATCCTACACCCCTTTCTTTTTTCTCTCTTCTCGCGGAGTACTTCCTCTCCCTTCCTCCCCTCCTCCCCAGTTTTACTTGTCGCACTTCATTCTCACATACTATTTTTGTTGGTGGCGAAGACCTTGGAAGTGCGGTTGAGAGGCGGCCGAAGTTGGAGATGTGGTTCATGGTAGCCGCACTTAGAAGTGCGGTTGACGCTCGCCGCACATGGAACTGCGGTTGATGCTTGCCGTATATGGAACTGCGTTGACGTTCATCGCAGTTGGAATTGCGGTTTAGGGTTTTTTTTTCTTTCTTTGGGCATGGCCGTCGTGGCTTACTCCGCTTACATCCACATTCGCGGTGGCTCCGACTGCCAGAAGGCCTTGCAGGTGCCGTTTCTAGTTGACGACATCTTCGTGGCGCTGGTCTCCGCCTTGGGGTCGTTGTACCGCGTCAATAGGTGCTCTACGCTTACCTCTTCGTCACACGTTCATCGTGGGCCTCACTGGTGGCCGCAAGAATGACTTTCTCATTTTGTTTGTTCAGTTTGGTTGTTGTGAGCCACCGGCGTATTGTGGGTATGGTTTTGGAAAGCGCCAAAAAAGGTCCAGCAGTAAATAACAAGAAGATGGGTTGAATCATCATTAAACTTTTTCAGAATTTAATAAATAAAGGATAAAAACGTCTTTTGGGAGGTGCAGGCTGATATGGGTGAGGTGCAGGGAGGAACTCTCACTTTCTAGTCGGTAACTTATCTATTAATTCATTCTTACTTACCAACTTTTTTAACTTTTTAATTAACTTGTTTTTTTTTTCTTTCTAAAAATAAATTGAATATTGAGTTAAAAAAAATTATAAAAGAAGAAATAAAAGATGAAACTAATAATAACGTCAATCTATTAACAATAAAATTAAATACTAAGTTAGTTAAAAAATTAAAAAATATATTTTAAATAATGACCGTAGCCAAAATATAAGCCTAATTTTTATATGATATTATAATTACATATAATATGAACACATAATTTTCCTTAAAAATAACTGCTTATTGTAGACCGTGTTTTAACTATAGTAAAAATAAAACTTAATATTTATTTTGGTTTATATATTCCTCATTTGTGTTCAAAGTGACATTAACACCTTTATTAGCTACTCTTCCAAGACTACCAATGAAAAATTCTAATGTGAAAAGGATAAGTCCATCAGAAATGTAATTTAATTGAGAAGAGAGAAAGACCTTTGTTAGTTTTTCTTCAATCATAAATCATAAGTGCCCTAAGAGACAATGGTATGTATTACAACTTGGAGATTAAGATTCTTTCCAAACTAAATGCAATGCATGAGGAAAAAGAAATAAAGTTACAAAATATTGATGATCATCATTTGGGAGTGAGTACTATTAAATTTATGGCTCATGTAGGAACTTTGCCTTTAAAAGTGTTGTTGATTAACGGTGGTAGCTTAGATAACTTCTTACAACCTTGCTAATTTTTTGAAACTTCCAATTGAAAAAGCTTCAATATTCAAAGTGAATGTGGGAAATGGTAACTATATGGAATCTGAAGAGTTGATTCAATAGTTAATACTACATGCAAAAGGAATAATTTACACTGCTAGTGTTTTTACTTCCCAATTTAGGTGCGGATCTGATTTTAGGGGCAAGTTGGATGAAGACAATTGGGCTTCATTTGGCTGATTATGAGTCGCTACAAATCAAATTTTTACATGAAGGAAGATTCACTACATTGTAAGGAGAAAGTGACAACTTAACTACCGCAACTCAACTACATCATATCATGAGAATGGTTCATACAAATGTTATTACTAAAGTGTATAACATGCAAGTTATTCAGGAAGAGACTCATGCTCTTCCTTTGTTAGAATTGTTGGATAACTTATAACCATAATTAGCCATCTTATTACATACACTCTCAATGGTTTACCATTATCCATAACTCATATCCACTCAATTCCTTTGTTAGAGGGGTTAAAGACAATTAAAGTGAAGCCATATAGATATCCACACAAACAGAAAAAGGAAATTGAGAAACTGGTAGAAAGCATGTCAAAAGAGATAATCATCCAAACTAGCAGCAACTTATTATCGTCCCCAATTATTTTGGTCAAAAGAGATAATCATCCAAACTTGGAGAGTATCCACTGACTATAGAGCACTAAATGCCATCACTATTAAGGATAGCTTCCCTATTCCTACAGTTGAAAAACTAATTGACAAGTTGTATGGAGATGTTACTTCTCAAAATTGGATTTAACATATTAAGATATCACTAAATTCTATTCAATTAGGAGGATAGACATAAAATCTCTTTTAAAATGCATCAGGGCTTGTATGAATGGTTAGTAATTCCATTTGGGTTATCCAATGCACCGACAACCTTTTAATTCTTAATAAATCAAATTTTTTTAGGGATTTCTTGAAGAAGTTTGTGTTAGGTTTTTTCGATGACATTATAGTCTATAGCACTAATTGGAAGGATGACCTATAACATCTGGAGATAGTATTCGTATTCTCAAACAACATCATTTCTTTCCTAAATTCTCCAAGTGTACTTTTGGAGTACAACAGATTGGTTATTTAGGCCATACATTGTCAAGAGATGGAGTAGCAATAGATATTGAGAAGCTTCAAGCAGTGAACAAATGGCATAAATCCACAAGCTCAAAACAATTAAGAGGATTCTTAAGGTTAACATGGTATTATAGTCGCTTTCTTAAAGGTTATGTTCATATTGTTGCCCCCTCACAGATTTACTCAAGAAAGATTCGTTTAAAAGGTCAACTTCAGTAGAAAAAGATTTTGAAGAATTAAAGTCAACCCTTACAACTGCTCCTATGCTAGCTATATCTAATTTTGTTGAACCTTTTACGTTAGAAATAGACATAGGAGCTATCTTAAGCCAAAATAGACATCTTATTGCTTACTTTTCAAAGATGTAGTCCATGAGAATGCAGAAGCAATTTGCGTGTGCTGGAGAGTTCTATGTTATAATTGAAGCTTTATCTAAGTTCAAACATTACTTGTTGGGTCACAAGTTCATTATTAAGACTGGCCAAAAAAGTCTGAAAGAGCTTTTCTATCAAACTCTTCAAACACTTGAGCAACAACAATGGTTACCCAAATTCATTGGGTATGACTTCACAATCCAACACTCCCCAAGAAAGGAAAATAAAGATGTTGATGCTCTATCTAGGAGCCTTTCTATGGCTTGGTCAGAACCTTCAAGCACATGGCTTAAAACAATAGTTGTTGCAACAAAAAATGATCAATCATTGATGAAAATTTATGAAAATTGTCTTAACAATGTTGGTAGGAAGGGAGATTATTCAGTTCAGCAAGATGTCCTCACATGGAAAGGGAGAATTATGCTACCAAGAGATGACACCTTAATAAAGACGGTCACGAATGAATTTCATTCACCTAAAGTAGGAAGGCATACTGAAACAACGCAAGCAATTGCTAGAATTAGTTCTCAATTTACTGGGACAAAATTAGGGAAGATATCAAAAAGTTTGTTCAAGAATGTGTTATTTGTCAACAAGTTATGATTACTCAGTTCTTACTAGTTAGATTTCTTCAACCACTTCCCATTCCAAACTTTGGGAGGACATAACGATAGATTTCATAACTTCCCTATCCATATATCACAAGTACTTTAATATCATGGTAGTAAGTGATATATTATCAAAGTTTGCTCATTTTATTCCATTGAAACATAGTTTTAATAACAAAATAGTAGTGGATGCATTCATTCAAAAGATTCTTAAGTTATATAGGTTTCCAAAGTTCATTGTATCAGATCGGGATATATCAACAATTTTTGGAAACAATTATTTAAATCTCAAGGCACCACACTAGCCATGACCTCCACTTACCATCCACAATCAGATGGTCAAACTGAGAACTTAAACAAAACCTTAGAAATGTACTTAAGGTGCTTTGTCTTTCATCATACTAAGGTTGGAGGAATATGCTACCATGGGCTCAGTATTGGTATAACTCTTCGTTCCATCACAATATTGGCATCTCTTCTTACCAGGCTATGTATGGAAAATTATCACCTTCCATGATCAGATATGAACATAGTGAGCATGATCCAATAGATCTCCAAGATTGCCCGAAACCTCATGATGATGTGTTAACAAAACTTAAAGGAAAACTACATCTTTGCATAACTATATGAAGCTGTAGGCAGATAAATAAAGGAGGGATGTACAGTCGGAGGTATGTGATCACATTGGTGAAATTATAGCCATATAGACAACATTCTATTGTGTTAAGAAAGAACCAAAATTGATTCTTCGGTATTTTGGTCCATTCGAGATAATTAAGAAGGTTAGGAATGTTGCTTATAAATTGTTGCGTTCAAATTATGCAAAGATACATCCAGTATTTCACATTTCCTTCATTAAAAAGTTTTAGGGTGATCTTAATCAGTAATACTTCCATCTACCACTAACAACAAATGAACTTGGTCCGATAATGTTAGTATACAAGATTCTGGATGTTTGTGTGATTAATAGAAATGGGAAAGAGATTTCTAAGGTTTTAGTGCAGTAAGATTCATTGTTGGATGCTGACAACTCGTGGGAAGATCTAGATGAGATGAAGAGAGCTTACCCACATATCAACCTTGAGAACAATAGGTTGTTATAAAAGGGGGATTAATGTAAAGAAGGTTTTATACGAGAAAAATTGATAGAGCAAAATGATCACGTTTCGAGTATTGAAAAGAGCAAAGGAGTGCGTAAGAGCTCACGTGTAAGAAGGGAGAACGTTAAATGGCCTAATGGGATACATGAAAAAAGGTCTCATGGTACGAATATTCTCTCCCTAATTTCCTTTCTCAATATGTTTTATAACTGTCTCCTCTCTAAACCCTTTTTCTGAAATTCCTTTTACAATATTATGTCAAGAATGAGACTTGTCGAGCTCAATAATGTCTTGCAATCTTAACAACGTTTGCCGAACTCAATAAAATCTAGTTGAGCTCAATAAAATAGCCTAGCAAAATTAAATTCACCTAGAATCGTGGTAGTTGACTCTTTACTGTTTCTGTTAGTATTTTGAAGGTTGTGAAAGGAGTAGTTGATGTGGTAGAGAAAATGTAGAGATAGTAGAATGTAGAAGTAGTAGTTGAAAGAAGTGTTGTAGTTGTCTTTAGTTGTAGTAGATGTTAGCTCATACAAATGGTAGATGTTGGCTTCATACATCAAATTGTAGAGTTCAATGGTATTTATAGACCCATAGATTATTCTAGAACATACTAGCCACAACTTATGTGGAATGTTCTAGATTTTTACCTATGTAGAATATTCTTGATTTTTCTTCCTATCTTAGGTTTTTCTAGAATATTCTAGAACTTGTATTACATTTCAATTCTTCTATTTAAGGAGCTTCTACATTCTTCTAGAATTTGCATTACACTTTAATACTCCTCCTTAATGCAAATTCGGTAACTCCAAACATTGTGCATAGTAGTTCAAATCTTTGTCTTGGTAACATATCTTCAGTTTGATCTTCTTCCTCCATTTCCTTGACCATACTTCTTGCTTTGATGTTTCTTCATAACAGTTAGGTTCAATCATGGCCATATTGCAAGTTTCATATATGTCTACCAAAGATCTTACTCTTCTTGGACTAGATTCAGGTGAAGAATCTTGTTGTGCAGGTGGAGAAAGCGTACCTGAATTTTCTTCCTCTTCTTGAGTTTCTTCTTGAGATTGTTGCACTGGAAGTAAAATGTTGCTTTTAACAACTTTTTCTTCTTCCCAATTCCAAGAAGCATTTTCATCAACTTCAACATCGCGACTGATGATGAGCTTTTTCGTTTGTAGGTTGTAGACTCGATAGCCTTTTGATTGTGTGCTATATCCCAAGAATATTCCTCGTATAGTTTTGTCTTCAAGCTTGTGCCTCCTTTGATCAGGAACATGTATGTAGCAAATAGACCCAAATACTCGTAGGTGTTTAGCCGATGGCTTTCTCCCACTCCAAGCTTCAATAGGAGTCTTGTCTTGGACTGCTTTAGTTGGACATCTGTTTAGAATATAAACTGCAGTGTAAACTGCTTCAGCCCAAAAAGTATTAGGCATACTTTTCTCTTTCAGCATTGATCTTGCCATCTCCATAACTGTGCGATTCTTTCTCTCTGACACGCCATTTTGTTGTGGAGTATATGCGACTGTAAGTTGTCGCTCTATGCCTTCATCTTCACAGAATTTGTCAAACTCGTGAGATGTGTACTCCTTGCCACGATCACTTCTAAGTACTTTTAGCTGTTTTCCACTTTGCTTCTCAACAAGGGCCTTGAATTTCTTGAATACTCCAAAAACTTCTGACTTTGCCTTTAAGAAATAGACCCATGTCATTCTAGAGAAGTCATCAATGAAGAGGATGAAATACCTGTTGTTATGATGTGAAGGTGTTCTCATCGGTCCGCAAACATCGGTATGAATCAACTCCAATAAGTCTTTCGCTCTCCATGCTTTGTCTGTCGAGAATGGTAATCGATGTTGTTTTCCGAGGAGACATCCTTCACATGATTCATTATTCTCCTTCAAGCATGGAAGATCTCTCATCATGTTTTTCGTATATAGAAGCTTTAAGGCATGTGTGTTGAAGTGGCCAAATCTCCTATGCCAAAGCCATGAGTCATCAACTTCTACCTTCATGGCAATATTAGTTCCAGGTTTGAAGCTTATAGGAAAGCTTCTATTTCTCTTCTCCATTTTTACTTGGCCAATTTCTATCATTTTATTGTCATAAATTTTGCATGTATCTTTCTCAAAATGAAGAGAATATCCATTCTCCATCATTTGGCCAATACTTAAAAGATTTTCTTTAAGATTTGGAACTAGTAAAACATCCTTGATGAATTTCGTACCTTTCTTTGTCTCCACCATGACAGTTCCTTTGCCTCGAGACTCCACTGTGGTGCCATTTCCTAGCCGAACTTTGACATTGACAGATTTATCAATGTCTTTGAAGATGCTTTGATCTTTCGCCATGTGATTGCTGCATCCACTATCCAAGTACCAACTTCCTTCTCTACCAGAAGATTCTTGATTAGCGTAGAATAAGAGTTTCTCTTGATTATCTTCTTCTGCAAAGTTTGCTTGATACTTATTTTTATTACGACAATACTTTTCTACGTGACCAAATTTCTTGCAATAGTGGCATTGAGGTTTTCCATGATGCCAACAATCTTTTTCCAAGTGACTTGTCTTTTTACATATGCCACATGGAGGATATTTTTCTTGACGAGTCTTCGAGAAGCTTCTAGGATTTTCTTTATTTCTAGAAATTTCTTCTCTACTTTTATTTCCTTCATATTCTTTATTCTGAGACCGTAATTTTAGTTTTGATTGAAAGGCATTTTCAACCGAGTCTTCTTCATGCCTTTTCAATCTTTGTTCATATGCTTCAAGAGAGCCCATTAGTTGTGTGACTGACAATGTAGCCAAATCTTTTGTTTGTTCAATCGCGGTTGCGATTGCATCATACTTTTGGGGAATAGAAATTAAAATTTTCTCAACGATCTTTTTGTCAAGAATATTTTCCCCATAGGCTCTCATCTGACTAACTATTTCTTTTATTCTAGAATAGTAGTCTTTAATGGTCTCAGATTCTTTCATTCTTAATAATTCAAACTCTCGTCTTAGAGAATGAAGTTTAATATTGCGTACCTCGTCACTTCCTTGAAACTCCTCTTGTATTGTATTCCAAGCTTGTTTTGCACTTGTGGCACCAATTATCCTTGGAAAAATTGTCTCATCAACTGCTTGTTAAAGAACAAATAAAGCCCTTGAATCCTTCTGCTTGTTTTCTTTCAACTCCTTCTTTTGAGCTACAGTAAGAGTAGAGGTGTCTTCTGGAATATTGAATCCCTCTTCTATGATATCCCATAAATCTTGAGAGCGGAAGAATGTCTTCATTTTGACACTCCAAAAATCATAATTTTCTCCTTTGAAAATAGGTACTGGAATTGATGATGTTTGATTAGTAGTAGCCATGTGTTGAGAATATATTTGGAAGTAGTAGAATGAGTTATAGTTTTGTTTGAGGTAGTTGAAAAATTTTATCTACGCCCAGTAGATGACCGAACGTAGCTCTGGTACCACTGTTAGTATTTTGAAGGTTGTGAAAGGAGTAGTTGATGTGGTAGAGAAAATGTAGAGATAGTAGAATGTAGAAGTAGTAGTTGAAAGAAGTGTTGTAGTTGTCTTTAGTTGTAGTAGATGTTAGCTCATACAAATGGTAGATGTTGGCTTCATACATCAAATTGTAGAGTTCAATGGTATTTATAGACCCATAGATTATTCTAGAACATACTAGCCACAACTTATGTGGAATGTTCTAGATTTTTACCTATGTAGAATATTCTTGATTTTTCTTCCTATCTTAGGTTTTTCTAGAATATTCTAGAACTTGTATTACATTTCAATTCTTCTATTTAAGGAGCTTCTACATTCTTCTAGAATTTGCATTACACTTTAATAGTTTCAGTTTTTATTCAGTTCGCTTGTATTGTATTGACACATGAACTTTGAATATAGTACTGTTACATTATGTTTTTTCTCGTATACTTGCTTAATAAAAATTCATCATCTTGGTTGTGTTTTTTATCTTATAAATGCAAATGGATTATTGAAAAATTTGATCTGTCATGAATTCAAATGGGATATGTACACGGGAAGGTGTAAATCGGATAAGCGAAGATGTAAACTGTGGGTGTGGAAGCAAAAGGGAAAACTGAGCGAGCCAATGGACGATGAGGGTTCTTGGTCCTCTTTGTCTTCTTCTCTCAAGGCTTTGTTCATGGTTTGTGCTGCCGATGAGGGTTCAAAAGATTGGGATTAAGCATCCGCGCGAGAAGAAGAATACAAAGGACGAGAAGAAAACTTCTTTTTAAATAATTAGAGGTGTTCAATTGTAATTAAATAAAGGACATGAATGCAAAAACGGGGGCTGACGTGATTCACCGTTTCTTGTGATAAAAAAGAGAGTTGACAACAATAAGTAAAGAAGACTGAATCTATATAGTTCTCAAGTATGCAAATTAACTCAATCAAACCTTAAAATAAAGTCAAAAACCAACATGATTCATAAACCAAAAGCATAATATAATCAACCCTTTCTTTTTTATCAAAGATAAAGTTTATGTATATCAAAGGGTCATAAAATAAAGCAAGAGACAATAATGGGGAGTTGGACCGATCGGTAAGGACGGAGGAGTCAGGTATGAGCCAGTTGAACATGATGCAGTTGGTTGATTGCCGATATGCATTAAAGGCCAATTAATGCTATCAGAAACATAACGTTTGGCTTTAATGACCAAATAACAAGCAATAGCAAATAAAATATACGACATTGATATGGTATTGATTAGTAGTTAATGGTTATTATTAAGAATCAGGTCTATAAATATGAGATTAAAGTCCAGTTAATGACACTTTTAAATAATAATTACCCTGATCTCCTTGAAACTAATCTGACTTGAGCGTCGAAGTATTTATTGCAGGTCACAACCGATCGGTATTGTGGAGAGGAACTTTTACGTCGTAGGAAGTCGCATCGGCAAAGTCAGGACAGTCTCAAACCCAGTAACCGAAACATTTTGGCGCCCACCGTGGGGCCGAGAGTGCAGGATGCAGGAATTAAGGGCTGAGATGGCAGCGTTGAGAGCTGAATGGGGCAGCGGCTGAGAGGAGATTCAATGAAAATCATGTATGTAATGTCCGACGTCTAAGGGGCTCCATAGACGTCGAACAATGCAATGTCCGACGTCTATGGAGCCCCTTAGACGTCGGACATTGCATTAACCGACGTCTACTGCAGCTCGTGTCTTTGAGTAGCATAGTAGCACCTTCTTTCTTTGCTAGTTTCGTCTTAGAAAAGGTTGCGTCTTTTGGATCTCTTATGGCATTTCAACCGAAAACCGAATCTGGGTCCTTGCCTAGTTCCATTAAAACCGCCAATGAAAACGAAGGTAACAATAGAACTAGGCAAGGACCGAAGTTCGGTTTTGGGTTGAAATGCTATAAGACATCCAAAAGACGCAAGCTTTTCTTACGAGGAAACTACCAAAGAGAGAAAGTGATACAACGCTACCCAAAGACACGAGAAAAACTGCACCAAAACACAACAAAAACTCATTTTAATCGGTTCAAGTGAAAGATAATCAAGCAAAGACTAATATAATCGGAATAAAAGTACGTTTAAACGGTTCAAAAGAGACAAAAGCGCACCTGGAAAAGCAATGCTGCGGAGAGAAAAGGCGAGAAAGAAGACGATGAAGTGGTGCTCGTAACAGCAGGTTTGATGTATGATTTAACAGCAAACTAGACGTCGGCTCCCCAGTTAAACCGACGTCTATTCTGGCCTAGACGTCAGGAACCTCACTAATATGACGTCCAAAACAATTTTTCATCAGACCATTTGTCCGTCGGATGGCGTGATCCGACATCTCACGGTGGAAAAAAATAACTTTTCATCTACCTGTCAAACATATACACGTCCGTTGGGAGGGGCACCGACATCTATAATCGAATGTAGACATCGGGGTGGCGGGATCAGACGTCTCTAAGGCTGAAAAAAATGAGTTTCCACCTACCTGTTAGGCATATAGACGTCTGTTAACAGACGTCTATATGCCCACTTATTTACGAAAATGCCACCGATCAATAATTTACGTTGGTTATTTTGTGGTCCGACGTCTACGGGGTGACGTTAAAGCCCAATTCTGCACTAGTGGTTGGAACAAACGAAGGATTTTCATTGTCTGAAATTTTCAATGCTGAATTCACACGAGAAGGGGGAGCCTTGTGTAACAATCTTCGAAGCAGACGAGGTACCTTCACCTAATTTCCCGAGATCTTTCTTACGAGCCATCATTTGCAAAAAAGCTTGATGTTTCTCCATCCTGCCGAATATATCTGAAATAATAAGAAAAATTTAGACAAGTCAATAATGACCGATCAACAAATGGGAAGTGAAGGAGAGCTTATCGAACACTCTAGCACGTAGAGTGTCAGACCCAAGTAGGCCGATGAGCTTGCGAGACGAGGTCCGTCGGGGTAGCTGATCGATCTGACCGACGATATCTATATCCTCTGGAGTCATATCAGCTTTGGACCAGGAAATCACTTTTCTAGGATTCTTCATCCAGTAGAACGGGAATTTTGGTTGGCCGTCATCGAAGTAAAACTTTGATCGACCAGAATCTCTTATGGCAACTTTGGAGAAGTTAGTTTTGAAATCTTTATACGAAGTATTAAACAAAGTAAATAATTGCTTGTCCTTTACAGAGGTTAGTGATATCCAAGATTTGTTCGGATGAGGAAGAGCACGAAAGAAATAGAGGAAGGAAGCTGGTGTAGGGGTCAAAACAAGGGCGATACAAAGGACACAAAATGCTTGCATGAAAGCCCACCCGTTGGGATGGAGTTGGGTAGGGCAAACGTTTAAGTCTTGCAAGACGCCCATCTGAAATTTAGAAAAAGGAATTTGTACCCCTAGATCACGAAACAAGGTAACATAAACATAGAGGAAGTCTAAACTATAACCCTCGCGACCATGATAGGCCTGCTCGTTAGATCTACACACTACTAAAGAAATGCCTTCCGCATCCCTAAGGTTGGCCAACAAATTTACTCGCTCAACTAATAACTTTATGGAATCACTAGTGGTGAAGTATGGAGTGTAACCACAAACCTTATGAGGAGCCCATTTGTATCCCTTTACCGGAGGAGGTGGGTTGACTCCGGACCATTCAAGTGAGTTATCAACATTCAATACTATTTCGCCAGAAGTGTCTTCTGTCGACCACTGCCACCTTCTGACCCCATAATAGAGGACCTCGTCGACGACGACGACTCTACTGCATCATCAGCGTACCCTCGACCTTCGTCGGCAAGCTCATAATCACCTTTTTATAGCAAAGATCAGTGCAAGAAGAGAAGAGAGGAAGGTGACGAAAACAGGTGGACCCTCTCCCTATTTATAGCCTACAAAGGCGGTTTCAAGGCCAAATCATCACCGTTCATGGTTGGTAAATCCAACGATGGAGAATACCTGACCCTTCGCATACAACGATAGTGTATTTAGAGGAAAATCCTAACCCTTCATTTTGAATGAATCGAGTGGCAGGGAGACGCGACTTTCCAACTGATGAGAGGGTCGCACCTCACACAAAAATTGATTGCAAAATTAATGCAGTATAGACTAGGAAGTGACTCCTAGGTCGTCTCTCAAGGACCAAATGTGGTTCAGTCAATAGGTCAAACACGTCGTGGGGGTTTTGAAAATGTTTTTGTGATTTTAAATGAAAATGCGAGTGAACTAAATTAAAACACGAACATAAACACGGACGTAAACACAAATATAAACAGAGAATTAAAATGATTGGTCACTTAAACTAACATCGTAACTAAAATATCACAACCACGAAAAATAGAGAACATCAAAATGAAAAGTGCTTTAACCAAATTAAAAGTGCAACATTGAGCTAAACAATTTAAATGCAAACTGAGAATGGCGGACAATTTAAATGAATGCTTAAAGAGATTTAAAATTAAATGCTTGCTTGAATAAGTAAAGAAAACTTAAACCCCTTGACACTCTCAAAGACGTGGCAGCTGGTCCTGTGTGAAGCCCTGCGTGTTGTGCTTCTTAGAAGCCAACAAAACCGTGACACCTTTCATGCCTCCACCATGACGTGATTTCTAAAATGAAAGAAAGGAATCCTCCACTTCTTGAATCAGCGTGCACACTTCTTTCAAAGCCAAATTGAATGCGCCTCCTTCCTTGCTTCCAGCTCAACGTACACTACTTTCCTAATAGAATTAATAAAAGAAATCATTCTCAACCATCACTCACTCACTTCAATGCCCGTGTGTTGCTTCCAAACGTGACACCAAGTGCTTCATTCTCCAAGGATAGAATCCGCGTGACATCTCACACTTCACCTAACGTGCTACTACCATTTCTCTTGTTGCTGTGAATGTGCCTCCCAAAATCAATCAATCATAAGCCTTAAAAGTCGTGACCATGTGCGTGATTTAATGCTTCCAGCTAGCTATGTCCGTGTGCCACCTCTTCCCATTAAAAATCAAAAGTCTTCTCTACTAAAAAGAAAGTTGTTGGACTTGACGTGACACCTTGTGTTATCTAATCATCTCTTCATTTCAAAGATAAAAATCACCGTGCTGCATGAATCAATACCTCACTTCTTTTCAAATGAAATAAGCACTTGTGCTTCCTAAAGCAAAAACGAAAACAACATCTCCTATTCTGCTTCCAGCTCACTTTCCGTGCACACCTTTAGCTTGCTGCTTCCAGGACGTTCTACACCGTGCACCAACACTGGACGTGAGTTGCTGCACCATTTCTCCCTGCCAGGCCGTGATGCCACCTTCTCCAAAGCAAATCAGCACACCTCAATCAAAGAACGTGAATGCAATCCCCGCATGTGTTCATCCAGCTTATGTGCCTTTTCTAAATTGAAATTAAAATTAAAAGGTGTTCCCCCAAGTTCTTAGAATGCGAGAAGAGATTGAATAAAAATGTGCACAAAACCAAATGGAAAATGCAACGAGAATTCAACAAAGATGATAAAAATCATTCCATTCCTCCCAAAAAGCGTTCAAAAGCCGAGAGAAGAAAAACTAGTAACCAGTAGCCAAAAAAATGCAAGTGGCGGCTCTCCATCCCTTAGGCCGTGAGTTCCCTTTTAATAAGGGTGGGGTCCACACAAAAACCCTAAGATGCCAAGTCATCTTTCTCTACTTTTGGGTCTAGTCTACTTTACCAAAAATTGACCCAAAATGTAAGAGTTGATTCAAAAATTCTAAACTACTGAACTACAATTTAATTAATTCTAAAATGTCTATGTGGAGAGTCTTGAATTTATTTGCATTCTTCCTGATGTCCCAAAATGTATCTCCAAAATTCTTCCTGTAATAAAAAATGCACTTAATCAGCTCAGAAAACCCAAATTAGCACAATTACAAATTTCCGACCAAATTAAGCAGAATTCGGAAAATGGGGGAAATAACAGACAATTAAACACAATTCCTTGGTTTATTTAAGTGCAATAAACTAAATATAATTCAAGAAATAACGACTCATCAAAATAGACCACACTTAGTCTTTTGCATTCCTGGGAAAAACCAAGACGAAAACCAGGGAACTACTCAAACATCAAGGAGGTGACACAGACTCGACAGACAGACAACAAAGACTCCAAAACAGGAACACAGTTGAACAATTCTCATAAAATCTGGACAATAAAAGGTATAGGCAGAATCCCACACTGAGTCAATGAAAGCATATACTCAAAGAATCATCCAAACAGTTTAGTACAAGGAAAACAGTCAATCAGTTCAAGAGATGAATCAAAAGCAACAGAGCCTCACAGATGCACACAATCAGTGTTTCTCTCAAGTGTTTAAGGTAAATAAATGTCACTCAATGCACTCAAGCAAACACAAATAGACTTGGCAAGCCTCTAATATCAACACTCAAGCACATACGCATGTTCAAATCAAAAGGTCTTTTCATGGTTGTAATGGGGCCAAGGACAAGGGAGGATATATTTGGATAAGAAGCTACAAACCATAAGGAACAGAGGAGTAATGGGGAACAAGTGTAAACACATTCAAACACACCCACAACCTCTAATTCCATCCTCTTCTTGACTCCATTATTCACAACTTTTTTTTTATTTTTCTCATTTTTCTGTATTTTTTTTTCCATCCTGTCTCTTTTCTTTTCTCTCTATTTACGACACAACTGTAAGAGACAAGATACACAACATATTTACAAACACAAAACAAGAAGAGGAACCAACTAGCCAATTCATATGAATCCCCCAAGAAGACCACACTTGTTCCCAAAACATTTCCAAAGCTCCAAAATTCCCTAAGGTTAAGGTGATCATGGTTTTTCACTTAAGGCTAGTGTATAAGCTTCAAAACGAAGAAATGAGGAAAGTATAGGATCAAAAGGGGTTATCAAAGGATTAGAACAAGGTAAGCTTATTTGGCTAGAGAGGCTCAAGAACAAAAATGCCTTTATCACTTCCAAACATGCATATCAATCAAGAATCATCAAAAAGAGTCAAGCCAAGACATATGTGCAAGCAATCAAGAGACATATCACACATAAGAAAGATCATCAAATGGCTCAAATCTCACACAGGTAATATGGTCACCATCAATTCAACTCTCAAACATCATGATCATCTTCCAAGCAAAGAATAACAAGGAATCCAATAAATCAGAGTATCAATGAAGTGAAGGAAAACTGACAACCTAATCACAATCCAGAATTCATGAAAAGCATGCAAAACTGTACACAAGACACAAGAAACTACATAAAAACCGAAACATGAACAAAGAAACAACCTCCCCTAATAGACCACACTTAAACGACACAATGTCCTCAGTGTGTCACAATCAACAGATCAAACAATCAGAACAATCATCAGATATCGACAAAGTGCAATAAAAGTGAGGAGGGAAGGAGAAAAGAAACTCCCTGAGTCAGATGGGAGGGTAGGTGGGGTGAGCCAAAGACGTCTCCTCCACCACTGCATCCAACAAAGAAGGATTGCTGAGGAAAGGCTTCAGTTTATGCCCGTTCACCTTGAAGCTTTTAGCTGTAGATGGACCTTGGATCTCTACTGCACCATAAGGATAAACATTAGTCACAACAAAAGGTCCAGTCCACTTTGATCTCAACTTACCACCCATGAGGTCGAGTCTAGAGTTATACAACAAAACCTGTTGGCCAACCTCGAAGTCCTTTCTAACAATGGAGCTATCATGGAACCTCTTGGTCCTTTCCTTGTAGAACTTCGAGTTCTCATAGGCATCCAATCGGATCTCATCCAATTCACTCAATTGAAACTTTCTTTCCTCTCCAGCTTGGTCCATGGAGAAGTTGCAAGTCTTCACAGCCCAATATGCCCAATGCTCAATCTCAACTGGTAAATGACATGCCTTTCCGAAGACAACCCGATAGGGAGACATCCCAATGGGTGCTTTGTAGGCAGTCCTGTGGGCCCAAAGAGCATCGTCCAACCTATTACTCCAATCTTTCCTGTTGGGCTGGACAATCTTCTCCAAAATCCTCTTAATCTCCCTGTTGGAGATCTCAGCCTGCCCATTTGTTTGGGGGTGGTAAGGTGTAGAAACTCTGTGCGTCACCCCATATTTCTTAAGCAAAGCTTGCATGGATCTGTTGCAAAAATGGGTTCCCTGATCACTAACAATTGCTCTAGGCACTCCAAACCTGCAAAAGAGGTGAGATCTAACAAAATCTACAACAACCCGAGCATCATTAGTCCTGGTGGCTCTAGCTTCCACCCATTTTGAAACATAATCCACAGCAAGGAGGATATAAGAGAAACCAAAAGAAATAGGAAAAGGACCCATGAAATCTATACCCCAGACATCAAACACCTCACAGAACAGCATAGGCTGTTGAGGCATCTCTTGTCTCTGTGAAATTGATCCTCCTGCTCTCTGACAAGGCTCACAAGTGCTGCAAATCCTCTCCGCATCTTTGAAGATGGAAGGCCAATAGAAACCACAGTCAAGCACCCTGCGAGCTGTTCTCTGTATTCCCAGATGACCACCAGGTGAGGAGGCATGACAAAACTGCAGGACCGAGTCAATCTCATGGTCCGGAATGCATCTCCTAGTAACCTGGTCACTGTACAACTTCCACAGATATGGGTCATCCCAAACATAATACTTAGCATCACTCTTAATTTTAGCAATCTGAGCACGTGATGCTGAGGGAGGAAAAACAAAAGCAACCAAATAATTTACAATGTGTGCAAACCAAGGAGTGGGGTGAGAATAAGAAATCATCAACAAACTCTCATCAGGAAAGTCATCCTGGATGGGCAACACATCAGCTTCATTCCCAGCTCTCTCAATCCGGCTGAGGTGGTCTGCAACCAAATTCTGTGCTCCACTCCGGTCTTTGATCTGCAAGTCAAACTCCTGGAGCAGTAGCATCCACCTGATCAATCTAGGCTTTGACTCAGCCTTTTTCAACAGAAACTTTAGAGCTGCATGGTCAATATACACAATAACAGGTGATCCAAGCAAATATGACCTAAACTTATCAAGGGCAAAAACAATTGCCAACAACTCTTTTTCAGTGGTCGTATAATTTGCTTGGGCAGCATCCAAAGTGCGTGAAGCATAGTAGATCACTCTCGTCAGCTTGTCAATTTTCTGTGTCAAGACAGCCCCCAATGCATAATTAGACGCATCACACATTAGCTCAAATGGGACTGTCCAATCTAGTGCCTGAATGATAGGTGTGGTGGTCAAAGCTTCCTTCAGGCAATCAAACGCCTGCTTGCATCTGTCATCAAAAGCAAAGTCAATATCCTTCTGCAACAGTCTGGACAAGGGGAGCGCCTTCTTGTTGAAATCTTTGATGAAGCGCTTGTAGAAACCTACATGTCCAAGGAAAGATCGCACCTCTCTCACGCAAGAGGGGTAAGGCAACTGTGAAATCACAGATATCTTAGCAGGGTCTACCTCTATTCCCTTTTCAGAAATGATATGCCCTAGAACCAAACCTTGTTCAACCATGAAGTGACATTTCTCAAAATTGAGAACAAGGTTTGTTTCTATGCATCTTTTCAAAACTTTTTCTATACTGTCTAAACATGCATCAAAAGAGGATTCATACACAGTAAAATCATCCATAAACACCTCTATGCAACTCTCAAGAAAGTCACTAAAAATGCTAAGCATGCACCGTTGGAAAGTACCAGGGGCGTTGCATAGACCAAAGGGCATCCTCCTATAGGCAAAAGTGCCAAAGGGCAGGTGAATGTGGTTTTCTCTTGATCCTCAGGCGCAATATTTATTTGAAAGTAACCAGAAAAACCATCAAGAAAACAATAATGAGATTTACCTGCCAGGCGCTCCAACATCTGATCAATGAATGGTAGGGGGAAATGATCTTTCCTAGTTGCTTGGTTGAGCTTCCTATAGTCAATGCAGACTCTCCAACTGTTCTGCACTCTAGCTGGGATAAGCTCATCCCTCTCATTCTTCACCACAGTGAGGCCAGTTTTCTTGGGCACAACATGGATGGGGCTCACCCACTGACTATCTGAAATAGGGTAGATGATCCCAGCTTGCAAAAGCTTGGTCACCTCCTTCTTGATGACGTCCATGATCACGGGGTTTTGCCTTCTTTGTGGCTGTCTCACTGGCTTTGCCCCATCTTCCAAAACAATTCTATGCATGCATGTGGATGGGCTAATACCAGGTATGTTAGCCAAACTCCAACCAATGGCCTTCTTGTGCTTCCTCAGCACACCAAGCAACTTCTCCTCTTGAACAGAATCAAGGGAGGTAGAAATGATCACCGGTTTCTTCTCATCATCCTCCAAGTACTCGTACTTGAGGTTATCTGGAAGCTGTTTCAACTCAAGAGTAGGTGCCTACAAGTCAGATTCATTCGTACTTCCTACAAAGTGGTTAGTGCATTCTGACTCCAAGGAATTCACAGGTAAAGGCAGAACACCTATCTCATCAGGCTCCAAATCCATATCCATGACAGTTACATTATCAACATCATCAATATCAAGAACTTCATCAACATCATTCTCACATTCAGATTCAATGCATGTATGTAGAGAAGATAGAATAGAATGCTCTTTCTCATGCAAAGAATCAAACTCATCAACAGCATATTTATCAATAATGTCATCCAATATGTCAATCTTAAAAACAGAATGGTCCTCAGCTGGGAACTTCATTGCATCAAGAATATTAAAATGAACCATAATATCAGCAAATTCCATGGATAAAGTTCCAGCATACACATCAATCTTGGTTCGGGCAGTTTTCAAAAAGGGTCTGCCTAAGATTATGGGAGCGGATCCATGAGAGAATCCCTCCTCCATTTCCAAAACATAAAAGTCGGCAGGAAAAATCAGCTCACCAACCCTAACCAAGACATCCTCTATGTAACCTGTTGGGTGGGTAACACTCCTGTTTGCCAACTGAATGACCACACCCATAGGTTGTAAAGGGCCAAAAGACAAAGATTTAAAAATTGAAAGAGGCATGACATTTATGGAAGCACCCAAATCAAGCATGGCATTTTCAAATTTACTATTTCCAATCATACAAGGAATGCAAAACGTACCTGGGTCCTTGCACTTTTCAGGAACGTGCGGGACCGACTTACCAATAAGCGCAGATACATTCCTGCCCATGCTGATTCTTTCATCTCCTTTCATTTTCCTCTTATGTGTGCACAGGTCCTTCAGGAATTTTGCATATCTAGGAATCTGCTTTATGGCATCAAGTAGAGGTATGTTCACCTCTACCTTCCTGAAGGTCTCCAATATTTCTTTGTCCACCTCTTCCATCCTTTTGCTAGGCATCGCCTTTGGAGGGAATGGAAGAGGAATCTGGTGGGGCAAGGTGGGAGATGCACTGGTGGTGGTAGAAGAAGAAGAACCACCGGAAGAAGAAGAAGGTCCACCTGCCTCGAATGTCTTGCTTGGACCAGCCTGGTCCTCTTTTATGTGGGAAGTAGCAGGTTTAAGTTTAGGAGGTTCAGGTGTCGAAGATGGCATGGTGGGCACAACAATTTGCTTCCCAGATCTGAGGGTGATGACACTAACATTCTTAGGATTCTGCACAGTCTGGGATGACAATTTATCAGAATTCTAAGACTGTGCCTGATTCAGCTGTGTAGCCATCTGCCCCATCTGATTCGTCAAGCTCTGGATGGAAGCTTTTGTCTCCTGCTGAAATTGCATGTTTTGAATAGTCATCTGCTTCACCAACTCCTCCAAGGTAAGCTCAGAAGAAGAAGTGGAAGGTTGGGCAGGAATCTCTTGCTGCTGTTGTTGTTGCCTTTGGTGTTGTTGCATAGGTGGAGGCACATATCTGTTAGGTGCTCCAGCATTCTGGAAAGGTGGCGCCTGCTGCTGATGCTGTGGCGCATTGTTCCATCTAAGATTGGGGTAATTCCTCCACCCTGGGTTGTACCTGTTGCTGGACAAGTCATGATTTTGCTGTTGTGGTTGCCTGTTAGTGTAGATGTTCGTAGCATAAGCCTGAGGCGCATCAGAGGCAGCAGGATGCTGCAAAGAAGGACATGCATCTGTATAGTGGTCATTGGAAGGACAAATAGCACATAGTCGTGCAACAGATGCAGATGGAGCTGCAGATCTCTGGTTGGTAGTCAACTGTGTCACCAACTTCGTAAGAGAGTCAATCTTGCCTTCCAACTTGCTTTCAACAGCTGATAAAGACTGGGCAACAACATCATGTACGCCCCTCACCACAATGGCATCATTCCTGGTGCTAAACTGCTGGGAGTTGGAGGCCATCTTCTCAATCAATTGCCTAGCCTCAGCAGGTGTGGTGTCTCCAAGAGCTCCACCACTGGCAGCATCAATCATACCCTGATCCATGTTGTTCAAACCCTCATAGAAATACTGGATAAGGAGTTGTTCAGGTATCTGATGGTGGGGGCAGCTAGCACAAAGTGTCTTGAATCTCTCCCAATACTCATACAAGTTCTCTCCACCAAGCTGCCTAATCCCAGTTATGTCTTTTCTGATAGCTGTGGTCCGGGATGCTGGGAAAAATTTATCCAAGAACAGCCTCTTCAGATCATCCCAGCTAGTGACGGATCTAGGCGCCAAACCATACAACCAATCCTTAGCAACATTTTCCAATGAATGAGGGAATGCCTTCAAGAAGATGTGCTCTTCAGGAACATCATGTGGTTTCATACTGGAACAGACAATGTGGAATTCCTTCAAATGCTTATGAGGACTCTCACCTGTAAGACCATGAAACTTGGGCAACAAATGGATCAGTCCAGTCTTGAGAACAAATGGAACGCCCTCATCAGGATATTGGATGCACAAGCTTTCAATATCGAAATCAGGTGCAGCCATCTCCCTAAAAGTCCTCTCACGAGGTGGAGGTTGTGCCATATTGTTCTCAGTATGAAAAACAACAGAATCAGAATCAGAATCAAGTGCAGATGCAACAGATGCAGTAGATGCAGTATGCACAAAGTACTCAGCAATGGGATGCACAGTATCCAATGGAACAGACTCAAAAATAGACTCTAAAGATAAATTTCTAGAATGCCTAGCTAACCTATGAAAAGTTCTATCAATCTCAGGATCAAAGGGTGGTATAGGCCCAGGATTTCCCCTAGTCATGCACTAAGTCACAACACCCTGAAATCATGAAACGATAGCACAAAAATTCGAACACACAAAACAACCTAAGCAAACAAATCACACATACTCAAACATACAAGACAACACAGATACAAACACTCAAACAACACATTAACAACACAAAAGACCTAAGACCGAACCGTTGATCCCTGGCAACGGCGCCATTTTGATGAGAGGGTCGCACCTCACACAAAAATTGATTGCAAAATTAATGCAGTATAGACTAGGAAGTGACTCCTAGGTCGTCTCTCAAGGACCAAATGTGGTTCAGTCAATAGGTCAAACACGTCGTGGGGGGTTTTGAAAATGTTTTTGTGATTTTAAATGAAAATGCGAGTGAACTAAATTAAAACACGAACATAAACACGGACGTAAACACAAATATAAACAGAGAATTAAAATGATTGGTCACTTAAACTAACATCGTAACTAAAATATCACAACCACGAATGATAAGTGTGAAAAACAGATGTTTTGACACTTATAAAGAATCTCAATTTTGTAATTATTCATGTTATTACTCAGTGAAAAGTCGTAATAGGAAGTAGATTGTGTTGTAAATTATTGTTCAGGATAAGTTGTACAAAAGGGAATCTGTCAGCCAATTCTCGCATAGCAGAAGCAAAATTCGCAGAGCCAGGAGAATACATTCGCACAGCGCACCACCATTGGTTCGCTGAGCGAATAACATCAAAGAAGAATGAAAATTGCAAAATTCGCACAGCGCACCAGAGGCTGTGCGCTTAGTGAACTTGTGCAGTTGAGTGTTGTATTAATTTTAATTCGCACAGCGAATCTGCTTTTGTGCGCGGAGCGAATGGAGCAGTTATGAGAATTCAACGTGCTTTGAATGATAGCAGGGGGATCAGACTGAAAAGAATAATTTTTGGAGAACTGCTCTGGAGAAGGAGACCATCAAGAGACCTCTCTGAAGACATCAAGACTGCACATCATGCAAGGAATTGCAGAAATGAGTATGTTTGTGATGTCTAGGATAGGCTAAACTTTTATTCGTTGGAATTGACTGTAATGGCTGACATTTGATGTAATCTTTCCTGTTCAATATAAGTTGTGTTCATATGCTTTTCTTGTTTACTTTTTATTTTATTTTACGGAAGTAAAATAAACTTGTTTTTATATTTAAATTGTACTGGGAAGTAAATTTGAGTATTAACGCAAGAAAAGCAACCAGAAGGAAAGAGGCTAGGAATAGTTTCAATTCTCCTGGTCATCAATAACATCGTTCTTAATGCAAAGTTTATGTTTAATTACTTAAGGAATTAATAATTGAACATAATTCTTTAGAACTTGTTTTAAGGAATTAAACCAAGATACTGTGATGTTGATGTTTGAACGCAAGTTATATTGCTCAGAATAGTTACTGTAATGTGGTCATGAAGTCAATTCCAATGAAGCTTTCTTTAAATTTTAATTTCAATTTTAAATTGTCATCTAGTTTGAGACTATTAATTCACTTATATTTTGTTGTTCAAATTGATTTTGATAAATAAATTTTAATTGAATAACGTAACACAAATTCCCTGAGGAGAACGATACTTTACTTATCACTGTATTACTTGTAACGATTTGGTATACTTGCCAAAAAGTTATCAAGAAAAATAGAGAACATCAAAATGAAAAGTGCTTTAACCAAATTAAAAGTGCAACATTGAGCTAAACAATTTAAATGCAAACTGAGAATGGCGGACAATTTAAATGAATGCTTAAAGAGATTTAACATTAAATGCTTGCTTGAATAAGTAAAGAAAACTTAAACCCTTTGACACTCTCAAAGACGTGGCAGCTGGTCCTGTGTGAAGCCCTGCGTGTTGTGCTTCTTAGAAGCCAACAAAACCGTGACACCTTTCATGCCTCCACCATGACGTGATTTCTAAAATGAAAGAAAGGAATCCTCCACTTCTTGAATCAGCGTGCACACTTCTTTCAAAGCCAAATTGAATGTGCCTCCTTCCTTGCTTCCAGCTCAACGTACACTACTTTCCTAATAGAATTAATAAAAGAAATCATTCTCAACCATCACTCACTCACTTCAATGCCCGTGTGTTGCTTCCAAACGTGACACCAAGTGCTTCATTCTCCAAGGATAGAATCCGCGTGACACCTCACACTTCACCTAACGTGCTACTACCATTTCTCTTGCTGCTGTGAATGTGCCTCCCAAAATCAATCACTCATAAGCCTTAAAAGTCGTGACCATGTGCGTGATTTAATGCTTCCAGCTAGCTATGTCCGTGTGCCACCTCTTCCCATTAAAAATCAAAAGTCTTCTCTACTAAAAAGAAAGTTGCTGGACTTGACGTGACACCTTGTGTTATCTAATCATCTCTTCATTTCAAAGATAAAAATCATCGTGCTGCATGAATCAATACCTCACTTCTTTTCAAATGAAATAAGCACTTGTGCTTCCTAAAGCAAAAACGAAAACAACATCTCCTATTCTGCTTCCAGCTCACTTTCCGTGCACACCTTTAGCTTGCTGCTTCCAGGACGTTCTACACCGTGCACCAACACTGGACGTGAGTTGCTGCACCATTTCTCCCTGCCAGGTCGTGACGCCACCTTCTCCAAAGCAAATCAGCACACCTCAATCAAAGAACGTGAATGCAATCCCCGCCTGTGTTCATCCAGCTTATGTGCCTTTTCTAAATTGAAATTAAAATTAAAAGGTGTTCCCCCAAGTTCTTAGAATGCGAGAAGAGATTGAATAAAAATGTGCACAAAACCAAATGGAAAATGCAACGAGAATTCAACAAAGATGATAAAAATCATTCCATTCCTCCCAAAAAGCGTTCAAAAGCCGAGAGAAGAAAAACTAGTAACCAGTGGCCAAAAAAATGCAAGGGGCGGCTCTCCATCCCTTAGGCCGTGAGTTCCCTTTTAATAAGGGTGGGGTCCACACAAAAACCCTAAGATGCCAAGTCATCTTTCTCTACTTTTGGGTCTAGTCTACTTTACCAAAAATTGACCCAAAATGTAAGAGTTGATTCAAAAATTCTAAACTACTGAATTACAATTTAATTAATTCTAAAATGTCTATGTGGAGAGTCTTGAATTTATTTTCATTCTTCCTGATGTCCCAAAATGTATCTCCAAAATTCTTCCTGTAATAAAAAATGCACTTAATCAGCTCAGAAAACCCAAATTAGCACAATTACAAATTTCCAACCAAATTAAGCAGAATTCGGAAAATGGGGGAAATAACAGACAATTAAACACAATTCCCTGATTTATTTAAGTGCAATAAACTAAATATAATTCAAGAAATAACGACTCATCACCAACTCCAACCAATATGTCATGTGTCAGCTCACCAACAGTCGCTCCGATTCGACTTTGAAACCATAACAATGAAACCCCTTCGCGTAAGTTGCCGCTCGGGGTTTAGGGGGGCTTATGTAGTGTACCCGGTAGCCACTAAAAGAGGAATGGCCTGACGGGGAGTTGGACCGATCAGCAAGGACGGAGGAGTCAGGCATGAGGCAATTGGGCATGATGCAGTTGGCTTATTGCTGATATGCATTAAAGGCCAATTAATGCTATCAGGAACATAACATATGGCTTTAATGACCAAATAACAAGCAATAGGAAATAAAATATACGACATTGATATGGTATTGATTAGCACTTAATGGTTATTATTAAGAATCAGGTCTATAAATATGAGATTAAAGTCCAGGTAATGACACTTTTAAATAATAATCACCCTGATCTCCTTGAAACTAATCTGACTTAAGCGTCAGAGTGTTTCTTGCAGGTCACAACCGATCGGTATCGTGGAGAGGAACTTTTACGTCGTAGAAAGTCGCATCGGCATAGTCAAGAAGAAGGAGGAACGACAGTCTCGGACCCAGTAACCAAAACAGTCGCTTTGGAGAAATATATTTTTCTCCTTTTTTGTACATTCGATATTATATATACCTTTCTAAATTGGTTGCACTTCATTACTGGTGTAGAAATGTCCTCTCTAGATCTCTACCATTTTCCTATATTTTTAATTGATGTAGAAAGTCTTTCATTTTCTACAATGATTATATCTATATTCGATTTAGAATGTTTTTTTAAGTGAAAAACGTTCTTTTAGTAGTGAGTTTATAACTTATGCAAAGTGTTATAATTAACTACAATTATCTCGTTGTAACACCAATTAGTTTTCTTGATAAGATAATTGAGTTTACTTATCTTGTACTTTCAAGCTTTCTCTACATACATAGCAAATTGACGTGTAAGAAAAAAATTTGCACTTTATATACATCATACTTTAAGAGTCTTTCTTAAATATTAGAAGACACCAAGACAGTTCGAAGATAATATTAAACGATATTAAAAACAAATAATTTGAAAAAAAAATGTGCTTCCTGCTATATAAATGATGTTTTTTAATTCTTATATTTTACATTTGCTTCTTTTCTAAAGGGTCTTAATGATATATAGACATATATATAAGAAAATGATGTTTTAACTAGAATGATTGTAAAATTCAGATCTCTAGTACATGTTTTATTATTCCTTGCCGATAAATATTATTTGAGTTTAAGTAATATTTTGTGTAATTTTAAGATTTAAGCCTATTGAAATTACATATCTATAATTTGTATTTCTTTTTGATCTTTCCAATAATTATAACACGTGAACATTAAATAATACAATTAGCAGTGATAATTACTGTGACAACAAATTAGTGAAGAAATAGGAAAAGAATACAAAAAAAAAAACGGGTAATTTTTTTTTTTATATGTTATAACTTAAAATAAGTGTCTTAACCGTTTTTTTCACAGTATATGGAAATAAATAATTTTTCACACAAAATAAAAAAGGAGAAAAAGGTTAAGTCTCTTGAATTTTTCTTCCTAAGCAGATAATGTTAGGAGTTTATAATTTTTCAAAGTTCACTTTGCTTACATTTCGGCAGTCATTTAAGTTAGTTTATGGGTCTTTTTTACTGGTGAAAATTTTATATGACTGTATTACTGGTAGATCTTAAACAAAATTCTTTTATTAGCATTTTCTTAAACTCTATAAGTAAAATTTTTAAATATTAGAATCTTTTAAATGTTAAAATCTAACTCTTTTTTATACTATTTTATAGTACACGGGACTACAGAAGCAGGGCAGTATTCGCAGGTATTTTTATGGTACCTCTCGTCTACTTTCCTCAACCATCTTCCTTTTTGGCAGTGCCAAGGAAGCCATGGCTTTGGCCGAGGCCACCTTCCTCACTAGTAGTTCCCACCTTGCGTCACCTTTCCTCTCCCCTTGCTCCATTTTTAATCTGATTTGACTGCCACATTATTAAGTCAAAACAACAATGTTAACCCAGACCTATCAATAAAATAATACTATACAAGACTTAAACCAAGATAAACAAAGATTAAAACAAACAAGACCGTGAGAACACGAGATCACTATGGTAAACAATTTGGTGATCGATTGCTACAACTTACGAAACATGATGTGTAAGATCAGTGCGAGCTTATTAATTCGCTTAGTAAATTGTCTGGCCGGTTTAATCCACTAGTCCAGTTGATAGATAAAGACTAATTTGTTGTTCCATTATTGCTTTTTTTTAATTGATAATTAATGAAATTTGTTGTATATCATCCACTAGGGTCATAATTATAATCCTTGAGGAGGGAACCTCTCACTGTCACCGAAGCACGCATGTTTGGCTTGTTCCCGAACCATGCTCCGAACTTAAAAGTTAGGTCTAATATGTAATAATAACTGTATAGGAGTTGGCACTGTACATCCTATGAGTTGCGTCAGGGTTTTGGTTGTCTGTGAAAAGAGGACAACAGCCATGCCTACCTCATTAACTTTTTATTGATGTAAAGATAAGGTACAAAAATAGAATAGTGCTAAAGTAAAGTAGATATCTATTTATATATTTAAATCAATTTTATTATTAATTAATATAATTTGTATATATTTTTCTCACGGTATATATATATATATATATATATATATATATATATATATATATATATATATATATATATATATATTATGGATAGAACTAGATATTAACGAAGATAATAATTTAATAACAAGTGAATCAATATATAATAAAATAATAAATTTTATAAAATAGATTCTAATTAATTTATATAATACTATATTAAAAATTAAACTTTAAACATAATTCAATTTTACAAAATAATTTGTAAATTAAAATTTACATTTCTAAAGTCTCATTATCACTAATAAATATTTAATACAAAAAATAACCATTTAACAATTCAATATATTTAACACAAAAAATAACCATTTAACTATATAGAAATAAAATAATAAAAAAAGTAAAAACCTTGTGAATTGTCCTAATAAATTATCCACTAGACGTACAAACTATTTACGTTTATCCATGAATGTCAGGAACGAACTTAGGAGTAAGGTACGTAATAAAGAAGCAAACTGTAACATGTTGCCCTTTGTTTCATTTATATATATATATATATATATATATATATATATATATATATATATATATATATATATATATATATATTCTCTTTTGTAAGAAGAAAGTTTAAATTTCCTTATAACCTAAAAGACCTGTAAGTAAAGTTTTAGATGTATACATTCCCTCTTCCAACATCTTTCTAATACTTAATAAAAAAGAAATATTTGTGATTTCTTTTAGTTGATTCATTTTTAAATTTAAAATGGAAAAAGTGTTATTTTATTGATGTTGGAAGTGAGAAAAAAAAATGGAATGTTTGTGTACGATGAAACAGCAAAGTAAAGCCAAAGCAGCTACCACCTAATATAGCTATAATATGACTCGGGCACAACTAAGAATTTTACTTAGTTACCAAAAGGACAATGATTTACAATAAGGATTTTGCGTAGTTACCAAAAAAGACAATGATTTACAAAGCATCCATACGTCAACACTTATTTGGCACCTAATTTTTACTTTTATTTTTATCAAATTTGTATCACCAATCTTATTTGCATATCTCTCGGTCACCAGGCTTCAAATAGCATTTAGAATCCATTAATCTTATCCTAACCAAAAGTACATAGAAATCTAGACACTCATGTATCACAAACACCTACCTATTCAACCTTCATTGTTACATCTCTTTTTTTCTCTTATAAGACAATACCACATATCATCGTGACACTTCCTTCTTTCTCTTCCAACGTGTCCAACAGTAGAGAATATCCATTCATCTTTGATCTTTACTAAAATATATAGATACTCATTTATCACAAACAGTTATTTCACATTTATTTTTTCGCTTTTGTCTCTTTCTTCCTATTGTCATATCATCTATCGTACATAAACTTTTTCAATTTACGAAATGTATATTTATTCTGACAAAGAATATAATGACAAAAAACTAACGCCACAAGACCTATTCGGCGCTCGTAGTGACGGAGAAAGAATATTCACGGTGAAATTATCATTGTCGCCGTTGTTAATATTATTTGATTAAATAATAAATTAATGGTTTATATGTAGAATACAGATTATGAAAAACATAAAAGAGGTAAAAGAGGGAGGATGTTGACCTGCACAGAGGAACCTTGCAGGTATCTTGTCGCAGGCAAATAGAGGAATGAAGTCTGAAGAGTTGCCACATGCGCTTACACCGTAAACACCGTCGCTTAACGCTCTCGCAGGTGGCGAAGTGTCGAATCAAAGTTTGCATACCCTGACACGTGCCGAACATTGAACACGGTTCTCTCTCTCGCCTGACCTCCACATCAAACGGCCACACCTCCGTGCACCCCTCCGTGCATATGTGCTCCAGACATACCATCGCTTCGCTCAATTCCGTGTATAACCTACCATCCTCCCTTCTCTTCCTCGCCTTCCTCTTCCTCTGTTCACAAAAACACAACCAATTAACCACTACACTGATTCTTCTTCCAGATCTCACATCACATCGATAATTGATCTTTATACCATTACCTTTTCATGTTCTTCCATGAAACGGAGAATCTCAAGCTCTAGGCAGGGGTCGTGGTTCTGCAGGAATCTCCATCCCTCGGTTTCCTTCACCGCTTTGAAACAGTTCGTGAGGTGCCTGGCACACTTGAGGTAGAGATCCGGCGCGTCGCAGAGCCGCGCCAGTTGCAACACGTCCACTACGTTCTCCGTACTGACGCGGTCGCCCAGTCCCTTGATGCACCGCTGTTTCAGATGCTTCACCATGTACACGTGCGACAGTACAAGAAGGTGCATTCCGTACTTATGCAGATCCTCCTCCGTGCACCTGCACGCATCCTATCATTCCTCGTCAGCAATTAGCTATAACCAACTCACCACCTCTACTTTCGTATTACTATAATAACTAACTAGGAACCTGGCATAGTAGAGGAACGCTACGAAAGCCGTGACGGCAGCGTCTGGAACGCCGTGAATTTTGACGATTCGGTTGGAGGACTTTATCACGTTTTGTAGAACCGGGGATACGGAAGCCTGGGGGATTAATTAAATTAAATTAAATTAAATTTGAAGAGAGTGAGAAACGGAATTACGAATTGAAGAAAGAAGAAAGAAATATGTACCAGAATGGTAGCGTGCGCTGGAATGCGGTTGCCAGCGCGAGTCTGTAAATAGAGATCGGGTTGGGGGAAGAGAAGAGTTGGGGAATCCATATGTTGAATATGAAGCATTAGGTTTTGTTGAATTCAGACTCTCGCTACTGATTGAAGCAGGTTTTGGTTTTGGGGCTGTTGGTAGTATATTAAAATTTTCTATTTGCAAGGAAGAAGAAGACGATGGTTATATATATAAGCAAACCCGTGAAGATGGACGAATGGACATTCACGATACAATAGTAGCCTTTTTATTTTTTTTTTTAGTTTAGAAGAAATAATATTTTTTTTAAAACACACTTATGTGTATAATACAAAAATAATATAAGAGGTGCTATATTAATGCATAAAACTAATATTTCAATTCAAAGTTTTTAACTGAGATATTCATTATCATATATTTTCAATATTTAAAGATTATTTGTCTCTGATTATTAAATTATGTTGAATTGTTAAGAAATATTTTTTTTTAAAATAAGTATATTTTTTTTATCATACACATCAATTTCATACGTCTAATTTATGCTGATATTTAAAAGTACGTCATAATTATAATTTTTAATTCAAAGAATTTTTGTGGTATTTCTCATAATTTATTATCATGTCTTTTTAATCTTAAAAAATTATTTCTTAACGATGTTCGATTGTTAAGCCTAAGAAAGCTATGTTAAGAGTCACGGAACATAATATAATTTTTGGTATTTAAATTATTTAATTTAAGAGATTTTATTTCATTTTAAAGATTTTTTTAAAGAGATAGAGAGGTTAAACACTTATTTTATCATATGAAAATTATCTTTGAAGTACTTGTCCATATTTTATCTCCAAAATTTTCGTAAGACCATCTATAAGCAAGTGATTATAAATAAATAAAGTGAGAGGAAATTAGGAAAAGAGTTGCAAAATAAAGAGGTAACTTATTAAGATAATGCTGGGAGTATATAGAGGAAGGAGGTGATAACTCATTAAAATCAAGTAAGAGAAGTTACATAGATCAAATGTTTGTGTTGAATTGTGTGGTCATTAAATTATCATGTGATAAAATGTGTGATATCATTTAGGTTTTATCGTTATTATGTGGTAAATTGTATTTGCATTGCGATCATTTATTAAAGACACTAGTTTTATTGTGTGAAAATAAACTGAAGTTTGGATTTTACTTGATGAATGCACTGGGAGGGTTAATTGTATAGAAAATGAAGAGTATTTGTGAATGATAAATGTGCTTAATTCGTTGAGCATTGGGAGGAGATTAAAATTTGTTTGGCAGACTAACACCTTTGGTTAGGTTAGCAAAATGGTGGTTGCATTAATTATTATTGCATTAATTTTCGTATACCATATATATTGAGGAAGAATGTCTTCCACCTTCACTAAAGCTCCATAAATTGTTCCAATATGCACCAACCATGTTTTTTGTCCTTTCTTCCTTCATTCATTATAAAATGAATGCAAAATGTGCAGCAAAACACAACTCACCAAGAATCAAACGGTGAAGAAAGAATTCAAGAGGAGAAAGAGAGAAAGCCACGGGTACTACCGTGAAGAGAGAAACATGACTGAGAGGTGAAAGACACTGTGTAGTAGAAACTGTGAGTGTGCAAAAGAGAATGCTTTTGAATACCATCAAAGAGGGTGAGATTTATTGAGAGATCCTCAGAGAGTGAGAGAAACACTCTAATCCTACTTTCATAGTGGAGATAATTTTCTGGACTAGGTCCCGTGGTTTTTTTCGAGAGGATTTTCCACGTTAAAATTTCGGGTGTTATTTTTCCCTACGCATACACAGTTATTTTTACGTTTCCGCATAGTATCCATTTTGGGTTAGCAAAGGAGGGAACAAATACCGATGTTTCCAACAATTATAATGTGCTTAATTAGTTAAGCAAGTAAAGTGTTGATTGAGAAAGAGAGTATTTTCTAAACATTGAAAAACATGTTTTCAAACGTTTATAAATGCTAAAATTTGTTTATCTTTTCTCATATTATTATGTTATTGATTACACATTGGATTGGATGTTATTAAATGTGTTAAAAGAAGAATGAATAATATTAATAATTGAATTAATATGAGAATACATGAATGAAAGTGTATGATGTTAATTATGGTTGTCATAACACAGAGGGAGAGAAATTGTGTTGAGAAGTAGACAATGTATTAAGGATCATGAAGGAGATATCATGATTCTATTGATATTGGAATCATAGAGGAAAATAAGGTTGTAAGAGTCCAAATGAGGTTCTTATTATCTAGTTTGGAACATGAAAAAAAAAACTATGTATAGTAATTCATAAGGAATTATCTTGTCACATGAATGGAAAGATGTTCCTAGCTTTGTTGTGATGAAAATTTAGTGGGGTAATATGACAAATGAAGATCTATTAGTGTAATTCATTACCTTTGTCTTTCGAAAGTAAAATCAAACATATATGATGGTTGATGTCAATAGTATTTTCAAAATACTAGTAATTAAACATTTGTTTTGATGTTGATTAAATTAATAATTGAAATTATTCATGAATAATATGTGTATAATATTTGTGTATGATTTAATATATACATATATGATAAAAAAACTTAAATCTATTTTTATGTGATTATATTATTTATCAATTGTGATTATTAATTGTTACACAAAAACAAATGGACACTCCCAATCTACACATGCATATGTATATGTTGTGATTTTAATAAAATGACTAAAATTCTTTAATCTATATTCACTTTAAATTATCACAATTTTAATATGATATTCAGTTTCTTGAAATTCATATTATAAATAATCTTTGCATGAAAAGTATGCAATAATTCAAAATATGCAACTTTCTTAAAAAATATAAATAAAAAATTATAAGACCATATAAAATCCTATTAAATAAAAACACCAAAGTTAGGTGCAATAAAAGATAAATTTCTAAATAAATCATATAACCGGATGTCATGAATTTTCTAAAATTAATAATATCAAGTATATATAGATGCAAATGTTATTTATTTATTTTAAAACCAAAATTATTAATGAAAGTAGTGATATCATATTTTCCAGAACGAAAATTAGAAGAGAAATTAAAAGTGGCAGAAGTCAAATCACTTATTTTAGGTGAAGAAATGGAATTATAAAGGATGAGAAACATAAAAGATATCAAGAAAATAAAAATAATAAACAGTTAAACTCACTCATTTCACTAAATAAAAAAATATCCAAATCATTATCTATTAATTAAAGTAAAGATGCCAATTGCAAAGATCTGTTATTTAATATTTAGAATTTGAAATTAGCATTACCATTTTTTTTCATATGATAGTTACATCAGGCAAATATTGACCAATTTTTTTTTTCACTACCTTGAATTGGATCAGCCCATGAGATTGTTGGGTGGGAAGCTTAATATTTAGTTCCACCTTCTCCATTGCTTATGCTTGGGTGTTTGACCTGCGTCTCTCCGATACTTCATCTTCATCTTGCACATTAGAAATTCATGTACCCCTCTAACAAATTTTTTAAACTTTGTTTTTTATTTATAATTTAATAATTATTTAATTTAATTTAAAAATTTAATATCATTTAATATTTTTTCATATTTTAATAATTATTAAAATATAATTTGTATTATTATAATAATTATATTTAAAAAATCATAATTAAAATAAAAGTAATAATATAAAATCTAATTTAATATATATAAATATATTAAATTATATTCAATTATTCAATTATTAAATTATTTTTAAATTTTAAATAGAAATCAAAATTTAAAAAAAAATCAATCATCGAATGCTGGTATCGGATTTCCAATTCCGAAACAAAAAGTTTTTAAGAATTTGTTTTTATTTATATTTTATTAACTATTTAATTTAATTTAAAAATTTAATGTTATTTAATATATTTTGTATTTAAATAACTATTAAAATATAATTTATAATATTATAATAGTAATATTAAAAGATTAAAATAAAAATAATAGCAATTAAGAAATCTAAAAGTTTTGAAATTCTATTTTATTAATTTAATATTTTAATATATTTATATACATTAAATCAAATTTTATATTATTATTTTATTATTATTTTTTTATTATTATTACTTTTATTTTAATTATTTTAATTTTAACTTTTTTAATATAACAATTGTAATAATACAAATTATATTTTAATAATTATTAAAATATGAAAATATATTAAATAATATTAAATTTTTAAATTAAATTAAATAATTATTAAATTATAAATAAGAAACAAATTTTTAAAATTTTTTATTAAAAGAGTGCAGAGTTAAAGAGATGTAGGGTTACTTTCGTAAAAACGTATTTAATAAAGTAAAAAAAAATTGAAAAAGTTGGAGGTGCAAAAAGATATTGGAGGTGCAAAATGAAACACTCCTTAAGCTTCATCACTAATTCATTTTTTTTTTTCTTTTTAATCTTCACCAATATAGACCTTAAGTTTATAAAAAGAGTCAAAACTCGAAAAGCAGAAAGAGCTAAGAAATTATTGCAAAATATCTTATTGCCCCTCCATAATTTCTTTTTACAACATGACATAGTTGAATGTTGAAAATAAATTTTTAAATTCTTATATTTTTCGAAAAATAAAAATTTTGAATATGTAATCTAGATAAAATTTATTATTATGGGAATAATATTTTAAAAATAATTTTGAATATTTTAAATATTCATTGAACATATAGAATATAAAATTTCTCTAAATACTTTATTAGAAAACCTTTTAATAATATTTCTGGATTGATTTATTGAATTTATTAGGGAAAAAAATGATCTGAAAAAGCTTTATATTGCAGTGTAGACTTTAATATTTATTTCGATTGACATGTGACTTGATTCATTCAAATATTAAAGTTCACATTCCAAAATAAAGCTTTCGGGTAAATTTATTTTGAGAAATCCAAAAATTCAATGAAATATATATTTTCCAGATAAAGCATTATGAGTGAAAATGCTTTAAGTTTTTAATATTTTGAAATATATTTTAAATTGCTGTTGAAACATTATTTAGTAATAATAATTTTTCCAAATGAGCAATCCTAAATAATTAAAAATTTATTGTGTATTACTTATTTTACAATGAATTGTGAAATTATGCTTTCAAATTATTATTTTTTATAGTTTTCTAAACATATAATCTGATAGTTTTTTAATGCGTTATAGATTGTGTTTTATGAAAAAAAAATATTGGGCTGTTGCTTTCTACACTACCACAATTATTAAATACACCTCATACAAACAAAAAGTCCAAAATATCTTTCATCGTGTATCACACTATCGCTCACCGTCGTTTCTGCTTCTATCTTCGCTACCGCTGCAAAGGAAGAAGGCAGAAAACACGAAAAAAAACTCAAAGACCTTCTCAAAACATATTTTATATAATTTCGAAAAAAATTTCCAAAATGGATTTTATATGGGAGTGTAGTAGAAAAGTCCTTCCAGAAGATATTATATTTGTTTCAAGTATTGACTCTGTTAAACAATTATTTTTTACTAGTGACATTTTGATAAAGTATAATTAATATTAATAAAAACATGAAAAAATTAAATAAACAATATCGTCAAAATTATATAAAATAAGATTAACCTAAACAATTGTAATAAACATGTGCTAAAAATAAAGTTTAATTAGTAATTTATTCTTAATGTATTTTGATTTATATATTTATTTTTTATTCAATTAAATCTTAATATTTATTAAATGGAGTTGATGCGATGTTTATATTAATCTGATATTAACCTTGTTTAGAATCTGATGAATTATTAGTTTAATAAAAAAGTTTTCTTAATAATTTGATTTTTATATTTAAATTTATGATTTTTTTTATACTCAATTGAATTAGTATGTTGTTTAAATAGAAAAAAATGACAATTTTATTATTATTAGGAAATAATCACATGTTAATACAAATTACATTTTTCTTTCACTCTTTTCTTTTTTAGACATACAATCTCATTACGATTGTCTTCTTGAAATCCAAGATCATATCAAGATTTTCGTTTTTGTTTATCACATTATTAGAAGCTATATATGAATACGCTATTTGTTTCCAGATCCATGAAAAACGAAATTCACACAAAAGAATAACATTGTCTTTATGTAAAAAATATAAGAACTCAATTAAATTAAAAGAAAAATATAAAAACCAAATTACTGATTAAATTTTGTATTGAAATAACACGTAGTCATTTTTTAAACAACTTTAACACTAATTTGAAAAAAAAAATCACCTTGACTTTATTTAATAAATGTTAAAATTCAATTAAATAAAAAATAAATATAAAAAATCGAAAACCTAAATATAAAGAACCTTTATATAATATTAATTTTGATCAATGTTCATTAAAAAAAATCTTTATATTAGCTAAAAAATCTTGGTAAATTTTAACTAAAATATATTATCATTCAAGATCGATTAAAGAAATTTATTATCATTAATATTTTTATATTAATAATGATTTTTTAATATTTAAATAACTTTATTTAATATTAATTAAAATATTTAATTCAAACAAATAAATTAAAATTTAATAAATTTAAGTTATATTAGCAGAAAAAATATGAAAAAAACATTCAAAACAAAAGTAATTTGAATATATTTAAGTATGTAATAAATTTTAAAATTGAAAATCCATATGAAAAACAATTGCTTGTGTCAAATTCTCTTATGTAAGATTGTGAATATCTACCGTTATGTTTTACCCTTAGCATAACAATTTGTTCACAAGTATCAGGGAACCAGTTCCAACCATAGAGTCAATAAATGTTGAACTAATACTCAATTTTGATCATATAATATCTTTTGTTTAATTTTTTTTATTTAAAATCATTTTCTACATAAATATATTTAATTATTATATCAAATTATTCTTTCTGTCATTTTTTATGAAATAAAAAATAATTATAAATAAAATATGAATACATTTAATTTTCTAAAGTGGAAAATTTTAAACTCTAAAATTATTGATATATTGAAACCAAATTTTAAATTTTATATATTACCACAACAAAATTTATTAGAAATGAACCAGTGATAATTTTTCAATCCGTAAATATATTGAATATATATCATTTTGCACTTAATATGCTTTATTATTTATTTAATGAATATTTTAAATATTAATTTAAAAATCATTATTAAATAACATCATTGGGGTACTTCCTTGTTTTCACTTGTTTTCAAATCTTTTATAAAACTAAGTTTTCAGACAAAATTTAATGTCCAAATGTAATTTTGAAAGGAACCAAACATAATACTGAGTTTACTCTTCATATTGAGATTAGAACATTACAAACTGAAAATCAAACCTAACGTATGTAGTGAAAGTGTTTTAGAATTCACGTTTACTTTACTTTTCAAGTAATTCTGCACACGAGGTCCTTGTGATTTCACTTTCTTGGTATTTCTTGTGAAATTTGTCATTACAAATTTTGTTGGCATATCATCTTTGCTTGGCGTCTTGTCATTTTCTTGAACAACCTTGGATATCATTCTGAGGCTTGGCATTGCTACAACACTTGTTTAATGTGTAATTGGTCTTCTAACGAGCTTTTTCTATCATGATTATGACTAGTTATGGGACAACATTTGTTAGGATGGAGGGAAAATTACCTACTACTAGATCACGTAAACACCAACTTTATTTTTTATGGATATTGTCTATATATTCTACAACTTCCAATCTTGTACTAATATTCATCTTTAATATTACATAAATTTGATATATAATGATAAATTTTATAATTATATAATACTATTTATTTATTAGTTTCAAAATTAGTGTTAAAATTTACACATCAATTACAAAAAGTTAACTAAATTATATTATATAAGATTGAGAAATTCACTTTACAAACTAATTTTGTGAGATCAAGTTAAATTTAATTTTATTAATGTATCAAAGTTTTTCTTAATGCAAAGTTTTGATTAAGATGACAAAAATACTTTTGCTTGTCGGTATCCGTGTAAAATCCACCGATAGCAGATATTTTGATATTCATTTATAAATAGGTCAGATGTAGGTATTATACTATTTGTACTCGCAATTATCCTACAAAAAAAATTAAAAGGAAAATTAATTTATATTTTATTAAGTTCAAATTAATTTATATTTTATTAGATTAAATTTAATTAAAATTAAACTTTGATTTATATTTAATTTATATTATATTATATTATTTTTGTAATTTTATTTTGATTTCATTTTAAAAATTTATAACATTTATTTTAAATATCCACATGTATTCAATGGTACTCACTTGTTTTAAAATACTTGTGATTATTTTTTAAACAGATATTTGACAGGTAATAAGTCGAGTAATGAGCAAGTTTTTTTTGTGGTAACAGATAGTCATAATCCGTATTCAATCTCACCCATTATTAATGCTCGCCTCTTTAGTTTATTTCTTAGTCAATGGTGTCGTGGTTTTAGTGTAACAAGGAGATATAGATAAAAGTTTTGGTGTGAAATTTGTTGCTCTTTTTATTGACAAATTTACTGATAAATAAATTCGTTAATAATAAATATTTTAAATTATCGATAAATTTTAAGAACACAAATTCGTCGATTAATAAGATATATATTATTAACAAATTTATCAATAAAATAAATTCTTCAAAAAAAATTAAATTTACCAACAAATTTATTTGGCACTAAAATTTTTTCAATAATTTTAAAATTTTTGTAATAAACCATACCACTGAAAAAACATATATTAAGTGCAATTTAGTACATCTTTTCTCAACCAATATATATTGTCTCAACTATATTTATCACGCTAACATAATTAAGATATGATCCATTAATCCTAAAATTGAGGTTATTATTTAAAATACATAAACTAAAGTTATTCCATCCAAGAACTAAATAACCATGGTGTAATTGAAGTTTTAAACTACACTCATTTACCTAGAGTTTTGTTTATATTTTTTTACCTAATTTCTTCTTATAACCTAAAGTTTGACCTTTCATATTAATTTATGAATATATCTGATAAATATAAAAAATAAATGTTTTCAGACTTATTAATTAACTTAAAATTTGTATTTATTAATGAAATAATGTGTTTTTCTCGTTGAAAAGTTTTAATTAGAAGTAGAAAAGTGTGTAGTAAATTATCAAAGTGGAGTGTTATTAGATGTTTCTCGCTAAACCAGCATTAAATCGCTCAACTAAATAGAGTTTTATTCGCTCAGCGCACCAGCACAACTTGCTGAGCGAATAAAGGACAATTAAAGATATGTCGCAGTTGAATATTCGTTTAGCGCATAAAGAGTTGTGCGCTTAGCGAATTATTTATTTTCTCAATTGGCTTTTAAAGTGGGAAATAGAGAGAAAGAACTCCAGACAGAAGTTTCGGACAAAGGAAAGAAACGAAAACATCTCAGGAACTTTCAGAGACTACTTCAAGGCATCAAGACACCATTGTTGCAAGGGATTGCTTCAAATGTGGACATTATAGATGTTTAGGAGTAGTTAAATTTTTCTTTCATTGGAATTGGATGTAATGAACTCACTTTAATATAATTTTCATGTTCAATATATCGTTGTTCGTTCATATGTTCTTTCTTAAATTTACTATCATTGTATGGAAATATAATGTTATTTGAATGTTTCTGATAACTGGAAAGTAACTTGGAACATGGACATAAATAGAGCACCTATGTGATTTGGGATCTAGGGATAGACTCAATAACTTGGTCATTCTTAGCATCGGACTTAATGCAAATTTTATGTTAAATTGACTAAGAGATTAACATTTTGATATATTAATTTAGAACTAGTTGCTAAGGGATTAAGACTAATATGCCTTGATGTGAATGTTTGAATGAAATAATGATATATTATACAGAGTTTTATATTCATATGATTCATGAACCCAAATCCAATAAAGTTTCTTTTAAATATAATTCCTTGCACACCAACTGTTTAATAAAATATCAAAAATAGTTTTTTGTGTTTTGTGTATTTTGATGTCTAATTGAGTTATAAAAGTAAGAATTGTCATGTGTTGCACAAGTCCTTTGGGAGAACGATACATTTACTTATTCATTGTATTACTTGGAACGATTTGGTATACTTGCCAAAAAGTTATCAATAACAACTTGGTGAATATTTATGTTGTAAATAAAAAACGAGTTCCCTCTAACTGCGGCATGAAATTACAAAGGAACCTAAAATCAATTTTGTACTAACCGAGTGTCAATACTTGAAACAAATATTTACCGTAGAATAAAGACTTTATGACTTTTAACAAGAATTGTCATGAGGTCGATCAATTTTTAGATATCGCTGTAAGTTCTTACTAAATTTACCGTATGGTATCCCTGGGACGACCAATCACTTTCTACCGAACGGCCTCCAGAGGCTAACCAAGCACTCTAACGGTCTCCTAAGGATGACCGACAATCCAGATCGAATGGCTTATCCCAAGCCGAATGATTCTTCTTAGGCCGACCACCAGGCCTACAATCTTGGCCGACCACACGGTTGGGTTATAAACAGTAATCGCTCATTAAAGCCCCTAATGAAGATTAAGGTATGATTGGGCCATCATCAGGCCCACAAAAGGTAAAAGCCCATTACAACTGCTATAAATAAAGGTCTCAGGTATGACTTCAAGGGGAGGTTGCATAATACATGCTCTACTTTACTGACTTGAGCGTTGGAGTGTCTTTGATAGGTGCCCGCCCGCCCGGCTTGGAGAACGAGGAGGGAGAACAAATACTATAACTGGAATACGAAGAAGAGGAGAGAGCCCGTTCGGTCTTCACCAACACGTCAAGTCCTCAACAAATAGGTAGCCGTCCGATCTTCCACAACTAAGAGCGCTTCAAGTATTTACGTGGCCCGTCCAGTCTTCAATGTCCGTCCGGTCGTCAACGCTCACCCAGTCTTCAATACAATTAGGAGTGTTTTAGTAGGGTCACACCAGATCCTTCTTCATCTTGGCCTTTGGCCTCCTAAGGCCTTCATCTTGGCCTCCCATGGCCTCAACTACTCGGCATCACATGGCCTCATCTTGGCCATCCGACCTCGGTCTCTTAGCCAAATTTGGCACCTCCTTTCAACCTCGGCCTCCAAGGGCCTCACCCTCTCGGCCTTGAAGGGCCTCATCTCGGCCTTAACCTCTCGGCCTCGAACGACCTCATCTCGGCCATTCGGCCTCTACTTCTCGGCCTCAATTGACCTACCCATTCGGCCATTCTTTGGCCTAACCTTCTCGGCCTCCAAAGGCCTCAATCATCTCGGCGTCGAATGGCCACAACCGTTCGGCCACTCCTTGGCCCTAACCATTCGGTCACTCCTTTTCCTCTACCTCTCGGCATCCTAAGGCCTCAGGCTCTCGGCCATAGCTTGGCCTCAACTGTTCGGCCATCCATGGGCCTCAACTACTCGGCCACCATGGACCTAATCGTTCGACCTTCAAAGGATTCAGATTCTTGGCCTCCGTAGGCCCCACCGTTCGGCCAGAAAAGGCCTCGACTAGACCTTAATAGGCCTCGATCGTTTGGCCTTTCCTTGGCCTCAACTTCAGCCAAAATTGACATTCGCATTCGATCTCGGCCATCCAACCTCGAGCCCTTAGCCAAAGTTTTCATCTTCACTCAACCATGGTCATTTGGCCAGACAACCTTAACTATACGAACGTCTGTCCTCAAGAGTTTGCCATCCACAGCCTTGTAACTTCTCGACCAAGTTTGGCGACAATAATTTCACCTCACTTTGGCCTTTATTGCTCGCTCATCCGGGCTCAAGCATTTGGTCGTTTGTCCTTCGACCGCCCGTCTTCAACTGCTTGGCCTCCCATGGCCTTGCAGGTACTCAGCCAAGTTTGCCTTCAAGCACTCGGCCATCCGGCCTTTGCCATCCGACCTTTTCCATCTAGATTCTGTCATTCGGCATCGACCACCCAACCGGATACGTCTGGTCATAACCTGATCTCTCGAATATTCGTTCGACTGATTGGACCCTACCATTCGGCCTCCTCCAATTCTGCCAGTCGTCCTCGTTCATTCAGCCCGTCGGCCTAATTCATTCAGCCATCCGGCCTCCAAAGGCCTTAACCGTTCGGCCTGAGCTTGGCCTTAACTTCTCGACCTCCTGTGGACTCAATTGTTCAGCCAAAATTGGCATCAACCGTTCGGCCTTACATTTTCCTTAACCCTTTGGCCTTACGTGGGCCTCACCTCCTCGACTATACCCTTTGGCCAGACCTTGGCCTCCACTACTGGGTCTTCCACGGCCTCGTACTTAACCAAATTCTTCACCTACTATTCGGCCATTCAGACTTCAACTATTGAGCTATCCAGCTCCAGCAATGCGGCCTCCATCACTCGGCCTCTAGCTCTCGACTCTCGACCATCCATTGGCCTCAAGCCCTCGGCCTCCCGTGCCCTCAAGCTTTTCGGCCTCTAAAAGGTCTCAACCGATAGGCCATATTTTGGCCTCAATACCTCGGTAGTTCAAATTTGGCATCTTCGTTGAACCTCGGCAATTTGGCCTTGGCACTCAGCCCCCAAAGGCCTCAACACTCATCCTCCAAGCAGAGGCGACTTAGAGATGAGAGCGAACTAGAGAACCCGTCCTTTCCAGGAAGGCCATCTACAAAACCCTTCGCATCATTAACATCATGTTTGGGCTTGGGGGGCTTGTGTACCGTACAGTCTCCCTGGGACGACCAAGCACTTTCTACCGAACGACCTCTAGAGGCTGACCGAGCACTCTCTACCGAACGGTCTCCTAAGGATGACCGACAATCCAGACCGAATGGCTTATCCCAAGACGAACGGTTCTTCTTAGGCCGACCACCAAGCCTACAACCCTAGTCGACCACATGGTTGGGTTATAAACAATAATCGCTCATTAAAGCCCCTAATGAAGATTAAGGTATGATTGGGCCATCATCAGGCTCACAAAAGGTAAAAGCCCATTGCAACTGCTATAAATAAAGGTCCCAGGTATGTTTTCAAGGGGAGGTTGCATAATACATGCTCTACTTGCTATAATGACCGTTGGGTCACTTTACTGACTTGAGCGTCGGAGTTCCTTTGATAGGTGTCCGCCCGCTCGGCTTGGAGAATGAGGAAGGAGAACAAATACTACAACTGGGATACGAAGAAGAGGAGAGAGCCCGTTCGATCTTCGCCAGCACGTCCATTCCTCAACAAACAGGTAACCATCTGGTCTTCCACAGCTAGGAGCGCTTGAAGTATTTACGTGGCCCGTCCAGTCTTCAACGTCCGTCCGGTCGTCAATGCTCACCCAGTCTTAAATATAATTAGGAGTGTTTTAGTAGGGTCACACCAGATCTGACCGAAACACTATACTTAATAGCTTTTGAAAGATTTTAAGCTGCTCTTCCTTTTAAAATAGTTTTTAGAGCAATTGGCTCCATTAATGATCATCCGTTTTTTTAACATTATATTAAGTACCCATTTGGTTGCTAACATAACATATATATACAGTAGAATAGGATACCATAGTTATCTTATTACATTAATCAGTTTACGATATAATGCAAGATCTTCCTTTGTTCAAGGAATTCAATATGTATTTTATATATATATATATATATATATATATATATATATATATATATATATATAAAAGATACTAGTGTTTAGTCTTTCTAGAATATACATCATAAAAAATCAATCCATAGTAATGAAAACCATTCATAAATAAAAAACTACAAATACCCCTTTCTACATAAAATTATGTTGCTCAACTTATCATATCAATAGAAGATTTAAATTCAATATTACCACCAATACATAATTTAGTATATACTAACTACTAGATATTTTCTTTATTATTATTATTTATGTTCAGACGAAACTTCTATGTGAGGCGGAGCTTCTATGTGAGTTAGGAGATATGAAACCTCCAAATTTTTGTTATGCAAACTAAAATTAGTATATAAATAAAATATCTTTTGAAACTTTTCTTAAATTTAATGTATTAGGCACATTTAAATTTGTATATATCTATAAAATAAAATTTTGACAACCCAAAATATTTGTTGAAGATTCTTTATTGTTGCTACGGTTACAATACAACAATTTATTAATATCTTATTTTTATTATAATAAAAAATGTAAATAAAATTAATTTTTATCTTACTTTTATTCTTTGCAATTTTTCTATAGTTCAGATTTATCTTAAATATTAAGTGAGAATAGTTGTTAGAAGTTGAGAATTGTGATTTTTATATCATTAAGGAAGATTCATTTGTGTTTACTTAATATAAAAATGAAATGAAAAATGTTGTAGTTTTATATTATTAATCGATCACACTATTTTATATACAATATATTTTCTTATAATTATCTTCAAAACCCTTTCAATTAAACTTTTAATTAGTTAATGATATAAAAATCTATAAAACCATTATACAGAAATAAAACTTAAAAGGTTATTTTTCATATAAAAAAAGGAAGAAAATAACACAATCATTGCTTCCTCAATTTCAGTTTTTTTTTTCGTCAATCTTCCTACAGTAATACTCCTCGTGTTACAACAGTTAAGAGCATCTTTTATTGATTTTATTGTCTGGTTTGAATTTTTTATATAAAACAAGAAAAAAAATGACAAATTATAACACTAACCTCAATGAAGATAGATAGTAAAGAAATTAAGGATTATTTGGTGTGAAAAGATACGACAACAACAGAGGAAATAATCACTATCCTATTATATTGTAATATGTTTTTGTTATAGTTAATAAAATATATAATAATGTTATGTCGACATTTATTTTCTTCTCAATTTTTTGTTATATATATTATTCACACACAACATTAAACTATAATACTAATTAAAACAAAACTAACCTTTTGTTATTTAAATATTTTTTAAAGAAAAATATTTAAAGCATTATATTAATTTTGCAAAACTTAATTTTTTTTTATAATTTTAAGAAAAATAAACTATATAAATAAAATGAGTTTTTGTATACCTTTTTTAATAATAATCTGTATGAATAAACATAATATTTTTTTTATTAACATATTTAAATGTATAATTAATTACCTTGACACATAATATGTAACATCTCAAAAATATAAAACTATATACATATGTCATCATTTAATAATATAATAGAACAGTTATACGCCATAAAGTTAATCTTACAATTATTACAAAATAACTATAAAATTTAAACCTTTACAAAACACTACATGTGCTATTACAAAACTAAGAACATAACCGATCGGTCAATACACGATTATAGCGGTGACCAAACGGTTCACCCAAAACTATACATAATACTATGACCGAACGGTCGTAGACTACACCGCAGGATCCTCACCGCCCAATTCCTGCTCCAACATACACTCTTCCCCTTCTGCTCACACCCAAAAGGTGATCATCGCAAGAGAAAAACCGAACGAAAACACATGGATAAATAGAAAATAAGGGTAAGCTAATGTAATTTAAGTTACTATTCATACATACAGTTTCTACGAGTTCAAAAATGCAAAACCGATCGCTACATCAGATTAAAACCAAGCACCGACAAGCATATATAAATTAAACATTTATATAGTTAAGACCGATCGTGATACTCATGTATAGACATGACATCTGACTCGACCATCCGGATCGTATGAATATGTAGCTTGAGGCTGTTCATGCACTCGGGTGGTGTAGTAACTAGAAAACCATCAGCTGCCACCTGAGGTTAGTCTGTTATAACTCACCCAAAAACCTATGGGTTAGGACCTCCTGCCATTCTCACACAATGCATTACCCATCTCTACTTGAGAATTGCTAATCATCAGAATATCAGGATGAACTCCATGAATTTCACTTTCCATATTCATACTTTACCACATCAATACACATTTCACCGAGACATTCCTCCTTGGAATTCTCTTTCACAATACCCGAAACATATACCTTATTTGAATAACAATATAATTTCCCATACCCAATAGATCAATACAACTATCTCGAGCAATCAGAGTCAAATAGTGAAATTAGCATTTAAAGACTAAACAATCTTTCATAGAAGAAGACCGAACGGTAACAACACAACCCCTGAATATGACCGAATGGAAACTCACTAACTGGGACAAAACCGAACACTTAGAGCTTAGACCGAATAGTAAGAACTTAGATCGAATACTTATAAATTAAATTGAACACTTAGTGTAAGATCGAACAGTATTCACTATCCACAAAATAGGACCGAACGGTCCATACTAGGTAGTGATGAGGAAATGGCCGAATACTAAAACTAAATATACTAACACAAAACTGAGCGCTATAACCTAAGACGATCACTAACAGTTTAATTCGAACACTTAAGGTTGTTCTAAATACTATTTATAAGATCTAACACTTTGAAGAAACCGATCGTTACAACAATATGGCCAAACTATGTATAGGAACAACTATCCCATTATAACCAATGTATTTAAGCCTAGTACAAGTACGGGATCTAACAAGACTACCCAACCCGATAAGACTGATCATTATTAGAGAATCATAAACCACTAGGATGCCAATCACTCACCTAAGATTGAATGGTCATGCACGGTAAGACTAAAAATCTAACTCTATTGATTAATTATTGGTTGACCATGACCGAGCGGTCAAGACTGAATACTCAGCTTTTCTGCATAATTCTGCAGAATTATACAAGATCACCAAACTCATAAAAACAACATTTCATACAACATAACCAAATCATCAAATCATTAAATTTCACTCAACCATAGAATCATCACTCAAACAATTAAATTAAATAGCTTCCCTTACCTTGTAACAGAACGAAACGCTGACAGTGAAGAACTCACTCACCACCAAAAATCTTAGAAACCTAAGATTCACTGGTTTAGGAAAAATAGACCAACCACAAGAACGAAAATGTGATTAGAATTTAAAAAGAAGAAGATAAACGCATGTAAACAGAAACTTGGTTTGCATGTGTCAGGAACTAGATTTTCTCAGAATAAGAAAGACATGCCAGCTCAAACAACCACTTGATCGGTGAAAAGATAACTCTTGCCACCCAGAAAGCTTCAGACACAATCTGATTGATGATCAGATGGAGAAAAACATGAGAATTTGTAGAGAAAAGGAGGATAATTTAGAGAGAAGTTAGATAGAAGTAGGAGAAAAGAAGGTTTCGGAATTTTAGAAAGATGAGTTGCATGCAGAGAGTGACACCAGATTTAAAAAGTTTCCTTTATATACCACCGTCAAAAACCGATCGGTCCACTCTGTTGCTCACACTTGTCTTCCACTTTTTAAATTTCTAAATTCTCACCCTTCCAGTGGCTTCCACTTTCTCTACAGAAATTAAGGGTCTTGACAAAATCAACTTAAATTATTTATCAGGATATTAAACTAAAGAGTAATAATTTAATATTTTTAACATATTAATTATATTTTTAAAACTTTAGATAAGTTTTTATAATACAAAAAGTAATTATATAAATAAACCATAGTTTCGAACAATTTAGTTAAAATTTCATTGTTTTATAATTGTCATAATTTGTTAAAAGAATAAATTAAAGGTTAACGTTTAAAAAATAATATATGATTAATATGAAAAATAGTATATCGTAATATGGTATTTACTAAAGATATAATTATAACTTAACATTCTTATCGTATCGTATCATATATTCTTATTTTACTAAATGAATTCTAAATACTACGTTTTTTTTTTCTTCCAAGGCTCTTCTTCTACTCTTAATTTTTGGAACATTGTAAAAAACTATAAAACATATTCACTAATTAATTAACTATAAAATATATTGATTTAGGGGAGGGGGAAGAGAGGAGGAATGGTAAGTTGGTAACATCGTATGATGAATGGGGTCAAATGTTGAGTTCTCGTTATTCAAGAAATGGAAATGGTGGAAGAAAGGAATTGAATGAAAACTTTGTCAAAATGTGGTTGTAACCCAATTTAAATCTTTACCAAATTGCTACAATCACATCAAATGCCACCGTCAAAAGAAGATCCACTTAGGAGCCACACCCATGTGCTTTTTCTCATCTTTTCAACCCTTTCGCCTAATTTTGTCCTAGCTAATCCTCACCTATATACTTTGCCTCCACATCCAATTTAACTCGTGCAATGGAAAGGGCATGTCTTGTTGCAATCAACCATTCTCCCACTCCTTGTATATTTTTTTTCTTTCTTTTTGCCCCAATATATTCCCTTTAATCTCTCCTAAATTAGCTTTACTTAGTGCAAAGATCAATGCCATCAAAAAATATGTTCATAAAATATACAATGTTACATTTTGGTTAATTATCTTAATTTGGTTTGTGATGGGAAATACAAACGCTGAAAACAGTATTGCGTAATCAATTCCACTTGGTGAAGTACAAGTTAACAACACAAACATCATAATAAATATATTAGCATGCTGATCTGATTGTACCACTACCTTCTTTTGTCCTACATATTGTTAACAGTTATTAGGGTAGTTGAGCATTTTCGAATGCTCGATGCATTTAAATTTGGACAAAAATGATTGATGGGATTCGATGATTTGTTTTCCTTTTGGATCGAATTACGTTTTGAAATAAGCTTTGGTTTTATTCGTGGTCTTAGTCAGCACACTATTCATTTCTGTCTGCGCATGTGTCGGTCACAAGGAACAAGAAGAGAGACAGAAGAATACTAGGCAAAACTTTGTATTATAACAGAATAATGATAATATATCAACTCTTCTTCACTTGTTTTCCTCTCAGAATACGTCCAGATTCTTCAACTGACCTGGTTCTCTCCAAGAGTAAACAGGTGGAGGTTGTAATCATGAGTTACTCATCAAAACTAGAAAAAAAAAAAACAACAAAACAATCTAAGAAGCCACCCAAAAGGGCGAAAATAGTGGAGATGTATGGAAATCCAAGGAAAAGTGAATAAAAGCTAGAGATCCACCACCATATAATAGCCCTTTTTCTCTTTTTTTCTTTTGGGACATATACGTATATATATCTTGTTTAATTTTCCTTTTTGGAATGAATGGATGAGGCAGAAATTGGTGGATGAGTCATTATCAGCAAGGAGAACCTTTCTTGCAGGTGAGTGCACCAGCACCTGTTGTAATGGAACCAACAAGTGAAGATGGTCTTGCACTAAGGCTTGAAGCCCTTGCATAACTTGAGGAGGCTCCAGCACCAGAAGCAGTGAAAAAGGCACCATTTACTAACATGTCCCCTTCTGATCTCCAATTCCAACTCTGCCATTCACTCTCTGCCGCATCTTCACGTTTTGTCACCTAAACAAGTACCAAGTTTAGCATATGATAAAAATGGACACACAGTACAACTACATTTAATCATTGCATAGGACTTTATGAATAATCAATCACCTCTTTGCTGAATCTGTCATCTGGTGCAACAAATCTGTTGCCTTGGCTGTTGATAGTTGGATTAGCACTCCCCCCAATGGCATACATTTCCCAGTGAGTATAATCATTGTTCACAACATGGAAATACCCAAGCCTACACCTGCAAGTTGCACAAAGGTTTTTTTTTGGTCCTACAACATAACATGGTCTCCAAAGTAACGTGTAATGAATAAGGGTAAAAAGAAAAATTGAATAAAGTGTGAAGTACCTTGGCATCCTTTGAACAAGGCCTTCACCGAAGTGGTTGAAAGCAATGGTGACTTGCATGTCCTTGTCCTGAGTGTAAGCGTCACTGTGACCTAAGAGCATGACCTTGTCATGATGCGTCATGTAATTGTTGGAGATGGTGATGGCGGTGGACCCATGGATGGCGTCGATCAACCCATCGTTGCAGTTCGACAAGGAGCAATGGTCGACCCACACGTGACTTCCTCCGAAGATCGACACGCCGTCGCCGTCCGACACGGTTCTCCACCCGTAGTGCCGTGGGGAGGCGCGCACCATGGCGTTCCCTCCCTGCTTGCAGTCGTGCACGTGGATGCCGTGGATGATGATGTTCGTCACGTACTGCACGGTGATGCAGGGACCGCCGGCGATGTGGACGCTGGCGCCGCGGCCGTCGATTGTCTTGAAAGAGTTCATCAGAAGCTCCTCCTTCAGCTGGATCACCATGTCGCGCGCGAAGATGATCCAGAGGGGCTCATCTTGGATCACCGCGTGGCGGAGCGTCCCTGGCTTCGGGTTCACCGGGTCGTCGTCGCCGGCGTCGTCCACCACGTAGATCTTCCCATCCCTTCCACCGATGGCGTTCTTTCCGAACCCGATTGCGCAGTCCGCTAGCTTTTGCCGGTTCTTCTCCCAATTCGGGTCGCACCGCCAACAGTCATCAATGGGGTTGCCGCTGCCGCATGAAAGATAGCCCAAGCTCCTCCTAGGCCTAGCTATGGAGGCGTTGATTTTCCTGCACCCAAAAAATTCAATTATTATAATTTATTATTATTTATTACTCTCTTTTATTCAATTAATTTTAATAAAATAATTGATGATGCAGTTAGTGGCAATCGATAGGAAAATACAACCACCAAGACATGTTGGTTAGTATATAGTAACTGATATTATTGTGAAGGGTCCTATTAACCTTTGTCATCATTATACACTATTATGTAATTGAAGGGTTCTTTTCATTAAAAGTTAAAAACATTTAAGGAAACCAACGTAACCAAAACAATTTTTCATTAATTCCTCAACTAGATAAAAGTTAATAAATTTATCAAAAAATGATTTGCAAGTGAATGTGACTGAAAATTTGATATCTCCCTTTCATATTATAACCGAAAGGTAGATGAAAAGTCTTTTATATGAACTGATGTAGTATATGATGTTAAAATCTATAAGATACATGAGGTTTATATGACTAATGACGTAAAGTTTTAAACTGAGAATGTATCCCTGTGAAAAAAAATGTTGTTCCTGGTTTTAAGGAACAGATTGTCTGTTTAAAGAAGCACTAGCCAATAATGTAGAACAACATTTAGGAACATGTTTGAAATGAAGTTGATGAAAGTGAAAAAAAGTGATCCCATTTTGGTTTTGGTCTGAGGAAAATTAGCATGTAATGCAGAATAGAAGATGTAAATGTAAGTAACATGGATCTAAAGGTGGAAGGTGTACCTGTTGACCTCTTGAACAACCTCTTCAGGGTTTTGAACTGGTGAAGAGAAAAGGGTAAGAGGGAGGAGAAAGAAGAAGAAGAAGAAAAGCAAAGAGAGTGTGGTTGTCATGTTGGCTAACTCTTCTTTGCAAAGTGAGTGAGAGAGAGAGAGAGACAAGGGAAGTGAGGAGTGATGTAGGTTGTAAGGAAGTATATAAAGAGAGAAACCCCAAAGCAATTGGTGTGATCAAACTAAACATATTGTAAAAAAAATATTAAAAAATAAATAAATAAACATATGGGACCCAATTGCATCCTGATTATTGGGTAGTTTTAGCCGTTAAGCAAGGCCTAAATGATGGTGCATGGAAGATCAAAACAGTCAAAAGAAAAGGCTTAGAAGAGAAAAGGATGATGAAGTAAGAAAAAGGGCACACATGACGATGTGTGTGAAATAATTTTGGTCTCGTAAGCACGTACACTCTGAGAGTAGAAATTAGATTAAACTAATTATATAATTAAGTTACCCACTTAATTCTACAACTGCTTTCAGAGGGTAGTTAATTAGGTTTTACCAAACTTATTAATTAAGATGAAGATAGAATTGATTGTGCAACAGCACCCTTTCTTTCTTTGTCTTGTTAATGTATATTCTGGCGTGATCGTTGAGAATGATGAAATAATCGCTTAATGATCAGCAGTGAACACACTTTGATTAAGTGAATTAATGGGAATTAATTAGCGCGAGTGAATTAATTAAAATTAACTAAAATTGGTCCTTCGAAAATGTAAATTCTTCCTCCTCTAGTCCTTGTGTATATTCTTTTGGCAGCAATTACTTCGCATTTTTGACTTGGATTTTGGGATGAACGGTTCCTAGAAATAAAGGTTTACCCCAGTGGAAAATATTGACTTATTTGCTCTAATGGGTCCATAATGCTTTTTTTTAGTTCACGAGATATCTTACAAGATCGATGTATTTTTTGGCTTCTTTTGTCATTGATTTGGATCTTGAAGAATAGTAAGAACATAAGTAATTTTCCAAATTTTACTCTGATACATATTTAACTTCGATATATAAACTTGCTATATTTCAATTAATGAGTTCATCTGATACCATATATTACCAAAAAATAAACATTATATATTATTACATATAAAAGATAATGGGTAGTATAAGTAAGAAATATATGTGTTTCGGGTACAGATCAACTATCTTCTATAACCTCAAAGTCGACACTACATTCACTAATGCAGAAAAGACTTTTAACGTCACCCTTTATACATTCGATTCTCGAATATCTAAAGTAAAAAATGATCGGTGACATTTTCCGTGAATAAAACAACTATTTAGACGTCAGTTATGGGGGGCTTCGACTTCTAAAGTCATTTAGACGTCTGTTATGAAGGGAAACCGACTTTTAAATATTCAGTCCAGAAATTTAAAAAGTCACTTTTTAACTCCATTTAGACGTCTGATACCGCAACTCTGAATTCTAAAGCAATTTAGATGTCTGTTATTGGGGAACCGACTTCTAAATACTCAGCCTAGAAATTTAAAAAGTTACTTTTTGACTCCATTTAGACGTCTGATCCTGTCACTCTGACTTCTAAAGCCATTTAGACGTTTATTATGGGGGGAACTGACTTCTAAATACTCAACCCATAAATTTAAAAAGTCACTTTTTTGACTCAATTTAGACGTCTGATCCCGCCACTTCGACTTTTAAAGCCATTTAGACGTCTATTATTGGGGGGAACCGACTTCTAAATACTCAGCCCAGAAATTTAAAAAGTCATTTTTTAACTCCATTTAGAGGTCTGATCTCGCCACTCCGACTTCTAAAGCCATTTAGACGTTTGTTATGGGGGGAACCGACTTCTAAATGTCTACATTAAAACACCACGAATGCGAGGCAACCATTACACGCACTCGCTTTTCATTATCTTCCTCGCGTTTTCTCTCCACAGGTTACGTTTTTCAGGTTCGTTTTCTCACTTTTGCACCGTTTTAAATTAATTTTACTTCGATTACATTACTCTTTGATGAATTATCTTTCATTTGAACCGATTAAAATGCATTTTCGTTGGGTTTTGATGTAGCTTTGCTCGTGTCCTTAGGCGATTTCTTACGTTTTGCACTCCTCTAATTCCCTCTAGTATGTTTTTAAAACCATCCAATACAAAAAAAAAATGTACAATCCATTCTCTTCAACTAAAATATAAAGTTGTATACTCGAATCACCATGAGCCATGAGAACCCAAGAGGCCTCAAGCGGAGAAAGATCTAATCAAATACGACAACGTTTAGATGTCTGATCTGTTCAGGTCAGACGTTTATATAGACGTCCGATCTGTGCAGGTCAAACGTCTATATAGACGTCTGACTAGGGTCCGAGGTCCCATCAACATCACCTGAATAGACTTCAGGTCGAGATCAGATGTAAAAAGCCCAAAATAACAGACATCTAAAGTCTTTTCTATACTAGTGATTCTTATTTTCGTCTTTAGTTCAACCGTCCAAAAGGTACCTGCCAAAGGTTCTTCGATGCTTAGTTAGTAAACAGTTCGTATGGTTTTCAGAACAATGGTATTAAATGTGATCACATACCTCTTACCTTTGACATATATTTATAGTTTTTTATATGGGCTTGAGATCAGTGAAACATTAATCTCGGCCCAATCTCAGTCCATTACCCCTACCATTTACCTTAATCCTTACAAAGAAAACTTATCTATCGAATCAGATCGTCCGAGCTTGATAGGGCCATTCGGTCTTATCCAGCAGTATCTATCCGTTGTTTAGCTATTCCCTATTCTTTAGTGTTGTCCGATCTTCTTAATATGCATTATCTCACCATCCATCTGACTCCTGTACAATACGGTTATGATTTTATAAATAAAATCACACGTTGTTTTTCTTCTCCCAATCTCGTAGAAAGATGAAGCTCTAATTGAGGAATAAGAATTTTTTATTGTAAAAAGAAATACTTTAAACACATGAGTATTTTAATAATTTTTATTTTAAATTTAAAATAAAAAATAAAATAAAATAAAAATTTATTAAAATATCCTTAACATTAAAACTTAGAATTCATAATATCTAGAGATATTTTTATCAATTAAATTTTGATACGGTTATATAAGTTAAGAAATCCATATATATAATTCGTTTTAATTAAAATAATTTATCGTTTTACATTAATTATATTATCTTTTATATTAATTATAAAATGTTTGCCTTTTAACAGAACAAGTAAAGAACTTGATTAACTAAAGTAGCAATAAGAGAAGATTAAAAAAAACTCAATTGTAAAATATTAAACTTTGTATATATACTTAATAAACTAAGAAAGTTTAATAAGAACTTAACTAAAAATACATAAATTTATATGAGATTTCAAATTTAGTTAAATCTAACCTAATTTTTTTTAAAAAAAAGAAACCTCCAAACGTAAGTAAATATAATTTTATTTTATCTAACGAACGTTGATTCATTAGTATCTCTTAAAGAGAGAAAGTGAGAAAAATATAATATTAAACCGAAGCGAGGTTTAATGAAGTCGTGGAGAACACCCATGCACGCCTGCTGTTAAGCATATTTGAGGTGGAAGAGTGGTTCTGCGAAAAAGAAAAGACCATTACTATGAAAATGCTTCCACTTTAGTCATTGTATAGGAATCTATAATGATAATTAGATAGGGACACTAAAAGGGACACTTAGATGGGGAAAAACCTCTCACGCTATTGCATGGTGGATCAATGATAATAATGAGGATTTCATGGGGTCCCCAGACACTTCCTTTGCTTCTATGTCAAGGAAAACAATATGTTTTACTTGTTATGCATGTTCCTACCTTCAAATACAAAACAAATTCTAACACTTTAGTATCATCCTACTAATTAAAGCATTACATAAAAATATAAACAAAAATATATTTATAATCCTATTTGAGAAAATCCAAATTAATCTTTTAGAAATTATAATTATTTATACACTACAAAATAAGAGTATATACTTAAACAACAACTATTCTTTATAAGAAAATCATCATTAGCTTTGTTGTTTCACAGTTCTCTTGTATACTATCATTTGCTTACTTATTAATTATAATAGATACACAAACCACAACATATAGACAATAGAATAAGCTAATACAATTATTATAATATATATATATATATATATATATATATATATAACCTTTTCTGAATAAAAGTTTTTTCTTTTGACTAAAACATTTATGTTCATTTATGATATCACTAAAACATGACCCAACATAAGTCAAATAATTAATAACCCAATTACTACTAGTGCAGAAAAGACATTATATGTTATTTTGGGCTTTTAACGTCTGATCTTTGTCCGACGTCTATACGGATACATTAATGAGACGTTGGATAATTTAGGTCAGACGTCTTTATAGACGTTCGACCTATATAGGTCCGACGTCTATATAGACACGTCTGATCCATACACGTCAGACGTCTCTAAGGTTGTTCCTGACTCATGGTGATTCGAGTTTACAACTTTATATTTTAGTTGAAGAGAATGTATTGTATATTTTTTTTATTGGATGGTTTTAAAAACGTAGTGGAGGGAATTAGAGGAGTGCAAAACGCAAGAAATCACCGCCGAAGAACGCCGCCCAAGGACACGAGAATAACTGCACCAAAACCCAACGAAAACGCATTTTAATCGGTTCAAATTAAAGATAATGCATCAAAGAGTGATGTAATTGGAGTAAAATTAATTTAAAACGGTGCAAAAGTGAGAAAACGAACCTAAAAAGCGTAACCCATAGAGAGAAAACGCGCAAAGATGATGAACAATGAGTGCGCATAACGGCTGTCTCGCTTTCACGGTGTTTTAATGCCGACATTTAGACGTCGGTTCCCCCAATAAAAGACGTCTAAAGTGCTTTAGAAGTCGGAGTGACAGGATCAGACGTCTAAATAGAGTCAAAAAGTGACTTTTTAAATTCTTAGGCTACGCATTTAGACGTTGGTTTCCCCAATAACAGACGTCTAAAGTGCTTTAGAAGTCAGAGTGGCGGGATCATACATCTAAATGGAGTCAAAAAGTAACTTTTTAAATTCTTGGGCTGCGCATTTAAACGTCGGTTCCCCAATAACAGACATCTAAAGTGCTTTAGAAGTCTGAGTGACGAAATCAAACGTCTAAATAGAGTCAAAAAGTTACTTTTTAAATTCTTAGGCTGTGCATTTAGATGTCGGTTTCCCCAATAGCAGACGTCTAAAGTGCTTTAGAAGTCGGAGTGGATGGATCAGACGTCTAAATGGAGTCAAAAAGTGACTTTTTAAATTCTTGGGCTGTGCATTTAGACGTCGATTCCCCCAATAACAGACGTCTAAAGTGCTTTAGAAGTCGGAGTGGCGGGATCAGACGTCTAAATGGAGTCAAAAAGTGACTTTTTAAATTCTTGTGTAACGCATTTAGACATCGATTCCCCCAATAACAGACGTCTAAAGTGCTTTAGAAGTCGGAGTGGCGGGATCCGACGTCTAAATGGAGTCAAAAAAGTAACTTTTGAAATTTATGGGTGTTGTATTTAGACGTCGGTTCCCCCAATAACAGACGTATAAAGGGGTTTAGAAGTCGGTTCCCCCATAACAAACGCCTAAATAGAATAAAAAATTATTTTTTTTAACTTTTTCGTTTAGTTTTGGCGTCTATTCGGGGGAGCCGGCGTATATGAGTATTTAGACTTTGGGCGCCTCCATAGCCGATGTCTAAATAGTTGTTTTATTTACGAAAAATGCCACCGATCATTTTTTACGTTGGATATTCGAGGGTCAGACGTCTAAAGGGTGACGTTAAATGTATTTTTTGCACTAGTGGCTCAGCGTATCTAGCTCAAATAAATCATGATTATATTAAAAAAGAATCAAATGTCTACACAAAACCTACTCTCACCAATACATATGATATCACATCTCATTAACTTCTAAGACTTAGACATTTAACTATATTTTCGAAAGACATGTGTATTGAGTTGATTCAGAGATTATGCACCTATCACAAAAACACTTAGTAGATCTTGGTGACTAATACTTGGGCTACCTTACCCTCAATATATTAGGACATATTTCCTCGTCACCTTGACAGGATTAATTCACTGCTCACTCATCAAATCAACATTCAATACATCATATTTCTCATCACAAATTATCTTCATTATTACACACGCACACACACCCACACATATATACCCACAACAACACAAACACACACCCACCCACACCCCACACCCCACCCGCCCACCTATACACCACTCACACCCCCACATATGTATCCCAGGCATTATAATATCACCCATTCATACAATCCATATATCACATTTCTTGCACTCATTATAATATCACTCATTCATAAGCATTATAATATCACCTATTCATACAATCCATACATCACTTTTCTCTTTTCAATATTTATTCATCATATATATACACATATAATCTAAATCTTTTCACAATTCAATCTTTACAAAAACTAAAAAACATTCTATTTTAAATAACCTTTTTTTTCTTAGCGGCATCATGTCTCTCCCAATGAGCGAGTAGTGGGAGTAAATTCTTAACAATTTGCCCATTGAATCTCAAGCTAGCCTAGTAACCATGATTACCCTAAGCTCATTGGATTTTTATGAAAACCATTCACCCAATGAGTGTCACACTCGCTTAGCGAATAGAACTACTAGTAGCATTTTTCACAAGCTCATCCAACGAGCCTCATTTCGCACAACGTGTGAGGCCACCCTTTCTTCTCTCTGACTTACACAAATTTATTTTTTACCCAGTGTCCAGATTACTTACACAGGGAATCTGCATAATTCATAGACGTGAAATTTATTTATCAAGTCACCTAGGTACTATCTAGGTTAATTTATTTATTTCTCATGTTAAAACTTCTACTTTTTAAATAAAAAATACCTGAGATAGTAGCCCTTGGTTTCCACGACAGATCAAACACCACAACTACTAGATTTTAAACCACAACCATCAACATAGAAACAATATCTAAAACAATTAATTTCCATCAACAATTCCAACATCTCAATAGACCAATTATACTACTAATTCAATGATATTTCATCACAGCGAGTCATATTCAAATGACTTAATTATAATTACATAGCCTCCCTTATTTTAATTATGAGTTTTTATCACAATTTTTTTTTTATTACTTCTAAAGATCCCTACTTGCGCATAATGCAATATTTATGACTAGATTATCACAACTAGGGATGACAACGGGTCGGGTGGGGCACAAATAGTGTTTACCCACAACCGATCCACAAAACAAAAATTCAACTCGCAACCCACTCGCTAGCTACTCGCACATGTATCGCTTAAAAAATACCTACAGATATTTTTAAACGTGCAAATACTCACAAAAATTTTTAAAATTATATTTTATATATTTTTAAAATAAAATTACAATATATATATATATATTATAAATTAAATTATATATAAATTAAAATTTAATTTTTTTAATTAAATTTAACTTAACACCAATTTGCAAGAACAAAATTCCAAGCATAGAAACCCCAAAACACTGCAAGACCAAGAATTCCAAAAATTCTCAAACCAGAAAAGATCATAAACTCCAAACTCGCTACAAGATCAGAAAAACCTCAATCGTACTAACCCTAACCCTAAGTCGCTTAGAAAAAACAATCCTAAATTTCCAATTTCAAAACTCTCAATCCCGACTAAGAACCTCCAATATTTCGCCACTACCTGTAGAGGAAAAACAAAGAAAACTCAATCCCAAAATCGTGAGTCAAATGCGAGAATCAGACTCCTATGCTGCGAAATCGCCGCAAAACATAGAAGCCCCCTCCCTCTACAAGATGAACTAGAAAAACTGAAGGGAGAGGAAACCTCTCTCGTTGCACAACAAACCAACATGAAGGGAAGGAGAGTAACAAGAAGGGTCATGCGCCTTCGCGAGGCACTAGGAAAGACGATAACGTCGCCGAAGTCGCGCCATCACTACACCGCCGTCTTCACTACCACGAGACCACATCCTTTGCGCGAGCCATAAATGTTTTTCCCAAATTGAGTTGTTTGTGCGGGAACAGGGATAAAGAAGAAGCTTGAAGCTTCTGGGTTTGCTCGCGAGAAATATAAAAGATAAGAGATTAGGAAAAAAAACTTCGAATAAAGTTTTTTAGAGAAACCAACAATTGGGAAATTGAGATTTTTAATTAGGATTACGTAATTTTTTTTATTGAAAAGCTTTCCCTTCTTTCTAAGAGTAATAAAAAGAAAATTTAAATTAAAAGAAAATAAATTAAATTATTATTATTATTTTTTGCGAATAATGGATATCTGCAAGTTGGATAGTATAATACTGACACCCAACCCATTTAGAAACGGGTATTAAAATATCTGCTATCTGTTACCTGCATATAATAAATATTCGCATATAGTAACTATCCGTCATGGATTTTATCCGCAAATAGTAACTATCCGTCATGGATTTTATCCGCAGATAGTAACTATCCATCATAGATTTTATTCGTGGATAGTCGCGGACGCGAATTGTTTTTTCTTTCCCTAATCACATCCAGTAATATTCATTCTTTTATATGCTTTCAAGATTTTAGAAAATAAAAATAAAAATAAATATTAAGATGATGGATAATATTTTTAATTAAATCTTCATTTAAAATGCTTCAGTTTTAATAAAAATATACAATTTACTTAATTACATCTAATAGTAATTATCAAGATGAATTATTCATTTTAATTATTTTATAAGGGTACTAATAATAATCACATTATCAGAATTACTCTTAAAAGTCTATGTAATAAACATGTAAATAAATAGAAAAAAGTAATTAAGGGTTACAGAATAACATGCTAAATAGGCTTTAAACACTAGGCCCAACATGTTTCTCCTTTCTATTTTCACTATTATTCTTGGATTTGTTTCAGAGTAGAACCACAAACTTCGGCGGAATTTCATAGTCAAAATAAAAAATGCCATATATTCCATTCCATCACAATGTTAACATATGATATGACACTCTAGTAAAAGAATTTGCAGCCATTACAACCCATCACTTTTTATTCTCTTTTTTTTTCTTTTAAGACTTAATATCTCGTAATTCTTATTAACTTTATTCGAAATGATCCTAATTTTTTTAAAATGTTCAATGTAATCCTAAATATCATAATTTATGTTATTAACAATTTAAACGTAATTAGCTAAAAGAATTAAATTAAACATAAATTACGATGATTAAGATTATATTGAACATTTTAAAAGAATTAGAACCATTTCAAACAAAACTAACAAAAATTGGAACTAACAATGGTATTAAGTCTTCTTAACTAGGAATATCTTAGAAATTAGTTTAAAGTTCCATTGATTTTTTTAGAAGTTTAAGACACTAATTTCCCTAATTTTTCCATTTTTTTATGTATTAAAATTTTTAATTATTACTGTAATATTTCAACTAAACTGACATTCTAAAATACACCAATTATTTATCTTATGAAAAATATTATTAAAAAATAATAAGAAAAAAGTATGAAAAATCAAATCAAACTCATAAAAAGATAGAAAAAAAAAACCATTACAAAACACAACATCCATTTATTTGGAAATTGAAAATTTTATAAAAAAGGAACAAAATAAAATAAAAATTAGCAAGTCTGAATCTATTTCTGTTGAACCTAACTATCTGCCTTAGTTTCATTCTTCTCCAATTTCCATCTTATTAATGAAGAAATAGGGAGGGAAATCCTAGTTCAACTAAAAGTTATATATTTTGTGGGACCATTTTGATGAATAATATAAAACAGTAAATGTAAGGTTCTATATAAAACCAAAGCCATTTTTGGTTAGTATTGGTTGAACACACTAAAAAAAACCTTAGAGCTTTAGCCTCGCCTAAAAAATATCAAGTGCACTTCTAAATTTCATCTCTGCACCTATTCACTAACACGTCAGCATAAATATATTTATAAAATAATATGTCTTCTGCCAAATCATCAAACTCTTAACGCCGTTTGTTTCTATTTAACGAAAGAGACTAATTTGCTCAAAATTTTAAAAGTGAAAATCCATTTCAAACACTTTTAAAACGAGGGACTAAATACTGGGACAAAATGGGCTATTATAAAATTAAAATATTCAAGTTTTCAATATGGGAGTTTTAAAGTAATAAATAGAAAAAAAAAACTTAGTCTAACAAATATATCAGCCAATAAACACCTTAATATTTGTAATACTTATAAGATTTAATACCTATTTTGGTTTTTTGTTAGTTTTTGTTTAAAGGTTTAAACCCTTCCTTGGTCCTCATTTTTTTATGAAAATTTTAGTTCGGTCCTCATTTTTTCATTTGTCTCAATTGAGTCATATTTTTTGTAAAAATGAACACATTTTATCCTAACCGTTAATTGGTCTCAAACGGCTTTAAATTAAGGCCACGTGGTGCAGAGATAATGTGTTGATGTGTGTTCCTCGTTTACGTGCATAGAGAATGTGTTGAAATCCCTAAAGTGAATATCCCTAAAGTCACATCACCATATTTTCTCTTCAATTTTGTATATTAAGATAATATATTAATTTAATTAATAATATATTAATAATCAAATTTAATAATAATATATAAAAAAATATATTAATTTAATTAATAATCCAATTTAATCATATTCACTAGTCATTATTTTGAACTAAATTATTATAAATTTAGTTTTTTAATTTTAAAATTTTTATAAAATTATGTGTATTTTAATTGAATATTAATATAAAAAATTGTTTATATTATATCAAATTATTATATAAAAGTAATAACTTATTTAATATTTTTTAGATGACTATTTCAGAGAAAACATTTCTTTTTAAACTAAAATATGTTTATTATATTTTTTTTAATTATTTTATTTTTAAATTTAAATAAATTCAACATATATATTATATTTTTAACCTTTTAAAGTAATAAAATTATATATCTAATGATTACAATAAAAAACTATTTTAAATAGTTTTTGATAAAAATTAATATTTATGTATTTATATTTAAAGAAAAAAGATAATATTAAAATATTATGTAAAACTTGAAAATTAAAACATTAAATAAAAATATCAAATAAATAAAATAAACTAATTTAATTCTGAAGAATAATTGTGCTCTAACCCACTGTAGGTGGTGAAACTTACAAAAAAAATATTCTATAAAGTAAATAAAAAATAAATAAACCTTGGTTTTAAAAATATTAAATAAAGAGAAGTAAATAATGTTACATCACCACTATTTATTTAATTAAAACACTCCAGTAAATAATGCCACATCACATAAAAGCACATTCTTTGTACACCATGTGACCTTAATTTAACGCCGTTTGAGACCAGTTAACGGTTAGGATAAAATGTGTTCATTTTTACAAAAAAATATGACCCAATTGAGACAGATGAAAAAGGATGACCGAACTGAGATTTCCATACAAAAATAAGGACCAAGGGAGGGTTTAAACCTTGTTCAAAATAACTTTTTTATTTTTGAGTTGTCTAAAGTGGTCCTATCTTTTGTAAAAATAGGTTTAATTTGGTCCTTTTTTGTTGACGGAGTTTAAAACGCTAACGGTGTAATGTCCACCTTAGCCAATGTTGAATGATCTATCCAGCTTTGCAATTGAAATATTATGCTCCGGATACGTTGAAGTAAATGATGATAGAGGTGCAATGAATATGATCAACATGTCAAAATATTTTAGGCAAGTTAACTTGTTTGTTGTACATGGCGTGGACGAGCGAAAGGTTGTAGAAAATTATGTGAATGAAGTTCTTTATCTTTGTGAAGGACGTTTAGAGAGTGGTGATAGTAGTGGTGTTGGAGATTTGACAAATGTTGAGGATGGTGATGAAGGAAATGTGCAGGGTGAAGTTGAAGTGCAAAAAGAGGTTAAGGAAGCACCAATTCAGTGTGTTCAAGTGGGGTGCACACAAAAGGCTGAGGTGGAGGTGCAAAAAGAGGTTGAGTTGCTAACTGAGACTAATATGCAGCTGCACATAAAGGGTGGAGTAGAGGTGGACAATGAGGAAGAAGTGCAGGTGCACACAAAGACTGGACTGGAGGTGGAAAATAAGGATGAAGTGTAAGTTCTTGGACAGGCTGAAGTGGAGGTCTATAGTAAGGATGAAGTGGAAGTGGACAATGAGGATGAAATGCATGTGTAGGGAGTGGCTGAAATGCTAGTGCACATTGAGGATGAAGTATATATGAAACATCTTAGTGTTGATGAGGACGTGGAGGAGGCAAAAGATTTTGGTATTGGTTTGAAGGTACAAGGTGATGGAAATGCAGAAGATAATGATGAAGAATATAGGACTGAAAAGAGTGATATTGAACCAAAAGGACATGTTAGGGAGTTGTCGAATGATGAATGGGATTCTGAATTCTTGTTAACTCCAGAAAATAGTGGAAGTGAGAATGATAGTGAGGAAAGATCAAGTCATGGTCCTTTTCGTACATATGGAAAACAAAAGTTAATGATAGATTACAAATGACAAGTTAGGACTACATTTACAGATAAGAATGAGTTCAAAGAGTTCATTCGAAGATATGTAGTTCATGTTGAGAGGACTCTCAAGTTTGTGAAAAATGATAAATGTAGGGAAAAGGTGAAATGCATGGGTGGCTAACGTAGGTGTCCATAAATAACTTACTGTGGATTTTTACCTTCACGCAAAATTTGGCAGTTAAGGAAAATAGTTAATACCCACACTTGCAGCAGACAATTCAACATTAAAATGATGAATCCTAAGTGGTTGAGTGAGAAATTGGATATGTCTTTACAAGAAAATCCTAATTTAAGGGTGAATGAAATACGTTCAAAAGCATTGAGAAAATGGAATACCAATGTTTCAATTTCTAAAGCCCGTAGGGCAAAGTTAATGGCATCAAGTCAACTTGAAGGTGACTTTAAAGAAAAATTTATAAGGATTTATGACTATGCAAATGAATTATTGAGGTCTAACCCATGCTCAACAATTAAGGTTAAAGTGGACAGTGATAATGGTGACCCAATGTTTCAGAAATTTTATGTTTATCTAAAAGCTTGTAAGGATAGTTCTGTGTGTTGTAGGCCTATTATAATTTTAGATGAGTGTTTTTTAAAAGGTCAATTTAAGGGAGAGTTTCTCACAAAAGTCAATGGCAGATTACAAATGACAAGTTAGGACTACATTTACAGATAAGAATGGGTTCAAAGAGGTCATTCGGAGCTATGTAGTTCATGTTGAGAGGTTGTGAAAAATGATAAATGTTGGGAAAAGGTGAAATGCATGGGTGGCTATCGTAGGTGTCCATAGATAACTTACTGTGGATTTTTTCCTTCACGCAAAATTTGGCAGTTAAGGAAAATAGTTAATACCCACACTTGCATCAGACAATTCAACATTAAAATGATGAATACTAAGTGGTTGAGTGAGAAATTGGATATGTCTTTACAAGAAAATCCTAATTTAATGGTGAATGAAATACGTTCAAAAGCATTGAGAAAATGGAATACCAATGTTTCAATTTCTAAAGCACGTAGGGCAAAGTTAATGGCATCAAGTCAACTTGAAGGCGACTTTAAAGAACAATTTAGAAGGATTTATGACTATGCAAATGAGTTGTTGAGGTATAACCCATGGTCAACAATTAAGGTTAAAGTGGACAGTGATAATGGTGACCCAATGTTTCGGAAATTTTATGTTTATCTAAGAGCTTGTAAGGATAGTTTTGTGTGTTGTAGGCCTATTATCATTTTAGATGAGTGTTTTTTAAAAGGTCAATTTAAGGGAGAGTTGCTTACTACTATTGTTAGGGATCCAATTGACCAGATGTTACAACTAACGTATGCAATAGTTAAAGTGGAGACTTAAGCAGTCTTCATGACTCACATCTCTTACCTGGGACTTGTGGAAGTGTGAATCTTGTAAACCTTTCACACAAAGAAAACTTTTAAAAACAAAGATGTCTTGTTATAGTTCATATAGGTCTTCTAGGTTAGATAATGTTGATGAAATGTTTAATCAAGCTAGGAATCTATCATTCTTTGGTAAAGACATAGGTGCATTAACATACCTAGCTTGGGAAAAAGAAATTGATAAAATAAATCCTTGGTTTTATAGCGAGAGTGAATCATATGTTCTTAGTATATATCTCTTTAAGTTAGAAGAGCATGCAAGTGAGTGGTGGGATGAAAGACAATATCATGTTAGGAAAGGTAGAAAGTCCTCCATACGTGATTGACATGATTTAAAAGCTTGCATGAGAAGAAAGTTTGTGCCTTCAAGCATTAAAAGAAACCTAGAACTAATTAGGGATTGCATTGATGATGGAAAATTATTTCTTGAGCGTTTAAATGATCATGAGTTTCTTCATAGAGAATTAGAATTTGGGGCAAGACTTAAAGAGCTCAATAATAAGAAAAGAGATAGAGAGATTGAGAGAAAAGAAGAGGAAGAAAGGAAAGAATAAGAGAAGAGAGAGAGAAAAGAAAACGAGAAAAGAGAAGAGAGAAGAAGAGAGGAATTAAGAAGAGAAGAAGAGAGAAGAAGAAGAGAAGAAGAGAAAAGAAAAGAAGAAGAAAGAAAAGAAAAAGAGAGAAAAGAAAACGAGAAAAGAGAAGAGAGAAGAAGAGAGGAATTAAGAAGAGAAGAAGAGAGAAGAAGAAGAAAAGAAGAGAAAAGAAAAGAAGAAGAAAGAAAAGAAAAAGAGAGAAAAGAAGAAAAGAGAGAAAGGCAAGAGAGAGAAGAAAGAAAAGGAGAAATTGTTGCTGATGACAAATTCTATTCCTTCCAAGACTATGGAACCTAAAAGGGAAGGTTTCCAAATCTTTGCTTCTTTTCCAATCATGGTTTATTCTTCAAATATGGACTTCTCTTTCAAACCAATTGTCATTATATATTCTATGAAAACATTTTCAAAATATGACAATTCAAATCTTGAGTTATTGTTATCTTTAAGAAAACAATTAACTCAAAACAAAATTGAATTTGGACTTCTAAAATTTTCAAAGATTACAAATCAAAGTATTAGAAGTTCTTATTCTCTTGTTTTTAAAGAAAAATTCTTTCTTGGATTGATATTAACCGAAGATATATTTGATGTGTATTGCAGATTCGTGTTTGATCCAGGAGGAAGAAAAGTAGATCTAAAGTAATAAGGCCACTTCATGGCTCTGCTCCCAAGACTGTGTGGAGCTTCTTCATAAGGCGATGCCAGATTTGAGGACAAATCTTTTTTTAAGAGGAAGGGTATGATGTAATCCTGTCCGACGTAGTCCTTCTTTGTATTTTTACCTTTCATAGGTTAGCTTGGAAGGAGCATGGGTGACTATAAATACCCAACTTCTCTATTGTAATGAGGACTTTTGAGCTTAATGAGAATTTGATTTTCTGACCTTCAGAAATAATTCTCTCTTGAAAGTCAGGCTAGAGAGTCGAAAGACTCCCTCTAGCCACCTTCCAAACACACTCTCTCACTTCCATTTTTCCATTCCATGGTGCTTCTCTCTCATCACACAACATCACCATTGCTCCAATCCGCTTCAGTGGCGTCAGCGCTCCTTAGCCACACGCACATCCACATTCTCTCTCGTTTCTCCATCTCGCAAAACCACATCTCATTCTTCCTCTCGAGGGTTCTTCACAGTAAGCCAGTTTTCTTCCTAGAATCTCCTTCTTCCTTCATTTCTTTGCTTCGTCTCAGCCATTACAAACCTTTCCACCAAACATCTGCATCCAAACTTAGGGTTCCTTCATCATTCTCACTTTGCCTTTTGATTTCACCGATTGTTTTCCCCTTTCTACCGTTTAATCCACTTTCCACCGAACAATCTAGCTTTCCCACCGTTCAATCTTGAGTTTGAACCGATTAATCGGTTCATTTTGAGTTTTCCCTCTTTTCTAGGGTTCGTTCATGATTTTAGGGTTTTTTGCAATCGATTTCGATTCTCTCAGTTTCCTTCGAGTCAGCTCTCAATCTAGAGCTTCGTTTACATATCCGCTGCGTCTTCTCTCGTCGAGGAAGGCTCGAGGAGTTCGAATCGTGCTCGCACAGCTTCTATCGCACAACTTCCAACGTATGCAATAGTTAAAGTGGAGAACAAAGACACATGGATATGATTTTTACAATTATTGGTTAAAGACCTTAGGGGTAATGAAGTGTGTGGGTCATGCACGTAGATGTCTGACTAGCAAAAAGTACATGTATTACTTAGATTGCTTTTACAAGGGTTGGTGCCAACTATTCAGGAACTTTTGCTTGGGGTAGAACAAAGATTTTGCATGACACACTTGTATGCAAACTTCAAGAAAAGATATTATGGACAAATATTGAAGAATTTAATGTGGAGGGCTGCCTGAAGTACGTACCCCCAAGATTGAGAGAGAGAAAGGTTGAATATTAAACAAGTGAATATAGAAGCATTTTTTTCCTTACATTTTTTTCCTTACTTTGATGGTGTATATGTACTTTAATTAAGTACTTTGATTATGTAATTTGCAACATTTGTTATAATGTTATTGTGCTATAATGTTATTGTGTTGTAATGTTATTACGTTATAATGTTATTAAGTGAAATATATTACCACTTCTATTGCTATATTCTGCCAAATATCCTTGGTATGTATCATGTTCATAGACATTAGGGATTACATTGCATATTTTTTAAATAAAAGGGGGACTAAATTGAATAATCCATAATCAAATCAGATTCCATTGATTCTTCATTTCTACTTATTATAAGAGACACTGATACATTATGCATTACATCAACCAACAAACATCACCCTAAACACATGAATCTAACATTAACCTTACCATTACATCAATAAAAAATACAACCACATTGTCCACCTAACAACATCAACCTAAACACAACACAATATCAAAATGTTCAGCGCACTACCAAAACAAACAACTCCAACTAAGAATTTTATCCTTTTATTCAAATCTTTCACTAAATTTTCTAGATTATATATCCTCCTCCTTTTGCTGACAATTGTGGCATCTCTTTCATCAATGTTTTCTTCAGAACACCACTTGAAAAAGTTACGAGACATCCCATTTGAAGATCCACCTTGTTACGCACCAAAATAACTTCAAAGTCCATATTAACTAGGAACACATAAATCTAATAAATTTAACGTGAAAATAGGTATTCATAAAACCTTGTAATGACAACATCCCCAAAATTGTCTGCCAACATTCTTTGCAGTTCTGGCCATTTTAGTTACAACAATATCACCACAGTTGCAAATAAGGATTAGCCCACCTCCCCTCTAACCACCACCATGTGACAAATGAGAAATTTTTTTTCCCATGTATTTGAACAAGAAGAACAACATTGGGAAGAACTCCCACAAACCGGGACCCTTTTAATATACTAACCCTAATACTCATTTCCTTTTACAAAATAAAATAAACTTTTAACCTTTTGTCACGTCAATTGGGCTGATTTTGCCTCTTATTACAAAATTGGACATGTCATTCAATATTGGCTGAAGTGGACATTACGCCGTTAGCGTTTCAAATGTCCTCAACAAAAATGAATAAATTGAACAATTTTTATAAAAGATTGGACCACTTTGAACTACTCAAAAATAGGAAGACGATTTTAAATAAAACTAACAAATAAAAAGACCAAAATAAATATTAAACCTGCTAATATAGCTTATCAACTATAAGGCCATATACTAACATAGTTGTAGACAGGTAGCAAGTTATATAATGCAAATAAATTCTCTAAATGTTTTTTTTATATATCTTTTATTATGAAATTACAAATAATAAAATTATAAATATTAGTAAAATGTTTATAACGCAATTGATTCTATGCATGAATTTTTTATTTGTTCATAGTTACATTTATTATTTTCTAATATTGTATAAAGTTTTTTTATAACTTTAAAAATTTAAAAAATTAAAAAATATTTACTACAAGTTATTTTTAAGTTAACAAATAAAGATAGAATCACAACTAAAAAAACATACCTTAAATATTAATCTTATAAAATAACTAAAAGTGTAGTGAATATAGTGTGAGGACCTAAAATTATGTCTAACAGTGGAGGAAATGTAAAATATGAACTAAACATGATAAACTACAATGTTTTAATGCCAAAATCAACACGAATCAAATGCAAAAGCTGTGAAACATAACTATTATATACCTGACAGCTATGGTGAAGGTACGGTTCCAATCAGTGAGTGAATAGTGTAGAAATGAAATTAAGCTTTCGAATGAATATTATATGGATTGAATTGAAGTTAGGAACTGAAAATTTTAACAAACAAACATCAGAAAATAAAAATCTTAAACTAAGATATCCTAAGTTAACCTAATTAACGAAGTTAACATAAACAATTACCGAAGTTCTATTTTGTTTGATTCCCAATTTGTAATGAGAAGAGAGATGTATTATGGATTAGAAACACAAAACACACAGAAACCACTTATCAAAACGAATGGACAGTGATTGGAACAGTGAATCACAAATATACGGATGAACACATCACACAAATTAACTCAAGATCTAAAATTCAAAGTGGAGAGTTTAATTCTTTTTCTTTTGAACCAAGGTTGACATTGTAGTCACTTGAGTTTTGGTTGATGACATTGCATTCTCTAATTTCTAGAGTGAATCCACTAAAGAAATCAGTGTTAATGCAAGAACAAGAATTAATTTCTTCAATTTGAGTTTGAGCTTAGGTTAATTTGAAGAAACATGTGAGAAGAAGAGGAGATGAATTTGAACTATGAAAACAATATCAAAGGTCAAATAAGAACAGAAATTAAAAAAATCAAACCAAATGTAGATGTTGTAAACCAAAATAGGTTCAACTCCAAAGCTTCTCCATCACCATGCTCACTTTGTCTAGGCAAAGGAAGAATTCTAGAGAGAATCCTCTATCTAAGAAAGTTTTAAAGTTTGCAGAAAATGTAAAAATGAAATTTCTGTGGAATAACATGTAATGGTGTCTTTTTTTTTTCAGCTTCTATATACAACCTAGTCAACTAAACTCATTTCTAAGACTGCAAAATGATAGGTCAACTAGTACTAAGAAAAAGTCAACTCTGGTGTTTTCATCCTTTCGTTCCAACTTTTTCATGCAGCTTATGCCAGTTGTCTTCATAGCCATGTCAGCTTGTCTATTGGAGTTTCCAGCTTTGACAGCTTGCATTTATCTAAGTCAGCATCCAGCATGGCAGCACCTTCTTCACAGCAGCTCTTTAATCCAAAGTGGGAGTCACTTCAAACATGACAACAATAAGTCTCTCTTGACAGCAGCTGCATTTCTTTAAATCTTCACTTGAACTTTACAGATCAAACAAAGCACCCAATCAACACTATAACTTCGCACATCAGATTTTATTTGCTCAAGTATATCTACATGTAATATAGGATTAATGCTGCTAAGAACAAAACTGAATTAAATGCAATTGTAAGCTACATTAATACGTAAACTATACTATAATTGGTGACACAAGCAGAAAGATTCAAGGCCTTTATTTATTCTTCAACAAGCAATTGATGACACAATTTTTTCAAGGATAATTGGTGCCACAAGTGCAAAACAAGCTTGGAACACAATTCAAGAGGAATTTCAAGAAAGTGATGAGGTACGCAATGTTAAACTTCATTCTCTAAGACAAGAGTTTGAATTATTAAGAATGAAAGAATATGAGACCATTAAAGACTACTATTCTAGAATAAAAGAAATAATTAGTCAGATGAGAGCCTATGGGGAGAATATTCTTGACAAAAAGATCGTTGAGAAAATTTTAATTTCTATTCTCCAAAAATATGATGCAATCGTAACTACGATTGAACAAACAAAATATTTGACTATATTGTTAATAACACAACTAATGGGCTCTCTTGAAGTTTATGAACAAAGATTGAAAAGGCATGAAGAAGACTCGGTTGAAAATGCCTTTCAATCAAAACTAAAATTACGGTCTCAAAATAAAGAATATGAAGGAAATAAAAGTAAAGAAGAAATTTCTAGAAATATAGAAAATTCTAGAAGCTTCTCTATGACTCGTCAAGGAAATTATCCTCCATGTGGCATCTATAAAAAGACAAGTCACTTGAAAAAAGATTGTTGACATCATGGAAAACGTCAATGCAAGTATTGCAAGAAGTTTGGTCACATAGAGAAGTATTGTCGTAATAAAGATAGACATCAAGCAAACTTTGCGGAAGAAGATAATTAGGAGAAACTCTTATTCTATGCCAATCAAGAATCTCCTGGTAGAGAAGGAAGTTGGTACTTGGATAATGGATGCAACAATCACATGGCGAAAGATCAAAGCATCTTCAAAGACATTGATAAATCTGTCAATTTCAAAGTTCGACTAGGAAATGACACCACAATGGAGTCTCGAGGCAAAGGAACTGTCATGGTGGAGACAAAGAAAGATAAGAAATTCATCAAGGATGTTTTACTAGTTCCAAATCTTAAAGAGAATCTTTTAAGTATTGGCCAAATGATGGAGAATGGATATTCTCTTCATTTTGAGAAAGATACATGCAAAATTTATGATGGTAAAATGATAGAAATTGGCCAAATAAAAATGGAGAAGAGAAATAGAAGCTTTCCTATAAGCTTCAAACCTGGAACTAATATTGCCATGAAGGTAGAAGTTGATGACTCATGGCTTTGGCATAAGAGATTTGACCACTTCAACACACATGCCTTAAAGCTTTTATATCAGAAAAACATGATGAGAGATCTTCCATGCTTGAAAGAGAATAATGAATCATGCGAAGGATGTCTCCTCGGAAAACAACACCGATTGCCATTCTCGACAGAAAAAGGATGGAGAGCAAAAGACTTATTGGAGTTGATTCATACTGATGTTTGGAGACCGATGAGAACACCTTCACATCATAACAACAGGTATTTCATCCTCTTCATTGATGACTTCTCTAGAATGACATGAGTCTATTTCTTAAAGGCAAAGTCATAAGTTTTTGGAGAATTCAAGAAATTCAAGGCCCTTATCGAGAAGCAAAGTGGAAAATAGATAAAAGTACTTATAAGTGATCGTGGCAAGGAGTACACATCTCGCGAGTTTGACAAATTCTGTGAAGATGAAGGCATAGAGCGACACCTTACAGTCGCATATACTCCACAACAAAATGGCGTGTCACAGAGAAAGAATCGCACAGTTATGGAGATGGCAAGATCAATGCTGAAAGAGAAAAGTATGCCTAACACTTTTTGGGCTGAAGTAGTCTACACAAAAGTTTACATTCTAAGTAGATGTCCAACTAAGGCAGTTCAAGACAAGACTCCTATTGAAGCTTGTAGTGGAAGAAAACCATCAGCTAAACACCTACGAGTATTTGAATTTATCTGCTACATACATGTTCCTGATCAATAGAGGCACAAGCTTGAAGATAAGACTATACGAGGAATATTTTTGGGATATACCACACAATCAAAAGGCTATCGAGTTTACAACCTATAAACAAAAAAGCTCATCATCAATCGAGATGTTCAAGTTGATGAAAATGCTTCTTAGAATTGGGAAGAAGAAAAAGTTGTTAAAAACAACATTCTACTTTCAGTGCAACAATCTCAAGAAGAAACTCAAGAAGAGGCAGAAAATTCAGGTACACTTTCTCCACCTCCACAACAAGATTCTTCACCTGAATCTAGTCCAAGAAGAGTAAGATCTTTGGTAGACATATATGAAACTTGCAATATGGTCATGATTGAGCCTAACTGTTATGAAGAAGCCTTAAAGCAAGAACTATGGTCAAGGCAATGGAGGAAGAAGATCAAATTGAAGATATGTTACCAAAGCCAAGATTTGAACTACTACGCATAATGCTTGGAGTTATCGGATTTGCATTAAGGAGGAGTATTAAACTGTAATGCAAATTATAGAAGAATGTAGAAGCTCTTTAGATAGAAGAATTGAAATGTAATACAAGTTTTAGAATATTGTAGAAAAGCCTAAGATAGGAAGAAAAATCAAGAATATTCTACATAGGTAAAATTTAGAACATTCCACATAAGTTGTGGCTAGTATGTTCTAGAATAATCTATGGGTCTATAAATACCCATGAACTCTACCATTTGATGAAGATGTAGCCAACATCTACCATTTGTAAGAAGTTAACATCTACTACAACTAAAGACAACTACAACACTTCTTCAAACTACTACTTCCACATTTCACTATCTCCACATTTTCTCTACATTCAACTATCTCTACATTTTCTCTACATTCAACTATCTCTACATTTTCTCTATCATCAACTATTCCTTTCAAAACCTCAAAATACTAACACAGAGTATAAATAGATATAAGGAAGAGGAATTTTAGGAGCTTTTCTAGGCTATTCACGATGCTCCTGGCTAAACATAAGTTTATCCCTTGATATACGGGATTTGACAACAATTACAATAAATGTTCCTAATTTTATGAGATTCTAATGACTCATGCCAACGCTCTCCCTCAAGTTGGTGCATAGATCACTAGTAAAAAAAGTAGATTCTGACGTCCCATATACGCTTCGGTTATGCGAAAACCGAAGCGTACAACCATATACACCTCGGTCACAACAAAACCCATGGCGGAACTGAGATACTGCCTCAGTTAACATGAGACCCGAGGCCTATTCCACTGCATAGTGCATGTATTCCATCTACAAGTCAGCTGACAACTTCCTATTGCCTCGGTCTGCTGCGCAACCGGTGCCTAAACCACTCCCTATTGCCTCGGTCTGCTGGGAAACCAATGCCTAAACCACTGCTGCACCTGCTATGCCTGCTGCACCTGCTACACCTGCTCCACCTACTACTTGCCTGCTACGCTAGACCCAGGGCATCGGTTCAGCAGGAACCGAGGTCGTTGGCCACAGTTTTTACATCGCTGTTGCTTTTAACTAGTGCTATATGGGGCTATTACCTCGCATGTTTGAGTAATCGAGGTAGTAGCTCCACTTCATTTTTTCAAAACCCGCAGAACCTCCATTTGCGTCTCCAGTGCCACCAGTGCGTAACTTCGTCCACCCTCTGCGTAACTTCGTCCACTAGTGCCACTCCTTGGCTCGCCGCGCCACCCCTATGCTGCCTGTGGTCTCGCCTGCCTCCGTCTTGCTAGTGGTCGCGCATTCCACTACTCGTCGTCGTTCTTGGCCACGCCCCCTTCCTTCGTCGTCGCACCATTGGTGCCCCGCCGGTGCTACCTCCGCACTGCTGTTGCTAGTGGTCTCGCCTGCCTCCGTCTTGTCAGTGCTCGCGCATTCCACTACTCGTCGTCATTCTTGGCCGCGCCTCCTCCCTTCGCCGTCGCGCCACTGGTGCCCCGCTGGTGCTACCTCCGCCACTCCTGCTTCTGCCGGTGCTGCCTCCAAAGCTGTTTCAATCTTGCTGCCTGCATTGAGGTTGGTTGATTGTGTTTTTGCTGATAATAATTGGTGGAGGCCGAAAGAGAAACAAATTGTATGTATTGGGTGTTTTCATTTGTTAATTTTGTTGGTAGTGTATTGGCTATTTGGCAGTTGGATTGTTGGGATATATAGTGTGTTACGCACTTAGCCTATTCGGAGTTAATTTAGAAATGTATAGTGTAGTGATTGGCACGTTGACTTGTAGCATTGTTATGTAATAAAATAAAAGTTGAGTTGTTTTTTTTTCAACAAATTTTGAAGGCTGGGAATTTGGGATGATTAATTGGTGCTAAGCCTAACACTTAGAGTGATTGAAAATGTATTTTATTTTTTATTTATTTCTGAATTTGAAAAGAGGAATAAGTCTTTTAGAACAAAGGGATTCAAAGAGTGGAAGCGAAGTTAGTTAAAGAAGTAAAGGGAGAATGGAAGTGCACTATGCACTGTGTCCCTTTGTCCCGCTATCAACAATAGATTTTGAAGGCTGAGTATTTTTTAAGGAATTGATTCAAAGAGTGTAACTCAAGGTAGTTAACAAAATATAAGACATAAAAAAATAACAAGATAGATAGATTTTGAGACCAATTGAACGCATCATTTAAGTTTGACCCAAAGCCGAACACACATTTCTATATTAAAAATTAGTGTAGATAAAAATAAGGAAAAGTAGACAAAAAAAGAGAGTTAATTTTGGATAGTTTAGTTTAGAAGAAATAACAGGAAAGAAATTAAAAAAAAAAAAAGACTTGTTGGATTTTAGATGGAAGGAAGGGAGATACGTTAATTTAAACAATATTCAAATAAGGTTTGAGAAAATGAAATAAACAAGTGAAATAAACTCAAGTATCTAAACCCTAAAGTTAATTAAAATGACATTATTTACTCTTGGTTGAATATATTGTTTGCTTGAATATATTGCATGTTGCATATGTAATTATTTGTTTGCTTGAATATATATTGTTGTTGTGATTTAGCTTAGTTTTTCGTTTGAGATTCAATACAAAAATTATTTACTATCTCTAGATTTTTTGAACAAATGTACTTTTTACAAATGAAAATAGAGGAGATGGTAATAATAATTTACAAGTATTGAATCTTGAATTGTCCGGTTGGACAGTTTAAGAAGAGTAATAAATTTTTCATAGTTTATTATAACATATCAATTTTAATATACATGTCTTAAATTTCATGAAAATTTTCCGTTGTGTTTTGTATTGATCTTCGGGTGCACATTTGATTGTGATTTATAATCACTTTCATTTTGTGTAACCTGAAGACCAATGCGAAATGCTGACAAAATTTCCTGAAATTTAAGATATGTTGTTTAAAATTGATATGTTTAATAAACTAAAAAAAGTGAATCTTCTTGAATGGGATAGGGTCACACCTTGAATACAAACACGATCAAAGTGATCATTCAAGATTATTGAAATTGTGTAAACAATTTCAGTAAACATGTGTACGGATAGAGGGTGAATTAATTTACCACGCATCAGCATTGAGTACGAGAGAGGGGTAGAAGAATTTATTGAGTTTGCGCAACGTAATGCGAGTACAAGTGGTGATGATGAAGTCAAGTTCAGATGTCCCTGTGTGAACTGTTTGAATGGGAGGAAGTTGAACGCAACTGATATTAGGGAACATCTTATCTGTGATGGTTTCATACGAAGTTATACAACATGGATATGGCACGGCGAATTAACAAACTTTCCAACTGTCTCTCCAACTGAAAATGTTTATGATTCCACAATGGATATGGAAGATCAAGCAGAAGAAGACAACTTAGAGGACATGATCCGCGATGTTGGCGCAGAAGCTTTTGCCCAAGCGCATGTGTATGAAACGATGTCCACTGATGCGGAGACTCCTTTGTATGCGGGTTCAATGGATGGAGTGATAAGAGTTTTACAGAATTATTGTCGTTGTTGAATGAAATGCTGCCAGATGGACATACGTTACCCAATCATAATTATGATGCAAAAAAAATTCTTTGTCCGATGGGTATGGAATATAAACGGATACATGCATGTCCGAATGATTGCATATTATATAGGAATGAGAATGAAGTTTTGATAAAGTGTCCAAAATGTGGGTTATCATGATACAAGTCAAAAAACAACGGTGAAGATGGTGGTCACACAGAAAAGAATGGTTATGCTTTGAAAGTAGTTTGGTACCTTCCACTAGTTACCAGAGTTAAGCGTTTGTTCGGGAATCCCAAAGACGCTAAAAACCTAAGATGACATGCAGATGAGAGAACAACTGATGGGCTGCTTCGTCATCCAGCTGATTCAAAGCAAGGGAAAATTATTGATGAAGAATTCCCCCAATTTGGTGAAGAATGTAGAAATCTTAGGTTTTGCTTAGCTACTGATGGAATGAATCCATTTGGTAATTTAAGTACCAATCACAGTTGTTGGCCTGTTATACTGATAATTTACAACTTATCTCCTGGATTGTGCATGAAAAGAAAGTACATGATGTTGTCAATGTTGATATCTAGTCCAAAGCAGCCTGGAAATGACATCAATGTTTATCTAAGGCCACTAGTTGAAGACTTGAAGTTGTTGTGGGTTGATGGGGTTGAAATATTTGATGCCTTTGCTTCAGAAACTTTCATGATGCATTCCATGTTATTTTGCACCATTAATGACTTCCCAGCTTACAGTAATTTGTCGGGGTACAGTGTGAAGGGTCATAAAGCGTGTCCTATATGTGAAGAAAACACTGTAGCTCAACAATTAAAACATGGAAGGAAGACAGTGTATATGCGTCATTGGCGATTTTTACAATCTAATCATCCATATTGAAGGTTAAAGAAAGCATTCAATGGAGAACAAGAGAAAGACAATGCACCAATTCCACTTACTGGACTTGAAGTTGCTGAGAAAGTTAATAGAATACATCATATATTTGGGAAAACGTCGAAGAAGTCTTCTGTAACGACTCCTTGGAAGAAGAAATCAATATTCTTTGATCTTCAAATATCAAGAGCTTAGTGTCAATGCAGGACTTAAAGCTTGTTAGACTGAAGTCTCACGATTGCCACGTCTTAATGCAACAGTTGTTACCAGTGGCAATTCGTGGAGTTTTGCCCAAAAAAGTTAGGTAGACCATAATTCGATTGTGCTAAGTTTTCTCGTCAATTTGTAGTAAAGTCATCGATCCTACAAAGTTAGATGAACGTCAAAGCGAAATCATCATCATCTTGTGTCAGCTAGAAATGTTTTTCCCTCCATCCTTTTTTGACATCATGGTGCATTTACTTGTTCATTTGGTCAGAGAAATAAAGTATTGTGGACCAGTATACTTAAGATGGATTTACCCTATTGAGCGTTATATGAAGATTTTGAAAGGGTACGTCAAAAATCAATATCATCCAGAAGGTTCAATGATTGAAAGATATACTGTTGAAGAAAGTATTGAGTTTTGCTCTGAGTATATGACTAAAGCAAATCCGATAGGAGTCCCTCAGACATCATGGTTGAATAGATATTCTACAAGTAAAAGCATCCAAGGTTGAATGTGGTGACGAAAAGTCGTGAAGAATTGATGCAAGCACATCTGTACATATTAAACAACACAGATGAAGTGATCCCATTTTTGGAAGCACACAAAGTCGTTGTAAAGGACAACTATCCACGACAATCAGAGAAATGGCAGTTGATGGAGCATAACAGAACATTCTTGTCCTGGTTCAAATCTGAAGTTTCAAAAGAATCATGGTCCTCTGAGACTTTGTTGTGGTTAGAAAATGGCTTGAAGTTTGATGTTGTATGTTGTACAGGCTACGAAATTAATAATTGCACATTCTATACAAAGACTTTGGATGACAAAAGTACAGTACAAAATAGTGGCGTCAGTCTAGAAGCTGAGTCGCTACAGTTTTCCACATCCAAAGATCAAAATCCTGTAGTTGGATCCATGAGATATTATGGTAGAATTGAAGAGATATGGGAAGTTGATTACACTAAGTTTTCCGTTGCACTCTTCAAATGTAAGTGGGTAGACAATAAGAGTGGTGTCAAAATAGATGAATCTGGTATGACACTTGTTGATTTTCGAAAGGTTGGTTATGGAGACGAACCGTTCATCATGGCATATCAAGCAAGTTAGGTTTTTTATGTCAAAGATCCTGCGTCTGACCATTGGTATGTTGCTCTCCAAGGAAAAAGGCAAATTGAAGATAAAGAAGAGAATCTAAGTAATCTTCATATCGTTGACAGCCATCCATTTAAAACGACAATAAATTTGGATGACGACCCTCTAATTGATGATATACAAGCAATACGAGAAGATCACAATGAGGGAATATGTATATGACCAATCCATATGATTATGTATGAATTTCATGTTTGTGTAAATATTTATGGCTTTTGTTAAATAATATATGTTATTTTATAAGTGTTTTATTTATCTTTCATCTTATTTATTGTGACAGATATATGGCCGAGTCCACTCATTCGTCAGGCGATGAAGTCCCCACCACTTCTAGATGGACGAGAGGAGCAACGAGGTTACGACAACTTATACTTAGAAGAAATGCAGGTGAGAGGACACCTGTCATTATTGACGTGGTCACTGGAGTTGCATCTGGCCCAAATACAGATGTATTTAGGTCTTACCTTGGAGTACTAACACGTGATTGTATCTCTATACTTACTCCATCCTTTGACTATGTTTCTGAGGCTGATCGGAATCTCATCTGGCAAGATCTATTGGTAAGTTAAGCAATATTGCTCCAAATTCTATATTCATTATATTGATATAAGGTTATTACTTTCTTTGTTGCAGACAATATTTGATATTCCAAACGTCGAGAGCTTAAGGAATAGGTGTTTATCTACAATTGCAGAAAGATTTCGAGAGTTTAAGACAAAATTGACATCTAGATATATATTTGGACCAAAAAGTAATGAAAATCCATGTTCCAAATATTCTGCAATTGACGAAGAAACATGGCGTCAGTTTGTAGAGCTTCGTTCATCCGAGGCGTGACAGGTAAGTGCAGTAAAATCATTCAATTCATCATTCATAATTCTCTACTATGACAATTGTTTCATTTTGTCACAGGAAAAAAGGTCAAAAGCACATGGAATAAGCGCTCAGAATAAAAATCCACACCTACTGTCTCGTGGTGGATATAGGAAGCTTGAAGAAAAAATAATGAAGCAGAAGTCAGATAGTAGACTTCCACTTTCTGAGGGTGGTGACCCTCCTCCTCCTTCACCCACCATCTCGGCACGAGAAGTAGAAGTTAGCCCGTATAAGACCATCGGGCTCCTACACTTCTGAGTCTGCTAGAGAAATATCTGAAAGAATTGTAAGATGTCATTTCTTATATTTTTACATTAATTTTGTTATATATATTACATAGATCTTTCTAATGATTTTGAACTTTTGTTATGTGACAGGAATCCTTGGTTGAGCAGAGCTCCCAAGGTCAATTCACACAAGAAGGTCGTCAGGATATTCTTGCCACAGTTATTGGATGACCTGAGCACCCAAGACGGGTGCGTGGTGCTGGGACTGGCATAGGCATACGACAATTTTTTGGGTATTCCTCGCGTCCATATTCATACGAAAAGATGAAGGAGGACATAAGAAAAGAGATGATGCAGGAGATCACAAAGAAGGTTCGGGCAGATTTGTATGATGAAGTTGCTGAAATGGTTGCTCGCCAGTTCCAGCAACATTATGAGGATTATGGCAATCCTCCTCCGCCATCTCCTGTAGCGGAACATGTTGTGCCCCCTACAGTTAAACTTATTTATTTTTGGTTACTAATTTACTTTTTGCATAATTTAACATTTAATTTGATGGGTAGAAGCGGTAAAGGAAGTTGTTTAGTTGCCAATGCCCCAGGGGACGACATGGATGAAACTCGTCCATGTCAGTTATATATTCTTTCTGATACTGGGACCATGCTAGTGGCTCGTGGTACAGTTTATGAGACAACCACTGTAGTGCATGGTGTACAACTTTCAGAAGATGAGTTCAAGGTCACAGTGGATGAAGTTGTCATAGCAGATGTCGTTCTTCCTGTGCCTACAGATGAGTTCTTCACTGTGGAAGAAACATTTAAGTCCTTTGTCACCTGGCCTAGACATTTGGTTGGTGATGTATCTAATCCCCCAGTAAACACTCGTACTATATACTTCTCAATTTTAATATTTACTTCTAATTGACGTTATAACATAACCATTTTTGCACTTAACAGCAGATAGGTCAAGAGGGAAGTCCTACACCGAAGAAGACTCATTTATTTGAGGATGACCCTCTTGGTGCGTTAGACGAGCTTGCTAAAATCATTTCAGATGCGCCGATGAATGTACATTGGGATTCTACTACATTTGGAAGAGAAGCTCAGATCCCATTGTACTTGCATCATCAAGATGTTAGGGAGCTTGCACCAGGTAGAGAAGAAATTAATATTACACTCATTCAGCTATGGATGATGTAAGTTTATGAAAACTTTTTTATAAAATTCTATTTTATCAACTTACTTATATCATATTATTTCTTCATTTTAGGTATATGTTTGATGTTAGTAACAAGAAGGGGTTCAACGATGTATATGGGTTCATTGACCCCTCTATGACTCATGAAAGAAATAAATTTGATGATATCCAAACTTACATCACCACCTGCTTTGGAATGGGGAAGGAGATATATTTTATGCCTTATATACTTGGGTAAGTGAAGTTTGTTAACTTTAAAGTTTCATTTATTAATTTTGGTATATGACAATTAAGTTATTACCAATTTCAGGTGTCATTGGCAGCTACTTGTGATCTCCATACCGGAGAACACTGTTGTCTGGTTTTGTTCACTGCAGAAGTCTCCTCCCAGCCCTCTTAGACATGTAGTAGATTGGTAAGAATCTCAATGTTTCGACTTTTTTGTTATATAAATGTATGCTAAAGGAATTTTTTTTAATAGTTCCCTTGCAACACATATGATGTTATCTGGGAGATCTACTGCTACAGCTAAAAAGCTTGCATGGGTTGCCCTTAAGGTTTGGTATTTTAGTCCATACTTTGTTACATTTGGTTCCATTCAAATGATGTTACTTAACATTTTATAATTATGATGATATATTGTAGTGTAATAGATAAACGGGGTCATATGAATGTGGTTACTACGTCATGTTTTGGATGATGACCATTATTCGTGCACATTACACTAGTGGATGGGAAACGGTATTATTTACGTTTGAATTTTATTTTCCCTATAGTTTAGATTTCAAATACACTAATTGAAATAATTGTATTTTATGCAGAGATTCAATAGGACTACTCCAATTCCAGAGAAGTGACTTCAACTTGTGAGGAAAGCATTGGCTAAATATGTAATTCATTTATATAATAGTATGTAGTAGATATTAGGATATAATAAGTTCTAAGTTTATGTTTCTAAGTTGTTTGATGCTTTTCTACATTATTATTCGTTTAACTTTGTACATTACATTGATTTATGCTTCAAACTTGATTTATGATTACATTGGATTGATTTATGCTTCTAAGAAGTTGATTTATGATTCAATTGAATGTATTTATGTTTTATTATAATTTTCATTCAAAATATACATTTCTGGATTATTCTGAACTGTTCTGGCTGTAAATATATATGCAAGTCTGTTTCGAAAGGTTGGGAATGTTGCAGAAACAAACCTCATTTTTTTAAAAAAAAGAATATATGCCTGAGTTCAAGTCAAAACCGAGGTAGAAAAGCCCTTATGGTCTCGGTTATAACCACACCACCCGAGGTTATGACCTACTGCCTCGGTTCAAGCTACAACCAAGGCAGTAGGGTGGGAAATACGACCTCAGTTCCCCTGAACCGAGGCATATAGTCCTACGAAAAAAAATAAAAAAACCAAAAACTCTACTGCTTCGGTTATGGTTGAACCGATGCCAAATCCTCTCCCTTTATGCCTCGGTTGTTGAACCGATGTCAAATCCTCTCCCTTTATGCCTCGGTTCACACCCGAGGCTAAAAGTATTACACTCTTTGCCTCGCCTGAATATGCCTCGGTTCGAGAACCGCTGCCTATAAGGAAACACAACCGTTGTCATTTCTCCTAACTGTACTAGTGGATGTCTTTCATGCTCAACTTGTTAAGGAAGTCATGGAAGTTCTTACTAGACACTGCCCTTGTAAGAATATATGTCAATTGGTCTTTCGACTGGATAAAAAGAAATCAAATAATCATCTCTTCAAGATTCTGCTTGATAAAGTGTCTATTTACCTCCACGAGTTTTGTTCGGTCATGTTGGACAGGATTTTGTGAGATATCAATTGCAACCTAATTATCACAAAACAGGTTCATCTCCATGCTACGTCCAAAGCCAATCTCTATTAGTAACCTTTTAAGCCATAAAAGTTCACAAAGCCCTTTTGTCATGCCCTTGGACTCAGCTTCAACACTAGACAAGGCCACTACCTTTTGCTTTTTGCTTCTCCATGTAACTAAATTCCCTCCCACAAATGTGAAGTATCATGATGTTGAGTTTCTATCTAAAACATTTACTGCCCAATCTGCATCAGTGTATCCTTCAATACTCAAGTGATTATTCTTTGAGAACATCAACCCTTTTCCTGGTGAGGATTTTAAATAGCGGAGTATTCTGTTTACTACATCCATATGTTCTTCAATTGGATTATGCATAAATTGGCTCACCACACTTAGAGCATAGGCAATATCAGGGCTAGTATGTGACAAATAGATAAGTTTCCCCACCAATTTTTGGTATCTTCCTTTATCCGCAGGCACTTGGTTTGTGTATTGTGAAAGTTTGTGATTTTGAACTATTGGAGTAGCTGCTGGTTTGCAATCCAGTAGTCCCACCTTAGCCAATAGATCCAACACATACTTTCTTTGAGACAAGAAAATGCCCTTTTTCGACCTTGCCACCTCTATTCCCAAAAAATACTTGAGTCCCCCCAAATTCTTCATCTCAAACTCAGTTTGCAATTGCTCTTGTAGTCTTGTAATTTCTTCTGTATCATCTCCAGTAATGATCATATCATCTACATAAACAATTAGAAATGTCATCGTTCCTTGTCGATGATTAAAGAATATAGTGTGATATGTGTTACTATGGTTAAAGCCATAACTCCTCACAGTTGAGCTAAACCTTCCAAACCATGCTCGAGGTGATTGTTTTAATTCATATAATGCCTGCTCTAACTTGCATACCACCTTGGTTCTAGAAGAGGGCATATAGCCTGGTGGGATATCCATATAAACATCTTCTTCAAGATCCCCATGGAGAAAAATATTCTTCACATCGAGTTGGAGTAGTGGACAGTCTAAATTTGCTACAAGTGATAACAAGACTCTAATAGTATTTAGTTTGGCCACTGGTGAAAAAGTATCTGTATAATCTATCCCATAAGTCTGTGTGAACCCTTTTGCCACTAGTCTTGCCTTGTGTCGATCAATGATCCGTCAACTTTGTATATGATTGAAAACACCCAATTGTAACCCACTGTCTTCTTTCCCTTGGGAAGTGGTATCAACCTTCATGTATTATTCTTTCGTAGGGCCTTTATTTCGTCTTGTATGGCTTGTGCCCACTTAGGACTAGCTAATGCTTCTTCCACATTGTTTGGAATATGACAAGAGAATAATATCTCTGTGAAGACTTGAATAGGCTTTGATAATTGTTGAGTAGACACATAATTTGCAATGGGGTACTAGGATCGCCCTTCTTCTATATCAAGAGAGTATCTATTTGGTGGCTCTCCTCGGTTGTTCCTGATAGGTAATACATATCTTACAGGAGTATTAGTAGATGAAGAGATAATACGAGAACTTACCTCAGGATTGTTCGCAATGAAAGGGTCGGGTGCTTCAGAGCGAGGGGGCTCTTCACTTCCTTGATTGATATACGCTTCATTGACGGGAACTTCTTCACTAGCAATTTCTTCACTAATTTCTTCACTAGTAATTCCTTCATTAGTAGAAGGATCCTCTTCACTCTGTTGCATTTTTGTAGGTTCATCATGGATTACTCCTTCAATTTCTGATTCATGCTCTCCAATTTGTTTTTTTTCAACAATTGATGATGTAGCTTCCAAGTACCAATTTGGCTTTTTATTCATGGACTCCCCCTAGAGAGCTGAATTGGGTACTATAGGAGAAAAGAAAGGTTCAGATTCTAGGAAAGTCACATCCATAGTTATATTGGTTCTATTGGTGGTAGGATCAAAGCATTTGTAGCCTTTTTTATGCAGTCCATAGCCCAAGAACAAGCACCTAACAACACACGGATCAAGTTTGGTTTGTTGGTTTTTGTGAAGATGAACAAAAACCACACACCCAAAAGTCCTAGATTGAAACATCAAAATGGTAGGTAATCGTACATTAGAGGAGAGTACATGAAGAGGTGTTTTAGACTGCAAGACCTTGGAAGGCATGTGATTAAGGAGGTATACCGTTGCAGTTACCGCATCGTCCCAATGGCGAGTGGGAACATGGGTGTCAGGAAGGAGAACACATGTTGTCTCCAAGATATGACGATTTTTCCGTTCGGCAACACTATTTTGTTGTGGAGTTTGTGAGCATGAGGTCTCATGAAAAATACCATGTTGTTGGAAGTATGCTTTAAATTGATGGTTAACAAACTCCCCTCCATTATCTGACCGAAGAATTTGAATCTTGGCTGAAAACTGATTCTGAATCATGACATGAAAATTCCAAAATATTTGAAACACTTCATCTTTAGTCTTCATCAAATAAAGCCATCTCATTCGTGTGCAATCATCGACAAATATTACTAACCAACAATGATCAGATAAACTAGTCCTAGGGGAAGGTCCCTACACATCAGAGTGTATTAGAGAAAAAGGAACACTTTTCATTCAAACTCATATGATAGGAGGTTCTATGGCTTTTAGCTAGAATTCAAGTATTATAGGTAAACTCAACATTTTTTAAATTTAAAAATAAATCTGGAAATAAGTGTCTCAAATAACCGAATGATGGATGTCCCAATCGACGATGCCACAACCATATTTCACGTTCTTTGTCACTAACCTGGTGGTGCCCATGATATGTAGTATAGGCCCCCCCCACCCCCTACCCTTCCCCTCCCCCCCCCCCCCCCCCCCCCCCCTTCTTAGTACCACACCCAATAATCTTCTTGCTGAGAACATCCTGAAGAAGGAAAAAAGTATAGTACATCAATACCACACAATTGAGTAAACACATTTCTAGATAGAAGAATGACAGTAAAAAACTGAATGGTCTACTTCATTGCGTTTTAGCCCAAATTTTTGAACAATGGAGCTAAACTTTCCAAACCAAGCAAGTGGAGATTGCTTGAGGCCATATAAAGATCGATGCAATTTGCATACCATACCAGTCTCCCCCCAAGCAACAAACCCAGGAGGTTGCTCCATATAAACTTCTTCCTCAAGATCACCATGTAAGAAGGCATTCTTAATATCCAATTGATGAAGTGGCCAGTGAGAAATGACTGCCATGGCAAAGAAGAGGCGAATAATAGTCATCTTGGCTACAGGAGAGAAAGTGTCACAATGATCAAGACCATAAACCTGAGTGTAACCTTTTGTAACAAGCCGAGCTTTGAGCCAATCAATTTCACCATTAGGGCCAACTTTAACTGCATACACTCATCGACAACCAACTGCCTTTTTCCCTAGGGGAAGGGGCACCAGCTCCCAAGTATTACTATGGTCAAGAGCCTGCATTTCTGCAATCATAGCTTGTCGCCATCCAGAATGATCAAGTGCTTCTTTCACATTCTTGGGTACAACAACAAAGGACACTGAGGATAAAAGAGAAAAATAGGAGGGTGACAATCGATGATATCTTAGAAAATTATAAATGGGATGAGGCTTTCAAGTGGAACGAGTACCTTTTCTGAGGACAATAGGCCATGCTGAATCATTTTCACCAGGAGACGTGGGAGGAGGTGACGAGGGAGAAGAATATGAAGTAGGAGATTCACCATTGTCTTAGGGATGTGGACTATCCATTGGGACCATGTGTGGGATGATCTCAGTATGTGGAGAAACGGGTGTAGGAGGATTGTGATCAAGACTTGGATTGACAGAGACAGTGGAGCTATTTGACTCAGCCATTGGAATAGGAAGGACCTGCTGAAGGATAGAAACATCCTGAACATATGGAGAGAAGTAAGGGGTCTATTCAAAGAATGTGACATTGACAGACATGTAATACTTCTTGGTTTCAAGAGAGTAACACCAATATCCTTTTTGAAGTCGAGAATAGCCTAAAAAGACACATTTGAGAGCTCGAGTGGAGAGTTTGTCTAGACCTGGAGACATGTCATGAACAAAACATACACAGCCAAACACTCGAGGAGATGTATGAAAGAGAGGATCATTTGGAAACAAAATGGAGAAAGGGACTTTATTATCAAGAGAGGAGGAGAGCATCCTATTAATAAGATAACATGCAGTTAAGATGACATCCCCCTAGTGATGGACAAGAATATGAGCACAAAGGAAAAGGGTATGAGCAGTTTCAACAAAGTGTCTATTTTTTCGTTCTGCTATACCATTTTGCTGCGATGTATGAGGATAAGTAGACTGATGTAAGATACCATGGGAACTCAAGATGGTAGAAAAGGAGGATGAAAAATAATCTTTTGCATTATCACTTCTTAATATTTTGATTACTTGACCAAATTGATTCTTGATTTCATTCAAAAAGGATGTAAAGATAGCTAACAATTCAGAACGATTTTTCATAAGATAAAACCAAGTACATCTTGAATATTCATGAATAAAGGTAACAAAATATCTAAAACCAAAGGAGGAGATACGACTAGGTCCCCATATATGAGAATGAATGATGGAAAAACTAGAATTACATATTGATTGAGACCTTTTAGGAAAGGAAGATCTAACATGTTTTCCTAATACACATGACTCACATTCTAAGGTTTGGAGACCACTAAGTTCAAGACACATCTTTTTTAATTTGGACAAATGAGGATGGCCAAGTCGATCATGTAGCACTTTAGGATTAGGAGCAGTAACATAGGACATCCTTGGACGAGATCCAAAATGGTATAATCCGCTAGCTTCATATCCTTCTCCATTTTGTCTCCCCGAACCACGCTCCTGTATAACAAAAGATTTATGATCAAAGGTTATTGAAAAATTTAACATTTTGGTCAACTGGCTTAGGGAAATTAAATTAAAAGGACAATTAGGGACAAAAAGGACAGAGTTGAGATTGGGGGAGGGAGACAAAGAAACATGACCGACTCCTTTGGAGGAAGTTTTATATCCATTTGCAAGGGTTATGAAATGAGGTTTTTCTCGAAAGGAAATAAATGAAAACAAAGAGGTATTATCAGAAATGTGATCAGAAGCACCTGAGTCAATTATCCATGAATTTTGACCTTCTATAGATTGAGAAACGCAGGCGATTGATGTACTGGGAGATTGAGATGGTTGTGCCAATATGTTAGACTTTAACCTTAAATACTCTAGATATTCATCCTCAGAAAAAATAGAAGTGGAAGTTTCAGTCTTCGAAGTGGATGTTTCAGTCTTCGAAATATTGGCGGTTTTGGAAGGGAAACCATGTAAGGAGTATCAATTCTCTTGAGTATGTGCATTGAGGACGTCCCCGACCTCCTCGTCCTCCTCCTCTAGTGTCACGTCCTCCTCTTCCTCGTGTGGCAACCATGACAGATGGTTCCACTAGTTCATGCGTTTCTTGAGTTTGAGGTACCAGGACACGCAAAAGGCAAGTGGTCAATGTTTCCATGAAGGGGACCTCATGACTAGTTAGAAGTTGATCTTTGAGGTGATCAAAATCGGGATGTAGGGCACGAAGGATCAACACCATGTAAAATTTGTCTAGTTTCTTTTTAATATCCTCTAATGGGTCCGCTTCCATAAACATCCTGAGTTCTTCGACAAAAGATTGGGCTTCAGCCATGAAAGACACCATATCATGGTCTGCCATTTTAAGATATGCAAGCTTGTTCGTAGTGTCATAGAGACGTTGAATATCGTGGGCATAAATGCTTTGGGCTTTCTTCCAAAAGGAGTAACAATTTTTGAAAGCCCTCAAAGATACAAGAAGTTTGGGTTCCACTGATTGCCATAACAGGACATACAACTGGAAATCTTCCTGTTTCCACTGATCAGCTTTTTCAGTAGGCACATGGCTTCCATCTCACTCAAGGTGGTCATAATGTCCTTGGCCAAGGAACCACATTTCAACGGCAGCAAACCATGATAGATAATTTTTTCCATTCAGCTTCTCGGAGGTAATTGATGGACTTCCGAAGAAGGAAAGAGTACCGCTAGACGCCATTTCTGAAGAAGACGAATAGTACCAGCGAGGAACAAGAAAAACCTAAGGGTTTAGACGAACGAAACTGTGATACCGATGGATGACGGTGGCCGACGACAGACGACAGTGGCAGACGGGCAGTGACAGACGATGGCGAGCGGTGACAGACTGTGGTGCCGGACAGATATTACGAGACAGAAACCAGAGCGGGATCGACCCGCTCTGATACCAACTTGAGAATTAAATTGTGAAATAATTCTAGAGGCTTGATTGATCCCTCTCATGATCTTCTATTTATAAGAATAAATTGATACAAATGTACATTATAAATGGGGTAACCTAGACACAATATAATCATGATAAATAGGGTAATCCTAGACACAATATAATCATGATAAATAGGGTAACCCTTAACCCACTATAATGATGATAAAATAGGACAAATATCCTAACAAAAACAAAAGAAACCAAGAACTAAGAAAATGATAAATATTCTGTCATATATTTTTGCCTGGTATGCTTTGCTCGTAGCTTTTCAAGCTTTAGATTGTTTTTCAAAAGCTTCATTTCTGTACTTTCAGCTTTAACCTTGTGAGTAGTCATTTGAACAAGTTTTATCAAGGACGAGAGTAAGGATCTTCTGTTTGAAATTCTCAATTGTCTTCTTATCCTCTTCTAACTGTTGAGACATCTTATCATCAAGACATTTCTTTTTCCAGAAACCTTATTTTTCTCTTCTCCAAGTAGCTTGCAAACTTCATTGCCTTTCTTGTTCTCAGAATCATACCTTCTCTTCTCTGTCTCGACAAACTCCTTGAGTCTACCTATTTCCTTTTCCTTTTCAGCAACCATATTCTTCTCATCTTCTAGCAATTTGACAGCTTCAACAGCTTTCTTCTTCTCAGAATCAGCCCTTTGCTTCTCCACCTCTAGCAGCTCCTTGAACTTACCATTTTCCTTTTCCCTATCAGTTTTTATGGTCTCATTCTCATCTTCATGGTTGCTGCACCATGCTGTGTTGAGGGAGTTATGATGACTTGTTTATAGTACACTTTTCACGACCATTACATGTTAAAGCTGTAAGCTTTTTTTTTAATCTTTTTCAAATTAGATGCGAGAAAAACAGTAAATAACTTTATTTACTTGGTCATTTATTTTGGTTCACATGCTTTGTGAGCCCTTCGTATACCTTAACTAAAGAAAAAAAAATTGGAAAAGAAAAAGGAAAGAGAAACATCATGTAATGATAAGCAAATGAGGCTTTGCAAATTGCATTCAATCACAGAGCAAGCTTGCAAATGAGTTGATAGAAGGAGAAACAAAGTAGTCTAATAATGAGATTGGTTTCTTAACATTTTTTAAGACCCCTACTCCTTGATGAAAAGGACGTTGATGTGGAGCAATTCAAATCCCCTTCCACAAATGAAAACAAAAGAAACCCAGAACTAAAGAAATGATAATTGGAAAAGTAAAAAAAAGCAAAAAATTATGTATTAGTTGTTAAAGGGGATTCTTTTCAATTGCCCTTCTATGTTATATCTGCTCGGGAATCGAGAAACACAATGCAAACAAAAACCCAAAATCTTTGTATCATCTTTCATATAATCACGTACATGTTACCTTCTATCAAACTAGTAAACCAAGGTTTACAAGTTACAACACATATTAAACAATTGTTTTCTTTTCTTTTTTTTAAGAACTCTTCCAACATTTTATTCGAAAAATGTTTCTCTTTTATGCTAGTTCAAATTCGTAAGTTAAAATGTATAACTAACTGAGGGTTAATAAAAAAAATTCATCAGAGCAATCAAAGCCAAGGACAGATCTATCACTGTTAAAAAGAATTTGAAAACTTTATTCATTAGGAGAAATTTTCTTTACATGTTTTTCCAGATGAATACAATATATTCCTACAAGAAAGAAGTAAGCTAAAATCACTGAAAGATAAATCATTTTGGCTTTATCTAATAACCAAAAGCTAATAAACTAGAACTGCATGTCCCCTTTTGTGTCAGATGTTATTGCATAGAATCACATCAATCTAAACAAAAAACCTTCATGCATCAACCTGAGTTAAAGCTGGACCATCAAAATAATCTTCAGCAAAGATGCCTATGTCTTTGAAAGAGAAGTTTGACCAGTACTCCATATCTAAATCTGAAAACTTAACGTGTGATAGATCCAACTGTGAATGCTCCTTCTCTGTTTCTGGGATGGAAAACTCATTTGGTATTGAATTTTCCAAAAATACATGAGAGGCATTGCAGTCTAATTCCCTCTTATCTTCTGTGTCAGAATCTGAACTTATAGGAGAAGGGTGAAGGCTGGGTTTGGGATTAGGGATTAGCCTCTGAAAGGAACGATAAGCATAGACGACATTTTGCACTTCCTGCACCAATTTCTCAACTCTGTACTTTTCTTGCATGATCGCAACCCTTTCTTGATTCAAGATTAAGTTTTTTCTCTTCAAAAATATATAATCATCGAGTATATGCTTTAAATTTAACGAAGGCTTGTATATCTAGAAAACAAAAAAGGAAAAATTAAATGAATTTGGTTAAGAGAGAAAGAGAAAAAGAGTTGTGCATTGTTAAAAGGAGAAAAAGAAAACCTGATTGAATGAGGAACCGGCGAAGAGGGAGGATGCTTCCATGCGGAAGGTGGCACGCGTATGCGATAAGTTGTTGGCGCAGAGATACTGGTCTACTATGAATGCAACTTGACTCGGCGAAATGTTAACCTTTCCGAACGATTCTTCCACTCCCAGGCTTTCTTGCATCATCATTTTTTATTTCTTAGAATGCAAGCAAAGAGAAATCGTGATGGCACTGTGTGAGGACAGTTTGTATTTAAACACACCAGTTTCCCACCTCTTGAATAATTTTTTTAAAATATTTTATGTTTTTTTCACTTTTAATTTCCCCTTATCCTTTTATTCAATTCTTTTCTTCACTTCTATTTACTTAAAAATAGTTATTCTAAACTCTAATCACTCTTTTGAAATTCCAAGAAAAATCTATTAATTAGATTCAATTATTCACTCTCAATTATAAATAACTTATATTTAATCAAATCTATGTTAATATATCAGTAAATTAACAATCTTTTATTTTCTAAATTTATAAATATTTTTTTAAAAATTATTCATTTTTCATCCAAAATAAAGTATATTTGAGATTGTTACTTTTAACCCACTACCTAATCTAATTAAAAAGTTGTGTATTGAAAATAAATTCTCGAAATGTTCTTTTTTCTTATATCTTTTGGTTATAAAATTACAAATAGTAAAATGTTTATAACGCATTAGAAAATTCTATGAAATTGTCCATATTTGTGCATAGTTACATTTATTATTAAACTTTCAATCCTCAATTCATGTTGTAGTACTAAGGAAAGGGTTTCAGTAATTAAATGGATTTGAGAGGATTTAAAGTTAATTTTTTTATTGTTTATTTCAGTGGATTTTGGAAGTAAAGTTTGTGAGAATTAGTGTAGAATTTGATTGATGTGACAGATCAAAAAATTTTACTTCCAAATTCATTCTCACTTACCTCCAAAATCCACTCAAATATATAACAAAAGATTTACCTTCAAATCCTCCCAAATTCATTCAAGTGAACAAGGGCCAAAATTTGAGTTCTAATTACATCAAACTCATCATTCAACCTACTAAGGAACTTTATAATGCAATCTTCTTTACCAATTTGTTTTTCGTCGTTGCTAGCTACATAAACACATTTAACACTGGATCATGTGGTGGAAGACCCACTGCACAAGGAGGATTTTCATTTTAGTTATTACAAGAACTTAATGTTTTTCCTGCCATCATGGGAAATAAATATTTAAAACTCTTCAAATTCAAGAGCTATAATTGTAAAATACAGATAAAAAAAAGTCACAAGGGACAAAGAAAATTAAGACTTGAGAAATAATTTCTTCTTCGTTTATTCAATTTAATAAACAGAAAAAACCAGTAACAACATATATAAGTGTTTGATTGTTCGAGACCAAACACTCCTAGTAGCATAAAACCTAACGGGGTCTTACTTACTGTACACCACGATTTCTTTCCACATCCATAAAATTTTCAAAATAACCATTTTATTGTTTGAAAAATTGTCTTCCAGAATTACGTTCTAGAAACCTTACAGAATTTCCAGAATTATATTTCCTAATGAAATTATAGGAACATAGTTTTCGAAATAAATTTTTCAGAATAGAATTTTTCAGTACATGTATTATAGAATAGAGTTTTCAAAAAAAAAAGTTTAAAATAATATATAATATCTTTCGGAACGAGGTTTTTATATACTTCTAATATATTGTGAAAGTCATTTTTAAAATATACTTGGGAAAGAGCTTTTTCAAGATGATTTTTTTTTTGTGCATTTTTTTCTTTTCTATGTCTAGAACATTCTCTCTCGTCTTCTTCCTCTGCAGCAGTAATGATGAAAGCGGCGGTGATAGCAGTAATAATGACAATATGACGATGTGGTAAAGTATTAGAGAATATTTGAGTTTTTTCCTCGATACAATTAGTAATTGTGGGGTGCATGAAGCAACGTAGAGTATTACAACAACTGTCAAGTCTGTTACATGATTAATATTCAAGAACCATGACTAACAATAGTTAGAAAAAACCTGAGCAAACCTATGGATGAAGAACACACCTGAGCAAGACACCAAATAAAAGAAGCCTTTTAGCATCATCAATGTAATTGTTCCTGCGAAAAAACATTAAGAAAACATGGAAAACATAACTCATTAGAATGTATCAAAACTTAAAAAGAATTTGACTACAATAATAAAGTAGGCTTCCTCTCTACTTTAGGCAGCAACGACTATATGGGAAAAAAAAAGGGCATTATTGTATTTTAGACCTTGTCTATATATAAACTATTGAATTTGGTAACTGTTCAAGAAAGGGAAAAAAGAAAAGCACTTGGGTGAGAACACTCTTTTTTCATAAATATCAAAAGCGGTAAGATAGAATCTAATAGGCACCCACGTCTCTGGATTCAATAAGCACTTATCTTTCATAAACATCCTTAGTCCGACACAGAAGTTGTCACTATTTGAATACAAACAAAAGGAAAATTACCTTCTCTAATTTAAAGGAAAAAAATATTTTTTCTAACGGAAAAAGAACATATTGTTTAAATTATCAGCACAAAAGATACATTTATAAATATAGTATAATAATTAATTGTTAGTATGATGTTTATTTTGAGATTACGAAAATTTCGTATAAATGTATAAAAATAATTGAATTTCAAATATATGAAATATATTGCTAAAGCACCAGCATCCAAGTTTGGATTTCAAATTTTTGTAATCAATTATGATTAGTGAAACATCTTAAAACAATTGTCTTATTGTTTTGTTTTTCAAAGATTTTTCATTAAACAATGTTTTATAAACTTAAGTGTTTAATAATTATTACTTACCTTTCAACCCCTGCAAAGAAAATTAAACATCGATTTAACGAAGGATATGTCGTTAACTGCACTCCTTTGTTTAAGGGGGAAGTTGGATTACTTAAAACAAAGAATAATAACATTATTTGAATTCTGGCATATTGACATGTTGGACGTAGTCGAGAACGAAAACTATATACCTCTAAAAGAAGAGAATGAGTTACTGGCTAGAAGCATATGGTTAGATGATTAAAAACAAAGTTACATTCTCAACTCCAAAGCTTGTAATTCTCTAATGTGTGCTTTATCTAAAGAAAAGTATAGGAAAGTCCAGGCCTTCAAAGACATCAAGGAGATGTGGGACACTCTTGTCATCACGAATGAAGGATCAAATGAAGTAAAGAGGAACAAGTTAAGTTTGTTAACCAAACAATAAGAGTTGTTCTCCAAGTTGGACAACGAGAACACTCAAGCCATGTTCAATAGATTCCAGACCATCCTAATGAGATCTATGGGTAAGGTCTATTATAATTTTGATAATATTGATAAAATTCTACATAGCCTCCCAAGGCAATGGAGACAGTAAGTCATAACTCTCATAACATCCAAGAACCTTGATAGTGTAATTATAGAAAAGTAGGTTGGGATCCCGAAGGTTCACGAGCTTGAGCTACAACAGGACAATAGACTAAGAAAAAAAGATAAAAGCGTCACTCTCAAAGCTCAAAGACCATCTCCCACAAAGGCCTTCAACACTGAAGAATCTTCTGAAGAATCTAATGATGAGGAAGATTCGAATGAAGAAGAAGAAGATGACAAATTATTATTCATCTCAAAGAAAATTCACTCCATGTGCAAAAAGAAAAGAAACACTTTGTTTAGAGGAAGAGGCATTGGGTCTACCTCAAGAAGTCAACCAAAGGATAAACAAAAAGAAGGACTGGTGGTTTGTTACAAATGCAAGAAGCCAAGGCACTTTAGATCAGGCTCAAATGAGGAAGTAGATTTCATAGACTTACACTTAGGCGTTCAAGCTTACAATGAACTTTGAATAACAATTTTTTCAAAGAAAATGAATCCTTGAAAATGATTTGATATCATTGAGAGACGAGACGAAATCATTGAAAGGGAAGCTGGTTGAGTATAAACGAGAAGTTGAAAACCTCATTTTAAAGAATGAAAGATTTGAAAAAAAAGGCTCAACGATTGTCGAGGATGCTAAATGCATCAAAATACTTCAACATGAAAATGAAATTTTATATAAAGGGTTAAATAGAACATTTGAGGGAAATGAGCATTTAGGGCTCCTAATCAAGGGTTGTAGACACCCTTATGATAAGAGATGATTAGGTTTTAAAAATAGAAACACTTATCCTATTCCTAAAATTAAAATTACTTATTGTTAAAGACAAAATCGTTTATACGCCTAATCGTCTAATACTCATTTGTAATCATGTGAAGATTATAGTGGAACCAGTATAAAATCTCTTGTGCAATTATCTCTTCTCTTACCTAAATGATCCTCTTGTGAAAACCTGCAATCGTGCTTTATTTCCAAACACAAGAATCTTCCAAGCTAAATGATATTTTTCATGAAGAAAGTTCTTAATAAAATGTTGTAGTATCTACATTCTGAATAGCACGATAAACTTTTTTTATTATACAAATCTATTGAGTCAAGCCTTTAATCATTTAAAGGAAAATTTCAAGAGCTCGGTAGCGTGCTATATCAGGAGGGTTGTGAAAAATTTTCCATTAACACTATTCAACCCCTCCCCCTTCTAGTGTGTTTTTGGTACTTCGCTTATTTTGTTAATCCCAATGATAAAAATACTAGTTATACATCAACTTCTGAAAATAAGAAGATGTCCAAATCCAATAAGAAAGGATAAAATGCTAGATGGGTACCTAAATACAAAATAATCTTTCTTGCAAATATGCTTAGCATTCGAAAAGAAACCCATGTCCTGGTACCTGAACAGTGGGTGCTCATGACACATGACCGGGAGAAAGGTGTATGTTCCAAAGTCTAAGGAGTAAGAAGGGAGGAATAGTAACCTATGAAGGAAACCAAAAAGGCAAAATAATTGGCATTGGAAAGATATGTACAGACATTTCCCCCTTTATTGATAATGTATTCATTAACATAATTTGTTTAACATAAGTCAATTATGTGACAGTGAATATAATGTTGTTTCCGAAAAAGGCCAATGTAGAGTCATAGACAACAAAGGTCTACTAGTATTTTCTGTTGATAGGCAAGGAAACTTATACAAGATAGACCTAAATGAGTTGCATGCTCAAAGTGTTTCATGTCTAGTGTCTATAAAAGATGAGGCAATGATATGGCATAATAAATATGGACATGAAAACATGAGATTAATCTCAAAGTTGCAATACCATGACATTGTGAGAGGGTTGCCTAAAGTGTCATTCAACACAGTCTTTTGTGATACTTACGTGAAAGACAAACATGTCAAAGAATCTTTTAAATGTAAAAATGTTATTTATACTAAAAGACCTTTTGAGTTGTCTCATATAGATGTATTTGGTCTTACAAAAACCACATTTGTAAGTGATAAATGCTATGGACTAGTAGTAGTCGACGACTTCACTAGATGGACATGGGTAAAATTCTTAACCTATAAGGATGGTGCTTTTGACACCTTTTCTAAACTTTATAAGGTAGAAAATGAAAAAGATTGTAAGATTATGACAATCAGAAGTGACCATGGTGGAGAATTCGAAAATGAACATTTTTAAAAAATTTACGAAAATTCTTAAATAAATCAAACTCAAAAGGATAGAAAAAAAACAAAGAAAAAAATCATTACAAAACACAACATCCATTTATTTGAAAATTGAAAATTTTATAAAAAAAGAACAAAATAAAATAAAAATTAACAAGTCTGAATCTATTTCTATTGAACCTAACTATCCGCCTTAGTTTCACTCTTCTCCAATTTCCATCTTATCATTGAAGAAAGAAATAGGGAGGGAAATCCTAGTTCACCTAAAACTTATATATTTTGTGGGACCATTTTGATGAATAATATAAAGCAGTAAATGTAAGGTTCTATATAAAACCAAAGCCGTTTTTGGTTAGTATTGGTTGAACACACTCAAAACACCTGCTGTTAATTGGTCATTGTCTTGTTGCATTCTTTCTCAATCTCACAAGTTCTTTCTCCTTTCCATTTCTTCATTACTGTGTACACAAATATTTCCCAAAACTATTGTCAAATTATAAATCAATTTATAATATATAATTAAGTATAAATCTTATTTTAAGGTTTTGTAGAACTAAATTATATTTAAAATCTATTTCTTAATAATTAAGACTTTAAAATATCTCATTTTATATTTAAATTCAATTCACATATTCAAAGTAGTCAAATTATACAATAATTCTGCTAAAAAGAAAGAAGATAATACAAAACAATATAATAAATAATAAAAATATTGAATTAATATCATTTTTAGTTGGGATGAATATTAGATCTTTTTACAAAAAAATGGTGTAATTCAAAGTTAATATTACAAAACTTAGGCATTTTTTTAAAAATATTTTTTTTATCACCACGAGTAAGTCATGTTAATTTGAGTACATATATTGTGACGTCCCAATATATAATAAAGTCATCATCATGCATAATATAGGAAAGCAATCAAGAGTAATTAGGATTTCAGTCATCCTTAGAATAGTGTGGAATTGAAAACTAGAGTATTAGAGTTTCTCCCCGGAAATTACAAAGAATTTAAAACTTTAGATGCATTAAAGTCCTTCCAAATAATATGAGTTCATGGAATTAAAAGCTAGCAAATCTAAGTTGTAACACTGCCGTCCCCATCAAGAGTTGCTTCCAAAGTGTCCTCCTCGCTCTCTGCTCCCACCCAAGTGGATGATCATCGCAAAAGGAAACATACACAAGCAACAACAACCAAGCAAGCAAGGGTGAGCTAGATATAAAATCATGTTATAACAGTCACAGACAACATGCAAATAAAGACAAATACAATACACTACACACACATGACTTGTTGCACTTAAACTTGACTCATCCGGACTAGAATGATTGCCGAGCTATGGCGAGTTATGCACTCGTGGTGGCCTCTACTGCTTTGCAAAGCCATTGCCAATGGGTTTTACCCTACCACACTCACGAGGTTAGTTCGTCATCATTCACCTTGGGTCATACTGGAAGCACCCAAGACTAGGACCTCCTGCTACTCCTCACCACATGAATCAATCCTCTCTACTTGAGAATGAAAGACCATTGGAGCGTCAGGAAAACCCCCAAGACTGAGCTACCATGCAATTCATTCTAAACATTACTAGGGCACCACCATGAATGTTCTCCTGAAAGATCATGGAATTACGTCCAACACTATAGGGCACCACCATGTGACCTCGCTTTGAAATCCATGGAATTACGTCCATCAACCATACTAGTACAAGCACATATTTTTAACCACCAAACATGTTTCACATACTCACATAATTGTAATATAATCACTTAAGGCTTTGGTCGAACGGTATGACTTTGGCCTCGCATCGAGAGCTTTGGCCGAACGCTACCAAATAAACCCTGACCGAACGGTACCAAATCAACACCTAACCGAATGGTACCAAATCAACACCTAACCGAACGCTACTAAATCAACCCTGACCGAACGCTACCAAATTACACCTGACCGAACGCTACCAAATCAACACCTGCCCGAACGGTACCAATTCAACCCTGACCGAATGGTACCAAATCAACCATAATCAAACGATACCAAATCACCACCTGACCAAACGCTACCAAATAAACCCTGACCAAACGCTACCAAATCAACACCTAACCGAACGCTATTAAATCAACCCTGACCGAACGCTACCAAATAAACCCTGACCGAACGCTACCAAATCAACACCTAACCGAACGGTACCAAAACAACACCTAACCGAACGCTATTAAATCAACCCTGACCGAACGCTACAAAATAAACCCTGACCGAACGCTACCAAATCAACACCTAACCGAACGCTACTAAATCAACCCTGATCGAACGCCACCAAATAAACCCTGACCGAACGTGTTCAAGACCGAACGCTAGGGGTTTTGGCCGAGCATGTAGAGCTTTGGCCAAACGGTTTGATCTTTGGCCGAACACTAAGAGCTTTGGCCGAACGGTTTAATCTTCGGCTGAGCTCTAAGATCTTGGCCGAACGGTAGGAGCTTTGACCGAGTACTGAGACCTTTGGCCGAACGCTATGAGGCCGAATGCTACCCAGATATAGGGTAACTAAAACCGAATGGTACTGACCGAGAGCAGCACCAAACCGAACGATATAAGACTGAGAGCAGCATAAGACCGAACGGTCAGCTGTAGCATTCTACAACAGAAATTTTAAGTTCCACAATTACTCATACAGATTCATACAAAACAAGGTCACTCTAAACACAAATTTGTTCATCAAACAACAGAATATTACAGATCTCAGCACATGTATTGTTCATACAACCCATAGAAAAGTATCTAGCTCCCCTTACTTGGGTTTCTCCAAGCACAACTATTGAAATTGTCCTAGCAGTACCCTTGACAGCACAAGAACTCAACCTGCCCCGATCGGAAAGAAGAAGACGTTCGATAGATAATACATATCTTACAGGAGTATTAGTAGATTAAGAGATAATAGAAGAACTTACCTCAGGATTGTTCTCAATGAAAGGGTCGAGTGCTTCGGAGCGAGGGGGATCTTCACTTCCTTTATTGATATACGCTTCATTGACGGGAACTTCTTCACTAGCAATTTTTTCACTAATTTCTTCACTAGTAATTCCTTCATTAGTAGAAGGATCTTCTTCACTCTGTTCCATTTCTGTAGGTTCATCCTCGATTACTCCTTCAATTTCTTATTCATGCTCTCCAATTTGTTTTTTTTCAAAAACTGATGATGGAGCTGCCAAGTACCAATTTCGCTCTTTATTCATGGACTCCCCCTGGAGAGCATAATTGTGTACTATAGGAGAAAAGAAAGGTTCAGATTCTAGGAAAGTCACATCCATAGTGATATAGGTTCTATCGGTGGTAGGATCATGACATGAAAATTCTGTAAAATTTGAAACACTTCATCTTTAGTCTTCATCAAATAAACCCATGTCATTCGTGTGCAATCATCGACAAATATTACAAACCAACGGTGACCAGATACAATAGTCCTAGGGGAAGGTCCCCACACATCAGAGTGTATTAGAGCAAAAGGAACACTGCTTTTATTCAAACTCATATGATAGGAGGTTCTATGGCTTTTAGCCAGAATACAAGTATTACATGTAAACTCAGCATTTTTCAAATTTAAAAATCAATCTGGAAATAAGTTTCTCAAATAATCGAATGATGGATGTCCCAACTAACGATGCCCAAACCATATTTCCCGTTCTTTGCCACTGACCCGGTGGTGCACATGATATGCTTCTCCTTTGTTAAAATCATCAAGGTAGTATAGCCCCCCCTCCCTCCCTCTTAGTACCACGTCCAATAAGCTTCTTGCCGAGAACATTCTGAAGAAGGAAAAAAGTAGAGTACATCAATAGCACACAATTGAGTTCTTCAGTTATTCTACTTACAGACATTAATTTATTAGATAGTGTAGGAACAAGAAGAGTGTGAGATAAGGAGAGTGAGGGTGATAATGTCACAGTTCCAGCACTTGTGACCGGATATGTAACTCCATTTGCATTTGCAATGCAAGTCCTACGTGGTGGGGTTGAATGAGAGAAGTTTGTGGGATCAAAAGTCATATGGTATGTTGCCCTAGAGTCAATAATTCATGCATTTGCATGTTGAGACTTGGAACTACAAAAACCTTGACCGCAGTTACCTGGTTCCATTGAGACGGAGGAGCTGGTCATAGGAACAAGCGACAATCAAGACTCGGCAGTGACTATCGCAACTTTACCAGTGCCTCCTCTAGTGAAGTGGTTTCTTTTTTCTTCTTAGCTTGCAACTCATGCCACCATTCTCGATACCCATGTAACTTGAAACAAGTTTCACGAGTATGTCTAGTGTTTCCACAATGTGTGCACTTTCCTCCATCGAATGGGCCTTTTGACTTCAAGACGGAGTTGTGTTTCCCAGCCACTAGTGTTGGTTGTTGACCAATTTTTGAGCCTTTAGTGGCCATAACCGCACCACTTTTTATATTCTCTACCCCAGATGTCATCACGGTCTGACGAGTGTCCTCTCTTAGAACATATGGATAAGTCTGCTCGATCGTGTGAAATGGCTTCAGTTGGAGTATGTCACTTCGAATCTTATCAAGTCGGTCGTCCAATCCATCGAGAAAGATATAAATTCTTTCCTCCTATAGCAAATCATTGTATTTTTGTATATCTTTCCCGCATTCCATGGGATTAAGACGTCAAAACTCTATCTCACGCCACAACCCTTGTAGATCATTAGAATATGTTTCAATCAATCCCCCCTTCTGCCGCATCCGGGTTACCTTCCGTCGAAGGTCATAAACCTGTAACGTATCATATCCATCAAAGTATGTCGTACCAATGGCGTCCCATACCTCTTTAGCGATTGGAAAGCGGATAAAATTCCCCACCAGTGAAAGATGCATTAAGTTGATCAACCATCCTTTCACTATCGCGTTCTCAGTTTGCCATTTACGGAATGCGGAATCAGTTTTCGATGACGGAGGAAAAGATCCATCAATATATCCCAGTTTGGCTTTGCTTGAGATGTACATCTCAGCCACCTAGGACCGTAGGGCATAGTTGGAACCATCCAACTTGATGTTGATCGGTACTATTGAAGAATCAGAGATTGACGATTGTGATGTGGGTTGCGCTTTCGAGAAAGCCTCCGTCATTTTGGCCGTAAGATTTTCACAAATGGACTCGGCAGCAGAAGCATTTGATGGCTGCACCGTGGAATCGCCATTCGCTGAAGAATCTCCCATTTCGGATGAATCACCCATCTATTTAGAGTTGTTTGCATCCCAAGATTATGCTCTTGATACCATGTATTAAAACTGAAGGTATTTTATTCACCTTAATCTTTTATTGAGTCGTTTACAGAGTATAAATAGATATAGGGAAGAGGAATTTTAGGCGCTTTTCTAGCCTATTCACGATGCTCCTAACTAAACATAAGTTTATCCCTTGATATACGTGATTTGAAAGCAATTACAATAAATGTTCCTAATTTTATGAGATTATAATGACTCATGCCAACAACTGAGACATGTGACAGTTAACACACCTTCTCCCTAGTAATTTTTTGGAACAAACATCTGAAAAAGAAGAACTCTAGTTACTTCAAGAAGATTACAATTCTTTTCGTTTTTGTAACCCTGTTTTTGTTTAAGAGTGTTTACACATGTTAGTTCATGAACAATACCATTATGAGACAAATAATTGAGAAATTCATTATTCAAATATTCACTACCACCATGAGACCTAATTCTTTTAATATTTTTTCCAAATTGATTTTGGACAATACGGAAAAAATTAACAAGGATTTGGAAAACTTCTAATTTGTGTTTCATAAGGTATGTCCACATGACACTAGTACAATCGTCAATAAAGGTAACAAATCATTTGGCTCCAAAAATATATTCTACGATAGGTCCTCAAACATCATAATGAATTAAATCAAATGGAGAAATACTCTTTTTATTACTAATAGGATAAGATGCACGATGGTGTTTTGACAACTTACAAATAAAAGACTCAACAGACTTCTTGTTAAACAAATGAAAAAATAAGGATTTGATAAGATTGAATGAAGGATTCCCAAGCCTTTTATAGGTAAAATCGTCTCTCCCGTAGCAAGGTCTTGAAAAAGACAATAAGTTGAAAAAAATGTTATTGAACAATTTAAATCATGTGTGACTTTTCTCTTAAAGATAAAACTATTAGCTAATTGTGGAACATGTAAAACATCCTTTAATACAATAGATGAGTCCAAAATTATACTCACAAAGTCGCATATAGGTATACCCTGACCATTCGCAACTGTAGTAAGTTGTTCTCAATTTGTTTTACCATATGAGTTGAAGGACACATGAAAAGGTGGCATATGATCAGTTGCTCCTGAATCAAGAATTCAAATACCTTGAGACACATGACCAACAATATTGAGATAAATCTTAGCTTTCATGGATAGAGTACAGGATCCAGAGGGCTTACTCATTGATTCAACCATTGCTTCCAAACACTCGAATTACTCTTTATAAGCTTTCATATCAAGAGACATAAATGTTTTTCCCCAAACTGAGTTGTCTGTGCGAGAACAGAGATAGAGAAGAAGCTTGAAGCTTTTGGGTTTGCTCGCGAGAAATATAAAAGAGAAGAGATTAGGAAAAAAAACTCCGAATAAAGTTTTTTAGAGAAACCAACAATTGGGAAATTGGGATTTTTAATTAGGATTAGGTAATTTTTTTTATTAAAAGCTTTCCCCTTTTTAAGAGTAATAAAAAGAAAATTTAATTTTAAAAAAAATAAATTAAATTATTATTATTATTTTTTGCAAATAATAGATATCTGCGAGTCGGATAGTATAATACTGACACCCAACCCGTTTAGAAACAGGTATTAAAATACTCGTTATTCGTTACCTGCAGATAATAAATATCTGTGTATAGTAACTATCCGTCATGGATTTTATCCACAATAGTAACTATCCATAATGGATTTTATTCCTAGATATTCGCGGACGCAAATTGTTTTTTCTTTCCCTAATCACAACCAGTAATATTCATTCTTTTATATGCTTTCAAGATTTTAGAAAATAAAAATAAAAATAAATATTAAGATGATGGATAATCTTTTTAAATAAATCTTCATTTAAAATGCTTTAGTTTTAATAAAAATATACAATTTACTTAATTACATCTAATAGTAATTATCAAGATGAATTATTCATTTTAATTATTTTATAAGGGTACTAATAATAATCACATTATCAGAATTACTCTTAAAAGTCTATGTAATAAACATGTAAATAAATAGAAAAAAGTAAGTAAGGGTTACAAAAGAACATGCTAAATAGGCTTTCAACACTAGGCCCAACATGTTTCTCCTTTCTATTTTCACTATTATTCTTGGATTTGTTTGAGAGTAGAACCGCAAAACTTCGGCGGAATTTCATAGCCAAAATAAAAAATGCCATATATTCCATTCCATCACAATGGTAACATATGATATGACAGTGTAGTAAAAAGATTTGCAGTCATTACAACCCATCACTTTTAAATGAGATTGGTTTCTTAACCATTTTTTAAGGCCCTACTCCTTGATAAGAAGCACGTTGATGTAGAGCAATTCAAAGCCCCTTCCACAAATGAAAACAAAACAAACCAAGAATTAAGAAAATGATAATTGGAAAAGTAAAAGAGAAAGCAAAAGCAGAAAATTATATATTACTTCTTTAAGGAGATTCTTTTCAATTGACCTTCTATCTTATATCTCAATTTCCTCCCAATCGAGAAAGACAATGGAAACAAAAGCCCAAAATCTTTGTATCACCTTTCCTATCTAACTAGTCCTTGGTGAAAATCTTTATAGTCAAATTTCCCAAAGTCAAGTTGAAACTAACCCATTGTTGAAAAATTCAATTTAATCCAAATTAAATTTTGCAATAATAATTATAATAGTGATCAGTGACAAAAATCACATACAGGTTACCTTGTATCAAACTAGTAAACCAAAGCTTACAAGTTACAACACACATTAAACAATTGTTTTCTTTTCTTTTTTTAAGATCTCTTCCAACATTTTATTAAAAAAATGTTTCTCTTTTATGCTAGTTCAAATTCGTAAGTTAAAATGTATATAATAAAAAAAATTCATCAGAGCAATCAAAGCCAAGGACAGATCCATCACTGTTAAAAAGAATTTGAAAACTTTATTCATTAGGAGAAATTTTCTTTACATGTTTTCCAGATGAATACAATATATTCCTACAAGAAAGAAGTAAGCTAAAATCACTGAAAGATAAATCATTTTGGCTTTATCTAATAACCAAAAGCTAATAAACTAGAACTGCATGTCCCCTTTTGTGTCAGATGTTATTGCATAGAATCACATCAATCTAAACAAAAAACCTTCATGCATCAACCTGAGTTAAAGCTGGACCATCAAAATAATCTTCAGCAAAGATGCCTATGTCTTTGAAAGAGAAGTTTGACCAGTACTCCATATCTAAATCTGAAAACTTAACGTGTGATAGATCCAACTGTGAATGCTCCTTCTCTGTTTCTGGGATGGAAAACTCATTTGGTATTGAATTTTCCAAAAATACATGAGAGGCATTGCAGTCTAATTCCCTCTTATCTTCTGTGTCAGAATCTGAACTTATAGGAGAAGGGTGAAGGCTGGGTTGATTACTTATTTCTTCTTCAGGACAGACCACAACAGCCTCACAATGAGTAACAACATCCTTATTACATGTTGTAACAGATTTATTGGTTGCTGTTCCAGGTTGTGTCTCTATGATTGATGAGGTGGTGGGAACTTGTGAACCTGTAGCTGTGGAATTCACAATTAATGATTGAGTCCCTAATGGTGGGAGCACGTTTAGACCTGAGAGAGAACATGAAATAAAAGAGTTAAAATTAAATTGAAAAGATATTGTATGCTTAACATAGACAGAAACCATTATACCTTTAACTTGATTTTTCTTCCCAGGTGGTCTACCACGAGGTTTTTTTGCAATTGTGGGCGCATGTATTGCTTCACTATTCTTTCTCTTGTTAGACTGCTGCCCGTGTATTTTGTTGTATGTGTTTGTGTTCTGAACAAAGGAGGTGGTACCAGTACACACACCTAAAAAAATAAAATCAAAACTATAACACTTCGAGGACTGTAATTTCAGGAATGAAAAAAAACACCAATGTTTAAATTCATGTACCTGAAGGGGTTTTATTCGTAACAGGAATATCTATTGGGATTAGCCTCTGAAAGGAACGATAAGCATAGACGACATTTTGCACTTCCTGCACCAATTTCTCAACTCTGTACTTTTCTTGCATGATCGCAACCCTTTCTTGATTCAAGATTAAGTTTTTTCTCTTCAAAAATATATAATCATCGAGTATATGCTTTAAATTTAACGAAGGCTTGTATATCTAGAAAACAAAAAAGGAAAAATTAAATGAATTTGGTTAAGAGAGAAAGAGAAAAAGAGTTGTGCATTGTTAAAAGGAGAAAAAGAAAACCTGATTGAATGAGGAACCGGCGAAGAGGGAGGATGCTTCCATGCGGAAGGTGGCACGCGTATGCGATAAGTTGTTGGCGCAGAGATACTGGTCTACTATGAATGCAACTTGACTCGGCGAAATGTTAACCTTTCCGAACGATTCTTCCACTCCCAGGCTTTCTTGCATCATCATTTTTTATTTCTTAGAATGCAAGCAAAGAGAAATCGTGATGGCACTGTGTGAGGACAGTTTGTATTTAAACACACCAGTTTCCCACCTTTTGAATAATTTTTTTAAAATATTTTATGTTTTTTTCACTTTTAATTTCCCCTTATCCTTTTATTCAATTCTTTTCTTCACTTCTATTTACTTAAAAATAGTTATTCTAAACTCTAATCACTCTTTTGAAATTCCAAGAAAAATCTATTAATTAGGTTCAATTATTCACTCTCAATTATAAATAACTTATATTTAATCAAATCTATGTTAATATATCAGTAAATTAACAATCTTTTATTTTCTAAATTTATAAATATTTTTTTAAAAATTATTCATTTTTCATCCAAAATAAAGTATATTTGAGATTGTTACTTTTAACCCACTACCTAATCTAATTAAAAAGTTGTGTATTGAAAATAAATTCTCGAAATGTTCTTTTTTCTTATATCTTTTGGTTATAAAATTACAAATAGTAAAATGTTTATAACGCATTAGAAAATTCTATGAAATTGTCCGCATAGTTACATTTATTATTAAACTTTCAATCCTCAATTCATGTTGTAGTACTAAGGAAAGGGTTTCAGTAATTAAATGGATTTGAGAGGATTTAAAGTTAATTTTTTTATTGTTTATTTCAGTGGATTTTGGAAGTAAAGTTTGTGAGAATTAGTGTAGAATTTGATTGATGTGACAGATCAAAAAATTTTACTTCCAAATTCATTCTCACTTACCTCCAAAATCCACTCAAATATATAACAAAAGATTTACCTTCAAATCCTCCCAAATTCATTCAAGTGAACAAGGGCCAAAATTTGAGTTCTAATTACATCAAACTCATCATTCAACCTACTAAGGAACTTTATAATGCAATCTTCTTTACCAATTTGTTTTTCGTCGTTGCTAGCTACATAAACACATTTAACACTGGATCATGTGGTGGAAGACCCACTGCACAAGGAGGATTTTCATTTTAGTTATTACAAGAACTTAATGTTTTTCCTGCCATCATGGGAAATGAAATATTTAAAACTCTTCAAATTCAAGAGCTATAATTGTAAAATACAGATAAAAAAAAGTCACAAGGGACAAAGAAAATTAAGACTTGAGAAATAATTTCTTCTTCGTTTATTCAATTTAATAAACAGAAAAAACCAGTAACAACATATATAAGTGTTTGATTGTTCGAGACCAAACACTCCTATTAGCATAAAACCTAACGGGGTCTTACTTACTGTACACCACGATTTCTTAATTTCCCCTTATCCTTTTATTCAATTCTTTTCTTCATTCTATTTACTTAAAAATAGTTATTGTAAATTCTAATCACTCTTTTGAAATTCCAAGAAAAATCTATTAATTAGGTTCAATTATTCACTCTCAATTATAAATAACTTATATTTAATCAAATTTATGTTAATATATCAGTAAATTAACAATCTTTTATTTTCTAAATTTATAAATAATTTTTTAAAAATTAATCATTTTTCATCCAAAATAAAGTATATTTGAGATTGTTACTTTTAACCCACTACCTAATCTAATTAAAAAGTTGTGTATTGAAAATAAATTCTCGAAATGTTCTTTTTTCTTATATCTTTTGGTTATAAAATTACAAATAGTAAAATGTTTATAAGGCATTGGAAAATTCTTTGAAATTGTCCATTTGTGCATAGTTACATTTATTATTAAGACTTGAGAAATAATTTCTTCTTCCTTTATTCAATTTAATAAACAGAAAAAACGAGTAACAACATATATAAGTGTTTGATTGTTCGAGACCAAACACTCCTAATAACAAAAAACCTAACGGAGTTTTACTTATTGTACACTAGATTTCTTTCCAAATCCATAAAATTTTCAAAATAACCATTTTACTGTTTGAAAAATTGTCTTCCAGAATTATGTTCTAGAAACGTTACGGAATTTCCAGAATTATATTTGCTAATGAAATTATAGGAACATAGTTTTCGAAATAAATATTTCAGAATAGAATTTTTCATATACATGTATTATAGAATAGATTTTTGAACAAAAAAGTTTAAAATAATATATAATATCTTTCGGAATGAGGTTTTTTAAATACTTCTAATATATTGTGAAAGTCATTTTTAAAATATATTTGGGAAAGAGCTTTTTCAAGATGATTTTTTTTTCTGCATTTTTTTCTTTTCTATGTCTAGAACATTCATTCTCGTCTTCTTCCTCTGCAGCAGTAATGATGAAAGCGGCGGTGATAGCAGTAATAATGACAATATGACGATGTGGTAAAGTGTTAGAAAATATTTGAGTTTTTTTCTATTAAGTCAAGCTTCTAATCATTTAAAGGAAAATTTCAAGAGCTCGGTAGCATGCTATATCAGAAGGGTTGTGAAAAATTTTCCATTAACACTATTCAACCCCTCCCCCTTCTAATGTGTTTTTGGTACTTCGTTTATTTTGTTAATCCCAATGATAAAAATACTAGTTATACATCAACTTCTGAAAATAAGAAGATGTCCAAATCCAATAAGAAAGGATAAAATGCTAGATGGGTACCCAAATACGAAATAATCTTTCTTGCAAATATGCTTAACAGTAAAACAGAAACCCTGGTCCTGGTAATTGAACAATGGGTGCTCATGACACATGACCGGGAGAAATGTGTATGTTCCAAAGTCTAAGGAGTAAGAAGGGAGGAATAGTAATCTACGAAGGAAACCAAAAAGGCAAAATAATTGGCATTGGAAAGATATGTACAGACATTTCCCCCTTTATTGATAATGTATTCACTAACATAATTTGTTTAACATAAGTCAATTATGTGACAGTGAATATAATGTTGTTTCCGAAAAAGGCCAATGTAGAGTCATAGACAACAAAGGTCTACTAGTATTTTCTGTTGATATGCAAGGAAACTTATACAAGATAGACCTAAATGAGTTGCATGCTCAAAGTGTTTCATGTCTAGTGTCTATAAAAGATGAGGCAATGATATGGCATCATAAATATGGACATGCAAACATGAGATTAATCTCAAAGTTGCAATACCATGACATTGTAAGAGGGTTGCCTAAAGTGTCATTCAACACAGTCTTTTGTGATACTTACGTGAAAGACAAACATGTCAAAGAATCTTTTAAATGTAAAAATGTTATTTATACTAAAAGACCTTTTGAGTTGTCTCATATAGAAGTATTTGGTCTTACAAAAACCACATTTGTAAGTGATAAATGTTATGGACTAGTAGTAGTCAACGACTTCACTAGATGGACATGGGTAAAATTCTTAACCTATAAGGATGGTGCTTTTGACACCTTTTCTAAACTTTATAAGGTAGAAAATGAAAAAGATTGTAAGATTATGACAATGAGAAGTGACCAATGGTGGAGAATTCGAAAATGAACATTTTTAAAAAATTTACAAAAATTCTTAAATAAATCAAACTCATAAAAGGATAGAAAAAAAACAAAGAAAAAAATCATTACAAAACACAACATCCATTTATTTGAAAATTGAAAATTTTATAAAAAAAGAACAAAATAAAATAAAAATTAACAAGTCTGAATCTATTTCTATTGAACCTAACTATCCGCCTTAGTTTCACTCTTCTCCAATTTCCATCTTATCATTGAAGAAAGAAATAGGGAGGGAAATCCTAGTTCACCTAAAACTTATATATTTTGTGGGACCATTTTGATGAATAATATAAAGCAGTAAATGTAAGGTTCTATATAAAACCAAAGCCGTTTTTGGTTAGTATTGGTTGAACACACTCAAAACACCTGCTGTTAATTGGTCATTGTCTTGTTGCATTCTTTCTCAATCTCACAAGTTCTTTCTCCTTTCCATTTCTTCATTACTGTGTACACAAATATTTCCCAAAACTATTGTCAAATTATAAATCAATTTATAATATATAATTAAGTATAAATCTTATTTTAAGGTTTTGTAGAACTAAATTATATTTAAAATCTATTTCTTAATAATTAAGACTTTAAAATATCTCATTTTATATTTAAATTCAATTCACATATTCAAAGTAGTCAAATTATACAATAATTCTGCTAAAAAGAAAGAAGATAATACAAAACAATATAATAAATAATAAAAATATTGAATTAATATCATTTTTAGTTGGGATGAATATTAGATCTTTTTACAAAAAAATGGTGTAATTCAAAGTTAATATTACAAAACTTAGGCATTTTTTTAAAAATATTTTTTTTTATCACCACGAGTAAGTCATGTTAATTTGAGTACATATATTGTGACGTCCCAATATATAATAAAGTCATCATCATGCATAATATAGGAAAGCAGTCAAGAGTAATTAGGATTTCAGTCATCCTTAGAATAGTGTGGAATTGAAAACTAGAGTATTAGAGTTTCTCCCCGGAAATTACAAAGAATTTAAAACTTTAGATGCATTAAAGTCCTTCCAAATAATATGAGTTCATGGAATTAAAAGCTAGCAAATCTAAGTTGTAACACTGCCGTCCCCATCAAGAGTTGCTTCCAAAGTGTCCTCCTCGCTCTCTGCTCCCACCCAAGTGGATGATCATCGCAAAAGGAAACATACACAAGCAACAACAACCAAGCAAGCAAGGGTGAGCTAGATATAAAATCATGTTATAACAGTCACAGACAACATGCAAATAAAGACAAATACAATACACTACACACACATGACTTGTTGCACTTAAACTTGACTCATCCGGACTAGAATGATTGCCGAGCTATGGCGAGTTATGCACTCGTGGTGGCCTCTACTGCTTTGCAAAGCCATTGCCAATGGGTTTTACCCTACCACACTCACGAGGTTAGTTCGTCATCATTCACCTTGGGTCATACTGGAAGCACCCAAGACTAGGACCTCCTGCTACTCCTCACCACATGAATCAATCCTCTCTACTTGAGAATGAAAGACCATTGGAGCGTCAGGAAAACCCCCAAGACTGAGCTACCATGCAATTCATTCTAAACATTACTAGGGCACCACCATGAATGTTCTCCTGAAAGATCATGGAATTACGTCCAACACTATAGGGCACCACCATGTGACCTCGCTTTGAAATCCATGGAATTACGTCCATCAACCATACTAGTACAAGCACATATTTTTAACCACCAAACATGTTTCACATACTCACATAATTGTAATATAATCACATTATCGAATCATACTATGCGTTGCAATCATCCCACACACATAATTCAACCCAAAACAAGAGCAAAAGAGGCTGGAACCAAACACTATGAGCTTTGGTCGAGCACTTAAGGCTTTGGTCGAACGGTATGACTTTGGCCTCGCATCGAGAGCTTTGGCCGAACGCTACCAAATAAACCCTGACCGAACGGTACCAAATCAACACCTAACCGAATGGTACCAAATCAACACCTAACCGAACGCTACTAAATCAACCCTGACCGAACGCTACCAAATTACACCTGACTGAACGCTACCAAATCAACACCTGCCCGAACGGTACCAAATCAACCCTGACCGAATGGTACCAAATCAACCATAATCAAACGATACCAAATCACCACCTGACCGAACGCTACCAAATAAACCCTGACCAAACGCTACCAAATCAACACCTAACCGAACGCTATTAAATCAACCCTGACCGAACGCTACCAAATAAACCCTGACCGAACGCTACCAAATCAACACCTAACCGAACGGTACCAAAACAACACCTAACCGAACGCTATTAAATCAACCCTGACCGAACGCTACAAAATAAACCCTGACCGAACGCTACCAAATCAACACCTAACCGAACGCTACTAAATCAACCCTGATCGAACGCCACCAAATAAACCCTGACCGAACGTGTTCAAGACCGAACGCTAGGGGTTTTGGCCGAGCATGTAGAGCTTTGGCCAAACGGTTTGATCTTTGGCCGAACACTAAGAGCTTTGGCCGAACGGTTTGATCTTCGGCTGAGCTCTAAGAGCTTGGCCGAACGGTAGGAGCTTTGACCGAGTACTGAGACCTTTGGCCGAACGCTATGAGGCCGAATGCTACCCAGATATAGGGTAACTAAAACCGAATGGTACTGACCGAGAGCAGCACCAAACCGAACGATATAAGACTGAGAGCAGCATAAGACCGAACGGTCAGCTGTAGCATTCTACAACAGAAATTTTAAGTTCCACAATTACTCATACAGATTCATACAAAACAAGGTCACTCTAAACACAAATTTGTTCATCAAACAACAGAATATTACAGATCTCAGCACATGTATTGTTCATACAACCCATAGAAAAGTATCTAGCTCCCCTTACTTGGGTTTCTCCAAGCACAACTATTGAAATTGTCCTAGCAGTACCCTTGACAGCACAAGAACTCAACCTGCCCCGATCGGAAAGAAGAAGACGTTCGATAGATAATACATATCTTACAGGAGTATTAGTAGATTAAGAGATAATAGAAGAACTTACCTCAGGATTGTTCTCAATGAAAGGGTCGAGTGCTTCGGAGCGAGGGGGCTCTTCACTTCCTTTATTGATATACGCTTCATTGACGGGAACTTCTTCACTAGCAATTTTTTCACTAATTTCTTCACTAGTAATTCCTTCATTAGTAGAAGGATCTTCTTCACTCTGTTCCATTTCTGTAGGTTCATCCTCGATTACTCCTTCAATTTCTTATTCATGCTCTCCAATTTGTTTTTTTTCAAAAACTGATGATGGAGCTGCCAAGTACCAATTTCGCTCTTTATTCATGGACTCCCCCTGGAGAGCATAATTGTGTACTATAGGAGAAAAGAAAGGTTCAGATTCTAGGAAAGTCACATCCATAGTGATATAGGTTCTATCGGTGGTAGGATCATGACATGAAAATTCTGTAAAATTTGAAACACTTCATCTTTAGTCTTCATCAAATAAACCCATGTCATTCGTGTGCAATCATCGACAAATATTACAAACCAACGGTGACCAGATACAATAGTCCTAGGGGAAGGTCCCCACACATCAGAGTGTATTAGAGCAAAAGGAACACTGCTTTTATTCAAACTCATATGATAGGAGGTTCTATGGCTTTTAGCCAGAATACAAGTATTACATGTAAACTCAACATTTTTCAAATTTAAAAATCAATCTGGAAATAAGTTTCTCAAATAATCGAATGATGGATGTCCCAACTAACGATGCCCAAACCATATTTCCCGTTCTTTGCCACTGACCCGGTGGTGCACATGATATGCTTCTCCTTTGTTAAAATCATCAAGGTAGTATAGCCCCCCCTCCCTCCCTCTTAGTACCACGTCCAATAAGCTTCTTGCCGAGAACATTCTGAAGAAGGAAAAAAGTAGAGTACATCAATAGCACACAATTGAGTTCTTCAGTTATTCTACTTACAGACATTAATTTATTAGATAGTGTAGGAACAAGAAGAGTGTGAGATAAGGAGAGTGAGGGTGATAATGTCACAGTTCCAGCACTTGTGACCGGATATGTAACTCCATTTGCATTTGCAATGCAAGTCCTACGTGGTGGGGTTGAATGAGAGAAGTTTGTGGGATCAAAAGTCATATGGTATGTTGCCCTAGAGTCAATAATTCATGCATTTGCATGTTGAGACTTAGAACTACAAAAACCTTGACCGCAGTTACCTGGTTCCATTGAGACGGAGGAGCTGGTCATAGGAACAAGCGACAATCAAGACTCGGCAGTGACTATCGCAACTTTACCAGTGCCTCCTCTAGTGAAGTGGTTTCTTTTTTCTTCTTAGCTTGCAACTCATGCCACCATTCTCGATACCCATGTAACTTGAAACAAGTTTCACGAGTATGTCTAGTGTTTCCACAATGTGTGCACTTTCCTCCATCGAATGGGCCTTTTGACTTCAAGACGGAGTTGTGTTTCCCAGCCACTAGTGTTGGTTGTTGACCAATTTTTGAGCCTTTAGTGGCCATAACCGCACCACTTTTTATATTCTCTACCCCAGATGTCATCACGGTCTGACGAGTGTCCTCTCTTAGAACATATGGATAAGTCTGCTCGATCGTGTGAAATGGCTTCAGTTGGAGTATGTCACTTCGAATCTTATCAAGTCGGTCGTCCAATCCATCGAGAAAGATATAAATTCTTTCCTCCTATAGCAAATCATTGTATTTTTGTATATCTTTCCTGCATTCCATGGGATTAAGACGTCAAAACTCTATCTCACGCCACAACCCTTGTAGATCATTAGAATATGTTTCAATCAATCCCCCCTTCTGCCGCATCCGGGTTACCTTCCGTCGAAGGTCATAAACCTGTAACGTATCATATCCATCAAAGTATGTCGTACCAATGGCGTCCCATACCTCTTTAGCGATTGGAAAGCGGATAAAATTCCCCACCAGTGAAAGATGCATTAAGTTGATCAACCATCCTTTCACTATCGCGTTCTCAGTTTGCCATTTACGGAATGCGGAATCAGTTTTCGATGACGGAGGAAAAGATCCATCAATATATCCCAGTTTGGCTTTGCTTGAGATGTACATCTCAGCCACCTAGGACCGTAGGGCATAGTTGGAACCATCCAACTTGATGTTGATCGGTACTATTGAAGAATCAGAGATTGACGATTGTGATGTGGGTTGCGCTTTCGAGAAAGCCTCCGTCATTTGGCCGTAAGATTTTCACAAATGGACTCGGCAGCAGAAGCATTTGATGGCTGCACCGTGGAATCGCCATTCGCTGAAGAATCTCCCATTTCGGATGAATCACCCATCTATTTAGAGTTGTTTGCATCCCAAGATTATGCTCTTGATACCATGTATTAAAACTGAAGGTATTTTATTCACCTTAATCTTTTATTGAGTCGTTTACAGAGTATAAATAGATATAGGGAAGAGGAATTTTAGGCGCTTTTCTAGCCTATTCACGATGCTCCTAACTAAACATAAGTTTATCCCTTGATATACGTGATTTGAAAGCAATTACAATAAATGTTCCTAATTTTATGAGATTATAATGACTCATGCCAACAACTGAGACATGTGACAGTTAACACACCTTCTCCCTAGTAATTTTTGGAACAAACATCTGAAAAAGAAGAACTCTAGTTACTTCAAGAAGATTACAATTCTTTTCGTTTTTGTAACCCTGTTTTTGTTTAAGAGTGTTTACACATGTTAGTTCATGAACAATACCATTATGAGACAAATAATTGAGAAATTCATTATTCAAATATTCACTACCACCATGAGACCTAATTCTTTTAATATTTTTTCCAAATTGATTTTGGACAATACGGAAAAAATTAACAAGGATTTGGAAAACTTCTAATTTGTGTTTCATAAGGTATGTCCACATGACACTAGTACAATCGTCAATAAAGGTAACAAATCATTTGGCTCCAAAATATATTCTACGATAGGTCCTCAAACATCATAATGAATTAAATCAAATGGAGAAATACTCTTTTTATTACTAATAGGATAAGATGCACGATGGTGTTTTGACAACTTACAAATAAAAGACTCAACAGACTTCTTGTTAAACAAATGAAAAAATAAGGATTTGATAAGATTGAATGAAGGATTCCCAAGCCTTTTATAGGTAAAATCGTCTCTCCCGTAGCAAGGTCTTGAAAAAGACAATAAGTTGAAAAAAATGTTATTGAACAATTTAAATCATGTGTGACTTTTCTCTTAAAGATAAAACTATTAGCTAATTGTGGAACATGTAAAACATCCTTTAATACAATAGATGAGTCCAAAATTATACTCACAAAGTCGCATATAGGTATACCCTGACCATTCGCAACTGTAGTAAGTTGTTCTCAATTTGTTTTACCATATGAGTTGAAGGACACATGAAAAGGTGGCATATGATCAGTTGCTCCTGAATCAAGAATTCAAATACCTTGAGACACATGACCAACAATATTGAGATAAATCTTAGCTTTCATGGATAGAGTACAGGATCCAGAGGGCTTACTCATTGATTCAACCATTGCTTCCAAACACTCGAATTACTCTTTATAAGCTTTCATATCAAGAGACATAAATGTTTTTCCCCAAACTGAGTTGTCTGTGCGAGAACAGAGATAGAGAAGAAGCTTGAAGCTTTTGGGTTTGCTCGCGAGAAATATAAAAGAGAAGAGATTAGGAAAAAAAACTCCGAATAAAGTTTTTTAGAGAAACCAACAATTGGGAAATTGGATTTTTAATTAGGATTAGGTAATTTTTTTTATTAAAAGCTTTCCCCTTTTTAAGAGTAATAAAAAGAAAATTTAATTTTAAAAAAAATAAATTAAATTATTATTATTAGTTTTTGCAAATAATAGATATCTGCGAGTCGGATAGTATAATACTGACACCCAACCCGTTTAGAAACAGGTATTAAAATACTCGTTATTCGTTACCTGCAGATAATAAATATCTGTGTATAGTAACTATCCGTCATGGATTTTATCCACAATAGTAACTATCCATAATGGATTTTATTCCTAGATATTCGCGGACGCAAATTGTTTTTTCTTTCCCTAATCACAACCAGTAATATTCATTCTTTTATATGCTTTCAAGATTTTAGAAAATAAAAATAAAAATAAATATTAAGATGATGGATAATCTTTTTAAATAAATCTTCATTTAAAATGCTTTAGTTTTAATAAAAATATACAATTTACTTAATTACATCTAATAGTAATTATCAAGATGAATTATTCATTTTAATTATTTTATAAGGGTACTAATAATAATCACATTATCAGAATTACTCTTAAAAGTCTATGTAATAAACATGTAAATAAATAGAAAAAAGTAAGTAAGGGTTACAAAAGAACATGCTAAATAGGCTTTCAACACTAGGCCCAACATGTTTCTCCTTTCTATTTTTACTATTATTCTTGGATTTGTTTGAGAGTAGAACCGCAAAACTTCGGCGGAATTTCATAGCCAAAATAAAAAATGCCATATATTCCATTCCATCACAATGGTAACATATGATATGACAGTGTAGTAAAAAGATTTGCAGTCATTACAACCCATCACTTTTAAATGAGATTGGTTTCTTAACCATTTTTTAAGGCCCTACTCCTTGATAAGAAGCACGTTGATGTAGAGCAATTCAAAGCCCCTTCCACAAATGAAAACAAAACAAACCAAGAATTAAGAAAATGATAATTGGAAAAGTAAAAGAGAAAGCAAAAGCAGAAAATTATATATTACTTCTTTAAGGAGATTCTTTTCAATTGACCTTCTATCTTATATCTCAATTTCCTCCCAATCGAGAAAGACAATGGAAACAAAAGCCCAAAATCTTTGTATCACCTTTCCTATCTAACTAGTCCTTGGTGAAAATCTTTATAGTCAAATTTCCCAAAGTCAAGTTGAAACTAACCCATTGTTGAAAAATTCAATTTAATCCAAATTAAATTTTGCAATAATAATTATAATAGTGATCACTGACAAAATTCACATACAGGTTACCTTGTATCAAACTAGTAAACCAAAGCTTACAAGTTACAACACACATTAAACAATTGTTTTCTTTTCTTTTTTAAGATCTCTTCCAACATTTTATTAAAAAAATGTTTCTCTTTTATGCTAGTTCAAATTCGTAAGTTAAAATGTATATAATAAAAAAAATTCATCAGAGCAATCAAAGCCAAGGACAGATCCATCACTGTTAAAAAGAATTTGAAAACTTTATTCATTAGGAGAAATTTTCTTTACATGTTTTCCAGATGAATACAATATATTCCTACAAGAAAGAAGTAAGCTAAAATCACTGAAAGATAAATCATTTTGGCTTTATCTAATAACCAAAAGCTAATAAACTAGAACTGCATGTCCCCTTTTGTGTCAGATGTTATTGCATAGAATCACATCAATCTAAACAAAAAACCTTCATGCATCAACCTGAGTTAAAGCTGGACCATCAAAATAATCTTCAGCAAAGATGCCTATGTCTTTGAAAGAGAAGTTTGACCAGTACTCCATATCTAAATCTGAAAACTTAACGTGTGATAGATCCAACTGTGAATGCTCCTTCTCTGTTTCTGGGATGGAAAACTCATTTGGTATTGAATTTTCCAAAAATACATGAGAGGCATTGCAGTCTAATTCCCTCTTATCTTCTGTGTCAGAATCTGAACTTATAGGAGAAGGGTGAAGGCTGGGTTGATTACTTATTTCTTCTTCAGGACAGACCACAACAGCCTCACAATGAGTAACAACATCCTTATTACATGTTGTAACAGATTTATTGGTTGCTGTTCCAGGTTGTGTCTCTATGATTGATGAGGTGGTGGGAACTTGTGAACCTGTAGCTGTGGAATTCACAATTAATGATTGAGTCCCTAATGGTGGGAGCACGTTTAGACCTGAGAGAGAACATGAAATAAAAGAGTTAAAATTAAATTGAAAAGATATTGTATGCTTAACATAGACAGAAACCATTATACCTTTAACTTGATTTTTCTTCCCAGGTGGTCTACCACGAGGTTTTTTTTGCAATTGTGGGCGCATGTATTGCTTCACTATTCTTTCTCTTGTTAGACTGCTGCCCGTGTATTTTGTTGTATGTGTTTGTGTTCTGAACAAAGGAGGTGGTACCAGTACACACACCTAAAAAAATAAAATCAAAACTATAACACTTCGAGGACTGTAATTTCAGGAATGAAAAAAAAACACCAATGTTTAAATTCATGTACCTGAAGGGGTTTTATTCGTAACAGGAATATCTATTGGGATTAGCCTCTGAAAGGAACGATAAGCATAGACGACATTTTGCACTTCCTGCACCAATTTCTCAACTCTGTACTTTTCTTGCATGATCGCAACCCTTTCTTGATTCAAGATTAAGTTTTTTCTCTTCAAAAATATATAATCATCGAGTATATGCTTTAAATTTAACGAAGGCTTGTATATCTAGAAAACAAAAAAGGAAAAATTAAATGAATTTGGTTAAGAGAGAAAGAGAAAAAGAGTTGTGCATTGTTAAAAGGAGAAAAAGAAAACCTGATTGAATGAGGAACCGGCGAAGAGGGAGGATGCTTCCATGCGGAAGGTGGCACGCGTATGCGATAAGTTGTTGGCGCAGAGATACTGGTCTACTATGAATGCAACTTGACTCGGCGAAATGTTAACCTTTCCGAACGATTCTTCCACTCCCAGGCTTTCTTGCATCATCATTTTTTATTTCTTAGAATGCAAGCAAAGAGAAATCGTGATGGCACTGTGTGAGGACAGTTTGTATTTAAACACACCAGTTTCCCACCTCTTGAATAATTTTTTTAAAATATTTTATGTTTTTTTCACTTTTAATTTCCCCTTATCCTTTTATTCAATTCTTTTCTTCACTTCTATTTACTTAAAAATAGTTATTCTAAACTCTAATCACTCTTTTGAAATTCCAAGAAAAATCTATTAATTAGATTCAATTATTCACTCTCAATTATAAATAACTTATATTTAATCAAATCTATGTTAATATATCAGTAAATTAACAATCTTTTATTTTCTAAATTTATAAATATTTTTTAAAAATTATTCATTTTTCATCCAAAATAAAGTATATTTGAGATTGTTACTTTTAACCCACTACCTAATCTAATTAAAAAGTTGTGTATTGAAAATAAATTCTCGAATTGTTCTTTTTTCTTATATCTTTTGGTTATAAAATTACAAATAGTAAAATGTTTATAACGCATTAGAAAATTCTATGAAATTGTCCATATTTGTGCATAGTTACATTTATTATTAAACTTTCAATCCTCAATTCATGTTGTAGTACTAAGGAAAGGGTTTCAGTAATTAAATGGATTTGAGAGGATTTAAAGTTAATTTTTTTATTGTTTATTTCAGTGGATTTTGGAAGTAAAGTTTGTGAGAATTAGTGTATAATTTGATTGATGTGACAGATCAAAAAATTTTACTTCCAAATTCATTCTCACTTACCTCCAAAATCCACTCAAATATATAACAAAAGATTTACCTTCAAATCCTCCCAAATTCATTCAAGTGAACAAGGGCCAAAATTTGAGTTCTAATTACATCAAACTCATCATTCAACCTACTAAGGAACTTTATAATGCAATCTTCTTTACCAATTTGTTTTTCGTCGTTGCTAGCTACATAAACACATTTAACACTGGATCATGTGGTGGAAGACCCACTGCACAAGGAGGATTTTCATTTTAGTTATTACAAGAACTTAATGTTTTTCCTGCCATCATGGGAAATGAAATATTTAAAACTCTTCAAATTCAAGAGCTATAATTGTAAAATACAGATAAAAAAAAGTCACAAGGGACAAAGAAAATTAAGACTTGAGAAATAATTTCTTCTTCGTTTATTCAATTTAATAAACAGAAAAAACCAGTAACAACATATATAAGTGTTTGATTGTTCGAGACCAAACACTCCTATTAGCATAAAACCTAACGGGGTCTTACTAGGGATGGCAACGGATCGGGTCGGGCACGGATAGTGCCTACCCGCAACCCGACCCGACAAAAAAAAATCCACCCGCTACCCGACCCGCTACCCGCACGGATATCCGCTTAAAAAATATCCGCGGATATTTTAAAACCCGCGGATATCCGTGGATACCCGTGGATATCCCATAAATATTTAAAAAAATATATTTTTATAAAATATTATAATAAAATTTAAATAAAATTACAAAAAATATATAAAATATAATATATATTTAATTAAATATAAATTAAAATTTAATTTTAATTATATTTAACTTTATAAAATATAAATTAATGTTAATTTTAATTAAATTTAACTTAATAAAATATAAATTAAATTTTTATTTTTATTTTTTGCGGGTAGCGGATATCCGTGGATACGGATAGTATAATACCCGCACCCGACCCGTTTATAAGCGGGTATTAAAAAACCCGCTACCCGCAACCCGCGGATAGTAAATATCCGCGGGTACCAACTATCCGTCGCGGATTTTATCCGCGGATATCCGCGGGCGCGGATTTTTTTGCCATCCCTAGGTCTTACTTACTGTACACCACGATTTCTTAATTTCCCCTTATCCTTTTATTCAATTCTTTTCTTCATTCTATTTACTTAAAAATAGTTATTGTAAATTCTAATCACTCTTTTGAAATTCCAAGAAAAATCTATTAATTAGGTTCAATTATTCACTCTCAATTATAAATAACTTATATTTAATCAAATTTATGTTAATATATCAGTAAATTAACAATCTTTTATTTTCTAAATTTATAAATAATTTTTTAAAAATTAATCATTTTTCATCCAAAATAAAGTATATTTGAGATTGTTACTTTTAACCCACTACCTAATCTAATTAAAAAGTTGTGTATTGAAAATAAATTCTCGAAATGTTCTTTTTTCTTATATCTTTTGGTTATAAAATTACAAATAGTAAAATGTTTATAAGGCATTGGAAAATTCTTTGAAATTGTCCATTTGTGCATAGTTACATTTATTATTAAGACTTGAGAAATAATTTCTTCTTCCTTTATTCAATTTAATAAACAGAAAAAACGAGTAACAACATATATAAGTGTTTGATTGTTCGAGACCAAACACTCCTAATAACAAAAAACCTAACGGAGTTTTACTTATTGTACACTAGATTTCTTTCCAAATCCATAAAATTTTCAAAATAACCATTTTACTGTTTGAAAAATTGTCTTCCAGAATTATGTTCTAGAAACGTTACGGAATTTCCAGAATTATATTTGCTAATGAAATTATAGGAACATAGTTTTCGAAATAAATATTTCAGAATAGAATTTTTCATATACATGTATTATAGAATAGATTTTTGAACAAAAAAGTTTAAAATAATATATAATATCTTTCGGAATGAGGTTTTTTAAATACTTCTAATATATTGTGAAAGTCATTTTTAAAATATATTTGGGAAAGAGCTTTTTCAAGATGATTTTTTTTTCTGCATTTTTTTCTTTTCTATGTCTAGAACATTCATTCTCGTCTTCTTCCTCTGCAGCAGTAATGATGAAAGCGGCGGTGATAGCAGTAATAATGACAATATGACGATGTGGTAAAGTGTTAGAAAATATTTGAGTTTTTTTCTATTAAGTCAAGCTTCTAATCATTTAAAGGAAAATTTCAAGAGCTCGGTAGCATGCTATATCAGAAGGGTTGTGAAAAATTTTCCATTAACACTATTCAACCCCTCCCCCTTCTAATGTGTTTTTGGTACTTCGTTTATTTTGTTAATCCCAATGATAAAAATACTAGTTATACATCAACTTCTGAAAATAAGAAGATGTCCAAATCCAATAAGAAAGGATAAAATGCTAGATGGGTACCCAAATACGAAATAATCTTTCTTGCAAATATGCTTAACAGTAAAACAGAAACCCTGGTCCTGGTAATTGAACAATGGGTGCTCATGACACATGACCGGGAGAAATGTGTATGTTCCAAAGTCTAAGGAGTAAGAAGGGAGGAATAGTAATCTACGAAGGAAACCAAAAAGGCAAAATAATTGGCATTGGAAAGATATGTACAGACATTTCCCCCTTTATTGATAATGTATTCATTAACATAATTTGTTTAACATAAGTCAATTATGTGACAGTGAATATAATGTTGTTTCCGAAAAAGGCCAATGTAGAGTCATAGACAACAAAGGTCTACTAGTATTTTCTGTTGATATGCAAGGAAACTTATACAAGATAGACCTAAATGAGTTGCATGCTCAAAGTGTTTCATGTCTAGTGTCTATAAAAGATGAGGCAATGATATGGCATCATAAATATGGACATGCAAACATGAGATTAATCTCAAAGTTGCAATACCATGACATTGTAAGAGGGTTGCCTAAAGTGTCATTCAACACAGTCTTTTGTGATACTTACGTGAAAGACAAACATGTCAAAGAATCTTTTAAATGTAAAAATGTTATTTATACTAAAAGACCTTTTGAGTTGTCTCATATAGAAGTATTTGGTCTTACAAAAACCACATTTGTAAGTGATAAATGTTATGGACTAGTAGTAGTCAACGACTTCACTAGATGGACATGGGTAAAATTCTTAACCTATAAGGATGGTGCTTTTGACACCTTTTCTAAACTTTATAAGGTAGAAAATGAAAAAGATTGTAAGATTATGACAATGAGAAGTGACCAATGGTGGAGAATTCGAAAATGAACATTTTTAAAAAATTTACAAAAATTCTTAAATAAATCAAACTCATAAAAGGATAGAAAAAAAACAAAGAAAAAAATCATTACAAAACACAACATCCATTTATTTGAAAATTGAAAATTTTATAAAAAAAGAACAAAATAAAATAAAAATTAACAAGTCTGAATCTATTTCTATTGAACCTAACTATCCGCCTTAGTTTCACTCTTCTCCAATTTCCATCTTATCATTGAAGAAAGAAATAGGGAGGGAAATCCTAGTTCACCTAAAACTTATATATTTTGTGGGACCATTTTGATGAATAATATAAAGCAGTAAATGTAAGGTTCTATATAAAACCAAAGCCGTTTTTGGTTAGTATTGGTTGAACACACTCAAAACACCTGCTGTTAATTGGTCATTGTCTTGTTGCATTCTTTCTCAATCTCACAAGTTCTTTCTCCTTTCCATTTCTTCATTACTGTGTACACAAATATTTCCCAAAACTATTGTCAAATTATAAATCAATTTATAATATATAATTAAGTATAAATCTTATTTTAAGGTTTTGTAGAACTAAATTATATTTAAAATCTATTTCTTAATAATTAAGACTTTAAAATATCTCATTTTATATTTAAATTCAATTCACATATTCAAAGTAGTCAAATTATACAATAATTCTGCTAAAAAGAAAGAAGATAATACAAAACAATATAATAAATAATAAAAATATTGAATTAATATCATTTTTAGTTGGGATGAATATTAGATCTTTTTACAAAAAAAATGGTGTAATTCAAAGTTAATATTACAAAACTTAGGCATTTTTTTAAAAATATTTTTTTTTATCACCACGAGTAAGTCATGTTAATTTGAGTACATATATTGTGACGTCCCAATATATAATAAAGTCATCATCATGCATAATATAGGAAAGCAGTCAAGAGTAATTAGGATTTCAGTCATCCTTAGAATAGTGTGGAATTGAAAACTAGAGTATTAGAGTTTCTCCCCGGAAATTACAAAGAATTTAAAACTTTAGATGCATTAAAGTCCTTCCAAATAATATGAGTTCATGGAATTAAAAGCTAGCAAATCTAAGCTTGTAACACTGTCCGTCCCCATCAAGAGTTGCTTCCAAAGTGTCCTCCTCGCTCTCTGCTCCTACCCAAGTGGATGATCATCGCAAAAGGAAACATACACAAGCAACAACAACCAAGCAAGCAAGGGTGAGCTAGATATAAAATCATGTTATAACAGTCACAGACAACATGCAAATAAAGACAAATACAAGTACACTACACACACATGACTTGTTGCACTTAAACTTGACTCATCCGGACTAGAATGATTGCCGAGCTATGGCGGGTTATGCACTCGTGGTGGCCTCTACTACTTTGCAAAGCCATTGCCAATGGGTTTTACCCTACCACACTCACGAGGTTAGTCGTCATCATTCACCTTGGGTCATACTGGAAGCACCCAAGACTAGGACCTCCTGCTACTCCTCACCACATGAATCAATCCTCTCTACTTGAGAATGAAAGACCATTGGAGCGTCAGGAAAACCCCCAAGACTGAGCTACCATGCAATTCATTCTAAACATTACTAGGGCACCACCATGAATTTTCTCCTGAAAGATCATGGAATTACGTCCAACACTATAGGGCACCACCATGTAACCTCGCTTTGAAATCCATGGAATTACGTCCATCAACCATACTAGTACAAGCACATATTTTTAACCACCAAACATGTTTCACATACTCACATAATTGTAATATAATCACATTATCGACATCATACTATGCGTTGCAATCATCCCACACACTTAATTCAACCCAAAACAAGAGCAAAAGAGGCTGGAACCAAACACTATGAGCTTTGGTCGAGCGCTTAAGGCTTTGGTTCGAACGGTATGACTTTGGCCTCGCATCGAGAGCTTTGGCCGAACGCTACCAAATAAACCCTGACCGAACGGTACCAAATCAACACCTAACCGAATGGTACCAAATCAACACCTAACCGAACGCTACTAAATCAACCCTGACCGAACGCTACCAAATTACACCTGACCGAACGGTACCAAATCAACACCTGCCCGAACGGTACCAAATCAACCCTGACCGAATGGTACCAAATCAACCATAATCAAACGATACCAAATCACCACCTGACCGAACGCTACCAAATAAACCCTGACCAAACGCTACCAAATCAACACCTAACCGAACGCTATTAAATCAACCCTGACCGAACGCTACCAAATAAACCCTGACCGAACGCTACCAAATCAACACCTAATCGAACGGTACCAAAACAACACCTAACCGAACGCTATTAAATCAACCCTGACCGAACGCTACCAAATAAACCCTGACCGAACGCTACCAAATCAACACCTAACCGAACGCTACTAAATCAACCCTGATCGAACGCCACCAAATAAACCCTGACCGAACGTGTTCAAGACCGAACGCTAGGGGTTTTGGCCGAGCATGTAGAGCTTTGGCCAACCGGTTTGATCTTTGGCCGAACACTAAGAGCTTTGGCCGAACGGTTTGATCTTCGGCTGAGCTCTAAGAGCTTGGCCGAACGGTAGGAGCTTTGACCGAGTACTGAGACCTTTGGCCGAACGCTATGAGGCCGAATGCTACCCAGATATAGGGTAACTAAAACCGAATGGTACTGACCGAGAGCAGCACCAAACCGAACGATATAAGACTAAGAGCAGCATAAGACCGAACGGTCAGCTGTAGCATTCTACAACAGAAATTTTAAGTTCCATAATTACTCATACAGATTCATACAAAACAAGGTCACTCTAAACACAAATTTGTTCATCAAACAACAGAATATTACAGATCTCAGCACATGTATTGTTCATACAACCCATAGAAAAGTATCTAGCTCCCCTTACTTGGGTTTCTCCAAGCACAACTATTGAAATTGTCCTAGCAGTACCCTTGACAGCACAAGAACTCAACCTGCCCCGATCGGAAAGAAGAAGACGTTCGATAGATAATACATATCTTACAGGAGTATTAGTAGATTAAGAGATAATAGAAGAACTTACCTCAGGATTGTTCTCAATGAAAGGGTCGAGTGCTTCGGAGCGAGGGGGCTCTTCACTTCCTTTATTGATATACGCTTCATTGACGGGAACTTCTTCACTAGCAATTTTTTCACTAATTTCTTCACTAGTAATTCCTTCATTAGTAGAAGGATCTTCTTCACTCTGTTCCATTTCTGTAGGTTCATCCTCGATTACTCCTTCAATTTCTTATTCATGCTCTCCAATTTGTTTTTTTTCAAAAACTGATGATGGAGCTGCCAAGTACCAATTTCGCTCTTTATTCATGGACTCCCCCTAGAGAGCATAATTGTGTACTATAGGAGAAAAGAAAGGTTCAGATTCTAGGAAAGTCACATCCACAGTGATATAGGTTCTATCGGTGGTAGGATCATGACATGAAAATTCTGTAAAATTTTAAACACTTCATCTTTAGTCTTCATCAAATAAACCCATGTCATTTGTGTGCAATCATCGACAAATATTACAAACCAACGGTGACCAGATACAATAGTCCTAGGGGAAGGTCCCCACACATCAGAGTGTATTAGAGCAAAAGGAACACTGATTTTATTCAAACTCATATGATAGGAGGTTCTATGGCTTTTAGCCAGAATACAAGTATTACATGTAAACTCAGCATTTTTCAAATTTAAAAATCAATCTGGAAATAAGTTTCTCAAATAATCGAATGATGGATGTCCCAACTAACGATGCCCAAACCATATTTACCGTTCTTTGCCACTGACCCGGTGGTGCACATGATATGCTTCTCCTTTGTTAAAATCATCAAGGTAGTATAGCCCCCCCTCCCTCCCTCTTAATACCACGTCCAATAAGCTTCTTGCCGAGAACATTCTGAAGAAGGAAAAAAGTAGAGTACATCAATAGAACACAATTGAGTTCTTCAGTTATTCTACTTACAAACATTAATTTATTAGATAGTGTAGGAACAAGAAGAGTGTGAGATAAGGAGAGTGAGGGTGATAATGTCACAGTTCCAGCACTTGTGACCCGATATGTAACTCCATTTGCATTTGCAATGCAAGTCCTACGTGGTGGGGTTGAATGAGAGAAGTTTGTGGGATCAAAAGTCATATGGTATGTTGCCCAGAGTTAATAATTCATGCATTTGCATGTTGAGACTTAGAACTACAAAAAACTTGACCGCAGTTACCTGGTTCCATTGAGACGGAGGAGCTGGTCATAGGAACAAGCGACAATCAAGACTCGGCAGTGACTATCGCAACTTTACCAGTGCCTCCTCTAGTGAAGTGGTTTCTTTTTTCTTCTTAGCTTGCAACTCATGCCACCATTTTGGATACCCATGTAACTTGAAACAAGTTTCACGAGTATGTCTAGTGTTTCCACAATGTGTGCACTTTCCTCCATCGAATGGGCCTTTTGACTTCAAGACGGAGTTGTGTTTCCCAGCCACTAGTGTTGGTTGTTGACCAATTTTTGAGCCTTTAGTGGCCATAACCGCACCACTTTTTATATTCTCTACCCCAGATGTCATCACGGTCTGACGAGTGTCCTCTCTTAGAACATATGGATAAGTCTGCTCGATCGTGTGAAATGGCTTCAGTTGGAGTATGTCACTTCGAATCTTATCAAGTCGGTCGTCCAATCCATCGAGAAAGATATAAATTCTTTCCTCCTATAGCAAATCATTGTATTTTTGTATATCTTTCCCGCATTCCATGGGATTAAGACGTCAAAAGTCTATCTCACGCCACAACCCTTGTAGATCATTAGAATATGTTTCAATCAATCCCCCCTTCTGCCGCATCCGGGTTACCTTCCGTCGAAGGTCATAAACCTGTAACGTATCATATCCATCAAAGTATGTCGTACCAATGGCGTCCCATACCTCTTTAGCGATTGGAAAGCGGATAAAATTCCCCACCAGTGAAAGATGCAGTAAGTTGATCAACCATCCTTTCACTATCGCGTTCTCAGTTTGCCATTTACGGAATGCGGAATTAGTTTTCGATGACGGAGGAAAAGATCCATCAATATATCCCAGTTTGGCTTTGCTTGAGATGTACATCTCAGCCACCTAGGACCGTAGGGCATAGTTGGAACCATCCAACTTGATGTTGATCGGTACTATTGAAGAATCAGAGATTGACGATTGTGATGTGGGTTGCGCTTTCGAGAAAGCCTCCGTCATTTTGGCCGTAAGATTTTCACAAATGGACTCGGCAGCAGAAGCATTTGATGGCTGCACCGTGGAATCGCCATTCGCTGAAGAATCTCCCATTTCGGATGAATCACCCATCTATTTAGAGTTGTTTGCATCCCAAGATTATGCTCTTGATACCATGTATTAAAAATGAAGGTATTTTATTCACCTTAATCTTTTATTGAGTCGTTTACAGAGTATAAATAGATATAGGGAAGAGGAATTTTAGGAGCTTTTCTAGCCTATTCACGATGCTCCTAACTAAACATAAGTTTATCCCTTGATATACGTGATTTGAAAGCAATTACAATAAATGTTCCTAATTTTATGAGATTATAATGACTCATGCCAACAAGTGAGACATGTGACAGTTAACACAGCTTCTCCCCAGTAATTTTTTGGAACAAACATCTGAAAAAGAAGAACTTTAGTTACTTCAAGAAGATTACAATTCTTTTTGTTTTTGTAACCCTGTTTTTGTTTAAGAGTGTTTACACATGTTAGTTCATGAACAATACCATTATGAGACAAATAATTGAGAAATTCATTATTCGAATATTCACTACCACCAGGAGACCTAATTCTTTTAATATTTTTTCCAAATTGATTTTGGACTATACGGAAAAAATTAACAAAGATTTGGAAAACTTCTAATTTGTGTTTCATAAGGTATGTCCACATAACACTAGTACAATCGTTAATAAAGGTAGCAAATCATTTGGCTCCAAAAATATATTCTACGATAGGTCCTCAAACATCATAATGAATTAAATCAAATGGAGAAGTACTCTTTTTATTACTAATAGGATAAGATGCACGATGGTGTTTTGACAACTTACAAATAAAAGACTCAACAGACTTCTTGTTAAACAAATGAAAAAATAAGGATTTGATAAGATTGAATGAAGGATTCCCAAGCCTTTTATAGGTAAAATCGTCTCTCCCGTAGCAAGGTCTTTAAAAAGACAATAAGTTGAAAAAAATGTTATTGAACAATTTAAATCATGTGTGACTTTTCTCTTAAAGATAAAACTATTAGCTAATTGTGGAACATGTAAAACATCCTTTAATACAATAGATGATTCCAAAATTATACTCACAAAGTCGCATATAGGTATACCCTGACCATTCGCAACTGTAATAAGTTGTTCTCAATTTGTTTTACCATATGAGTTGAAGGACACATGAAAAGGTGGCATATGATCAGTTGCTCCTGAATCAAGAATTCAAATACCTTGAGACACATGACCAACAGTATTGAGATAAATCTTAGCTTTCATGGATAGAGTACAGGATCCAGAGGGCTTACTCATTGATTCAACCATTGCTTCCAAACACTCGAATTACTCTTTATAAGCTTTCATATCAAGAGACATATATGTTTTTCCCCAAACTGAGTTGTCTGTGTGAGAACAGGGATAGAGAAGAAGCTTGAAGCTTTTGGGTTTGCTCGCGAGAAATATAAAAGAGAAGAGATTAGGAAAAAAAACTCCGAATAAAGTTTTTTAAAGAAACCAACAATTGGGAAATTGGGATTTTTAATTAGGATTAGGTAATTTTTTTATTGAAAAGCTTTCCCTTCATTTTAAGAGTAATAAAAAGAAAATTGAATTTTAAAAAAAATAAATTAAATTATTATTATTATTTTTTGCAAATAATAGATATCTGCGAGTCGGATAGTATAATACTGACACCCAACCCATTTAGAAACAGGTATTAAAATACTCGCTATTCGTTACCTGCATGTAATAAATATCTGTATATAGTAACTATCCGTCATGGATTTTATCCACAATAGTAACTATCCATCATGGATTGTATTCCTAGATATTCACGGACACAAATTGTTTTTTCTTTCCCTAATCACAACCAGTAATATTCATTCTTTTATATGCTTTCAAGATTTTAGAAAATAAAAATAAAAATAAATATTAAGATGATGGATAATCTTTTTAAATAAATCTTCATTTAAAATGCTTTAGTTTTAATAAAAATATACAATTTACTTAATTACATCTAATAGTAATTATCAAGATGAATTATTCATTTTAATTATTTTATAAGGGTACTAATAATAATCACATTATCAGAATTACTCTTAAAAGTCTATGTAATAAACATGTAAATAAATAGAAAAAAGTAAGTAAGGGTTACAAAAGAACATGCTAAATAGGCTTTCAACACTAGGCCCAACATGTTTCTCCTTTCTATTTTCACTATTATTCTTGGATTTGTTTGAGAGTAGAACCGCAAAACTTCGGGGGAATTTCATAGTCAAAATAAAAAATGCCATATATTCCATTCCATCACAATGGTAACATATGATATGACAGTGTAGTAAAAAGATTTGCAGCCATTACAACCCATCACTTTTTTCTCTTTTTTTCTCCTTTTAAGACATAACATCATGTAATGATAACCAAATCAGGCTTTGCAAATTGCACTAAATCACAGAACAAGCTTCCAAATGAGTTGATAGAAGGAGAAACAAAGTGGTCTAATGAGATTGGTTTCTTAACCATTTTTTAAGGCCCTACTCCTTGATAAGAAGCACGTTGACGTAGAGCAATTCAAAGCCCCTTCCCCAAATGAAAACAAAACAAACCAAGAATTAAGAAAATGATAATTGGAAAAGTAAAAGAGAAAGCAAAAGCAGAAAATTATATATTACTTGTTTAAGGAGATTCTTTTCAATTGACCTTCTATCTTATATCTCAATTTCCTCCCAATCGAGAAAGACAATGCAAACAAAAACCCAAAATCTTTGTATCACCTTTCCTATCGAACTAGTCCTTGGTGAAAATCTTTATAGTCAAATTTCCCAAAGTCAAGTTGAAACTAACCCATTGTTGAAAAATTCAATTTAATCCAAATTAAATTTTGCAATAATAATTATAACAGTGATCAGTGACAAAAATCACATACAGGTTACCTTGTATCAAACTAGTAAACCAAAGGTTACAAGTTACAACACACATTAAACAATTGTTTTCTTTTCTTTTTTTAAGATCTCTTCCAACATTTTATTCGAAAAATGTTTCTCTTTTATGCTAGTTCAAATTCGTAAGTTAAAATGTATAATTAACTGAGGGTTAATAAAAAAAATTCATCAGAGCAATCAAAGCCAAGGACAGATCCATCACTGATAAAAAGAATTTGAAAACTTTATTCATTAGGAGAAATTTTCTTTACATGTTTTCCAGATGAATACAATATATTCCTACAAGAAAGAAGTAAGCTAAAATCACTGAAAGATAAATCATTTTGGCTTTATCTAATAACCAAAAGCTAATAAACTAGAACTGCATGTCCCCTTTTGTGAAAGATGTTATTGCATAGAATCACATCAATCTAAACAAAAAACCTTCATGCATCAACCTGAGTTAAAGCTGGACCATCAAAATAATCTTCAGCAAAGATGCCTGTGTCTTTGAAGGAGAAGTTTGACCAGTACTCCATATCTAAATCTGAAAACTTAACGTGTGATAGATCCAACTGTGAATGCTCCTTCTCTGTTTCTGGGATGGAAAACTCATTTGGTATTGAATTTTCCAAAAATACATGAGAGGCATTGCAGTCTAATTCCCTCTTATCTTCTGTGTCAGAATCTGAACTTATAGGAGAAGGGTGAAGGCTGGGTTGATTACTTATTTCTTCTTCAGGACAGACCACAACAGCCTCACAATGAGTAACAACATCCTTATTACATGTTGTAACAGATTTATTGGTTGCTGTTCCAGGTTGTGTCTCTATGATTGATGAGGTGGTGGGAACTTGTGAACCTGTAGCTGTGGAATTCACAATTAATGATTGAGTCCCTAATGGTGGGAGCACGTTTAGACCTGAGAGAGAACATGAAATAAAAGAGTTAAAATTAAATTGAAAAGATATTGTATGCTTAACATAGACAGAAACCATTATACCTTTAACTTGATTTTTCTTCCCAGGTGGTCTACCACGAGGTTTTTTTGCAATTGTGGGCGCATGTATTGCTTCACTATTCTTTCTCTTGTTAGACTGCTGCCCGTGTATTTTGTTGTATGTGTTTGTGTTCTGAACAAAGGAGGTGGTACCAGTACACACACCTAAAAAAATAAAATCAAAACTATAACACTTCGAGGACTGTAATTTCAGGAATGAAAAAAAACACCAATGTTTAAATTCATGTACCTGAAGGGGTTTTATTCGTAACAGGAATATCTATTGGGATTAGCCTCTGAAAGGAACGATAAGCATAGACGACATTTTGCACTTCCTGCACCAATTTCTCAACTCTGTACTTTTCTTGCATGATCGCAACCCTTTCTTGATTCAAGATTAAGTTTTTTCTCTTCAAAAATATATAATCATCGAGTATATGCTTTAAATTTAACGAAGGCTTGTATATCTAGAAAACAAAAAAGGAAAAATTAAATGAATTTGGTTAAGAGAGAAAGAGAAAAAGAGTTGTGCATTGTTAAAAGGAGAAAAAGAAAACCTGATTGAATGAGGAACCGGCGAAGAGGGAGGATGCTTCCATGCGGAAGGTGGCACGCGTATGCGATAAGTTGTTGGCGCAGAGATACTGGTCTACTATGAATGCAACTTGACTCGGCGAAATGTTAACCTTTCCGAACGATTCTTCCACTCCCAGGCTTTCTTGCATCATCATTTTTTATTTCTTAGAATGCAAGCAAAGAGAAATCGTGATGGCACTGTGTGAGGACAGTTTGTATTTAAACACACCAGTTTCCCACCTTTTGAATAATTTTTTTAAAATATTTTATGTTTTTTTCACTTTTAATTTCCCCTTATCCTTTTATTCAATTCTTTTCTTCACTTCTGTTTACTTAAAAATAGTTATTCTAAACTCTAATCACTCTTTTGAAATTCCAAGAAAAATCTATTAATTAGGTTCAATTATTCACTCTCAATTATAAATAACTTATATTTAATCAAATCTATGTTAATATATCAGTAAATTAACAATCTTTTATTTTCTAAATTTATAAATATTTTTTTAAAAATTATTCATTTTTCATCCAAAATAAAGTATATTTGAGATTGTTACTTTTAACCCACTACCTAATCTAATTAAAAAGTTGTGTATTGAAAATAAATTCTCGAAATGTTCGTTTTTCTTATATCTTTTGGTTATAAAATTACAAATAGTAAAATGTTTATAACGCATTAGAAAATTCTATGAAATTGTCTGCATAGTTACATTTATTATTAAACTTTCAATCCTCAATTCATGTTGTAGTACTAAGGAAAGGGTTTCAGTAATTAAATGGATTTGAGAGGATTTAAAGTTAATTTTTTTATTGTTTATTTCAGTGGATTTTGGAAGTAAAGTTTGTGAGAATTAGTGTAGAATTTGATTGATGTGAGATCAAAAAATTTTACTTCCAAATTCATTCTCACTTACCTCCAAAATCCACTCAAATATATAACAAAAGATTTACCTTCAAATCCTCCCAAATTCATTCAAGTGAACAAGGGCCAAAATTTGAGTTCTAATTACATCAAACTCATCATTCAACCTACTAAGGAACTTTATAATGCAATCTTCTTTACCAATTTGTTTTTCGTCGTTGCTAGCTACATAAACACATTTAACACTGGATCATGTGGTGGAAGACCCACTGCACAAGGAGGATTTTCATTTTAGTTATTACAAGAACTTAATGTTTTTCCTGCCATCATGGGAAATGAAATATTTAAAACTCTTCAAATTCAAGAGCTATAATTGTAAAATACAGATAAAAAAAAGTCACAAGGGACAAAGAAAATTAAGACTTGAGAAATAATTTCTTCTTCGTTTATTCAATTTAATAAACAGAAAAAACCAGTAACAACATATATAAGTGTTTGATTGTTCGAGACCAAACACTCCTAATAGCATAAAACCTAACGGGGTCTTACTTACTATACACCACGATTTCTTTCCACATCCATAAAATTTTCAAAATAACCATTTTGCTGTTTGAAAAATTGTCTTCCAGAATTACGTTCTAGAAACCTTACGGAATTTCCAGAATTATATTTCCTAATGAAATTATAGGAACATAGTTTTCGAAATAAATTTTTCAGAATAGAATTTTTCAGATACATGTATTATACATGTATTATAGAATAGAGTTTTCAAAAAAAAAGTTTAAAATAATATATAATATCTTTCGGAATGAGGTTTTTATATACTTCTAATATATTGTGAAAGTCATTTTTAAAATATACTTGGGAAAGAGCTTTTTCAAGATGATTTTTTTTTTGTGCATTTTTTTCTTTTCTATGTCTAGAACATTCTCTCTCGTCTTCTTCCTCTGCAGCAGTAATGATGAAAGCGGCGGTGATAGCAGTAATAATGACAATATGACGATGTGGTAAAGTATTAGAGAATATTTGAGTTTTTTCCTCGATACAATTAGTAATTGTGGGGTGCATGAAGCAAAGTAGAGTATTACAACAACTGTCAAGTCTGTTACATGATTAATATTCAAGAACCATGACTAACAATAGTTAGAAAAAACCTGAGCAAACCTATGGATGAAGAACACACCTGAGCAAGACACCAAATAAAAGAAGCCTTTTAGCATCATCAATGTAATTGTTCCTGCGAAAAAACATTAAGAAAACATGGAAAACATAACTCATTAGAATGTATCAAAACTTAAAAAGAATTTGACTACAATAATAAAGTAGGCTTCCTCTCTACTTTAGGCAGCAACGACTATATGGGAAAAAAAAAGGGCATTATTGTATTTTAGACCTTGTCTATATATAAACTATTGAATTTGGTAACTGTTCAAGAAAGGGAAAAAAGAAAAGCACTTGGGTGAGAACACTCTTTTTTCATAAATATCAAAAGCGGTAAGATAGAATCTAATAGGCACCCACGTCTCTGGATTCAATAAGCACTTATCTTTCATAAACATCCTTAGTCCGACACAGAAGTTGTCACTATTTGAATACAAACAAAAGGAAAATTACCTTCTCTAATTTAAAGGAAAAAAATATTTTTTCTAACGGAAAAAGAACATATTGTTTAAATTATCAGCACAAAAGATACATTTATAAATATAGTATAATAATTAGTTGTTAGTATGATGTTTATTTTGAGATTACGAAAATTTCGTATAAATGTATAAAAATAATTGAATTTCAAATATATGAAATATATTGCTAAAGCACCAGCATCCAAATTTGGATTTCAAATTTTTGTAATCAATTATGATTAGTGAAACATCTTAAAACAATTGTCTTATTGTTTTGTTTTTCAAAGATTTTTCATTAAATAATGTTTTATAAACTTAAGTGTTTAATAATTATTACTTACCTTTCAACCCCTGCAAAGAAAATTAAACATCGATTTAACGAAGGATATGTCGTTAACTGCACTCCTTTGTTTAAGGGGGAAGTTGGATTACTTAAAACAAAGAATAATAACATTATTTGAATTCTGGCATATTGACATGTTGGACGTAGTCGAGAACGAAAACTATATACCTCTAAAAGAAGAGAATGAGTTACTGGCTAGAAGCATATGGTTAGATGATTAAAAACAAAGTTACATTCTCAACTCCAAAGCTTGTAATTCTCTAATGTGTGCTTTATCTAAAGAAAAGTATAGGAAAGTCCAGGCCTTCAAAGACATCAAGGAGATGTGGGACACTCTTGTCATCACGAATGAAGGATCAAATGAAGTAAAGAGGAACAAGTTAAGTTTGTTAACCAAACAATAAGAGTTGTTCTCCAAGTTGGACAACGAGAACACTCAAGCCATGTTCAACAGATTCCAGACCATCCTAATGAGATCTATGGGTAAGGTCTATTATAATTTTGATAATATTGATAAAATTCTACATAGCCTCCCAAGGCAATGGAGACAGTAAGTCATAACTCTCATAACATCCAAGAACCTTGATAGTGTAATTATAGAAAAGTAGGTTGGGATCCCGAAGGTTCACGAGCTTGAGCTACAACAGGACAATAGACTAAGAAAAAAAGATAAAAGCGTCACTCTCAAAGCTCAAAGACCATCTCCCACAAAGGCCTTCAACACTGAAGAATCTTCTGAAGAATCTAATGATGAGGAAGATTCGAATGAAGAAGAAGAAGATGACAAATTATTATTCATCTCAAAGAAAATTCACTCCATGTGTAAAAAGAAAAGAAACACTTTGTTTAGAGGAAGAGGCATTGGGTCTACCTCAAGAAGTCAACCAAAGGATAAACAAAAAGAAGGACTGGTGGTTTGTTACAAATGCAAGAAGCCAAGGCACTTTAGATCAGGCTCAAATGAGGAAGTAGATTTCATAGACTTACACTTAGGCGTTCAAGCTTACAATGAACTTTGAATAACAATTTTTTCAAAGAAAATGAATCCTTGAAAATGATTTGATATCATTGAGAGACGAGACGAAATCATTGAAAGGGAAGCTGGTTGAGTATAAACGAGAAGTTGAAAACCTCATTTTAAAGAATGAAAGATTTGAAAAAAAGGCTCAACGATTGTCGAGGATGCTAAATGCATCAAAATACTTCAACATGAAAATGAAATTTTATATAAAGGGTTAAATAGAATATTTGAGGGAAATGAGCATTTAGGGCTCCTAATCAAGGGTTGTAGACACCCTTATGATAAGAGATGATTAGGTTTTAAAAATAGAAACACTTATCCTATTCCTAAAATTAAAATTACTTATTGTTAAAGACAAAATCGTTTATACGCCTAATCGTCTAATACTCATTTGTAATCATGTGAAGATTATAGTGGAACCAGTATAAAATCTCTTGTGCAATTATTTCTTCTCTTACCTAAATGATCCTCTTGTGAAAACCTGCAATCGTGCTTTATTTCCAAACACAAGAATCTTCCAAGCTAAATGATATTTTTCATGAAGAAAGTTCTTAATAAAATGTTGTAGTATCTACATTCTGAATAGCACGACAAACTTTTTTTATTATACAAATCTATTGAGTCAAGCCTTTAATCATTTAAAGGAAAATTTCAAGAGCTCGGTAGCGTGCTATATCAGGAGGGTTGTGAAAAATTTTCCATTAACACTATTCAACCCCTCCCCCTTCTAGTGTGTTTTTGGTACTTCGCTTATTTTGTTAATCCCAATGATAAAAATACTAGTTATACATCAACTTCTGAAAATAAGAAGATGTCCAAATCCAATAAGAAAGGATAAAATGCTAGATGGGTACCTAAATACAAAATAATCTTTCTTGCAAATATGCTTAGCATTCGAAAAGAAACCCATGTCCTGGTACCTGAACAGTGGGTGCTCATGACACATGACCGGGAGAAAGGTGTATGTTCCAAAGTCTAAGGAGTAAGAAGGGAGGAATAGTAACCTATGAAGGAAACCAAAAAGGCAAAATAATTGGCATTGGAAAGATATGTACAGACATTTCCCCCTTTATTGATAATGTATTCATTAACATAATTTGTTTAACATAAGTCAATTATGTGACAGTGAATATAATGTTGTTTCCGAAAAAGGCCAATGTAGAGTCATAGACAACAAAGGTCTACTAGTATTTTCTGTTGATAGGCAAGGAAACTTATACAAGATAGACCTAAATGAGTTGCATGCTCAAAGTGTTTCATGTCTAGTGTCTATAAAAGATGAGGCAATGATATGGCATAATAAATATGGACATGCAAACATGAGATTAATCTCAAAGTTGCAATACCATGACATTGTGAGAGGGTTGCCTAAAGTGTCATTCAACACAGTCTTTTGTGATACTTACGTGAAAGACAAACATGTCAAAGAATCTTTTAAATGTAAAAATGTTATTTATACTAAAAGACCTTTTGAGTTGTCTCATATAGATGTATTTGGTCTTACAAAAACCACATTTGTAAGTGATAAATGCTATGGACTAGTAGTAGTCGACGACTTCACTAGATGGACATGGGTAAAATTCTTAACCTATAAGGATGGTGCTTTTGACACCTTTTCTAAACTTTATAAGGTAGAAAATAAAAAAGATTGTAAGATTATGACAATCAGAAGTGACCATGGTGGAGAATTCGAAAATGAACATTTTTAAAAAATTTACGAAAATTCTTAAATAAATCAAACTCATAAAAAGATAGAAAAAAAACAAAGAAAAAAACCATTACAAAACACAACATCCATTTATTTGAAAATTGAAAATTTTATAAAAAAGGAACAAAATAAAATAAAAATTAATAAGTCTAAATATATTTCTATTGAACCTAACTATCCGCCTTAGTTTCACTCTTCTCCAATTTCCATCTTATCATTGAAGAAAGAAATAGGGAGAGAAATCGAAGTTCACCTAAAAGTTATATATTTTGTGGGACCATTTTGATGAATAATATAAAGCAGTAAATGTAAGGTTCTATATAAAACCAAAGCCGTTTTTGGTTAGTATTGGTTGAACACACTCGAAACACCTGCTGTTAATTGGTCATTGTCTTGTTGCATTCTTTCTCAATCTCACAAGTTCTTTTTCCTTTCCATTTCTTCATTACTGTGTACACAAATATTTCCCAAAAACTATTGTCAAATTATAGATCAATTTATAATATATAATTAAGTATAAATCTTATTTTAAGGTTTTGTAGAACTAAATTATATTTAAAATCTATTTCTTAATAATTAAGACTTTAAAATATCTCATTTTATATTTAAATTCAATTCACATATTCAAAGTAGTCAAATTATACAATAACTCTGCTAAAAAGAAAGAAGATAATGCAAAACAATATAATAAATAATAAAAATATTGAATTAATATCATTTTTAGTTGGGATGAATATTAGATCTTTTTACAAAAAAATGGTGTGATTCAAAGTTAATATTACAAAACTTAGGCATTTTTTTAAAAATAATTTTTTTTATCACCACGAGCAAGTCAATTTTAGTATATATTGTGACATCCCAAAATATATAGAAAAGACATACATATAATAAAGACGTCATCATGCATAATATAGGAAAGCAGTCAAGAGTAATTAGGATTTCAGTCATCCTTAGAATAATGTGGAATTGAAAACTAGAGTATTAGAGTTTCTCCCCGGAAATTACAGAGAATTTAAAACTTTAGATGCATTAAAGTCCTTCAAAATAATATGAGTTCATGGAATTAAAAGCTAGCCAATCTAAGTTGTAGCGCTGTCGTCCCCATCAAGAGCTGCTTCCAAATTGTCCTCCTCGCTATCTGCTCCCACCCAAGTGGATGATCATCGCAAAAGGAAACATACACAAGCAACAACAACCAAGCAAGCAAGGGTGAGCTAGATATAAAATCATGTTATAACAGTCACAGGCAACATGAAAATAAAGACAAATACAATACACAACACACACATGACTTGTTGCACTTAAACTTGACTCATCCGGACTAGAATGATTGCCGAGCTATGGCGGGTTATGCACTCGTGGTGGCCTCTACTGCTTAGCAAAGCCATTGCCAATGGGTTTTACCCTACCACACTCACGAGGTTAGTCCGTCATCACTCACCTTGGGCCATACTGGAAGCACCCAAGACTAGGACCTCCTGCTACTCTTCACCACATGAATCAATCCTCTCTACTTGAGAATGAAAGACCATTGGAGCGTCAGGAACACCCCCAAGACTGAGCTACCATGCAATTCATTCAAAACATTACTAGGGCACCACCATGAATTTTCTCCTGAAAGATCAAGGAATTACGTCCAACACTACAGGGCACCACCATGTGACCTCCCTTTGAGATCCATGGTGATGGAATCCTATTTGACTTAGTCTTCCTTTTGTATTTTTAGATTTTCTAGCTTAGTTCTTAAGGAGCATGGGTTACTATAAATACCCAACTCCTCTCTTGTATTAGGACTTTTGAGATTAATGAGAATTAAGTTTTCTGAAATAGAAACAATTCTCTCTTAAAAGTCAGGTTAGAGAGTCCAAAGACTCCCTCTAGCCACCTTCCTTGCACACTGCCTTCATTCTCATTTTCTTTGAATTCCACTGTGCTCCATTTATTTCTCTCGTTTCCTCGCTACTATTCTTCGCTGCTACCTCACGTCAGCACTCCAAACTGCCTACACCTTCAGCAGCCACGCGTCCTCTTTCGTATCCTCATCAGCACATCACTCTTCACTTATTTTTTCATTCACGTTTCTCTCTCGAGAATGTTCTTCATCATCACCAACCATTCTTCATCACAGATCCATTTCTTTGCTTCAGTAAGTCTCAGATTCACCAGTTTCTTCATCCTTATTCCACTGTCTCCGAATCATCTGCACCTTTGGTTAGGGTTTCTTCATCTTTCATCATTTTCTCTGATTTTAGCCGATTAAAATCACTCTTGATTCGTTCCAAACCTTTTCCACCGTTCAATCTTCATTTTGAACCGATTAATCGGTTCATATTGGGTTTCCTTCCATTTCTAGGGTTTCTATCGAGTTTAACCCTCTGTTTTTGTCATTTTCCGCTGCGTATTCTTCGTCGGAGAAGCTTCGAGGAGGTCCGGTTTGTGTTCGCGCAGCTTCAATCGACCTCTCCTCGGGCGTTCGTCCATCAAGTGGTATTCAGAGCTCGGTTCGAGCACGCTTCGAAGGTAAGTATCTCGGTTCGTCTCTGTCTCGGTTTGATTCTGTTCTTTGCGTTTTGTTTCGATTCGGTCTTGTCTGATTCATATTTTGTTCATTTTGATTATGATTCGCGTTTCTGTTTTATGTCATCCTCTGTTCGTTTTGTCTCGTTGGGATTCTTTGTGTTTTGTTTTCGTTCAATTTCAGAGTTGTTCATCATTTTCCTTCATTGTCTTGAGTGTTCTGATTTGTTTTGTGCCTTGAGTCATTACTTTGATTTTTATTTTCATTTTATTCGGTGATTTCACTTTATTTGAGTTTTTATTTTCTAAATCCATTTCTGTCATGTTTTAGTCTTGTGCTTTGTTTTATTTTGTTATTCTTAATCTGAGTTTAACCTTTCAAATTTCCAATTCATGATTTGATTTGATATCTGCCTTGTTTGAATCTGGTCAATCATCAAGAGCCGTGACATTCAATTGAATGAGTTCGATGACAGATTTCAGTGGCAGCATTGGTTGATGTATCATGTGATAATTGTGCGATTCATGATCTGAAATGTGTTTGAATGTGAATGTCATTGCACACCAAATGAGTGATGAATTTCAATTGTGAGCTCGGGTGCAAATGATTAACATCAACACTGTTTTTTCACCAATTACACCGAAATTGGAATTTGCTTTGAAGAGTCTGTGAGTCATTCATACTTGGTTTTAAATTCTTTGCCAAGTTCTGATTCAAAATTTTTCCAGTATTGACTTTGTTTCATTGGCATCTATTGAGGTATTTGAATCTGCAGAATTGCATTAAAACTGTTTACAACAGTGATTGAATTTAGTTTGAACTTCTGAGTTTGTGAGCCATAGTGTGCATTCACTGTTTTCACTTTGCTATCAATTCTGCAATTGAGAATACATTTTTGGTCACTCAAGGAAGCCTAAACCAGTGGTATTTGAAACTATAACTGTGGCTGAGAGTGATTAACCTCTTGTTTTCCTTTGGATTTGTTTTTTTTTTAGTTGAACCATGTTTACTTTCCTTTGGCAAAAATTTGATTAAGTTGCAAAAACTGATTAGGTGATCTGTTGTGAATTGTGACTGAAAATAGCAAGTTCTAAAGTGTTATCCAACTCGTCCATTTGGCTATCAAATTGTGAAAAAAAAAAGAGCAAAGAGAACTGGTGCAATTCACAATATTGTTCACTGTTTCAGTAAACTATTTCTGCCAAAATCAAATCAGATATAACTTTCTTTAGTCATAACTGGTTCAACTTAAGTCCTTTTTATTGTTTTTAAAATCTGTTCTAGTTCTATTCCATAGGTTCTATTTGTTGTGCTTACTTTGATCAAAAGCTTTGTTTCTTGCTTGTCTTGGTTGATAACTCTGGTTTTGTCTCAGTGCACGTGTAAACTCTGATCTGCTGTTCTGTAATTGAGCTTTTGTTTGCTTTCATAATCTGATCTTGAGTCAGTTTCTCTGCTGTGTTGTCCTTATTTGTGGCTGTTCTGTTTTGGTTTCTGATTTTGACCTTAGCCTAGCCATTCTTGATTGAGAAGCTTGTTACACTCTGGTTTCTGGAATTTGAAAGAAGGTTTGTGTGCTTGGTAGCATCTTAGGTGGTGGTGGTCTGGAAGACTCTCCAGCTTTGAACTGCCAAGGGAGAATCTCCCTTCCAAACCTTTCATTTTTTATTTTTGAGTGCTTTAAACTTCCAGAGATAGACCTGATTTTTGTGAGTTTTGTGTGGCTGCATCTAAGAGCCAAATTTCTTGTTGAGAGTGTGTTCTTGTTTAAGTGCTGAAATAACTTCTGAACTTGCAATGTGCTGACCATTTAGTTGTGCAGATTTTGTTCTGATTAACACTGTTCAAAAGCAGTTTGCACATGTGGGAAGTCTAACACAAGAATACCTACAGTGGAGAAAAAGGAGCTTTGCTACCTTCATAAACTACACCAAGTTGAATAGGGAGTTTTTTTTTATTCTGTTGTGTAGTTTCGTGCTATATTGGTGCCTGATTAGAAATAGTTAACCATATTTGATTGAATATTCTGCTTGGATATCATATGGTTTAAACTGTTCCTGAAAATTGAATTTGGTTTAGCAAGTTTGGACATTCATACATTAAGTGATAGTGCTGGTCTAGTATTATTGTTGGCTTAGCAGATTTAACGTAGGCAAACTATTTCTTTGATTCAATTCTGGCTCATAAATTGGATGTTGTAATTGTTGTTTGGAAGCTGCAATAATCCTTTAAGGGTTCAAAAACACCAATGCAGGGAGAAAGTTAAATTAGGGATGGGATTTGTTTTCTGTGTTGATAATAATCCAATCTGAACTGTGCTGTTATAAATACTAATTCTTTTGTTTCTCTGGGATCTTGGTGTATAGATAAACTGCAGCATTGAGTGGGATTTGGGAGTGCAGACCAGAACCTTCACTGATAGCACCTCAACAGAGTTTAGCTTAAGCAACCAGAAGCAGAAGCAATTCACGTGGGAGTGTTAAACTGAAGGGAGTTTCTTTCATCTTAAATTACTTCTGTTGTGGTTGAACTGTTCCTGTTATAGCCTGTATTGCTTAGCATTATTTGGAAGTTGATCTGGTATGGTAATTTTTGTACACTAGGATTAGCCAATCTGAATCTGACTCTGAATTGGAATTGATTCTGCATTGCATTGGATTAGTCAGGTTTTGATTAGTCTGGATGGTTGTTTAATCAGCTTTGATTTACACCTATTTGCATCTGGTTTAATATCCATTTCCATTTGTGCCTTGCTGAAATTTGGTGTGAAATTTTAGTGTGCAGAGCTGATCTGTTTGGTAGTTTAGTTGGAATTACATATTTGACATTGATTTGCATTGTGTTCTCTGCTGAACTAGTTGTGAATTTTCTGTGTAGTTTGGGAAAAGCCATACTGATTGTACTGTAGCAGACTGTAAATTGTGCACTGAATCCTATAAGTTGACACCATTATTTGAGCAACAACAAAATCTCAGTGGAAAGCTTGTGCAGCCAAGAGAAAGGGAAGTTCTTACTGCCCTATATCCTCTTTTGCAATTTGTTTTAACTAAGTGAATACTCACAACAGTTTTGTGTATTTGTGATTATAGGATAAACCAGAAGCTAGAAAAGGGGACAAAGCTGGCCGAACTAGCAACAGGAGGAGTGTACATCTTTTTGGCACAAGGACTTGGCATCAAAGGTGGACTGTAGCTGAACCAGTACCTGACCGTGGCAGTGTACATGTTTTGTAATTTTTTGTCCCATTTGATGTGTAATAGGCTGATAGGCTAGCTTTCTTTTAGTTTCATTTTTTGTGTGTAAAAGGGCCTTTTATAAAGTCCAAGTCTTTGGAAGAGTCCTTGGTGCTCTTTCAAACTCTTGGCAACTTTTCTTGACTATTTTGTTTTTCTTTAACATAGCTAGACAGGTGAATGTGTCTTGTTAGCCAAAGCTACAAGCTTCACCATAGGAGTAGACTTTAATATTGATTTGATTTGTGTTTCTCGTAGGGGTCATTAGAGTCCGCTGGTTTCTTTAGTGTTTTTGTTTCTTTGATTTTTATGTTCACGTTTAGGGATGATTAGGCTGAAAGGGATTAAACTCTAAGCCTTTTCACATTAGAGTCCGAGAGTCTAGTCTTTTATTTGTGCTTAATTGTTTGAGTTGTGTACTTTGTTTCTAAAGGTGATTTTAATTTAAGGGGTAATTAGTTAGTAGCCTAAGACATTTCTGGCAAGGCAAGACTTGGTACTTAAGCAGCTCTTTAGCTCACCTCTCTTACCTGGGACTTGTCTAAGTGAAAGTTTTGAACCCTTTAGATTAAGAAAACTTTTAAAATCAAAGATGTCTTCTTATGGTTCATATAGGTCTTCTAGGTTAGATAAAGCTGATGAAATGTTTAAACAAGCTAGGAATCTTCCATCATTTGGTAAAGACATAGGTGCATTAACATACCTAGCTTGGGAAAAAGAAATTGATAAAATAAATCCTTGGTTTTGTGAAGAGAGTGAATATTATGTTCTTAGTATATATCTCTCTAAGTTAGAAGTGCATGCAAGAGAGTGGTGGAATGAAAGACAATATCATGTTAGGAAAGGTAGAAAGTCCTCCATACGTGATTGGCATGATTTAAAAGCTTGCATGAGAAGAAAGTTTGTGCCTTCAAGCATTAAAAGAAACCTAGAACTAATTAGGGATTGCATTAATGATGGAAAATTATTTCTTGAGAGTTTAAATGATCATGGGTTTCTTCGTAGAGAATTAGAATTTGGGGCAAGACTTAAGGAGATCAAGGATAAGAAAAGAGAACGAGAGATTGAGAGAAAAGAAAAGGAAGAAAAGAAAGAAGAAGAGAAGAGAGAGAGAGAACAAATAGAGAAAAGAGAAGAGAGAAGAAGAGAGGAATTAAGAAGAGAAGAAGAAAGAAAAGAAGAAAAGAGAGAAAGGCAAGAAAGAGAGAAGAAAGAAAAGGAGAAATTGTTACTGATGACAAATCCTATTCTTTCAAAGACTGTGGGACCTAAAAGGGAAGGTTTCCAAATCTTTACTTCTTTTCCAATAATTGATTACTTTTCAATTTTTGACTTCTCTTTCAAACCAATTGTCATGAAAACATTTTCAAAATATGACAATTCAAATCTTGAGTTATTGTTATCTTTAAGAAAACAATTAACTCAAGATAAAATTGAATTTGGACTTCTAAAATTTTCAAAGATTACAAATCAAAGTATTAGAAGTTCTTATTCTCTTGTTTTTAAAGAAAAATTCTTTCTTGGATTAATATTAACCGAAGATATATTTGATGTGTATTGCAGATTCGTGTTTGATCCAGGAGGAAGAAAACTAGATCTAAAAGAATAAGGCCACTCCAAGATGGCCATGCTCCCAAAGATTGTGTGGAACTTCTTCATAAGGCGATTGCCAGATTTGAGGACAAATCTTTTCTTAAGAGGGAGGGCATGATGGAATCCTATTTGACTTAGTCTTCCTTTTGTATTTTTAGATTTTCTAGCTTAGTTCTTAAGGAGCATGGGTTACTATAAATACCCAACTCCTCTCTTGTATTAGGACTTTTGAGATTAATGAGAATTAAGTTTTCTGAAATAGAAACAATTCTCTCTTAAAAGTCAGGTTAGAGAGTCCAAAGACTCCCTCTAGCCACCTTCCTTGCACACTGCCTTCATTCTCATTTTCTTTGAATTCCACTGTGCTCCATTTATTTCTCTCGTTTCCTCGCTACTATTCTTCGCTGCTACCTCACATCAGCACTCCAAACTGCCTACACCTTCAGCAGCCACGCGTCCTCTTTCGTATCCTCATCAGCACATCACTCTTCACTTATTTTTTTCATTCACGTTTCTCTCTCGAGAATGTTCTTCATCATCACCAACCATTCTTCATCACAGATCCATTTCTTTGCTTCAGTAAGTCTCAGATTCACCAGTTTCTTCATCCTTATTCCACTGTCTCCGAATCATCTGCACCTTTGGTTAGGGTTTCTTCATCTTTCATCATTTTCTCTGATTTTAGCCGATTAAAATCACTCTTGATTCGTTCCAAACCTTTTCCACCGTTCAATCTTCATTTTGAACCGATTAATCGGTTCATATTGGGTTTCCTTCCATTTCTAGGGTTTCTATCGAGTTTAACCCTCTGTTTTTGTCATTTTCCGCTGCGTATTCTTCGTCGGAGAAGCTTCGAGGAGGTCCGGTTTGTGCTCGCGCAGCTTCAATCGACCTCTCCTCGGGCGTTGGTCCATCACATGGAATTACGTCCATCAACCATACTAGTACAAGCACATATTTTTAACCACCAAACATGTTTCACATACTCACATACTTGTAATATAATCACATTATCACATCATACTATGCGTTGCAATCATCCCACACACTTAATTCAACCCAAAACAAAAGCAAAAGGGGCTGGAACCGAACGCTACCAAATAAACCCTGACCGCACGGTACCAAATAAACCCTGACCGAACGGTACCAAAACAACACCTAACCGAACGCTATTAAATCAACCCTGACGGAACGCTACCAAATAAACCCTGACCGAACGCTACCAAATCAACATCTAACCGAACGCTACTAAATCAACCCTAACCGAACGCTACCAAATTACACCTGACCGAACGGTACCAAATCAACACCTGACCGAACGGTACCAAATCAACCCTGACCAAACGGTACCAAATCAACCATAACCGAACGATACTAAATCAGCACCTGACCAAACGCTACCAAATAAACCCTGACCGAACGGTACCAAATCAACACCTAACCGAACGCTATTAAATTAACCCTGACCGAACGCTACCAAATAAACCCTGACCGAACGCTACCAAATCAACATCTAACCGAACAGTACCAAATCAACACCTAATCGAACGCTATTAAATCAACCCTGACCGAACGCTACCAAATAAACCCTGACCGAACGCTACCAAATCAACACCTAACCGAACGCTACTAAATCAACCCTGACCGAACGCTACCAAATAAACCCTGACCGAACGTGTTCAAGACCGAACTCTAGGGGTTTTGGCCGAGCATGTATAGCTTCGGTCGAACGGTTTGATCTTTGGCTGAACACTAAGAGCTTTGGCCGAACGGTTTGATCTTTGGCTGCCCTCTAAGAGCTTGGCCGAACGGTAGGACCTTTGGCCGAGTACTGAGACCTTTGGCCGAACGCTATGAGGCCGAACACTACCTAGATATAGGGTAACTAAAACCGAACGGTACTGACCGAGAGTAGCACCAAACCGAATGATATAAGACTGAGAGCAGCATAAGACCGAACGGTAAGCTGTAGCGTTCTGCATATTTCTCCAGAATTGCAACCAGACTCCAGAGTACCATCTCCATTTTCCCCAGATCGATTTACAACACAAATTTTCAGTTCCACAATTACTCATACAGATCCATACAAAACAAGGTCACTCTAAACACAAATTTGTTCATCAAACAACAGAATATTACAGATCTCAGCACATGTATTGTTCATAAAACCCATAGAAAAGTATCTAGCTCCCCTTACCTGGGTTTCTCCAAGCACAACTATTGAAATTGTCCTAGCAGTACCCTTGACAGCACAAGAAATCAACCTGCCCCGATCGGAAAGAAGAAGATGTTCGGTAGAAATGAAGCCCTCTACTCCGCAGACCCTTGGGTAGCACCAAAATCGAATTCCTATGGTTCAAGGAGCTGGGAATCTAGAGAGAAGTCAGAGAAAATTAGGGCTGAAGTTTTAGAGAGAGGATATGGCTTTGAAGAAAATGTGCAGAACTTGATAAAGTTAATATGGTTTATACATTAATAAAATAAAGAAAAAGTCTCTCCTTTAATTTAATTGGCAAAAAGGCAAAATAATTGGCATTGGAAAGATATGTACAGACATTTCCCCCTTTATTGATAATGTATTCATTAACATAATTTGTTTAACATAAGTCAATTATGTGACAGTGAATATAATGTTGTTTTCGAAAAAGGCCAATGTAGAGTCATAGACAACAAAGGTCTACTAGTATTTTCTGTTGATAGGCAAGGAAACTTATACAAGATAGACCTAAATGAGTTGCATGCTCAAAGTGTTTCATGTCTAGTGTCTATAAAAGATGAGGCAATGATATGGCATAATAAATATGGACATGCAAACATGAGATTAATCTCAAAGTTGCAATACCATGACATTGTGAGAGGGTTGCCTAAAGTGTCATTCAACAGAGTCTTTTGTGATACTTACGTGAAAGACAAACATGTCAAAGAATCTTTTAAATGTAAAAATGTTATTTATACTAAAAGACCTTTTGAGTTGTCTCATATAGATGTATTTGGTCTTACAAAAACCACATTTGTAAGTGATAAATGCTATGGACTAGTAGTAGTCGACGACTTCACTAGATGGACATGGATAAAATTCTTAACCTATAAGGATGGTGCTTTTGACACCTTTTCTAAACTTTATAAGGTAGAAAATAAAAAAGATTGTAAGATTATGACAATCAGAAGTGACCATGGTGGAGAATTCGAAAATGAACATTTTTAAAAAATTTACGAAAATTCTTAAATAAATCAAACTCATAAAAAGATAGAAAAAAAACAAAGAAAAAAACCATTACAAAACACAACATCCATTTATTTGAAAATTGAAAATTTTATAAAAAAGGAACAAAATAAAATAAAAATTAATAAGTCTAAATCTATTTCTATTGAACCTAACTATCCGCCTTAGTTTCACTCTTCTCCAATTTCCATCTTATCATTGAAGAAAGAAATAGGGAGAGAAATCGAAGTTCACCTAAAAGTTATATATTTTGTGGGACCATTTTGATGAATAATATAAAGCAGTAAATGTAAGGTTCTATATAAAACCAAAGCCGTTTTTGGTTAGTATTGGTTGAACACACTAAAAACACCTGGTGTTAATTGGTCATTGTCTTGTTGCATTCTTTCTCAATCTCACAAGTTCTTTTTCCTTTCCATTTCTTCATTACTATGTACACAAATATTTCCCAAAAACTATTGTCAAATTATAGATCAATTTATAATATATATTTAAGTATAAATCTTATTTTAAGGTTTTGTAGAACTAAATTATATTTAAAATCTATTTCTTAATAATTAAGACTTTAAAATATCTCATTTTATATTTAAATTCAATTCACATATTCAAAGTAGTCAAATTATACAATAACTCTGCTAAAAAGAAAGAAGATAATGCAAAACAATATAATAAATAATAAAAATATTGAATTAATATCATTTTTAGTTGGGATGAATATTAGATCTTTTTACAAAAAAATGGTGTGATTCAAAGTTAATATTACAAAACTTAGGCATTTTTTTAAAAATAATTTTTTTTATCACCACGAGCAAGTCAATTTTAGTATATATTGTGACATCCCAAAATATATAGAAAAGACATACATATAATAAAGACGTCATCATGCATAATATAGGAAAGCAGTCAAGAGTAATTAGGATTTTAGTCATCCTTAGAATAGTGTGGAATTGAAAACTAGAGTATTAGAGTTTCTCCCCAGAAATTACAAAGAATTTAAAACTTTAGATGCATTAAAGTCCTTCAAAATAATATGAGTTCATGGAATTAAAAGCTAGCAAATCTAAGTTGTAGCACTGCCGTCCCCATCAAGAGCTGCTTCCAAAGTGTCCTCCTCGCTATCTGCTCCCACCCAAGTGGATGATCATCGCAAAAGGAAACATACACAAGCAACAACAACCAAGCAAGCAAGGGTGAGCTAGATATAAAATCATGTTATAACAGTCACAGGCAACATGAAAATAAAGACAAATACAATACACAACACACACATGACTTGTTGCACTTAAACTTGACTCGTCCGGACTAGAATGATTGTCAAGCTATGGCAGGTTATGCACTCGTGGTGGCCTCTACTGCTTAGCAAAGCCATTGCCAATGGGTTTTACCCTACCACACTCACGAGGTTAGTCCGTCATCACTCACCTTGGGCCATACTGGAAGCACCCAAGACTAGGACCTCCTGCTACTCTTCACCACATGAATCAATCCTCTCTACTTGAGAATGAAAGACCATTGGAGCGTCAGGAAAACCCCCAAGACTGAGCTACCATGAAATTCATTCTAAACATTACTAGGGCACCACCATGAATTTTCTCCTGAAAGATCAAGGAATTACGTCCAACACTACAGGGCACCACCATGTGACCTCCCTTTGTGATCCATGGAATTACGTCCATCAACCATACTAGTACAAGCACATATTTTTAACCACCAAACATGTTTCACATACTCACATACTTGTGATATAATCACATTATCACATCATACTATGCGTTGCAATCATCCCACACACTTAATTCAACCCAAAACAAAAGCAAAAGGGGCTGGAACCGAACACTATGAGCTTTGGCCGAGCGCTTAAGGCTTTGGCCGAACGGTATGACTTTGGCCTCGCATTGAGAGCTCTGGCCGAACGCTATTTAGACTACCTACCGAGACCGAGCACCATCAAGACCGAACGCTACCAAATTACACCTGACCGTACGGTACCAAATCAACACCTGACCAAACAGTACCAAATCAACCCTGACGGAACGCTACCAAATAAACCCTGACCGAACGCTACCAAATCAACATCTAACCGAACAGTACCAAATCAACACCTAATCGAACGCTATTAAATAAACCCTGACCGAACGCTACCAAATAAACCCTGACCGAACGCTACCAAATCAACACCTAACCGAACGCTACTAAATCAACCCTGACCGAACGCTACCAAATAAACTGTAACCGAACGCTACCAAATAAACCCTGACCGAACGCTACAAAATCAACACCTAATCGAACGGTACCGAATCAACACCTAACCGAACGCTATTAAGTCAACGCTTACCGAATGCTACCAAATAAACCCTGATCGAACGGTACCAAATCAACACCTAACCGAATGGTACCAAATCAACACCTAACCGAACGCTACTAAATCAACCCTAACCGAACGCTACCAAATTACACCTGACCGAACGGTACCAAATCAACACCTGACCGAACGGTACCAAATCAACCCTGACCAAACGGTACCAAATCAACCATAACCGAACGATACTAAATCAGCACCTGACCAAACGCTACCAAATAAACCCTGACCGAACGGTACCAAATCAACACCTAACCGAACGCTATTAAATTAACCCTGACCGAACGCTACCAAATAAACCCTGACCGAACGCTACCAAATCAACATCTAACCGAACAGTACCAAATCAACACTTAATCGAACGCTATTAAATCAACCCTGACCGAACGCTACCAAATAAACCCTGACCGAACGCTACCAAATCAACACCTAACCGAACGCTACTAAATCAACCCTGACCGAACGCTACCAAATAAACCCTGACCGAACGTATTCAAGACCGAACTCTAGGGGTTTTGGCCGAGCATGTATAGCTTTGGTCGAACGGTTTGATCTTTGGCCGAACACTAAGAGCTTTGGTCGAACGGTTTGATCTTTGGCTGACCTCTAAGAGCTTGGCCGAACGGTAGGACCTTTGGCCGAGTACTGAGACCTTTGGCCGAACGCTATGAGGCCGAACGCTATCTAGATATAGGGTAACTAAAACCGAACGGTACTGACCGAGAGTAGCACCAAACCGAATGATATAAGACTGAGAGCAGCATAAGACCGAACGGTCAACTGTAGCGTTCTGCATATTTCTGCAGAATTGCAGCCAGACTCTAGAGTATCATCTCCATTTTCCCCAGATCAATTTACAACACAAATTTTCAGTTCCACAATTACTCATACAGATCCATACAAAACAAGGTCACTCTAAACACAAATTTGTTCATCAAACAACAGAATATTACAGATCTCAGCACATGTATTGTTCATAAAACCCATAGAAAAGTATCTAGCTCCCCTTACCTGGGTTTCTCCAAGCACAACTATTGAAATTGTCCTAGCAGTACCCTTGACAGCACAAGAAATCAACCTGCCCCGATCGGAAAGAAGAAGATGTTCGGTAGAAATGAAGCCCTCTACTCCGCAGACCCTTGGGTAGCACCAAAATCGAATTCCTATGGTTCAAGGAGCTGGGAATCTAGAGAGAAGTCAGAGAAAATTAGGGCTGAAGTTTTAGAGAGAGGATGTGGCTTTGAAGAAAATGTGCAGAACTTGATAAAGTTAATATGGTTTATACATTAATAAAATAAAGAAAAAGTCTCTCCTTTAATTTAATTTCTTTTCTTTCTTATTTAATATAATTACATGTCCTTACATATATCATGTGGTTAAAATTTGTTTGATAGTGTTGACCTTACGTGTTAATTTTTTAATAACAAAACCCAATTGATTATGATTTAGAACAATCTATTTAAACAATATAATTTTAGTATATAATAAAATAAGTTGAAATGATCAATTTTTTTAACTAATCTCATCAAGATTAATTACAAAATCATAAAAACAAATTTAACAAAAATATAAATTTTTATTTTATTTAAAAATTTGATTGGTTAGAAATGTTTTCTAAATCTTCAATTATTATGAGGTATACTAATATTTTAAAATAGTTGATAGAAATTTAAATATATATTATATTTTATTATATTATAAATATTTTCACAATTTATCACTTTGTAAGAGAAATGTACATAGAAAAAAATTAAACTAATACCTAAAAGCACCTTATTAGCTTAGAAACAAACTAAAATAATGTTTGAATATGATACGGAATATATCATAATATGACAAATAGCGTATACTAGAAAATCCTTGTAAATATATCCTTATAACTTTTTTGGTTTAATAGTGAATTTTGTCCCAGTTACGTTGACAAATCTCAATTTAGTCCCACGTTTTAAAAGTGTTAGAAATGAATCCTCACTTTTAAAATTTTGAGTCAAATTAGTCCCTTCCGTTAAATATAAATAAACGACAGAAAACAGTACTAACATCAAGAGGAGTATTCTGTTTACCGCATCCATATGTTCTTCACTGGGATTATGCATAAATTGGCTCACCACGCTTATAGCATAGGCAATATCAAGGCGAGTATGTGACAAATAGATAAGTTTCCCCACCAATTTTTGGTATCTTCCTTTATCCGCAGGCACTTGGTTTGTGTATTATGAAAGTTTGTGATTTTGAACAATTGGAGTATCTGCTGGTTCGCAATCCAGTAGCCCCACCTCAACCAATAGATCCAACACATACTTTCTTTGAGACAAGAAAATGCCATTTTTCGACCTTGCCACCTCTATTCCCAAAAAATACTTGAGTCCCCCCAAATTCTTCATCTCAAACTCAGCTGCCAACTGCTCTTGTAGTCTTGTAATTTCTTCTGTATCATCTCCAGTAATGATCATATCGTCTACATAAACAATTAGAGTTGTCACCTTTCCTTGTCGAGGCTTAAAGAATAGAGTGGGATCTGTGTTACTTTGGTTAAAGCCATAACTCCTCATAGTTGAGCTAAACCTTCCAAACCATGCTCGAGGTGATTGTTTTAATCCATATAATGTCCGCTCTAACTTGCATACCACCTTGGTTCTAGAAGAGGGCATATAGCCTGATGGGATATCCATATAAACATCTTCTTCAAGATCTCCATGGAGAAAAGCATTCTTCACGTCGAGTTGGAGTAGTGGCCGATCTAAATTTGCTGCAAGTGATAACAAGACTCTAATAGTATTTAGTTTTCCCACTGCTGAAAAAGTCTCTGTATAATCTATTCCATAAGTTTGTGTGAACCCTTTTGCCACTAGCCTTGCCTTGTGTCGATCAATGGATTCGTCAGCTTTGTATTTGATTGAAAACACCCATTTGCACCCCACTGTCTTTTTTCCCTTGGGAAGTGGTATCAACCTCCATGTATTATTCTTTTGTAAGGCCTCCATTTCCTCTCGTATGGCTTGTGCCCACTTAGGACTAGCTAATGCTTCTTCCACATTCTTTGGAATATGACAGGAGAATAACGTCTCTGTGAAGACTTGAATAGGCTTTGATAATTGTTGAGTAGACACATAATTTACAATGGGGTACTCGGATCGCCCTTCTTCTATATTAGGAGAGTACCTATTTGGTGGCTTTCCTCGGTTGTTCCTCATAGGTAATACATATCTTACAGGAGTATTAGTAGATGAAGAAATAATAGAAGAACTTACCTCATGATTGTTCTCAATGAAAGGGACGAGTGCTTCGGAGCGAGAGGGCTCTTCAATTCCTTTATTGATGTACACTTCATTAACGGAAACTTCTTCACTAGCAATTTTTTCACGAATTTCTTCACTAGTAATTCCTTCATTAGTAGAAGGATCTTCTTCACTTTGTTCCATTTTTGTAGGTTCATCCTGGATTACTCCTTCAATTTCTTATTTATGCTCTCCAATTTGTTTTTTTTTTCAAAAACTAATGATGGAGCTGCCAAGTACCAATTTGGCTCTTTATTCATGGACTCCCCCTGGAGAGCATAATTGGGTACTATAGGAGAAAAGAAAGGTTCAGATTCTAGGAAAGTCATATCCATAGTGATATAGGTTCTATCGGTGGTAGGATCAAAGCATTTGTAGCCTTTTTATGCAGTCCATAGCCCAAGAACAAGCACCTAACAACACACGGATCAAGTTTGGTTCGTTGGTTTTTCTGAAGTTGAACAAAAACCACACACCCAAAAATCCTAGATTGAAGTATCAACATGGTAGGTAATTGTACATGAGAGGAGAGTACGTGTAGAGGTGTTTTAAACTGCAAGACCTTGGAAGGCATGCAGTTAAGGAGCTATACCGCTGCAATTACCGCATCGTCCCAATGGCGAGTGGGAACATGGGTGTCAAGAAGGAGAGCATGTGCTGTCTCCAAGATATGACAATTTTTCCGTTCGGCAACACCATTTTGTTGTGGAGTTTGTGTGCATGAGGTCTCGTGAAGAAGACCATGTTGTTGGAAGTATGCTTTAAAGTGATGGTTAACAAACTCCCCTCCATTGTCTGATCGAAGAACTTGAATCTTGACTGAAAACTGATTCTGAATCATGACATGAAAATTCTGAAATATTTGAAACACTTCATCTTTAGTCTTCATCAAATAAAGCCATGTCATTCGTGTGCAATCATCGACAAATATTACAAACCAACAGTGATCGGATACAATAGTCCTAGGGGAAGGTCCCCACACATCGGAGTGTATTAGAGCAAAAGGAACACTTCTTTTATTCAAACTCATATGATAGGAGGTTCTATGGCTTTTAGCCAGAATACAAGTATTACATGTAAACTCAGCATTTTTCAAATTTAAAAATCAATCTGGAAATAACTTTCTCAAATAATCGAATGATGGATGTCCCAACTAACGATGCCAAAACCATATTTCCCGTTCTTTGCCATTGATCTGGTGATGCACATGATATGCTTCTCCTTTGTTAAAATCATCAAGGTAGTATAGCCCCCCCCCCCCCCACACACCACACCTCCCCCACCCTCCCTCCCTCTTAGTACCACGTCCAATAAGCTTCTTGCCGAGAACATTCTGAAGAAGGCAAAAAGTAGAGTACATCAATACCACACAATTGAGTTCTTCAGTTATTCTACTTACAGACATTAATTTATTAGATAGTGTAGGAACAAAGAGAGTGTGAGATAAGGAGAGTGAGGGTGATAATGTCACAGTTCCAACACTTGTGACCGGGTATGTAACTCCATTTGCATTTGCAATGCAAGTCCTACGTGGTGGGGTTGAATGAGAGAAGTTTGTGGGATCAAAAGTCATATGGTATGTTGCCTAGAGTCAATAATTCATGCATTTTCATGTTGAGACTTAGAACTACAAAAAACTTGACCGCAGTTACCTGGTTCCATTGAGACGGAGGAGCTGGTCATAGGAACAAGCGACAATTGAGACTCGGCAGTGACTACCGCAACTTTACCAGTGCCTTCCTTTAGTGAAGTGGTTTCTTTTTTCTTCTTAGCTTGCAACTCATGCCACCATTCTGGATACCCATGTAACTTGAAACAAGTTTCATGACTATGTCTAGCGTTTCCACAATGTGTGCACTTTCCTCGATCGAATGGGCCTTTTGACTTCAAGATGGAGTTGTGTTTCCCATCCACTAGTGTTGGTTGTTGACCAACTTTTGAGCCTTTAGTGGCCATAACCGCACCACTTTTTATATTCTCTACCCCAGATGTCATCACGGTCTGACGAGTGTCCTCTCTTAGAACATATGGATAAGTTTGCTTGATCATGGAAAATGGCTTCAGTTGGAGTATGTCACTTCGAATCTTATCAATTCGGTCGTCCAATCCATCGAGAAAGATATAAACTCTTTCCTCCTATAGCAAAGCATTGTATTTTTGTATATCTTTCCCGCATTCCATGGGATTAGGACGTCGAAAGTCTATCTCACGCCACAACCCTTGTAGATCATTATAATATGTTTCAATCAATCCCCCCTTTTGCCACATCCGGGTTACCTTTCGTCGAAGGTCATAAACCTGTAACGTATCAGATCCATCAAAGTATGTCGTACCAATGGCGTCCCACACCTCTTTAGCGATTGGAAAGCGGATAAAATTCCCCACCAGTGAAAGATGCATTAAGTTGATCTCAGTTTGCCTTTTACGGAATGTGGAATCAGTTTTCGATGACAGAGGAAAAGATCCATCAATATATCCCAGTTTGGCTTTGCTTGAGATGTACATCTCAGCCACCTAGGACCATAGGGCATAGTTGGAACCATCCAACTTGATGTTGGTCGGTACTATTGAAGAATCAGAGATTGACGATTGTGATGTGGGTTGCGCTTTCGAGAAAGCCTCCGTCATTTTGGCCGTAACATTTTCCCAAATGGACTCGACAGCAGAAGCGTTTGATGGTTGCACCGTGGAATCACCATTCGCTGAAGAATCTCCCATTTCGGATGAATCACCCACCTATTTAGAGTTGTTTGCGTCCCAAGATTATGCTCTTGATACCATGTTAAAATTGAAGGTATTTTATTCACCTTAATCTTTTATTGAGTCGTTTACAGAGTATAAATAGATATAGGGAAGAGGAATTTTAGGAGCTTTTCTAGCCTATTCACGATGCCCCTAGCTAAACATAAGTTTATCCCTTGATATACGGGATTTGAAAGCAATTACAATAAATGTTCCTAATTTTATGAGATTATAATGACTCATGCCAACAAGTGAGACATGTGACAGTTAACACAGCTTCTCCCCAGTAATTTTTTGGAACAAACATCTGAAAAAGAAGAACTTTAGTTACTTCAAGAAGATTACAATTCTTTTTGTTTTTGTAACCCTGTTTTTGTTTAAGAGTGTTTACACATGTTAGTTCATGAACAATACCATTATGAGACAAATAATTGAGAAATTCATTATTCGAATATTCACTACCACCATGAGACCTAATTCTTTTAATATTTTTTCCAAATTGATTTTGGACTATACGGAAAAAATTAACAAAGATTTGGAAAACTTCTAATTTGTGTTTCATAAGGTATGTCCACATGACACTAGTACAATCGTTAATAAAGGTAGCAAATCATTTGGCTCCAAAAATATATTCTACGATAGGTCCTCAAACATCATAATGAATTAAATCAAATGGAGAAGTACTCTTTTTATTACTAATAGGATAAGATGCACGATGGTGTTTTGACAACTTACAAATAAAAGACTCAACAGACTTCTTGTTAAACAAATGAAAAAATAAGGATTTGATAAGATTGAATGAAGGATTCCCAAGCCTTTTATAGGTAAAATCGTCTCTCCCGTAGCAAGGTCTTGAAAAAGATAATAAGTTGAAAAAAATGTTATTGAACAATTTAAATCATGTGTGACTTTTCTCTTAAAGATAAAACTATTAGCTAATTTTAGAACATGTAAAACATCCTTTAATACAATAGATGAGTCCAAAATTATACTCACAAAGTCGCATATAGGTATACCCTGACCATTCGCAACTGTAATAAGTTGTTCTCAATTTGTTTTACCATATGAGTTGAAGGACACATGAAAAGGTGGCATATGATCAGTTGCTCCTGAATCAAGAATTCAAATACCTTGAGACACATGACCAACAGTATTGAGATAAATCTTAGCTTTCATGGATAGAGTACAGGATCCAGAGGGCTTACTCATTGATTCAACCATTGCTTCCAAACACTCGAATTACTCTTTATAAGCTTTCATATCAAGAGACATATATGTTTTTCCCCAAACTGAGTTGTCTGTGTGAGAACAGGGATAGAGAAAAAGCTTGAAGCTTTTGGGTTTGCTCGCAAGAAATATAAAAGAGAAGAGATTAGGATAAAAAACTCCGAATAAAGTTTTTTAAAGAAACCAACAATTGGGAAATTGGGATTTTTAATTAGGATTAGGTAATTTTTTTATTGAAAAGCTTTCCCTTCATTTTAAGAGTAATAAAAAGAAAATTGAATTTTAAAAAAATAAATTAAATTATTATTATTATTTTTTGCAAATAATAGATATCTGCGAGTCGGATAGTATAATACTGACACCCAACCCATTTAGAAACAGGTATTAAAATACTCGCTATTCGTTACCTGCATGTAATAAATATCTGTATATAGTAACTATCCGTCATGGATTTTATCCACAATAGTAACTATCCATCATGGATTGTATTCCTAGATATTCGCGGACGCAAATTGTTTTTTCTTTCCCTAACCACAACCAGTAATATTCATTCTTTTATATGCTTTCAAGATTTTAGAAAATAAAAATAAAAATAAGTATTAAGATGATGGATTCTTTTCAATTGGCCTTCTATCTTATATCTCAATTTCCTCCCAATCGAGAAAGACAACGCAAACAAAAACCCAAAATCTTTCTATCACCTTTTATATCTTGGTGAAAATCTTTATAGCTAAATTTCCCAAAAGTCAAGTTGAAACTAACCCTTGTTGAAAAATTCAATTTAATCCAAATTAAATTTTGCAATAATAATTATAATAGTGATCAGTGACAAAAATCACCTTCTATCAAACTAGTAAACCAAAGGTTACAAGTTACAACAAAGGAGAAGCATATCATGTGCATCACCAGATCAATGGCAAAGAACGAGAATTATGGTTTTGGCATCGTTAGTTGGGACATCCATCGTTCGATTATTTGAGAAAGTTATTTCCAGATTGATTTTTAAATTTGAAAAATGCTGAGTTTACATGTAATACTTGTATTCTGGCTAAAAGCCATAGAACCTCCTATCATATGAGTTTGAATAAAAGAAGTGTTCCTTTTGATCTAATACACTCTGATGTGTGGGGACCTTCCCCTAGGACTATTGTATCTGATCATTGTTGGTTTGTAATATTTGTCGATGATTGCACACGAATGACATGGCTTTATTTGATGAAGACTAAAGATGAAGTGTTTCAAATATTTCAGAATTTTCATGTCATGATTCATAATCAGTTTTCAGTCAAGATTCAAGTTCTTCGACCAGACAATGGAGGGGAGTTTGTTAACCATCACTTTAAAGAATACTTCCAACAACATGGTCTTCTTCACGAGACCTTATGCTCACAAACTCCACAACAAAATGGTGTTGCCGAACGGAAAAATTGTCATATCTTGGAGACAGCACATGCTCTCCTTCTTGACACCCATGTTCCCACTCGCCATTGGGACGATGCGGTAACTGCAGCGGTATACCTCCTTAACCGCATGCCTTCCAAGGTCTTGCAGTTTAAAACACCTCTACACGTACTCTCCTCTCATGTACAATTACCTACCATGTTGATACTTCAATCTAGGATTTTTGGGTGTGTGGTTTTTGTTCAACTTCAGAAAAACCAACGAACCAAACTTGATCCGTGTGCTGTTAGGTGCTTGTTCTTGGGCTATGGACTGCATAAAAAGGCTACAAATGCTTTGATCCTACCACCGATAGAACCTATATCACTATGGATATGACTTTCCTAGAATCTGAACCTTTCTTTTCTCCTATAGTACCCAATTATGCTCTCTAGGGGGAGTCCATGAATAAAGAGCCAAATTGGTACTTGGCAGCTCCATCATCAGTTTTTGAAAAAAAAAACAAATTGGAGAGCATGAATAAGAAATTGAAGGAGTAATCCACGATGAACCTACAAAAATGGAACAGAGTGAAGAAGATCCTTCTACTAATGAAGGAATTACTAGTGAAGAAATTCATGAAAAAATTGCTAGTGAAGAAGTTCCCGTCAATGAAGTGTACATCAATAAAGGAATTGAAGAGCCCTCTCGCTCCGAAGCACTCGTCCCTTTCATTGAGAACAATCCTGAGGTAAGTTCTTCTATTATCTCTTCATCTACTAATACTCCTGTAAGATATGTATTACCTATGAGGAACAACCGAGGAAAGCCACCAAATAGGTACTCTCCTAATATAGAAGAAGGGCGATCCGAGTACCCCATTGTAAATTATGTGTCTACTCAACAATTATCAAAGCCTATTCAAGTCTTCACAGAGACGTTATTCTCCTGTCATATTCCAAAGAATGTGGAAGAAGCATTAGCTAGTCCTAAGTGGGCACAAGCCATACGAGAGGAAATGGAGGCCTTACAAAAGAATAATACATGGAGGTTGATACCACTTCCCAAGGGAAAAAAGACAGTGGGGTGCAAATGGGTGTTTTCAATCAAATACAAAGCTGACGGATCCATTGATCGACACAAGGCAAGGCTAGTGGCAAAAGGGTTCACACAGACTTATGGAATAGATTATACAGAGACTTTTTCACCAGTGGGCAAACTAAATACTATTAGAGTCTTGTTATCACTTGCAGCAAATTTAGATCGGCCACTACTCCAACTCGACGTGAAGAATGCTTTTCTCCATGGAGATCTTGAAGAAGATGTTTATATGGATATCCCATCAGGCTATATGCCTTCTTCTAGAACCAAGGTGGTATGCAAGTTAGAGCGGACATTATATGGATTAAAACAATCACCTCGAGCATGGTTTGGAAGGTTTAGCTCAACTATGAGGAGTTATGGCTTTAACCAAAGTAACATATCCCACTCTATTCTTTAAGCCTCGACAAGGAAAGGTGACAACTCTAATTGTTTATGTAGACGATATGATCATTACTGGAGATGATACAGAAGAAATTACAAGACTACAAGAGCAGTTGGCAGCTGAGTTTGAGATGAAGAATTTGGGGGGACTCAAGTATTTTTTGGGAATAGAGGTGGCAAGGTCGAAAAATGGCATTTTCTGGTCTCAAAGAAAGTATGTGTTGGATCTATTGGCTGAGGTGGGGCTACTGGATTGCAAACCAGCAGATACTCCAATTGTTCAAAATCACAAACTTTCATAATACACAAACCAAGTGCCTGCGGATAAAGGAAGATACCAAAAATTGGTGGGGAAACTTATCTATTTGTCACATACTCGCCTTGATATTGCCTATGCTATAATCGTGGTAAGCCAATTTATGCATAATCCCAGTGAAGAACATATGGATGCGGTAAACAGAATACTCCGCTTGATGTTAGTACTGTTTTCTGTCGTTTATTTATATTTAACGGAAGGGACTAATTTGACTCAAAATTTTAAAAGTGAGGATTCATTTCTAACACTTTTAAAACGTGGGACTAAATTGAGATTTGTCAACGTAACTGGGGACAAAATTCACTATTAAACAAAAAAAGTTATAAGGATATATTTACAAGGATTTTCTAGTATACGCTATTTGTCATATGATATATTCCGTATCATATTCAAACATTATTTTAGTTTGTTTCTAAGCTAATAAGGTGCTTTTAGGTATTAGTTTAATTTTTTTCTATGTACATTTCTCTTACAAAGTGATAAATTGTGAAAATATTTATAATATAATAAAATATAATATATATTTAAATTTCTATCAACTATTTTAAAATATTAGTATACCTCATAATAATTGAAGATTTAGAAAACATTTCTAACCAATCAAATTTTTAAATAAAATAAAAATTTATATTTTTGTTAAATTTGTTTTTATGATTTTGTAATTAATCTTGATGAGATTAGTTAAAAAAATTGATCATTTCAACTTATTTTATTATATACTAAAATTATATTGTTTAAATAGATTGTTCTAAATCATAATCAATTGGGTTTTGTTATTAAAAAATTAACACGTAAGGTCAACACTATCAAACAAATTTTAACCACATGATATATGTAAGGACATGTAATTATATTAAATAAGAAAGAAAAGAAATTAAATTAAAGGAGAGACTTTTTCTTTATTTTATTAATGTATAAACCATATTAACTTTATCAAGTTCTGCACATTTTCTTCAAAGCCACATCCTCTCTCTAAAACTTCAGCCCTAATTTTCTCTGACTTCTCTCTAGATTCCCAGCTCCTTGAACCATAGGAATTCGATTTTGGTGCTACCCAAGGGTCTGCGGAGTAGAGGGCTTCATTTCTACCGAACATCTTCTTCTTTCCGATCGGGGCAGGTTGATTTCTTGTGCTGTCAAGGGTACTGCTAGGACAATTTCAATAGTTGTGCTTGGAGAAACCCAGGTAAGGGGAGCTAGATACTTTTCTATGGGTTTTATGAACAATACATGTGCTGAGATCTGTAATATTCTGTTGTTTGATGAACAAATTTGTGTTTAGAGTGACCTTGTTTTGTATGGATCTGTATGAGTAATTGTGGAACTGAAAATTTGTGTTGTAAATTGATCTGGGGAAAATGGAGATGATACTCTAGAGTCTGGCTGCAATTCTGCAGAAATATGCAGAACGCTACAGTTGACCGTTCGGTCTTATGCTGCTCTCAGTCTTATATCATTCGGTTTGGTGCTACTCTCGGTCAGTACCGTTCGGTTTTAGTTACCCTATATCTAGATAGCGTTCGGCCTCATAGCGTTCGGCCAAAGGTCTCAGTACTCGGCCAAAGGTCCTACCGTTCGGCCAAGCTCTTAGAGGTCAGCCAAAGATCAAACCGTTCGACCAAAGCTCTTAGTGTTCGGCCAAAGATCAAACCGTTCGACCAAAGCTATACATGCTCGGCCAAAACCCCTAGAGTTCGGTCTTGAATACGTTCGGTCAGGGTTTATTTGGTAGCGTTCGGTCAGGGTTGATTTAGTAGCGTTCGGTTAGGTGTTGATTTGGTAGCGTTCGGTCAGGGTTTATTTGGTAGCGTTCGGTCAGGGTTGATTTAATAGCGTTCGATTAAGTGTTGATTTGGTACTGTTCGGTTAGATGTTGATTTGGTAGCGTTCGGTCAGGGTTTATTTGGTAGCGTTCGGTCAGGGTTAATTTAATAGCGTTCGGTTAGGTGTTGATTTGGTACCGTTCGGTCAGGGTTTATTTGGTAGCGTTTGGTCAGGTGCTGATTTAGTATCGTTCGGTTATGGTTGATTTGGTACCGTTTGGTCAGGGTTGATTTGGTACCGTTCGGTCAGGTGTTGATTTGGTACCGTTCGGTCAGGTGTAATTTGGTAGCGTTCGGTTAGGGTTGATTTAGTAGCGTTCGGTTAGGTGTTGATTTGGTACCATTCGGTTAGGTGTTGATTTGGTACCGTTCGATCAGGGTTTATTTGGTAGCATTCGGTAAGCGTTGACTTAATAGCGTTCGGTTAGGTGTTGATTCGGTACCGTTCGATTAGGTGTTGATTTTGTAGCGTTCGGTCAGGGTTTATTTGGTAGCGTTCGGTTACAGTTTATTTGGTAGCGTTCGGTCAGGGTTGATTTAGTAGCGTTCGGTTAGGTGTTGATTTGGTAGCGTTCGGTCAGGGTTTATTTGGTAGCGTTCGGTCAGGGTTTATTTAATAGCGTTCGATTAGGTGTTGATTTGGTACTGTTCGGTTAGATGTTGATTTGGTAGCGTTCGGTCAGGGTTTATTTGGTAGCGTTCCGTCAGGGTTGATTTGGTACTGTTTGGTCAGGTGTTGATTTGGTACCGTACGGTCAGGTGTAATTTGGTAGCGTTCGGTCTTGATGGTGCTCGGTCTCGGTAGGTGGTCTAAATAGCGTTCGGCCAGAGCTCTCAATGCGAGGCCAAAGTCATACCGTTCGGCCAAAGCCTTAAGCGCTCGGCCAAAGCTCATAGTGTTCGGTTCCAGCCCCTTTTGCTTTTGTTTTGGGTTGAATTAAGTGTGTGGGATGATTGCAACGCATAGTATGATGTGATAATGTGATTATATCACAAGTATGTGAGTATGTGAAACATGTTTGGTGGTTAAAAATATGTGCTTGTACTAGTATGGTTGATGGACGTAATTCCATGGATCACAAAGGGAGGTCACATGGTGGTGCCCTGTAGTGTTGGACGTAATTCCTTGATCTTTCAGGAGAAAATTCATGGTGGTGCCCTAGTAATGTTTAGAATGAATTTCATGGTAGCTCAGTCTTGGGGGTTTTCCTGACGCTCCAATGGTCTTTCATTCTCAAGTAGAGAGGATTGATTCATGTGGTGAAGAGTAGCAGGAGGTCCTAGTCTTGGGTGCTTCCAGTATGGCCCAAGGTGAGTGATGACGGACTAACCTCGTGAGTGTGGTAGGGTAAAACCCATTGGCAATGGCTTTGCTAAGCAGTAGAGGCCACCACGAGTGCATAACCTGCCATAGCTTGACAATCATTCTAGTCCGGACGAGTCAAGTTTAAGTGCAACAAGTCATGTGTGTGTTGTGTATTGTATTTGTCTTTATTTTCATGTTGCCTGTGACTGTTATAACATGATTTTATATCTAGCTCACCCTTGCTTGCTTGGTTGTTGTTGCTTGTGTATGTTTCCTTTTGCGATGATCATCCACTTGGGTGGGAGCAGATAGCGAGGAGGACACTTTGGAAGCAGCTCTTGATGGGGACGGCAGTCCTACAACTTAGATTTGCTAGCTTTTAATTCCATGAACTCATATTATTTTGAAGGACTTTAATGCATCTAAAGTTTTAAATTCTTTGTAATTTCTGGGGAGAAACTCTAATACTCTAGTTTTCAATTCCACACTATTCTAAGGATGACTAAAATCCTAATTACTCTTGACTGCTTTCCTATATTATGCATGATGACGTCTTTATTATATGTATGTCTTTTCTATATATTTTGGGATGTCACAATATATACTAAAATTGACTTGCTCGTGGTGATAAAAAAAATTATTTTTAAAAAAATGCCTAAGTTTTGTAATATTAACTTTGAATCACACCATTTTTTTGTAAAAAGATCTAATATTCATCCCAACTAAAAATGATATTAATTCAATATTTTTATTATTTATTATATTGTTTTGCATTATCTTCTTTCTTTTTAGCAGAGTTATTGTATAATTTGACTACTTTGAATATGTGAATTGAATTTAAATATAAAATGAGATATTTTAAAGTCTTAATTATTAAGAAATAGATTTTAAATATAATTTAGTTCTACAAAACCTTAAAATAAGATTTATACTTAAATATATATTATAAATTGATCTATAATTTGACAATAGTTTTTGGGAAATATTTGTGTACATAGTAATGAAGAAATGGAAAGGAAAAAGAACTTGTGAGATTGAGAAAGAATGCAACAAGACAATGACCAATTAACACCAGGTGTTTTTAGTGTGTTCAACCAATACTAACCAAAAACGGCTTTGGTTTTATATAGAACCTTACATTTACTGCTTTATATTATTCATCAAAATGGTCCCACAAAATATATAACTTTTAGGTGAACTTCGATTTCTCTCCCTATTTCTTTCTTCAATGATAAGATGGAAATTGGAGAAGAGTGAAACTAAGGCGGATAGTTAGGTTCAATAGAAATAGATTTAGACTTATTAATTTTTATTTTATTTTGTTCCTTTTTTATAAAATTTTCAATTTTCAAATAAATGGATGTTGTGTTTTGTAATGGTTTTTTTCTTTGTTTTTTTTCTATCTTTTTATGAGTTTGATTTATTTAAGAATTTTCGTAAATTTTTTAAAAATGTTCATTTTCGAATTCTCCACCATGGTCACTTCTGATTGTCATAATCTTACAATCTTTTTTATTTTCTACCTTATAAAGTTTAGAAAAGGTGTCAAAAGCACCATCCTTATAGGTTAAGAATTTTATCCATGTCCATCTAGTGAAGTCGTCGACTACTACTAGTCCATAGCATTTATCACTTACAAATGTGGTTTTTGTAAGACCAAATACATCTATATGAGACAACTCAAAAGGTCTTTTAGTATAAATAACATTTTTACATTTAAAAGATTCTTTGACATGTTTGTCTTTCACGTAAGTATCACAAAAGACTCTGTTGAATGACACTTTAGGCAACCCTCTCACAATGTCATGGTATTGCAACTTTGAGATTAATCTCATGTTTGCATGTCCATATTTATTATGCCATATCATTGCCTCATCTTTTATAGACACTAGACATGAAACACTTTGAGCATGCAACTCATTTAGGTCTATCTTGTATAAGTTTCCTTGCCTATCAACAGAAAATACTAGTAGACCTTTGTTGTCTATGACTCTACATTGGCCTTTTTCGAAAACAACATTATATTCACTGTCACATAATTGACTTATGTTAAACAAATTATGTTAATGAATACATTATCAATAAAGGGGGAAATGTCTGTACATATCTTTCCAATGCCAATTATTTTGCCTTTTTGGTTTCCTTCATAGGTTACTATTCCTCCCTTCTTACTCCTTAGACTTTGGAACATACACCTTTCTCCCGGTCATGTGTCATGAGCACCCACTGTTCAGGTACCAGGACATGGGTTTCTTTTCGAATGCTAAGCATATTTGCAAGAAAGATTATTTTGTATTTAGGTACCCATCTAGCATTTTATCCTTTCTTATTGGATTTGGACATCTTCTTATTTTCAGAAGTTGATGTATAACTAGTATTTTTATCATTGGGATTAACAAAATAAGCGAAGTACCAAAAACACACTAGAAGGGGGAGGGGTTGAATAGTGTTAATGGAAAATTTTTCACAACCCTCCTGATATAGCACGCTACCGAGCTCTTGAAATTTTCCTTTAAATGATTAAAGGCTTGACTCAATAGATTTGTATAATAAAAAAAGTTTGTCGTGCTATTCAGAATGTAGATACTACAACATTTTATTAAGAACTTTCTTCATGAAAAATATCATTTAGCTTGGAAGATTCTTGTGTTTGGAAATAAAGCACGATTGCAGGTTTTCACAAGAGGATCATTTAGGTAAGAGAAGAGATAATTGCACAAGAGATTTTATACTGGTTCCACTATAATCTTCACATGATTACAAATGAGTATTAGACGATTAGGCGTATAAACGATTTTGTCTTTAACAATAGGTAATTTTAATTTTAGGAATAGGATAAGTGTTTCTATTTTTAAAACCTAATCATCTCTTATCATAAGGGTGTCTACAACCCTTGATTAGGAGCCCTAAACGCTCATTTCCCTCAAATGTTCTATTTAACCCTTTATATAAAATGTCATTTTCATGTTGAAGTATTTTGATGCATTTAGCATCCTCGACAATCGTTGAGCCTTTTTTTCAAATCTTTCATTCTTTAAAATGAGGTTTTCAACTTCTCGTTTATACTCAACCAGCTTCCCTTTCAATGATTTCGTCTCGTCTCTCAATGATATCAAATCATTTTCAAGGATTCATTTTCTTTGAAAAAATTGTTATTCAAAGTTCATTGTAAGCCTGAACGCCTAAGTGTAAGTCTATGAAATCTACTTCCTCATTTGAGCCTGATCTAAAGTGCCTTGGCTTCTTGCATTTGTAACAAACCACCAGTCCTTCTTTTTGTTTATCCTTTGGTTGACTTCTTGAGGTAGACCCAATGCCTCTTCCTCTAAACAAAGTGTTTCTTTTCTTTTTGCACATGGAGTGAATTTTCTTTGAGATGAATAATAATTTGTCATCTTCTTCTTCTTCATTCGAATCTTCCTCATCATTAGATTCTTCAGAAGATTCTTTAGTGTTGAAGGCCTTTGTGGGAGATGGTCTTTGAGCTTTGAGAGTGACGCTTTTATCTTTTTTTCTTAGTCTATTGTCCTGTTGTAGCTCAAGCTCGTGAACCTTCAGGATCCCAACCTACTTTTCTATAATTACACTATCAAGGTTCTTGGATGTTATGAGAGTTATGACTTACTGTCTCCATTGCCTTGGGAGGCTATGTAGAATTTTATCAATATTATCAAAATTATAATAGACCTTACCCATAGATCTCATTAGGATGGTCTGGAATCTGTTGAACATGGCTTGAGTGTTCTCGTTGTCCAACATGGAGAACAACTCTTATTGTTTGGTTAACAAACTTAACTTGTTCCTCTTTACTTCATTTGATCCTTCATTCGTGATGACAAGAGTGTCCCACATCTCCTTGATGTCTTTGAAGGCCTGGACTTTCCTATACTTTTCTTTAGATAAAGCACAAATTAGAGAATTACAAGCTTTGGAGTTGAGAATGTAACTTTGTTTTTAATCATCTGACCATATGCTTCTAGCCAGTAACTCATTCTCTTCTTTTAGAGGTATATAGTTTTCGTTCTCGACTACTTCCAACATGTCAATATGCCAGAATTCAAATAATGTTATTATTCTTTGTTTTAAGTAATCCAACTTCCCCCTTAAACAAAGGAGTGCAGTTAACGACATATCCTTCGTTAAATCGATGTTTAATTTTCTTTGCAGGGGTTGAAAGGTAAGTAATAGTTATTAAACACTTAAGTTTATAAAACATTGTTTAATGAAAAATCTTTGAAAAACAAAACAATAAGACAATTGTTTTAAGATGTTTCACTAATCATAATTGATTACAAAAATTTGAAATCCAAATTTGGATGCTGGTGCTTTAGCAATATATTTCATATATTTGAAATTCAATTATTTTTATACATTTATACGAAATTTTCGTAATCTCAAAATAAACATCATACTAACAATTAATTATTATACTATATTTATAAATGTATCTTTTGTGCTGATAATTTAAACAATATGTTCTTTTTCCGTTAGAAAAAATATTTTTTTCCTTTAAATTAGAGAAGGTAATTTTCCTTTTGTTTGTATTCACATTGTTGCGTGAGATATAGATGCATGTTCAATTATCTATGAATTTTGAATGATAAGGGATTAGCAATATCAAACTATATGTCAGAAAATAGTGACAACTTCTGTGTCGGACTAAGGATGTTTATGAAAGATAAGTGCTTATTGAATCCAGAGACGTGGGTGCCTATTAGATTCTATCTTACCGCTTTTGATATTTATGAAAAAAGAGTGTTCTCACCCAAGTGCTTTTCTTTTTTCCCTTTCTTGAACAGTTACCAAATTCAATAGTTTATATATAGACAAGGTCTAAAATACAATAATGCCCTTTTTTTTTCCCATATAGTCGTTGCTGCCTAAAGTAGAGAGGAAGCCTACTTTATTATTGTAGTCAAATTCTTTTTAAGTTTTGATACATTCTAATGAGTTATGTTTTCCATGTTTTCTTAATGTTTTTTCGCAGGAACAATTACATTGATGATGCTAAAAGGCTTCTTTTATTTGGTGTCTTGCTCAGGTGTGTTCTTCATCCATAGGTTTGCTCAGGTTTTTTCTAACTATTGTTAGTCATGGTTCTTGAATATTAATCATGTAACAGACTTGACAGTTGTTGTAATACTCTACGTTGCTTCATGCACCCCACAATTACTAATTGTATCGAGGAAAAAACTCAAATATTCTCTAATACTTTACCACATCGTCATATTGTCATTATTACTGCTATCACCGCCGCTTTCATCATTACTGCTGCAGAGGAAGAAGACGAGAGAGAATGTTCTAGACATAGAAAAGAAAAAAATGCACAAAAAAAAAATCATCTTGAAAAAGCTCTTTCCCAAGTATATTTTAAAAATGACTTTCACAATATATTAGAAGTATATAAAAACCTCATTCCGAAAGATATTATATATTATTTTAAACTTTTTTTTTGAAAACTCTATTCTATAATACATGTATAATACATGTATCTGAAAAATTCTATTCTGAAAAATTTATTTCGAAAACTATGTTCCTATAATTTCATTAGGAAATATAATTCTGGAAATTCCGTAAGGTTTCTAGAACGTAATTCTGGAAGACAATTTTTCAAACAGCAAAATGGTTATTTTGAAAATTTTATGGATGTGGAAAGAAATCGTGGTGTATAGTAAGTAAGACCCCGTTAGGTTTTATGCTATTAGGAGTGTTTGGTCTCGAACAATCAAACACTTATATATGTTGTTACTGGTTTTTTCTGTTTATTAAATTGAATAAACGAAGAAGAAATTATTTCTCAAGTCTTAATTTTCTTTGTCCCTTGTGACTTTTTTTTATCTGTATTTTACAATTATAGCTCTTGAATTTGAAGAGTTTTAAATATTTCATTTCCCATGATGGCAGGAAAAACATTAAGTTCTTGTAATAACTAAAATGAAAATCCTCCTTGTGCAGTGGGTCTTCCACCACATGATCCAGTGTTAAATGTGTTTATGTAGCTAGCAACGACGAAAAACAAATTGGTAAAGAAGATTGCATTATAAAGTTCCTTAGTAGGTTGAATGATGAGTTTGATGTAATTAGAACTCAAATTTTGGCCCTTGTTCACTTGAATGAATTTGGGAGGATTTGAAGGTAAATCTTTTGTTATATATTTGAGTGGATTTTGGAGGTAAGTGAGAATGAATTTGGAAGTAAAATTTTTTGATCTCACATCAATCAAATTCTACACTAATTCTCACAAACTTTACTTCCAAAATCCACTGAAATAAACAATAAAAAAATTAACTTTAAATCCTCTCAAATCCATTTAATTACTGAAACCCTTTCCTTAGTACTACAACATGAATTGAGGATTGAAAGTTTAATAATAAATGTAACTATGCGGACAATTTCATAGAATTTTCTAATGCGTTATAAACATTTTACTATTTGTAATTTTATAACCAAAAGATATAAGAAAAAAGAACATTTCGAGAATTTATTTTCAATACACAACTTTTTAATTAGATTAGGTAGTGGGTTAAAAGTAACAATCTCAAATATACTTTATTTTGGATGAAAAATGAATAATTTTTAAAAAAATATTTATAAATTTAGAAAATAAAAGATTGTTAATTTACTGATATATTAACATAGATTTGATTAAATATAAGTTATTTATAATTGAGAGTGAATAATTGAACCTAATTAATAGATTTTTCTTGGAATTTCAAAAGAGTGATTAGAGTTTAGAATAACTATTTTTAAGTAAATAGAAGTGAAGAAAAGAATTGAATAAAAGGATAAGGGGAAATTAAAAGTGAAAAAAACATAAAATATTTTAAAAAAATTATTCAAAAGGTGGGAAACTGGTGTGTTTAAATACAAATTGTCCTCACACAGTGCCATCACGATTTCTCTTTGCTTGCATTCTAAGAAATAAAAAATGATGATGCAAGAAAGCCTGGGAGTGGAAGAATCGTTCGGAAAGGTTAACATTTCGCCGAGTCAAGTTGCATTCATAGTAGACCAGTATCTCTGTGCCAACAACTTATCGCATACGCGTGCCACCTTCCGCATGGAAGCATCCTCCCTCTTCGCCGGTTCCTCATTCAATCAGGTTTTCTTTTTCTCCTTTTAACAATGCACAACTCTTTTTCTCTTTCTCTCTTAACCAAATTCATTTAATTTTTCCTTTTTTGTTTTCTAGATATACAAGCCTTCGTTAAATTTAAAGCATATACTCGATGATTATATATTTTTGAAGAGAAAAAACTTAATCTTGAATCAAGAAAGGGTTGCGATCATGCAAGAAAAGTACAGAGTTGAGAAATTGGTGCAGGAAGTGCAAAATGTCGTCTATGCTTATCGTTCCTTTCAGAGGCTAATCCCAATAGATATTCCTGTTACGAATAAAACCCCTTCAGGTACATGAATTTAAACATTGGTGTTTTTTTTCATTCCTGAAATTACAGTCCTCGAAGTGTTATAGTTTTGATTTTATTTTTTTAGGTGTGTGTACTGGTACCACCTCCTTTGTTCAGAACACAAACACATACAACAAAATACACGGGCAGCAGTCTAACAAGAGAAAGAATAGTGAAGCAATACATGCGCCCACAATTGCAAAAAAACCTCGTGGTAGACCACCTGGGAAGAAAAATCAAGTTAAAGGTATAATGGTTTCTGTCTATGTTAAGCATACAATATCTTTTCAATTTAATTTTAACTCTTTTATTTCATGTTCTCTCTCAGGTCTAAACGTGCTCCCACCATTAGGGACTCAATCATTAATTGTGAATTCCACAGCTACAGGTTCACAAGTTCCCACCACCTCATCAATCATAGAGACACAACCTGGAACAGCAACCAATAAATCTGTTACAACATGTAATAAGGATGTTGTTACTCATTGTGAGGCTGTTGTGGTCTGTCCTGAAGAAGAAATAAGTAATCAACCCAGCCTTCACCCTTCTCCTATAAGTTCAGATTCTGACACAGAAGATAAGAGGGAATTAGACTGCAATGCCTCTCATGTATTTTTGGAAAATTCAATACCAAATGAGTTTTCCATCCCAGAAACAGAGAAGGAGCATTCACAGTTGGATCTATCACACGTTAAGTTTTCAGATTTAGATATGGAGTACTGGTCAAACTTCTCCTTCAAAGACACAGGCATCTTTGCTGAAGATTATTTTGATGGTCCAGCTTTAACTCAGGTTGATGCATGAAGGTTTTTTGTTTAGATTGATGTGATTCTATGCAATAACATCTTTCACAAAAGGGGACATGCAGTTCTAGTTTATTAGCTTTTGGTTATTAGATAAAGCCAAAATGATTTATCTTTCAGTGATTTTAGCTTACTTCTTTCTTGTAGGAATATATTGTATTCATCTGGAAAACATGTAAAGAAAATTTCTCCTAATGAATAAAGTTTTCAAATTCTTTTTATCAGTGATGGATCTGTCCTTGGCTTTGATTGCTCTGATGAATTTTTTTTATTAACCCTCAGTTAATTATACATTTTAACTTACGAATTTGAACTAGCATAAAAGAGAAACATTTTTCGAATAAAATGTTGGAAGAGATCTTAAAAAAAGAAAAGAAAACAATTGTTTAATGTGTGTTGTAACTTGTAACCTTTGGTTTACTAGTTTGATACAAGGTAACCTGTATGTGATTTTTGTCACTGATCACTGTTATAATTATTATTGCAAAATTTAATTTGGATTAAATTGAATTTTTCAACAATGGGTTAGTTTCAACTTGACTTTGGGAAATTTGACTATAAAGATTTTCACCAAGGACTAGTTCGATAGGAAAGGTGATACAAAGATTTTGGGTTTTTGTTTGCATTGTCTTTCTCGATTGGGAGGAAATTGAGATATAAGATAGAAGGTCAATTGAAAAGAATCTCCTTAAACAAGTAATATATAATTTTCTGCTTTTGCTTTCTCTTTTACTTTTCCAATTATCATTTTCTTAATTCTTGGTTTGTTTTGTTTTCATTTGGGGAAGGGGCTTTGAATTGCTCTACGTCAACGTGCTTCTTATCAAGGAGTAGGGCCTTAAAAAATGGTTAAGAAACCAATCTCATTAGACCACTTTGTTTCTCCTTCTATCAACTCATTTGGAAGCTTGTTCTGTGATTTAGTGCAATTTGCAAAGCCTGATTTGGTTATCATTACATGATGTTATGTCTTAAAAGGAGAAAAAAAGAGAAAAAAGTGATGGGTTGTAATGGCTGCAAATCTTTTTACTACACTGTCATATCATATGTTACCATTGTGATGGAATGGAATATATGGCATTTTTTATTTTGACTATGAAATTCCCCCGAAGTTTTGCGGTTCTACTCTCAAACAAATCCAAGAATAATAGTGAAAATAGAAAGGAGAAACATGTTGGGCCTAGTGTTGAAAGCCTATTTAGCATGTTCTTTTGTAACCCTTACTTACTTTTTTCTATTTATTTACATGTTTATTACATAGACTTTTAAGAGTAATTCTGATAATGTGATTATTATTAGTACCCTTATAAAATAATTAAAATGAATAATTCATCTTGATAATTACTATTAGATGTAATTAAGTAAATTGTATATTTTTATTAAAACTAAAGCATTTTAAATGAAGATTTATTTAAAAAGATTATCCATCATCTTAATATTTATTTTTATTTTTATTTTCTAAAATCTTGAAAGCATATAAAAGAATGAATATTACTGGTTGTGATTAGGGAAAGAAAAAACAATTTGTGTCCGTGAATATCTAGGAATACAATCCATGATGGATAGTTACTATTGTGGATAAAATCCATGACGGATAGTTACTATATACAGATATTTATTACATGCAGGTAACGAATAGCGAGTATTTTAATACCTGTTTCTAAATGGGTTGGGTGTCAGTATTATACTATCCGACTCGCAGATATCTATTATTTGCAAAAAATAATAATAATAATTTAATTTATTTTTTTTAAAATTCAATTTTCTTTTTATTACTCTTAAAATGAAGGGAAAGCTTTTCAATAAAAAAATTACCTAATCCTAATTAAAAATCCCAATTTCCCAATTGTTGGTTTCTTTAAAAAACTTTATTCGGAGTTTTTTTTCCTAATCTCTTCTCTTTTATATTTCTCGCGAGCAAACCCAAAAGCTTCAAGCTTCTTCTCTATCCCTGTTCTCACACAGACAACTCAGTTTGGGGAAAAACATATATGTCTCTTGATATGAAAGCTTATAAAGAGTAATTCGAGTGTTTGGAAGCAATGGTTGAATCAATGAGTAAGCCCTCTGAATCCTGTACTCTATCCATGAAAGCTAAGATTTATCTCAATACTGTTGGTCATGTGTCTCAAGGTATTTGAATTCTTGATTCAGGAGCAACTGATCATATGCCACCTTTTCATGTGTCCTTCAACTCATATGGTAAAACAAATTGAGAACAACTTATTACAGTTGCGAATGGTCAGGGTATACCTATATGCGACTTTGTGAGTATAATTTTGGAATCATCTATTGTATTAAAGGATGTTTTACATGTTCCACAATTAGCTAATAGTTTTATCTTTAAGAGAAAAGTCACACATGATTTAAATTGTTCAATAACATTTTTTTCAACTTATTGTCTTTTTAAAGACCTTGCTACGGGAGAGACGATTTTACCTATAAAAGGCTTGGGAATCCTTCATTCAATCTTATCAAATCCTTATTTTTTCATTTGTTTAACAAGAAGTCTGTTGAGTCTTTTATTTGTAAGTTGTCAAAACACCATCGTGCATCTTATCCTATTAGTAATAAAAAGAGTACTTCTCCATTTGATTTAATTCATTATGATGTTTGAGGACCTATCGTAGAATATATTTTTGGAGCCAAATGATTTGCTACCTTTATTAACGATTGTACTAGTGTTATGTGGACATACCTTATGAAACACAAATTAGAAGTTTTCCAAATCTTTGTTAATTTTTTCCGTATAGTCCAAAATCAATTTGGAAAAAATATTAAAAGAATTAGGTCTCCTGGTGGTAGTGAATATTCGAATAATGAATTTCTCAATTATTTGTCTCATAATGGTATTGTTCATGAACTAACATGTGTAAACACTCTTAAACAAAAACAGGGTTACAAAAACAAAAAGAATTGTAATCTTCTTGAAGTAACTAAAGTTCTTCTTTTTCAGATGTTTGTTCCAAAAAATTACTGGGGAGAAGCTGTGTTAACTGTCACATGTCTCACTTGTTGGCATGAGTCATTATAATCTCATAAAATTAGGAACATTTATTGTAATTGCTTTCAAATCCCGTATATCAAGGGATAAACTTATGTTTAGCTAGGAGCATCGTGAATAGGCTAGAAAAGCTCCTAAAATTCCTCTTCCCTATATCTATTTATACTCTGTAAACGACTCAATAAAAGATTAAGGTGAATAAAATACCTTCAGTTTTAACATGGTATCAAGAGCATAATCTTGGGACGCAAACAACTCTAAATAGATGGGTGATTCATCTGAAATGGGAGATTCTTCAGCGAATGGCGATTCCACGGTGCAACCATCAAACGCTTCTGCTGCCGAGTCCATTTGGGAAAATGTTACGGCCAAAATGACCTATGGTCAATTCTCGAAAGCGCAACCCACATCACAATCGTCAATCTCTGATTCTTCAATAGTACCGATCAACATCAAGTTGGATGGTTCCAACTATGCCCTATGGTCCTAGGTGGCTGAGATGTACATCTCAAGCAAAGCCAAACTGGGATATATTGATGGATCTTTTCCTCTGTCATCGAAAACTGATTCCACATTCCGTAAAAGGCAAACTGAGAACGCGATAGTAAAAGGATGGTTGATCAACTTAATGCATCTTTCACTGGTGGGGAATTTTATCCGCTTTCCAATCACTAAAGAGGTGTGGGAAAGATATACAAAAATACAATGCTTTGCTATAGGAGGAAAGAGTTTATATCTTTCTCGATGGATTGGACGACCGAATTGATAAGATTCGAAGTGACATACTCCAACTGAAGCCATTTTCCACGATCGAGCAAACTTATCCATATGTTCTAAGAGAGGACACTCGTCAGACCGTGATGACATCTGGGGTAGAGAATATAAAAAGTGGTGCGGTTATGGCCACTAAAGGCTCAAAAGTGTCGGAACAATCGGTACCGTTATAGAGTCGCGCAGCGGAATAAAATACTCGGAAAGCGTGTTACGGTCACAAATCAAGTTATGATGGTCCGTTTTACAAAATCAATTTTCTTAGAGAAAATTTAACAAACACTTGATGTGCATAAAACAATAATGAGTGTAAGGAATAGAAAAGTTGACACAATGGATTTTTATCCTGGTTCGATTCAAAAGAATCTACGTCCAGTTGTTAATCACTATAAACAGTGATTAACGATTTCACTAAAATCAGTTTCAACAAAAAATACAATTAAGAGCGAATAAGAGCAGAAAAATAAAACCTTCCTTTTGACAAACGAAATGGAAGCAAGCAATCTACACTATCCTTCAACTCCGGAACAGTGCAGAACAGTTCTTCCTTCGACCAACGAACCGGAAGAACAGTAGCGTTGCCAACTCGAAGAGAATTGCTCCGACCTTTGACCCACAAAGCGAGAGCTTCTCCTTTTCACGAGACTAGGCAGTGCAATGAACTAGCTTATGGAACTTTTTCAGATTACACTGTATTCTCAAAAGCTCAAAGTTATTTTTAAGAGTTTTGGAACTCACCTATATAGCCAACTGGTCTGAGTTCGCAAAGATGAATTATAACTGCCGCAGATAATCGATTATTGTTAGTGATAATCGATTATTCGAGTCCGTTACAGGGTTTTCAAAGAGTGATAATCGATTATCCTGAGGAATAATCGATTATTCCAGAGACTTTGGCAGTTCTCATCAGAACTAGTGATAATCGATTATTTGGAGTAATAATCGATTATTCCAGAGCAACGAGGTTTTTCAGAAGGGCTCAGGATAATCGATTATAGCTTCTAATAATCGATTAAATACGTAGCAGTTCTAACAATACGAATTTTTCTAAGTATTACACGTTTAAGGCTTTTCCTAATACATTTATAATCTACAAATTGCTTTTAAAACAACTATAACAATGTATCATCTTTCAGCATCATCAAAATCATTTATCTTCAAATTTACCAATGCTCTTCATTGGTAACAAAAAGTTGGTCAACAACCAACACTAGTGGCTGGGAAACACAACTCCAGCTTGAAGTCAAAAGGCCCATTCGATCGAGGAAAGTGCACACATTGTGGAAACGCTAGACATAGTCGTGAAACTTGTTTTAAGTTACATGGGTATTCAGAATGGTGGCATGAGTTGCAAGCTAAGAAGAAAAAAGAAACCACTTCACTAGAGGAAGGCATTGGTAAAGTTGCGGTAGTCACTGCCGAGTCTCAATTGTCGCTTGTTCCTATGACCAGTTCCTCCGTCTCAATGGAACCAGGTAACTACGGTCAAGTTTTTTGTAGTTCTAAGTCTCAACATGAAAATGCATGAATTATTGACTCTGGGCAACATACCATATGACTTTTGATCCCACAAACTTCTCTCATTCAACCCCACCACGTACGACTTGCATTGCAAATGCAAATGGAGTTACATACCCGGTCACAAGTGTTAGAACTGTGACATTATCACCCTCACTCTCCTTATCTCACACTCTCTTTGTTCCTACACTATCTAATAAATTAATGTCTGTAAGTAGAATAACTGAAGAACTAAATTGTGTGGTATTGATGTACTCAACTTTTTGCCTTCTTCAGAATGTTCTCGGCAAGAAGCTTATTGGACGTGGTACTAAGAGGGAGGGAGGGTGGGGGAGGTGTGGTGTGTGTGGGGGGGGACTCCACACACACTTAAAAGTTTTTTTCACTTTTTTCTTCACTTCTATTTACTTAAAAATAGTTATTCTAAACTCTAATCACTCTTTTGAAATTCCAAGAAAAATCTATTAATTAGGTTCAATTATTCACTCTCAATTATAAATAACTTATATTTAATCAAATCTATGTTAATATATCAGTAAATTAACAATCTTTTATTTTCTAAATTTATAAATATTTTTTTAAAAATTATTCATTTTTCATCCAAAATAAAGTATATTTGAGATTGTTACTTTTAACCCACTACCTAATCTAATTAAAAAGTTGTGTATTGAAAATAAATTCTCGAAATGTTCTTTTTTCTTATATCTTTTGGTTATAAAATTACAAATAGTAAAATGTTTATAACGCATTAGAAAATTCTATGAAATTGTCCGCATAGTTACATTTATTATTAAACTTTCAATCCTCAATTCATGTTGTAGTACTAAGGAAAGGGTTTCAGTAATTAAATGGATTTGAGAGGATTTAAAGTTAATTTTTTTATTGTTTATTTCAGTGGATTTTGGAAGTAAAGTTTGTGAGAATTAGTGTAGAATTTGATTGATGTGACAGATCAAAAAATTTTACTTCCAAATTCATTCTCACTTACCTCCAAAATCCACTCAAATATATAACAAAAGATTTACCTTCAAATCCTCCCAAATTCATTCAAGTGAACAAGGGCCAAAATTTGAGTTCTAATTACATCAAACTCATCATTCAACCTACTAAGGAACTTTATAATGCAATCTTCTTTACCAATTTGTTTTTCGTCGTTGCTAGCTACATAAACACATTTAACACTGGATCATGTGGTGGAAGACCCACTGCACAAGGAGGATTTTCATTTTAGTTATTACAAGAACTTAATGTTTTTCCTGCCATCATGGGAAATGAAATATTTAAAACTCTTCAAATTCAAGAGCTATAATTGTAAAATACAGATAAAAAAAAGTCACAAGGGACAAAGAAAATTAAGACTTGAGAAATAATTTCTTCTTCGTTTATTCAATTTAATAAACAGAAAAAACCAGTAACAACATATATAAGTGTTTGATTGTTCGAGACCAAACACTCCTAATAGCATAAAACCTAACGGGGTCTTACTTACTATACACCACGATTTCTTTCCACATCCATAAAATTTTCAAAATAACCATTTTGCTGTTTGAAAAATTGTCTTCCAGAATTACGTTCTAGAAACCTTACGGAATTTCCAGAATTATATTTCCTAATGAAATTATAGGAACATAGTTTTCGAAATAAATTTTTCAGAATAGAATTTTTCAGATACATGTATTATACATGTATTATAGAATAGAGTTTTCAAAAAAAAAGTTTAAAATAATATATAATATCTTTCGGAATGAGGTTTTTATATACTTCTAATATATTGTGAAAGTCATTTTTAAAATATACTTGGGAAAGAGCTTTTTCAAGATGATTTTTTTTTTGTGCATTTTTTTCTTTTCTATGTCTAGAACATTCTCTCTCGTCTTCTTCCTCTGCAGCAGTAATGATGAAAGCGGCGGTGATAGCAGTAATAATGACAATATGACGATGTGGTAAAGTATTAGAGAATATTTGAGTTTTTTCCTCGATACAATTAGTAATTGTGGGGTGCATGAAGCAACGTAGAGTATTACAACAACTGTCAAGTCTGTTACATGATTAATATTCAAGAACCATGACTAACAATAGTTAGAAAAAACCTGAGCAAACCTATGGATGAAGAACACACCTGAGCAAGACACCAAATAAAAGAAGCCTTTTAGCATCATCAATGTAATTGTTCCTGCGAAAAAACATTAAGAAAACATGGAAAACATAACTCATTAGAATGTATCAAAACTTAAAAAGAATTTGACTACAATAATAAAGTAGGCTTCCTCTCTACTTTAGGCAGCAACGACTATATGGGAAAAAAAAAGGGCATTATTGTATTTTAGACCTTGTCTATATATAAACTATTGAATTTGGTAACTGTTCAAGAAAGGGAAAAAAGAAAAGCACTTGGGTGAGAACACTCTTTTTTCATAAATATCAAAAGCGGTAAGATAGAATCTAATAGGCACCCACGTCTCTGGATTCAATAAGCACTTATCTTTCATAAACATCCTTAGTCCGACACAGAAGTTGTCACTATTTTCTGACATATAGTTTGATATTGCTAATCCCTTATCATTCAAAATTCATAGATAATTGAACATGCATCTATATCTCACGCAACAATGTGAATACAAACAAAAGGAAAATTACCTTCTCTAATTTAAAGGAAAAAAATATTTTTTCTAAGGGAAAAAGAACATACTGTTTAAATTATCAGCACAAAAGATACATTTATAAATATAGTATAATAATTAATTGTTAGTATGATGTTTATTTTGAGATTACGAAAATTTTGTATAAATGTATAAAAATAATTGAATTTCAAATATATGAAATATATTGCTAAAGCACCAGCATCAAAATTTGGATTTCAAATTCTTGTAATCAATTATGATTAGTGAAACATCTTAAAAGAATTTAAAGGAAAACGAGACGAAACTCAATTTAGAGCAAAGCGAACTAGTATAAAAACAATTGTCTTATTGTTTTGTTTTTCAAAGATTTTTCATTAAACAATGTTTTATAAACTTAAGTGTTTAATAACTATTACTTACCGTTCAACCCCTGCAAAGAAAATTAAACACCGATTTAACGAAGGATATGTCGTTAATTGTACTCCTTTGTTTAAGGGGGGAAGTTGGATTACTTAAAACAAAGAATAATAACATTATTTGAATTTTGGCATATTGACATGTTGGACGTAGTCGAGAACAGAAACTATATACCTCTAAAAGAAGAGAATGAGTTACTGGCTAGAAGCATATGGGCAGATAATTAAAAACAAAGTTACATTCTCAACTCCAAAGCTTGTAATTCTCTAATGTGTGCTTTGTCTAAAGAAAAGTATAGGAAAGTCCAGGCCTTCAAAGACATCAAGGAGATGAGGGACACTCTTGTCATCACGAATGAAGGATCAAATGAAGTAAAGAGGAACAAGTTAAGTTTGTTAACCAAACAATAAGAGTTGTTCTCCATGTTGGACAACGAGAACATTCAAGCCATGTTCAGTAGATTCCAGACCATCCTCAATTAGATCTCTGGGTAAGGTCTATTATAATTTTGATAATATTGATAAAATTCTACGTAGCCTCCCAAGGCAATGGAGACAGTAAGTCATAACTCTCATAACATCCAAGAACCTTGATAGTGTACTTTTAGAAAAGTAGGTTGGGATCCTGAAGGTTCACGAGCTTGAGCTACAATAGGACAATAGACTGAGAAAAAAAGATAAAAGAGTCACTCTCAAACTCAAAGACCATCTCCCACAAAGGCCTTCAACACTAAAGAACCTTCCGAAGAATCTAATGATAAGGAAGATTCGCATGAAGAAGAAGAAGATGACGTATTATTATTCATCTCATAGAAAATTCACTCCATGTGCAAAATGAAAAGAAACACTTTGTTTAGAGGAAGAGGCATTGGGTCTACCTCAAGAAATCAGCCAAAGGATAAACAAAAAGAAGGACCAGTGGTCTGTTACAAATGCAAGAAGCGAGGGCACTTTAGATCATAATGTCCTAATCTGGAAAGGTCCAAGAAAAAGGTGGTCTTCCCTAAAAAGGAAATGAAGAAAGTTCTTATGAGTACATGGGAATACCTAGACACGTCTGAATACGATGAAGAGCTAGAGGAAAAAGCAAATCTTTTCCTTATGGCAACAACATCAAATGCTCAAAAGGTGACTCTAATGAGGAAGTAGACTTCATAGACTTACACTTAGTCGTTCAGGCTTACAATGAACTTTGAATAAAAAGTTTTTCAAAGAAAATGAATCCTTGAAAATGATTTGATATCATTGAGAGACGAGACCAAATCATTAAAAGAAAGCAATAGCGACCTGAAAGGGAAGCTGGTTGAGTATAAACGAGAAGTTTTAATGAATGAAAGATTTGAAAAAAAGAAGCTCAACGATTGTCGAGGATGCTAAATGCATCAAAATACTTCAACATGAAAATGAAATTATATATAAAGTGTTAAATTGAACATTTGACGGAAATGAGCGTTTAAGGCTCCTAATCAAGGGTTGTAGATACCCTTGTGATAAGAGATGATTAGGTTTTAAAAACAAAAACACTTATCCTATGCCTAAAACTAAAATTTTTTATTGTTAATGACAAAATTGTTTATACACCTAATCGTATAATACTCATTTGTAATCATGTGAAGATTATAGTGAAACAAGTATTAAATCTTTTATGTAATTATCTCTTCTCTTACCTAAATGATTCTCTTGTGAAAACTTGCAATCGTGCTTTATTTCCAAACACAAGAATCTTCCAAGCTAAATGATATTTTTCATAAATAAAGTTCTTAATAAAATGTTGTAGTATCTACATTCTGAATAGCATGATAAAATTTTTTATTATACAAATCTATTGAGTCAAGCTTCTAATTATTTAAAGGAAAATTTCAAGAGTTTGGTAACGTGCTATATTAGAAAGGTTGCTAAAAGTTTTCCACTAACATTATTCAACCCCTCCCCCCTTCTAATGTTTTTCTAGTATTTCGCTTATTTTGTTAATCTCAATGATAAAAATACTAGTTATACATCAACTTCTGAAAAGAAGAAGATATCCAAATCCAATAAGAAAGGATAAAATGCTAGATGGGTACCCAAATACGAAATAATCTTTCTTGCAAATATGCTTAACAGTAAAACAAAAACCCATGTCCTGGTACTTGAACGTGGGTGCTCATGGCACATGACCGGGAGAAAGGTGTATGTTCCAAAGTCTGAGGAGTAAGAAGGGAGGAATAGTAACCTACGAAGGAAACCAAAAAGGCAAAAACATTGGCATTGGAAAGATATGTATAGATATTTCCCCTATATTGATAATGTATTATTAGCATATGACATTAACATAATGTGTTTAACATAAGTCAATTATGTGACAGTGAATATAATGTTGTTTCCGAAAAAGGACAAGGTAGAGTCATAAACAACAAAGGTCTACTAGTATTTTCTGTTGATAAGCAAGGAAACTTATACAAGATAGACCTAAATGAGTTGCATGCTCAAAGTGTTTCATGTCTAGTGTCTATAAAAGACGAGGCAATGATATGGCATGATAAATATGGACATGCAAACATGAGATTAATCTCAAAGTTGCAATACCATGACATTGTAAGAGGGTTGCCTAAAGTTTCATTCAACGCAGTCTTTTGTGATACTTACGTGAAAGGCAAATATGTCAAAGAATCTTTTAAATGTAAAAATGTTATTTATACTAAAAGACCTTTTGAGTTGTCTCATGTAGATGTATTTGGTCTTACAAAAACCGTGTTTGTAAGTTATAAATGTTATGGACTAGTAGTAGTCGACGACTTCACTAGATGGACATGGGTAAAGTTCTTAACCCATAAGGATGGTGCTTTTGGCACCTTTTGTAAACTTTATAAAGTAGAAAATGAAAAAGGTTGTAAGATTGTGATAACCAAAAGTGACCATGGTGGAGAATTTGAAAATGAACATTTTTAAAAAATTTACGAAAACTCTGGAATAAATCACAATTTCTCAACTCTAAGACACCACAAAAAAATGAGGTCATCGAGAGGAAAAATTGCTCTTTACAAGAAATTACTAGAACTATGTTAAACAATTTTAACACCCCTAAGCACTTATGGGTTAAAGTAGTTAATGTCATAGTTAGACAAAGCCTTTGTAGATATGCAGGTTAGCGAGGAAGCGTCAAAGGCTGTCAATGAGTCATTTGATCCTAAAGCGTGGAAACAAGTAGACGAATCTCCTAAAGAGAAAAGAGAGCCTAATGATTCACATTATCTAGCGATAAAAAATAATCCTCTTGAAAAGATCATAGGAGATCTTAAAAAAGATATTAAGACTAGGACATTTTATAAGCAAAAGCTTTCAGCTCTAATTTCTCAAATAGAATCATTGAACGTTAATGAAGTGTTGGAAGATGACTCTTGGGTAAAGGCTTTGTAGGAAGAGTTGGACTAGTTCCAGAAAAATGATGTTTGGAAGCTCGTTGAGCTACCTCAAGGAAAGCACGTCGTCGAAGCAAAATAGGTCTTCCAAAAAAAGTTATACGAAGATGGCAAAGTCGTGAGAAACAAGGCAAGGCTTGTAGCCAAAGGCTACTCAGAACAAAAAGGCATAAATTATACAGAGACATATGCTCTTGTTTCCATATTAGAGGCAATTAGAATTCTATTATCTTTAGCTACTTATAGTAAAATAAAGTTATTTCAAATAGATGTCAAAAGTGCATTTCTCAATGGTGACATCAAAGAAGAATTTTATGTGGAACAACCCTCTAGGTTTTAGTGCTCTACTAACCCCAAACATGTTTTTAAATTAAACAAAGCTTTATATGGTTTGAAACAAGCTTCTAGAGCTTGGTATGAACAATTAAGTTCTTTTATAGTTCAAAATGGCTTTTCAAGGGGTAAAGTAGATACAATTTTGTTTCGCAAATACCTCAATAATGATTTCATTATTGTGCAAATTTACGTTGATGATATCATTTTTTGTGTTACTAACGAGTCTCTCTGGAAGGAGTTTTCTAAGATAATGCGGAATGAATTTGAGATGAGCATGATGGGAGAGTTGAAGTTATTCCTAGGTGTGTGTCAATACCAAATTTCGTCCGGATCGATTTTTTTTGGCTTTTACATTTTTTTATTTTTATTTTTTATTATTTTTACTGTTTTACTTTATTTTTGCTTTTTATCCTGTTATTTTTATTTTATTTTTTGTTGATTTATTTATTTTATGACTTTTTTTTAATATTTATTTATTATGCCTGATTTTATTCTTATATTATGTTATCTTTATTTTTTATTTTTATTTCTCACTTTACTTATTCTCTTTCTTTTCTTCTTTTTTTTATTTATTTTATTTTTATTATTATTTTTATTATTTTATTTTCATTTTTGTTTTTTTTCTAGTTTTATCTCTTTATATTTTATTTTGTTCTAATATTATATAACTAAAAAAGAAGAAGAAGAAAAAAGGCATTTTTGTCTTAAAAAAAAATGATGAGAAAAGATACGAGAAAAGAGAGAATGTTTTGGGTTTGGGGGACAAGAAAAAAGAACAGGGTATGTGCTGGAGGGGGAGAGGCAGAAACGGTTTTCTGCAGAGAGCGAGTGGTGGCAGATGCGTTAGGGGTGTACGAAATTGGTACAAGGCGATTTGGGCATACGGGCTGGGTACGGAACGATTCGGGGGCAGAGAGAATTGCACAAAAGCACAGAGAAAGTAGAGAAAAGGAGAATTCTAGTTTTGGGACAGAAAAGCAAAGAGCAAATATACACACAGCGGGGGTTGTTTGGGGGGGGGGCATCCATCATCTTCGATCATTAGTGAGGACTGCTGGGGGACCTTCACCATGGGCACCTGCAAAGAAGAACAAGAGACATTATTTACAGCAAAAGAGAAGGGAGAAGTCAGCCACTCAAGGGAGAAGGGGATTTTCCTGGAGATCTTCACTACCAGCACCAACTTCACTCGCAGTTGCAGCAGCCACTAGAGACGCCAAGCAATAACATAGGAGCTCCAAGAGGTAAGCAACTACTTCACTCGTTCATATTGTCATGTATGATGGAATGAACACTGGAGCTTTTATGGTTGCTATTGCCTTTTTATACTTGTTATTGTGTTTTTTACGCTTGATATTGCTCTGTTTAAGATTGGTCCTGTATATGAACCTTCACCATCGTCTCCGGCTACTATAGTAACCAACACCCTTTCAGCCACCTTTTTCTTCCACTCCCAATTTTCACCCTTCAAGTTTCCCTTCATTTCCAATCAACAACACCTTATCCCACAGCCAAACAACCTATGATCTTCATCCTTATACCACGGGGGCACCTAACATCTTCATCCTTATACCACCTCCAACATCATCATCTCTAACACTACTACCAACACCCCACGGCCAACCCATCATTTTCATCCCTTACCTTCTTCATTGTCAACACATCATCTCCATCTTCAACCATAATCCACTCTCAACATCCCTTTTCTTCTTCTCAACACTTATCCATAAAACATCATGATGGTCAAATCCAGAGAAGCATGGTTTCCCTTTTTGCTCAAGGCGCCATCGCCATAGCCTTCGTCTTGCCTCTCTCGGCCGGGGCAGCCATTCGCCTTCTCGTATGTACCCCATCCGTAACCACCTCAACCCAACGCCTTCATCATCTATCATACAGAAACTCATAACTCCAGCCCACCGTATTCATCCTTACCGTTCGGCCAACATCATCTCCAACACTGAGCCGTCACCTATCCTCTGCGTCTTCAACCATCTACCTTCAACTATACCCCAACCTTTGACCCCTCTCTCCGGAAACCACCTCATCTTCATCCATTTCCAATAACTAACCCACAACCTTCACGCTCCCACTTCAAACTTCCGCCATCTTCATATTCATCTTCATCATCTTCAACTCCGCCATCCACGATACCTCCAACGTCTGCCCATCACCCCGTGAACCCGTCATCCTCCTTCACGCAATCATCGCCGCTCCCCACTTCATCATCTTCATCTCCGAATCAGCCTTCACCTTCGTCACCACCGAACAACATCCACACACATAGCCCATTGTACATTCAAGAAGACAACAAGAGGAAAGAGAGGAAAGGTTGGAACGAGAGGCGGTGGCGTGGTGACTGGGTCGCGGTGGTGAGCGGCGGCCAGTTAGGCAGGCGCGGCGCAGAGACGCCGGAGAGGAACCCCTCCCTGGGTGGCCGAATCGAGGCGCGACGTGACGTGGTGGCTGGTCCAGAGGGGGCAGTAACGCGGTGCCCATCTTCGTCGCGGTGGCTGGTTTGGTTCGGAGGTGGCGGGGGCGTGCCTCCCAGCCCTAGCTTTTCCTGGTCAGAGAGAAAGAGACCTGGGTCTCGATGGAGGGAGGCAGCATTGAGTGTAGAGTGAGAGAACCCCTAGGGGAATTCTAGGTTAGAAACCACCCGGGTGGGCCAAGCCTAGAGTAAACGCACGTTTTAGGCCTTTTTCGAACGTTCGTCGTCTACCCCCTCTCCGAACGTCCGTCCGGCCACTTCTTGGACGGACCGTTTGGGTGACCATCTCCCCAACGAACGCTCGCCCACAACGAGCGCTCGTCTTTCAGCCTCGTTTCCCAGCGTCCGTTCGCCAATTCCCCAACGAACGCTCGTCCCCCAACGAGCGTTCGTCATTCAGCCCGTTTCCCAGCGTCCGTTCGCCAATTCCCCAACGAACGCTCGTCCCCAACGAGCGTTCGTCATTCAGCCCGTTTCCGAGCGTCCGTTCGCCAATTCCCCAACGAACGTTCGTCATTCAGCCCGTTTCCCAGTGTCCGTTCGCCAATTCCCCATCGAACGCTCGTCCCCAACGAGCGTTCGTCATTCAGCCCGTTTCCCAGCGTCCGTTCGCCAATTCCCCAACGAACGTTCGTCATTCAGCCCGTTTCCCAGCGTCCGTTCGCCAATTCCCCAACGAACGCTCGTCATTCAGCCCGTTTCCCAGCGTCCGTTCTCCAATTCCCCAACGAACGCTCGTCCCCAACGAGCGCTCGTCATTCAGCCCGTTTCCCAGCGTCCGTTCGCCAATTCCCCAACGAACGCTCGTCCCCAACGAGCGCTCGTCATTAAGCCTCCTTTCCCAACGTCAATTCAACCTTCTCACCAACGGACGCTCGTTATCCAAACGAACGAGCGCTCGTTATCCAAGCTTTTCGACTGACCGTTCGACACCCCTTTTTATTTATTTTGGCAACCCCATTTTGTTGTTTTTTTATTATTTATTTATTTATTTGCCTTTTTATTCATCTTATTTCATTTCATTTTATTTTATTTATTTCTTTTAAATATCCACTTATTTCAAAATATATATATTATAATTTTACTTATAAAAAATAAAATTAACAAAAATATTTTAAAAGGTTTAGGCACATGTGTGATCGCACGCATCGTCCTTGTGCTAAAACCTTTTCTTCTTCTTTTCTAAAATTACAAAAAATATATTTAAAAGGTTTAGGCACATGTGTGATCGCACGCATCGTCCTTGTGCTAAAACCTTTTCTTCTTCTTTTCTAAAATTACAAAAATATATTTTAAAGGTTTAGGCACATGTGTGATCGCACGCATCGTCCTTGTGCTAAAAACCTTCTCTCTTGCTTAAATGAAATTACAAAAGATATATTTAAAGGGTTTAGGCACATGTGTGATCGCACGCATCGTCCTTGTGCTAAAACCTTTTCTTCTTCTTTTCTAAAATTACAAAAAATATATTTTAAAGGTTTAAGCACATGTGTGATCGCACGCATCGTCCTTGTGCTAAAAACCTTTTCCCTTTTTTAAGTAAAATTACAAGAATATGTTTTAAAAGGTTAAGCACATGTGTGATCGCACGCATCGTCCTTGTGCTAAAAACCTTTTCTCTTTCCAAAATACAAAAAATTCAAAAAAAAATATAAAATCTTCAAAGACTAAAAAAAAACATCCATATTTTCGAACAACAAACAAATGGCTATCCAGAACTACGTGATCCTTGATTCTCCATCAAAAGTGGAGATACGTAGGAGCAAGGCCAGTCCTTGTCAGGTTCACTTTCCCAAAAATCCAAATTTATCCATAATCATTTTCCAAACAAAATTTTCTAAACAATTTTCAAACCAATTCTCAAAGCAGTTTTCTAAAAGAACTACGTAACCCTGATTTCTCATTTTGAATGAGAATACGTAGGAGTAAGGTCAATCCTTGTCAGGCCCCAAAAAACTAAAAAAACATGTTTTGTTTATTTAGAATTTTATTTTAGGGGATAGTTAAACATTTTGAAAACCACATCATATTCGTGCATTTAGTTAAAGGTATTGCCTTAGGGCAGGCGTTGTGGGGTGCTAACACCTTCCCCACGCGTAACCGACTCCCGAACCCAGAATCTGGTTTTCGCGGATTGTGCTTTATCGTTTTATGGTTTTCCCGTAGTTTCCCATAATAAACTATGGTGGCGACTCCAAAATCTCTTTTCCAAATCTCGATTTTCTTTTTTGGATCGTTGTCCCGTCGCGATTCCGGTTGCGACAGTGTGCAAATCAGATAAGACCAAGATGTTATATTCATCCACCACACGAAGTATGTAAAGGAGCTTTTCAAGAAGTTCAAGTTGGACAACGCAAAGGAGATGAAGACTCATATGCATCCAACAACCACCTTGGGGCTAGATGAGAGCCTAACAAAAGTGGACAACAATATCTATCAACAAATGATAACTTCACTTTTATATCTTACAACATTGAGGCCTAATATAATGCTTAGCATTTTCCTATATGCTAGATTCCATTTTGACCCTAAGCAAACCCATATAACTGTTGTAAAATGAATCTTTCGTTATCTTATTGTAAGGCTATTATGGTGTAGATTATGCTAGAGGCATGATTGAAAAGAAGAGCGCTTGTGGAGGATGTCACTTCATTAGAGACAACCCTATATCTTGGATGGGCAAGAAACAAGTTACAATATCCATCTTGATAGTTAAAGCTTAATTAATCTCAATTGTGAGTTATTTCTCCTGGATAAAGAATCAGCTCGAAGACTACGACGTCAACGAGAGTAAGATTCCAATATTTTGTATTAATAATGTTTTCATTAGTTTATCTAAGAATCTTATCTTGCACTCGCATGCTAAACATATCGAAAGTAAACATCATTTTATTTGAGATCATGTGTAAAAGAGTATTATGGATTTATATGTAATCACAAAAGATCAGCTTGTTGATATTTTCACAAAACCCCTAGTCAAAGAAAGGATCATTCGTCTAAGAATCCCTTTTATGCATGAGCTTATTGAATGAATAAGTTTAATTTGACGCGTTTATCATGTTAGATTTATATGTCATGCATTGTCTAAGGCATACTGTCTAGGAAATATCGTCTTAAACATATTGTTTGAGGACATCATACTTAATTGTATTGTCTAAGACAAATAATCTAAGGACACATCATAGTGCATGAATAACATTGTTTAGCATTGAGTCCTTAAGTTGACCCAATAAGGAGACCGTCTAGGTCAAGGGAAATTCAAATCTTTGTCAGCTCAACAAAACGTACAAGATCTTGTCTCAAGATTTGGTTGCTTAAGATTTCTTCATTTAGTGTTGTTCATTAAACTTTAAAACTAGAGATGCTCTAGACGATTTTGTCTCAACATATGCAACCCTATAGAAAAAACAACAACCAAAACTAAACAAAAGTCTTATTCCAAGTTTTCCAATGTTTCAAGTACGTGATACTCAATAGTGCTATTAGTTGAGAATATAAACAAGAAATATGTTATGGATTTGTTTTATATGCACTAGTACACTCAAGGGATACGACCTCGGTTATTTTCGGTTATAGGCACCGGTTCCGTAACCGAGGTATATACAGACGAGGTAAAAAATCTACCTCTTTTTGCCTCGGTTGCTACCCGAGTCAAAAAATGATAAGATTTTGCCTCGGTTTCTGCTGAACCGAGTCAATATCTTGGATTCTACTGTCCCGCTTGGACCTGAACCGAGGCATATAGTGGCTTTTATTTTCCAGAAAACGTTCCAGGAAGTTGCAGAAAGCACTGAAGCATGAAAACACAGAAAATGTTCACGGTCTACTGAGACAGACGACGAAGCTACATCGATTACAAAAAAATCCAGTGGTGGCAGACCCTTTCCCGGCCCCTACAATCAAGCAACCTCACCAATGTGAATGAAATAAAGGGCACCACATACATCTCGACTAGTTCGTGCCTGCGGAGCGAACAAAAACCATCCAAAATTGCAGACCCAACTAAGCTCAATTTGCCCCCAATCCAAGAGTCTACTGCCATCCAGTGCCCTCAATCTACCTCATGGTCAAACCCAACACAGATGCAACGAGCTCTAAGCTCTCAAAGAAACCCATGTGCAGCGAACAGACCCAAATCTCACCTTCTCAGACCGACCACCGAACAGAGCCGCTTCTCCTCCTCCTCCGCCATTATCAAACCCTAATTTGCACCACCACCATCAACATCAAACCCCAATCGCACAACTTTTTCACCAAAAAATCCATTGACACACTAGCACAGGGGAGGGACTCGAGAGCGAAGGGGAGGGACTCGAGAGTGAAGGGACGCGAGACCGAGGGGAGGGAGGCGACAGCGAGGGACGGGAGGCGAGAGCGAGAGCGAGGGGCGGGAGGCGAGAGCGAGAGCGAGGGGCGGGAGGCGAGAGCGAGGGGCAGGAGGCGAGAGCGAGAGCGAGGGGCGGGAGGCGAGAGCGAGGGGCGGGAGGCGAGAACGAGAGCGAGGGGCGGGAGGCGAGAGCGAGAGCGAGGGGCGGGAGGCGAGAGCGCGGGGAGGGAGGCGAGAGCCAGGGGAGGCGAGAGCGAGGGGAGGGGAGGGGAGGGGAGGCGCGAGCCAGGGGAGGGGAGGGGAGGCGCGAGCCAGGGGAGGGGAGGGGAGGCGCGAGGCAGGGGAGGGGAGGGGAGGCGCGAGGCAGGGGAGGGAGGGGAGGCGCGAGCCAGGGGAGGGAGGGAGGGAGAGCCAGGAGAGGGAGGGAGGGAGAGCCAGGGGAGGCGAGAGTGCGGAGGGAGCTAGGTTAACTTGGGGAGAAAAAGAGAGGCTATATGCCTCGGGTCTGAGGCAGCAGAGGCTTATGCCTCGGTCCTTCCTACCAACCGATGCCGTATAGCTCTTTTACCTCGGGTTTCTCTTAACCGCGTCAGAAACTGCGTCAGACACTAATAATTAGGTACCGGTTGCCTTCACAACCGAAGTGATATATCTTTTTGACACCGGTTTCGTCTGAACCGAGGCCTATAAGGTCTCTTTAATTACAAAATTGCCACCGTGTCTGAATAGGCAGCGGTTTTGTGTAAAAAGATGTCTATTGTGCGAGTTTAAATGTCTATTTTGTACTAGTGATGTGAAACTTTTTGTGAAATGAAAATATGTTGGTTCTAAAGTTGATATTCACCGAAAAAAGGAGCATTAGACAACTATTATAAAAAATGAAGGAGTTGTCACTACAACTCAAATATAGAGTTTGGGTAGTTACGTGACATAAGAATATTTGAAGTTTTGTTAGAAAAGAAATTATACGAAAAGATTTGCAGTTTTTGCTAGAAATACTATATGAGATGATTTTGTAATTTTAGTAGAAAAATTATACAAAAATATTTATAATTTTTATCAAAACAATTGTACGAGAATGTTTACAATTTTCATGGAAAAAATTTACAATGTTCATTAAAAAAATTGTATGAGATTGTTTAAAGTTATTTTTCTTTAAAAATTATACGAAAATGTTTAGTATATTTATTAGAAAAATTGTACAAAAATTTATACTTTTTACCAGAAAAAATTAAATAATAATACTTAGGTTGAATATTTGTGAATATGAATTAAAGGTAATAAACCACATTAAATTTACTAAATACTTATATTTGTAGATGTGTTTTCTTAAAAAAATTACTTTTTTTATTGTGTAACTTTCAATCTCTTCTTGAAAAAATATATATTTAGCAAATTATCAACCGAATGTAGCAGCAGTATATGAATTTCTTATCTCTATCTAAAATTAGATTATTGAAAGATAGTGACACCAACCGAATCTGACAAGAAGACTGATTTTTTTTCTGCAGTTGAAGAAATTTACTGTTACATCCAATGAAATGGCAAGGGTGTCATTGTTGAATAGGGAATCAAATCAGATGGCGATATTGTTAAACTGTTAAATGAAGAAAGTTACACCATGTATAATTTTTTTTATCAAGTAATAAACGCCAAAACTTATGAAAATGTGTATCATCCCAGATTAGACTTTTATACATATATAGGAATCTTGTACCTCAACGACCACATTGGAAGTGGCTAGTTATCTTGTCCAACATCACTGTAAATTTTATTATAGGCACATGTTCTGAACTCTGAACAGAAAACAACGTATCAACTATGCAGTTGTTGGTTTCAGAATGGTCCTGGAATGACACAAGATAACATTTTTATTGGTTCAGAATAAACATTACTTTCATGGGACAAGCTTTAGCAGATTAACAATTTGCAATGTTATTAACATATTAGACAAGCCTTATGATTGAACAAACATCTATTGAAAAGTGTTTTATGGTGGTCCTTGTTGTGAACCTTCTTCAGACATGTGACATACATGCTCTGTCTGACTCTGACATCAGAATGAGTAAGAGTACATATAATGCAATCTAGCCACTAACCCCATCACCAAATTCATATCATCTACAACCCTTAATTTGGAACATAGAGATTTACAGAGTACTAAAATAAAAGACAGTTTGGTACAGTAATATTAAGAATGTAAGTGCACAAATAAAATAAAATAAAATACATTGTTTTTTAATGACTAAAAATAAGAAAGTTAAATAAAATATAAAGAAGAAAAACAAACAAATAGATTATTTTGTTTTTTATTTGAAGTTGTATAGTAAATGAATGTTCTTTATCCTGTTTAGTATTTGGAGAATTTTAATTAGATGTTAGTTAAATAAGAATATCCAAGAATTTATTGTGTTACCTCTATTAAATTAGAAGTGGTGTCATGTTAGAAAGGTATGTCTCTCAACCCTACACATTATATGCAAAAACATTTTGACACCCACCGTGGGGTCAAGCGGCATCCTACTGAAACCACAAGGAACCAGACAAGTGGATCAAGACAAAGGCACTTGGGATAGCTAACACCTTACAAATGGGAAAACCTTTGGCAAGATGAACCTTCAACATCTTCAACAAAGCACCAGAAAACTTCATGAAGAAGTAAATTTCAGACAGACTAGAGTTTTCTCAAATCATTTTGTGATGGTGTTCCTGTCAAAAATAGACGTCTCAACATCTAATACAACTGTTTCAACATGGACGGGAATGTAACCCACAATATTTTTTCTTTAGCTTCTTGCAGAGGCAATAGATGTCATACCAAGAAGGGTTCAAGTACAATGGATATTATAAAATCAATTTCTCTTAACTCAAAGTCATCGTTTTCAATATGTGCAAGTATAGATCATTATGATCACAACAACTATCTCTCCTTCTGAATGTAGAGATCATTGAGCTAATTCAAACTTGTTTTATTCATCAATAATCATTACTATCACCTTTGAACCTAACACGTTACCAGTGTCACCAACTCATAACTCACAATAGCAAAAATCTTCAACATCTTATGTTATTCTTTTATACAGGATGGAAGGTAGTAAAACACCTACAAGCTCATCCGTAACACATCCTAATATGGATTTCAGCTTTGGTCTCCAAACATTCGTCCGAACACTGAGCAATCTTACTTGCTTGGTCGTCTGGCCTTATAGCATAAGCTATTTTGATATTAGACTTGTAAATGGATTGTTTTCTCACCATTCAGGATCAAATTGTTATTATTTCTTCAGTGCATGTAGTAGGATCTTGCATACAAATCACTTGGCCAATTAGGAGCTTACCGTTCGGGCCATCTAACAAAACCCAGGGAACGCTCTCCGAGAATCCCTAGTCCTAAACCGAGCGGTGAGGAATGTTCTCTGTGAACTCTCACTCTCGTCCGCAAAACCCACAGAATGCTCTCCGAACAGTGAGGAATGTTCTCTGTGAACTCTCACTATCGTCCGCAAAACCCACAAAATGCTCTCTGAGAACCCCTGGTCCTAAACTGAGCGGTGAGGAACGTTCTCCGTGAACTCTCACTCTCATCCACAAAACCTAGGGAACGCTCTCCGAGAACCCCTGGTCCCAGAGCTGTCAAAATGGGCAACCCGGCCCGACCCGACCCGACCCGACCCACCATAGGTTGGTCACTTAGTGAGTCAATCCAACCCGACTCATTTATTAGCGAGTTAGAAAAATTTGAACCCGGTCCGACCCACCACGGGTTGGTGGGTAAACGGGTTGGCTCATTGGCTTACTTAATTACAATATTTTTTAAATAAAAAAGTTACAAACTTTCTATAATTCAAATCTAAAGAAATTTCACTTTCAAATTTAATTCCTAACATAGGTGTTTAATTAATTTTTAAAATAAGGAACTTAAATAATATTTTCAAGCAAAAACAAAATAATAAATATTTTTTTATAAAATTAAAATTAAATTTTAATAAAATAAAATTAGGTAGGTGGGTTGGTGGGCTAACCTGGCCCACCACGGGTTCAACCCGCATGAGCCGGGTTTAAATGAGCCGGGTTTAAATGAGCCGGGTTTAAATCTGACCCGCATAAAAAAAATACAATATTTTCAAACCCAACTCGGCTCAAACCCGTGGTATGTCGGGTTGGCCCGCGGGTTGTGACCCATTTTGACAACTCTACCTGGTCCTAAACCGAGCGGTGAGGAACGTTCTCCGTGAACTCTCACTCTCATCCACAAAACCCAGGGAACGCTCTCTAAGAACCCCTAGTCCTAAACCGACCAGCGAGGAACATTCTCCGTCAGGGAACGTTCTTCGGAAACCCATGGTCCTAAACCGAGCAGTGAGGAACGTTCTCCTTGAACTCTCACTCTCGACCACAAAACCCATGGAACACTCTCCTAGAATCCCTGGTCCTAAACCGAGCGATGAGGAACGTTCTCCGTGAACTCTCACTCTCGTCCACAAAACCTAGGGAATGTTATCTGAAAAACTCTTGGTCCAAACCCAGGTGATAAAAGTTCTCAGTGAATTGTCACTCTTGTCTAGAAAACCTAGGTAATGCTATTTGAAAAAGCCCTGGTCCAGACCAAGGTGACAAAAGTTCCCAACGAACTGTCACTCTCGTATACAAAACTGAGGGAACGTTATCCGAAAAAACTCCTGGTCTAAAACCGAGTGGCAAAGTCTCGTCATCAAAACCAAGGAAATGTTGTCCGACAAACTCATGGTACTAAACCGAGTGGTGAGGAACGTTCTTAGGGAACTCTCGTTCTCGTCCAAGAAACCTAAGGATCATTTTCAATGAATTCCTAGTCTAAAATCGACTAGTGAGAAACCTTCTCAGTGATTGTGCCTATTAATGGTCACCTTGTTATTTATTTTGTAGTTCACAAGATAGTAAAGCACCTATAGCTCACCAGGGACACATCTTAATATAAATGTCTCATCTTGGGCTTCAAACGTCCAATCAAATAACAAGCGGTTTTGCTTGATTGGCCATCCGGCTTTATAGTGCATATGCTCAACATGGTAAAAAGTTCTAAAAAGAACTTTCATTAGTCGCCACTCGGCCTAGAATATGTCGTTCAGACCAGAGAAGAACAACGACTTAAAACACATTGAAAATAAGCTCCTCAATACAACGAGAACGACCCCTCTCAAGCTCATATAAGTCCTATAATTAACCTTGGCTAAAGTCGAATGGTTAACTCGGACTTGGGGGCATATGTATGGTATATAGTATAGACCGAACAGTTAACACTCAAGACTGTTCGATCCATCCGCTACATCAACAATGTTGGGCTAGCGCTTAAGTTATTATTGGGCCAATAGTTCAGCAGACGATAAAATAATTAAAGATATCTGATTAAAGATGTTGATAAGTTGTTTATGAGTAACTAACTAAATTTAAAAATAAGTTTGTTTTTATTTTATTAGATAGTTTAGGATCCATGAGATGATTTATAAATATAAAATCAGATACATTATTCAAAATACTCAATAGTGTTAAACAATTATCTAAATAAAGCAGAAAAGTCATGTAAGAAAAATACGTCTCTAAGTGTTACATATTATATTTATATTGAGAAACAACAAACTATAACAGGGACAAATGTGGTGCTTATGATTGAGTACTTTTTATATTTTTCCTTTGGTTGAAGCTAAACACATGCTCTGAAGTGATCCTACGGGGCAAGTGAGAGACATAAAGAAATAGAAAGAAAAAAGCAAAAATGTCTCCGGAATTGAATAATGGCACTGAAAAGTGAAGGATGACAGAGGGCGCACAAAATTAATGTGTAGGCTGTGTTTGTGGTAGGACATGCTTTTGTGTTGTGTAAATTGAATGAATTGTCACTGATAACAGTGGAGACATTCATAAATGGAATTGTTGTTTTGTTGTGTAGAAGTGAAGAACATGAGAAGAAGCAAGGAAAGAGCGTCTTCTTCAGCAACATTGAATTGAATGGGTTTATGGTGGGGTCATGACCTATGCATGAAACCCTATCAAATCTTCTTCACCCTCTAAATCAATGCTAACGTAACGTTCAACTTCATCTTCACCTTCACCTTCAGCGCCGCGCCTATTCTCTGTCTTAACATCTATTGCTTCCTATAGCTCTGCCCTACCTAAGCTCTATTTATTATATTCTTTTCTCTCAATTTTCTTTTTTTTTTCTTTTTCTTATTTCTTTTAAATTTCTCAGTTTGTAACATAAACTTCGTTTATAATCTCAGTTTGTCTTCACGAGATAACATCGACGCATCTTCTTGGGATATATGAGAAACAAACCATATCCCCCAATTTCATAGCTTTATATCTTTGATAACAAATTCTACACAACTCAACAACTATTAATGACATTTAACATTTTTTTATAATTATGTAACTCGCATGGAAACATTTGTTAATGTTTAGTATAAAATTAAACTAAAACCAGAATAATACTTCGGGAATCTTATTTTGTTTATTGAAACAAGTAAACAATAATAATAATAATATATTAATAATAAATAAATCGTTTTAATTTTCAGTTTTTTAATCAAATTTTGCTTATGTGTATTCGTGATTTTTATAGCTACAAATTATATTGTCACTTTACAAAATGTAAAATTGAAGATTCTATCAATTAATTGTTTATAAAGTGAAACTATATATGAGATACGAATTTTTTTTGTGGGAATCAAAATTATTTCCATACTGTTTGAAATCAAAATTTGTTCTAGTAAACATTTTAACATTAAGATTATTGACACTTTATTGACTAACTAAGTGTTGACAAAGTAGAGTGTATATATATTTTGATGATGTATGCATTTTATTGATAATTATTCTCTTTTGTAAAAACCCAATTATAGTAGTTTAGGTTATCACATAATTAATATTAAGTACACGTATCAAAATCGATAGTATAGTTATATTATGCACCATACTCTAAATTTGAGAATTTCTAAAGTAGAATTTCAAAATAAACAAAACTTTATTCTAATATAAAATATACAATTATTGTATATGAATATCACACCCATAACAAATAACACAAGCTAGAAAAAATTTAAATCATACTAGTTTTAAATATTAATTACAAAGATCATACATCTTTTCACAATTGACAATTCACATACACACTTAATCATCAAATGTCTAAAGTGTATCACACATACAAAGGTCATCATGACTCTTTCATACACACAAATAAATAGATATTTGATTCAATCTTAAGAGAGGACTGATGTATTGAATAAAATCTAAGACTTTAAATCTTTACTTATTTATTCACTCCTCTTTCTTAATAGTTATATCAATTTTTAGTCTCATCTCAATTCTGTAAATTCTATATTTACAAGTTTGATCTCTTATCAAAATCTTACATTTTCTTTGATTTATTGAAACAAAAATATTATTAATGCATATTTTATCTTCTTCAATACTAATTTTAAGAAGAATTTTTAAAATAGAAAGAAGTCAATTTTTCAACCAATTTACCATTTTAGGTTGTGATTAATATTTGTCTTTGTTTTTCACCATTAGTACAAAAATCGTGTATAACGAGAAATATTTTGGACTTTTAACGACGAATTCGCGAACGACGTCATATCAGAAGACGTTAAATTTACGTCGAATTTTGTAAATATACGGCATTAACTTAACGTCGATTTTTGTCAATTCGACGTCAAATATTTTGGGCTTTTAACGGCGAATTCGCGAACGACGTCGTATTAGAAGACGTTAAATTTACGTTGAATTTAAAAATTCGACGTTAAATTAACGTCGAATTTTGTTAATATACGACATTAATTTAACGTCGATTTTTGTCAATTCGACGTTAATCAATTTTTTTTATTTTTTTTAAATTCTGATTCTTTTTTACAACTCTATAAAATCTGAAAAACATAAAATTAAATATAAATTAAATTTTAATTTTAATTTAATTTAATCTAAGTATGAAAATATTCATTCTCCATTACCTATAAACAGTAGATAATTTATGTTAACATAAATATTTTTGTCATTCTTCTTTGTAAACAATCACTCTAAAAAATTAGAATAATACCGTTATAAGGTTTATTGGAATATGATAAGACGCTAAACCTAGTATAAAATTCAGAATATTAAATATCAACTGTTTCTTGAAATAAAATTTAATAATAAAATATATCTAAACGTATAATATTATATTTCACTACAATAAAATACAATAAAATAGTTATGCAGTTTATTATTTTATCTTTTCTCTGTCCATCTAACTGAAAATTATTTAAAAATTAAAAGTTACTTAAAAATATAATTAAGACAAGAATAACTTATCTGATCTTAAACTTTGCAAATAACAAATAAGTAAAAAAAAATCTTCAGAAGTTTGAAATTTCAGATGAAAAAAAGAAAATATCAATAAAATATAATGTAATTAGCCAATAAAGTAAAGTAATAGTAAAATATATCTTAATTAGTTTTTTTTAATGTGCATGCGATTTTTTTTCTTATTTATGTGAAAAGATTAAGAAAAAATAGCATATTATAAAATTAAAGTAATCAGCTTTTGAAAAAATTTGAAAGGGTTAAAATAAGATATATAATTTAAGAGGAGGTATTAAATGAGCAGAAAATATGCACATAATTGTAATAAACTGCACAGACCCCGACATTTTGAATACGTCCAAATCTAAGAGCTTTGACTAATTTAGACACTCCAGTTGCATTAATAAAGCATGAATAAATTCATAAGAAAATAAATTAAATTAAATTAAATCTCTAATTTAAATTTTTACTTCTCGTAGCTGATTTTGTAGTATAAAAGACAACATTGACTAATGCAGTACTAGTGTAAAGTGCAAAGATACTAAAAAGACAAAGTTGTACCAAAATAATTGAAATTTCAGGAATAATAAATTGTAGCGTAGAAGAGTGAGGAACCGTAGGGGGGCACAAGAGTGTGCTGGTCCTAGTCCTCGGAAAGTGAAACAAGCAAAGAGTGCAATGTGGTGTATGTGGAACAACGTGGAGAGAAGAAATTAGCATTGCAGGATCCGACCGAAACCTCAGTCATTTTTGTTTTGTTTTTTTTATCTTCAACTAAATTAACCGAAACCATTCCCTCAAATTACAAAATTACCCTCTCCTTTCTTTCTGAAAAGGGCTCGCTGGTCGAGACTCTCCCACCAACCTCTCAACCCAAAACTCTTAACTGCACTACTCTCACCACCCATGGCCCCTCGCATTTACCGCATTTACTGTTTTGCCATTCCCTCTTCTATATTTCCCTCCCTGCATTCAGCACTGCTTCTACAACATTTATCTTTTTTTTTTCTCTTCCCAGGTTTTTCCTCTATAAAACTTTGTCCTTTCACTTTGTTTTTTCTTCCCTCATGCATTATTTTATGTTATGGAAATTTGAACTTCAGATTCTCTCCCTCCCCTCCTTTTTTTTTTCTTTCACTGTTGTTTTATTTTATGTTTTTTTGTTTTTGTTTTGTTTTGATATTGCTGTGGGAATATAAACGGGGCATGGGTTCCACTGCAGGGTAGTGCCTCAATGGGAGTGCTTGCTGCTGCTGTTCTGTGTTGTTCAAGGTCGTTTTCTGCTGCTGGAAATCTGTTGTCCTTTTTGGCCATTAAAGGATTCATCTAGTTTGCTTACTTGTCGGTCAATTGCATGTGTTGTTGACATTAAGCTATGCTTGATTTTCTCAGTGGTTCTATCACTTTTCATCTGTCTCATTTTCTTTCTTATTTCTTTTTCTTTTCTATCCTTTTTGTTTATTGTATTTGTCTCTCTTTTTCAGTTCCCAATCACCAGTAGGGGTAAACTTTTATGTTTTTCTACAGATCATAAAAAAAAAATGACAGATAGACACACCTAGAGATTTTAAAAAAGAAAGTGGAAGCTAGAGAGATAAAGAAAGAAAAAAAGGAGAAAGAGAGAAATGTAAAATGGAGAAGGTTAATAAAGCGTTCAGGATGATAAGCTGTTGATGTATAATTATTGTTTATTTTGACAGCATTATCTTTTTGTGTTTTCTTGAAGGGGTGTATTAGGAGGTATAAAGAACTGCGATTTGGTGCTCTGCTTTGCTGGGTTGTTTTATGTGCCCCCACCCCTTTTGTCTATGTGTGTGTGATTTGTATTTTGCATTGTATTGATGTTATCTTTGTCTTGTAGGTGGTGAAGGTTGAATTGTGTTTAGTGGTGTGAGATAATGATGGAAGGACAGCGGCATTCAGTTGATATTCCAATTTCTAAAACTCTTGTGGCACTGAGGAGAGTCAGGTCATTGAGGGATCCCTCAACTAATTCTATGAGCAAGCTCTGTTATTTGGTGGATAATCTGCATTGGGAAAATGGTTCTGCTAATGACATTTCTCTTAGGTTTTCTGATGCTGCTAAGCCATGTGATTCTGATGATAATGCTGCTCTCATATCAAGAAGTTTAGGTTTCAAGGGACAAAAGGAGCAGAAAGATGCTGATTCTGCATTCAACTCAAGGTTGAGGCCTAGTGGGATTTCTTGTCAGGGTCTCCAACAAGATGGTGAACCAGTAGTTTACTCTAAGCCTAATCTTCAATGCATTTCTGGAAACAAATCACCAAGTGAAAGTTGTGGTAGCAACCATGGGGGTAAAGGATTGGACTTGGCTTCTATTGTGCTTCCACGTAATAATGATTTCAAGGATGGGGATTCATGTTATGTAGCAACTGCTAGATCATCTCAATTAGAGAGAATAGATTGCTCTAAGTCAGCAAAAAAGTCTCTGCGCAAGAATCAAGTAAAACCATCAGAGTTAGTAGGCAGTGTTGATGGCAATGTCAGTCCATACCCTTCTGGTTATGATGATTTCTCACCCTATAGTGGTTCAGTTGGCATAAATCAAGGTATGGATAGTTTAGATGATAATGATAATGGGTGTGGAATAAGCTGTTGTTGGTCAAAATCACCAAGATTTAGAGAAGCAAATCTATATGGTGAGATAGAAGACCGTCCTTTGGTATCTCACCGTGTTGATGAGTCAGATCTTCACGCACACAGAAGCATGAGAAACAATGGTGGTGGGATTGGTCTGAATTTGGAAACTCCTAGAAGTTTGTCCATGAAATTTAGGCCTAAAACATTTAGTGATTTGGTTGGACAAGATGTGGTAGTAAGGTCTCTGTTGGGGGCCATCTCCAGAGGAAGGATAACATCATTTTATCTGTTCTATGGTCCACGTGGAACCGGCAAGACATCTGCCTCTAGGATATTTGCTGCTGCACTGAATTGTCTTTCTTTTGAGGAACAGAGGCCATGTGGCCTATGCAGAGAATGTATTGTATTCTTTTCTGGAAGAAGTAAAGATTTTAAGGAAGTGGATTCTGTGAGAATCAATCGCACCGACCAGGTTAAGTCCCTTGTTAAGAGTGCAAGCACGCCTCCAGTCTCCTCACGTTTCAAGGTTTTCATTATTGATGAGTGTCAGCTATTGAATGGGGAAACATGGGCAAGCATTTCAAATAGCCTAGACAACCTTTCTCAACATGTGGTTTTCGTGATGATAACTCCTGATTTGGATAAGCTTCCTCGGAGTGTAGTTTCCCGGGCTCAGAGGTATCACTTTCCAAAGGTTAAAGACCCTGACATTGTATGCAGATTACAAAGTATTTGTGCCGAAGAAGGTCTTGATTTTGAACAGGAAGCTTTGGACTTTATTGCTGCAAAATCTTGTGGGTCTGTTAGGGATGCAGAAATGATGCTTGATCAGATGAGTTTGCTGGGTAAAAAGATCAATATCTCTTTAGCTTATGAGCTTGTAAGTCTAGCACTTTTGTTTATGTATTCCCTCCAACTTCAATTTTTCCTTTGCATTCTTGCTTACCCATTTGTTGTTCGGCAGACTGGGATCGTTTCAGATGATGAATTACTCGATTTGCTGGATCTAGCTTTTTCATCCGATACTTCAAATACAGTCATTAGAGCTCGGGAGCTGATGAGATCAAGGATAGATCCTTTGCAACTTGTATCACAATTAGCAAATCTCATTATGGACATACTTGCAGGGAAATGTGAAAATGGTGGTTCAGAAGTCAGAAGTAGATTTTATAGGAAATATACCTGTAAGTGGTGTTTTGTTTCTCAAGCATAATATATTTTATATCTTATTTAGCTCTCTGGTAAAATCCTATTCTGCTCATATCTTAGTTCTGTTATCCGACTAGTTTTTTTTCTCTATTACAGCGGAAGCTGATCTGCAGAAACTAAACAATGCATTGAAAATACTTTCTGAAACTGAGAAGCAGCTGAGAATTTCGAAGAATCAAACAACATGGTTCACCGTAGCTCTCCTACAGCTAAGCTCTGTAGATTATCAATGCGTGGATGCAAATGACACCAAATTTAGTCTTAGAGGTGCATGCAATGGAGGTGAGCTTAACTTTTTTGCTTGGCCTGTTAACATTATTTTCAATTGCTTTTCTCGTTGGTGTGTTGGATGAGATTGGCAGAATGGAGTGGTTTTGTCAGGTAGAAAATTCTAACCTTTCTCTTCATTCCTTGAATGGATAAAAATAGTAACACCGGCATTACACTATCCACAGTTCAAAACTTGGAGCATTTTGCTAACAAGTCATACAGATTAGAAGTGCCGGAGGATCACAAAGGAACATTGGATTCCATTTGGTATAAAGCCACTGAGATTTGTCATTCTAGTCAGCTCAAAACTTTTCTCAGGAAGAAGGGGAAGTTGTCGTCACTTCATGTTGATCGCAGTACAGCTTGTAATTTCCTTTTCCTTTTCTCTGGTGTAGCTGTTCATTTACCATTCAGTTAAAAATTTCTCTTATCACAGTATAACTTCTTTCTGCTGTTCTGTTTGGTGTTTCTGTCACACTTCTACTTTCAGAAATTTGCTTCTTTATGAGTGTCTGAAGAGAAAGGCTACCAACTCGCCCTTTTAGAACACACCCTTTTAAATATGCTTGTGTTGATTAAAATTTATTAGAAATGACAATTTTGTGGGTCTCACTTTTATTCTATAAACTATTCTCTTAATTTGTGTACTTTCCTTATAAATTTTAACCATTTGAAGGAGTGTATTTCTACTAGATTTTAAATGTACTTGTAAATTTTAAATATTACCCATGTCTAAATTTACTAGAATTTTTACCTGAGATTAATTCTTTATTTTTTTATATTTTAAAAAAAGTTAAAGATTACTAAATTTTGTGGAATGAGCAAAATACTGAATGAGGAATTTAATAATGCACTAATTTGCAGGTCTTGCTATTGCCGAGATAGAGTTCCACCATAGTCACCATGTATCCAAGGCCGAGAAGTCATGGAAAATGATTGCAAGCTCTTTGCAATTCATATTGGGTTGCAATGTGGAGTTGAGGATCACTTATACACCTTGTGCTTCAGATTCTAAGTATTGCAAACTGAAGAGATCAACTTTCAGTTTCTTCACTTGTTCCCGCAGAAATCGGCAACAGAAGTCACTGTCATCTAATGAACAAGGAAGTGAATCAGATTATGGTGATTGCGCCTCTGAAAATCCCATGATGAAGGACAAAACTTCTACCTCTGATTGTGGAATGGATGCTGTAACAGCTTTGAGGAGTTATGAAGGGAATTTGCTGAGCTCAGGGGAAAGATTTTTGAATAGATCATTTCAAGAGAGTACGAAGACAACGTGTGCTGAAGTTGATTCTTCCAAGGAAAAGGGTTGCAACGGTGCTCATCTAGATCCATCAATCCTCGATTCAGATAATGACCACTTTAACTGTTTTCCTAAAACCCTTTGGCTTCAAAAGAAGTTCCGTTCTTCGTATTCATCCAAGTTGTCTTTTCAAGGCATTCAACAACAGAAAGATTTTGTTTTGTCTGTCCCGAAGTGTACATGTTCTGGGACATATACCTATGCTAATGAACCCTGCATTTTTTCTGGTAGTTGTAAGAATTGCACCAAAGCCTCTTAGAAGAAAGTAAGTTAACTTGTTATGTGTTTACATTGTTATAATTGTTTTTGAGACTGCACTACAGTGATAAAGTAGCATAGTTGGATAGAATGAAATGGTATTGACATTCTTGTGGTTTATCGTGCATGGATAGGACCTGTTGTTTGATTAAAGTGCTTCCTGATACTATTGTTTTGCTGCGAGATTACTAAATGATTACTGAAATTGTTACACATTTGTTTGCTCAAATAGATTATCCAGTTAAGAAAGTGATGCCAAATACAAATTTTTTCTAAAATTGATTGCAATAATCATGCATGTGATCCGAGAATTATCCAATTAAGCAGTTTTATGGTGACAATATTTTATTATTATCCTCCTTTATAGCAATGAATATAAAAGAAAAAAATGTTTACAAAGGTCATAATTGAGTATGACTAAATGCAATTATGTAATGCAGCTTAATCGAACATCCATTTAATTATAACTAATTATGCTTGATAAAAAAAAATGTCAAATCATATATAGAGAAAATCAATTAAGTTTAATTTGACAATTTTGTTTAATAAGTTTTTTTCCTAATATTTATTCAATTTAGATAATGTGGTCCTTTTGTTTTCAATTTAGTTCTCATTTTAGTTAAAATGAATCAATGTATTCTCTTTTATTAGATTGGTGTTGATAGGTAACAATTTGACATATTTACTTTAAAACGAATGATTTAAAACACTAGTATGTTGGAGACGAGAACGTGTCATGTTTTTCCTTTTTGTATAGTTAAGATAGCTTCTTCTTCTCTTCCTTTTCTCTTTAACATTTAATCGTCCTTCATTTCTCATTAATGGCTAGCTACTAGTCTTCATCAAGTACAATTGTAATTGAAACCTCCACAATGAATAATGCTTTGAGGATTTAAAAACCAATATTCCTCTTGGTCATGGTCGTTTTAAATTTGGAATTTTTTTTTGTATGCTTTATTTTTTGTTTTGTGAAGATTAGCTGAATGAGTATACTTGATTCGTCTTGTGTTATGATTTTGTTAAAAACCAGAGTGGCACAAAAGAAGTGGTAGGGTGCAACTTTTCCAATGGTGAATTGAAAAAGTTGGTGATAAAAGAGATCAATTATCATGAGATAAAGGAAGAAGATGTATAATCTAAATAAATTTGTGAAGGTCTCCATAAAGTAGGTGCAATTGTTGTTAGCCATTTCGTGTTTTCTTGTTGTAATTAACACAATTACGGTGTCATCGTTGTTAAAATTATTGTGAGATGTTGTACAACCTAGATCTATTTGTGGTCACATTATGTTTATACATTACTCAAGACATTTACCATTTTGTAATGTAACATTCAATCAGTATATGTAATCTTGATCCCAAGCAATGAGTATAAGATTGTTGGTATATTTATATTGAGTATATTATAAAGGAAATCAATGGGAACATGAACTTAATTATAATAAAAGAAAGCAAGCGCACTTAGTTGTGGTTGGACTGCATAACTTATTAATAATTGTGTTATTTAAAGACAAATTGTTATGGAAATACTTCTTGATAATAAATACATTTTAATAACACAAGTGTGCTTCAAAATACATCTAGATAATAAATACATTAGAATTACATAATTGTACTTCAAAATACATATAAAAAACAATAAATTAAAATGCATTAAAGAAATCATGGCTTTCAAATAACATCTCTCCTTCAATTTATGTCTATTGTTGGGTCAACATATGTTAATCTTGATAAGAAACTTGTTTTGGTTGATGTTGTATTTTGAATGTTTTTAGTAACCAATGTCTCGGTTAGTTTAGAAGATTAGGATAGTTGAGGTGGTTGAGAATGATGAGTTGGTTGAGGTGGTTGAGTTGGTATGTTGAGAAAGTTGGATTGGTTCAAGTGGTTAAGTTAGAATGATTGAGCTTGATGGTTAACAATGAAAGGTTAATTCAGGTGGTTAAGTTGGGATGGTTGAGCTTGATGATTCATGTGGTGAAGAAGTATGAGTTTGATCAGAGGATTGTTTTGATTGAGGGGCTTTAGGATTTTTTTTGGAGTTATGGATATGATTTTCTATTATGTTTAATCCCTTGAAAAGGCCACACTTTGCATATACCAACACTTGAAAGGATTAATTTGAAAGAAAGAATATTCTTATTCAATTGATTTATTTGAAGCAATACATCAACCTATATAGAGAACTCTAATCCTAAAGTAATGATTACAAAGAGACCTCTACAACCTTCTAAGAGCTTGTAACAACTTCTAGTAGTACTTTTAATATCCTACTAAAAACACTATCAAGCTGGTGAATGGATATCAATCATTCTCATCTTGCATGTGGATCATGGAATCACTCAGTGAGTGATTAATGCATATTTATGTCCTCATTTAGACTTTAACTTTATATTCTTGATTGGTTTTTGTAGTTTAAAAGAATATTTTAATTAGGATTTGTTATAATTAGGTTTATTGAACATGATATACAAAAATATGTTAAAAATAGATTTTTAATTCCATAAATATTCTTTGAATATTTTGAGGTGTTAGTGCAACTGCAGCTAAGTTAAGCTCATGAAGATATAGAAATAAATTAGTTAAAGTTTCATGACACCTTAATGATAAATTCAGAAATAGAAAATAATCAAAACCACAAGAAGTCAAGCCAAACATTTCATGAATAAGGTAATGTTACCAATGAAGAACATTGGTAAATTTGAAGATAAATGATTTTGATGATGCTGAAAGATGATACATTGTTATAGTTGTTTTAAAAGCAATTTGTAGATTATAAATGTATTAGGAAAAGCCTTAAACATGTAATACTTAGAAAAATTCGCATTTTTAGAACTGCTACACATTTAATCGATTATTAGAAGCTATAATCGATTATCCTGAGCCCTTCTGAAAAAACCTCGTTGCTCTGGAATAATCGATTATTACTCCAAATAATCGATTATCACTAGTTCTGATGAGAACTGCCAAAGTCTCTGGAATAATCGATTATTCCTCAGGATAATCGATTATCACTTTTTGAAAACCCTGTAACAGACTCAAATAATCGATTATCACTAACAATAATCGATTATCTGCGGCAGTTATAATTCATCTTTGCGAACTCAGACCAGTTGGCTATATAGGTGAGTTCCAAAACTCTTAGAAACAACTCTGAGCTTTTGAGAATACAGTGTGATCTGAGGAAGTTCCATAAGCTAGTTCATTGCACTGCCTAGTCTCGTGAAAAGGAGAAGCTCTCGCTTTGTCGGTCAAAGGTCGGAGCGATTCTCTTCGAGTTGGCAACGCTACTGTTCTTCCGATTCGTTGGTCGAAGGAAGAACTGTTCTGCACTGTTCCGGAGTCGAAGGAAAGTGTAGATTGCTTGCTTCCATTTCATTGGTCGAAGGAAGGTTTTATATTTCTGTTTTTATTCACTCTTAATTGTATTTTGTTGAAACTGATTTTAGTGAAATCGTTAATCACTTTTTATAGTGATTAACAACTGGACGTAGATTCTTTTGAATCGAACCAGGATAAAAATCCAGTGTGTCAACTTTTCTATTCCTTACACTCGTTACTGTTTTATGCACATCAAGTGTTTGTTAAATTTTCTCTAAGAAAATTGATTTTCTAAAACGGACCATCATAACTTGATTTGTGACCGTAACACGCTTTCCGAGTATTTTATTCCGCTGCACGACTCTATAACGGTACCGATTGTTCCAACAATTGGTATCAGAGCTTGCTTTGATATTCTTTCAAACTTTTGCGAAAATGGCTGGTCATCAAAATCAAGTATATGCTGAGGGTGCATCCATCAACAGACCACCTCTTTTTACTGGTGATAACTATGCATTCTGGAAAGTCAGAATGGAAATTTTTATGGGGTCTGTTGACAGAGGCATCTGGGAAGCTGTGCTAAATGGTCCCTATATTCCTAAAAGAACTGTTGATGGTGTAGAAGAAGAAAAACCATACTTTAACTGGACTCCTGAGGAAAATAGAAGAGCCCAATTTGACATTAAGGCTCGTAATATTATTTCATCTGCTGTAGTACTTGATGAATTTTATAGAATTTCAGTGTGTAAGACAGCACAGGAAATGTGGGAGGTCCTCAGAGTCACACATGAGGGTACAGACGACGTGAAACGTGCAAGGAAGAATACACTCATTCAGGAATATGAGATGTTCAGAATGCAATCTGGAGAAACAATATCTTATGTTCAGAAGCGTTTCACTCACATTGTGAACCACCTGACAAGTTTGGGTAAGACTTTTGACACTGACGAATTGAATGTGAAAATTTTGAAATCATTAGACAGGTCTTGGCAACCAAAGGTGACTGCCATCTCGGAGTCTCAAAACCTCACTCAGATGTCAACGGCGATTCTCTTTGGAAAGCTTCGTGAGCATGAGCTTGAGCTAAGAAGATTAACTACAGAAGAGGATCAAGGCAAAAGAAAGACGCTTGCCTTCAAGTCTGAAATCTCAAAAGGAAAAAGTTCTAAGAGAATTGAGGATGATGATTCCGATAACGATGAGGAAAACATGAGTCTTATGATTAAGAAGTTTGCTAAATTTATGAAAGCAAAGGGAAAAGACAAATACCATGGAGAAAGGAAAGAAAATCGAGGATCTCCATCAAGCATTAAATGTTATGGATGTGGAGAAAGAGGTCATGTGAAGACTGACTGTCCTAAGAATAGGAAAAGTGAAGAAAAGAAAGAAAGAAAGTTTCCAAAGAAGAAGAAAGCTTACATAGCTTGGGAAGAGAATGCTTCTAGTTCTTCAAGTTCAAGCGATTCAAATGAAGAAGCAAATTTATGCTTAATGGAAGACTTAGAAGATGTAGGAAGCCAAGTAAGTGATTATAGCTTAGAGTCAAGTGATGAGTTTGACTTACAAAAGGCATTTCTTGATTTGTTAAATGAATCTGAAAAACTTGATGTTGCTCATAAAAAGCTAAAGAAAGAGCATAATGAATTGAATTTGAGGTATGAAAAAGTACTAGATGATGAAGTTGTTTTGAGAAACAAAGTTAGTAATTTGGAAACTAAATTATCTGAATTTGATACTGTTGTACAACCTGTTGAATGTCTATCGTGTAAAAGTCATATGTTTGATATTGACATTCTTGAGAATTTACTTGCAAAGGCAAATAAGTCTAAGTCACATGCCAAAACAAACATTGAGAGAAGCAATGCCAGAAGTGGAAACACGCATCTACACAAAAAATATAAAGTGATAAGAACTCGTAGAGTTTAGGTAGAAAAAGGAACTCTTGTGAAAAATAAAGTGTATGAGGCTTGTTGTTTTTACTGCATGAAACTTGGTCACACCTCAAACAAATGCAACATCAAACATTTTGGTGTTCCAAATGGTAAATATGCATGGGTTAAAATTGTAAAATGATGTATGTTTGCATAAACTAACCCCAAGGACCCATAATAAGATTGGGGACCTAAAGTCTTGCTCAAATTTGTTTTGTAGGAACTTACTAAGTCAAAGAAGTCACTGTGGTATCTTGACAGTGGTTGTTCAAGACACATGACCGCTGACAAGAAAAGGTTTATTTCTTTTGAGAAGAAGAAGCAAGGATTTGTGACCTATGGAGATAATAACAAAGGTAGAATCATTGGAACTGGAGACATTGGAGGAGGAAACACATTGACTATAAAGGACGTATTATGTGTTGAAGGTCTCAAACACAATCTCCTAAGCATAAGTCAATTATGTGACAAGGGTCTCAAGGTAACCTTTGAAAGTGATAGATGTACCATATATTTTAAAAATTCTACTGAAATTGCTTTGCAAGGTGTTAGGCATAATAACATTTACTTGATTGATATTGAAAATGCATCTAGTCATAGTATAACATGTTTAGTTGCTAAAGAGGAAAATCCTTGGTTATGGCATAAAAGAGCTGCGCATATTCATATGCAACATTTAAATAAATTGATTTCAAAAGATCTTGTGATTGGTTTGCCTAATTTAAAATTTGAGAAAGACAAAATATGTTTTGCATGTCAAAAGGGAAAGCAAACCAAATCCTCTTTTTCGTCTAAAAACATGATTTCAACATCAAACCCTTTAGAACTTTTGCATATGGACTTGTTTGGTCCATCTAGAATTAAAAGTTTTGGTGGAAACTACTATGCTCTTGTGATTGTTGATGACTACACTAGATTTACTTGGACATTTTTCTTAACCTTGAAAAGTGAAGCTTTTATGTTACCAATAAGGAGTATTGGTAAATCTTGAAGAAATTTGTTTTGATGATGCTACAAGAAGTTTTAGTTGCAGAAGATATTAGAATTAGTTAAAAGCAATTTGTAGAAATTAAATGTAGTAGGAAATTCTTGTAAACCTTGTAAACTTGCATTTTTAACTACAATAATCGATTATGATTAAGCAATAATCGATTATCACAAGTCATACTTGAATAATCGATTATCACTTCATATAATCGATTATCACATTTTTGAAAACCTATAACGGACTTGAATAATCGATTATCACTTACAATAATCGATTATTCATGGCAGTTGGGAGCTGACCTTTGGCACTCAGTGTACTTGGCTATATATTTTGTTTTGGAGAAATTAGAAAGGAACGTTTTTTGAACTGAGAAAGCTTAGAACACTGTGTGTCAGAGGAACGTTCTTAGAGAGCTTTTTGTTCATCGTTCCCTTGCTTGGCCTTGTGAAAGGAGAGGCTCGCGTATCGTGTGTGTCGATAGTCGGAGTAGACTCTCTTCAAGTTAGCAAGGTGCTCTGCCTGGTCTTGTGAAAGGAGAAGCTTGTGAATCGTTGGTCGATTGCTAAAGCGGTTCTCTTCAAGTTGGTAGAGTGGTTCTTTTCATTTTATTCCTGTTCATTATCTTGTAATCTGTTAAACCATTTTTAGTGAAAAAGGTTAATCACTATTTATAGTGATTAACGACTGGACGTAGAATCTTTTGATTCGAACCAGGATAAAAATTCTGTGTTGATCTTCTTATTCCCTACACTCATATTATTTTACGTATATCAACTGTTTGATTAATTTTCTGAAAGAAAATTATTTTTACTAAAAGGACCAAATTATTTTTAATTGTGATCGAACACGCTTTCCGCTCTCTGAGTTTTAATTCCGCTGCGCTATACTCTTCGAAAAATACCCCCTCCGATACCATCAATTGGTATCAGAGCTTGCTTTGATAGTTTTTCAAAATTTGCGAAAATGGCTGGTCACAATCAAAACCATGTATATGCTGAGGGTGCTTCCATTAACAGACCTCCATTGTTTCTGGTGATAACTATGCTTTTTGGAAAGTTAGAATGGAGATTTTTATGGGGTCTGTTGATAGAGGTATTTGGGAAGCTGTACAAAATGGCCCTTATATTCCTATGAATACTGTTGATGGTGTAGAGACTGAAAAACCTTATTTTAATTGGACTGCTGAGGAGAATAGACGAGCCCAATTTGATATTAAGGCTCGGAATATAATTTTATCTGCACTAACCATTGATGATTTTTTCAAAGTATCTGTTTATAAAAGTGCTCAGGAAATGTGGAAATTTTTAAGAGTCACTCATGATGAAGTATTGAATGTGGCTAAGTTGACTTGTTCGAACTCATGGTCTACATCAAACTCCTCAAGCTCAAGCGATTCAAATGAGCAAGAAAATCTATGCTTGATGGCCAACGTTAAATCATCTGACAGCCAAATCTTGAAGAAAAAGAAGGACTATCAAGGTTCTTCTTCAAGTTTCAAATGTTATGGATGTGGTGAAAGAGGCCATCTGAAAGCTGACTGTTCAAGCAACAAAAGAAGTAAAGAAAGAAAAGAAAAGAAACTTCACAAGAAAAAGAAGGTTCACATTGCTTGGGTTGATAATGACTCAAGTAGTTCAAGTGATTCTGTTGAAGAAACAAACTTATGTTTGACAACTAATGTTGATGACACTGCAAGCCAAGTAAGTTGTTCTAATTCTGAATCTAGTGAATTTGATTTGCAAAAAGCTTTTCTTGAATTGCTTGATGAATCTGAAAAATTGAATGTTGCTCATAAAAATTTGAAAATAGAATTTAAACAATTGCAAATTAAGTATGATAATGCATTAGATGAGGAAGTCATATTAAGAAACAAAGTTGGTAATCTTGAAACAAAATTGTCTGAATCTAATCCAAATGAAAAACCTGTTGAGTGTTTATCTTGTAAAAGTCACATGTTTGACATTGACATACTAGAAAATTTACTTTCTAAAGAAATCAAGCCTATCTCACATGTTCAAAATGTTTTTAGGAAGAGCAATCTTAGAAATATAAACATGCATCTTCATAAAAAGTCTAAAGTTAAGAGAACTCGTAGAGTTTGGGTTGAGAAAGGGACTTTTGTGAAAAACAAGGTGCATGATGTTTGTTGTTTTTATTGTATGAAAAAGGGACATATTTCTAACAAATGTAGAATTAAACATTTTGATGTTCCAAATGGAAAATATGCTTGGATTCCTGTTTTAAAGTAAATTGTCTCTAACCTCAAAGGACCCAAATGAGATTATGGGGACCAAAACTCTATTGTTTTTACTTTGCAGGTTAAGTTTTCAAAAGGATAAGAGAGCTCTATGGTATTATGCTCTTTGAAGTGATGCTACAAACCAGGATGTAACTCCATCAAGTGGTATCCAAAAGCCTTCATTCAAGCACCAAGTATTTGAGCTAAGTGTTGTTTAAACTGTGATGTTACATCTTGTTTTTATTTAATCTTTCATTATTTAATTACTGTTATATTCATTACTGGTTAGGCAAATGATATGTTCATCACTATTTCATTCATCCTGTGGTGTGTTCTTGTCTGTTTACACATTTTGATCAAGTGAAATTCATTTATTTAAGATATTCATGTGTTGAATTTCATTCATGTCATGTAAAGCCATGTGCATTGTTATTTCAGTGCTTTGTTGATAATTATCTATAGAATTTGTGTTTAACTGGCTTAGTATTCAATTTCATGAGTACTTTGAAGTTACCTTTGGTGTAATCTCTGTCAAGCATCAAAAACTATGAAAAAGTCATTTAAATGAGTTGGCTGACAAATTTTCATTAGCAATTTTTTGATGATTAAGATATGTTAAAATTAAATTGTCATTTCTATTTCAAAGTTGGTTCTGTGGAGATTTGTTTTTAAGTTCAAATGCATAATGAATGAGCTATGATAATATACATTGAGAGCCTGGGTGCAGAAAATGAACTTATCAAATTTGCATAATTTTGATGTAAATTATTTTGTTTAAAAAAAAATGTTGAAAGATAGCACCTGAATCAGCTCTTGTGGTTGAATTTTTGCATATGTTGTTTTGATATGCATAGTTGAATATATGAAGTTGAACAGATTGGGATATGAGAGTGCATGAATCATAGTTGTTGTTTTGAAAGTTGTAAATTGTGTTGTCAAAGTTTTTTTTAACTGATTGTGCTAGCTGAAATGCTTTCATGTCAAACCTGTAGCAGCTGTGATCATTTCCATTTAAGCTACTGTTGCATTCATTTTAGTTTATAAATTGGTTGCTTAATCATTGATATCTTAATTGTTTGAAAAGTGGTTGTTGATTTCGTGGGTTAATTGAGTATGCTAAAAACTAAATTTGAATTGCATATTTAAGGGGGTATCTTTACTTTATGGACTTAGAAGAGAGTTAGGAGTGTTAGACATATCTTAGAATCAAAATCTATGCAAATTTTTGCATTTTTCGTAAACTTAACGCTTCATAATCGATTATCACCAAGTCATAATCGATTATTCATGCATAAATTTCAATTCTGGAAAATCTTGAGCAGATAATCGATTATCATTATGCATAATCGATTATCATGCAATTCTGGGCAGTAATTATTGAACTGATAATCGATTATCACGAGCCATAATCGATTATCACGCTGACAGTTTCAAAAATAGAGCCGTTGGAGCATCTCATAACGGCTATAAACGACCATAAACGGCTAGTTTGTCCATTTTTCTTATAAATAGCCCCCCATAATCGATTATTAGACACTTCTTTGCACCCAAATACTGCTGAAATCAAATCTAGAGCTCAAATCTTCTTCATTTCCCTTCACCTTCTCAAAATCTCATTTTCCCATTCTTCCTCCATGGCTGACTCAAGAAGGCACCGTCGCAGAACAGCTGGAGCCTCCTCTTCTTCTCAACCACGTCTTGCAAACATAGATGGATGGATTTCAGATCAAGGGAAACACGCAGACTTTGTTAATTCTTGGCAAGGTTATCTAAACAATTGGAGGATATGAGTCTTGCACAAAAGACTCACTTTGAGGAGATTTATGAGTGGCAACGATCTGTTGATGAGTACATGGTTGATCAATTTCTTGATCTTGATGTTCGTCTATCTAACATCGAGAATCATCTCAACATTCAACCTCCCGAGAGATCTCCTAGTCCTGAGTTTTAGATATAGGTTCTGTGTTAGACTGTTTTGTTGTTTACTTGCCATTTCATCTATGTTATAATTATGTCTGTTATGTGTCTTCTTATAATGTAATCTTTATTTTCATAAATAAAATGATCTCTTGATTATATGCATCCTTTGATTATTTGAGGGGGAGATCATATTTAGGGGGAGCCTTTAACATCCGATCTTTTTGCTTCTGATCAAAAAGGGGGAGAAGAATAATACAAGGGGAGAAGTATAAATTATTACAGGTATTGCTAACCTTGTTGTTGTTTGTTAGCTTGTATGTTTTGCAGGTAAGCCAAACTTGCTTTTAAAATTGAATTTTTGATCATCATCAAAAAGGGGGAGATTGTTACCAATAAGGAGTATTGGTAAATCTTGAAGAAATTTGTTTTGATGATGCTACAAGAAGTTTTAGTTTAGTTGCAGAAGATATTAGAATTAGTTAAAAGCAATTTGTAGAAATTAAATGTAGTAGGAAATTCTTGTAAACCTTGTAAACTTGCATTTTTAACTACAATAATCGATTATGATTAAGCAATAATCGATTATCACAAGTCATACTTGAATAATCGATTATCACTTCATATAATCGATTATCACATTTTTGAAAACCTATAACGGACTTGAATAATCGATTATCACTTACAATAATCGATTATTCATGGCAGTTGGGAGCTGACCTTTGGCACTCAGTGTACTTGGCTATATATTTTGTTTTGGAGAAATTAGAAAGGAACGTTTTTTGAACTGAGAAAGCTTAGAACACTGTGTGTCAGAGGAACGTTCTTAGAGAGCTTTTTGTTCATCGTTCCCTTGCTTGGTCTTGTGAAAGGAGAGGCTCGCGTATCGTGTGTGTCGATAGTCGGAGTAGACTCTCTTCAAGTTAGCAAGGTGCTCTGCCTGGTCTTGTGAAAGGAGAAGCTTGTGAATCGTTGGTCGATTGCTAAAGCGGTTCTCTTCAAGTTGGTAGAGTGGTTCTTTTCATTTTATTCTTGTTCATTATCTTGTAATCTGTTAAACCATTTTTAGTGAAAAAGGTTAATCACTATTTATAGTGATTAACGACTGGACGTAGAATCTTTTGATTCGAACCAGGATAAAAATTCTGTGTTGATCTTCTTATTCCCTACACTCATATTATTTTACGTATATCAACTGTTTGATTAATTTTCTGAAAGAAAATTATTTTTACTAAAAGGACCAAATTATTTTTAATTGTGATCGAACACGCTTTCCGCTCTCTGAGTTTTAATTCCGCTGCGCTATACTCTTCGAAAAATACCCCCTCCGATACCATCATTTTAAAGCATTCAAATCATTTGCAAAACGTGTTCAAAATGAAAAGGAATTGAAAATCAAAACCTTGAGAAGTGATCACGGTTGTGAGTTTGAAAATGAATCTTTTGAAAAGTTTTGTGAAGAACATGGAATTGCTCATAATTTTTCTGCTCCAAGAACTCCACAACAAAATGGTGTTGTTGATAGAAAAAATTGGTCATTAGAAGAACTAGCTAGGACTCTTTTAAATGAATCTAATGTGCCAAAATACTTTTGGGCTGATGCAGTTAGTACTGCTTGTTACGTGTTGAACAGAATGATAATTAGGTCTATTCTTAAGCTAATTCCCTATGAACTGTTTAACGGTAGAAAACCAAATGTACCCCATTTGAAAATCTTTGGATGCAAATGTTTTGTTTTGAATAATGGTAAAGATAATCTAGGCAAATTTGATGCTAAATCTGATGAGGCAATCTTCTTAGGATATTCTTTAACTAGCAAAGCATATAGGGTGTTTAATAGAAGAACCTTGAAAATTGAAGAATCAATGCATGTTGTCTTTGATGAAATTGTGGACCTTGAGGTGAACCCTCTTGAGTCAAATAAACCAATTGCAGGTGATGAGGATTATTTGAGGGAAGCTCTTGAATAGATGTATCTAAATGAAAACTATCCTCTAGAAACTCAAAATGAACATCAAGTAGTTGATCCTAAAAGCTATCAACAACCAAGAGGACTTTCTCTGGACAACATCATCGGAGATATATTAAAAGGGGTAACTACTAGACACAATCTTAATAATTTCTGCTTAACAGTAGCCTTTGTGTCTTAGGTAGAACCTAAGAACATAAAGGAAGCTCTTCAAGATGATAAATGGTGTGTTGCTATGCAAGAAAAACTTAATCAATTTGAAAGGAATGATGTTTTGGAACTCATTCCTAGACAAGATGATTATCAAATCATTGGAACAAAGTGGGTGTTTAGAAACAAGCTTGATGAAGATGGAAACATCACAAAGAACAAAGACAGGTTAGTTGCAAAAGGCTACTGTCAAGAGGAAGGTATCGACTATGATGAAACTTATGCCCCAATAGCCAGGTTAGAAGCAATTAGATTGTTACTTGTTTATGCATCTTTGATGAAGTTTAAATTGTATCAAATGGATGTGAAAAGTGCATTTTTAAATGGTTTCATTAAAGAAGAGGTATACGTTAGTCAACCTCCTGGTTTTGAGGATTTTAAATACCCTCATCATGTTTATAAATTGAAAAAGGCCTTGTATGGTCTCAAACAGGCACCTAGATCTTGGTATGAAAGACTTAGTACTTTCTTGATTGAAAATGACTTCTCTCGAGGAAAGGTTGATTCAACCTTGTTTATTAAAAAAGTAGAAAAACATATCTTGATTGTTCAAGTATACGTAGATGATATCATTTTTGGGTCTACAAATGATTCATTGTGTGAGGGATTTGCACAAATAATGCAAGGTGAATTTGAAATGTCTATGATGGGTGAGCTTAACTTCTTCTTAGGACTGCAAATAAAGCAAATAGATGGGGGAACTTTTGTCTCCCAAACTAAATATTGTAGAGAAGTGCTTAAGAAGTTTGGTATGGATACTTGTAAAGAGGCCAACACACCTATGGCAACGTCTTGTTCTTTAGATAAGGATGAATCTGGTGAAGGAGTAAATGAAACCATGTTTAAAGGAATGATAGTTTCCTTACTTTATCTAACTGCTAGTAGACCAGACATTATGCAAAGTGTGTGTGTGTGTGCTAGGTACCAAGCTAATCCTAAAGAATCTCATCTAATTGTTGTCAAACGGATTTTGAAATACCTTAAAGGAACCCCATCTTTTGGACTTTGGTATCCTTTTGATGCTTTACCTAGTTTGATAGGTTATTCTGGTGCAGATTATGGTGGCTGTAAAATTGATAGGAAAAGTACTAGTGGAACATGTCATTTTCTGGGCTGTTCTTTAGTGTCTTGGCATTCAAAGAAACAAGCTTGTGTAGCCTTGTCTACCACTGAAGCTGAATACATTGCTGCTGGAAATTGTTGTGCCCAAATTTTATGGATGAAACAACAACTGGAGGATTTTGATATCTTCCTTGATCATATTCCTCTGAAATGTGATAATACTAGTGCTATCAACCTAACTAAGAACCCCATAATGCACTCAAGAACTAAGCACATTGAAATTAGACATCATTTCTTGAGAGACCACATTCAAAAGGGAGATTGCCAAGTTGAATACATTGACATTACATCAATTGGCTGATATCTTCATTAAAGCACTACCTAAAGATAGATTCTATGAGCTTAGAAGAGAGTTAGGGGTGTTAGATATGTCCTAAATTCAAAATTTATAAAATTTTCTCATTTCTGGTACGATCAGCGCTTTTAATCGATTATCATAGGATAATAATCGATTATTTTTAGCTTTGGCAAAAACCCCTATTCGCAGATAATCGATTATCACTTACAATAATCGATTATTCATATTCAAACCCAAAACTGGACTTTTATGCGAAGATAATCGATTATCTTCATACATAATCGATTATTACACAATTTCTGAAAAGTGACTTATGAGCAGATAATCGATTATCACTTACAATAATCGATTATTACGCGATCTGTTTCAAAAATATAGTCGTTACAGTGAATCCTAACGGCTGGAAATGGTCATAAACGGCTAGTTTCTCCATTTTTCTTATAAATAGCCCCCTATAATCGATTATTACTCACTTCTTTGCACCCAGAAACCTGCTGCACCCAAATCTGAACCAAATCTCTCCTCTTTCTTCTTTCCTTCCAAAGTTTCTTTTTGCCCACTTCTCTCATGGCTAATTCAAGAAGAACCCGAAGGAGGACTGCTGATGCTTCTTCCTCTCGCTCCCGCAATGTTCGTCCTGCTTCCATCGAAGGTTGGATTTCAGATGAGGAGCAACATGGTGACTATGTTCATTTCTGGCAAGAATGCCGAATCATGGCGGTAAAGTTCATCCGTCTCGACTTTTATCGTTTTTATGGCTTTCAATTTCTAGATCTGTTTCATGCTCAAAGACTTACTCATCTAGTGGAGCAAAAGGGGTGCATCTACCCTGATCTTATCTGTGTCTTCTACTTCAATATGTGTTATCGTGACGGCATCATCACAACAAAAGTGAAAGGTGTCCCTATAATTCTGGATGATGACATATGGACAAATGTCGCACAACTCACACTATGGGATGATGTTGTCAAAGTCCATCTTGGAGTTCCGAACTTCAATCGTCTCCTCGCCTTTCAATCTTTTTTGCGCCATCCTGAACAACAAATCAATCGTCGACAACTGCTTGTGGGTGGATTCAAGGTTGAAGAAAGGATGATTCATTACTTAATTGTATGGATCCTATGTCCTCGTGCCACTAACCATGCTCAATGCTCGGAGCAAGATCTTCTACTACTATATGGGCTTTTAAATCACATCCACATTGATTGGCCAGCCCTAATCTCCAACACAATGGTAAAGGCCAAGAAATATTCTTCTTATCATTTTCCATATGCACTTCTCATCTCTCGAATTTTAGAATACAAAGGTGTAAGTGTGGACGGCGAACTCACTACCTCCATTCAAGCCATTGGCACTGAAATTAGTGAGACAACATTTCGCCAAATGGGTTTTGTTGCTCGTGGTCGTGTGATAATTCACAAGGATGATGATCACCACAAAAATGTCAATGACGATATGGACGCCCATATGATTGATCCAGTCCCTGCTGCTACCTCTGTTGATGCTGGTCCTTCTCACATGCCTTCAACTTCATCCCTGACTATGGAGGAGCATTTTGCAAACCTGTCAAAACAACTGGAGGATATGCGTCTCTTTCAACAAACTCACTTTGAACAAATATATGAGTGGCAACAAAATCATGAAGAGTTTGTGATCGACCAGTTCAATGACCTTGATACTCGCATTGGAAACATTGAAAATCACTTTAATCTCCAACCTCCAGAGAGACCACCAAGTCCTGAATTTTAGATTTAGGATTTTATGATTAGTATGCTTTCATGTTTGTTTGTTTTGAATTCCTAGGATGTTTTATAATGTCATGTCTTGCTTTATGTGTCCTTGTAATCTTTAATGTTTTCCTGAATAAAATGATCTATTGTTTTAGTACATACACTGTTTAATTGAGGGGGAGCTCATATTAAGGGGGAGCATTATCACTCTTTTTGCTTCTGATCAAAAAGGGGGAGATATATGTGCAGTTACTACTAACTCCTACTGTTGTCTATCAGTTTGTATCTTTTGCAGATAACCCAAAGTGCTTTTAAAAAGTGATTTTTGATCATCATCAAAAAGGGGGAGATTGTTACCAATGAAGAGCATTGGTAAATTTGAAGATAAATGATTTTGATGATGCTGAAAGATGATACATTGTTATAGTTGTTTTAAAAGCAATTTGTAGATTATAAATGTATTAGGAAAAGCCTTAAACATGTAATACTTAGAAAAATTCGTATTTTTAGAACTGCTACGCATTTAATCGATTATTAGAAGCTATAATCGATTATCCTGAGCCCTTCTGGAAAAACCTCGTTGCTATGGAATAATCGATTATTACTCCAAATAATCGATTATCACTAGTTCTGATGAGAACTGCCAAAGTCTCTGGAATAATCGATTATTCCTCAGGATAATCGATTATCACTTTTTGAAAACCCTGTAACGGACTCAAATAATCGATTATCACTAACAATAATTGATTATCTGCGGTAGTTATAATTCATCTTTGCGAACTCAGACCAGTTGGCTATATAGGTGAGTTCCAAAACTCTTAGAAACAACTCTGAGCTTTTGAGAATACAGTGTGATCTGAGGAAGTTCCATAAGCCAGTTCATTGCACTGCCTAGTCTCGTGAAAAGGAGAAGCTCTCGCTTTGTGGGTCAAAGGTCGGAGCGATTCTCTTCGAGTTGGCAACGCTACTGTTCTTCCGGTTCGTTGGTCGAAGGAAGAACTGTTCTGCCCTGTTCCGGAGTCGAAGGAAAGTGTAGATATCTTGCTTCCATTTCATTGGTCGAAGGAAGGTTTTATATTTCTGTTTTTACTCACTCTTAATTGTATTTTGTTGAAACTGATTTTAGTGAAATCGTTAATCACTTTTTATAGTGATTAACAACTGGACGTAGATTCTTTTGAATCGAACCAGGATAAAAATCCAGTGTGTCAACTTTTCTATTCCTTACACTCGTTACTGTTTTATGCACATCAAGTGTTTGTTAAATTTTCTCTAAGAAAATTGATTTTCTAAAACGGACCATCATAACTTGATTTGTGACCGTAACACGCTTTTCGAGTATTTTATTCCGCTGCACGACTCTATAGCGGTACCGATTGTTCCGACAGGTAAGAAAAACATGAAAAAGTGAAGAAATTTAGGTAAGCCAAGAACAGGTAAGAAGTAACAAAAATTAGACCTTGCGATTTTCTTTATTTAGTATACAAAAAGGGATTTGATAATTAATAAATATTTATGATAAAAGATAATTTGGATAAAATATATCTTTAGATATTTTATTTCATATTTTTAAATAATTACCTTATTTAATTGTATGAGTAAATATCAAAAGATAATATTTGCCAAATCTTTTTGAATCTAGCAAAGATCTTCTCAAATATTTTTAGATTTCCACAACAATCAAATATATCTTGAAGATATTGGATTATATAAAAGATAATTGGAGGATACTATATTATTAGAAAAAATATTACAACAACAGAAAAGTCTAAAACAAAGCCTTGTCCAATTTCTATATAAAGAAGACTTAGGGAAACACATTAGGGGAGCTTAAGAACCCTTTGAGGAACCTAATCTCATCCTCTCTCCATAGTCTTTCACGTTATCCACCATTTTTTCTTATATTTTTATGTTATTTCTACATTGCAAGGAATATTAAGCCTCTAGAGTTGATTCTGCTATAATTTCTTAATTAGATTCTATGGTTAGATAAATAAATTTATTTGTTCTTTTAATTCTTGTCGTGATTTATTTTTATCTATGTCTTTTGCTTCTTAATAAAGTAAAAGTAATGGTTTTTATATTGTAGTAGGTTATCATAATGTTAAATCTACATATTTATCAATCATATGAGTCCAAATGTTTTTAATTTTAATTGAGAATTTACTTTGATCAAAGTTAGAAATTTACATGTGATTGAATGAATTTTTGCAAATAATTGATAATGTACTTTGATTAAATATGAAATCTTTAACAAGAATTAATCAACAATATGTTTTTGTTAATTAGCTTTTACTTGATATAAGAGGTAAAAGAATAGATATGATTAGACGTAATAATATTTAATTGAAAATGTACTTTGGTTAAATTTACTATGATTAATCTACAAAGTTCTTGTTTTTGACTTTTGGTTAATAGTGAGAATGTCAACACATTAATTGAGAATTTACATTGATTAATTTGAAAATCTAAGACAATAATTAATTGAACAATCTTCTTTAGATAACTAATGATGAATCTTATTTTGAAAAAGCATTAGAATCAACATATTTTTTTTATCTTTTTATAATTTATTTATTTCTTTATTTAAATTTTGTTATGTAATCTCTTATTTATTTTGTTCATCTTTATCTTCTTTTTATTGCATTTGTTATTTTATTTGACTAACCCTTTGTATAATTGTTATAAGAACTAATTTGTTAGGAATCAATTTCATGTTTGTTGGGAGACGACTTACACATAATAACAAAGCAAACAACCAAGACAATGTATAACCAATCAATGGAAATGGTATCTTTAATAGCAATGTATTCACTTAATTATAAAATGTTTAACAAAGAATCCCTTTACCTCAACAACAAATTTCTAATATTATAAAATATCATTACACTTATGTCAAGACCATCAATCCTAACATTTCAAACCATTCACATAGAATTTTAGTTAACCACAACAAATGGGTTGGCATTTGTGACTCAGACCAACGAGTTTACTTAGCTCACTCTCACTCCCCAAAGCTCCAAAAAATTTCGAAAATCAGGTCTGAAACCACAAATATAACGTCTCAATTTTGGGAGTCACTTAAGTGCATCAAAGTCGACATTTTCGTAAAGACAAAGTTAAAATTTCAAAAGAACTGAAATTCATTACAACTTTAAAACTAAAATATCCATAACTCCAACTAGTTTAAAGCGTCAAAACTACAACTTATAAATAAAACTGTTTTCATAAAGCATCATTTGATCTTTAAGCTCCCAAAAGAATATCCCCTCTCACGTTATTTATTCTAATCCATTGGCTTCAACATTCCTATCTGCTCCCGTACAACATATGTCATACGATCATCGTAGTAAACAAACACAACAACAAACAAGTATGGGTGAACTATTTGAATAAGAACAAAGTATATATAACATACAAGTACAATAATCAAAATATTATGACTATTACCATTCACCCAAACTTACCCTTAGTGGTAACATGTCACACAGATAAGCACACATCTCATAACCATTAAGTCAAGCTTATTTCGCTGACAAAATGACAATTTAATATCTATTTAAGACCCCTTATTTCGTCTATTTCCATTTTAACTCCATCAATTTTTATTTTATTTTATTTTTCTTTAAACATAGACATATTAACGAGGTATTTACCCCACCACATTAAGCTCTAATCAAATAACCACATGGTACTTTTATTAAATAAATTTAAAACTGACAAACTTCTCATACAACTCAAACATTCAATGGTGTCTACCACCAGGATCTTACATTTTAAATATGGTAAACTGGTCACATCAAGCTTGAATGTCCAGTTTTCAATTTGAAAGAAACTGCAACAAAAGAATGAATCCAACAAGTATAAGAAGAAGAAAGCTTACACAACCTAGGAGGACAATGCCTCAAGTACCTGTAGTGATTCTAATGAAAGCCTTAAAGAGGAGAAACTTGTTTTCCTAATGGTTGATGTAGAATCAGAATCTTCTAAGAGCAGTGTAAGCAGTTTTGAAACTATTGATGAAAATATGTTTTATCAATTGCTTCATGTATTCAATGAATTGCATGAGGAAGCTAGAAAATTGCAAAATTCAAATAATACGTATAAAGGAGACTAGCTTAGAGAATAGATTAAAACAACTAAAGGATGAAAAATGAAAATATGAAAACTAGCTTAGAAGCTCTTAAAAATGTTCATAAAAACCCTATTTATAATTGTAAGGAAAGTGCACATAGTTTTGAGAATTACCCAAAACAAATAGAAAGAATCAAGTATTTGGTGGTGAAAACTCTTTCTAAGTTTACTATAGGTAGCTCTAATCTTAATGTCATCCTTAATTCCTAAAGTAGTAAGCTGAAAGAAAGGTATAAGTTATAGAGAGCAGTTTAAAACTTAGGAACTTCCTTAGCATTAGAGAACCATAATCCCTTACATGTTTTTACTATTGTGAAATTAGTCATTCATCAAATTCATCTTATTTCAAGAATTATGGTGTTCCTAAAGGAAAGTACAAATGAGTACCTAATGGAACACCTCAAGCCACTAACATGAAAATACCTAAATTCAATTAGTTACCTGAATATTCCATCTAACCTATTTTTCAATTGAGTCATGAGGCCATAAATCAATGTGTTCAATGGTCTCGTCACTTACAACGATATACAAGGGAAAAATATTGGGCAATGGAAAAGTAAAGAGTTCATCTTCCATTATGATCGAGAATGTGTTGTTAGTTAAATGGTTGAAGCATAACCTATTAAGCATTAGCCAACCATGTGATAAAGGTTTAAAGATAATTTTTAAGATAAGTCATTGCCTAATATGTTGGGCTACATAAAATAAGGTAGTGTTTGTTGGTAAAAGAATTTTAAACATTTATATGATTGAGTTTGAAAATACATCATTTGAATCTATTACATGCTTGTTCACTAAAAAGGAAGAACCCTTAGTTTGGCATACTGGACATGATGCCTTGATAAACCATCTTTCTCATCAACACTTTTTACACTAGAGACTTTGAAAATCTATGATGAGAAAGTGACTATAGGTTTTGTCATTACTTGGGTGCTTTTTCCTAAGGGAAGAACCATGCCTTTAGCTCTTAGGATCATGATTGTTCTTCTATGATTGGTTATACTTTGAGTTAATCTGATAAAATTTGTTTGCACATTAAGTCTATGATGTTCTTTTCTAGGTACTTGATTAAACATTGATGCTTATACTTTAATATTCCATTTATTAGAAAGTGGTTTTTAAGCCTAACTCAACCCCACAAAATCGGCTTGTAAGGTGAAATTTGCATCCCACTTATATATTATAATTTGACATTTATCTCTAGTCGATGTGGGACTTCCAACACACCCTCATTCACGCCGAGGTATAGACATTTCGAGTGTGAGAGTATAATTAATGGGTGGTCCGGTAGTAGCCCGAAAATGGGTGGAACATAATGTCCACATAAACCTCGCTAAGATAGGCTCTAAACCAAGCTCTGATACCATATTAGAAAGTGGTTTTTAAGCCTAACTCAACCCCACAAACCGGCTTGTAAGGTGAGGTTTGCACCCCATTTTCACATATGTTGCCTTTTACTTTAGTATCATATTATATAATGACATGCATTCCATGACTTTCACATTCTCCGCTTCCTTCATTACTCATCACTCACAAAAACCTCACTCTTCTTTAATGGTCTATTTATCACTATAGGGTGTTTCAAGTTAGGGGGAGCAAAGGTAAGCTAGGATTTTGAATGTTTTTCTAATGTTTTGGTTGGATTGATTGGATATATACTACAACATGTTTGGTTATATACTTCATTGTGATTGACTATTTTTTGCATTCTTTTCTCTCCTTTTCTTTTGTCCCTTTTTTTATCATGTCCAAAGGGGAGAAAGGTTTTGTTGTTTAATGTAGGGTTGTTCATCATCAAAAAAGGAAGAGATTGTTATTAATATGTCAAAGAAGATAAAGTTGTTGTCTTTTATGATGTCCAAAGCAAATATTGGTACAAGTATGTGATAATTAGTGTTAAGTCATGTTTTATTTATAGAATAATTTTTAGAGTATATTAGTTGCTTATTGAATCTAGAAATGTTGTAAGTCAAGCTAGAATGTTCTTAAAATCAAATTAATCACAACATAATAAATTAAGATTAGTTTTCACGTGAAAATAATTAATTTCAAATTATATACCTGTCATTGATTTGTATTAATCGACTACCTTACTAATCTAATCTAATCGATTAATACATTTACAAGTTTTCAAAGTTGAAAGACATTAATCAATTACGTTTTTTTCATAATCAATTAATATCATCAATAAATATATTTGTCTTTAAAAGCAACTTCCTTCTCATTCTTATCACCTTTGAAAAAAAAAAATAAGAGAAAGAAATATTTGAGAGTTCTTAGAGAGGTTAACACAATTTTTCAAGTTTCTATCAAGATTCAATGAAGATTGGATTGGTTCTAAGGTTTTCTTGTTTTGCCTAAGATTGAGATGTAAAACATGCAAATCATTCGTATGTATCTGTTTTATATCTTTATGTTGTTGTTCTTTTATATTTTATTGATTATGCAAATGATATGTTACAGTTATTGTCTTGGTGACAAGCTTGGACGAGTATAATGATCCTTATACTGAAAGTCTTCCTGGAAAAGGGTATCTAGGTAAGCAAGTACCGTTAAGATACAACCGTTGGAAAGGGCTACTCATGGTTGTGGTTGGTTGGGAATGCTTCCGCTAGAGGGAGAGTGTACCTATGTGGAAGGGACTCACCCTTGAGGGGGAGATGTTGGGTCTCCAAGTGTGAGTCTAAGTCCCACATTGGATAGAAACGAGAAAGTACAAAAATATATAAAGATGAAAGACCCATTACTAATAGGGAAATCTCACAATATACACACTCTGATATTTTCCTGAAATTGAGTCTTACTATTCATTCATAATTGAAAGGCTTTCAATAGTCATAACACTTACAATATTACGAGGAACAAAAATAAAATATCAACTATCTTAAACATAAAATTTGTTTAATCTATCATAAAATAATAGGGTTAAATATGTTTTTAGTCCCTAAACTATTGGCCGTTTTTGGTTTTCGTCCCTCTTTCAAAGTAAGGTACAATTTGGTCCTCATTCTTTTCGAAACGTTCGTTTTAGTCCTCGGAATTTTGGTTTTAGTCCTCATTTGTTGCTAAATGAGGACCAAATTTTTAAACAGTGTTTAGTTTTCGAGGACTAAAACGAACGTTTCGAAAAGAATGAGGACCAAATTGTACCTTACTTTGAAAGAGGGACGAAAACCAGAAACGACCAATAGTTTAGGGACTAAAAACATATTTAACCCTAAAATAATATTGTACCTAGATAAATCGAAAATTATAACTATGTATCCCTATTTTATCTCTATCAAATCAAACTAAATATTACTATACCCAAAAACTAATAAAATAAGATTTAAACAAAATTATTAATAAAACCTTAAAATTTAAGTTTATCCCAACAAACTCCCCCATAAACTTAAATTCTTCCTTCCTTCGATCGATGTTCCATGTTCATCATCCTACTCTGGGTTTGCATCTTCTCTCCAAGATTTTCAGCTCCAATTCATACAACCGGTTCTTCTTTGTTTTTACTTGGGTTGTTAGACGAGCATGCTTATCCTTTAAATACAGTACCTGATTTTTTATAAAAATTGAATTACCTTTTTCAATTATCTGACTCATGCTTAAAATATTGCTCTTCAGCTCCGGAAGATAGTAAACATCCCTAATCTCTCCAACTCATCCATTCTTTTGCATATGTTGAATTGTTCCATGCCTTTTCACGACCACCTTGGAGTCATCTCCGAAAGACATAAATTTGGCCTCCACCTTAGTGAGTTTATCAAAAAAGTTATCATTTTCACACATATGATTGCTTACCCCAATATCTAGATACCATACCGAGTTGGTAGAAATTTCATCAGCCTTCATCTCTTCTTCATCTTCTTCTTCCCTATTTTTATCTGGTTCATGAACGCTATATGCCTTCTCTTCCTTTTCAAGAGTTGCCTTCTTCAGCTCCTCAAGCTCAACCCTTTATTCATCTAGAAGCCTCCTTATCCGCTGAATCTCTTCATCTTGTTGTTTGAGTTATTTCTCCAAATTTTCCTTCTCCACAATCGTTGCATCCTTTACCAATATCACTTCATCTATTATTGGGATTGGGCCCTCCATGTCCACTGCATCCAAGCTCTTTACCAGTAATAATTCTTATACATCTTCAGTAAGGAGATTTGTCTCCCCCTTTGTCTCGGTCTTGCAATACTTTGCAATATTGCCTACCTTACCACAATTGTAGCACTTGCTTGATCTACACTCATTTGCATAGTGGCCATACTTGCCACACTTAAAAAATTCAACTCCTGATCGATCTCCTCGGCCTTTCCCTTGTCCTTGGTCATGCCAATTCTACTGACCGGTTTGCTCTTTATCATCATTCTCAAAATTACCTCGGCCACATCCACTTCGTCCTCGGCCTCCTCACCCTCTGCCGCTAGGACCTCGGCTTTGAGTAATCCGAGATTTATTTGAGTCAAACTGTACCTGTAGTGCTTGATCATCGGGTTCCCTCTTTTTCTTTTTCTTCCTCAATTCGTGGGCTTTTAATGACCCAGTTAACTCCTCCACAATGAGAGTTGACAAATCCTTTGTCTCTTCAATAGTGACCATGATACTCTCAATATCATCCGTCAAATTTCTCAATATCTTTTTCGCAACATGGTTAGAAGGAACCTCTTCTCCGTTTATTATGAGTTGGTTGGCCATCTTCTACACTCGAGTTATAAACTTGACAACTCCCTCATTTTCATCCATCTCCATATATTCAAACTCTCTTCTGAGAGCTTGTACTCGAACCTGCTTCACGCAGGTATCTCCTTTGTATGCCACCTTCAGAATTTCCCATGCTTCTTTTGCTGACTTTGCATTAGCTATTTTCTCGAATCCAGATTCATCCACTATATTATACAGAAAGTACAAAGCCGATCTGTCTTTCACTCGTGTCTTTTTCAATGCAGCAATCTGGTTCTTTGTCTGATGCTCCTCATCTGCGGGTTCATTGTACCCGTCCTCCACTATGTCCCATACATCTTGGGATCCAAGAAGAACCTTCATCTACAAAGACCAATTGTCGTAATTGGTATTTTTCGACAATTGTGGCACACTCATCCCATTGACTACCTTTGCCATCTCTCTCACAAAAAAATTAGGCACTCACTTTTTCTCTCACGGTGTTTGACTCTCTCCTCTCTCTCTTTTTCTCTCTCGGTACTCAGAGCATAAAGCTCTGATACCACTGATAGGGAAATCTCACAATATACACACTCTGATATTTTCCTGAAATTGAGTCTTACTAATCATTGATAATTGGAAGGCTTTAAATAACCATAACACTTACAATATTACGAGGAATAAAAATAAAATATCAATTATCTTAAAAATAAAATTTGTTTAATCTATCATAAAATAATATTGTACCTAGATAAACCGAAAATCATAACTACGTATCCCTATTTTATCTCTATCAAATCAAACTAAATATTACTATACCCAAAAACTAATAAAATAAGATTTAAACAAAATTATTAATAAAACCCTAAAATTTAAGTCTATCCCAACAACAATAATTGTGTTTAGCATTATTTTGGTTGAAAATCTTGAAGTGTATTTCAAGTTCTTGTATATTTAGAGTGTAGGTTTTACATAAATAAATCTTATAATCTTAAATCTTGATATTTTAGTAAAATTGTAGCTAAGGTCGTTAGAAACTGGATATAGATTCTGGAACAATTATAAAACTTTGACGTTTCTTGTTCTTTCATCATATTTTAATATCTTGATAATGGTAAATGATAGCTTCAACTATTTTAAGAATCTTACTCTACTTTTTCTTTATAATTATAGTTATCCACTTGTGATGATAATGTATTTTCATGTTAATATAGAATAATTTAGGTTTAAGAAATGAGCAACATTAAGACTCTCTCGAAAGAGAAATATGTGTGTTAGAAGTTAAATATATAAATATATTTTGTATGTTATAGGTTCTCTATAATAATTTATATAACTTTATTTTTTATAATTTGAGTTATTATGAAGAATTGTGCATATTATATTTTATCATTTTAAAACTTCCTTGTGCTTAAGTACTAAATTGTAATAACCTAGTAAGTAAATTTGTCCTAAGTTGTTACAATTTTCACCTTAAAAATGTCATATTTATGTCACATCTCGGTATATCATTAATCTTGGTAATGTGTTAGTAAAAAATATCACATTAACTCTTTTTAATTAAAATGATGATTTAAATGAAAAAAAAAAACTAGAAATCACATTGAATACATCTAATAAATATTAGGACAAACAAATATATTAGATCTACATCTTTTAACAAACCCAAAAATTAAACTTGACATTATAATTCTCAAATTGGTATAATAAACCAATTAACTTGCAATTTAAGAGTTTAAATTGAAATTTGAAAGTGTAGAATTTGATTTAATTACTTGATTAAAGATTACTTATATTTAATAATTACATATGTTAACTTTCTAGAAGATACAAAATCAATTATATTTTTATGTATAATCAATAATGTCTAACAGTTATGCATCTCTGCTCATAAACGGAATAATTGAAAATTAAAAATTTATGGTGCGAAACCTTCTAAGATGTTTCATGTGAAATAAATGAAGTTAAAAAATTATGTTTTATAAATGTATTTTAAGAAATAAATTATTTAAAATTTAAATAATAAACTATTTTTATACATTATTTGCAGTTAAATTATTTCATAAATTTTGTTATTAATTTGAAAAAGTTTTAAGCAAAATTATATTTACTTTAATTTATAAAAATATTTTTATAAAATTAATGTGAAAATTAAATATAACAAAAAGTGTGACACATAAATCTTTTTAGTGCAAAATTGTAATTATATATATGGGTTTGCTGGACAAAAATATCTTTACATGAATTCTAAGTTTTAAAATCAAGAGTATTTAAATAATATGCATTCTCAAAATTAAAACAAAAAAACAAGAAACCCACAAACCCCCTTAGTGTCCTCTCTCCTCTGTGTCATTCTTCATTCCTTTCAACCATTTCTCTTTCATCTGTCTCACTCCAACCTTCACTCTCTTATCCTTACAATTGTCCCAACTAAAAATATCAGAAACACTCACCTAATCCTAATTCACCTTCCTCACTTATCCAATTTGTTTATCTCTCATCTCCATCCTCTCTCACATTCACACACACCAACCCGCGACACCGCAATTTGTTGTTCTTGCTATGTTCGTTCATTTATTTTCCATTTTAATAACAAAATAATTGATGATGTTGATGTTGATTTTTTTATTGGAGGGCTGTGTTATATCTTTTCTCTTTTGATTGTTATTAAATTTGTTCAAAACTAAAAAGAAAACCCACGAAAATACGTTAGCATCAACCCATAATAGTTGCAAAACATTTAGTTTCTTAATACCAATTTTGATAAAATCATTGAAATGAAAGGAGTAAAAGTTAAACTATGAGCGTGATAGTAAGAAGTTTATTAAGTTTAAATTCCAATTTGAAATTCAATGCGTTTTGTTTTTCTTAATTTCACTTTTGCGACAAATGATAAATCAAAATGACAACATCATGTTTATATTGACCAAACAAGTTAGAGATGTGAATTGCTTAAAATAAACTTACATGATTTGATTTACTTTGGAAAATAATTTTCTGGTCTAACTAAGAGCTAACAGGTTCATTATGACTAGATTACTAATTTCTGGTTGATTTTTAATTAGTTGGTATATCAATACAATTCTTCTTAGAAACTACACAATATTTTGTAATCTGCTTAAATTTAGAAGATGTGTAAATTGTTAGAATATTTTTATTCTTTTTACAAAAAAGAAATGAAAATATGTTTATTAATATGAAAGGGTTAAATATGTTTTTAGTCCCTAAACTATTAGTCGTTTCTGATTTTCGTCCTTCTTTCAAAGTAAGGTACAATTTGGTCTTCATTCTTTTCGAAACGTTCGTTTTAGTCCTCGGAATTTTGGTTTTAGTCCTCATTTGTTGCTAAATGAGGACCAAATTTGTAAATAGTGTTTAGTTTTCGAAGACTAAAACGAACGTTTTCGAAAAGAATGAGGACCAAATTGTACCTTACTTGAAACAGGGACGAAAACCAGAAACGACCAATAGTTTAGGGACTAAAAACATATTTAACCCAATATGAAACATTGGAAAGGGAACAATCATTGGTCTCTTTTCTGAATAAGGGGACAAAGTCAATAACAACAATTTTCTGAGTTCATAACTCTCTTCAATAATTTGTTCCTCTTAAATCATTTAGTACGATGTGCAGGAGGTTCACTTTTTTTGTTGTGTTTTGAAGTTGGCTATATGCATGAAGGTGAAAAGTATATTCCAATATTGTTTTCCACGAAAAATATGTTTTTAGAATTATTTTTAAGAGCTGACTTCAGAAATTCAATTTTCTGGACAATCCCTTCGAGAATCCCCTTTCGCGTAACAGTTTTTCTCTTCTGGAAAATATTTTCGAATAACTTAATAGTCAAAATATCAAATTTTCCTGAAGATAAACTACTAATTCTAAAATTTAAAAACAAAATTTAATAACAATCAGAAGGGAACAATAGCAACAAATTGCGATGTCGCAGATTACTGAATGAGTGAGAGAGATGATGAAGATGAGAGAGAAAAAAATAGGATAAGTAAAAAATAAATTACATAAGTGAGAAAGATGAATTAGGAAATTTCAAAACTTTCTAGAATTCAATCTCTTGAAAATCAAATTCTAGTGAAGTTTTCATCATCATCAATAGAACAACCGAATGGAGATAGGAATTGAGCTTTCTAGGAATTGAATTCCCACCTTGAACAATAAAAGATGGTAGTTAAGAAAACACTGTCCATATGGGTCTGTTTAGGTTAACTATTTTGGAATAGTGCCATTTATTTCCTCTAATTTTGCGAGTTAATTAAAAATACTGAATTAATTTTTTGCCAACAAAATTTTAGTTTTTGTTACACACAATAATCTTAAATTTAAAATTAATTTTTAGAATAAATTATAGTATTTTTGAAGGACAAAAATGTATTTAAATGTTCTCACATTTGTAAAAGTGTCAAATAAGTCAATTCATGTGAATCAGATTGGTTTACTATCTAATTAAGTTAAAAAGTAAACATTTTTGTAACTTAATTTGACTTGTCATGGATACACTAAATTATAGATTATTTGTTTTTTCAATTTATTTTATATATTGATTGTAATACAATCAAAATAATGAATTTACTCAACTCAATTTTTATAACATAAAACGTACGAAAAAATGTTAAGAAAATAATGAAGTGTTAGCTTCAACCCTCAGGAGCTTGTTTAACGCAGGGTTAAGCAAACCATGTTTAGTTTAACTCACATTTTTTTCTTTTCTTTCTTCGTCTTCCCTCCACCTTTTTTTTTCCTTTCTCATTTTCTTCTCCACAATCCTTTTCCCCTTTTTTTCCTTTTTTTCCTCTTTTTAAGGCTTGTTCTTTTGAGTAGATTTGAGGAGATTTGAGAAGATTTGAAGATAAATTTTTTTGTCGTTTATTTGAGTGAATTTGGAGATAGATGAAAGTGAATTTGGAAATAAATTTTTTAATTTGTCACGTCAATACAATTCTATACTAATTTCCACATATTTTATTTCCAAATTCACTCTCATTTACCTCCAAATTCACTTAAATAAACGACAAAAATATTTATTTTCCACTCCTATCAAATCCACTCTCTCAAATCCACACTTCACTCGGTTAACATGAAAAATTGTGTTTAAAACACGAAGTATATCAAATAGATACAACTGTGTTTCGGAGGTTTGGAAAATTCTGTGTCACTGTCACACACCAAGGGGATTCCATTGCGAACAAAATAGGATTTGAAAATGAAAGAAACAAAGCGAGAGGCACCTCACAATTGCAAAAACCCATGGATTCAATAATTGGTATAATCCTCCACCAAAAAGTACACTAGCAATTGTGCCAGGATCTCAAACTCTAAAGACATTGCCAACCTAGTCCTGATGTGAACTATTTTTACCACCATAAATAATTGTTGAGAAGGTGGGTTTGATCAGTGACAAATAGATGCTTAATGGAATCAACGATTATTGTTGGTTCAGGGTGACAAAAGGAGTTATGAAAGAAAAAGAATGATAAACAAGAGTTTTACTAATACAAAATTACATTAATTCCTTACAAATAATATGAAGACTAAATTGAAGATAAAGAAAATAAAATAAGGAATTACAGTAAATTAACTCAATAAATATTAAGACAAAAATACTAACCAAACCTACATACAATAAGAAAAAGTAAAGAAAAAAAATTATGAGTATTATATATAAATGACTATTTTTTCTCATTGCTTTATTATTTTAATTATTTTTTCACTTAATAAACAGTGCTTTTATACTAATAATTATTTTAAAATATATACTTGCTTTATACTTAAATCTAAGATAAATAATTAATTTGATATAATAAATATTGAAATATTTCATTTTAGTTTAATAATAAATGTTTTTATAATTTTATTTTAAAACCTTTAATTTGATTGATTTTGTTTAAACTCCACTTATGGGTATAACTTTTTATTTAGTAACCATGTTAAAGGAAAAATATAAGTTAATACGCAATCTTTCACCTTTTGCCTTTTATTTTAAAAATTTAAAATTTTTATTGATTTTTCAAATTTAATTGTATATTAATATTAGTTTTTTTTTAATAAATATATACGTATTAATCATTTTAAATGTAACAAAATTTAATGATATTAATTTTTTAAAATTGAAAATATAATTTTTTTTCTATTATTCTAAAATTAAAATGTGCGCATACTTATTGGTGTAAGTTCATTATTTATCTAAACATAACTGACCATGAAGACTCACACTGGTCTGTACCTTTTCAAGTGAAAAGAGAAGCCGTTTCCCCCAATTCCATTGTTTCGTAATTGGAATTGGAGGCAGGAAACAAGGACAATTTCGATGGCTGATGATAATCACCGTGGCGTGAGACTGCTATCCCGCCCGAAGCAACTCAACACCAAAGGATCCGACCCGGGAATCCATTTCTGGCTCGTTGGATCCCCGTTCCTCCCGCCGCTCACCGTCGCTTCCTTTCTCCGATGTATCCATTCTCTCCCCTCCTCCTCCTCGTCGCCCGATTTCCTCAAGGAATCGGAGGACCTGCGCACACTCCTCCCTAAAGGTTTCGAAATCATCGGAGCCGTAGCCTCCGGCGAGGATTCCGACGCTCGTGCGGCCGTGGACGCCGCTCGTTCATTACGGAAACTTCTCTATCGGGAAGGAACGGATCGCCCGCTGATTGGAGCTGTTTGCGGTTCAGATTCTGGCGATATGCGGTTTTTTGTGTCTGAGAGTGGGAATACGACTAGCCTTGAGGCTGTTCCATCGGTAATAGAGGAACGGGATTCGGAGAAGTGTTTGTGGGAGAATGCTTGCCTGCTTCGTTGTGAGCTTCCGATTAAGTTGCCACTCTATTATGCTCCCAAAAATCCAACCGGTAGGTTTTCCTTATTCTCGCGCTTTTTCTGTCTGGTTCAGTGAAGTTGTTGATATTTGAAGAAACATAGTCACTGCTGCAACTGAATGATCCTTTTAGATTTAACTTTTGCTCTTATTAATCAGAGTCACAATGTTGTATTTTGTAAGTTTCTCATTTCACTTTAGGTTTGCATTCGGGTTTAAGAGGAGCTTATAGGAAGATTATATGCCACCTTTGCAAGTTTAAACTCTTAAAAGTTTAATGTTTGAACTAAACACTTACAAAAAATAAAAATTGAAAAAAATCGAAATTAGTTTTTTCATTAGCTAAAATTGTCTTACCCATATGCTAATTTGTAGATAGTTTCTCCAATATTTTATTCTTAACTTATAAATAAGCTAATTTTAGATTATGACAAAGTTCATTTTTCATTTTTTTTCTTCTAGAAATGCTTATACAGAAGCTCGTTTAAAGTTGTCCTTAACCAAATAGGCGCATGAATTTGGTCTAGTCGGATAAGTCTAAACGGGGTCCTCCGGAGTTCTTCTTGACGTCTCCTTAGATGTCCTTATGTTTACAAACCATTTCTCACTGCCCTATTATTAAACAAAGTGGGGATTATCACAAGGTGTGACACGTGTGCGAGTAGTTCAGGCCCTTTAGTTTACATACCGTTATCCTCTTTAAGCATATGACGGGTTTGATCTCTAATCGTGTGATTTGAGAAGCATATGTGGGTAGAGGAGTTGTCCTTTAGATAGAACTCTACACCCTTGGGGATTAGTCTATGATTGACAACGGTAGGGATTAGACCTAAAAGAAAAAAAGCAGGATTTAGGCTTTGTGAGAAAAATGAAGGCAATACAGAGGTGCAATGTAGTGATTGAGCAGAATACCACGTTCAAATTCCGCTAACTGTCTTGTGTTGAGAAAAGTTAAAGGCCGCAGAGAGCTGCAAAGTAGGACCTTTGTTGATGGAAGTTGTTCAGCACAGGACTCTAGCTGTGATCTACAATGAAATTTCTAGTTGGAAAGACTTTAATTTGAGTTCAAGATTTAATGTGAAACCAAAAAATATCGGGTTACAGAGAATAGTGGACAGTGAAATTAGAGATTCACAGTAGAAATATGAATTCAACAGAACTGCTGGGAGTCAAGAGGTGATGTAGAATCAACACAATTTGATGTAGTAGAATTTGGGTATTTTTAGTGTTCAGATTCACAGGAAAACGTCTGACAGTAGGGAACCATCACTATCACTTTGTTCTAAATGCAATAAATTCTGGACAAATTTGTTCTGCAGATGTTGAGAAGGCATATGTACAAGCTGTTGAAGCTCTTATTGCCAAGTTAAGAGACCCTCAGGCTGTGTACATGTTAGAAACAACAAACAAAACCTCTCTGGATATACCTCTTCCTGTCATAATTAGAGGTGTACAATTAGACTTTTATGCAGACCTCTCCAAGATCAAGACTTTGGCTGATGATGACGACGGCTCCGATGCAAGCTCACTATCGTGTTCATACTTTTCCAATCGCAGTAAAGCAGGCTCACCAGTTTTTTCTGCAGAGGTAACAAATGTTATGGTGTTTTTTTATCTTCTCCCATTTTCTTTTCTACTTTTTGGTTTTTTTCATATATTTTCTGATAGTATTTGTGATTTTAATTTTTTATCCTGTTTTTATTATTTTTCCTTTCTGTCATGTACATAATGAATAGTCAAATGACTACCATTGCCCATTTTGTGAAATTTTCATCTTCTTAGAATGCAGATACTATCCAAGTTAGTGTTCTCTTTAATAGCTTCGGGACATCATCAGCTTCTACTGTACCTGTTGCAGAATACTTTCCAGGTCAATATTATTGGATTGTATTTGATGTCCAGTATATGCTCATTGAAAAATATGATTTACTTTTTGTTTCTAGCTTTTCTTATTTGAAGTTGAATGATTGCTTTCAGTTGAGGATGAAGCTAGACTCCTTGTTGTGGATATTAAGCTAGATGTACTCTGCTATTCTTCGAGGGAGCTTCCACTAAAATATGCAGTTTCAAGTTTAATCATACCTGGCTTAGTTGACCAGTTAAATACAGTGCAGAACTTAATGTTGCCTAACCTTTTGGCACAACTTCCCCAGGTGAGAAAATGGATTCATCTTTCCAGTTACATAAGCTTTCTATGGTTCTAAATTTCACGGTGCTTCCAATTCACTAGAAATGCATGTACAATGACTTATTGTCATTCCTCAATCCTATCATTAGAGTTTCAAATGGATTTTTTTTTTTGCTTTTCTCTTGAAAATATAGTAATATAGTCTCAAATATGTGCTTTATTTCTTTGTATAGTACAACTCACCTGTGAAAGTGACAGTTTCAATTCAATATGGGTTGTAATGCACCAGGATGAATACACATAATGGTGTTCATCTGCACCTTCAAATATATGAACATCTGTTTTACAATTATGGAATATTTCTAGCTTAAATGGAAGAACCAGACACATATTACTTTTGATAGTTGCTAAGGATTGGTTGTGCAAATGAAAAAATTAGAAATTAATATTCATTGATGTGAGGTACTAGTGGTATGAATTTGCATATTCTCCCATAATGAAAGTGTGGTATGTAGAAAAAAAATTATTCAGTTTTGCAAAACACCATAATGATTATTAGTGAACAACCTGGTCAAATTGACTAAAGAAATTGATTTTATTTGTGAAATTTTATTATTTAAGTTATTGTTGTTTCATAGTAAAGATATATTTTCACTGTGTTTAACACTCATTGTTCTTTTGACTGACTAGCAACTTATGTATTTTTCAGCCAAAATCTTATCACTTTAGTCCTTCTGGTATTCTGCATCCAATAACTGTTTTCTATGAACTAAGTTTTGGGGAGACAGAAATGAAGCAAGGTATGCTATTGAACTCTAAAATAGATAGGATAATTCTTTTACAATGTACTTGCCATTAGAAAGTATAGAAAAAACTATACTATAACATTTGGGTTTTTCGAATCTACTTTTTCATTTATGACCTCAGCATGTTAGTATTAGTGATTTATGAGGTGCTCATGCTTTATGCAGTTGAAGTTAGGAGATCCCTGCACTCAAGGTTGGGATTACCCTATGATCGTCCCCTTCTTAGAATTTCTAATGCCTTGGATTTTACGAAAGTGAAGAGCAATGGGATGATCTCTCTACAGAAAGGTAATATACACTTGAATGAGTTGCTCTTTATGTTCTATAGGTGCTCTAAGGATTAAGATTGCATCTGCCTCTTTTCAGGTTGTATTTTCTTATACTAACTCCTTAACATATGTCATATGCTCTAAGTTTCTTAATATTTATTGGTAATACTAGGTTCAACTTTGCTCAGAGATGTACACTTTGGGATTCCAAGTAGTGGGGGTAAGTTGCTTTTCTGGTCTGTTTCTTATTCTAAATGTAATTCTTCTTTGTCTCATTTTAAATGATTGTGGTTTATGCAGTTACGGGGGGAACTGTTTCCCTTGTTCAAGGTTCATATGAATACTTCCATTATCTTCATGAAGGTTATAATGATTCGGTAATTGCAATTCTTCTGCTAAGTAATGTTTTTGTTTTTTTTTTAAGTAAAGGCGTCAATCAAGATCACACCATTATGAGAATATGACATCCCAACTAGGTTGACACTTCATATGTCAACAATCATATGCTCCATGATGATAATATTATTAAAAAGGCAAAAGGAAAAATAAAGGATACAAACAAACATGGGGGACAAACCCAAACCCATGAAATCAATAATATCTATTCTTGGGGAAACCAAATCTATTTCTAAAAATATATAGCTTCAAACAAGTAGGCATATTTTCAAACCAAACAAACTCTTGTTCAAATCCACCAGCAAACTCGCTAATCTCTCAAACACATTTGTTACCTCTTTTAAAAGTACAATAGGTTTTAAAATTTGAATAATCACCTCGTAGCCAAGGAACAGTTCCATCTTCCTTGAAAGCACCAAAGAACAATATTAGAATTAATGCTGACTGGTTTGATATTATCTGATTAACCTAATCTTGTTTAAGCAGTTGAAAATTATCGTTTGGATAGCAATAGGGAGAAATTATTTGAACCCAAATTATGGTTTGAAATTGTTTATTCTAAAAAATAATATTAAAAAACAAAATTGAACTAGTCTATTAATAGTTTGGTTTGTGTTTATAATAGTCTATGAAACTATGAATGACAAATTTGGAACGTTGGACTCTTGTCATTTCCTTGCTGGTTTCCTTTCAGGTTCTCTGACGTAGTGTAGTGTATTTAGCGAGGCAGGAGGTGTAATTGTGATTGGTTGGGATAAGGTGTTATGGGTGCTTACAGGGACAGAAAGCTGCTTACATTGCATTTATGTGCAGTAGGGAATTAAATGTCACGTAACCAACTAGTTATGCATAAAAGAAAATTATATATGTAAATCGTTTTCCTTATAATTATATTAATAATTAGGAATATTGAGATTATATATGTAGTATTAGCTATATTTTTATATATGCCAATATAAAATCTTTATTATTAGAGAATATCAAATTTCCTTTATTTATTATTCTCAATATAAATAAAGCATTTGTTTTGTCTTAGAAACACATGGTTTCAACTTGATGTCTCCTTTCGTATTGTTAGATATATTGCGTTTTATGTTAATTAGGGAAACATGTTCGTATGTTAATTATGTTATTTTTACATATTCATTTGTAGTTAGACTTAGCCCACATTCTCTTTATTATAAATACATTACCCTATGTGTATGTTTTTACACAAGGGAGATTAACCCTATACCTATTTCTTCACTATATTCAATATGGTATCTAGTGTTTTAGGTTTTTTGGCATTTTTCGTCACCCTTGCCATTGCAATCACTGCCGCCACTGCAACTACTATCGCCGCCACCATGGGTATTATCATTGGAGTTTCAGTTCAAATTGACGACCACATGGTATTGATAGTCTCGGCCAGGCTATGCCATCAAAGCTGCCACCACACTCCCTCACTCGCCATTCAAAGTTGTGCCTTTGTCCGTTTCATTGCCGCGTGTGGTGGCACGCCGCTACTCCTCTTTGGCAGCGATCACCTACTTCGACATCATCTCTTCAATGTTGTTGCTTCTCAAAGTTAGGACTTCACGATTGATTATTTGGTTACAATTCATGCTCTTTTCATGAATTTAATGAGTTATTACCTCCTACCTCTACTCTTGCCCAAGATATAGAGCAACAATTGAAGTTCTTCATGGTATTGGCATTACACGGACTTGCTAATAAATATTCCCATGTTGAAGTTTCCCTGATGTACCCTATTTTACTTCTACTTATTCCACCCTTTTGCGTGCGCCAAGTAAACCCATTAATGATACACCTGTTTCTGTCGATGATTCCTCTGATTTGGCATCTCAATGTGATGATCGCAATTGCTTTTGTAAGCCAGGAAAAGGGCATAACAATTGTGACCTTTGTGGTAAACTAGGCCACAAGATTGACAGGTGTTATGCATTACATGGTCGTCCTCCTCAATCTATTGTTGTTGCTCAAACTGATCCTCCCTCACAATCATTTAATAATGTGGATCCTCCTCCATCTGATAGCACCAACAAATTTGCTCTCTTCAATGAATTTCTTAAATGGTGTTAGGATCGTCAACCCTCTAGTTTCACTTTTGTTGTACGCATAGGTATATCTTTTGTTGGTTTGACTCAATCTTCTGCTGTTGGTCCTTGGGTTCTCAACTCAGGAGCCACAAATCACATTACTGGTAACAAATAATTTTTTCTTCTTTGTCCTCTTTGGATAGTTTACGTTATGTTACAATGACTAATGGGTCTAGGATTTCAGTTCATGGTGATGGGACACTTAACCTTTTTTCTTTTTTATCCACTGATAATGTTCTTTATGTCCCTGGATCTCCTTTTAACTTATTATCTATTAGTCATCTAACTTGTTCTTTTGATTGTGTTATTTCTTTTACCAAAAATTTTGTTTGCTTACAAGATCGGAGATCGAGGCAAGTGATCGGAGATCGAGACATTTGAGGGGTGTTAACACAAGTTAGTTCCTGAACAATACCATTATGAGACAAAAAATGGAGAAATTCATGATTCACATATTCAGTACCATTATCAGACCTGATTCTTTTGATATTTTTTCCAAATTGATTTTGGACAAGATGGAAAAAATTAACAAAAATTTGAAAAACTTCGGATCTATTTTTCATAAGGTATGTCCACGTGACACGGGTACAATCATCAATAAAGGTAACGAACCATTTGGCTCCGGAAATAGAATCTATGACATGACCCCAAACATCAGAGTGAATTAAATCAAATGGAGAAATACTCTTTTTGTGACTAATAAGATAAGAAGCACGATGATGTTTTGACAATTGACAAATATCACATTTAAAAGACTCAACGGACTCTTTGGTAAACAAGTGGGGAAACAAGGACTTGATAAGACTAAATGAAGAATGCCCAAGCCTTTGATGATGTAACCATATTTGAGATTTTGCCCACGTCTCAGATGTACCTTGTTGACTCATGATTTTTGTGTTGCTTTGGTCATTAAACACTAAAAATACAACCTACTCTGCTCCTTAGCAGTTAAAATTGTCTTCCCCGTGGCAAGATCCTGAAAAACACAATAAGTTGGAAAAAATGTTACTGAACAATTTAAATCCTTTGTGAGTTTTTGCACAGAGATAAGACTATTAGCTAATTGAGGAACATGTAAAACATCTTTAATACAATAGATGAGTCCAAAATTATTTTCCCAGAGCCGCATATAGGTAAACCCTGACCATTCGCAACTGTAATAAGTTGTTCTTTATTTCTTTTACCATATGAGTCGAAGGACACACGGAAAGGTGTCATATGATCAGTTGCACCCGAATCAAGGATCCAAATACCTTGAGACACATGATCAACAGTATTGAGGCAACTCTTACCTTTTATGGACAGAGTACATGATCCAAAGGGCTTACTCATTGATTCATCCATTGCTTTCAAAGGAATAATTTTTACTTCAGACATCCCGTAGAACGTAACCAAGAGTCTCCAAGACGATGACGGTGTATGAGTCACACCGAGAAAAAAAGGAGCAGAACTTTAAACTCAGATCTACTCAAATATAGGCCAAACGGGTCGTCACCAACCCTAAAAACAGACTCAGGAGGCTCCGGCGACTCTTCTGTGGCGGCGACGGCGAGTGGGTCACACCGAGAAAAAAAGAGCAAAACTTAAAACTTAGATCTACTCAAATACAGCCAAAACGAGTCGTCACCGACCCTAGGAATAGACTCAGGGGGCTCCGGCGACCCTGTCTATGGCGGCGGCAGCGAGTGGGTCTCGTCGGAGGTGGGCGCATGGGCTACACGCACCGGTGACGTTGGTGGCGCGTGGCGGCTCCTCTCACGGAGAAACTTCCGGCGTTGTTCAACAATTTCTTATGATTCGAATTGAGGCAGATCATTCAGTCTTTTACCGTTACTCTAGTGTTAGAATGTCTTTATTTGATAGTATATGTTGATGACATTGTTCTTACCGGCAGTGACCACCATGGCATCTCCCGGATGAAGCAACTATTTTGCCATCAATTTCAAACCAAAGATCTTGACAAACTCAAGTATTTCTTGGGTATTGAGGTAGTATAATCTAATGATGGTATTGTTATATCTCAAAGGAAGATTCGATATTTTGGAGGAAACTGAATTTAATTATTCAATACGTATAATGTAACATGTTATGAATCTTCATTCATTGTTCAAGTTCTCTTGTAGCAACAAATTTAGCAATTGTAGTGAGATGGGAACCCAAGTTAAATAGTTAGAAGAACTTTGTTACTTAGTTCAACGATAGACTAGTCATGCTTACTAAGTCTTGTTTTGGCTTAAAACTAATCAAGCTATGTGCAATTATGCACCAATTACTGCGTGTGACTTCTTGTCTAGTCAAGGAAGGACATAACAAAACATCATTATGTTTACAACTTGAAGATTGCAGATATCATTAGAACAAAATATCTCTATTTTCTTGTAATATTATAATCTAAATCCCTATCAATGATTTTCCTAGGGATGGGGTTGTGCATACCGCTCTCTCCAGACTATTATTTCATGGTTCAGACTTCAAAACTACACGTCCATAGAAGTTCCTTCTCATAGGTATTTACATTTTACTCTTGTCTAATTTTTGAATTTTATTTTTCATTATTTTTTATTGTCACTTCAGGTTCAAAGTTGTGTGACGTTTTTATTTTTATTGTGCAATGTATATTAAATTGGTCATTTAAATAGTCATTTGTTTTTCATTTAAATGTGAAATTTGATGAATCAGTAAGTCTTGCTGAAGTTCACTTGTGCCTAGCAAAATCTTGTTTTGTCATTGTACAAGATCATGATTTAACTGGTCAAACCTACAACTTTCTCAGGGAAATACAGCAGACACTTGTTGAGATTGGTGATAAAGACCCTTCTTTTATTGGATCAAGAGAATGGATAGGTGCAATTGAATTGAGCTTTGTTTTGGACAAACTTTTGGGTGTAAGTATTGCTCATCTTAGGATTTCTTAATGTTCAAGTTTATATTTAGTATTAAACTGTATCTAGATGCAGTTGGGCTTTTGGGCATAAAACCCAACTGGACATTGTTCTTATGGTTCTTTGACTAGAATGAGAACAATATATGTTGACCCCTCTCACCCCAAAGAAGAGAGTCTAAATTCTGGATCCATTATTGAACAAAGTGCATGTAATATGTATTTCTTGTGAGTGTAATTTAGTTCTTAATATTTTGATCGTGTGATTTAACAGGTTACATGCAAAGTCATCAATGTTAGATCTGGATCTGAGCTGCCGGAAAAATGTCGAGAGCTGGCATTGCACTTTGAGAACCAAAATACACCAGTTATGATTGGTCAGTAAATTATGTAACATTTTTCTTTTATTTTCCATTTATATATGGCATCTCCGTATATTATATAGCCTTGTTCAAAGAACCAATGAGACTGAACCAAACCTTTTAAAACAGTTGAAGAACCTGGATTAGTTTTTTGTAACAGTTTGTCAGTAATCCAATTTGGCTAATATTATAAACAAACGAATGAATGTGCTCTCTCTGAAAATTGATCAGAACCCTAACTATGTTTGGACACTTCTTACCCTGTGAAGTTGTTGTGTTCTGCAAAATAATAGCTCGGCAATGTTGAAACCTATCCATTCCTTGTTCCTCAAGTTAGAATGAATCTTCCTTACAGGCACAAAAGTAGTAGTAGCTGTAGTATAGTGCTCTAGAGCATTTGATGGCTCTTCCACCAAGTTATATTGTGCCAAGCAAGAAGGGAGGCTCCAAGGTGGTGTGGAAGCTATGATATATGGAGGATATGGCTCGGTGATGGTGAGTATGAGGTTGTGTTTGGGTGCTCTATAAAGAGGTTGAGCCAATTCTCAAGGAAGGGTGGCTAGAGGAAACCTCAAGGTGAGAGTTCTAGCCTAAGTGACTTTTGGAGACAAGTAGAATGACACAATTTTGACAGCATATCTTTACTAATCTCAAAAGTGGTTTTTACAATGGGAGAGGGCCTCTATTTATAGCCCAAGCAAACCCTAAAGGTGTCTCCAAAAAGGAAAACCTATACTACACACCCAAGGCTCAAAAGAAAACCTACTCTACTAATTACAATAATCACTGGTTCAAGAAAATAAGAGCTTGGGCTACCTGTCTCAAATGAAGCCCATTCTTCTTGTATGTGCTTGGCCATGACTCTTGTGAGTGGTCCCTTGGCTAGGGCTTTGCCATCATCAGTTGGCATTGACTGGAGCCTGGTACTCATTGAATCGTCCCAGTGAATAGGCAGGTGTAAACATGACAATGTTTTCGCCCTGGCAGAGACAAATGAAAAAGGGTTGCCCCATGCAGCCTGTTCCTTGTAATTGTCAATGATATGGAGAATGGTGTTAATATGGTATGCATCATAGGTGCATGCAATTAGAGAATTACAATAATAGATTCTAAAGGCAAGGGAAGTTTCTAGAGAGCAGAGCTTTCCCAAGCAAGAGAGGAATCTCTCAGCTCAAAAATCTATTTCAAGGATTCGCCCAATAATCCTCCATATTCTTACAAAGGGAAAATATATAACCAGCCCCGCTCCCTTCTGACAGAATCAGTTACAAAAGGAAATATAACAGAATCAACCATTCCCCAAATATCCCTCTTATAGGATCCCATCTCTAACCTATTATTGGGCCGACTATAGATCTGAATGGCCTTATTCGACCTGGAGGAATGGTTTCTATCAATAACCTGTCCAACCTTGTCCTTAAAGCTAAAATCTTGAAACTTGGAACGAATGGTTGCTGCAGACTCTCATGTGGGTTCCTCAACATGTCGTGACTTCTGAAGGATGAGCCATTGTGCAGAATGTGTCGAGTCTTCACCATCTTGCACAGCCAACACTGCCTCTGGTGTTGGAAACACGTCCTTCTTAGTTAAAACTAAGAGGTTAGGTGATTTTTTTCATAGTCCTGGATGAATCTACGATAATAACTACCAAGGTGTAAGAATCGTCCTTAGTAGTAGTGGGGAGTCGCTGCTCTACAACAGCTTAGATATTGCTAGAATCCTTTTGAACTCCATGAGCAGTGATCACATGTACTAGATCGTTTATAGAGGACAAGCCAAATGAGCATTTCTTCCCATTTGCTACAAAGGATTGTGTTTCCAGTAAAGACAAGACTTCATGCAAATGGGACAAATGTGTGCTCCAATCTAGACCACGCAAATTGGGTAGTAACGGAGGCTTCATGAGACTGGAGCTTGAGCTTAATAACTGCGATGTCTTTCTTGTATTCATACGTCAAATGACAAGCTTCTCTCAATGAGACCTCCGATGATACAGTGTGTATCAGAGGTGCATGCAATTGGACTATAACAACAACAGATTTTAAAGGCAGGCAAGTTTCCATAGGCCAGAGCTCTCCCATGCAAGAGATGAATCTCTCTACCCAAATATCTATTTCAAGGATTCACCCGATAATCCTCCATATTCTTACAAAGGGAAAATATAACCAACCCCACTCTCTTCTAACAGAATCAGTTACATAAGGAAAGATAACAGGATCAGCCATTCCCCTAACACCCCTCCAATACTATCCCGACTCTAACAAAATACTATTAATAATCAATCCTGCTTCATATTCTCGGGCCTACGACTATAGATCTGAGGACACGATGTGGACTTCGGTGATGGCAGAGGGACTGGTGCTGTCAGTGAAGTGGTTTTTTACTAGCTCAGTAGCTCAATAATATGCATGGAGGGGAAGAGAAAGAAGTCAGAGCGGATTGAACAGACTGGTGAGAATGTGTCCAGGTTTGAATCAATTAGGACAGGGAGGCTTGTATTTCATACACCAGTTCACTGAACCAAATACCATTTCGTTCAGTTCTTACAAAATACAGTTAGTTTGATTTGACTCAGGGTTTGGTTCTCTCTGCTTAACCTGGTCAGACATTCTGTGTATGGTAGATAGAAATTCTAAACTCAGCAGTATATTTTCATTTACATATTCAACTCATTGAGTTTTTATTTTTATGCACTGTGGTTAGAAATGTTTGGAAGGGAGGCTAAGAGTAACGATATTTCTCACAATGCTTTGGTTTATAAGTGCAGGTGGTGGTGTACTAGCATATACACTCTTGGGAGTAGATTACAATGAAGCAAGTGGAGACTGTGCATTTTTAATACTTGATCCCCACTATACAGGTTCGGATGATCTAAAGAAAATAGTGAATGGGGGATGGTGTGGGTGGAAAAAGGCTGTTGATAACAAGGGAAAGAATTTCTTCTTGTACGATAAGTTCTATAATCTACTATTGCCACAAAGACCCAACATGGTCTGAGGCCTAGCTTCTATTGCGGAGAGCTCCCAATGGAAACCTATTTCTTGCAATGTAGAGTAATTGTTCATTTAGTTACATGTAGTTCTGGTAATTCGTTGCCTCACTTTTTGGTTATTTATGTTCTGTAATTGGGCTGATTCTTGGGCAAAACGTGTTCTTCTTGGGTTATAATTTTTCAGTTAAGGTTTTAGTAAATTTTTCCTGATCCGGGTGAAGATTATTTTTTATCAATATCAATCAATGTTTTTCTTGATGTATCGATGCTACTTTTCTTTTAGGTTTAATACCTATTTTGGTCCCTCGGTTTGTAGGGTATGTTCAAAGTTGTTCTTCCTTTTTTCAAAAGTTCACTAACGTCCTATATTTTGAAAAAACGGTTCAAGTTGATCCTTTTTGCTTACAGCGTTAAAAATCTAACGGTGTAATGTCCACGTTAGCCAATAATAAATGATGTGTCCAATTATGTGGCAACTATAAATCGATGTGACAATTAAGTATAATTTTCTGAATCCAAGCACGCTTCTGTACATCCTCGGTCCAGGGTAGATTCCATCACCCTGGGCATCAACTGCAGTTCCATCCAGTTCTCAATCACAAATTATAAATCCTCTTTTTCTTCTGCAGTTCCATCCAGTTCTCAATTCTCTTCCTCTAGTTCCCCTCCCTCCACTGCACCAAATCCATCACCATCACTCCAGTGTTGAAATAAAAAGGCTTTCGAGAAGAGAACACGCAAGAGAGTAAAGGGTTGTTCTAGAACTCCTCAACGGGTTTTCCAAGGCCATTCGGATTGAAGACGAGATTAGGTTAATCACTGTGTCTTCTTTAAAGATGTAGACTTTGAAGTTTAGAGAGGGGAAGATGGATCGAATGAGGCAGGTCAAGACTCGCGGGCTTGCCGAGTCAAACTTTGTCGCAACGAAGTGGAAGAACACGCTTTTCGAGCACGAGGAGTGGCGAAGAACGGAGTGCACAGTGGCGATGGGGCCGCGAAGGTAGCTGGAGTCGAGGGTCATGGTGATGTGGGCCAGAGACGGGTCGCACGAGGTGATAGCGGTGTGGATGGAGGAAACGGGGCAGCCCGCCCAATTTTGGTACCCCGGTGCCTCGGCGTAGTGGAAGAACGAGTCGTCGTCTTCGGTGGTCAGAAAAAAACGGATTCCGAGGCAGAAGAACGGGGAAAAAAGGAGGCAGAGAATGAGAAAGGAAATGATGACTCTGAAGCGAAGGGGAAGCATTAGAGTAATGGGTCGTTGGCAAAACAGGTTCTTGATGGAAGAAAAGGAAAGGGTGTTAAAGAAAAAACGGCATTGTTGGAATTTATTGTGATGTTCTTGAGTTCTGCGTTTTTCTTTCTTTCTTTCTACGTTGGTGCGTTTCAAAGAGTGTGTGATTTTCTCTGGAACCTTGATGGAGTGAAGTTTTGTACATCTTCCCAATCACTCACCAAAGAAGTGCATTACTGTGTTACAACTTGAACTACATTTTGTTATCAATAGCTGAGAAGATCAACAACAACAACCCATTCTCAACCCCATCCATGGCACCCACAAATCTGCATGCCTCCCCAAAGCCCTATCCCAATCACCCACCACCATAGTCCCCAAATTTGTTTCCCTTGACCTCCTCAACATATCCGAAAAATCTAAATCATCTGAAACAAAAAACAGGCAATCAATTCCTCTTCTCATGGAATGAACCATCTCCCTCTTTAGGGCCCAATCTGCCGCGTGCGGTTTGTCCTCCGTCGTCTTAACAAACACCCCTGCCTACCGCAGCTCCACCGCTAGCTCATACCCAACTTCGGAACCAGCAACATCCTTGTCGCCTCATTATACTTATGATTCAAAAATAGCTGACAGTGCCACGTCAGTAATGAGTGCACAAGTCATCAACTTTTTACCAGCTGGACACTGCCGTTAGCTTTTTTAACGTCGTAACAAAAAAGGACTAACATGCATAGTTTTTGCGAAATATAGAATGTTATTGAACTTTTGAAAAAATGAAAGATAACTTTGAACAGATCCTACAAACCGAGGGATTAAAATAGGTACTAAACTTTTCTTTTATTGATATTAATGGTAGAAATTTTAAGCTAATAACTATTGAAAATTCGGTCGAAAGTAATCTCAAGATTTTTATTAAGTACCTTAAAAAAATGTAATCCTATTAAGTTTTAAAATCCAAATAAATAAAGGAATAAAAGTAAAAGTAATTGATTATATTTACCCTAAACATTATAAGTGTTGAATGAAATATACAAGCTTCTTCTACACATTTGAAATATGTATAAACTTTTATGGTATTAAAATTAATTTACGAGTAAATGTCTAATTGAATATATAATACACTATTTTAACTTTAACCATTTAAAAATAATAAATAATTTATGGTTTTTATCGTATAATAATACATTATTATACACATATTTGTATATATTAAGTAAAAAAAATTCTGGTAGGGACAATTGTCTTCATAAATTAAAGTAGGATGCTACTTGTTTTTATTAATTGACAAGTCAAATAATTATGATTAACTAAAAAGAATATTGATAGATGTTAATGAAAAATTTCTTGTCAACATGAATTAAAATTTTCCTTCAAGTATTTTGACTAAGAAATATTTTCAAATAACGTTAATTGAAAAAATTTATAAATTGATATTTTTCAACTATAGAATATTGTTTAATATTTAAAAAAATTAAATTTAATAATAAAATGTTTCACAACAAGACAAAATAATATGCACTCCTCTTTAAAAGTGCAACAATTTATCATATCTTTCTTAATATATAATAATTTATTGTACTGATGGAGTATGGTGAATAATATCATAACCTTATAAGGTCAATGTTTTAAAAGAACCAATAGTGCTTCTATATGAATTGTTGTATTTATTGTTTGTTTTCATATATTTACAATAAATAGTAAACAGTAAATAGTATTAAGTATAATACATATGATTAAAAGAAAATAAATGTAATAATGTTAGAAAATGGACACCATAAAATTGATAGTAACAGTCATACAATCAGTTTCTCACATAATTTTTAGAAAATATTTAAAAAATATATATATATTATACTTTAGCATAAAGATACTTCGGGTTTGAGTCTTATATTTAATGCATATAAATTTTCACGTGAAGAAAGGTGAAGACCTGATAGTTTTGAGTTATATATCTTTTTAGTGGATTTTAGATTTAGTAAATAACCCGTACGATATTAATATTTATTTTAGATTCTAATCAATAATTGGAGAACCTTGTACATTTATTTTGTTTAATGAGTGTTACTTAGAAATTTATTCATGTTTCCTAATGGCTCTATCATAACATTCACCACTTATACTATTAAAAGGTGATATGTGACGCACACTCTTACAATAATTGTTATTGATTTTATTTGGAGGTATTTTAAAAAATAATAATAATGCATGTACCTCAATTTTATTGTTTGCATAATTGTCATTGTGGAACATATATTTTTTTTCAAATGAGTTGGTGTACTTTAGGGAACATTCCATGATATTGTCGTGGAGATGTATGTCAATTGTTGTAACTAACTTATGAGTTTTAATTTCATTTTACTCAATGACTTAAGTGTTTGTTGATTCGTCAAGAGAATAATACCATAAATAATTAAGTTTTCAAAAGATTTGTGTCTCACTCTCAAATGCCTTCTTTTTTTCATTTAAAATTCTAGTTAAAACTTTAGATAAATCAACTTGACTTTTATATTGCATTAAAATATGAGGTATATGCTTATTTAATAATTATAAATTATATAGAAAATTCTTAAGAAATTTTGTCTCAACATTTGATGAAAGATCATGAAATAATAGTTTGTTTATTATATTTATCTGATATTGTATCTTCACCCAAAATAAAAACATAGTAATTGATTTTATGTCATTAGAATTAGAAATTCAATTTACATCATGATTGCATCCTTTAATAACAATCGAAAATTTCATAATGAATTTTAGTGTAGTCGAATGAAAACGTTCAAGATTATGTGTATATTTGTCCAATCTACCAAATGCATATGGAGTATCAAGTAAGGAGAAAATTTTCAAATGTAATAAGGAACCAATAAATTTAGAATATTTAGGAGAAGAAATGTTTTTACCTAATTTTTTCTTTAATTTAATGAGTCATAAGACGTTAAAATTGAATCAAAATAATTAAACTTCTTCAAAAGTTTCTCTACATAATAAGATTGAGTTAAAACAATATCATAATCTTTTTTTAAGCTTAATACTCATACTAACATATTAGGATAGAGGTTCTTCATATGAGCAACAAATGTTTCATATTTTTTATAATATTAATATTGCTACCAAATATTAATATGTCATCTACATATAAGCATAAAATAGCATAAATAACAATTTTTTTACATACACACATTTATCACTATTATCACAATTCATGAAATTAAACATCTCATGATAGAAAAACTTGCCTATTTTTTAAATCGTATATAACAAAGCTTTTAACACCTCTTTGATAACAATGTTAATACTGCTACCAAATATTAATCTGTTATCTACATATAAGCATAAAATAACAGAAATAAAAATTGTTTTACATACACACATTTATCACTATTATCATAATTCATGAAATTGAACATTTCATGATAGAAAAACTTGCCTATCTTTTAAATCATATATAACAAAGCTTTCTTTGATAGCTAAGAAAAATACATTTTTACGCTTTGGATTTTTTTTTTTTTAGAAACAATAGTGGAGGCAAAGGCTAGACATCCAAATATCCATAAATGTGAAATATCAGGAGTTGTATTGTGTAGCATATAATAAGGTGATTTGTTGTCAAGTAATGAAGAAGACGTTATATTAACAAGATCAACAACTAAATAAGCAACATAACTCAAACAATAATGTAGCAAACCAAAGTGTAACAAAAGTGACCTAGTAATACTTAAAATATGTTGATGTTTGCGTTTGACTAAACCATTTTATTACGGTGTTTCCACACAAATGAATGATCCATTTTTCAGCATAAAACTTAGAAAGACTAAATTTAGGACCATTGGATGTTCAAATAAATTTAATTAGTTTATGAAAAATAAGAGTAGCAAAAGACTGAACTAAAAAACCAATTTTTTATTTTAATTGTATAGGATAGGTCCAAGTGATGCGACTAATGTGTAAGAAAATACTTGTGATTGTGCATAGAAGGTATAACAATTAGCCTCCAAATCTAAAAGGATACAAAATTAAACAATTCACTAAAAAAAATCATTATTAGAAAAAGATAAATATGTGTTTGTTTAGAGAAATGACAAAATTCACAAGGCAAATCAATTTTATTACATTCACTATAAGGGTACAAGTGTTTCAAAGTAAAACACTATCATGTAAAGGATGACTAAATCTAAGATGCCAAATATTATTCTTCCATGGAAAAAATTGTTTAAGTTGTGTAAACTAGTTTTTGGACAAGACTTCATTGTGTAAAGGTCACGTTGAACTTTACCTACACCAACCATTCTCATATATCTTTAATCCAAAATCCAAAACTCATGAATGAAAAAAGAAAATTTAGATGGTAAGGAATGAATGAGCTGAGAAATTGAAATAAGATTCAAAGTGAAATTAAGAACATAAAGCACATTGGAGTGAAAAAGAGATATAGAGAGAGAAAAACTATACCAAAAATATTGGTTTGAATCTCATTACCTTTAGGCAGTTTAACATGGACGGGAGAAATGTGTTTATGAATTTGAAACAAGAAAAAAATGTTACAAACATGAATAAAAGATCTTATGTCAATGATCCAAGTATTTTTGGGAAAAAGATTAAACAAGGCACAAACAATACCCGAGGTTTTGTTTACAAGAAAAGTGGAAATGTGATCAAAAAATGATACCATTCAAAATATGATTGTTGCAAAAGAGACATTAAGGTTTGATGTTTCTTAGGCTTTGTTCACTTGAATGGATTTGAGGGAGAGTGATTGAATGGATTTGAGAAGATTTGAAGATACATTTTTTATTGTTTATTTGAGTGGATTTGGAAGTAAGTGAGAGTGAATTTGGAATTAAAATTTGTGAGAATTACTGTAAGATTTGATTGATATGACAGATTAAAAAAATTTACTTCCAAATTCACTCTCACTTATCTCAAAATCCACTCAAATAAACAATACAAATTTTACCTTCAAATCCATTCAATCACTCTCCCCCAAGTTCATTCAAGTGAACAAAGTATTAGGAATCAGAGTCATGGATACTCTTGCTTGAGAAAAGCCAGTGGTGGTATCATAACCTTTATTAATATCGTTATTGAACATTATGAGTAGAATGATAATTCTGCATGCGAGGATGAAGTACATTTTTTTATAACATGTTTTGATAGTGTGACTAGGACGATCACAATGAGCAAACACTTTATAACTTCGACCACAACCATAATCCAATTGGAATTTGAGGAAGTTTGAGATCAAATACCAAAACCACCACATTATGTGTCAAAGAGGAAAAATAACCAAGGTATGAGAATCATCAATATGCACACCAAATTGACATTACTATTCGATAAAAAGGAGAAAACATGATCAAGATTTGTTAACGAATACATCATCATAATTTGAGAATGAACAACTGAGTATTGTTCATTAAGTCTTTTAAGAAAATGAAGGACATAATCGTCATCACCGTAACAATGTATAGTAGGAAAAAGATTGCAAAAAAAATTGATTTTGAAATAACATGAAGGTAGGATCAAAGTTGGTCTAATTCATGTAAAAAGAGTTTGTAATTAAGTGAAATAAGCATTGATACTGATAGGACCTTGGAAAAGAGAGTATATCTCTTATTGGATATTAGAGATACGAAAAACATCTCCTCGATAGTAACCTTTTTCCAAAGTACTCCATATCTTAACAATGGTTTCCATTCAACAAACACTTGGAGCAATATTAACATCAAAAGAGTGAACGAGCCATAACATTACAGTGGAATTACAACGATCCCAATGGCTAAACATGACGAAGCCAGGATATGGACGATAATGAGAACCCAATAAGGACCATTTTGATCACCCACTAATATGCTCAAATTTGGAATGATTTCATTTGAAATGTCATCTTTGCCCTCCATACATTGTAAAATACCACATAGAAATGAAAGTATTTGATTCCAAAGTTTGTATAATCGATTCCAACGCATGGTTAATAATAAATAAAGCATACACAGTTTGAGATTCATGGGTGCATTGTTTTTGTAAAGCTATGTGATTTTTTGCAGGTGAGAGATATGTTGGTTGGAGATTATGACCCAGAATGGAGGCTGGTTTATGGTGATTCGAGGTTGATGACTACTGCCATGTTAAAGATGAAGATGAAGAAGATGAAGAACAGAGATTGAAGAAGAAGTTCAAGAAGAGTTGTATTCAGTTATTGAGGGTGTTGTATTCAGTTCTCATTTTGAGTATTCGCTTCCAGTGGAGAGAACAAATGCAAGTGATGCTTGTATTTGGTTCCCGCAAGCTTGTATTCGGTTTGACTTCACCCCTCGTCACTTGTATTTGGTTCCCATGGTGATTTATTCGGTTCCACAAGCCTACACACCTTTCCTTCGTGCACTGATGTGTTTCCAAGCTTGGTGGTGTGCGTTGTGAGTCGTGATGAAGGTCTACAAGATGCAGAGGTCCATGAACATGTCCATGCAATAGTCTTAGAGTGCATCAAGAAATGGGAGTCCAAGGAGTTCCTTTTAATGGCAGCATCCCTAACCCTTTCTTTGTGTTGCAGGTTTTACGAAGGAGAAGGTGACTTTGGTCATACTTGAAGCTGGTGGAGGTGCTGTGAGGGAATACTACGTTGTGAAGGTGGTGGACCTTCATCATATGACCATGAAGGTGTTTGGTGGTCATGGAACCCTTGTTAACAAGTGTTTATACTATTGCAGGTTAAGGAGATATGTAGTGGAGTCTCACTTGAAGCATATTTTATCACATGGTTTCTCCCATGCTAACCTTGAGCATAGTGTTCTTGTTCTTAGAATTGTTAAGTTGTCTCTCATGACTTATCTTTTTAGAATGAGGGAGAGGAGATATGAAGGATGTGTTTGGATGGGTATGACATATACCCCTATGAAAATGGAGAAAAATGTGTTTGAGTGTGATTATTTGTACAATTCATTTATTCTTACCCACTATTCCTCTCAAGTGGAGAGAAATTTCTTCATTTCCTTCTTATTTCTATTCTTGAAAACAATTTTTTACTTTATTTCTATTTTACTTCCATCGTATATTATTTTGCATGTATTTTACTTCTAATGCAAATAGAAGATTAATGATTTGTTTAGATTTTAAAAAATATATTCAAAAAATATTATATTTTAAAAATAATTATATTAAAAAACTATTATATTTTAAAACTAATAAATTCAAAAAATATTATATTTTCCACTTGGCACTAAATCATATTCAAAAAATATTATATTTTAAAAGTAATTATTTCAATTTACTAAATTACCTTTTTTTTACATTTAAAATTTTTTTTTCTCTTTATAAATATTTTTACAATTAAATATAACATTAACAAATGTTATTTTATATTATTTTTATAAGGGTTAAATATGTTTTTAGTCCCTAAACTATTGACCGTTTCTGGTTTTCGTCCCTCTTCCAAAGTAAGGTACAATTTAGTCCTCAATCTTTAAAAAACGTTCGTTTTAGTCGAAAAAACGAACGTTTTGAGGACTAAAACGAGGACTAAAAACAAAATTTTGAGGACTAAAACGAACGTTTTTCTAAAGAATGAGGACCAAATTGTACCTTACTTTGGAAGAGGGACGAAAACCAGAAACGGCCAATAGTTTAGGGACTAAAAACATATTTAACCCTTTTTATAATTAGGGGTATTTTGATAATCTTCAATTTATACTAATTAAACAATTTTTTTTGTGTCACATCGGTTAAATCCTATACTAATTTTCACAAGCTTTACTTCCAAATCCACTCTCACTCACTTCCAAATCCACTAATAAACAACAATCATTTCACTCTCAAATTTCTTTAATCCATCTAGCCACTCTCTTCCAAATCAATCATCTAAAGTGAACAAAATGCTTTAATAAACTAAACTATTTTTTATGCAATGCAAATGACCTAAACAAATTCCTATATGACTAACTATGCAAAATGAATAAATAAATCAAACCAATAACTTAAAAATAGAAAAATTACTTGTTGAACCAAGTTTGAGTGCAAAGCTAGTCAAACTGGTTTTGACAGCAAATGTATTTCTATATAATTTTGGGTTTTGATGCAATGTTATGTATTAATGGATGATTTTCTCATCTAGACAAGTTTAATATGATGCTAATAAAATGATAAAACAAAGAATTGATCAAAATATGAAGACTGTAAGAAATGTCTAATTCTCAAAGTGTTTGAAACCTTAATCCTATGCAATGGTCAAAATCTACAAAATTCATATAAAAAGAGGTAGTTGTTGATACCAACATGAATAAAAACACTAAACCTGTTAAGTTGATTTAATCAATGCTGAAATCACAAAAACGCATAATCAATGTTGAAAACAAGTCAAAAGCAAGTGATGAAAATTTTAACTATATTACCTAACTTTGAAGAAATTAAGGATTTTGCATTCTAAACCAAAAACTAATTATTGGAACATGTTAAAGATCATGGAAAAAAATTAAAAATAGTAAGAAATAACAAAAGCAGATATTTGAACTCAAAATCACGATGTGGGTTGCAAGATGAAAAAATGAATTTTTGAAGATAAAACCAACAACTTGATTCTTGATAACTACTTTTCAGCTTTTGATATCAATCACTTCATTGAAAAACATTGGATTATCAAGTGACATTGCACTACTTTGATATTGATCTTGAATTCAGAAATCAAATCAAGAAAATGATAAAAGTTGGAAAATTAATGATCAAACATCCCTTAATTGATTTTGACAGCAAGAACATAAAATGAGTTTGAGAAGCATGAAATTGAAACTTAACTTGCAAGAACTTAAAAAAGAAAGATGTAAAATTGCTTGAAATTTAAATGGCAATCAAGAAATGAATTCAAGAACAGTAAATCAAAGCACTAACAATGAAGGGAAATAGAAATTTACATTAAAACTGGAAAATGAAAGAAAAGGTTTAGAGTATTAGCTTGGAAGATTCTAACAACATTGTGGCCTTGATCTCCAACTAAAATTTGGAAATGTTTCTTTATGTCTCGATATTTCACATGCACACATGTTCTAGCCTATTTATCTTTACGATTAGTTGTACAATATAATACTGACTTTTTTTGAACATTAGAGGAAACAAGATTATAATGTGTTACTTGATTTGAATATATCTTTCAGTGTTCTGACTCTTTTATTGTATCCTAATGAGTATTAACTAGTTCTTTCTATATTTATTTTGTAGAAACTATGTTTTCAACTCTAATGACATCTTCATCTAAATTAGCATATAGTAATATATGTTTGACTTTTACATTTTTAATAATTTGTAGCTTTGACTTTCATTTCTAGAAAAGCAATCTTCTATTATCATCAAGAATTCCTTTTTCAATGACTTTAGATAAACCTTATGCTTCATAAGTGAACATTTTTTTTATATCATTTTTTTAAACTATCTTTTGGAATAGTGAAATCGAATTTATATATATATATATATATATATATATATATATATATATATATATATATATATATATATAAGATATATATAAATTTTTGACGTGAAATCCTAATCCCAACGAGTTTAGAAAACAAAGTATATAAGAGGAAAACGCGGAACGCGAAACCTAACTAACACTCAAGAAATGGCGGAGAAGTTTGGAGTAGCAGCAGTAGCAGAAGAGAGCTCTAACTCCAGGGTTCCACACCATACGACAGCGAAGCTCGTCGTTTTGGCCGACCTCAACGTTGATCCTCCCGAAGCCGACGACGACGACTCTTCCCTTGTACCTCCTCCATCGATTGCAACGTAATACTCTCTTCCTCATTCTGGCATAATTTCAATTTTCCCTTTTCATCTTTTGATTTATGATTTTCTGCCTTGGAGAACCAATTGAAATCTCTAATTTAGAAACTTACCAAACCCTTAGAGGTCATAGCCAGAAGAACATTAATTTTTTAAACTCTGCGTAAATTTAAATGTTGTGAGACTTTTGGAAATATAGTCAGTCTTCATCTTTTTATGGCTGTATTGAAAGCATTGCAAATTGCAATGGCTGTTTGTTTCGGGTGGGTTGTTTTGGGTGTAGGCTGAAAGAGCAGGAAGATGGAGAAAGGGTGTTAATTTTGTTGAAGGTAGTGGCTTCCGTAACAGACTGTGGTGGGTTACAGGATGTATTGTAGGGGAAATTTATAAGGATGAATACGGTTATATTTTATATTTTTGGGAGGACTAAAATGTGGTGACTTTTTAGCTCTTTGAGTGATTAAATTTTAGTTTTTTATTAAAAAAACTAACATAGTGACATGTGTAACATGGATAACCAACTTCAGGTTGAGGGATTACTGAAAGAATAAAGTGTAAAAGGAAAATACTACAGGTTTAGGTATCAAAAGTGGAAATATTTTTTATTGGAATGTATAAGCCTGCATTTCATTGTGATTTTCCATGCAATTTCAATTTTAGAACTTCCTACTTATTGATTCCTTAACTAGTGTCCTAAAGGTATTAGTTAGTAGCACCCAATATAAAATATATAAGTACTTCTTTGCGCTGTGTTATAATATGACATTATTCATCGTGATTTTTTCTGCATTTTTCCGTTTTGTTATGTAGAAGATATGTTTTCTTGCTTATGACTCGTTTAATGGTCACCAATATTCTCTAAAATGTCGTTTTGATGGTAGGACCTATTACTGTCTGAGACAGTATCTGTTTGTTGCTTCTTGTCATTTATATTTTTTAATGAATATATAGTTTGGCGAATGATGAAAGTGGTCAAGATAAGAGTTTGTTGTCCAAAGACACTGATAGCATTGAAGGTGAAAGTAAAAAGTTGAACAAACTGGGCAGATGTCGTTCCAGACTTAGCAAGACAGAGTCTTCTCTTGATTGTGGAGCTGATGCAGATGGTGATCAACATGTTCAAGGACCTCCTTCATCTCGGGAGGAAAAAGTTAGCAGTGTGAAGACTGTAAGTTTACTCTAATGTTGTTAGATATTTTCCTCATTTATTAAAAACATCCTACTTTTAAACTCTAGTAAGTTTGTGTGTCCTTGAGAATACACACACACACAGAGTGAGGATATGTGAAGGTGAGAACTCTTGATTATTTTGAGAAATGAGAACTATACAATCATACATGAAATGTCAAGATTGAAAGTTAGTTGGTGGTCGCATGAGTACTTAAAAAATCATGTCTGTTTTTTCTTTTAATCTAGACCACTAAGATGTAATCTAATGGTTTATATTCATTGTTCTAATTTATTTTTAAAAGTGACAAGTTTTCTCAGAATCAAAATGTCTATTTTTTTTTTATTTGTTGAATTATTTAGGAAGTTGATACATGGGCAATCAGATATAAATTTCAACTGTTATTTCCAGTAAAATATGACCAGAGATTAATCATGCCAAGTCATGGTGATGGAAATAGTTTTTAACATGTTTTTCTTTATTAGATAAAATATTTCTAGCCATCCTATTGAGATGTGGTGTATATGGGATACCAGTTGAAGATGGAGACATTTTCTTGTTCCTATGTTGCCATTTAGAAAAAAAAAATCTCAATGTTTTCTTCTCAAGTTTTGAACGTGTTGCAGCTGTTATGAATTTTTACTGAGCCTAAAATGTTGTATTTATTGGGACAAGGTGACTTGGTGATAGACCAATATTCAAACATTATTCTTTTTTCTCTGTACTTCCTTTTTATGTGTAGAATGGCAGCATAATTTCAATATAACTCAATTGGTTATTTGTTGTTTTGCTTATATGTAACGTATTATAATGGGTTTTGTTTGATATGGATCTATGGCTGTGAATCAAGTCTAGTGCCAGCTGTTCACTCAACCGGTAGCTTACTATGATTGATTTTATTTTGTTTTCTTAGAAACTAATCACTGCATTTCCATATTCAGTTGCTTATTTAACAAAGTGGGACATTGTAAAGCCAAGACTGCAATTTTAACAATAATAATTTGTTTTCATGCCACTGCAATTTTTGCCATTGTTGTTATTATTGCTATTGTTGTTGTTTTTGTTCTATTACCAACAAAATAAGTTTATGTTTAGGGCTTGGTTCATGTTGCAAAGAAGATGCCCAAAAATGCTCATGCTCATTTTATACTTGGCCTAATGTACCAAAGATTAAGCCAGCCTCAAAAGGTACTAAGCAGTGCTTTCAATTGTACTTGTTACTATTGATGCGGATAACTTACTCGATGTCTATCAAAAAAATTTTAGGCTGTGTTGGCTTATGAGAAGGCAGAACAGATCTTGCTCAGGCCTGAGGCTGAGATTGATAGGCCAGAGTTGCTTTCGTTAGTTCAGATTCACCATGCACAGGTGCAATGGTCATAATTTGATGGATTAATGATTCTAATATCTCTGTTCATTAACATATTTTATAATCCTTTTAGTGCCTGTTACTAGAAAGTTCATCAGAAAATAGTTCTGATAAAGAACTTGAGCCTCATGAACTTGAGGAGATTCTGTCTAAGCTGAAAGAGTCAGTGCAGTCAGATGTTAGACAGACAGCTGTATGGAACACACTGGGTTTTATCCTTCTTAAAACTGGTCGCGTGCAGGTACAAATACTTGGTTGCTCGTCTTCTTTTTACTTTAATGTTCTAGAGGCATATGTGATGCTTTTGTGTCAATATTTGATGTGACTTTGCTTTGACCAATGTGACTTCCAATGCTGGTGTAGAGTGCTATCTCAGTTTTGTCATCATTGTTGTCCATTGCACCAGAGAACTATGATTGCCTAGGAAATCTTGGGATAGCTTATCTTCAAATGTAAGTATGAGTGGTAATTGTCTTGCATATTATTATTTTTTCTTTTCAACAAAAAGAGTGCCTTTTAACAAATTCTTAATCCATCCTTGAACAATATGTACAGGTTTCATTTATCTCTTTTGCTTTCTGAATAATATTTAGCACTGTGGATTGTTAATTAAGAAATTTGCTGAGGAAACAATGACAAGTTTCGAAAAGAACATAGAGATTTATGCATCAAATTGTCTTATGAACACTTACAGAAATGTCAATTATAATGGAAATATATTTTAAAAATTATAGATTTGCCAGGAAATTCGGAATTGAGACTTGCTGTTAGGAAACTTGAGTCCCACATATGGGATTGTATAGGCTAACTTTTGTGCTGTCATGGTGTAGTTGTCCAAGGCTTTATCAATTTGTATTATAGTTTTCCATTAGTTGTAAAGGAGTGACACTGTTGGTGATGTCAGCATTTTCGTGTTGTCTAGGACTAGTTGAAGAGCTACTGAGCAGTTAGCCTGTGTGGGATGTTAGAATCTAATTCTAGGTTAAGAGATTTGATTCTCACATTGGAAGTATGGGATTCTAATATCGTGTTTGTTTATAAGGCCTTGGGCTCTGACTACAAGTGCTACCTTTTGTGGTGTGACTGTCCCTACGTTCTTATCACTTCTAGGATGGACAGTTACAATACGGGATATGGACACAGGAATACATTGACTCGGGAATATATCATAGGAGCCAATATTCTCTCCAAAACCACTATATTGAGATAACGGTTGTATTGATCCTTAAGTAGATTTATATTGCACTATGTGTGTGTGCCCTTAAAAATTAAGGGAAAATGCCTATAATTAAAATCATATTCTGATTAAGTTTCATGACCTAGTGGTCCAAAAGAAAGCCGCTAAACAACATATCAACATGTCCAAAATAGGAAATCTGCAAGAAGAGGTTGGCTGAACGAGATGGGTGGCAGAGGTTGATTGGCCAGATGAAGCCATTTCAGCTGAACAGAAAAGAAAGAAGATGTGCAGTTTGTCAGAAGTTGCCATGCCACTGGAAGTGTGCACAGAAACCTCATTGGAAATGCTTCTTGAAATAGAGAGGCGGAAGGGCTGATTTGCAAAAGAGGGGAGTAAAAATAGTGGGTTATAGGTTAAAATAGAAAGTTACTCATTCATCCTTAATGCAAAAAAGAAAAAAAAAAAAGAAAACACCTAAACAACCCCATTTCCCAGCCAGGAGTTTAGTTCTTTAGGTAAAACCTAAATGATCTGTTGCAATTTTACATGCTCAACGCTGCACAACAGCCGCTACCTTGAGGTGTGATGCTAATGCCCCATTGACTATAATTGGGAATACAACAAATATTCAAATTTTTAGGATATGATGCAAATATAATTAATATTAGTTATTTTAAATTAAAATCAAATAAAATTTTAAATTCACAATAGAGAATTGATGATTTAAAAATGAGCACATACCATTACAAATGTAATGTAATACAAAAAGTTATATTGTTGTGGTATTCTAATCTTTATTAGTATACAAGTTCTTAAACTATATATGAAATGCAATTAAAAATATTTGAAGTGTCCATGCAGTATCCAACATGGATACATATTTGACATGGTTAAGACCCGACAGCTACAATTTAGAGGTGTCTGTACTTCTTAGCTTGTACATTTAAGCAATTGTGGCTGTCACTTTTATGATACGAAATTTATGCTTCCTTTTCTGGGTTAGTACTCTCTGGAATATTGCATTAAATTATTTGGGAAATACTAGTCCTTTTGGGGCTTTAATTAAAGGGTTGATATGAATTTTTATTCTGTTTATATTTTTCCTCACTAGTCAATACTCCAACGTTTATCTTGCCTTGCAGTGGGAATTTGGAATTATCTGCAAAATGTTTCCAGCAATTGATTTTAAAAGATCAAAATCATCCTGCAGCTTTGGTCAACTATGCTGCCCTTCTCTTGGGTAAATATGCTTCAGTTGTGGCAGGTACTTTTATTTTTCTGGCTCTAAGATCTCAATTTTTGTGGGATATTACCTTTCTTTCTCCTTTATTCTTAATAGATGCCGAATTTTTCATAGTATGTTCTTTTAATGCCAGGTCCGGGTGCAAGTGCCTCTGAAGGTGCCATGGCTGATCAGATCATGGCTGCAAAAGTTGCCAAGGAATGTTTGTTGGCTGCAATTAAAGCAGATAGCAAATCAGCCCATCTATGGGCAAATCTTGCCTATGCATTTTCTATTAGTGGTGATCATCGAAGTTCCAGCAAGTGCTTGGAGAAGGTGCTCATGGCTCCTTGCTACAGTCATTTATAGCGTATTTATTGAGGTTGTTTATTGGTTTCCTGGTTCTTGTTATTGGTGGAAATTTTTTCTCGATCCTTTTATATGTATATTTTTCATAATTAAAATGAGAGGAATTACTCTCAAGTATTAGGTGTGTATGTATTGCATAGTGTTAGTTGCACTTTTGAAGTTTCCACCTCACCAAATGAAAATCAGCCTGTGGAAATTCTGTGATCAGCATTCACATTTGCTAAATTTTTCCTTTTGTCGCCATTTCTTCGTAGGCTGCCAAACTGGAGCCCAATTGCATGTCTACTCGATATGCTGTTGCTATCCATCGAATAAAGGAGGCAGAAAGATCACAAGATCGCAGTGAACTGCTTTCATGTGCTGGAAACGAAATGGCTTCCATAATAAGAGATGGTGATTCATCCCTGGTCGAGATTCCAATAGCATGGGCTGGGCTTGCCATGGTTCACAAGGCTCAGCATGAGATAGTGGCAGCATATGAAAGTGAAAAGCACGGGTTGAGAGAGGTTGAAGAGCGTGCTCTTTGCAGTTTAAAGCAGGTAATGTATTCTTTTGGTTATTATCCTAGAATGACCTAGCTTTTATCTTGATAATCCACGTGCTAATTGAGGTTTTATCAGCATATTGTATTGTTTACAATGCGTGAGTCTTTCATCTGGAGCTAAAATGTCGCAATCCAATGTATTTGGTGTTTCTATGATGATGGATATAGTTTGTTATATGTTTGGCATGCCATACTTTTGCCACCAGGCTATAGCAGAAGATCCAAATGATGCGGTGCAGTGGCATCAACTCGGCGTTCATAGTCTCTGTGCTCGGCAATTCAAAACATCACAAAAGTACTTCAAAGCTGCTGTTGCCTGTGACAGGGATTGCAGCTATGCGTGGTCTAACCTAGGTATGTTCTATCTGTTGTACTAGGAATGTGCATGTTCTCATCATCTACTTTAATCCCTTTTTCGGAAGAGTTTTTTGATAATACAGTTTTTTGATAATATAGGTGTCTCACTTCAACTATCAGAGGAACCATCACAAGCTGAAGAAGTATACAAGAAAGCATTGTCTTTGGCAACAACTGAACAAGCGCATGCTATATTATCCAATTTGGGAATTCTGTACCGCCATCAGAAACAATATCAACGTGCGAAGGCCATGTTTACGAAGTCACTTGAACTTCAGTCTGGGTATGCTCCTGCATTCAACAATCTGGGTCTTGTGTTTGTTGCTGAGGGTCTTTTGGAAGAAGCCAAGTATTGTTTCAACAAAGCTCTCCAATCAGATCCACTGCTAGATGCAGCTAAATCTAATATGATTAAGGCGGTTGTCATGTCAAAGTTATGCAAAGGCCTCACCTCATGCGCTCTTAAAGAGTGATATTGTCTCCCTCAAGCATTTATTAAAATGGATAAAAGAGAAATGTACTTGTATCATTAGTGCTTTCAGAATAGCAATTGAGTAAATAGTTTCATTTTCTTCTAGCTATATATATGATTATGATGGCCACTAAGAAATAAAAGTAAAAGGACTAAATAAATACCATAAACTTGTAGCAGGTAAAAATATTTCGTACACCAGTCTGTGTTATCAAAATTGGAATACAATAAAAATATCATTAAAGAAACAAAGCAAGCAAAAGAAAGTGGCATGACCAAACCAAATCCAATAAAACTTGAGAAAATCTATAATATATTGTTTGATAGTCCAAAATAATATATATTAAAACTTACAAAAGATGGGATATCAGAAATTCAATGTACCATAAGTTATAACTATTTCATACTCAATAGGTGAAACTAAAATATGTTTGATAAAGCTAAATACAATTTTCAGCCTGTTTCTTTAACTCGAGGAATCAAGGATGTATAAAAATGCTTTAATCACAAATAAATTATCACATTCCAACCGAAAAGCATCCAGGCTGTTATAAGAAACTTCAATAACCAAAATATAATCCATAATTTCAGCATGAACAACATCTTTTAACACTAAGTCGAGCAGCAAAGCATTAGCAAAAATTATTTCTAAAAACAACAGTGTTTGAGAAGTCACTGTTTTAGTTTGTTTCTGTGGACAAAAAACACACTTTCCTTAAGAAAAAGAGTATTGTTCCACGTGGCGAGTGTTGAGAAGGCTGAACCTAATCGAAACCTGTGTTGGACGTTGGAAGTTGGAAGCAAAGAAGCAGATAATAAGCTGAAAAAAAAAGAGAGTAGAAGGTGTGTGATCAATGGCAGCTGCAAGTAGCATCATCTCCATCTCCTCTGCGTCACTCTTCACTCCAACAACACCTCAACCAAAAACCCATTGCCTCCTCAAACACACCAAGGACAATGATCATCTTCCAACGTCATCCTTCACTACTCTTTTTTCTCTTAGGATATCAAAACCAACATCAACCTTTGGAGTCACTTCAACCACAAGGGTCAATATTCCTCCTCGTAGGTTGAGTTGTTCGGCCTCTGCATCTTCCTCTTCCACTCTTCCCTCGGCTCTTCTATTTGACTGTGATGGAGTCCTTGTAGATACTGAGAAAGATGGTCACCGCATTTCTTTCAACCAAACCTTCCAAGAGGTACACATACAAACACTTATTGGTTCACTTTTTTCTTTAACAAATGTCTTATTGCTTTGTCTCCGCTTTTATCATGCAGAGAAATCTGGGAGTTACATGGGATGTGGACTTGTATGGAGAATTGCTCAAAATTGGAGGTGGAAAAGAAAGGTTTGGTATAGTTAAAACCTTAAACATCTCTAGATTAAAAAAATTTGAATTCATCATATGAATGAATTTCAAGTCATAATCGATGTGCATTTTTTTCTCTTTTTTACCAGGATGACAGCATACTTTAACAAGACAGGTTGGCCTGCGAATGCCCCAGCAGGTGAACAAGAAAGAAAAGAATTCGTTGCTTCTCTTCACAAACAAAAGACTGAACTATTCATGGTTCTTATTGAGAAAAAACTGTTGCCTCTTCGTCCAGGTGTTGCAAAGTTGGTTACTATCTGTTCTTTATCTTTTATCCAAATTCTTTATAGAGTGGCTTTTGTTTAAAGTTTAAAATAAAACCATTCCTTACCCGCCATCTAATTCTTGTTTTACCACTGGATTGATTTGTTTCATGATTTGATTTTGCTTCCTCTATTCTTCATAATTAAAGTTTAGAACAGCATAATTTTATTCGAACTTGAAATTCAAGAGAGATCAAATTACCAATTACATAATCGATTTAGAACATGCAAAGCATTCCATATCTTGAGTTCTTGATCTTGTTTCTTCCTAAACTTTTATCCAATATTTTCTCTGCTATCATTCAATTTCTATCTAACATTCATGGTTTTTATGTATGTGTGTCAAAATTAAAAAAAACTGTATTATTATCATCATAGAAAGATAAATCGTGCCTTGTCTTATTGCATGTCTCCCTTTTTATCAAACATATAGGATTATCGATCAGGCTTTTGCTCAAGGAGTCCAAGTTGCAGTTTGCAGCACTTCCAATGAAAAGGCGGTATGCATAATCAATTTGCTATTCAATTCCTTGAATCCAATCCGTGTAATTTGAGTTGTTAATAGGCCAACTTTCAAATCGTTATTACTTGTTAAAGTAATTATCAATGAATGAATCATATTCCACTGCTGTTTCATCTTCAGACCTAAGTTGTGAGTTGATTTTAGGTCTCTGCAATAGTATCATTCTTGCTGGGACCTGAGAGAGCAGAAAAAATCAAGATATTTGCAGGAGATGTGGTTCCCCGTAAAAAGCCTGATCCAGTAAGAATTTCATCCTCCTGATGTTAACAGGGACACATTCAATAGAAATCAACTAAAAAATGAAACTCAATTATTGCAAGTCCTTTATGCTCAAGTATGAAGTTTAATGATCTGAAATCTTCAGTGATTCTATCATACAAAGTTCTGTTGTGGTATAGCTACCTAGTAGTGTGTTCAAATTGAGTTAGGACTCAATGATCTAGGCATCTAATTGCATCATGTTCTTTCTGACAGGCCATCTATCTGTTAGCAGCCAGCACACTGGGTGTTGAACCTTCAAGGTATATTTCACTATGCTAATGCCTAGGTGATGATAACTTGTGCTAAAACTATTATTCAAATAAGAAGCCATGAACTTCTACAGTTGATGGTTATGCTTTGACTCAAAAGGTGTATTTTATGATGGCTTAACTCAGGTGTCTTACATTTTTTTATTCACTGGCATGTCACATTTGAATGTGAAATATCGATATTTGTTCTCTGCAGATGTGTTGTGGTGGAGGACAGTGCCATAGGCCTAGCAGCTGCTAAAGCAGCTGGAATGACATGTATAGTAACAAAGAGCGGGTATGTTTCTACTTATTAGATGGGATGCAGCTTTTTGTTTTCTAAATTTTTAATTGAAATTAAAGTGCTGATAAAGACATTGCAACTCTACTAAAATCATACTACTAACAGACAATTTTGTTGACATAGAAAACCAATATATACTATCAAAAACATCACATGTCAGTAACTGAAGCTATCCAAATACTTATATTTTTTTGTCTATTGGTAAATGACATTCTTTTGTAAGGATGCCATGAAAATGTTTAACTCACCTAACAATATTTAATCATGTTTGAAAACAATGTAAAATACTTGGGCACATAATTCGAAAGTTATCTAAGCTGATCAGACTGTTCTGAGAATTGCATCAAGCTTCATTGTGATGTAAAGGTTGCACAGTGATGTAACAGCTCTTAATGCCATCTTGTTATTCACCAAAAAGTGTAAAGTGGACTCAGTCTTCATTATTGAAGTGAGAAAAAGTTACTGAGAAAGTAAATGAATCCGACTGATTGATGCTATATCTGGCAACACTGCTAAATGCTTTCATACACAGCATAAACATTAACAATAAGGCAGTTCTCTGAATTTGGATTGGGTTTAAATGCATCAAGATTCAGTGGAAAGGTTGTCTCAGCTTGCTTTTCTCCTCCACAGTGATTAATATCTCTGCCTAACACGACTAGACAGCATTTATTTTTTTAACTGATTAGGTCGAGTGTATTTTCAGTAGAATTTCCAGCAAACCTTAGGAACTTCCCCAGGTTTCTTTTCTTGAATGTTATAGTTGGACATCTTGAGAATTTAAGTGCATCGTGCATCAAGTAGAGATAAGAAAAGAAAGTTAATTACATTATAAGACTCAAATTTATTATATTAATATTTTGTATTAGAGTTGATATTAATCTTATATGGATTGAACTCATTTTTCTCTGTTGTATTTTTCCAATAAATTGATCTATTAATGATGACAGAACGGGTGATTCCTTTTGATGATAATAGATTGAGTTCATGTCTTGTTAGTGTTGTGTCTATAGTATGAATTGTTGTTGAAATATAACGCAACCTTGGTTAGGGAGTTCTAAACTTTTGAAACCTAATAAACAGATATCCATAATTTTTAAGGTATATGGGAAAGAAAGATAGGAAGAAAAGGAAAGAGAAGAGAGAGTAATACAGGTTACAAGTGATGCCAATATGTGATGGGAAAAAGGAGAGAAATAAGAGATGAAAGAGAACACGGTGTAATTTAATACCTTTCTTTGGCTTCTGATTTCCCTTTTAGATGTTTGTGCAACAACTTTCTTCAATATTCTGAAACTGTTTCATCCAAATGCAGCTACACAGAAGATGAAGATTTCTTAAATGCAGATGCAGTGTTTGATTGCATTGGAGATCCTCCTGAGGAGAGATTTGATTTGGCATTCTGTGGTAGCCTTCTTGAGAAGCAATATGTGAGCTAGTTTAAGTCAAGGATTTTGTTTCATTCACTGTTTCTACTACCATGGGTTCAATAAAGAATCTTCATTTCTTCTTAACCTTAATTTCTTTTCAAGGATGCATCTTTTTCTATCAAATAAATAGAATGAAACACTCTGAAACCTGAAATTAACCTTACAAATATTAAAGCTTCAATTTCTTGTAAACTAAAAAGGCATATTTTGGGAACAGTTGTTAGACTTTGAGACCAAATTTCAATGTCAGCGTGGTTTTCGATTAGGAAATGCGCTCATTTCATTTCACGTAATTATATGATAATAGTACTAAACTACTATAACAATTTCAGGTTTTGTTGAAAATAAATGTGTGTAGAAGGTCACTTAATTATTTCTATTTCTTAAAATAATCTTTTATCTTTTGATCATATTTATATATGATGTGGTATAATAGTTATGATAACAACAACAACAACAAAAAGTCTCTTCTAATTTTAATTTAAAATGTTTTTTATCATAGGATTGCTGTGAAGAATGAGAATAACAATCTAGATAGATTAATATATATGTGTAAAATATTCAAATAAATTGTTTTTTTATTTATTTTGAATTGTGAATCAAATCTTCTAGTTTTAGTAGTGAGAATCTTGTAGTGTTGCAATAACGATGGTGGTGAGGCTTCCACGTCACAGGGTTGAAGCGAAAGGAGGAGGAAAGGAGGAGGCGTGGTTTCACAAATATTAAAACCAAAATATTAATTAAATTTTAAAATTATATAAGTGTATGGTTTAATAGTACAAAATGAGACTGTTTATAACTTCAAAACTTTTTATGATATAAGAAAGTTATAAAATTTTCTGCTATCCCTTTGAAGAGGAAAATAATATGTTTTCAGGATCTAATAAGTGATGTTATTTTAAAGCATTAGAGATAACTAAGGAGTTAAAGTAAAAAAGAGAAGGTGAAGATGTAATGGAGAGCTAAGAATGGAAGGATAAATAACCATTTGAAACAGATATGCCTAGATACAAGTGTTATATTATACTATAGAAGAGAGGAAGTAGATATAATTTATATGCAAAATGTTGTTAGTGAAGTTAAGATAATTGAGTTATTGTTAAACCAATTTGTAGGATGGAATCATGGTGTTGGGGCTTATGGTGTGAAAGATGTTGAGGTTAGTGGGTTGGAGGGTTGATAAAATTTAAAATAGAATTGCCACAAGATTATGGGTTAAAATCAATTAAAACAAAAAAATTAAGAATTGAAAATATAAAAACAAAAATCTGGATGAAAGCAAAATGTCACGATAAAGTTTGATAAATCTAAAAGTGATTGTAATAAAAATAAGTAAATTTTGTATAAGATCTAAAAAAGAACCGTACAAGAAAAATATTCTCACTTTTTTTAAAATCAAGGTTTAATCATTCGCGGCACGTTTCATTTTTGGATGAGAATCTCAAATTGGTTATTTTCTTTTTCGGTGTCTCAAGTAGGTCTTTATTATGTGAAAATTGTAACAATTAGACTCCTAACACTAAATTAGGTCCAACTATGTTAACGTGGCATATTGATCTTCATTTTTAGATGACGTGGAATATCTTATTTGATGTATGTGATTTTGACGTGTCTTTTGATTTTTTTTAATAAAAGAAATTGGTAAAAAAGAATTAAACATTAAACTACATACTTTGTTCGAATTATGGATTGAGAAAAGGAAGTTTGATTTTAAGGTTCATACAAAGTGGGAATTAATTTCAGAAAATGTTTTCATTGAAGCTTCTGCCTTCGACTCATCTTCTTATGTTGAATTAATTTCATGTGATTCAGACAACTTTTTATTTTCTTCTTCAAATAAAAATGATGCAGGAATTATATCTGAAATCATAATACAAGGTTGAAGGAATTAACACATACAACAAAATCGTAACAACTAGAACTACCTCTGAAATTATTTTCTTAAAGAAGATATAAAGAAAGACACTTTTTGCACTGGCCGCCATATGCACTTTCATGGTCTTACATTTCTTTGTATTAGAAGGATATTTTTAATTTTATTTTAGGGTACCTAGCGTTGTCAGCCACGTTGTCGCCGTCACAGGATCGTTGCTCCTCGCGCAGCATAGCAACACCACCATCCTTCCCAGACCACCATCATACGTTGTAGAGACCACCCAAAGCCACCATTTAACTTTAATCGTCGTAGTCATGCGCAGGACTTGCCAGACCACCACCACTGCAACCTCCACCAAACCCTTAGGCCGTCGCCGCCATGAATCATGTCGCGCTTCCTTGCACCAACCACTACCTTCAACGCATCATCTTCTTCGCACAGATAGCCACCACACAACCCTCCATTAGCGCAATCTAAATCACGAGCCCCATCGCAGTGCGTCAACCTCCATGAAACTCCACCCGACCTAATCATAGAAAACCCAAATCAATTTCATCAGAGAGCATCCTGCCTTACACCTGCAAATCAAACGTAGAGGAGCTCTAATTCAGAAAAATTCCCAATTCAAAAAACCCTTTCAAACCCTAAATTGCGTTTGAGACGCCGAAAAATAAGATGACCAATTTGAGATTCCCACCCAAAAATGGGACTTGCCTAATGATTAAACTGAAAATCAATTATTCCTTTTTATATCAATGGAACAAGAGTTAAAGAATATAAAATTATTTTTATATTATTATGCATTATATTCTCTTTGATTCTCGTTGAACATTCTTTTAAATTCTCTATTGAGGTTACCTTTTATTTTGGTTGAACGTATTTCTAAGCTTTCTACCAAGGTCTCCTTTAGTTATGATTGAACATGTTTCTAAATTTCTTACAAAAGTCCACCTTGGTCACAATTGAACGCGTCAAATTCTTCAAATGTTTCCTACTAAGATCCATCTCAATCCTGATTAAACCTCAATTATCTCTCGATGACAACCTAACAGTATGGTAACATTCCAATCAAGCATCTTTGTCTTTTTCTCCTCAAGGTTAGGCGGCTAGTATATTTGTGGAGCGAGATAACCAAAGAATATGAAGATTAATTAAGGTAATTGTTGGCAAATCCAGTCTAACCATGTGAAGACTCATAAGTCTAGAATAAATAACATTATTAGTTATGTAATGGTTATTACAACATTTATAGTCTAGATATTTACAAAAGAAGGTAGAAGAATAATAAGTCTTTGTTGAAACCAGTTTGAAAGAGTCTTTACATGTGTTTTTAGTCTAAGAACACTTTTTTAAATTATAAAATGTTTTAATAAACTTTAGTTTTCCCTCGTTTATAAGTAAATTGAAAAAAATAAAAATCATATATCATAAATAAAGTTAATTTGATCCATGGTTACGTGAACACTAAAAAAATTATATTTTCTTGATCTTTCTTTTATTTTTCTTAAACTTTTCTTTCAGTTTCAAGCAAAATGCAAGAAGCTTGATCTTCTTGACATGAAGAAGACGGCTGATTCTTTAGCTGCCAGTGGGTCTCTGCTAATAAAAGACAATCATGTTGACATGCTTCTCTCTCCTTTATTCCTCCTACAGACTCCCTGATTCCTTCTTCACCTGTTTCACCTATACCAGTTAATATGAAAGCACGCTCAAAATTTCATATTATTATTAAACCTAAAGAATTTACAACATCCTGAACGGAAAACCTCGTATTATCATTGCGCTTGCTGTTTCAGATAGGTGGCCCATCCATCAACTCCATCGTCTCGTGAATAATGCTTTTCTTAACGGCGACATCAATGAAAACGACTTCTGGATTTTTCACCAACACTCGTCAAGAAGGAAAAGTGACACACAAATAGATGTAGTGTAACTTTATTATGATACATTTTTATTGAACCGTGATAGTTTTTAAACACATGTAAATACAATCTTGATAAAGTACAAAAATAATGATTAAAAACAAAATATTAAGCTACTAAAAATAAAAACTACATAATTTATTTATATTTATATTAATAATAAGGTTTAATTGCTTCCTTTGTCCCCAGTTTGATTGAATTGTGTCAAATTCATCCTCATTTTTAAAAAAGTTTCATTGTCATCCTCACGTGGTGTAAAAGTTTCATTGTCGTCCTCACGTGGTGTAAAAGTGTCAATTGAATCCAAACATAGAAAAAATTTGTGTCAAAGTAGTCATTTTTCCTATATATCTATGTCTTCCTTTCATACAATCAAGTACAGATATTCATTTTACCTTATCCAATTTAAGGCTTTTCATAGCTCCAGAGAAGTGACATATGAAAGGAAGACACAGAGATATAGGAAAAATGACTACTTTGACACAAATTTTTTCTACGTTTGGATTCAATTGACACTTTTATACCACGTGAGGACGACAATGAAACTTTTTTAAAAATGAGGATGAATTTGACACAATTCAACCAAACTGGGGACAAAGGAAGCAATTAAACCTAATAATAAATATTACATCTAAATAATCAAAATTATCAATTTTTATCTTATTTTTATCAAATAATATTGTTTAGTCCAAACTAATAAAATAAAACTTAAATAAAATTATTAATAAATTCTTAAAATTTAAGTTTAATTTAACAAAACCTTCCATAAACTTACATTATCCATCTTTCATTGTATATTCTAACTTTCCATATACATCATCCTAAATCAAACTTGGTTCTTTCAATAAAAGTTAGATTCTTTATTTTCTTCATGTTGATGGTTCTACATTTCACTTTGATTGACCTCTTTAATACTTTGATTTCATTATGATCAACCTCTTCTTGATCATGACTATTTTAACATTTGCTTATTTGTTCTTTGTTCTGATCGTCTTCTCAATTACACTTTACCAAGTTACTCACATTCTCCACTTCTAGTATTGAGTTCCCATCGTCTATAATTGTCTTTAAATAATCATCAATTGAGCTACCATCATTCATTATCATGTTCTTCATGCCCATACCCAAAATATTGTTCTTTATCATTTGACCCATGTCCAAAATATTGTTCTTCAGCTCGAGAACATAATAGACATACTTTATTTCTTCAATGGTGCTCAATACTCTCGAAGTCATCCATCAGAGATCTCAAGATCTTTTTCGCAAAGTTAGGTGGCATTTCTTCTCCATTCATTTCGAGTTGGTTGACCACCTTTTGCACCTGAGCTATAAAACTTCGCAACCCTCTCCTTTTCATTCATCTCTAGATGTTCAAACTCTCTTCTGAGAGCTTGTACTCGGGCTTGCGTCACGCGGTAGTATCCTTTATATACAACCTCCATAATTTTTCAGGCCTCCTTCATTGATGTTGCATTCACTATTTTTTCAAACCCTGATTCGTTCACTACATTATACAAAAAATACAATGTCAACCCCGCTCTCCTACGCATTTTCTTTAATGTAGTGATTTATAGCTCTCAGATTTTGCACCTTTAATTGTGTTTAGAAGTCTAGGTTAGTGTATTTTAATCTTTAATTGTTTAGAATTGGGATAGAATTAGGTTTTTCTTTAAAATCTTTTGTTTTGTAAAATTTTAGTTAAAAATAGGTTTTTATGAGTATATTTTTTTAGTCTTTGTTAATAAATAGGAAATTAGTATTTTTGGAAAATATTTTAATAAACATTCTTTTCTTTATTTTGCTTAAAAAGGTTTTTAATTTTTGTTGTCTTTGTTTTTAATTTCTAATTGCTCTTTCTGTTCGTAGTTGAAATGAAATTCCAGGATTGGGCCTTGATTGGGCTGGTTGTTCTACACTACTGGATTTGACGCTGCTGATTCAAGACGTTGTCAGGCCGTTACTGCTGCAATGGAACTCCAACTTTAGTGAAACGCGCGTTTTGGCCTGGCTGCCACATTTGGAGTACATTGGGCCATTGGCTGGATAATTGGAAGTTGCTTTTGATGGACTACTGATGATTGTTGATGAAGAGTGGGTTGCTGCTGCCAAATTTGGGGAATTAGGCCTGCATTTTAATTTATGCTCTACATTTTGAAGGCTGGCAAATTTAGCTGAAAGGGAAATGGGCTTATTTTGCACGGGCATGAGATTAATGAAACATAGTGTTTCAATCTTAGCTGAAGTTGCCCTGCTTTGGGGTTCTTACTTCGTGATTCATTTGGAAGAAAAGGTAGCTTTCTTCCAGCTAGGGTTCTTAAGAGCAACTAGAGAGAAGATGAAGACGAAGTCGGTGCACGTGTAGAGGAGAGCTCCATGTTTGCGACCTGCCCGAGGAAGAAGCATGTGACGGAAGTTGACCGGTGGAAAGGAAAAGTTGATCGGAGGGCTTGGAAAGAAAGATGAAGGTTGGTTGTCTGATAAAGAAAGCGTCGCAAGCAAGTCTCCTCTTTTCTCTCTTCCATTTTCTTTTTCCTCTATTTTCAACCCTATATAAAGGGGTTCTGCCATGTAGATAACAGACTTTCACGGAGACGAGACACTTAGATTTTTTTCAGTTTACATTGTAGAGTAGATAGAGAGGACGTGAGAGCTTAGTGTTTACACGCTTTCGGTAGCTTCGAGTTTTTTGTGTTCTCGCTCGCGTTTTGTTCGGTACATTTTCATGTAACTTTGTTCCTTGTTAGTAATACTTCCTTTTGATGTTTCCATGTGTTGAGCGTTTGATGATTTTGTCATTTTGATTTTTCCATTATTTTTGTGTTCTTGATTGATGATGTGAGAGTCATTTCTAGTTTTGTTTTGTAAAAAATTCTGATTTGGACTTTGTGACTCCACACAGTTGAAATTCCTAAGGGAATTACATGACTCCAGAGTGAGCATGACTTATCGAGATGTCTTCTCGAGTTGGAGATGAGTCCAATGAAAGAAAAAATATTGTAATTCGTATTTTGTTTTTGTCAGTTCATTTTAATTAGGATTTTATATGTTTGAGAGTATATTGCATGTTTCAATTACATTTAGATTAGGTTTTGCATCTGGTGATGATTACGAATATGAATTAGGAGTTGAATTTGTTGTGATTTGGTATAGTGAGTAGACATTTACAAACTTTAAGTTCTGATTTGGAACTTAAATACCACACAGTGGGTATGACTGCACAGGATATCTTCATGAGTTGTAAATGACTACTTTTCTACACTGACTTTGGCACTTTTGGTTCTTATTCATGGTTCTAATCGACCAATCTGTTTCTACTCATTAGTTTAGGTGTTCGTTCATTTGATTTCAGTTTTAGTTGAAAATATTAACATAATTGTTCTTGATTACTTCTGTTTAAAGTAGGATTTGATGATTCATTTTAGGTTTTATGTTTTACATTCTAATTCAGATTTGATGCTTAGTTTAGGAATATCTCTTGACTGTTAATGCATTCTTTTAGACTTAGGTTTTGCTTCTATTTTGCAGTTTTGTTTCAAAAAGTTTCTTTCCTTATTTTTTTTTTAGCATTTGAGTTCTATTTAGATTGTATAATATATGTTATGTTTCAGTTGTAGGTAGTTATAGTAAATAGGTTTTATTTCTGTTTTGAGTAGTTTAGACTGTTATTTTCTTTTATTTCATTTCAATTTCTTTATTCTTTTAAATAGATTTTAGTATAGACTAGTTTCAATTCTTTTATTGTAGTTTCATTCATTTTAAATGTCCCCACCTGTTTAGTAGTTAGTAAGTAAATAATTAGTAAATAAACACAAGACCTTAACTGTACACTTTAATCTTAACTTTGTTGAGTCCTAGGATTGACATTTTGGTCATCCCTATGCTACATTAGTGGGGACCAGACTTTGTTCTGCCTTAGGCGACTAAAAGGCAGTTTAACAGTGATGTATTCATCTACATCAAGGCTTTTCACATGATTTTCCTAGCTAACACCTTGCATATCAATTATATTTCCCAAACATAACAGATGTAGGAGTACGTTCGCATTAGCTTTAGAATATATCAAGAGGTATGGTCCAATGAATATATAATTCACTTGAAAACTTATGATTCATGACGTGAATAAGGCCAAGAATGTTTCAACTTTGGTGAATCGCTAAAATATTAGAAAACTTAATTTACCCTTACAATATACATATAATAATTCAAGATATCAATAAGGCATATTTATCTTCTAACAAAATATGCACGACTAATGAGTGATAAAACATGAAAAAGACAATTCCCTTCACTTCTCTTTGGGGCTAGCCAAGAGGTATCACAACAACACAACAATTTTAGAGAAGAACTTGCAACATAACATATATTGGAAATCAAGATCTCTCTTATTTCACAAATTTCAGATCAACAATATCAACATAATCAAGCTCAAAAATATGGTTTCTATTTAAATACATGAAAACCCTAAATTTATGGAAATATAATATAATCCAACATACCTTCTTCCTACTTTGATAAACTTCACCCTCTTGACCAACTCCCTCTATTGCAACAATACCTACATTACCAAATAAGGTCCAAAAGTATTAGAATACCACCAAAAAAACACAACAATCCCTAAATGATAAAAAACATTAAAAAAGAAATCAAACCCATCGAACAACAATAAAGGATTGGCGAAAGGAATGACGGGAAGCTTAAAGAACCTTGTCAATGGTGGTTTCGCCTTTTGTTGGTGCTTCGGAACAGCGGACGGCGACAGACAAGGCTTTGGTTAACGGTGGGAGTTCGATGAACGGTGGAAAGTTGGCCAATGGTCGGTTCTGCTCAAGCGACACTTGTGGCTGGGAAGACGCTCTCTCTAGGGTTCTCTCGCGAAAATGAGATTTCTAATTTTTGAAATCCAAAAATGAAGTCTGTGCAATCAAAACCCCTTAACCCCATCTGACTTCCATTTCCACGTCTTTTCAATTTTTTAAATCTCTTCCACATGGATCAATCAGAGCGCGACACGTGGTTGTGTCAAAATGTTGTCAAAAATTGGTGTCAAAGTATCATTATCCTATATATTATATGGATAATGATACTTTAACAACATTGTTCGACAACATTTTGACATGGGCCACATGTCAAAATGTGACTGGTACACATGGAAATGAAAATAGAAAATGTAAAACGACGTGGAAACAAAATTGGGGCAGGATTTGAATTGAGGGGTTTCAATTTAACTTTTTAGAATTTGAATTTAAGGCACTTTTAGAGAGATAAGCCAAGCTTAGAGAGAGAATGCGAAAATTTTACGAAGAGAACCCAAGCTCATAGAGAGAACGCGAACCCTAAAGAGAAGTTCTTCCCTCCACCCATCCACCCATTTTCGTGTCGATTCCCAAGAGCGTCACCAGAGTGCCGGAGTCCCGGAATGCCGCCGTTGACGAAACCCACCTACTCACCAATGCAGTCACAACTAGAGTGCCGGAGAGAACCCGAACCCTAGAGAGAAGGACTTCCTTCCCACCCTCTCATTTTCGTGCTTCTTCCGAAAAATGTGTGTTTTGATCATCATTTAGCATCGTTGTTGAAATTAAAGGTTCTTGGAGATGTAAGTCAATATTAAAAGTTCAACAACACCTTGATGTAAAGGTGTAATCTTCGTAGTTGGCTTGCGTGTGTAAAACCTTTTCCTGAAGTACCCACTTATTTTGCCTTCTATGCCAATGTTGTTTCTGCAGCATGAGTTTGACAAAATATGCTTCCTTGTCCACGAAATTGTTCATAAATGGCATAATAATTGGTTCCACATCACTTTTAAGTTAAAAAAATGATGAAACATAAATTAGTCAGTCCAAAATGAGTGTCATCATCCTAGTTGACACGCATGTGCAAAACATTTGCCTAAAGTACCCACTTAATTTGTCTTTGATACCACTTTTTGTTTATGCACCATGAGTTTGACAAAATATGGTTCCTTGGCCACAAAATTCTTCATAAATAGCATAATAATTGGTTTCACATCAATTTTAAGTTGAAAAAATGATGAGACATAAATTAGGCAATCAAATATGAGTGTCATCTTCCTAGTTGACCCACCTGTGCAAAACCTTTGCCTGAAGTACCCACTTATTTTGTCTTGTATACCACTGTTGTATTTGCACCATGAGTTTGACAAAATATGCTTCCTTGGCCACGAAATTGTTCTTAAATGGCATAATAATTGTTTCCACATCAATTTTAAATTGAAAAAAATTATGAGAAGTAAATTAGGCAGTCCAAAATGAGTGACATCTTCGTAGTTGACCCACCTGTGCAAAACATTTGCCTCAAGTACCCACTTATTTTTCTTTTGCTACCACTGTTTGTCAACACTCAATTTTGTCCGGGTTGAAAAAGTGTGTTTTTGTTGATTGTTTTTTTTTTATTTATTTTATTTTTATTTTACCTTTTTTGTTTTATTTTTTTTATGTATTTAGATTCTTGCTTTTAATTCAATTTTTATTTCTTATCTTCAATTTGTTTTAATAGAGTTAATTGATCAAAATAATTAAAAAATTGAAAAATAAAATTAAAACTGAAAACAATTAAAAAATAAAATAAAAATTAAAAAAAAGGGGAAATAGAAAAAGAGAAAAAATGTGGGAAAGGGGTACGTGGGAGGCGTGTCTGGAAGGAGGGGACAAGGTGGTTACAAGAGAATATTTTCCAAGATTTTGGGGGAGAGGATTTTGGTTGGATCAGGGGGAGAAAAAGGGAGAAGGAGGACACACACGGGGACCATCATTTGGAGGAATCATCATCCAGATTCATCATTGGCACCGGCAGAGAAAACGAAAGGTTAGGGGAGGTCACCGGATACAGAGTGATAGCAGCAACCATAGCAGCAGGTAAGTTTCTGTTCACTTGTGCATCCAGATTCATGGTGTATGCTTACTGCTTAAACTCCATTCACCCCATTCTCGCCAGCCCATATACCATCATCACAGAATCAATTATCCCCTTCACGCTCATATACACACAACACACTCATCTCTTCCAGTACCAAATTAAAGGAAGTCAATCAACATTAAACCAATCAGAAAACAATAAAAATCAAGGGAGGCAGAGAGGAAAAATGGTGTTGCGGGGGGCATTTGGCAGTTGAGAAAATACTCGAATGGGGAAGAAGAAGAGTGGCGTTGGTGGCACCGGTGAGGTTAGTGGCGTGAGGGTATTGAGTCCCGGCGGCCTGGAGCTGTTGAGAAGGAATCTGGTGGCCGTGTAGGTGGCCGAGGAGGTGGACTAGTATAGGCACGAGGAGGGACATTATCGTGACAGTGATCGTGTTCGTCGTGGAGGTTTTAGCAATGGTGAGGTTGATGTTGATGGATGATGATAGCACGAGCGGATTGGAGATGAAGACGGAGGAAAACCATCCCTGAGAATCTCTGGTTTTCGAAGAGAGAGAAGTGGAGACGGTGGTGTCTTGGCTGACGGTGGTGCTGGTGGCGCGAGGTGTCGCCGGCGAGGCCAAGGCTTATTCTGGTTGAGGTGACGGTGGCCGGATATGGCAGATGTGATGGTGAGTTCGTGGTGCAGAGCTTGGGACCTGGGGTCAGAGAAGAAGCAAGCTGGGGAATGGGGAATGAGGATGAACATTCTGAACCCCTTAGAAAATTCTAGGTTAGAAATCATTCCACTGGACCTGGCCCAGAAATGAGCGTACGTCCGGGAGCCTTGGGCCTCTTTTGGAACGCTCGTTCGCCATCTCCCCAACACGAACGCTCGTTATCAAAGTGAACGAGCGCCCGTTAAACTTAAGCATTTTCGACCGTTCGCTCATCCTTTTCCCTAACGAACGTTCGTTATCCAAACGAATGAGCGCTCGTTAGCTAAAGGAATGAGCGTTCGTTAACCTTAAGCCTTTACGTCCGTTCGTCCTTAAGCTTCCATTTTTGAACGTCCGTTCGTCATTCCAATAACGAACGTTCGTCCTTAAGCTTCCATTTTTGAACGTCCGTTCGTCATTCCAATAACGAACGTTCGTCCTTAAGCTTCCATTTTTGAACGTCCGTTCGTCATTCCAATAACGAACGTTCGTCCTTAAGCTTCCATTTTTGAACGTCCGTTCGTCATGTCAATAATGAACGTTCGTCCTTATGGTTCCATTTTTGAACGTCCGTTTGTAGTTTCAAACAATGAGCGTTCGTCTTTAAGCTTCCATTGTTGAACGTTCGTTCGTCATTCAATAACGAGCGTTCGTCACAACTTCAATTTCTCAACGTCCGTTCGTCATCTCTTCAACGAGCGTTCGTTATTCAGCCTTCGTTCCCAACGTTCGTCCTCTCCCCAACGAACGCTCGTCATTCTGAATACTGTCCCCAACGTTCGTCCAGCCTTTCCCATTTCTTTTTTTGTTTATTTGTTTTTCTTTATTGTCTTATTTTATTTTATTTTGTTCTATTTATTTATTCTAGACATTCACTTATCCTAAAATATATATTTAATAATACAATATTGATAGTTTAAATAAAAAAAAATTAATTACAAGAAAAGTTTTAAAGGTTTAAAGCGCACGTGGGACCGCTCGCGTCGTCCTTGTGCTAAAAACCTTTTCTTCTTCCTTAAATAAAATTTACAAGAAGAGTTTTAAAGGTTTAAAGCGCACGTGTGACCGCTCGCGTCGTCCTTGTGCTAAAAACCTTTTCTTCTTCCTTAAATAAAATTTACAAAAATATGTTTTAAAGGTTTAAGCACACGTGTGACCGCTCGCGTCTTCCTTGTGCTAAAAATTTTTTTTTCTTCTTCCTTAAATAAATTTACATAAAAATTAGGTTTTGAAGGTTAAGTACACGTGTGACCGCTCGCGTCGTCCTTGTGCTAAAAACCTTTTTCTTCTTTTCTTAAATAAAATTTCAAAAATACGTTTAAAGGTTGAACACTCGTGTGATCGTTCGCATCGTCCTAGTGTTCAATACTTTTCTCTCTTATTTACGTAATAGTAAATAATGGTATGTGTGCTCGTGCGATCGTCCGCATCAGCCTAGCACTCAATACCCTTAAGTTTTCCTAAATAAGTAGATAACGGTATGAGTGCTCGTGTGATCGTTCGCGTCGGCCTAGTACTCGTTACCTTCTTTTTCTCGAAAATATTGAAAATATAAAATCTCCAAGAATTAAAAACATCTGCTTTTCCAAACAACAAACAATCTTTTAGCTAGAACTACGTAACCCTGATTTCTCATTTTGAATGAGAATACGTAGGAGCAAGGTCAATCCTTGTCGGGCCCAAAAAACTAAAAAAATATGTTTTATTTATTTAGAATTTTATTTTAGGGGATAATTAAACATTTTGAAAAACCACATCATATTCGTGCATTTAGTTAAAGGTACTGCCTTGGGGCAGGCGCTGTGGGGTGCTAACACCTTCCCCACGCGTAACCGACTCCCGAACCCAATCTTTGGTTTTCGTGGACCGTGCTTTATCGTTTTGAGGTTTTTCCATAGTTTTCCATAATAAACTATGGTGGCGACTCCAAAATCTCTTTTCAAAATACGTTTCTTATTTGGATCGTCGTCCCGTCGCGATTCCGGTTGCGACAGATGGCGACTCCACTGGGGACTGCTAGAGAGTCGAGCCATTTAATTAGATGCGCGAATTCGATGTGGTTTTGCTTTTCTTTCCCTTTTCTCTATCTATGCTTGATATTTGGAATAACTGCAATAACTGTTGAATATTGAACCCTAGGGTAGACAATATGTTCATATCTGCCTGGAAATTTTTCTGGTTGTTTTGCAGGTGAGGGTTTGGATGTGCATGATGTTCTCCCTTCACACACATACTTTCGGCATATCATGAGTGGGGCCCTATACCCGGGTCTGAGTGTAACTTAGAATTAGAGGAGTTGTGTAGCGGTGTCACTCTGGGATGTACTTCCTGTTTGGCTATCGTGAGAACTCCAGCTAGAGTCTGTTCTCTTCATATGTGTTTCCACACCTAGTTGATTACTCGACTGTTGTGGAGATACTATAAAGGGGGCCATAGCTCTAGTGGTCGTTGATCTTTAGGTTCAGGTAACCATCCTTGTGAGATTCCATATACTTAACCTTAGATCTTAAGTGTTCAACCTTCATTAGGGCACAAAGGGAGATGTGTGCAGTCTCATAACCCTCATTTTTGCTTAATAAAATCAAGCACCTTGTACATATCTTTATACTTTTTTTTATATATACACCTTTTTCTTTTATTTCTTTCTTTTTCTCATGCATTTTTATGGTCTTGTCGCTGATTCTAGTCAGAAAATTATAAATTTGTGATTAAGCCTTTGAGATAAATTGGAAATTAACATGGGATTTTGAGTCGGGGGTATTCGAGTTCAGACATTTTGATATACATCAAAGCAAAGGACGGTATTACTGGTGGATCAGGGGATCTGGTGAGAAAAAGATAACCTTGAAGGATGCATTCAAGAAGGGGTATAAGAATTTGGTGAGCCTGTTAGAGGGGAAGAATTTGGGCAAATCTTAAATACACCTCCCGAGGGAAAAACTCTATGCAACTATCTTGGGTAGTATACCCATGTCTTGCAGCGAGCGAGAATTATAAAAGTACCCCTATGAAGTTGGAGAGTGAATTCACACTTAAGGGTAAGGTGAAGGGCCTTTGTCAAGGATACCTAGAGTGGTACTTGCGTTGAAAATTGGAAACAATTACGAATGTACTAGCTCTTATCCTCTATGGTGTCATGCTCTTTTCTAATATCATGAATTTTGTCGGCTACGTTGTCATGAATGTGTTTGTGGGATACAAAGTTCGCTCTAAAGAATCCAGTCAGTATTGTCCTAACTGAAGTTTCCAGGACCCTTAGTCAAGGTTATGAGCCATGCAGAAAGAAGATCTCTCGCATAAGTAAGGCGATTTTGAATGCCACATGTCACATGGAGGAGTTATTGCGGTGTAAACCGAAGATGAAAGAGGCAAATGAATGAGTGCAACTCTGTGCAGCCTCAGAGGAGGAAAGGTTTTAATGATGTGCTTTCTTGGCAGCGAAGACCGCATATCATATATCATTGCGGGAAGTTCCCTAATGTACCCCTCATGGGTATTCGATGTTGTACTAATCACAATACTGTGTTAGAACAAAAGCAATCTGGGTAACGCCCACGCCTACATCTCTTGCCATATCGTAGACCTTCAAAGGAAGGAACCTTTGCTGAAATGCTTCATCAAGTTAAGGACGCTTGGGGCAATGTTCTTCGCTTCGAGAGAGGCCCAAAATCATGGATTGTTAATGAAAGATTCCCTCAGCCAGTTGATCGTAGAAAGAGTTAAGATAATCCAGTTGTCATTCAAGTTAATCTCCCCTGACCCAAATTGTGAAAAGCAATTTCGTAGTGATGAACCGTGTGAAAGCAGCAGTGGCAAAACTGGAGAAGAAATGTCATTGAGCTAAAAGGGGACATCAAGCATTGATGATTCAGGTGAAAGAGTATGTCGTTGAAGAAGGGCGAGTTACAAAGGAACTGAAGGAGGAGTCTCTCACAACTAGCTTCCCTCGCTAATGGAGCCCTTGAAGACGTTATGAAGTTATTGGCTGATGCTGAGTCTGCAATGCCGATATTTAACCCGCCTAAGGGGATTGAAAATTTCCTCAATTGTTGCAAGAACTGATCGTACAAGTGAAGAATCTGATGGATGAGGCCCGAGGTAGTTGACCCAGATTGCCTATGCCTCACATTTTGGGAACTTCTGAGTGATGAACTACCCTATTGACTTTGTTTCATGTTAATTTCCAAACTATCGGAGCAATGTTTTCACAGCTTCATAATTTCTGACTAGAATATTTGAACTACATTGTCTCTTCTTTTTCTTTTCATTTTCATTTTCATTTTCTTAAATTGTTTCATCTATAAAAAAAAATATAACTAAACATCCAAGATACCCTAAAGGACTCGAACCAGTTAATAAATCTTGGAGAACCAAGGAGAAGTTCAAGAAGGGATGAAAGTCGATATCCAACAACTGAAGGGATAAATGAGCCAAATCCTAGAGGCTCTGAATGCCTTACAAAGCCTTGGAGATTCATGTGCACCACGACTACAATACAAAGTTCGAGAGACCTAAATTTTCTCCTCATATGGTCTTCCTCTACATTACACTTCACCCTTGGGAGTGGAATTGAGGCATGTTCACACTCAAAAGGCATAAAATAACGCAGTTGAAGGAAGAAACAAGCTTGGGGCAACCACTTTCATGGTCCCCTAGGAAATGATTCAGCCACGCCTTGTGAGCAAGATAATGACGAAGCAACCCGAGTTGAAATCTTTCCCTCATGTCGTTGCACTAGTGGATGTTGATGCTGACAAGCTTAAATTTGAAATACTGGAAAAAGGATAAGAGTCATGGAAGGGGGAGGAAGCTCTAAGTCTGGAAATGTTGCAGGGCTATGCTTAGTCTCAGAGGCGGTGATACCTCTCAAATTTTAAATTACCCGGAGGCACCACTTGTCCAAGAGCCATCTCATGATGTACAGAAAGAAAATGGTTGTGTGTTCCTATGATGAAAAGTGGTCAATTCGTTTCTTCTAAGGTAGATTAGCTGGCATGACACCAAACTGGAGCACTCATCTTGAATCTTCGTGCATCCGGTCTTGGGGAGATTTGGTGGATGCTCTCTTGAGGTAGTACAAATACCACATGGACGTGGCATCTCATTGATTACAACTACGAAGCATGGTGAAGAAGGAGTATGAATTATACAAAGGATACGCCCAAAGGTGGAAAGAGATTGTTGCTCAAGGAAAGTCTCTTATGAGTGATAACGAGATGGTTGACACATGCCTAACTACTCTGCAATCACCCTTCTGTGAGGCCATGGTGAGCAGTGTTTCCCTAAACTTCTCAAACTTGGTGATAATCCAAAAAAGAATTGAAATTGGTGTGAAGACTGAAAAGATCGCAGAAGGTCTTACCATGACAACAAATGTGAACAAGTCTGGTCTAAGCTTGGGATAAAGAGAGAAGAAAGAGCTCAATCACATACCACTACTCAAATACCGTTGGCCTACCCTTTGAAACCGCTCTGAGACAAAATTGGACTCGACCCAAACTCAACTTCCCACCAAGCTGTCAGGAAGCCTTTAAGGCCTGAATACCTCAAGACTCGTGATGCATCATATATAAAAGGTGATTACAATGGAGTGGCTATCGGTCATTCCACCAAAAGTGTTGGTGGTTCAAGCACAAAGGCAAACTTTGATTCATTCAAGATGATTAAAGTGTGGAGAAAGTCAACCCAACACTGAGGCAAGGCTTGAGAATGCCTCTACAAATGCCATGAAGAAATGAAGTTGTCTTCAAAACCACATAAGAAAGCATAAGTCATTGTATAAGTGAATTCAATGTTGTGAAGTGTCTTGCTATGGAGAAGTATGCTCATTGGTATCACATCCTCATCCATGACTTGCAATGCGACCATTCACTACAGGGTTTCTCCAAGTAGTGCTGGAAATCGAGTCTTGAAAGGGTATTACGAAAAAAAAGGAAAACAAAATTGAAAAAATAAAAATGAAGGAAGTCTTGAGTCACTTGTCTTTCTTGTGAATCGTCAAACTCTTGTTTTTCGAAAATAGAAAAAAGGAAAAATGATGAATAATCAAAAAGAAAATTGGGATGTCAAGTTTTTCTGAGGTCAAATGTTTAAAAATAACAATTTGAAGTTTTCTTTCGAGATGTTTGTGCACGGGTTGCTTGAAAACCTCCACCCTTCACCTTTCTAAAATAAAGGATTTTCCCCAACAAACATTGTCACTTCCCTCAGTAACAAAAACCTTTACACTGGGGCAGATTGGCCTGGCCAAAATTTTCCTCACTTGCGCTAGTTGGGTGATCCCTGAATCCATTGAGACAAACAGAAGAACTTTCAAAAGGAGAATAAGTCCACTAGATTGAAAACCCGAAAGGGCGGTCTTGAAAGAAGGAAAAAGAAAAATGACTCATGTTGAGGTCATCTAATCGTAGAATTAATCTTTTGAAAAATAAAGCAATCAGAGTTCAAAATGATGTGTGGCCTTCTTTCTTTATCCAAAAAGCAAAAACTATAACCATTGTTACCCCGTTTGAGCCAAAAATAAATTCTTTTTCAAAATTATTCCCAAGCAAGGGTTATCATCAGTATGAGTCGATTTGAGAAGCATACGAAGAGCACTGAATGATCAAACGAGAGAATCCTTCAAAAGGGTAAACAAACAAAAACGAAAAACAAAAATAAAAAAACAAAAAAATCACAAAGTGGTGATAAATGAAAAGAATGAAAAAACGAAGTTCAAGAAAAAAGAAGAGTGCTCAAAAGATCAAATAGTTGACACAATGCCAGATGATAACCCTTGTTTCCAAAAAAAAAAAAAAATAACCGACGAGCATTCATTTGGGCCTTTAACCCTTTCTTTCGATACCTTCTAGCCCTAGCCACATTACAAGCCTAATAAAGTCCACACAGATTGAATAATGTTTGCTCAAATTTTCATAAAGCTTAATTTTGCGATAAGACGAAATGACTTGCAATGTGTCCAAAAAAAAAAACCAAAAAGAACAAAAAATTTGAAAATGAATGAAAAAAAAGAGAGAAAAAAGTAATGTCTCAAGAAGAGGGGATCTCCCTGCCAACTAGCCAGAAGCATGGGAAAAAGTCAAACTAATTGGGGGCGATCCTTTTAGCTTATCCTTTTCATGCCCACTACCTCTTCCAGGAAAGAACCCATACTCGAAAAAACTGGGGCAGATTTGTGAATCTCACGAATTCTTCACCTTGCAACTCATTGACCCATAATCCCAAGACTGGAACAGCTTTGCGGGTCTTACATGAATTTTTCACCTGAACTATCATGGATCCAAACTTAATGCTCATTTTCCCAAACACCAAACTGGGGCAACTTTTAGGTATCTCGTGTTTCGCTTTGGCACACACATACTACATATCCTTTGAGGATTATAGAAGGAATGACGTGCCCGCATGACTCTCCCAGTCTTCTCCAAACCTTTCTAAACATCTCACATTTTCCACTTGTCTACGATTCAAGCATGTGTGCATTGATGTCGAGAAAGAGAAAGTCAAACATATAATCATATTGGACATTAGACCTCGAGATGTATGACATTCCTCTCTTTCACAAAATATTGAAAATAAGAATAAGTATGATGATTGCAAGAAAGATGACTGACTCGAGCAAAAAAAAAAAAAAAAAAAAAAAAAAAAAAAAAAAAACAAGCGAAACACAAAACAAAGCAAATGTTTTCCATATGTGTGCATTCATCCATCAAAAAAAAAATCTTTCAGATCGAAACCCTCTTCATTGATATGAATGGTTGTCGAATCCTTCTTCAAAAATACAAAAAGAATAACATTATGGTTTTCTCTTTCAAGTCATGTTGTTTCATGTTGATCATGTTTTTTCTCTCATTTTGGGGTTTTGACACTCACAACTTTTGTTCATCGCTTTTAAGTTAGGTTTCAGCATTCTAAAATGGTCTTTACACCTTGTTTCTCCCATCTTCACCTCTGGACCCTCGCTTTGGGAGTAGTCACTGACGCCTTTTCAAAAATCAAATTTCTGTCAAAAATTACAAAAAAAAAAAAAAAAAAAAAAACCATTTCACAAAATTACAAATTACTAGAATTTCAAAATTTGAAAGCCCAGTTCGCCTGGCCCCCAAGCCCAGTTTCCATACTGGCCCCAAGCCCAATTTCCATACCGGCCCACCAAACCTAGTTTCGCCTAGCACCCTAAGCCCAGTTTTGTCTGGCATCCTAACCTAAAGTTTTTCTTTTTGCATTTCAGCCCTCTGTAAGACAATGGTCGAACCCAATGATACACCTCATTCACTTATCCATAGGGTTTGTACACCCTCCACGAGGTTAGTACACCTCCCATCATTCATCCACATGGTTTGTATACCCTCCACGAGGTTAGTACACCTCGTATCATTCATTCATAGGGTTTGTACACCCTCCACGAGGTTAGTACACCTCACATCATTCATCCACAGGGTTTGTACACCCTCCACGAGGTTAGTACACCTCATATCATTCATCCACAAGGTTTGTACACCCTCCACGAGGATAGTACACCTCACATCATTCATCCACAAGGTTTGTACACCCTCCACGAGGTTAGTACACCTCATATCATTCATCCATAGGGTTAGTACACCTCATATCATTCATCCATAGGGTTTGTACACCCTCCACGAGGTTAGCACACCTCACATCATTTGTTCAGGGTTTGTACACCCTCCACGAGGTGTGTACACCTCGTTCCCCTCAAGCACGGTTTTGGTTCAGCGTTTCAAGCCCAGTCTTGTCTGGCGCCTCTAGTTTTTCTGTGATTATCGGCCCTCTGCGTGGCAATGGTCGGATTTAAATTTTCGTTCTGTGAGTTTGGCCCTCTGCGAGGCAATGGTCAAATCCAGGTTAGTTTTCTGTTATCGGCCCTCTGCGTGGCAATGGTCGGATTTAAATTTTCGTTCTGTGAGTTTGGCCCTCTGCGAGGCAATGGTCAAATCCAGGTTTTAATTTTCTGTTATCGGCCCTCTGCATGGCAATGGTCAGATTTTAAATTTCTGTTCTGTGAGTTTGGCCCTCTGCGAGGCAATGGTCAAATCCAGGTTTTAGTTTTCTGTTATCGGCCCTCTGCGTGGCAATGGTCGGATTTAAATTTTCGTTCTGTGAGTTTGGCCCTCTGCGAGGCAATGGTCAAATCCAGGTTTTAATTTTCTGTTATCGGCCCTCTGCATGGCAATGGTCAGATTTTAAATTTCTGTTTTGTGAGTTTAGCCCTCTGCGAGGCAATGGTCAAATCCAGGTTTTAATTTTCTGTTATCGACCCTCTGCATGGCAATGGTCGGATTTAGATTTCTGTTCTGTGAGTTTGGCCCTCTGCGAGGCAATGGTCAAATCCAGGTTTTAGTTTTTGTTACTGATACTTTACTTGACATTGGTCGTTTGGTATCGTGATTTGAATTATTTTGTTCGTTTTCTGTCATGATTGAAACCCGGACAAAATTAGTGTCTTTATCTTTACTTAGCTTTACCTAAATAATACGAAAAGATTAAATTTTCATATTATTTAGTAACATCTAAGTAAAGAGGGGCAGCTGTCAACACTCAATTTTGTCCGGGTTGAAAAAGTGTGTTTTTGTTGATTGTTTTTTTTTTATTTATTTTATTTTTATTTTACCTTTTTTGTTTTATTTTTTTTATGTATTTAGATTCTTGCTTTTAATTCAATTTTTATTTCTTATCTTCAATTTGTTTTAATAGAGTTAATTGATCAAAATAATTAAAAAATTGAAAAATAAAATTAAAACTGAAAACAATTAAAAAATAAAATAAAAATTAAAAAAAAAGGGGAAATAGAAAAAGAGAAAAAACGTGGGAAAGGGGTACGTGGGAGGCGTGTCTGGAAGGAGGGGACAAGGTGGTTACAAGAGAATATTTTCCAAGATTTTGGGGGAGAGGATTTTGGTTGGATCAGGGGGAGAAAAAGGGAGAAGGAGGACACACACGGGGACCATCATTTGGAGGAATCATCATCCAGATTCATCATTGGCACCGGCAGAGAAAACGAAAGGTTAGGGGAGGTCACCGGATACAGAGTGATAGCAGCAACCATAGCAGCAGGTAAGTTTCTGTTCACTTGTGCATCCAGATTCATGGTGTATGCTTACTGCTTAAACTCCATTCACCCCATTCTCGCCAGCCCATATACCATCATCACAGAATCAATTATCCCCTTCACGCTCATATACACACAACACACTCATCTCTTCCAGTACCAAATTAAAGGAAGTCAATCAACATTAAACCAATCAGAAAACAATAAAAATCAAGGGAGGCAGAGAGGAAAAATGGTGTTGCGGGGGGCATTTGGCAGTTGAGAAAATACTCGAATGGGGAAGAAGAAGAGTGGCGTTGGTGGCACCGGTGAGGTTAGTGGCGCGAGGGTATTGAGTCCCGGCGGCCTGGAGCTGTTGAGAAGGAATCTGGTGGCCGTGTAGGTGGCCGAGGAGGTGGACTAGTATAGGCACGAGGAGGGACATTATCGTGACAGTGATCGTGTTCGTCGTGGAGGTTTTAGCAATGGTGAGGTTGATGTTGATGGATGATGATAGCACGAGCGGATTGGAGATGAAGACGGAGGAAAACCATCCCTGAGAATCTCTGGTTTTCGAAGAGAGAGAAGTGGAGACGGTGGTGTCTTGGCTGACGGTGGTGCTGGTGGCGCGAGGTGTCGCCGGCGAGGCCAAGGCTTATTCTGGTTGAGGTGACGGTGGCCGGATATGGCAGATGTGATGGTGAGTTCGTGGTGCAGAGCTTGGGACCTGGGGTCAGAGAAGAAGCAAGCTGGGGAATGGGGAATGAGGATGAACATTCTGAACCCCTTAGAAAATTCTAGGTTAGAAATCATTCCACTGGGCCTGGCCCAGAAATGAGCGTACGTCCGGGAGCCTTGGGCCTCTTTTGGAACGCTCGTTCGCCATCTCCCCAACACGAACGCTCGTTATCAAAGTGAACGAGCGCCCGTTAAACTTAAGCATTTTCGACCGTTCGCTCATCCTTTTCCCTAACGAACGTTCGTTATCCAAACGAATGAGCGCTCGTTAGCTAAAGGAATGAGCGTTCGTTAACCTTAAGCCTTTACGTCCGTTCGTCCTTAAGCTTCCATTTTTGAACGTCCGTTCGTCATTCCAATAACGAACGTTCGTCCTTAAGCTTCCATTTTTGAACGTCCGTTCGTCATTCCAATAACGAACGTTCGTCCTTAAGCTTCCATTTTTGAACGTCCGTTCGTCATTCCAATAACGAACGTTCGTCCTTAAGCTTCCATTTTTGAACGTCCGTTCGTCATGTCAATAATGAACGTTCGTCCTTATGGTTCCATTTTTGAACGTCCGTTTGTAGTTTCAAACAATGAGCGTTCGTCTTTAAGCTTCCATTGTTGAACGTTCGTTCGTCATTCAATAACGAGCGTTCGTCACAACTTCAATTTCTCAACGTCCGTTCGTCATCTCTTCAACGAGCGTTCGTTATTCAGCCTTCGTTCCCAACGTTCGTCCTCTCCCCAACAAACGCTCGTCATTCTGAATACTGTCCCCAATGTTCGTCCAGCCTTTCCCATTTCTTTTTTTGTTTATTTGTTTTTCTTTATTGTCTTATTTTATTTTATTTTGTTCTATTTATTTATTCTAGACATTCACTTATCCTAAAATATATATTTAATAATACAATATTGATAGTTTAAATAAAAAAAATTAATTACAAGAAAAGTTTTAAAGGTTTAAAGCGCACGTGGGACCGCTCGCGTCGTCCTTGTGCTAAAAACCTTTTCTTCTTCCTTAAATAAAATTTACAAGAAGAGTTTTAAAGGTTTAAAGCGCACGTGTGACCGCTCGCGTCGTCCTTGTGCTAAAAACCTTTTCTTCTTCCTTAAATAAAATTTACAAAAATATGTTTTAAAGGTTTAAGCACACGTGTGACCGCTCGCGTCTTCCTTGTGCTAAAAATTTTTTTTTCTTCTTCCTTAAATAAATTTACATAAAAATTAGGTTTTGAAGGTTAAGTACACGTGTGACCGCTCGCATCGTCCTTGTGCTAAAAACCTTTTTCTTCTTTTCTTAAATAAAATTTCAAAAATACGTTTAAAGGTTGAACACTCGTGTGATCGTTCGCATCGTCCTAGTGTTCAATACTTTTCTCTCTTATTTACGTAATAGTAAATAATGGTATGTGTGCTCGTGCGATCGTCCGCATCAGCCTAGCACTCAATACCCTTAAGTTTTCCTAAATAAGTAGATAACGGTATGAGTGCTCGTGTGATCGTTCGCGTCGGCCTAGTACTCGTTACCTTCTTTTTCTCGAAAATATTGAAAATATAAAATCTCCAAGAATTAAAAACATCTGCTTTTCCAAACAACAAACAATCTTTTAGCTAGAACTACGTAACCCTGATTTCTCATTTTGAATGAGAATACGTAGGAGCAAGGTCAATCCTTGTCGGGCCCAAAAAACTAAAAAATATGTTTTATTTATTTAGAATTTTATTTTAGGGGATAATTAAACATTTTGAAAAACCACATCATATTCGTGCATTTAGTTAAAGGTACTGCCTTGGGGCAGGCGCTGTGGGGTGCTAACACCTTCCCCACGCGTAACCGACTCCCGAACCCAATCTTTGGTTTTCGTGGACCGTGCTTTATCGTTTTGAGGTTTTTCCATAGTTTTCCATAATAAACTATGGTGGCGACTCCAAAATCTCTTTTCAAAATACGTTTCTTATTTGGATCGTCGTCTCGTCGCGATTCCGGTTGCGACACTGTTGTTTCTGCACCATGAGTTTGACAAAATATGGTTCCTTAACCACAAAATTCTTCATAAATAGCATAATAATTGGTTTCACATCACTTTTAAGTTGAAAAAAATGATGAGATGTAAATTAGGCAGTCCAATATGAGTGTCATCTTCCTAGTTGACCCGCTTGTGCAAAACCTTTACTTGAAGTACTCACTTATTTTGTCTTTGATACCACTAATGTATCTACACCACGAAATATGCTTCATTAACCACGAAATTGTTCATAAATGGCATAATAATTGGTTCCACATCACTTTTAAGTTCAAAAACTGATGAGACATAAATTAGGCAGTCCAAAATGAGTGTCATCTTCTTAGTTGACCAACGTGTGCAAAACTTTTGCCTGAAGTACCCAGTTATTTGGTCTTTGATACCACTGATGTATTTGCACCATGAGTTTGACAAAATATGCTTCCTTGGCCATGGAATTGTTCATAAATGGCATAATAATTGTTTCCACATCAATTTTAAGTTAAAAAAATTACGAGAAGTAAACTAGGCAGTCCAAAATGAGTGACTTTTAAGATGAAACAAGTTAGTGTACCATGATGTGCATAATTTGAAGGTATATTTCTTGGGCACGACAACAAGATTACTCTGGTTCATAAAATCTAGAATTCAACTGAGATTAGATTCGTTAGCAGAGATGAAGAATGAAAGAAAGGAAGAAATTTTAAGTGAAATTGGAGTTAGGGTTTATGAGAGAAAACGACGATCTAGCGGCACAAGGGTTTGATGGCAAAGGCTTCTTCAACACAATTCCTCGACCATGGCATAATAGTGAAAAGGTTTGGATATATGTGATTGTGAGAGTGAGTATTGAAACTGTAGAGCGTGTAGATGGTGGTTTTCACGTTGAACGGTGCTTCGAAATGCCAGAACATTCGACTTCAACAACGGCGGATACAATTTCGATGAACGACTGAACGCTCCTTTATCAGTGAATGACCAGTTGTGATCAACATAGATTTGTAGGTGGGAGGATCTTCTCTGGTTCTCGTGGGTTCTCTATCCGAGATTTCAAAATTTTGAAACCCAAAAATAAAGCCGCCTAAATAAAAACCCTACAACCCTCTAACTTGAATTTCCACATCATTTTCCTTTTTCAATTTTGTTTTCCATGTGGACCAGTCACATTTTGACACATGGTTGTGTCAAAATATGTTGTCAAAATATCATTATTCATATATAATATGGACAAGTATGAATCTATATATTTTCTTCCTCCGCAATCTAGATCAAAATCATTGAAAAGTTTATTTTAAACTTTATGTAATTATAATTTTTTATTTTAATTGGAAATTAAAGAATATGCTTTTTATTTTAATTTCTAAAAAATATTTGATAAATAATTAGGAAAATATATAAACTCTAAAAATTAGAATAATACAATTTATAAAGTTTTAATTACAAAGTCTTTTGAGTATAAACACATGATGCATTCGAGCCATGAGAAAGAAATTGTATCCGACTAAATCCGAAGAAATTTAAATTTAATTAGATTAAATAAATTAGTAATTTTGGATAAATAAAATTGAATAAAATAGATAATTGCAGTAGAATAATATATTAAAAATTTATAGATATTCAACTAAATCTATTTATATTTTAATATTTATAAATTTGTAAAAATATTTTGTTTTGTTAAAATTCAATAATAAGTTATATAAAATTATAGTTCATTATAATAATAATTATTCAAATTATACAAGTAATTTTTTTAGTTAAAATTTTACTATATTTGTGCGTTTATTTAAAATAAAAATAATTTTCTTTATTAAAATAGTTTAGTTTAGTATATATTTAAAATTCAAAAAATTTGACTAAATTAACCTATAATTTGAATAATTCAAATTCAATAAATAACATTAAAAGTGTGTTCAATTATTTCAATCATAACTCAGGAGAATAACAAAAACAACCTATGATTAAACTTTGGTGGTCTTTTTCCTTATTGTTTTACCACAATAACATAATTTTTAAAAATGTCAATTTCCATGTCATTTAAATTTGTTTGATTGTACCTAACGTTATCTTAAATTCATTAACCAAGCATTAAGGAAGAAGAACATTGTCATGGTTACCTTAAAATACATTAACCAAACGAATAAATTGTTTAGTATCATAACTAATCAAATAAGAAAATTCAGTAATGGAAAACATACTTACTTTACCCTAATTTTAACGTCCGTAAATAAAATATTTCGTTATTTTACCGAAATTTCAAATATATTATTTTAACCTATTTTTTTAAATACTTTTATGCCTTTTGAAATATATTAATTAACATTATATGATGATGTGAAAGAATGCAGCAGACTGTTTTTGGTGGAAGGATCAATCAAAGGGCAAAAACTTCTCACGTTGGAGGCAAATAGAGTGAAGTGAATAGTGGTGAGAGTGAAGAGTGAAGAACGAAAAAGGGAGAAGAATGAAACGGTTTTTCAAAGTAGTGGAGAAAGATTCAGATGGGTCTTCGAAGAAGCCAAGAGAGACTGAGAATGATGCCGAAAATGAAGAGAACAAGAAGAAGGAACCTTTGAAGTTTATGACATGGAATGCCAACAGCTTTCTTCTTCGGGTCAAAAACAACTGGCCCGACTTCACCAACCTCATCACCACTTTTGATCCTGATGTCATTGCCATTCAGGTTCCCTTTCATGCAACCCCTTTTCATTTTTTTTCCTATTACTTCATCATGGTTGAGGAACCTATTTGGAGGACCATGGAGTTTATTATTTTTGCAAATGTTCTAATTCAAACAATGATGTTCTTTCTTAAGTACCACACTTTGGATATATTGCATTCCTTGTCTGTGCAAATAATAAACTTGGTGTGGCATGAAATCTTCATTAGGAAGTTCGGATGCCTGCTGCAGGAGCAAAGGGTGCATCTAAAGTTCCGGGGGAAATAAAAGATGATACAAGCGCAGCCAGAGAAGAAAAAAAGGTATCTTTATGTTCTTTTGCTGATTGTGGCCAAAACATGTGTTGCTGGAACTGTCAGTCTATTGTGTATGTGTATTGGAACATTTATGTGACTTAATGAAATGAGGTGAATTGATAACAAAAAAATTGGGACTTGGGTGAATGAGAATTTCTGCTTTCGGGTTTAGATGTTGTCCGGTGACAATTGTCCATTCTGGTTTTATGAGAGGATTTCCAAAATACAGGCCTCACCAGGATTGGTAGATTAGTAGATTGCATAAAATTGGTGTGTCAGGTAGATTGTTAGATATTCTTGGAGGGGTTGCAAGGATTAGCTTGATCGTCTGCTTCAGAGATGGTCCAGGAAACTACCATTATCTGGGAATTCTCTCAATATTAATGCTGTTTTAAGACGTTGAGAACGCCAAGTAAAATAATGAAAAAAAATATTGCTTGAAATCAAACATTGATGAGACATGATTGTTAATGACAATCGGATTCTTTGCAACTAATTATAAATTGAATGTGGGGAAAGTTGAATCATGGGTTGAACCCTTGAAAAGCCATAGCTTTAGGTGCTTGGGGTGGGATGCGAAAGCATCTCAAAGGTGCTTTATGAAAACATTTTCACAAACCACCCCCACCCAAAAGTCCTTCTAGCTACTAGAAAATGATGGTGGAGGAGAGAAGTGGTTGGTTTCGATAGCCATTGAGATGAAAAGGCTCTAGATACCGTCTTAAAATTGAAAGAGAATGAAAGAACTTGTTTTATTTATATGCACTGGCTTTGTGTAGATAGTTTAAATAGATTTGGCCTTCTTTTTAGCAGCTATGATTATGTGTCTATAATGGCTGATTCGAGACCTGCATCTATGAAATCTTTGAATTCCTTGCTGAAGATTGAAAATCTCAAAATGTGTTTTCTAATCTTGTTTTTCACTCTGCTGCTCTAACTTGTGGACTCCTCATGATCTTCCTTCTCTCTCAATCAAATGCAATGCCATAACACCATGTGTGTGATATTTATTCCTTGCTTCCTTGCATTACATAGATGATATTATTGACCATTAGTGTCAAGCTTCAAATGATGAAGTGGGGACGAATGAGATGAAGAACATAACATGTAACGGTGACCTATTTACAGACCAATTTGGGTTTGATTACCGAAACAAGACAAATAATGAAATCTTATCTCCTTACAAAATTATGAAAAAAAAATGCACCAGTGGCTTCTGTACAGAAACAATAACGATCACTTTATGGATAACAGTTTGATCCCTTGTAGTAATGACCAGAGAACAACGTAATCACAATGATAATTAACATATAAACAATAACAAATAGAGAAGAAAACAGAGAGGAAAGAAGAATTATCAGAGAGAGATTGTACCAGACTCATGTCCTTCTCATTTCGCAAACCCTCTCCAATAAGACATTCTCCCTCTTGATTCCTCTCAATAACACATTCTCCCTCCTGATTCCTCCCATTAAGACATTCTCCCCCTCCTGATTCTCATGCTTCTTCTTGGTACTGCACTTTTTGTATCAGTCTCCATATGTTCCTTCATGCTAATTAATTCTGCTCCTCCTTCCATGTCATTATTTCCATATGAGCTGACATCAGCAGCTACATCAGCTTGATCTTGCTCACTTGTTACAATGTCATCAACATAAGCAAGATAAATGCACCCACCAGGAGAATGAAAGAAGACAAAATAATCAGCCTCACACCTAGCCATGCCAAACTGTATCATATAAAAAGTTTTATCTAAATGTTGTGTGTCTAATGTGGATCACACGGCATGTATTTATACCAATTTACAGAATCAAATACAGTAAATTCTTGCCAAATAATCAGGGATAAATGATCCTAATTTCCTAGAATCTGTAACAGCTAATGAGTAAAAAAAATTTAACTGTTAAAGACTAATTACATTCTAACATTACTTTCTAATATTTTAGAGCATATTTGTTCAAACCTATGCAGGTATTGATGCGTGCACTCTCTGCTCCACCTTTTGGCAACTATCAAGTTTGGTGGTCTCTTGCAGATTCAAAGTATGCAGGGACAGCACTACTTGTGAAAAAATGCTTCAAGCCAAAAAGTGTTGTTTTCAATCTTGATAAATTAGGTATCCTGTTTTGCAGATTTTTTTTAATTGTATTTACGGCATTAAGTATTTCTTTTCCTTATATAAACATTATACTTTGACGTTGTCAGTGGTGTTATTATTATTTTTGCTGAAAAATGTCCAACATAAATGTTGGCAATTCTCAGTCCTGCCATGATTTGATTGTGTCCTTGGGTGGCTTAAAAAGAATTACATGATGTTACTATTACTATACATATTGTTTTGATTTGGAAAAGAAGTGGGAGGAGAAGGTTCTTGGATCCTCCTAAATATAGTTTTTATTATATATTGGTTCTTAAAATTTCTTAATAGTTTTTATTATATATTGGTGCTTAAACTTTCTTAATGTTAAAAGTTTATGATATATTTATGAAATTCCAGTCCAATTTTCAAAATGAATATTTATATATCTTAGAAAGACGACTCATATAAAGATTTAGCTGAAATAAGGTTTTAACGAATCTGCATATTGGATTATATTCCATGTTTAGTTCACTGTTAATGGATTCTTATTTTTATTGTTAGCTTCAAAACATGAACCAGATGGTCGAGTGATCCTAGTTGAATTTGAAACACTCCGTTTATTGAATACGTATGTACCAAACAACGGATGGAAAGAGGAGGCAAACTCGTTTCAAAGGAGAAGAAAATGGGACAAAAGGATTCTAGAATTCGTTACACAAAATTCAGACAAGCCTTTAATATGGTGTGGGGATCTGAATGTCAGGTGGCTAATCTTCATTTTTTGTTGGGCTTTGGAGATATATGATTGATTATTTTTGTGGCCTTCGTAAAGGAACAAAGTTTTACCTCTTCCATTCTTTTGTCATAAAGTTTGGTTAGTGTGAAGCTCAACTGTTGGTTTCATCTATAGATTTATTACCCGTCATTATATGAAAAAAAAGCAAGATTCTAATAGTTTGAGAGGACCACTGAGATTCATGTTTTATTTTATTTTGATGTAATTGTATGTGTCCTATGAAACTAGTTCTTTGAAGCTACACCTTGCCTTTGATTCTTTAGTTTATAAAAATCTGACTTTTTTCTAATTTTTAGTATCATACACCATAGATTAGTTTTGAATGTTGCTTGAATTGTTCTGAATTTTTGTCTATATCTACTTTGTCTGCTATTTTACTGGGGCTACTATGCATGTACATGTTCTAAGAAGGAGCTTTAAATACATATATATTCATTGTGTGCAGCCATGAAGAGATTGACGTAAGTCATCCCGAGTTTTTCAGTACAGCAAAACTCAATGGTTATATCCCTCCAAATAAAGAGGTTTAAGCAATTTTCTATTGAAGTTCCCTTTAAAATAGATTTATCCATTTTTTGTGATATTTCATGGCTGTTAGTTTCAATAGATTTAACTTAAAGCTTAAGCTATTAGACTGGGTAAAAGAATAAAGGAAATTAATTGAGCTGGTTTGGGCATATACAATGGTGACTAGGCAGGGCATCCGATGGGAGGGTAGAGTATTTGAGTAAGTTGTCTAAGAGATATGATGGAGATATTATAAAGTCTCCCTTCCCCTTCCCACCAACTAACTATCAAACAACTCTTCCTCCTAACCGCCCTCTCATTTCCTCTTCTTTTTATCCTAAACTCATTATATCCTATCACCTTATATCCTATCAGAAGGACATTATGTCATCTATGTAGCAAACTTCATTTAATTGTGGGAAATTCATCCCACCACCTTTTCTTTTACTGGAATTAAATTTAATTATGATGTACAATGAATCCAGGATCCAAACCTTAGGGGTTTTATTACCTTGTCTAGGACTGTCCTTTGATATGCCCAATAATGGTTTTATATCTACTATTGACATAGAGCAGAAGATCTCCACCAATTAGTAGTTATGCATATGATCTGATGATATGGCTTTATGCAGGATTGTGGCCAACCTGGGTTTACCTTGGCTGAAAGAAGACGATTTGGTACCATCTTAAGAGAGTGAGTGTCTTTTATATATATATATATATATATATATATATATATATATATATATATATATATATAGTATTTGCTACAATTTTCAATACCTGATTTTTAGTCAACTTTCATGGTAAAAGTAACCACAGAGAAAATGTTATATTTCAAACTTAGTATTCTTTTTTACTGTGTTTTAGTTATCCATTTTAAGTGGAGTAGAAGACTGGAGATGTAGAACCCGTTCTTTAGATAGTATTCTTCAAAAGTTTTGAATTAGTGTATGATGTTTGTATGTTCTGATATTCCAAACCAAACCAAGGCCAACTAAATTGATAAAAAGATAACCTTGCTCCATAGCTGACTTGTTACCTTTTTACCATTTATTTTTTAATTACTTTCTATTTATTTAACTATTTAAAGTCTTAATAGCTGATATTATGAACCATACTTCAGGGGAAAGCTGGTGGATGCTTATAGATTTCTGCACAGGGATAAGGACATGGAACGAGGTTTCTCATGGTCAGGAAATCCAGTTGGAAGGTATAAAATTAAACTTTAAGAATTGATTTTCAATGTTAATGGTGATTAATTATTATATTGAGGCAACGTACTTAAATAATATTATCACACATATTTGATCTCTTTTCTCTAAACTACTTTTTCTTTTTCATCTTTTTTTGTTGACAGGGAAGGCCTCCCCTGTAATATCTTATTTGTGTTAAAATGTAGCAAATTTAAGAATGAGATTATTTTCTAATTTTCAAGCCATACTTGTTATCTAATTTAATCTACATCTTAAGCGTGTTAGTTCTTACAACGAGTGTTGTTTTTTGAAGGTATCGTGGAAAACGGATGAGAATAGACTATTTTTTAGTTTCAGAGACCCTTAAAGAAAGGATTGTTGCATGTGAAATACAAGGACATGGGATAGAGTTAGAAGGTAATTTCTCATGCAATTGGTACTCTATTCCGTTGCTTATGCAAAAGAAAAAAATTTGAAACTCATGGCAAGGATATGATTTCATTGCTGACTCAACTTTTAGTTAATTTGAGTGTATATGAAACCAAACCAAACTGCAGTTTGTGTTATTTGGTGCTGACTTGTAAACTGCATATTATAACAAACATGACCATGTTCTTGTCTCTGTTCTGCAGGTTTCTATGGAAGTGATCATTGTCCCGTTACCTTAGAACTCTCTCCTAGTTCTGACCCTCAAAATGAGGATGCAAGATAAGAAGTATTAATGTTACAAAGCAACTGTCCTAATTTTTTTTGTCATTTATTTCTTTATTCTCTGGATTTGTAGGCTAAATATTTCCTTAATGAGAAGCTATGCTTTCATTATGTTATATCTATTATCTGGATTCTAAAGTGATATTTTTTGGCATTTTCAGTATGTTTTCTCTTGCATATTATAGTATTGATTAGGTGCTTGATCATGGCCAATCTCTGGATAATATCTTCAAGAACTTTCTATCCTGCAAAACTAGCCAACAGTGCCCACTCTAGCATGAGAAAGAAAACAAAATAAGCCGTTGGACTCATCAATGGTGCAGTCATATCTAAATCAAAATGGTGTGTGGGGTTAACCTGCAAAAGTTATAACTCCATACATGCCAGTCTTTTATATCACTAGATGATTTTTTTTTCTGTACAACAACCAAGAATTTAATTTGTTTATTTCTATCTTCTCAAGAAATCTTGACATCAATTTTTTTTATTATGTTAAAATGTGATTTTGTCAAATTAGCTCACATTTAAAAGAAATGACAAAAATTCATTGACCAATTTATAATTAAATAATTGGGTTGGTAAAAGTAATTTTATATATAATATCACTTTTAATGTTGGATCGTCCAGAATAAACTTGTGTCAATTTTGTCCTTGAAAATATATTTTTAGCTAAATGGTCGAATGACTCTCGAAGGGATATGTAGGTTGTTCCTAGGTATTAATCTAGGTTTAGGATCGAGTTGTAAGGTGATGACCCTAAAGTCGATTCGAGTTCGATATATCTAGCTGGTTAGATCACTCCTCCGAGATCAACAATGCTAAAATCAAAGTTATATCCACCAAAATAGTAAGAATTCGGGAATGTGAATCTTAGGGATAGCATATCCCTTAACCATGAATTAAGCACATTTAAGAAGAGATAAAGTCATCTATTTAGAATGAAGCAAATCTCTTTCTCTTATGCTATTATACAGCATTTTTAGACTTTGTATTAAGGGTCAAGTAATGTATGATTTCTTTTTAAGGCTTATATTAAAGATTAATTAGTGCAGTGTTTTTGAACAATTTTGTTTAAGTTTTAGGGCAATATTTGTGTCTAACTTAAGCTAATCTTGAATGATTAGTTTTGTAACCCTAGCTTGGTGAAAGGTGTCCCACACGAGACATGGTGACAACATGACAAGCTCTTAGTGAAGAGTAGTGACCATGTGTCATTTTTTTAGTGGAAAACTTTTGTTAAAGTAGTTTTCTACATGACAAGCTCTTAATAAAGAGTTTTCTTACAAAGGTGTTGGTCATGTGTCATTTTCCTAATACAGAAACTTTCTATTTTTTTAAAATCCTAATTATAAGAATATATATATATATATATATATATATATATATATATATATATATATATATATATATATGGGTTTGCTAACTTGTATATGCTCTTTTTTCAGTTGGTACATTTTAGTAATGTGTAGTGGGTTTTAGTAGACAAAAATATTCTCATATTATGGATTCTAAGTTTTAAGGTCAAGGGTATTTGAATAATTTTCATTCTCAAAACTAAAAGAAAAATAAGAAACCCCGAAACCCTTACTTACCTCCCTCATTCCTCTCAACCATTTCTCTTTCATCTCTCTCACTCCAATCTTTTCTTTGTCATTCTTATTGTAGCCTCAACTAAAAAAATCAGAAACACTCTCCTAACCCTAATCCACCTTCCTCACTTATCCAATTTGTTTCTCTCTTATCTCTATACTCTCTCTTACCCATACAATTCCAATTGAAGTGAAATCTTTCGGATAAATCAATGTAATTAGGAGGATTCGATGAAAGGACATCAATTCAAATCCTGGATTTTCGAATTGAGAGAGATATTGAGAGAAATCAAGAATTCTCGCTATTTCTTAGATTCATTGATAGGTTGGGGCAACAATATCATAAAAAATACCTAAAAAAAAACTAAAATACTGGCAATTTGAAACAAAATATAGTTCCAGATCCATGTATTCTTTTTGTACTATATTTTTGTCGTTTTTCAAATTCTTTGTTTTTATCTTAGTTGTTTTTATCTTTTTCTTAGATTTGAATCCGAAAAGAGTTATAAGTTAATTAAAAAGAACCCTCGACACCGTAATTTGTTGTTCTTACTTTGTTCGTTCATTTGTTTTTCATTTTAATAACAAAATTTTGTTATTAAAGTGGAAAACAAATGAACAAACATAGCAAGAGCAACAAATTGCAGTGTTGCGGGTTGTTGTGTGTGAGAGAGAGGACGAAGATGAGAGAGAAATTGAATAAGTGAGGAAAATGGATTAGGGTTAAGCGAGTGTTTCTTATTTTTTCAGTTGGGGCTACACTAGGATGACAAAGAAAATGTTGGAGTGAGAGAGATGAAAGAGAAAGGGTTGAGAGGAATGAGAAGGTGAGTAAGAGTTTGGAGATTTCTTGTTTTTTTAGTTTTGAAAATGAAAATTATTCAAATACCCTTAACCTTAAAATTTAGAGTCCATAATATATGAGAGTATTTTTGTCTACTAAAACTCGATACACATTATTAAAATGTACCAACTGAAAAAAGAACGTACACACGTTAGCTAACCATATATATTAACTATATAAGAATTTGCTTCATTTATACTTTTAATTATTATCTTAAATAAATTATTGCTTCTTCTAGTGTTTTATATAATAAACAGCCAAACCAGCAAACCTAGGTATGTTAGTTGATTTCAATAATTGATTTCACAAAATTTATATTTTATTTCCAAAGTATTTATAAAATTAAATATTATAAACAATAATAGTATTCAATGGCACTAGACGTAATTGTTTTTTTGTTTTTTTTTCTGGTGAATGGGACATGAATTATTATAAAGAACTAGCGGACATCTATATTTCACAAATCATTAATGTTAAATAGGAAAGTTTAAGAGGATGATTTCCTTAAAAATATGAGATAAAATATGTTTTCAACAATATTTTAAAAAAAAAGATGAGAATTAAAAAATTATGAAACATCTTTAATTAAATTAAATACTATAACTTTAAATTTTATAAAAATAAAAATTATAATTCTTTATCTCTTATCTTCTTTTGTTATCTCTCATCTCTCTTTCTTAGCTTCTCTCTCTTCCTCTCTCTCAGTTCAAATCTCATTTGTCTTTTTTTCATTCCCTTTACTTTCTTTATATGTTTTTTTAAATGTTCATATATTTAACAATTTAACACTACCTTCATGCCTATCAACAGCCTTTTTGGGAAATTGTTTGCGACTTTATATGGGATCATATTTAATTGTTTGTTTGGTGCATTAACTGTTTTTCTTTCTTGAAGTACCTTAATTAATCAACAACTTTTTGGTCAAAAATTCAATAAATATTGAAATTAATGAGATAAAGTTTTTCCTCTCTCTTTTAAGTTATTAGGATTGGACAACATGGGTTGTTTTAAGTTATATAATCATTATATTCTCTCTCCCAACATTAATTTAAATTACAGGGAAAAAGAAAAATATCAATTTAAAAATACTAGGAATAATGTTTGAAAAAATATGTAATATTGACAAGGTTAATGGTGACTAAATAAACTTTTTTTTTAAAAGTGACAATTATTTGAAAATAGCTAAGTAAAAACAATGAAGGTACTAATATTTAATATTTTAATTTCAGTTTTAAACATATATTTAACAGTAAATTATTTTATATTAACTAAAAACTTAGAAATTTAAGAAGCTTAAATTCATTTATTCGGAAAAAAACATTAAAGGAAGGAAACAAATCAAACCAAATTTTAACTATTTTAAAAGTTTAATTTTTTCTTAATTCTTTATCAAGCATGAGGTTTTCTTAGGCTTGCTTGGATGAGAAGATCTTCCAATACACAAGAGACACCTTCTAAATTAAAGAACTTGTACTAAAAGGGTTATACTTTTGAAGATATATTATAAATATTGCACAACGAGGTTGAGTTCTTTGGTAGTGTGTTTGAATGGTAAATTTTAAGATACGGAGAATTTGAAATATTGTATAACAAATTATATTGTTTTGGATGAGAATTTTATAAAAAGTTGAAAGTCAAGTTTTATAAAAGTAATTAAATTATTTATATAATAGAGAATTTCAAATTTCATCTATAAATTAAGTATTTTCTTTCATATTCTTCTTAATTTGACTTTAGTTTGAGAATTATTGACGCAAGACTGAAACACTGTTAGAATGACTACTTTTGATGCTGTTGATTAAGTTTATATATATATATATATATATATATATATATATATATATATATATATATATATATATATATATATATATATATATATATATATATATATATATATATATACTATTTAAATTGTAAACTATTATTGTTTCATGCTTGATATTTATTAGGATTTATTGGTCAATATTAAGAGGTGAACTATAATATTTTTGTATTGACATCTATTATGATTTTTTTTCTTTTTTAAATTTTTGAGTTATTTTACGGTTTGATATTTGTGGACTTTTCTTTTAGAATTTTGTAGGATATTTATTATTTTTAGTTTATTTATACTTTATAGACAAATGTAAGATATCTTGGTTGGCCATTATATTAAATTAATTTTCAATTAAGAGGTTTTTTTTGGTTCTTATTGTAGAACATTAGTTCTTATCAAAGATTGAATTATTTGTGATGTTATCCATTTATATTTTATTTCACATTCTTCTTGTATATTTTGGTATTCTCTTATTTATTTTGTTTATTTTACATAAGGAATCCAATTTTTTTAAAATTGATTGCAATATTTTTATGGATAGGATCGTATCAAGATGTAAATTGGGATTATCTCAAGTTGGATGACTAAGATGATTTCAAGTGTACATAATACACTAGCCACCCCAGACTCAATATAACACATTGGTGTTGGTCTTGCTGTTATGGTATGATGCAAAAAAAAATTATATTTCTTTGGTCATCTCACCCTATAGGTATAGTAGCCTCTAACCTCGAGAAGAGTAGTGACAAAGATAATTGATGGAAAATCATCAAGGTGTCAAATACCAATGTGACCTAAGGAAACCTAGTTGTCGTGATCTTTGACACTTAGATCTAAAAAAGATCTAACAGTTGGAATTGAAGTGGTGGAAGACTAAGAAGCACCATCCCTTTCCTATCAAAAGAAGTTCTCTTATTTCATTTGAGCACCTTGTTTTCAAAGTTCTTCCTTTGTTGGTCAAGATCTTTTAAAGAGTTCGTAGTCTATTTGTCAGGTAGTTATTAGGTATGTCATCTAATAGTTCAAACTTGTCTTTTGATAATGTGATGACTTGAATAATAGTGAGGCGTGGTCAAAATCTTCTTTTGAAACTTCATCTTCCAAAACCCGTAATGTGATAATTAAAACTCAAGAAGAGCTTGTGGCTGAGAAGATAACTAAGTTGAACCTGCCAAGAAAGGAGGGGGGAGGGGGGGTGAGGGGAGTTGAAATGAATGCATAGATCCTAAAGTTAAAATGTGTTTAGATGGTCCTCTACCCTTCGGTGGTATTGCAATAGCATATATATGTACAATGGTAGGAAGGTAGAATATATTATGTCTTTTAAAAGGGTGTGTCCATATGTTTGTCATGGCCGAGAGGGTTATGAGTGAGATTTTTTATATATGTATGTCGCGTTCTTTACCCAACTTCATGTTTGTCTCCCTTTCAACGAGTTCATAGCGAGAGTTTTACAAATACTAAATGTATTTCCCTCTCAACTCCACCCAAATAGCTAGGGGTCCCTCCAAACTTTTTGAATTATATGTAAAGCTTTAAAGTTAGTCCTACACTCCAATATTTTATTTACTTCTATAGTACTCGACCTCGGTTTTTCGTTAGTTGGCTCTCTTTAGTTGGCCAAGCGGGATCTTGTTTACTCGCCTCATATTCATCATCTTTTAAGAAGTTTATTGGCTCAAGCTCTAGAAGTCTAGAGAAAAAAACAAAGAAAAGTGGTGAATGAAGGAGAAGAAAAACCTAGGACTATATAATTACCTTTGGTTCAAAATTTCTTTAGGAATGAAGTATATACTCATGACTTTGGAAGAAACCCATAAAAAAGATATAAGCTAATAAATCACTAGTGCAATAGAGGCTATAGAATACAATTATTTTAGGGCTTACTCAACGATTATAAAATCATAGTCTAAAATAAGTTTTTTAGAATATGGTTGAAGTCATAGTTTATTATCACTTATAAATTACAAATATTCCAATAATCATAGTTTATTATCACTTGTTGGCCATAATTCTCCTAATAATCGTAGTTTATTATTATTTATAGACGACGGTTGTCCCAATAATTATAGTGTACTATCATTTATAGACTACGATTCTTTCAAAAATTATAGTATATTATCCTTTTGCACTTTTTAAATTTTACTTTTATTTTAGTTTCTCTACTTCTAACTAAGCAACTTGGCCAAAAGTAGAACTAGAACTAGAACTTAAATTAGTGGGTCTCAAGACCATAAACAACGAAGAATTACATATATCATTGACTATGTTGAAGGATAATTTCAAATCTCAAGAATGTGTATGTAAATAACAAAAAGAAATTTACAAAATCATATAGCTTAATGTGTTGTACAATTCTAACAAATAGGTTGTCCAAGTATTTCTAATGTATTTCATTATGGTTGAATGTTGAAATACTCTAAAAAAACAATAACTTAAATAAAATAAACAGAAGTTTTTTAATTATGAATTGGTTAGATCATTACATAGTCTCAACCCCTTTGGATATAAGCTTGAACAATGATGCTCATTGATTGCATAAAATAGTATTCACACTCAAACCCTTTAGTTTGTTTATTACACTACAATATTGAATACCAACACAATTAATAACATTAGTTGAAGAAGAAAAACGATTAAACATTTATAATTGGACAAAAAATAGATAACCTTGAATGACAATCATGTGAACTTTTGCAATATTAGAGTTGATTTGCCCTTCAACATATTATATCCGAAGTATGAACTAAGAAAAACACACTAGCTAACGTCTTTTTATATAAAAATGAAATTATATAAATTTTCATATTGAATCTCAAATAAAAACTAAGGTTCATTTCATGCAAAAACAACTTAATCTAAATACCAAACAAACTAAATTTGTACATACAATAAATCAATTATAGAAAAAAAAATATACCAAACATATTCAAACAATAAATAATCCAAATAACATATAACAATTTAAATAATAAAAAATATTATCATATAAAATTTTTTAAATGCATTAATATAGGTGAAGAGAGGAGTGCAACGCAAATAGTAAAAACAAACATGGATTTAGGGTTATAGTCAAACAAGAGAAGAAAAACAAGTGGAAGAAGAAACAAATAAGAAGGAAGAAGAGATAAATCTAAATAGAGGACAATTAGGATGGTACCAAGTCAAAACAAGAAAAAGATAAGAACTTATCTTTCGTGGCAAGGAAAAATTTGCTTTCAACCGTTATAAAAAACAATAATAACTTTTGTAGACAAAATAAAAATGAACGAGTTTAATCTATTAAAAAAGTATAGACTACACTTCACTTAGAATTATAATTTATTATTTATTAGTAATTTCAAAAATATCATTGAATAGTTATTATTTATGTACATAATAATTACACATATTTACATTGTACCACACTTATAAGAATGACATAAATCAATTAATGTGTCACTTACAAAGAAGATAAGTTAATAAATGATGTTTGTCAACCGAATATTCTAATACTATAAGATTTCTTCAAAAAAAATCACCATCACACTTTTTTACAAAACTTTTTTAATTATTTATGCAATAAAAAATTGTTTACATATTTATATTGATTTATTATATTCAAACAAGTTAAGATCTTAAGAGTAACTACACCTTCAATAACTAGCTTAATTATATTTTCAAACAAAATTAATTACATTAACTATTTTCTATTATTTCTAAAATTGGAGAATATCCTCCTCTTGATCTTCTTAAAGCAAATGTTTTTCCTTCGAATCACATAAAAACACAACCTAATGATATAAAAAGAATTAACAGTTAAAAATTTCAAATTCTCTTAAGATTTAAAAGAAAAACAATAACTATTCTAGTAATCATTCTAATATACTTATTTTATTCTGGCTCTTAATTTTTTTTTATGCTGTTCTTGTGTCTTTAGTATTTTTACTACTTTGGTCCAACCACTAAGATTTTACTGTAAAGTAATAATGTAACAAAATAATGTTACAAATCAAATTCCACATCAATGAGAAATGTGTCACCACATAGTAACATGACATTTCATATAATACAAATTTAATATCAAAATTATGTATGATAGAGACTAAAACAGTAAAATATTATATTAGAGGTAAAATTTAAAAACTTTTTTGTAAAACTAAACGATAACATTAATATATTATACGAATAGTCCACATTTAATATAAAATATAAAATATTAAAAATTAATATTTATTGTTTCTGCATATTGTGTAGGATCGAGAGATACACTTTTTTTTTGTCATGGCCTTTGAGCTTTGAATCTCCTGCTCCAAGTAAGTCAGTAACTGCTGTGATAATATTGATAATATTAGGTGTAGAGTGAATACTCATAATTAATTCAACATGTTTACCTTTGCGGTTTAGCCTTCTATTTATAAGTTATTTCATGGACCCTAAATTGGCATAGGTCCAATAAAACAAACTTATCTTTAGATTCGGTGGTCGGTTACTCATAAACAATTTCTTTATCCTGCAATTAATTATCAATATCTTTAATCGATATCTTTAATTTATAATTTGTCCAAACCATTGGCCTAATTATAATAACTTAAGTGTTGGCTAACATTTGATCTGTTTTGACCGTTGACAAAAGTAGCAACCCGAACGGTTGTGGATGTTGACAGTTCAATCTATCCCATATACCACACATTTATTATTTTATAATGTTTTTGAAATATTATGTCATTTCTACATAAAAATGTTTATTTAAATTAAATAATTTTAATTTATACATAATTTCACACTGATTACTTATATAAGTTTATAAGTGTTAGTTAAATTCAAGTCCTGATTTTATAAAATTGTAATTTCTAAATAATTATATAACGTAATCATTAAAAATGTGTTTAAATATAAATATATATATATATATATATATATATATGTTAAATAATAATGATATAAATAATGTAATATTATTAAATAAAGATAGACAAGAGAGATAACTCACAATATTACTAAAACATAGAGTTACCTGAAAACTAAACATGAATAAAGAAAATGTTATTCTTTTAACTCGAATTATAGGTTCTTCATCGTCCAAAGGTGCATCAACTCATGTATTATCATCTGCTCACACTATAAAGGTGATCATTGCAAAAAAAAGAAAATTAAAATACAACAAACCAACACACAAGGGTTAACTAGCTGAAAAAAAAAAAGTGATAACAGATATCTATAATACTAAGCCATTTAATAGCCACATCAGATTTAATTACAATTATCACACAAGTTTATACATACAATCAGACTCTTCTAGACTCAATGTATTTAGATAAGTTCAATTGAGTCAGACTCATGCAATTAAGTTTAGTTTGCTCAATTGCACAAATTGATATTTCCACTATTTTCTTAGCTTAGACACTTGAAAAAATGTTTTCTAATTTGTACCAATTTGGTCAATTTCTCAAATCATAACTCTCTCATTCAATGACACACAAACCAACAATTTAACGCGAAGTAAACGCAAAAGTACAACATACTACAAATTCACACAAAACAATACATGATCACAACACTTAACACCTATTGTTCATAGATTTAGTAGAATATCGTATCATCTCATATTTTACACTACCAACAAACATCATCTAATTAAAGTAAAGAACATCAAATTGCAAGAACATAAACTAACTTCCCTTACTTGGTGTGACAATTGTATAACACCAAACAACTCTATTGAAAGTCTCACATTGACTAGAGATAAGACAAATTTAAAGTATATATGTGGATGCAAACCTCATCTTGTAAGTTGGTTTTATGGGATCGAGTTAGGCTTAAAGTCCACTTCTTAACATGGTATATATGTGGGTGCAAAATGTTCTGATCCCAAGTTTGCTAAGTGACATCATTAGGGTCAATCACCCCTCATCCGAGGTATTGTTTGCTTTGGAGATTGGAGCTTTGTCATGGTTTTGTCCTTAAAAGATGCCTCAGAGAATGGAAAGAGGAAGGGGTATTTAAATTGCCTTAGGCCTCGACTCCTAAGCGATGTGGGACTATTGGTCGTGGTAGAAACACAAGTCCATAGTCGAGGTTTAAGGGTAATGACTAGTCATCCCCAATAGATGGCTTAAGGGACAAATGGTTCATCTCAAAACCTCATTATCGGCCTCATGGTTAGTGCCAATATTCTATCTACACATAGAAACATCACAAAAATGATCAAAGCATATGATTATGATCCTTGATCAACAGAGATGACTCTAAAGACACATGCATTCATATAAAAAAGTGCATGTACATAGAAAATGAATTTTACCAAAGAAAAAGTAGAAAATCTACTTACTTAAACGAAGACTTTAATTGGGTAGATAGGAATAACTCAAAAAGGATCACCTCTATGATCTCATATCTTTAGAGAGTGTGATATAGTATAAACTCTAGAAAAATGATTTCTAAAAAGATTGTATGTTTTAAAATAATAAAACTCATTTATTGAAAATCTTTTTGAAACCTTTTATTATTATAATAATCAAGTTCCACCATTTTAAAAGTCACTACCATTCCTAAAAACCATTTTCTAGGTTTTCACAAATAAAACTGAAATAATTGATAAATTTCTAATTCAATTATATTTAAATTTATTATTTAAAAAAATATATTTATACTTAAACTTTCAACACTCGTGATTATGATTTAAGATAATTTAGAAACTAAAATAATTTATTTCATAGTAAATAAATTTATCTAATACTAAGTGTTCCACACTTAATAGTCATATATTTCTTAATAATCGAGGCCTAAGATAATTTAAATATTTTTTTCTTCATCTTTCGAGACATTTTTTAAAGACAAAATTGTAATGAAGTTCTAGGTTCCAAAGCCAACAATACCTCTCAAAGGTGAGAGCGAACTTAGGATTGAAACACTAACATTATAATAAGGTTTAATCATTCGTGAGGTCCCTATTTGGGGTTGGAATCTCAAATTAGTCCCTTTCTTTTTTTCGTCTCAATTCGATTCTTATTTTGTGCAAATTGCTCCAATTAGACCCTTACTGTTAAATTGGGCCAATGTTATAATCACATTGACGTGACATGTTGATGTTAGTTTTTTAAATGACGTGGCATGCTGACGTTGCGCAAATTAAGGTTTGTGCAAGGGGGTTGATTGCACCGCGAAGAAGTGATGGCGGCGCTATTTTGGGGTTTTGAACTGGTTGTGCGAGTTGGAGTTTCCTTCTCACAAAGTCATGATACCGGGTTTCTTACTTGGTTCTTTTCTTGCAGGCTGGGGTTTCGCGAATTCTGGCTCTAGAGCTCATGGTGGCACGATGAAAAATGGGTTTTGTGGTGTTAGGAAGAAGGGTTTGTGGATTGCTTGAGTGCAATTTTGTGGTTTCTGGGTTTTCTGTGTAGGTGCGAATTGGGAACGAGAATGGACGTTGGCTTCACGGTGGTGGTTGCTCGAGGAAGATGAAGGTGCAGTTTGCGCGAATTGGGGAGACGAACCTACGACGAGGAAGGATTCTTGCGGTGGTGCGTTAATAAGTTTCGCAGGTTGCAAAAAAAATGGTGGGTTCTATTTACAATTGGGTTTTTCTTCTATTTCTAGGTTTCTCTGTGTGTAGATGGATTCTCATGGTGGTTGTTTTCCATGCTCGTGGTGTTGTTGCGATGAAGAAAATGGTTACTGGTGCGAACTAATTGCGTCACGGTGCCTAACTTCGTGGCGAAGCTGGTGGTGCTGCCATGGTTGATTTGAGATTTTCTAGAAATTGAGGTTAATTGGGTTTTTGATTTGCTAGAGATGAAGTATTTATGAAGCTCGCGATTAAGGTTTTTGGAGGATTGTGGTGGCACATGGTGGAGCTCGTGGTGACAAGTTGATCCTGTGAGGTGGTTGTTACGACGACACAAGGAAGAGAAAGAGAATTAGGATTTTTGGTGGAAGAGACGAAGTTGACGTGACAAGATCTGATGAGGTGGTTGCCTCCCGTTAATTGATTGGGTGTATAACGTCATTTAAAAAACTAACATTAGCATACCACGTCAACGTGATTATAATGTCAGTGGCCTAATTTAACTATAAAGGTCTATTTTTTACAAAATAAAGACCTAATTGAGATAAAAAGAAAGACCAATTTAAAAGTTTAACCCAAATAGGACTTGATTAAACCTAATAATAATAAGTATAAAATTTGTTGTAAACAAGCTAACATAATCACGAACAAAATTTCCTGAGGCGTGTAGATTCACTGTCCTTAAGGACTTATCTGCGGTGTGTTGCGCAAGTCCCCTAGAAAAGCTCATCAAACATACCTACTCAGTCTACCTACTGCATAAGCAATATCTGGTCTAGAAAAACTCATCAAATGTAGTAAGCTCCCAATTATTTGGGCATACTGAGGCTGAGATAATGATTCTCCTTTATTTTTCATTAACTTAGAATTAGCATCATAAGGGGTACTCATTGGTTTTAGGTCATTAAACCTAAATTTCTTAAGAAGTTTCTCAATATATTGTTCTTGGGATAGTAATATACTATCTCCCTTCCTTATGATTCTAATACCTAAAAACACATTGGCTTCACTCATGTCTTTCATGTCAAAGTTTGATCCTAGAAACAATTTAGTTCTAGCCACAATCTCATTGCGTGTACCAAAATTTAGCACGTCATCCACATACAAACATATAATGACACGATTACCATTTTCAAATTTAGAATATTATCAATATCATTAAGTGAAAAGCCAAAATTTATTTTTCGAGTAATTAAGTAAAATTACCTACACCCCCAAAATTTTAAAATATTTAAGATTGGTAAACGAGAAAATACCTGGTTATGTTTTTCTCTTTGTAGGTAAAATATACGAAAATTTACTCAAGTACCTCATCTTCTTCGTCCTTATTCGTGATCCTTACAAATGCGATTAGAAGTCATTGTTGTTGCAAGCACCTTGGCAGCCTTCGGAAGTTATGGGTTTCGCAAATACCGTCTGAGTTCTGAAAACAAAGTTTTGATCCTCCGGGATTGAGTTGTTGATGTCAGCCATAAGTTCTTAAGATTGTTGTAAACAAGCTGACATAATCACGAACAAAATTTCCTGAGGCGTGTAGATTCACTGTCCTTAAGGACTTATCCGCGATGTGTTGCGCAAGTCCCCTAGGATACAATAGGAACTTATCAGAATATCTCTGAGGATCTCAGAACTAGCAAGAATCTCTAAAAAAAAGTATAAAATAAACCCGAAATAATTTTAGAAGTGGAAAAGAAGAAAGGAGGAGAGAAGACTCCTTTTGGTGTGTTTTTTGAATGGGGAAAAACACTCTATTTATAGAACTATGAAAGAATAAAATCAATAAAAGACAATAAAAGCCATTAAATATTTTACCGTTGGAATACTTAATAAAATGAATTTAAACGTTATTGACAATTAAAGTTTTGACCGTTGCAATCCAACATTTTCTTTCGCAATAATCTAACATTATTACAACAAAATTATATATAAATACAAAAACGATATAAATGATTTTGTATAAGTTTTATATAATATTTATATAAACTCTTATAGTATTTTAAGTTTATCATTTTGGTCCTATAATATTAGCATTATTTCGGTCCTTTTGATGAGGTGTTCTGTTAAAAAAAATATCATGTTATAGAGCATCGGGGGACACTGCCTCTTTTGAGAACCTGATATTTTTTATGACACATTATCATTTAACAATAATAAATAAAAACAATAAATTATTATATAAAAGGAGATAAAATGAGAACATTAGGAGGACTAATGACGCATTCAACACATTCGTTTATTTCATATATAGAAAAAGGATAAAATAAAGAATTTGTTTTCAATTATCATTTTTACGTAACATATTTTTGAAACAATCAAATTAAAAGTAAAATTAATTTGTACGTAAAATAAAAATAAACACAAGTTATTAGAAAAATATTTAATTGATGCTATTAATACAGCATTTATATAAACATTTAAACTAAGTATTATTTTTCTCATTATATTAATTATTATATTTATTATATATAATTAATTTTAATAACCTTATCTAATATTATACTCATTAAATACCATATCATTAACAAATTTAATAAATGTAATTCTATTATAAGTGTATGTATATTCAACATAAATTTTTTAAATGAATATTTTTATTTAAACTTATAAAATGTAACCGTCCAAATGTAGATGTTACGAGAAAACGTAGTAATTCAAATACTTTTCTGAAAAGTTTTACTAAGTCGATTTAATTTTGGTAATACATATTATAAAATTATACAGAAAGAGGTATCACATGAATCCAATTTCATAATTAATATTACATTACCTCAAAAAAAGAAAACAAATGGTACTAACAACAAAATTAATCAAGACTCTCCTTTTTTTTTAATCTTCTCTATCCTCTCATCTCATCGCTTTTATATAATATATGTAGCATCTACATCAACATATACTCCTGTATAACACAAACATTATACAATCATTGCAACAAATACAAACAATAGGAGTAAACTAACAACAATAATATAGAAAAATAAAATCATGCCAAACAATTACAAGACAATAACCCTTTTATTAACAATCAATGACTAAGACTCGATCACTCCTGACCCCATACCCTTAATAGCTCTACACAAGTCTTTTAATTAAAGGCAACTCGTGCCAATACCCATTATCTTTACAAACATGTGCATCTTCCATATTTCACTGCACCACTCATGTTCACCAAAATAGATTGATTTGAATCGTCCTCCACTTTAACTTCAGACCTATCTCTCATGCTTCTTAAGGCTTCTAAGCAAAACTTCAATGCTACTCCCATCGATATTTTGATCAACATTAGCTATAACCCTATAGGCGAGACATCAATCACTTTCTACCCCCTCGAAAAAGAAAAGGGCAACCAAGCTTGTCAAACTCGAGAGTTTACATAAACTCGTGAGAGCTTCGTAAACTCGGATCATAAAATCGTAAGAGTTTACTTCGTGTAAAAATATTTTAAAATATTTATAAATAATAGAATAATTTAATATTTATAATGTTATAAATAATGTTTTTATTTTTTTATAGTATTGTTATAATTATTAGTTTATCATATTGTATATATTTAAATATTTTTTAATATTATTATTCTTTGGTCATACTTTTAATTGAATATAATTAACAAATCAGTTAAAAAAACAAGGAGAGTTACTCCCTCCACCACCACACACTGGTCCCTGCACCTCTCTATTCCTCTTTTGCCCTTCAGTATTAAACAGATGTCAACATCCGTTTAAGAATGGAGGGTACACGAATGTTGACATTCGTCACAGCCCATGTGTAAGTTAAATGTTATCTTTTAATTTATTTTTTCTTGAAAAGGGATGACCATTGCATCATATGTTCCATTGAAGGAGTATTAAGAGTAATAGTAACAGTAAAAGTACCATATTTTTTACATTCGCATGAGCATGGGTCTGCACCAACCTGAGTGCTGCACATTTTATGTGAATCCATCAAAAAAATTTCAAGGTGAACGCGGAAGACTGGACTGTGAGGAAGGTGTTGTTAAAGGAGGACCTAATTGGCGCTGAACACATCGCGTTGAGGAGCGACGGGATGGCAGCAGTGGTGGCGCCGATGAAGGAGCTGTGGTTGTTGAAGAGCATGGATAATTAGTCAGAGGGAGCGGTGTAAGACAAGGTAGAGGTGAATGTGCAACGTTTTTCGACATCGGTGGTGGTGGGAGATAAAGATAGGGTGTATGTGTTGTACGGACACATGGATGAAGGGAAGATGGGGGATTCGACAAGAGAGAGTTTTGGGATTGCTGAGTTGCGATCGAAAAGAAAGAATGAAGACGAGATTGTTTGGATTTTCGTTATGATTGGTTTGGGTTTCATTTATTTTGTGTTTTGGAAAGAGAGAAATGAGAGAATGAAATGTGGGAGTGGAGGTGGAGGCGTGCTGCACCGCATAAAGTGAAAAAGTGAAACATTTTAGGGTCTTAAGGTAAAGTTAAAAAGGTAATGGTAAAAGTAAATCATATTTTACTAAGGATACTTTTGGAAAAAAATAAAAATGGAGAGGTGGAGGGAGAAGGATGTGGTGGTGTAGGGAGTAGCACCCAAAAACAAGTTGTTGAAGTTAATATTGGCCCAAAAGTTTAGCATAGTAAAAAAGGCCCAATGATCCAACATAATAAGTGATAGAGGACTCAACTTTACTTTAATATTAAACATTTACATACTAAAGAAAATAAAAAATAAAAGATAGAAACGCACAAATAGTGGAAGTGGAGGGGATTAAAACCCTAATGATTTAATTTCTTTAATAAAATCACAAACAATGCCATTTAGGAGTTGTAACGTTCAAATAAAAAAGCTTCATTCCACACGCAAAGGTCAAAGGAGATCGAAGGAGGCGAGATCATGAGCGGTAGCGGCGAGCACAATGGCGAGTTCGAACCAAACGAACGGAGCGCGACCACAAGCCAGGCAAACAACAAGCACAAACCAAGTGAACGGGGAGCATGAACTAGGTGAACGCCGAAAGCAAAGGCGAGTCAACAAAGTGCACCACGAACGGCAGCGAAACGTGACGTGCCCTAAACTCAAAAGGACTTCCTTTTTCTTCCTTTCTTTCTATTTCAAACTCGCAAAATCGCTGCAAAATCGCGATTCTAACCGATCCCACCGAGTTCGGTTACGATTTCATCGAGTTTACTTTCGAGTTAACTCGGAGGCTAGAACTGGGAACGCAAACTCGTCCGAGTTAACGAGTTAACTAGCGAGTTTGATAACCTTGAGGGCAACACTCAAATTTCAATCCCTTCTACCACCCCTCATGGACGAAAAGACACATATCTTCCACCACCTCTTAAAAACGAAGAGATCCACCTTTTCATCCTCTCGCAAGAGAAAACATACAAATTTGATATAAGGAAGTGGACACACACACACACACGCACGCACGCACACACACACACACACACACACACACACACACACACACACACACACACACACACACACACACACACACACACACACACACACACACACACACACACACACACACACACACACACACACATATATATATAATATACATGTATAATTTATCTTTTAGTTACTATTTTAAATAATAATAAAATTAAAAAATATATAAATAATAAACCATAATATATTTGCATAGTTAAGGGAGAAGATCATGTATCAAACTAGTTAATTGTTTAAAAGTACAAGTGGTATAATTGAGATAGAATGTGAATATTTTATTATTTATTTTAATAAATTGAACCCTTTATCTTATTGTTTCTATCTTTTTTTCTATAAATATGAAAGATTTGTTTATTTTTTCATAGATTAGAGTCCACCTCAATGATTTTAGTGGAGAACAACACGAGTTTGTCAATCAAAATTTGGTTTAAATTAGATTTCTCTTTGCTTATTCTCTTGAGTTAGTTTTGGAAAGTTTTGTATGCACGTGGGTATGACTCTATGTGTTACTTTTAGGACAAAGATGAATCTTTATTCAAAATCATTTAGCATAACCTTTCGTGTACGAGTCTAACTTCCTTATGTCATATCAAAAGTACTATCAAATAATGAAGTTAGACTTGGTCACAATGAATTTGATAGTAATTTTGATGTGAATGTGACTTATTCATGATGACTTTGATTTTTGTTAATTATGATTTAAGCCCCAAACTATAAACAAAAATTGCATTTTGTTCCTATTGTAAATTTTATAACAATTTCATTTGTACACTTTATGAACGAATATATGACATCCTTGACAATTAATGATGCTAAAAAATTTACGATGTGGCAAACAACATTGCATAGTGAATTAAATTGAATATCAATGTGGTTGTATGTGTTTACACATGATACTTGGTGTCAGAGCGGTACAACGGAATGGTTAGCTTGTACAACAAACCAATAAGGGGCTTGATTTCTTATCGCAAATAATACCTTTAATAATTTTCTCGTAAAATATAAATTCCTTAACAACAATTTAAACAAATTAAAGAGTAAAGAATAGAGAAATTTGCACAAGTGATTTTTATACTAGTTTAGATCACACAGATCCTACGTTTAGTTGTTAATCTCAAGCGAGAATCATTATCACAAACCAACAAACTGTTATAATCACAAAGGAAATAACAGTTTGTGAGAAAAGGCTAAAAGGAATTTCACACTAGAAAAGGTTTCTCTGTTAATGGTGCATGTGTGTTGCTCCTCTATACATTCACGTGGGTTGTTGTTGCTATTGTGAGCAAGAGAGATGTTGATGTTATTGTTATTGTGAGCATTTTTCAACTTAGATAATGGAAGGTAGGTCAATTATTGTGACTTTATTTTTCTAGAGTACTTTGGATTCAATATCATTGTTGAGATATTGATATGGTAAATCAATTTTTGCATATTAACTTACAAAGGTTGTTTAACTGAGTTTTGAATATGATTTTGAGGTGAATATTATAGTTAGTATGGATGGATTCATCAACTCAATGAAAGTGAGTTATAATTAGGAAATGTTAAGGTTATTAATAGTTGTTGTTGTCATTATCAAATAATTATCATTTCTACAATAGTAGTACTATGAAATGAATTTAATCTCAATGGAAAGTATCATAGGAAGCTTGTGATTTGATTTGTGTTTAGAGTTAAACACAAAAATACACACAATTGAAAATAAAGAAAAAATAAATATAAAGAAATAAAACAACCTAAACTTAATTGAGTTTGGGAACCATCTAGCTAAATCTAATGTGATTTTATGTTGAATATTATGACCAAGTTTACATCTCACATTTATGTTTAACTCAAAATCTTACCTAATATAACAAATCCTAGATATTTGATGTAATTTTTTTTATTATTGACATTAGCTTATGGTTGTGTTTTTTAATTTGTGAAGATTGTATATTATATAAAAATAAATTATATTTCATATAACATGTTACATAAAAAAATGTGATATTATAAGAAAAAATTCTCAATAAATTGCAAAAAGACATAAATATATATATATATATATATATATATATATATATATATATATATGTGAATATATATATATATAATTATTGTTTTGTAAACTATTTTCTTTTTTATAGATATGTAAATATTATAATGTCTTATAAATAAAAAAAATTATTTTGAAAGCCTTTAAAGTATAGTGTAAATATTATCTGGATGTTTACCTATCTTATTATAATTAATATTAATGGAACATCTGAGATGTTATAGAGAGTGTATGTTAACAGAATCAGAATAATAATATTTTGTATATGAGATGTTATAGACAGTGTATGAACAACAGAGAATAATAATATTTTGTATATTTTTTTTAAAGCTGATAAGAAAATTACCATGATATCCTTTGTTTTAAAAACTATTTTATTTTTGTTATTTATACTGGGATGTTTAGGTATGCACAAAAAAAGACAAAAACCAAATTATATATTATTTATTAAATTAAAACGAAAGAACATAACTTTTAAAAAGGTAATACAATAGAATTTTAGATCGATTATTAGAGTGGATAAATAATATTGACCCCTTATATATGCCAGTAATCATTTATCCGGAAAATGTATTGAAAAATCCGAAAGAAGATAGAATTATTTTCAATTAGAACGAAAAGTACAGTGTGATTTTGGAAAATAATAATTTCATGAAAATATTTGAGGTACCTATTATTTGGTGACATGGCAGATCGGAAGTTGTAAAATATAAAATATAAAATATAAGAAAATAATGTTCATAAAAATATGCACGAAGTTGTAAAACGTAAAATATAAAATATAAAGAAAATAATGTTCAGAAAAATATGCACGTATACAAATAATTCACTAAAATAATTTATAGTGGTTAGGCCATTGAAATTACTCTGATAGATGTTGGACCACTAACAAACATGTGTTTGCTTTAAAAGTGCATCAATAAATTCCATTTATGTTCACAAAACAAATATAAAATACTAAATCCATTATTCTTCAAGATTATTTTCACAACAGTTTTTCAAACATTGTTGACAAACCATCAAAATAATTGAACCCAAAAAAAGAAAATAGAGCCAACGGAAAGTCTTGGAGAAAATAATTCATGTTTAAACTATTGTGTGCGATGATGCAGGAACAATGGTAGAGAATATAGCACTTTTCAAATGATAGAAGGTCTACCTTGAAGCTTCCGACAAAAAAGAAACAAGATTCTATTTAAACTCCTTTTAGCCACGCAAAATAATAGAAATTTTCGCACTTTTTAACCTAGGATAAAGAAAAATCATAGAGTACATGAAATGAAATGGGTCTAAAAATATGACTACAAGTTTAGGATCAATATACATCAACGTACGAATGATGTTACTTTTTCATTTGGAATAGATCTTGCATGAAGGGTACACAGGAAATTAGTGAGAGATGACTGGAGCAGTACTTTTAAAGAACCATAAATAAATGTTCCATAAAAATTATTATTCACCCATTGGAAACATAAATAAATATATGTAACCAAAGTAAGTTAAATTTAGTCCATACAAAAAAGAAAAAAGAATGGCCTGCATGCAAGTTCGAAGAAGAAAAGTCATAGAAGATGGAAGGTACTTAAATGTTTGACTTGTGATTAGCTACAACGTTGTTGTCGTGTGTTGTTACCATAAAGGATTTTTACCATAAAAAAACATGATTAATCCACTCTAGCAATCAAATCAAAACAGCTCCATAACTAAAATTATACATAGTGTTGCTGACCATGCTCTCTGATCATGCATCCACCATGGGCAATTAGACGATGACACGTGTCATCCAACCCTCTGATGTGTTAACCGACGTGGCACTGCGCGGGGTTAATCCGGAAATATGAAGCTGTGGTGAGGGCAAAAGTAGAATAATGGAAAAACAGGAAGCGGCAGAGAAGGGCACACAAATTTATAATTACGTAAAATGATTTATCCAAAAACAGAAAAACGCCAAAAGCGTTTAATTACAAGTGCTGCTGGTATAGGAGAAAGAAAGAGAAAATGGCAGAGAAGGTAAATAAGGGAAGAATAAGGGGTGGTTGTGTTGAAGCGATGGCACAATAAAACTCCCCAACTCACACATCACTCACATGTCTCTACTACTACTAGTACTTACTCTACTTCTTAATTCTACTAACCCCTGTTTTGTTTTGCTTCTTTCCTCTGCCCCCAAAATTTTCTTATTCATTTCATTTCTCCTCGTAGTTCCCTTCCTCTGGAAACAGGGGAAGAGACGCAAACACGAGGTGTGAGCTCGCAGAGGCTTCAATGAGAGCCACGGAGAAGAAATCTGGGATAATGGGAGGGGGTTCTGAGGGTAGCGCCGACGTTTTGCCGTGGCTGAAATCGATGCCGGTAGCACCGGAGTACCGGCCGACTGCGGCAGAGTTCCAAGATCCAATCGGCTACATATTCAAGATCGAGAAGGAAGCGTCCAAGTACGGCATCTGCAAAATCATCCCTCCCTTCCCTCCTTCTCCAAAGAAAACCGCCATAGCCAACCTCAACCGCTCACTTGCCGTTTCAGGTTCCACATTCACCACCCGCCAGCAGCAGATCGGCTTCTGCCCCCGCCGGCCCCGCCCTGTGCAGCGCCCCGTCTGGCAGAGCGGTGACCACTATACCTTCACGGAGTTCGAGTTCAAAGCCAAGTCCTTCGAGAAAGCGTACCTCAAACGCCACACCAGAAAAGGCCCGAGCCCAGGCCCAGGTCTGACCCCACTTGAGACCGAAACGCTCTTCTGGAAGGCCACGCTGGACAAACCCTTCTCCGTAGAATACGCGAACGACATGCCGGGTTCCGCGTTCTCCCCCAAATGCCGGCACACAGGGGATCCCACCTCCCTTGCGGACACTCCTTGGAACATGCGAGTTGTTTCCCGGGCCACGGGCTCACTCTTGCGCTTCATGAAGGAGGAGATTCCCGGCGTTACTTCTCCCATGGTCTATGTTGCCATGCTCTTCAGCTGGTTTGCGTGGCATGTCGAGGACCACGACTTGCATAGCCTGAACTACCTCCACATGGGTGCCGGCAAGACCTGGTACGGCATCCCTCGAGATGCTGCTGTCGCGTTTGAGGAGGTTGTTAGGGTTCACGGCTACGGTGGAGAAATTAATCCTCTCGGTGAGTAGATGGTGTGTTTGGTTTGTGTATCCCTGCGGTTGTCTTTGTTTTTTTTTTTCTTTCGGACATTGCTGAATTTACTGCTGAGTTCATGCATTTGCTTTGAATTTCTGAAATGTTGACTTTGTAAATGGGAAGTTAGTTGATTGCTAGTGATAGTCTGTTCCGTGCGTGTTTACATTCTCTGCTGCTTCTCCAGTGTGAAGTTTGCCTGAGGTTCGGTATTTAGTTGGGAGCTAGATGAACTGCTCTGAACTTTACAGAGGATAACAGAGCAAATTTATTTAACAGTATCTTTTATGTGGATTTTGACCTGGTTTCCGTTAGGATAAGCTGCTGAAATAAACAGTTAACCTTTTCCAAGGCTATGTTCAGATAACTTGTGCAAATCACTTAACTTCAGCCAAAGCTCTGTTCGGATAGCTCGGGAGAAAACACGTAACTTTTTCGAAGTTTAAAATTAGCTTGCGTGAGTTAAATTAGCTTTTGAAGAAATTAAATAAGTGAGGTATACATTAATTTATACATACATATATTCAGGAGAAGCTTGCTCATTTTATCCTGTTGCTTTCTTCTCCCGAAAGTGCTGATTGTGAAGTTTATCCCAAACTGGGATTAAAATTGCAGTAGTGTGTTTAATGGGCCCAAACACTGGACTAGGGGAGTGTGTAAAAGCGTGTTGTTTGGATCCCATTCTGGAGGGAAAAAGTTGTTTGGTGGATCATTTAGTCCTCGTTCTGTTGCAGAATGTCCTGCTTTTTGATGTTCCCAGGGAGATATTCTTGATCATGGGAACTTTTAACATAAGCGCTTGTAATCTCTTTTACCTAGTAAATTGCCATATAGTTTGTTTCGTTATTTTTCTGCATGAGGTGCATTTTTGCGTATAAATTGAAGGATGTGTGCTTGTATTGTGTCCGGCTCTCACAATCATTAGCTTTAGTTCAAAGCATTACTATTGAAAACAAGATTTGCTACTGAAACCTTAGGAGTTTATGATTTAAGTTATAGTCCTCTGCTTTCATCCCTAGCCAGTTTAAAGTGGGTGGAATTCTGACTGTAACAGTGAAAGATAACCAAATTAAGGATTACATAGTTGGTTTTAGGATGCCTATTCATTGCTTTAGGAGGCTCTGAAAGCATCTGGTGATTGAACAACATTTTAATACAAGGATCTCATTTGGATTTAAAAATCTACCCAATTTGAGTAGGCACAACTATCTCTTTCTTTTCACTTACTCTGCCGACATGTCTCCTTGACACAAGCGTTGTCTTTGTAGATTTCTTCTTTTGTATGGGGAATCTTTGCTGTTTTCTATTTTATCATCTTCACTCCTTTCACTTTTGATATATCGTGTTTTGCTTTTCAATTTATGAGGAATGAAAATATTGATTGGTCTCATATGGGATAAATGAGGAATAACTGTGGTTTCTACATGTAAAGAGAATGATACTTGATTTTTGTGTTTATATATCCATATATTACAAACTTAGACGCTTCTGTTTCCTTTCTACAGTTACATTTGCTATTCTTGGTGAAAAAACCACGGTGATGTCGCCTGAAGTATTTCTTAGTGCAGGTGTTCCATGCTGCAGGTACTTATGCATACTACATATTTTGGGATGATCTTATTTGGTATATCCTCAGATTAATCACGAAAACTAATTACTTGTAATTCCAGTTTTGCTGTGCCCTGTAGGTGATACTATTTACTCTAAATTACTGCTTGAACTTTAAAGCTGTTGAAATTAAATTGCAATTTCAGATAGCACATTGCAGGAAATGTATGCCTTGTCAAAACACTTATTTTTTCTGTTTTTTTACTGCTATTTGGAATAATCTTTTTCTATTTCTCCACTTTTGTGTGGCTATTTAATTTTGAAATCATCAGGTGTATGAGTACCGAGTTCTTTTTTCATTTGGATCTTAGAAGCAGTTATGGATGGTTAGTTTTGAAGGTTTTGATAGAAAAATGGAAACTTCTTAGGTGTTACAGTATTTAGCTTATTAAGTTGTGCGGTGTGTATGGCTGGACTGAAATGCCCTCATCTTTTAGGGCTTCTCTTTTCTCTATATTTGATTTGACGTAGGATTGTTTTCATGCCTTCTCTCTGGTGCTCTTTAATGGTTTGTTTCAGGGGAGTACCCATTTCTGTTATGCATAGACAGGAAAGCCTGGCTGCATGCTTGGTTCCCATTTTTGCTTTTTCTACTTAAAGGAATATCATATCCTCTCCCTAGTAATCATGATTACAATTATTAGATGTTATTTTCATTTTTGGCGAGTGCACCTGTGACTTTAAATTTCAATTTTGTGGAATCAGGTTAGTACAAAATGCTGGGGAATTTGTTGTGACGTTTCCAAGAGCCTATCACACAGGGTTTAGTCATGGTAAGAGTGGCTATCACAGGCTCAAAGATTCTCTTTTTCTTTTCTTTTTTAGTAGGTGGTGGTGATAGATGTTATTCTTTCAGTAAATAGTAGAATATTTCTAATGATTTTAAGTGTATACTGTGTAGGTTTTAATTGTGGAGAGGCAGCGAACATTGCTACACCTGAGTGGTTGAGGGTTGCTAAAGATGCTGCCATTCGGAGGGCTTCACTAAATTATCCTCCCATGGTTTCACATTTCCAGTTACTTTATGACCTTGCCTTAGCTTTGTGTTCTAGGTTTGTCTTTTTCTATTTTAACTTCTTATAATTTGGTTACAAGAGCGTACTGCCAACACCTTACTAGAGTTATCTTTTGTTTTCTTTTTGTTAGTAGGTTTGATGCAATTATTAATAATACCTTATTGACTTAAGGGAGTTTGAAGATACACATGTATTCTCTCCAATTTTAAAATATGTGGATGAATCATTCTGGTTCAAGATATATATTTTCTTTTTTAGGTTTCCTTTATTCATAATTCATGTACTATGTGATCATCTCACCAAGACAATGATTCTGATGACCATGTTATCTGTTATAAATTATACTTCCTGTAAATATCCTTTGTTTTCTCCATACAGAATTCCTGCAAGCATCAGTGCTGAACCTCGTAGTTCTCGTCTTAAAGATAAGAAGAAGGGTGAAGGAGAAACTGTAATTAAAGAACTATTTGTCCAAGATGTGTTACAGAACAATGACCTGCTTCATATACTGGGGAAAGGATCTGCTGTAGTACTTCTACCTCGTAGCTCAGTTGACATTTCTGTTTGCGCAAAATTACGTGTTGGATCCCAGCAATCCATCAATGTAAGCAATTCTGAGGGAATGCATTCCTCAAAAGATTTTGTTTCTGATGATCTGGTATTCAACAGGAGTCATGGAATCAAGCAAGAAAAAACTTTCTATTCTGTGAAAGACAAGTTTAGTATGATATATGAAAGGAATAGGGTTTCCTCTTTTGATGTAAATGGTAGCTTAAGCACTTCAAGTTCTAAGCCACTTCAAAGGGACACTGAGGGAGAAACTAGTAAAGAAGATGGATTGTCAGATCAGAGACTGTTTTCATGTGTCACTTGTGGAATATTAAGCTTTTCCTGTGTTGCTATTGTACAGCCTAGAGATCCGGCAGCTAGATATCTCATGTCAGCTGATTGCAGCTTCTTTAATGATTGGGTTGTTGGTTCTGGAGTATCTAACAGTAAACTTACTACTGCCCCTGAAGAAGCAACTATTCCTGTGCCAAATATGTATACAGGCAGGTTTATATTTGTAGCATTTCATACTGTTTCATATTGTCATAAAATATAGTTTCTTTTTCTTTAAATATTATCAATAATGACGTCACATCCTAGGTATTTTCTGGACCTCTCTCTTAGGCTCATCGGGAAACATGTATAATGACCACACTATCATGATAATTTCCTGCAAAAGGGCAGACCCAAAAAATTTGTGCCTTTACGTTATAACTGTCTCTTCATTGTATGGACTGGGGCTATCTTCCTTTTTCCTATATAATGATCACACTATCATGTCTATTTTCTTAGGGCAGTCTGAGCTTAACATACTTGTTTATCTATCTTCTGTTCTAAGTTTCTCTTATGGTCCTATTGGTGTTTATTGGGGTCCAAAAGGTTGGTTTGGATTCTGTAGAAGGGTAGTATATTAGGTAAATGATTAAGTTGCTTTAGTTGTATCCATTGTGATGGTTGAAGAAACTGACTTGTCCTGCCACGAGTGCCATGAACTTGTCTTTAGTTACATAGTAATAGCGAACCTCCTTTTTTTAGCTTTTAGTTGGGGGATAATAGAAGAGCAGAAACATACTCTAGTTCCCTTCAAATCTTTTATGAGGTGCATTTGGAAGCACGTCTTAGGTATTTAAGGAGCTAAATCTTTTTATATCTTCTTTTTCCATATGTAATTTCATGGTTTCAATCTTCTTGGCTAGGAGTTAGGTAAAGCTTAAAAGTACTGATCCTTTGTTCTGTCATGCAGGATGGATGAAAAAAGATGTCCAAGATGGTATGCAAGATGTTTCTGTTCAATCTTCTCGGTATGCTTTAAGTATTGAAAGTGAAAAGGGCAATACAGCTCTTGCACTATTGGCTTCAGCGTATGGAAATTCTTCTGACTCTGAGGAAGATCAGATTTCAGTTGATGATCATGAAACAAATGTGCTGATCTCAGCTTCAGAAAGTTTACTTTCTCATACTCAAGATTCCCATGCTAGTCCCGTGTCTGCACTTGATAGCGGAGATAATATTACTTTGATGAGTGCCAGTTGTGAGGGTTTAATGCATCGCAGATTTGAGGGTAATTTAAGTCATCAATCTTTAGACCACTCTTTAAAGAAACAGGATTATAATATCACATCAGGGGTTACATTTGAAAATATGAAGACAGTGCCTACTTCCACCTCCAATTGTTCCCAAGATGCCAATGATGCTGAAAGGTCATTGTGTAAAATGTCTATGGTTCCCTTTGATAATAAAAATGCTTCCATGGTGTTACAGTCTGATGAAGATTCATCCAGAATGCATGTGTTCTGCCTGGAGCATGCTGCAGAAGCAGAGAAGCAACTTCGCCCAATAGGTGGAGCCCACATATTTCTCCTATGTCATCCAGGTTTGTGGGTTGATTGAGCAACTATTCATTTTATGCAGTATTCTTGTCTCATGCCCTAGTTCTAACAAATAATAATCAAGTTTTCTATTCACAGCTCTTGTTCTTTGAGAATAAAATGAACACTTAATGGGTAGACATATTAAACTGGTTAAGAAACAAGGGGACTGTGGCTATGAAAAATGAGAGTGTAGTCATGGAAGTTATTTCAGTTTATGTGCAATGCAAGGAAAGTTCATCCCCTAATGCAAAGGTCAAGTTCAGTAAGAGTTTGAACTAGATTCAATTTCAGTATGAAACTTTTTACACTTTCTGCAAAAAAGAAGATACGAAAACAGTGAAGTAGCCATTGCTTTTCACTTTTAGTGAAAGCTTTTGCTTATTTTCTTTGATAGGTGGCACCACATGTTACAAAGTGGTTTAGGTTTAATTCAATCCTACAAAATCGACTTGTAAGGTGAGGATTGTCTCTACTTATATACTATATTTTGATACTATCTCTAATCCATGTGGGATTTGGCTTTTTCCAATACACCCTCTCATACTATTGGACTTGGTATGTGTATAATATGGTGAGTGACCTTTATACCGGATTTAGGGTAGATTTTGATACCATCTTACACAAGTGGTTGAAACCTAACAAAACCGTACAAACTTGATTTGTAATGTATGGATTGCCTCCATTTATGTATATTGTATTTTGACACTATCTCTAATTGATATTGGACCTGAGATTTATCCAATACTACACAATTATTTGCTGGTGTATATGTATATATTTATACACACACACACATATACAAACATATACATACACACACACACACACACACACACACACACACACACACACATATATATATATATATATATATATATTTTCATTATAGTTGAATAAAATTAAATATTATAATATTAAAATCATGGATGAGTTTTTTTCTCTGTTGATTTTTAATTTTTGAAGTCATGAATTGGCTATATTTTTGTCATCGATGGGCTAGGGTTGTCCATTGATGATGAGTTATGCCAATATTCATTCAGAAGCAGAGATATCTAAAAGAGACATGTCTTTCTGATTTGAAGAAGTAATTTTCATATGGTTGTCATGGATCAATTATAGTTAGTGTCTGTTGCCGCATATTGAAAAATATTCTGTTACTGTTATTAGTTTTCTTCTTTGTAAATCACTCACTGTTTATTTTACACATTTCTACAGACTACCCCAAGATAGAGGCTGAAGCAAAACTGGTGGCAGAAGATTTGGGGATTGATTACACATGGAAGAGTATTGCATACAGGCATGCTTCCAAGGAGGATGAGGAGAGGATCCAGTCGGCTCTGGATAGCGAGGAAGCCATTCCTGGGAATGGTGACTGGGCTGTAAAACTAGGAATCAATCTCTTTTATAGTGCACATCTTAGTCGCTCTCCTCTTTATAGTAAGCAGATGCCTTACAATTCTGTTATATATTGTGCATTTGGTTGTAGCTCTCCAGCTAGCTCACCCGAAGAGCCAAAGGTCTATCAAAGAAGGGTCAACAGGCAGAAAAAGGTTGTTGCTGGGAAATGGTGTGGTAAAGTTTGGATGTCCAACCAGGTCCATCCCCTTTTAGCGAAAAGAGATTCTGAAGATGCTGAGGATGAGAAAATCTTACTTGGGTGGATATTACCTGAGGAGAGAATTGAGAGATCAGAAAGTACCCCTAAAGGTGAAACAACTAGCAGAAAGTCAGGCAAGAAAAGGAAATCGACAGCAGAGAATGGACGAACCAGGAAAGGAAGTTATGCTAAGAAAAATGTAGTTTCATATAATTCCACTGAAGATAAACCCAACTCACAGCCAAGAAGTGTTCATAGAAGTAAGAAAGCCAGGAATGTTGGGAGAGATCGTGCTGCTTTGAAAGGGGATACTTCTGCATATAATCATAGAAAACCTATAAGCAAACAAACAAACTTTACTGAAAGTGATGCGGTTTCTGATGATTCACTTGATGATGAAGATGATCACATGCAGCATGGGAGGAATTTTGACATTGACAATGATGTGGTTTCAGATGATACAGGGGACTGTGATTCTGATTGGCAGCAGAGGGAAGAACATAGCAGCAAGGACGATGAAGATATGGAGAGAGATGCAATTTCAGAGGATTCTGAAGGCAAGCATGACAAATTCATCAGTGAAGAAGATATGATTTCTGATGACCAAATGGAGAGTTGTTTTCAAAAGCGGCAAAGGAGAACTCCTAAAAGCAGGCAAGCTAAGTATCTGACTGGAAAAAGTATAATATCCGACGACCAGCTAGAGCTGAAAATGCAGAAGCAGCAACGGAGGAATCCTAAAAGCAGGCAAGCCAAATACCTCAACGAAGAGGATATTGCGTCAGATGACCAATTGGAGGGCCATTATCGTAGGTATCAAAGAAGGAATCCTAAAGGCAGGCAGGCCAAATGTGTAGCAGAGGAAGATGAAATGTCTGGTGACCAATTGGAGGATCATTGTCAGAAGCTGCAAACAAGTTTCTCTAGGAAAAAGCAAAACAAAGGCATTAATAGAGAAGATAAATATGTAATGTCTGATGACCAATTGGAGGATCATTTTCCAAAGCAGCAAAGAAGAATTCCGAAGAGCAGGCAAAACAAATACCTTGATAAAGAAGTTATGGATGACTCGGCTGAAAACAATTCTCGTCTGCTGCATAGAACTCCTAAAAGAAAGCAAGCTAAATGCATGGAAGAAGATGATTTGAATTCAGATGATGAAATGGAAGATGATCAGAAGCTGAGGAGAACTCTTAGAAGTAAACAATCTAAACCAAAAACACTTCAACAGATGAAACAAGCCAATTCCGTCCATGCAAAAAACCAGGCATCTCGGTCCATAAAACGGGGATCTCGGGTTCTTGTGAAATCAAAGACACCTCAGCAAATAAAACCGCGGAATAAGCAATCCACTAACTCCCGAGAGTTTAGTTTACTAATGGAAGACGAGGAAGAAGGTGGACCTAGCACCCGCCTTAGGAAGAGAGCCACAAAAGCTCAGGGGACTGAAGGAAAATTGAAAGAGAAGCAAACAAAAAGGAAGAAGGTGAAGAATGATTCAACAGGAAAGGTTTCAGTTGGTCATGTCAAAGGAAAGGAAGAGGAAGCAGATTATCAGTGTGATATTGATGGGTGCAGTATGAGCTTTGGGTCAAAACAGGAGCTGCTGCATCACAAGAAAAATATCTGCCCTGTAAAAGGGTGTGGGAAGAAGTTTTTCTCACACAAGTATCTGGTGCAACACCGAAGAGTTCATGAGGATGAGAGACCCTTGAAGTGCCCTTGGAAGGGATGCAAGATGACTTTCAAGTGGGCATGGGCTCGTACTGAGCACATTCGAGTCCACACTGGTGCACGCCCTTATGTGTGTGCAGAGCCAGGTTGTGGACAAACTTTCAGATTTGTGTCTGATTTCAGTCGTCATAAGCGAAAGACTGGCCATTCGGCGAAGAAGAGTCGTCAATAGAAAGTGGAATAGAAGCTTAATTGTTATTTAACATGACTATTTATGAATTTCTTAATCCATTGCTCAATTGACCCGGCTAGGACTAGGGTTTAGTGACAGTGTAGGATATCCCTGCAATTGCCATTTGTAGTAACTATTAATTCTGTTTGCTTTTTTGGGTCTTCAACCCATTTGTTCATTACAATTAAAGCAATTGCTTGGATCTAGAAACATGATGCTAATGTTCTTCCAACCTTCGTGATTAATTTATTGCAATTAGAAATGCAATTTCCCCAATCCTTCATCTCAATCTCCTGGTACTTCCTGCGGAAATTATGCACAAGAAATTAATATACTTTGAGGAGGTTGATAAAATGGAAAAAGAATTATTGTATGCTATCTAAACGTACAGTTACAAATGAAGTTATTTTGAATTTTGAAAGCATACAAAATAGCTTACTACTATGAAGAAAATAAAAATTATAGTTTAATGTTATTCTCAGTGATGGTGTGCTAAGTCTAATGATCATGTATGAGCACAACTTAAGTCAGTAGAAAACCGTGGGATATAAATTCTATACGATATGCAAATGAAAATTTGAGTAATTAAAAATTACAGCAAGTAATATAGTTATCATTCTATATAGAAATAGAAAATTAAAAAATTTAAATTACTGGATAAGGAAATTTTCAATTTTCAATTTTCAATGAATTTAGATACATTAAATTTGAATTCATTTTTATTTTACATTATTTAAGTTTTCCAACATTTTTCTTTTCAAGATAAGTCGAGTTCATTAATTTTAATTATTTTTATTTGGACAAAATATTTTAACTTATACCAAATATAAAAATGATCACTTTAATCCAAGACTAAAAATAATCCTTACAAACTTCAATAAGAAAAATTAGTTGACAACAATTACAAAATAGTTCCCTTTTCACTCGTAGAGAAAACTATGAGAATTATTAATTGAATGATAGCAAAATGCTTTTGTCAGAATTGACAAATAAATAATTTTAATAATGTTAATTAGAAAATAATTCATTTCAATATTGGTTCAAAATTTGTAATTTACATCAGTCGAAAAATAGTTTCATACGTGTCAATTGAAAATCTTACTTGACAAAAATTCTTGATTAACAGTGGTTGAGAAGTAACTAATCTACGTCTTAATTGATGTTGGTAAAAAATAATTCTATAGAACATTAACCGAAAATAATATTTGTTGATGCAAAAAAAATATAATGGATACAAGTGAAAAAAATTATTGATGTTGAAAAAAACACTTGATTATGGTTAACTTTAACTAAAATGAAACAATTGTTAAGAACAGTAGAAAAAACAAAAACACAAAAACGAAAAACAATGTCAAGCCAATGAGATATACTTCTCAACTAAAGTCAAATGGACAATATCTCAACTCAAATCGAATCGAGAGAAATTTTGAAGATAAGAGACGTGAATTTGAGAAAAGAAAGAAAATAAAAAAAAATTAAATTCTAAGTTTTAGGTTAAATTTGGAATTATTTCGTTTTAAGTAATCAAATTATTTTTTTAAATTTTTAAAAAAAATTGTATTCAAACCACATATTTTATCATAAAGCATTTACCTACTTATTTTACACAGATCGAACTATCTCTAATCGATTGTCCGAATTGGAAGGAAACTAACTAGTAAATTAGCTAATCTGTCAACTAAACTAAATAAGTCAATAATTAGGTTAATAAAATTGGATTGTGATTAAGTCAATCTTAATAAGAAACTCATGAGAAAATCTATAAATACAACTTAAAGGTATGGTTTTTGGAATTTTTACGATGCATTTATTACAACATTAATTGTTTAACCGATTCAATTCGAACAAACTTAACTCGACCGATCGAAGCATCCAAACAGAAAGGAAGGAAGTTGAAGAGTGAGGAAGACTATTTAGAGTGTACACTCGGCATTATACACCCAAAACATTATAGCGCCTATCATGGGGCTGAACAATCACTCCTTCAAAACTCACATTATGACCACATGGAACATAACAAACAACATTGAGCTAGAGGAAGCTTTATGAGAAGAGTGCAAAAGCAAATAGATGATACAAAGAGAAAGGTATGAAGAGGAGTTAAGGGTGTTGGGAGCTGGTAACACCACCTTTAGGTAAGAGACAAGTGACAAAGACCCAATGTCATTCACCCTAACCCTCCTAAGACCAATAAAGCAACCCCAAGAACAACCTAGGAAGAACTGACTCAAATAATTCAAGAAAATAGTAGGGCTAGAAAAAAAGGTGCCCTGTCTGTCGCCACGGTATTACCTAATCATTAAAAGATACCGACCTTTGAAGAGTACGACAGTTCCTTCGACTCTAACAAACACATGTAGATGTATGTGAACCAAATGTTTTTCTACACTATGAATTAATGCATTTGGTGTAGGGATTTCTTAACCTCATTGAAAGGAGAAACTTCCATGTGGTTTATGAAGTACCTGAAAAACACTAGAAGGGAGGGGGGTTGAATAGTGTTAATGAAAAACTTTTCGCAACCCTTCCGATATAACACGTTATCGAGCTCTTGAAATTTTCTTTTAAAAGCTTAGACGTTCGAGTTGATAAATATGAATAAACGATAATGGTTTTTGACGTGCTATTTAGAATATATCCTACAATGTTTTGTATGAACTTCCTTTATCAAAAATGAACTTTTAGCTTGAAGATTCTTGTGTTTAGAGGTAAAGCGCAACCGTAGGTTTTTGTAAGAGGATCGTTTAGATAAGAGAAGAGATAATTACACAAGTATTTTTATATTGGTTTGCTCCAACTGAGCTATGTCCAGTCACATTTATAGAGAGTTTCACTATAATCTTCACACGATTACAAATGAGTATTACCACCACTCGGTCTCTGAGTATTAGCACCACTCCTGGTACTCAGTAATCCTAGCCGAAAATTCCTTTGAGTAAACGTACCACTCTTGGTACTCAACAACCCTAGCCGAGATTTCCTTTGAGTGTTCACATCACTCCTAGTACTCAACAAGCTATTCATGACACTATTCATGGTGGTTTTAAAGGTGGTTTTCGGTGGTTTTCAGTGGTTTTGCATAACCAACATGCCAAATACCTCTAATTCTCCCAATTTTGACTCGTACAAACAAAACACACAACACAAAAACTAAACACACACACAACTCCAAACAAAACACACACAAAATAGAACACACACTAACACACAAAACCTAAGACAATCGTTGGTCCCTAGCAACGATGCCAAATTTGATCGTCGATGTCGTGCTCGACTCAAATTAATATTGCATATTTAATGCAGTAACTAGGGAATGACTCCTAGGTTGTTTCTCAAGGACAAATTTTTGGTTATGTCATAAGATCAAATACGTAGTGGGAAGAGGGGGGTTGAGTAGTTTCACGAATTGAATTAAACACAACAAACACCTTAAATTAAACAATGATTAAAAGCGATTGGTCACTAATTCAATTGCAATGTTTCCTATCCTTGATTAACAACAAATTACAAACTCATCTCACCCTAATCCAACACGAATTAACCAACTACGCGAAGGTTAATCCGATCTTCAAAATTGAGAATTAAGCAAACACAATGCATATATCTAATCATTTATGCACCACAAAGGTTAATCAACTAAGCAGAGATTAAACACCAATTACACCACTAAGCGTGTCCTAATTGCAAGTACAAAATAGATTAAACATTATGCAAAGTATGAAAAAGCAGAATTACAATGACAGTGCAGTAATCTCAAGGACGCAATTGCAATCTCCCTAATTACCAACCAAGAAAATTAAGCTTCCATTAAAATGAGTTTTAACACACAAAAACTAATTAGAAACATCGAACAGTAGAGGCAAACAAAATGCAGAACGTCAAACTAGAAAACGATATTAAAACTGGAATGAAAATGAGCATGAAACTTGTAAAGCGAAATGAGAAAATGAAAACAAAACTGGAATATGAAATTGGGAATGGAAATTGCAGCAAAACAAAGGCAAACGAAAACGAAAATACAATTGGAAAATGAAAATGAAGCAAGAACAGAAAACAAAATTGGAAATTAAAACGAAAATGATTCAGTATATGAAAGGAAAAGAAAACGAAAATGAAACCTAAGGGGGAGTCATTGTTCCTACGTTCTACAGCACTAAAACGAATGGAATGAGAATGAGAGTCAAGTTTGCATGGGCACTTCACCCTAGGTCAGCCAAGTCTGCCCCCACATTTGGGCTTCTTCCTAATTGTCTAAAATGGGTCCAAAGTTCAAAAGTCTGACCCAACAACTCAAAAACGAAATTACAAGTTAAACAAAAATAAAATGCTGAGGTGGAAAATGGTAGACGACGTGACAACTCTCTTTATGTCCCAAAATATAATTCCAAAATTTCCCTGAAATTAATAGTGAGAATAATTAGGCTCAAATAATTCAAATTAATTAAAATATGAATTATTGGTCAAATTAAGCCTAAATAACAAAACTAAGAAAATAATGGAAAGTTAAGCACGATTCACTAATTAAATCTAGTACAAAAAGCTCAGTGAATAGGATAAAATAATGATTAATCACAACATTATAGGTGATATTATAAAGTATGTGTCTACTAAAAGACAATTGAATCAATTATGCATGAATGTGGCCTTTGTATCCAAAATTGAACCGAAGAATGTTAATGATGCTTTGAAAGATAAAATTTGGTTCTTGGCAATGCAAGAAAAGTTGAACCAATTCAAAAGGAAAAATGTGTGGGAGCTCATTCAAAGGAAAAATGCTCAACAAGTGATAGAAACAAAGTGGGTCTTTAGAAACAAAATGGATGATTCTGGAGCTATCATCAAGAACAAAGGAAGACTTGTAACAAAAGGATATAGCCAAGAAGAAGGCATCAATTATGATGAGACTTATGCACCTGTGGCCAGACATGAAGCAATAAGAATCCTACTTGCCGTTGCATCAATGCTGAACTTCAAGCTTTATTAAATGGATGTGAAGAGTGCATTTCTAACAGTTACATCAAGGAAGAAATATTAGTTGAACAATCGCCTAACTTACAAGACTTTGAATTTTTGGATCATATCTTTAAGTTGAAGAAAACTCTTTATGGCCTTAAGCAAGCTCCACGCTCCTAGTATGAAAGGTTAAGTGAATTCCTACTTAAAAAGGAATTCTAAAGGGGTAAAGTTGATTCAACTCTATTTATTAAGAAATCTGTAAGAGATTTATTATTTGTGCAAATATATGTTGATGATATAGTATTTGGATCTACTAACCCTTTATTATGCAAAGAATTTTCTAAGAATATGCAAGAGGAGTTTGAAATGTTAACGATGGGGAACTCAACTACTTTCTTAGACTGTAAGTAAAGCAAGGGGATGCATGAATATTCATCCACCAATCCAAATATCATGTTGACCTATTAAAGAAGTTTAAAATAGATGAATGCAAAAAAGCTGCAACTTTAATGGCCACTAACTGCTATCTTGATAAAGATAAAAAAGGTAAGGACATTGACCAAAAAATGTATTAAAATATGATTGGTTTCTTACTTTATTTGACTGTTAGCCGTCCAGACATCATGCATAGTGTATGCTTATGTGCTAGATTTCGATCTTGTCCAAAAGAATCACACTTAACTGCTGTAAAAATAATTATGAAGTATCTTAAAGGAACTAAAACTATTGGATTATGGTACCCTAGAGGTGCAAACATATCCTTAGAGGGTTATAGTGATTTTGATTTTGGTGGGTGAAAGTTTGACAAAAAAAAGCACTAGTGGTACTTGTTATTTACTAGGATGCTTACTAACTACATGGTATTCGAAGAAACAAGCTTGTGCCGCATTATCTATCATAAAAGCCGAGTATATTGCAGCTAGAAGCTGCTGTACTCAATCTCTTTGGATCAAAAGTCAGTTGGAGGATTATGGCATTTACTTAGATTAGATACCCTTAAAATGTGATAATACCAATGTTATCAACTTAACCAAAAATCCTATTATGGATTAGAAAACAAAGCATATAGAAATAATACATCATGTCATTAGAGATCATGTCTCAAAGGGTGAAGTTAAAATTGAATTTGTGGATACTTTACACCAATGGGCTAACATCTTTACAAAACCATTGTCAAAGGAAAGATTTTATACAATAAAAAATGAACTAGGCATTCTAGATCAAAGTTGTACTCAATGAGTCTGAAAAGCATTCCGTTATCACTCAATTGTTCATATCATTCGTTGATCATGAATTTTAATATACAACTGATGCTCAAATCATGTTTATTATAATACTAACATGATACAATGTTGAGAAAGTTGTCTTTGTAGGTTGTAAAGTGATCATAACAGGTTGAATGATCATATACTATGTTTATGATCATATCTACGAACTTTAACAAATTAAACAATTGTATAATCTGTTAAATAATATGGATTACAGTTTTATAATCTGTCACATTAGTAATGTAATCGATTAGGTCATCAAATCTAGTTTTATATGCTTATCATATGTTTGGTATGAAACACATATGATATGTTGCATATATCTCAAAACTCGTTTGGAAATCCATCATATATGCATCACTATGAGTTTCATTACTTTACTGCAAATTTGTTAACACTTGTATGATATATTTTGCTGTATAATAGTTGATACCTTAGTGTCATTTGTGCAATAATACTCTTTGATATATCTACATTGCATACATTACATGAGTATTGGAACATGCACTTGATATCATATGATATATTCATGTGAATTTAGTATATTTACTTTAAAATTTGTCAAATACATCTGATATACTATTTCGAATTTGTACACTGAGCTTTGATACACATTGTGATATCAATCATACACTGCTCACATACTATCATTGTGCTATATCTCTTTTTCATAGGGGGGGAACATCATATTCTCAAATGGTCTGTATGTAACCTTTGATGTTTCTTTTGGCACATACATAATATAAAACAAAGTCTGGTTTCCCTTACCTTAGAAAGAACTCCTACGACTCTAAGAACTCCCAACCATTGCTTTCATTGCAAGGAACTTTAGAAAAGCCTACAACTCACCAATTGGTGATCAGAATCAAACCTTAAAACCTCAAATTGACCAAGAGTCAAGGAAGAAGAACTTTTGATACATGCAAAACATATTTCTCTACATGATCATAGACCAAATATAAAAGGAAAAATAGGTAGAAATTTATTTGCTCTAAACAAAAAACTGATAGGGTAGAAGTGGAGATTACTTCGTCGTGATCTTCTAAGTACCTCCTGATCATTAAAGAAATGGTCGAGGAGTTAGAACTCTTAGATAGATGGTAGAGAATTCAAGAGAATAATATTTAAAGAGAAGGTGAGTTAAGATGATGAGACAAGTTTAAGAAATTTTATTTATTTAATCAACTTATTTTTAAATTTTATAATATTTAGTCTTACTGTTTTAAAACACTTATCATCTCTAATACTCTGTTTTCTAGGTTCTTATACCTAATTATAATTAAAGTCGTATAAGATATGAACAACTTTTGCTTCAATTAAAAATAAATGTTGAAATCGTGTAACTTTAGCTTCAATTAGACAAATGCTGAAATCGTGTAAAGGAGTGATGACCTTCTCGAGAAGTCACTAACATTAAAGTAATATAGTGCTGATAATTTCTTCATTTTTATATATTTTTTTAATGTTTTGTATAGAAGTTTTATTCTTTTTGCCCGACTTCACTTACCCAAATTTGTTTTTTAACTTTTTTATTTTTTAAAATTTTAATATGCATAATTTTTATTTTAAATTATTTTTTAAAAATTTGATTAATTGAATTTAAAAATTTCAAACATTTTTAAACTTTTTATATTCTCATATATTTTCTAATTTTAATATATTTCTTTTAATAATTTAAAAATTTTGATAACATTTTATATCGATTTTTTTTATAATAATATGATTAAAATTTTTGAAATTTTTATTTTAATTTGTGAATGGAGTTATAAAAACTGTCTACACCAAAATTAATTTTTTTATCGTATTATTATAAAACATTTAAGATATAAATTATTATAAAAAAATTTAAATTATTAAAAGAAATATCATAAAATTAGAAAATATATGATTGTATAAATTTTTTAAAATGTTATATTTTAAAATCAATTAATCAAATTATTAAAAAATAATTTATAATAAAAAAATATGCACATCAAAATTTTAGAAAATACAAAAAGTTAAAAAAAATAAAAATAGCAAAAGAGAATTGATGCATAAATAGCATGACTTTTATAAAAGAAAACATAAAATAATATGAAAATGAAGAAATCATCAACAGTAGTTGGAAGAAATGGTCACTCTTCTGAATAACTGCAGTGATTGTCTAATTGGAGCAGATAGAGCAGAAGTCGCCGCTTCTTGTTGGACTTTAATTAAATGTATGATTAAGTATAATTAATCTTAATTGAAGTTGTATTTGACCCTGATAACTTAAGATAGTACTAGATAGGCACAATTTATTCTTGAACATAATTTTTTAAAAATGTAATCAAGATATACGCTTTCAAAATCAAATTAACCCAAATATGTAAAAATAAAATCCATACATACTATGAATACATGATCAAATCAATTAAAATTTAAGGATACATCAAATTAATTATATTTTTTATTTTTTATTTTATCTTACACGTGTATTCAAACACAAAAGAATTCTTGCATTCTAAAGTTATGATATTATATTATTTTACATATATTTTTTAAATTATTTAATTATTATTATTTTAAAACACAATATTATATTAGTGAAGGTAATTACAACCGGTTTTCATTATCCGAAAATTCAATTTGATAACTCAAAATATAACTATAGTATTGAAATTAAGAAAAAAAATATGAAGTGATACAATTTTCCTTTTTTTATTCATTAAAAATACACTAATTCAATGATAACTTAAATTATTTTTCTTAAAGAGAAATGTGTATTCCTATGTAATTATTTAAGGCATGTTACAACTATAAAAGTAACACCAATTATAAAATATTTAATATCATGGTTTAATTGACATTTGAATTAATTTGCAAATAGATTTTCATTTTAAAATAGAAATAAAATATGAAATCCATTTTATTTTTATAATTTGAAAAGTGAATAATGTATTCAAGTGAAAGAAATATTAGCTATTAATGTTAAGAAAATGAGTAATTATGATAAATTGGTGTCATTCTCTCTCTCTCACACACACACACCCCGTTATCACCTAATACTTGTATCTTAAAATATTATTAAATAGTTTCTAAAAATTATATTTCATATACAAGAGCTTCTCATACTCTTATTTTGTTTCCGAATTACTTGTTTATCTATTTTATTTGGTCTGTAAAATCCGTCCAAAATCATACTTATCATAGTTTTTTTCTTAATTACCATATAAAATCTTCTATATATAACAATACATAAAAAGGTATTAGATTAATATTTTGATTTATAAAAATAAGAGAAAAACAGGAAAATAGTGTTATGTATGAGTTGACATCTGAAGGAAATATGTCATGGCAGTTGAATGAACTGTATTGAAATACGTAGTAAGGTACATGCACCCAGACATAGGAAAATACAAGAAGACAGAGAGTCCTAAGTAGCATGTACTAAACACACAGCATTCCCATTTGCTCACCCACAGCAAGAAAGTAAACCCCTTTTCGTTTCACACTTTCTTCATTCTTCGTCTTATGGTTTTTCCACATAAATAAATTCTATTCCTTCTCTTACACTCTAGTTTTTCTTAGCTATCTATAATTTTCTCCATTATTAGGGTTCTTCATTTGAAATGTGGGGGTACATCAATGGAGTCTTCTGAATCCGAATCAGTTAGTTCTCCCACCAAGAACTCTTGCTAATGGGTAAACGTTTGTCCCGAACACTCGATCACGATCCTCAACAGTCAGATCTCAATCATGTTGCCCAAGATGATGATGCACTTAACAGGGAGCTTCAGGACAAGTTGGATTTGAAGGATGTGAGTGAGAGTGAGGATAAAGGTTCGAACTTGGAAGATGAGGGTGGCAAGTTGAGTGATGAAGGTGCTGCACCTGAAGGTGCTGCACCTGAAGGTGCTGCACCTGAAGGTGGTAAGGGTGAAGGGAGTGAGGATGGTGGCGGTGGTGGTGGTGATGATGTTGGTGTTGTTGATGATGATTGCAATGGAGGGGACGGATGGTGTAATTGGATTGAGTATGTGAATGAGAGTGAAAGTGATAAGGTGGGTGGAGATGTGGAGGGAGTAGATAGCAGGGATGAGAGGAGCAGTGGGAGAGATCAACAGTACCCGTTGAGGCCAGAGGCTGAAAACTGTGCATATTATCTCAAAACCGGAAGTTGCAAATTTGGATTCAATTGCAAGTTCAATCATCCACTTAAGAGGAAAAACCAGGTCTCTCTCGTTGGTTTTCGCTCTCTATCGCACTATTACTAATTAAATATTGGTATAGTAGCATGAAGTGTGAAATAGTTAAGTTAAGCATCAATAATTAGGTGTTAGTGTGATTGCATTAGGTGCTAAGTTGTTAAGCAGATGAACATCAGTTAAGTATTATATGCTAAATAATTGAAGACAGGGAGTTTAATTTACATGCTATAAGTTGTGAAGGATTTGCTAGGCAAAAAAAATAAAAAACTGGAAGTATTATTTAAAGGGTTACATTTGTTGAACAATTTATGAATGAGAATATCTTATACATGTTCACTTATTGAGTTTTAAATGTATTAACACCACATGAAGGCTAAGAAAGAGAATGCGGGAGAAAAAGAAGAACAGGCAGAAAGATCAGGGCAGACGGAATGCAAGGTATTTTCAGAATACTGTAACTTTTGTTTTATTTTATTTTTTTTGGTTTTTTCATGTATTTTGCATAAGAAGCATTGTTATCTGAGACATGATTTGAAGGTATGAACAACTCTAGTATGTTTGTCAGTGTCTGTGGATTAGCCCCTCCCACTAGACTCAAATCCCATGTTGGTTTGCAAATGCTAGATTGTATTATCTGAATTTTGGACATAGGCATGTAGGTTTATATTAAAATCTAGAAAATGTAGATATCATTATAATGTATGCATATGAGACACTGACAACAAAGGTGGAAGAGGTAGTTCTCTGTAAATAAATACAACCAAATAGGAATAAGACTGATAGATTTGCCAAAAGGGCCATATTATCAGCTACAGGACACTCTCTCTATCGAACCTCCCAATATTCTCTCATAAGTTGCCTACCTGTAACAGATTCCGCACAATTCTACCCAAAGACTCCATACAGTTATTTGTTATTTACCCTTCCATTCTGATTCTCAATATATTTCCCAATGCTTCTCTACTCAGAATTTGCTAACTGTCTCTGTGTAACAGACTTCCCTTCTGGATATTTCTTTCCATTTTCCCCAAGTCACCCATCCTTTATGTTGTGCCCATTCTTTCCCATTCCATGTATGTTTGTCTTGTATACTTGGGCCAAGGGTGTATCACATCTATTTATTAAAATGTAATTTCGGTCTGTGGAAGATTGTCTAAGGTTAACTTGAGGAGGTTTAAGCATGCATTACCTTTAGGTTTTATCTTATCTGCTAATGTTATTAGTTTATAGTTCATGGCAAATAACTACGGCTTTTTATCGGAATGTCATGTTTAAAGTAGATACTTTTTTTTTATTATTTGTATGCCATACAATGCTTTTAGTTTTTGGGACTTTCATATTATTTTTTATTTAATCCCTTTGCCATTAAGGGATGCTTTACTAGATAATGTAAAAATGATATACCCGAGTTTGATTTGGTGAGTGGTAGAACCATATAAGGAATAATATTCTCTATTAGAATTTTGTGATCATTATGCAGAATTCAGTAGTTGTCAAATGATACCCGTTTTTGATACACTTTCTGATTAGGTATTGGTATGTCTTTCTATATGTTGTGCATTTGCCATGAACAAAGATTCTGTCATGGTGGATCATGGCATATTAGTTTGGCTGATTTCTTTCTCTGATGCTATACTCCTATATGTTTGGTGATTACGAAGTTCTCTGTTTTGCTTTTTTTTGGCATTGTGAATCATGTTGGCCTAGCCTTGCTATGTTGAAAAATGTTGGATCCCTATAACAATTTTTGGATGAAACATGCTTGTATATGTATGTTTAATCTCTTTATTGTGTCGTGTTTTCAAAATGTCGTACTATTTATTACAGGTTCATAACAGAATTTTCTTTTCCTGATGTTGTGGCAGTATTATTTAAGATCTGGTGGGTGTAAGTTTGGGAAGGCTTGTAAGTTTAATCACAAAAGGGAAAAGTGTTCATCCGCATCCCCAATTGCAGAGCTTAACTTCCTTGGCTTGCCTATTCGAGTGGTATAACCTTGATTCCTCATTGCATGTTATGCTGAAAATTACTTTGTTCCCGCTATCTTTTGTTTCTGTTTAATACTTATACCTAAAACTTGATGAAGTTGTTTTTCATGACAGGGAGAGAAAGAGTGTCACTATTTCATGCGTACTGGCTCTTGTAAGTTTGGATTAAACTGCAAGTTTAATCATCCTGATCCTACGGCTGGAGGAGGTGATTCTCCTTCTAGATTTGGTAATGGAAGTTCTGTTTCATTACAAGGTGTATCGCAGTCATCTATATCCTCATGGTCTTCTACTAGACCATTAAATGAATCCACTCCTTTTGTGCCAATGATACTTTCAGCTAATCCAGGGGTTTCTCCTCAGAGTTCTGAATGGGACGGATATCAGGTAAATCAATAGATTTCAATAACTATCTTGGTAGGGACATTGTATTCTATTATTAGTATATGATGGCAAACTAGTCTGCCAATTTTCTATCATACAAGATCTATTCAATTTAAAGCAAGAAATCTAATGTTCTTTTTATCATTTCACTTTCTGAGTTAAATATTCTGCATATTAACCCTTATAATTGATTGTTTTCCCTGCTATTTATTCAACTTGGGTTTTCTACAGGCACCTGTCTATCTACCTGAGAGGAATATGCATCTACCTTCAACATATGTCATGAACAACCCAGTTATGGAAACAAATGTTTATATGCATCATCAACAACAAGTGCAGGTTGAAGAGTTTCCAGAAAGGCCTGGTGAACCTGAATGCAGCTATTTTTTAAAAACTGGGGATTGCAAGTTTAAATCTAATTGTAGGTTTCACCATCCAAAGAATCGGATTGCAAGATTACCTCCATGCAGCTTTAGTAACAAGGGTCTACCTTTGAGACCGGTAAGTTATTTTGTTCTATTGTTTTTTGCATTCATGGAGACTCTAAAATTTACAAGATTCCTGCCACATTTGTTCCACAGTTTCTGTTTAGTTTTATCTTAACACATTCAAGACAAATTATTTGATGAGAAATGTAGAACAAAGAAGCTGTTGGTTCTGAAAAAAATGCTAGTTCACATCATGAAAGTTCTGAACAAGAAAATGTTGTGGTAATATGGGTTCTTTTAGATAAAATTAAAACAGTTATGTATTGCTTTTCTGATTCGGAAAAGACAATATCTTGTATTCTTTGATTGGTGATGACACAAAAGGTTAGGCTTGCTGGTTTACCTGATCTATGTGGAATGTCTTATGAAAATTCAGGACCAGAATGTTTGCACATATTACAGCCGTTATGGAATTTGCAAATTTGGACCAGCTTGTAAGTTCGATCACCCACCACCCTCAACTATGAGTGGACTTGATCAACAATCCTCGTACTCAAATTCTGCTAGTGTTGGTGTGGCTGAAAATGTAGGTGTCAGTGATGGGAAACAATAGTCTCTATAAACATTTTCTGGTTTTGAATATGGATATCAACTAAAAGTTGTAATTTTTATTTTAAAAAACATGATAAATTTATTTAATTTCTCTAGTTATGCCTAATGTGGCGCAAGCCTTTCAGAATAGCAATATGTATGTTTAACAGAAGTTTTATTACCAGTAGTAATATGTATATTATTTTTTTCTTGAGTTTTTTTTCTCTCTCATTTGGATCATCGTTAGATTATTGGCGTGAATGTGAATTTGTGTTTATGTATAAAGAGTGTTCAATTTAATTATGAACTTGGGTAGTATCAGAATAACTGTTGGATTATTATTTTGTTAAAATCGTGAATGAAGCAGTATGATTGTAGATCATATGTAAAATACACTTTGTTGAGGTAAGAGAACCCATGTTTATTTTGTGCAAGAACTACTCTCTTTAACAAGTTCATTAACACGTTATCAGAAAATAGATTTTTATCCCATATTGGTGATCATAATATCTCAATTTAAGTTTGTTTTATTCCTTTAATTTCTTCATTTTAGGTTTTTTTTTTCTTTTTTATTCCTATGTAATATTATAGACAAGTAAGTATGCTTGTATTTTAGGAAAAAATGGGAGTTGTCATATATGTTTGATCTTAGTAGAATCTTAAGTTTAATAACATTGACTAAAGTAAATGATGGGAAAAGTACAGTAAGCATCGATAAAGGAAGAAAAAGATGGAATATTTTAATTATTTGTTTGGAAGGGCACGGAATAGAAAGGAAAGGGAAAACGTGTGGATCTCATTTAAATATATATTTATTTTTCATTCAAAAAGTAAATTAGACAAAATTCTGTGTAGAAATATAAAAAGTACACATGTTTAAATTTTATAATTTAATAATAAAATCTAAATTATATAGCAAGAATACATTTTTTTAACTTTTAATTACATTTTTAAATTATAACATTTAGAATGCAATCTTTTTTTTCTAAAACATTCCATCTATTTTTTTTTGTTGCCGCTATTTTTAATCTCCTTTACAATAATTATATAACCAAATAACAATTTAATCTCCGTTACTTTTTTATAATTGCTTCCTTTTTGAGGAGTGATAGAGATAAATGTAAAAGTTATAAGATTTCATAATTATTTTGATATGTAAGGTTGAGGTTGTATATTACATCCTATGTTTCAAACCTCTACGAGAGACATTTTTATATTGGGATTTAACTAACAACATGACAATATAATGTTATCAAAACTTCAGTTTAGCAGAGTCTTCATGTGGTTGATTATGTGTTTAACATCACATCGTATAACAAATTGCAAGGTTTTATATAAAAATATGGATTGCAACATATTGCGAGAGAATGTTGGAAAAAATTATGTCCGGTTTCATGAAGTGCATTATAGTTGTACACTCAAGTCTACACATTATCTTCCCTGTGTTGGAAGCATACAAAACATCTTTCAAATTGGTTATTTTGGAAAGATATTTCAGAATGCTCAATTCAAAACATGTTTCCAAATTGGCGATTCCAGAATGCCCAATACAGAAAACTGCAAATCACTACACCTTCCTTCAATTTTTTACGAAATGACCAATCAGAAAGGTTTCCAGAATAACAAATCTTAAAAGTTAAAAAGAAATGATACTGATGCAGCAGTGCAATTCTTTGCCAACACCAACGAGAGGTGTAGTAATAGCTGATGTGTCTTGCGACAACAATGAAAATTTAAAAGCTGCAGTAACACTTTCAGCGGTGACGAAAATGTAGAGCACAGTTTATGGCAGCAAAAGAGAATGGAGAAGAACTAGGTAAGAGGTAAAACATGACCAAAGAGTATTTTTTTCACTTTCTTTTTTCATTGAGGTGCAGGAAGCAAAAACCATATTTAAGTCTAGACGGAGCCTGAGTTATACGTTGTTGGCGTCACCTATTATTTTACTTTTTAAGTTTGCATTATCGCATATAAAATAATGTGAGCAATACTAAATATATCCATTGTGATATATAACCTTTGATTTACAATATTACTCTTATAATTTTAAATTATTTTATTATTTATCAATATATTATCATCTTGGTTTAAATTAATCAGTAGTTTACAAATAATGGATATAACTTATAGAGTAAATATGATCATAATATTACTTCATCATTGTTATTTAAAAGTATAACTTGTAATAATATTTATGGATTTAAGGCTATTTTTTCAACACTAAACAACTTTACAACAATAACAAATTCATGATAAATCACAAACACCATATATCTAAGTGCAGTAACCTAGTAACAGAAGTCAAAAAAAGGAAGTGGTAAAACTAATAGAAAAGAATAATATATAAATAAATTAAAATTAACTGGATGAAAATGTTTAAGTTCAAGGAAAAAATATCCAGGACAAAAAGTGTGAAGGAAAAGTGAAAACATGGACAATGTTGTGGATGGAGATAATTGAATGTTTGAAATATAAACTGATTTTATAAGCCAGAAAATGCAAAAGACAAACTGTTCACTTTGTTCATGCCATCTAACGAACGTTATGCTCGTTTTAATATCTTGACCACAAGATATTGCACTATATGTTTAAAACAAGCCAATAGATATCTTTTAATAAAAACTGGACGCGTAATATGGAACTGCATCCGATGTAAGTCCACAGGGAAACTAAAACTACACGAGAGAATGGGTGTTTCATCTGTTTGCCCCCGTTGCTGGTGTGCTTCTAAGCGAACCGGACAAAATGTATAATGGTGGAAACTGAACTTATGAACAAGACAAACTAAGAGATCCATTAAAAACCATCTTTCATTTTTTTTAGACTAAATGTACAAAAACTCAACACTGAACTACAAAATAATATACATCTAAAATATACAAGCCCCGCATGTATACAATGTAAGATGGAAAGTCCTAAGCCTCAACATTGGCTTTATTTCCAGCAAGGATGAGAGAGATTTCAAGACCACGACTGAAGGCTTGATTGAACAGAAGGCGAGATTGGAAAGTGGAAATGAAAGGAAACCATGATAAAAATGCTATTGGTGCAAAGATGATCATACCCATTCCAGCATCATACATTCTAGCGAACTCACGGACAGAATCCCACAATCCGAGACTCCAAACTATCTTCCTCCATGCAATTGCTACCTGAAAAGTGTACAAAATTTAACAAACGTTAGAAGCTGTAACTTGCTTCAAATGGATCCGTTGGCTCCTCCTCCTAGAAGATTTAATCGTAGTGTGATTCACCGAAAAAAAAAACAGATTTTTAGAATGACTGACAATCTGAGGCACCAAAGAAGAGTGATCAATGAGTTTTACAGTACTACTTAGGTGAATTGTTGAGACAATAATACCACAACTACAATCATATAATATTGTATTCCTGTTGAGAACTTTTAGGGAAAACCCTTGCAATAATACCATCCATCACACTTAATTATAAAGATTGGGATTTTTATGGAACGCCGTTATTGGTTCTTGAAAACATCAACAACCGTTTTCATTTGAAAGTATTATGGCATATGGATGCATCTGAGACAAATCTCAATGCAAAATTCAATAATGATGTAGGGGCAACAAAATACGGGCCTTTTCTAGTTACTAATAGCTAATTCCGATAGCTGCAATTAAGGTAGCTTTCCAACACAGACATCCATTGTCAAAATAAAATTCATATAGAAATAAATCAGAACTTACCGACAATATTCCCCATCCAGTAGGGATAAATGCAAGGATGCTTGCGAAAAGGTCAGCTATTGACAGTCTAGTAAAGGCAACAACAAGACACACCGCTGTAACAAGGCCTATAGATACGACTCCCTGGGAAAATCTCAACACTAGCTGAAAATCGGCCGACTTTTTTGGGCTATAGGTAAAGATCTGCAAAGCAAGGAAATATTAGAATACTAAAATAAGGTGTTTAAAAAACATAAAGGAAAAGATAAATATGCTGCCCACAAAAACAGAAATTGTGAAAAAGATCATATTATTAGGAAAAGTCCAAACCTTAAATATCAAGACAATTCCAACCAAGACAGCCCACGAGAATCCATATATCTATAAAATATATCAAAGACAATATATAAGCTCTCATTAACAAAATACTAGAAGCCATAACCCTCTTCACAAATGAGTAGAACATATATTTAGTACAAAGATGAAAGAAGAAATTTATATTATGCTTTATACAAGGACTAAATACATGACAAATATTTATTCAATAGACGAAAATGTTTACCGCAAGCGATGTATCTTTTCCAGTAAGATGCAGCTTATACACAATACCATATTGAAAGAAGAAGAACCTTGCACTTAAAATTGTCTCCAAAATGCGACCCCTCAAAGTTTGGATATGCATCTGCATAAAATGTGAGCACTATTAGTTGTTAAATTAATAGATCCGGCATCCGCATGAAGGTTATTCTAGCATGTTGTACATGAAAAATATCAGAGATTGTATATACGTGTATATGGTTGAAAAAGCGTTGTTCCATTTAGAATAACTAAACCCTCAATCAACTTGTGTATTGCTCCATTTTGACCCCAAACTTATTACAATCAAGTGAAAGAATAAATGTTAACCTGTTCTTCGTCCCACCAAGACTCCCAACTATTTTCTCCTTTTACCCCTACGCCTCCTTTGTAAAGAAGCCAACTTGTCCAATCATCAAAATCTTCCACAGTCCTGTTTACCACCAAATCAGAATAGGATGATCAATAAATTTTCCCACAGTAGTATGATTTCAGCACCTTTCCAAAAACATAAGGACCCATTTAAAAATCTAGCTGCAATCAACTAAAAAATCAAGAACACTCATTTGTCAATACTTTCATATCAAATTAGTCATCAAATGCCACTTTTAATTGGTCCACCAGAAGGATTGGTTTGACATCCAAAATAAATTTGAAAGAACATTTTAATATATTAATAACATTTATACTATTTTGGAGGGCCAAATTAGGTATTTACCATCAAGAAAATATAACATTAAAACCAATGAAGGAATCAAGTAGCAGGTGACTTACTTTTGCCACTCGAAACCAGAGGGATTGAAAATGTAAGGTGCAAAAAGCCAAGAAATGACAAGGAACCAACTGCTAAGAGTTACCAAAACATAGGTAACAGCACCTCCCTCTGCATACGCATATGCTATATAAACTATAAGAAGCAGTGCCACTTCAAGCCTGTTGCATTGCAAATAATTAACAATCAATGAAAATACAGTTTCCTTCAACCTCAACCAAAGGAAGAAATTATAAATCAAGAAAAAATTTCTCACGCTTTGACAAAGTGACTCCTAGAATATAGTCTGTAATTTTCAGCAAACTTTATGTGACGGACAACAAAGCCTCTACCAGTAGCTCGATACTGTGGTAAAAAATTCCAAGAAAAATCTAAGTCACTCAAAATAACTATAAATGTGAGCTTTCCAAAAAGTCAACACAAAAAAAAAAAAAAACTTACTTTTGCACCTCCATGGAGAATTGTACGTCCAAAATAGTGAGTTCTAGTTCCCAATGAGAACGTGAAGAAGACAGAACACAACTGTAGTTGCATTGTGATGAAACTGAAAATAGCCTGCAAACATTTTCACAAGACAGACCATGTAAGAATAGAGTATATAGAATCATATTTTTATAAAGGCCTCACAACCATGTAGAATTATAGCAGCAAGATTAGGGAAAAAGAAAATGAGAAGAACAAGTTCTATAAATAAAACTGAAACATATTTGATAAATGTAATAACAGAAAATATAGTAGTCACCACACCAAAACAATCAATTCTACCAGGAACCCTTCACCAAAACTGGCATTACGAATAAATATTGCAAACCAGTTCGATTACAGCCCTCAAGACAAGTTTTAGAAATAACCAGTTCAAAACTGGGCAATACTAGCCATACCTTTTATTTGGATCAGTTTTGATGTAAGTAAGGAATTATTAGGACAAAATTATCCTTAGAATCTACACATTCATTCCAATAGTCATTCCAATAGATTTTGTTTCCTCTTTTATGACAACGTGATTGTTAAAAACTGAGGAGTTGAAAATGTAATTGATGAAATATTTCTTTATTGTCTCACTATTCAAGTTGGTATTAGAGCTACCAATCTCGAGATTTCTATTTCCTCTGCACCATCCACCAGCTACTGCCATTGCCTTCCCTGAATATAATGGTGGGACAGAAAGATGCACCTCATCCCAGCAATCACAACAGCAGAAGGTAGGTAACCCTCCAAAAATGACATTTTGAGTAGATCTGAGTTTTTTTTTTTTTAGTTTAGTATTTTACTAGTGGGGAGAGTTGAACTTATGACTAGAACAGTCAATTTGGCCCCCTAAAATGGTTTGGCCCTGACCCACGTGGGTTGAGACAAGAAAAAGTCACAGGTCAAAATATCTACAAAAGCCTTGTGAGCTAGGGCCAACCCATGAGTCTTTTTTTTAAAAGCAATGTTCATTTTAAATACAAGAAAAAATGTAATTAATCCTAATTTGTTGCAAATCTAAGTGTTATAATTTCTAAATATGATCAAATTATATTTCATAAGCCAAAGTTATTGTCAGAAACATCTATACAAGTTTTCTAAAAATAAAAAAGTAACAGTATTTTTATAAAAATACTTAATTACTTAATTCATTGTCACATAAAATAGTTTAGCAATAAACTTTCTGAAACTTTATTTCAATTTAAGAAAGTTGGATCCTACCTTCTTCAATTTTTATTTATTTTCTAAATGTTCAAAAACCATTTTTGAAAAATATTGTTTACTGAAAATGTTATTTATTTATTAAATTCATATTAGAAAAAGTAACAATAACTTCGACCCTCTTTAAAAAAATAATAATAACAGTGATCAATAAATAATTAAGAAAATAATCAAATTATTGTTATAAATACTGCACCGAAAAATTAATAACAGTGAACAATAAATAATTAAGAAAATAATCAAATTCATAATTTTCTGAAATTGAATTTTTAACATGAAAAATAATCTCATTTTTTTCTTAAACTAAAAAATATATAAAGAATTTGAGTCTTGAATAACTAAATTATGAATTTGTGAAAAGTAAATAGGTTTGAAAATTAAAGTAGACATAAGTTTATTTAGTGGGGCTAAACCCACCTTAACCCTAACCCCAATCTACTTGAGAGGGGGCTTTGGGGGTTGGGGCTTTTTTTTGGCCCCTACTTGAGGAGCTTCCTAAAATGGAGCTTTTGAAAGAATGGATTAGGGCTAACCCATGGGTCATGGGTCAAGTTGACACCTCTACCCACGACCTCTCCCACCTTTCCTTCCTTCCAAATCTGTTAGTTGTGAAGGATCTGGGTCAAATGAACCTATATTGGGATTTGGGATGGAGATTCACTGACATTACCTCAATGTGGCTTTCCCCTGCTAGAGAAATTTGGAATTACATAAATAGCACCTTTTCTTAGAAAAAAGATTTTGTTACTTGTTATGACATTGAAAGCAGGTTGTTTAATACCAAATTGGATTATCTCTACATCAAAAAATCATGAAATTTTGACTTCATTGTGAACTAGATCAATATCAACATCAATATCTGAAGAGATTGGAAAGTCTACCATGCTTAATGGAGGAACCTGCAACACAAGCTTTGCAATGACGACATGAAAAGGGGCTTTCATGCAATCAAATATTTGAGGAAAGCCCATGGTAAAAGGAAACCATGGAGAACATTGCTCATACAGTACAATATCTTGCCATACTATGGAAACATGATTCAAACTCCATTTTACCATATTAGGGAGATTAGAGGGAGCCCACACATCACTACAAACAAGGGAAAAGAGCTTATTCTATTGTTAACAAAGAAAGGTGCACACTTGTGTTTAGCAACCTAACACACCTCACAATTAAACTTATTTTCTAAAAAAGAGAGGTGTCCTAGGTGACAATGGAATGATTAAGCTTTTTCTTTGTTCGTCATGGGAGACTCAAATAAAGGGGGTGACTTCCAATAAGAAAATTGTTATCCTCAATGTAGTAAAGGTCGTTCACTCTCAAGCATTTACATGAGGGACCCTCTGCAATTTTTTTTATAGAAACTAAATTGTTGGACAATCTACAGACTCGAAAGACATTTTTCAGTGTTATGGACAAACTTATTTGCTACCAATAGATACACATGATATGGGAGACTCTAAACCAGTCTATTAACAAGACCAATGTCAGCAAAACCATCAGCGTATTTGTTACCCTAACGAAAGATATGGGAGACTCTAAACTCCATATCTTTGTAAATGTTAAGAACCTTCTGCCAACTAGCTTTCAACCTCCACAAGAAACCAGTGCAAACTAAAGAGGAGCACATTCAAGTTAGAAGCATTTCTAGATTTTAGCTTTAGAGATCCCTTTTGCAAGGATGACAGCCATCAACTCATCACTTGATTTCTAGCTTTCCATCTAATCCAAACAACGAAGGTTATGTTAAGCCTAATGTCACAAATTATAGGGCTAGCTCTTTTAGAGAGAAAAGGCAGGAGAAAATAGGAAAAACAAAATTTAACCAGGACCAAAGATTCTTAGTAAAAACACACTCAGAAAAAATGACTCAAACTTTCCTCGTGAAGATTGCTGTACCAGTTGGGACCGGACGCCAGATAGGCCGGGCGTCTACATTAGACCAAACGCGCTATTCTGGTTCATCATCGAAGGATCGATGCAACAAACCGAACGCCCACATGTCCGAGATCACGCGACTTTACCTCATCATCCGACTACACTACAAAGGCCGGCCGGACATGCCGTGTGTTACACAGGGCGCCCATAGGGGCCGACCGTGATTTTACCACATCATCCGGCTACACTATGAAGGCCGGCCGGATACGCCGTTTGTTACACATGACGCCCATAAGGGCCGGCCGTGATTTTATCTCATCATCCGGCTACACTATGAAGGCCGGCCGGACACGCCGTTTGTTATACATGTCGCCCATAAGGGCCGGCCGATCCAAGGGCCGAACTTAGGAGACCAGCCGGCCATACTGCTAATTCGTCTGGTTTAAGGTAAGTGGAGGTTAAAAGCTATTGGGCTGAATTTGGGCCGTGATTAACTTTTCACTAATCCCAAGCCCATAGCGAAAACTATAAATACAGATCCAGGGTGAGTGGTAGATAGGTTGCATTTACTGCACATTTATTACTAATCGATAGAAAAACGTCATTGCTCCTTATAGTAATAGCTATGAAATTGATGTTACCAATATTCTCAAAATTGCTTAAAGAAGTTGGGATGTGCCAACCAATGCCATTCTTGGCATCTCAAACCTTAGATCCAAAGTGACACAAGATGAGCCAAGATGCTGAGACATAGAACTATTAAAAAGCCAAGCATCATTCTAGAAATTAACAGATTTGATAGAGGGCTACCTCCTCAAACATATATGAGAAGAACTTGAGGAAGAACAATTGCAATTCAAAGGATCTATGATAAGGTCCAAGATCAAAACACGTATCCTTCAATCTTATAATGTTCCACGAACGGATTTAAAGAACATGAAGGATTTCTTAAATATATACATGTTGGGCAACCTAATTTGTGTTTGCTGGACGACCACGCCTTGCCAGGCAAAAATTTTGCATCTGTAATTTTCATTTTCTGTCATTTTTATGTGTTTTGGGCTTTGGGCTTTATTTTAGGGTTTGAAGGATTTCTTAAACTTATGTACCTATATATAGAGGTATCAAACGTTAATGTAAACACTTTTAAGTCATATTATATGCATTTACATTCTTGAGAGACGATTCTCTTAGTTCTTGGAACTCTGATTCTTATCAAAGATTAATATCTTTGTGGCGAATCTTCACTAGACTTATCAATCTTCTAGATTGTAGCGTCTCTATCTCTATCTTATTCTGTATTCTTTTCTGATTTATTTTTATTGTGCCTTCTGAGGATTCAGATTCAGAAAAGATTTCCTTGACAGGATCGTATCAAGATTGATCATCACCAATGATCTATTTAGAATTTCGGAGAGAAAAAATCATTCCAATCACTAATACTAGGCCAAATAGATGACGGCTAATATAAAAATACAGAATACAAAGACAGCAAGGCTAATATAAAACTTCCTAAATGCATCAGGAACAATCACAGTTTTAACATTCTTAACAAGTAAACTAACCTTCAGCAGTCCTAATTCAAGTATAAAACCCATTATCATTGGTACTGCAGTAAAAACGCCAATCTGAACCAAAAATTGAGCATTCAAAGCTGCATCAAGTGCTGTGTTACCCGCCAATTTTGCCTTGTCTGAGACAGCTTCGTCAAGACCAGAAAATGCCTGAAAGAGGAAGCATCATCAAGGAAGAAAATCAGTTTTTAAGTAAAAGCGAAATTAGAAAAATTGTGGAGTTTAGATAAATTTCAGCAAATTATTCACAATTGTGGATATAACACGCAAACCAGATGAAAATGAAATCTTTACCTAACTATTAATTTCACAACGCTAAAAGGTGACTAAATAATTAAACTTGCAAATTGTTGCATTAGGACTAAATTGCCGATATACAAGTCAGTGCAAAGATAAAAAAGTAAGCATATCTGCTACTAAATTGCCGATATACAAGTCAGTGCAAGAGTGATTTTAGTACTACAGAATAAAGCGTGAAGCCAAATTAACAGGTAACCTAGCATTGAATTTTATGAAAGTCTCCATCCAAATGAATTCCAATTTATCTTGCTCAAGTTCATGAATCCAATGCAATCCACAACGACTTTTACCATAATTGTAGCTCCATATATGAAGTATATGTCACGTAATCATCAACATAGAACTAATGGTTGTTATTCCTCAGCAATAACGTATTGTATTACACTAGTCAAATGATCACCCAAGTTCTGAAATCTAATAACTGAAAATAATTATATTGAATGCCAGGAATAATTTCACGAATAATTACAGTAACAGTTTTATTAATTGATCACAAAAAACAAAAAAATAACATGGTATGCAACTAACATCATATATAATTATGCATCTAAAAAATACACCCGTTTTGGGAACAATAGTTGATGTTCGAGAATCATTTAGTTAATGTAACTTAACTAAATGATTACAAAAATGAGATCCTAAGGGAGGGAAACACACTCTCAAATTTATTTTAATATTCTTGTGTATCTTTCTCAAGCCTAACAAGTTACAAAGAAAGAAAAGATCATATCAGAAAATTTACATAGAAATAAAAGCATCAACTTATTTATGTAAAAAGCAAGCCAATAATTTTATCGGTGTAGAAAAGGAAAATTGATAGAGGGAAAGATAGATATCAAATAATCAGGAGGATATTATTTAAATCCTTCTACAGTACGGTAATACAAGAATGCAAAGCAAAAGGAGTCCAAAAAGTGGTGCAAAACAGAAAGATAACTGAACAAGTCCTGTTGAATTACCAGGTATGCTCTTCCATATAAGAATACATATACGGTAAGAACTGTCATCTGCAAGAATAAAAATAAAATTTATTAGGCAACCAAGACAAATCAATGTTACTCATTTTCAACCAAAAATTTCAGAGCCTAAGAACTATACCATGGTGCAGACATAATAACCCACAGTTGTGAAGAAGAAAGAAAGCATTCTGAAGAAATCAAAAAGTTGTCCAAGCCTGTAAATGTCCCTGCTAAGAACTTGCTCTCCATTACCACCAGCCACTTTTCCCTCAAAGAGTGCAATCTGATTTAACCCAACATCCCTTCCTTTTCCAACCTACAGAAGATATCGGTTAGAATAAGAGAAAGAAGAGTAACACTGAACCAAATGCAGAAAGCATCCAATAGCTACGTATATTTTCAACCTGAATGTATTCATGGTGTGTAATATTTCCAAGCCGCAATGTGGAGTTGAAGCCTGTAGTATACCAAGACTTGAATCCATAAGCTTAATTACACAAAAAGTAGGACAACATAAAACTAAAAAGGCACTAGGAAGGTAAAAGAGTTCAAAGTAGAATATCATAACCATTGTGCCTAACAAAAGGTAATAAGAGACAAGCTCCAATCCTATGCATTTTATAATATATTTTAAAAGTATATCATGAATTTGATAGCAATTACTTATTGACTACCTTTGTTCATGCTATTTTTTTATTTTATTTCATCAAAATTAAAAACTAAAGTGAGAGGTTTAGTGGCAAAGTCTATGTTAGAAGATATAAAGGAAGCAGGTAGTCATAACCTCCTGCAGTTGTGTTGTATAACAGACTATTATATATGATCTATTTTGGGTTTTTGTATGTAGTTTTGGAGTGTTTTGTAAAGGGGAAGAGTTAGGAGAGACAGGTCCTCTCAAAAGACCTTGAGTGTTGTACGTGGTTGTTCCTATTCTTACCACATTGGTAAGAATTCAATGTTTCTAGTAAAACATCCAAGAATCTGACTTGGAATTCTCTAGAAATTCTGGATACCTATCACAAAGCCTTTAAGTTCAACGAAAGATTAAATTCTATTTTTAAGCCTGATAGGATTTAATATGATAGGTTATAATGGGTATTAGGTGTGCAGGAGAGAGAAAACAGTTGAAGAATTAATTGTTCAGTTTAGGAATTAATTGTTGTTGGGTAGTTAGAAGTGGGCTGCCTTTATAAGAAGGCAAGGGAGGGTCTGGTAGAGGAGGAGTTTTTGGATATCAATTGTATAGACAGGAACCTTGATCCTGTGGAGGGGGATTATGCTCCCAGTTACTGGTTGTACATGACATTGGTTGATGTGAATACATATTTTCATTCTTTTCTTACCATTTGGGTGCTATTGAGTGAGTGTGTACTGTGAGACAGTTAGGTTTCATACCCAGAAACCTAACAATTTGGTCCGACCTGCCGGATCAAAGTGGGGGTAAAGGATCAAGAAGCTGCTCCGCTTAGGAGGGGACTGCCGAATCAAGAAGGGATCAAGAAGTGATCAAGAAAGGGTGGAAGCATGGAAGGAAGAGACAATACCTTGGAGAGAAGGGTCAGTGAACAGAAAATGGGGATGGCAGAATGGAGGAGAGATATCCAAGAAATAAAAGAAATGTTACAGGAAATCAAGATTCACATAATGGGCTCAGAAAGAAGTGAGACAGCTATCATGAGAGGAAAGAAAGATGGTTCAGAGGAAGAGCTGGAGGAAGACAGGGGCAAAGGGCAACAGAATTGGAGGCAGCGGGTAGAATTGCCCAGGTTTGAGGGGTTGGACCCGTTGGGATGGATCTCTCAAGTTGAGAAGTTTTTTGACACCCAAAATATCACAGAGAAGGAGAGGCTCAGGTTGGCTTACAGCTGCATGGAGGGAGGCACAATTTATTGGTTCAGGGCCTGGAAAAAATAAAACCAAGAACCTTTCTTGGAAAAGGCTGAAAGAGGCATTGATAATGGGGTTCAGAAAAAGAGATAGAGGTTTTGTTTTTGAAAAGTTAGGCCAAACTGCAAAAATCACAGAAGCTGCTGATGAGAAAGTTGTTGGTGCTGCTGCCCAGGAAGTGGCAAAAGCTGCTCTTTCTGGGAAGGAAAGAGAAAGAGATATCAGTGCAGAAGACAAAAACTGTGATGGAGGCATTGTTTGTGTTGCTGCCCAGGAAGTGGCAGAAGCTGCCGTTTCTAGGAGAGATAGTGGGGTAGGTTGTGATGTGTATGATAAAACAGTGAAGAAGGGTGAAGACAGAGGAAAGAAAGCAGAATATGGTGGGAACAGGGTGAGTATGATGGCTGGAAATAAAGTAGAAGATGCAGCTGTCTTGAGTGGGGAAAAAATATGGTTGTCACAAACATATTGTTAGATATAAAACACTAGAAGACCAATGGCAGAGATATTTCTTTGCAGGGCTGCAATTTAACATTCAGAGGAAACAATTAGCTCAACATGATGATGATGAAGGAATTGGATGGTCAGATCAACAAGTTCTTTCCTTTTTAGCTTCTAGGATGAACAAATTTGGGCAAGGAGAGGGCTTCGCCAGTACTGCTCCTATAAAAATACAAAAAAGGTTTTGGGGGTGGAAGAAGAGAAAAGAATTCTTGATCATTCATCAGAAAAGAGTTAAAATCCAGGCCCATGTAAGTGGTCACCAGGTCAGAAGGCAATATAGAAGAATCATAGGGTCCATGGGAATTTTGGAAAAAAAGAAACTCTTAAAGGAGTCAACAATTCTTTCATATAGACCACCTCCCAAGCCTCCAGACCTGAATTGGAGGCAACAGCCAGTGGGTTCCCTTCCTATGATGAAGATGAGCCATGGGAACAAGCATTACTGTACCAACCTTGAGGACAAGGTTGTTTTGCAGCAGGGTGTAATGATAGGATTTAATATGATAGGTTATAATGGGTATTAGGTGTGCAGGAGAGAGAAAACAGTTGAAGAATTAATTGTTCAGTTTAGGAATTAATTGTTGTTGGGTAGTTAGAAGTGGACTGCCTTTATAAGAAGGCAAGGGAGGGTCTGGTAGAGGAGGAGTTTTTGGATATCAATTGTATAGACAGGAACCTTGATCCTGTGGAGGGGGATTATGCTCCCAGTTACTGGTTGTACATGACATTGGTTGATGTGAATACATATTTTCATTCTTTTCTTACCATTTGGGTGCTATTGAGTGAGTGTGTACTGTGAGACAGTTAGGTTTCATACCCAGAAACCTAACAAAGCCAGTTTTTATATGTAATTGTTTCCCAAGAGTTTTCATGTTCTTCCTGTAGTTTGTGATTACTGGATTGGCATCCTCATGATCAACTTACTTTTTGGGACTCTATTGGTGTTTTCCTCAAATGACAAACACATCTTAAGTAGATTCTCTCATGTTTTCCTTAATAGGTACACTTTAAATTTCTATCTGTTCCTGATCTTATCTTTTTTACCTTGATTGCCACTCATTCAAAATAGCATTGATCATTGGGAAATACAGTTTCCTTTTGAAAACATGATTTTCATAAAAAATATGGCAGGTATCATTGTAATAGGTTAGTTCTTAACTAGATATGAACTTAACTGACCCGATAATACCCTGTTATGTATGAAAAATATTATATCCTAATATTCCATCAGATTTAAAAGAACACAACATGTCTTAAGATGAAAAATTCAGGGTGACCTAAAACGAAAATAGATCACAACATAATTCTTACCAGCATATATATCTTCACTAATATTAATAACACGGGATGCCTTACTAATCCCTCCTCGAGTTATGTGAAATATTCTGTCAAATACATCTGGGTGTCCATAGTGCATACGAACTCTGAAATATTTTTATTCCCAATTAAGAAAAAGGATGAATTGATTCAAAAGATCTACAAAAATGCATTGCTTCATACAATATAAAATTGAAAATGAAGATATCGCCATATCTTCTACTGGAATATCTTCTACTAAATCAATGCATAACACCATTGCTGATTTCACGGTGTTAAAATATTTTGGTGATTAATACTTGGCCTAGAAAGCTTCTTTTTTAATAGGTACCAACTTCATCTGTACAGGGGTGTTTAGCTTCTTTTGAAGCTTGTCGTGTATGATCACATAAATATAGTTTAAAGCAAAATAATATTCAGCCATGTACTTTAGGTAATTGGATTGTAATTTCACCAAATTAATGCATGAATAAATGGCATCGTTACAATGTTATGCTTGTATAAATCCATAGGCATTGTTGGTTATAAATGTCAAGATATATTATGCTATGAATTGGCCAGTTTTAAATAATGAGAAAATTTTGCTTTTCCATTGATAATCAACCGCAAACTAAACTTACTTGAGAGGATTGGCTAAAACTCGTTGTGCCAAGGTTACAAAACTAGTTTCTTGATTTGACATGAACCAAGCCAACGATGAAACACTGCAGCAGGTATGAAGCAAGCAATATATAATAAGAAAGATAAAGACAGTGAAACCTCAATAGTGCCAACTTGTTTATCAATACATAAATGTCAATGCCAAACCTTCCTGTAAAAACATGTTCCCTTACTCCAAGTATGCTTGGAGGGCGAAGGCCATGATTCGCATGAAACTCCTCCAGAAGATTTCTCATTTTCATTGCTTCCTCAAGATAATTGTCCTTCAAAAATTCAAATTATCAGATTAAATTACATAAACTTAATTTCCTCAATATGAAGTTCATTTACAACAGTCTGGTTAATGACATATTTTGCCAAATCAAACAAATACAGAGAACGTACTGTACTTTATAATATGTTCAAGTCTTTAAGAGAAACATATGATTAAGAAAACACTTTTTGTATGGAATTAAGTGACAGAAATGCTAATTTAAAATATGAATACAAGTAATTTAAATATTCAATAATTGAACAGTGCAATCAAATAAGAAAACTTTAACCAGATTTTATATAGCTAATTACGCCTTTTGAAATTTATAGTGGAAAAACAAAAATATGAAAATTTAGATGAAAAGAAAAGTCTATAATTAAGACATATTTCCAACATGACAAAACATAGAGCTAAAAAGGGCTTTGCCTTATGTCCTTTTCATCTATCCTTGTACAAAAATTTAAAACATCTTGCAATAAAAAAATGTATAAAAGATGGCAAAGAGAACACAAAAACAAATGATCATATGAGAAATGTCTTCACCTGATTCATGTCAATAGTTTGAACAGCTTCACCACGAGTGAAAATTATCGCGTGGTTTTGATTTTCAGGTTTTCCTTCTCCAAGCTTTGGATCTCCAGGAAGTTTAATAGAATATATTTCCTATGTACAAGGTGAAAATAAAGAACATGTTATAGAAATGAAAACCAAGACAACAAGACAGTAAAAAATAAAATATATAAAACAAAACTTGAATTTTCTTCAATTAGAATGGAATAATAACTACTAATTGACAAAGCAAGAATATGATATCTCAGACTAGTATATATAGTTTTTCTCTACCTGATCTTTTCCATTTATATCAGCTTTGACAAGCTTTGAATAAAACACTTTTGAACTATTTGCATCAGATGGTTCGTCAGAATGAATAAAAGCAACTCGAAGTGCCTCATTCCTGATAATGAATAAAAAATCTTAATGTTACATAATATATAGCACCAAAAAGTATTGAAAAAAAATGAAAAACTGAAATTGTAATAAAGAAACAGCTTATTCTTGAAAAAGAAAACAAGAGTTCCATTCTATTCCTTTAAATATAAGGATTGGTCAATTGTCCTCACTTTACAAAATCTTTAGTTTAGACCCTAATCTTGCAAAATTCATTTATTAGAAACAGAGAGTGATAATGCATTACTTGAGAAAATAAAAATTACAGAAGAAAATAAAAATTACAGAAAGCTGAGTTATCTTATTGATGGAACATAGTTCTCTTTAAGCCTAACTCAACGTTACAAAATTAGTTTGTAAGGTGAAATTTACAAGTACTGATATGCTATAACTTTGTGTTACGATCTAAGGTAGGGGTAATAATAAGGGTTGGAAAGTATATAAGCAGAGATAATATTTAGTATAAGTTAATTAGAGTAAATAAATATAGAATAAGTTAATTAGAGTAAATAAATATATATTTAGGGAAATATTCAATATAAGATATTTATAATTAAGGGTATATGCTAGGATAATATACGGAGAGATATTTATATTAAATATAGGGATATTTATATTAAATATTAAATATAAGGATATTTATATTAAATGCAGATATATTCTAGAGAAATATTTAATAAGAGATGGGCGGGAAATAATTAATATAAATAAAGTTAGAGTCTAGAGTTAAGGACAGGTTTTTGATTATTGAGTTTTGTGACAGACATTATTGTCTTGTGAGGGAGGTTATGCTCCCAAAGTAATTGAAGGAGGTTATGCTCCCAATTATTGTTTACCCTTGTTTATTCAGATATTACCATCAATAAAAGAGATCCATTCATCTATTGTTATTCGTTTATTGTTCTATTACGTATGAGAGAGTGTGAAAGGTTGTATTTGGCTAGTTTACGTACTCAGGTACGTAACACTTTGTCTTATCCTTAGTCAATGTGAGATCTCCAACACATCACCCGCACACCAAGGGCATTTACATATAGAAAGAGAAACTAGATATTAATGGGTTGTCTAATAGTTGATGAGACGATGGACTCAACAAGCAACAATCTCAATAGGATAGGTTTCAGATGGCTTGATACCATTTTAAGAAGAAAACCTTAAGCCCAACTCAACCTTATAAAACTGATTTGTAAGATGAGGTTTACACCCACTACTACACAGTAAATTCACCTTATTTCTAGATGATGTGGGATATCTAATAGAAATAAAGATGGAATGCACTACAAGGTTACATGGAGAAGGTTCATCTCTTTTCCTCTTGTGTGGCTTGAGCATGGATGCAAAAGTGTTCCTTTTCAAAAGATATAATAAAACCAAAAAAACATAAAAGACCAAATGCTCCATAGAACATGATCATGTTGTGTCACTCATATCTGCTGCAATAGCAACTTCACTTTAAAGTGCAACACTATCCTCTACAAGCACTATTGACTACTATAGAGAAGTTAATCTCACACATTTTTTATTATCTCTAACAGTTAAGCTACGCAATGCTATAGTACTGCTATACAAGATGAAAACACTAACCTACTGCTGGACAAGATCAAGAAAATGTATAGCATTCATTCTCTATTGTTCTGTGAACAAATTATGTTCTTATTATGCAGATCAAAGACTACAATGGAGTGTTTATAGAGTCAGAGGCTACAACTATCAATGCTAATATCTCAAGGGCAAGAACAAATAAAATTTCAGTGATAGTGATTCCACATAAAGTTCATACCACTTAGATAAAATATGAACCCTATGAGATGACCTTTCAATAATATCCTTCCAAATTAGAACAACTTCCACTATAAAATAATAAAATTCTTAAGCAGCCAAATTAAGAAGTTCAGTGGTCCAATGCTTCCTCAAAACACATGAAGAGGTAAACAGCATGCAATCCCGTAAATAACATACATTCATATTCTTAGAGAATTTACTTGATTAGCACTTGGAAAAAATGAGCACAAAAATTTATACCTCTGTAACAATAAAGCAATATCTGTAGCCTCTGGTGCCTTCCGCTGCTTTTGTAGACCATAAATTTGGCATGATACAACATAAGTAAACTTCAAATCTGCTTGTGCCCGTGATTCACGAGATAATTCAAAATCTTGACTTGTAATGAAGTTGTTTTGAGGATAATTGTCCACTGTTGATACAATAGATTCCCAGAAAAATATCTATGTCAAACTTCATCAGAACCAAAATCAGAATAACATACTGCAGTCCAGAAAATCCATATTCAAATACCTCCTAGTGATCTGCTCTCCAGAAAACTCTGCAGCATTAAAGCCCTCCTATAGTACATCATACCACGCACTGGAAATACAGTAATCATGCCTCAACTTATGTCTTACGAAAACAGAAAAGAAAACAAATAAGAGATTCTAGGATTTTGTGACCTGTCCTAGCAAGAGTCTGCCCTCGATAAGAAGCCCAAAAACGAAGTTCCAAGGCATCACTGGAACTTTCTTGAAGTTCTGCATCCCCAGTGGATGCTCCTCGACCAATTCGTTCAAGAAAGTTTTCCCATTCATCTAAAATACAAAATTATTCAAACTCAATCCCATAATAACATGATTCGAGATGAAGAAATAATGAATGTATAATCATGATAACTAGGGCCTAACAAGTGTCCTGAACTTTGACATGTGTTTATTCTTTGTGAGGAGAGAGGATACAAGGACAAGACACATTACCTGGAAATATCTTTTGAAGATAGAAAAGAGTAGATATTCCATCTTCGTTCTCCTTTTGCAATTCGGAAGTACCGTAAAGCACAGTTTCGCTATAGTATGGAGTGAAAACACTATACAAAATAAAAAACAAAAGGAAAAGGTGAATATGGAGGACAAGAAAGAAGTAAAAGAAAATTCACTGCAAACCTTATAGATGCACATGCGTATACCTGAACGGCAACATTTCACTAACAGGTTTTGCTGAAGGCATATCCATAAATAATGAATTTGTGAAAAACTCTAATCTTCTCCTGGCTTCAAGATTTTTTGGAATATTTGCAGCTGAATCCTTTACTGTAAGAAGAAGATGCAACCGCTTCACAAGCTCTTTCTACAACCAGAAAAATTACTTTAATGTATTTAAATTTATAAAAAAAATGAATTGAATGCAAATTGAATGAACTTACAATTTCAGGATCATTAGGCCAAATTATCCTAGAAAAAAGTCGTCCCTCGTCCCTAGCTCTGGCTAAAAGGTTCCATGTATCAAGATTCTCCCTGGAAAATTAAGAAGTTCACAAGTTCAGAAATAAGGGACAGAATTAGTATTCTCATCATCTAAGTTAAAGGTTGGTTTCAATTTCATCAGCTAACTTTTTCATATCATTTCTGTCCCTCTATCGTTGTGTTTCACACATTAGTTTGCAAGAACCTCTTTGGAAATTGTGTTTTTGGTAACAGCAAACTGGGTCATATTCACACATCTGATACTCGAACAGTAAGCCATAACTTTAACGTAAAGGTTGTATACTAGACAAGAGGAAGCACCAGCTAATTCGATCAATTATTTTCAGAATGTAAGGGTATATTATTCAAAGCAAAATGGCAGAAAAAGCAAGGTTTCAATAAACAATCCAATTCATTTTTTTACTTTTCTAAATGAATCAGTTACAACATGTTGACATGTTTGATTGCAAGCCAGTCTCTAGAGCAAAGCACAATCAATCCGAATAATTATTAAGTCAAAATAAGGGACATGAACCTCTGGTTTTAGATGATGAAGTTACATAAAAAAAAGGTGTTTTCAAAATTTGGCTTTTGCCAACTTTAACCTCCATCCTCATGTTTTGATGAACTAACCTAGTTTTTAGTGAGAGAAAGAAGAGGACTTTCGACTTAACAATAAGATCTAACATTGTTATAGTAGAAGGACAAATGCCGTAAGAAAGTATGGTAGAAGACTGAATTGAATAAAACAAGTATAGTACAAAATCAAAACAAGTAAAAGAATTGCTAATTTCCCCCCAAAAGGATACTAGTCTAAGCAGAGCATGCATATCATACTTATGCAAGCATATACCTTAAATCTGAGGAAACCAGTTCGTGAGTTACAACTTCGTACAGGTCATGTACAGCTTTTGCAGCACCTTTAGCAAGTTCAGGATCATTTCGAATCTGAAATAAATATACGAATTATGCATCATCATCAAATAAATATATATTAAGAATGCATCCATATCAAACACAGCTAAATGATAGGATAGTCTATATGGTTCTATGATTTCGTTGATAAAATATTTTACCATAATAAAAGCATACACAATAATCTATTAAAGAGCAAACAGACACCTTACATACCACTAAATTTGATTTTTTCAGACTTTTAGAGATTTTCTCTTTTGTTTTTTAATAACAGTTGTATAAGTTTCTGTAATAGAGAATTACAACTCTTTTTCTGTTGTAAACATTCTGTTCGCTATAAGTTTTTTCATTCAATACACACGTGAATGAGGTTGTTCAACTAGTAATCAAACTCACGGGTTACATTTCTTGGCCAAGAAACCAGTTAAAATCTTCACAACAAATAATGACAGATTTAGTCAAACTCTCACAAAAAAGCAACGAAAAAAATGGTTGACCAACTTAAATTCAGAGAAACATGAGTTAGAAATTTAATTCAATATATTCAGAGACAAAAATGTTCAAAATCAAAGTAATAAAAATAGTACTAAACAGGCAAATTACCAGGAGTCCAGACAATGCCGTAAGTCTTGATAAAACAACTGGAAGCTTCTTTAGAGACAAGGTTAAAACAAGTGAACCCTCTACAATACTGTTATTGATCTCACGAAAAATTCTTTCCACCCTGTCAAAATATTGGTAATCTTTCATGAAACATATAATGTAGGCAAAGCAGAAAGTAATGCACAGATAAAGAGAGAAGAAAATATGGAGGTTGACTTTCAGAAATATTACCGAAACAGAAAACCCTAATCATAAAATTTGATGCCTGAATCCCATCTTCTATTGCAAATTAAGGTAACCTAACATAGTGTTAGATCAGATAGATGAATTATATTACTAAGGTAATTAATTAATCCATAATGCCGTGGAATTTAAGTCTAAAAAGTTAACGTTTTTTGTCAGTATTGCAGACCACAAAATAAATAAAAAAAAAAAGTCTTTAAGTCTTAGTAGACTTCGTTACCAACTTCAATTTCAATCTTTTTATAGGTTTCTTTAGTTTTTGTTGATGCGTTTGTTTTTGGCCCTGCGTAATGTATATGTTTTACTTTCTCTTTTGATAAAATCTAAGTACGCTGCAGATAATTAATGCTATATCGATGTCAATTTAGTTGGGATTGCAGATAGCGTAGTGATGCTATTGCATAGTTGCTTTAAGAAAACAGAACATCCAATAAATTTTATTTTTGTTTGTTTATGGACAGAAAAGGAAAATTCATTAAGACAGAAGAAAAAATAACAATTTGGAGGATAAAAAATCCTCCTAATGTTTGCATGGACTGCATCTAAACCTCCTCTTTCACAACAGGACAAAGTTCATTAATGTTGTAAGAATAGTCCAAATGGAATAAGGTTCCCCATTTGATGATCAAAAGATTTAAATATTTCAAACAGAATAGTGAAAATTTCTGAGAATGAGTAATGAAATTCATACCAAAGTCTTCCTTCATTGTCGTTGCCAACTAATGAATATAATATTTTTTCAACACTGTAATAGCATTCCTTCACTGCATAGGCCATGTATTCATCCCTACTTATCCTGTTCCACAAATCTGCCTGAGTATCTTTGCAGTCTAAAGCCAAGTCAATCGCCAACAAGATCTGAAGATGAAGATATTAACTCAGATTAATACATGGAATCCTGGTAAACTATACAAGTTGTCATTATCCATTCCAAGTAATTCATATTCCATAAGAAGTTCTACCTTACTGCTAAGAAGAAACAGAGGCCATTGAACTAATCTCAGACTTCCTGCATTACTAGGTATAGAAAGCAGGTCCATTTCTCTGTAAAAGTAAAAAATAAACAAATAAGCCACCTATAACTGGCTAGACAAGATTTTGGAACCCAAAGAGACGGCAAGCCTGCTTATATCACAATTTTTAACAAACGAAAGGTATTTTATCAGAAATAAAAAAAAGAAACAATACGAGCCCATAAAGTCATTGAAAAAACAATGATCACTTGGACTCCATTGCATGTAATTGAACAGAAAAAAGAGCAAAGGATTTTAGTACAAGGGTGCACACTTCTACACATTTTCTAATTCTGAATTAAATCCTTCCACTATAATTCCCTGTTACTTATCTAACTAACTGATTCTATTAACTTCAGTATGCAGTTTATCTTCATAAAACTGTCAAGCATCAAGTTTCCTTTTCACCAACCTATTACTAATAAAATCTTCCTCACGCAGACTTTTTATTATCTCATTCCAAAATGGAGCAAACATGGCAGCATATGCTTTGTTCAAATCTTGAGAATCCTGCACCAAATCAACCACATTCATTAGCCATACTGAATGTCAAAAATTCCAAGAGATAGAAATACATAGAAAATAAAACAAAATTAAGTAAAATATTCAAACAATATTATTTAGATAGCTCAATATTCCTCTAAGTTCCCATATTTATATTATAGTAGTTGTTCTCAGATACAATGAGAAAGAACAGTAAAAACAAATAAAGTCGTACCTAGAGTCCTAGGTACACACAAAACAAAATTTTAATAAAGCTTATGTAAGGCTTATTCGAACACTCCCTCTCAAGTTAGAGCATACAAATTGTATGCACCTAACTTGAAAAAAATAAATTCAATCCAATGTCCTATCAATGAATTTGTTAACATATCTCCAAGTTCATCACTGAATCCAACAAAGTCAATATAAATTTCCTTGCTTTCTCGAATGAAATGACAACCGATAACTATATGTTTGGTCCTCTCATGGAACATGGGATTGGAAACAATGTAGAGAACAACTTGGTTATGACAATACATCTTCTTTGTTGAATCTCATACGGAATTGTACTACCCACACAGGTTCATAAGTGAGAGACACCCTTAACCTATAACAAGCTTCAATAGTTAATTGGGCAACTATAGTTTGTTCCTTACTTTCTCAAGAAAATTTTTTTTCACCAACAAAAATAGAATATCCTATAGTAGAGTGTCTCTCCATTGGAAAAACTACCCAATGAGCATCATAATACCAGAAGATTTGAGTATTTTCTTTCGCTTCATATAACAAACCTTTTCTTGGAGCCTTTTTGATTTATCTTAATATGGGGGTGATACCATTCCAATGATCAATCAAGAACTGAAGAACAAAACCAACTGCAAAATAAATTTTCCAACCAGTCTTGTGTATCTTTCCTTTTTCAACTATTAATTTCTTGTTTAGCTCAACAAGACTATCCACTACTCTAATCTGAATCATATCTATCTCTTTTAGGATACCTATTTGACCTTACTATTTTAATACTCAACAAATATTTGAGACTTCCAAATTCTTTGGTTTGAAAATGATAACACAAGTGCTCATTTGGTTGAGATATTATAGCAGTATCATTCTCTTTAATGACTATATCAACATACACAGCTAAGTAAACACATTTTCAAGGGGGAGATATGACAGTAAAAAAATCAAGATTTGCCACAAGGTTGTTAAATTCCACTAGGATGCAGATGATAAGTAGAATGAGTACCTTTTCTAAAGCCAATTGGTCAATTTGATGAAGCAAACCAAATGGAGAGGACTCACCTTGGAGGATGACCCAAGCCACACACCTCTTATATTTTAATCTTGAATGGAGTAAAGTTACTATACTAGTTTTGTGAGAGGAAGAGTTCTCTTCTTAATGGGTCATATCTTGAGTTGTGCATATTCTCCAAGTGGCTTCTTCTATTGCTTTCCACTCAATCTTTTTTCTCTAACTCATTCCATCTCTTTGTTAGATATATTATATCTTTTATCTTTTAGTTAGTTTGTTATTATTTCTCATTTGTATTTTGGGCTTAGCCCATATTTCTTCTATTATAAATAGAGAACCCCATGTGTGTATTTTACACAAGGGAGATTAATTCAAATATAGTTTTTCACTATATTCAACATGGTATCAGAGCAGGTTCTCTGATCTTCTTCCGGGGTCTCCGCTGTCTCCCGGCAGCCCCTAAAATTTCAGCCGGCAGCCTTTAAAATTTCAGTGGGCAGTCCATTCTCTTCTTAAATCTGTGCCACAGTCAGCACCAGTGCAGCCAGTCGCCTCTGCCGTCAACCATCGCCAGCCACTGTCCGCCGCCAACCTCTGTCCGCGGCCGGCCACCGTCGTTGCCGCTGTCGTCGCCGTTGCCACCGCCGGCCACCGTCACAGTTTCGACGGGTGACCTGCGGATCTGGACCGTCTCTTCGAGCGACGGCCAACCACGCCGGTTTCGAGAGCCACTTCTCAGTCACGCGCCTCCACGCAGCGCTTCTTTCTGGCCAGTCCGCCATCGCCGCCGCCGCCGAACGTCGCTTGCTCCGGCGAAGTCAAGGGTTAGGTGCGCCTTGAGATCCGCAACCCAACACTAGTGGTCCCGTCCTCCGACGCCTCCACACCAGCTGTCACGCGCCGCTTCTTCTCGGCCACTCTCGGCAAGTCTCGGTCGCGTGTTCTGCACGCGCCACCTTCCATGTGTCGGAGTTCACCGCGTCCCTGCAGATCGTCTCGCCGGAGCTTCTTGAGTGTGTTTTGGTTGTTGTTTCTCCGTTTTGTTGGCTTGGGCTCATACCTAGGGTTTTTTCCCTCACGTTTTCGGAACCCTAAGTCCCTTTTCTTCTCTAAGTTTAAAATGGCTTCTTCTACTGGAAATTTGTTTCACGGCTAAGGATGTTGATTCTAGCAGTAAGTGCTACAGAGAAAGATTTGGCTAGAGATGAAAAGTCTAGGTTTGAGAATGGGATCTTGAGCAAGATCGACTCAAAATTTGTTGTTCAGGCGCCGTTTGCCGCTGTTCAGGCGCCGTTTGCCGTTGTTCAAGCGCCATTTGCCGTTGTTCAGGCACCGTATGCTTCCAACCACTGTAGGCCCCATCACCTCGTCAGTTAGTGATGGCAGTCCCTGTAGTTTTGTCGCTTCCAGCCACTACAGGCCCCATCAGTCAGTGATGGCAATTTAGTCCCTACAGTTTTATAGCAGTCAACAGCCGCTGCAATCACTACCGCCTCAGACAGACGCAACTGCGTCAGTTCTTCTTGGGCTAGAGTTTAGCCCGATCTTCTTGTGATACACTGCTAAGTATCACCACTTGGGAGTTGTCCAGCAAAGAATTTTGGACCTCCAGCATGTCTTTGGATCTTTGATGCCTTTTTTTCAGCATTGTAGCTTAATATTTTGTTTTGTTTTAGTGGTCCAGCAACTGTGATATTCCACATTTCCGCCGTTCACACTAAGGGGGAGTACGTTTCCAAGACACTGCAAGTCACATATATATATATATATATATATATATATATATATATATATATATATATATATATGGGTGTAGTCCCTGCAGTTTTGTAGATTTCAGCTACTACTGTTGATCCCGTCACCCAGCCATCATTGATGAGGATTTAGTGTAGTCCCTGTAGTTTTGTAGCTCTTAGCTTTCAGCTACCACTGTTGATCCCGTCACTCATCCATCATTGATTGGGAATCAGTCCTTGCAGTTTGTCATTGTCCACCACTGCTTTCTTTCATTCACTTTCGAAGTTGAAGTTTCACAAGCTGTTGTTAGTCCATCTATGTTTGCCTCACACTCTTGAAGACAAATCATCTAGTTCAACACTGAGTTCATCTATTCCAAGCTTAGTTCATACAATTTGTATGCTCCAGCTTGAGGGGGAGTGTTAGATACATTATATCTTTTATCTTTTAGTTAGTTTGTTATTATTTCTCATTTGTATTTTGGGCTTAGCCCATATTTCTTCTATTATAAATAGAGAACCCTATGTGTGTGTATTTTACACAAGGGAGATTAATTCAAATACAGTTTTTCACTATATTCAACACTCTTCATTGTTAAGTTCTTCACTATCTACTTTCAATTCCACCACTAATTCCATTCCTCTTTATGTGTTAATTTTCTTCTACATTCCTTTCTCTCTCATGTTCATCTATGGCTTCTTCCGCTGTTGTGTCTTCTAATCTATCTTCTGCCATCAGTGCGTGTGACTCATCCATATATACTATGTCAATGTGCACATGTCTATTCATAAGTTAGACGACACTAATTATGCAAGTTGGGCATCAAACATTAAACTTTGGTTTAAGAGTCAAGAGTATGTTGATCATATTACTCAAAAAGTGATTGATATTGCTTTTGCTCAAGTTCCTTGTTTGAAGCAAATTGATACTCAATTATGCATCATTCTATTTAAAACTCAAATTAGAGAAGATTTATTTGAGTGCTTGATGCACCTCCAAATTTCATCTTACATTTATAGGAAGTTGAAAGCAACCAACCACACTTTAGACAGCTAAACTTGGTTGGAACACACTCACCGAGAATTAATTATATTTGTAAGAAGCTTCATATGTACGATTTGTATGCACCAGCTTGAGAGGAATTGTTAGATATATTAGATATTTTAGATAGATATCTTATTTTTATCTTTTATCTTCAATTACTTTGTTATGATTCTTCATTTGTATTTTGTTCTTAACCCATATTCCCTTTATTATAAATACAGTCCCTTATGTCAATTTCTACATAAGGGAGATTAACCCCATACAGTTTTTACTATATTCAATACACCTTATCTTGAATTCCAACTAATCTCATAAAGTGAGACTATAAAGAAATTGTATGTTTCATTTGTATTTGCATTTGAACCTGTATCACAAGTGGTTAGATTTCAATCAACTATTCTTGATATTCTTCATTATAGAATTTGGGTTAAGAAAGACATTGGTTCTAGTGTCTAGAAAACCAAGCAAAGAGAAGCAGTTTTCTTAGGTATGAATCATTATCTTACAATCGTGCATTGAGGATGTCCCTTACCATCAAGTTCTCCTTTAGTATTACATCCTACTCTTCAACACAAAGATACAGTTACAGAAGATTCAACATGCTCTTAAACATTCTAGCTTTGAAAAGTTGCAACTCGAAGGAGTCTTGTTGTCAACCTTTTGCATGGAAAAAACTTGGTGACCTATTAAAGGATGATCTCTAACATGATCAAACTTTGGATTCATGGGACAAAGGATCATAACAATGTAAAATATGTCAAGCTTCTTCTTAATCTCATCTAATCATAATGGAGAATCACATATTTTCCCTTCAACCAAGCTGGAAAAGTAGAATCTTAGGACTAAACAAGGACTAGGAAGTTCAACAATTCCAATGGAGAAGGCACAATGCCACTCTAGTCCTCTCTTTAGAGGAGGCATAACATCGCTCCCATGAGAAGGCAACACATGGATGTCAAGCGTCTAGCAACTTAGACGGCAATTATGTGTGACTGCATGCGACACAGATTTAACCTTCAGGACCACTAGGGTTGGTAGTTGCTCAAAGAAGCACCCTAGATCTACAGGTTGTCAGATAAATTATGAAATGGCCAACCCAAATAGCACCAAACAAAGGTTAGATGATGCATACAAACTTCAGATTAATTAAAAATAGACAACGTTATTTAATAAAACCATAATACCTGGGTTGATTGTCCGCTCAAGGGAATCCTGAAAAAATAACATACACAAGCAAGGAATAAGACATCCTATGTCAGAAATAGTTGTAATAATTAATGTCAGAAATAGTTGTATCATCCAAAAGAATAGAAAGAAAACAGTTTAGTTTTGCGTTTTACTCTTGTACAACTAAAACATATTTATTATTTTATTTATATAATTTTCAGGTGTGCTAAGTGCTCTCCCTCAAACAATTTAAAGTAATGCCACTTTCTAGTTTGTACGCTTTCAAATCTCCCCTTGCAGAGACCAACAAAAGGAGGTGGCATTGTCCTTGAATAAAAAATATATAGCCCCAAACAATAGTAAAATACCAAAGAAGCTCTTACTAGAAATACCTAGCACCTGAACAGTGTTCAAATAAGAAAGACAAATCAGATTCCCTAACAACTAAATTATACAACCCACGAGATCCATATCACCAAGCCAACAAGTAGATTAAGAATAGATACAGAACTAAGATAATCGTAACTACTAGCTTACATAGAAAACCCACCTTTTTATTTGTGGTGACACCAAATTTTTTACAAAGGCCCCAGGGAAACTTTCAAAACGCTTATGCACCATTTCAATTGAACGAATCTGCAATAAGTCATTAATAATAAATGTTTTTAGTAAGAACAGAAAATCCATGAATAAAACAATAAATATGTAGACTTCAATATTCATACGAAATTTAATTTCCTAAAAGAATAAAAATAAAGAAGAAAATAGCTCCTTACAAAAGATGTAGACTATAACATATCCTTAAAGGAAAAGCAAAAGATAACACAGGTCATCCAAAATTTTCATCTAGTCAAAGTTTCACCTATTAACTGAGTACACATGTTGTTATCGAAAGGAACACGTGTATAATATGGACCAAACAAAAAAATGGATACACAAACAGACACAAAGTAATGATTAAGATCAAGATAGAAAAACCAATAACCTTTTTAAGGATGATGATATCCCATGAAGACACATTTAAACAATCGAGGAGAAAGTATATCTGAACCATGTGTGAGGTTATGCACAAACAAGTTGTACCAAACTGCATAGAGGGGAATCAGGAAAAAGACCAAAGTAGGGTACTAGTCATGAAACATGGCAACTAATTAATGAGATAACATGTCGAAAGGATAGCATCCCCAAAAAGTGGTGAGGAAGATGATTTATGAAGAAGTGTCTGAGAAGTTTCAAGAGACTTGTTCAACTACATTTTGTTGAGAATTATGAAGACGTGATGTTTGATGAAGACTAACATTGGATGTCATAAATTGTTGGTATTGTTTAGATATCAAAGGATATCGTCACTACAAAAAGTGCATAAAGATATACCAAGTACATGTAGAATAATCATCATTAAAAGTAATATATTACTAAAACCAGAAAGAGAGAGTATGAGCAGCACCCCAGAAAGAGTGAACTACAGAAAAATTGAGACAAAACTTGTTTGTTAAGACTATCAATCCTTTCTGACTAACATGACTTTAATTCAAACAACATACATGTTTCAAACTTAGCCCCATCTTTTGCAATTTTGTCAACCTTAAATGTTGTAATTGTTCATGAATCATCATTAGATAGACTATTGAGTGCAACATAGATGGCGATGGAGAGAGATTAGGCAAATTGGGACAAAAGAATTAGGGACAGATATTTGGCAAATAGACAGCAAATTGAACCAGATATTAGGCAATTAGGGACAAAAGAAAAAAGCCAGCCGTCAGAGACAAGAGGGGTTTGACAGTTCTACAGGCACAAATTTGTATTTGTGAACCATTAGCAACATTGACCAAGGGGAAATTGGTAGTGGTAGTATGGAGCGGGTAAGAGAAATATTATCAGTTGCACCAAAGTCAATGACCCAAGGACAAAGGAGATTGAGATACACAAGCCAAAAGATGGCTAAATAATAGATGTCTACGAAATAATGGGTGATCAAAGGAGGTTTTCCATGCAGCTTCAAATACCTATTAATGATGTGTCCAATGTGTTGAGAATGCTTGCATTCTGAAGGGATTGTAAAATTACATGTGTGAAAGAATCCAAAGTTACTACTTTGTGATAGAAAGGCAAACTTAATGTCACAATGTAGTTGCAAGGGGTTATCCACCTTAACTTTAAGGTCATCCAAAACTATTTTCATCCAGAATTTGACAGGACTCTTAATAAGGATCATGGGAAGTGCACATGGGCTTGTTACTCAGCAAGGAAAAATTATAGAAGGAATAGATAGGCCCAAAATATGGAATGTGTATGTAAGAAGAAAGAAAGTGGGGTTAGGAAAAGAAATAGGGAGAAGTTAGTTAGGATGGGGAATGACGTGTCAAGAACCCAAGGATGGGGGAATTCTATTATAAGAGAGAGTAGGGAGAGTGTGGGGGTACTGGAGTAGGAGGTGGTGAGTTGGTTAGAAGGAGAATAATCCTCTGGAGGAGTCTACGACTATGGGGTTTTCCTTGTGGCTATAGAGCTTTCAGCTCAATCATCTTTTTACTGCATAATACTCTAAATAATACAACTTTGATATTCAGTAATTGTTTGGTTTCTATCATTGGTCCGACGTGTCGGATACCGAGAAGAGCTAGCATTACTGTCCATGCCACCCAAAATGTCCGACCGAGTTGAAGCATTGGAGGAAAGATTGTTAGCAATGGAAGTGTCAGTACATGAGACGTTGGGGGAATTTCACCAATTAATGTTGGAAGAGTTTACTAAGTTGCGTAACGAGCAAGTAGGAGATCGTCGAGAATCTCCATTTTCAGATATGGATTCAGGTGCAGAGTATAGGATGGCAGCTAAGAAGGTGGAATTGCCATCATTTGATGGTATTGACCCTGTAGGATGGATTACGAGGGCAGAGACATTTTGAAGTGCAAGGCTATACAGAAGAGGTGAAGGTCAGATTGGCCAAGTTGAGTGTGGAAGGTGCAACTATTCATTGGTTCAATCTTCTACAAGAAGCAGAGTGGGGTTGTCGTGGACCAAGTTAAAAAGGGAGTTGATCGGTCATTATGGTGGTCGTACTAGCGATAATCCTTTTGAGGAGTTGAAAGACTTGTCGCAGACGGGTAGCGTAGATGAGTACCTGGCGGAGTTTGAGTATATATCGTCTCAAGTATCTCGTTTACCAGAGGAGCAATATCTGGGCTATTTTATTGGAGGATTGCGATCGGAGATTCGGTGAAGGGTTCGCACCTTCAACCCTGTGAATCGTCTCCAAGCCATGCGCCTAGCTCGAGATGTGGAAGCAAAATTGCTAGGACAGGAATTTCAGCGTGGAGGAGGAGTACGGGGTTGGAAAAGCAATCGAGATTGGGGTACGGGTCTAGGAGAGATGTTTGGATTCGGGTCGGGTCAAGGCCCAAATTTAGGGAGATTAGGAGTGGGTTTAGGCCCAACCCAGGGCACACAAACTAAACCCTTATCGGTAGGGAGTTCAAGCCCTCACGAGTCACGTTCGGTGACACAAGAAAGCAGTCGCGTTTCCGGTGATAGTTCTCCGACTGCCGATCGGAATCGCAGCATGAAGCATTTGCCTTATTCTGTATTGATGAACAGGAAAGCTCAGGGGCTTTGTTTTAGATGCGGTCAAAAATACCACCCCTTGCATCGATGTACGGAGCGACAACTGAGAATGGTGGTGTTAGCTGACGACGAAACAGTAAACGAAGCGGGGGAGGTGATCGAGAGGGTGATGCGAGAAGAGGAAGATGACCGTACCTTGGAGTGTGGTTCTATGGAGCTGTTTGCAGAGGTTGAAGTGTCGTGGGATGGTCGGAATCGCCCTTCAACTCTGCGCATAAAAGGTCGTCTCAATGGAGTAACCTTGGGAGTGCTGATTGATAGTGGGGCTAGTCACAATTTCATCTTTCCTCATGTAGTGGCTGCTCTGGAGTTGAAAGTGGACAAAAGAAAAATGATTGGGGTGCGTCTAAGATATCAGCACAGGGTCTCTACTACAGGAAAATGTGAGAAGTTGGACGTTCAACTAGGAGAATTCTCTACTACGGTGGAGCCATATGTGTTGGAGTTGGAAGACATAGACATGATTTTGGGAGTTTCTTGGTTGCGAAGATTTGGGAAGGTTACTTTTGATTGGGAAGAGATGACTCTAAGTTTCCTTTGGCAAGACAAATATCTAGAACTACGAGTTCAGAAACTAAAAAAATATGAAGCAATGTCTCCAACAAGATTACTTCAGCCCTTGCCTATTCCAGATAGAATTTGGGAAGATATTTCTTTAGACTTCATTACAGGTTTACCAAAATCGAAAGGGTTTCAAGCTATACTTGTAGTGGTGGTGGTGGATCGGTTGTCTAAATATGGCCACTTTATTTTGCTGAAACATCCTTACACTACAAGGAAAATTGCTAAATTGCTTGCTAAGGAAATTGAATTATTTCGATTACAGGGAACAACTCTGAAAATGAGTTCTTGTTATCATCCTGAGACCGATGGTCAAACAGAAGTGGTAAGCCAATGTTTAGAAGCTTATTTACAATGTTTTGTGTCGAAACAACCCAAGAATTGGTCATATTGGGTACCTTGGGCAGAAATTGGAGAAATGTTTTATAAGGTGCAGTTGCCAGAATCAGCCAAAGTACATCCAGAGTTGACTCTTGAGGATGAAGATAAAGAAGAGCCGGAGGCAGCGCTAGCAACCAAGGAGATTTCGAAGGGCGGTAACATCATCAAACAATGGTTGGGGGAATGGAAGGGAAGAACAGAGAAGGAGACAACTTGGGAAGGTGCGGTGCTACTGCAGAGTCAATTTCCTTCTTTCAGCCTTACGGACAAGGCTGTTGTTGAAGAAGGGAGTAATGATAGGACTCCTAATAAGGATCGTGGGAAGTGCACATAGGCTTGTTACTCAGCAAGGAAAAATTATAGAAGGAATAGATAGGCCCAAAATATGGAATGTGTATGTAAGAAGAAAGAAAGTGGGGTTAGGAAAAGAAATAGGGAGAAGTTAGTTAGGATGGGGAATGACGTGTCAAGAATCCAAGGATGGGGGAATTCTATTATAAGAGAGAGTAGGGAGAGTGTGGGGGTACTGGAGTAGGAGGTGGTGAGTTGGTTAGGAGGAGAATAATCCTCTGGAGGAGTCTAGGACTTTGGGTTTGGGGTTTTCCTTGTGGCTGTAGACCTTTGAGCTCAATCATCTTTTTACTGCATAATACTCTAAATAATACAACTTTGATATTCAGTAATTGTTTGGTTTCTATCAGAATCCTTCACACATTGGAGAACTTTATCAACTGCTTGCATACATTGGCTCACTATAATAACTACATAAGCAATGCTTGGTCTTATGTGTGATAGATAAATCAATTTTCCTACCAATCTCTGATATTGGGCCTTCTCTACAAGAGCACTTTCCTCACTTCCAATTCTATGATTATGTTCTATAGGAACTGTTGAGGTTCTACATCCCAGCTTTCCTGTTTATTTGAGGAGATCAAGTACATATTTATTTTGGGACATGAAAAATTCCGTTCTTGGAGTAAGCAACCTCTACTCAAAGAAAATATTTGAGTTTTCCCAGGTTTTCCATTTCAAATTGGGCTACCAATTTTTCTTTTAATACCAATTTTTCTATTTCATCATCTCCTGCAATAATCATATCATCCACATAGACAAGCAATAGAGTGAGTTTACTGGCAAAAGAGTGTTTTATGAATAGAGTATGATCTCCTTGCCTTTGTGTATATCCCAAGGAAACCATTGCTTTTGTAAATCTTCCAAACCATGCTATAGGGGATTGTTTAAGACCATACAATGCTTTCTTCAGGAGGCATACCTTGTTTCTTTCATTTTTCACTTCAGAACCTAGGGCAATCCCAAGTACACTTCCTCTTCTAGATTTCCATTAGGAAAGACATTCTTCCATCCAAAATGAGCAGCCAAAGCGAGAACAACTCGAACTGTATTCATCTTTGTCACTAGGGCAAACATCTCCTCATAGTCAATCCCATAGGTTTAGTTATATCCTTTTGCCACCAATCTAGCTTTATATCTTTCTATTGTCCCATTTGCCTTATCTTTCACTGTGAATATCCATCTACACCCTACTACCTTCTAGTCTCTTGACTTATCAACAATTTCCCAAGTTGAATTTCTTTCTAATGCATTCATCTGTTCTTTCATGGCTTGATTCCAATGTTCAAGTTTCATGGCCTCCTGGATTGAGGTAGGAATTTATGTGGCGTCAATGGCAGCAATAAAGCTTTTGTGCTTATAAGAGAGATTACTAGTGCAAACAAACTGAGAAATAGGATATTTGGTACATGATTTTCTTTCCTCAGTAATACTTACCTCCTCACTGATATCTTTAGGGATCACCTCCGGATTAGACAATTTTTCTTGCTCTAGAGTCGAATTGGGTTGTTTTCTTCTTTTATACTTTTTGCCAAAAGATTTGTCTTCTTCCTCACTGTGGACTATGGTGGCTTTATTGCTTAGATCTTGGGCATCTTGCAAGGACAAACATGATAATTTATCTCTTCCTAAGATTTGTACTCAGATTGGGTTATACTCATGATTCAAGCCATGGAGAAATTTAAAAATTCTTCCTCTTTCCACGACTTCAGCAAGTGTGGAAGCATCTATTTTACATAATTTTCAATCCAAATTCCCTTCAGGATTCCGTGATATTCTGATACAAAAAAGAAGTCTTGTTTTGTATTAAATATCCTCCTTTCAAGGTCATAGCATGCAGCAAAATACTTTTTTAATGAAAAAGTACTCTATATTGGAAAATGAGTATCGTCTGGCCCTACCCCTCCTCCATCTGTGATCCAATCTTGAACGTCCCTTGAGAATCCTTCGAATGTACTCATCAAAACGATAGGCACCCACCATATTTGGAAGATCATTAGGACCCAAAGAATTAATTTTTACTTCAGACATCACGTAAAACGCAATCAGGTGTCTCCAGTGACCTTATCCGAGACAACGACAATGTGTGGTTACACCGAGAAAAGTTGTAGAATTTAAAACCTAGATCTATACAAATCTAGGCCAAATGAGATGTCACCGACCCGTGGCTCTTGCCTGAACTAAGCGCATGGCCTACACAAGTTGGCGACGATGGCAACATCTTTCCCATAGCGATTTCCAGTGTTGTGTTCGCCGGAGTTGGGCACACCTTTCTGCCCCATCAACGAACCCAATCGGCTACAGTGACAGTCACGGTGGTCGGACAGTGGCGTCGGTGGCTACTCTTCAAGCGAAAACAGAGCTTCCAACTCAACCCCACAAAAATCAATTTCTAATGTAAGGTTTTCACCCACTTATATACTATAGTTTTGCTTTATCTCTAGTCGATGTGTGACTTCCAACCCCATAATCAATGGAGCAAACTTCAGTTGACAGGATGATCCGAACCCTGTGTGTTGGAGCAAACTTCAGTTGACAGGATGATCCCAACCTTAAGCAAACCTGACATAATTAGGCCTAAACCAACTTTCTAAGAATATGGCTTGAGTGCATAGTATACAAAAAATATAGTTAAAGATCCAAAGCTACATGTTTCAAATTGTTAATCAATAAGTTTGTTGGAAGTCCCATATCGACTAGAGATAAGGTCAATTTATAATATATAAGTGGATGCAAACCTCATCCTATAAACCGATTTTGTGAGGTTGAGTTAGGATTGAAGTCCACTTCTTAACATCGTATCAGAGTCATGTTAGAGTCTATCCTAGCGATATTTGTTGTTTGTTGGGCATATTGTTCCACAACTTAATGTCTAATCTCACACTCGATATGTCTATACCTTAGCGTGAGGAGGATGTGTTGGAAGTCTCACATCTACTGGTCCATTTATAATATATAACCGGTTTTGTGAAGTTGAATTAGGCTTAAAGTCTACTTCTTAACAAATTTCTAAGAAAATTTCACAAACCAAAATCTTATTTTAAGCTTAACCAATTCAACCCCTTTCTTGGTAAGCAACTTTTGTAGCACTCTTCCCTTACATCCCACACTTTTTACCATGTACCCGAGTTAGATATAAAGCCCAAACACCTCTTCTACCTTTACTTATATTTCCCACAAGGCATAGAACTGCACCTAAGTAAAACATAAAAATGAAATGATCCAAAAGTAAATATTTCTTTTCACAAGAAATTGGATACCTCTTGTAAAAGTTTTCAAGCAAAGGAGCATACCAGGATCATTAGAGTCCATTAAGATCAATGTAATTGAAGATTATGAAAGAAAATGTAAGAAAATATGAAAAATTAAAGGAGGGAGATTTTAAGAGACTTTCAACGGAGAATTTACATTTCAATACATCAAATGAGTTAAGTGACCTTTTTCAGGCTTGTTCGAAACACATTGAAAGAATGAAATTAAACAAGCTAAATCCAGAAAATGATGTCAATTTGGAACTCAAATACCTCGCCTAGCCGAGCCCGTGCACCAATCACACCACCAACAATTGCAGACATTACAGTGTAAAAAATCAGAATATCCATGAGATAAATCTGTAGAATGAGAGTGCATTAGCAAGGTCGTAGACATATATGCATGAAAACAGAAAATAAACAATTATATGAAAATCATAGCTATTAGCTCTTAAGATCACGATCGTCAGAGGAAATAATTTAGAAAACATAGCATCAAGTATTAAGGCTACTTGGAAAAATAAACACTAGAGAAACTTTTATCTCCTAAGAAATTCCAATTTCCAACATGTTATTATAAGATATGTTGAATATAGAGAAAAACTATGTGGCAACCAAACATAAATATGGTTAAATAGAAGATATTGTTACAAAAAATATCAACAATATCAAATGTCTATGTTTCCCTAGATAACAATAGAAGCTATGTTTCCCTAATTAACATAAAATGCAATATATTTAACACTCCTTCTCAAGTTGGTGCATATAAATCATATGTATCAAACTTCATACAAATAAAATCAATTTTTGGTCCTCTTAACGGCTTAGTGAAAATATCTTCTAACTGATCATTTAAGTTAACGAACTCAGTTTTAAAGTCTCAAGATACAATCTTCTCTCGAATGAAATGATAGTCAATTTCAATGTATTTGGACCTCTCATCAAACACAAGATTAAAATTAACATGAAGAGCTGCCTAATTGTCACATATAAGTATCATTAAAGAAACATCTCCAAATTGTACTCTCTAAGCAATTGCTTAAGCCAAACAAGTTCATAAGTGGTTGAGGCCATAGCTCTATATTTTGTTTTTGCACTTTGATCTTGCCACAAAACATTGTTTCTTACTCTTCCAAGAAATCAAGTTACACAATACCCAAAGGTAGATCTTCTTTAAAAATGACATCTTTCCCAATCCGCATCGAAATAAAAACAACTTTTGTATGGTTATTGGAACCATATAAAAAAAAATTTCCAAGAGATCTTTTAATGTACTTCAATATATAGATGACTACATTCCAATGATCTTCACATGGGGAATTGAGAAATTGACTCACCACACTGACTACAAAGAATATGTCAGGACGAGTAATTGTAAGTTAATTTATTTCCCAGCCACATTCTATATTTCTCAAGATCTAAAATAGGCTCCCCCTGATTTGGTAGAAGTTTGGTATTAGGATCCATGGGTGTGTAAACAGATTTTGAATTCATCAACCCAGTTTCCTCTAAAATATCTAATGTATACTTCCTTTGAGATATAAGAATATCATCCTTAGATTGTGCTACCACGATACCCAAGAAATATATAAGTTTGCCAAGATCTTTGGTCTGAAATGATGGAAAAGGTGTTGTTTCATGTGGGAGATGTCACGGTGGTCACTACATGTAAGAACAATGTAATCAACCTATAATATCAAATAGACACATCCAACATTTGAGTGATTGTAAAAGAGTTGATCTGGCTTACCTTGAGTCATGCCAAATTATTGAACAACGCTGTTAAAAATTCTAAACCTAGCCCTAAGAGATTGTTTTAGGCCATATAAAGATTATCGAACTTCAAAAGGCTGCTCGATACAAATTTCTTCTTGCAAATATGCATTGAAGAAATCATTTTCGACATCCAATTGACAAAGAGGTTATTGTTGAAGAACAGTCATGGCTAGAAATAAACGAACAAAAATCATCTTTGTAACTAGAGAAAAAGTATCACTATAATCCAATCCATAAATTTGTTTAAAAGAATTTGAAAGATATTCATGGTCATTATCACTTTGCAAAGTTTGAATAAATACATCAAACTGAGTTTTAATTTAATTATAAGAAGTTTTAAAGATATAATATAAACCAAAACGATTTTTCATTAAAAATATAATCAAGAATGATTGGAATAATCATCAATAAAAGTAACATAATATTGAAAACCTAAATTAGACTTAACACAATTAGGACTCCAAATGTCTGACAGAACTAAAGCAAAAGGAGATGAAACATGTTGGGAGACACTACTAGGAAAGGTACTATGACTATGTTTCTCAAATTGAAATGACTTACACACCAAACTAGACAACTTGGACAAGCTGGGAACAAGTTGTTGCAATTTGGCTAGACAAGGATGACCTAGTTCAGCATGAAGGAGAGACGGAGACTCCATAATTGTGCCAATATGTGTAGAAGAGTGGAGATGATATCGACCATGAGACTCACATTCAGAAGTTTTGATAAAAGAAATAACACAATCTAAGAGAACGAGTTAGACGACTAATGGATAATACGTTAAAAGGAGATCAGGGACATAAAAAACATTATAATCGGATAAAAGAGGAAAAAGGATAACAGTTCCAACAAAGATTCGTTACGAGTAATGTAATTTGTGGCTCCTATGTCAAGAACCTAAGGACCAATAAACGAAGACTGAGTACTAACAAACAATGTACCTAAGCGTGCAACAGATTCAGTGGAACTAGAGGGCTTACGATCCTCACACCATTTAAGAAATTCATTGAAGAGCGGAGATTTATCAATGGTATCAAATGGAGGAGGATTCGTAGTAGATGATTTTGAAGGGGAATCAGTCTGAGCATCAACAACAAAGCGAGGAGGACAAATATGTAATGCATAACACCTGTCAATCTTGTCACCTAGTTTGTCACAATGGTCACATTTGTGATGACATTTTCCTGGCTTGCGAGAGCAAATGCAATCACCATGTTGAAGTGCATACTCGGCAAAAACAGGTATATCATTGATAGGTTTACTTGGCACATGGAAAAGGGTGGAACAAGTAAAAGTAAAATTGGGTATAACAAGGGAACCCAAAATTTGATCACGGACATGGAAATATTTATCAGTTAGTCTGTGTAAAGCTAATACCATGAACAACATTTCTAAGGGAGTAGAGGTATCAGGTAATAACTTGCTAAATTCATGAAAAAGAGCATGAATCTTACCCAAATAATTAGCTAGAGTCCTAATTTCGAGGAGCAACAACATTGAAAAGATCGTAACAAACACGATAAAGACGTTGAGTATTGTTAGTGTATAATAATTTGGCTTGTTTCCAAACTTCTGAACAGGTACCGTAGGCACAAAACACTTGTTTTCAAGAAGATTGAATGGTATTCTTGAGAACCATACCTAGCTGAGCAATATCAATCACTTTTTGAGTAAGATGATCAAGATACCTAACTCTCAAGCCAGAGTTTATTGTCTGACACCCAAGTCGCATAATTAGTGTCATCCAACTTATCAATGGGCAAGGGCACATTGAAAAAGTTAGTAAAGACTGGCGGGTCAGACATACTGGTGGCAGAAGAGATATCGGAAGTGGAATGGGCAGCAAAAGACGCCATGGATGAAGAGAGAGAAAAACCCTAAAACACCAAAGGGGTCCGATCGAATCAACGAGGAGAGATCCAGAAAGAGGATGAAGAGGCAATCTCAATAGGTGATCACTGCCAAAGCGGGGTTGTGATGCATTGCCACGCTCGACAGCGAAGGGTTGGTGTATTAGTGTTATATATTACATAGATTTTGCTTTTAATAAATCTTTTACTGGTTGTGCCACTTTATTACTGTTTCATACCTTTTATTTTAAATTAATTGGTTATGCAAGTTTGTAACTGTAGGTAACTATTTTGTAACTGATGGTAATTGCTCTCAACAGTCTTTTCTTCTATATATTTGTTCTGGTATAGAAAGAACATAAAAGTGTGTAATTATTCAAGTGCCAATATACTGGACTTATTTTCGGTACATTACAACTCTCAAAAGATTAAACATTCTTGTATTCAAATTCATGTCTTTCTTGCAATTCTAACACCCTTATATTAGCTATGATGTAAATAAGATTTGTCAGCTTATGGCTAATCCGTTGGATGCACACTGCACTCTTAAAAGGATTTTACGATATCTTAATGCTACTTCCTATGTGTAATATGGATCGGGTTTTTGATATTGATGATCGGTAATCCACCTCAGACTAGGCTATTTTTTTGGGTACCAATCTTGTTTCTTGGTGGTGTGGTGTCATTACTCGTTCAAGCACTAAAGTTGAATACTGGAGTCTGGCTCAAGCTTCTACTGAAATATTACGGACTCAAACTCTTTTGAAAAGAAATTGTGTATTTCCTTCTCCACTTTGTTTTGCCTTTTACTCCAGAACGAAAAATATGGAAATTGAATTTTTGTGTTCGAGATCAAGTCTTGTCTTACCAGCTTGAAGCTTATCACATTCCCAGTCTAGACCAGTTGGTTGATTCTCTTACCAAGCCTACAGGCTTTCAGTTTCTTCACTCAAAACACAGTTCAGGATTTTATTTCACATCCCTCACCTTGAGTTTGAGGGGGTATTAGTCTTGTCTAAGTGTTGAATATTCTGTACAAATAAAATTACATTATAGTTTCAGAATCAATCATTTTACTGTTATTTTATAATTCTTAGATGGTTATGTTAGTTTGTAGCTGTTGTTTATTCATGAACAAGGTGAACAGAAAAAACAGAGAATGAACTAAACGTATTTTATTAACATCACATTGAATCATGTTTCAGTTACATATTTATACATGTCAGTGACTGACAGCTATTTTACACTTCACAGCTGGAGAAGAAAATAAAAGAGATACACTACAATAGAACCTACAGCTGTACAATACAAAATAACTATAGTATACTAACATTTATTTCAGTCTTTATATTTGGCTTTGTAATTGGGTTGTGCATGTCTTGTGGAATCCAGATCTTTCATTTATTTTAGTTGTGGTAATATTTCATGACACTAACATAATTAAAGAGGTGATTTTCTTTAGACCAGTGGATATGACTTATGTTGTTTATAGGCTAATAAATGCATCTAAGAGCATATGGAATTAGTGGACACCTCATCAATTAGGTTCACAATAAACTATTGGTATTGTGAAAAAGTGGACTTTAAACCTACCTCAAGCTCACAAAATTGACTTATAAAATGAGGTTTACACCCACTTGTATACTCTAAATTGGTCTTGTCACTAGTCAATATGCATCTCGTATGTGGGACTAGACATTAATGAATGGTCTGAAAACAGATGGAACAATATGCCCAACAAACAAAAAATTTTGCTAGTATAGACTCTGATGTAATGAAAAAAGGTGAATTTCAAGTCTAACTCAATCCCATATAATTGGCTTGTAATATGAGTTACACTCACTTATATATTCTAAATTGATCTTATCACTAATCGATGTGAGACTTTCAACACGTATAAAAGATAATTAACAACTAAAACATCTCAAAGACGGACTTATTATAATTAGGACCAAAAATTGGACACATCTTGTCTAATGCGAACATAAACCAATCTCAAAATCAATTATAGCATGATCAAGTACCAGTTTGCTCATATTGACACAAATGAAGAAAAAAGAAAACTCACAGCCACAACAGGAGCCCACAAGCTAACAATAGTGAAGGCATTGTTATTGTCTGCAAATTTAAAATCACAAATCAGTTAAAAAGACATATTTTTGTATATTATATCACTTATATTACGAGCAAAGAAATTAACCGAGATAAAATTAACGATCAAGGACACTAAGATTATTTAATAGTGAGAAATACACCTTCAACATACATTAAGAATGATGTGTTCTTTTAGACAGAAGAGGACCATACATAGAAAAATATCTTCATATTCCAGTTACGTTACCATCTATAATAGTAGAAATTTGCTCTATCACCTAAAAGATTTCAGTTCCACCAACCTTCCATTTCATTTTTTAATCAATTAATCTATAATTTAAAAGAATCAAATTAAATTGTAAAGGTTTATTAGACAAAAAATATATTTAAAAATATATAACACACTAGGCTGACAAGGTTCATAGTGATCTTTAATATAAAAAAATGCTGTACAGAAAAGACCAATACATTAAAATTAACCCACTAAACCAAAATCAAATAATAACATAATATACTTACTCTTTGAGATGAAATCATGCCATGAGTAAGTCAAGGACGGAAGATCAACAATAATATTGGTAGGTTCAACAAGAGGTTTAATCTGTAATATTAGGAATTAGAAATACATGACAATTAGTAATGACATTTTTAATTTTTACACATACAATTTACTATACAAATAAGATGTTATTTACATACTTATATTCATGAGATTTTATCCCTATCAAATGAAAATGGGCTTTTCATTATACGGCCATTGCTTTCAAATTGCCCAGTTTTCACTTTTTTTTGACTTTTCAATTATACACTATATGGAAATAAAATAAAACAAAAGTAGAAAATTAGATTTTCTTAAGTTATAAAATGAATTTACTAGCATATCCAATAAATGGAAAATGTATTTAATTAAAAAATTAGAAAATTAAAATTCAGAAAAAAAAAATATTTATTTATAGAAAATATTAAATTTAACTTTCACAATATAATAAAGCAGTACAATACATAATAAAAAATAAATTATATAAAGTTAAATTAATTAAATTAAGAAAAAAAAACCACTTTATTATCATTTTAATGGTTCACTAAATAACATTCATAATAACACACTTCATCAAGTTATGTTTTGAACATGTTTAACCTTCTTGTCAGTTGTACTTTATAATTTATTTATTTTAAATTTTTAAACTCTTTTAATAATATAAAGAAAGTCAAAATCAAGTGAAGTGAAAAGAAAAAAATGAATTAATTTTCCTCTCCAGTTTTCTCTGCTCCTAATATTGGTATTTTATTACCAAAATTACATCAATATCTTTATAAATAAATAAATAAATGTATTTTTTCACTATATATTGAAAAAATAGAATATTTATTTACTAGAAAGGTTATTAAATGTGTCCACTAACAAAATAAGTTTATTGCAATTATCATATCTTTATCTTGTAGTTATGAATAAAATGAAAATGAGGTCATGTTTATTTTTCATTTGTACATTTGTACAAAGGAAATAAATTTGAATTATAAAATAGTAGGAAAATATGACATGCCTGGAGAAAGTAAGCAAAAGTGAATTTGCAGGCAAGTACCACCAACCAAAAGGCCACATACCTGCGGCACTTAAAACAGATGAGTGAAATTACAATTGAAAAATCAATATCACAGAAGCAGCACTGCTGACAACAAAAAAGGTGAAACACGTATTCTGTAAAATTATCTCAGCTTGTACATGTAGCTTCTACACAGTACTTGTAGATGAAGAGGTAGAGCAGCTAAGTTCTAAATAACCCTAACTCAGCTAGTGGCAAACAGTGCCTGAAAGGAATAGCTAACTGAACTACTGATATACACAGAATGAAAAAAAATGCAAAAAAAATGTTAATAACAACCAATATAAGTCATCAACACTCTGCTAATGGTCACAATAACAACATGCATAATTGACAAGCTTCAAGAGCAGTAGATCACATGTTCTTTTAGAAAGATTTTTTGAAGGCTCAATGCATTGAAGTTACAAACCCAGAAACAAACAATTAAATAGGTGTCTCATGTTATTAGTAAATGTTTTTCACAAGATTTCATTTTCAGCAAGAAAACCTACCTGCAGTAATCACTTATTCCCTCATAAAGACCACGTCCAACATAATATCGTTCCTGAATTATGTCATCAAAAAGGTGTCATTACCAAGTCATAACATAACAGAAATAACTCAAAAATAAACAAGTCAAAAGTAAATAGTAAAATAACCCACTTGATAAATCCATTTGAAAAACTGAAAGAATGACTGATCAGACATTTCTGAAAGTGCATGACAAGCTGGAAATTTGAGCAACAGTGCAAAGCATAGTCGTACTGCAGCATAAACACCAAGAACAAGAAGGTATATCCGGAAATAGAATGAATTATCAGTGTTACGACTATTTCTCTCTTGCAAAACTTTCCTGCAATTAAGAAAAATTATGACGAATATTAACATAGCTGAGATGTACTCCAAATTACCAGGTTTGTTAATTGCAGTTTATATAGCCACCTAGGTGCGGAGGCAGGACAGGAAACAGCCTCATTGCTCCAGATAGTCTGAGAGCAAATTTGGTAAGGCAGCCACATCAGGGTATGGTGGTTCATGCAGTTACATCATGCAATTTCAGTACCCGAAGTTAAAATGTTTTGAAGCCAATAGTTAATTATCTAAAGTTGTATTTCAATCAACTATAAAAATAGATAAATACCCCAATATTAGAGCATGATTGTATCTGTCATGCATTACCTGCATCCAGAGACTGAATCTCCCTTTATTCTGTAATACTTCCAATGTGTGTCTAACTCGGCCATTACAGTTGCATTAGGTTGGCACTTATTAATTAGATTGTCAGCTCTAATGAACAACTTGCAAACATTCTGACTAAATGTCTAAAGGGACCAAGAATTCAATTTATATGTTCTAAACTTAGTACACATGATCTATATACTCCAGCTTGAGGAGAAGTGTTGAAATGTAATGTTTTTTTTGTAATTAAAGGAAATATCTTCTTAATTAAAGAAGATATCTATAAAATCTTCCTAATTAGAGAAAATACATGTGTAATCTTCTAGATTATTTTGTTTCACTATTTTCCTATTTTAGAAGATTAGATTGTTACAAATAGAGCAAAGGAGAATGTAATTGATATGATTGAGAATAATAAAATCATTCTTATTTTCAACTGTTTTTCATTCATTATTTTTTATGTATGAGAACACAACTTTAAGGTCAGGGTTTTAGGCAAGTGTCTTGCCCTTTCTTTGTATTCTATAAATACATCAGTAGAAGTGTAACAGTCTAAGGAAAATATAAATCGTTTTGCTTCATCTCATTTATTCAAGTATTATGACAACCAAGTTGTCATTCATAGCCTCTAATCAAGTATTTCAAGTAGTACTAATCCAGTATTTTTCATGATTGAATCCATCAGCTCAAATAATCAACTAACAGACATCTTGACAAAGGCATTGAGAGGACCACATTAGCTTATTTGTTCCATTCCAAGTTTTGTACATTCAAATTGTGTTGTGTGTGTGTCTGTGCATATATGAATTCTGCTGTTGAGTATTATTTAGCACACTCATGCATGTAAAAAAGTTTTTAGTCTTAACAATTGAAGTAGTCTGCTTCGTTTGCATTTATATTATATCTTGGTCGTAGTTTTTCACTAAAAACGCGTATGACCAAGTATATTAATTCTGTAAATATCAGCATCAACACATTCATGCAATCACTGCCTCATAAACAATGCTGGACAGCTCAACCTGTTCATTCCCACAAGATAACTCTGTTAATTACATGACAAAATAGTAAAGGGAGGATTATAAACTCACAGGTAAAGATATGTTACTGCAACAGAAGTCAAGCCACCCCAAAAAAACCTTATCACTAGTCTTGAAACAGCCATCCCCCTTGCAGTCGTGTATGCCCCAAATGTAAGTAACACATCTAAGAAACCTATTCATCATAACATAACAACAATATTTTAAGAAACACTAGCCATTTTAACAAGTAATAACTACAGAAACAGAAACATCTTACTTTTGGCAAAATTCATGATAGCAAATGATGGCCCAATGCTAAGTATTGTTTTAAAAGTATCCAAATTGATATGTCCATGATCGAAAGCAATGATAGTCAAAGCCTGCATAAAACAGGAATTAGACACAACCGAACTAAATCTGTTTTGTGATAAGCAATACTCATAGCAGTCTTTGTTCAATAATAGGTGTTGACTTGGTCTATTAAATCATGTTCCAGCCATGTCGTGAGATGTGCAAAATGCGTCAAAACGTCCAAGTAAAAAAAGACAAAAGAAAAAACTTAATTGCAACATGGTTGAGGTAGTGGGCATGTGTCAAAAGTCTGTCAAGTGTTGTGTCCTAAAAGTGTTAAAAACATCCAAAAAGATGATGGTGCTTCCTAAATCCATAATCAGAGTTCAAACTTCAGAGTAAACTATGGATGACAAGAAAGGAACCTGAAACATTAGTGCCAAGAAGATCCAAAGTCGATGGAAGCTTCGATACAGGTGAAGAAATGTCCTATGCTCAACAAAACTGCTTTTACCAGTCTGGAAACGAAACATTGAGCATACAAGAAAAGAAATAATATAAACATCATAATTATGAAGAAAAATCAATAAAAATAACAGTTGAAAAGAAGTTATAACTGACCCTTTTTGACCTTTTTGAAGGTGTAGGTTTCCGCAAGAACGGAGAATCCAGTCTCATTGGCCAACTTAATTCAAAACAAGCAGGCGACCTACATATTATTGCAAATTAGAATAAGTCCACCTAAAAGGAAAAACATTATGCGGTATCAAAGTGGCTAACCAAAAGTATTCATTGAAGTCATCATAATTCCTCCATGCTGAATGTGCAGCTTTCCCATTGTTGTTTCTACTAGCTTCCTGCATAAGATTTTAGGGGGACTCAATGCCTAGTGATGGAATACATAAAAAGAAATAAAAAAATCCATAACAATTCCTACGGATTTTACACCAGTGATAGGGAAGGTTGTTACAAAAATAGAGTTGGCATGAGTAGTGCGGAAATTGTTAGCCGGAGGAGAATATTTTTATTATTTAGTCTCATGAAAGAGAAGGGAAAGAGGGTGAGAGGGTTATGATCTGATTTCCCGATAGAGGAGCTACACTCTAGGCAATTGTAGGTTTCCACCTTTTGTAATTTCCAATTGCAAATAACATACAATTTTCCAGTACCATCATATTTTTGCATCTCTTTTTATCATTATAATAATGGTCCGTAACAAGAAGCATACAACATTTCAATTTGAAGTCTTGTAGCAAAGCAAAACCAACAAATAAATGAAAAACAAAATTTGAACACTAATGCATAATAAGATTTGGAACATAAAATTGCATTATAATAAGAGAGTGAATAAAGCAACTCACTGCAGCTAGCGTGTTATATATGGGACAAATTATTTTCTCAAGGAATTTTGCAGAACCGTCATCAGTTACGCAGCTGAGTGCAGGTGCAGCTTCTGGATGATCCAAAATAGCATCCAACTCTTTGGCCATCTATATAACAAATCATGGATAAAAAATTTAGCATTAAAAGTGATTTGAAATGTTTATAACTAAACTTCATCTACCTAAAATATTTAATATTATGAAAATGCGAATAACCTCAGTAAAATCAAAGCACAGAGCAACACAACACATATTCATCAGAAAAAAAGTGATCACTGATCAGGAATACTTCCATAAAAGGAAGATAAGAACAAGAGACAAACAATCTTATTGTGTCTAACCCTTTCAATTCAAAATATACAATTTAATTTTAACAGGTAGATCACAGTGTCAATTTACTTAAGGATTTTAATAAAATGTTTCAAAAATAAGGAGGTTTGAAATAACAACCCTTCTTTTTCAAGAGGGTACAAGTAACACTTACCTATTAGTAGCTTAAATTTGTATAAGTTAGACACTACCGCTAAATACAAAACGAAGAAATCTTTTCATGCATGTTAAGTGGACTTTAAAACACCACAAAATCGGTTTGTAAGATGAGGTTTGCACCTATATATATATATTCTAAATTGACCTTATCTTTAATCATTGTGGGACTTCAACCATATTCTCCTCACGTCGAGGTATATACATCTTATGTGTGAGACTAGACATTAATGGGTGATTCGATAACAGCCCAACAATAGGTGGAATGATATGCCCAACAAACAAAAATCTTTCTAGGATAGGCTCTAAGTAATGGCTCTAATACCATGTTAAGTAGTAGATTTTAAGTCTAACTCAACCCCACAAAACCGACTCGTAAGATGAGTCTTGCACTCACATATATACTTTAAATTAATTTTATCTCTAGTCGATGTGAAACTTCCAACAATACATGTTTAATTTACAACAATGAAGACAACTAGTGTTATCGATATCAAATATCACAAAATATCAAAGACCCAAAATTCACTTATGAAATTATAACAAAAAACTATAACGGGTTATGGTGGAAACATTGCACTTAAAAGAAATATGATATATGCATATAGATAATTAAAAAAAAACAAAAATTTAATGGTAATAGTCTTAGTGGCAGCTAGAGCAGGATGGCCAGTGGTGGCGAGCGACAGTGGCAAGCAGATGTGTGTGTCATTGATGGCCAGGGTGGCAAACAATAGTGCCAGCAGTGGCAAGTGCCAACAATGAATAAAAATGTTGTTGTAATGTAGATAGATATTAGGTTAACTTGTAATGTTTTTACTGGGTCGGGTAAGATCAAACTTTTAAGAATATGATAATTTAAGCTGATAACCCAACAAAAGATCAAGAGAAAAGAGTTGAAATTCCAAAATTTGTGGGGTCTAGGTAGAAATTAATGGGGTGTATGAAGCAATAGCCCAATAGATTTCTCTCATGGGTTGTTGCACTTTAGAGTTTATCTCATGCGCCGGTGCACACGGTGCACACCAGGGTTTCTCTCATGCTCCTGTAGAATCTTCACACATGTGTCACCGCACATCTGCCTCCTACATTTTCGTGATGCAAAAAGCGGCCACAATGAGAACCCAAATAGCCACTGCCATGTCATGGTAGCAAGCTGGAAATCCAATTCTAATTTCTGCCATTATGCCACCATAATTGCCTTTCAACAACACTGAAGACAACTCTAACTGTACAAGTCTATTTTGTAAAGTTGAGTTATGCTCAAAGTCACATTATTATAGCACAAGGGGTGTGTTAATTGCGGTTAAGAAGTGGACTTTAAGCCTAGCTCAATCCCACAAAACCGGCTTATAAGGTGAAGTTTACACCCAGTTATATAATCTAAATTGGCCTTATCTCTAGTCGATGTGGGACTTCCAACACACCCCATCACGCCGAGGTATATACATCTCAAGCGTAAGACTAGACATTAATGGGTGGTCCGATAGCAGGTGGAACAATATGTCCAACAAACAACAAATATCGTTAGGATAGGCTCTAACCTGGCTCTGATACCATGTTAAAAAGTGAACTTTAAGCCTAACTCAACCCCACAAAACCGATTTGTAAGGTGAAATTTGCACTCACTTATATACTCTAAATTGACCTTATCTCTAGTCGACGTGGGACTTCCAACAATTGTTATGGCTAAAGGTTATTCTAAATGATCTTAAAGTAGCATGTGAAGAACCTACTATCATGTATTGTGATAATAAGTAGCTATCAGCATTGTTCACAATCTAGTTCAGTATGAAAGGACCAATCACAAAGAGATAGATCAAAATTTTAACAAAGAGAAACTAGATAGCGGCCATATCATTACTTCCTACGTCCCATCTGGGCTTTAGCTGGCAAATTTGTTTACAAAAGGTCTTCCCACTGAGTGACTTCATGATCTCACATGCAAGTTGGGAATGATAAATATTCATTCACCGATTTATCCAAGCATATAGTGCAATGTCATTGGACAAGAAAGGGTGTGTCAAAAATCCCACATCAAATAAAGATATAATCAAATTATAGTATGTAAGTAGGTACCAACCTTACATTATAAGGCTGGCTTTCTATGTAATATAAGGCTAGTGAGGCAATGAAGATTCATAAAGGGTACAACCACCTAAGGGTACCAACAAAGTCAAGAAGACCACAATTTATTCATAAAACACTAGTGACAGGGAAGTGACTGTGTTGCTAGGGTATGTATGGCCCAGCACTTCTTTTCTCCTTGAGAAAAGGTTGGGCCAAACACTTTTTATAATAAGTTCTTAAAAGTATAAGTAGCTTACTTAACATGATCTATTCTAAAGAGGTGTCGGTAACAGCTAACGAGAGCTAAAAAAGGACCTTGTGACAATTTTATAAGCATTTTTATAGCTTATTTCAATGAACTTCACAAAGAAACTAACAAAAAACATGCCCTTTCTATTAGTGAAAATAAACTAACAATGCTAATGGAGGGATGACCTATACTATAAAGAGCACAATAAGAGACTTACATTGTGGAATATATAGCAAATACACTCAGGAAGAAAACGGACATTTGCAGCTTCACCCCAAATAAGAAAATACAAGGAAACCAAAGAAAGCTTCCTATCCCGGTTAATAGCCTCTAAACTGCACGAAGCATTAAATGGAATGCAATCAAATAAAATATGAAATAAACTGCACGAAGCACATTAAATGGAATGCAATCAAATAAAATATGAAAGAGGAAAGCCATTCAAAGAATGAGTAAGTTGAAGTAATAACCTATTCCAAGCAAGACGAATTCTCAAGTATCTGCACCACCTGATATAGTTATCTAGCACCTTCAAGAATACTTCATTGATTGTTTTCTCATCTATTTTCTGCACATTACAAAATTCAACAAAAAGAACGGAATGTCACAAAGCAATGTATTGTACATTTACCAAAGGACCATACTCAGTATACCTACAATGTAGAAGTTGTTAAACACCTATCACGCAAGATTTACATTTTCATGTCAAACTCAAGAATTTAAGCAACCTTATAAAGATTCAATAATCATTACCAGTAGACTCAAGATACAAACTTGGAAGAGTTTATCAAAAAGATATTGAAAGTGCTATTATAATATTCAAGCATAAGGTACAAACCCATCATAAGTCATAATGAAGAAACAATGAATAATGGACCAGGATGTCTCCACGCATGATCAGTAAGGATTAGAATAATAAAGAAAAGATAGAAAGAAGAGTTAAGTTTTGAAGTGAATTTGGATAAAACTTAACCCTGACACCTTCAAGAGCTAAGGCCCACCAACTAAATGTTATTTAGTTTTTGCTTTTTGTTGGACATCCCACTTAGAGAATTAGGGTGAAACAATAATATGAGTGCAAGCCTTCGTAATATTGAGTCAAACTTAAAATTTAATTTTAAACATGATATCAAATTCTAGCAAGGTTCTATATATTGAAGGGTTTTGACCAACAAGTGAGTTGACTAAAGTGTCGCCAAGTATTGTGGAATGAAAGTCGCCAATGATTAATAGAAAAATTTTGCATGAGTTAAATCATAACTCCTATAAAAGACAAATTTGATCTAGCAATGGTAAGATAAACAAGTTTCCCAACCAGCCTTATATATCTTTCCAAGTCAAAGAAATCTTCTCCTTGTACTATCATTGATTTCTTATTTCTATCCATAGGACAATCCATTGGTTTAGAATCAATCATGTTCGTCTCTTTTAGGATGTCAAAAGCATATTTCCTTTTACAAATTACAACTCCTTTCTTTGCTTGAGTGACTTCTAGCCAAGAAATATTTTAGACTTCCAAAATCCTTGGTCTAAATATGATTACATAAGTGTTCCTTCAACTAAGATGTCTAGCACCATCATTCCCATAAATAATATATTGCCAACATACAACATTAAGTAGACACATTTTCCAAGGGAGGTGTGACAATAGAAACAAAATGACTTGCCTCATTGCTTTTCTACCCAAATGTTTGGACATTGTGGTTTAATTTCCCAAACCAAGCACATGGAGATTGCTTGAGACCATAGAGAGAGCAACGAAATTTGCAAACCAAACCAAACTCCCCCCTAAGAAACGAAACAAGATGGTTGCTTCATGTGGACTTCTTCAAGATCGCCACGTAGAAAAGCATTCTTAATACCTAATTGATGAAGAGGTCAATGATGAAAGGTTGCCATGGCAAGGAAAAGTCTGATAGTATTCATTTTGCCATCTGGGAGAAAGAATCAAGATAGTCAAGCACACAGATACAGATATATCCTTTTGAGAGCAATCGAGCTTTAAGGTGATCAACTTCACAATTAGGTCCATTTTTTTATCGAATAGGCCCAACAACAGCCAATTGTCTTCTTTCCAAGTGGAAGAAGAACCAACTCCCATATATAATTTTGTTCAAGGAACTGCATTTCAACAATCATGGCTTGTATACAAGACAATCAAGTCCCTCTTTTTTAGCAGACATGTGGATTCCATCTTGCTCAAGGTAGTCATGATGTCCTTGGCCAAGAAACCACATTTCGACGACAGCATACCAAGATAGATAATTTGTCCCATTTAGCTTCTTGAAAGTAATTGAGGGTCTTAAAAAGAATGAAATAGCACCTCTAATTGCCATTTCTAATAAAAATAACAATGAAGGGAAGCAACAAAAACAAGGAAACTGGGTTTTCTTCAAGGATAGCTTCTGAACTTCACTGAAATGAAGTTGTGAGGGTAAAAACAGAGAAAGGAAGGTTCGGCAACAACTTTGGAGGTGACGCGCATGGGTGCAGCAAACAAAGACAGTGTGTGTGGTGATGCATGGCAGAGAACTAGCCCTCGACACCAACGAGGTTGGTTGTCGCTTGGAGAGGCTATCCAAATCTGGTGGTCACCGGGCGAAACTGCAACGACGAACAGCAGCGAACAACCGCGGACTGCAACGAAATGGTAGAGAACAGTGGTTGATAGTGTTGAACAACTAAAAACGGTAGTGGACAGTTGTAGATAGGGGCTGGACAACCGTAGACAGTATCAAACGGCGTCGAACATATGCAGAAAGCAATAACTAACACTGGTGGATAAGACAAGACAGAAACCAGAGCGTGATCGACCCACTCCGATACCAACTTAAGATTAAAATGGAGAAAAATATATTCTAAACGGCATAAAGAACCCCTCTTATAGTTCTTTATTTATATTAGAAGAAGATTTATACAATAGAAAGACTGAACATTAAAAGCATTGCCCTAAGCTACTTGGACAAAGAACTAGGTGCAGAGGTTATCTAACACTCAACTTCCTACCTTAAACTTAATGATTACATGGATTTTCTAATTATTTCAACAAAAAGTAACAAAATAATGAAACCCAAACAATGAAACTTGACTCCGACCCCAAATATCATAATGAAATATAGACAAGATAGAGTTGCACCACGATTCATCTCTTTCTAGCAAAAAAAAAATATGTTTCCCTAATTGACATGACTCATTCTAAGACTTGGAGTTTGCAAAATTGGGAATCATCCTTTTTAATTTTGATAAATATGGATGAGCCAAACTACCATGTAGAAGCCTAGGAGATGGGGATGCTAAACAAGAAATTGACGATCTAGTGCCTAGATAGTAAAGTCCCCTAGATTCATTTCCCTCACCAATCCATTGACCTGTATTGCGGTCTTGAATAACAAGAGAATTTGCATCAAAGGTTATAGAAAAATTTAAGGATTTAGTTAATTGACTAACAGAACTTAGGTTAAAAGGAGAATTAGGGACAAAAAGAACATGTTTTAGGTTCAAAGACAATAAAAAAGGGAGATTTGACCAACCCCTTCAGAAGTAACTACATCCATAGGCTAAAGTAATAACATAAGGAATTTTAGGATGAGAAATGAAAGAAAAGCATTATCATAAATGTAATCGAAATCACCTGAGTCAATTATTCAAGAACTTCGACATTCCAAGTTTTGAGATATGCAAGCTATTCACAAACTAGTGAAAGATCGTGCTTGGTTCTTGGACTTCAAACTGAGATATTATTGATATTCTTCATAAGAAAAATGTGGTTCAACCTTATTAGATTTGGAGATGTTCGTTGTCTTGCTAGGAAAACCATGCCAGGATAAGCCTTTATCTTGAGTGTGGTCAATTCTCTATCAAAAAGAACATAGACGACATTTGTATCCACTTTGAGAAAAGGAAGAAATATTTAAAAAAGAATTCACCAACAATCAGAATTACAAGCTACAATCTACACTCCCAAGCCAGTGCCAACTACAAAAGATGGAAAATAGTAGAGGAGGAAGAGTATGAGAGAGAGGAGAGAGGAGCCTCTCAATCAAAGATGAAACTACAGAAACAAGGGCAAGGAGTTGTTTCAGTGATAATAAGGTTGCTGACAGCTAATGACGATGGTCAATGGACAGTAGACATGGCTGCCAGCCAGCAATGACTGGCAAACTATGTAAGACTAATGTGATTGCCAACTGCTGACAGTCGCTACAAAGAAGGATCGACCTGCTTTGATACCAACTTGAGACTGAGAATATGAAAAGAACTTAAGTGATTGATTATCTCCCATATGACCTTTATTATTCATAGAAGAAAATTACATCAAGAATATCTAGGTAATTAATGCTAACAGTGCATAGGTACAACTGCTAGCCACCTACATTAAATAAATATTCTAACAACAGATATATTTATTACATATTCTAACAGCATCATTCAATGTAAGAGAGGAAGTGATCAATGTCTAATATATGGATGCTTAAAAGAATTTTGGGCAGAGAAACATCCTCTATGCCTTAATAAGATTTTGTTGTATATGATTGACCGCTTATGATTCCTTTGCCCTTAAGACTTAAATTGATCTAAATTGTGATCACTATTTTGTTGTAAATTATGTTCTTTAGGGCTTTGGAGTTCAACTGTAGTATTCGTTCATATAAGTTTAATATTTCATGTGGGTTATCGTTACATATCATAATAAAAATTCGTAAGATTTATTTGATTCAATTTATGTTCAACCAATTAAGTTACACCCCTTGAGTGACGCACAATAAAATATTGACACTAATTAATAAAGGACATCCAAAATTATTTATTCATGTAGATTGTTGCTGCCTTTGAACTATTTGAAGCAATTAGTATTTGGCGGTTTGAACTTATCATAGAGATACATGTGAGAATTATATTAGAATAAAGTTAAAAACGCATAATTATAAATTTAACTTGCACCACACGTGTGTGGGAGACACACAAAAGGTCCGCCCACAGGGATGCAGCTCTGCCCACGAGAGTATGGGAGATGCACTTAATCAGAAATTACATGAGAGATCCTTCTACATAGGTGTGAAAAGCGCACTAGAGAGATTATTTCTCTTAAGAGACTACAACCTCATTTAACCATGTTTTTCGTACTGAATTACAAAAAGTGGGTACAAAAGTTGTACCTTGGATGGTAGCTAACCAATGGCGTGGGAATCACTTATTATAATGTTGAGGAACAAAAGCTATCATTGTTTCAGTGAGCAAAGATCAAGTTTCTAGGACTAAAGAAAAAGTTTATATTCTCGTTTGAGGCATAGTAAACAATTGAACTACACCTTGAGATCAACAGCAAAGAACAAAATTCTAAATTTCAAAAAGCTGTTACTATATCACTGCCAGACCATAGTAAGTAAGAACTAGTTTGCTTCTATTTGTCAATACCAACCAACTTCAAGCTAAAGTTTTTTCCATCCGTCACTGAAAGTCTGATTATAAACAATTATGTGTCTTTTAAGACAGATAATAAAATAAAAATAGAATGTCTATAAACTGAAAATTAAATAATACTCCAAATAGTAAAACTACACCAAAATGGATTCATAAAAGAACTCACTGGATCAGTTTCGGCAGGTATTCCAAGTCTAGACTGCTTATTTGCTATCATCAAGATAACATTTTCACGCTGGTTCCTTACATTGTCTTTCTGCATGTGCAAAAACAAAGTTTATAACCAAGACCATTTAACACTTGCAGGAAAGCAAAACATCTAATCAGAGAAAACTAGTAATAAAAGAAGTAGCTTAATCATAACCATGAGTGACCGTTTTCCCCTATTAATTCTAAAAATTGACATTAGATACCGGAATAATTTCTTGTGTACAAATTCACTCAGCAGATCACAATTTATATAGAAAAAATCTATCTTGGTCTTGAATTGATCATAGTGCAGCTAAGAAATGGAATTTCCCCCGTTAACACATGAATTCAGATTCAGAAACTTGAATAAATTTCTTCAGTGTACAAATTCACTCAGCAGATCTCAATTGATCCATTTAGGTTTGGGAGATACACACAAATATCGGATTGAGTTTATTTGTTCCAAGCTTGGTACATACAATTTGTATGCTCCAGCTTGAGGGAGAGTGTTAGGATATTTATCCTATTTTATCATCATTATAGTGTGTCAAGGGTTACGCTATTTATCATGATTATATTGTGTCTAGGATTACCCTATTTATCATGTACTTGTGTACAATTTATTCTTATAAATAGAAGATTGTGAGAGGGATCAATTAAGCCCTCTAGAATTAATTTACAGTTTCAATCTTAAATTGGTATCAGAGCGGGTCGATCCCGCTTTGGTTTCTGTCTCGTAATATATATTTGTTCGGCGCCACAGTTCTTCGTCGCCCGCCACCGTCCACCGTCGGCCACCGTCGTCCGTCGCCGGCCACCGTCCGGCCACCGCCAGCCGTTGCCGGCCACCGTCGTCCATCACAGTCACAGTTTCCTTCGTCTAAACCCTTAGGGTTTTCTTCTTCCTCGCTAGTACTATTCGTCTTCTTCAGAAATGGCGTCTGGCAGTACTCTTTCCTTCTCTGGAAGTCCATCAATTACCTCCGAGAAGCTAAATGGAAAAAATTATCTATCATGGTTTGTTGTCGTTGAAATGTGGTTCCTTGGCCAAGGGCATTATGACCACCTTGAGCGAGATGGAAGCCATGTGCCTACTGAAAAAGCTGATCAGTGGAAACAAGCAGATTTCCAGTTGTGTGCCCTGTTATGGCAATCAGTGGAACCCAAACTTCTTATATCTAAGGGCTTTCAAAACTTGTCACTCCTTTTGGAAGAAAGCCCAAAGCATTTATGCCAACGATATTCAACGTCTCTATGACACTACGAACAAGCTTGCATCTCTTAAAATGGTAGACCATGATATGGTGTCCTTCATGGCTGAAGCCCAATCTGTTGTCGAAGAACTTAGGATGTTTTTGGAAGTAGATCCATTAGAGGATATCAAAAAGAAACTTGACAAATTTTACATGGTGTTGATCCTTCGTGCCCTACATCCCGATTTTGATCATCTCAGAGATCAACTTCTAACTAGTCATGAGGTCCCCTCTATGGAAACATTGACCACTCGCCTTCTGCGTGTCCCAGTACCTCAAACTCAAGAAGCGCATGAACTAGTGGAACCATCTGTCATGGTTGCCACACGAGGAAGAGGAGGACGTGGCACTAGAGGAGCAGGACGAAGAGGTCGGAGACGTCTTCAATGCACATACTGTAAAAGGATGGGTCATACTCAAGAGAATTGCTACTCCTTACATGGTTTCCCTTCCAAAACCGCCAATATTTCGAAGACTGAAACTTCCACTTCGAAGACTGAAACTTCAACTTCTATGTTTTCTGAGGATGAATGTCAAGAGTATTTAAGGTTAAAGTCTAACAGCTTGGCACAACCATCTCAATCTCCCAATACTAAAATGTTAAATTGTTCAATAACCTTTGATCATAAATCTTTTATTATACAGGAGCGTGGTTCGGGGAGACAGATTGGAGAAGGATATGAAGCTGGCGAATTATACCATTTTAGATCTCGTCCAAGGGTGTCCTGTGTTGCTGCTCCTAATCCTAAAGTGCTACATGATCGACTTGATCATCCTCATTTGTCCAAATTAAAAAAGATGTGTCCTGAACTTAGTGGTCTCCAAACCTTATAATGTGAGTCATGTCAATTAGGAAAACATGTTAGACGTATCTCCTCCTTTGCTTTTAGATATTTTGTTACCTTTATTGATGAATATTCAAGATGTACTTGGGTTTATCTTATGAAAAATCGTTCTTAATTGTTAGCTATCTTTACATCCTTTTTTAATGAAATCAAGAATCAATTTGGTCAAGTAATCAAAATATTAAGAAGTGATAATGCAAAAGAGTATTTCTCATCCTCCTTTTCTGCCATCTTGAGTTCCCATGGTATCTTACACCACAGCAAAATGGTATAGCAGAACGAAAAAATGGACACTTGGTTGAAACTGCTCGTACCCTTTTGCTTGGTGCCCATATTCCTGTCCATCACTGGGGGATGTCATCTTAACTGCATGTTATCTTATTAATAGGATGCCCTCCTCCTCTCTTGATAATAAAGTCCCTTTCTCCATTTTGTTTCCTAATGATCCTCTCTTTCATACATCTCCCCGAGTGTTTGGCTGTGTATGTTTTGTTCATGACATGTCTCCAGGTCTAGACAAACTTTCCGCTCGCGCTCTCAAATGTGTCTTCTTAGGCTATTCTCGACATCAAAAAGGATATCGGTGTTACTCTCCTGAAACTAAGAAGTATTACATGTCTGTCAATGTCACATTCTTTGAACAGACTCCTTACTTCTCTCCATCTGTTCAGGATGTTTCTATCCTCTAGCAGGTCCTTCCTATTCCAATGGCTGAGTCAAATAGCTCCACTGTCTCTGTCATTCCAAGTCTTGATCACAATCCTTCTACACCTGTTTCTCCACATACTGATATCATCCCACACAGGGCCCTAATGGATATAGTCCACCTCCCCAAGACAATGGTGAATCTCCTACTTCAGATTCTTCTCCCTCGTCACCTCCTCCCACGCCTCCTGGTGCAAATGATTCAGCATCACCTATTGCCCTCAGAAAAGGTACTCGTTCCACTCGAAACCCTCATCCCATTTATAATTTTCTAAGATATCATCGATTGTCGCCCTCCTATTTTTCTCTTTTATCCTCATTGTCCTCTGTTGTTATACCCAAGAATGTGAAAGAAGTACTTGATCATCCTGGATGGCAACAAGCTATGATTGCAGAAATGCAGGCTCTTGACCACAGTAATACTTGAGAGCTGGTGCCCCTTCCCCCAGAAAAAAGGCGGTTGGTTGTCGATGGGTGTATGCAGTTAAAGTTGGCCCTGATGGTGAAAATGATCGGCTCAAAGCTCGGCTTGTTGCAAAAGGTTACACTCAGGTTTATGGTCTTGATTATTGTGACCCTTTCTCTCCTGTAGCCAAGATGACTACTATTGGTCTCTTCTTTACCATGGCAGCCATTTGTCACTGGCCACTTCATCAATTGGATATTAAGAATGCCTTCCTACAGGGTGATCTTGAGGAAGAAGTTTATATGGAGCAACCTCCAGGGTTTGTTGCTCAGGGGGAGTCTGGTATGGTATGCAAATTGCATCGATCTCTATATGGCCTCAAGCAATCCCCACGTGCTTGGTTTGGAAAGTTTAGCTCAATTGTTCAAAAATTTGGGCTAAAACGCAGTAAAGCAGACCATTCAGTTTTTTATTGTCATTCTTCTCTCGGGAAATATGTTTACTTAATAGTATATGTTGATGATATTGTCATTACAAGAAATGATGTTGTTGGAATATCTCAACTAAAAGGGTACTTGTGTAGACATTTTCAAACCAAGGATCTTGGAAGTCTCAAATACTTCTTAGGCATTGAAGTAGCGCAATCGAAAGATGGAGTTGTAATCTCCCAAAGGAAGTATGCTCTTGATATATTATAAGAAACAGGCATGATTGATTGTAGACCGGTAGACAGTCCCATGGACCCAAACCAGAAATTAAGAAAAGAAGAAGGTGAATTATTCTCCGATCCAGAGAGGTATAGGAGGCTGGTTGGGAAACTGATTTATCTCACTGTTACAAGGCCAGATCTATCATTTGCAGTTGGAGTGGTTAGTCAGTTCATGCAGGCTCCATGTGTTGACCATTGGAATGCTCTCATTCGCATTCTAAGGTATGTAAAGAAGGCTCCCGGGCAAGGATTGTTATATGAAGATAAAGGAAGCATTCAGGTCTCTAGGTATTGTGATGCAGATTGGGCAGGTTCACCTATTGATAGACGGTCTACTACAGGATATTGTGTTTTTTCTGGGAGGAAACCTTATTTCATGGAAAAGTAAGAAACAGAATGTAGTACCTCGATCAACCGCGGAAGCCGAGTATAGGGCAATGGCATCACTGACATGTGAACTTATATGGGTGAAACAATTCCTTAAAGAGGTTAAATTTTGTGACATCCATACTATGAAGATGTATTGCGACAATCAAGCTGCTCTCCACATTGCATCAAATGCAGTGTTTCACGACAGGACTAAACATATAGAAATTGATTGTCATTTTGTTCCTGAAAAGTTGTTGACCAAAGAAATATGTACTGAGTTTATTGGGTCAAACGATCAACTCGCAGATGTATTGACCAAGTCATTAAGGGGTCCTCGGATTGAGTTTATTTGTTCCAAGCTTGGTACATACAATTTGTATGCTCCAGCTTGAGGAGGAGTGTTAGGATATTTATCCTATTTTATCATCATTATAGTGTGTCAAGGGTTACCCTATTTATCATGATTATATTGTGTCTAGGATTACCCTGTTTATCATGATTATATTGTGTCTAGGGTTACCCTATTTATCATGTACTTGTGTATCAATTTATTCTTATAAATAGAAGATTGTGAGGGATCAATTAAGCCCTCTAGAATTACTTTACAGTTTCAATCTTAAGTGGCTATACACACAAATATCGGCCACTATAACTTAAACGGAGGCCCTCTTTAAACACTTTGTCATGATGTATGCAATTTGATCAATTGAGCTGGCAGCTGGCAAATTCAGTAATATGATTTCCTTGAACACCACCTTCTCACATTCAAAAGGATAATCAATCTCTATATGTTTAGTTCTCTCACAAAGTAATGGATTAGAGGCAATGTAAAGAGCTGTTTGGATATTGCCATACAGTTCAATTGCAGAAACATACAGCACTTCAACTTTTTAACTCGCATGTGGCCGAGGCCATTGCCTTCTATGCTGCTTCTACCTAAACCTGGCCACTACACACTGCTTCTTGCTCTTTTAAGTGATCATATTCCTACCAATGAATATACAATATCCAGTAGCGCAGTACCAGTTTACAAATGATCCTGCACAATTAGGATCACAGTAAACAAATATTTGGGTATCGACTTTATCTTCATACAACAATCCTTCTCCTAATGCCCTTATTATACATATGAGAATGTCAATCACTGCACTCCCGTGATCAATAAGATGAGCCTGCACAAATTGATTAACTACTTAAACAACAAAAGAGATGTCAAGCCTTGTGTTAGATATATTGCATTTTATGTTAATTAGGGAAACATGACCCTATGTTAGTTATGTTAGTTTTATATATTCATTAGTATCTGGGCTTTAGCCCACATTCTCTTAATTAAAAATACATTACCATATGTGTATTTTCTACACAAGGAAGATTAACCTTATACCTAGTTTTTCACTATATTCAACATCGTATCTAGAGCTTAGGATTTGTTGGCAATTTTTTCCGTCACATCTTCCACTACAATCACTACCACCACCATCGCCACCATCATTGTCGCCGGAGTTATTCAAACCAGCAACCGCACGGTTTTGATCATCTCAGTCATACGACCACCATGCCACAAGAATGACCGTCATCGAAGTAGCCACGCTCCCTCACGCATGTAATCGGCACTGCATGTCGAGACCCCTCTCCCTTAAACATCACTTGCTCTGAGATCACCTCTTCATCATCTTTCCAGGTCTGGTTTCGCTGATCTGATCAAACCTCTTTGGTGTTTTATGGGTCTTCTCTCCTCCATAGAGTCTTTTGTTGCCTTTTCCTCATTCGATGTCTCTTCTACCACCAGTGTGTTTAACCCGTCAATCTTTACTATGTCAATTTGCACTTACCCATTGATAAGCTAGATGGCACCAATTATGTGACTAGGGCGTTAGCCATTAAACTTTGGCTTGAAAGTCAAGGGTATCTTGATCATCTTATTCAAAAAAGTGACTGATATTGCTCCCGATGACTTTTTCCCATTGGAAAAGAATTGATGCTCAGTAATGTAATGTATGGTTCACAAGAAAACCATTCAATCTTCTTTAAAACGAAAGTTTCTTGCCTACGGCACATCTTCTGAACTCTAGGAACAAGAAAAATTATTGTACACCAACAGTACTCAATGTCTTTATGATGTTTGTCACAATCTTTTCAATGGTGTTGCTTCTCGAAATCAGGACCTTATGGTTGATTATTTAGGTAAGACTCATACTCTTTTTCATGAATTTAATGAGTTATTACCTCCTATCGAAGAAATAGAGCAACGGTCAAAGTTCAAGGTATTAGCTTTACACGAGGCTTGTTGATAAATATTCTCATGTTCGTGATCAAGTTTTGGGTTCCCCTATTATACCTAGTTTTATTTTACTTCTATTTGCTCCACCCTTTTATGTGTGCCAAGTAAACCTATCAATGATACATTTGTTTCTGATGATTCCTCTGGTTTTGCATTTCAACGTGATGATCGTTACCGCTCTCGCAAGCTAGGAAAACGTCACAAGTGTGACCATTGTGGCAAACTAGTCCACAAGATTGACAGGTGTTATGCGTTACATCATGGTGTTGGGACGGTTAACCTTTTTCCTTTTCTATACATTGATAATGTTTTTTGTTCCTATGTGTCCTTTAAACTTATTATCCATTAGTTTACTAACTCGTTTTCTTGATTGTTTATTTCATTCATCCTAACTTCTATTGTTTACAGGACCGAAGTTCGAGACAAGTGATTGACACCAAATGTGAGTCTCATGGTCCTTATCATTTCCGTCCTTCTACACATGTTGGCACAGATATGGAGTCTCCATCTCTCCTTCATGCAAAAAACCAGCTTTTACATGAAAAATAGTATGTGTGAAGCTCATGACAGGAGAAACTGTTGATAATAATTATAAGCAATAAATTTTCAGATTCAAGAAAACAATTTTCTTTTCAAGAAAAAGAAAATCAGGAAAAAAGTAAGCTTTTTACAAAATTTCAAATTTGTGCCTCAAAAAATCTAGCTTACTTTAAAAATGGCTTATTTTCAATCAAACAGCTAATATTGATGGGAAAAGCTTTATCAAACATGCACCAAGTGTAAAGCAGCCAGTAGACCATGCAAATTAATCTTAGCTAGTAAACAAAGCTTAAGTGCGAGAAGAGACATGTAACTACCAATACAGTTGAACAATGTCAGTAAGAGGGCTATTTGGAAATGGAACAGGTAGAAGTCATATGTTTAGTGTAACAAAATCCCCTTCTTTGTTATTAGTAGTAGCAAATATTCATCTTTTGCTAATTGTTGATTTAAAATATTGGGAATGGGAACCACCATTTTGTATCAGTAATAAAACTTCAAAAAAAAAAATAGATGACCAATCCAGCAGGAACCTTGAAAGAGATCTGTTAGTTACGATGCAATTAGCCATGACACACAGCAATGATATATAGAATTAAAAATTCCCACCAATCATTACAAACCTGAAAACCAAACACAAATTCTAGAAGATCGAACAAGTCTGCATCCCTTTGTCCAGATACTTTAAATCCAGCAGGAAGTCTAGGTAACTGATCAGTATACCTAATTGCAGATATTGCAGCTTTAACCTGATATTGAGAACCAAACCTCAGCTTTAGAAACTACCACAGAGAGTACATGAATTCAAGGGTATTACAGAAATCACGCAGCATAAATGGATGTGTCAATGTCAGCAACTCCTAATTATTGTCAATACAGTGAATGGGTCAAGTACAAGAAACTTGAATGAAAGAGAGAGAGGACACAGAAGTCTTATAAAGCATTCAACTTACTTCAGGGAAAATTCTGATAGGATTGGTTAATGATGGTGCTTCCAGAGGAATAATATTGTATGGTGTAAGCTCTCCAGATAATGTCACACTTGACTTCTTTAATTTTCTCAACTAAGAAAACATGAGACAAATACGATGAGCTAATTACAAATCATAATCAGTTAGTAAAAAATAAGTTCTTTAAGAAGATTTGTCATGTTCAAATAGAATTTTAAAAGAAACAAACGACAACAGGCAGTCAAAAGATTTTTATATTCCTTTATTAGATGTCAATTCGCAATACAAAAAGAACAAAAACTAGTGGCTTATAAATTTGAAAGCAACCAAATTAATCATCAAAATAAAATGAATGGTTTAAAATAATTGAAGCATTCAATGCATAATCAGTAAAGTTAATTTGCTTTATGATAGAGATCTTAACACAAAAGGAGTACCTCCTCCACTACGAGTCCTCCAACTCCGTTGGGATCAGCATCCTTACTAAGTGCCTCCAGGACCTCCACTAAAGCCCGTAGCGTAGCAATGATCTTTCTCATTTCTGATGATCTAAGCTTCAACCTACAGTATTAAAACAGTTCACACAAATATTATACCACTCAAAAAATAACACAATATAGATAAATACATATAGGTTTTTAATCAACAAAATCTAAAAGGTAAATAAGAAAGGCTTTCTTCATAGTTTAAGAATTTTAGTTAGGAGAGGAGAGCAGCCAACCAATAACAGTTTTACTACAGCACAAATTATGTATAAGTATAATTACTGACATATAAGACTTAAGGAAAGAAAACTAATAGTCTATCTGCTGTCTTAGATGTTCAACATTTAGTTTATTATTTTGCATATTAACACATTATATTATTTTTCACCACCTTCAATACAATGATTTCTTAACCACAGAAACCTTCTATTGCCTTTTAATCACCTATCTGGGAAAAGAAAAATAAACCAAGCCTTGAGCCAAAATGAATAAACCAAGCCTTGAATTCTGATTAATATATACAAACAACTCTACAGAACAAAAACAAGTTGGTAATTTTATCCATTGAGAAAAATAATTTAAGGCCATAATTGCAAATAAGCATCGAGCTTTATCAACACAGCATAAACAGGAAATAACCTCCTTCTATTTTACCGAAGAAATAAACAACATATTTATAAGTTAAATTTTTAAAAAAAAAATTATGGGCTGGACATACTCTCCCAATGAGGAGCTAAAAGTTCCAGATTCTTGCAATCTCTGTTCTTCTCGTTGAATGTCATCCACTCTATGATGTTGCTTGTAGTGAAGATAAAACTTCCAAAGGTTTTCCAAGTCACGATTGCGATCAATCCGAACTCCATCCTTCTTAGCAAGTTTTTGCTAAAGAAGATAGCAAAACGAAAGTAGTAATTAAGTGAGCTGATAGTCTCTTTAAAGTCAGACAAATAAAAAGAAAACATCAATTGAAGAAAAAGGTAATGTATCACTAAATATACACAGATCATGCCAGTACCTTGATTACAGACGTTAAACCAGTCTTGAATTGTAAAACTCCCCTACCATGACTGTCGGGATCCAGATTTTGAGCCATACTATATGCCTGCTCGCACACTGAAGATCAAAAGTAAGAGGTCATAATGATGCATATCACAAAAGGAACACTATCAGCTGATTCAAGCTGACCCAATATTAATATGATATGTATCATGCAACAAATTATGATATCTTTCTTCGTATTTCACGTGACAGACACATGAACTTGTAAAATGTGAGACCTAACAACCCTGTGAAATCAACATATAAGTTGAGGATTGTCTCCATTGATATCTCTTTTCAAGCTCCATCTCTAACCAATATGGAACTCGAGTTTTCCCAATACACCATTTCATATCCAGCACTATTGAGTTCGGTACACGGATAATATGGTCGGTGACCCTTTTAAGGATCTAATATAGACTTTGATAGCATATTAGAATGTGAAATTAGGCATAATTCAAAACTACAAAACCAACCTTATAGGTTCTAGCTCTAGCCAATATCGTATTTGGCTTTTCCCCAACATGAACATTGAGATAAGCTCAAAAAGTAATATGGTATGCATAAAATTTTAACTAATGCATGAGAAATATCAGCAATTTAAGTTGAAACTTGAGAGACAAGAGAACGTAATAGAACAACTAAGCCACATACACTACACATAAGTTTATACTTTGGAGCGGTTAACTAAATTTATATTTAACGCGAGCAAGTGAAATTATATTTCCTTCCTGGGCTGAAAGAATGCAAATCTTAGGCTTTGAAACCAATCATACTTTCTCTCAGGCTGCTACTACTGTGTCAATTTGGTCTTTTGTTCACCATGACTAATATTTAATGATGGTTCTTCATCACCTTGACAAAAAAAAATGTATTCAAATGAGGTGATTAACATCAGGCAACTACTCTTGTAATCATGATGGTACCAACTACGTAACAATTAACTGGCAAAAATAAAATATAGTGTGGTCTGACTACGACACACAATTCAGTATACTCTCTCATTTCAAGTACATAAAACTCAAGGTCTTAATCCTGTAAAACAGACAATTTTGAAAGAAAAGAAAAGCACAAGTTACGACGAGTCCATAATAAAGAGGTACACCATCCAATATAAAGAGAAAAAATGAAGGCAACTCCAAAGAACATACATAAAAGATGTAAAATATTGCAATGTGGTTATAAATTAGACCAACAAACCCCTACCCCTTGTATTATTCTAGTGAGCTTAGCCTAATCCATGATTGTCAATCTAGTTCGTAATTGACGTTAAATATCCACTAACCAATCAAAAAAGCTCAAATGTAGCGAAACTAAGATCAAGTCACCTTACTTTGTCAGCTTCAACTATCCCACTTCTAGTACAGAAAATTCCCACTAGAGTGACAACATGCGTATCAGGCACTCAGTCCTCCTTCCATCCTTTTAGCTCGTAAAATCCCCCCTTCCATTTTCATATCCACTTAATTAATCGCATACACAATATCATACCATGTTCACCTCCGCACTAAACATGACTATCACGACCTCCATTTACACACCCTCGTCTCAAAATGACCCTACCTTCACCAAACATTTCACTTCAGCCACCACTAAACTCAAATTCCCGCTAGAAACAAGTTTCACTCATTCCTTAATACTACCAGTTCCGCAAATTAAAAATAAATAAATTAAATAAACAAACTTAACTTCTAGAAGAGACTCACTCACTCCCCTTACACCTAAAACTAACTTCAAGAAACACTATAACGCACGAGCAGATCTCATGTTCACAGACAACGTTAACGCACGCAGCATCGAAACTTGAAACACGCAAACAGATTCCAATTGAGCAAGTTGAAACACTTACAGATCCTAGCAACGTTAGGATCCTCCGATTGAATTTCATCGGCGGCCTGCAAGATCAAATCAATGTTAGTGGTTTGCGCGAGGGACGGAGGAACCGCGCCGGCGATTCCGCTGGGGACTCTGGCGTGTCCTTGGCCTGCATTCCTTAGCTGCTCCCTCTTCAGTGAGGCTCGAACCAGCTTCTCCCAGTTCTCGCGAGCCCTAACCATGGCGGCGGCTTCGCTCGCTTGCGTCGCCTGCTCTCTACGGACTCGAATATCACTGTGTGCTGTGTGCTGTCTGCAAGCGCGTTTCCGAAAACAAACGAGGGTTTAGAAACTATATTGCTCAACGTTTTGTTGCAACGAGAACTTAATTAGTAAGGTTCGCTTGAGAACAGACGCGGATCGAGGGCAATGGCAACGTAACAAGTGCGTAGTTGGCTTTTCCGTTCCTTTTTCTTTTACTTTTTTGCTCTCGCCCTTTGCTTGTCGTTTTCCGTGTTTTGAAATTTTGACAATGGATTGAACAAGTATATACTTAAACGCGGAATTTTTTTATACTACTGCCCTTTTTCTTTTGGGGGTCTCTTCTGTCCAAAAACGACTGATTCTTTTCCTTCTGCTCACCATAACGGATTTCTTAATAAATATATTAATCCTGCATTTAAATTTCAATACTTTTTTCTTTTCAATTAATTTAATAGCATATTTGATAGTGGTTAATTTAAGAGAAATAATAATTTTCCAAAAAGGTTTGTTCAAAGTATTAAATGAAAATTTGTTATTTTTAATAATAAAATAAACTAACTTTTTCTTAATGAGTTGTTAGTATGCATCCATATTTAAATATTTGATTGAAGTCTTCTGATCAACCTTTGAAATTTACTATTTAGGGTCCATTTGGAAAAGGAATGAAATGAGAGAGGAAGAAATAAATAAATAGAAGTGAATTATAAGTGAGAACAAATATTGTTTTAATTGACGAAAATAAAAATAAAATAAAGGGTGGAGATAATTTTTATCCATTTGTTTAGTTGGATATAAATATTAAAAGAAATAATATATTTAATGAAAATAAATATTTTGTTTGACATTTGAAATGTTTATGTTTGAAAATATGTTTTTGTTTATCATAATTGTGTATATTATGTGACATCTCTATTTTAAATAACTATATTATTTATTTTATTTGTACCTAAAAATAAGAGATAAAAAGTCTTATCCTTTTACTCTTGTAATTATATTTATTTAAAAAAATCATATATTATTTAAATAAAGTCTAAATAATGAAAAAAAAATCATTAGTATTTTTTATGAAATATTGTACTATAATAAAAATAATTAATAAAAAAATACTTCTTAATATATTAATTTGTAAACAATATATATACAAAGAGAAAGAAGATAAGGTAATATTAATTTAAAATATCATTATTTATAATTTTGTAATATATAAAATAATAAAAATCAATGAACTATAAAGAAAATTATATATATGTTGTATTATTTTTTTTAGTACTATGTGTACTTGTTTGTATGGTATATAGATCACTTGGTAATCATCATATTTTGTTATCCTTAAAAGATGTTCAAAAATATATTTGTTCAAAAAGAATCTAAATTTGGTTCTAATGAGTTAAGATCAAATCGAGGTAAGAGTATTTATGTTTGGGAAGTCCCTATTTGGTATATTATGAGCTAAAAGGCAGTAGGGTCTAAGGAAGTTTTTACTAAGTAAGCGAATATGATGATAGTAACCTAAACTAGGATATTCACGGATCAAACTTGGGACTATCTTATACCTGCTCGTCATCGACAACGTATGTAGTGAGTATATATCTCTTATGTGAGCCAATAATGAAATATAGGAAAACACTAAAATTTGGGGATTTGAATAGTATTTTTAAGGCTCTTTTACAAATAGTGATTAGATGGGCTGCATAGTAGTATAACACACTTAGTTAAATATAACGTTTGAATGGAAAACGTTGTTTGAAAATAAATGTTATAAATCACACTTTAGTTTTTTCTTTTTTTGTTTACTCAACTTGAGTTATGTTTAGATCTCCCTTAACAACCTATTAAGAGGTTCCACTGACATTTTACAAAGATTATAAAGAATGAAAATCGCTCTTGATAAACCTGACTAGAATGAGTTTAATCATTCCTCGTATCCACACTAAACAATCTGTCTAGAATGTTTAACTCCGTTGAGTTAAACGATATATACAAGTGTTTGAATTCACTTATGAATATAACATCATAAGTGTTTGAATTCACTTATGAATATATATATATATATATTACTTCATGAGATTATCATTGGATATTGAGTTGATTATCAAGATAAGCTTAATAGACTTTTCTAGTAACTTGGTAAGGCTTAGGTCTACATTGTAGAGTAGTAGAGCTTTTTCCTATAGCCCGATGTGAACTTGAGCTTGTATGATGTGACAGAGTAAATGGCTTGAAGGAAACATTCTCAAAATGTTCCTTTTCTCTCACAACATATTTTTTCTTGGATGTTATTATTTTGATTATATCTTTTTTCTTTATTGATCTACACAAATATCAAGAAATAAAGTATACAAACATTAAAGTATTTTTTCGTACATGCATTAAATGTTTTGAACGTTGATAATAGTTAAGTAGTGTAGTTTGTTCAAGACATTTTATCATTTATTATTTCATTAATAAATGCATCATTTTGTAAGACAAATGTATATTCATTAGATGATATAAACATAAGATGCTTTCTCAAAGGCTAAAGCATTCAACAGTCACGTATTAGATGATGTTTTCTCTAGAAGGCTTTGCTTGATATAATATTGTACTGAATGAAAAGGTTATTTTAAGTTTAGTGCTATATAAGAGATAGACTTTTGTTTTCATAAGAAGCTAGTTTATTTTTCTCATATAGTTTATTGAGAGATTTCAATTAGTGACACTTTCTTTTAGATGCTGTTTATGATTTTCTAATTCGTTGAATAGAAATACCACCATGTGAGGAATGTGAAAATCTTTTGCCCCAAGTCTTCGAACGAAAAGAACAACTTTGTGAAGAAGTCATTCATAACCCTAACTCTTTGCTTTTAAATTTGGAAACAATAACTTTGCTCACTTGAGGACGAATCAACAACAACCTTAACCCTTTGCTTTTAAATTTAGGAACAACAACTTTGTTATCTTTAACACGAATCAACAATTGTCCTAGCCCTTTATTTTTAACCAACTACTTCAATTTTAACATTTCCACACACATTGTCAAGTCATTTCAACTCAGCATGCCACATAATAAATAAGTATACAAGTTGTAATTGTTTTTAATGTTGTAAGCAAAAAGGATTAAACTGGACTATTTTTACAAAATATAAGACTTTGTGAACTTTTGAAAAAAAATAGAACAACTTTAAATATACCATAGAAACTAAGAAACCAAAATAGGTAGTATACCTATTTTTTATTTGTAATCTATAATACTAAACATTTATCATAAATTTTACCTTCTTTCACAAAATATAATTTTAGCCTCCTATAGAGCTAGTTGTTTAGCCTATAAATTAGTAAAGGTTAAACGCCTTTAGTTGTCCCTATTTTTGTGGGTTTTTTCCAATTCGATCGTCGTTTTATTAGAATCCAAATTTAGTCCTAAAAAATGTTAATTTGAGTCAATTGAGCCTCTATCGTTAAATTGGCTTAACAAGGTTAAGTTTTTGATGAGGTGGGAGGTTGACGTGACCAGTTTTTAAAATATGGCATTCTGAGACCTTTATATATGGCATTTCATAAATAGGGATTTTAAAACATGGCATACGCAGATGAGAATGGATTTTAAAAATAGGGTTTCTTAATGGATTTTAAAACGTGGCATATGCAGATGATAATTTAGGGATCTAGGGTTCATTGTTCTTGAAGATTAGAAAGCACTTGAAGTTTCGAAAGAGGGAAGTGCGACAGCAGAAGAAACAACAATGTCTATGGGTCATTCGTGTTCATCTTCCACTTGTAGTAAGTGTCAAAAGCAATTACGTTGTGTGAGCTTTGGTGGAGATGAAGGCTGGAACAGGAATGTGAGCTCTAGTGGAGATGGAGGGTGGAATAGGAAGGACTCATCACTGATTTGTCATTATGGAGAGAAGTCTGTGTTGAGGACTACGGAAACCAATAAGAATCGAGGCAAAAAATTCTAGGGTTGCCCTAAGTATAAGGTTGGAAGTGAAAATGTTAGATGCAACTACTTCAGATGGTGTAGTGATTGGGGATTTCACGAAAGTGTTAGTTGTGAGGTGTTGGAAGCAAATGATGAAAGGTTGTTGAAGAGGTTAGAAAAATGAAAGTGATAAGAAGATTGATGTGCAGAAAGTTGTGATAGGTCTTGAAAGGTGGATGAAATTTTTGGTTGGGGTTGTTACTGTTCTATGTGTAATGAACATCATTGTAGTTACAATGTTTAATGGAGGCATGACATCTGGATATTGGGTTACCACCCAGAGGTTGTTTCCATTAATAGGATAGATAATAGAGGAGTAAATTTCTTCATACGTTGACTTTTGAAAGCATAGAGGTATGTAGTCCTATGCATCTATGTTGAGAAACCTCATTGCTGACAATACATGAACACAAGGTATTCCACTGATGTTCCATTTCCGATAGGAGCATGAATATTCATTTATATTCACCACAAACTTGTCCCCACTTTGGGACACATGTCTGACTTCAAATAACCTTTGTGCAGACCAACTGTGAACATAAGCCAACATTAGTTATTTAGACCATCTGTGCTACAAATAAAGAAAAAAATACATATCTCATAATTCTTGGATACTTGGGAATCCACTCTTTGTTAGTAGTGCCTCCTTTTGTAGTCTATTGACTACTTTTTGACAAATTGATGACTTAAATGACCTTACCATTGACCTATTAGTGGCCCATCTCTTCATCATGTAAAGTCTGATTTCCTCCAACATTTTAATTATTTGTTTTGATCTCGTTTGAACCAAAACACTATTAAAGGCTTCTGACATGTTATTTACCAAGGTATCAGATTGTGTTGTGCTTGTGAACCTTGATTTGGATCAAAACCTTTAATGAAGATGTATGTCATACAATCAATATGTAAAATAATCAGAAAGTAAAAGATATTTAAACTAAGAGTGGCAAGCCTTGGAGAAATAGCTATCAAGTGGTGAAAAACGTCTTAGTTAACCTCTTTGATACTTCTCATCTCTTTCTCCCATTTTTTGTGGGTGGGTTGTTGTAGTTGCCCTCCACATAAGCTTCTTAAGATTCTTTCCAGGGAATTTCTTCCTAAAGTTTACATATAAATGCCTTACACAAAATCTGTGTGCAACTCCAAGAAGTAAATCTTGTACAGCTGGTAACAGACCCTGTGAATGAGTGAGCAACAAGTTAGTTGATATTGATTTGAAGTCATTTTTATAACATAAAAGACAATGAATATACTGTAATTTACCTTATGTTGATCTGATATCAATGTAAGTGAAGAACACACCTCAGGTCCACCCAGGTCTTCAATGAGTAGCTCCATAAACCATGTTCAGGTCTCCTTGTTCTCAACCTCTACGATGGCATATGCGAGTGGCAACATTTGATCGTTTGCATCTCGACCAATAGCAGTTAATAGCTCACCACGATGTTTGCCTTTCAAAAAGGCTCCATCAAGGCTAATGATTGGCTTGCATGAGACAAAGCTATCTTTGAATGCCTTTAGGCATGCGTAAAACCTCTCGAATATTGGTTTTCCATCATTTTCTTCAACTTTGACCTTGACTGTGGACACTGGGTTTCTTGCTAATAGCTCATAAGCATAATCATAAATTCTATTATATTGTATAGTGAAGGACCCTTCCACTTCGTCTGATGCATAGGCTTTCGCCTTGTAAGCCATATTCTTAGATATTGTTATGTTCCATTTCCTACTAATTTTACCCTCAACTTCATCTGCTTCTGTTCTATTACCATCACCTTCGTCAACTTGTATTCTCTCAACCTCAACTTGATCTGCTTCTGTCCTCTCACCATCACCTTCATGAACTTCCTTTTTATCACCCTCAACATCATATGCTTCTATTATCTCAGCTTGACCAACAACAACTTCTACTCTCTCACCATCAACACCTACCCCCTCATCCAATTGTTGTGTTACACCATCATCTATAGCCTGACCAAACTGTGCACCCTCACACCCTCATGCACCTCAGGTGCAACTTCGTCACCTCCTTCATCAACATTATATTCAATCATGCGAATCACATCATGTTGAGACACAATGTGCACAACATATAAATGAACTTGACCATTTAACCTAGTTAAAGTGACCATATGCATGTCACCTACATCATCACACAAGGCTTCTAGCCTATCATCTAATATAGGACCACATCCAACAGAAAATCACAAATCCTTAAATCCATCGTACCCGAGACCTTTGACTACAGTCACTACAACAAAGTAACTCCACAAGTCAGGGTCAAAATACATTGTATCACTTTCCCCTTCATACTTCAAGAAACCATTGTTGACGAACTTTTTCCCATGGTGAATAACAACCTCTATATCATCGTCCATCACAGACAACACAAGCAACAATATTCTACACCTAGAAATAACCCTAAAACGACAAAAAACACCGCTTATTAAAGTGATAATGACAGAACAAACAAACTTTAACTATGGGGGACCATAAGCACAATATGCAAACACCACATTTTCGGACAACCCCAACCCCACATTAAAAAAAAGCATTGCCAGAAAAGCACCAAATATTAAATTCATATCTATTTATAGTAGAGATACTAACCTTCCACCAAATTTCACTTCACACACATGTTGAAGGACTTTGCGATTCACGTCGAAACTCCAATCACAAAGCTCCAAAGCCCTAATTAAGCAAATATCGTCTCCACTAAGGACTTCGCGCAAGGTTGCGATAACTCTCCTCTCAGATTTTTAATCCCAAATTCAATTTCATTGAACCCTAAATCTCATTTCAGAAATCCTTATTATTAAAATCTAAAATGTTGGCAAATTTCACGTATAAAAGGTCTGAGAATGCCACGTTTTAAAAACTGGCCATATCAACTTCTCATCTTATAAAAAACTTAATTCTCTTAAACTAATTTAACAGTAGAGATCCAATTAATTTAAATTAACATATTTTAAGACTAAATTGAAAATTCTAATAAAACGAAGATGAAATTAAAAAAAGTAAAAAAATTAACTATATTTTAAGATTAAATTAAAAATTCTAATAAAACGAAGATGAAATTAAAAAAAAGTAAAGGGATTTAACGATATGTAGACAGACAAAAGAAACTAACTAATGGGTTAAAATTTTTATTCTGATTCACTGTTTTTTCGATGACGGACGGATTTGTCGGGTCTAACAGGTTTTGACAGCAGAGAATTTGGCCTCGAAAGTGGAAGCTCCTGATCTCTCACATCACGTGTTCGAAGAAGGTCACGTCAACTGCTGACTGGATTGCTGTGCATGCGCTCTATCACCTCCTCTTTCCTTCTAGTACTGTCCAAGAATCGCTTGTGCTTAGTTCCCTCTAGGAAAAAAAAAAGTGCTAACTTTGGTTTCTGTTTCTGTGCATTGTTAAGGAGAGAAATTTGAACAGTTGATTGAGAAGAGAGGAAAAATGGGTGGCGAGGAACAGGGAGTTTCTGTTTGTGCTGCCTGCACCCACAACTGTCTATTGTTCCACCAAACCAAACAAACCTCACCAACCTCTTTCTTCAAGTTCCTCACTAGACAAGATTATTTAACAACTTTGGTTCGTATTTTACTTTCCTTTTTCAAACATCAACACCATGTCTTACATATATAACTTGATAAACTGTTGGCAGTGATATAATATTATACTGTTTATACCAACTCTTCAAAATGTCCCAAAAATCTGACCCGCAGCATTCTCACTATTAGCCATGGAAATAAGTTTAGACAAAAAGATTAACCCCTTTTTGACCAAATGAGATTTTGGTTTGAACTCTTCCCCATGTATACCCGATATCGATTTCTGCTTTTGTAACAATGTACAAGTGATTTTCTTCTTTCATGGCGCTTAGTACATTATACAGCCATTCATATTATTTTGTTACCTGAAGCAGATATCTCAACACAGCCTGCATTTTGCTTTGGTCAATCCAATTATTTTCATACTACTCTTTTTTGGTGTATTTATCTTTATATTGACCATGGGTTCTGATCTTGTATATTATTGCTCAAAATCTATTAAACTGCAGTGTATTCCTCCTGCTTTTAGTGGTATTGTGGCCAGCATGGTTAATAAGAAAATCAATCTCAATGATTCAACTGGGCAGCAGTGGAAGGTTAAAGTATCAGAAGTTAATGGTTCATTTGTTTTTGGGGAGGGATGGAGTCGTTTTTCATCAGGTCATGGGCTTAAAGTTGGCTATCTTTTGGTACTCAATTACATTAAGGATTTGCACTTTGATGTCAAGATCTATGATACTTCTGCCTGTGAAAAGCTTGGTCTTCCTGAAAAAAGAAATCAGAAGAAAAGAAGTAGGGGCAAAATTGGCTCACCAGTTAGAGATGGTATCTTGGTCAGACAAGAACTCGATGCGCCAAGGCAGTGCAGCGAGGTTGACTTAGTAGTACCACAAAAGGCTAAAGAGAGTGGCCAACATGTGCTCGTACTAGATCACAGTGAAGAAGACCCATGTCATTCAAAAAGCCTAGAATTTGACCAGAGCCATGAGGATGATGGGACCATGAAAAGTCAGAACGGAGATTTAATAGTTTCTAATGTTGATTATGAATCCAATATCGTTGAAAAGGATGCAATGATATGCAGTAAGGATACTATGCTTGAAGGGGTGTTGAGTACTGAAGTTGCCTTGGATATATCTGAACTTCGAATATATGGAAGAAGTGCTTCTCTAGAGGCAGACACATATACATATGACAAGACTTTTAATTCGAAAATTGAAGAGAACAAAGCCATCTTGTCCAACAGGGAAGCTCAAGAGTGCCAATTTTCCAAGGCCTTAGGTACTACAGTTAATAGAGTACCTTCATTTTCATTTCTAGAGACTTAAAGCGGGTATAGGATCAAATAAATATCATCCTATTAAAGCTGATTTGTCTTACACACTTGTAGTGCTTCACGCTTTTAATTATTCTCTTGTAATGCATGCCATGATTTCCTAGATTCTTGTACTTTGCATTGCATTATTTTCAGAGAACTGATCATTCTGCAATATCTATGAAGGAACATACTTTACATATTGGTGATTTTCACGATACCAAACAGAAGTTCAATGGGATCTCAAATTCATTGATGCTCATATTCATAATGGGGCATCTTAGTTTATAAATATTCTCTCAAACAAGCCCTTTAATTTACCAAGATTATTAATCAGTTATTATGATTACAGGTGAAATGAAGAAATTGCCTGTGGACATGACTCCCAACTTGGACAGCTCCATGGATGAATTTCATTTAACAGGTGTTTTCTTTTCTGTTACCGCTGTTGAAATTTTTTATCACTTCAAATCTCGTTATACATGCGTTCATGTACTTGTCTGCATTGTTGTACATGGACAAGTTCTCAGTTTATATGTATTTCCTCCTACGAATCCCCTTCTTTATTTGCCTGAATCAATCGATTCTATTATGATTACAGGTGAAGTGTCTAAAAAGTTGAAGAAAGAGTTTGTAACTCTCAATGAAATGGAAGCAACAGGTGTTGAATCCCCCTAAATCACTTTTTGTGAATCTACTTCTCTGTACTTACTTGCAGTACCAGATTCTGACTCATGGATAATTTTTCTGTGTTATTGTAGGATTGCCCAAGGAAATCAACGGACTGTTGAACTCTGACATATTTAATGAAGATAATGCGAGTCACTTTAAACCTACACAGCTCTCCTGTGTGGTTCCTCATGATAACGTTTTCCTTGTACAGTATTAACAGTCCCTGATCGACCTTGTCTCCATTTATTTTCTTAATAGTTTATCTTGTAAATTGATTTTTCGTCACAAACTGGGATTATGTTTATTTAGGACACAACTTAACTATAGTTGCTTGAATCAAAATTAATGTTTCATCTTGATACCCTATGCTATCCTTTAATGCCAACTTTTGCTGTCTGGACTAATGAGATGAAATACCAATTTTGATTGGAGATCAACACTGAAAGCCTGTTATACTAAATCTATTATGTTCTATCAGTATGGTTACATTTCGTTAATTACATGATAGCTACACTACACACTTGGCAAGAGCCATTCCATTTTGTATTTTGAATGCCAAATTGACTATTTTCATTTAGCTTCACGCTGTTCTTTTATGTTTGCTTGTTCATTCTTTCATCTTTGTTTGAGCACTTGTACTTATCATTGCTGCAGGAATTGCCCTCATGCCTGCCTTTGATTCGCAAGGTAAAGGTAGATCAGCAAAGGAAGATGTTAGTATTTCTTCGGGATCCACTGAGGAGATTGTGGCCGGTGTATTATCATGAAAAACCACATTTGAAATTACTGGCACATGGATGGTTAGATTTTAGCAGAGCTAATAACATTCAGCCAAAAGATGAGTGTATTTTTGAGGCTGAGGTTGATCCTGAGTGCAAGTCTAAACGTATCTTATCTGTTCAGATAGTCCACAACAAGTGATGTTTGTTGGTATATTATTACAGAGAAGCATATGCAGTGTTTGTGTCTGTTTTCTTTTGGGTACATGCTATAGACTCCTGTACCACAATGGTTTCTTTTCAATGAAGGACTTGTCATCTATTTTGTTAAGTTTTGTTTTTTATGTAATGGAATCAATCAGTAACGTTTCTGGTTTCTGATCCAACTGGTATCAGTTACTCTAAAACCATGGATACTGCCAATGTTTGTTTGCTTAAGTCATTTTCAATTTTTCTTGAAACAGCTAGTCTCCAGTCGTTTCAATCTGTCTCCTGATCTATTCGACTTATAATTAACGTTCAAGATTCCACATGGATTACTAGGAATTTGTAAACGTAAATTTTGTATTACAAGCGCATTTTTGTAGAATTAAATTAGATTAAACTTCATTTTCTTTATATTTTAAATAATTTTTAAATTCTAGAAAAGCAGCATCTCTTTTTTTGGTTTTTGTCAATACAATGTTTTCCAAATTTCAATTTTTTATGCCGAATATTTAAAATGAACAATAGAAGTTGTCCGGATGACTTTTAATAGTTTTATATTGTTTAAGAGATATTAAATATTCATTTCACTGTCCGATACATCTTTTAAAGACGTAGATTTAGTCTTTTAAAAATAAAATAAATTAAAAATTTGGAGGAATTAAAACTAACCTAAATTTTTTTATAAGTCAAAACATAAATTTATTCTATGTATAAGTGGTTTTGAATAATAAAAAATCAGAAGAGAATAGGATAAAAGTTAAATTTACGTGTTTTTTAGAACTCAAAAAATGATTAAGTATTTTTTTATTAATTATGTCGCTTTATGTAATGAACATTAAACATATATATTACATTTTTCAGAATAATAAATGCATTTATTTTTATTTAATTAAATGCATTTCCAGAATTGTGTAGAGAATTTTTGGGGGTGTGAATTACTGCTGTGAGATTTCTCATCTTCAATATGACCTACTATTCTTTGTTTTCATGATCAACCCTTTGAGCATGAGTTGGATGTTGAAGAAGCATATGTGAGAATCAAATCAATGATGAAGTTGGAGATTTATGATCATTTGGTTCTTACTCGAGCTTATTGTTAATGTCCAGTGTTCCTAGAATTAGGATCCTAATTGATTGGATTTCTCCCAGAATAGCAGAGTGGAATATGTTCTAGGAATTCATAAAGGAGTTGTAAAATTATTCACAAAAAGTAAGCTTACCTTTCTTCAATGCATTTAATAACATATAGGCAAACTTTTTCAATCATCTCCATATTTTTCATCCATCGATAAATATAAAAGGTTTATTTTGATATTTTTAATTGGATAATTCAAAAGTTAAGAATGACTTTTAGAGTGTATAATTAAAAACTAAAATAAACTTCAAAATTACATAATCTGGGAAATATTTTTTTCTTAAAGAAAAATTTTGGATTTTATATCTAGAAAAAATAAAACTTCTAAAATTATATAATCCAAAAATAAAAAATGACTTTAGAATGTATAATCTAGAAATTATTTTTCTTATCTCTAATTTTCAAAGTTATTTTTAATTCTAGATTGTACGATCTTAACTTTATTTTTTAATTCGAAAGTTAATTTCAACTTTTACAAAATTCAAAAGTTACTTTTAACTTCTAAATTTTGTCATCTAAAATGTATTTTTTTAAATGACTTTAGAACGAATTTTTATATTTACGAAGTTAGAGGAAGAAGATTTGGAAGTGTAAAAAGAATTTGACTAACATTAAGTTCTGGTCACAATGTTCGGCTAAGTTCATTACAAAGCCTTTGGGCCTACGTCTTATTCCACTTTCATTTCACCTTTTGGTAATTATTTTCTACACCCTGTTATATTTTTCCTGGCCCCATCATTTTAATTAGTTCCAATTGTATCCTTTTTATTTGAAATCTGTCTCAACAAGGAGAAACGTGAAGAACAAAGATTGGTGTTACGTTGGTAAAAAATGTTCTTGGTGTGTTTTGACATTGTTGAGTTGGTGAAGGAGGATTTTGGTCATTTGAAGAAGGAGATACATTGTTGAAAGTATAGCAAGGAGATATGTTTTTCTTAACAGAGATTTGTAAGAAGAGATTTATATGGAGAAACCTCTAGGATTTGTTGTCTAGGGATGTCTTCTGGATTGATATGTCATCTTCGCAAATCATTATATGGCTTAAAAGTCTCCTAGAGCTTGGTTTTGAAAATTTAGCAACATTTTTCAACAATTTGGTATAACACAATGTGATGGATGTTTCTACTTGATAGTATATGTTGATGACATTGTTCTTACAACCAATGCAACCATGTCCTAGATGAAATAACATCTTTGTCACCATTCTCAAATCAAAGATATTGGCAAATTTAGATATTTCTTGGGTATTGAGGTGACACAATCCAACAATGGTATTATTATATCTCAAAGGAAGTATACATTGGATATTTTGGAAGAAACTGGTTGATGAATTCAAAATTTGTTGACAAACCCATGGGTCATAATACCAAACTCATACCAAATCAGGGGAAGCCTATGTCTGAAAAATTGAAGATTAGTTGAAAAATTGAATTATCTTATAGTTACTCTTCCTAACATTTCCTTTATAGTTAGTGTAGTAAGCTAATTTCTTAATTCCACATGTGAAAATCATTGAAATGTAGTCATCCATATATTAAAGTACATTAAAGGGTCTCTTGGAAAAATGTTTTTATATGATTTCAATAATCATACAAGAGTTGTTTGTTATTTTGATGCTGATTGGTCAGGGTCTCCTTCTGATAGATGATCCACTTTTTGATATTGTGTCTTCATTGGTGGTAACATGATTTCTTGGAAAAGCAAGAAACAATATTGTGACAAGATCTAGTGCAGAAGTAGAATATAGAATTATGACCTTAGCCACTTGTGAACTTGTTTGGCTTAAGCAATTGTTTAGAGAGCTACAATTTAGAAATGCCACTTAAATAACACTTATATGCGACAATCAAATTGCTCTTCATATTAGCTATAATATTGTATTTGATGAGAGGACCAAATACATTGAGATTGATTGTCATTTCATTTAAGAAAAGATTGTATCTAGAGATATCAAGACTAAGTTCGTTAATTCAAGTGATCAGTTAACAAATATTTTTACTAAGTCTTTACGAAATCGAGAATTATATTTGTAACAAGCTTGCTACATACAATTTATATGGACCACCTTAAGGGGAGTGTTAGATATCTTAAGTTATTAGACATATTATATTTATCCTTTATCTTTAGTTACTTGTCTTCTGTTACTTTGTTATTATTCTTTAGTTTGTATTTTGGGCTTAACCTATATTTTCTTCGTATTATAATAAAGTATTTGTATGTATTTTTACATAAAAAAGATTAATTTCACTATATTTAATAAAAAAAATAACTTTATTCAAATAAATATAAATTACGATTAAGATAAAATTCTAGCATATATCATTCTAAGCTACAATTCCCTATAAAAGTCATAGTTTAAAGTATGATTGTCTCACATTAAATAATCGTATATGTTATGATTTTATCTTAACCATATTGCTTTGTTAATATTTAAAAAATGTTATTGTATCAGCATGCTACATTTTCATTGGAAGTGTAATTTATGTTGTTTTAATTCATATATTTGCATTAGTATTGTATAATTATCTAGTAATAAATGTTTTTTCTTGTATTTGAAAAGTTATTAAATTTTGTATATGAGAGAAATGATAACTATTTAAATGATAATATAAATTAGTTATAATATAATGTAAGTATTGAGTTGGGCACTAAAATTTAACATTTAAATTGATTGTACACTAATCTATTTGTATAATAAATGGGTCAAACTTGTAAATAAAAAATTATTTTTCAATATCAGTTCCTCACCTAAAAGAAAAGGTTATTATAAGGTATAAAGTGTTTCTCGTAATCAATATTTATTTATTTATGTAAAACATTTAATATTAGTAATTATTTATTTACGTAAAATACTTATTGAATATTTTAAATGATTATTTTAATTATTATTAAGTTCATATTTAATTTATAGTGTTTCGTTAAGTCTACGCATTGAAATAAATTCTAAAAACATTTTAAAATTATGTATAAATTATATACAAACAGTATCCATGTAAATAATTTAATTATATATTAATGTTATAGTTTATTAATGTAAATTAAAAGTTATTGTACAGTTAATTTTTTTTATTAACGATGGTATAAGGTTCTAAAATATTTTGTCTTCTTATTATATATATATATATATATATATATATATATATATATATATATATATATATATATATTTCATTGCAAAAATGAAAAGAATAAAGTTGCAAATATTGCTTACTTTTTAACTATAATTGTTAAAGCTTTCTCTACTTCCTATATTTCATAAAAAAAATACTCATTTCAAATATTTATTATTTGTCATTTTATTTTAAGAAATATAAACAGTATAGAAAGCTCTGATAAATTTCAATAATGTATGTTTTAGAAGAATTTACGCTCGTTAATTAATTGAATCTTGTTACAGTTTGACCGAAAAAGATCACATATGTTTTTTAAGGTAAATTGTATATATCTTATTCTATCTAAGTTTATTTGAAGAAATTAAAACCACAAAATCTATTGATTAATGTATATGAAGAATTTAAAATCTCTCCCAAAATTTACTAAGAGGAAGGGTGGTTCACTTATTCACTACTGTCATATAACGCAGAGAACGAGCAAAAAGAAAAAAAAAACCCTCCAACAAAAATCTATGGTTTTACATTACTTAAATCTAAAAAAAAAAAAACTTATTAGGTCGAAATCTACCTTAAAATATATAAAAAGTAGGAAAATGTTATTTGGACAACAAAAGTTTGACACAATTTTGACAACGGCGACGTGGCAGCTGTGCATTGGCTCAGTGAATTGAAAACAAACCAGAAAAAACCCAAAATACCCCTCACCCCGGTTCACTGAGCCAATGCACAGCTGCCACGTCGCCGTTGTCAAAATTGTGTCAAACTTTTGTTGTCCAAATAACATTTTCCTAAAAAGTATGTGTATGAAAAATAGAGAGAGAGAAACGGGGAATAGAATATACTGATCAAGGCAGATATGAACCGAGAAATTTTACTCTTGAACTTAAATAAATACAAAACAGAGCATAAGTTGAGGCTACTTGTGCGCTAAAATATACGTAGCATGACACTGAATATCTAATATCTATGTTATCCAAAGTCTATAATAAACAAGAAGGTGTAATAATAAGCATGTCATACTATTTCCACTGCTGCAGTAGCAGAAACTTGGTTTTGTTCCTTGGCCACCATTCTCCTCATCTTCCTCAACCAATGTACAATGCTTGCAGCATAATCATAGAGGCTGAGAGCAATGTAGAGTCCAATCCCAGCAATGATCCCATTTGCTATGGAATATGTGAGAGGCATGAGGAGCATTGTGGCAAAAGCAGGCACTGCATCCTTGGTGTTGTTCCAATCTATGTCCTTCACCACCTTCATCATCATCACTCCAACCATCACAAGTGAAGGTCCTATAGCCCAAGGAGGAACACTAGACAAGAGAGGAGTAAAAAACAGTGACAAGAAGAAGAAGAACCCAACCAAAACTGCTGTTAGTCCAGTTCGACCCCCTTCTCTCAAACCAGCCGATGATTCCACAAATGTTGCTGTGCTCGACACACCCAATGCAGAACCCACGATCGTGCTTCCTGCATCAACCATGTAAGCCACGTACTCACCTTCAAAATGCCCCTTTTCATCCAAAAACCCACCAATCTCTGCCATCGTGTACATAGTCCCAGTGATCGCAAGCACATCAACGTAGAACAAAGTAGCCAAAGCCACCCAAACTCCCTTTTCGTTAAAATCACTAAACCTTATCATTCCAGCAGTGGATTCGATCTTGTGAAAACCAACCACTTGCTTGAAATACTCATAACTTTCATCACCAACTGGGGTGTCAGGAAAATAAGTAACTTCTGTGTGCCTAAACCAAGACACAAGAGTCACAAAAACAATGCCATAGATCATGCTTCCCTTGATATTCTTCATCAGTCCATAGCTCGTAATCAGGAGGCCAACCATGCCCAGCCAGAACTTTGGGCTTTGCAGTTTCCCACCCAAGCAAGCCCCGGTTTCTGGGTCTACGATCTTGCAGGCCGTGATGGTAACCAGGTTGGAAGGGTCGGGCCCAATAAGCCCAACGCCAAGGCTTGACTGCAGGCCCGTAAAGGCGATGAAAAGCCCAATCCCGGCTGCACAGCCGAGCCTCACTGAATGAGGGATGAGCTTGGCAAGCTTCCCCCTCAACCCAACGGCAGATATAAACAGAAAAGCACAACCCTCGACCAAAACCACAGCCAATGCAGTTTGATACGACATTGACCCGGTTCCATGAAAACCAACCAAATTAAAAGTCAAGTAAGCATTGGGCCCCATGGCCGGAGCCAGGCCCAAAGGAAGGTTAGCCAACAGGCCCATGGCAACAGAACCAACAAGAGCAGAAACGGCAGTGGCCACAACCAAGTCACTCTTGGTCTTGGCAAGACAACTCTCGTACCCAACGTTGGGCTTCACCCTGCAGTCCGGGCCCGCCGGAGAGGAGCAGTCGGCGACGGAGCATGTTCCGCCGGAGGCACCGATGATGGTGGCGTTGACGGTGATGATGTAAGCCATGGTGAGAAAAGTTGCGATGGCAGCACGAAGCTCCCTCGTGAAGCAACTTTTCCTCTGTTCCAACTTGAAGTAGGAGCCCATAAAGGTCTTGGAAACGGCCTCGTTTAGGGCTTTCTCCATCTGGGAGAAGGAGTTTGTGAAGGCTCTGAGTTTTGAAGTTTGAGAGAGATCTCTTCCCATGTTTAGAGTGATGTTAACGTGGAAATAAGCAAATGAAATGAAGAAGAAGAAGAAGAAGAAGAAAGTGTGAAACTTTGTTTGGTGGTTGGTTTCATCATGGCTACTTCTTTATATGGTTTGTTCTTTTGGTTTAAAATATCTGTGCACCATGCCAACTTGTTTTCTTTTATGAATTAAGAATAACGTTTAAGGGAGATAAATAAATTATATTTGGAGTTTTCTTTTCTTTCTCATTAATTTTATACGACATACAGAAACGTCTACCTTACATGCACGCACGCATCTCATTCATTTTGCTTTAAAACCGCTTAAGAGAGTAAACATACACATTATATTCATTTAATTCCTCATTACTCTTTTTTCTTTTTCTATTTATTTTACAAATGCAATAATTTATTTTTTATAACTTTTTTCCTTTTACAATATATAAAGTGTCAAACCATCACTATTCTAATGTTTCTGGGAAATCTGCACCCTCTTCTTTTATTATGCTAACTCTTTTATTAATTTTAATTTTTTCTTTGTATTTAAATCAAATGTATATTATTATGTTATATATTTAATTTGCAGAGAAGAAAAAGAATAAAAGTTATACATTTATTAATAAAACAAAACGAACGTGATTTGTCTCCTAAAATGCCATATATTCTTATTTTTAGTAGAGTGGTAGAATTATTTTTATTATTTTTCCTTTTCTTTCATTTTTATAATAGTAATATAATAATACACGGGATTAATTAATGTATATTGATGTGATAATTTGTTATTAATATTTAGTTTAATTATATAATAATTTTGAGTATTTTTATTTGTCTATTGATTTTTCTCATTCAGTCTTACTAAGGGTGGATGACGTAATTGTTATTTTCTTTCTCCAAATTTTCTTATTAAAGGTTTTAAATCATTATATTTTTTAATTAAATCAGTGTCATCAAGTAGGGAGATATTATAGTTTGATTTTACAAAACAAAACATCATGAAGTGGAACAACAAAATATAAAAGTTTTTGAATCTTAATTATTTTTATAAAAAAATAGCATCCTTTATTTTATAAATTAAGTACTAAAATAAAAACCAAATCAACCACGTAAATACATATGAAAATAATATTTGATAAATTAAGATTTCATAACTTCATTTTTTCTATTATTTAAATGTTCAAGACTAATAGATCAAACAATCCTTTTAATAAAAATATAGAATCAATTGAAAAGCATTTAAATTTATTAAAAATTTAAACTTACTTAATCTCAAAACATTTTTTTTCTCAAGATTGACCGTCTCACCAATACATGAGAATATTAATTAAATAAACATAAAAATTATTTAGAAAAGAAATTACATCATAAATATGAAGCCAATATTCATTTTAAAGTGGTAAAAAATATTTAGTAAATAGATTAACTAAATTTAAGGCTCTCTCGGTAATTAATAATTTGTCTTTTTTAACGTGAAGTGGGTGGTAACTACAATGGAATCTTTATTTTCAAATTGTATTCTTACAATTCACAATATGTCAACGTAAAGTTGAATAAATACTTGAATTAATTAGAATTATCTCTTATAAATAAGTAATGTGGAAAAATACTTCAGATATGGCATGAGAAAAAAAAAACTATGGATTTTGACTCTAGATGATGAAGTAATGATAGAGATAGAGTAGGTGGTTTAAGTTGAAAACTTTATAATATAAAATAGTGTGCACTTTAAAATCACGAAGTTCGACGAAATTAGAAAAAGGAAATATAATAGGGTACTCTGATTCTGGTTTGATTTTGTTTGCAATTATTAAGATGCAAGACAAGAAGATACATTTCAAAATCCAAAATTAAAATGTTTCAGAAATTAGTACTATTTTGGCAACACTCATGTGGGAGAATCTCATCAACCTCAAATATATCTAACGTCTGTCTCTCTATGAAATTGTTAGAATCAATCTAACATTATATAAAAGACACGTCAAAATCATCAAGCCTAACCAATTGCATAACAAAAATACAACATATATTTAGAAGGTTTAGAAAAATAAAAACATAAAATACAGTATATTTAAACAATTTTTTTTAAAGTATTTAATAAAACAATTTTTTTTAAAGTATTTAATAAAACAATTTTTTTTAAAGTATTTAATAAAACAATTTTTTTAAAGTATTTAATAAAACAATTTTTTTAATACAACTATGTCTATAATTTGAAAGAGTATGGGTGTGGTCTGGGTGATGAAATTTTAATTATTTTATTCTATTTCCATTTCTTGCATGATACAATGCGATTCATACCTTATCATGGTCACGTGACAAGATACTACGCGCCTGCTTCAAAATTTAAAATAAGAGCATTAAACATAAAGTAATTCCTTTTAATAATTTTATTATTCAAGTTTTACAGTCTCTTTAAAGTTAAAATCTGATATCTATAAAATCGTGTCTAAGAGTAGAAATAGTTCTATACATTATACTCAAATATTTTATTATTAAAAAGTTAAAATATAAATAAAATTTTTAGTAAAAGACTTTATTTTATAACAATTTATTATTTCTTTAAAACATTTTCTCTAAATTTTTTTGTCATTTATCTGACATTCATTTATTTCTTTCAAATCTGGTTCACTTTATAACTCTTGTTATAGAAAACAACACAATCAATTGGACAATTTTAAGAAGTAAGTTTATTTTCTAGTCTTTTCTTAAGCCAATTTTGTTTTAGTTGCATGAGATTTTTTAAGAAATTTGCATGTTTAAGTACCTTTATGTGAATATTTGTTTTTTTTATGATCACGAGCGTATGTTTTTAATAAGGTCATATTAGATTCAAGTCTATCAATCATTTGTTATTACATGAAAATTTATTAGAAAGAAAAAATAAAATAAAAGAATATAAAGCATAAGAGACTACACCAAATCATGATAAAATTCATACTTCATGAAACATAGGCAAAATACACCTATTATGAAAAAATATAAATAAATACATGGAGGTAAAACATCAAACCATTTATATTGTTTTTTACGAATAAAAGCTAAATTAGCTTACTTATCAGCATAATGGTTTCCTTCATGAAAAATATGACAAACTTTGAATTAAATATATGTACAAAAATGCAAGCACCGACACCATCTCTTTCTAAGAATCAAAAGAACTACTCAGTTGATAAAAAAATGACAAACTAGAGAATAATCACTTTCAAATAAAAGCTTATAAAAGCTCTCCCTCTGAGCATGCTCTAAAACATAAATGGTTCCCACAATCATACACCATATAACTTTGTAGAAAATAATCATAAAGAAAGAAAGCAAAAGCAAAGAAAGTTGAAATTTGTAAAGACAAAGTAGAAGGCAAACTCCACTTAATTGGGACGAGCCATATCGCATATTGGATTCCCTCAAGAATAATGCCTACAAGCTAAAGGAGCTTGGAAGAAAGCTCATCCTAGAGACATGGAATGTCACACACCTAAAGATATATTACAATTGAAGGTATGAGGATGTGTGTGCTTTTTTTCCTTTGCTTGAATTTTGTCCCTAAGTTGGCTTTTAACTGACAAGATTTTAACGAGATACACTTTACTTTTACAATAAAAGTTCTCTTTTGTTTTACATATCTTTATTTGTTAAAATAAAAACCTCAAAAGTGAATGCTAGAAGGTACTAAGTTAAGCTTGTAAACGCGAAATCTAAGTTATCTAGATGATAACATAAGTTAAAGCTCGCAAAGACAACACCCGAGTTACTTAGACAGTAATAAAAGTTCGCAAATGGAGCACCAAAGTTACCTAGATGGTAACATAAAGCTAAGCCGCAAACACGACACCCTTGTTAACCTAGACGATAACATAAAGTTAAGTGCACAAACGTGGCACCTGAGTCACCTAGACGGTAACATAAACCCATAAATGTGCACCCAAGTTACCTAGACAGTAACAAAAGCCCACAAACATGACATCTGAGATACTTAGACAGTAACAAAAACTTGCAAACACGATACTCGAGTTACTTAGACGATACCATAAGCTCACAAATGTGGCACCCAAATTACCTAGACTATAATACAAGTTAAGCCAGCAAAGGTGGCACCCAAGTTACTTAGATAGTAACGAAAACCCCAAACACAACACCCAAGTTACCTAGATGGTAGCATAAAGTCAAACCCGCAAAAACAACATCCTAGTTACCTAGACAATAACATAAAGTCAATCCCATAAAATGTGGCACCCTAGTTACCTAGATGGTACATAAGCCAAAAAACAAGGCACCAAAGTTACTTAGACAATAACAAAAGCACAATAATGCAACACTCGAGTTACTTAGATGGTAACATAAACCCACAACGTGACACCCGAGTTACCTAGACGGTAACACAAGTTAAGCCCGCAAATGCGACATCCAAGCCTACCTAGATAGTAGCACAAGTTAAGCCTACAAACGCGACACTCAAGCCTACCTAGACGGTAGCACAAGTTAAGCCCGCTTAGGTTGCACCTTAACCTACGTAGATAATAGCATCAACTTAAGCCTGCCAAGACGACACCTAAGCCTACCTAAGTCGGCAACACACACAAAGTCTGCCTATGTCGACAACATAAAGCTTGCTCAGTTAAATGACATCAGATGTTGTCCACATTAATAATTAAAAGTAATCAAAATAGCATCCATGGTCAAAGAAAACCACCCGCATGCAAAGTAAAACACTACTACATACAGTTTGGCCAAATGGCCAATGCACCTGCAAAGGCAAATACGACCACAAATAATCCGACCAAACAACCAAATCTAGTTGTAAAAATAAAGTCGCCTACAACTTGACCAAATGGTCAGTTACATTCACAACAAGCATTCTCTTTACGTTAATCAAGCTTCCGAGCTTGAAGGGCTTATATACATACCCGACCCAACAAATATACTAAGTAGCATGGCTCAACAAGGCTCATTCAGCATTATTGACTTAAAAGTGGTTAAAAAATATTTTAAGAAAAAATACACACTGTCATAATGACATTCTCTTACTCTTATATTGATCCAAACTATTTCATTGGTTTGAACGTCGATTGTAACATCTCATTTTTTATAGTAAAATACTACTAAAATAAATATTACATATATGATATTTGATTACTATAAGAATTTTTTTTTATGAAAGACAAAGTCTACACTTGTAGAATCATATGACCTCCCAACTGTTTCACCATCACCTTTTGCTGGAACAACTGTAAAAAATGTCTCCCTAAGCTCACACCATTAAGGTGATCATCACAAAAGAGAAAACATACACAAAGACAGACAACACATAAGTAAGGGTAAGCTAGATTCAAAACAATTAATAATAATTTTATATATACCTATTTAAACATTATACATAATGCAAACATATCAAAACACAATTACCAAACACTTTATGCAATACACTATTATGAATGGACTATCCGGACTTAGAATGATTGTCGAGCTATGGCGGGTTGTGCACTTGTGGTGACCTCTACTGCTTTACAAAGCCATTTCCAATGGGTTTCACCCTACCACTCTCACAAGGTTAGTCTGTTCCACGCCTTGGATCATATTGAAAGCACCCAAGACTAAGACCTCATGCTACTCTCACCATATGTGTCAATCTTCTCTACTTGAGAATGAAAGACCATTAGAGTTTCAGGATAACCCCCAAGGCTGAGCTCCCTACATTCATTCTAACACACTTGAAACCACACCAAGAACTTCCACCTTGCAACTAACCTTCATAACTTTGAAACTATTGATATCACTTCACATTCACATAGTACACCAATTCACGAGACTACTGATCATACATTAAAGAAATAGAAACAACCATACAAGTCATTAGAAATCACCCAATAACACAATTTATTCATAGCATCTCGATAATCATATGTAGGTAAGGAAAACAGCTTTGCAACCCTCATCAACAGCTCCGGAAGGGTCACAAACCCCTAAAACGACCTAAAGAACGTCCAAAATGGACATCCAGAACCCTAAAAACTCCCTAAAAATGTTGCAGTGCAGTCTAGTGGCGCCCAACGACACCACACCATGTCGCCTAGCGACCTCCAACCAGTCAGCTAGCGCCCAGCACTATGCCGGCCAACGGTATGACAACAACTAAACCACTTCGAATTGAACTTTGGGGACCCTAGCTCAACTTCTAAAGACCCCTAGAACCCTCCAGAACTTTACAAAACTTAGAGAACCTTGTTGTAGCTCAGATTGACACTCGAAAACCCATTTTTCACTTCTACAAGCTACGCAATTTCATTTCTACTCTTTTAAACCATCAAATCAATTTGCAACCTGCATAAACAAGTCCAATTGCACTTGCTAGTGCACTCCAAAACCACATAATACTCCCATCTATCCTACTTCTCATTTTCACCCCTTAGAACCTCTAAAATGTGCTAAAATCTCAACCTATGAAGTCATTTTTCATTTTATAACAAATTTTACTGGTTTAAACACATAAACAAGTCCTAATAGGTGTGATAACATACATATAACCTTCCAAAATAGTGCAGACCACTTACCTCAATATTTCACTACTCAATTCCCTCTTTTAACACCAAAAACAGTTGAAAACAACCCCTATAAACTACCCTTTTTATTTCACATAGTTTTTAACCATATAATCCCTCCTAACAAGTTCTAAATTACCTCATGATAGTACCAAAATAGATCCCATGACATCCCCATACCTATTTCTACATTTCACTACCTAAAACCCCTCCTTTTAAACTTAAAGTCTAATTAACTTGACCAATACTCTCACAACCACTTGAATTCTATTTCAAACCATAAAATATCCTCATCACACACAATTAAAAAAGTATACAGTAGCAAACACATCCTCATACCAATTACAATAACACCATATCATTGAAACACCAATTTAACATACGTCAAATTTAACCCAACACACCAATTTTTACTAAAACTTCTAAGATTTATAAAATTACTAAATTTACACTACAAACACAACTAAGATAAGGTCTAGTTTTCCTTACCTCAAAATAATAGCTTAACCCACAGAAACGTCCCGCCAGTCGCTTGAAACGCAAGAAATTCCTGAACAAACCTACGAGATACCAAATTGGAAACGGAGAGAGTTCTTAGAACTCTAAATTCACCGAGAACAAGAAAAGAGAGCTAAACGATAAATGCATGATCATTGACCGAAGCAAAGAGGTAAGAAAATGAGTAGAAACTTACTTGCTTTAAAACAGAAATTGATCGGTTGGATTTGTAGGCCTTGACTTTGTGGTCGTCTAGGCACCTCCTGATCGTCAAACAGATGACTTAGAAGTTAAAACATTTAGAGAGAAGGTAGAAAACTCTAGAAAAATGGTTTCTAGAGGGATGATGTGTTTTAAAATAATGAAATTCGTTTATAACAAAACTATTTATAACTAAACCATTTAATATTAAAATAATCGAATCTTACTATTTTTAAACTATCATCGTATCTAAAATACCATTCTCTTGGATTTTATATTAATAAATATTTTACATGTGGATCTTGTCTTGTTACTATCATAAAAAATATTCAATAAGAATCATTAAGTTACTTACTTCAAATCACATGAGAACATCTTTATTTGAAATTACAAATATTTTTTCACATTGGTATTTACAAAATGAATTTAAGAAATAACTATAAAAGATAAATATTTAAAAGTTTTACATTATTTTTAATAATATTATAACGTAAAAAAATCTTAAATTAAACTTATATTGTATGTAAATATTAATTATATTTCATCATTAATCCAAAAAGCAGTTTATTAAGTAGATAATTATAATTAAAATTTAAAATATTGACTATTATAAATTTCTGAAATCTAAATTTATTAATTTATAATGTTTAATTTTACATTAATGTTCTTTTGTTAACGCAATCAATATATTTAATATTTTAACTTACAGAAACTATTTTTTAGACAATATTTCACAGTTTATGAAATAATATTGATTACTAATTTATAGATATAAATATTTGATAATAGTTTAATATATTTTTCACTAGAAGAAAAATCATTAAAAGAATTGTAATGAAGTAAATATATATTAAAATTTATTTAATGACTAATCTCTTTCTGCTCATATATTAAAAGTCATTTAATAAATAACGTTATATATATATATATATATATATATATATATATATATATATATATATATATATATATATATATAATATATATATATATATATTATATATAGTTATAGATAAGGGATTTAAATTGTTGTAATTTAAATTTGAAATTTATCTACACTTAGAATTAAAAAAAAATATTAAAAATCTTAAAAATAAAAACGTAAATAATTTAATACATATTTTTTTATTAACTTTTAAATTAATTTTTTCTGGTTTAATAAAATTTAAAATTTAAAAGTAATAATTATCTTTTAACACCTTAGTCACATAGTTCTTGTTCACTTAAATGGATTTGGAGAAGAGTGATTAAATGAATTTGAGAGGATTTCAAGATAAATTTTTTGTTGTTTATTTGAGTAGATTTTGGAGGTCAGAAAGAATAAATTTCGAAATAATTTTTTTTAATATGTGACATCAATCAAATTCTATACTAATTCTCGTAAATATATCGAGTCTCACATTACATATTTGTGAGAGTTTAATACAAGTTTAATAAATTTGTCTAAGATAAATGTTAAACAATTTTAACACCTAAATTTATGCTTAACTCAACTTTATAATCTCAAATTGTCTGGTAAAATTTATATTTCATTTATATTTTATATTTCAACTATATTTCTATTAAAGATATATAAAATCTCTAACATAATATTTTTTTTCTTAATATTATTTTGATTTACAAAATTCCGTAACTTAAAACTTTGAGTTTAGTTTCACTTCCGTATTTTGATCTAATAATATTATTTTGATGTAAACATATTCCTAGTTATTTAGTAATTAATTATATAATATTTAAAAGTCGAATTTTTTGTAATGTAAAAGTTATTGGTATACTTTTCCAATAAAATGTAAATATATTATTTATCGTTTGAATATACTAATGTGAAAGGTTTAAAAAATGAACCAATCTTATCTAAATTCATGCAAATAATTATTATATTTTCTTTATGAACAAGCTTTTAAAAACTCCTTTTCCAAAAGAGTTATAACTTGACAAGAATATAGAATTTAATAATAAGAAGTAATTTTAAGAATAGTTTCTAAAAGTGATTGTAAAGAAACATTAATTCATTTATATTTTTTAAATCTCTAAAACTAAAACTAAATTATTTTGCATTCGAATAAACTTTTTTTTCTTTTAAAACAAACACGCCCTTAATCGTATTCACAATACACATAATAAAAATCTTAAATAGTCAATCGATTGCCTTTAATTTTAGTGAAATTGCAAAAATTTAGCGTTACGGAAGTATTGTATTGTTGTTTAGATTTTCTTCAACGTGACAAGCTCAATAAAATTTAAAGAGACATATATCCCAAGGAAATTAAATCAAAACTTTACTAATTATGCCAGAAAGAACATTATTTTAAATATAGATATAAATAATGAGCATTTTAGATTAATTTATTATTATTTTTTGTATAGAATAACTTATAAAATAGTTTAACCATCATAATAGCATTTAATAAAATATCTTAAAATAATTTATTTTAAAAACTTCTAACTCTAAATAGATTATAATATATAATTTATTTAATTTTATGTCAATAATAACTTTTATATTTTAANAAATAAAAAAAAAAAGAAAAACAAAAAAAAAAAAATAAAAAAAACAAAACGTTAACGCACGCAGCATCGAAACTTGAAACACGCAACAGATTCCAATTGAGCAAGTTGAAACACTTACAGATCCTAGCAACGTTAGGATCCTCCGATTGAATTTCATCGGCGGCCTGCAAGATCAAATCAATGTTAGTGGTTTGCGCGAGGGACGGAGGAACCGCGCCGGCGATTCCGCTGGGGACTCTGGCGTGTCCTTGGCCTGCATTCCTTAGCTGCTCCCTCTTCAGTGAGGCTCGAACCAGCTTCTCCCAGTTCTCGCGAGCCCTAACCATGGCGGCGGCTTCGCTCGCTTGCGTCGCCTGCTCTCTACGGACTCGAATATCACTGTGTGCTGTGTGCTGTCTGCAAGCGCGTTTCCGAAAACAAACGAGGGTTTAGAAACTATATTGCTCAACGTTTTGTTGCAACGAGAACTTAATTAGTAAGGTTCGCTTGAGAACAGACGCGGATCGAGGGCAATGGCAACGTAACAAGTGCGTAGTTGGCTTTTCCGTTCCTTTTTCTTTTACTTTTTTGCTCTCGCCCTTTGCTTGTCGTTTTCCGTGTTTTGAAATTTTGACAATGGATTGAACAAGTATATACTTAAACGCGGAATTTTTTTATACTACTGCCCTTTTTCTTTTGGGGGTCTCTTCTGTCCAAAAACGACTGATTCTTTTCCTTCTGCTCACCATAACGGATTTCTTAATAAATATATTAATCCTGCATTTAAATTTCAATACTTTTTTCTTTTCAATTAATTTAATAGCATATTTGATAGTGGTTAATTTAAGAGAAATAATAATTTTCCAAAAAGGTTTGTTCAAAGTATTAAATGAAAATTTGTTATTTTTAATAATAAAATAAACTAACTTTTTCTTAATGAGTTGTTAGTATGCATCCATATTTAAATATTTGATTGAAGTCTTCTGATCAACCTTTGAAATTTACTATTTAGGGTCCATTTGGAAAAGGAATGAAATGAGAGAGGAAGAAATAAATAAATAGAAGTGAATTATAAGTGAGAACAAATATTGTTTTAATTGACGAAAATAAAAATAAAATAAAGGGTGGAGATAATTTTTATCCATTTGTTTAGTTGGATATAAATATTAAAAGAAATAATATATTTAATGAAAATAAATATTTTGTTTGACATTTGAAATGTTTATGTTTGAAAATATGTTTTTGTTTATCATAATTGTGTATATTATGTGACATCTCTATTTTAAATAACTATATTATTTATTTTATTTGTACCTAAAAATAAGAGATAAAAAGTCTTATCCTTTTACTCTTGTAATTATATTTATTTAAAAAAATCATATATTATTTAAATAAAGTCTAAATAATGAAAAAAAAATCATTAGTATTTTTTATGAAATATTGTACTATAATAAAAATAATTAATAAAAAAATACTTCTTAATATATTAATTTGTAAACAATATATATACAAAGAGAAAGAAGATAAGGTAATATTAATTTAAAATATCATTATTTATAATTTTGTAATATATAAAATAATAAAAATCAATGAACTATAAAGAAAATTATATATATGTTGTATTATTTTTTTTAGTACTATGTGTACTTGTTTGTATGGTATATAGATCACTTGGTAATCATCATATTTTGTTATCCTTAAAAGATGTTCAAAAATATATTTGTTCAAAAAGAATCTAAATTTGGTTCTAATGAGTTAAGATCAAATCGAGGTAAGAGTATTTATGTTTGGGAAGTCCCTATTTGGTATATTATGAGCTAAAAGGCAGTAGGGTCTAAGGAAGTTTTTACTAAGTAAGCGAATATGATGATAGTAACCTAAACTAGGATATTCACGGATCAAACTTGGGACTATCTTATACCTGCTCGTCATCGACAACGTATGTAGTGAGTATATATCTCTTATGTGAGCCAATAATGAAATATAGGAAAACACTAAAATTTGGGGATTTGAATAGTATTTTTAAGGCTCTTTTACAAATAGTGATTAGATGGGCTGCATAGTAGTATAACACACTTAGTTAAATATAACGTTTGAATGGAAAACGTTGTTTGAAAATAAATGTTATAAATCACACTTTAGTTTTTTCTTTTTTTGTTTACTCAACTTGAGTTATGTTTAGATCTCCCTTAACAACCTATTAAGAGGTTCCACTGACATTTTACAAAGATTATAAAGAATGAAAATCGCTCTTGATAAACCTGACTAGAATGAGTTTAATCATTCCTCGTATCCACACTAAACAATCTGTCTAGAATGTTTAACTCCGTTGAGTTAAACGATATATACAAGTGTTTGAATTCACTTATGAATATAACATCATAAGTGTTTGAATTCACTTATGAATATATATATATATATTACTTCATGAGATTATCATTGGATATTGAGTTGATTATCAAGATAAGCTTAATAGACTTTTCTAGTAACTTGGTAAGGCTTAGGTCTACATTGTAGAGTAGTAGAGCTTTTTCCTATAGCCCGATGTGAACTTGAGCTTGTATGATGTGACAGAGTAAATGGCTTGAAGGAAACATTCTCAAAATGTTCCTTTTCTCTCACAACATATTTTTTCTTGGATGTTATTATTTTGATTATATCTTTTTTCTTTATTGATCTACACAAATATCAAGAAATAAAGTATACAAACATTAAAGTATTTTTTCGTACATGCATTAAATGTTTTGAACGTTGATAATAGTTAAGTAGTGTAGTTTGTTCAAGACATTTTATCATTTATTATTTCATTAATAAATGCATCATTTTGTAAGACAAATGTATATTCATTAGATGATATAAACATAAGATGCTTTCTCAAAGGCTAAAGCATTCAACAGTCACGTATTAGATGATGTTTTCTCTAGAAGGCTTTGCTTGATATAATATTGTACTGAATGAAAAGGTTATTTTAAGTTTAGTGCTATATAAGAGATAGACTTTTGTTTTCATAAGAAGCTAGTTTATTTTTCTCATATAGTTTATTGAGAGATTTCAATTAGTGACACTTTCTTTTAGATGCTGTTTATGATTTTCTAATTCGTTGAATAGAAATACCACCATGTGAGGAATGTGAAAATCTTTTGCCCCAAGTCTTCGAACGAAAAGAACAACTTTGTGAAGAAGTCATTCATAACCCTAACTCTTTGCTTTTAAATTTGGAAACAATAACTTTGCTCACTTGAGGACGAATCAACAACAACCTTAACCCTTTGCTTTTAAATTTAGGAACAACAACTTTGTTATCTTTAACACGAATCAACAATTGTCCTAGCCCTTTATTTTTAACCAACTACTTCAATTTTAACATTTCCACACACATTGTCAAGTCATTTCAACTCAGCATGCCACATAATAAATAAGTATACAAGTTGTAATTGTTTTTAATGTTGTAAGCAAAAAGGATTAAACTGGACTATTTTTACAAAATATAAGACTTTGTGAACTTTTGAAAAAAAATAGAACAACTTTAAATATACCATAGAAACTAAGAAACCAAAATAGGTAGTATACCTATTTTTTATTTGTAATCTATAATACTAAACATTTATCATAAATTTTACCTTCTTTCACAAAATATAATTTTAGCCTCCTATAGAGCTAGTTGTTTAGCCTATAAATTAGTAAAGGTTAAACGCCTTTAGTTGTCCCTATTTTTGTGGGTTTTTTCCAATTCGATCGTCGTTTTATTAGAATCCAAATTTAGTCCTAAAAAATGTTAATTTGAGTCAATTGAGCCTCTATCGTTAAATTGGCTTAACAAGGTTAAGTTTTTGATGAGGTGGGAGGTTGACGTGACCAGTTTTTAAAATATGGCATTCTGAGACCTTTATATATGGCATTTCATAAATAGGGATTTTAAAACATGGCATACGCAGATGAGAATGGATTTTAAAAATAGGGTTTCTTAATGGATTTTAAAACGTGGCATATGCAGATGATAATTTAGGGATCTAGGGTTCATTGTTCTTGAAGATTAGAAAGCACTTGAAGTTTCGAAAGAGGGAAGTGCGACAGCAGAAGAAACAACAATGTCTATGGGTCATTCGTGTTCATCTTCCACTTGTAGTAAGTGTCAAAAGCAATTACGTTGTGTGAGCTTTGGTGGAGATGAAGGCTGGAACAGGAATGTGAGCTCTAGTGGAGATGGAGGGTGGAATAGGAAGGACTCATCACTGATTTGTCATTATGGAGAGAAGTCTGTGTTGAGGACTACGGAAACCAATAAGAATCGAGGCAAAAAATTCTAGGGTTGCCCTAAGTATAAGGTTGGAAGTGAAAATGTTAGATGCAACTACTTCAGATGGTGTAGTGATTGGGGATTTCACGAAAGTGTTAGTTGTGAGGTGTTGGAAGCAAATGATGAAAGGTTGTTGAAGAGGTTAGAAAAATGAAAGTGATAAGAAGATTGATGTGCAGAAAGTTGTGATAGGTCTTGAAAGGTGGATGAAATTTTTGGTTGGGGTTGTTACTGTTCTATGTGTAATGAACATCATTGTAGTTACAATGTTTAATGGAGGCATGACATCTGGATATTGGGTTACCACCCAGAGGTTGTTTCCATTAATAGGATAGATAATAGAGGAGTAAATTTCTTCATACGTTGACTTTTGAAAGCATAGAGGTATGTAGTCCTATGCATCTATGTTGAGAAACCTCATTGCTGACAATACATGAACACAAGGTATTCCACTGATGTTCCATTTCCGATAGGAGCATGAATATTCATTTATATTCACCACAAACTTGTCCCCACTTTGGGACACATGTCTGACTTCAAATAACCTTTGTGCAGACCAACTGTGAACATAAGCCAACATTAGTTATTTAGACCATCTGTGCTACAAATAAAGAAAAAAATACATATCTCATAATTCTTGGATACTTGGGAATCCACTCTTTGTTAGTAGTGCCTCCTTTTGTAGTCTATTGACTACTTTTTGACAAATTGATGACTTAAATGACCTTACCATTGACCTATTAGTGGCCCATCTCTTCATCATGTAAAGTCTGATTTCCTCCAACATTTTAATTATTTGTTTTGATCTCGTTTGAACCAAAACACTATTAAAGGCTTCTGACATGTTATTTACCAAGGTATCAGATTGTGTTGTGCTTGTGAACCTTGATTTGGATCAAAACCTTTAATGAAGATGTATGTCATACAATCAATATGTAAAATAATCAGAAAGTAAAAGATATTTAAACTAAGAGTGGCAAGCCTTGGAGAAATAGCTATCAAGTGGTGAAAAACGTCTTAGTTAACCTCTTTGATACTTCTCATCTCTTTCTCCCATTTTTTGTGGGTGGGTTGTTGTAGTTGCCCTCCACATAAGCTTCTTAAGATTCTTTCCAGGGAATTTCTTCCTAAAGTTTACATATAAATGCCTTACACAAAATCTGTGTGCAACTCCAAGAAGTAAATCTTGTACAGCTGGTAACAGACCCTGTGAATGAGTGAGCAACAAGTTAGTTGATATTGATTTGAAGTCATTTTTATAACATAAAAGACAATGAATATACTGTAATTTACCTTATGTTGATCTGATATCAATGTAAGTGAAGAACACACCTCAGGTCCACCCAGGTCTTCAATGAGTAGCTCCATAAACCATGTTCAGGTCTCCTTGTTCTCAACCTCTACGATGGCATATGCGAGTGGCAACATTTGATCGTTTGCATCTCGACCAATAGCAGTTAATAGCTCACCACGATGTTTGCCTTTCAAAAAGGCTCCATCAAGGCTAATGATTGGCTTGCATGAGACAAAGCTATCTTTGAATGCCTTTAGGCATGCGTAAAACCTCTCGAATATTGGTTTTCCATCATTTTCTTCAACTTTGACCTTGACTGTGGACACTGGGTTTCTTGCTAATAGCTCATAAGCATAATCATAAATTCTATTATATTGTATAGTGAAGGACCCTTCCACTTCGTCTGATGCATAGGCTTTCGCCTTGTAAGCCATATTCTTAGATATTGTTATGTTCCATTTCCTACTAATTTTACCCTCAACTTCATCTGCTTCTGTTCTATTACCATCACCTTCGTCAACTTGTATTCTCTCAACCTCAACTTGATCTGCTTCTGTCCTCTCACCATCACCTTCATGAACTTCCTTTTTATCACCCTCAACATCATATGCTTCTATTATCTCAGCTTGACCAACAACAACTTCTACTCTCTCACCATCAACACCTACCCCCTCATCCAATTGTTGTGTTACACCATCATCTATAGCCTGACCAAACTGTGCACCCTCACACCCTCATGCACCTCAGGTGCAACTTCGTCACCTCCTTCATCAACATTATATTCAATCATGCGAATCACATCATGTTGAGACACAATGTGCACAACATATAAATGAACTTGACCATTTAACCTAGTTAAAGTGACCATATGCATGTCACCTACATCATCACACAAGGCTTCTAGCCTATCATCTAATATAGGACCACATCCAACAGAAAATCACAAATCCTTAAATCCATCGTACCCGAGACCTTTGACTACAGTCACTACAACAAAGTAACTCCACAAGTCAGGGTCAAAATACATTGTATCACTTTCCCCTTCATACTTCAAGAAACCATTGTTGACGAACTTTTTCCCATGGTGAATAACAACCTCTATATCATCGTCCATCACAGACAACACAAGCAACAATATTCTACACCTAGAAATAACCCTAAAACGACAAAAAACACCGCTTATTAAAGTGATAATGACAGAACAAACAAACTTTAACTATGGGGGACCATAAGCACAATATGCAAACACCACATTTTCGGACAACCCCAACCCCACATTAAAAAAAAGCATTGCCAGAAAAGCACCAAATATTAAATTCATATCTATTTATAGTAGAGATACTAACCTTCCACCAAATTTCACTTCACACACATGTTGAAGGACTTTGCGATTCACGTCGAAACTCCAATCACAAAGCTCCAAAGCCCTAATTAAGCAAATATCGTCTCCACTAAGGACTTCGCGCAAGGTTGCGATAACTCTCCTCTCAGATTTTTAATCCCAAATTCAATTTCATTGAACCCTAAATCTCATTTCAGAAATCCTTATTATTAAAATCTAAAATGTTGGCAAATTTCACGTATAAAAGGTCTGAGAATGCCACGTTTTAAAAACTGGCCATATCAACTTCTCATCTTATAAAAAACTTAATTCTCTTAAACTAATTTAACAGTAGAGATCCAATTAATTTAAATTAACATATTTTAAGACTAAATTGAAAATTCTAATAAAACGAAGATGAAATTAAAAAAAGTAAAAAAATTAACTATATTTTAAGATTAAATTAAAAATTCTAATAAAACGAAGATGAAATTAAAAAAAAGTAAAGGGATTTAACGATATGTAGACAGACAAAAGAAACTAACTAATGGGTTAAAATTTTTATTCTGATTCACTGTTTTTTCGATGACGGACGGATTTGTCGGGTCTAACAGGTTTTGACAGCAGAGAATTTGGCCTCGAAAGTGGAAGCTCCTGATCTCTCACATCACGTGTTCGAAGAAGGTCACGTCAACTGCTGACTGGATTGCTGTGCATGCGCTCTATCACCTCCTCTTTCCTTCTAGTACTGTCCAAGAATCGCTTGTGCTTAGTTCCCTCTAGGAAAAAAAAAAGTGCTAACTTTGGTTTCTGTTTCTGTGCATTGTTAAGGAGAGAAATTTGAACAGTTGATTGAGAAGAGAGGAAAAATGGGTGGCGAGGAACAGGGAGTTTCTGTTTGTGCTGCCTGCACCCACAACTGTCTATTGTTCCACCAAACCAAACAAACCTCACCAACCTCTTTCTTCAAGTTCCTCACTAGACAAGATTATTTAACAACTTTGGTTCGTATTTTACTTTCCTTTTTCAAACATCAACACCATGTCTTACATATATAACTTGATAAACTGTTGGCAGTGATATAATATTATACTGTTTATACCAACTCTTCAAAATGTCCCAAAAATCTGACCCGCAGCATTCTCACTATTAGCCATGGAAATAAGTTTAGACAAAAAGATTAACCCCTTTTTGACCAAATGAGATTTTGGTTTGAACTCTTCCCCATGTATACCCGATATCGATTTCTGCTTTTGTAACAATGTACAAGTGATTTTCTTCTTTCATGGCGCTTAGTACATTATACAGCCATTCATATTATTTTGTTACCTGAAGCAGATATCTCAACACAGCCTGCATTTTGCTTTGGTCAATCCAATTATTTTCATACTACTCTTTTTTGGTGTATTTATCTTTATATTGACCATGGGTTCTGATCTTGTATATTATTGCTCAAAATCTATTAAACTGCAGTGTATTCCTCCTGCTTTTAGTGGTATTGTGGCCAGCATGGTTAATAAGAAAATCAATCTCAATGATTCAACTGGGCAGCAGTGGAAGGTTAAAGTATCAGAAGTTAATGGTTCATTTGTTTTTGGGGAGGGATGGAGTCGTTTTTCATCAGGTCATGGGCTTAAAGTTGGCTATCTTTTGGTACTCAATTACATTAAGGATTTGCACTTTGATGTCAAGATCTATGATACTTCTGCCTGTGAAAAGCTTGGTCTTCCTGAAAAAAGAAATCAGAAGAAAAGAAGTAGGGGCAAAATTGGCTCACCAGTTAGAGATGGTATCTTGGTCAGACAAGAACTCGATGCGCCAAGGCAGTGCAGCGAGGTTGACTTAGTAGTACCACAAAAGGCTAAAGAGAGTGGCCAACATGTGCTCGTACTAGATCACAGTGAAGAAGACCCATGTCATTCAAAAAGCCTAGAATTTGACCAGAGCCATGAGGATGATGGGACCATGAAAAGTCAGAACGGAGATTTAATAGTTTCTAATGTTGATTATGAATCCAATATCGTTGAAAAGGATGCAATGATATGCAGTAAGGATACTATGCTTGAAGGGGTGTTGAGTACTGAAGTTGCCTTGGATATATCTGAACTTCGAATATATGGAAGAAGTGCTTCTCTAGAGGCAGACACATATACATATGACAAGACTTTTAATTCGAAAATTGAAGAGAACAAAGCCATCTTGTCCAACAGGGAAGCTCAAGAGTGCCAATTTTCCAAGGCCTTAGGTACTACAGTTAATAGAGTACCTTCATTTTCATTTCTAGAGACTTAAAGCGGGTATAGGATCAAATAAATATCATCCTATTAAAGCTGATTTGTCTTACACACTTGTAGTGCTTCACGCTTTTAATTATTCTCTTGTAATGCATGCCATGATTTCCTAGATTCTTGTACTTTGCATTGCATTATTTTCAGAGAACTGATCATTCTGCAATATCTATGAAGGAACATACTTTACATATTGGTGATTTTCACGATACCAAACAGAAGTTCAATGGGATCTCAAATTCATTGATGCTCATATTCATAATGGGGCATCTTAGTTTATAAATATTCTCTCAAACAAGCCCTTTAATTTACCAAGATTATTAATCAGTTATTATGATTACAGGTGAAATGAAGAAATTGCCTGTGGACATGACTCCCAACTTGGACAGCTCCATGGATGAATTTCATTTAACAGGTGTTTTCTTTTCTGTTACCGCTGTTGAAATTTTTTATCACTTCAAATCTCGTTATACATGCGTTCATGTACTTGTCTGCATTGTTGTACATGGACAAGTTCTCAGTTTATATGTATTTCCTCCTACGAATCCCCTTCTTTATTTGCCTGAATCAATCGATTCTATTATGATTACAGGTGAAGTGTCTAAAAAGTTGAAGAAAGAGTTTGTAACTCTCAATGAAATGGAAGCAACAGGTGTTGAATCCCCCTAAATCACTTTTTGTGAATCTACTTCTCTGTACTTACTTGCAGTACCAGATTCTGACTCATGGATAATTTTTCTGTGTTATTGTAGGATTGCCCAAGGAAATCAACGGACTGTTGAACTCTGACATATTTAATGAAGATAATGCGAGTCACTTTAAACCTACACAGCTCTCCTGTGTGGTTCCTCATGATAACGTTTTCCTTGTACAGTATTAACAGTCCCTGATCGACCTTGTCTCCATTTATTTTCTTAATAGTTTATCTTGTAAATTGATTTTTCGTCACAAACTGGGATTATGTTTATTTAGGACACAACTTAACTATAGTTGCTTGAATCAAAATTAATGTTTCATCTTGATACCCTATGCTATCCTTTAATGCCAACTTTTGCTGTCTGGACTAATGAGATGAAATACCAATTTTGATTGGAGATCAACACTGAAAGCCTGTTATACTAAATCTATTATGTTCTATCAGTATGGTTACATTTCGTTAATTACATGATAGCTACACTACACACTTGGCAAGAGCCATTCCATTTTGTATTTTGAATGCCAAATTGACTATTTTCATTTAGCTTCACGCTGTTCTTTTATGTTTGCTTGTTCATTCTTTCATCTTTGTTTGAGCACTTGTACTTATCATTGCTGCAGGAATTGCCCTCATGCCTGCCTTTGATTCGCAAGGTAAAGGTAGATCAGCAAAGGAAGATGTTAGTATTTCTTCGGGATCCACTGAGGAGATTGTGGCCGGTGTATTATCATGAAAAACCACATTTGAAATTACTGGCACATGGATGGTTAGATTTTAGCAGAGCTAATAACATTCAGCCAAAAGATGAGTGTATTTTTGAGGCTGAGGTTGATCCTGAGTGCAAGTCTAAACGTATCTTATCTGTTCAGATAGTCCACAACAAGTGATGTTTGTTGGTATATTATTACAGAGAAGCATATGCAGTGTTTGTGTCTGTTTTCTTTTGGGTACATGCTATAGACTCCTGTACCACAATGGTTTCTTTTCAATGAAGGACTTGTCATCTATTTTGTTAAGTTTTGTTTTTTATGTAATGGAATCAATCAGTAACGTTTCTGGTTTCTGATCCAACTGGTATCAGTTACTCTAAAACCATGGATACTGCCAATGTTTGTTTGCTTAAGTCATTTTCAATTTTTCTTGAAACAGCTAGTCTCCAGTCGTTTCAATCTGTCTCCTGATCTATTCGACTTATAATTAACGTTCAAGATTCCACATGGATTACTAGGAATTTGTAAACGTAAATTTTGTATTACAAGCGCATTTTTGTAGAATTAAATTAGATTAAACTTCATTTTCTTTATATTTTAAATAATTTTTAAATTCTAGAAAAGCAGCATCTCTTTTTTTGGTTTTTGTCAATACAATGTTTTCCAAATTTCAATTTTTTATGCCGAATATTTAAAATGAACAATAGAAGTTGTCCGGATGACTTTTAATAGTTTTATATTGTTTAAGAGATATTAAATATTCATTTCACTGTCCGATACATCTTTTAAAGACGTAGATTTAGTCTTTTAAAAATAAAATAAATTAAAAATTTGGAGGAATTAAAACTAACCTAAATTTTTTTATAAGTCAAAACATAAATTTATTCTATGTATAAGTGGTTTTGAATAATAAAAAATCAGAAGAGAATAGGATAAAAGTTAAATTTACGTGTTTTTTAGAACTCAAAAAATGATTAAGTATTTTTTTATTAATTATGTCGCTTTATGTAATGAACATTAAACATATATATTACATTTTTCAGAATAATAAATGCATTTATTTTTATTTAATTAAATGCATTTCCAGAATTGTGTAGAGAATTTTTGGGGGTGTGAATTACTGCTGTGAGATTTCTCATCTTCAATATGACCTACTATTCTTTGTTTTCATGATCAACCCTTTGAGCATGAGTTGGATGTTGAAGAAGCATATGTGAGAATCAAATCAATGATGAAGTTGGAGATTTATGATCATTTGGTTCTTACTCGAGCTTATTGTTAATGTCCAGTGTTCCTAGAATTAGGATCCTAATTGATTGGATTTCTCCCAGAATAGCAGAGTGGAATATGTTCTAGGAATTCATAAAGGAGTTGTAAAATTATTCACAAAAAGTAAGCTTACCTTTCTTCAATGCATTTAATAACATATAGGCAAACTTTTTCAATCATCTCCATATTTTTCATCCATCGATAAATATAAAAGGTTTATTTTGATATTTTTAATTGGATAATTCAAAAGTTAAGAATGACTTTTAGAGTGTATAATTAAAAACTAAAATAAACTTCAAAATTACATAATCTGGGAAATATTTTTTTCTTAAAGAAAAATTTTGGATTTTATATCTAGAAAAAATAAAACTTCTAAAATTATATAATCCAAAAATAAAAAATGACTTTAGAATGTATAATCTAGAAATTATTTTTCTTATCTCTAATTTTCAAAGTTATTTTTAATTCTAGATTGTACGATCTTAACTTTATTTTTTAATTCGAAAGTTAATTTCAACTTTTACAAAATTCAAAAGTTACTTTTAACTTCTAAATTTTGTCATCTAAAATGTATTTTTTTAAATGACTTTAGAACGAATTTTTATATTTACGAAGTTAGAGGAAGAAGATTTGGAAGTGTAAAAAGAATTTGACTAACATTAAGTTCTGGTCACAATGTTCGGCTAAGTTCATTACAAAGCCTTTGGGCCTACGTCTTATTCCACTTTCATTTCACCTTTTGGTAATTATTTTCTACACCCTGTTATATTTTTCCTGGCCCCATCATTTTAATTAGTTCCAATTGTATCCTTTTTATTTGAAATCTGTCTCAACAAGGAGAAACGTGAAGAACAAAGATTGGTGTTACGTTGGTAAAAAATGTTCTTGGTGTGTTTTGACATTGTTGAGTTGGTGAAGGAGGATTTTGGTCATTTGAAGAAGGAGATACATTGTTGAAAGTATAGCAAGGAGATATGTTTTTCTTAACAGAGATTTGTAAGAAGAGATTTATATGGAGAAACCTCTAGGATTTGTTGTCTAGGGATGTCTTCTGGATTGATATGTCATCTTCGCAAATCATTATATGGCTTAAAAGTCTCCTAGAGCTTGGTTTTGAAAATTTAGCAACATTTTTCAACAATTTGGTATAACACAATGTGATGGATGTTTCTACTTGATAGTATATGTTGATGACATTGTTCTTACAACCAATGCAACCATGTCCTAGATGAAATAACATCTTTGTCACCATTCTCAAATCAAAGATATTGGCAAATTTAGATATTTCTTGGGTATTGAGGTGACACAATCCAACAATGGTATTATTATATCTCAAAGGAAGTATACATTGGATATTTTGGAAGAAACTGGTTGATGAATTCAAAATTTGTTGACAAACCCATGGGTCATAATACCAAACTCATACCAAATCAGGGGAAGCCTATGTCTGAAAAATTGAAGATTAGTTGAAAAATTGAATTATCTTATAGTTACTCTTCCTAACATTTCCTTTATAGTTAGTGTAGTAAGCTAATTTCTTAATTCCACATGTGAAAATCATTGAAATGTAGTCATCCATATATTAAAGTACATTAAAGGGTCTCTTGGAAAAATGTTTTTATATGATTTCAATAATCATACAAGAGTTGTTTGTTATTTTGATGCTGATTGGTCAGGGTCTCCTTCTGATAGATGATCCACTTTTTGATATTGTGTCTTCATTGGTGGTAACATGATTTCTTGGAAAAGCAAGAAACAATATTGTGACAAGATCTAGTGCAGAAGTAGAATATAGAATTATGACCTTAGCCACTTGTGAACTTGTTTGGCTTAAGCAATTGTTTAGAGAGCTACAATTTAGAAATGCCACTTAAATAACACTTATATGCGACAATCAAATTGCTCTTCATATTAGCTATAATATTGTATTTGATGAGAGGACCAAATACATTGAGATTGATTGTCATTTCATTTAAGAAAAGATTGTATCTAGAGATATCAAGACTAAGTTCGTTAATTCAAGTGATCAGTTAACAAATATTTTTACTAAGTCTTTACGAAATCGAGAATTATATTTGTAACAAGCTTGCTACATACAATTTATATGGACCACCTTAAGGGGAGTGTTAGATATCTTAAGTTATTAGACATATTATATTTATCCTTTATCTTTAGTTACTTGTCTTCTGTTACTTTGTTATTATTCTTTAGTTTGTATTTTGGGCTTAACCTATATTTTCTTCGTATTATAATAAAGTATTTGTATGTATTTTTACATAAAAAAGATTAATTTCACTATATTTAATAAAAAAAATAACTTTATTCAAATAAATATAAATTACGATTAAGATAAAATTCTAGCATATATCATTCTAAGCTACAATTCCCTATAAAAGTCATAGTTTAAAGTATGATTGTCTCACATTAAATAATCGTATATGTTATGATTTTATCTTAACCATATTGCTTTGTTAATATTTAAAAAATGTTATTGTATCAGCATGCTACATTTTCATTGGAAGTGTAATTTATGTTGTTTTAATTCATATATTTGCATTAGTATTGTATAATTATCTAGTAATAAATGTTTTTTCTTGTATTTGAAAAGTTATTAAATTTTGTATATGAGAGAAATGATAACTATTTAAATGATAATATAAATTAGTTATAATATAATGTAAGTATTGAGTTGGGCACTAAAATTTAACATTTAAATTGATTGTACACTAATCTATTTGTATAATAAATGGGTCAAACTTGTAAATAAAAAATTATTTTTCAATATCAGTTCCTCACCTAAAAGAAAAGGTTATTATAAGGTATAAAGTGTTTCTCGTAATCAATATTTATTTATTTATGTAAAACATTTAATATTAGTAATTATTTATTTACGTAAAATACTTATTGAATATTTTAAATGATTATTTTAATTATTATTAAGTTCATATTTAATTTATAGTGTTTCGTTAAGTCTACGCATTGAAATAAATTCTAAAAACATTTTAAAATTATGTATAAATTATATACAAACAGTATCCATGTAAATAATTTAATTATATATTAATGTTATAGTTTATTAATGTAAATTAAAAGTTATTGTACAGTTAATTTTTTTTATTAACGATGGTATAAGGTTCTAAAATATTTTGTCTTCTTATTATATATATATATATATATATATATATATATATATATATATATATATATATATTTCATTGCAAAAATGAAAAGAATAAAGTTGCAAATATTGCTTACTTTTTAACTATAATTGTTAAAGCTTTCTCTACTTCCTATATTTCATAAAAAAAATACTCATTTCAAATATTTATTATTTGTCATTTTATTTTAAGAAATATAAACAGTATAGAAAGCTCTGATAAATTTCAATAATGTATGTTTTAGAAGAATTTACGCTCGTTAATTAATTGAATCTTGTTACAGTTTGACCGAAAAAGATCACATATGTTTTTTAAGGTAAATTGTATATATCTTATTCTATCTAAGTTTATTTGAAGAAATTAAAACCACAAAATCTATTGATTAATGTATATGAAGAATTTAAAATCTCTCCCAAAATTTACTAAGAGGAAGGGTGGTTCACTTATTCACTACTGTCATATAACGCAGAGAACGAGCAAAAAGAAAAAAAAAACCCTCCAACAAAAATCTATGGTTTTACATTACTTAAATCTAAAAAAAAAAAAACTTATTAGGTCGAAATCTACCTTAAAATATATAAAAAGTAGGAAAATGTTATTTGGACAACAAAAGTTTGACACAATTTTGACAACGGCGACGTGGCAGCTGTGCATTGGCTCAGTGAATTGAAAACAAACCAGAAAAAACCCAAAATACCCCTCACCCCGGTTCACTGAGCCAATGCACAGCTGCCACGTCGCCGTTGTCAAAATTGTGTCAAACTTTTGTTGTCCAAATAACATTTTCCTAAAAAGTATGTGTATGAAAAATAGAGAGAGAGAAACGGGGAATAGAATATACTGATCAAGGCAGATATGAACCGAGAAATTTTACTCTTGAACTTAAATAAATACAAAACAGAGCATAAGTTGAGGCTACTTGTGCGCTAAAATATACGTAGCATGACACTGAATATCTAATATCTATGTTATCCAAAGTCTATAATAAACAAGAAGGTGTAATAATAAGCATGTCATACTATTTCCACTGCTGCAGTAGCAGAAACTTGGTTTTGTTCCTTGGCCACCATTCTCCTCATCTTCCTCAACCAATGTACAATGCTTGCAGCATAATCATAGAGGCTGAGAGCAATGTAGAGTCCAATCCCAGCAATGATCCCATTTGCTATGGAATATGTGAGAGGCATGAGGAGCATTGTGGCAAAAGCAGGCACTGCATCCTTGGTGTTGTTCCAATCTATGTCCTTCACCACCTTCATCATCATCACTCCAACCATCACAAGTGAAGGTCCTATAGCCCAAGGAGGAACACTAGACAAGAGAGGAGTAAAAAACAGTGACAAGAAGAAGAAGAACCCAACCAAAACTGCTGTTAGTCCAGTTCGACCCCCTTCTCTCAAACCAGCCGATGATTCCACAAATGTTGCTGTGCTCGACACACCCAATGCAGAACCCACGATCGTGCTTCCTGCATCAACCATGTAAGCCACGTACTCACCTTCAAAATGCCCCTTTTCATCCAAAAACCCACCAATCTCTGCCATCGTGTACATAGTCCCAGTGATCGCAAGCACATCAACGTAGAACAAAGTAGCCAAAGCCACCCAAACTCCCTTTTCGTTAAAATCACTAAACCTTATCATTCCAGCAGTGGATTCGATCTTGTGAAAACCAACCACTTGCTTGAAATACTCATAACTTTCATCACCAACTGGGGTGTCAGGAAAATAAGTAACTTCTGTGTGCCTAAACCAAGACACAAGAGTCACAAAAACAATGCCATAGATCATGCTTCCCTTGATATTCTTCATCAGTCCATAGCTCGTAATCAGGAGGCCAACCATGCCCAGCCAGAACTTTGGGCTTTGCAGTTTCCCACCCAAGCAAGCCCCGGTTTCTGGGTCTACGATCTTGCAGGCCGTGATGGTAACCAGGTTGGAAGGGTCGGGCCCAATAAGCCCAACGCCAAGGCTTGACTGCAGGCCCGTAAAGGCGATGAAAAGCCCAATCCCGGCTGCACAGCCGAGCCTCACTGAATGAGGGATGAGCTTGGCAAGCTTCCCCCTCAACCCAACGGCAGATATAAACAGAAAAGCACAACCCTCGACCAAAACCACAGCCAATGCAGTTTGATACGACATTGACCCGGTTCCATGAAAACCAACCAAATTAAAAGTCAAGTAAGCATTGGGCCCCATGGCCGGAGCCAGGCCCAAAGGAAGGTTAGCCAACAGGCCCATGGCAACAGAACCAACAAGAGCAGAAACGGCAGTGGCCACAACCAAGTCACTCTTGGTCTTGGCAAGACAACTCTCGTACCCAACGTTGGGCTTCACCCTGCAGTCCGGGCCCGCCGGAGAGGAGCAGTCGGCGACGGAGCATGTTCCGCCGGAGGCACCGATGATGGTGGCGTTGACGGTGATGATGTAAGCCATGGTGAGAAAAGTTGCGATGGCAGCACGAAGCTCCCTCGTGAAGCAACTTTTCCTCTGTTCCAACTTGAAGTAGGAGCCCATAAAGGTCTTGGAAACGGCCTCGTTTAGGGCTTTCTCCATCTGGGAGAAGGAGTTTGTGAAGGCTCTGAGTTTTGAAGTTTGAGAGAGATCTCTTCCCATGTTTAGAGTGATGTTAACGTGGAAATAAGCAAATGAAATGAAGAAGAAGAAGAAGAAGAAGAAAGTGTGAAACTTTGTTTGGTGGTTGGTTTCATCATGGCTACTTCTTTATATGGTTTGTTCTTTTGGTTTAAAATATCTGTGCACCATGCCAACTTGTTTTCTTTTATGAATTAAGAATAACGTTTAAGGGAGATAAATAAATTATATTTGGAGTTTTCTTTTCTTTCTCATTAATTTTATACGACATACAGAAACGTCTACCTTACATGCACGCACGCATCTCATTCATTTTGCTTTAAAACCGCTTAAGAGAGTAAACATACACATTATATTCATTTAATTCCTCATTACTCTTTTTTCTTTTTCTATTTATTTTACAAATGCAATAATTTATTTTTTATAACTTTTTTCCTTTTACAATATATAAAGTGTCAAACCATCACTATTCTAATGTTTCTGGGAAATCTGCACCCTCTTCTTTTATTATGCTAACTCTTTTATTAATTTTAATTTTTTCTTTGTATTTAAATCAAATGTATATTATTATGTTATATATTTAATTTGCAGAGAAGAAAAAGAATAAAAGTTATACATTTATTAATAAAACAAAACGAACGTGATTTGTCTCCTAAAATGCCATATATTCTTATTTTTAGTAGAGTGGTAGAATTATTTTTATTATTTTTCCTTTTCTTTCATTTTTATAATAGTAATATAATAATACACGGGATTAATTAATGTATATTGATGTGATAATTTGTTATTAATATTTAGTTTAATTATATAATAATTTTGAGTATTTTTATTTGTCTATTGATTTTTCTCATTCAGTCTTACTAAGGGTGGATGACGTAATTGTTATTTTCTTTCTCCAAATTTTCTTATTAAAGGTTTTAAATCATTATATTTTTTAATTAAATCAGTGTCATCAAGTAGGGAGATATTATAGTTTGATTTTACAAAACAAAACATCATGAAGTGGAACAACAAAATATAAAAGTTTTTGAATCTTAATTATTTTTATAAAAAAATAGCATCCTTTATTTTATAAATTAAGTACTAAAATAAAAACCAAATCAACCACGTAAATACATATGAAAATAATATTTGATAAATTAAGATTTCATAACTTCATTTTTTCTATTATTTAAATGTTCAAGACTAATAGATCAAACAATCCTTTTAATAAAAATATAGAATCAATTGAAAAGCATTTAAATTTATTAAAAATTTAAACTTACTTAATCTCAAAACATTTTTTTTCTCAAGATTGACCGTCTCACCAATACATGAGAATATTAATTAAATAAACATAAAAATTATTTAGAAAAGAAATTACATCATAAATATGAAGCCAATATTCATTTTAAAGTGGTAAAAAATATTTAGTAAATAGATTAACTAAATTTAAGGCTCTCTCGGTAATTAATAATTTGTCTTTTTTAACGTGAAGTGGGTGGTAACTACAATGGAATCTTTATTTTCAAATTGTATTCTTACAATTCACAATATGTCAACGTAAAGTTGAATAAATACTTGAATTAATTAGAATTATCTCTTATAAATAAGTAATGTGGAAAAATACTTCAGATATGGCATGAGAAAAAAAAAACTATGGATTTTGACTCTAGATGATGAAGTAATGATAGAGATAGAGTAGGTGGTTTAAGTTGAAAACTTTATAATATAAAATAGTGTGCACTTTAAAATCACGAAGTTCGACGAAATTAGAAAAAGGAAATATAATAGGGTACTCTGATTCTGGTTTGATTTTGTTTGCAATTATTAAGATGCAAGACAAGAAGATACATTTCAAAATCCAAAATTAAAATGTTTCAGAAATTAGTACTATTTTGGCAACACTCATGTGGGAGAATCTCATCAACCTCAAATATATCTAACGTCTGTCTCTCTATGAAATTGTTAGAATCAATCTAACATTATATAAAAGACACGTCAAAATCATCAAGCCTAACCAATTGCATAACAAAAATACAACATATATTTAGAAGGTTTAGAAAAATAAAAACATAAAATACAGTATATTTAAACAATTTTTTTTAAAGTATTTAATAAAACAATTTTTTTTAAAGTATTTAATAAAACAATTTTTTTTAAAGTATTTAATAAAACAATTTTTTTAAAGTATTTAATAAAACAATTTTTTTAATACAACTATGTCTATAATTTGAAAGAGTATGGGTGTGGTCTGGGTGATGAAATTTTAATTATTTTATTCTATTTCCATTTCTTGCATGATACAATGCGATTCATACCTTATCATGGTCACGTGACAAGATACTACGCGCCTGCTTCAAAATTTAAAATAAGAGCATTAAACATAAAGTAATTCCTTTTAATAATTTTATTATTCAAGTTTTACAGTCTCTTTAAAGTTAAAATCTGATATCTATAAAATCGTGTCTAAGAGTAGAAATAGTTCTATACATTATACTCAAATATTTTATTATTAAAAAGTTAAAATATAAATAAAATTTTTAGTAAAAGACTTTATTTTATAACAATTTATTATTTCTTTAAAACATTTTCTCTAAATTTTTTTGTCATTTATCTGACATTCATTTATTTCTTTCAAATCTGGTTCACTTTATAACTCTTGTTATAGAAAACAACACAATCAATTGGACAATTTTAAGAAGTAAGTTTATTTTCTAGTCTTTTCTTAAGCCAATTTTGTTTTAGTTGCATGAGATTTTTTAAGAAATTTGCATGTTTAAGTACCTTTATGTGAATATTTGTTTTTTTTATGATCACGAGCGTATGTTTTTAATAAGGTCATATTAGATTCAAGTCTATCAATCATTTGTTATTACATGAAAATTTATTAGAAAGAAAAAATAAAATAAAAGAATATAAAGCATAAGAGACTACACCAAATCATGATAAAATTCATACTTCATGAAACATAGGCAAAATACACCTATTATGAAAAAATATAAATAAATACATGGAGGTAAAACATCAAACCATTTATATTGTTTTTTACGAATAAAAGCTAAATTAGCTTACTTATCAGCATAATGGTTTCCTTCATGAAAAATATGACAAACTTTGAATTAAATATATGTACAAAAATGCAAGCACCGACACCATCTCTTTCTAAGAATCAAAAGAACTACTCAGTTGATAAAAAAATGACAAACTAGAGAATAATCACTTTCAAATAAAAGCTTATAAAAGCTCTCCCTCTGAGCATGCTCTAAAACATAAATGGTTCCCACAATCATACACCATATAACTTTGTAGAAAATAATCATAAAGAAAGAAAGCAAAAGCAAAGAAAGTTGAAATTTGTAAAGACAAAGTAGAAGGCAAACTCCACTTAATTGGGACGAGCCATATCGCATATTGGATTCCCTCAAGAATAATGCCTACAAGCTAAAGGAGCTTGGAAGAAAGCTCATCCTAGAGACATGGAATGTCACACACCTAAAGATATATTACAATTGAAGGTATGAGGATGTGTGTGCTTTTTTTCCTTTGCTTGAATTTTGTCCCTAAGTTGGCTTTTAACTGACAAGATTTTAACGAGATACACTTTACTTTTACAATAAAAGTTCTCTTTTGTTTTACATATCTTTATTTGTTAAAATAAAAACCTCAAAAGTGAATGCTAGAAGGTACTAAGTTAAGCTTGTAAACGCGAAATCTAAGTTATCTAGATGATAACATAAGTTAAAGCTCGCAAAGACAACACCCGAGTTACTTAGACAGTAATAAAAGTTCGCAAATGGAGCACCAAAGTTACCTAGATGGTAACATAAAGCTAAGCCGCAAACACGACACCCTTGTTAACCTAGACGATAACATAAAGTTAAGTGCACAAACGTGGCACCTGAGTCACCTAGACGGTAACATAAACCCATAAATGTGCACCCAAGTTACCTAGACAGTAACAAAAGCCCACAAACATGACATCTGAGATACTTAGACAGTAACAAAAACTTGCAAACACGATACTCGAGTTACTTAGACGATACCATAAGCTCACAAATGTGGCACCCAAATTACCTAGACTATAATACAAGTTAAGCCAGCAAAGGTGGCACCCAAGTTACTTAGATAGTAACGAAAACCCCAAACACAACACCCAAGTTACCTAGATGGTAGCATAAAGTCAAACCCGCAAAAACAACATCCTAGTTACCTAGACAATAACATAAAGTCAATCCCATAAAATGTGGCACCCTAGTTACCTAGATGGTACATAAGCCAAAAAACAAGGCACCAAAGTTACTTAGACAATAACAAAAGCACAATAATGCAACACTCGAGTTACTTAGATGGTAACATAAACCCACAACGTGACACCCGAGTTACCTAGACGGTAACACAAGTTAAGCCCGCAAATGCGACATCCAAGCCTACCTAGATAGTAGCACAAGTTAAGCCTACAAACGCGACACTCAAGCCTACCTAGACGGTAGCACAAGTTAAGCCCGCTTAGGTTGCACCTTAACCTACGTAGATAATAGCATCAACTTAAGCCTGCCAAGACGACACCTAAGCCTACCTAAGTCGGCAACACACACAAAGTCTGCCTATGTCGACAACATAAAGCTTGCTCAGTTAAATGACATCAGATGTTGTCCACATTAATAATTAAAAGTAATCAAAATAGCATCCATGGTCAAAGAAAACCACCCGCATGCAAAGTAAAACACTACTACATACAGTTTGGCCAAATGGCCAATGCACCTGCAAAGGCAAATACGACCACAAATAATCCGACCAAACAACCAAATCTAGTTGTAAAAATAAAGTCGCCTACAACTTGACCAAATGGTCAGTTACATTCACAACAAGCATTCTCTTTACGTTAATCAAGCTTCCGAGCTTGAAGGGCTTATATACATACCCGACCCAACAAATATACTAAGTAGCATGGCTCAACAAGGCTCATTCAGCATTATTGACTTAAAAGTGGTTAAAAAATATTTTAAGAAAAAATACACACTGTCATAATGACATTCTCTTACTCTTATATTGATCCAAACTATTTCATTGGTTTGAACGTCGATTGTAACATCTCATTTTTTATAGTAAAATACTACTAAAATAAATATTACATATATGATATTTGATTACTATAAGAATTTTTTTTTATGAAAGACAAAGTCTACACTTGTAGAATCATATGACCTCCCAACTGTTTCACCATCACCTTTTGCTGGAACAACTGTAAAAAATGTCTCCCTAAGCTCACACCATTAAGGTGATCATCACAAAAGAGAAAACATACACAAAGACAGACAACACATAAGTAAGGGTAAGCTAGATTCAAAACAATTAATAATAATTTTATATATACCTATTTAAACATTATACATAATGCAAACATATCAAAACACAATTACCAAACACTTTATGCAATACACTATTATGAATGGACTATCCGGACTTAGAATGATTGTCGAGCTATGGCGGGTTGTGCACTTGTGGTGACCTCTACTGCTTTACAAAGCCATTTCCAATGGGTTTCACCCTACCACTCTCACAAGGTTAGTCTGTTCCACGCCTTGGATCATATTGAAAGCACCCAAGACTAAGACCTCATGCTACTCTCACCATATGTGTCAATCTTCTCTACTTGAGAATGAAAGACCATTAGAGTTTCAGGATAACCCCCAAGGCTGAGCTCCCTACATTCATTCTAACACACTTGAAACCACACCAAGAACTTCCACCTTGCAACTAACCTTCATAACTTTGAAACTATTGATATCACTTCACATTCACATAGTACACCAATTCACGAGACTACTGATCATACATTAAAGAAATAGAAACAACCATACAAGTCATTAGAAATCACCCAATAACACAATTTATTCATAGCATCTCGATAATCATATGTAGGTAAGGAAAACAGCTTTGCAACCCTCATCAACAGCTCCGGAAGGGTCACAAACCCCTAAAACGACCTAAAGAACGTCCAAAATGGACATCCAGAACCCTAAAAACTCCCTAAAAATGTTGCAGTGCAGTCTAGTGGCGCCCAACGACACCACACCATGTCGCCTAGCGACCTCCAACCAGTCAGCTAGCGCCCAGCACTATGCCGGCCAACGGTATGACAACAACTAAACCACTTCGAATTGAACTTTGGGGACCCTAGCTCAACTTCTAAAGACCCCTAGAACCCTCCAGAACTTTACAAAACTTAGAGAACCTTGTTGTAGCTCAGATTGACACTCGAAAACCCATTTTTCACTTCTACAAGCTACGCAATTTCATTTCTACTCTTTTAAACCATCAAATCAATTTGCAACCTGCATAAACAAGTCCAATTGCACTTGCTAGTGCACTCCAAAACCACATAATACTCCCATCTATCCTACTTCTCATTTTCACCCCTTAGAACCTCTAAAATGTGCTAAAATCTCAACCTATGAAGTCATTTTTCATTTTATAACAAATTTTACTGGTTTAAACACATAAACAAGTCCTAATAGGTGTGATAACATACATATAACCTTCCAAAATAGTGCAGACCACTTACCTCAATATTTCACTACTCAATTCCCTCTTTTAACACCAAAAACAGTTGAAAACAACCCCTATAAACTACCCTTTTTATTTCACATAGTTTTTAACCATATAATCCCTCCTAACAAGTTCTAAATTACCTCATGATAGTACCAAAATAGATCCCATGACATCCCCATACCTATTTCTACATTTCACTACCTAAAACCCCTCCTTTTAAACTTAAAGTCTAATTAACTTGACCAATACTCTCACAACCACTTGAATTCTATTTCAAACCATAAAATATCCTCATCACACACAATTAAAAAAGTATACAGTAGCAAACACATCCTCATACCAATTACAATAACACCATATCATTGAAACACCAATTTAACATACGTCAAATTTAACCCAACACACCAATTTTTACTAAAACTTCTAAGATTTATAAAATTACTAAATTTACACTACAAACACAACTAAGATAAGGTCTAGTTTTCCTTACCTCAAAATAATAGCTTAACCCACAGAAACGTCCCGCCAGTCGCTTGAAACGCAAGAAATTCCTGAACAAACCTACGAGATACCAAATTGGAAACGGAGAGAGTTCTTAGAACTCTAAATTCACCGAGAACAAGAAAAGAGAGCTAAACGATAAATGCATGATCATTGACCGAAGCAAAGAGGTAAGAAAATGAGTAGAAACTTACTTGCTTTAAAACAGAAATTGATCGGTTGGATTTGTAGGCCTTGACTTTGTGGTCGTCTAGGCACCTCCTGATCGTCAAACAGATGACTTAGAAGTTAAAACATTTAGAGAGAAGGTAGAAAACTCTAGAAAAATGGTTTCTAGAGGGATGATGTGTTTTAAAATAATGAAATTCGTTTATAACAAAACTATTTATAACTAAACCATTTAATATTAAAATAATCGAATCTTACTATTTTTAAACTATCATCGTATCTAAAATACCATTCTCTTGGATTTTATATTAATAAATATTTTACATGTGGATCTTGTCTTGTTACTATCATAAAAAATATTCAATAAGAATCATTAAGTTACTTACTTCAAATCACATGAGAACATCTTTATTTGAAATTACAAATATTTTTTCACATTGGTATTTACAAAATGAATTTAAGAAATAACTATAAAAGATAAATATTTAAAAGTTTTACATTATTTTTAATAATATTATAACGTAAAAAAATCTTAAATTAAACTTATATTGTATGTAAATATTAATTATATTTCATCATTAATCCAAAAAGCAGTTTATTAAGTAGATAATTATAATTAAAATTTAAAATATTGACTATTATAAATTTCTGAAATCTAAATTTATTAATTTATAATGTTTAATTTTACATTAATGTTCTTTTGTTAACGCAATCAATATATTTAATATTTTAACTTACAGAAACTATTTTTTAGACAATATTTCACAGTTTATGAAATAATATTGATTACTAATTTATAGATATAAATATTTGATAATAGTTTAATATATTTTTCACTAGAAGAAAAATCATTAAAAGAATTGTAATGAAGTAAATATATATTAAAATTTATTTAATGACTAATCTCTTTCTGCTCATATATTAAAAGTCATTTAATAAATAACGTTTAATATATATATATATATATATATATATATATATATATATATATATATATATATATATATATATATATATATATATATATATATATATATATAGTTATAGATAAGGGATTTAAATTGTTGTAATTTAAATTTGAAATTTATCTACACTTAGAATTAAAAAAAAATATTAAAAATCTTAAAAATAAAAACGTAAATAATTTAATACATATTTTTTTATTAACTTTTAAATTAATTTTTTCTGGTTTAATAAAATTTAAAATTTAAAAGTAATAATTATCTTTTAACACCTTAGTCACATAGTTCTTGTTCACTTAAATGGATTTGGAGAAGAGTGATTAAATGAATTTGAGAGGATTTCAAGATAAATTTTTTGTTGTTTATTTGAGTAGATTTTGGAGGTCAGAAAGAATAAATTTCGAAATAATTTTTTTTAATATGTGACATCAATCAAATTCTATACTAATTCTCGTAAATATATCGAGTCTCACATTACATATTTGTGAGAGTTTAATACAAGTTTAATAAATTTGTCTAAGATAAATGTTAAACAATTTTAACACCTAAATTTATGCTTAACTCAACTTTATAATCTCAAATTGTCTGGTAAAATTTATATTTCATTTATATTTTATATTTCAACTATATTTCTATTAAAGATATATAAAATCTCTAACATAATATTTTTTTTCTTAATATTATTTTGATTTACAAAATTCCGTAACTTAAAACTTTGAGTTTAGTTTCACTTCCGTATTTTGATCTAATAATATTATTTTGATGTAAACATATTCCTAGTTATTTAGTAATTAATTATATAATATTTAAAAGTCGAATTTTTTGTAATGTAAAAGTTATTGGTATACTTTTCCAATAAAATGTAAATATATTATTTATCGTTTGAATATACTAATGTGAAAGGTTTAAAAAATGAACCAATCTTATCTAAATTCATGCAAATAATTATTATATTTTCTTTATGAACAAGCTTTTAAAAACTCCTTTTCCAAAAGAGTTATAACTTGACAAGAATATAGAATTTAATAATAAGAAGTAATTTTAAGAATAGTTTCTAAAAGTGATTGTAAAGAAACATTAATTCATTTATATTTTTTAAATCTCTAAAACTAAAACTAAATTATTTTGCATTCGAATAAACTTTTTTTTCTTTTAAAACAAACACGCCCTTAATCGTATTCACAATACACATAATAAAAATCTTAAATAGTCAATCGATTGCCTTTAATTTTAGTGAAATTGCAAAAATTTAGCGTTACGGAAGTATTGTATTGTTGTTTAGATTTTCTTCAACGTGACAAGCTCAATAAAATTTAAAGAGACATATATCCCAAGGAAATTAAATCAAAACTTTACTAATTATGCCAGAAAGAACATTATTTTAAATATAGATATAAATAATGAGCATTTTAGATTAATTTATTATTATTTTTTGTATAGAATAACTTATAAAATAGTTTAACCATCATAATAGCATTTAATAAAATATCTTAAAATAATTTATTTTAAAAACTTCTAACTCTAAATAGATTATAATATATAATTTATTTAATTTTATGTCAATAATAACTTTTATATTTTAATAAACTTTTTTTTACTTATTATTGTCTATTTTAATTAAAAATTACTTTTCTCCCTTTTCTCTCAACATTATCTCTTAGGAGATACTGCATCATTATCATATTCATCATCTTATTATTATTAGATAAATACAAATATTTTCTCAATAATTAATCTCTGATATTATATGTGCTAGTCATTTTAGGGTTACTTTATTTACTTACTCTGATAATGTCATTCACGATTTTTTTTATTAACAATGAGAACTACCATGAATACGTTCTAGAAAGCATACATTAAACAAATTATGGTATAATTGGGAACTAAAATAATAAATTCATACATATAACATTAAATTAACTAAAGATCTATTCTTGAAAAGTATATAATTGATAATGATGAGACGAGAGAGATGAAGAAAACAAGAGCAAACGGCGTAAAGCATGAAATAATTTAGCAAAACGCGTAAATCATGATAAGAAATGGAAAAAACAAAACTTGCTAAATGCAATAAATGCTAAAGAACGAAATTTTCAAAATATAAAACACTTAGCCGTTTAAATTGTTTCAATTTTCATTAGATAAGTTTGATGTGAGTGTAAAAGTAATATTCTCTCCCTTAGCCTCATCAATCAGTTTATATAAATACAAATAGTTTTTAATCCAATGATAATCTATCACAATAAATAAAATACAAGTAAAAGAGTTAAAATTCCAGAATTTGAATAGACCTTTAAGAGAAACCAAACCTAATATAATAAAAGTAATTATTGTAGTAAATAAATACCAATTGTACTTAAAATTGTATAATCTTCCATGTTACTTTGATCCTTGTTGTAATATATTGATACCTGTTGTAAAATGGTGAGGTGAATGATTAGGCCAAACGTAGTTTGTAGAGAATACAATAAGTATGAGTATAATTTATTAAATAAATTATTTCAGAATAATAATTAATTAAATAATATGGTTGTAAAATATGTACTTACAAAATCGACTATATCTTGTGAAAAGATTTTAATTTCACTGACTTCTTCCATCCTTGGTATGTTACTATCATTCTCACTGAATTAGAATTAATCCTATAATACGATAACATATTTTATTTTAACTCTTATGTATTTGAAATAGTACAAATTTTTTAATATTTAGGAGGATAAAATTATTATATTGGTTAATTATTACAACAAGTTTACTAATACTGGTTGGATCGGATTTCATGATTGAATCAGGTCTTAACTGGTTCAACGAGGGTCCCTATAAAATATTTATTATGATTTTTCATAACATTTGAAACGTGATTACTGATTTTTTATTATTAGCCTGTTAATTAATGTTTGAAACACTGATTTTAATAAGTTGTTTTTATAATTTACGTGAAAAGGTTAGGAGTATCGTTCTTTCTCGTTACTTGTGAGATTCTCGTTGTGCATCAGCTAAAGTTTGAGCTTTAAAGAGAGTGTAGGCTAATTTATGGGTTTAATTTGGTTCCCGCTTGGGGTGTGGCTTCTGGGTACCAACTGAGAGTCATGCGTGGAGCCCATACCAAAAATATCCTTTTTGGAATTTCATCTTAAGCAGCTTTGAAGTTCAAAAGGCGTTATATAAAATTATAATCCTTGCATGCGCAATGAGATTGTATTTATACTTTATACTTTTACATATATATGGGTTCTTAATATAATGTGTATGGTTCTTGACCCTTGGAGAGTGTAGAGACTGCGGTGGGTTCTTCTTTTAAGATACGGTAGCCAGGGAATTTTTTAAACACTTTTTAGTTTTGGCACTACTTCAAACAAAGAACAAGAATAAGAAATAATACAGTTATGTAGCAGAAAGCAATGTCTTGTTAGGCTCTTCTTTTTACGTGCTTAGTTTCTTTCCCTCTTCATATTGCACATGCTATTACTATTCACATAAACAGAAACAAGTGGCAATGTTATGCAATTTGAATCACCATTTTAATAAATCTCTATTTCAAATGATCAGTAGCTTCAAATTTTATATAAAAATGTTTCTCTCTATTTATCATAATATTAAGAATGAATTTATAAGAAAATATTTTAAAATAATATTAATAATGAATTTATAAGAAAATATTTTAAAATGTAAAATACCATTATATTATTGTAAAACATAATTGCATTGAATTGAGCTAAAATGAAATTAGACTTTCTTAACTTTCATCAAATAGCGCGTATATTTTGTCTACTAAAGCAACTATTTCTTTGACGTATTTAATGACCCCTAATAACTTGGTTTGTACTCTAACGCACATTCGTATCTTCAATATACATTTCAGAGCGAAGATAAAAGCACCGAATAAACTTTTTATCACTAGATTAATTCTTAATCAAGGTTCAATATAATCGATTAGATGATGGACACAGACGATAAACAGCTAGAAGTGGATCTCAATTTCAAGCCTAGAAAAATAAGATATTAGATTCACTGTTCTATTTTTTCTATTTTCTATTACGAATTCCGAACTCCATTTCGGGGAGGAAATTCGTGGTGTAGCTGAATTTAGGGTGATTGTTACAGATAGATTACATGTAACGTGACCATGCTACACATTATGTGCGCAATCATCTGAGATAACGACATCAAACTAAATCAAAATTGCATATTACATTCTTGTCGAGACCCACATCTCGCGTGCCGCATCAATTATCAATTTCTAGTTTTCTTCTTTCCTCTCTTCTTTGCACTAGTTTCTGGCCCTTCAGCCTCCTCAGCCTTCTGCTCAGCTTCTAATAGAGCCAGCTGCAGTGTCCAAAGAAAATCATTTTTAGGGGCAAGTTTGACGAAATACTCAACAAAAACGAGGGTAGATGTTTGTGAAACAAAATATTACCTCGTCAAGAATAGGTTTTAGCTCCCTGTACCGTGCTTCAGCGAGATCAAAACCATCCTTGCGGAGTTCCTATTACAGCAGAATTTTACGACTTAGACATGAGGCATTCATCAGTATACATATGTATTTGTTTGTATATATGAGAAAGAACCTTAAATTAGAGCCAGATGAATATCAAAATAATTATATTCCCGTTCATTTCAAACTGGAAAATTACAATATTAGGGTGTACTTGTTCAAGAACTAAAAATGAAGCAGGGCAGATTTCGAACATAATTAGCACTGCAGTTTCATGGTACAACTCATTTACATTCCGTCTCACAAAATCTGGACCCACAGAATGAATTTGATGTTACCCTTCTCATTTATATTGTGTTTTCACAATCCTCCGAATTTTTCCTCCACTAAAACCTGCACAGCCTTGGTCCTTCCGGTGTCTAGTTTACCTCTTTCCAGGAGTTTACATTCAATCCCAGATTTGACCAAATTATGAAATATTGCAAATTTAAAAGTATTATTAAAATTCTTATCATGCAAAATCTGTTATAAAAATGCAAACCAAGAGAGTAAAACCACAAAAAAATGTAAAAAAAAAGCAATAAAATGGATTTTGTTCCGCAAAATGGATTGCTTGTACTGAGTGCAAATGAATGATGAGCTCAACAAATACCTGGAAACTCTAAGCAAATCCTCATGTCCAAAATAATGTACTTTTCCAACGAAGTTGTGCATTTTACAAATCAACTATCATTATTTTGTGTTTTGTCATCCAAGTTTTTCTGTACTTGCATTTTACTGTTATTTATCAAATTTTGTGCATTTTACCAATCCTTTAAATGTCTAATGGTGTGCAATCGAGTCATGGAAAAAAAAAGGCTTTTAAAAAGTGAAATAACTTCATTTTGAAAAAAGTGGTAAAAAATGACGTTATGTTTTTTCTAACCTTTTTTCTGACACATCAGCACATGACTGTACAATTAAGGATTGAAAAAATGTGTGGAAAAAGAAAAATATGACGGTAAACATATGCATATTGCCTATTCATGTGAACAAATGCATGAATATCCAAACTAAGGAAAATAAAAATAAAAATCAAGCCAAATCAGATAAAATATTATTTGTAAACAGATCAGACCCAAATTTTATGACTTTTGAAGTAGTCGGACACTTTGAGCCAAGTCAAACAGAAAAATCAATTGGAGTTTCTTTAGTTCCTCCTGAACTACTTGTTAGTAATATACAGAGCGTGAGCGGCCAATAACAAAGAGGGAGTAAATTGATTTTTAGTTAAAAATAGCTTCTTTTTAAAAAAATCTTGCCTTTTTATAAAGTAACTTCACATAACAGAAAACCACTTCAAATAAAAGCAAGTAAATAAAAGAATATAAGGAAAGAGAAACTTGCAAAAGTGATTTTTATATTGGTTCAAATCAAAAGATCCTAAATCCAATTGTTAATCTCTCTAAAAGAGGGATTAACCAATAACTAATAATAAACCAACAACTTACAATATGGAGTAGAGTAGAGGTTTAGAAAATATCTCTCTTGACAGACAAGAGATGAACAATACTTCCTTTTGACACAAAAGGACGAACCGGCTTAACTTTGCTTAGTAGATATGCTTCTATACTTAGACACACTAAGACAAGCACTTCCTTCCACTTAGCACCAAGTTCACAAGCTCACTTAAAACATAAAGAGTTTAAGCAATGCACTTCATTCTAAAATAGTTTAAGTAACTTCTAAAAGAGATAAAAAATAAAGTATTTATAGGTGTGTGCTTAGTAGATATGCTTCTATACTTAGACACACTAAGACAAGCACTTCCTTCCACTTAGCACCAAGTTCACAAGCTCACTTAAAACACAAAGAGTTCAAGCAATGCACTTCATTCTAAAATAGTTTAAGTAACTTTTAAAAGAGCTCAAAAATGAAGTATTTATAGGTGTGAGATATATTATATCTTAGATAGGTATCTTATGTTTATCTTTTATCTTTAGTTAATTTGTTATTATTTCTTATTTGTACTTTGGACTTAGCCCATATCTCTTCTATTATAAATAGAGTACCCTATGTGTATATTCAACTCAAGGAAGATTATATGGAGTCCATCCTTTGAAGAAGCTTCATCAACCCACTTGAAAGATCATCTTATGTTGAAAGAGCATCCTCAAAGCAATCTCCATCATGGATTTATTCCCCATGGTAACAACTTCATCCACAAAAGGGATGTGCCTGCTGAAGAAGGGGAGGAAGATGCTCCTATGCCTGATGCTACAGATGATGTTGGACCATCAAGAGCTCATGAAGGCTCATCCTCATCTATGGAGGAAAATATTGCAACTCTCACTAGGAAGATGGAGGAAATGTACAACCTCCAAGCCACAAGGCATTAAGAATTGCTCTCACTTCATGTTGCTCAGCATGAACAAATGTGTGGCCTCATTAGTGACAGATAATAGGCTGACTAATATTGAGCGTGTTAGACCGTTATTAGTCTATGAGAGAAGAAAGAAACATAGTTAGTTGGTCTAACTGTTTGGGCAGTTAGAGGGCGCGGGGAAAAGCTTTTGAACTTGTATAAATAGTTGTGATCAGTTGGGGGAGGGATCTTTTTTGGACCTTAGTGAATTTGCTGATCAGGACTCATTGTCCTGAGGGGGAGAGGTTAAGCTCTCTGTATTCTTTTTGTTGATTGAAAGTGAATAAAAGAAGCATTTCTTTGTCAGAGAGTGTGTTTGCAGAGTAAGGAGTGAGTTTTTCCTAGGTTCTTGGATAAAGAACCTAACATTTGGTCCGACCTGCCGGATCCGAAGGGAAGAGAGAATCAGTGATGGACGGACAGTCATCGGAGGATAGGGTGGATAACCTGGAGATAACGGTGGAAGGAATTAAAGAGGAAACGGCGGCGATAAGGCGAGACATTCAACAGATGATGAGGATGATGAGCGGAGGCCCGAATAATCACGGAGGAGGGTCGGAGAAGGGAAGTACGTCCGTGAATGACAATCACGAGCATAGCGACAGCAGGGGAGTGCATCAAAATTGGAGGAAGAGGGTGGAATTACCTGGGTTTGATGGGCAAGAGCCGCACAGTTGGATTAATCGGGCAGAGCGTTTTTTCGATATTCAGAAAGTGGCAGATGATGATAAAGTTGAACTCGCATATATCAGCATGGAGGGTAGTGCAAGCTACTGGTTCAAGATTTGGAAAGAAAAGGCCAAGAATAGGTCTTGGACGGGATTAAAGGCATCACTGATTAATCGATTTGGAGGAGGGTTTCGGGGCACGGTGTACGAACAATTAGCACCTTTACGTCAAGAAGGTTCGGTGGAGGAATTCGCCAGGAATTTTGAGGTATTGCTGGGGCAGACGCAAGGATTGACGGAGGAGTTGACACTAGGATTTTTTTTGGCGGGATTGAAGGAAGAGGTCAAGGGCCAAGTACGCATCCAGGCCCCCAAGGAATTGGAGGAGGCGATCAGGGTTGCGAGAGATGTGGAGGACGCGACGGTACGAACGCGAGGAGGAGGTTGGAATGGCGTAAAAATGAGTGGGGGAGGATCGCGACCCACAACGACAGTGATTCGCGAAGAAATGGAGCGACCCACCGTTAATAGATCGGGAGGAGTGGACGGGAGTGCGGCGAATCGAAGAGAAGGGCCGTTACCGGCAACGGGCCAGAGAGGCGGAAATGTTGGGGGTGGCGATAATCGGGGGAGAATAGTTCGAAATTTGCCCTATCCGGAATTCTTGAAAAGACGAGAGGAGGGACGATGTTTCCGGTGCGGCGGCCCCTTCGCTCCAGGACATCGCTGCTCGGAGAAAAGTTTGAGAGTACTCTTGTTGGCGGAAGACGAGGAGGATGTGGTTATCGAAGGTGAATCTCCGGAGGGGGATTGCATGGAACTGTCGGCGTGCTCGGCGGAAGGGATGACGTCGCCGACAACCATGAAGCTCGCAGGGAGAATCGGAGAGAAGCCAGTGCTAATTCTCATTGATAGCGGGGCCAGCCATAATTTCGTGAGCCGACGGGTGGCAGAGGAGATGAGACTTCCGGTGACCGACACAGCGCCATACGCGGTGAGTCTCGGGGACGGACGGAGGAGGATGTCAAGAGGGCGTTGTGAGGGGGTACCGATCAACATCGGGGAAAATACGGTGGTGGCAGACCTTTACGTCTTCGAGCTGGGTGGAGTAGATGTTATATTGGGAATTGCATGGTTGGCAACGTTGGGGGAGGTGATTATAAATTGGAGGGAGATGTCTATGATATATACCATGGGAGACAAGAGGATTAGAGTGCAGGGGGACCCAGCTCTGGCCCGACAGCTGGTGGAACCCCAGGAACTGAAGAAGGTAGTGGATGCTGACTCATTGTTCCTTGTGTGGGAAGTGGGGCAGCTGGAAAAGCAGAGAGACGACACGTGTCCAGGAGAGCTCACGGGGGAACAGCAGACCGAATTGAAGGCTGTGTTACAGACCCACTGCGGGGTATTTCAGGAGCGAGAAGGCTTGCCTCCGAGACGTGATTTGGAGCATCGGATTGTCCTTAAGAAGGGTGAGGATCCCGTCAACGTGAGGCCATACAGATATTCTTATTTTGTGAAGGAGGAGATAGAGAAGCAAGTGGCGGATATGTTGAAGGTGGGGATTATTCGTCCCAGCAGAAGCCCATACTCCAGTCCAGTCATTCTAGTGAAAAAGAAGAATGGTAGCTGGCGATTCTGCGTCGATTACCGAGCACTTAACAAGGCAACTGTCCCCGATCAGTACCCCATTCCTGTGATAGAGGAGTTGTTGGACGAGCTGCATGGCGCCAAATACTTTTCTAATATAGATTTGAAGGCCGGGTATCATCAAATCCGAATGGGAGAGGAAGATATCCTGAAAACGGCGTTCCGCACCCATCAGGGTCACTTCGAATTTTTGGTGATGCCCTTTGGGCTCACCAACGCCCCAGCAACTTTCCAGAACGCCATGAACAACCTGTTGCAGCCCTTCCTCAGGCGATTTGTACTAGTTTTTTTCGATGATATCCTCGTGTATAGTCGGACATGGGAAGATCACCTTGAACAGCTGGACTCGGTGTTGCAGTTACTGGGACAGCAGAAATGGGTAGCCAACCAAAGTAAATGCGAGTTTGGGAAGCAACAAATTGGCTACTTAGGACACGTAATATCGGAAAGAGGAGTGGAGATGGACACGGAGAAGGTGCAGGCGGTGTTAGGGTGGAGAGAACCAAGGAATTTAAAGGCTTTGAGGGGGTTTCTAGGCCTCACGGGTTATTATCGCCGATTTGTGAAGGGATATGGGAGAATGGCGAAACCGCTGACAGACTTGCTAAAAAAGGGGAGTTTTGAGTGGTCACCAGCCGCACAGACAGCCATGGAGAATTTGAAAACAGCCATAACCACGGCACCAGTTTTGACTCTTCCAGATTTTAACCAAGAGTTTCATCTGGAATGTGATGCCTCGGGAATAGGTGTGGGAGCAGTACTCATGCAGAATAAAAAACCTATTGCTTTCTTCAGTAAAGCGTTATCGGTGGGATCTCTGAGTAAGTCAGTATATGAAAAGGAACTTATGGCTTTGGTAATGGCCATTCAACACTGGAGGCCCTACTTATTGGGACGGCGGTTTGTGGTATATACCGATCAACGCAGTTTGAAATACCTGCTGGAACAACGAATCACAACCCACAGCCAGCAGAATTGGATAGCTAAGCTCATGGGTTATGATTTTGACATAGTATACAAGGTGGGGAGCTCAAACAAAGTGGCTGATGCCCTCTCAAGGAAAGGGGAAGGAGTTACGGAGGATATGGAGTTGCAAGCCATCTCACGGCCTTATTGGTATGATTTCAGCGAGGTGTTAAAAGAAGTTGAGGAAGATGAAGCACTACAAAAGGTGGTTCAGGAGATTAAGGAGGACCCAAATAGTCGCACACCATATACTCTGGAGAATGGACGACTCCATTATAGAGGAAGGTTGATGCTATCCGCTACATCTAGTTGGATTCCCAAATTATTGGCCGAATTCCATGTGACCAGCATAGGCGGACATTCAGGTGTGTTCAGGACGTATAGGAGGCTGGCCCAGTCCTTATACTGGGGGGGAATGAAGAAAACAGTGACAAACTTCGTTGCTGGATGCGTAATATGCCAGCAACATAAATATATGGCAGCATCACCGCAGGGTCTACTCCAACCTCTGCCTATTCCTCAGGCAGTGTGGGAAGAGGTGAGCATCGATTTCATTGTCAAATTACCAAAATCTCACAGTTACGATGCAATTTTAGTGGTGGTGGACAGATTGAGTAAGTATGGACATTTTATAGCATTAAAACATCCCTATTCAGCAAGAACAGTGGCGGAGGTTTTTGTTCAAGAGGTGGTTAGGTTGCATGGAATTCCGGTGTCGATTGTGAGTGACAGGGACCCCCTGTTCCTTAGTATATCCTGGAAAGAATTGTTTAAGATGCAAGGAACACAATTGAAGATGAGTACGGCATATCATCCAGAGACTGATGGACAAACGGAGGTCTTGAACCGCATTGTAGAAGGATATTTGAGGTGTTTCTGCTCTGAGCAGCCCAAAAACTGGAGAATGATGTTACCATGGGCTGAATACTGGTACAACACCAGTTACCAGGGCGCTGCCAAGTGCTCTCCCTTCGAGATTGTTTATGGCAGGGCACCCCCATCATTGAGCAGGTTTATTCCGGGGGAGACAGCGGTGGAAACAGTGGCTCAGGACTTAATAACCCGAGATGAGGCTCTGCGACAATTAAAATTCCATTTAAGCAGGGCACAGGATATGATGGTGGGCCAGGCAAATAAAAAAAGGAGAGAGGTAGACATTCAAGTGGGGGATTGGGTCTACTTAAAAATCAGACCGCACAGGCAATCGTCTATGCCTGTAAGATTACATCCAAAACTTGCAGCTAGGTACTATGGGCCATTCCAGGTGATTCAGCAAATTGGGAAGGTCGCCTATCGTTTACAGTTACCTGAAACAGCTAGGATACACCCTGTTTTTCATGTGTCCCAGTTAAAAAAAGCGGTGGGAGAGAAAAAATTAGAAGGGGAGTTGCCTGCAGAGTTACAGGCGGATGGACCCAGTTATTGGCCAGTGAAAGTCCTAGAAAGGAGAACCAGACAGCAGGGTGGTGAGCCTATACACCAAGTATTAGTGCAGTGGCAGGAAGGAGGAAGAGATGGAGCAACTTGGGAAGACGTGGAAACGATGCAGGATCAATATCCAGAATTCAACCTTGGGGACAAGGTTGCTGAAGGAGGGGGGAGTAATGTTAGACCGTTATTAGTCTATGAGAGAAGAAAGAAACATAGTTAGTTGGTCTAACTGTTTGGGCAGTTAGAGGGCGTGGGGAAAAGCTTTTGAACTTGTATAAATAGTTGTGATCAGTTGGGGGAGGGATCTTTTTTGGACCTTAGTGAATTTGCTGATCAGGACTCATTGTCCTGAGGGGGAGAGGTTAAGCTCTCTGTATTCTTTTTGTTGATTGAAAGTGAATAAAAGAAACATTTCTTTGTCAGAGAGTGTGTTTGCAGAGTAAGGAGTGAGTTTTTCCTAGGTTCTTGGATAAAGAACCTAACAGAGCGTCATTTAGAAGAAGAGTATGATGATGGATCTAGTGAAGAATTTTAGAATTGTACTTCTATTTAAGTAATAATGAAATTTTGCTTATTCACTGTTGAATTATGGAGGGGGAGCTCCTTGATGATTGGATTGATAAATTGAGGGGGAGCTTCTACTTAGTTGCATGCATGTGTTTAGGGGAAGTTATTCTGTTTTTTATTCTAATAAAAAAAGGGAGAGAAGAAAGGTTAAGTGTTAAAGCATTATAATTCTCCTTTAATGTTTTTTTGTCTAAGTTATAAATGTGCAGGTATTGACAAAAGCTTTAAACCAGGATTTTGATCATAAAAAAGGGGAAGATTGTTAGGAATAGGCTAATGTAAAGCCAAAAGGATTTTGATGATGAAGGGCTTAAAGACTCGAATAATCGATTATCACTTGGGATAAAGTAAAAACTAGAAATGATCTGATTCGCAGATAATCGATTATCTCCAAGGATGATCGATTATCCTCGAAAAATATGTTTTGCCAAGTTTCGCAAATAATCAATTATCATCTAGGATAATAGATTATCTCAGGAAAATTATCTTTCAAAATACTTGGGATAATCGATTATCCATGGCAGTTGCAAGAAGACTCTTGATATTCGGACCTAATTATGAACCTTTCCTATAAATACTTCACTTCTGAGCTCTTTTAAAAGTTTCTGAAAATGTTTCAGAACGAAGTGCATTGCTTGAACTCTCTGTGTTCTAAGTGAGCTTGTGAACTTGGTGCTAAGTGGAAGGAAGTGCTTGTCTTAGTGTGTCTAAGTGTAGAAGCATATCTACGAAGCAAAGTTAAGCTCGTTCAACCTTTTGTGTCAAAAGAAAGTTTTGTTCATCTCTTGTTTGTCAAGAGAGGTGTTTCCTAAACCTCTACTCTAATCCATATGGTAAGTTGTTGGTTTATTATTAGTTATTGGTTTATAATTAGTTATTGGTTAATCCCTTTTTGAGAGAAATTAACAATGGGACGTAGGATCTTTTGATATGAACAAGTGTAAAACTGTGCAAGCTTCTCTTTCCTTATACTCTTTTATTTACTTGCTTTTATTTGAATTTTCTATTATGTGAAGTTACTTTATAAAAAGGGAAGATTTTTTTAAAAAGAAGTTATTTTTAACGAAAAACCAATTCACCACCTCTTGGTTATTGTCCGCTCACTAGACATTCCACTACGTATTACTAACACTACTTATATCCAGACATAAGATAATTAGAAACAAAATAAATATGGAAAGGGCTAAACAAGTTGTTCAGAGGGAAGAGAAGGAAAAAGTAGTATCCGTTAAAGGGGACCGGCCAAATAAATAGGGGGGATAAGGGTGAAAATAGTCCATTATAGAATCAGAAAGTTCAAATTAAAGGGAAAACTCAATAAAGTTGTTCATTTCCTTTGCTTGTTTAATATAATTATACAGGTTATAAAGGAATAATAGAACTCTAAAGAAAAGAGAAAACTTACTTTTCCAGTGTGTTGAGTATGTTCATGGGCTGCCATTTGCCAATACATATTTGTACGCCTGTAGAAATCCCTCAGGGATTCTCCTGGCTGTACATGCAAAAAGAAATCAATTAAGAAAGATGGGCGAAGAAGAAAAATACTAATTGAAAGCCCAGAGATGCTTCCAAAGGCACAAACAAAACCACATATATAATACAATCAAAGCCCAGTGTATTGAGTATACACTAGTTTCAATGTTTTAACCAACAGTCTCAAAGGTCTTTAAAAACTAACAATGCATTACCATTGGTGTTCTCTGTGAATCGGACAAGCCAAGACTGGCTCTAATCTGCTCTATCCGTGACCTCCTTTCTTTCCTCCGCAGATTCTTTCCAACACCTTTGATTAGAGCAACAGCATCTCCCACCTCAACTGATGCATTCTGAGCCTGGTAGTGATCAAAAGGTAAAGCCAACTTAATGATGTAGGAAACCTTGTTTGGAGAAAAATAAACTCCGGTCATGAAAAGTTTATCTCACGTGTTTGAATATTATTATCTGTATTGAATAGCAATTCTTGTTTTAAGGAAAATACCTTAGAAATGATTAATATCTATCACGAATTACAATTTTTTAGCAAAAGCAAATCTGGTTTCACAAGGAACTGGTTCAACGAGTTTATTTTTTTGCCCATCAAAATATCATTCACTGCAAGCTGTTAAAGATACAGAACCACGTAGCAAAAAACATCTAAGAGAGAACCACTTTTGTTATCATTCAGATCTTAACAAGAAAAATAGGAGTAAATGCTTCAAAATATGCAGCAAAAGAGAGAAAGAAATCAACAGCTCACTACCCAATAGAAATAATGAAACCAAAGTATAGAGGCAGAATTCCAAAACAATAGTTCTGTTGTTTTCTTCCCTTTTTCTGTTGTTAGATTTAATAAATTAATTCCCCTTATTGTGTTCACAGATGTCCCCTTTAATAGAAAACCTAAATTCCTTTTTAATTTATAAAATTATTACAACTAACTCAAAATGCTATCACCCTTACATATTCATCAACAAATGATGTTCGCTCGTGGATGGTGTGGTCAAAAGCCAGTTCTATCCTTTTTCAACCTTATGTATTGAGAAAAGGGGGAAAACCCTTCATTTGGTGAAGTTGCAAGGAAGATTCAATTTGGTGCCCAGCCATTCAAACCTCAAATTCAGCTTTACACCATATAAATAATTTCCACCCTTTTATGTAATCCAAACATAATGAACAAATAAGGGAATGCCGTTTGACCATAACATACCCGAGGCAACAAGGCCTAGCACTATTTTGGGGCTGATCGCAGCCTAGTTTATTTTTCTAAAAACAAGGGTTTTGACTAGGTTTCCAATATGTGAATAAAACAAAGGAGAAGAAGAAAAAACTCATTCATTTTTTTCTTGCTTGAATTAAAGTTAGAATGTGCACCTCTTCCTCCTCCTCTTCCTCATCATCATCCTCATTAGTTGAAGTCTCACCATCGGACTCATCTTCATCACCATCTTCATCTTCTTCATCATCTTCTGAAGCTTCCACCCATTCAGATTCTGAAGCCTGGGTTGATGAAACTTCAAGTCAGATTAAAGCAAATAAAACAAATATGTGTATTTAATCAGCAAATTAGAATCACAATATATACTTAGATTAAATAAGCTGAATCAACAAAAACTATATTAACAGCATCAGCTATTCACCATAACTCATTGACATCAGAAGATAAATCACCCAGTTCACCACATTATAATTTGTAATTAAATTCTGAGGTATATTCCCAAATTATTTTAGGAGAAAAACAAGAAAGGCATCTCTTCCTTCAGTGGTTAAATCTAATTTTTGGGACGAGACAAAGTATCAATAAAAAATTAAGATCATAAGATATAACTTTGTCAAAAATCGTTGTAATTTGATAGATCTAATCATCAGCACATATTTATTTGTGACCTTTTTAATAATACTAGGTGTTGTGGGAGTAATGAGGAGTCCGGGACCTTTGGAACTGGGTAGGTACAGACATTCACCAATTTTATACTAGCAGACTTGTATCAAGCAACAACTCAGATTATTTCTTGCTTAACCATTTATTATCAGAGAAAAAGACAGACAGAGCTCCTAAAACAGAAGAATATGATATTTAGTTAAGAACAGAAAATGTATAATTATGTAAGAGAATTGGGTACATTTGATTTCCTACAGGTATAATATAATATAATTACTTTGAATATATAGTATAACATGCTATAGCGGCCCATGGCCACTATTTGCACTGCCATAGTGTTGCACTTTTCTGTAGCAGCGTCAGTGGCCACAATAAGGGCATTCGCTGTACCACTGCACCACTATACTGAAGGTGTCCAATATCCTGAGAATGAACTCCAAGATTAATGTTAGAGGGGCATCTTATGAAAGGTCAATTTATAAAAAAAAAGGGTTTCCGCTAGATGAAAACCCTTTCAAAGTTCATGATTATCATGCCACATTTATCTCCTCTCCAACCCTGTGACCCCTCCATGACCCTTGTCATTATGTGACGATCTCTCCAGCAACTAGTCTAACAGTTTTTTGTACTTTTCCTTTTCTCTCTTCCTTTAGATTTTTCTTGCAATATTGTGCTCATATTCTCAATCATCTGTTTTATGTAAAACCATTTTTTTTGTATTTGTGTCTAATGGGATTATTTTTCTATTTTCATCTCTTTGCTCCATCTGTCTACATTCTCTGTTAATTGTCACTCTGGTCTAAGTCTCTGATGTATTTAAGTCATCTATCTCCTAAAAATCCAAACACATTAATTCCTTATGTCTCTATCTCTTTAGTAAGACATTGTTAGGATATAGTGTGGTAGGGTATAATGGGTAATGGGTTTAGGATAGAAGGTGGAGGAATTGTATAAATAGTACCCTGTTATGTTGTGAGAGGGGCTTTTTGGAATATTCTTTTGTGAAATCTGGACTTTGGCCAGAAGAGGGGGATTAGGCCTCTGCTAGGGCTAAGAGGGGAATTAGGCCTCCATTAGCGCTATCTATGTACCTTCTTTCAGTATCAATACAGAAACCATTGTTTTACAGTGTTATTTCTTGTTTGTTAGTGCGAGAGTGTTTGTTCTAGCTAGGTTTCAAACCCAAGTACCTATTAGACATGGTATTCTTCATTACTATTTACTCAAATGTTTGGCTAAGAGCTAAGACCTATAGTTTTTTATTATAAATCATGAACATGTCAAGTATTTTTAACTTTTTTTAGTATTTACATGCATTTAGTATAATTATGTAAACTGTAAGCATATTTGAAAATAGTGGTATCCAAAATTTATAACTACCGTATAGAACATATGCATATATTGGAAAAAAGTAGGTAAGAAAAAACTAACAGACCGGTATAATGCACTTCCATTCATCAAGTTTGCTAAGGTTCAAAGAATACAGATCGTCAAGAGTGATTTCTTGATCTTTAATCTCCATCATTCCACCATATATATATAACGTGTCCCTTCCAACTGCCATGCAAGCATTAATACGACCACATGGCTTCACTACCTAAAGAATTTGGAGGAAAAAAGCAATTAATCAATGACCAGGTAAAATTGGTACTTATAAGATAGATCGTCCAAAATAATGACCTCAGGCAAAGAACTTTGAATGTCCAATTTAGCACCAGATTCCTTGGGCTTTCCATCAGAGTTGGTAAGATTTTCACTATCAACAATAGACATGTTTGATGCTATATTTTTGGATATATCATCAATGTTACTTTCTTCATCCTCTGACTCCACAGTTTCTTCTCTTGTTGTACATGCTGGATTTATCTTCTTGTTGACATCATCAGGACAATTTTGTTCAGATTTTTTTAACTGGAAAAAGAATTCAATTTAATTGAGAAACAAAGTAACATGCAAAGCAGTCCACAAGATGAGTTTTAAAATGTGGAGCAATTGTCTTGAGATCAGATGTATATATGCATGACATCCAATCTACCTTATCTTTTGTGGACTTCTCCTTTCTTAACTCCAGAGGATACCTAATTACCCAAACAAGATTAAATAAGCTAATCAGGAAACATTAGATAAGATAGCAGTAGCACACCTATGCTCTAACCAGAAAATCATCAATATACAGAGTAAAATGCAAACTTACAATGACTTAAACTCAAGACCCAACGAAAGAATTCAGTTCACAAATGGCAACTTTAGACTATACCATGCTAGGCACCAACAGAATATGGGAGGACTTACCAGCGATTGGTGTCTAACTGAAACCCGTAAAATTCATTCAAAAACAAGCTCATCATTACATCACCTGCACAGTGTTAATGCAATTAGGATACTAAGCTTACAGCAAGCGTAAACAACAAAATATATATCCTCTAAATGGACTTTGAGTAGACTGTCTGATCTAATGAATTGTTTACAAACATTAGGCCAAAGAGATTACTTCTACATCACTTGCTTGAAAAATATAAGCTGTCAGAAAAGATAACCTTCAACTTCTATATCCACAACGCCACCAAATAGCAGAGCCCTCCTCTTATGAACACACATTGAAAACCCAGCACGGGGACCAGGAGGCATTCCACTTTTCTTCACCTATCAAGAAGGGAGAAAAGATGAAAAAAAAGTTACAAAAAATCAGATAATAAAAGCTTTGTCCTAAGCGTCAGGGGTGTATGAGCCTATGGAGGGAGGAGGTAGAAGCAAATGAGAGACAAATATTACAAAATAAAATTGAAGCATAAAATAAGAAGTCTGTGCTTCCATCGAAGCTGACTAAAGTAATTTTAATTAGTGGGCATGGGAAAGAAAGATACAAGAAAGCTCAAACTTGGCTAAGAAAAGGAATATACAAATTTACTCAATATTAAACTTAACCCCAAAGGACTACCTTGTTCCATTCCCAAGTCTTAGGATCGAGTGACCACATATCTGAATGAACAATTCCTTTCTCAGAGTTGTTCTTATCAGATGAAACTTCTTTTGAATAGCCACCATACAAAAATATCTGCAACAAGAAAAAGAACTCTGAAAAGAAGAAAACATTCTAAACTTCAAAACTACTTTCTAGAGCCACACAAATCAATCACAATTATGAAACAGCACATGAGGGAAAACTTTACTATAGTGATAGGCATAATGATAGATACCCATTAGTTAGTTCTTTACAATATATAGTTAGATAGCCAGTTAAAGAAACAAGGCAAGCTGCCTATAAATAAGAGAGGTGGAGAGAGAGATCTCTTGCCAACATTAAGAGAATTGAAGCCTTTGGGCAATGGGAGGTGCAGACCCTTGAAGATCTTCAGAGCAGGGATTTCTGGTGAACGTAGAGTTGCATAAGGAGCGAATCCAGGTCTCTCAAATTAAAATATATGGAGCAGTGTATTGTTTTCTAGGGAGATTTTCCCTATTTTCCACAAACTAGCTTTTTTTATGGCAGTTCTAACACATAAGTAGAAGTACTACAAAATGAAAATTATTAGCTTCATGTAAGGGAGATCAGTATTTTACTCACATCATCTTGGTAAACAAATAATTGAAAACCACTACGTGCAGTTGGCCACATTGCTCCAGGCTTAGGCTTTATTTCTTGCCACTATAGCACAAAATCACATTGTCATTAATAAAAATTCCCAAACAAAAAATCAACACTTCTACATAAAATGAAACAGCCTGATGTTTTGGTGCTGAACTTGAACAGTAAACAGCATTTTAACAGGACAAGCCAGGTATTTAGATATATTTACCTTGAATTGATCAAGGTCAAATACGAATAGATCATTGTAGTACCTGCATAATGAATTAAAACGTCTTAAAATCTGGCAAAAAGTGATATTTAGTGAATCAATACCAATGACAGGTCTCTCTTGGTAAACAATCTAAAAAACTTTAAACAAAGAACATCAGACACAACATCTAAATTTTATAGGATCAATAACACACAATTGCAATATTTAGAAAGGCAGAAAACAGAAATTCGATAATAAGTTTCTGAACACTGAATCATCCCCACATGTATATTGTAATTAAAACAAGGCACCGATTTCTTTTTCTTAAAATTCCATAAAATAAACTATTATGGATAAATTTAAGAGTAATACATGTGATTTCACAAAAACACCTTCATGTGATTATTCAATTACATTGTGTATGGTGAAACTCTTTATTATTTTATTCACAACGTTTTAGTCAGGACCAATTGCATTCCAAATAATACCCAGTGGGTTAGCTAGGAGTAGCCCAAATAATACTTGAGATTTTTAGTCAGCAGTTGTTGTTGTCCAAATAATACTTGGGTTTTTAACCAAGAGTGGCGCAAGTTCATATAATACTTGGTTGTATCTTGGCAACATTAATTTGTCTAGTGGAACTTGATCTTTTAATTGAGAACTGGACATAGTCTTTATTTATGGGCGATCCAATATAAAAGCAAAGTGTAAATCCTTCTTTCTCTTGTCTCTTCAGATTGTATGTAATTTAATTGTAACTAATCTCAAAAGGAGAGATTTGTAAAAACAAATTTTTGAAGTGTTTTTAAACAGTCCATCTGTCAAACAAGTTGTGCCTGACATTCCTCATCAAATGCAATCTCTTAAGAAAACCACTTGACAGTGCATTTGTCAAGTAAAACTATCATCTAACTCTATCATCATACAATACTTTGAGAAAATTTCAAAAAGCCTTAAAACACAATTCAACTCTCCCTTCTTTTAAAAGCTAAGTAAACAAGGCAAGAATAGTAAGTTAACACTCCAGTTTGACAACCGAGAGTGAGAAAAAGACTGAACCAGAAATTAAGCCCCAACTTAAGGAGAGAGGCCTACACAACCCAGCAACCTATTCTCTATGAATGACATTCTTCCCTTGTTTACTTAGCTTTTAAACATTTCCTCTAACAAAATCTCTAGAAAAATTATGACTTTCACCCTCCTTGTTTCAACTTGCTTCATGTGTGCAAGGGGGTTACAAGTTGAATTACCATCTTGAACCTCATTCACATCATGCTTAATGTATTTTCTTTTGTTATAATTATAGAAATAAAGAGTAGTTATTATATAATCAAGAATATGTGGATCATATATGTATTATTAGAAACATTTTTATTTATTCTTGTGTCACATCTATATTATTAGATGATATCAAATTCTCCTCTATTTACTGTATTGACTCCTTCATCTCAATATATATAAAACATTTGTATATTGTCTCATAAATACATTGTTTCAGCTCCATGTATCTCTCTTTCGTACAGTTTAACAACCTTAATGTTCAATCACCAGCTACCATACATAACCACTTCAAATATTACTCATGATAAGGTATGGAAAGAAAAGAAACTCACGAGTCCCCAAGTGTTGTACATCAATAGTCACACACATGCAAACAAGCTGGCAAGAGCAATTCTTTCCCTTAAAACAAAAATGATTTAACAAAGAGATTGATGTTGCCATGTTATATACATTTACAAGCAGAGAAAAATCAGAAGAAATCCTGTAACTTGAATTCATTAGAAGCTCAAATTCGGCTTCTCGGAGCTTCAATGCCCGTAGACTTAATTTATATTAGATTTCTGATAAGTGAAGGATAATTTATATTAGGACTCACTTTTCAAAACCAGAGCATTTTAATTCAACAATTACCCACAACAAGCTTTTCATTTGCTGCCAAGTTCTCTTATTTTTTCAATGAGAAAGAAAATCACATACATATAATTAACACAGTTCTGTACAATAGAAAAAGTAAGAAGCACTAGCAACCTCACTTCTCGGAGAGTGTCATAGAAACCACCGAAAAGAATAATCTTGTGCTTGTACAATATCTGTAAATTAACCAGATTAATTTGACACAAGGCATTGCAATAAACAAAATACATGATGAAACTGGATTAACATGTATGCCATATATGATATTGGGGGAGGGGGGATGCAATAATTAACTACTAAAATAAAGATTTATGACTATGATATCAAAAACAAGGTTCATAAACGTAGCAATAACAATATAATTCCACATGAGCACAAATAAGTTGGAGTGACATGTAATGCATTTCCTATAAGGCTTTTTTAAAGTGATAACAAAAAGATATTGGAAGACTTGTATTTTGTTTATGTATTTCATTAAATTGTTTGTAGGACTTAACTTAGACAGTTATAAAGCAGCATGCACAAAGATCACTTAAGAAAGATTTTATTTATCCAAAAACACTGTGATAATCGATTATCACTAATGATAATCGATCATCTAATTAAAATCAAGTTTTTTATAAGAGTTCCTTTGATAATAGATTATCACTACTGGTAATCGATTATCATAGCGAAAAAAAATATTTTCGGAAAAGTTTGTGATAATTGATTATCTCTTAAAATAATCGATTATCAATAGTAGTTGTGACTTGACTCTTCAGATTCTTGACCTAATTTTCAAATAAGAAGTTATATTTTTGGGGAGACCTATTTTGAAAACAACTTTTCATTCAGAGGTTCAGGGTTGTGACTACTAAAGAAACTCTCCTGCATCTGTGAGAAAGGGCTTTGAAAAACCTAGTGTGGGTAGAGCAATAACTTTCACCAAGTGGGTTCTTGTGTGATTTAGTGTTGTTGTTCTTAGGAGAAGCTATTCATCCTTTGGGTGACTCAAAGGAAGTGTTTCATTCCTTGTGCGATTCGAGGAAGGTGTTTTTATCTTGTGTCTTCAAGAGAGGTGTTCTCTAAACCTTAAACTTTTTCTTCTATGATTGTAAGTTTGATTTATTTTTAGTGTTTGAGCTCATCCCTCTTTAGAGAGATTATCGTGGGTCTTTTTATCCGAACCAATATTAAATATATGTGTACGAATTTTCTATTCCCTACAATCTTTATTTTAATGAAGTTATTCAAACAAGATAAAAGGTTTTAATTGAACATAAATTTTGAAGAAAACTTCAAAGTATCAATTTTAATCAAACAAACCAATTCATCCTCACTTGGTTTTTGTCCATAGTAAATATTTCATGCTACAATTCTAACCAAGGATACAAAGAATAGATCAGAAAAAACAATCAATAACAAAGATGTTTAATAGGCTCTTATCTACTACAGTTCAAGAATGAATGTTCTGAGCTTGGAAAATGCAATCTAGTAACAAGTGCAAACAATATGATGATCCAAAAAGGTCAGTTCACTGAAAAGACAAAATAAACATTCAATACCTATTTTGTCATCATTAAATGAGATCAGTCTAACAAGAATTCAGATGTGCAAGTAATCCAACCTTGCAATTGTTTAAAGAGAAAACAGCACAAAAGAAACTTATGTATTCTCAATCGCATAATCTTGCACAATTTATTGGGTTATTATTGTTACTTCAACAAGGATAGTAGTTAAATCAGCTTGAGCAACATGATAAAAAAATTGTTCCTTAATTAATTTCTGCCATGGCTGTACTGCACTCTAAAAATGGGAATACTATACTGAAATGAACCAAATCAAGCAATAATGCCGATCATTTAATTTTGATGTTCTAACAGAACTGTATACGTGTTAAGTTCACATAACTTGTAATTCTATTTTCGCATTTGCAATGCAATCCAGACAATAGTATGATGTAATTTAAGTTAAGCAGAATATCATGCATTGTCAGAAACAAACATACCAATAATCTGTTCGATTAAGGATTCAGTAATCTGACACCGTTAAAAGTAAATCAATGAGTGCATTATTTCACATCAGCCAGAGCATACCATTCGATGTCCTGAACGAGGACTAGGGCACCCTTTCAAATTAAGCTGCTCCCACTGATTTGTTTTCAGGTCCAACATCCAAAAATCCTAAACAAATCAAAATCCAAAAACATCACCACATAGTCAAAAATCCAACACACCAAAGCCACATTCACGCCACATAACAGAAGCAATGTAATGCAAGCTTAACCTTGTAGTGATGAAACCGCTCTTGGTTTGGAGACGTAAACTCACCACCTAAAGCACAAACAAAAATGAAACCTCCATAACCACACAAATTTTTTAGAGCAGCCAGCAAAGACAGGTAAATTCAATGACAAAGAACAACAAAATCTTATATTTTGTTTGGATAAACTATTCCAAAGGTACTTCTAGGAAAAGGAAAACAAATAATTATTTTCTTAAGCTGAAACTAACTAACGGACAAAACTATCTAAAGCTAAAACTAGCTTCTCTAACAGACCACTTTTTAATTTAACTTGTAAAAAAGTTATTTTATTTTTCCTTCTTAATTTATATTTCTCATGAAAAAAATTATCCAATCAAACTATAATTCCACTGAATGAGTCAGCTAAGTGAATCACATGAAACTATTCAACTCAGTTAAAAACTAAAGTAAAGTGAATTACCAAAAATATAAATATAATTCTTCCACGCAACCGCTTGGTGAGCACTGCGCGGAGGAGGACTATTAGGACTCGAAACCAATTTCCATTCCAGCTTCTCCACGTCATACCGGAAGAGATCACCGTACACGAAGGTCTGCACAAATTCACATTGCAGCAACAACTCACTCATAAATCATATCAATCACTCAACAAACAAGCACAATAGCTTTTGAATTCAAACTCGTAACCTTGTTGCCATTGTAGAATTCGCCGCCGTAGAGAATCAACTCGGTCTCTTTCAACGGATTGACGGTGAGCTACAAGAGAAGGCGTCAAAACGGAAATCGCAACGGTGAGAGGTGAAAGAGTGAGAAGTGGAGTTAGCGGCGTTACCGAGCAGTTGGAGCGAGGAGAAGGCGCGGGAACGTTGTCGTCGACGTGAACCTCCTTCTTCTTCGCTTCCTCCTTTTGAATGCTCAACTGCATCAATTCAAGAGACGCAAATATACACAAGTTTGTTTGAGGATTTGGTTTGAGAATGGAAAAGTGACGTGAATGGAAATAGAGAGAGTACCAAAATGGCGTCGATATCGTCCTCGGGAGAAAGCTTCTTGGTTTCCCTGCGAGCTTTCTTCTCTTCGGCTTTTACGGTTTTTCTCTCAGTTTTCTCTTTGCCTTTACCGGGTTTCTTCGTCTTCTTCCCCATCTTACTCAGAACGCACAGTGAAGTCTAAACCCCGCGGCGCAACAATGTGCCCTTCCTTAGACCCCGTGTAGCAAATAGTAATTCATATTTTGCATATACTTTTATAGATTAAGGCATTAAATTTTGGATTCATGTTTCTAATAGTTCAATTATAAATTATAAAACAATACTACAATTAAATAAAGTTACACTATAACATTGCAGTCACATCGTTAAGAGAAAAATTAGACGATAAACTCAATTTAAAAATATAAAATATTTAAATATTCTCTATCATAAAAAATTAATAAATACCCAATTAAAACTTTTTAAATCTATCATATACCTAAAACTTAATTAAGCATATTTCTTTTATAAGAACATGTTCTTCATAATATTTGATCTTTGAATTTTATTTTCTTTACTCGTTTGGTCCTCTGTCTCTATCTTATTTTATTCTTTTGAACTTACAAATAATAAGTTTATTTGGTTTATATTTTAGTGAATATTTATCTTCTATTTTTTATATTTAAATTAATTATTTCAATACTTAAATAATTAATATTATAGTGATAATAAAATAATATATTCCATTGAGGCATCTTGAGACTAGGCACCAAATTCAGGGTCAAGTTTAATTTACTTTCATATTCATCAAAATTCTCTACAACTCCTTCGAGATCATCATTCAAAGAGAAATGTTTGAAGGAAAGGCAGTATCAAAATATGCCGTAGCACATCTTCCAAACTTTAACAATCCACTGATGATGATTATAACTGTTCAAGTTTGAAAAAATATAGAACTGAACTCAACACTTATAACTTAGGTTCTGCTTGCTGACAAAAAAAATGTTTGAGAATAATGAGTTTAACATAATGAAAATAAATACAAAGGAAATTGCGAAGACATTAGTGTCGGCATTCTGCTCGCAAGTTTGAGAAAAAAGGACTGCGAACGGAATAATGTTATAATTCGTAAACATGACCATATACAAGATCGTCGAGGATAAACTCTTTAGCAATTCTTATTTTGAAAGTTAACACAAACAAATATACTCTGTTTTGAAATTTAACACAAGTAAATGTAACGTCCAAAATAAGTGTGTACTATCATTCGAAAACGTAAGATGATGTGTATGAAGTTATAAAAGTTAAAAATTATGTTTTGATAAAATGTTCATATAAGACAAGCAGTGTTAAACAATGTATATATATTATATTTAAAAGTAAAAACTTATGTTAAACGTTTTCTTAAAGTAAGAATATTAAATGCATATGACATACTCTACCGGTGTTACTTTGTTTTTTCTCTCTTTATCTTCGTTAATAATAGTGTATCCGCAAGGGCCGGACGCCGTACGGAAGGATCCATATGAGCGGACGCCCAAGCTAATTGGGCGGATCTCCATGCGGACGAGGCGGACGCCCATATCACATGGGCGGACACGACCAGCAAAATCGGACGCCGTACGGAAGAGCCCACATGGGCGGATCCCACATGGGCGGATCTCCGCGGACACGGCCAGCAAAACCGGACGCCGTACCGAAGAGCCCACATGGGCGGATCCCACATGGGCGGATCTCCGTGCGCGCGAGACAGACGCCCATTTCACATGGGCGGACGCCCACGCCCGCCAAAACACTAATCAACATGACTTGAGGAAAAGTAGCCTGGCTTAAAGGTAAATAGAAATTAGAAGCTATCGGGCTGTTTTGGGCCGTGATTAACTTTTCACTAATCCCAAGCCCATAGCGAAAACTATAAATACAGGTCCACGGTGAGTGGTAGATAGGTTACATTGAATGCACATTTATTGCTATCCTTGAGAAAAGCCATTGCTCTGAAACTGACTTTGGCATCGGAGAATCTTTTGCAGGTCTCCACCCCTCAGGATTGAGAGAAAGAACTGAGAATCAGGACAGAAGACCAGCTACCAGGATAAGTGGACAGGAAGACGTGGAGGTTTAGAACTGCACGGCCCTACACATCCGAAACAAATAGTAATACCAAACTTTATTCAAAAGCTCCGCATAAGGATCACAAAGATAAGAGATAGGAAGACATTTTGATAATGTTTCCTTAAAGCTTTATACTCTATCCAAAGTCATTCGCACTATCACTGCAAAAACAATTTGCTCTTCTCAAGACGCAAAATAATACAATCTTCGTACCAAGGTTACTTACTCTCAAGGAAGTCAACTCTCTGAGTAACAAATCTTTCTCGAAGATGTTTATATAAAGGGAACTTGCTGAAAAGGAGATAACAATACAATAACAACAATTCTTTGAATCATTTTTCTTCTAAGTTTACATCGTTTAAGTCTTTCTTTGAAAGAGAAAAAATCTTTTCAAGTTTGCAAATTTCATTATATCGAATATATAATCTTTTGGAGAATCATTTGAATATGTACTTATAAACCAAAAACACTTTGATTGTGTTTGTAAATTAAGAGTGAATTAAAATATTTTTTTGGTTAGTTTAGGTGAATTAAAGAGTCTAGTCAGGTAGACTATTTGGGAACGAGTGGTTGATAAAACTTGGTAAACCAATAGTGGTTGATAATACTTGGTAAACTAATAGTGGTTGATAATACTTATATACCAAGAGTAGTTTATACTCATTGTAAGATTTATTAAAGATTAGTGAAACTCATTAAAAGGTCTTAAAAAAGAATTGGGCATAACTCAAGTTGGAACGAACCGGTATAAAAATATTTGTGTTATTGTTTTGTTTATTAAACATTTTCTTAAACGTTCATTTAAAAACACAAGCGTCTAACAACTAAAGTAGATTATCTAATCCCTGCAATAGTCATTAATCGCTATCTTGTGAAAAGATTTTAAAACACTATTCAATCCTCACTTTATAGTGTTTTCCTTTATTTCCACATACATACAAAGCAATGTGAAAAAGGCAAGAAAACGTTACCAATATAGAGGGACAAAATATCAGTAAACAGTAAAACAATTGCTATGAAAAAACAGGTGATTGGTTCACCTAAAGGTGATCTCAATCTCCTTTACTTCCAAAAATTACTAGCTTGGGCACCAATTATGTACCTCTCGATTTCCATCCATCTGCAAAATTCATATATCAATTTGTGTTTGGATGTCGTAGTACACTTTGAAATTATGTTCTTTCACCATCAAGATGATTCTCAACCTCAGGAGGTAGGTTTAGACAATTTGTTTATTTATTCGAATGTCAATCATAATTGATTTCATTTCATGAACTATTATTAGTTATGAAGATCAACGGAACGTAAGGATGTCCATCATTGGTGTTTGAGCCTGCATATCCATCCCCTCCTTACAAGAAATATTTCCTCTGTATAAATAGGTATCTGGTACAAATAATCGTTAGATGACATCAGCTATAATTGGTGTGTTGCTTTAAAATATACATCCATGCTTTCAAGTGGATTTTGCTTCTTGGTACTGAGGGGAAACCTTCCAAGAGTCAATAACCCCAAAAGCAAGGGCTATCAACTCATTTGATAAGAGGAAACCTTCTGGATCACTTAGCCTTATGTATGCCACCCTCTTTTCTGTGTTAGTTTTATCCCAAAAGGAATAGTCAAGGTCATCTATAATGGTTCTCCTATGCTCATCCAAGCAAACCACAAGTCCACTTTCAACATAAGGTTTATAAGCCTCTAGCAATGACAAAACAACAGAGCTGCCAAATGATTCTTGGAAACTCTTTAAGTCTAGGCCTTGTGCAGTTCTTAGGGACAGCATCACCACATCCATGGCCGTGTCCTTGCCATTAATGTTACCATCACCAGAGCTATCTACTATTCCTTTTTCCAGATTCTGCACAAAATTAATGTAATCATTGACCTTCCTTGGTCTTGAATACCTCAACCCACCAACAAAACTGGCAGAGCCAAGGCCAAAGGCATAGAAAGGCTCGTTCTTCCAGTAGATAAAGTTGTGTTTGCACTCGTACCCACTTTTGCAGTAGCTGCTGATTTCATAATGGTTGTAATTCGCATCAGTAAGCATTCTTGAAGCCATCTTATAGAACTCAGCCGATTGTGTTTCAGAAGGCATTGGAAATTCCCCTGGTGAGTACCTGAAAATATCTCCAGATCATTATAATGATTTATAAAAAGACAATAAAAGCCATCAATGCTACTCAAGGTTCTAAGAGATACTCAGCCAAATCAGATATCAAGGTTTCAAATTCTAGTGACAGTTTCATCGCGATTCTTGACACTGTAAGAAAGGGCAGCTGTAAGAATAGCCTAAAAACATTGACACCACATCCGAAAATGCAGAAACAGACCGTTTTCGAAAACCTTGTAAAGTGTATCAGTTCGTAATTTCTCACAATATAAAAGATCATTACAAAGCTGCAATTGATTTAAAACCTTGTTGCCGCCAGTGCAACAGAAAATAACTGTCACTTCCTAGCAAGTATATTAGTTATATTGGCTACAGTTTCGAGAAAAAATGTGGAATCGTGTTCACAGGAAAAAAAAAAGTGCCACTTACAATCGTCCAAATTTTGTTCCTTGCTCAATTTGCAAGTCATAAACGGACACATGAGAAGGTTGTGACTCAATGGTGAGCCTTAAACTTTCCTCCCACATCTCACAACTCTGATGAGGCAACGAAGCTATGAGATCAATACTCCAATTCTCAACCCCACATGACTTCACAACACTAATAGCCTCATGAACCTCTTGCACCCCATGTGCCCTCCCACACGCTCTCAACAGCTCCTCCTGAAAGGCCTGAACTCCCAAAGACACTCTATTCACTCCCAACGCTATCATCTCCCTCATCTTCTCAGCACCAAACGTGCCGGGGTCCATCTCCATCGATATTTCCGCGTCCTTACAAAGCCCAAACTTCACCCTCAGACTCTCCAAAACGGATGAAACCATGGCAGGAGGCACCAGAGAGGGCGTCCCACCGCCAAAATAGACAGTTTGGAGGGGCGTGGTGGAAGCGGGCTGATCCACTTTGGTGGCGGTGATTTCCCGGCAGAGCCAGTCGATGTAGTTGGAGACGCGCGGGTCGTGGTGGGTTTGGGTGGAGGCGGAACCGAGAGCTACGATGGGAAAGTCGCAATAGTGGCAGCGTTTCCGGCAGAAAGGGAGGTGGATGTAGGCGGAGGAAGCGGGTGGTGGGGTGGCGAAGTTGAGAGAGGCATTATGTCGAACGGGTGGCGTGCTGTTAGTGAGAAAGGTTTTGGTGAATGCGTGGTGAAGTTTTTGAGCTTTGGATTTAGGGGTTTGGACCAAGAAAATGGGAGTGAAAGATGATTTCAGCAGCATTAGGGGAGTGAGCATCAAACTGCCGAGAAAGGATGTAGACGAAATATACGAGGCACCTCTGCACTAGTAAGGGATATTGCTACGATGACAAAATATAATAAGGACTATGATATGTTATTTTTCATATAATAAATATCGTTGTGATGTCGTTTTTTCTTCGGCTTTCCCCCTCAAATATCAAATTTTACTATTTTAATCTTTTGAATGAATTTATTCTTGTCTGTTTTTCATGTGACATAAGTTGTAACGTACCCAATTTTCCTTCCCCCTATCTGAGGGTGTTTCTGTGCAAGAAGTGAATAGTAAAAGTTAAATATACTATATTAATAAAAAAATTAAGGGTTAAACATCTTCTAATTTCGGAAATTTAGAGGTTGACATTTATTTTTAGTTTAAATCTTAATAAATTTTGATTTCCAATTTTAAAAATAAATAGATATATTTATTTTATTTCATTCGTATTAATTTTTTTACATGTTAAATTTCTAGATTAACATTTAAATTGGAAAGTATAAAATATAAACAATTTAAATATTAATCTTGAAATTATTTAAAGTAATTAAATTAAAAAAATTATATGTATTCATTTTTAATATTTGAGAATCAAAATATATTAAAATTTATAGTAAAAAATGAATTTCAATTTTGGATCGTTAATAGAGAAAAAAATATATAATCTAAGAATTAATGTGGTTTAGTAAAGACAAGTAGAAATGAAATTTGTAAAATATATATATAATCTATCCAAAAATAGAAGGAAATTATTTATTTTCATTCTTATTTTTATATTTTATATAAAAACTAGCATGTGATGTTATGGTAAGCTAAGATCATCCTTGAAGTTTAGAGGATGGTTTTAATGTAAAAGAATTGTACATTTGATATATTTAGGTGGGACTTTTTATTAATAAGTTTAATGATTCGATCCTATTTTTATTCAAAATCTCGATTTGGTTCCTTATTTATTGGTTTTCTCAATTGGATTTTTAATTTTAAAAATTGAAATAAATAGAACTATGTTGTTAAATTAGACAAACGTCGTTTAAGTGTTGTGTATGTGACATTCTGATTGTCTTTTTTTTAATGATGTGACATAATTTATGTGGTAATAATATAATCTGATGTGAAATTTTTAATTTATGAATTAAAAAAATTGAACTAAAAAATAGAATAACAAATTGGGGGAACTTACCCCTTTCTTCAAATTGTCATTTGCAAGAACAAATTGTGGAAAAGTGTGGGGTGCCTTCGAATTAGGGTTTAGAGCTGGGAGAAAACAATTTTGAATTTAGGGTTTGTGGGCAAAATACAATAGTTTAAAATTAGGGTTCATAGGTGACGTTTGGAAAGATTTAGGGTTGAAGCACGAGGTGAGGTGTGAGACATTGTGTCGTTGGAAGCGCAAGGCTCAAGCACGTGGTCAATGGAGGTGAATTTGAAGCAAGGTCAGTGATTATGCTTTATTTTCTTAGTTTTTACGGTTGAGAAACCATTATATTGGGTAGTGGTCCCTCATCATTTGAATGCTTTGCTCTGTTGTTGTTGATTGTGATATGGTGGTTCCCTATGTATGTTTAAAGTGATTTCACTGTCTATGTTTCAGTGCGCTTTGTTATTGTTTTAATATAATTTATTTTTGTCGTCATATGTTTACATAATAGGTGTAGATATATTTATATTATGTTGTGCATAATGGACGAGACTATTGAGTGTGTTTTCTAGCATAGAGTGAAGTTCATTAATCATGGTACTCTGAAGTATGTAGGAAAGACAACAACTTTGTTCTTTGACCCTGATATGTGGAGTTATTTTGTGGTTGCTAGTGTAGTTAAAGGTTTGGGATGTCGGAACAATCGGTACCGTTAAAGAGTCGCGCAGCGGAATAAAATATAGATAGCGGAAAGCGTGTAACGATCACAACACAAGTTAAAATAGTTGGTTTCAAAAATTGATTTTCTTAGCGAACTTTTATCGAACAGTTGATGTGCTAAGAGTTTTTACATCATTACATTTTATCCTATACATTTGTTTCTACAAAATGCGTTTAACAAAGATGCATTTAGAGTCTTCAATTCTTCAGCTTTTATCATCATCAAAACTTTACAGTAGCTTTCAAGATACCAATGCTCCTCATTGGTAACATGGGATATGTAGGTTTTAAAGACTTATGGTACTCTGTATGATGGGGTTTAGTTTTGGAAGATAGGTTGGAACCATTGATTGATGACACTGGTGCCATGCATATGACTAACTTATTTAAGCTTAATGGTAAGGTTCATTTATACGTTGTACATGATGTTTCTGAGCCCCAAGTTATATATATATGCTTCAATATATTAATGATGATGAAGGACAAGTGGGAGGTGTGTTGCATGAATCCAGTGAGTGTGTTGTTGAAGGTCATGGTGACGTACAACAATAGTTGCATGAGGGTTAAGAAGATTGTGATGGTGTTGAAGTTGAAGGTAAAGGTGCTGGTGATGGTGTTGAACATGTGAATGAGGGTGAAGAAGATGGTGATGATATCCAAGTTTAAGGTGAAGGTGATGGTGTTGAACAGGTGCATGAGGGTGAAGAAGATGGGGATGGTGTTGAACACTAGTGCAAAAACAACATATAATATCACACATTTAACGTCCAACCATTGAATAACCAACGTTAAAAATGATCGGTGAAATTTTTGTAAATAAATACAATTATTAGACGTCATTTAAAATTGTAATTCGACGTCAATTTGTCATAAGACGTCGAATGTTGAGAAGTCTGACGTCCTATTGGGTAAATTTTGCGAAAATGCTTGGCTTGAAAGTGAAAATGTATTTACGTATGACGTCGAATGCCCTATAATTAGATGTCAAAAGGATATAAAACGTTGAATGCCCCAACGTTAGACGTTAAAATGTTAGTGAATTCAATAAAAATTGAGCTGGAGATTGAAAATTCGTTCACTTTATCTTAGCGCGCGACACCCTCTTCTCTGCTCAAACTTTTCTGGAATAAAGTTTGACGACCATCACATGTAATCTTTCTTTCATTTGATACAATTGCATGTTAATGAACTACTTTAGGTATGATTTTCGTTTTATTTGACCGATTATTTTTGTGTTCTTGTCTTTCATAGGAGCATTCTGCTTTCTCTCTCACTGGTGGCAATACTTTATTCCGACGAACCCACCTTTTGAAGGTTAGTTTCTGTTTTTGTTTTAAAGAACTTATTTGTTGAATTTGTTTGTTGTTTTTTTCTTTCTGTTGAACTTGTTTGTTTGTTGTTGTTTGGTTGAACTTGTTTGTGGTTGTTGTTTGAATGAACTTGTTTGTTGTTTGTTGTTGATACTATACTACATGTTCATAGTTCATGCTTTATAAAATATCAAAAACTAAAATTTGTTGTTTTTATGCTTTTCAGGTCTCGTAGAGTTCTAAAAAAGGATCACAATTAATTAAAAAAAACAAAAAAAAATTATTAACTTAATTTGCTTTACTAGGAAATAATGTAAATTAATGTCATATATTGACAAAATTTGATGTCAATTAATGTAAATTAATATCAAATTTTTTAAATTCGACGTCAATTTAACGTCTCCCGATATAACATCGATCTCGAATTCGACGTGAAAGGCCAAAAAACACCGACGTTATACGATATTTTTGTACTAGTGGAAGTTCAAGGTGAAGGTGATGATGATATTGTTGAACAGGTGCATGAGGGTAAAGAAGGTCATGGTGATGGTGTTCAAGTTCAAGGTGAAGGTGATGGGGATGATGTTGAACATGTGCATGAAGGTGAAGAAGGTCATGGTGATGGTGATGTAGAGAAAGACTTGCATGTGTGTGAAGGAGTTGTGGAGGAGGAAGTTCATCTTCGTAGTTTGAGTTCATCTAGTGACCGAGGTGGTCTACATGGAAATAGTCAGTGCTTGAAGGGGCTAGTTGATGTGAGTGTTGAATGTGACATAAATGATGATATAAATGAACAATAGTCTGGTAATGTCGATGTAGAAGTAGAAAGTCTATCACATAAATTTAGTGGAGAATGTTGTACTGACAGTTCAGACAACAACTTTGATGATGATGAAAGATGTTTGTCAGATGAGGAGTGGAAATATGAGGAATTACTTACTGCAACAGATTGCGATGAAAATGATAATGAGAGTTATGAGAGCTTTTCTACCTTTTCTATGCCAAAAAGTATGGTAGACTTTACATGGGAAGTTGAGACATATTTTGCTGAAAAACAAGATATTTTAGAAGTTATCAAAGGGTATGCTTTGAAAAATGGGAGGAATATAAAATTTTTAAAAAATGATAAAAGAAGATTGAGGCTGAAGTGCGTGGGTGCAAAAGAAGAATGCCCATGGACCATATATTGTGCTTATATGGAGGCTGTGAAATGATGGCAGCTAAGAACTATAAAAGACAAGCATATCTACAACAGGGAGTTCAACCTGAAGTTAGTTGATGCCAAGTGGTTGAGCAAAAAGTTGGAGAAAACAATAAGGGAAAATCCTAAAGTGAAGGGTGTAGATATTCGTGAAAAAGTTCAAAGAAAGTGGAATATTGGTATATCTAGATGTATGACTTATAGAGGCAAAGCTATTGTTGATGATCACATATATGGGTCCTTTAAGGAACAATATAAGATGATATATGATTATGACCATGAATTGCTGGCAAAAAATCCAGGCTCAACAGTTAAGGTACATGTTGAGGATAATGAGAGTGATGTAATTTTCAAGAGATTTTACTCTTATCTTAAGGCATTCAAAGATAGTTTTCTGTCTTGTAGGCCAATAATTGGATTGGATGGAGCTTTTTTGAAAGCAAAGTTTGAAGGTGAGTTGTTAATGACTATTGGACGAGATGCTAATGACCAGATGTTGCCTATTGCATATGCTGTGGTCGAAGTGGAAAACAAGGATTCATAGAGATAGTTTCTGAACCTTTTTATTAATGACCTTGGTGGTCTAGAAGTATGTTCATCAATAACTTTTATGTCAGACCAACAAAAGGTAATACTGATCTATAAATTTGTATTTTCCTACATTCATTCATTACTTATAAGTGCTGCTAACTACTCTTTATTATTTTAATGTAATACTTAATTTTGGCAAAACAATGTTTCTGCTTTGAACATGTACACTTGGTTATTATGTGTTGTTTCAATGTTGCAATGTGTATTTTCAAAACAATGGTATTTCAATGTGTTGATTCAATTTGACAAAACAATGATGTTATGTCATGCTTATTATATAATAGTTAAATTAGCTATTGTTGTTATATCATATATTATTATTAAATGACACATTGTTATATAATAAAGCATTGTCACTGGTCATAGTAATATTACCAATCAGTGTCAGTGAATATGACAAATACACTTCTTCTTCATTACTTGTTCGAAATTGTTGACAACAATATGAATTAGGGAATTATTGTGCAGGTGAAATTGTGAAAACACTTCCTCTTTATTACTTCTTTTGTCAACCACATTTATTAATCAATACCATATTAAGTGAAATTTCTTTATTTATTACTTTACCATATTCTTTATTGATCAATACCATATTAAGTGAAATTTCGCTCTTTGGACATACATTAAATACAATAAAGATTCATTCATTCATTCAAAAAATTACTGCTACATTACATCCAGTGCATCCTAATACAATGATAATTACTGCTACATTATGGATTTGTCATCCATATTAAAATTACAATTACATTAAGCACACAAATCAAACAAACCACCTCTATCAACACCTTTATCCATTTCTCCACAATCTTAAGTGATTTCTGCAAATCAGTCATCATCTTTATACCACCTCTCATTTCTTCTATGTTGGATAAACACTCATTCTTTGCTTCCCAGTTGACATTAGAATACCTTTCCTCAATACCATATACAACACCATATGAAGAAATTGCAACCACCTTATTCATTTCCATCCTGTAAAAAAAATTATACCAATTAAAAATACTTACTACAAACAAAAACAACAGACCATGGACGTTCTTCTACCTTGTACTTAAGACAATCCCAAAATTCCTTACCTCTCTTCATAGTAGTTACGTTCTTCTACCTTGTACTTAGGACAATCCCAAAATTCCTTACCTCTGTTCTTAGCAGTTCGAGTAGTTCTTAGCAATCCTAAAACACCATCAATCCTAGATTCTCCTCCATTACCACGAAAAACTACATTAGGATTTTGCTTCCGTCGCCCGTTAAAGAAGAACATGAATGGACATCTGTTTTTTATTATCCATTTTCGCCCACCAACTAACCCTAATTTGAAGCACCCTATTCCCCAAATTCTTTTCGCAAAAGTGAAAGACAACAAATATTGAGTTCAATTAAATGTTGCCCTAATTTTTTAATTCATAAATTATATACTTCAATTCCAAAACCACGTCAAAAACAATTTAAACTGCTCCAGGGTGATACAATTGATGGGTCTGTTCTGCCTCAATTGCTCAAAGAAGTCAAACAAGATCTTATGAAAGGCAATTTGAGCCTTGTGTGATGCTACCACCTTCTACTACATATAACCAATTCTTGCCATTACTGAGTTAACCATCTCTTATTGTTGGTTAGGATATGCATCTGTCTTTTGCAAAATGTTGTTTAGGATATGCATTAACATAAAACTCCCTAACTTATAGCTCAATGTAGTAATCTTCAGGCCTAACTAACTTTTTCCAACTCTAGTATCCAATGCTCTCTAATATTCATCATATTCTCCTTCTAGGAGTTCAATCCTCCTTTCTTTCAAGACTGACTTGTGTTAAATGTCATTAAACCTCTCCTGCTTGGTCTTTCTTTGGAACCTTATTCGGTCTTATTGCGATAGAGGTTGGGCAATTCTTTCCTTTCCTTTCCTTCTTCCATATGAACTGGTAGAGTTGCAGAGGGTGATTCTTCTGGTGTGGCTTCAGAACTTGATTTGGACGAAGATGTAGGGTTGCTATAGTCCTACATGCAGATGTTGCTGGATGGCTCGGTCTGAGAATCCTTCTCCCTCTGACTGGTGCCAAGTGTTTTACTCTCCTCCTTAGTTATTTTATTGGAGGTGATGGTGAAGGGCTGCTTGTAGAAGTGTTATCAGACAACTCTTAAACTTCTTCAGCTTCTTTTTGTCTAGATGAAGCAGCTATTATCTTCCTTTTCTTTGCAACAGTCATATCATGGGTTGCTCTTCTTTTAGGTGTCATTATGCATCAAAGTTCATTCAACTCCTAGATTAATTTCCTCCATTTAACATTTACTTAGAAATACCAATTCAAATTTTCACATGCAACTGCAGTTTCATCATCAATTTCCAGTTCTCAACAACCAAACTTTTTTTCTTTCAAGCATTTTGTTACATGACAATCAACCTCAGTGATATAACATTAGAACATTCGTTTGATTCTGTTTCTCATAATCAAATATAAAAAACCTTCAAAAAATAATTTGATTTGAACATGCAAGCATAAAGTTGAGGTTTTTATGTGAAGAAAACCTAATCAACATTTTCACACACTCAAAACTTTATAAGAACAATATCATATTCATATATTAAATCATAATCTTGCAAATAAAACACATAATCATCAATAGAGATTATCAAGCCGTGAAAGTGGCTTAAGCGAACCCTAATGAGTGAATAAATAATTAGAAAACAAATGAGCAATTTGTTGTACTTACTTTGTAAGTGCAGAGAATGAGAATGAGAAATGTTGTTGAGATTGAGAATGAAGTGTTTGGAAGTTTTGAGAACGAAGGATTAGAGCTTCTAGGAGTTTATAGAAGGTGTTTAGAGTGAGTGGGGTGACATAGGTGTGAGTGGGTTTTAAATGAATGAGATATATAAGGGTTTGCCTTTTAAAGTTGGTTTAATCATTTCCGACATATCTATTTGTGCAGGATCGTCTCAAATTGGTCCTCGTATTCTAAATCCTCTCAATTAGGTCCTTTATTGTGAAAAATTTCATCAATTTAGACCTTACCGTTAACTAGGCTCGACGACGTTAAAAAATTTGATGCGTGGCTTGGTGACATGAGCAAGTGGTACTGACGTGGCACACATTTGTCGCCTGAGTTGGCTTTATTTTATTTATATATTTAAAAAAATTCACTTGAATCAAAACACAACGTTTTTATTTATGAATAATTGATTACTAGTTAGGTTTTTTAATTTCACAATTGACTGGGTGTGTAATTGGGGATAATTTGGAAAATAGGGTTTTGTCGAGGGTTGGTAATTGTGGTTGGAATTTGGGGAACAATAGGGTATTTCATTACTATTTCGTATAGTTGGTGAGTAAATAGGTTTCCTTTTAAGATTTTGGAGTGATCTATCGGTGCTATTTCGGTGGAATCAGCAAGCTGTTGGTGGTGAAGCACGTGGAAGGCAGTGGCGAAAATGTTCGAGGTGAATCACGTGCACGTGTTCAGGTTAGGTTAGTAAATGCGCTTTCCATTGAAGTGTTTGATGATTTTGTCCTTTTATGGTTGTCCCACAATGTTGCATGGTGTATAATGTTTCGTTTTTCATTGCAATGTGGTCCCCTATTATTAAAGTGTTGTTGGATTGTCGTTTTCTTATTACTTTATAGGTTAAAATATAAGTGTTGTGTTGTACGTTATGGAGGAAAATTTTGAAGTTGTTTTTCACCACGGTGGAAAGTTCATAAATAAAGGGAAACTTAAGTATGAGGGGGAGAGTACAACTTTATCGTTTTGACCCAGATATGTGGAGCTATTTCCTTGTAGTCAGTGTAGTAAAAGGGCTAGGTTATGATGGGTTTAAGGAGTTGTGGTACTGTGTAGGTGGTGGTTCTGTGTTAGAAAATAGGTTGGAGCCTTTGTTGGATGACGTAGGAGCCATGTACATGATTACCTTAGCTAGGATTAATGGTGAGGTGCATCTATTTGTTGTTCACACAGTCTCTGAACCTGAGGTGATACATATGTTAGAATATGTTCCTCAGAATACACATGAAGAGCAAGGTGGGGGTATGGTTGAGGGTGAACGTGAAGAGCAAGGTGGGGGTGTGGTTGAGGGTGAACGTGAAGAACAAGGTGGGGGTATGGTTGAGGGTGAACATGAAAAGCAAGGTGGGGGTATGGTTGAGGGTGAACGTGAAGAGCATGGTGGGGGTATGGTTGAGAGTGAACATGAAGAGCAAGTTGGGGGTATGGTTGAGGGTGAACGTGAAGAGGAAGGTGGGGGTATGGTTGAGGGTGAATGTCAAGAGCAAGGTGGGGGTCAATGTGAACAGGATAATGAAAGACAATGTGAGGTGTCTGACAATGAAGGTGAGAGATGTGAATGTGATGGAATGACTGAAACTGTTGTTGTTTCAGAAGAAAGAGTTGAGGCTGATGATGTTGTTGAAGGTGTTATTGAAACACAAGTTGGTGTGGGTGAGGTTGAAGGGGATGATGGTGATGTTCGTAGCTGGAGTTCTAGTGGTGATGATGATGGTAATGATGAAGTTAATTATGACTGTATGGAAGGGCTAGTTGATGTAAATGTTGACTGTGATATAGAAGAAGAGGTAGGAGATGGAGTTGCAGATTGGTTTGGTAATGTCAAAGTTGATGTGCAATCTGATGATAGTGATGTTGATGATGGAATAAATAGTGATGATGATAGAGGTTTGTTCGATGATGAATGACAATCCGATGAATTAGACAGTGGAGCAGAAAGTGATGGACAAGATGATGAAGAGGATGGTTGTGGGAAGTTTGTAACATTCTCTATGCCTAAGACAATGGTAGATTATAAATGGGATTTGGAAACTTATTTTGCTAACAAGCAAGACTTTGTGGATGCCATCAAAACGTATGGTGTAGAAAATGACAGAAATATTAAATATGTTAAAAATGATAAGAAGAGAATTAGGCTAAAATGTATGGGTGCTAAAGGAGAGTGCCCTTAGATGGCATATTATGCTTATATGGAAGCCATTCATACGTGGCAATTAAGGACTATTGTTGACAACCACAACTGTAGTAGAGAGCACAAACTAAGAATACTTAATGCAAAATGGCTGAGTAAGATGTTGGAAAAAACTGTTAGAGAAAATCCCAAAGTAAAGGGAGAGGAAATTCGTGAGAAGATAAATAGAAAATGGAATGTAGGTGTATCTAGATGCATGGCTTATAGGGCAAAGGCCATTGCTTCAGACCATGTTGATGGGTCTTTCAAAGATCAATATACAAGGATTTATGATTATGCGAATGAGCTCCTAGCTCGTAATCCAGGATCCACAGTAAAGGTCAAAGTTGAAGAGAATGAGGATGGACACATTTTTAGGAGGTTTTATACTTTTCTGAAGGCCTACAAGGATAGTTTTGTGTCCTGCAGGCCAATTATTGGGCTGGATGGTGCTTTTCTGAAAGGAAAATATGGTGGTGAATTGTTAAGTGTTGTTGGTAGAGACGCAAATGACCAAATGCTACCTCTTGCGTATGCCATGGTGGAAGTAGAGAACAAGGATACTTGGAGATGGTTCCTTGAACTTCTCGTTGAAGATCTCGGTGGGGAGGAAGTAAGTTCATCATTTACATTCATGTCGGATCAACAAAATGTAATGCACATGACCTTTTCCCCCATTATGTTCATTAACATTCATATTGAAATGATATCTCTAACAACAGTGTCATAATTTGATTCAATAGGGACTATTGCAAGTTGTACAAGAAGTGGTCCCTGGAGTTGATAAACGTTTCTATGTTAGGCACCTATATGCAAATTTAAGGAAAAAATCCCCTAGGAAACAACTAAAGCGTTTGATGTGGAAGACAACTATAGCAACCCATCCACAAACATGGGAATAAAAAATGAGAAATATAAAACAGCTTAATGATGAGGCTTTCAAATACTTGTTAAAAATCCCTCCCAAGTTTGTATTTAAACTTCTATTGTTAAAAATCTCCCAGCTTTCAACACTAATATTGATTATCCTTATCCAATGTAGGTACTGGTCACGATCAAGATTTACCAGCAAACCTCAATGTGATACTTTGGTAAACAACGTCAGAGGCTTTCAATAGTGTAATGGTGCATACAAGGTCTAAGCCAATCATAAGCATGTTGGAGGAAATCCGCCTTTAGTTTATGAAGAGATGGGCAACTAATAAGACAAAAATACAATCATTGTCTAGGGAGATTTGTCCTAAAATCAAGACTAGACTAAATAAGGAGTCTCAGTTAACTAAATATTGGATTCCGAGGTAACCTAAATGCAATATTGTTTATGATTTGTGTTAAAATGTGAAGTTGTTTATGATTATTACAACTGATCAGTTGTTTATGATTAAAATGTGTTTCTTGTTTTCACTTTACAGCTGATCAGCAAACAAGATGTTTGAAGTTTGCCATGTGTCCCAAGCTGGTGACAAGTTTGTAGTGAATTTAGATGAAAACTTGTGTACATGCAGGAAGTGGGCTATCACTGGCATACCGTGCTGCTACTCCTTGGCTGCTATGAAATTCCTAAATCTAGATGCAGAGAACTTCATTCCATGTTGCTTTAGGAAGTCAACATATGAAGAAATATACTCTTTAATTGTGTATCCAATAAATGGTAACAAGATGTGGGAGATTACCACATATGTTGATGTCCTCCCTCCACCAAAAATAATATTGCCTGGGAGACCAAAGAAGAAGCGAAGGTTGGAGCAATGAGAGTTGGTCAAGGATGACAGAAGAATGATGAAGGGTGGTTTAAAGAAAAGATGTGGCCTTTGTAAGGAACTGGGCCACAACAGGACTTCTTGCACCAAATCAACACAATCACCTCATGTCAACTCTCACCAAACAGAAGAAACTAACCCATCAACTCAACCAATGATGCCATCATCAAATCAGGATGAAGCTATAGTTCAAGGGGATAAATGAAAATTTTTAATGTTTAGACAATGTCAACATGGGACCAATTGTATCTTTTTGTAATGTCTGTCATTTGAACAATAGTAATGCCTATAAGATCTTTTTGTATCTTTTTGTATAAGACAACAGTTTGCTATATTTGATTTGTTTATCACTGGTTATCAGTTATCAATGAAAATACAACAGTTATATTTGTTGTACATCTTGGTCCAGATATATTTCTTGTACATCAGATATATTTCTTTATTTGTTATCAGTTATCACTCCATATTTTGATGACAAAAACAATATATGTCTTATTACTGGGTGATGGAGGTTTCACTGTTATGCAACTTTAGATCTCAGATTCATCCCAACCTAGTAGATTGTTATGCATGTGGCAACTAATTGCTTAGTCCATACCATATAAAACCAATATAGACCTCTCTTTACAACATATCAAATTAAAGAAAAAACCATTCTTTAGTCATATCAGATTCCATAACAACAATTGAATTTGTTACTCATAAACAGATCAAACAAGTTTAATTTTCATTGAAATGGAAGAAAGCTACAACATAGTTAAAAGACATCAGCCCATTGTCATCAACATTGAAACTAAAATTGTGTTTATTACACATAAAACACAAACCAAAAATATCAAAGACCTTCATCCACTTTTGAACAACAAAGACAAATTTCTCTAACGTAACTAACATATTCCTATTACTATCCATTTCTTCACTGTGCAACAAACTTTCTTTGTTTCCTTCAGACTTCAAGCATGTGCCCCTTTTGCCTTCTGCAACATCAGTGCACCATTTGAAGTAGTTGCAACCACCCTCTTCAACACCAGTCTCTATAAACAACAATTTCTTCTCAGAAACACTTCCACATAATACATAGGTGAAATAAATCATACCTTATACTTCGAGCATCCCCAAAATTGCTTGCCACGATTCTTTAATGTTTTAGCAGTTCTCAATGCACATCTCAGTTCACAGTGGCAAATCAGTGAACACACATTACGCTTTTCCTTCCGCCACACATTGCATGTCGACGAACAACAAGAATGCTCCTTCGACATCGTCTTCGAACAACACGTTCAGCACCCACCCACCTGCGTCGCACCAAAACACCCTTCAATAACAAGCTGAACAAGGTTGAAGACGAACCTCGCTCTCCTCAGGGATTTCAATCTTCCAATTTAGGGATTTCTTAAAATCCCAATTATTTTCCCAAATTTCCCCAAATTCCACACCCAGACAACAATCAAATTAAAAAAAACCTAACTAGTCATCTATTTTTCATAAAGAAAACTTTGTGTTTTGATTTAAGTGAATTTTTTTAAATATGTAAATAAAATAAAGCCAACTCAGGTGACCGATGTGTGCCACGTCAGTACCACTTGCTCATGTCACCCAGCCACACATCAAATTTTTTTAACACCATCCATCCTAGTTAACGGTAAGATCTAAATTGATTAAAATTTTCACAATAAAGGACTTATTGAGAGGATTTAGAATACGAAGACTAATTTGAGACGATTATGTACAAATAGCTATGTCTGAAATGATTAAACCTTTAAACTTTTGAATTTTTATGTTACCTGCGAATGTAGGCTTGAGCACCAAATCTGTCATTTGTAGGGGTGGGCAAAGTATACTAAACTGCATTGTATTATAAAGATTTGTAGTTAACTATAAAATGGTTCGCCTGAACTGAACCAAAAAACAGTTCGGACAAACTGCACTGAACTAATTTTTAGTTCAGTTAGTTCAGTTATAGTACAGTAAACTGTTACAATATTTCAAATCAGTCCCTTTTTCATCAATCAGTGATTTCAATCAAGGTTGGAAATATGTTACAGGTTTAGCAGTTTTGGCTTCTGACTGTTCATCTTATATTGAACCGCCAATATTGACTACTTACTTTATTTTCTACAATTTGACGTCTGATCCATTGTCATTTTCTCTTTCCAAAGGCTTCTATTGTACAATGATTTTTATTCTAGAATTTTCATCATCCGCTTTTATCCATAATTAAGCACTACTGCCAGATAGTTTATTAAAGGCCATCATTAAAGGATTACTATTATATTGAATGTTTGATTATCTAGAAAATAAGACTGCAGTGGATAAACATAACTCAATAAACATCAGCATATAAAATGGCAACAATTTTCACAGTGAAAATAATTCTATATTGTTATCTCCCTTGGATATCAGTAAGAGTTACATGGTTGTTGGAGTTACAATTATTTTCTTGAGAAGAAGACTCTATACTTGATGAACTAGTTGGAGTTACAATTATGGTGGGCAACGCCGCATCAGCTAAGGGAGGATCACATTTCAGAAATAGTTGGAAATGAGAGAGGGATAGAAAAACAGTTCTCCTACAGTTAACTGAACTAAAAATGTGATAAGTTCAGTTTTAAAAACTAAACTATAAAACAGTATATTTAACTTTTTAGTGAAAATGGATTAGTTTTTTTTAGGATTATAAAATACAGTTAAGTATAGTTCAGTACAAATTAGTTTTTTTTTGCCAGCCCTAGTCATTTGGACTCTTGGACAAATTTCAAAAACTCACTCTGATTCAGTTTTCAATAAAACTTTCCATCCTTTTAATATTCTGCAGACTCTTCTCATAACGCAGTTACGCAATACAAACATCTAATAATGTAATCCTAACCAATTAATTCAAATATTCACACTAGAGAACTTTTTTATATAAACACTATTTATGATTTCTAAAAATAAATAAACAACGCTTAAGTACTATCTATTTAAATATAAATAAATAACGTTTTTCTTTTTATGAAAATATTATCTATATTTAATTTATATTTTTTTAATTAATAATTTAAAATAGACCAGTAAAATATGCTAATTAAAAAAAAACATGTTAGAGATATAATTAGATAACACATTTTTAAAAAAATTCTATTTATAATTTATACTTATTATTATTTTATCACCTTATAATAGTTTTCTATTTATTTGCTTGTTGAAAAATTTTCATTTCCCCTCACAAAACCCTGCCTACAGTGCAGAAAACTCAACATTTCTCTGAAAATATCAAAATTTATACACCCTTAAGACTCTGATGTCAGTCACTCTCATCTCTCAATCACATATACCCAAACCCAAACCCTCTCACAGCTATGTCATGGTCGAGGAATTGCGTTGAAGAGATCACTGCAGTCAAGCCCTTATGCCAATGCATGGCCAGACTTTCGTGTTCTCTTGCATCGGTAGAAGCAATATGAATCTTTCACTCCCCCTAACTCCAATTTCACTCAAAATTTCTTCCTTCCTTTCATTCTTCACCAATCTTATCTTGGCTAACGAATCTAATCTTAGTCGAACTCCAGCTCTTGTGAACCATAGTATCTTGTTGTCGTGCCCAGGGACGCTTGCCTGGCAAAGCTCCTCTGTCGCGCTCCCCTGCAAATGCAAGAAGTCGCCGTTGTCAATTACCGATCTTTCATTGCTGCTACCAACGCTTTAATCGCCATGAAGTCGCCTCCATTGACAACCATCTCGAATCTCTCGTACCTTCTCTATGCTCCCGCTTTTCATTTCATCTTTTTCTTATAATTTTCTGGATTTGCTTATATTAAATTCAAGCTTTAACGAAGTGGGTTTACTTATTGTTGGAAATGTGATTGTGCTTCGTACACATACTTAGGAGCATTTCGTTGGGTTGGGATAAAATTAGGTGATTGGGTTCAACTGAGTGTAAAACGTGTTACTAGTTGATTTGGATTGGAAAACTTAAGGAAATGCGTAGAAGCGCTATTTGTGATGGTGATGATACTTAAGTTAGGAAGTTTCAGATCAGATGAAGAGCTTGCATTGTTATTCTCACTTCTACAGAGAACGCGAATAATGTTTACTGATGTAATAATGGTTCCATGGTCACTACATGAACCTATACAGAACAAATATTCAAAACCATACACATATTCTGTTATTTCTTGTCTAGGAATTGCCTAGGAATATGCTTTTGTTTTCATGGTACTACTATCTTCTTATTTCTTAAAATTATACAAAATGGTAGTTTTCATGTGTTATCATAGATAAGGAATCTGGACTTGATTTGACAATATTGAATTTGAATCTCACTGCCTGTTCTCCAATCATCTCCTCTATCCTTATGTATGTAACTTGTGACTTTTATCGGAGTATGTTTAACTTTCTCCAAACATATTAAATGTTCTCATGCTTCATTTTTGCCTTCTGTACTTACTACATTTTTGTGACATTTTTACTTTGTCCTTGTGATCGATTCTTTAACTAATTGAATAGCTTCAAAATCTGAGCGAGATATATGTAGATTGTAATTATATTTTGCTGTCTTAATTTTTCTTTTCTATGACTTTTATTAGATTGTAAATGGCCCTGAAGTTTTGAGCAAAGATCATGACGGATTGTAAATCAGCTTTTGACTAAGGTTAGTAAATTTTTTGAATACTTTTATTGATAGAAGAGATACTGTTTCTATAGTAGTCATATCAGAAATTCTAAGACAATATGCTTGGTTTACAGATAGATAGTGTGGAGTCACTCAATAATGTTTTGCTTATTGGAATGACTAACAGAAAGGACATGCTTGATGAAGCTCTCTTACCCTTTGTTCACTTGAATGGATTTGGGGAAGAGTGATTGAGTGTGACAGATTAAAAAAATTTACTTCCAAATTCACTCTCACTTACCTCCCAATTCACTCAAATAAACAACAAAATTTTTTATCTTCAAATCCTCTCAAATCCACTCAATCACTCTCCCCCAAATCCATTCAAGTGAACAAAGCCTTAAGGTCTTCATATCTTCTTCTCCTATTATGATCTTTGAATTTACTTCCTCAGAAAAATATAAATGTTGACAGTCAAAATTATATATCATAGTTGTGATCCAATCTACTGCCACTCTGATTGCTTGTTATAGAATTTGAAGAGTTTACAGACGTATATATTTATATTATTTATGATATTAATTAGAAGAGGAATAATGTCCTAAATTAAGGGTAATATTGCTTTCTATACCCATGGTTAATACAATCACTCAATTCTAAACTAACATTCTCCCTCAAGTTGAAGGATGTATGTCATATGTACTAAAGTCAAACTAATACCTTGTAAGACATTCGATAAGTATAAAAGCTAACCAGTTGTTGGAGTTTACAAATTTAGTAATGAACTTGCCTTTTAAAAAAAATACTTTGACAAAATATAGTGAATCTCTTTGTGATTTGTCCTTTCATGAAAGATTGGATTAGAAGCAAGAAGTAAATGCTGTTCAGTTGTCACACATAATTTTCATTACCTTAATGTCTCACAACTTGAGCTGTTAAAGCTATTGCTTTAACCCCAAGTTCATTGGTTGCTGCTTCCTTGGCGTGATACTTTGCATTTGTATTGACCTAACAGTTCTGTTCTATTTCTGGCTACTGTGTCAATAATTACAAATACTACTACTTGCCTATTCATGTGCTCAATTCTAATGCTTAATCTTGACTCGTGTCATGTAGACCAGGGAGATTGGAACTCCAGGTTGAGATAAGCCTTCCTGATGAAAATGGTCGAGTACAAATTCTTCAAATTTACACCAACAAAATGAAAGAGAATTCTTTTTTAGCTCCAGATGTGAACCTAAGAGCTTGGTATGTGTTCTTTGATGCCTAGTCTTGTCTTACAGATGTATGAGTTTGCTTTTTGGATGAAATGAAAGTAATAAAAGCTTGCTTATTGTGCTTGTTTGCATTAGCACATATTCTATTCATTAAAGGATATTATTCATGCTTCACCATAAACCCTTTTATTTGGTAGTTTTGTCGTATGAAACCTGAAGGGAAGTCTGGCAAATTAAAAACTATTTCACGTCTGTTTTAGTTCCAAGAAGTTTGTAAAGTTATTTGTTTGAATTGGTTTTGAAATCACCTAAACATGGACAAGCTGAATGCAGCACTAACACTGACCTACACATTATATTTAAGAATTGTGACAACAATGTGAGGTGTACATTTACTTTTTGCATATTTAGTCGTTTGGCTAACATGGAGATGATCACTGTCTCAGTGTCTGTTCACAGAAATCAAAACTAGCTTGTCTAAAATTTGATTTTATACTAATTTTTACCAAATATAAAACTTAGTTTGAGATTTTTTTTTAAATTAAAAAATTAAGGAAGGCAGATTATTTTTTCAAGCATAAAGTGAAAGAGTGTGAACTGGCTAAACAGTTTTTTTGTTAAAATAAGTTTTTTTGTTAAAATAAGTTTTTTAGTTAAATAATCAGGAGACAAGAATTGATTCTATAATGTTGAATCATTATTAATCTTAAAAATACTCTTGAAACAGCCTTTCTTGTTTCCTTTGTTATATTTGCTTTATTCTGTACACTTTCTGTTCCTACACTTTCGATTTTCTTCACAATTATCCTTGTTACTAACATTCATGGAATCTATTTCAGGCACTCAATAATTGGGGACTTGCTCTTCAGGTATATTTAATTTTCCTGTGTACCAGCATTTCACTACTTCATACAAACGGCAATTAAAAATAACAGTGTATTTGCAATCTTTCATGCTTCTAGCTGCATGTTTGTGTCTCTCCCATTCATACATATGTATATTGCAAGAAATGAAAACAAAATTTTAGGAGAAGCTACATTAAATGCTTTTTAAAAGCACATTTTCATTTCTCCCCGAGACTTGGATCTTTTCTCTTCATCTGAACCTTTCTTTATGCCAAATGCACTTTGGGCCCTGTTGAATAAATCTCGTGAATTGTGCAGTCATAAATATCTTTTCAAATATTATAATTAATCACCTAAACTTAAAAGTGGTATAGTAGCTCTTCTGGCTCATTCAATGTTGTTATTAAGCATCCATGGGCACAGTTCAATCGTTAATCCATGTCAGAAAAATTCAACTTCTTTTAGTTTGGCTGTGGATGGACAATATTATCTCAAAAGCTTCTATAAATGAAAAAGAAAAGAATGGGATAAAATCTTCAAACCACTGCACCACATATGTACCTGTCCCTCTTTTTTTTTTTAATCATAGCCAACCCCCTTCTCTTTTTCAGAATATATTTCCCTATGCCATGAGAGTTATTTTTGCAAAAAATGTACTTAATATTACTATAAAATTCATAATTTTCTTTATTGGAAAATCTCAGTTAATTTGGTTGTATTGTCTTTGCTTAAAAAATTGGTTTCCAATTTAGGAACTTAGTGCCATAGTTCCAACCCGAGAAAAGCAAAAGATTGTGAGAACTGCAATCATCAAGGTAACAATTTTTTGGAGGGAATTAGATGGAAGTGACAAAAAAATGTTTTACATCAGCCATGTCCTCTGAATATAGCACATTTCCTTATCTCTTTTGACTTTTCCATATTCTTTGATGCAGTTTCGTGCAGCCATATTATACTTTGTTGTCTTGTATTGACATGTATGTAATAGTATTAAGAGTTAATATTTAACCAGCTTAATGCCTTCACAGTATGGATTAGCATAGGACACTTTAAGAACTGGGGGATCAGTGAGTGCTCAAGAAGTTTCGCCAAATGAACTGTAGAGTCAGTCTACAATATATATTATTGCTGCTAATGCACTGAAACCAAATTATTCAGTAAGAAGCAACTATTTATCCTTGGATCCTGTTAATTTTTTCCCTATTTTAATCATACAATCTGCTTATGTATTGTTTTTACTCATTATTTTGGTGTATCTAACAGGTTTATGACAGTGCCTTGCGGTTGGTGCGCTCTATGGTGATAAATACCTGAGCATGTTGCCACTTGGTATTGTGTTCTAACGCGTTATCTAACACCGCCATTAGTTGCCTGATTAGTCATTGTCACAGTGGCTTCATGTTACTTTCTATTTATATATTTATAATTTAATTGCCTTTTTTCTCTTAATAATTAGAAAAGTACTTGATATGGTTTATTGACCAATCTCTTAACCATTCTTGTTGGCAAAATCTTTCTTTGTATAAATGATTCTGCTTTATAAAATTTGCAATTACTTTCCGGTGTGATCTATTCTTTCACACGGCTTGGGAATGAGATTACTTAGATATGGGAGGATTGAACTCATGACGGCCACATACATGGCAGAAGTTGAGGTGTTCTCTCCAGGAAGCTGCAGAAAGCCGTGACTTTCATTAATGCAGAGATTGAAAATGAAGAAGTCATGGAAAATTTAGGTATAGCTGAAATTTGAACATTATATGAGGAAAATTTGATGGGAAAGTTTCTGTATGCTTATAAAAATAAATAGAATACAGATATATGTTAGATCAGTGGTAGGTATTTTCCAGATTTAGTTGTGTGGAGAGATGATTGCAATTGCAACACGCAATTGGGTGATACACATGCAGAATGTATAAGAAAAACTTTCTTCTGTTATCTTATTGCTGTTACTAAAAAAAATTGTTATAAGTGTGAGAGAATTTTATAGTTTTTGTTGTTATCAAAGATGAGTATGATATTGATGAATTACTATACTTAAAGATTGTGGTTAGATTTAGTTTTTTATATATCCTTTTAATATTTTGATTATGGCATAATATTTTCATAATAATTTGATTATGACATAATATTTGATTAAGAGTTTTGATACGATAGATAACTAATTGAATACCAATTTCATAATTGTTGTTGCGAAATCTTTTTAAAGAATATGTTTTTAAAATAAATAAATTATTAAATAATTAATAATTAAATAAATTATTAAAAAATTATTTATTCAATAAAGAGTGTTCAAGTGTTGTCTATTAAAAAAATTAAATAAATTATTTAAAAAAAGTGGATCAATCGAAAGTGTTGGTTTAAAAAGTGTTGTTTATTAAAATATTAAATAAATTATTAAAACAAAATTAGACTAATAAATGGTGTTTATTTGAAAAATCGTTGTCTATTGAATCATTAATAGACAATACTTATTTAAAAAAAGCATTGTTTATTGTTGATTGTCAATAGACAATGATTTTTCAAATAAGTGTTGTCTATTGACAGTCATCAATGGACAACACTTTTTTTAGAAGCCTTATTTAGTAATAGACAATACTTAAATAAACAATGCCTAAAAAATGTTGTTTATTGATATTTTTGTGATAGTGATTGTATCCAATGTCACACACAGTTGACTTATGCTCAACATTATATGTTTTAGGCCATCTACTAATAAAACATTATCAATAACAGGGGAGGTGTTTATACATATCTTTTCAATACCTATTATTTTTCTTTGTTGATTTCCTTTGAATATGACTGTTCCACTCTTCTTACTCCTGAGGTCTTGGAACATAGACCTTTGACCCATCATATGTCGCGAGCATTCACTATCAAGGTACCATGATTAGGGTCTCCTTGTGGTTATCAAGCAAATCTGCAAGAGAGGTGATTTTGTCCTTAGGTGCCCATATTGCTTTGGTTCTTGCTTTGTTATTCTTATTAATTATTCTTTCTTCAAGGGTTGGAGCATTGTTATAGATTTCCTTTTTAGGTTTAACAAAATAGTCAGTTTTGACTTTGAATGTACCATGAATGTTGTTGCCATTAAAACCTAAACCACGTTTGTTAACTGAATGCTTACATACTTTGACTAGAAGTCCTAAATGTTCATTTCCTTCAAACATTTTATTCAACACCTTATGAAGAATGTCATTTTCACGTTGGAAAAGCCAGGTTTCTCTTTGTCTTCTCAAGGTTAGGACACTCAGATTTGAAGTGGCCTAGTTTCTTGTATTCATAGCATATGAGAGGACTTTCCTTTCATTGATACTTTTTGGAAGTTGATATAGAGTCTTTGCCTTTCAATTGTGTTCTCCTTTTCCTTCTCCATATTTAGTAGACCTTCTTGGAGATGAATGATAGTTTATCCTCTTCTCCTTCTTCCATAGAGTCTTTTTCACTATTTGACTCTTTTGAAGGTTCTTCTTCTTTTAGGGCTTTTGTAGGAGGCCTTCTGGCAGACTTATGAGCTTTCAATACAATGTTCTTTTCTTTCTTTATGATTCCATCTTGTAGAAGCTCCTGCTCGCGAACTTTTAGGATTCCAACAAGCAACTCCAAACTCATCCCATCAAGATTCTTTGTGGTTCTTAGAGCGATGACTTGTGGTCTCCCCTGTTTGGGAAGACCGCAAAGAATTTTTTCAATATGATTTTAACAAGATAAGTGAATGGAAAATGTTTTAGATAATAAAGCAATAAGGTATAGATTTTATACTGGTCCACTCAACCTGAGTTACGTTCAGTTCTCTCTTAAAAAGCTTCTTAAAGGGTTCCACTAATCTTTTACAAGATTACACGAGTTTTACCTCTCCATGTTTACAACAAGTATTTTCACCATTCTTGGTTTCCTAGTCAACACGACTAGTATGAGTTTAACCACTCCTAGTTTACAAGTACTCTAACCACTTATGGTTCCAAGTATTTTAACCACTTTTGATTCCAAGTATTCTAATTACTTCTGATCTTCATCCTAGACAATACATCTAGACAAGTGTTTTAATTCTCTTCATAACTTACAACACAAAATGTCTTAAAAGTACAAGTATAGATATAACTCTCATGGAGAGGATATAAGCAATATAAGGATTTATGTGATTTGCTAAAGTTTTTCTCTAAAAAGAAATATCCAATGTCAAACAATGTGTGAGCACAAGAAGCTTGTCTTAACTTTCACAAGTTCACTATTGTGTTCTTCTTTATCCTTCTTGTTATCATCATCTTCTTTTCTTCAAGCTTTAGTCTATATATAACTTCAAGAGCAGATATCTTTTAGGTAGGAAGTCAAACTTTAGTCTTTTTTGTAGGGGTCAGAGCTTTATCATAGCCTTAGCGAAACTAAGCTTGTACGATGTGACAAAGCATAATGATTCAAGGAAAACATTCCCATAACGTTCTTCTTCTTTCACAATGTCTTTTTCTTGGGTGCAATGATTCTGATAATATCTTTCTACTTTAGTGATATGCACAAATGTCAAGAACAAAGTATATAAGCATCGAAACACTTTATCGTACATGCATTAAATGTTTTGAACGTTGATAAGTGTTAGATTGTATTGTGTGTTTAAGTTATCTTATCATTTGTGATGTCATTCATAAATGCGTCATTTGATAAAACATACAACATGTATAATCATCAAATGATATAAAACATTAAATGCTTCTTCAAAGGCTATAGAGTTTAACGGGTCATTCATTAGACGATACATTCTTAAAACACTTTGCTTAATATAACTAGTAGAAATTTCTTTCAGCCTTAGTGTTATAAAAGAGATAGACTTTCTCGTTCATAAGATGCTAGCTCATTACTCATGCAGTCTATTGGATAATTCTAAAGAGAGATACTTTCTTTTCTTAGACGTTGTCTATAATTTTAGTTCATTAAATAGTTTGGTCTAGAAAACGTTATTCAAACAATACAAAATATCCCTTTCTTTAGACTCTATTTCTTTAACAGAGATCTTTTAATACATAACATTATTTCGTTTAATGTTTTTTTGTTGAACTTCAAAGCTTGAGTTGCTTAAACAGTTTATTCTCTAAACGATCTTGTCTTAGCCAGTAATTTAAAATAAACCAAATTCTTTTTCTCTCTTCATAAATTTTATTAACATTAAATCAACCTAAAAATACAATGTATTAATCTTTTGATGATAGTTGAAGATCACATCAATTTTATCATAGACCTTAAGCAAAAACTTACTGTTTACATAAAAGATAAAAGATAATGCTAATATTTAATTATCATGTTATATATGGTGGATGTTAAAACTAAAAGTTCTCCAAAATATATTTTTATTTATTTCATCAACTATAAGTGCTATGATAGATTTTGTAGAATTACTATCATTTTAATTTAAGCTCTACCTTCATTCACATATTTAATAAACTATTTTATTAAATTTGACTTTTTCTTATAATATTCTATATTAAAGTTAGATTGAGATCTCATTAAAAGTTCTTTTGTTTAATTTTGCTCTTATGACAAAATATTAGAACTATAGTCACTTCTTAAACTATAGTCTTTTAGTGACGCTATAACTTGAAGAAAACTCATTCATATTCTCTTAGTTGTATTCTTATCTACACATTTAAAAAAAAATAAAATAAAAGAAAAAATTTAATAGGTTAGAAACATAACAATATTTAAAAGTAAAAATTGAAAATAAGTGTTAGTTTGAGATATTTATTTAAATTTCCCCTCTTTTGTTAGCAATTTATGTGATTTCTTCTTTAATGGTTCATGAGGATGAAGATGTGTTTTATCAAAAATTTGAAAAAATTTGGACTATACTGATGTGTTTTATCAAAAAGTTACAAAAAGTTTTTACTCTTCTAGTATGAAAGGTGTAGATTGGGAGAACTTTATCTCGTTGGATGAGGGGTCACCAACTAAAACTTGGTTCTTTGAAAATTGTTTATGGTTGTTTACCTATTGATTTAGAGGTTAAAAAAAGTAGTAGTTTTATGTATGGTAATAATATTAAATTTTTCTCTCATTGTTCTATTGTTATATGGTTGTGAGAATGATTAAAGGAAGTTTTTTGAAATTTACAGTTTTCTTCTTTGGATTTAGTTGTTTAGTTTATCAAGTCTCATTGTATCCTTTGTTTAAAATAATTAAAATGGTTGTCATTATTGTAGTTATTTGGATAATTTGGAGGATGAGAAACCATAGTATATTTCATGATCCAATTGCATTTTCTTCTACTATTTTTTAAATTAAGAAGTTAGTGCCTATGGTTAGGAATAAATCTAAGAGGCATATAAGTAATATTGTTTCTAATTTTTTGGTGCTGAAACTTTTCAATATTCAAAGTTTAGCTTAATGTGCTGGTATTTTTAGAGGAAGTCAGTGAATATGTGAATAATTTTTAAACATTTTTAGGGATATGAACTTCTATTCATGTCAAGTTTATGAGGTTTATTTATGATTTAGAGCATGCTTGAAGGGAGAGCTTTGAGAGGCTTTAGTTAGAAAGTGATTCTTTTTTAGACTGACATGATTTTTTTTAGATCGATGAGTGGTTTCTCGAAATCTTAGAAAGAGATGATGTGTTTGCATTTTTGTACATATATGTAATTTAAGATTTTTCATATTTTTTCGTAAAAAAAAAATTATTCTAATGATAAATTAGCTAATTTAGCTTTCATTCATAAATAACAATAAGTGATTTAATGTTTTACTTTCATGTATTTATTTAGATTTTTTTCGTAATAGATATAATTTGCATGTTTTATGAAATATACTTTTTTTATCATGGATTAGACGTGGTTTTTCATGTTTTGTATTTTTTTTTAAATAAATTTTCATATGATAATAAATGATTGATAAACTTTAGAGTATCAACAAATTTGAGTTGTCAAAATTTATAGTGATGTTTAACATTACCTTATTTTAGAAACATTTTATTTTAAAAAATATATTACAAGACGATTTATATTTTTTTTTGTTCTTTTTTATTTGAAGCTACTTAAAAGATATTTTAAAGTAAATTTTAATTTTTTTACTCCAATAATATAAATAAGGGGCACTCTTTTGTTTTTTCCAATGAATATATCTCTTAAATTCAAATAAAAGATTTTATTTAAGGAAGATTATAGGGTTAAATATGTTTTTAGTCCCTAAACTATTAGCCATTTCTGGTTTTCGTCCCTCTTCCAAAGTAAGGTACAATTTGGTCCTCATTCTTTAGAAAAACGTTCGTTTTAGTCCTCAAAATTTTGTTTTTAGTCCTCGTTTTAGTCCTCAAAACGTTCGTTTTTTCGACTAAAACGAACGTTTTTTAAAGATTGAGGACTAAATTGTACCTTAGTTTGGAAGAGGGACGAAAACCAGAAACGGTCAATAGTTTAGGGACTAAAAACATATTTAACCCAAGATTATATTCTAAAAAGTTAGCAATAAGTATTTTTAATGCACACTTAATCATAATTAATTATATTTAATGGAATAATATATATATATATATATATATATATATATATATATATATATATATATATATATATATATATATATATATATGTGTGTGTGTGTGTGTGATCAATGGTGTTATATTATATTTTCATTTTTATTATAATATGATAAATAACTAAAATAAAAATATTATAATAATAAATATAATAAAAATACTTAATTTATATTTTGTATTGGAAAAAGTAATTTGTTTTGATAAAGTATTATTTTGAAATATAACATTTTTATGTATTAAAATTTAAAATAATTTTTTATTTTGATTTAAAATTTATTTTAATTCTAACTTTGAAATCACTTTTGTATCAAATTATTTTTAAATATTATTCTGAAAATTATTTTTCAAAATATACACAGAAAAAATCATGTTATTATACCAATCTCATTTCCACCGAGTTTTTACTAATTCTCTTCCTTTTGAAGCTATTTCCTTTTTTTTTTCATTTTTCATTCCCTCATTAATCCAAAGAAAACATAAGAAAATATTATTTATTGACATTTCATCACAACTTCTAAAGAATGAAAGTATTAGTGCGTGTTTGATTTAAAGTTTGAAATAATGTATTCATTTATATAAAATTAAAAAAAGTGTGAAAGATTATCCATTGATATAAAAATAAAAATTATTCAGTAAGTTGGTTCAGTGAATCATACACTAGAATTCGATGTGAATAGTATATTTGGAACATCATACTTGTTTACATCCGTCACTTCAAAGAAGCACAGAGACATCTTTCATAACAAAATTTATAAAAGTTATGACTTTTTTCAATAATTTATTCAAATAGATATTTTTTTTTAAAAAAAATAATTCATATAGATAAGTAACGTTTGAAATAACTATTTCACCAATGATTTTAACCTCTTCTGGGTACTCGTGTTTTCCAAGACGATTTTCAACTAGAATTGATCTTGTAAAATTTTAATTTTCCTACCTAGAGGAAATTCGTGCTTCATATCATGATTTTCATTTTTTTTCAAGTTGTGTTTATAAATGATTATTATTATTTTTTATTGAAATTGTGTTGGTAAGTACAAACTTAAACGAAAGAAAATGAAATTATGTTTGTATAGATGATTTTAACAAAAACAAAAATAGTGTTAAAAAAGAAAACTAATAAGTTCCTTCTATGTTAATTTGGACTACCAATATATTATTGGTCCTTGAAAGTTTAGAATAGCAAAAATACTCTTCTTTCTCGAGCTTTGTTTCGATGAGACAGTGATTTAAGAGAGTAAATAAAATGACAAAAATGAAGATAAATAGTATAAAAAGAATTTAGATCAAGAAGAGTGAGCAAACTTGAATGGAAAGTTTGTAAAAATATACATTAAAATTATTATTTTTAAATTAAATAGAAAATTATTATTAATTTATAATGAATATGTTTAATCATTTTGATAGTTCTTATTTATGTTGAGTTTTTTCAAATAGATTCTTCTTTTTTTTCTCAATTGGGTCTCTAAAAGTAAAAAATCAATGCAATTAGATCTTTGTTTTTCTCAATTGGGTGTCTAAAAGTAAAAGTTTTTGCTGTTAAATTAGGTTAACATGGTTAAAATTTGGCAAAGCTTTGTTGTGATATGATTTTAATAAATTATGTGGCAGATGGATGACATGATACATGAAATATGATACATTAAACAATTAAATAATAGGTTTTTGATAAAAATTGAAATTTAGAATCAGGAAATTAGAGTTCTTCGTATTGTTGTTTTAGGGTTTCTAATAAAAATTGAAATTAGGAATCAGGGAAATTAGAGTTCTTCGTATTGTTGTTTTATGGTTTCTGATAAAAATTGAAATTAGAAATTGCAATTGTCGTTATGACGAAGGAGACACGATTTCTTCTCTTGCGAAAATTAGGGTTTTGTGTTTTGGTGGCTTGTGGGTTGCTACGATGGTGGTGACCATGAAGCAGCTCGATTTATGTCTTAGTTTTCTGTGATTTGGGATTAAAGATTTTTGTGCGATTTAGAGTTCATGATTTCTTTGGTTGGAGGTTCCACGGAGTTCGCGATTTGGAAAGATGAGATGTAGGTGGTTCGTGGCTTGGTTGAGTTCGCTGCAGGTTTTCGGCTATCCCCTTCAGCTGGCGCGTTCCTAGTCTAGGAATGATCCTTGTGGGGATTGGAGTTTCATTGTGTGTGCTACGGGGAAGATTGTTATTGTGAATTTGGCAAAGCAGAATTTGACGGGAATGATTTCACCTGCATTTGCAATTTAACTGATTTGAGAAACATGTATCTCAATGACAATCATTTGGGGGGATTAATACCGGAAGGCTTGACTAATTTGGCTCAGCTTGAGGTTCTCGATATGTCTAATAACAATCTATCTGATGATGTTCCAAAGTTTCCAACCAAGGTGAAGTTTAATAATGTAGGTAATCCTCTGTTTGGGCATTCTAGAGGTGGTGGCGACAATGGAACTACTTTGTCAAGCGATTTTGGTGATGCACAAAGTGAAAGTCCAAATGCAACGATTTTGCATTCTCTCCTTTGTGATTTGTTGCATTTCTATTCTCGTTCCCAATTCGCTTTTAATGAACCCTAATTTGTTGATGTTTAATTAAACATTTTTTTAACAAGGCTCTACATATGTCACGTAATCTAATTATTTCAACTCACCTTAAATTTAACTTTATTAATCCAATTTAACGGCAGCAATCCAATTGCTTAAATTTTTCACAAGGACTACGAGAATGATTAAAACTACTAAATAAAAAAAGTTATATGTTAAAATAATAATATGTAAAATAAATTATTTTATTTGATTAATGTACATCTTTCCTACTTATTTTTTCAAGGTTTGAAGGAAAGTAAAACATGTTAATTATATTTTGATTTTCATATGAATTCTTTTTTATTTATGTGTTATTTTGTTTTAAAGTGAATTAACCTTTTAACAAATAAATACTTAATTTATTTAATTTAGGATTGATCTGTGGATGTGAAGATAAGCTAAGTAGATTCACTACCAATTGAATTAAAAAAGGTCAGTTGAACACGATTCACATAACTCGACATGTGATAGGATGGTAAGTTAATAGGTTGCCTCACATACCAATATTTTACGTATAATGAGAGCATATTGATTATTTACTTTTTTATAATAATGGAATTAAAGTATTTACTTAATTGTCCAAATTTGTTATAAAGATATTAATTGAAAAATAAAACATCAACATGTATAACTTTACAAACAAATAACCTAAGTATCTAAATTATTCAAACAGAACAACATTTAATTATTTGAAAAGAGAAAATTACAAACGTACATAATTAGAAATAGTAAATAATTATAATAACAAAATTATAAAAAATATAAAAAAACTAATATAATATTATGGGGAGTGGATAACGGCTCTCTTTCAATCCGTTTAACCTGTACATTAAATGGGCCAAGTTCATTTCAGTCGATATATAAAAAATTAAAATTTTTTCAAATTGAACATGTGATAAAAGAGAAATAACTTAGAAGTCAAAATCAATTTTCACATATTTGATTAAACATTTGATGATTTATAGGTTAGTGATAATAATGAATATTAATCTTCTCAACTTTACTTTACATATAATAATTGCTAAATACCACACATATACTAAATTACCTTAATTATTAATGGAAATAAAATAAAATAAACAAAATTGAAAATTTGATATTAAGTTTATAATTTGTTTTCCTATACTAAAAACAAAAGATATCAATTTATAATTGCTAAATATAAAATTTGAATATATAAAAAAATGAAAAAAGTGTAAAACTAAACCAAAAAAAACAAAATCCAGCATGGATGAAGCATGCCAGTGAGGATGATCAAAACACAATCTTGGTATATCTCAAAACCATTACCCACCATTTAATTTGGTTGGTATAATGTGTATTCCTTTTCCCCATCTTAAATTTTTCATAGAAAAAACAGATATGTACTCCTCAACTTTCAGTCTTATCCCCATAAATTGCAGTCCACATCGGTGATGTTAATTTCCTCTATTATGAGTTTCCAAACCCTTTGCTTTTTTTCCCACAATTTTAGACATCATCTTCAACTGTCTTATAATATCTCACCACTGCACAACCACATTTTCTCAGTGGGCTTGCATCACTTGCTGAGATAATTCACCAATTTTTTCTGTTCTGTTCTTGAGGGCACTGCTTCTGTGTATTCATTATGAAGCAGTTGAATCGTAATATTATCCAGAATGAATTCGTATCCTTTTAATCATCCAACACCCGTTTCAATTTGACCATGTTTGTAGAAGCTTCCATCAGAAAATAAACACAATTACAAAATAAAAAATACATGATTGGATTAGTGAGCCCCTCAATTATTAAAGAGACAACTTGTTTCTACAATATTATTTCCTTTTATTACGCTAACTATATATATAAAATAAAAATAGGCTCTCTTATTTTCTTATTTCTTACTTTATTGAATGACTTTCTGTTCAAAGTTTGTACTGGTATAATCTTTCTACATCAAATCGTGGGTCAGGATTTTGGTTTTGATAGATTGATCAAAAGATATGTTACGCAAACACAACTCCCTCGTAAGTTTCCAACCATCACCCTTTCTTGTCTTATTGGAAATGTTGGTCGTACGTAAATCTTATGGAAAAGTGATATCAAAATAGTTGAGAAAAAAAAGAAAGAAACTAAAGAAAATAGATGTTTTGATGCATAGTTTATGGTTATGTATAGAGGGGAAATGTGGATTAGAATGGAACATGACTCCTCCCATTTCCTTTTTAGTCATAATCTTTGTTTTCCTTCTTCCAATTTATGGTGTTACTTGATGTAACAAAACATGGTCTTAAAATCTTTGAGTCTCTTTGAATCGTGGGTTTTTTAGTTGGGTTCATTTAACATGTGGGCTATCGTTTTATCTTTAGATCACATGGGTGCTTTTACAATTAAATATAAAAGATATGATACTAATATAAGATGTGTGCCTCAAGTAATTTTTTTTTTAAAAAAATAATATAAAATTTAAATACTTTCAATGGTTCAATGAATGGTGAATGATGATATATATGTAGTGTATAATTATATATTAGGTAAACACGAAGCAAAAAATATTATTTAGGCGACTTATTACAAGTTGTTTTTCATTTTGAACAATTAATTTCTTTTATTCCACGTATTATAGTTAGATTTATAAATTAGAGGAAACTTTGCATTTTAAAACGATTTTTTCATTTTATTTTTATTGTATGAAGTTGAATTATTAAGCTTACGTATTATAAAAAGATAAATTTTGTCTTAACTATATTTCAAACCTTTTCTCTTAACATCTTCACCTCACCACAACCAAACTTACAACAATAAAAATGAACTGTATTTATTAAATAAAATTGTTCTTTTGAATTGTAACATCCCAAAATTATACAGTCAGCAACTATATAATAGAATATTAACATGTATTAATATGATAAAACAGTTTTACAATTAAATAGAGCAGTGTGCAGAAATGGCCGAACGGCCTTACGTATACACACAAAATGACGAGCGTTCACGAAAGCATAATGACGAACGGTTTACAAAACAATGACCGAACGTCCTAATATTTACAATCAGAAGAATAACGCTCGCTCACAGCCACTCGCTCTAATAACTCAAACTAACTAAAAACCGAACGCCTTCACTGTTCGGCCTTCACTTCCACATCTACTAGATTTTCTTCAACTAGGATTTCTTCTTCAAGCGCTTGCTCCAGGGAAGCATCTCCATCTGCTCACATCCATACGGATGATCATTGCATTTGACAAGACGGATATACATAGACAGAAAACACAATGGAAGTGCAAGGGTAAGCTTATTGAATTTAATTCAATTCAAACAGATATTTCATACTTATCAAATACAGCAAGTAAATTCACAAACATATACATTCAATTCATACAATAATTTCATTCAAATCCTGATACTAGACTGACCGTCCGGACTGTATGAATCCTGTGTAGCTAAGGCGTCCGTGCACTCAGGTGGGGTAACTGGAATGCTCATCAGTAGCCACCTGAGGTTAGTCTGTTCTGTCCAAGTTACAGTTATGGACTAGACCTCCTGCCATTCCCACGCATGACATACTCCTCTCTACTTGAGAACGAGCACTCACGGAATATCAGGATGAACCACCATCTAAGCTTACCACGTTCATACTTACAAATCTCAATTTCCATTCAAGAGTCGTTCCTCCCTGGAACGCTCGTTCAAATTCCACAATCACAATTTCAGTTCTTATAGTGTTCGCACATCTTAATTCTTCCTCTTAAATACATTTTCATTCTATGTTCCACTTGCATAAAAAGACGAACGTTCAAGCCTCTTCATAACGAGGACGAACGTCGAGAGCGAGACCGAGAAAGACTCCTTTGAATCAGTTAAATGAACTGACTTTAGTACGACCCGAATAACACTTAGAATAATTTAAATTCAATAAATTCTGGGACGAATCAAATGGATAGATATCTCACAAATTGTTTAGATAAGAATTCCGAACACGATTTAATTCAAGAGACAACCGCCAGTCAATGACCGAGCGCAAAAATGAAACTTTTGGACGAACGTCACTGAAGTCTTGGACGAACGTCACTAGAACTTTTGGACGAACGCTATTTAGATTTTAAGGGCGAACGCTATTACCGCTCGCTGATAATTAAAGAAGGAACGAACGTTCGGTATATGACCGAGCGTTCTTTATCACATACGCATTTGGACGAGCGTGCGGTATCAGACCGAGCGCTACTTAACATTTAATATTTTAGGACGAATGTTCGGTCTAAGACCGAGCGCCACTTCAGGAAGTACGCTTGTAGGTAGGGAACTTTCACAGATTCTAATCAAAGGAGTTTGGGATTTCTATAAGATAAGATACTTAAAATTTATGTCTTATAATTTGACTAAGTGTTCAAAAGGATGTTATCAAGCTTCTCAATTCTCACGCCACACTCATGAAATGTACGTCTGGCCAAATGCTCAAACGTAAAGCTATATAAGAGGGCGTTCGTCCTCAAAGGGAAATCCTTTCCAAATAAAAGGGTTCGACTATTTCAAAGAATTTACCAAGACTACCGAACGGTCAATGACCGTATCGATACGAACATTCATTTTCATAGGATTTTCATATTTACATTCCACATACAGTAATTATATTTTCCAGTATAAACTTTCATGCATTAAATCATTCATATCATAGTACAATTCATACATTTTCATACATCATCTCATCATCAAAATCATATACTAACATTTGATATCAAAAATTATACTTAACCAAAATTCATATAACATACATCCAACACAGTGCAACATCACAGAACAATCATGCAACAACGCACAACACAAGAATTAAATCTAATAAGCTTCCCTTACCCGGATTGTAGTGAACGTCCTAAAATGAGTGGATCTTGATTCGTCTAACCGAGACTCTCTCAACGTTTCACTCAAGCTTTCCAACTAAACTAATCAAAGAAAATGAAAGTACTTAGTCCACACCATTGCATGCACCGGAATATGGTTTGCAGGAATTTCCAGAAACGAGCGTCCAAATAAAACTTACCAGGACTGTAAGTTGTTCGGTTCAATCTGGAGCTCTTGGTGCAGTGATCGTCCTCACGGCTCTGAAACGTGATCGGAGTGCAGAATGGTGAGTTACAGAAGAGAGAAGAAGAAAGGTTCTAGAGAGAAGGAGGAGAAAATGGAGGTTTGAATTTCTGAGGAAGATGAAGGTGTGCGCAGAGAAGGGAAAAGTGTTTCAGAAAAATTAATTCCCTTCCCATAGTCAAACGGACGTTATCTCTTGCGCTGACACCTGGCTTCCACTACTGCATTCAGAACCTTCCGAATTGACACATGGCAGAGAGGGGTCAGGGAATGTGAGTGCGTTTTAATTGCACTGCACTTGGAGCGTGGGCGCATTTATGGCAGCACAGTGGTGACTCAGCACACACATTAATGGGACGTGACATGAATCATGGTTGGAAGAGGCATAAAAATTAAATTTTCTTTCAAGGTCATGTAAACTAGAATACTAAAAACTAAATAAATTTTCGATATTCAGTAAAAGCTTTAAAGTTATAATATTAATAAATAAATAAACATTTCCTTTTGCGTTGGTGTGTATTTATAGACTTTTGAACTTACCTTAATGAAACTAAATAATAGAAGAAATACATTTGGTTGTATTGTTTTTCTATATAGAATTAATAAATAATTGATTACCAAATGTAAATTTTAGTCCAACACCCAAGTGATAAGATTATTTAATTATTGGATTTAGCTTCATTATTTGTAATTATTGGAATATACTTCGAATCTAAGTACCTCATAGGTACGTAAGCTTTCAAACTTGAAAACCAAAGTAGTTTATTTAAATAACCAGTATGATGAAGTTGACTAATTAACTTTTGCATATTCTTATGTGTTGACTATACAAGTAAAAGGTTGGCACTTATGAACAATCGTTGTGTATTTATGTGTTTAAAGTTAGTTGTTATGAATAATCATATAAAAGAATGCACTTTTAGTTCTTATTAATGCGAGATTTTGAAAATTTTAGAAATATTTTTGGGTAAATGCTTTGTTTTGTGCCCTAGGAAATGACTTTTCAAATTGGTTTATTGTTTCATGTAAAATGCGATAAGTGCCAATTATTTAAAGTTTATTTTGCCTCGTACTTTTATTTTATCTTTATTCTTAAATTTTACTTAATATTTTAACCAATTTATTCCTTTTCTCCTTTGCATTCTCTAATTACTTCTCACTAAAGGAGAGGAGTGAATAATATTTTTTGCTTCTCTCAACGTCTTTATCCAATGCGTACATATGTTTTGATTAATCCTTTGTGTATTTTTGTTTTGCATAAATAACAAGAACAAGATATGCAAGCAATATAGCACTTTAAAGTACATAAATAGAATGTTTTGAATGTTTATAGCCGTTAATTTGTATTGCTCGCTCAAAACAACTTGTCATACGTCTTGTCAATAATTAATGCATCATTCAAGTATATCATTCACAAATAGTTGGATGTTGTATAATACTTTTGATAGTGGACGACACAAGACATTAGACTCTTATGAAAAAGTTGTTTTAGATGTATATTTTGGTGCACTTTTCATTAGATGATATTCTTTATGGGGTACTTTCACTTAACACTATTTTTGTTGTAAGACATTTAAGCTTCAGTGTTATTCCAATTCTCAATAAAAGATATTTTAATTTGAGAGCTTGAGAGCATATCCTATTGTTTTGCACGTATTCTTGAGACAGTTCCTTCAAAACATATTTTTCTTTTTGTCTCTCCATGAGTACAAATCCTTAAGTATGTTATCTCTAAAGATTTTATGTAGACTTTTCTTATTGATGAGACGTTTATTGTAAATAATGTGTTAGACGATATAGACTTCAAAAAAATGTTGTTGTGTATGTTCTTATTTTGAGAAGACTGCATATTAGCGTGTGGACGATTTGCGTTGCTTCTCATATAAATATTTAGGTTTTCGTTTGACTTGAACAAGTGCTTGGACGTTATAGGTCAAGTAGGAACTTTTCTCCCTGAAAGGATATTTGTTTAATGTTTATTGTTAAACTTTAAAACTTGAGGTATTAAACGGTCTAGTTTCTCTTGACGATCTTGTCTTAACATGCAGCAATTGAATTCTCTCAATTTCTAATCTGGTTGGTTACTATTTGGATGCACTTACAATTGTTTTGGTGAAATTCCAAACTTGGTAGCTCAAGGTTTGGAGAATCTTACAAACCACCACCTAAGATGCTACCAATCACTCTAATTACTTTCTTGAGACAGTTCCTTCAAAACATATTTTTCTTTTTGTCTCTCCATGAGTACAAATCCTTAAGTATGTTATCTCTAAAGATTTTATGTAGATTTTTCTTATTGATGAGACGTTTATTGTAAATAATGTGTTAGACGATATAGACTTCAAAAAAATGTTGTTGTGTATGTTCTTATTTTGAGAAGACTGCATATTAGCGTGTGGACGATTTGCGTTGCTTCTCATATAAATATTTAGGTTTTCGTTTGACTTGAACAAGTGCTTGGACGTTATAGGTCAAGTAGGAACTTTTCTCCCTGAAAGGATATTTGTTTAATGTTTATTGTTAAACTTCAAAACTTGAGGTATTAAACGGTCTAGTTTCTCTTGACGATCTTGTCTTAACATGCAGCAATTGAATTCTCTCAATTTCTAATCTGGTTGGTTACTATTTGGATGCACTTACAATTGTTTTGGTGAAATTCCAAACTTGGTAGCTCAAGGTTTGGAGAATCTTACAAACCACCACCTAAGATGCTACCAATCACTCTAATTACTTTCTTCCAAAGTGTTCCTACAGCTTCTTATCATACCAAAACTAGGAAAACCAAGAATTAAAGCAAGAAAATTAGTAATTAGGAAGAGCTATACCAAAATTCAAAATTGATTATGGACATTAGAAATGAATGGAAATAATTTGACAAGTAAACAATTAAAAATGGTAAAGAAAGTAAGCACTTAAAAAAGATGTCGATCTTCCATAGTTAAAAAACACCTTTCTTGCTTGGTAGTTAGCAACAATGTAATGAAAATGATTGGTTGTTGGTGAATTCATCATTTGTGAATATGATTTCTGGGAGGGATCTCAATGCTAAAAGATTAACCATATTCATGCTTCAGAGGTGTCTTTTTCTTACAAAGCTTGACTTCCAATATTGATGAATCCATTGACTTTAGTACTATTAACTCCTTTGACCTATCCAATGTGTTATTGAATTTTATAAAAATGTTATTTAAGCTCTTTGTTGGAGGGTTGGTTCTTGTTGCCATGTTGATGATTTCCACAACCTCTACCTTGAAAATTATCACAATACCTCATGCCACATCCTCTCATTTTGTCTCCTCAACCTCAACCTCTTATAGTGCTACAAACATTTTCATTCTAAAAAAAAAAGGGAAAGAACACTAGTATATATGAGATCTCCAATTCTATATTGGAACTTGTAAAACTCTTTAGCTAAAATGGTATTTGTGTCTTTTTTTTTCTCGAGTTGACATGCGTAGAAGAGAACAACGAGATGGTGGTACAAGTAACAACTTCATATTGAAGGCCTCCTATAAAATGGAATCTCAATTGGCATTTAAGGAGTTTGGATTTCATATTGTGGCCTATAAGTCATTGTTTTGACTTCACTGAAAATAACGAATGATCTTAAAAGATGATTAATGGATCAATGTTCTTTTTGAACTACTTTCTCATCTTTTTGAACCTCTATAGTTAAGTGTCTTGTTGCTTATTCACGAAGCTTGTCCACATCATTTAGTAGGTTGACAAACAATATTTTTAAGATGGGTCCTAATGTAACTAGCAAGCATGTCCTTTATGATGTCTAGAGAGAGGTAAGGCATTCAAATAATACTTTGGCAAAGTGGTTGATGTATTCTTATAATGACTCATTTTTTTCTTACTTTATGTTGTTTAATTCCATCAAGTTAGTCATCATAGGTTAGTTAACTTCTAATTGTGTTGAAAATCTATCACAAAATTTTTTGGAATGGGTCTATCATGTTCTTTAACAATATATAATACAATTGTAGAGTTGGTTCTATCAACATGGTTAAGAAGATTTTGCAGTGCATGACCAAGTCATTAAAGAATAGATTGGTCTGAGTCATATATGCTTGTAAATGAGCATTCAAGTTGGATAGTCTATGATACTTGTTAATGTTGGGACACTTCTTTATAGATGGAAGATTGATGGCAATGACCCCAGAGTTGAAAGGATGGTGTGTGTTAATGGAATTGAAAGGATGGTGTTTGTTAATACCTTTCTTTGTAAAGTTTCTCAACTGAGTAATTGAGACAACTTTGAATTGTTCATGCCTTAATAGGAACACTTGCGAAGCTTGCTTAAGGTGCTTAATGTTTTACTTATTGGTATAAGCCTTCATTTTTTGTTTCTGATTATGAGTCTTTATGTTCTATTTTTTGTGTATGAGTATCTTCTCAAACTTAAGATTTCCTTACTTGCTTAAATGTCGAAGAAGTCCCGATGTTTTGTCTTATATTTATCAAATAGTTTATCAAAACACTTATAATCTAATAAAGTAATTGATCAATTCACAAATTACACACTAAGAATTTATCAACTACTAACTAGCTTACCATTCACTTATAAGCTACTTTTTTCCAAATACACCTTTATAAAGTATTTGCGGTCAATAAACTAGCTAATAGAGTATTTAACTTAGTAGCTTATTTGCTAGCTTATGAAATTACTTTTAAAATTTTTATATAGTTGAAATGAAAAAAATTATATTACAAAGTAATGAATATTTTATTATAGCAACATTGTGTGAAAATTAAAAAAAAAAAAGGAATGTAACTATTTAACTAAAAATATTTCAATTTTAAAAAAAATAAATTTAATTAATATTAAGTATAAAACCCTCCTTTAAAATTTCCTTTTCATTCTCTCTTCATCGTCTTATTTTACTTTCACCAAATCTTTGATCGAAAATTACCATTGCATTAGTGGCAAGAAACTTTACAAATACAACATAAGGAATCTTAGTTAAGGTAAATTTTCCTTTTTCATCTTTTTTTAGTCAAAATTTGTGAATGTTTTGCATGTGAAAAAATATATTAAGTGTATAAGACTCAACTTTTCTCTTCTTGACTCTCTTTGCATGTTTTGATTATGATGATAGGTGCAGATGATATAGTTGTGTTGGTGTTATAATAATAGAAATAACTTGAAAATAGGAGAAGGATTACTCAACAATTCAAAATAAGAATTAGTTTTTATTTTCTTTTTAATTAATATGTATTTTGAGAATTTGATTGTAATTTGAATGATAAATGAGTTCGTAGGATGTTACATTTAGTTTATGAACTCATTTAAATAAAATGGCTTGTCAAAAATCTATACAATTTTTTTAAAAATATTAAAAATACTAAAAATTTAATTATTTTAAAAATCTAAAATTATGATTATATAATAATATCTTTTTATTTAAAAACATAAATTTCTTTATACAATAAAATTTATCTAATCATATCCTTTTATTTTTTTTAAGATTTATTAATTAATAAGTTCATTATTGCAATAAACTATCTTATGAGTTTGAAATTTATAGAAAAAAGTAATAACTAATTTATTGAAAATTTTAGTTTCTTTTCTTGTGATTAATATATAGTTTGAAATATATATCTTGCAGGCCACGAGGGTCTCCATTTCACAAATTTTCTAATGAAATGGGTGTAAAACTAAAGTAATGTTTATCCTGCAGAAGCAAGAAGGTGTTTGTTTGTTTGTTACAATCATCCAATATCCAATTTAATATTGATAATATTATTTTATTTAGGGTCTTTACTTGCACCTTTTCTAGACTTGACCAGGAATAGGCAATCAAATTTGTTCACTTCGCAAACTTGTACTTTTGCGTGCAAAGGAAGGCAAGAAGGCTGAGACATTCACCCAAGACAAAAATATCGAATATGGTAACAGATTTTTAGGTTTCCCATTGCCAGGAAGCACTTTTGCAGGTGCCTCAGGATCAGAAACATGACTTAGCACTCACACACCCAGTTTCTTACTTTTAGCAAACTTCGTTACCATTCTCATGCTCTTTTATAGAGGCTAGATTGCTACAAAGGGTGATGCTGTATGCATATACTAGTTAGTACTAATGGAATCTACCAGTTTAAAGTGACCCATGCGTGAATGGTTAATTTCCACACACAAAAAGACCTAAGCTTCTTTGCCTTGTTTGTTTCACGACCACGAACAACCCAAAAAGTTGATTGTCTCAAACTGGAAATCCTTAGGCAGAGGGCATTCTCTAAAATCATTTTGGTTCGTTTTTTTTCAAAATTTTGAATGTAGGTGTGTATGGATTGATGGCTAACCACACCGTTTTTTAGTTGCTTTTGCTTCTTTTGAGGCTCAGATATCGAGGCATGCATGTGGAAGCAATTAGTGCTGTAATTATGCCTTTGAGTGTTTATCTCATTTACACACATTGTGATAGCATCATTTGGAAGGTGGCAAGTTCCCTTCTTCTCACTCTCCTTGTCTCAAGCGTGCTCCCATCAAGCACCGATGTGGGGTTTCGTTAATCACTACACACCTTTTGCACTGCTCTGTTTTTTACCACAATTTTAGCATCTTAAATTTTATTATCCTCCCACTTCAAATAAATAAGTATTAATTAACAGAATATTTATATGATATCCAACAATTTAAGTATATATGATAAACAACCCGTAACAATATATGGTATGATCAATGAATATTATTCTAACTATTTCTTTTGTTTGTTTAAGTATTTATTTAAAAGTTTAAAATATTTATAAATACATGTATTACAGGAGTTTATTCCTATACATTTAATATTTTTAATAGTTATTATTGATTTGAGTATAGAAAATTATTCTCCAAATAGATGTCTCATCAAATTCAGATTTCGAAAGAGCTCACTTATATTAAATCGTATAAAGTATTAAATAAGTTGCACATATACAATATTAATTATAAATTGTGTATGTGGGTACAATTATTATTTTTTACTGGTTCCTTTAAATTTGTTTCTATTGCCGTCTTCCACGTCAATTGATAATAAACTTTTATATATATATATATATATATATATATATATATATAAAAGCGTGTGTTTCTTTAATTATTTTAAGTTAAAAGAAACTAGTTTATGCAAACTATATTCATAAATATACCATATTAATAATTAGAACATAGTTATAAAAATACTTTAAAAAGTTTTTGTGGATTTTTTTTTAATTTTAATTATTAAACATAAATTAAACATGATATTATTTTAGTTGAAGTCTCTAAAATATTTTTAAGAACTAAATTAAAATATTACTTTTGTGCCTTGTTCTTCTTGTGTGTGGTATATTTGTAATTTTATTTTCATCTCTTTCTTATGGATTTATGTAATTGTGGATACCATAGGAAATTATCTATAATTTTGTCTAAGAGATATATACAAATTACCAACTATAATTTAGGTTATCATAAATATTGACAAGCTATAATTCAGGCTAACATTTAGGCACTTAATACTACAAGATATTATCAAAATAATAACAAATTATTTTACACAATAATATTTATCACACTTTGCGGTCAAAGCAAGAGGTTGATAAATGCTAAAAATTTTCCAAAAATCTTCAAAGAGTATGCACATAAGGCTTTTGGTGAAGATATTAACAATTTGTTAGTGTAACAAAACATGTAGGACACAAACTTCAAACGAGTAACTATTACACATATAAAGTGTATGTTCATATCAATATGTTTTTATGTGTTGATGTTGTATAAGATTACCTTATGGTACTAACATTGTCACAACACATTAATATAGTTTTTATGGACTGGGTAATGAAGTTCTAAAAGAAGATTTTGAATCCAAAAAGATTTAGAAACATTAGCTACTCCTCTGTATTCAACCTCGACATTGGAAATGAATAATGTATGTTGCCGTTTGGAGGACCAAGAAATCAAGTTATCATCGAAGAAAACATAATATTCGAAAGTTGATCCTATAGTATCCAAACATCCATCCCAATCTACATGTGTGTAAGAGAGGAGCCTGCTAATATTTGATTTGTACAAATGCAAGCTAAAATCAATAGTGCCATGAATGTAACCTAAAATACACTTGACAACATTCATGTGTGTTTTCTTGGAATCATGCATATGAAGGCAAACTTGTTGCATTGTATACTAAATGTTAGGACTCATAAAAGTAAGATAATAAAATGCTTTGACAAAACATCTATACTTACTAAGATCCTCACATAGAATGTCATTACATGGGCCAAGTTTTGGATTTGTGTCAACTAGTGCAAGACATCATGTTTTGCAATTAGTCATTCATGCTCTTTCAAAAATTTCTTTTGCATACTTTTTCTATGAGAGAAACATACTAGTTACATTATAGGTAATTGCAACCCAAAAAAAACTAAGTGGACCAAGATCCTTCACAACGAACTTTGCACTCAAGAACGACAAAATGGACTTTCTAAGAAAATAAAGCCAATAGAATAATATCATAAACATACAACAAAATAATTGAAAGACCAAATCCTTATGATATAGGAATAAAGAATGAATAAATTTATTACATTTTGAATTGATTGTGGTCACATAATCTGCAAACTATTGATACCAAGCACATGAGACTTGCTTTAGGCCACAGAGTGAATTTTTTGATAAGAAAGCATAATCAGGATGAAAGGAATCTTTAAATCCATAAGTTGATGTATATAAATAATTTAATTGAGATTACCATGTAAAATAGAATTTTTAGGTCTAATTGATGAATGAGTCATGATTTATACAAATAATGCTTAAAAGAGTTTGAATGGTTCTTGACTTCACTACCAGATGGCAACAACCTTTAGAGGGTCTCCCACCTCAATAGCACAATGTAGTGAAAGAATCAAAACTAAACTTTCCCAAGTTCCAATTAGAACTTGGAGGCTCACACTTAAGGCTAATGACTTGGGTTCAACCAATGGACCCATCACAAGGAACATAGCTAGGACGATCCAAGAAGGTTGGAAGGACAAGGCATCAAATACAAGGATCCATCATCTTTTTACTTGGAAGACTTGAAGACTCACTCGACCCAACATGTTTCGCCCAGTGAGGACACCCCCAATGCATACCATTTCACCTAGTGCTGCTTGTGAACCAAAATCTTCCTTTGCTACATTTGTCATGTTTTCCATAATACACCATCTCAAAAATTTATCACGATTGATCGTCAACCATTTAGTGATGTCTCATAAAGCATTACAACTCATATAAAAGCCTTGCTCATCAATTGTATTAGAGACTTTTGTTGAATGAATTAAACTTTTGTTGAAAGCACCTCAGAGCTTAGTTCCCTCCTTGAGAGTCACAACTAGAGAGTCTGAAAAGGTCTCCTCTAGCCACCTCAATTCACTGAAAGCCACCCTTCTTTATCCTTCCTTCACCACTACAACTTCAACTCTTCACACCAAACACCTCTTCCTTTTCAAGTTCTTTGTATTTGCTGCATAGTCATCTCCACAATGTCCATTGGTTCATGTCCATTGGTGCATATCACAAGCCCTAGGGATACACTCCCAAATTTGGAGAACTTTAAATATGCATAGAAGATATTAAAGAAGCATAATCAAATTCCATGGATTATCATAGTTAGTTATACACAAGGGGAGGCTCTCTATATATAGAGGAGAGCTCATTATGCACACAAAGACCTAAGCATTATAGGACTTAGGGTGGAAAAACATTTGCAGCGCCTATAGGTGGAAAAGTCCCACATTGATAATATGTGGTTTTGATCAAGTATTATGTAAGGCCCCTCTCGAGGCCTCACTATAAAATTTTCCAAAACATTCATTTGGCAAGAAAATAACATTTGATACCATCATTATCAAGTGAACATAAAATCTTAATAAAACACAAGTTTTTATTTTAAACTCAAAGTTGAAAAGTTTTTCAAAGTACAACTTGGAAATTTTTATTATTTCATAATACATTCTAAAATTCTCAAAAGATTTTCTCTAGCGCCACTCCTCGATGTAAACAACTCCAACATCATTTGTAATAACATCTTCTCTCGTATAACAACACGAGTATATGATCATTTCACAAACACAAACAAACAAGAGTGAGTTAACCAAAACACAAGATAAGCATATGCATAATCATTGATGGCAAACCCCTTTCCAAGGGTCCAATCACAAGAAGCATGACCAAACAAATCCAAGAAGAGTCATTCATGGAAGGTGAAATCAAGCTCTTCTTCTCTTAGGCCATCATAGATTAGAATAATTTTGGGCTTTGTATCATGTGCTTAGTAGTGTCGGATTTAGTTTTGGACCTTGTATTTTGGGCTAAGTAGAATTGGGTTTTTGACCACTTAAGTCAACAAAGGGCTAAGGCCCAATGTTGACCCAAGTGGACGTCCAAGCTTGTCTAACCAAGGGGGTTAATGTCTTCAAGCTAACTTGATGTGCAAGGGAATGGACGTCACACCTATGTGTTAGTGGCCATGTGTCACTTGTTAAAGACAAAATCATATATATGAAGAAATGATCTCATATTTTGATGTTTAATCAAATAACATTAAAACAGGTTAAAAGATTATAAAGCAACCTAGGATAAAAATGTAGAGCCAAAAACCCAAACAAACAAAACTAGAACCTGAAACCTAAAACTTAGAAGTCATAGGAAAACACTTAGGTCTCAGGAAATAGAAAAACATTTAGGCCAGAACAACTAGACGCTTGACTAGACGATGTCTTGTCTAAAGGTGTCTAAGAGAGAATTAAGCTAAACGCTCAATTATTAAGATACCTGAACTATGTATTTGGCTTCTCTCGAAAACGAAAACGGGTCGAGACAATGTCTTCGACTAAAACGACTTAACTAAAAGATATAAGAAAGCTTGAGAAAGCTAAAACACTATCAGCCTACAAGGTACACATACAAAGAAGCGTTTACTTGTATCCAGATGATACCACGAGCGAAACAGACATGTCATCTTATGATGAAGTATCTATACATTTGGTATCTTCAAATTAAAAGAGCTTAATTGCAAAATGCTACCTAATGGTAGGAAATCAAAAAGCACTGAGTTATTTTGAGCAAGCATTAAATGCCATTAAATGCCAACGTTCAAAAACCAAAAAAAAAATTGATAAGAAAAGTCATATCTACTGCATGCACTATTTACTCTAAGTTTGTAGATAAACTATTCCACACACATCCACAATGCTACATATCAAAAAATAAAATGTGGACATTAGAGACAAAAGAGATAATCATGGAATGTTCCTCTCTTGAAGCAAAGACTAAAAAGATCGTACAACTTACTTCAAGCAAAGAAATGGAAAAGCACGTCTGCTCTGACAAAGCTGAGTTACACAATAACTGGTGTGAAAAGAAGAAAGAGAAAATACAAACATCAAGACTACGAACTACAAACACTGTCCAACAGACAAATATTCATCAAGTCTATAAATAGAATATCTCTCACGAAGAAAATTAAGAGGATAGAATAGAGGATAGTAAGTGCGAAAAGCTTACGACGCCATATCCATCCTACAGAAAAGAAGAGAGAAAAAGAGCTCAAAGAAAAGAATATATCTGAGCTGAAGAAAAGAGAAGAGAAAAAGATACTCTCGAGCTTAAGCATCAAATCTCTTACTTTTGTAAGATCATAGAGAGAAACACCTGCGAGTGTTTAGACTGTATTGTATTGTATTCATACCCTATTATGGAAAGATTTAGTATAAATTACTTGTAAGCAATCTTCGATTGCAATTCTGAAGAGAATTAAAATATTTACAACCGAACTCTTTTGGGTTGAGGAATCAAGGCGCGATAGTCTAGTACTAGGAGTGGTTTGAATATTCAAGGAAATCTTGGCGGGTTGTTGAGTACCAGGAGTGGTGGCAATACTCAAGGAAATCTCGGTGAGGTGCTGAGTACCAAGAGTGATGGGAATACTCAAAGGAAATCTCGGCGAGGTAGCTTACTACTAGGAGTGGTGCTAATACTCATCTATAATCGTGTGAAGATTATAGTGGAACCCTTTACGAAAGAGACTGAATGTAGCTCAGTTGGAGCGAACCAGTATAAAATCTCTTGTGTTATTCTCTTCTCATTGCTAAACGATCCTCTTAGAATACCTGCAGTTGAGCTTTTTATTTGAAAAATATAAGAACTTCCAAGATAAACGATCCTTTATTTTTAAAGGAAGTTCTTACAAATGCTGCAGTAGAAATTATTCTTATTAGCACGCTGATCTTTACAAAGGTTATATTTTAAGTCAAATGTCTAAGATTTTAAAAGAATATTGCACTCACTTGAGAACGTGCTATATCAGAAAGGGTTGCGAAAAATGTTTTCCATAAACACGATTCAACCCCCTTATAGTGTTTTTCAGGTACTTCATCACTCCACATTGGAAAGGATTTTCCATAGGAAGTTTGATGTGATTATAGATAGGGTAAAGGATGACAAGAAGCATGACCAAAGGAAATCATCTTATTTCTTGGCTCCTTTATACCTTTGTACAAAAAGACTAGAGTAGGTTCCTTGGCTTGTATTTTGCCTTTAGTAGCATAGGATTTCATAAGCTTGTATTTTGCCTCTCTTGTTTCTTTTTCTTAGTTTTTGTTGTAGAGAAAGCTTACATATTCTTTTTTTCTTTAAGGTGAAAGCAATGTGCGATTTCACATAGTTTTGATTTAAAGGAAAGAAAAATAAATAAGTCTCTTCTTCTTTTAGTTACTTATATTGAAAGATATCTCATATATAGTTTTAATTTTGATCTTTAGACAAGCTAGGTAGCTTATATACCCTTAGGAGGTTGTAGAATTAAGAGATGAAGGACTTAAAACAGCCTTGAGAGTTGTTTTCCAGACTTGAAGGAAATCATCTTATTTCTTGGCTCCTTTATACCTTTGTACAAAAAGACTAGAGTAGGTTCCTTGGCTTGTATTTTGCCTTTAGTAGCATAGGATTTCATAAGCTTGTATTTTGCCTCTCTTGTTTCTTTTTCTTAGTTTTTGTTGTAGAGAAAGCTTACATATTCTTTTTTTTCTTTAAGGTGAAAGCAATGTGGGATTTCACATAGTTTTGATTTAAAGGAAAGAAAAATAAATAAGTCTCTTCTTCTTTTAGTTACTTATATTGAAAGATATCTCATGTATAGTTTTAATTTTGATCTTTAGACAAGCTAGGTAGCTTATATACCCTTAGGAGGTTGTAGAATTAAGAGATGTAGGACTTAAAACAGCCTTGAGAGTTATTTTCCAGACTTGAAGGAAATCATCTTATTTCTTGGCTCCTTTATACCTTTGTACAAAAAGACTAGAGTAGGTTCCTTGGCTTGTATTTTGCTTTAGTAGCATAGGATTCCATAAGCTTGTATTTTTCCTCTCTTGTTTCTTTTTCTTAGTTTTTGTTGTAGAGAAAGCTTACATATTCTTTTTTTCTTTAAGGTGAAAGCAATGTGGGATTTCACATAGTTTTGATTTAAAGGAAAGAAAAATAAATAAGTCTCTTCTTCTTTTAGTTACTTATATTGAAAGATATCTCATGTATAGTTTTAATTTTGATCTTTAGACAAGCTAGGTAGCTTATATACCCTTAGGAGGTTGTAGAATTAAGAGATGTAGGACTTAAAACAACCTTGAGAGTTGTTTTCCAGACTTATCTTTTGATATTATCTTTTGATATTTATTAATATGGTTAAATAAAGAAACTATTTAACAATATCAAATAAAATATTTTAAGATATATTTTCCCAAATTATTTTTAATCATAAAATTTTATCATTTATCAAAGCCTTTTTAGTAGAAAAAATAGAGAAAATCGCAAGATCCAGTTTTTATTGTCTGATCCCTCTTCTTGGCTTAGACAATTTTTTTTCACTTTTTCATGTTATGCTTAGGTTCACTTCTTGTGGTCTTTATTATTTTCTATTCTAGGATTTATCTTTAAGATATCATGAAACTTTACCAATTTATTTTGACACCTTAATGAGCTCAACTTAGCTACAATTGCACTGACACACCTTAAACTATCCGAAAAACATTTATGCAACTAAAAACCTATTTTTAACATATTTTTGTATCTCATGCTAAATAAACCCAATTATAACAAATCATAATTAAAATATTCTATTAAAGTGCAAAAACCAATTAAGAATCCCATATTAAAGGCTAAATGAGGGCATAAATATGTACTCATTACACCCCCACACTTATTCTTTTGCACTCCTAGAAAAAACTTGGTAATTTTAAAACTTTATTTTGGATCAATATTCATATCAATATTAAACCAAAGGAAGAGAACTTCACTGAAAACTAATCAACTTTCTAAATCAAGTTGTCATGAAACATGCAACTGAGAAAACTCTATTTTAAACACATGAGTTAATCTTTTGAATTTACCAAGATTTCAAGTATGAAAGAGATCACTCAAGTTAAAATGTATATTCACTTACAAATGCTCTTTTAAGTGTTTAGGCTCTTGCTTGCACTCAAAATACTCATGTATGTAAACACTACCATAAATTAGCAAGATTCTAATATTCACCTACTTTTGGAAAACATGCATTCAAAGATCATGAGGACTTTTCAAAGGTTATAATGTGGCCAAAGCAAAGGTAGGAAAAAATTAGGATATAAAGGCTTAAGAAATTTGGAAAGAAATATATTATTTTTTTGTTCACTTTTTGAGAAAGCAATTATTCTTTTGTTTCTACATTTTGTTTTTAACTTTTACTTTTTCTAATCCTTTTTTTTTCTTTCACTCTCTAAACTCTTTTCTTCCCTTTTCCATTTTATTATTTCTTGGGTGAGGTACTCATCCACACACTTTATTTATCACTCATTCTTAACACAATCCATTAGCTCCTTCTTTCTTCCTAAGGTAGGGGAGAAACATGGTCTTTTTTTTTCAAGGTTTTGCAATGGGCTAAAAAACAAGAAAAAAAGAGGTTTAAGGCTAAAGGGGCTATCGATGGATTAATATCAAGGTGGGCTGATTTGGCCAAGTAATTAAAAACAAGAAATGCCTCAATCATATCAAATCATGCATATCTACCTAAGTTGAAAAACAAAAGAATTAAGCTAAATATTAGAGTATAAACAAAACATGAGCAAATCACTCCAGAAGAATAGGAATGACACATGGTGGTCCATCCATCACAATTACGCTCAAAACTCACAAGGCTCAAAACTCTTTAACTAAAGATTCAATCAAGTATTTCTCAAATTAACTCTATTAATAATTTATAATTATTAATCAATTAGGCTAGCTTCTAATCAATTCAACAATCCGTTCAACATAAAACATGATTACTAATTCATGATTATAATAGTTTGAGTTACTAAATCAAATCCTAAAATCCAATGTCAATATGTTTTATTGAAAACAAGAAAATATTTTTGGGTGAATTTCTTATGGGATATTCTGCAAAAGTTTCAACAAGTAAAAAGTTAATACTTTCACAATTTTCTAAAAAATAAATCATATTTTTTATGGAAATAAAACAAATTTTGAAAACCCAAAAATAAAGAAAAACTTAATTATTATTCATCTCCCCCACACTTATATAAAAAATTGTCTTTCATTGACTTATTTTGGGAGGAGATAGAAATATTTTTAGACTTTTGGCTCAATCTGACCATATGTCAAAATTTATTCTCTTTAATTTATAAAGTACAAGTCACCTTGTACAATTTTTTTTATTTTTTAATTTTTATTTTTAATAAAAACAAATATTTTTAAAATTCAAATAATTTTTTTCTATTTATGTTAAATACACAAAATAAACATGCATGAATCTTAAATTTTTTATCAACAATGATATCAAATGAATTTAAATCTAAAATGTTTTCTTGTTTCAGCCACCTTTCTTTTTGTTCCACAACTAATTCAACAAATATCACCACTAAATTTATTTTCATTGTTCATATCAACAAACTTGATGTGTGGAGCATGTGGCTTCCACTCTATTTCAGGATCATCAAGTGCATTAGGATGGTAAATAGGATCATCAATAATCCTTATAATCTCATCTTGTAAGAAAAAGTCTACATCGAAATAGTAGACTCTCTTGCTTCATCATTAATAAGTTTAAGAACACCTTTAGTAAAATTTGTATGTTCATCAGTAGACATATTAACGTGATGTGATTTTATAGTTAGTTGTTGATTTGATCTTTGAATCTTGATGTTATTCACATCATTTATCCGATTTTGCAGCCTCTTATCCATATTCTCTCTCATTTTCTTGAATTCAATATTCTGCTAAACCATTATCTTCGAATTTTTTTTTAACTTGGCCTCCCTAGCTTTGCCATACATTAGTTGACTTAAATCATCAGACATTTGTTCTGCTTTAATAGCCAACTTTAGAAGTACATCTTTTATGTCGTGATGAAGTGCTCTAAACTTTATAGTGAGGAAATCTCGGATAGAGATGGATGTTGGAATTAACACTTAGAAGTAATTCTAAAAAGTTGTTGTTACTTTCATCCTCCATCATGTTGCATAACTTTTATTTCATTTTCATACCACTCATACACAATATTTTTCCATCGTTGATCAACTCGCAACCTTTCATCTATAACTTCTAGTTTCATTTTCACTCCATCCATTAATAACTCAACTTCCCTATAGGATGGTCCATATGGTTGCTGCTCATATTTCAAAAAAGATAAAGTACAATATAGATAATTTATTTGATGTATAATCAACTTACATATATTAGGTGCAATAGTAAGTGTGACAACTTGTTAGTGATAACCATATGAATCATATGGTTATTGAGGATAGTAATCATATTTCATTTGAAAACCAGATTATTGATTATTTTCATATGAAAAATTATTTTGCATTTTTCAAAGAGGTTTTCTTAAAAGAAATAAGTTGTAAGCTTGTTGAGTAGACTTTCATGAAAGAGAGGTATGTCTCAATGGACAACTTAAGTTCCTTATCTTTTCTTAGCCAAAGTGTTCTCCAACTAGTTTTACAAATTTCCCAACAAAATTCCTCAAATAAAAATTATGAAAAAAAAAATTTACTAAATTAAAATAACTAAATAAAATAAAATAAAAAATATAAAAAAATAGAGAAAAAGAAAATGTTAGTGATAAAAAAACATAAAATTAAAATAAAAAAATAAAATAAGAACCAAAATGATAAAAAATTTAAACGTGTTCCCCAACAACGACACCAATTTTGATAATGATGTCATTGACACGATCAAACTAATACTACTAAACTATAACAACTTCAATATTGATAAGATAGTAGCCAACAAATTAGAAAGGGTAAATTCAACCCTAAGACGTCTCCCAATGAATACAAAATCAATTTTTAACAAATTAGTTCTTATAAAAACTATACAAAACGGTTAGTAAAATAAAAACAATAAAGAAGATAAAGATCATTAACATACCAAAGAACATAATAACAAACGATAGAAAGAAATAAATTATTATAAAATTTAAAAAAGATAAAAATAATGATAAAGAATATAGGTTGATTTCACTTTTTTCCAAAATAGGATTCATCATTGGTTATCTAAAGATTATTGTTCAATTAATTATTGTCTTAGATTTTCAAATTAATGAATGTAGATTCTCAATTAATTTGTTGGCATTCCACTCTTAACCAAACTACACTGTCAATTAAAAGCAAGAACTTTGTAGATTAATCACAATAAATTTAACAAAAGTACGTTCTCAATTAAATATTATTATGCATAATCATGTTTATTCTTTTACCTCTTATATCAAGTAAAAAGTTAATTAACCAAAGTATATTCTTGATTAATTCTTTTTAAAGTTTTTACCACTAATCAAAGTATATTCTCAATTATTGAAAAAAACTCATTCAATCACATGAAAGTTTCTAACTTATATCAAAGTCAATTATCAATTAAAAATAAAAACCTTTGGATTCATATGATTGATATGTTATGTAGATTTAACATCATACTAACTTCCTATAATGTAAAAATAAGTACTTTTACTTGATTAAGAAGCAAAAGAGACATAGATAAAAATAAATCACAATAAAAATAAAAAAACAACAAACAATTTTATTCATCTAACGTCAAAGTCCAATTAAGAAATTACAACATAACCAACCCACGAGGCTTAACACTCCATGGAATGTAGAAATAACATGAAAACATAAGAAGAGAGGGTGGAGAACATGAGAGAAGAGAGGGTGGTGAACATGAGAGAAGAGAGAGAGGACAATATTTGAAACCGCCATAGGGTTCCTCAGCTCCTCTTAATGTGTTTCCCTAAGGGTCTTTATATAGAAATTAGATTGGGCTTTGTTTCAGGCTTTTCTGTTGTAATCTTCTTTAGGCTAATGTAATGTCCTCTAATTATCTTCTAAATAATTCAATATCTTCAATATATATTTGATTGTTCTGGAGATCGAAAAATATTTGAGAAGATATTTTCTTGATTAAAAAAAGATTTGACAAATATTATCTTTTGATATTTATTGATATGATTAAATGAGACAATTATTTAACAATATCAAATAAAATACCTTAAGATATACTTTCCCAAATTATCTTTAATCATAAATATTTATCAATTATCAAAGCCCTTTTAGAAGAAAAAAAATAGAAAAAACCACAAGATCCAAATGTTGTTGCTTATTTCCTCTTATTGGCTTAACCAAATTTCTTCTCTTTTTCATGTTATGCTTGGATTGACTTCTTGTGGTCTTTATTAATTGTTATTTTCACATCTTAATGAGCTCAACTTACCTATAACTCCACTAACACACCTCAAAATATAAAAAAAAAACATTTATGCAACTAAAAACCTTTTTTAACATGTTTTTGTATCTCATGCTAAATAAACTCAATTATAACAAATCCTAATTAAAATATTCTATCAAAGTGAAAAAACTAATTAAGAATCCAATATTAAAGGCTAAATTAAGGCATAAATATGCACTCTCACTTGTTCGACCTCGACGACTCTTGACATTGTTTGGCATCTACAACTATCAGCCTTGTTTGGCCTCTACAACTCTTCACCTTGTTCAGCCTCGACAACTCTCGGCCTTGTTCGGTCTCTACATCTCTCAGCCTTTTTCGACCTCGACACCTCTTGGCCTTGTTCGACCACTACAACTCTCGGCCTTGTTCGACCTATACAACTTTCAGCCTTGTTCGATCTTGACGGATCTTAGCCTTGTTTGGCTTCTATAGCTCTCGACCTTGTTCAACCTCGATGGATCTCAACCTTATTCGGCCTCTATAACTCTTGGCCTTTTGCAACCTCGACAACTCTCAGCCTTATTCGACCTCCCCAACCTTTGGCCTTGTTTGACCTATATAGCTATCAACCTGATCGGCCTCCATATCTTTCGACCTTGTTCAATCTCAACAATTATGGGCTTGTTCGACCTTCACATCTCTTGTCCTTGGTCAGCCTCCACAATCTCGGGCTTGTTCGACCTCAACCATATCTTGGCCTTGTTCGACCTTAGAACATCTCAACCTTGTTCGACCTCAACCTTCTCTCTACCTTTTTCTACCTCGGCATATCTCAACGTCGTTTGACCTCAACATGTCGGTCTCAAACTCTTTTTCATAACATATGTCAACTCTTCAATCGTGAAAAATTGCCTTGTTCGGCCTTGACTTCTCTGTCTCAGCATTTAGACTTTTACATATGTGCCTCAACTTTTGAAAATTAACATGTCGGCCTTTACATGCCTATGTGGATTTTGAACATCTCAACCTATGGCCTGACGCATCTTTATCTATGATCACCTTAAACATCATGGCTTAAGATGGCATGGGACATCCCGACCTATGATTGATTTCTTTTAATGAGACACTTCATCTATAAAATAAAGGTTCTCACTATCGAACTTATTTTTTACTATTTTCTAAGCAAGAAGTTCCCTACTGCCTACCACAACATTCTTATCGAGCCCTCCATGCAGTTCTCTGTCGTCTATTTAGGTTGTCTTGGTTGAACCTTTCATGCAGTTGCCGCCTACTAAGGCGGTCCTAGTTGAACCTTCCATGCAGTTCTCTACTGCCTACCCAAGCAGTCTTGGTTGAACCTTCCATGTAGTTTCTTACTTCCTGCTTAGGCAGTCTTGGTCATACCTTCCATGAAGTTCCTTACCGCCTACCTAGGTAGTCGAGGTCGAACCTTCCATGCAGTTTATGCGATCCTAGTTGAACCTCTATGTAGTTTCCTGCCATTTACCAAAGCTAATGGTGATTTATCTAATCACAATCCGGCTTGTTTGACTATTTCTACCCGACCACAGTCATCTTGTCTAACTTTGTCTGACTACTTCTATCTGACCACAAGCTAGCCTGTATGACCATAAGTCGATCCGTTCAACTACCTTTCAAACTAACAAAACTAATGACTATTACTTTGTAACTTAGCATAATTTGGATCAAACAATTGGTCCATGAGGTAAATGGCCCACCCAAGTCCATATAAGTGAGATCCCACAAACGTCATATATAAATAGTACAACCATTGAGGTAAATGATTTATGTTCTTTATTATAGTATTAACTGTTATCTGATGCATCTGACTAACTTGAACATTAGAGTGTCTTTTATAGATATATCCCTTTCGATCCCCTCTCGATCTTAAAGAGATGTGAACGTAGAATATCTTTGATTGAAGTGTAAGGAATTTTACTAGAAGAAGTTGAAGAATTTTCATAAAATCTACTCGGTCTTGTAAAAACTTTAAAAGGATGAGATTAAAAGGACCCATTTTGAATATCTTAACTTCAAACTATAAATTCTATTTTCTTTATATGTAGTTTTTTGCGTTTTCTAATTTGATTTTTTAAGCAATAACTTCAAAATTAAGAAAAAAAGATAAAGCTTAACTAAACTTTTATGTATGAATTTATAATCTGATCTCGTTGTGTGTCTATAAGCAAAATCATTCCTTCTATTTTGGTTTTGTGTGTTTCGTCACATTCCACAAACGAGAAGCAGAAGAAGTTAATAATTTTACAAGAAATCAGGGGAAAAGACGCACACAAACACGTTAATGTAGAAAAATCAGAAAGCACAACACAAATTCGCAAGCATCCGCTGGATGACGTGACATCCTAATTCAACTTCAATGATCTTTCTAGACGTTGGAAAAAAATTACAAGTTAATAAATAATAATACTAAAAATAATAGTATTAATTAAAATATTAAAAAATAGCAAGAATTGTTATGTATGAAATCCATCTCTGTCAAGAAATTGACTAGAATTATTAACATATTCAATCATGTATGGATTTAGATGTCATTAACCAAATATAAACTAGTGACTTGGTAATTATAAGGTCAAATTTTTACGCAGTCTTTCCACTTGTGTTATTAGGTTGACCAAGAAAACTATCTGGTACCTTAATTATTGTATTTATGTGTCTCTAAGTGCTGGAAATTTCAGTTGTAACCAAAAGTCAGAAGTACATAAAAATTAATGACAAATGACCATTTCCTTTTATACTATCAAACTTGTGGGCAACAATAAGTTAGGATCACTCATCCATCATATAAATATCTAACCCTAACCCTAAATATTATGTAATCACCCTCCTTAAACCATCAATCACGCTGAATGGTAGATGGTTTTCTCTTTGGTTTGGTGGCTTTTGCTTATTCATCTAACTTTCTATATCACACACTATTCACTATTTTCCTTAAGATGTTATACATGTTGATTTAAGATAAAGTATACAAATTTAATTTTACAAGTTATTTTTCTTTTAAATTTGGTTAATCCAAATCTATGTATTTAAAATTTATTGTAGTAAGATTTATTCATTATTAAATCTATAGTATTAGATTATTATTGAATCGCTTATTAATTTCATATTCAAGATTTATATATGTAAAATGCGTTGATTATCTCGTAACAAATTTACACCATAAATCAATTTTATTTTATAAACTAATTTTTGTAAAACTAAATTAGTTTAAAGCTTATTTAATTTTTATATTATATATATTTAGATGTAATACAATAGAAAAACAAAAAACACACACGACATGTTTTCTACCACAGGCATGCCTAGAATAGTTCGTATCCATCTAGTGGGACTGTGTAGAAAGGAAAAGGATTTGTGTTTCACCAACTCCACAGCTTGGAGCCTTATCCAAATGAACATTAATTTTCTATGTGATGTAACTCGTTCCAAATCAAAGATAAAAGACGAATCATTAATTTACTTTACTCTTCTTTTTCTTGGAGTTGGCTATGTCCCCACCCATGCATATGATAAATATCTATGTATCTAATTGCTTTAACTTCATCTTGAAAATTCTTTCACTCATCCCAACTTGTTTTTTATTCCACCACCAACTTGTGTTATGCGTAGAGATATGAAAGTGTAACAAAAGATAAAAAAAAAGAAGAAGATTACACTTGGAGGCTGCGTTCGTTAATTCGTTTAATGTATATCTTCATGTGTCATGCTTCACCTACCATGTTAATCAAACCCTTTGCTTCTTCTCTACTTACTCGTGAAAGTTAGATCATGTGTGCCATGCTTTCTCCAACCAGTCCCATCATTTTACTTCCTTCCTTCTCAAACCTAATATTAATTAAACAATCACATTATGAGGAAAATCATCATCAAATTTAAACATTCTTAATATCTTCGAGTAATTAATCATTAATAAATCCAAAAAATTATGTGATTTTGCAGTATAGCCAAATACGTCTTTTAAAAAATGCCGCCTAATTTGAGTGATCCATTGAAGGGTTGTTAAAGCTTCTTCTTCCAACACATGACATGACGTATATGATAATTGATTAAACAACTAGATTTATTTTCCTTCATGCCACAGCTTCTTCTTGTGGGGCACTTTTATCGTTTTTATGTTTATTTTTTTATTATTTATTAGTCTTATTTCATCGTTTATAGCTATTGTTTCTGAAATATATAAATTTCTAACCTGAATATTTTTTCCTCTTTTTATGATTTTCGTAGAGATAAAATTTGAAAAAAAAAAAATAGAAGTCAATCCAAACTTTGTTTATTCGAGTTCTTTTTTTATGGTGAAACTCAATTGATGATAACTTGTGGTCCTCCTATTTTTCTAGAATATATATTTGGACCAACTCAAGTTTACGAAAAAACATTAACAAAAACAATGATAAAATGAATTAAAACAAACAGATGTTTTTATCATCTTTTTTTAAAATAACTATTTAATTGAGTGTGAATGAAGCTGGTGCTTTGGTTATACGAAAGACAACAGATTCAAATCCAATGGTATTAGAATGATAGAATATGATAAGATCATAATCTGATTAATTATATCATATTCTTGAGAGTTAATCAACCTATTATTATTCGGCAGCTGGGATAAGAAAAGTCAACTGAAATTCCACAGTAATTCAGCACCCAAAATATTGTTATTTTGAAGAAAAAAAAATTAAATTGAATAATTTCTTCAAAAAATCTTATTTTCTTTATAAGCACAAAAAAATCTTGCAGTGACAAAGCTAATATATTGGTCATTATAAATTTCATAAAAGTATTTATTTCTTTATATATTCTTTTTTGTAAAATTATTTCTTGGCAAATACCCGTGAGAGGGAATAATCATGAAACACCTACGTTGATGGTTGGATTAAACAAATTACTAATTATCTAATGTAATAAAGCAATTTAAAATGAGGTTTAATGAATTTTGTGTTACATCCAATTCAATCCAACACATTCTTCATTGAATTGGGTTCAGCCAATTAACTTTTGGATTATATTTTTTGTTTTAAATTTTCCAACGCTTTTGTTTGTTAGAATTTTAGAGCAACTTTTTCTAAAATAATAAACCTGTTAGAAAAAACTGAACGAAAAGATTATAACTAAAAGGTAAATTTCTAAATAAAAAAAATTAAAATAAAAAAAATTCAACCAATTATATAAACGCCTTTTAATAATAATTTTGGTCAAGTTACTCAACTAATAAGAGATTACGTATGCTAAAATTAAGTTAAATTTAATCCAATTATAAGGAAAAACTAATTTCATTAGTTTGTATTATATTAAATTATTGATTATGTATAAATATTTCCACCATCAATTCAAGAGATAAAAAAATATAATATTGGAAGACGAGTGGAAAAAACAACATACCTTTATCATATATCAATAATACAAGAAAAATATCAAATGAAAGAGTGATAAATGTTAACAATACTTTATATATAATACTTCATTAAAAAAATCGTATTTTTACCCTTTTCTTAAAAAAAAAAATGAAGAGATTTTTAACTCTAGAGTTAGGTTATGAAAATTGAAACACTCTAAAATGATTTAATTTAAGCAGGCACTAAAACTACATAATTAAGAATGATCAAAGTAACTAAAAGTGTATGATAATTGATGAGTCTATTAAAATATGAAAAAACGCAGTAAAAAGACAAGGCGATTTGGCAGAAACCTAAACGCATAGATAGATGTTAAGAGAAGGAAAAGGCAGCTGAGTGTCTCCTCATTGCAACTCCACTTGCTTCACACATCTGTTATTATTATGTTTTCTATAGCTATTTTTTTGCCTTTTTCAAGTGAAAGGGTTCATATTTTAATAGTCAGCATTTGATTGATTCATTGATGGTAGAAAACAATGTTGGTTTCTTGAAGAACTTATGATGGTGGTGTGAGCCTGTGACTATAGTGGTCCCTTTGACCATACCAAAAACTATTCCTATTCATCTTCCTTCCTGCAACTTCGCCACTCGCAATGCCACTTCATACCCATTATTGCCCTTATTGCTTACGTGCCATCACAATTTCACGTCTTGCCAAACACAAAGCAATAATAATTGTAATAACCAGTCACAGGTAAAATATTATCATTAATTACAGAATAAAGAAAAATAGAAAACCGACGCTTGTGATACGTGGTGGGTCCACTGGCTTTTCCTCTTCTCCAAACTCGAATATAAAACCCCTTCACCCTCTCTTCCCATTTGTTTTGCCGTTACAAACTTCCACGTTTGAATGCCAACAACACCATGAGAGCTCCATTCAAGCACACCAAGAAGAAAGCCGATCTCTGTGAATGTCTTCCCGATGATCTTCTCGTTTTCATTCTCTCTAAACTTAGCTCCACCGCTTCTTCCCCTTCGGAATTCATAAACATCGTCTTAACGTGAGTCTTCCTTCGTCTAAAGCTTTACCCTTTTCTTTTAACATGCTTTCGTAAGCCCCCATGTTAATGTTTCTCTCAAATTCTAAAACAACAGATGCAAGAGATTAAACCGGTTAGGCCTGCACCGTCTCGTGTTATCCAAAGCCGGGCCTAAAGTGTTCGCCGTAAAGCCCAGAAATTGGTCGGAAAAGACTCACACTTTTCTTAAACACTGCGTTAACGCCGGCAACGTGGACGCCTGTTACACTCTCGGAATGGTTAGTCCTTGAACGTGAAATAAATTTTAAATATTCAATATTTTTATGCTTTTTAATTGTTTGATTTATTTATTTTGTTTATTAATTTATTCTCAGATCCGATTTTACTGTCTGGAAAACCGAGGGAGCGGACTTTCGTTGATGGCGAAGGCGGCTATGAAGCTGCACGCGCCGGCTCTATACTCGCTGGCGGTGATACAGTTCAATGGCAGCGGCGGCTCCAAACACGACAAGGATCTACGCGCGGGCGTGGCTTTGTCTGCGCGTGCGTCGCTGCTCGGGCACATCGACGCGCTTCGGGAGTTGGGTCATTGTCTCCAGGATGGCTACGGCGTGCGGCAGAACGTGGCGGAGGGGAGGCGGATGCTGGTGCAGGCCAACGTGCGGGAGCTCGCGTACTTGTTACGCGAGGTGACTCCTTCTGCTTCTGACTCTCTGATGCTGACGTGGCGGACGGCAGTGACGTGTCAGAGAGATGTCACGGCGTTGTTGAGTGACTACGGTTACAGAATTCCGGTACCGGAAGTGCAACCGGTGAATCGTTTTTTAAGAGAGTGGTTTGAATCCGGCAAAGGAAAATTAGAGGAAGGACTGAGGTTATGCTCCCACATTGGATGTGGCCGACCGGAAACTCGACCGCACGAATTTCGACGCTGTTCTGTTTGTGGGAAAGTTAATTATTGCTCACGTGGATGCCAAGCCATGGATTGGAAGTTAAAGCATAAAATGGAGTGTTCGCCCACTGAACACTATGCGGAAGGAGGTGCCGGTGTAGACCTAAATAACGAGTTTGCCATTCCAAACGATGCCGTTTGAGGATGAATTTCAACCGACAAATGAGAAAAAAAGGAAAAAGAAAAAGGAAAAAGATGGGGCTATTAGATTTACGTACTGTGTACATATGGGGTAATTTTTTTATTTTGTATTTAGACATCAAGTTATATATATATATATATATAATATATAAATCAGTGGCCAGCGATGTCATGAGTATTTTTTTTTTATTAAAAGACGTATTTTTCGTGTTAACTTTACTAACCCGGTGAATATGTTTGATAATTATTAAATACATAGAAGGAGAAGGGTGTTTTTATTAGAAAATGATGGGGTAGAGAATGTGTTGAGAAAAGAGTATATTTTCCCTTTTGAGAATGGATAGAGAAGTTGAGATTAGGGTTTCTTAATGGGAAGGTTTTGTTGAAAAGTGGGAAGTGTGAAATGAGGAATATTGATTAGGTTACTATTTATGAGGATGCAAGGAAGATTTGGGTGGGAATTTAGTGTGATTAATTGGAAATGGAGAAAGAGATGGGGAATAGAAAATGAGAAAGAAGATGAGGTGATGGATGGGTAATATTGTGGGGGAAGGAAAAGGATTGAAAAGGAATGGCATAAAGTAGAAAATCCAAAAGCACATTGGCGCTTGTGACTCCTCTATCTCTTTCTCTCTCTCTGCTTTCTTCAGTATCTATTGAGTGGAGAGTGAGTACATCCATTAACTATTTTTGGTTGAAGTTGCGCTTTCAAAAGATTATCTACGCTTCCCCACGAATTAAGCTACAAGTTATTCATTTCCCCACTCTATTTCTCCTCTTCAACTCTTTTTAAACCATTTTTCTTTACCAAAACAGTTCGGTCATACGCAATTCTTATTGACTTTTTTAAATATTGTATTCTCAAACTCAAACTCAAACTCAAACAGTGTTTCATTTGTATCCGTCTGTGCAGAAAAGTTGACATAGTATTTTATGGTTACGGGGCAAAAGATAGTGAAAAAGTGAAGGTGTGTGTTGATGTTTGTGTAGGTTTAAAATACAAGTGGTGGATGTGTATCATGTCATGCACGTGGATGAGGAGCGTCGTATACGGTACCAACTACTCCTCTACCAGCACAGTACTAGGTACCATGATGTACATGAATGTCGAAAAGGCGAAGGTAGAGTGAGATTTTCCGGAAGAGAAAGGCAACACAGCATAAAGAAGCAGCAGACAGCAGAAGTTCCATGTTGTTTACGTTATCGTTGTTGTCGCCACACCGCAGAGGACCCTTTCCTATTCAAACCCATGATTCATCACGATTTTGACGGTTACTAATGCCCAACTTCCACATCGCTCCTCTTTTCTCCACTTTACTGTTCCAATTATTTATCCAATTTCTTTATTTATTTAGTTCTCTTTTCCATGATTGTAACAAATATAACCTTCACGTATATATGTTATAAATTCTTATAGTGTAATTTCAGACCCGTTCTTACATTTTTATTATGTATAAATTGTGTTACTTTTTTATTTAGTTTAAATTGATATAAACTAATGATTTATTGATGTATTTAAAACCTTGAACTAATTTTTTAATAATTTTATTGTTTTTTACTCTATTAACTCAACTTAATTCACTCCATTCACAAAAATATATTGGGTTTAGCATATAAAACGATAAAGTCAACCTACTCCGATATTCTTTTGATAGATTAATCTGTCCAGATTCTATCCACTGTATAAATAATCTAATTTTCTATCTAAATTGAAAGGAAATAAATCATAGGGTTATATTTTGAAAGTTATTTTTTTTATTGAACTTTTATAATAATAATAATAATATAAATGAAATGAATAAAATAAATAAATAATAGTTAGGCGATACCGCTGTTATTATTATTTTTTTACGTAAAAGGTTATAAATTTTGAAGTCATAAAATTTAGGGTCTGGTACCAAATTCTTGTTAAACCATTGCTAATAATTTGTTGATTTGTCGGCATAATTCTATATTTATAATTGATAGGGTCTCGATCCAATTAATTAAATGGAAACAAAGGAAAAAGAACAAAAATGAGATCGATTTAGTCCATAGGTTGGATTTGGATGTTAAAAGAAAACCTGATTATAATGATGATTCTAGTGATGGATTTTTTTAGATTCTGTTTCGGTATCTAGATCGATCAATTACTTTTTAAGGGTTAGTTAGTGCTTGCTCTAAGTGCGATTCGTGCTAGTCTATGTTGATTGGAAGTACCCGGTAATAGTTTTCCGATATTAAAATTAATTCGTAATTTATTATTTTATTTTAGAATTTTATTTATAACTTTTATAATGATTTTTTTTATTTATAGTTCATCTAATTACAGTCTAAATTTTACTAATCTTGATTAAAGATTTAATCAATATGTTTTCTTGTTTTAAGCCCTTCTACCACGTCTACTCAATTTTTTTGGTAAAAATTTTGCATTGTTTGCTTGACTAATATGGTAAAAAGACAATCAAAGTTTGGCTTACTTAAAGTGTGATCGGATGGTCCATACCGTAATAGAATCCTAAGTTTGATATCATTGAAAAGTTGTGAAAAGGTTTGTGTTTAGACCGCTCAATGCTCTATGCCAATTATTTTCTCCTATTGCTTCTCCTTTGTTGTTCGCTTTCCTACTTAAGGTAATAAATCCAATCGTTTGTCTTTCTTCGTCTAAGGAGTCTTGTGGTCAAGATGGTCAGAGGTTAAGTTGATGATGTGTCGTCGATGGTGATGACGTCATTCAGGTCTTCGCATGATAGCCAGGGATCAATTGCCTAAAGTCTAGATTTGGTCGACAATGCAACCACGGGTGTACATATTGAGAAAAAGAATAAGAGCAAATCTTCTCATGACGCTACTGATAAGGATTCGATCACAAAGATCAAAGTTGAATTTTCTAACAAATGGGATGACTAAACCGTCTAGTCATATCGAGTTACAATTAAGCACCCTATGAGGTTTGCCATTATGCGACTCGTTTTTGTTGGGGTAGGGAATTGTGTGATTAGGTTGAGCGATCGTGTGTGCTCAACAACAATGTTCACGGTAAAGTCCTCAATCTACGAGTTTGCAAGAGAAATGAGTGGGTGTGTCCTGGTAAAGAAAACTCCTCAGGACTTGTTTTATATGTTTGCCTATTTGTTCAATGATATGCTCATGAGAGTTTCGTTCAATGAGTTTCAGATGGGCATGCTACGTGAAATCAACCTTGCGCCTACTCGGCGTTCATATAGGTGTTCCAAATTTTATGCTTAGCATTGGATTTGATCACTAGGCTAACATTGTTCTTTCATTTTCGTACCCGCCAAACATGAAGAAGGGATGAATGTCTCTGATTGCTGAAAAGGAGAAATGGCTCTTCAACCTTTGTGTTATTAAGACAAGATTGTCTAAAGAGAATAAAATGTTTAACATTTCGAAGTTTTAAAGTTTAACAAACAAAATTTAACGAAATATCATTTAAAGATGAATAATATCTGAACAATGTGCACATAAGAACATTTTTAGTAAACGATTATAAAACAAATCATGACGTGTCAAGTTTAAAAGAATAAACAACATTTGTCAAAATCTTGTCTAGTGAGAGAAGTCTTAAACGCTATATCTTATCAATGGTCATTACTTGAAAAAACTCAGACTTGCACTAAAGGTTTATTATACAAAACATGCCTCAACACTATTTCAACGTATAGATCATTAAATGTATGTTTGTACTCTACCTTGTTTGTTATGCTTTTTCCCCTTGGACATTGACAACACCAAGATATACTTAAAAGCACTGCATGAGGATCACAAAGACATCGTGAGAGAGGAAGACATTCCTGAAATGTTTCCTAAAGCTTTATGTCCTACTTCAGTTGTATAAGCTCTAACTATGAAAACAATGTTGTTCTTCCCAAGACACAAAAAAGTACATATCTTCGAACGAGATTTTGATTATATAGACAATACTTATTTCTGTTTGTATTCTGAGGAGTAGGTTTCTTTCTAGGTAAGAACATCGTTCTACGTTGAGGTATTCCTTTAATATCTTCTCACGATGAGCATTTAAAGGGGTATAATAATGGAAACGGGGACCCATAGTTAACTCTTTAGGTCTTGAATCATGACCCATCATGTGTTGTTTCTTATCAGCCCCCTTCTTGTCACTAGATGTAGCTTATGCTCGCATCTACTTCTTAAAGTCCCTAATTCCTTCCACTAGTATGAACTTGGTCGTTCTCTATCTAAGCTCATCCAAGTTTTCTACAAGTTGCATGCATAAGCTATCTGCTAAGAGCCCTAGTTGTAAGGTTGTGATCGTATGGTGAATAGCCACCTATGGGCCAAGGTTCCATATCTACCCCGCCAATTTTCCAAATTTCTCCATGAACTCTCAAAGAGACTCGTCATCCTCTTGCCTTACATTGACCAAAGCAATCTAAGTCAAGTGATGTGATCAACTTGTAACATATTGTGCTTTGAACTATGATCGAATGGTGGCAAAGCAGTTAATGGAGTTTAGGGGTAGTAGGGAAAACAAAGCTAATGCCTCCCCTTTTAATAAGGTAGAGAAAACCCTACACTAAATGACATCGTTCATCTTATACAACACCATTTGGTTCATGAATATTCTGATATTCATGTCCGGGTCATTGGAGTTATCATACTTGTCAAAAACAAACATCCTCAAGTCATCTGACAAAGGTATTTCCACAATACCTATGATGAACGAGATCATCCTGATTGTATCCATTATCATAATGGACAAGTTATGGTCTTTGCTAACTCTAAAGTTGGCTCTCTTAAACTATATGGTCGGGTTCGTCACACCGCTTGGTTAAACCTGACAAGTTTGGGGTGGAAGGAACAAGATTCTTCATGCCTTGTCCCTACCACATTGCTACGTTTTCATCACATATGGTTCTCAACTCTTTCTCATACTTGTGTTGTGTCTTATCCATTCGATTTTGCAAGCTCTTCATCATCTCAATAGGGTCCATCGATCGTTCAACAGTCTTGGCATAACACTGCTTGTCATGTTCCTTGTGGTCAACATGTGAGTTTAGAAATTCGTCACTCAATCTTACGACAAGCGCCAAAATATTTCGATATGTAAAGTTGGTCAATCATTTTCTAAGGATCGATCATCCAGTTATCTTTCCTCCAAGTGTGATTTTTATATTTCCACACCAGGGTACCTATCAATGATGTTCAAATACCAAAGTTAGTTTTATTTAAATTGCAAGAATAATAAAAGTATAATTAATGCAGAACTTACCACTTTATCTCAAACCTTTGTTTATAATTTTTGTAATAAGCTTTTCAATATACAAGGCTTAATTGCAGTCCAAAATTCATTAATCTTGATTAAAGGTTTAATCAACAAAATTTTTCCACTTGATTTTTTGGTAAAAATTTCTTAGACTACTTAATGTAATAAAAATATTACGCGAGTTTGATTACTTAAAAGTTCACCGTTCAATGAACTTGATAACCGGGCATGCCATACCATACAGATTCTATAAATTATTTTAGATGTATGAGTAAAACTTTGTAATATCATAATTTTATATTCGTGAAATTATGTAATTTAAATTTTATATATGTTTTAATAGTAATAAAAAGAACTTTTATTTTCTATATTAGAATTTTTGTACGGCTTTCCTATTTTTTATTTAAAAATCTGAGGACGCGCACAATCCAATCGAACTATTTCAAGTATAATTGTTTTAACTGAGGTAACAATTAAAAAAAAGTAAAGTATTCCAAACTAATTCATATCGATCGATTTAAATATCTATCAAAATCATCACTCCAATATTTTGACTCTTTATTAGAAGGTGGGTTTAAGCCTAACTCAACCCCACAAAACCGGCTTGTAAGGTGAGGTTTGCACCTATCTCTAGTCGATGTGGAACTTCCAACACACCCCCTTCACGCCGAGGTATAGACATCTCGTGCGTGATAGTAGAAATTGGATGGTCCGATAATGGCCCGATAGCGGGTGGAATAGAAGAATAGAATGCCCACTCAGAACTCGCTAGGATAGGCTCTAACCATGGCTCTGATACCATGTTAGAAGTGGACTTGAGGCCTAACTCATCCCCACAAAACCGACTTGTAAGTTGAGGTTTGCACCTCACTTATATTCCACCCGCTATAGGGCCATTATCGGACCACCCAATATCGACTAGAGATAAGGCCAATTTATAATATATAAGTGAGGTGCAAACCTTACCTTACAAGCCGGTTTTGTGAGGATGAGTTAGGCCTCAAGTCCACTTCTAACATGGTATCAGAGCCATGGTTAGAGCCTATCCTAGCGAGTTCTGAGTGGGCATTCTATTCTTCTATTCCACCCGCTATCGGGCCATTATCGGACCACCTAATTTCTACTATCACGCACGAGATGTCTATACCTCGGCGTGAAGGAGGTGTGTTGGAAGTTCCACATCGACTAGAGATAAGGCCAAATTATAATATATAAGTGAGGTGCAAACCTCACCTTACAAGCCGGTTTTGTGAGGTTGAGTTAGACTTAAAAACCCACTTTCTAATACTCTTAGTAATAGAATTTTACTCTAAATATTTCTTAAGCTCAGAATATTTAGACCCTTAAGAACATTTTAAGTATTCTACAAAAAACGAAAGAAGGTTCCGAGTTTAATAATAATATTACGTTAGATACACAGGTCTAAAGTGGTGGTGTGTGGGCAAGGATAACCCATAGTTAGGTGGAAGCTAGTTAAGTGAGAAAATAATAGACTAACCATGATTAATTATATGATTAAATATAGTTTATTTTATGAGAAAAGGGTGGAGCATCAGTATCTTACAAAATTGGAATGAACATCATCTGCTTAGGGTTGTAGTTATCCAAATTTGTAAAATTATTATTTTTAGACTCTGATCATGTGAAGATAATTTACCAGTTTAAATTATATTTGATTTTCATTCATAAAAAAAAATATTGTCTCATGGATAGTTTGCATATTGTTGTGAACGAGTCAAGTTGATTTGACATGAAATGATATCTTATGAATAGTAAATGAAGTGACAACCAACGATTTTCATCCTCTAATTATATCTTTAAGGATAATTAATAAATGGAATATGAAACTTTTGTAAATAAAGTTGATTTTTCTATAATTTAAAATTAATTTATGTATGAATTGACTTGTAAGAATTATTTCATATAATTTTCAAAAATATTAAAATTCTTATTTTAACTTTTGTAAACTAATTTAAATGGTTGAGGAAATTATACGCAACCGTCGTCCCCACAAAAAATCATTATAAGAATAAAAGAAAATGACTATAATTCAATCAATTTTAAAAAAAAATACTAATATAAGTTTAGAAATTTAATTTATATTTTTTTAATTTTAATAATTTAAAATTATGGTACTATGAGTTTTAAATAAACCATACCAAAATACATAATATACAGATTTGATCTTATCTATGCAAACAAATTGTGGCCGACACCCCCACAAAAGATCAAAAAGTAGATAAGAAGATAATTGATCAAAATATGCACCAACTCAACAAAATATTTCTATAAAACAATTAAAAATATTATTTTATTATGTAAATTTGATTTCTCTTTAGTTCCTTAATTAAGATTTTTTTTTCATTTTTTAAATTATTTTAGTCCTTTTGTCTTTTCTAAACCGCAAGAGAAAATGAAATTTATTAATTGCAGTATACAAGATATATTCATAGTAGTCTAAGTAGAAACTGATGCACCAAAACTCAATTCATTATATCAATACTATGTTTAGGTAAATTTTGACTTTTGTTAATCATTAATATAAGCACTGTTAGAGAAACTCATTTAAACCAAATTTAAAACAAAATGATCTAAGCACCTAATCAGAAATAAAACTACAATCAACACAACAATAGATTATATATATATATATATATATATATATATATATATATATATATATATATATATATATATATATAAAAACTATTACCAATAGCATAAAAGAGAGATTTTATACATTATTTTAATCATTTTAACGACCTATAAAAGTCAAATTAAATATAAGGCCATAACATCTCAAAAATATAGTCTAAAACTATATAATAGAATAATCACATTAAATAATATTACAGATCAGTCTTACATTAAAATAGAACGTACGGTGGTGGCCGAACGACCTTACAGAAAAACTAGAAAATTAAAATCGGACAACATAAGCAAATCCCGACCGAACGATTTACAAAATACTATACCGAATGGTCCTACCAAAAGCAAAGGGAAAAGGCGATCGAACGATCACCTTACTATCAGACTATACTACTGACCGAACGATTCTACTATTCGGTTTTAACTTCTACCTCGACTAAGTTTTCTTCTTCCAGCGCCTCTTCCAGCAGCTCGTCTCCTTCTGCTCACATCCACATGGATGATCATTGCAACAGAAGGACAACCGAACGTACAAAACAGACAAGACAAGAAACATAGGGTAAGCTTACGTAATTTAATTCATGTATCAACATATATTTCACACAATTCAAACACACAAGATAATTTATTAACTCATTCATGCAAAGCCTAATACTAGACTGACTGTCCGGACTGTATGAATTTTGTGTAGCTACGACGCTCGTGCACCTGGGTGATATAGTAACTGGGATGCCTTCAACAGCTGCCACCCGAGGTTAGTCCTATCTGTCCAAATTAACAATAAGGACTAGGACCTCCTGTCGTTCCCACACATGACTTACCCTCCTCTACGTAAGGACGAGTAATCACGGAACATCAGGATGAACCGCCAACTTAGCATGCCCACATTCATACTTTACAAATTCCAATATACATTCATGAGTTATTCCTCCCTAGAACACTCGTCCATAATCCAAAACATTTCATCCATATCATATTTTATTCATCTTTCATTATTAATCATCTCAATTAAACCCTTCGTACAAAGATCACTAAGGATACCAAATACCGAACGTTCAATCCCAACTCAAAACGAGACTGAACACTTGAAGCGAGACCGAGAGGTCTCCAGTTCCAAAATAGATTAGACTGAGAGGGTTACTATAGGGTTGAGAAAGAAACCGAGTACAATTAGATATCACAAGAACGAATAGAACGAATGTTATTTACAAAGTGAGCCAATTAAATGAACTGACCCTTGAGAGCTCAAACCGAACACCGAAAAGACCATGCCAAGTACTAAGACTCTAGGCCGAAACCAATGGATACAGACACTTCAAGGCATTCAAAGAATAATACTTCGAAGAATTCACATGAAGAAACCGAACGCTTATAAATACTTAGCTTATTTGAGTTTAACATCAAGAAAACCGAATGTCAGTCAATGACCCAACACGGTAGAGAGAACTCTATTGAATTTGGATGAACGCTATTTTCATCAAGATAGATTATAGAAAAGAGAATGAGCGCTTGGGGTAAGACCCAGCACTAAACAGTACGAGCGCTTGGTGAAAGACCTAGCTCTAAATCGTACGAGCGCTTGGTGAAAGACCTAGCATTAAATAATACGAGCACTTGGTGAAAGACCTAACACAGAATAGTACGAGCATTTGGTGAATATAAGATATCATTTGACTAATGTTCAAGAACGAACAGACATACTACTACACAGATATACTTAAATTTATATTAAAATACCAAGGATAGGATATCCTTGGTGGAACGCCTGTACATAAATTGTACTAGACGAAGACGCTCGTCCTCAACATAAATTCCTTCCAACGTCAAAACGAACGTTCGCTCATCTACCAACACCTGCCTTCGCTCGTCTGAGTGTCGAACCCCTCGCTTGACACATGAAATTCACTAAAACAGCATGTACGTGGATTTGAGTGGTTCTGACTAGGGATGGCAACGGATCGGGTCGGGCACGGATAGTGCCTACCCGCAACCCGACCCGACAAAAAAAAATCCACCCGCTATCCGACCCGCTACCCGCACGGATATCCGCTTAAAAAATATCCGCGGATATTTTAAAACCCGCGGATATCCGTGGATACCCGTGGATATCCCATAAATATTTAAAAAAATATATTTTTATAAAATATTATAATAAAATTTAAATAAAATTACAAAAAATATATAAAATATAATATATATTAAATTAAATATAAATTAAAATTTAATTTTAATTATATTTAACTTTATAAAATATAAATTAATGTTAATTTTAATTAAATTTAACTTAATAAAATATAAATTAAATTTTTATTTTTATTTTTTGCGGGTAGCGGATATCCGTGGATACGGATAGTATAATACCCGCACCCGACCCGTTTATAAGCGGGTATTAAAAAACCCGCTACCCGCAACCCGCGGATAGTAAATATCCGCGGGTACCAACTATCCGTCGCGGATTTTATCCGCGGATATCCGCGGGCGCGGATTTTTTTGCCATCCCTAGTTCTGACACATACAATTCATGTTAGAATGTTAATAATTCTTATATAAATTTACATTAACATTTTTAATCCAAACATAAATTAATCCGTTTAAAAAAATCATATCAAAATATGTTAGACGTAAATTTATGTACGTGATGTCATACATAAATTTATATTTATTTATTAATATTACCATAGACTTAAATTTATACTTGGTAATACATATATGTAAATTTATGTATGTGTTTTTTTAAAAATTCAATTAGTTTTAACATGATACCAAAACTTGGAAATAAGATATTATCAAGAACAAAATATACATTTCAAATAGAGCATTTACTATACATAATAAACATTTCCACTAAAAGTCAAAGTAATAGAAGTTTTTCTATCGAATAAAATGGATATTTTAACTTAAAACAAAAACTAATTAAAACCTAATATAAGGAGATAACATATCCATTTTTGTCTTATTTGATTCATGTCATTATTTGATATAGGTGATAGATCATTAAACAGCTAAAACAATTCAATTCATGCCCAAGTGATAAGTGTTTACCTATATCTAATTTTCAAGAATTCCTACCTCGATGTTTCATCCAATATATAATGTAGTACCACGTTCAAATTAATTAATATGCTTCTTATCCTAAAATAAATAAAGAAAAAATTAATATCCTACACTTGTTTACACAGAAATAATTAATTTAAGGATTAAATGAAATCTAACCTTAGTATATAAAATTTGAACTTGTTTTTGTTTATTCCTTCCACACAAAATGTTTGTGTCAGTCACAACTTTGGTTAAGTAGAAGGCATGTTAGTTATAATTTTAAAATATACTAGTGATATGATAGTTATAATATTATTTTTGTATTAATTTTTTTAATTTGTTATTGGGCTTTCTGTAAAGAGAATAAAACTAGACAACTTAATAATGTCCAAGAATGATTACTATGAGACCTATAATGAAGGAGAAATGGTTAGCTGAATAATTACCATAGTTTTCACAAAAAATAAGAAGTTACACTCAGTTAGACTAACACTTCAATGTATGGAGCCAGGTAAACATGTCTTTGTGAGTCGGTAATCCATGTATATATTGTTATATTTGAACCTTTGGGTTGCTAACATTTTTGGATAACCAATGACACAATTGTGATCGCGGTGGTACAACGAACCATACAAAAAGGGGTTTAAAAAGCGGTTTTGGAGTCGTCACCATAGTTTATTCTAGAAAAACCATGAAAAACCATAAAATGAGACATGAGGGTCATAAAATGATGTCTTGAGCAGTTATATATCCAGGACCTTTGAAAGAAATTGATGCGTCTTATGTTCCATACATATTAGTTTTCAATACAGTTTCTTTCAAATTCATGAAAATTTCATGTATTGATTCTTCAATACTTATTCATGTGGTATTTTCTCTGATTTTAAAAGTGTCCATAATAAAGACGAAAACTGGATTTTGGATTTGGGATTCGGTTACGCATAAGAAATATATTAACACCCTACTATGCATGCCTAAAGGAAGTACCATTAATTAAATGTACAAACTTGATGTGGTTTTCAAAATATTTAATTTTTCCCATAAATAATATTGTAAAGAAATAAAATTGTTTTTATTTTGTTTTATGGGTCCAACAAGGATTGACCTTACTCCTATCTAATTCTCATTCATGATGAGAAATCAGGGTAGTTCTTTATAAAAGATTGATTTGGATTTTTTTGGCATTTTTTTTGTCATGATTAAGGGAAAAAATGAAAATAATAAGTACTAAGCCGACACGGATTACCAGAAAGACACCAAAAATAAAAAAATCAAATATTTTTTATTTTTTGAAATTGTTTATTTAATTTTTACAAAAAAAAATTGAAAATAGATTTCTTACTATGTGAGGGATTAAACCAACACCAAAAGAAATAAAACATTCTGCTTATGATTTTTAAAACAAGATATTTGTGAATAGTAAAAATTATGCTCCTCAATGAAAATGTCAAAGTTAAGTGTAAAAGAAAAATGCATATAATATTAAGACATAATTTAATGCCTAAATCAAAAGAAATAAAAATGGAAGTGACATACATTTCCAACTGTACAACTACCTTTTCACATACCATCCAAATTTTTAGTGCTCTAACCATTTCTTCTTTTGTAATTGTTATTAGCATAACCCTCTTATGCAATAACTTATTTCTTTCTATACTTTCCTTCTATCTCTCTTCATGTATCTCTTTTTTTTCCGTATCTCTTTTTTTTCCGTCCCTCCTTTTTACGATGGATGGGTATCTATACACACATGGTAATATCATTGTAATCTTGTTTTAATTGGAAATTAATTGACAATAAAAAATACAGGAAAGAATTGGTCTTGATAGTAATGTATTTCAAAAATAAATCAAATCAAATAATATATGAGATATTGATCTTAATTTTGCAAATCATTAGAATTATATCCCTTTAAAAAAAATGCAATGTGAGGGGTGTGAAAATGATAGAGGGGGTGAGGATATGTGTAGAACTTTTGAGCGGTTGGGCTTGCAAAATGGATTAAAAAGAAATTGAGCTATTTTATTTCATTATCATTTTTGTTATTATATTTTTTATTCTTTTTGCACTAAATTTAAAGTTTGAAAATTTAAAGAAAATTTATTTTATTTTTTGTCTTTTTGCCTACCATTAATTGGAAACAAATTTCTTTTATATTTTTTTTTATCTTTTTTATTTTTTTTAAATGAATTTTTTACTGGGACAAAATTGGGTGTTGACAAGCAACTAAAAAAAGCCATACACTTTGGATTGGCCTTGCTCGATACTCATTACATTTATATACCTAAGACAATGAATTATAAGTTAAATGTGGTAATTTTAATATGTAAATATAGAAGACAAATTGATAGTTAGATGCACCATATTTGGGTGAAACTTTTTTTAACATTTTTTCTCTACTAACCACCTAAAGTGCATAAGGTAAGAAAATGTAAAAAGATACAACAACTTCAAGTCCAAATACTCAGAAGTCTCATTATAGCTTTATTGGTCTTCTCACTCAACCTATGCAATATGGTTAGAAGCTTTGAAAGAGGATCATCCTCTACTTCTGCCATGTCACCTTCATCAATGGTCAGGTCTTGCAAGACCTGCTTTTGACAATAAGGGAACTAAAATAAATACATGCCAAACTTTAGTTTATTTATCTATAAATTATAAATTATAGAAAATCTTACTAAAGAAGACAACGTACTACCTATTGTGTTATGACAAGAATAAAATTTTAGACCAAGCCACAAATGTGCATAAGGCAACTTATATAAATTGAACATTTGTAGTTGATAGAGGCACTCAAGCATTAGGATCTCTAACTTCATTAACCACCATAGGTGTCTAATCCGAATGTAGAGGAACACCACAGATGATTAACCCTTCTTCCATTTGTTGTCCTATTACAACCACAAGTAAGGGATCTTCATTAACATATAACTCATATTGACTTGTTTGTTCAATATTATTTATGGTAGAACAAAAACCTTTTGTGTTGACTTGAACTCGATCAAGAACTTTATCGCATACTCCTTGAGTCAATTGTTTATCCCAAACCAAGGACAAAACCTTTTCTTCAAGCTTTTTCTTCAAAAGTGTCTTCATTTCATTAAGTTTTTCTAAAAAAATTCATCAAATTGTATCCCTATTTTTCATAAAGAATTTTGACTTTAGGATTCAACACTTTTCATTGCGATGGATTGAACTAATCTCAAAGCCTCCATGAACCAGTAGTGTCGCATACACGACTTAAGTGTTCATATATTCCAATGGTTGTAGTAAGTATATCATTAAGATTGTGTGAAACAAACGAACCCTAAATGATTTACTCAACTACGGGATCCTGCAAACACATATTCAAGTTTAATCATAAACATATTCATAATGATATTTGATTTTAGGTTTATGCTTTGTACTTACAATTTTTTTCGGTAAAAAGCTGAAAGCCTTAAATTGAAGACAAAAGATATATTGAACTCTCCATACTTAAAGTAAAATCATACTCAGGCTAAAATAGTCTCGTTCCTTGGTTGTGGGAGTTAACATTTTATTTATAAGATAAACAGTTACAAATAATTTTTTCTTCGTGACGTTAGAGAATATTTCAGTTATAAAAATATATAATTACAAAGATAATAACCATATACCAAATCTCCTATACTTTAATATCTACGACCACTATTTGTTAATAAAGTTTAAACTATCTATCAAATGAACATCAGCCCAAATCTTGACTCAAGTGGACCTCGACCCACAGACGATAAGCTTTTTTGAAACCCAGGAGTCTATATTGGCCTAAACAACACATATTCTCACTTTTGACCCTTACTCATGAGTTTAAAGTCAAATCTTTACTAGGTCGATATATATATATATATATATATATAAGTCAACCACTGATCGACATATTGATTTGGACTACAACCCTCCAACCTTGATTCTTTAGTTTGTGGGACGAAAAGATGGCTTTGAACATGATGACATACCCCCTATCCATGGCCAAACATATTGAAAAAGAACTAGAGTCATCTATGCAAGGTGAAACAAAGTTCTTTCTCTTTGTAGATTAGGAATATTTAGACCTTATATTAAGGGCCAAGTAGTATAAGGTTTTTGGTCACCCAATTTGTGCCCAACTTACGTTAATCTTGGATGATTAAGTTTTTAACCTAACTTGGTGGATAAGGCAAAGAAGGGGCGTCCCACATTAGAAGATGTAGCAATGTGTAATAATTATAGTAGGGAAGCCTTTGCTAGAGTAGTAACCACATGAAACTTTAGAAGTGAAAAGTTTTTCTAAAAGTTAGTGGCCACATGCCATCCTCTCATTCACTAAGATATAATCTTTTTTTAGGTGTTTGCACTAAGATAGCTTTTCTAGGGTTTTGTGTCTACACATTTTGGAGACACCTTATCCTATAAATAAATGTGTCTCCTATAACGCCCCAATTTTTGGGATGTCATGGGTTTACCAAAGTCGGTAAATTTTAAAACTTTATCATAGCGTTAAAAAACCTAAACCTTTTAATACGCATAATTTATTCAAAATATAATAGTTCCAAAAGCATTTTCCAATTACATTATTCTAAAAGTAATTACAATGACTAAGGAAATAAAACAACTACTATTACTTTTGTTGAGATTGTTGATAGGGGAGCACATGTTTAGCTTAACCCACAATCTCAGTGATATCTGAGTTTTTGATGATGACAACACATAATCAATAACACATGTGTATTCTGTGTTACATGCTCTATGTTTACATGTTATATGTTTTTCCTTAATGTGTTAAATATGTTAAAGCATATCTGAGAACATGTTTGAGTTATGATTGTGTTGTTCATTGCATATCACTGTGTGAAATATGTGATTTTTTATGTGTATGCATGACATATGTTTCTGGGAAAAGAAAAATCACAAGCACTATGGTTGAACTTTAAATGTGTGACAAAACAACAGTTTTAAGTCAATTACGTTATGGGGTGAATCGATTAAAACTCGTGTGTTTGCATAAACTCTTTTGAAGTATGCTATAAGTTTTTTCAAAGAGAAAAGTTTTCAAAATTGTGCAAAAAGATTTCACTTAATCGAATGCATGCTATATTCGAATAAGTTAGTTGATGTTTTTAAAATCTGTTAAATGCTGGTAACAACTAACATAATGGTCATATTTTTAAATATGTTGACCAAGCATTAAATGATAGTCGATTGCATTGATTGTACATTCAATTATTTGTTTGACTGTTGCTAATTCTGTTATAATTGATTGTTATATTCGATTACGTTAGTAGCTCAATTGATTAAAATGCATCTGATATGTGTTATACTATAAGTTGACGCAGATTTGAATTTTGTAAGAACTTTTGGTGATTTTAAAAATTTCATATCATTTACAGAAATTTGTGATCTTACATAAAGAGAGGAAAAGCTCCAAGAAACAAGATTGACTGCGGTGATCAACAACTTATGATTTTTTGAAGAGCAAGACTGTTGTGTTTCAAAGACTGATCAAATCTGCACATTTGGGTGTTATTGCGTGATCAGATTCTGCAATCTCTTGAAGATTGGTTTGAGTTCCCTGTTGTGACTACAGGAAGAAGAACGTGTGTGTTCTTGACTTTGAGTGTGCCTCAAAGGGGTTAGACGACATGAAATGGGATTCCTACTACTGGTCTTGTTGTGTATTGCCTATATTTTGATTAGAGGGTTAGAGATGTGTTTTACATTTTTTACGTGAGGTCTTTTGTAGAAACCTTGTTGTAAAAACCTTGATCATTATAGTGCATTTGCTTCCTATGGTTGGAAGGACACTGGATGTAGGCTTGGCCGAACCAGTATAAAAACACTACGTTTGAATTTTCTGATCCCTACTCTCTTTTATTCATTCGATTAAGTTCTTTATTCATTCGATTAAGTTTCTGCTGCATTGCAAACCATTTACCTTACGATTCAAGAAAAGTGTAAAGGTATCACATTTTGTGAAAAAGATTTTAAAAGCTTTTGTTTTTACACTTCACCAATTCACCCCCTTTTTGGTGTGAGAAATTGAACCATTATATTTTAACAACTTTGTTTCAAAAGTGTATGTCAAAAGAACTTTTTAAAGGAACCCAAATCTTTCCCCCGTCATCTCACGAATCTATCATGCCTCTGGAAGATTTACAGTATAATCTGCTTATTAACACATTATACGATCATCGTTGATAATTTCATTCACAAACACATAAACAAAAACATGTATCGGATAAGCTACCGATAAAACAATTATAACTATAAGATACATATATACTGATTATATCAATCATAATCAAACACTCAACAAGATACATATTTTCTTATTATATCAACCCTAATTAAACACACAACAAGATACATACCTTATACCTTCTGATTATATCAATAATAAGCAAACACCTCATACATAGAAGTAATAACAATAAGATTTCTAATCTTCTAACATAAACAATTCAATCATAATGAATTACTCGATCCTCGATCCTCAAACTTCCATCCTTGATCCTTGATCTCAACTTTTGATGTTATCATTAACATCTCACACATAGATATTTAGTTTATCCACTCATTAACATCTCACACATAGATACTTACTATAACCATTATAGTAACACCATTATCAACATAGCATAACCTTTGGAGCATCTTCAATACCATGATCACCATCATGATTATCCCAATTATGAATAACACCATGAGCATCACCAAACCATGAACTTCATCATGACAAGACTTAGTCACACTCTTGTACCTTACCTCACTGACTATAACCCCTCCTACAACCCCATCTGTAGATTTCCCATACAGATACACTCGATTCATAAATATTATATAAACCCTATGCTCATGCATACACACACCATTTCCCAATAGTAGCAACATATAATCATAATCATATAAACTTGTATCCAATAAGAATTATCAATCAAGATAATCAAGAACACATATAACATACAACAACAAGCAAATAAAGGTGAGTTTCCCTATACCTTGGCCAATACTAGGGCTTTATCTTCAACCCTAAAACACCACCAATCTTCCTTTGCATTAAGGGTTTCCGTTGCTCTCACTCTCATTCTCCCAAAATGTCAATCTTTTCTCTCTCTTTGATTTAGGGTTTCTAAAACACAAAATGCCACCACTCTCTCTATATCTTAATAATTATAAAACAACCCAACTCTATCTCTAATATCTTTCTATAATATTAAATTTTAAAAACTAAAAATATCTAAATCTCTATTCTCCTTCTATCTCACGCCTACATCTATCTTTTATTTTATTTAATTTAATTCACACCCCTTTTTCTTCCTACACCCACTTATTTAATTTATACACCAATTAAATAAAGGTAAAAGACCATTTACCCCTAAGTAAAAATACAATTTAATCAAAGGTTTCCTTTAACTTCATTTCTCCGTAGAATTGAACTCATATCCATTTAATCCTAACTCATCCTTCCATTAACAAGCCAACACATCCCATTGATAATATCACACACACACACACACACACACTACTCACTCAATTATCAACATATCAATCATGTGTTGCATCTTATTAATAATAACATTAAAAAAATAACATACTTATGGTCTAGCAAAGATATTCACAAACAACATCTTATTAGACATAACAACTCTTAAAAGAAACATACTCAAGTCTTAACCAAACTTTATTCCTTAAACCCCTATTTTTCCTCGAGTCTTACATCTCCTCCCTTGTAAAACCACTTTGTGATTAACAATGAAATATTATCAAAGTTTTGAAGTATTTAAAGTTGTCTTTTAAGTCAAGGTTATCAAAGTCTAGGGTTTCATTTCGTTCGTTCATAGTTTTGGTTTATTCGCTCTCTATTTTGTCAGTCTCTTTTGAGTTCGTCATTTTTCGATGCGTATTCCTCAATGGAGATCGCCTCGAGGAGCTTTAATCCATCTAGGAACACTCTTCTCCTTCAACTCCTCGGGTCTCTTCCATCATTTTAGTTCATTTTGGAGGTTCTAACTAGTAAAAATCTAAAGTATAGAGGTTGTGATGAAAATGAAGGTTTGAGGTATATTATTGGGTCTATTATGACTTGTTTAGTCCCTGAATTTGCAAAATTATGTGTTAGAAGGTGTATATTTGAGTTTAGGTAATTTAGAGTTTTGAAATGGCTTGGTACACCTAGTTTCCAATCTAATGAGCAAAGAGGTACCTAGTTTTAACTATAAATGTATTTTACCATAAATGTTATTGTTTAAGGAACCAATTTGGCATGTTGGATAGGTCACAAGTGCCCTAAACCAAGAATTTTTAAGTTGTTTCATCTGGTATGGCACTGAGTGGTCTTGTGTGACACTCAATGTTGTCAAACCCGAGAACCTCTAGGCTACAGGACGCTTAGTGTCACTTTTGGGCGTTGAGCACCATAAATTCAGTAAGACCTCTTACTTTTAGGCGCTAAGGGGTGAGCTTGGGTGCTGAGCGCCACGAAGTCAGTGAGCTCTTTGATTTGGTGGCGTTGAGCGGTGAGTTTCTGGTGTTGAGTGTCATGTTCCTTTAGTGAGTTTTGAGTTTCTTCCTTTATGATTTTGTGAATAATGATTACATTGATGATTTAAGGTGTGTTTGGTATAATATATGAAATGTTTGGATGGTTTATGAATGAAGTTATGATTGAAGCAAGTATGGTTTGTAAAGAATTTCTAAGATGAAATTCTTGATGGTGGTTTCAAGTAATGTGATGTATTGATGTAGAGACTTAGCCTTGAAAGTTATCATAATGCTTCAATAATCGCTCTATCTCAGATAGGGAAGGGAATTATGTGATGAGGAGTAGTAGGAGGTTTTGTTCTATAGTCTGTTGTTCTTTGTTCATAGGTGGTAAACGAATTAACTTTGAGTGGTAGTTGAGGGAGGGGGTGAGGATAGTTGTTTCACAACTACAAGTGCAAAAATTTGCATAGTCTGACATCAGTACATATATCCAGATGATTGGGTATAAGTGCATGGTCTGTTTAGGATGTTTGTGTAAATATTGTATGAAATGTGATGTTGGAAGTACTCTTAATATTGTGTGTTTGTCTCTTTTAACATTAGCTTACTCTTTTTTGTGTTTCTCTGTTTGTTTGTTTGTTTTGTATGTTTTGATTTTTTTTTCAATGATCACTTGATTGGTATAAGCATAGAGAGATTAAGTATCCATGGAGCAAGCCTTGTAAAATGATATCACTTATGTATAACTTGAGTAGACTAGATAATTTGTACAATTTTATTTAGAAATGCCTCGTGTACATAATTCTTTTATTTTTCTTAAGTGTTGTATAATATAGACTTATAGTTATTTTGAGATAACTACATGAATATCTATTATAAGTTCGTTGAAGTAAACTATTTTATTATATTAAAATTGTCATAATTCCTTAATAGTGTTTATAATATTTTAATGGGATGTATTATTTTACTTTTTTTTTTCTAATTAATTTATCTTTTCAATTTCTTTTTAATTAAGATTTATTTGTTACCACCACATATATAAAAAAAATTATTTTACCTTTTATTCATTTATTTTATTTTTAAACTAATTTGTCTTTGCTTTTTTATATTTTATCTTTTTATAATCTATAATTAATTGATCATTTAATAAATTAATAACTTATATTTAAATTATAAATGTTTTATACTAATTTCTTATTTTTAATTTGATCTCTTTATGATTTATCATTAATAAACTTAAATTTGATAAATATATTTTATTTTTAAAAGTAGTATATATATATATATATATATATATATATATATATATATATAATACAAGTGTTTTACATTGTCATATAAAAATTTATTTTCTCTTTTATTTATTTAATTTGTTTTTAAACTTATTTATTGTAAAAATATCAATACATTTAAATTCTATAATTTAATATCTAATGTATTATTATTTTAGTTCTTATATAGAAATATTGCTTTCTCTAATCAAAATGTCAATTATGTATAAGGTTGACATTATTTTATTAATCAATTTAATCGATGATATGTATTCCTAAAATTTGATGATTTTTAAAATAAATAAATAATTAATATTATTTTTATTTTTAATTTTATCCTTTTATGATTTCTAATTACTTTGAGATAAATAAAATATAATTTAAAAAAATATATTATAATTTTATGTTTGAAAATAATATTATTTTAAAAATAAGATAAATTTATTAATAATATAAACTATTTATATGATCATATAAAAATTTTTTATTTTATAATTTTATTTTACAAAAAGAAATTATATGTATTTTTTTGGATTAATCTATAATATAAATATTCTTGTTTTAAAATATTTTTTTACAGTTTTAGTATGTAAAAATTAAATTGATATTATTTGATAAAAGAACTAACATTAATAATATGTATATAGAAGAAATTGACACAAAATTTTAAATAATTATATTTATAAGAGAATAAAAGTAAACAAACAACTATATAGTGATTATTTTTACGAGAGAGAAAAAAATAAAAGAAGAAAAAAACAGTGAGACTGTGTGACTCCTGAAGCCAACATTGTGTGACAGTGAGAAAGAAGAGGAACGTCGTTTTAGTTTTAGTTTTATTGTAAAACTCTAAACCCTTTCATGTCGACCTCCGAGGACCCAAATGTAACAACGGCACAAGAACAAGAACAAGAGCCAGAGCAAGAACAAGAAGAACAAGATCAACAATCGGAAGAATGGGAAACCATGGCTCGAGCGTGGCTCTGTTCCTTCCCGGAGGCGAAAGAAGTGAGCATGGCAGAAGTGGAAGCGTGGATCGACTCCAACCTCGCCTCTCTTCCCGAAGGCCTTCGATCCATGCCTCGCCCCGATCTCTCCAACCGACTCATCTCCTTCCAGAATTGCATAAGACTCCCCAACCAGGTTCCGACCAATTCCACCTTTTCTTCAGATCTCGTTTCCTTTAATCACACGCGCCGATCTTTCTGTTCTCGCTCTGTATTTGTTACGGAGTTTGGTTTTTTCAGGAACAGGAAGCGAGTCAGCTTGATCTTCCGCAAGCGCGGTTTCAGCGCACTGATCAGTGGATTCCGGTGTATTCGTGGCTGGAGACTTTGGATAAGGATGAGGTGGTTAAGTCCAAGGAGATTTCTGACTGGTTAACGGAGAACCCTAAGGTTCAAGAACAGTTGTGCTCCCGGCATTCGCGATACCATTTGATGCATTACATAAAAAAATGTCATCTCAAGATATTAAAAAGAAGGGATAAGAAGAAGGTATTCAATTCCATCCATGTTCATTTTAGCACATTGTGGTTATCTGGTGCTCTTTTGATCCATTAAGCACTAAGACCTAATTATCTGTAGTCATGGAATTGAATATGGTTTTTAATATTTATCATGTGTGAAATTTTTGTTCGGTGTCGACTTCATATATTTGTTTGCTCGACAGGGTTTAGAGCAGCCTGACAAAGACTCGCCGTTGAAGATTCAGAAAGATGTGGTGATGAAACACTCAGCTCCCCTTCCAAGTATGCTTTATTCTTCTTACCTCTAAATTGTCTATGCTTTATGCGGTGGAATCTTTGTTTCATCTTCATTCGGCCAAAGTTGCACTTATTATCTATTATGAATTATCCTATATGTTGGAAGTGCATTATTGGAAACTTGTTTGTGGGAGAAATTGTTAGAAATGCTTTCAAACAAATGCAAGTGTAAATCCTCATGTGTAATCAATTTAATTTTGTGCATGTTTAATATCATTGTCAATAGTGTTCTAAGGCAATTGTAGGATAGTGAAGCAAAGCAGCCTACCGCTGCTACTGGACTCAAATAGCGTAGCAGTTTTCAATAGTTCAATAACTATTTTTTATCTGGGTATTTTTTGGTAAAAAATTCACAAAAAAGTTACCTCGGTTTGAACCTCTATTCCTTCTTAGTTCATACTCCATAGAACTATATGTTTTATCCGTTGTTCTGTTTTTTCTTATTCCTTTTGACTTTCATAGTTCATATTCTACTATTTGTTTTTTCCTAATTTGTTATGTTTTTCATCTATTAATTTCACTAATTTCTCCTAGATTGATGGGGATTGTGTTTGGATTGTTCATCATAAATTCCTTTAAATTAGGGATTATTGCTTCCTTTTTTATTATGTGTAGTATAAAGTTTTTAGTTTGCATTATTATAATATTTAAAATATTGCTCATCCTGCTTTCAGCAATCCTGCTAGCGTTTCCAGAGTTAGCCGTAATGCACTGCTATGAGATCGATAACTTCGATGCATAATCAATTTATTCTGTTTTCAATATATTGTGGTTTGAGTTACTATGTAGGGTTCAATTTCTAAGTTTTTCTCATTTTCCAGTGGCCATTTTTACAGGCTTCTGTTGAGTCAGTGCATGTCTGTGTAGTGTTGTGAGAAACCACTCTAGCTTTAGTTGTCCTGAGGAGAGAAATTTGGGTGGGTTAGTATTCATGTTGTTTGATCTTGTTTATACTCTTATATTTGGTCTATCTCCATATTCTTGTTTGCTGACTGGACTGGTGAAAATATTAACTGTTTTACAAGGTATGTGATTATATTCCCCTGAAAATGACATTTTGTAGAATTAAAAGGCATGCTTAGTTAACATTTAGCATTTTCTGAAATGTTTTTCAAAATTCTGTTGATGATTAAAAGTATGTGATAGAAACTAGTGAGTGAATGCTAACAGTTGGGTTGTAAGGTTATTTCCATCCTTGTTTCCCTTGCCATGAGAAAGCGCACCTCTTATCATATAATTAACAATAATTAAGCAAGACACGATAAATTCATTTCCCTGGAAATGCATAATGCCCAAGAATATTTTTCAAAAGATGTTATGACAAGTGGGAATATCATTTCAAAATTCATTTTCTCCAAGTATAACTTCATGATTATTTATGAGAAACACCCTAACTTTTTCATTGGAACCTGGAGTTTAGTTTGCTTTACTATCTCATGCCCCCTCCCCATATATTTGTTATTTCTACTATGGTACTTTTATAACTGCACAATTTGTATACAAATGGCAGACTCTAGAAAATTCCTATCTGATTTTAAGATGCTCAAATCTCAGACATTTCTGTGTTCTTTTTTAAGTTTCTTATTTCCTATTCAGTATGACTCATTTTTCTTAATTTGATTATATATGTCTAATTCTGCAAAATGTCAGACCATAAAACAATTGTGTATTTTGAATCATGCATGTGTTCAAGGATTTATGTTTGTACTTTTCATTTCTGTATATTTGTAGGTATAGGTGTTGATCTTTCCTCTAAACTTTCCAGGTAGTTCTGTAAGTAATCTGCCCAAAGATAGTGATTTGTTCTTGGCCAAAAAAAATGAAGCCTATCGTAAATATGAGATGTAAGTGAATGAACACATTTTCTTTGTATGGCTACGTAGATATTGCACTTAATCATAGTCCAGTTCTCCTCACATTAATTTTGTTTCAGTTTAGTGGAGTTGGAGAAGCTGCTTTCCCCCGCATTCTCAAAGCAACCTAGCATATAAATCAGTTAGTGTTGGAAACATCAACTGTGGTGTCTGCATTACGTTTGACTTAATAGGTGCCCATTCTCATTTACATGGAATGGTAGATCATATATGTAAAAAGTAGTGTAGCGGAATTATTTTTACCATCATCTGACCATCACAGAAATTTCAGAAATGACGAATCTGAGCTGGATTGAAGTTTTCTCTAACGTGAGTAATTAAACATTTTTGTGAACTTCTGTGGGATGATAAATAATTGACACTAGTTAGGACTATACTTAACCAATAAAAGGGATTACCAATTATTTAAGCTATTTGTTCAATAGCATTCAGTAAAAAATATAAAATTACTATTGCACATACATCTACGATGTTAATCATCCCAGACCTCTGCATCATGCTTCCCGATACTTATAGCTGTGAATCAACGGTCCAATTCAATTATGATATTTGACCATATAGGCAATTACTTCCTCCACGCAATCATTTTCTTCCTACATCCTATCACTTCCGGGATTTATTTTCCGGAATACAATAAATAATTCCGGAATTTTTTTCCCCAAAATTATTCACCCTCTCCTTTAATGGAAAACATTTCCCGGAATGTTTCGATGGGAGGGGAGGTGAAATTTGAAGTGGTAAAAAGTTATGAAATAAAAATTTGTGGATTTAATCGTTCAAGAGAAATTTTTCATGGCCTGATATTGTTTATTTTAAATTCCTTAGAACCTGTCTTGAAAAATTCTGAGGATAATTCTGCGGATGTAATGTTAAACTTGGCTTTGCCGGTCTGTGCGTGTTTTTTACTGCCCAAAGGTTAGTAAGTGGTGTTCAATATTTTTTAATAACTTTGAAATCAATCATTGGAACTATGTCTTTCATAGTTTCTGCATTGGGTCCTTTTGCAGAAATGAATTAAACGGGCAAATCATGAAGAACGTGATGTAGGAGAGAAGCTTAACACACTCGGATTCTTTTCATTTCAAAAAATTGTATATTGAACTCCCGGAAGCCATCAATAATGGAACTAGTCCTTAGGACATGTTGATTCTGGAACACGAAGCCTGGAAAAACGGTGCAGTTAAATTTTCGTTGTCTATATATTATGCATTATGGAGAGGAAAAAAACTAAAAGAAAATGGCCATGCAAAGCCATCTGTTATGCAGGCGAGGCTCCAAGGGAGGTTTACACAACCAGCAAGGAGTGGATATAGTAGGCATCATTTAGAACCCATTTCTCTGGAACTGAGCATGATTGTTGGCCAAAGCAGGCAGTGCATAAGATGGTGGCTTCAGCACTAAAACCGTGGCCACGGAACACTATTCTATGCCTTGTTTTCAAATTTTCTCCAGGGTGATGTTAACAAGAGATGGACCAAGTGACTTTTGGGGTTCCTGTACTTCCAAGTTTTCTTCCTGCATTTTCAAACTTCTCTAAATCCCTGAACTAATCTTTTGACTAGGGTAAAAAAAAAATTCTCATTTATTCTACCCATTCCTTTTACTCACTTTTCCTCCTAATCTAATGTCGCAGGATCCACACAAAGAATTCGTCTTCCTCTCCCACACCACCACAACACACCCCCTCATCAGTACAACTTTTCTCACATATCATCTTTAATCTTCAAGTACATCATTCCACTCGAATATGGCAGGTAGGAAAGAAACTAGGGATTTAGAATTACAAATTTGTTATGTAAGGTTAAAAACTGGATTTCGATATCCTTTAAAAAGTTGACCGAATTTTAAAATCTGGTTTTATTCCCACATCCGATAACCATTAAATCAGATTTTAAAATTCAGTATATATATGTTTTGGCTGACCTCGTTAAATGCTTTAATATACTTTGTTTAAATGATAAACACTTTAATCTACATTGTTTAATAATTTAAATTATATGTTTGTCAGTGTTCTGATTTATATTGTTTAACTCTTTAAAATTTTCTCAACTCTATTTTGTTTAGTATAAGTATTTGTTAAACTTAAAAAAAAAGATTGTTAAAACAATATCATTTAGAGAGACAAGATCGTCTAGTAACTATTATTTTGAAGTTTAACAAACAAATATTTAGCAAACACTACTTTTGATATCAACCTTAGACAAATATCTAGTAAGTTTAACACTCTTGTGCTAAATGATACAAATGTTTTAATTCTCTTCAGAATTTCGAAACGCAATTAGTGTTGATTTACATGTATAGGTTCTAATAACTCTCAGTAAGAGGATTAAATAATATAAGGAAATCTGAGAACTTGTGAAATTCTTTCTTTTGTTTTATAAACATAATTATAGTGTAACGTTACAATGATAGCAAAATATTATGCATTCTCTTGTGCAAGTCCTCCTTTTTGCTTTCTTCAAGAGATAACTAATATTTAGAGATAGTTGACTTTGTTGATATTAGGTGGCTTTTCGTACTAAGATATGTATTTTTCTACGCCTTAGGAAGAGCATCATTGTTTTTGCAGTTAGAGCTTGTATGGTTATGGTAGGACATAAAGCTTTAGAAAACATTCCAAGAATGTATTCCTTTCTCATAATGTCTTTCTGATCCTCATGCAGTGCTTTTGAGTATATCTTGGTGTTGATAATATCTGCACAGATAAGGAGAAAAAAATCAGAATAGACAAGGTACAGTACGTAAATGCATCTAATGATCTATACATTCATATAGTGTTAAAGCATGTTTCGTATAATAAGCGTTTAGTGTAACTCTGGCCTTTTTCAAGTAATGATAATTGATAAGATATAGTGTGTATTTCTTCTTTCACTAGATACACTTTTGACAAAATGTTTTTTATTTTTTTTATACATGTCATGTCATGATTTGTTTTATAAGTGTTTAGTAAGAATGTTCTGATGTGCGCATTGTTCTGATGTGCGCATTGTCCAGATGTTATACATCTCCAAACGATATTTCATTAAATGTTGTTTGTTAAACTTCAAAACTTTGAGATGTTAAATAGTTTATTCTCTTTAAACGATCTTTTCTTAACATTTTGCTCTAAACAAGTCGTACACGCCATCTTTACTAAAAGCACTGTTGCTCTGCCCCCTCCAACCTAGCACTTGACTTCGTATCTAAAAAGCTTTCTACCCTCACCGAAGTTAACTCTATAAGTAACGAATCTTTCTCGAAGAAGGCTTTTGAATCTTATGTTGTTACTTTCTCTCTAATGTTTCATCATCTAACACTTTTTTTTAATAAAAAAAATTAACAAGTCTTCAGATTTCTTTGTAGTGAAATTATCCTCTCTTTGAGAGCTTTGAATTTGTACTTGTTTTTCAAAAAAGTCTTTGTTGTGTTTGTATATTCAAAAGTGAATCAAAACACTTGGTTGTTTTAGTTTAGTTGAGCTAAACAATCTAGTCAAAAAGATTAATATTGAACCAAGAGTGGGTAAACTCATCTATCCAAAGTTAGATAGTTTGTAAACTAGGAATGATAAAACACGTTGTAATCTTTTAAAGATAAGTGGAACCTCTTAAGTATGTTAAAGAAGAAAATTAGACGTAGCTTTATTAAAGTGAATTAGTATAAAAATAAGTTTGTCTTGTTTGTTTTCTTTCCTAAACGTTTTGCTAAACACTAATGTTTAATATTTGTTACAAATTGTTTAAGTTATGTAAAAGAACTTAAAGACTTATTTAAAAAAAAAGTTTTAAAAACTCTATTTAACCATCTTTTAGAGTTTACAATGTGTTTCAGTTTTTAAAAAACTAAGAAGAAAAAAAAAAGACAAACTAATAAACTATTCTAAATAAGAGTAGAGTTTTTTTTGAAGTCTTTCTTTTTTCTTTCATTCTCCTAACCATAGCTCGGGTAGAAAAATTCATCAAATTCCATGAATTTGATTTGGTTTGGTGGCAATGTTTCTAATGTTAGGTTAACAAAGAACATGAAATAGATTTCACTGGGGTCGTCGTCGCACAAGTGTAACCGACGTTAGTATTGATGAACCTAAAATTAAATTAATTCTAAAGTAATACCAAAATAGTAAAAAATGTCAATAGCATAGCCAACATAGTAAATAAATGTTATACTTTTGGCTATTATAATTAGTATTATTACTTCTATTTAAATTATTCTAGGAAAAAAATAGATTCTTAAGAAGAAAACAGAAAGGATAAGAAGGAAGGAAGAAAAGGGAAAGAAGAATTGTGTTGGGCAATAGCTATAACTAGAATGTAACAGGTGGAGATCAATGGAGAGTGATAAGCTAACAGAGGAACAAGTGTCGTGCATGCTGCATTCGCGTGGCATGGTTCTTTATCTCTCTTTGCACCAAATTAGGATCATAAACTCATCCTTTCCTTCGTCTCTTTCATCGCCTACGCCAACGTTTCATCATTTTCCACCAAAACTTCTACTTCTTCCTCTTCCTCTCTTCTTACACCATTTTCTCTTTTCTTACTCTCCTCTTCAACTCTTTCTCTCCTTCACCACCCTTCTTGTAAGTGTCTATCTAATATATTTCTCTTTTTCTCTCTTATCTAAACACATATATATCTGTTAGTTTCACTTCTGTACTAAATCTTTGCATTGAAGACTAATTCAAATCTACAGCAAAAACAAGAATATACGAGGTTAACTGTTCTTCTTATGGTTATGTAACGTCTTTGTTTAAATTTGTTTCTATAGGAAGTGAATAAAGAAGAAGAAAATGTCTGGTGTGTCTCCAGCAATGTCTCGTCCACCAGCAGCAACGGGAGAAGAAAGGGTGTCTTCAGCAGGCATGAAGTCTAAACGGCGAGCAGAAGAGGGTTCACATGGTGGCATGATGGGTTCACTACGCATGATAGAGCTTCAGCTTGTGGCCTTCATTTTGGTGTTCTCGGCAAGTGGGCTTATCCCACTCCTTGACCTAGTTTTCCCTGTACTTGCCTCTGCTTACATCTTGGCACTCTCATATTTTGCCTTTCCATCAAAGTCGTCATCATCATCGTCATCAGATTCATCTGGGTCGGGGACTGAGCTCTTCAAAGGGAGCAGAATGTTCCGAATGTATGTGGTTCTTGGAACCACTGTGGGGTTGTTCTTGCCATTGGCTTATGTGCTTGGAGGGTTTGCAAGAGGGGATGAGCATGCTGTGCGTTCAGCCACCCCTCACTTGTTCTTGTTGTCCTTTCAGATATTGAGTGAGAACATCATTGGAGGGTTGTCTTTGTTTTCACCACCTGTGAGGGCCATGGTTCCCTTGCTCTACACAGTCAAGAGGATCTTTGTGGATATTGATTGGATTCATGATGTCTGGCTCAACAAGACTTTGCCTGTCAATGCCAGGTTTCAGGTATTTTTCTTGCACCAAAATTATGAACTCATCCTATGACTTGGGTAGATATTAAAAGATGAAGGAAATGACTAAAATCTTAATGGAATAAAATATGATTTTACTCAGAACTTATGACTTTAAAGATCTTTACCATAAGTCATTGATCTTCCTATACATCTGGTGATTAATTATTAGACTTTAAACTTTTATTTGTTATCAGACTCACCTCAATTATCTCTATCCAAACTGAAGAGTTGTGTATGAGAGCAGGCATTCCTTTTCAAGTTATTCACTTTTCACAATTTAAACAGATAATTACTTCAAATTAGGGTGTGCATAATAACCATACAGAACCAGTTACTAAAAATAATACTAAAGAATTTTGAGTGGTGATTTGGTTTCTATGATTCATTTTTTAATAATGTTATATCATTGCTACTAGAACTTATGTCTGGTGTGCATGTATATGTGTGAAAAGAATGACTTTCAAGTGTTGCAATGCGTGTAGGACATGGCGTGGGATTTGTTCGGGAAGTTTCTGGCAGTGGCGAATCTGGTTTATTTCTCCATCAATCTATTCATGTTCTTGGTTCCTTGCTTCCTTCCAAGAGCTTTTGAGAGGTATTTCCAAGAGAAGGGAGAGATCTTCGCTAAGTCAGCAGAGGACAAGCTATCTGTGGTTCACAACAAATCCCAATTTCCAGAAAAGAAGACAGATTAAGAGCCAATTTCACTTCACTTGCAATTTTCAATACTTGACTACTTTCTTTTTCTCTTAAAAAAACGTTTATGACTGTATGATGATATGATATGATATGTGAGCCTGGGACTTCAAGTCTGGCTCCTTCTTTAGATTAAGAAACTGTGGTTTTTTTATAGATTTTATGTATCATACATGTTAATCCTAATCTGGAGATTTTCTAGACTCTTGTTCAATAATATCACTAGCCATCTTAAAATCTCAACACTTTGGATGATGTCTATCGTTATCTGACATACATTGGCGTTCTAGAAAGACCCTTTTAACACCTGTTTTTGTTGGCGGAATTGCAATAAATTATAACCACAATAGTAAGGTCTAGCAGATAAATCCATATGTTTACTTGAACTTCCACCTAAAATTTTTGAAAGAGGATACTGGAAAAATAAAACAATTTTTTTATAAAATTAAAATTAGTCTATACATGAATTAATTTATGAAAAAGCTTTTTTAAATTTATTTTTAATTTTTACATAAATTAATTTTAATTTATAAAGAATTTAATTTGTTTTTTTTTCTATTTTTTCTAAATGTTGTATAGAAATTAATCTGGAAGAGAAAATTCAACTTAATCATCGGATTTGGTCTGAGTTTTATGAATAATGTACACAGAAAATGGCAAATAGAAAGAAAATTATTGCATCCGCATTTTTGTTATGTTAAATATTAGAAAACGATATGATATATAAAAAAATGAAAAAAATAAAAAAAATATAATCAAATGTATATATTGTGAAAATATCTGCTAATCATTACTTTAATCAAATGTATATATGTGAAAATGTCTACAAATCATTATTCTAAAATTCGGAATTTGTTCCTTATTCTCAATGTTTCTTCAATTTCACTTAAGTTCAAATGAAAACTTATATTCTTTAGCTCACTCTTAAAATCTTATCCTCATTGTCATCTAGAATCAATAACATAAGTGAATATCGCTGCATTGAATTCTCTGAAAGGGTTGTCACAAACATTATTATGCAAAGATTGATAGTTACAAAGTCTAGGAATGTGTTTGGACCATTAGTATTTCCAGAACAATGAATATAAGAGATTAGGATAAAATCTTGAGAGAGTCCTTTTGGACACTCTATGGTGTTTCTACCGTAATATTTTGTTGTTGCAGCAATGTGTGTATTATCATAAAATGACATTGGTCGATTCTACTGTTAATTTATCACTATGAATGATTTAATCTTAACCCAAGTAATTTTGTTGGTTTAAATTGTATGTTTGTATACTACTCTGTAACTGGTTTATAATTGTGATGTTGGTGTGTATCTTCACAATGAGGAGGAGAAGAATATCAAGAAGATGTTGTGGGAAAAAATTCATGAAATCCACTTACATACGAAGAAGTGTCACGTCATTTTTATTTTAATTTAAGCATTTCTTATTTAAAATATTATTTCAGTGATATATAAATAAACTATTAGATATTAGATTTTAGCTTATTTGAAATTTGATTAACATAAACTATTATTTTAGCTTATGAAGTCAAGGAATTAACAAAAAAACTTATTCCCCTCCTTCAGTTTTCAAGCTCCCCAAAAATTGTAAATGTTTTTCCGTCCATGGGAAGGCTTAAGGTATGTGAATTAGATGCACTGATAAGCGTAAATCACTCACTTTGGCTGCTTCACTTAGATACTGAACTTCTCAACATATCAATGCTATTTGTTCTGATTGTGTTTGCAATTAGATAAATAAATAATTGATTAAATTAATAGATTTGTGGTTTATTAGTGCAGTTGAAAATGGTGCTTGTTTTCATGTAATAATTATTTTGCATAATATGAAGAATGGAAGACCAAAAGAAGTACTTAGTGATGTCGAAAACCTTACAACAGTTTCCTGTATTATTGAGGGACGATTTAGTATAACTTTTTTAGTGTAAAATCACCACTGTAATGAAACAATTGTGTTAATACATTATGAAAATCTTATTGTTTGTTGCATTAACTAAAATTATCCCCCTTATTACCATGAATATAGAACCCGAAAACGTTTTTTACGCCTAATGTAGCTTATCATTATATTTTTTTCATGGTTTATTATTATATTTTTCACATAAGAGAAAGGTTCATGGAATGACCCTAACGCATAAGACTTTATGGATATTTTGTCTTGTGAGCTTTTTTAATAATGAATTTTATTGGTCTTGTGGGCTTTTTTGACTCCAACCCACGTGGGTTAGAGCCGAGACCTATGAAACGGGTTAATTTGACAAGTCTAGAATTTGGTAAGAAGAATTTTATTAACTTGTTTTTCTGAAAAAAAAAAAATTATAGGAATCGTGCCTCAAAATGGCAAAATACATTGGAAGCTTATAAATTCATAGCAACCTCCTTAGCTAGGTTAGCTAAGTTGGGTCAAAGCTAAAAAATAAGCTATGGTGATGGAAAAAAAGGAAAAGATGGTGCACAATTTGGTGAATTTTAAGAAAGAAGGCTCATTGTGCTTGGATGATGATGGGGTGGTGTTTGATGGTGCTCTAAGAGATGTTAGGCCAATTCTAGAGGAAGGTTGATAGAAGAGACCGCATGAAGTGTTTTAGCCTTTGGTGACCTAAGATGAGTAGTATGACTCAAAAATAACAACTTAACATTACTAATATTCAAAGATGAGTTTATACAGGGATACCTCTATTTGTAGGCTTAAGGTGTCTCCAAACTGTAGAAGCAAAACCCTAAAAATGCTACATTGACCTAAGGTGTCTCCAATAAGAGGACGACATGCGGTCACTGCTCATGGAGAATCCTTTCCATTCTTAGAGTGAGATGTGTTCATTAATTATGAGAAAACCTCTCCAACGTGAGCATGACACATGGCCAGTATCACATGGGAGGTCCACAGACCCTTATTCATCAAGTTAGGTTAAAACTTTGACCATATTGTCAACCTAAGCTCATGGGCATCCACTTTGGGTCAACATTAGGCCTTGACCTTTGTTGACCCAATTGGTCTAAAAACCCTATACTACTTGGTCCAAAATACAAGGCCCAAACCAAATCATATACTACTTAGCCCATAATACAAAGCCCAAATAAATCCTAAACTACTTGGCCCAAAATACAAAACTCAAAATTATTCCTACTCTAGAAACTCCATGATGGCCCAAGATGAAGAGAGGGAGTATATGTTAAGACAAGATTGTCTAGAGAGATTAGACTGTCTAGCAACTCTTGTTTTAAAGTCTAACAAACAACACTCAATGAAATATTGATTATAGAATGTATTGTCTAAACATTTGTATGTACTAAAGAATGATACTGAATGAAATAAGTGTTTATCAGACATAACAGTCTATAGTCTATCCAAAGTATTGAACAAGATAAACATTTATAAAGAATAAAATACTTAAAGTAAATTATGTTTAAACACAAATAGCGTGTGATATAATAGAAACATATTCCAAGTAAACATTGAGTTAAATGTTGATGCCTAAGATTTAATATACAAATGTGTTGAACCACTAAGCGTCTAACAAAACAAATCATCTAGCATATCAGTATAACGCGCTAAATGTTATCAAATGATATATTAAATATTTGATATCTCAAACGTGTCTAAATGCATAGACATAAAAAGCATCAAAGGTTGTAGAACTCCTAATAGAGTATCTAAATATTACAGCGCCAAAACAAAAGATATAACGTCTGAACAAAATAAAGCGTCTAAAAGTTAGTTTTGCTAAAGCATAACTAAACGATGTATTATAACTTAGATAGCTTTATGAAACAAGCATATATGAAGATCATATCATCTAAGTGTAACACATCGAACGCATTGGCTTCAAATGATTCTTTTATTAAATGATACTAACATGTTCTAAAGTGTTTTAAACACGCAACGTGTGCAATGATCATCAAAATTTAAAACATTTAATGTTGTACGAAAAAGTGATTCTTTACTTGCTTGCTTTTCTCTCTTTGCTTGTTTAGGTAATGTTAATATCATGCTTTATTTAGAAGCTGTGCACAATGAACAAAAAGATGTTGAGAGATAGGAAGACATTCCTATAATATTTTCTCAAAGCTTTTAGCTTTGAAAGACTATAAGCTACCTATGAAAGAAAGCATTAATAAAGCACTATCACTATACAACGTAGACCAAAGTCTGACTAGCTACCTAATAGGCTATGAAGACTATTTGGAAGTCAACTTTGTGTCCAATGGTCATCTCTCAATGAAGGCTATATAAAGAAGATTCGCAGCAGAGAATAAATGTTAGAAAAAGAACATATACAAGAAAGATCATTGAATACTTACTATGTTGCTCTCAAAGTTCATATCGTCTAAAGTGCTTCATTCTAAGAAAAAGAAATTTACAAGTTCTCATATTTCATTGTATTGAATTTATTCTTTCTCTGAGAGTTATTTGAATTTGTACTTGTAATCAAAGTGAATTAAAGCACTTGTATTATTTAACTTTATTTAGTTAAATGTTCTATACAGTTGTTTGGGGTTGATACCAAGAGTGGTTAAACTCAGAGTAGTCAGGATTGACTAGGGGAACTGGGAGTGGTTGATAATACTTGATGTATACAAGGAGTGTTTTGTACTCGCTTGTAATCTTTAAAGAAGATTAGTGGAACCCCTTAAAAGGTCTTAAGGAAGAGTGGAAGTAGCTTATGTTGAGTGAATTGGTATAAAAATACTTGTGTGATACTACTTCCCTTGTTTAAAACGTTTTCCTAAAGTGTATTATTAAAAACACACATGTCTAACAACTAATGCAAACCATCTAACCCTTACAATAACAACTATTGCAAAATAATTTAAAACACTATTCAACCCCCTCCCCCCCCCCCCCCCCCCCCCCCCTTTCTAGTGTTTTCCTGCATTTCAATTTAGGCCAATGTTCTATAGATGACTTTAACTCTTCTTGAAAGTGTTTGATCATGGCTAGGGGGTATGCCATCATCCTTTCCCTCTTGAAAAGGATTTTCCCTCAAATCTTCAAGTTGGTTTATGGCAACATCCTCTTCTTCTTGGAGATGTTTGTTTCTTCTTCCCCTAGGGTCAAATACCCTTCTACTTATAACGCAAGATAGTACAGGTGTTAGTAGAATAAGTATATGAAGAATGTAGCTCCCAAGAATTATACACCTTTGATCAAATGAATAATCAAGGTCTTGGTTTTGGGGAGTATTTTCTTTAAACCTTTTATTTGCCTCGTGTTGAATGTATGTGCTTTTAGGACGACTTCTCATTCCAACACAAGGTTTTATTTGGTGTTGTCTTTCCATGCTTCTTGAGGAAGATAGTAAGAAGACCTATGTTATTTTTTCAGACAACCTTTTGGCCCTTACATAATGACTCTTTTGTTAGGTCACTCTTTAGACTTATGTTGATTACCTTGCCACTTAGAACATTGATTGTTAGAAGTGTCTTTGTTTTTCTTTTTATCTTTTTTTTTTCTATTTTCTTATTTGTTCTTGGTCCTTAAGACGGTGTGAAAGGATGAACTAAAAACTTTCTTTTATTATGAGTGATGGTTATTTCATTGGTATGGCCATTATGTATGGATTCTTTGTCAAATAGTCAAGGCCTTCCCAACAAAATATGACAAGCATCCATTGGTACTATGTCACGTAGCACATTATCCTCGTAATTACCTATGGATAGCTTAACCATCACTTGTGGATTAAGTACCATTTCCTCTTCATCATTAACCCATTAAAGTTGGTAAGATTCAATATGGGGTAAGATAGTTAATGCTAATTTCTCAACCAACCTAATGCTACAACAATTGTAACATGATCCACTATTCATAATAAGAGAACGTGTATTTTCTAAAACTTTGCATCTTGTGTGAAATATGTTCTCTTTTTGTTTTAGTTCTTGAGAACTAGTATGTCGCATAGCACATTATCCTCATAATTACCTATGGATAGCTTAACAATCACTTGTGTGGATTAAGTATCATTTCCTCTTCATCCTTAACCCATTGAAGTTGGTAAGGTTGAGGATAGGGTAAGATAGTTAATGGTAATTTCTCAACCAACCTAGTGTTAAAACAATTGCAACACGATCCACTATCCATAATAAGAAAACGTGTATTTTCTAAAGTTTTGCATCTTATGTGAAAGATGTTCTTTTTCTATGTTAGTTCTTGAGAACTAGGTTGATTGTGGAGAGTTCTTCTTATCATAAGAAGTCTCCTTCACAAGGATGGGCATTTTTTATAATGGTTGAATTTACCATTATTTGATACTTAATTTTGATACTAAAAACACCCTTTTTGACTTAGAAACTAGCTTGGAATCATAGTTTTGATGAATAAGAGAGTTGAAGGTGAATTTAATGGTTTTGTGCTAGAGTTCCTTGTTTTCAATAGGAATTGAGATGATTTGGAAGAAGAGTTGAAGTAGTAAGGAGTTGGAACTCAGGAAGAAATGAAAAACCATCAGAAAGAAGGATCGCAGCAGCGTTGAGTGCCACTTTAGGGGCCCTCAACGCCAGAGTACACTGTCTCACGCTTGGCTGCCCTTTTCTGGAGCCCTCAGCGCATGATACCCCTGGCTCGCGCCTGGGCACCCTTTTCAGGGGTGCTGAGCGCAACTTCCTCGAGTCGCACCACGCCTGCTTGCCTTCTGAGCTGACCCTGAGCGTCAGTTCTGACCCGTACACCGCTTGGGCGACCTAAGTGGGGCGCTGGCGCTAGTCTCGTGGGCTTAGACCAGTTTTCTGTTATTTTTATATTCTATTTAAGGACTTAGAGGTCCTAGGCTTTGTATCTTTGGACGGAATAGGCACAGAAACACACTCTTTAATCCCTCGGAGGCGGATTTGGATGCGGAAGCTCCTATCTTCAATTTCTAGGGTTTTATCTTTCATTCTTTTTCCATTATTCATCTAGTTTCACCATGTCAATGGTGAACTAAACTCTATTTATTGTTGGGGAATGATGTAACCTTTGTAAACTCTCATGTATTGAATTGATTCTTGATTATATATGCTTCTTTAATTAATTGTTAGGATAATTCTTCTTCGCATAATGCTTGCTTTGTTTAACTCATTCTTTAGCATGATGTTATGATTTGCATGAGTACCGGAAGGTATCTTACAATTCATGATCTGGAGAATTATTCCCAGAAGCAGTATTGCTCAAGAATGGGGGTATGAGTTCTGGTTGTCTTAAGCTTCTAGTTCTTCAAAATTAATTATTAGGAATGATAGGAATCATATGAACTAATAATTAAGGATAGACTTTCTTCACCGAGAAATCGGGTTTTAAGTAGTTTAGATAGTGACATTGACATTAATGAAGAAGTAGAATTCGTATATACATGAGAGTAAACTAGGTGAAATCTAACCCCGACAACATATTTATTCCATAATATCAAATTCGTTCATCTTTGCACTTTTGTCCAATTGATCAAATTGCATGCATACTTTTCAGTATTTGCATTCTAAACCCAAAAGAGTTTGTTTTCAAGTCTTATTTAATCAAGAAATCACATAACTGTTTAGGCCGTGAGTCTCTAGGGAAACGATACTTGGTCTTACCATGTTTATTACTTGATATGATTTGGTACATTTGTCAGAGTCTTAACAATTTTCTCCCTTAGGTGCCTTCCTATCCTCATTCTCATTATTACGTTCTTCATCTTAGCTACTGTAGACGTCAATATCCCTTAATATTAGTGTTGTCAAAATGGGTTAGAACCCATAGGCCAACCCAACCCACCATAGCTAAGGGTCGGGTTGGGTCGGGTTGGGTTTGAAAAAATGTAATTTTTTATACTGGCCAATTTTCAACTCGACCCACTTAGAACTCAGCTCACATGGGTTGTACCCATGGTGAGCTAGGTTGGCTCACCAACTCACCTAGTTTAATTTAATTATTTATTACTTTGTGATTCAATATTATTAGTTAACACTTTTTTATTGTATTGTGAATGGGATAAAGAAGATGTTTCAAGAGAGGAAAATATTATAAATTTATCTATGCAAGACTCTAGTCTTATAAATGGATAAGTGAAACAAAAATTATCAATATTGTCAACACCCAATTTTATCCGGGTAAATAAAATTCATCACAAATAAATTTTTTTTGGAATAGTGACACTGTACATTTGAATAGTAACGTTGAATAGTAAAAACTAACCATTTATAGTCATTGTAAAAACTAGCCGTTTGTAGCCATTATTAGTCGTTGTAGAAACTAGCCGTTATTAGCCGTTGTAGAAAGTAGTCGTTTATAGCCGTTATAAGAAAGTAGTCGTTTATAGCCGTTGGAGAATATAGCCGTTAAATTTGTCTTTTAAAAACCAATAAATGGAATGTTAGGTTTCATTTTGGAGGGGGACTTAGGAAGATTTCTCTTCCCTTACACCACAACACATCTCTTCTCCATATCATTAAACTTCCATTTTCACTTGCATATCACGGGTCTATCTTCGCTTTCTCCATCCAGGTTCTTATTCATTCCCTTTTTCTTTAGTTTGACTTATTTTGTTTAAGTTTGTTTTTGTTTAAGTTTCACGTTTCCATAATTATTTAACTATTTTTTTATTCTACTTTTTCATTCATAATCCCTTTTGTTTTTTGTAAAAACCTTAAAGATATATTGATTATCATGTCAAGTCTCGGATTTGCTTGATAATTGAATTTTTCATAATAACAATTTTGATTGTCATGTTAAGTCTCGGACTTGCTTGATAATTACGTTTTTCATAATCATTTTGATTATCATGTCAAGTCTCGGATTTGTTTGATAATTAAATAAAAAATTAAAGAAAATAGTTTCTTGTAAATAAGTGTAAACATTTTATGATTCTTTTGTCCTCTTAATTTTTCTCAATTATATCAATTATGTTAAAAATCATAAAAAATACAAATCTCTTCAAAAATCGCAAAAATAATTTTCTCTTCCACTTGTTTTCTATCTAGCTCATTGTTCATGTTATGTCACCTTCTTTTTTTTATAATTCAAAAATATCCAAAAAAAGGATAAAATCATCAAAAGAAAAAAATTAAATCTTTTCAAATAGGCAAAAACTACGTGATCCTTGATTCTCCATCAAAAGTGGAGATATGTAGCATCAAGGTCAATCCTTCTCAGGATCACCTCCAAAAAATGTAAAATTATCCATAATCATCCCAAACAAATTTCCGAATATTTTCACAAACCATTATTCAAATACATTTTCCAAAAGAACTACGTACCCCTGATTTCTGACATGAGAATACGTAAGAGTAAGGTCAATCATTGTCGGACTTCCTAAAAATAAAAAATATTATTTTGTTTCTTGTGTTGTCTTGTATTGTATTTTTTTTTTTTGGAAAAATAACCATTTTAAAACCCACATCATCTTTGCATATTTAATTAAAGGTACTGCCTTTGGGCAGGCGTTGTAGGGTGCTCATACATTCCCTACATGTAACTGACTCCCGAACTCAAAACTCTGATTTTTGTAGACTGTGCTTTATTTTATGGTTTTTCCGTAGTTTTCCAGAATAAACTATGGTGGCGACTCCAAACTTTGATTTTCAAACTTCTTATTATTTTTTTAAAAGAGTCTCGCCAATCTTCCCCATCGCGATCCCGGTCGCGACAAATATTAGAAACTTAATTATTCACATTTAGAGCTTCTTTTTGAATTACATTTGAGTTGTATGTTACTTTTTTTATTTTGAATTGTCTTTGAAGTTTAACATCATTTTAGAGTGAAATTTATTTAGATTTGAATTACAAAATAATTGCAGTTTTTTTATTTAAAAAAAACTTGTAATTAAGTGAGCTAGTGAGTCAACCTGTTTAACCCACCAACCCATGGTGGGTCAGATCGGGTTTGAATTTTTTCGGCTCGCTAATAAGTGAGTTGGGTTGGGTTGACTCACTAAGTGGTCAACCCGTTGTGGGTTAGGTCGGGTGGCCCGTTTTGACATTACTACTTAAGATCATGGTCTTTTTGTTGGGGCATTGTAATAAAATGTGACCTCTACCAAGACATTTGAAACACATAATTTCACTAGTTCGACTGTGAGATAATGTTCCCATCCTTGGTCTCTCATTTTCTTTCTCTTATCTTCTTTCTTTCCCTAGATTCCATCTTCGTATTCTTCTTCTTCTTCTTGTTCTTCATATTCCTTTTCTTCTTCTACTACTTCTTATTTGTCTTCTTGTTTTTCTGATTCTTTTTCTTCTTCTAATTCTTCTTGTTCTTTTGTTTCTTATTCTCTTGTAGTCTTTCTTAACACTAGATTTAGAATGGAGAACTTTCAAACCTTTTCTCAAGAGTTATTGCTCTACCTTTATGAAAATTTGTACCAAGTCATTTAAGTCTTGGTGGGACAACAATTCCACTATATCTCTAATCTCAAGATTGAGACCACTAAGAAACCTAGAGATGATAGTCTCTTCCTCCTCTCTAATTCCCGTCTTCATAATGTAGAGCTCCATTTTTGGCCTATATTCCTCTACACTCATATCTTTTTGTTAGAGCCTTTGGAGTTTATCCATTAGCTCCCTATGATAGTATGAGGAAATGTGTTTACTTTTCATGACCCTTTTCAAGTCATTCAAATAGGTGACTTGAGGGAAATTAGAGAGTCTTCTCTTTCTCCCTAGGGAAGTCCACCAATACATGGTTTTCCCTTGGAAGCTTAAGGTAGTTAAGGAGACCTTTCTCTCTTCACTTACTTGATGGCATTTAAAAAGTTGTCTACTTTCATTTCCCAATCTAACTAAGCTTCTACATCTTTCTTCCCATGGAAGTGGGGGAGGTCTACCCTAACTTCTCTTGGTTGGCTCTCTCTTTCACGCTCATTTATTAGCACTCTATGTGGAGGAGGTTCATAGTAATGATTAACAAGCCTATTATCCTCCTCATAGGAGTTTTTGAACTTCTCTTTGAATATGACCCCTACTCTTACTTTTCCTCATTTCTTCTTGGACTTTTTCTTATTTATCATTGAAAACTCTAAGCTCTTCTTCCAAAGTAGAAAGATATTGTTCTCTTTCAACTCTCTGTTTTTCTTTCAAAAGTGTTTCTTGGTTTTGTCAAATTTTTAGTGATTTTAATTCTTCGATCAAATGTTTTAAAGTTGGTTAGGGTTTTTCAATAAAATCACTACCAATTTGGTAAAAGGTGTTTTAGACATTCTTAAAGTTTTCAAAAAGATGTTATGCACAAACAATTACTTAGTAATTCAAAAGAAATTCCTTAAGAGACTTAAGGGAACAAAAGAGACTTAAGTCCACTTCCAAGAAAGAGAGATTAATCACAATGGATTGCTTAATAACCAAGTGTTTCTTAGCCAAAGTTTACCTCAAGTTCTCTTATACCAAATTTCTCAAAGGGAATCAAACTTGAAATACAAGTAGACACACACTAAACTACAAACAATTAAGGAGAGCAATTAAACTAAATTATGCGGCCTAATGGTAAAGTTAGAAGGAACTTTAGATCCTCTAGACTTACTAACTAAAATTGAAATTTAATAGGGTTTAAAGGTTCTTGTTAGGAGATGGGATTGAGCACCAAAGACTCCCCCAATACATCTAACAAGATTGTGAATACATAAGAAAAACGAAAGCAATTACAACTCAAAAATACAAACAATTTATAGGCCTTCCTCCCAAATGTTTTATCTATTTTCTTCTTGTCTCCTTCCAAGACCTTAAACTCCCACTAGGTCTTCACTACCTAGGATGTTACCTCAAGATGTTGGCTCACCACAAAAAGATAACCTATACCATGAAGATAACACCAAAATCAAGTACAGTCCAGGAAAAAGGAAGAAAAGGTCTCAAAACAAACAACACTTCCAAAAGGTATTTATATATGACAAAACTAAGAAAATCAAAAAAGAAAAGCAAGATATTAAATGGTGAGAAAATTAGGTTAAGCACATAAAGAGATGACCTAAAGAAAGGCACTAGAATAAATGCACAAAACCAAAAATAACTAGAGTAAAAATTGGTGTTTCTTGTCTTTGACAACCTTGAGGGGCATTAAGGTCACTCTTTTAACATTATTGGTCAATACTTTGAGCTTCTGGAAAGTGCATTAAAATGCATAAAACAGAAAGAAAAATTGTAGCTAACAAAAATTACCAAACAAACTAGTGGTAGTGGTCAAATGCACATAATTTTCATCACTTTTTATAGGCTCTTTTGGTACCTTTTTGTAGCATTTTCTTTAAATCTTTTAGAACTTGTTTTTCTACTTTTTTTAATTGCAAAAAAAGACCATTACATACCAAAAACAAAGTTTATATTTTGATGTGAAAGCTCAATTGAACAAGAAACACAAAATAGAAATAAACCTACTAGAATCAAAAGATGGAATATGAAACTCAAGCAAGCATAATGAAAACCTAACTCTCTGAACTTGCTAATGAACTAATGACACGTATGAACTCAAATATGCAAAATAAAAACATTCAAAGAGACATTATGGTGAAGTTTTTAACATGAACATATATTGTTTCAAATTTAAACTAAGAAGTAGAAACATAAAAAGGACTAGACATGACTTGAACATAAAAATAACTCAAACATATGATATGATCAAATGAAAAATATAAAGAGAAGACTCAACAAAAGCTAAGAACATACAAACATGTTATCCAACACATTTAGGAGAATTTAGAAGGCACAAAATAGTATCCTAAACTACCAAAACAAAACCTGGAAAACGTTGATCACAACATTCTAAAACTCTAACCTTTGTTGATTGTTTGCTCATAACTTTCTCCACAAAACTCCAAATGAGATGATTCTTTTTTTTAAGAAATATACTCAAATGGCTTTAATTTGAATATAGACATATATTTTTTTTACCTCTGAGTTAGATGCAGTTTAATTTTGAAAATCATCAATATTTATTACCAAAACTGGTTTGTGTGTAAGGGAACTTGATTTTGACAATTTCAATATAACTACAACAAGACAAGGTTAGGAAAATACAAGGCAAACAACAATAAACTAAGCTTTGATTACCAAATGATAGCAACCTCCTTAACTAGGTTTGGTCAAAACTAGAAAAGAAACTATGACGATAAGGAAAAGGGAAAGATGGTGCAGAATTTGGTGGGTTTTGGGGAAGAAGGCTTACAACCTTGGTGCTTGGATTGTGATGAGGTGGTGTTTGATGGTGTTCTAAGAAAGGTTAGGCCAACTTTAGAGGAAGTGGCTAAAGAAAACCACATGTGATGCTCTAACCTTTGGTAACCTAAGACGAGTAAGATAGCATAAAAATGACAATGTAACATTACTCAAATTCAAAGCTGAATTTACATGGGGAAAGACACCTCTATTTATAGACTTTAAGTGTCTCCAAATTATAGAAGCAGAACCATAAAAACGCTACCTTGACTTAACTTAGAAACAAAGGCAAAAATCTTTTCCAATATGAGAAGGACATGTGGTCATTACCTATGAAGAATCATCTTCGTTCCTAGAGTGAGATGTGACGACTAACTATGAGAAAACATCTCCCATGTGAGCATGAGACAAGGCCACTCTCACATGGGAGGTCTCACACACCCTTGTCCACTAAACTATGTTAAAACTTTGACCACATGGTCAACATAACCTAAGCTCATGGGCATCCACTTTGGATCAACATTAAAACTTGACCTTTGTTAACCCAAAGGGTCTAAAAGTCCTACTTGACCCATAATACAGAATCCAAATAAATTATAAACTACTTGACTCAAAATACAATGTATAAAATTATTCCTACTTTGAAAACTCCGTGATAACTCGAGAAAATCTAAATCTATCTTCCATAGATAACTTCAACCGTTCTTGAAAGTGTTTGATTATGACTAAAGTATATATCATTATAAACAAAAGACCAACAACTCATGTGTGTTCCTTTCGTATTTTACGATAGAGCATGGAATACTAGTTACTTAGCGGAGTGTGACGTGTGCATTTTTTGTTATAAGGAATGAGGTCCTCAGGAGTGGGTGATGTTTTTGGAGGATCATCCTGTCTGATACAACATATCAGGAAAGGAGTGAATGATGTTTCTGGAGGATCATACTTTCTGATACAACATATCAGGAAACCCTACACAGTCTCCGAGATTAATTCCTTTTATTTATTAAAATAGACGGTTAACTATTAAAAAATGGTTACTTGGATGTTGCAGCCTGTATTAACAAGTTATTGCATTAATCACAAACTTTTTCCAAAACAACCGGACCATTCCAGATGACAAATTTATCGTTATCAAAATAACTCCTGAAGACAATGGAATGGCAACTTCCAAAGATTAATCTTTCGAGTTATCAAGTCCTGCATTAAATAAGCCGCTCAAACTGAGTGGGTGCACATACATTGGTCAACTAGTGGTTTTCTGTCTCCTTGCCCCAACAACTATGCTCTTGAACTTCATATCAACTCAGCTACAGACAAAATCTCGTTTTGCACTATCCGTAGCATGGAACATTAAATGCTTCCCTCAACCAGAATTGTTAAATAACTGTTATAGTCCAGTCTTCTGCAACACGGACATTAGGTTTGCGTACAGTCACAACAGCTGGTGCGCGTGGCCTTAGAAACCAGAGGGGGCCAAGTTCAATATCGATCTTTTGGTTTGATGGCTCAATGAGTGCACTTTTTGAGCCAGAAGCTTGTCCCAGCAGGATAATCCTCTCAATGAAAGCATCTGATGAATAATACCTATTGCTACCGGAAGCAGGTGCCAGGTCTATAGAAATGAGTTTCCCATTCGAGAAAATAAAACGTCTATGGATATAGGCCCCTTGCAGAAATTTAAAGCTGCTGCCATCATCAATGTAGAGTTCACCTTCAGCTTCTTGGGAACTATTCAGAGCTATAACCTGTCCATAAAAAATTCATAAAAATTACCAAGTAAACAAGTTGTCTACTTTCGATTATTGTCCATAATTTTCCGGACAGCACAGCTTTACCGACTTGCTGTCTCAACCTCATGTACGCCATTTTTTGGTTGAAATGCAAACAAATAAGCAATCAAGTTACTCAAATAGTCAAATATCCACATGGTTTTTACACACATGTCAGCGGACAAATGAGATTCAGATCTTTTCTTGGATGTTATTTATACACAAGCAGACATGCAATTACTCTTGCAAGGCATAAAGTCATTCAGTTTTTTGGTGTTATACACATCCTCATAATAGAATAAATTAGACAAAAACACAAGTGCACACGTACGCATTCAACATTTTTGTTCAAATCATAGAGAAGTGAGAAAAATGAATATTAAAATGCATTAAATTTTCTTAAGATGTGCCTCAATGTTCAAAGATGGCCTGATTCCAAGTACCATGAGGGGCTGACTGGCAATGGAATGTCAAAGTGAGCCAACCCGGCTCATTTTTTGGTAAACTAGAAATTTTGAAATCTGACTCAACCACCATAAGTTGGTAGGTTAATTAGGTTGACTCATTTAAGTATATTTTGCTCTCCCAAATTGCTTTATATATTTTATTGTAATTCAATCGAAGTGAATTGACTCGACCCAATTATGTATTGTAGTATACTTGGGGTATTCACTCGTTTCACTAAACATTACTTACAATTAAGAAGTCATATTATAAAGATACTAAGTAAAAATCAAAGTATTAACTTATATAATTGGACAAACAAATAATTCAAATACTAATGAACGTTTTAGCTTTTAAAAAAACAAAAGTGTCAACCTGCATAATCAAAAGTAATAAATAATTTTAATGAAAAAATTATAAAGGGCTGTTGAAGATGAGTTACAAGTCAATTCACCTCCAACCCAACTTAAACTTGTTTAACCTGTAAGTAAAATGAGTTCAATCCAATTTAGCCCACATTAAAAAGAAAAAACTATTTTTTCCAACTCGAGCCAAACTAGAGCCTCTGGTGAGCCAAGTTGGCTCTTGAGTTCTAGTCCATTTTGACACCCTAACTAGCATAAACTTTATTGTGATATATGTATATGTATGACAGCAAAGGGTTTTGAATGGAAAGACAATAAACCACAACCGAGTAAATAACAGAAAAGGCAAGAATGATGTCCCATGAGATACTTCTGGCAATAAGAATATTCACAAAAGAACTTCAGTACATCAACAAGAATATATACCAGAGTGTAGGGATCATTTGCCATCTGAGTGGAACTTCGCCGAAACCGGTCTTTCCTTGCAACAATGGTCCCAGCTCTTTGAAAAGCTGGAATGCTCTCCTCGGTAACCTCCAACTTGTATGTCACCCCTCCCTTATACACAGTTCCAGTTCTTAGGTCATACCAGGATTCTTTTCCAGGCAAATAGACCGAAGCATGCTTAGCTCGCTGCCAGCAACAAGCCATTCTCAAACTTAAGTCAAAGATCACAAGAATAGAAGGAAATAACTTGCAAAGAAAAACATAAATATATATACATATACATACATACATATATATATATATATATATATATGTATGTATATATGTATATATGTTTGTATACATGTATGTATATATGTATGTATATATATGTATGTATGTATGTATATATATATGTATGTATGGAAATTGATTAAATCACCTCAGTATAGATCCCTTGCACTAAAAGGCTACTCCCAACCATGAAAGCTTCATCATTGGTAAAAGTAGCTTCATCAGATGGGAATTCCATCCACAGTGGACGAACCACAGGAACACCAGTAGTGTTAGCTTCTCTGAATAATGTGTAAAAGTATGGGAGAAGGGCATAACGAACATGTATAGCATCTTTAATCAATTCTGTATTTCGTTCTCTGCAATATCATAAAGATAATCAATTTACAATGTTGACAAACAGATACCTACACAATTCCAGCCACATATGATAGTCAAGGCACACAATAGATACATATAGTGCATATACATCGAATTCAATTTTTATAAATTCAAACATTAACGCCACTCATTAACCATGTGCATGTGGGGGAGAGATGTAGACACATGGAAGTTATTTGTTGATTTCAGTGATCATGTGCCCCTGTGATACGAATTAGCAATCACAATATTACAATATAGACATACAGTTCAGCTCCACTTCATTTACATCTAAGATTTGCATGGTATTAAATGGGCAACAATTAAACAACAGGGGTGGAAGATTACATTCAAGAATTTGAAGTGAAAAACAACAATAGGGGTGAATTTTGTTATGCTAGTGATGGTTTGCCTAGCATTAATACGCGACATGATGGTTTATGGGACATGGATATTCTTTATATCCATAAAGATATTGGCATTCTTGAGGAGGGTGGGTTTGATTTCTTGGCACCAACAGGTGACGGAAATGCATGGAGAGTTTTACTTGAGAGTTGGGCAACAGTAACATGGACTGGGAGTGGGGAAAAATCCATCCAAGAATTCAAGATATTGGTGTCACAAGCAAATAAAACACCAAAAGATCAATTGCATGGATATTTCTTTGAAGGCTGCAATCTAACATTAAATAGATTGCCACAACAGGATCCAAAGGACTTGATTAGAGATATGCAAATTGCTCTAGATGTGGGAGAAAGGTCAGCAATGAAGAATCACACCCTTTGTAGTGAAGAAAAAACCAAAACAAAAGTGAGATTTAAAATAGAAAAATATATTATGATGGAGGAGGAAGGGGATGTAACAATAAAGAGAGTTGAAGGTGTAAAAATATATTATGATTGAACTTAGATGTGATAATGATTGTAACATCAATGACATTGGAATTTTGGGATTCCAAATTACTGGGTTCAGATCCTGGTATACAAAAACCACTCTCATATCGACCACCACCCAAGCCTCCAAATCCAAAATTGCAGACAGTAACCAGTGGATTTCCTTCCGATGATAAGACAATATCACACTACCATGGGATCAAGATTCATTGTTCCAACCTTGAGGACAAGGTTGTTTTTGCAGCCACGTGTAATGATAGGATATGGAAGATTTATGGTAGAAGGAAAAATAAAAGGAAGTGGTGGAAAAGGTTATCAGAAAATATAAGAATAAAGGAAGAATTGAATAAAGGAAGGGATGGAAAAATAAGTGGAGGCAGTGCTGTCAGTTGGGAGTTGGTCTATATAATTAGACCAATCAGTTCCTTGAGGGGAGGATGATAATTTTGTAGATTGAGCTTTAGCTCTTTGTGAAGGGGAAACCCTTGGAGGAGAGAGTGCTCTCCTATTTTGTGTTCTTTTCAGTCTTTTCAATAAAAAATATTACTCTTCTTTCTCTTTTCAATTCTGGGTTCCTAACAACATCCTTCTCTTGAGAGGATGTTTCACTGGTTTTTAGAGGCATCAGCTCTTGAAACAAAGAAATGAACAGTAAAAGAATTACTTTTTAATTGTTAGGCTGAAAGGAGTACCCAAAAAACCTGTAATATCTTAAATTTGGGACAAAGAAATCTTGAAGTAAATCAATAGTACCCAAACAACCACGGTTCTCGTCTTTTTGTGTCATGATGGGCATGGGCCCTAAAGAAAGGATAGTAAGCTCCTAGCTGATACCAACGAACCAACAACTCAGGTTCAGGATTCCCAAAAAATCCACCAACATCAGCACCTGTGTATGTACAAGAGATAAGAATAAGATATATGAACAAAAGGGGGAAATTTTTCTAACTCATACAAATAAATATATTGACTGGCTATGAATATGCAAAGAAAAGAATAATGAAATAAAAATACATTGTGAGAAGGACAATACCCACCAGAGAATGACATCCCAGTAAGACCAAGGGTCAAAATCATAGGAATAGAAACTCTTAAGTGATCCCATTCCGCAGTGTTATCCCCAGTCCAAACTGCTCCATACCTTTGACTTCCAGCAAATAATGCTCTTGATAAAACAAATGGCCTGTCGTTCCCATCACCACGCTTCACTAGACCATCAGCTGTTGCCATGTGGAAGTAATATCCATAGGCATTATGCACCTCTCGATGTTCCACGCCTCCGAAGTGTAAAGCATCTCTAGGCATTGTTACCTATATACAATGTGTAATCATATCTTCAGTTTCACTATCTCTAGGTGAGAAAACTTTTTAAAAAGAAAAAATCCTTGAGGGGCTTATTAGCACAACGAACATTTGATCACTTGGAACCCATAAATCCTGACTCTACTTCACATGTCAAAAAAACCTTAAATGCATATAAATAGACATCATGAGAAACGACTACTCATAAGTACAGACATAGGATAAAAGCAACGAGAGAAACGATTACTATACAATTGCAGCACACTCTCAGGATCTCCAACATGTTTGGACAGTTCTTCCCTATTTTTTTTCAGAACTATTAACAATATTTGTTTGGTTTCACTCGGACTCAGCAAATTTTGGAATCTCCCTTATATCATGAGATTAAGTGATAGAATCTTATCTTAGTTGGGATTTTTATTTGTATTCATCATACTCTCCTTGTCCTCTTTCTCCCGAAGTAAACTTTTATACAACAGCCAACCTATCATTTAGCACCACAACACACTAATGGACATTAACCATGATGGCGTGACTGATAAGTTGGCTGATCATGATATTTTATTGTGTTAAAGATACTATATATACGTTTTTTTCTTGTGTTAAAGATAATACTTATTTTATAATAACTAATCCTAAATTGTGAGGCCTGATTATTAGAAGTCAATATTGTGCTAAATTATTACAAACCTTGTATCATTTTAGAAGCTCATGAGATCATAATGCTGCTCATTCAAAATTATAATCTAAACCGATGGTGAAAGGGAATACCTTCAAGCACTCAATTTTTATTCAACCTCAAAAAACATTGAAAATGCATACTCTAACTTCCTTATCTTAACTCTAAACAAGTGAAAAAAGAGAAATGAATGTTGGAATGAATTAGCGTACCTCTGGACCATTGAAAACAGAAGGTTCATTCATGTCGTTCCATATGTAGAGCGACGGCGTAGAACCAACATAATTCTGGTATGAGAACTTATCCGCCCACCAGGACCTAATTTCCGGGTTCAAAGTATCAGGATACGACGAGGAGCCCGGCCAGCACCAACCATCAAAATCTTTGCCACTGGAATCCTTAACATAATATCCCTTCTTCAACGCCTCTTTATGCAAATAAAAATCATCGTCCCGCTTAATGTGAGGATCAACAATGGTAACCATGTGCCTCCCTTTATCAGCCAACTTCTTCTGCATCTCCTCAGGGTGCGGGAAAAGAGTCCTATCCCAAGTGAAATACCTCTTCCCATTAGTGTGCTCAATATCAAGCCACAAAACATCATAAGGAATGTCCAACTCATCAAACTTAGAATCCACCTGCTCAACATCCTCCTCATCACGGTAATTCCACCGGCACTGATGATAGGCAATTGAAAACATCTGGGGCATCGCCGGAGTTCCGGTGACCGCCGTGTACTGTTGCAAAACATCCTTAGGGCTTGGACCAATGAAAAAGAAGGTGTCCACAACACCAGCTTCACTCATCCAAAACGTGTCAATTCTGTGAGAAGGAAGCGCGATATGAGACTCAGCAGACTCAGCTTCCCAGCCAGGGGCAAGAACGTCGATTTGCATCTCCGCAGCGTTGAGCCAGAAAAACCCTGAACTACCCCTGGTTTTGCCGTGAGAAACCATGAAGGGGATTGAACCGTAGAGGCCGAAAGGGGAATCGTGGATGTACTCGAAGACATCGAGGTTGAAGAGACGGTAGGGTTCCGATTCTTCGACGTTTGGGCCTCTGGTGGGCCTTAGGGCGAGAGTGGTGGCGCGTTCAGGGATACCATATACGAAATCGGCGCCGTAGAAAGATACATCGAAGGAGATTGATTGGGGACCGTAGGGTCTACGGTCGGTGTGGGAGCGGAAATTTTCTTCCCAATTGTCGTCTTCGGATTTTTCTTTCAGCTGCTCGAAGTCGAAGAGGCCGTGGGAGTTGAGGGAGATGACGCGTTCGCCGGAGTTATCGTCGCGGACGAAGAGTTCGAAGGGGTCGTGGCGGATGACAGCGGTGTGGCCGTCGGAGAGGTATACGGAGGAGGCGAGGCCGTTATCTTCCTCCGAAAGGCGCGGAAGCCAGAGCTTGGAGGAGGTGAATTCCGGAACGACGACGTCGGGGACCTCAAAGCGTTTCTTGGGAGGGGAGAGGGAGGGGTCTTCATCGATCTTGAGACGGAGGATGCCGTGTTGGTGGACGGAGAGAGTGAGGATCAAGGGTTTGGCTTGGGGTTCGGATTTGGGGGTGAGTTTGGCGGTGAGGTCACCGTCGGAGATGGTGACGTCGGTGGCGATGAGGGAGGAGGAGCCGGGGATACGGGATCGGGCTCGCTTGCAGAATGGGGTTTGGTGGCAGGTTCGGAATTCCTCTTTCTTCCATGAGAGAACGAAGGTTAGGTGGGAGCAGAGAAAGAGAAAGAGGAGAAAAAGGAAACGCAGCGTTTTGATCCTCATCTTCGATGCAGAAATGGTTATGGTTGTGGCAGTTTTCTTTAGCAGAGGCTCGGCATGTCCCTCACGCTTCTTCAGTATGATCACTTGAGTTCTTCAGCTATTACTTACTGCATTCCTACAATTTCTCTCAATTTTCAAAATAACTATTTTACTATTTGTAAAACTGTCTTCTCATTACATATTTTGTAATAAATTTTTCAAACTTTTTGGAATAAGACTTTCATAATAAAACTTATAAAATATATTTTCTTAAACATCAAAAATACATTTTGGAATAAGTTATTTGGAATAAAAATAATAGACTTTTCAAAAAATATATATATTCTTTTTAGAATAAAATTTTGTTAACATTTCGACATGAAAAACGTTTCAAAAATTTGAAAAACATGATTTTTTTCCTCTTTTCTTTTCCCTTTGTGCAATTCTTCTTTTATTTCTTTACAACATTCTCTCTCTCTTCCTTCCACCTCCCTCTCTCCATTCTCCCTTCCCTATCTGCAAGCTACGACTTTCTCTCTCTGGCAACAGTGTCCGTCCAGGGTTGAATGTCTATGTTTGGGACTTGGATTAGATGCTTGTACTACTCAACTCGCTGAAATCATCATATGCAAAAGCTTTTGATGGTTTGAAGGATGTGCAAATGGGAGTTGAAATCGAGATGATGTGAGAAATTTACAATAAGCCACAAACATTACAATAAACCATTTCTTGATGGAATAAGAGGAGTTGATGCATTTCGGGTTGAAGTATCTATGTTGCAAATTGAACATTACAATAAGCCATTTCTTGATGGAAGAAAAAAGGTTGATGCATTTCACCTTCATCTTTCCAAAATATATTTTTTAAAATACAATTTCAAATGCACATTTCTTCTGAAGATATTTATAAATCCAAAATTATTTTTCAAAATATACACGTATTTTTTAAAATACATTATGGATTATATAATTAGAAAATATTTTTTAAAATATATTTTTGAATGCATCTAAATGTATATTCAAAATATGTTTCCAAATTTAAAAATATCTTTTAAAATGTAATTTTCTTAAATTCATTTAAGATTGTCCAATCTAAAAAAAATATTTTGGTTTGAAAATATACATGATTTTTTTAATACATTATGGAATTATAGAAGGTAGATAAAACACAATGCGGTGATTTTTAATATATAATATATATATATATATATATATATATATATATATATATATATATATATATATATATTATTACTCAAAGATAATAGAAGAAAAAGACATCAAGATTTAGATCAATTAATACCACAATATGCTTAAAGATATTAAAATAAAAAACTATGGTCTTACCTTATGAGTTCATATCAAAATTTCTGAATGAAAAATTTTTATAATCTTGGATTAAGCACAAATAAAAGTTGAAACATATGCATAAATGTTACTCCAAACCTTATCACACACGTCATCAGCATTAGAGATACCAATTGAAAGGAGTGTGTTCTTGTGAGGGCAAGACATTCTCGACTAAGTCAAATATGGTAAAAGACAAATTAATTCCAAAAAAAGGTTTGAGAAAAACTTGACCACAAGAAAAAAAAATTTAAAAATTCTCGTCCCAGTGGATTTAATCCAAACTTAAAAAAAAAAGGAAATTACTTTTTTGTGGAAAATAAAACCATCATGAACCTTAGTTTAGACATAGAGTTAGAAATGATAATTCTCTTTAAGAAAAATATAGTTGAAGGAGAAGATACAATTCTAGTGGTATTAGGCAAATTTATGTAAACAAAAGTGCATTTACCTCCTACACTAATGTAAGGGGATGAAGAATAACACATTTATCTTGTTGATTCAAAGACAACTCTTCTCCTAAGAAAAGAAAAAGTTCTTCTAAAGCTCACACATGGGAAGACTCAGCCTTAAGCGATGTGCTACATGTGCCAACAATCAATGTTAATCTAATCTTCATAGCATTATTGAAAAAAGTTGGGGCTAAAAGTGTCATTTGAATTTGATAAGATTGTTATGAATAAAATAATGTGATTATAAGGAAGGGATATTATGATCAATTATTTTTGTACTTAACATTTCTAAAATTAATAATGAATTTGGATCTAGATCTTCTACTTATATTGTTGATTCATATAGTGTATGCATGCTAGATTAGAACATGTAAGTTTCTCGTAGGTTATGAAATTATAACGACTAGGATTAATTAATATACATGATAAATGTAAGACTCGAAAAAAAAATGCAATGTATATATAAGAATTGTATTTGGATTATGTTGTAATTAATAAAAGAGATGTGTTTCCACAAAATACCATGTGGTTTGCTTGGTAAGAGCTTCTTATTGTGGGTTATGAAAGAAGTGTTTTCACAAAATATCATGTGGTTTGCTTGGTAAGAGCTTCTTGTTGTCGGTTACGGGTCACGTGTTCAAATGTTAAGTGGTGCATATAATGTTTTATTTGCTTTATGAATGCTTAACCTTGGTCATTGCTCTCCTTCCAAAGTTATATAAGCACACCTAACTCTCATTTGTAACACACCTTTGATCATTAAATGATAATTGTGGGATTTGTAATCTTCTTTGAGATAACATCTATCTCTTAGTTCCAAATTTTCAGATCTTATCTTGATTTTGTTTTTGCAAACAAGTGGTGATCTCCCACTCATCTTGGAAGCTCCCAGTAACTGGCGTGAACTCACCATTTTCATAAGTCTTATATTTCTCTTCTCTTCCATTTTTAGTCTTTCAATTTTTTTTCCTTTCTATCAATTTTATTAGCTTCTTTGTACTTAGGCATGCTATCTCTTATCATGTGGTATCTAGAATGTAGGTGATTGTTTAGAAATGTATGCTTAGGTATCAAATTTTTTTTCTATATTTTTTCACTCAATCATTAGTATAATTTCTATTCCAACTTGTATTAGTAGATCATGTCCACTTTATTACCCCTAAATCTAATAGTTATAATTTGGTTCAACTCTATGTAAGAGTATTATTTACTGTTTTAAGTAACTTTTAAACAACAATTAAATCAACCTTCCCTTTGTATCTTTCCCTCCTTATGTGATTTATTTATAACAATTGTACAATTGTTTTAAGGATAACGTCTCTTAAAAGAATTAATGGAGTACTTTCATTTCTATTTCATTACATGTTTCAACATCTCTTAAAAATTGAAAGTTTAGAAAACGTTTTCTTCTTCCAACCATTTTAAGTGTTACTTAAGAACTAAATTGTAAAAAAATGGCATGTTTCAAAACCAACCATATCTCCAATAACAATTTCATTTCATGTTATCATTATTGAAGAGGTTATTTAATAATAGCATAAGAAAAGGCTTAATATCACTGTTGGTCCCTATTTTCGTCAACTTTGTTCGATGTTTCGAATGTTCAATGTAGTCCTTAATTTCGTAATTTATATTCAATTTAATCCTTTTTTCTGACGATGTTTAAATCGTTAACGACAAAATGTCCACAACACCAATCAGTGAATTACATGACAGTTATTGGCTAACATGGCTAGGACCAGAATTGACTAAGGATGGTCGCGCCAATAAGGGCTTGACATGTGACAACCCCTTTCTTCACCTAAAAATTAGGGTTTTAGATTTGCATATGCAGATTGGGGAAAAGCTTGCTCTAGTGTCGTCACGCAAGAATAGGGTTCTCCTTCACGACGGATATGGTGAACTTTGTGATAGTTGGTTTGCTTCTAGGTTTTTCTCCTGGAGGTGAATGAAGAAGGCGCTTTGGAGAAGCTTGCGGAGAGGTGCTAGTGAAAGATGATTGCGTGATTCAGCTTTGCGTTTCTGCGATTTGGGTTTTTCTCGCGAGAGGTTGGTGATAATGGTGGTGCATCTTCACCGTTGCGGCACGAATCGCGCTTCTGGTTTGAAGTAGATTTCTGGTTCTCTGGATTTTAATCTTCTATGTTTCAGGTTGATGGTGGCTGGTGCGAGGAACACGCAATTCGGTTTCGCGATGCTTGTGACGGAGCGTTTGGAATAGCGGTGCAACTAGTGCGTGATATTCGCGAAAGGTTTCTGGGTAGGGTGTCGAAATGTCTGATGATGGAGGTGCGAAGATGGTGGTTGGTCGTGAGTGTGGCAGTAGCAGCTAAGGTTAGGTGGTGGCTAGGATTTTTGTGTAGGGAGAAATTAGGATTTCTGAAGGTAGGAGATGATTATGACATGTCAAGAGTGATCATGTAATTTACTTATTAGTGCTGTGGACATTTTGTGGTTAATAATTTAAACATCGTTAGCCAAAAATACAAAATTGAACATAAAATTACGATATAAGAAACTACATTGAACATTCAACAAATGAGTTATACATTAAACAAAATTGGAAAAAATAGAGACCAATGATATTAAACCTAAACAAAATTATAATCTTATGTTATGCGTTTGTTTAACGTGCTTATTTTAAAAATAAGCATTTTCTACTGAATTTGATATACAAATCTTATTTGCTTCTAAAATTATTATTTTTAAAAATAATTATTATTTACAAAATTAAGTTTAAACAAACCTATATTTAGTCTACAAAGCTTGATCGTAAAAGAAATTTATATTTTGTTTAAAAATAGTTATATTGAATTAAAACAACTTTGGGAATTATATTCCAACAATATTTTTATATATATTTTTTTCTCCACTGAGGACATTTAAGAAAAAATATCGGCTTATCTCCTTCGATTTATCATTTTTGTCTTCACTTGTAGTTTACAATTTACTATACTTTTAAAAGAAATCATTTCAATTTAAAAGTAATGTTGTGTCAACGACAATTATTTATAATTCTAAAATATAATTAATATATTTAAAAATATTTATTTATTACAAATTTAATCACAATATATTTTGATATGTTTAAAATATATACACTATAACGTTTACCACATATATCTTTTTAACCAGAAATAATCATGGAATCAGACTTTCACCAAGCTTTAGCTTTATTTTGGACACTTACATTAAATGGATTTTTTTTTCCATGCTGCAATAGACCGCAATCCAAATGAAGACAAATAATCCATTTTTCCACCAAGAAAATATAAAGTCAACTGTAAAAAAAAGGGAAGTCAAGAATATTTCAATCATGTTTACGTGGTTTGAAAATAAAAGAAAATGCGCAACAGCTCCACTACTACTTGCACTTAACTTTATATGCATTACCATTTCATGACTATTAGAAGCACTAGATACTGTAAACTTATAAATTGTTGTTCAATCATACTTGTCATGATAAAAAAATTACATTTACAAATATCAAAATTAAACTCCAAATAATAAGGAGGAACCATACATACAAAATTGATCAAGCAGACAAAGGAGCCGTTCTATCCCCAGATATTTGTTGACATGCAAACAGACCAAGCTGGGACAATTCAGAGGACAAAATGTGTTTCATGTTGGATAACATTTTATATCCGGTTAAGTTACGAATAGCAGCTTCTTTCTTCAACACGCAAACGAACCCGCTAAAAGCAAAACATTGGTGGGAGTGTGGGACAGCTCTATTGCAGAAAGTAAATATGGGGTTATCTTTCACCCAACATTCCATCGAGGAGCGCAGCTTCTTCCTCCTGCGTGTAAGACAAGGCAAACCACGTAAATGAAGAGCCTAAACTTAACCATAAAAAGAATATCACTTGAAAGAATAAAACCACACACCACCAAGGCATTAAATTCAGTCTCTTCATCTATAGCGCTGGTGATAGCAGGATCCTCAAGCAGTTCCTGTTCACAGAAGTTAAGATTAGCAATTTCTCGTGATCTTGAAATCAGAAATTTTATTTCCCTTCCCCTAAACTTGGGCACTGATATCGATGAGCGTATTAGGCATCCCTTCATATAGGATACAACAGTGCAAAGCAAACAAGAACCGTTATACTAAACGGACAATCTGAAGTTATTAGTAAGTTTTAATTGTTTGCGAAAAACCATATTGCCAAATTAATTGCGACACATGGGATCTGAGAAAGGAAATAGACCAAATTCTGTAGCGAGCGTCAAGTGCCAACTTACATCGTCAGCAATTTGCAAAATTCCATTCTGATCCTGCAGTGAAAGGTTAAATTAATTATGTGTGGGAACTAAGAGTACTTTGATAGTAAGTTCACATTGGTATTTTGGAACAGTTTCCGCTCAAATCAACTATAGAATTAGTTTGATCATAGAAAGAACGTGACTGGAAAATGAAATGTGGCAATCGTTCAACAGAGGAAATAGTTGGTTTTAAGAAACTTGACAACGAAGCTTACCTTCACCGCAACAAAAAGAAGTGGATCAGATGGTGTATATATCATGTAATATCCTTCTTCCTGCAGCAAATTGATATAAATAAGCATGATTGGTGTATACATCACGTTAGCCTTTTTAAACCCATACTTTCTACATTAGGTCAGTGCCAGAGCCTAGAGGTTACTTTAGTAGAATATCAAGAAGCACCTTAACTATAGATGTATAATAAAAATAAAAGTCATAAACAATATGAATTAATAGCAGAAAGAAAAGCTAAGGTTACTAGACCGCACAACAATCCACTGGCTATAAGATGATTTATAATTTCTTGCTGCTGTCAAGTGCGAACTATATATATATATATATATATATATATATAGGTATGAATTTGAGGGTACCGTAGAAATAGTTGACAACAATATTATTGGGTGCGGCAGAGATACCAGGCAACAAGTTTACTCACCAACATTATCTTCAAGACAACAATCAATATATATATATTAGTGCTATTGGAAAGTATCCCCTATTTGGCGGCTATATGTTTGCTATTAAAAATTAGGAATTCATGTGAAAGTTTTCTGATTTATTTTCATCATTTTCCTGAAATTAGAGACGTTAATTCATGTTAAAATCATTCAGGCTAAGAATTTCCTAAGCAATTCAAAAATACTTTATTCCTCTTCAATTATTACAATATTAGAAAGAAAATCATTTAAAATAAGATTGAAACCGTATCTCCTATTTGAGATTTAAAATATTCTTCCCACCATATCATTTTATTTGTAACTTTTGAATAACTCTGCCTCAAATTATTTGCCACTTGCTAACATCAGGAAGGAAGTACTATTAATTACTTTTTCTCAATAATACCATCAAGAAATAAATACAACACTAGATGTATAGTTAGACTCCCTTCACTCCTATTACCTGATTCATTAGTGGTTAAGAAATAAGTTAGTTGATGACATCAATAAATTTTTCATAAATTTATATTTTTTCCAAAACCTCTCATATCAATAATGTTTCGGTTTGTGGGGTCGAGGTTAACAGTTCTCCAAACTCCGTTCATCCAACTCCTTACACAAGTCACCGTTTGTTCTTCTCTTCATTCAGTCGTACTAGGAGGTTACCTGCAGAAAGTACTCTGGTGCCAAAATCAGCCAAGATTCGATAGTCTAACAATAAATGCGTATTAAATGTAACCAACCTACCGCAATACCTCAAACTTGTATTTATAGATTTCAGAATGGGCTTCAGATTAGCGTCAACCTAATTACGGTCCTACTAATAATGATCATTCTTTGGTTTAAGATAATCATAATCAGTCTTAATTCTTGTTTAAGATTGACCGCTCGGTTCATGTTACCCAGCCGACCAGTTCGCTAGGTGTTCCTAACTGATGGGATTGTCCAGTTCTAAGCTAACTGGACAGTCATACAGTACACAAACCCCCCAAGCCCGAGCATATCTTGATATGCGAAGGGGTTTGCAGTTGGAGGGGTTTCGTACATTTTGGAGATGGTGGAGTTATTCTATGACCGATCGATTGCAAACGGTTAATTGCATGGGAAGTTACCCCAAGGACATGTGAGTTAAGGGAAGTTATAATCGATAGGAGTAGGACACATGGCTTGCTGGGATTCGTGCATCCCTTGAAACGAAAGGTCATGAGACGTGAACCGTCAGATCTTCCTTGTTTCAATGATTAGGATCCATCTGTTGTCTTCTCCTGCAACTCGTGCATCATCTTAGGCGGCCTATCGCACAGGCTATCCACGAACGGTCCTACCCTTAGGATCGTTGAAAGGTTGTTAAGGATGAACTCTTGGCTCATATCCCTCACTTGCCGAGCGGTTTTGTTGTAGCTGTTAGAATATTTACCCTATTTATCATGATTATATTATGTCTAGGGTTACCCTATTTATCATGATTATATTGTGTCTAAGAATATCTTATTTATCATGATTATATTGTGTCTAGGTTACCCTATTTATCATGATTATATTGTGTCTAGGTTACCTTATCATGATTATATATCATGTATTCTTGTATCAATTTATTTTTAAAAATAGAAGATTGTGAGAGGGATCAATTAAGCCCTCTAGAATTATTTTACAGTTTAATTCTAAAGTTGGTATCAGAGCAGGTTGTCTGAGTCTCTTCCTACTGTATCTTTGTTACCACCGGTGGCCCGTGGCTGCCGCCGGCGGCCATAAAAATTTCATCTTTTATGAAATACCTCAATGAGCAGTCTTGTTCTAGTTTCTGTTTAGTCTCCAAACCCTAGTTGTTATCCGCAACTTGCCGCTGTCTAGTGCTGTTTGCCGCTGTCTAGTGTTGTTTGCCACTGTCCGGTGTTGTTTGTCTGTATTCCGGTGTCGTTTGCCGCCGTCCAGCGCCGTTTGTCGTTGTCCAATTGGCACTGTTTTGCCACTGTGAGGAGCTGTCCACATAAGTTTGTCACCATCAACCTCTGTTCCCTGCCATTCCGACGCGGTCCGCCACTATCCGTCGACGGCTACCGCCACAGTTTAGTCTTGCGACCAATGAATCTGGATCAGCTCCTTGAGCGACGGTTAACCCCGCCTGTGTCGAGGGCTAGTTCTTATCCAAGTTTCGTCACGCACAACTTCTCTTCGATAAGCTTCTAGCATGTGATTGTCATGCACGTCGAAATTACACTACGACATTGTCATTCGTCTCGTCACAACTCCTGAGTGCGTGTTGGTACTTGTTTCTTAGTTTCGATGTCTGTAACTCAGACCTAGGGTTTTATTCTTTGGTATTTTTGGAACCCTAAGTCCTTTAGATCTCTGTTTCATCATTGTTTGACTCGCCGAATCATGTTGAGTCCATATACGTCCTTGGTTCCTGATTTCAAAGTCAACAAATCGCTGTTGACGCCACTTTGTCACTTTTTTCTTCAATCATTGTTGGTTACTTTCTCCTTGGGCTCGAGGCTAGTTTGTTTAGCCCGTACTTCTTGTGATACAGTGCTAAGTATCACCATTTGGGAGTAGTTTAGCACAGAACCTTTGGACCTCCAACCTGTCATTGGCCTTTAATGTCATCATAAGTCTCAATCTTTGTTCCTTGAATCTGTCATCCTTACGGTTTTCAACACAATCCAACCATGGTTCCTAATGGTGCTTTGATGAATAAAGGAAATCATTATGACCTTCCACCTTCACAGTTTCCGTCGTTCGCCGTGAGGGGAAGTATCTTTCAACCACTATAGGCCCCATCAGTTACTGATGGCAATTTAATCCCTGTAGTTTGTCACTTTTAGCCACTAGAGGCCCCATCCTTACTTGATGGCAATTTAGTCCCTGCAGTATGTTTTTGTCCATTGCAGGCTCCATCCTTACTTGATGGCAATTTAGTCCCTGCAGGCTCCATCAATCAGTGATGGCAATTTAGTCCCTCCAGGCCCCATCAGGCCCGAACAGAGTATGGATAGTGGAGAAGCAATTCACTGTGTTAGGTGACAGAGTATTGAACCACGCCAATGTCTCCCCCTTCAAGACAAAGAGAAGGCTCTACACCAAATTGGATCGCTCATTGAGTAGAATGCTATGGTGTTGACGAACGATCGTAGATGCTCGACGAGGTCAGTTGACCCATCATACTTCTCAAACAATGGAGGCGTTGACCCCTCGGGCATCGCTGCCTCCATGACAACAGTTGTAAAAGGTAGCAGGCCCTCCGCCTATATTGTTTACACTGTGAGAGCTCCCCTACTCGCCCCCTATACTTGCCTCCTGGACCGTCCTGGTCAGTTCATCAACCTATTTGTTCACATTCAACGGTCCAGCAACGACCGGCACAAAATTTTAAGCGGTCTGCTCCTAATGCACAACTACATTCTCAACCCTTAGTGTCGCTATCTCGGCCTCATGTCTTCTTTACATCTTCTACATTTGCCTCTGCATCTCCTTGATTAGCTCCAGGGTGTCTCATTCGCTTGTCTCTCCAGTCGGGCCCATATTCCTTGTGGTCACCATTGAGTTTTCTTCAACTTCCTCGGGCCCCACGGTGGGTGCCAAAATGTTTCGGTTTGTGAGGTCGAGGTTAACAGTTCTCCAAATTTCGTTCATCCAACTACTTACCACAGGTCATCATTCGTCCTTCTCTACATTCGGTCATACTGGGAGGTTAGTGTTGTAATTAGAGGAAATATCTTCTTAATTAAAGAAGATATCTATAGAATCTTCCTAATTAGAGAAAATTGATGTGTAATCTTCTAGATTATTTTGTTTCACTATTTTCCTATTTTAGAAGATTAGATTGTTACAAATAGAGCAAAGGAGAATGTAAGTCTAACTCAACCCCCACAAAACCGGCTTGTAGGGTGAGGTTTGCACCCACTTATATATTATAAATTGGCCTTATCTTTAGTCGATGTGGGACTTCCAACAGTTAGCAAAGATTCGACAGTCTAGCAATAAATGCGTATTAAATGTAACCAACCTACCGCAATACCTTAAACCTGTATTTATAGAATTTAGAATGGGCTTCGAATTAACGCTGACCTAATTACAACCCAACTACTACTGATCATGCTTTGGTTTAAGATAATTATTGTCAGTCTTAATTCTTGTTTAAGGTTGATCGCTCGGTTCATGTTAACCAACCAACCAGTTCGCTTGGTGTTCTTGACTAATGGGACTGTCTGGTCCTAAGCTGACCAAACGGTCATATAGTACAATTAATATTTTTCTCTTTTCTACTCTATACATTCCATTCTATGTGACAACTAAGGTTTTGACACAGTGATGACTTGGGCCTAAGCCCATAACTTATTCAAAGACCAATTACTAGAAGAATGACAAAGAAGGCTTCCGCAAAGCTATTTTTAGCATCTCAAATTGGTAGTTACTCATTCAACCTAAGTCCATGGAGATTGGAAAGCACCTTAAGCATCTAACCTACCAGCGCCCAACGCCCATGCTTGGCGCCCACGGCAACGTGTAATAGATTGAAGAAGCACGTGTTTTTGGTGAAGCAAGCAGCTGATTCACATGGCCAAAATAAATGGCACTTAATCCAATAATTTAGGCTGATGATCAGCTGTGTAATAGCTCGAACATGGGTGTTGAAATCTCTATAAAATCAACATCCATCACTTGTAATCCGTCACTTTGATGATAATGGTATTGAACCCCTTGTTGAGAATACTCCAGGTCTTCAATCTTCTTCAGAGTCACAGCCAGAGAGAGCTTCTAAGCCTTCTAAGCCTTCTCTAGATAGGATTCCTTTCTAGGCTTTAATCTGCACCAAATCACATCAGTCATTCACCATGCATTTCATCGAACACTTGAGGTGCATTCGCTCATTCCGTTGCCATTCACTCTTCTCATCTCTATGCAACTCCAATGAGCAAGGATCAACCTCCAATCATCCATGGAGGACATCATCACACAGGTACTAGGGAACTCAATTAATATTATGAATTTGATAGAAACGTCGCGTAACTTCCATATATACCCTTTACCCTAAAGCTACCTACTTGTTTAGGCTTAATAGGTTTTTTGCGCCCAATGTTTGAGGGGTTTATTCAATGTGGTTCCTCAATTTTATCTTCAATTTATTCCTCATTTTATTTAAAAAGAATCAATGTTGTCTTTTTCGTTAAATTAGTGTTGACACTGCTTGAAAGGTGATCGCGTGTTAATAACTTTGGGCTTCTCGAACCCTTCACTCTCTTTTGCTCACCACACCTCCATGGCCCCCTTTGGAGAGAGTAGAAAAAGTGCAGTTAGGAAAAACCGAGAGAGTGAAGGATTGGAAAAGTCCAAACTCACTGACACATGGTCACCTTACAAACGGTGTCAATGTCGATTTAACGAAAGAGACCACCTTGACTTATTTTAAATAAAATGGGGATTGAACTTTGGAAAAAATAATTGAGGGATCCCATTAAATCAATCCCTCAAATATTAGAACTAAAAAACCTATTAAGCCTTCTCGTTTACAAGGGGATTAATTTGATAGAAAACATTATGTAACTTAGCGATATACCTTTTATACTATAATTACTTACTCATTTACTCTTATTGCACAATAATCCTATTACGTTAGTTCTCGTTTACAAGGGGATTAAACTAACTTCACATAGATCAAGGAAATCAGTTATCTACATCAAATTTTACTAATATCTTATTAATTTTCGTAAAATATTCTTCTCATAAAACAAAGAGTACATATTATGATGGTGTAACCAAGGGTCAAACATTAATAAAAACATATTTTAGAGAAAGTAATACTAAGACAAAAAAAGTGTGATTTTTATCCTTTTTAATGACAATTGAGACAGTACTGTAGATATTGATTAAAGACAGTCCTGAAAAATAAAACTTAATGTCTCGTTGATTTAGTAAAACAACTACTAATGTGAAACACGATATTTCTCTCTAAAATGTCATATAGGGTTGAAGGAGGAAGCAATTATTTGTGTGTACCGACAATACGACAAGGTACAAACATACTTCAATGAGAGGCATATTTCTTTTCAACAAAGAAGCATTATGGTGTGGCCTTTTAACAAACTAACACATTTGTTTGTTCATCTTCATAACTATGTTATATTTCTTATTTTCAAGTGTAAGTTAGCAGGACTCTGATTAAAAAATGGAATATTTTAAGTAGACAAAATTCATTCAGAAAGTTAGTCATTATTGTATGTGTACTAGAGAATAATAAAAGTCTCAACATTTCAAATAGCTTAAACTTGTCAAAACGTCCTAATTCCAGAAAAAGAAAACAGGGAAGTTTTGCTTCTGTTAAAGATAAACATATTTATGCAATTAAAGGTATATAAAATTACCACACTGAAGTTTACAATTTCTACACCTTCAGTTGGCAAGCTGTCTCCCTTATCATCTGCAAAAATAGGAAACATCTTCCATTAATTTTAGACATGCAACTCAAATGTTTTGTTATCACTTCATCATTCTCGGATTATCATAAGCTGATCAAGTTGGGCAATAAATTGATAGCATCTGCCTAGATATTAACCTTTTATTTAATCTATTTGATAAGATCAAAGATCACAATTGGGGGAAATGGAAAATGGTAGTGGTGCATGTAAAGGATGTTTCTTCTCCATATCAAAATCAGAAACACAATAGTAGACGAAGTGAAAGAATGAGTGTACAAGACATGCCATAATTCTTACGGATAAAAAGGTGCGTAAGAAAGACATAGTTTCACCAAACAAAAATTCTTGACCCAACTTACACATGAAGACTGAATACGAGACATAAACAATTAATCTTCAAAAGCTTTAAATTGTCAGTATTACAATGTATTACGAATTTGGTGTTTATAAAACTAGTCAGACAACTGCGGAAGTAAATGGGTAGATAGAATTAACTAACTGACAATATCTAAAAGTAATGGTTGTAAGAAAATCAAAATGTCACAGAAACAGACAGGAAAACATATATGTGATTCATAAATGCTGAGCAACTCCATTTATTATTTATGCTTGTATGCTAGCAAATTCACTTTTATATAAAGGAAGATTAACTTCCCTGAAAACAGTTAACCAAAAATTATGATGGATTTATGAAAGGAATGGAACAAAGAGAAAGGTGGCTTTTAAACCAAAGAGAAATGTACAAACAGCAAGACCAAACATCAACATGGACTTATCACCATAAATTCCAAAGTTTTAACACTAGAGAACACATCCTTCTGAGGAATCTTATAAATCCAGAGAGAGACTACAGAGATCTTAGCAAGCACTAATGCACGATCAGTGCATGAAAATGTGGGTATATGGTACCACACCTATTTATGCTGTGTGCTCTCTAACAGCTGCAGTAACCGCTCCTATGTGTTATAGATGTCAGTACTTATTATGCACCTCCACAAGTGTGAATTCATCACTGTGATTATTGCACCTTATTCATCTGTTAGAAGACTCTAGAACACCATCAGTTAGGCTGGATCCCTTGGGTTTGTGGGCCTAATTTCATGACCTCAATGCATGGCATGATAGTTAATTTTCCTCAACCATTCTAATGCTTTTGGCCATACACTAAAGATAGTTTAAACTTCATGATGTAATAGTACCCTATAAGCTATATAGAATCTGTGAGATTAACAGCCATGTTGTGCTGGAATATTTTCTCGATTATCTAAATATAAGAAATTACTATTGTCATAAAAACAAAAAAAGAAAAAAGAATTTCTTGCCTGTATGAAAGTCAAATATGTCCTCTTCCGAATAACAAAATCCACCACGGGCTGTATAACAGTATCTAATATGGACAGACAAAAAATTTAGTGATCAACCACAAATCTATGACATTTTGAATCATAATAAAAGACAGACATACCCACTATTAACCAGATACAAATGTATCTTGGCAAGTGCATAAGTAGCAGCGGGCAGAATAGATTCAAGCTCCTCATCACTGACCTAAAGCTCAGATAAAGTAAGAATTGGAATGACGAATTCAAACATAAAGAAAACCTTTTCTCATCAAGCAGGGTCAGTTACATGGATGGACCAACTAAAGGGATGCCGTAGTGTTTTCTCAAAAAAAGTTCAAAACACAATTAAATAAACTACTAATTTCATAAAGATTTGATAAAGCTTTAGGTTAGATGTCAATTGCCTAATTTAGCCCTCCCCATTTATCTAGGTGAGAGACTATATATAATGTAATGATTGGCGATAACACAAAGGCAGGTTAGAATGCTTCATCAAGAAATAAAAACAAAATATATTTTCCCTCGATAATAAGTAATAAGGTTTTATTATTGAAGATGGGTGAATATTTTAAATTAGTTCAAGAGTTCGACAATGAGACCATATCAACATCAAAACTGATTGTTAACCTCATTTTGAAGTTACTGTGAACAGATCACGAATATATAAACGAAGTGGGACAATGCAGAATGGAAACTTACATCCGACCATCCATTAGGTGTATGCTTCACTATCTGGACAGGCCTGCAGTTAAAATTCCACAATATAGTCAATAAATAATTAAAAGACTGGTCAACAAAATCCCAGATTACCAGCATTGATTAAAGGGCATGGATTCACTATTTAGAAACCTTAACTTACATGTCAGCAGGGCAGAGCAACAAACAGTCGTCTCCTTGAGAACTCGTGAACTCTCTCCTTACAACGCACTCTAAGGAAAGGTTATTAGCCGGGTCAACCTGTCACCATGTCATTCACAATTTGTCACACTCCCAAAACCTAAGAACGTTTGATTGCATATTCTATTAATAAGTTATGTTATTCCATATTGTTTTGAGAAATGTGAATATTTAGAATGTATAATATATATCCCTAAGCACACATTTCTCATATTTTTGTTTGACATATAATTAGACCATAACGGTCGTTCTAGTTATAATAATTTTTTTTTAAAATTTTAACGATAATTAAATAGCATTTCAACTTAATATTAACATATTATTAAAATCTTACCATTTGATGAAATAACAAAGAATTAACCCTAACATTCCAATTTATAACAATGTCAACAGCCTTCCTATCAAATCTCAGAGACCAAAATTGCACAATGACAGGAAATAATTGTCCATAACCACAACAACAGATACTTTGAATGCAAAACCACATGTTCTATACAAATTACATTTTAATTGAATACAAAAGAAACTCACTAGAGTGGCAAGTCGGTCCGTGGAAGCGCTGAGAACTTTGCCTCGTTCGTCGACGACGAATCCCGCCGGTGGTTTGGGAAGTGACGTCGGAAGTGGCGGCAGTGGAGCAAGATTGTAAACGGAGTTGGAATCAGTAGTTATAGCTTTGCTCTTAGTATTCTTTTTCTTTTTGTTGTTGTTTTTTGAGTTTCTGTTGTTAGAAGAACGCTTCTTCGGTGGAACGGTGGAAGACTCCGAGGCTCTGCAGATAACAGGACGGAGCGTAGGGTTGGGAAGCGAAAACGAGGGAAAACCAACTTTGTTGAGCTTCGATGGAAGAAGAAAGGGCAATTCAAGCCTTAGGGAGGAAGGAAGAGCGTTGAAGGTTGTTGTCGCCATTTCTTCTGTAAATATCTGCAAGCCAAGGTGTTGGGAGGCAAAACAAGAGATAAAGGAAAACCGTAACAAAGAAAAAGATGAGTAAATTAATAATATATAATCATAATAAGCTATTTCTTATAAATAAAATAGATATATGATTTGTAGTTTAATTTTTTTTTATTTTAATTGGTAAATGATCTCAAGTTCATTTTTTTTCTGTATCCGTTCATCTATGCTTTTATTTTTCATGTTTAATATATTTTATACATTCGAAAAAAAAATTGATGAAAAAAACATTGTAATTGTAAAATATGAAATTAAAATAATGTTAAAATTAAGTTTCAATTCTTATAAAGTACTATTAATATACACCAAATTGCTTTGATCTATATACGAAAAAAAAAATACTTTTATCCTATTCATTTTGAAAGTATCAAAACTATTAGCCAATTTTTTTCTCGAGAGAAAAGTAATTTACTTTTAAATATCAATAAAAAAAGAAATATAAGTTAAAAAATTCTGTATAACTAAAATTATTTTATGAATCAATCAATTTGTAAATATTTTTATATTATTTTTTTCAAAAAAAAATCGTTTATAGATTATTTAGTTCTCTTATAAATACTTTTAAATAAAGGGTTAAATATGTTTTTAGTCCCTAAACTATTGGCCGTTTTTGGTTTTCGTCCCTCTTCCAAAGTAAGGTACAATTTGGTCCTCATCCTTTAGAAAAACGTTCGTTTTAGTCCTCAAAATTTTGTTTTTAGTCCTCGTTTTAGTCCTCCAAACGTTTGTTTTTTCGACTAAAACGAACGTTTTTTAAAGATTGAGGACTAAATTATACCTTACTTTGGAAGAGGGACGAAAACCAGAAACCGTCAATAGTTTAGGAACTAAAAACATATTTAACCCTTAAATAAAGGTATCCAAATAAGGTTTTTCTTTTAAAAATAAGTATTTAGTAGGAACTAATTTTTAGTATAACATTTTTCATATGTAACTTCCACATGAAAATATGAAAAATTCCAAACGAAAGTGATTCATGACTAGAATTTTTAATTTAATTAAAGGTTTAGAATAAGGACCGCGTTATTCTAACAACGCTATTTTGACACAATTTTGACAACGCCACGTGTCGAATTGTGATAGGTTGAAAATGAAAAATTTTATTTTTTTAAAACCGTGTAACTGGAAGGACGTGACTTATTATTAAGTGGGATTCCGAAAATACCCCTGTCCGTTTTGGTTGGAACGAACGTTTGGTGCGTCTTCTTCGTTTTCTTTCTGTGAAACCGTGTGCTGTTCGTGGTGTTGCCGGTGGCTCCCTCCATTTCGTAAAGGTTGTCTTTTTGGTTGATGTTATAGTGCGCAATGGAACGTTTCGGTGACCATTGTCCGACGACGAAGGTAAGTGCTTTGTCGTTCCCTTTCGTTACATGGTTATTTTGGTTTGGGTTTAGATTTCGGGTTGGTATACTTTTGTTTTGGTTTTTGGGTTTAGTAGTTGTGCTTATTTTACTTTGGTTGATGCAGTTGACCGTTCGTCACTCTTTTTCGACAAAGTATATATGTACTTTGAACGAACGCTTGACAGAGGAGCATCAGTCATTGATTGCAAAGACTCCGTTTTCGTGGTTTTTAGATTTGAATGTAAATCTTGAACTAGGTAGAAATATATTGAGTGAGTTATTGGGTAAGTGGGACGACTCGAGTAGTGGTTTTTTTGTTGGAAATAAACTTGTGAATATAAATGAAAATGATTTTTATTTAGGGTTGGGATTGAGTACAGATGGTGAAAATATTAACTTGAAGGAGGAAATGGGAAACATTGAATGTGTGAAATACCTAGGGAAAGGAACAAAGGATTTGAATTCGATATACAAATTTCTAATGCGAAAACACAAGAAAAAAATCCCTTGTTCTAATTTTTGTAGCCTTTACCTATTGGTAGGGATATGTGAGATTTTATTTCCAAAACGTAGCGGAAAAGTGTTTCCCGTAATGTTTAATATTGTTGACAACTTAAGTGGTTTGGGTAGTTATTGTTGGGGTAGTCTAGTTTATCGTTTTTTGTTACGTAGTTTGTGCAAAGCTTCAGATGGCTTGAAGAAAGGCAAAGGTACAACAAACGTTTACGTGGATGGTTGTGTTTACATGCTGCAGGTAATTATTCGTTGTTGATGTAATATGTATATAGTTTGTTTATTCTTCTGTGATTTAGAACAATCTAAGATGATTTAGTTTTGTTAGGTATGGTTTTTTGAGCATTTTGTTCCACCCGAAGGTCCAATTGATAAATTTCCAAGAATATTGCATTGGATGAATAGAAGTGTTGGAGACAAATTCGTAAAACGTTGTATGGAAACAGGTTTAGTATGTCGTTTGTTATCCCAAGTTTTGTTATGTTTTTATATATTGAGTTAAGTTGTGTAGTGTGAAATATATGGTTAAATTTCAGGTTGTTGTTGATGAAGATGTTGATGTGGCTGCTTCAACCAAGGATAAGAAGGTATACAGACCAACACTAACAAGGAAGGATGGCCAAGCAAGACCAAATAAGATACAAAAAAGAAATCGAAGAGAAAGTTTTATGCGTGCCTTAGAGGAACAAGAATATCTAATTGAAGAACTTAAAAGGAGGGTTGCAGGTTTGGAGGCACAATTGGCTGAAGAGAAGGCAAAACGACAAAATAAAGATCAGGGTGGAGAAAGTGTGCCTCGTACAGAACCATCCATGAACACTGGTTTTGTATCCCCAACTGACATTGACACAAATCAACAACCTTTGAAGACGTATGTTAGGGTTGGGTCGCGCAGGCGTTACAAGGGAAGAGCACTTAGGACTCCATACACCGGAACCGTAGTGCTTAGAATAAAAATGAGTGATATTTGTATTCAGTTTATTAATGTAAACAAAGTGTAAGGATTGATATGTGTATTTGATGAATGTAAATACATTAAGAAAACAAAGTGTATTGTATTGGATATAGTTCACTGAAATAAAAATTGATATTTTGGTTTGGTCACATATTTGTATTTTGAATACCATATATTGCTGTTTCAGTGGTCTTACAGTGTAGTAGGTGATGTTAGGTGACCCCAAGCAGTGGGGAAGAACCCATTCTGAGTGGGGAAACAAGTTGGGGAAGGGCTGAGTGATGCCGCTTCAAAATACACTGCTGTAATCGTTTACACCACCCTTGTAAACGATTACGCGAGAGAAATTCGAGTTTTGTACATAAAGTTCAACTCAGGTAGTCAGTCAGGATAACGTGGGTGACCAGTGAGCAAACCAGTATTTTTGAGTGACATCTGCACATGTGTCTGTGAAGGTGGAGGTGTTTGAGTGTGGGTAGATGGTGGGGGGTGATGTCAGGTGACCCCAAGATGTGGGGAAGAACCCAATCTGAGTGGGGGGAGCAATGTGTGCAAGGGCTGAGTGATGCTGCTTCAAAATACACTGCTGTAATCGTTTACACCCCCCTTGTAAACGATTACGCGAGAGAAAAACCATATTTGTACATAAAGTTCAACGCAGGTAGTCAGTCAAGATAACGTGGGTGACCAGTGAGCAAACCAATATTTTTCAGTGAAATCTGCTCATGTGTCTGTGAAGGTGGAGGTGTTTGAGTGTTGGTAGATGGTGGGGGGTGATGTTGGCTGACCCCAAGCAGTGTGGAAGAACCCAATCTGAGTAGGGGGAGCAATGTGTGCAAAGGCTGAGTGATGCTGCTTCAAAATACACTGCTGTAATCGTTTACACCCCCCTTGTAAACGATTACGCGAGAGAAAAACCATATTTGTACATAAAGTTCAACGCAGGTAGTCAGTCAGGATAACATGGGTGACCAGTGAGCAAACCAGTATTTTTCAGTGAAATCTACACATGTGTCTGTGAAGGTGGAGGTGTTTGAGTGTTGGTAGATGGTGGAGGGTGATGTTAGCTGACCCCAAGCAGTGTGGAAGAACCCAATCTAAGTGGGGGGAGCAATGTGTGCAAGGGCTGAGTGATGCTGCTCAAAATACACTGCTGTAATCGTTTACACCCCCCTTGTAAACGATTACGCGAGAGAAAAACCATATTTGTACATAAAGTTCAACGCAGGTAGTCAGTGAGGATAACGTGGGTGACCAGTGAGCAAACCAGTATTTTTCAGTGAAATCTGCTTATGTGTCTGTGAAGGTGGAGGTGTTTGAGTGTTGGTAGATGGTGGGGGGTGATGTTAGCTGACCCCAAGCAGTGTGGAAGAACTCAATCTGAGTGGGGGGAGCAATGTGTGCAAGGGCTGAGTGATGCTGCTCAAAATACACTGCTGTAATCGTTTACACCCCCCTTGTAAACGATTACGCGAGAGCAAAACCATATTTGTACATAAAGTTCAACGCAGGTAGTCAGTGAGGATAACGTGGGTGACCAGTGAGCAAATCAGTATTTTTCAGTGAAATCTGCACATGTGTCTGTGAAGGTGGAGGTGTTTGAGTGTTGGTAGATGGTGGGGGGTGATGTTAGCTGACCCCAAGCAGTGTGGAAGAACCCAATCTGAGTGGGGAAACAAGTTGGGGAAGGGCTGAGTGATGTTGCTTCAAAATACACTGCTGTAATCGTTTACACCACCCTTGTAAACGATTACGCGAGCGAAATTCGTGTTTTGTACAAAAACTGCAACTGAGGTAGTCAGTCAGGATAACGTGGGTGACCAGTCACAAAACCAGTATTTTTCAGTGACATATGCACATGTGTCTGTGAAGGTGGAGGTGTTTGAGTGTTGGTACATGGTGGGGGTGATGTCAGGTGACCCCAAGCAGTGGGGAAGAACCCATTCTGAGTGGGGAAACAAGTTGGGGAAGGGCTGAGTGATGCTGCTTCAAAATACACTGCTGTAATCGTTTACACCCTTCTTGTAAACGATTACGCGAGAGAAATTCGTGTTTTGTACAGAAACTTCAACTGAGGTAGTGAGTGAGGATAACATGGGTGACCAGTGAGGAAACCCGTATTTTTCAGTGACCATTTGAGGCAGAAGTGCACCTGTATATGGATGGGGAGGTATTATTTGGTAAGTGTTGTTGATGTTTTACTGACAATTTGTATATTTTATGATAAATTAAACATTACAAATTAAATGACGAAGATTGACAATAAGGAACTTCATTAAATTAAAGACTTCAAATTATGAAAATAGGTACTGTCATACATAGTTTTTTTCGAATGCAGAAAATAAAGCCTAAACATCCAATTCTAAGTGTTAGGATTGTTTTGAGAAGCACTTTTGAACTGTTGCAGTTGTTCTTCAATGTTCCCAACGCACGATTGCAATGCATCAAACCTTGTAGTGATGACCATGTCCATGTTTTGAAATCTGTTTTCAAAGGCATCGAATCGAGTTTCAAACGCATCAAATCTTGTACCAACGAAGGTCTGAAGTTGTTCTATGCGGTTGATGACATTATTTAGTGTTGTAGATGAACTGCCTTGTTCATCATCTGAGCCCTGTTGATGTTGACCTTGGTGTACAGGGGGATGGGGGGCGTTGGCTTTGGGAACCCATTCTCCATCATCATTTTGCACATAATCAAATGATGATACAACTTCACTACCCATTTTTTGCTTGAACTTAACTTCTGAAATGGGATCAGTGTCAGTAGGCACTTCAAAGTGTTCCATGAAGATGGTTATCAAATGTGGATATGGCAACTTCGCGTTCTCCCTTAACGCTCTTTTCATCTTATATCTAATAAGATGTCCCCAATTAATTTGAATGGAATTTAAAAATGCCCATAGGAGCATAATATCCTCTTCGGATGCCTGACCAATATTGGTTGCACGAGGAATTAAAACTCGAGTCAGAACATAATGAAGTATCCTTGGTTGAACCTTCATGTGGCCAGCTAGTATTCTGGATTGTATGACTGCATCATCTCTACACACTAGTTGCCTTGCAGTAACAGAATCGTATTGTTCTTTCCACTCATCTACAAGTTTTCCTTCATAACAAACACCATCAGGGGGGAGATCAGTCAGTTGTTGAAAAAGATTAGGGCTAACCCTAATTTTGACACCTTTAACCTCGCTTCGAATAACCCCAGTATCTGATATTAACATGTTGCTGTAGAACACTCTCACTAATTCTGGGTGGTAATGTCTTCTTAAAGACACAAATTTAGTGAGCTCAGCTTCGGCCAAGATGTCATAGAACTGAAAGTTTTTTCCTTCAAAGTAACCGTCCTCTAGATACTTACTTTCCAAGATTTCACGATTGACGAAATGGGAGTCATATTTGTGCTTTTGCTCATCTGACGAGAAGAGGTCATTGGTAGGCGTTGGAGGTGATGACGATGGTGACGGGGTAGGACTGCGGCGGCGTCGACGTCCACCAAAGGAAGAAGATGCCTTTTGTTTCTTGGTTGCACGATCAGCCATTGAATTGTGTTTAGGGTTTTGCAGTCACAGTATTGAGGATTTGTAACAGTATTGGAGGAAAGACGTGCTAGGGCGGTTATAATCACGATTGCAATTCACACACGTTCTGTATGTAGTGATGTAAATGGGTACTTATGTGTTATCACCAGGGTTATGTAATCGATTACGACTGCGTAGTAATCGATTACAGTACTGTATCTTGCTGTCTTTATATGGTTTCCAAACATTGAACACATGGATTTCATTCACCAGCATTATGAATTACAAAAACTTAATAAATTCACAAATAAACATTGAACAAGTTGTATTCATCAACTAATGTTATCGAAATTGTTATGTACAGCTGACAACAATGACATAAATCCTAAATGACCCATTTCGGTATCTTGTGATAGTTGGATAGAGTCCGCGTGAAATTGAACATGGTCATCACGTTCAGAAACATTACATGCTGTTGTCCCCTGCAAAAACAAAATTATTAATTAGAACTATATTCATACAACTTAAAGTATTTTATCAATATTTTGAACGAAATTAATGACTGACCATATGAAGGGTGGGTGGTGTTGAAGTCTTCCTGCCTGAAGCGGACTTTCTTCTTTGGGTTCTTTTCTCAACGGTGGACTTCAACCTGTTTGTGCGTGGACGTCCTTTTCGCTTAACAGCTGCAGGACTGTGAATAACCACATCAGATGTTCCAACTGGAGTATGTGGAATTGACGTGCATGCACCAGTATCGTATCTTAGTTCGCCTGCATCACTGATGATGTTATTTGTCATCGATGAACTGAAACCAAATTTTTGACCAAGACAATGAATTTCTTTTTCCAATTCAGAAGTAGCAACCTCAGACTCACACGCAACTTCTGCAATTTCATAAAAATGTTTGCACAACATCTTGTATCTTTGCATGCGTGGGTCATTACTGGAAGTACTATACGATGCTGTTATTAGTGTGTGTCTTCTTCGGATATTTTTGCTCCAACGCTGCAAAACGTATTCTGAGGGAACACTGTATACATCTTCTTGACCAAATACCAATAGGGAATGACGACATATAATGCCTCTAAACTGAAACAGTTGGCAAGAGCAAGTGGTTGACTGTGTGAGGGGATCAAATTGAACTTTGTAAAATTTATCAGGTAAAGGATTACCTTCCCACATTCGTTCCTCTTTTATAGTGTAAGTGTTCCACAAGTCGTCCTTTAAGGTGTCTTTGATGAAACAATTCATCCTTGAACGGAACTCTGTTTGGACCTCCTCAAACTTTGCATGTGTGTATTGAACTTGAAATTGTCTCTCAATCGGTGACTGAGAGCCACATGCAATAGTGGTGTTCATGGACGAGAAGTCCGCTTCTATTTCCTTTTGGGCCTTTACTCTAACAGCATTGTCGTATTGAACCACAAATTGTTGAAGTGTGGTTGTGGAATTAATAAATCCATCAAAAAAAGCATTTATTCCCTCACTTCTCTGAGTGGTAGACATGCCTGCCCAAAATTTATTTTTCAAATAACACGGAACCCATTTATGTCTGTCTTGGTACAAATTACATAGCCATTCATTTTCCTGGATTCCATGTTTTGTAAGTAGTTCCTCCCAACCCTTTTTAAATTCTGTTGGACAACCACAATCATATATAAGCGCATGTAGTTCGCTTTTGATAGCGGCATTATTTCTATAGCCGTGGAATTTTTCAGGGAACTTCTTCAGGATGTGCCATAAACACCACCTGTGCCTCGTATTAGGAAACACTTGTTCAATAGCGTTGGCCATTGCCCTGCATTGGTCAGTTATAATGCCTTCAGGACTCTTATTACGCATGCATCTAAGCCAACATTGGAACAACCATACAAATGAGTCAGTGTCTTCCGAAGACAACAATCCACAACCAAGTAAAATGGAGTGTCCATGATGGTTAACTCCCACAAAAGGTGCAAATGGCATGTCGTACTTATTTGTTAAGTAAGTTGTGTCAAACGAAACAACATCACCAAATTCTTCACATGCAGCACGACTTCTTGCATCAGCCCAAAACACACTACATATTTTACTCCCTTCATCGAGTGCAATGTCATAGAAGAACTCGTTATTTGTATCTTTCATTGAAGAAAAGTATCGTAGGAGTGCCTGACCATCACCATCCTTACATAAAGATCTTCTGTGTTGGACAATGTAGTTTCTCGCGTCCCGCTCGACGAAGTCCATGTTTTCATAGCCCCTGGCATCGTTGACAATGCTAAGGAAACTCTTATTTAACCTAACTCCAGCATCATGGTTCACCTCCAACGTGTGTTTTGCTTGCATGCTTAACTTTCTATTCGCTGCAAAAAGGTTGGAGTTATTCGGGCAAATATCATGGTTGTGGTCCAGAACAACGGTTCTTATAAACCACTTGTCGTCCTTCTTTGCAATGGTTATCCCAGCAGGACATTGGTTAGTTTGACTTGGAAGTGTTTTGACCACAGGTTTGACGGAAGACACATATTTCCCTTCCCTTGAACAAACTAATCTCAAGTAGTAAACGTTGTTGTCTTTATCTTTTTTAGAAGTTCTAGTCCGCACGGCAAACCCACATCTAATGGCGTAGTTTGTGTAAAAGGTTCTAGCTTCAATCATTGATTCAAAACACATTTGCACTGTTGGAACCATATCCAATAAACTTTCATTACGGTCATCAACATTGTCAGTACAATCATTGACTTCATCCACATTCATTGTGTGCTTCGACATTACACCCAGCTTTAAAGATGAAGCACATCGTTTTCAGTCATAAAACTTACGAAATTTACCACTGTGTAGTGAAAAATAAAATGTACATAAACCCATTTGGAAAAACTTAAGTAATATGTACCGTGTTGGAATGGTGGTGCCCTTTAATGAAGGTCAAATGTTCCTAACCAACATCCTCTTCAACATTTACGTCCACCATAAATGAACTTCTGTGGTTCTCACCAAACTTCCCAAGCTGCCTCTATCCGTTGTCTTTAATGAAGAAGAAAGTAAGTTTTGTGGAGCTCCTTGGTTAATGGAGGGAAAAGTTAACTTTGGACGTTGATGTACGTGTTTGGTACGCCAAAGTTGATGGTTGGGCAGCTGAAGCACTAATTTGGTAACCCACGCAAACCATGCATTCAATGTTTGTCAGCATAAAGTTTCTCTCTCTCTTAACCCACAATCAATGCTTTTCACTTTGAAAGATTTCCTATCAAATCAAACATATCTCCACATTTAATGGTACTTCATTTCATCAAGTTACTTTGAAGTAACATCTCATCATTCACCTTGCCTTCTTAACGTGGTCTTTCTATTTGCACTGAAAATTTCAGCTTAATCATGGATGCATGGAAAGACCTTGTTTATGACGATGATGTCCTTGAATCGTTTTTGAAAAAATGTGATGCGTCGGCATTGCTTATACCTGGTCCTGCAGGTAACATCCAAGCAGCTTTCCTGAATAGAACGGGAACAGAACAACCCAAATCCACACAAGAATTTGCTGCTGATGTTGCTCAGGCTACTTATGAACGAGATTTCAACTCCAATGCTTGGAAATGGGCACAGATGTTTATTGAACATCACGGTACGGTACAGTCAATGAAATACACGGTTTAAACATAATTATTACTTTCACTAGTTCTAATATGTTTTCATATATTTTTTGTTATTGGAGGTCTGGTCACGGATGGCAAATTCGAAAACGTCAACTCCCTCCAAGACGCAAAATCACTAGAGGTCCTTCCATTTGTTGCTTGCATATTGAAAGATTGCAAGCCAAATGGGTTGGGAGATATGCAGTTGACTGTTAAGGTATTATTGCCTTTCCTATATTGTACAACAGTACATGTTATGGTAGATTCATAACTTATTATATGTTTGAAGGACCCAACTGCCACGATGAAGGCTTCCTTGCACAAGAAAGTTCTTGAAGATCCTCAATTTGCAGACAATATCGGAGTTGGTTCTGTTATGCTACTCAATCTTGTAACCCTTCCATTTTGTACTTAAATTGCATAATTATCTTGTTTGTCTTTCAATGTTCCTATCACTAATTTGGTGTGTACATTTAGGTCCACCCTTTCGCTACATGTCCGCAAAACTACTACCTCAATATTACGCATCGCTCTATAGTGAAGGTTTTTCCAGGTAATGTTTGTCCTCCAACAATTGACCTCGTTAAGGACACCCCAAAACCTGTCATTCGACTCCCTATGTGGGCAGAGAAGAAACTCAATGTGGATGACATCCTCTGCAAATTTGTACCTCCAGCTGACCAACCATCAACGTCCAAACAACCAGACAACCAGTAGTGGGCTTTGGATAACTGTCATATTAATATTTGAAGATGATTATAACTATGTAATGGATAACTGTAATATTCAAAACCTGCAATGTATTGTTGTTGTGAATCATGTGTACCTTAACAACTATTAATCTTGTTTTATGATGTGGTTGATTGTGTTATACAAATGTTTTGAAGTTAATTCTGTTATAAAATGCTCACTGGTCACCCACGTTATCCTGACTAACTACCTGCGTTGAACTTTATGTACAAATATGGATTTTCTCCCGCGTAATCGTTTACAAGGGGGTGTAAACGATTACAGCAGTGTATTTTGAAGCAGCATCACTCAGCCCTTCCCCAACTTGTTTCCCCACTCAGAATGGGTTCTTCCCCACTGCTTTGGGTCACCTAACATCACCCCCCACCATCTACCAACACTCAAACACCTCCACCTTCACAGACACATGTGCAGATGTCACTCAAAAATACTGGTTTGCTCACTGGTCACCCACGTTATCCTGACTGACTACCTGCGTTGAACTTTATGTACAAATATGAAATTTCTCTCGCGTAATCGTTTACCAGGGGGGTGTAAACGATTACAGCAGTGTATTTTGAAGCAGCATCAATCAGCCCTTGCACACATTGCTCCCCCCACTCAGATTGGGTTCTTCCCCACATCTTGGGGTCACCTAACATCACCCCCCACCATCTACCCACACTCAAACACCTCCACCTTCACAGACACATGTGCAGATGTCACTCAAAAATACTGGTTTGCTCACTGGTCACCCACGTTATCCTTACTGACTACCTGAGTTGAACTTTATGTACATATATGGATTTTCTCTCGCGTAACCGTTTACAACGGGGGTGTAAACGATTACAGCAGTGTATTTTGAAGCAGCATCACTCAGCCCTTCTCCAACGTGTTTCCCCACTCAGAATGGGTTCTTCCCCACTGCTTGGGGTCACCTAACATCACCCCCACCATCTACCAACACTCAAACACCTCCACCTTCACAGACACATGTGCAGATGTCACTCAAGAATACTGGTTTGCTCACTGGTCACCCACGTTATCCTGACTGACTACCTCAGTTGACGTTTCTGTATAAAACACGAATTTCTCTCGCGTAATCGTTTGCAAGGGGGGTGTAAACGATTACAGCAGTGTATTTTGAGCAGCATCACTCAGCCCTTGCACACATTGCTCCCCCCACTCAGATTGGGTTCTTCCACACTGCTTGGGGTCAGCTAACATCACCCCCCACCATGTACCAACACTGAAACACCTCCACCTTCACAGACACATGTGCAGATTTCACTGAGAATTACTGGTTTGCTCACTGGTCACCCACGTTATCCTGACTGACTACCTCAGTTGAAGTTTCTGTACAAAACTCGAATTTCTCTCGCGTAATCGTTTACAAGGGGGTGTAAACGATTACAGCAGTGTATTTTGAAGCAGCATCACTCAGCGCTTCCCCAACTTGTTTCCCCACTCAGATTGGGTTCTTCCACACTGCTTGGGGTCACCTAACATCACCCCCCACCATCTACCAACACTCAAACACCTCCACCTTCACAGACACATGTGCAGATTTCACTCAAAAATACTGGTTTGCTATCCTGACTGACTACCTGAGTTGAACTTTATGTACAAAACTCGAATTTCTCTCGCGTAATCGTTTACAAGGGTGGTGTAAACGATTACAGCAGTGTATTTTGAAGCAGCATCACTCAGCCCTTCCCCAACTTGTTTCCCCACTCAGAATGGGTTCTTCCCCACTACTTGGGGTCACCTAACATCACCCCCACCATCTACCAACACTCAAACACCTCCACCTTCACAGACACATGTGCAGATGTCACATAAAAATACTGGTTTTGTCACTGGTCACTCACGTTATCCTGACTGACTACCTGAGTTGAACTTTATGTACAAATATGAATTTTCTCTCGCGTAATCGTTTACAAGGGGGGTGTAAACGATTACAGGAGCCTCTTTTGTGTACAAAACACACAGTATTGTCCCGTAACTCTTTACTAACCCACTGTAAACGATTATAATTTCCTTTTTTCACCACCCGAACTCAGAACTTCGTCAACTCCCTTGCAATAACCACCCTTAATTTCACTTATTAAACCTTCGCTTACTATTCAAATACTTATTACAAAGGTGCGTGATTTTTTCAATAAAACATTTATTCATTAAAACAAACACAACGTCAAAACAATTGAATTCAAATTCCAACCAATAATCTTATTACATAAACAATGTCTACATTATCAACTTCCATTATATAAACATGTTGTGTTACAAGAACAAATTTTTCCATGGGTAACCAATCCTAAAAAATGCCATATAGCTCTAGGGCTTCCATTTGTCTTATGTTCTCGTTGTCCAGGATCCAGTCACATACATACTTCTTTCTGATCCCAAGCAGGTCCTCCTGAAACCAACAATTTCCCCATTACAAACCAACACATGTGATAATCTTAACAAACACAATTGCTACTTACGGTTGTATATTGGGGCATGCTTTTTCCGTTCTATTTGTCATCTCCATCCCAAATTTCCATTGCTTTCAACATTATCACTCCACAATCATGCCTTAAATAATATAGCCACCACATTAAATTAATGATCAACATTTATTGAACACAACACAATATAATACAGTAGTACAATTGAAAAAACATACAGGTTTGGTTGGGATGAGATATTTGCTTGTTTAACAGTTAAAGGAGCAATACTACCTTTCGGTCTATTCATCAACAGGCAAAAAAACCGTGCCATATTTTCAGCCTAGAAGTAAACAATTACAAAAAAAGCTTCAACAATACAGTGTAATCTAACAATCACAGGGTCATCAACAATGAAAACTGTAGAATCTTACAACAGCTGTGTCTATCCTTTTCCGGTCTCTGATCCCCTTACCCAATGAGTCAATCACAAATATCTCTAATGAACTCAATTTCACTGAATAACACCACCAGTGATCATCGTGGACAAATGGCATAAACAACTACAAACAGTCAAAAAAATATAAATAAGACATTTCCGATCCAAAACTACATAAATATTGCACATTAAAGGTTACTCACAAAGTCAGCTGTGCCAAAGTCTCCAAGTCCAAAATGATCGCAACGCAGATAACTGTTATAGTTATGAAGCGTGAATACATGACGATTTTGGGGACGTTTCCTATAATCTGTAAGAATATGGTGCTGTGGACAATTTCAAAATCATCAATCAAAAATCAATCAAAAAAACTTTATTCATCTTCATCAAAAATACAATATCAAATTTTAGTTACCGAGTATAGTGGACTAAAATGAATCCTCTTAACAACACCGCACAACCTTTTCTCAAAGTACATAAACATGGTACAAGCAAATAACACCACCTACACAATAAAAAAATTCCACTTTACTAACATAAACTACAACATCAAACACAAAGAAATGTAAGAATACTAACCATGTTATCAACGTATTTCATCGGGGCCAAAGTGTAAAATGAAGTCGTGCTCAAGGTTTGCCCAATTATCTCGCTTACAACCCTAAACATATAAATATTAGTCAATCACATTGAAAACATATTGGCCAACCACAACTACAGTTCACACCAAATACCTGTATATAGTGATCTCTCTGACGCTTACTGCTCTATACAATTGGTCTACATCAACAGTGGTCCTTGGATCCCCAGCAAAACTGCGCAATGGGGGGATAACCAATGGGACGACCTCAGGTTGGACTTCATCACCATCATCGTCGATTTCAATACAAACAATTTTTTCATCACTTCTTGAAACTATCTCATCTTCATATGAGGTTTTATCCTCCCCTCTTGCTTCCGTATCTGCACCTAGAGGGTCATCAACTGCATTACCATCACCACCAACTTCAGGCTCTTGGTCACCCCCAACTTCAGGTGCTTCATCAACTCCGCCACCAACTTCTTCATCACTACCACATGCATCTTTTTCGGTAAAGATTGGAGTTTCACAAATCTCAATTAACTCCCTAGTAAGAACTCCAATCTTGGCATTCAATGCTCTGAGTTCTTCATTGTTTTTCCTCAATCTCTCCTCGGCACCTACTTCCCATGTGCCGTCATCAGAGCTTTCGTCATCATCTTCCTCAACCTTGGATCCTTCAGCGCTGCATCCTTCACTCATCCCTCCCTCATCCATGTCGAAAGCTGCACGGATTTTCGGCCGATGACGATCCTCCTTACTTACATACCACTCCAGATTTAACTGCACCATTATCACACAACATATTTTCACAAATAAGACAATCAATTTTTACATAAATAATCACAAAAGTCAAAGCACTTACATCTCCGGTCTTAAATATATGTTCAATTTTTTCAGTGCTTGCTTTATATGGGAACCATCGCATTATGCACGGGAAAAACCTGTGTGAAGCATGACCATGCAAAGAAAGTCTTTCAACCGCCCAAGCCTACAATATCATAATATTATTTCATCAAACCTAATTGACAATGTTCTTCACTACATAAAAATAATCAACTATAAATCATGTTACCTGCAACACTGCCACATTGCCACTAAGAGTGAGTGACTGCGCGATATCTCCTGTCATAATTTTCTTCTTACATTTATTTAAATTCTGTACAATATGATTATGTACACCGGTGCACCAATCGTATAGACACAAACTGTCTAAGTCATCTAACACTGCAAAAGGCATGTTACAAACACGCCTTGATTTCCTAGGAAAATAAAAAACAACCAAACAAACTAATATATATAACCTACATACTACATCAACATCAATGTCATTATCATGCACAATTACATTAAACATGTCCGTCAAATCCTTCAAACTGATACTTTTTGATTTGAACATTTCACCAACCATTCCAACAACTACTTCATCAAACGGAATCTCTAAACCACCTCTTTCTAAACCTAGGCTCATTAACACATCAATAACTGAAAAGGGCACCAATTGTTGACTCACTCTAAAACTATTATCATGCCCGGCCCACCTACAAACCATAACCTTCAGTAATTTCAAATTCACCTCCACAGGGTTATTAATATTCAAACACCACATAAATGGAGTCATCCTAATGCGCTCCACATGACACTTTTGTAGTAAACGATTCATTTCAATAATGATCGATGAGTCCATCGAGATAAGAAGTCGCCACTACAAAAAAATGATTATAACTTGATTAAAAACTACAATTCATACGATAATAAATAATCTATAATAAATTAATTATAATTTTTCTTACACTTCGGTTTTTCCCTTCCATTGAAACTGCCCTAACAAAATAACAATCCACACTCATTATATCATTAAGGTTAATGAAACAGCAAAAACGATATGTAAAACAGAATGTCAGGGCTTGGCCAATTTAACTTACCACAGTAACGACAATGGTCCACGGCCTGCACACAAAACTAACCACACACAGCAGTAACCACACACAAAACTGCACCCGCCTTCCAACCACAAAGCGAGAGAATAACAAAAGGTCAAGCTGGAGGACGGAGCCGAGTACGGAGACACAAAAAACAACGAACTTTTAAGATGGAGGAGAGAGCGAGGACAGAGACACAGACGAGAACGAACGTTTGAGATGGAGGAGAGAGGAGAAGAAGGAATGGTGCGAACGTTACGCCAAAATTAAACCGCCAAACGCAAAATGAAAAATTTACAAATCTTCTTCCAAAAATACCCCTCCGCCTCATGTTCTCTTCCTCATTTTCTTTCACTTTATTCGGCCAATAGGAAGACGACACCTGGCGTTGTTAGATTGTTGTCAAAATTCCGTTGTCAACATAACATTTTCCTTAGAATAATATGCTTTCAAGGTTAAGCGATAACTTTATAGTGAATGGTTAATTTTATTTATTTGATGAACCTAAGAAGTCGTTAATAATATATATATATATATATATATATATATATATATATATATATATATATATATATATATATATATATATATATTCTTAAGTTTGGACGTTGTGTTTTATTAGTGAAAAATGTATGATGTAGTTATTATATTTCATTATTTTTTTAATGAAGAAATTAAGATAATGAAAAGGTAATTCTTAGAGAAAAAAGAAATCAACATATGATTTCTATTCAGTGTTAAAAGTATCATGTTTTATATGAAATATGGTGTTTTAAATAAATAACGAATCATATAAAATACAAATATTTCATTTGTCAAATGATACAATAATGTCCACTTTTATTTTTATGTTTGATATAACATAGATATGCTCACTTTGCAGTCAAAAACAACTTGAACTCTAGCCAAAAACTACTTTAAGAAAGCAATAAAATATGAAACACAAAGTTACCTAGCTCACTTTGCACTTTGTAGTCAAGGCAACTTTGTGACTTCAGAAAGAAATAGAAAACAGAACTCAAAATCCGGAAACGATATGCAACTAAGAAAAATGTATTTTTAACAATTGTTTTTGACAACTTTTTTACAATCGCTTATGTGGTAGCTCATTATTGGTCCATTTCAAATATGCGGACCAATAAAATAGTGACACATAGTCTATTGTCAAAAAATTGTTAAAAAAAGTTGTTAATGTATCACGATCCTTTTTGTAAAGCTAGAATTCTAGCCTTGTATATGCTTAGCTATCTAAGAAACCAACAAAAATTACAAATTATTTTAGGTCACTTTGATTATCTAAAACTAGTCAACCTATGTACAAATTATTTTAACAACTTAAACTACCTTAGGATATAATATAGGCAACAAGCCAACAATTTAACCCATAAGCAACTAAAAATTAGAATTAAACTAAATGTATAGCTAAAAAAACACTTTATGAACACAAGTTTTGTAAAATCAAGGAAATTTACTCGAGAAACAAAATTTGTCCTAAAAACAAGTAATTGGACACTAAACGCAATCCAAAGATATGCAATCAGCTTAGAAAAACTAGACCAAATTGAGATTCTTCATAGTTCTAATAAGCATGAAAAATAAGTAATTATCACACTTATCAATAGTCTTATTTTTTCTCGTAACTACTTCATTAGATTGAAGTGAATATTATGAAAATACTTTATTAATAATACCTTCTTTAACACAATAATCATTAAATAAAACATATTTATTACTGCTATATCTAATCATTTTAATTTTCCTATTTAATTCATTTTTTACTTATGTTTTATAAGTTAAAAAGATATCAAACAATTCATTCTTATGTTTAAGTAAGTATACTTTGGTGAATACAAAATAATCATCTATAAAAGTTACAAAATAATTTTTATTACCTCTAGATATGGTTTATTTTAAGTTAGCAAGATCAATGTGAATTAAACCTAAAGGTTCAATTTGACATTCTAAATAATGACATATTCTCTTTGTTGTTTTATTGTATACACATATATCATATTTCTACTTTGTTTTTCATGCATGTTAATTAACCTTAATTGTTGGAATTTAATAACATACAAATAATTTACATATCCTAATCTAGCATGTCACACATCATAAAAATCAACAATATAAGCAAAAGAACTAAATGGAAATTCATTACCAACTTTAAAAATGTTAGCTACAAAGAGACATTGATCGCAATATCGCTTTACAAAGGCATTATTCTATTATAAGAATCTTATCAGACTCAAATCACACTTTAACCTCCAATATTTCCTAATAGTGTTATAGAGACTAAATAAATGTAATGGATAATACATGCAACACATCATTTAATATTAGAGTCTTTTTAGACATGATCTTTACAATAAATTTTCCTTTTCATAGAATAGGGGTTGTTTTAGAATCATTGACATATGTTTGTTTTTATCCATCCCCCACATTAGTTTAGAGGATAAATGAAATTTTGTCTGCACAAATGTGCCTAGTAGCTCTAAAGTTTACCATTTATTTGCTCACATCAAAACAACCACAACAATTTGGATGAGAAAACAAGGGAAATAATTTTGACATTCAATTTTGGGAAGAATTTGACGTCACACTCAAGATATATGAGAAAGAGAGTGATAAATTATGGGATTGACCACTATAGGTGAGGGAAGAGGACTCAAGCCTTGGTCCTATCAAAAGGAGAATCACTCAACAAAGATCACAAAATCTATCAACAAGAAGCTTGGATGCCAAAACCTATCATTGGGGAGCAAATAAGATTAAAATCAATCCATTTAAGTCACCCATGGTTGCCTAACGACCTGTTCATGAGGCCCAACGAGAGACATGAAGTACCTGAAAAACACTAGAAGGGGGAGTTGAATAGTGTCAATAGAGAAACTTTTTGCAACCTTCCTGATATAGCATCTTCATCGAGTACAAGATTTTTCAAGTAATTGTTAAATGCTCGACCTTGCAAATGATTATAAACAATAATTTCTTTCTACATATTATTCAGAATATTCACTATAATGTTTGTAAGAACTAACTTTTTAAAGAACAATTGTTTAGTATGGGAAGCTCTTGTGTTTAAAATTAAAAAGCAACTGCAGGTTTTATAAGAGAAGCATTTAGAAAATAATAAACAATAAATGTATAAATATTCTTATATTGGTTCACTCCAACTAAGCTATGTCCAATCTCCTATATTCTTAAAGGGTTCCACTATAATCTTCAACAAGATTACAACTGAGTATTCTTACTATTCCTCGAATCCCTAGACACTCTTGGTATCTCCCGATACGCTGTCTAGTTGAGTTTCACTCACTCCTAATATTCCCAGTCAGCAAATAACTCCTACTACCTTAGACGGGTGTAGTTTCACCACTCCTACTACTAGATAATCTTGGTATCCTTTGATACATTGCCCAGATTTCCTTAACTCATCTTAGTTTCACAACAAGTGTTTTAATTCTCTTTAGAACTGAAATCAACTGATTTTTTACAAGTCGTTTAGACTATTACTCTCGTAGAGATATGTGTTCAATACAATACAGTCTATAAACTTGCTAGGTGTTTATTTCATTTCTCTTTTCTCTCTACTTACAAGAGTAAGCAAATATTACAATGAAGCTTGATAATATTGCTTGACTTTTCTTTTTCTCTTCTCAGATATTGTCTTTTTACCTGAGCTTCTATGTGCTTCTCTTTTAAACGCTTTTTGTAGGATGATATTTTCGCTATAAGCTATCCTCTTGATTCTTCCTTTAAATGATCATTTATTTAATGACCTTTTCAAAAGGTCTCCGTTAGACTGAGCTCTTAGCCTTGAATCTTGTGTCTTCTCTATCTTGCGTGTGAAGCAGTCGCTGGTTAAAGTCAATTTGTCAAAGTAGACTTGCTTTTTTAGTACTTTGCTCGGAGTAGGTTGTACTATCTTTCATACACATATTCTTATGAAGAGAACATTTCATGAATGTCTTCTTTGTCTCTAACGTCCACTTTTTATATATTTTAAATAAAGCATGTGGATGTGTGTAGTAGGTTATCTGCATAGAATATAGTAGATTGTGCATGCAGTAGATATGTCTTATCTCTTATCACTTTTGTTGTTTTTAAATGTTGGGCATTTAATGACATATAATGCTTGTTCATAACAACAAAGTGTTTTTTACATTTTCTACCGTTGAGGTAGCGTTTAACATTTAAGCTTTTTCTTTAAGATATCATACATTGAGTAAGAACTTCATAGTTGGACAAAGTAAGGATTTTAGCTCATGGTATCGTCTAGTCTGTTGTAAACGTTTTTTGGGATATTTCCTTTTTAAAGCTAGAGCATTTAACACTTTTCATCTTCTATATGTTTTAGGATCTTTTTTTAAGGCTTTTAGAGGGTTTAATCAAAGACATTGTCTCGATATCTTTTCACTTCTTGAGCATTCAACTAATTACCATTGGGTACAATATAACTTACGCGTTTAGCATAACTCTCTTAGACGTTTTGACTTGTAAGTCGTTTAGCATTGTGTCTGGAAGCTTTAACCTAGTTTTTTTCGTTTCATATAACCCTAACTGTTTTCCTAAGGCTTTTCTCTCTTGATGGATGATTGGGAATTTTGTTCCTACCACTTTTGTTTCTGCCTAGCCTATAATTCTAGTTTAAGCATTTTATGATTCTTGTCTCGTTTATTAAACTTAAAAACATAAGACCATTTAGACATGTAAGTCTTATAGATGATTTTGTCTTAACAAGGCACACGTCCAACGACTTCTTTCCTTCAGGTTTTCAATTAAGCGCTTAGCGGCAGCTGCTTTTCGTCCAGCGAGAAAGTCCTGCTTCAGCAACTTCACGTGAAGCTCATTTTCCCTATGAATTAGGCATTGAACACATGCGTATTTACGTGGAATTTGATCCACAACTTGAGCCTTATGATCAAGACATATCCAGCACTATGAAGAGGATTGAATCAGCCTACAAATTCACCCGTTCCCCCTCTTTGTAAAACACTTTTGAGATTAATGAAGAGAACCTCTCTTGTGATCACTCTAAAGCATTTTCCCTTCTTGAAAATCATCGTGAGAAAGTCTGAGAGTTTCCTCTAGTCTCTCTCCCTAGTTAAGCATCCAGTCCTAGCTCAAGCTACACCAAACCACACCATACGCACCATATTCTGTGAGTACCTTCATATTTCCATTCATTCTATTGTCCATAGTCTCCAATATGTTCTTCATCATCCATACATTGGCTTAAGTATTCTGCTGTGTTCAATCTTTAATCTGTGGAGAGTCACGAGTTTGTTGTTATTGCTTAAGAGTACACCTGTTGTTGCAATTTCCAGTAGAACAACCTAGGGCATATTCCATCAATAGGTTACCCTAATAAGATCAAATTTGACTTCTTATAACTCAAAACTCACAAAGAGAAAATTCATTTTTTTTCATATATCAAAATTCATATATCTCTCATTCCATTACAAGTACATAATTTTTATAGGAAAATTTATGCAAGGCTCTTTAAATTCCACATAAATTCCTACTGGCACTTATTTCCCACTATAGTTAACTCTTTGATAAAGGACTATCCCTTGATCCTATAGAAAAAGAACTTGAGGAAGAGTCATTATAATTCAAAGGACATATGACAAGGTTAAGGAGAAAACAATTGGAAGAATAAATCTCCTTGAGCAAAAAGTTGCATCCTATAGCCTATTTTAGTGAAAAGTTGAAGGGGTAATGGGAAATATTCCACTTGTGACAAGGAGCTATATGCCTTAGTGAGAGCCTTGCACACCTGACAACATTATTTTCTTCCATTAAAAACATTTTTAGAGCCCAAACAAGCTCAATAAGAGACATGCCAAATGAGTAAAATTTATTGAACAATTTCCTTAAGTTATTAAGCATAAATAAGGCAAGGCAAATATCATAGGTGATGCCTTTGAATATATAGGAAAATACTAGAGCAGAGGATGAATAATGTTTTTGAAAACATTTTGCAAAGCAATGTCTAATGATTTATAAAAGATATAAAGATATAATTTGTATGAGATGTTTAGAAGTTGGATTTTATGGAGTGCTTAGATGGAAAACGTTTCAAAGAGCAAAAATAGTAAACCAAAGATTTTATACTAGTTCGTTCAACCTAAGGTACATACAGTTCTCGCTTAAAAATTCTTGAGGGATTCCATTGATATTTAAAAAGATTACATGAGTTTTACCTCTTCATGTTTACAACGAGTATTCTCATCACTCCTAGTTCACCTAGTTAACACGACTAGTCCGAGTTTAACTACTCCTGGTTTATAAGTATTCTAACCACTCCTGGTTTATAAGTATTCTAACCACTTCTGGTTCAACCCTAGACAACATGTCTAGACTATTTAACTTAACTGAGCTAAACACCAAGAGTATTAATTCTCTTCAGAATTTACAACACAAATAATGTTATGAGCAAAGGTATAGATGATAACTCTTAAAGAGAGGATATAAACAATACAAAGAATCTGTGATTTGTTAAGGTTTTTCTCTTCTAAACAAATATTCAACTTTAGACGATATATGATCACAATAAACTTGTTTTGAGCGTTGACGAATTTACTATTTTATCCTTCTTTACTTCTCTTCAAGCTTTTTTCTATATATAGGTTTTCTTGAAAGATGATCAAGTTGACTTCAAGAGAGTAGGTAACCTTCAGGTAGGAAGTCAGACTTTAGTCTACTTTGTATAGGTTTAGAGCTTTATCATAGCCTTTAGCGAAATCAAGCTTGTACAATGTGACAGAGTAGAAGGCTTCAAGGAAAACATTCCCACAATATCTTTTTCTTGGGTACAGTGATTCTGATCATATCTTCGTGCTTTAGTGATCTGTAAAAATATCAAGAACAAGGTATGTAAGCATCGAAATACTTCATCGTACATGCATTAAATATTTTGAACGTTGATAAGTGTTAAGCCATATTGCTTGTTCAAAACATTTTATGATTTGCCATATCATTAATAAATACATCGTTTGGTAAAGCATACAACATGTGTGATCATCAAATGGTGTAAAAAGTCATAACTGTAGCGTTTAGTGGTCATGACGTTTTTGCTTGAGTTAATATTATATTGAGTAAAACTTTCTTTTAGCTTGAGTGTTATAAAAGAGATAGACTTTTACGTTCATGAAACGTTAGCTTGTTAATCATATCGTCTATTAAAAAGATATACGTTTTCTTTTCTTAGACATTGTTCATAAACTTAGTTCATCAAATAGTGCAGTCTAGAAAATGTTATTCATAATCTTGATTTCGTCTAAAACAGATGTTACAAAATATTTTTCTCTTAGACACTATTTTTTTAAAATAACTTTTCATACATAGCGATATTTTGTTTAATGCTTTTTGTTAAACTTCAAAATCCGAGTTGCTTAAACGGTCTATTCTCTAAACAATATTGTCTTAACAACCTTTTCTATGAGACATGCCTTATTGTACATGATTGAAACTAAAGTGCTTGATTTTGAAATGTTTAAGTTGTATGATGATGATCATGATTTTGGAAAAATTTAAAAAGATTGTGAAAAACGAGTTTTTAATGACTTTTATAGGCAATATGATTTTGTTTTTAAAGGGAACTAATTTTTGTGTGCCTAAAGGTTTAATGAGAGAATTATTTGTCAAAGAAGTTCATGAGAGGGGCTTAATAGGACATTTTGGGATTCAAAAGGCATTGGATATATTACATGATAATTTCTTTTGACCTAACATGAAATATGATGTGCTTTCCTTTTGTAATAGACGCACTACTTATAAACATGTTAAATCTAAATCCATGTATAATGGAATATTATTCTTGACTCTCCTTGGACCGATATTTCTATGGATTTTGTTTTAGGAATTCCACCATCTAAAGGAGAAAAATATTTTATTTTGTTATGGTAGACATGTTATCAAATATGGCTCACTACAATAAAAACGCTTATTACCGAAGCGCATTTACCGACGGTCTTTAAGCCTTCGGTAATGGGATGATTATCAAAGGATTTACCGGCGGCCTACTTTACTGTCTTTACAGACGGCCTTTGGCCTTCGGTAATGCCCACAGTGCATTAAATTCGACATTGGGGTATTCCTTCCCCAAATTTCCCAAAATCAATTTCAGTACTCCTTCTCCTCCCTTCCCTGTTCTCTTGACGTAAACCTTGTGTGGGCGTGAGGTTGGTGTTCCCTAGCCGGTTTGAACAGCGTGGTGGTTCGGATGGTGGCAGCGGTTCGTTGGTGGGTGGGTGTCTTCCCTTCCCTCTTCAAAGATTCGTGCATATTGGCTTCAATCAGCGCGAGGTTGGTTGTCCTAAGCCGGTTTCAAGAGGTTGTTGTTGGGGACGGTGACGGTGGTTCCTTGGTGGCTGGTTTACGGGTTGGGTAGCTAGGGTTCTTCTTCTTCGTTCTGTGTGTTGCGGCAGGGGTGGTGGTTTCTGGAGCTTAACGTTAGGAGGGCTTTGCCGTGAAGTTAGGTTGGCTGCTCCGTAGTGCTTCGTTGACACATTTTTGTAGTCAGGTTTGGTTTGGTATTTTGACACATTTTTCTTGAAGCACTGATAATAATATTCATGATTTATAAAATTTCCACAAAATGGTAGGTGTTAATGATGCTCAAATGTTAGGAATGATTTATAAAATGTATGGTGTTTGTGACAATTGTGGCATAAATAGAGATGTTAATGATGTTGAAATATTTTGAATGTTGACTCTGTTGTAATGGTGGATAATATATTGTTATTTGAAGATGATAATGTATTATTATGTTGCTTTAAGTGAATGAATCAGTGTGTAAGGTATGTGTAATGTATATGGGATGATTGAAGGTGTACTTTATGGTCTGTATGTGCTTATAAAGTGATTAAACCATGATGTTCACTGGGCATATGAAAAGGATTGAATATAAATGTTAGAAATGTTAACTATATGAACCTAGAAAGCAAGGTCAACCTTGGTGGAAACAGGACAACCACTAAGTAATCCTAGAATAAGCAATTAAAAAGTATCCTAACAAGTTTAGAATAAAACCTAGCTAATTAAGAACTCACACTACAAAACGTACCTAAAACTCAAAATATGACAACCTAGAACCTAAAACTAGTACCTAGAATACACTAAAAGTACTAAAAATGAAAAATGTATTAAAGTACTAACCAAAACAGTAAACTAACTATCTAGACAAGTTTTAAAACAAAAAAGAAAGATAAAAATGAGGTGACAATTCCAAAATACCTAGAAAATCAAAATTTAACCATTGAGCACCTAAAATTACACTAGAATAGGTGATAAATTCGAAATTAACCTAAATTAGCCTAAGAATGTGTAATCTCCATATCCTAACAAGTTTAAACTAGTAAAATGAAGCTAAGAAACATGTCAAATTGGATCAAGTACCTAAAACTCAAAATTGCACTACTTAAAACCTAAAAAAGTGTACTAAATAGGTGAGAAATTGGGAATTCACCTAAAGTAACTGAAGAATGTGTATTCTACACATCCTAACAAGTTTAAAGTTTGTAAATGAAGGTAAGAAACATGTCAAATTAGATCAAGTAGCTAAATCTCAAAGTTTGGCTACTTGAAACCCAAAAAAGTGTACTAAATAGGTTGGAAATTGAGAATTCACCTAAAGTAACCTAAGAATGTGTATTCCACACATCCTACCAACTTTAAAGTAGTGAAATGAAGTTAATAAACATGTCAAATTGGATCAAGTACCTAAAACTCAAAATTGGATTAGTTAAAACCTATAGAAGTGTACTAAATAAGTGAGAAATTGGGAATTCACCTAATGTAAACTAACAATAAATAATGTTAATATTCTAACAAGTCTAAAGTAGTTAAATGAACCTAGGAAACTACTCAAATGGTAAGAACTACCTAAAACTCAAAGTTTGAGTATTTAGAACACAAAAAGTCTACTAAAAGGATGAGAAAGTGGTAATTCACCTAAAGTAGACTAACAATAACTAATCTTAATATATCCTAACAAGTCTAAAGTAGTGAAATGACACTACAAAACTACTCAAAAGCAAACAAATTTGTAAAACTAAAGGTTTTAGTAGTTAAAACCTAAAAAAGTGTACTAAAAATGTGAGAAATTGACAATTCACCTAAAGTAGACTAATTTTAACTAATGTTAATATCCTAATAAGTCCAAAGTAGTCAAATGAAGGTAAGAAACTACTCAAAAGCAAACAACTACCTAAAACTCATAGTTTGAGTAGTTTGAACCAAAAAAGTTCACTTAAAGGGTGACAAATTGCCAATTCACCTAAAGTAGAGTAATTTTAAGTAATGTTAACATCCTAACAAATCTAAAGTAGTGAAATGAAGCTAGGAAAGTAGTGAAAAGCATAGAATTACCTAGAACTCAAAGTTTGAGTTGTTAAAACCCAAAAAAGTGTACCTAAAGGGTGAGAATTTGCCAATTGACTTAAAGTAGACTAATTTTAAGTTATGTTAACATCCTAACAAGTCTAAAGTAATGAAATGAACCTAGGAATCTTGTCAAAATCAAAGAATTACCTCAAACTCAAAGTTTGAGTATTTAGAACCTAAAAAGTGCACTTAAAGGATGAGAAATAGCAAGAAGATCTAATGTACACTACTTTTAAGTAATGTTAACATCCTAACATGTCTAAAGTAGTGAAATGAACCTAGAAACTTGTCAGAAGCAAAGAGTTAGGTAAAACTCAAAGTTTGAGTATTTAGAACCTAAAAAAGTGTACCTAAAAGGTGAGAAATTGCCAGTTGACCTAAAGTAGACTAATTTTAACTAATGGTAACATCCTAACAAGTTTAAAGTAGTGAAATGAACCTAGGAAACTTGTCAAAATCAAAGAATTACCTCAAACTCAAAGTTTGAGTCTTTAGAACCTAAAAAGTGTACTTAAAGGGTGAGAAATTGTAATTAGACCTAATGTACAATATTTTTAAGTAATGTTAACATCCTAACAAGTATAAAATAGTGGAATGAAGCTAGGAAACTTGTCAAAAGCAAAGAATTACCTCAAACTCAAAGTTTAAGTATGTAGAACCTAAAAGAGTCTACTAAAAGGGTGAGAAAGTGGCAACTCGCCTAAAGTAGAGTAACAATAACTAATGTTAATATCCTAATAAGTCTAAAGTGGTCAAATGAAGGTAAGAAACTACTCAAAAGCAAACAACTACCTAAAACTCAAAGTTTGAGTAGTTTGAACCAAAAAAGTTCACTTAAAGGGTGACAAAAGTTCACTTAAGTCTGTCCAGTTTAGAATTTCCTGCTGGACATCTTTTAATTCATTCCTAGAGTCTTGTTCAACTTTTAATCATTGTCCTAGAGTCATATTAATTGTTTCCATATCAGTTTGATTCATCTATTGAATTTTGGTTGGTGAATTGGCTTAAATTTTGGTGTTAAGAGCAACTCAAACAGTGAAATTCTGATTTGCAAGTATTTAGCCTCTGATGGCAGCTTACACAAGTCTTACTTGGTAAAACAAAGTTGCTCAAATCATAAAATTAAGTGCCCAAACTCGTTTGAGCAAAATTGTCATTCAAACCACTAATTTTTCAACACTTTTCTTATATGAGTTGCAAAATTTTTTGAATATGTGTTGTTGTGATTATTGCACTGAATTTCATCTTAAATTGGTAGCAAAATCTTGGTTCAATTGATTGAAAAGATGTGCACAATTCAAAATTAACAAACAACCTGCATTGTAAAAAACGAGTGAACTAGTGCCAAGCCAAATTTTCAAAATCTGATGCACATTTTACAGCAGCTCTCTTAGGAATTTCATCAAACACTTTTGCCTATTTTAAAATTGAGTTCGAATTAGCTATATCTGCAACTTATAATTGTTTCTTGCTTTTTAAATCCACTTTAGAGTCTCTCCTAAGTTCATTTTGAGTGCCACCTTTCGTTGCAAGCCTATTAATTGCTTGATTTAATTTGTTGGAAAATCCTGCACCTAAACTGTTTGATGAAAGTCCAGTGGTGCATTCTGGTTTAGCATTTTCTGGCAGCAGCAGAGCTGATTTTCTAGCTTCTTAATTGGCTTTTGTCCTTCGGTAATTACCGAAGGCTTTTGCCCTTCGGTAGTTACCGAAAGACAAAGGCCGTCGATAATTGTTAGCGACAAACGATTTACCACCGATAAAATGGTCGTCCCTAATCCGTCGATAATAGGCATTATCGACGGCTTTTTAGCTGTTTCCGACGAACTAGAATCTTCGGTAATTCCCTTCTTTTTGGTAGTCACTTCATTCCTTGTCATAAGAGTGGTGAGGTCAACCATGTGGCCAGAATGTTCTTTATATCTCTCAATGTCTTTTTCTTGGATGTAGAGATTCTTATCAAGTCTTTATACTTTTATGATTTGCACAAATATCGAGAATAATGTATACAAACATCGAAAACACTTTATCATACATGCATTGAATATTTTGAATGTTGATAAGCGTTAGGTCGTATTGTGTGTTCAAAACATTTTATCATTTGTCATTTCATTAATAAATGCACCGTTTGGTAAAACATTCAACATATGTGATCATCAGATGTGTAAATCATTAGATGTTTTTCAAAAGTTGTTTGAGATATGAAACATTTAAAGTCTTTTGTTAGATGGTACATTTCATAAGACGCTTGCTTGAATTAACACTATTTTGAATAAAACATATTTTAAGCTTTATTTGTAACATTGAGATAGATGCTTATGTTCATAAAACGCTAGCTTGTAAGACACTGTTTGTTTAGGCGTTTAGATGTTGTTTGTAAAACGTTGTTTGTTACCCATATTGTCTATTAGATGATTCATTAAGAAAGACATTTCCTTTTATTAGATGTTGTTCATAAAGCTTTGTCCATTATACGGTATAGTCTATAAAACGTTGTTATAAGCTTGTTTTCATCTATAAAAGATGTTCCAAAATATTTTTCTCTTATACGTTATTTCTTTAAAACAACATTTCATACAGAGTGATGTTTCGTTTAACAATTGTTTTTGTTAAACTTTAAAACTTAAGTGACTAAAAGGTTTAATCTTTAAATCCTATCGAACTAAAAGAGTATTTTAACCATGATAAGAAAGTGTTTATAAATTTAGTAAATAAAGGATATAGAAATACTCTTTAATGGTAAAAAAAGATATTTATAACCATTGTTAAGAAGATATTTCATAAATTAATTTTATTTTAAAAATTTTGAAATAGGTTTTCTAACTTTTATAAGATTTTATATATTTGATCTGAATTTCACTTGATCCATACCTATGCCAATAAATATTGCCTTAATAAATTAATCAAAAAATCTATTATTTAATATATTTATAAAGATTTTATCATACTCCAACAAATAAGTCAAATAATTAATATTAATAATTAAATATAACTTATCTGTTATATTTTGACTTGAATAATACCTTTAATATATGACATGGAAAAATTAATTTTTAATAAAATATAAAAAAATTAAATAAGTATTAACAAGTATATATATATATATATATATATATATATATATATATATATATATATATATATATATATATATATATATATATATAACACGTAACAAACTTACATGATTAATAATCAATAATCCCTAATAGATATATTCTTTTGGTTAATTTAAAAGTAAATATATTCATAAACTTTACAGTATTTAAAATTTAATTAATACTAGTGTATTCTTATATAATTTAACTTGGTTTTTATTTATTTTATTTAAACTTATGAAAAAAACTAAAATGTATCAACTATAAAAGAAAAAAGTTAAATTTGTAATGTTATTATTAGCTTAAAGAATTTATATACAGTATAACACATGGAGATATGTATCCCAAAGAACTTTTTTAAGAAAAGAAATGTTATAACGGATACATCTTCTAAATTTACTACATTAGTTTTTAATTATTATCATTAACGCTATAATTAATAATTATTGATTTTATTATATTTATGTTAAAATTTAAAATAATTAATATCAATAATTAAATCAATATAATTCATAGAACAATTTTTTTAAAGAAAAAAGTCTTTTATGTTTACAATAGCTTTTTAAACACAAAACAAACATTTTAAAATTTCTAAAGTTTCTCAAGAAGTAAGCAAATTAAAGTGAAAACTTGAAAAAATTATTTCATTATTTAAAAAAAAACTTATTTTATTATTTTATGAAATAAAATTCCTTTTTCTTACATTTAATAATATTTTAATTTTTAGTAGACAATTAAAAAGAAAAAAAAGTAATACAATAACATTAAGATTATTTTATTATCTAATTATTTTGTAATCTTTTCGTGTGGATCAAATAAATTATGAATTAAGTTGTATTTTATTTACATGGATGTAACATCCCAATTTTTCACAATGTTTGACTGCTATAAGATATATAACATTTTTAATATTACAAATAAAGCATATAAATTGCTATTACAATTATTCAGAAAATAATATATAATAGCAAGATCTATATTTTACACTTTTTTTACACTACATGAAGATATATTACACTGAGTCAAAAACGTAATATAGATTTTTTAAAATAGAAAGGAAACGACAAAACATCCTACTCTAAGCTTCAGCTCTACCACCCACTAGCCCTACTCACCAGATATTCCCCCTTAAGCTCATACCATTAAGGTGATCATTGCAAAAGAGAGAACAAGCACACACAGAGAAACAGACAACCCAAATGCAAGGGTAAGCTAGTGATAAAACAGTTCAACATAGTAAAAACTGAAATTCTATAATATATTATATTGCGCACATAATAAAACATTCATCCTAATCATATCACAGACTTAGACTTGACTCATCTAGATATAGTATGAATGTCGAACTATGATAGTTTATGCATTTGTAATGGTAATACAACTGGCCCACCCCAAGTCATCACATGCCTCACCCCTCTCTACTTGAAAATGGATGATCATTAAAGTGTCAGGATAAACTCCAATACTTAGCTTCATACATTCATACACACAATACTTGGTAACCATCAATAAGAAGTTCCTCCTTGAAACTCTTTTCCAAAACTTTTCATTTATAGAGATAACATATATAAACATCACATACAAACACATGAAACTATTAAATCTCCATCAATGGATCAGAAACAACCCATCAAGTGATCACATACATACTCATCATCATATTCATTAACCATAATCATACACATAAACATGTTCACAAACCATAAATACACATATACACATCTCAATTAATCACCTCATAACAATCATTATTATCCTCAGATACTTAAAGTATTTCAAGTATAAAATCATATATAATATTCTAGAAATGACAACCACACAATAATATAATTATCTTCATATTAGCTCGACACTCCCACTAGACAAGAAAAACAACTTGGAAACCCTCACCAACAACTCCATAAGGGTCGAAAACCCCCAAAACAACCTAAAGAACATCCAAAACTGATGCCTAGAACCCCAATTTTGAGATTCACAACAACTTAGTTCTTGTCTGACAACTTGTACCACTAAACAACTCCTTACTAAATGACTTCTTCCCAGATGACTCCTTCCCAGATGACCTACCAGACAACTCATTTCCAGACGACTCATTCCTAGATGACTCCTTTCTAAACAACTCCTTCCTAGATGACTCCTTCCCAAACAACCTACTAGACAACTCCTTTTCAAACGACTACTTTCCAGACGACTCCTTCCCAAACGACTCCTTCCCAAACGAACGACCAAACAACTCCTTTTTAGACAACTGCTTTCCAAACGACTTCTTCCCAGACGACTCCTTCTGAGATGATTTCCTTCCGAGACGATTTCCTTCCTAGACGATTTCCTTCATAGACGATCTCCTTCCTAGACGATCTACCATATTTTAGTACAACAAGACACCAATTAAATCCTAAATGGCCCCAAGACAGTTCCAAAAACTACAGACTTTCCCCGAAACCATGATCTTAGAATTTTACCTGTCATGACCCCTATTTTATTCCAAAAACTCACTCCTCTTTTAATTTATTTCAAACCCCCAAGTTTTGTAAAAATACACTAGCTCATATTCACTAAATCTACATTCACAATTTATCACTAAATAACTTTTCACATCAGCAAACCAACTATACCCCACCCTTTTGAAGCACCCAACATACCAAATTTCACGGTTTAGTTAAAGTTCACAAATCACTCATCACATCATCACACAAACATCAAATAAATTAGCTTCCCTTACATGGTTGATGCTCTAATAGTTCCAAGAACTCAAAATTTCTCCTACAGCTTCAAAATCTCTATTTGCTCTTACAATTCATGACAATTTGACCAGAGTACACTCTCAGCACCATTGATTAACAAAGAGTCTTAGAGAAGACTCAAACCCCAAAAGAGTGAAGAAATCCCCTACATGCAAAGACACCAAACTTTAAAAAAAAAGAATAGAAATCAATTTACTTTATAGCTGAAATCAATCGGTTAGAAATGAGGATCTCGTCTCAAGGAACCCTCAGACAATCTTTGATCTTTTCGATGGATGAGTAGGGATTTAGAATTTCTAGAAAGAAGATAGAAGAAATTTTTAAAGAATAAAGTTTTAGAGAAATAAAATTTCTTAGATAATGAAACTCGTGATTAAAAATTTCTATTTATACCGTTGATTATATTGTTTTAAAATAAAATAATTAAGTATCATTATTTAAAACATTCTACCACGTCTAATACTCGAAGATCTTACAATAAATATTTTTCTTCTCTAAATAAAATAAAATTACGTTAATGATTATTTGAGATAAGAACTAATTTAGTATTACAGTTAATTATAAATTTTTATAAAATTCAGTATTTATTAATTATTCTTTTAAGTGTGCCATTAAAACACTTATTAGCATCACCCTTACTATTATACGTTACTTTTATGGATTTTTTAACAATTAATATTCGCTAGTTAAAATTTTCATCAATACTTATATTTCTGTTAATGATAATAATAAATAAAACTTATCATTTAATTACATTTAAACTATAGTTTATAAATTTTGCATTAGATATACATTAAAAAAATGTTGTAATTGAAATTGGTTTATCTAACATAACTTTCATTCAAAGACAAAATGCCAAAGATTGTGATAAAGTTGGCATATCAATTATTCAGAATTTGTCCTACTGTTTGAAAATCGTGTATGAGACTATGACCACTCATGTAGCAGAGAAAGATGGAGTTATTGGATTTGAATTTGCATGTTGGAGAATTACAGCTCACAAGGTGCATAGTTACTTGCACCCATTTTTTTTAAACATGTAAACAGGGGCAGAATGAATATAAATTTTAATTCTGTATTATGTTTTGTCTTGTTTATATTTATATATGCTTTGGTTGATATACTTATATATTTTGAATAAAATTATAAAAGAATTAATTAAATTATAAAGATATCGCTTTAGTTTAGTTATACGGTAACAATTTCTGAACTGACTATAGTAATTTAATAATCATGCTATGAGAATCTATACTATGTAGATGCATCAATCAATATAAGTGACGTAGCGTGATCATAGAATAAGGTTTCCTTTTTTATAAGAACCTTAATCAAATAGTAAAGTATGTTCAATGTTATATTAGAATTAATTCATACTTGTCATGACAGTAAATTCTGCTCTGTTTTTTTCTTTTTTATTATATTGTTGTTAATATTAATATTACAGTGAAAGTAAAAAGTTAAATAAAAAATGTTGAGATAATAAAGATAGTTATGTTGATAAGCAGAGGTATTTTATTGAGCAAGAGAGGACGAAGTGTGCCTCATTGGACAGAGTTCACGGCAGAGAGAAAGGGGAAGAGAGGAACTGCAAATCTGCATTTCTCTCTGTTTTCCCCATTACACTACAGAGTCTTTCCAAGTAGACTATTTTTAATCTCTTTTCTCTTCGTTTTTTCTTTTTAATTTCTTCTCGACTTCATGGTCATGCCTTGTGTGTTGTGTTCTTCTGTTACTGATTCTGTTGCATGATATGAATACTTTTAGGGATAATTTATACTATTTCGTTTTCATGGTTTTGATTTAACTTCTTCGATTGGATTGACCTTAATCATGTGTTTGTATTCTCAATCATTGTAATATAAGCAATTTTTATATCCACAGTCGCCCTCTGTAAAATCCAATCCAACCGAAGCCCTTTTCCCTCCGCCGTGAACTGCTGAAAAGCAACGAGACACGACCGACGTTCTAGGTCAGACCCTCTTCGTTGTTTTTTCAGTTTTTTTTTTTGATTTATGTTTTAAATAGCTTGAAGATTCACCGTGATAAAGTAAAAAAATGTTAAATTAATTAATTATGATCTTAATGGTTGATTTATTATTTAATAGTTATCATTATTTTCTTTTAGTAGTAGATTCAGAGAAACCTATATTTTTTTTATCATTTATTTGGGGCATTTCAAATTTATTATTTTCAATTTGTTAGCATTGGTTTTAAAAGCTGCGTGCTGCGCACTTTCTCTACCTTGTTCTTGAACTTACTTTCAAAAGGTTGATTGCAGCGTCTAAAAGGCTTTGTTTGAATGATTTTGTATTTTTAGTACCAACAGATTTTAAAGGTAATTTGTGAAAGATACTTATTTTCTCTGTTTGTAAGTGATTATGCTCAAGTTTATTTAAACCTGGTCTTAATCAGACTTGGACATGCTACTAGTGAGGTTAAGCTTAGGAGTTTTTGAGCTAGATTTCTCTTTATCCTTGGGCTGAAACTGTGAAGGACTTTTTACTTGTTATCTTAGGTAGTTGGTTGAAATTACAAGAATATTTAGTGGTGAGTTTATTTTTTCTCCCACTAGTATTTCTGTTAGTGGGTTGCTTTTTTAATGGAGACTTAGTGAAGTGGGTTGGTCAATTCATATAAGAAGGAGTAAGGAAAATAAAGCTGTTTTTATTAAGAAAATAAAAACAATAATTATTGGTTTAGTATTTGGATTAAGTAGAAAGAATGTAAAGGCTAATATGGTGACTCTATTAGATGGAGTTGGGTTATTTATTTGCTGTTCATTGGGTTGGTTGGTTCTTGAATTGAAGGACTAGTTTTTTTTTTTAAGTAAAACTAAAATTTTATAACTCTTTATTTCAAACAAATTAAAATAAATATTTATGGTTATTTTGCACAATTGAATTAATAATTACTTTTTGGAAAAAAAAAGTTAATCTGTTATGATATTATATACTTCACTTATAATTATATTCTTAAATTTAACCTCCTCTATAATAATTACTTTTTGATATAAATTTTCTATTATGACATTATTTTACTTATAATTACATTCTTAAATTTAACCTCATTTATACTTTTTTTTTGTAAATCTAAGTTTGTGATGTTTTTTTTTTTTAATTTTTCATTATTCTTTCATGATCCTGAGAAAATTATATATTGATCAACTACTTTTCAAATATACTTTACCGCTGAATTAGTTGTTGTATTAAATTTATTCCATCATTTAATCCTAACTTAAAACTAGTCTATATATTTATTCCATCATTTCAATCACTTTCAATTTCATTTACCCATTTTTATTTTTTATTTTGCATGGCATGTTAATATGATTTTGCACTGAATAGTTTTGTTAAATGATTTTTGTAATTATTTTGAATTAATTCTGAAATATTAAATTAATGGAGGTCAATGAAGCTCAATTAGCTAATTACTATTAATAATATCTATTTATAAATAATGTTATATACATATTCACCTAATTTAATAAATTTTCATAGCGACTCATTAAAGTATCTGAAAAAATATTAAAGATAAAGTATTTAGAATAGTTAAACGAAATATAGAATTTGCATTATTTTTTCATTCTCACATGTATTTTGAATAAAATGATAATAAAAAAATTGAAATCTAATATTTCCAATTATAAACAATTACTAAGTATTAGTTTTGTACTTTCAAAATATTTTATAATATTCTAATTTTGAAATCCATGTATGCTAAGAAAATAATTTAAATTGTAAAAGAAATTAAGTAGTGCCCCGATGATAAATTTGTATGAAGGGCAATAAAAATTGTAAGTAATACTCAATATTTTCAAAATATAATTAGTGTATGGTATTCATCCTACCAATCACGGTAATATTTACTTAATAGAATTGTGTGTGTTATTTTTCTTACATAACCATACCATATTATTTACAACAACAAAGGATCTGAAATATTGTTGTGACTACTCTAACTGAGACAGAACAATTGACAACCTCCCTGTTCCTAACAGAATACGAGGATATAACAGGCCCAATAGAAAATGCAAGGGTTAAATAGAATATATAATAGGAACATATAAGAGGGTAACGTGTGTAACTACTGCATAAAAGGTTAAGTAGAGTTAAATAACTTGGCAGTATTGCAACTTAGGTGTGGATGTGACTCATAACAAGGTTACTTGTGTGGCACATATTCTCTGTGACTAACTCTATAACTTAGATGCTTTAAGATGTAGTGTAGGATTTATATTCATAAATTAGAGAATCCAGCATGTATTTTTAATTGTTTGGTTCACATTCTTGAATATTTTTGCTGTAAGACAGACTTGGGGATTCCTTCATACATGGAGTGCTAAAGTTAGGTTGTTTTCTATAAATGGTGTGTTTAAGCTTCAAACATTTTCCGTCTTTTGAGAGTAATGTTGACTAATGTGGTTTTTTGGTAAGAACCATGTTTTTTGGCTTAGATTTTAACATTTCCTTCTAAATTTTGCATAGTAATTCCATTCCTAAATTATGCTCCTACAAATACCTCTATTTTCATCCCACAGCCTATCTATGCCATTATTACTTAAGTTACCTGATAACCTGATGCATATAGTTGTATTGTAGCAGCCTCTCTTAATAGTCTGATGTGATTCGGGAATGCAGCTATCTATAAGTATTGGAAAAACAAAATAAGATTGATAAATTAGTTTCTCAATTATATTTGTTTTGCTTTAGATCTAGACAAAGATGGTAGAAAATGATTCAATAACAAAGGTTGTTTGCCGTCGAGGTCGAGGTTATGACATCGAGGAGGACTCCATACATGGGGCGCCTTTAAAAAATGACCCTGAATACTACGATGATGATGGTCGTCTTAAACGAACAGGTACACACATTAATTTACCATTTTTGTTTATACTATGATTGTTTCTTTGATTTAAAGAATGATTATATTTGATGCCTTTCCATGAGCCAGGGAATGTTTGGACTACAAGCTCCCACATTATTACAGCTGTGGTAGGATCTGGGGTGCTCTCCTTGGCTTGGGCAATAGCTCAGATGGGTTGGATTGCTGGTCCTTCAGTGATGGTCTTATTCAGCATTGTCACTTTGTATACTTCATCCTTTCTAGCTGATTGTTATCGTACTGGTGACCCAATGTTTGGGAAGAGAAATTATACTTTCATGGACGCAGTAAGCACCATTCTAGGTACGATATGCTTCGGAATTCGAGAATATATGATGAGGTTTTCTACTTTGCTAACGAAAAGTACTTCCTTTTGACAAAATTAGCATGCACTGTTCGTTCTAATTTTCAAATTTGCAAGTTTGTAACTTTCCTGTGAATTAACATTTCTGTGTATATATACATCAACAATCACTATCATTTTGAAATTGAACTATGATGTTTCATTACATGCGTTATGATTGATTTTGCAGGTGGGCAGAGCGTTACGATTTGCGGGATTGTTCAATACTTGAATCTTTTCGGAAGTGCAGTAGGATACACAATTGCGGCTTCACTTAGCATGATGTGAGTATGCCTTTGAAATCATCAGATTTAGAAATTGATCTTTTTAATAATTAATGTAGAGAAGTAATAAAAATAAAATAAAATATTAAAAGTAATCTTTAATTTAATTGTGTATCAGATTGGAATGGTTTTTAATCAACTTCATTGTAATTATTTAAATTTAAAACATTTTTCTGCTTTGTTTAGCCATTTTTAAAATTAAGTAAAGATGCCAAAATAATTTAAAAAAAAAATAAAATGAATTTTTACATATGTATACGTTGTTCCAAGTATGCACATCCATCTTGAAATAAATTTTGTTAGCAATGCTTAAGTAAATTTCAATCCATAAAGTTAAGTTACATTAGTTTTGTTGATGACACTTACATATTATTAGGGTGTATTAAAATTGTTTTGCACAGCTGAATCGGGCAGCATGATAGTTCGTTCACTTCATTGGCACTTTGCAGTATTTCTTTCTACTGATAGGATTATATATAGTTTGATCGATTTATGTCAAGTTTACTGGTTTTGATTAACAGGGCACTTAAAAGGTCTCACTGTGTTCATTCCTCTGGTGAAGAAAACTCGTGTCATATTTCAAGTAACCCATATATGATCGGTTTTGGGGCAATGCAAATTATCTTTTCTCAGATTCCTGATTTTCATAACATGTGGTGGCTCTCAATAGTGGCCGCAATCATGTCTTTTACCTATTCCATAATTGGTCTCGTTCTTGGAATTGTCAAAATAACGGGTTGGTTATATATATACTTCACTTTGATATAGTATTTTTTTTTCAATTCTTGGACGACATTTTTTAGCGCATAACACCTCCAATTATAGGTTTATTGCAGAAAACATTTTATGGTTCCAATAGGGGTCTCTCTTGAACTTATCAAAACATATAGTTGTGTAATTTAAGCTCATGTAGATATGCCAAAGAAGCTACGTAGATGTGCAGAGTTTATCAATTCTAGGAGCTATAGTTGAGGAATAATTTAGAATCATGATTTATTTTTGTATAATTGACCTATAAGTAAAATGGATTCTTACATTTAGCATCTTTTGTTATAGAAACGGGAACTATCAAGGGAAGCCTCACTGGAATAAGCATTGAAGCTGTGACTGAGGCCCAAAAAGTATGGGGTGTTTTTCAAGCTCTTGGTAACATAGCCTTCGCGTATTCATATTCTTTCGTTCTCCTTGAAATTCAGGTACATAATTTTTTCTGTGCTTGTAAGAAAAGCAAAATAGAATGTTGTCATGTAAAATAATTCATTAACGTGATATATAAATAACATCACATGTACACCCATATAACATCACAATTAGGCAATTTTTGCTTTTAGCTGATTGACTTCATTTTCTTCTCTCCTATTTCACCTCTTGCTCCAAAGTGTGGAGATATGTGAATATACATGATGTGCAAGGAGCTTTATCCAACTATTTGACGCATTATGTTTTGACTACACAGGATACCATCCAATCTCTGCCATCCGAAGTAAAAACAATGAAAAAGGCTGCAAAGTTAAGCATTGCAGTGACCACAACATTTTATTTGCTTTGTGGCTGCATGGGATATGCTGCTTTTGGAGATTTAGCACCTGGGAACCTGCTTGCTGGATTTGGTTACCATAAACTATTTTGGCTTGTAGATATGGCTAATGCTGCTATCGTAATTCACCTTGTGGGGGCATATCAAGTGTATGCCCAACCCCTCTTTTCCTTTGTCGAGAAGGAGACAGCAAAAAGATGGCCCAAAATTGACAAGGAATTCAAAATTTCAGTTCCTGGTTTACCACCCTACAATCAAAACATATTTAGCCTAGTCTGGAGGACAGTTTTTGTGATCATAACAACTGTTATATCAATGCTGCTTCCATTCTTCAACGACGTTTTGGGAGTGATTGGTGCATTGGGATTTTGGCCTTTGACTGTCTACTTTCCTGTGGAGATGTATATATTGCAAAAGAGGATTCCAAAATGGAGTATGACATGGATTTCGCTGCAGTTGATGAGTGCTGTCTGCCTCATCGTATCAATTCTGGCTGGTCTTGGCTCGGTGGTAGGTGTCTTGCTTGACCTCAAGAGATACAAGCCATTCAGTTCAGATTATTAAACCCCTTGGGGATTTCAGAAACGGAAGGTAGTGATAGTTGTGATATCTATAATAATAAGAAAGGCCACTTCAAATAATTTGTATTTTAGTAACGTTTAGTGCGCATTTTTCATTATTTGGTACCAATAAAAGTGGTACGTCATAATCATTAAAAAAATTGTTCTGACTTAATATGTTGTCCTACTTATGAAACATTTACTTTTATTTGAGATTTGTGATGTAATGTAAATATTAAATTTATTACTTTCTTGATTAAATCTTAAGTCTGATAAATTTGAGTAAATATTTACATTTTATTGAGTATTTTAAATTTTTATATTTTGTCATTTGATTTTATTACTGTGGTGATATCATTCTTATTTTGCATGGTAATTGATCGTTTACCTGTTTTTACATGAAAAAAAATAGTAATTTACTTAAATTTTAAGTTTTTCATAAATTTGAGCATTTTTAATTGAATTTTTATAATATTTTAGTTCTTTTGAGTATCTAAAAGTTATATTTTTTAATTAAGTTTTTATTGTCAATTAACATGATATGACCGTTCGATTTTGTAATATCAATTATCTTTATAAAAAAGTTTTTATTGTCAATTCAACCATGTAGAGACATAAAAATAATGATATTTAGAAAGATATTTAATGTTTTAGAATTTTAATTTTTATTATTGTTCAAGTTTTGCAAAAGTAAAAAGTTGTATCATCTTATTTGACAATAAAAGCTCATCTAAAAAATATATAGATTTTAGATATTTAGTATGACAATTTTTAATAAAAATTTAATTGAAAATATCTTCAAAATTAATTAAGTAATTTTTTAATTTTCAATATAAAAACATTTAAGCAATAATATGCAAAGTAATAATCACAAATCGCTGATGGAGGAGAACAACGTGAATCACTGCAGATCCAAAGAAAAATACAACGCTGGTACGTTGTTCCATCGATACGTCGCCACTGGTACACCACCTGAAGTTGTCACTGTCACTGGTTCGCCGCTGGAAGTCGCTAAGAAGCAAATCGTTGAAGGAAAAACAAAGAGAAAGAAAAATCACATAAGAGAGAAAGTTAGCAATTAGTGTGGCACTGCAAATGTGAAATATAGTAGAAGTTATAAGATAAATTTAAGCTTAGTAAAAATTTAACAAACTTAAAAACATTAATTTAAGTCTGTTGAAAAATTTAACAAATATAAAATTTAAGTATGTTATCATACTAACACATTAAAATAATATTTTTTATTTTAAGTATGTTTCTTTATGAACATACTTAAATCGATAGAATTGTTTTTTCATCAGTGTTACTTCCATTTTCAATTCCATGATTAATACTGTTGAATTGAACAGGAGCCTCTGAACACTCCATAGCACATTAATTTAGCAAGCAATGAGAGACAGAGGTGAGAGGAGGTGGCAGGTGCTGGAACAAAAATAGAAGAGATGCAGAGGGGTGGTCCCGTAATTTAATAGAATAAGACATTGTTTGGCAATGAATAGAGAAAACGGCCAAACTTAAACCTCGTCAGAACATGTGCTGTAACTGTACGTTGTAAAAGAATAGAAATGGTGAATGCATGAATGTCCCAAGCACACAGTTTCTTGTTTTAGCTCACTCACTCTCAATCCAACCTGTTAATTGGTTTGTTAGCTTGACAAGGTATGGCATCTTGCTGGGGGTGTCTGCAAATGATGTCCTGTATTTCTTCAATAATGGTCGTGTAAGGTACACCCTCCAAAGGACTTTTTCTTAGGTTAAAAAAAAAGTAACATTAGGATCAAAAGAAATTACGCCACGCCTCTTCATTTTTCTTTTTCAAGAGACCTCAGAGATATATACTACAAAAGTATTATACATCAATTTTAATTATTTAGATTTTTTTTATTATATGTTACAACTGACATATTAATTTATAGATAAATTTAATCAATAATTATTCTAATTTAACCAACACATTCCATTATTTTAACTAAAGTATTATGCTTTTGAAAAAACAAAATTTGTAATATATGTCTCCATCATCTCCGCTTACTCTTCTAAAGTTGCACCTCACCTGATAATTCTCGTTTAACCAAAATTTTTAATTATTTAATTAAGTATTTTAACTTGATTAACTAGTCAAATTTGGATTAATTTACTGCTTAATTTATTTAATAATGATTATAGACTTTTCACCACATCTTTGTAATGTTTGGATGTATTCCAATTAACACTTTGGTCCAAACATAAATTTAACGAACCAATCTACTAATTTAACCAAAATGTTACACTAATTTTCAATGTGTTGTGATCCACAACAAATAAATAAATGTAAGGTGAAAGTGTATAATGATTATGCACCACATGAAAATGTCCATTTTGTTTTTTTTTTTGCAATACCAATTAATTAATTAATTTACATGTTTTTCTATAATTTTCCTTGACATTATTACATTATTATGATGTGTATGTGAAAAGTCAGAGCAAGTAATGCGTACCACCGTCAAAGAATTGCAATACCAATCAATTAATTAATTTACATGTTTTTCTACAATTTTCCTTGACATTATTACATTATTATGATGTGTATGTGAAAAGTCAGAGCAAGCAATGCGTACCACCGTCAAAGAATTTAAGACAGTAGTGCATTTCATTTTAGTAGTATTATTAATTGAACTTAGAAAAATAACTTATAACTAATTAGTTTATGTAAGAAAATTAATATACAAAATTAGTACATTTTGCCTAGTGTAGGAGATTCTCATGTTTATAAAAAGGTATATAATTTTTAATATAAGTAGCACAAATTTTTAATAGTCGACTAAAGTATCCGGCGCAGAATTTGTGTCTTTATGGTTCTCGCTTTATAGTGATACCCATAGATACTTTTTGGTGTTTCATGTATTACGTGTTTAGTCTATTCCAAGGTAATAATACATTTAAGCAAAAACGGACTATAACCTCTTCTAAAAATATCATCGCCCACCAGCAGTTTTCCTTACCCAGTTTTTGTCTTCTCCTTCAGGTGTACCTCCACTCTCAAGGTAAAGAATATATGGTGTCATATAGTGCTGTGAAAACGGGTTATCCGACCCTACCCAACCCGACTCATCACGGGTTGGTCATTTAGTGAACTAAATCAATCCGACTCATTATTAGTGAACTAAAAAAATTTAAACCTAGTTTGACCCATCATGGATTGAAGGATTAAACGGGTTGACTTATTGGGTCACAACTTTTTTTCACCTTGTTCTTCCCATATTCTTATAATAAGTTACTTTGATCAATCAAATTGAAACAGTAATAATTAGACCAATTGATATAAAAAAAAGGGTTTTGCATAGGCAGAATAAAGGTTTGGGTTGCAATGTTTTTGGTTTCATTGAATAAATAATTAATTTCATTTCATTAAAGAAAATAAAAAAAAATGATGGGTTGATGAGCCAACCTAGCTCACAACGAGTTCAATTCGGGTGAGCCGGGTTCTTAGTGAGTCAAGTCAGAATTGACTCGTATCAAAATTTCACATTTTTTTTCAACCCAATCTGGTTCGAACCAGTGTGGATCAGGTTGACTCACGGGTTTTAACCCATTTTGATAACACTAGTGTCATCCATGTTGCTTTCCTAGTAATGATCTGCATACACTTGTCCATTCTATCGGTGGATGATGTCGACAATACCTATTGTAGTAAAGACTTGTATCTCGCATTCTTTTTAGTGCTCGCCTGCTTGAGAGTACATCAACTCTCATATTGTCTCTCTGGGATATATGTTCGAGTTTGACTTCATCAAAGGTATTAATTAGGTTTTTAGCGAGGTGGTAATACTACGGAAGAAATGCATCCTTCACCCGATAATCACTTGTGAGGTGGTCAACTATAAGCTAGGAGTTTGTTCGACATATGATTCTACTTCCTCCTACCTCTTTAGCCAAGGTGAGGCTGAATATGATATCTTTATAATAAACCTCATTTATGAGTTGAAGCCAAAATGCAATAATTTCTCTATTAGAACATCATTAAGTCCTTCAAGGACTATGTCCTGCTCCCTTTTGATTGGAGGAGCTGTTAATGAACAAGGTACACCATTCATCATTAAGTACACAATCGCCTTATAAATCACTAGTGAAATCTGTCAAACATTCCCCCTTTGTAGTATTCATATCGGATAGAGAATTCTGATAACTCCACAGACCATGATGACATTATTCCCACTAGATCTGGTTTTAATAAAATCTTCTAAATTAGGTAGTCGATTTTAACCACAACAATGTGGCTTTAGAAATAAGGTCACAATCGTCTCATTGTGGAGATGAGGGAGAGAGATACTTTTTACACCATTTGATATCTAGTCTCAACATCTTGAAGGGTTTTGTTGTTGAAGTAGATCATTTTTTGCTCATTGTTTATCTCTTAGAAAAGGGAACCGCTTATTGCATCTTTAGTGGCTGCGATATAGACTAGGAGGGGTTAGGTAGTATCTGACTTACACAAGATGGGTTGGGATGTCAAGACCTATTTAAGCTACTCAAATTTCTCCAAGCATTGGTAACCCTAGACGAACTTAGTGGACTTCTTTAGTAGCTTTATCATAGGTTGAGTTTTGTCTGATAAGCAAGGAAATAAGAGAGAAATGGTTGTCAGCCTTCCTATGAGTCATTGCACCTCTTTAACATTCTTGGGGATCCTCATGGCAATGACTGATTGCCACTTTTTAGGGTTCACCTCTATCCCTTTATGTGTTAGGATGAAACTAAGACCTTGCTGCCATCTACCCCGAACACAAAATTTCTCTAGGTTTAACCATAAGTTATAAGTCTGTAGGGTTGAAAACACTTCAGGAAAGTCCATCAAATGTTGAGCTAGGGTTGGGTACTTCACCACCATGTCGTCCATGTACACATCAATGCTCTTGCAGAGTAGGTGTTTGAACATCTATTTATAGGTCTTTGGTATGTGTCTCCAGCAACTTTTAGGCCAAAGAGCATGACTTTGTAATAATAGTTAGCCTCTTTTGTGATGAATGCAGTTTGTAACTTGTCGGCTTTAACCATGAGGATCTGGTTGTATCCTGCGTATGCATCAGAAAAGCTCAAGACGTTGTGGTCGGCCAATCTGTCTACCAACCGAATTATATTGTTTAACACCCGGGAACTACATTCATCACAAAAGAGGCATATTTGTAGACCTTTATGCATAAGTTAGTCATTAGAATATTGTATGTTTATAAGATGAGGAATATTTTATACAAGTATCATGTGGTTTAATTATTCATAGCTGGTTGTGGTAGGGTAAAGGTCTTGTCAACAAGCCTATGTGGCATAAAATATTGATTGATTGTTTTATAAATCGGTAATATTTGTTATATACGAAAAATAAATAACTTAAATAAGTATTAATTGGTATGTTAAACTAAATGAATGACTTGGCATAATGGTAAAGTTGTGTACATGTTGTGTGTGGTGTGTAGGGTTATGGACTCAAACCTAAGTCTACATTACGAGGACAAGAGAAGAGAAAACCGTGAAAAACTGTGAAACAAACCTCTTCGGGTTTTAAGGTTCGTTTTCGAGTTTCAGTGAGTGATAAATTAAGGAAGAGTAAAAGACATCGTGAGTATGAGTCGTTGTGAGTCAGAGAGTGAATGTAGGTTTCAAAGGGCGAGAAATGTGAAGCTCGAATTGGATTTTTCAGCGAGAGAGACCGGCACAAGTGTGGCGAGTTAACTCGTTTGTACTTTGTGCAAGGATCGAATATATGATTAACAATAAAATACAATTTTCTGGATAATTTATAATTTTGAATGGATGCTCTATTTCTGATATTGGTTGATAATTGCTTGATTAGGTGATTGAGAATTGAAATGCAGTTTCTGGACATTCTCTTATTCTACATTATTACTCTGTTTTGGTATTGCATTACCTTTGTTATTATTATTTCGTTATTCACTATAGTTTGAGAGTCTTTGGAAATTGAACTGCAATGTTTATAATAATTGGTTCTTTGTATGTTATAATTTGGGTTGTAATAAGGCGTGAAGAAGAGATAAGTATCAATAATCGATCTTTCCCCCTTTAACTTAACGATCATGGTTTCGATACTCGATTGTCATCTTATTTGCAAAGAAATTTTGTATTTCTTTGGTTATGTTGCCCTATAGGTATACTAGTCCCTGTAGCCTTGAGAAGCGTAACAATGAAGAGGTTGTAATAATGAAATATTGTATATGAGTTGGTAGGAGAGACAAAAAGGTGTGAGGCTGTTGTGTTGCACAATAAATAAGGTGATGTTAGGAAGGGGCTGATTGGCAACCCTTGGCCTTAAGATTTGGAGAGATCTGACGATTGAGGAGAAAGGGCACGAAGGTTAAAGGTCATGAGTAATTGTTATAAATAGGAGGCTCATTTTCCTCGATCAGATACCGAGTTCTTAGGAATTTGCTTTGTTGACAAGTCAAAGTTTTCATTCTACTGGATAAACAATCCTTTTTAAGTGTAAGGAGTGTCCAAAATACATTTTGTCCGAAAAGAATAGGAGGATAATTGGAACCCTATAGAAGCTTCCTCTCAACTTACCAACAAAAAACATTGACATGGTTTATTTTTCCTCCCAATAAGTTATTGACCTTCGTTGTAAGTGTAAAGTAGCCTATTACTTGAATATTTTTAAGCTAATATGAAAATTGTGTGGTGCTTACAAGTTACATGGCCCAACATGTTGTCAATATGGAGATTGATAGGATATGGTTCCCTAGACTAAGGAAGTAACTGGTTGAGGAGACGAAGAAAGTTGGAGAGACTATGGTTCCTAACATAAAAGGCCTGGTAGTGGACACACATCGACACGAGAGTGGAACAAAAAGGATTGTGCTCCCAAACAGCGAGGCATCGACAAGGATAGGAAAAAACTAAGGGTTGAACTTCTTGGCCAAGCTGGTAGTTCCGGTTCTAGGAGCACGACTTTTGACTTGCGTGCTTTGGAGAGCTCCCTCATTGTCATGCGCAAAGACGTGCAAAAATGTTTAAAGGTCTGTTCACTTGCGAAGATTTTACTGTTACTGCATTTTAGCAAAGACAAATTTATATCAACTTTCATGTTCGCTTTTGTGGATTTATGAGCGATGAAAAGCGATAATTTACGGGATAAGTATTTTTTCCCATCTTCATGCGTCTGCACAAATTTAAGGTGATTTTAAGGGAAATGTCTTATTTGTCCTTCGTTTAGTGTATCTCATTCCATAGTTTTTGTTGATGTAGCTTCAAACATGGAAAGTTGTTAGTGATGCAACTGCAAACATGGAGAGCTTTTTTATATATAATAATAATAATAAATAATAATAATAATAATAATAATAATAATAATAATAATAATAACACAATAATAATAATAATACATTAATTTTTACAAATTTTACTTCCAAATTCATTCTCACTCACCTCCAAATTTACTCAAATAAACAACAAAAAATTTATCCTCAAATTCATCCACTCACTCTCCCCAAAATAAACACACCCTAAAGGAGAGTAAGTTGAAGATGGTGGAGGAGGTTGAGTCGGCCATCCCTTAACGTTCACTTATATAGTTCCAAAGTCAATCCTTGGTTCTTGGGCGTAGGGGAGCTAATTTGCTACAGAAGGAGATGACCGACGGGAACGACGAAATATATTCTATGGAGACTCCAAAAGCAATTTGAACACTTCAAGTCCTTGACTCCTAAAGGTACTTATTCTTCTTCGGGCACTCGTCCTTCTTAACATGGGTAGGAGGTATGCCTACAAAAGACATTCTGACGATCAAGTCATCCAAGTGCGTTAGTAAGCAATAAATGTGATCATTAATTAACGTAATTAACATTGCTCATAGAATGTGCTATTTATAATATTATTCATGAGCTCTTACCTAGATGGTCGTGGGCCACGTGACCTGATTACCTGTTAATCTCAAATTATCATAACTGATTGAGAATAATGTAGTTAACGTGGTGTCATTAGGTTGAACAAGTAGAGATCAAATATATGTCAGCTTAGTAGACCGACATGTACATAGTCAAGGATAACTTTTGTCGAGTTTGAAGGTATCTTGCTCATATATAATACAAAAAGTAATATTATTCACATATTATCAACTCAAAGAAGAAAATGAATTTTTAAAGATCTATTTTGTAAAAAAACAATGTAAGATAATTTATATTACTTCTTTATAAAATGATTTTGCATCACTCACAAATAGGTGCAAAATTAGATCAATAATTTTCAACACAATTAAAAGTGAGTAATGAAACTTAGTTCATGTGTATTATTATTGTAAAAGGTTTTACATAATATCTTAATTAAAAATCGTTATTTATATGACTTTTAAAATCATAAGTATAAAACTCAGTTTATTTATCATTAGCGACTTATTAACTGGTAATACATTATATTCTTACAAGGTGAGATATCTCCTGTAAAGACTATAACAAGCACTCAAAATACTTTAAGCTTCCAACTTTAGGGATACTCTTTCTTTGTTAACCGAGTAGGAGTTGCTTGTAGAAGATACTATAACGCTCAAGTCAGTTGGGTACATGAACGTAATCACTGTATCTCGTAGATTGCGCTATTCATACTACTATTCATGAATCTTTACCTAAGCTTTATCTAGATGGGTCAATGCCACATGACCTAATTATATGTTAATCTTGAGTTAACCCTTTGATCCTTAGTTTAATTGTGGATTATCATGACTAACATTATAATTGATATGATCTCATCCTGATTAAATATATGTGGGTTGAGTACGTGTCAACTTAATAGGTTAACATATACTTATCCAAAAATAGATCTTAATCATCATGTTTGAGGTGTACTTAAGCACCTACAATACACATTCATTTTATACTATATTACTCAAAGAAATAAGTGAAAAGATAAAAGTGAAAAAAATTGATAATACATGTATACTTATTAAAATGGTTTTGTATTATTTATAATCAATTTTAGTTAATGTTAAATAATTTATCATTTAAACTTTTTGGTTGGAGAAAATATTTAAATTTAAAAAGAGAGAAAATAAAATTCAATTTTCCTTATATTTGCTTTTTTATTCTGCACTATTTGTTTTTCTTATTTCTTTGGTTTAATGTCTCGGTAGGTCCCTATTTTCGTCCGGAATCTCAAATAGGTCCCTTTCTTTTTTTGCGTCTCAATTGGGTCATTGTTTTTGTAAAATTCAAGCAATTATGGGCATTCCGTCAAATTGAGAAGACGTCGTTAAGGAGGGTGTTACGTGACATGCTGACAGTGTCTTTTTAAATGATGTGACATTAAAAACGTGTGTGAAGTGTATTTTTTTTAAATAAGGGCAAAGTGGTCATCCCATTTCATAGAACACATGGAAAGGTCCAAAAGCACTGCCAGCACCAAACATTGCTCCTGGAATGTCATCCTTCATCTTCTCCGATAACCAAATCACGCTCTGCAAATTGCAGGGACCCAATCGTAAATTTGCCCAACATTTTCACCATAGACAAAGTAAGCTTTATCATTTTTAAAATATTTATACAGAAAACAAAGTAAGTTTTAATGGTTTCATATATATATATATATATATATATATATATATATATATATTTAAAAACAAAAAGTATTGTAAGTTAAAAAATGGAAAATAAAACTAAACAGATCCTCATGTTTTTTTTTTCTTTCTATTATCACAGTAATTTAATATCCCTAAAATAAAAATAAAACATTCCGCAGAAAAAAAAGAAAAGAAAAACAGAGGGTATTGAAGTAGAACCAAAAACACCTGTGTCTGATTCTCACACCTACCTGAAAACACAGACTCTGTAGACATCAAATTGCTCAACCCCACGTTTTCATTTCGAAAAACGCGTAAAAGGCTAGAAGCTAGTTTTTGCCAATTCCTATGAATAAATTTTTGTTCAATCTTATCCTACATTCCATACACATTTTAAGTTCAATCAATTCATAACAAACACTTCCATAAACTTTTGCCACGCGTTTCAACTTTTTTATTTAACCAAATAGTAATTTATTAAAAACTGAAAATAAATTTCTTTTTCATCAATCTTGTTTTCAAAAATAAAATAATATATATATATAACTGTATATAAATTTTATAAAAAATCAAACCAAAATCATGATGAAATTACATCCCATTAATAAATAAAAAATTCTGTTATAATAAAATATGCATGATTTAAAATCATTCCATTAATCTTCTTTCAATATATGCTTAATTTGGACACTGTCACATTACTATTAGAAAACTTCTCCTTGACTTTGAAAATCAATTAATTAATATTATATTTAATACACATAATTTTGTTAACAACGATGGAAACATTCACCATTATCTTTAATGGTTTTGTTTTAAACGATTACTTAAATTTAAAAACTAATGTAATTGGAAAAACAAACGCCATAGTTAAGAATTACTATCAAGTATCAGGATTAATTAATAATTTGTATGATTAATTATCAATGATGTTTAATTAATAAAATAATTAAGATACCGTGTATGTCTATTTTTAATTTTTATTTTTGTAAGAAATTGTATACGGTTGTGCACAGAGAAAGGTCACTGTCCAACGCTACCAGAATACAGCTATAAGTATAACAAATAGCTGCTAAATGGGTTTGCATGTGTTCAAATTTTGACCAGAAAATTTCTCACTCACTCCTCACACCAAGAGCAGGAACAAACCCTCTCTTTTGGTTCCACAATCAAGTAATGTTAACTGCTTTCGATTCTTTTTCATTTTCGTGCTTGTCAATTGAATTCGATGCATTTTACTTTTTTCATCAGTGATTTTGTTTCTCTTATCTTTGCTCTTAATTTGAACAAATGCCTTTTGTTTCTGTTCGCCGTTTCAGATTTAGCTGAATCTGAATATTTATTTGCTCAATACTGATAGAAATATCTATGCAGTATGCATATGTGATAGTACCCCTAATTTTAAGATAGGGTCTGTTTGGTTCACAAACAATAACTTTTTGGGAGTGTTTTATACTGTAGAAAAGAGTGTTGGGAAATTGATGGCAAGTGCATCGATTCAATATTCCACAATCTGTGTTCTGTTTGGAAAAATCTGGCAGGCAAACGAGCGTTGAAGGAGAAAATGAATTGTTGTGACAACTTGTTATGAACAGCGAATAAAAACCAATAACCACAACCATCCAATGTTAGAGGAATATTTCAAAGATTCATTTCTCTTCGAATTAGAATAATGCGTTTGTTATCTGTGGTGCTCTGTTTATACCCCTTATTTTTCTGATATATTTTGAGAAGATAATGTTGCAAGATGTGTGTATTTTTTGTGTGTTCAAAACTTGAAAAGCATTCAACAATTGTAACTAAAAAGAATGGGATTATGCTGCACACACCGGGAAAAGGGGTTAGTTTCGGCCACATAAATTTTAGGAATATATTGATTCAGTAGTCTACTTGAAAATCAACTTGTTTTTTCCATTGACCAAAATACATTGAAAATCCACCAGAAACTGGAAAATTTTAATCATTTTCTTCACCAATTGAGTTTGGAACAGAAAACTTTACTTTAATTTGTTCTGTTGATTTCAGTTAATCGCTTTCAAAAAACCACTTTTTAGTTTAAAGATATTTAAAAGATAAAAGCTTTTTCAAATGTTCCTTTTCCATTCGAATGTTTCTGTATGCTTTTAGATAAGTAAATATCTGTAGTATTAGTTATTCTAAAAAATTTCACAATGGTTAATTTTCTTACTTTTTAATTAAATATTATTTTTTAATGTATTTTCAAACTAATTGTTTACTCATTCCAAGTCAAAGTAATGTATATTTTAAAAAGGTGATAATATTTTCATAAAAATATTTAGAATTAATATATTTATAGTTAATTTTACAACGTTGTAATAATGTTAGGTTTTAAGGTTTAGCTGTTTTAGTAATATTTTTTGGTTTTGAAATAAGAAAATATTTGACTTTACAAAATTGTTTTTATTAAAAAATAAGTTTAAGTCTAACTTATTTTTTTTTAAAAAAAAAGGAAGACAGTTTACTTATTGATCTTATTTTTTGGTCAATGTAAAATTTTTAGTACACCAATATTACATACTTAATTGGTAAAATTTATTTTTAATTGATATAAGATTTGCAACGGTCTTTTCCTGAGGCATGCATGTATTATATGTAAATAAATATGTTTATAAGTAGTTTAATAGTAATTTGATGGCAACTACAATTCTTGTTAGAATAAATTTATTCTATATTAAAGGATGAAGTTGAGCGTTCATCCTAAAAATTAAGATTGCCGTCACTTATATAATAATTAAATAAGAATTAAACTTAATAACTTAAAAGATGTAAGTTTATAGATTAAATAAACCCAGCAAATAGAATCAAATCCATCGTTGCAATTCACGTTTTCTTAATTTGAAAAATGAGAAAGACAACTGTACATTTAATTATTTATTTTGAGATAGCTTTTAATGAATGGTGGGGAGTGAATGAATTTTCTAATAATTATATTAAACGTTATAAATATACTCTCCATTTTGAAGGCAAACACACTACGAATCTATCATTGATGTGATTTGTGTCGATTTGGATCGCTGCTAAACCGTGGTGGTGCAAACAATAGTGTTTGTACCTTCCTCTTTCTTTGGGCACGCGTGTTGTTTTTGATTCGTGAACCCAAACTCCATTATTGTTGTCAGGAACAAAAAACACGACCACTATATATTCAATTCTATCAGCAACACTCTCACAGTTTTATTATAAATATTTTATTTTCTCTCTTGGTCCATAACACATGGTTGAATACGCTTCCAGAACCAACCATAGCGACCATAATCAAGGTTTTGCCATGGAGGCCCATTCCATAGATGGTGTTTCTTCACAAACTGACTCCAAATTATACGATGATGATGGCCATGTTAAACGAACAGGTAACCGTTTGATTTAATCAATTTCAACTGATGTGATAATTTGTATACTGTATAATATACATGATATATAATATTTGATGGGTTGGTTATTATGATTATGAGATAGGGAACGTTTGGACTACAAGCTCGCACATAATAACAGCAGTGGTGGGTTCGGGAGTGCTGTCTTTGGCATGGGCCATGGCTCAAATGGGCTGGGTCGTTGGGCCTGCCGTTATGATCTTCTTCAGTGTTGTTACGCTTTATACGTCGGCGCTTCTCGCTGATTGTTATCGCAGTGGTGATCCCGTTTCTGGGAAGAGGAACTATACTTTCATGGATGCAGTTCAAACCATTCTTGGTAATAAAAATACACATTTATTATTATGAGTAGTTGTACTATTATTATCATATGCCTTCTTTTTTAAAAGCATTATCATCGATCATATTCTTATAAACATTTTTCTTTTTCAAATTTTTTAAAAATTTATGGATTTTTTTGTACGAAACACGTGATTTTTTACTGTACTGAGTAGTGATATTTGAACATTTTATATACCTGTTAGCACTTATAATACGTTTTATTTATTTCTGTATTTTTCTCGTTTTTTTCTCGATAAGTCCTGACTGAAAATTGGTTTCAATTATATTTTCTTTCTTTGTTAATCATGACGCATCCTTTCTGACTATACCAGCATTATTGATTGCGCAGTTGACTCGAAGTTTCAAAGACACACGTCTGTTGGTTGAATTTGTTGAAATAATTTAGTGTGGACGAATATTTTTCTATATCAATTTCGTAATTTGACTGATTGTCTCATTATATATTATTCTATCTTTTTTCTTGTTTCAAACATGAAACTAGAACATACACCGTAAAATCGAAAGGACAACCTTGTGCTGTCATTATTGACTTGTAGTGGTTCAAATAACGTTTGACTTTTCAAAAGTGATATATGAAAAATGGCAAAAATAAGTTGAATTGTTATATCTATTTTGCAGGGAGGCACCATGATACCTTTTGTGCGGTGGTTCAGTACTCAAATCTTTACGGCACCGCTGTAGGATACACAATTGCAGCTTCTATTAGCATGATGTGAGTCAGCACTTATATTATCTTCAAATCATTAATAATTTAAATTTAGTTTATTTACTAAAACTATCTACAGAGTAACAACAGTGAACTTTATTTTCAAATCATCTTCAGATACAAGTTTTCACACATTTGACAAAAATAAAAGCTAAATTTATAGACACGATCGAATTTTCATATACAAATTGACCATTTTCTTCATGTTAACTAAGGCTATTCGGAGTCAATTATTTCAAATATTAACGTTGAATTACAAATAACTTTAAATAAGAAGCTTATTAATGTGACAGTCTATCAAATTATTTCTAAAAATTCCACATTTTAAAAACTTCTTTTTTGGTTATGGGGTGGATTTACTAATTAAGGAAAAGAAATAATTTATGTTGTAGATTATTTATTGCATTGATTCGTCTATAGTTTACGTCTAATTTTTATCAAATTCTATTAGGTATACTAACATTATGAAGTTAAAAAAAGTATTAATTAAAAGTTAGTATCTCTTATCTTTAACATTAAGAAGCTTGACATCCAATTTTCATCTTCAAGCTTCTGTTTATTTAAGTAGAGATGTAGAGATGCATTACACTTAATTAAATATTTTCTAAGGGTGGACAAGAAAACCCAAATTTTGAGATATAATCTATATTAAATCCAAAATTATATTGCTTTAGGTCCATATAAATGGATTTATCCCTAATCCAAATTCATATTTTTGGATTTGGATTGAATATTTTTTGATTTTGAAAATCCAAAATCAATTTGTGTTTGAGTCAAGTAGTTAAGGACCAAGTTGAATCAAGTTGACTTGGATATAAGATTGATCAGAGTTAAGAAGGGACATGGATTGAGTCAAACCAATCTAAAATGAAGGTAGAGTCAAATAAGCCTTTGTAAAGTTGAGTTTGCCCAAACTGAAGGTTGAGTTAAGTTGTTTTTGACCAAAGTTAGGAATTGGGTCGATTTCGATCGAAGGTTAAATTGAGTCGACTTCGACAAAAGATTGAACTGAATCGACTTCGACAAAAGATTGAACTGAATCAACTTTGACAAAAGATTGAATTGAATCGACTTCAAAAGAAGGTTGAGTCGAGTTGGCTCCAGTCAAAGATCAAGTTGAGTTAGCTCAGTAGAAGGTCAAGCTGAGTCGGTCCTAGTAATGATCGAGCTAAGTCAAACCCGATCGAAGGTTGGTATGAATCAAGTGACTTTAGTCAAAGGTCAACCCTAGAAAATTAAATCCTAGTAAAAGTTTAAGCTAAGTCAATCTTAGTCAAAGATTGAATCGAGTCGATTTAGATAGAAAGTTGAACCGAATTGATTCGAGCCATATCAAAGGAATATAATAGTTAAAAATATTAGTTCAATCTCAATATATTTAATGTAATTAGTAAAATAGATTTAATTTATATTTAATCTATTTTAAATTTGATTGAAAAAAATATCTAAACTAGTTTAACTAGTTAAAATGAATCTGGATTATAGATCTAATCTACTTCATTATATCTATATTGGATTTAAACTGGATTCTGAAAAATTCAATTCATACACCTCCTTAATATTTTCTCTTTAATAGTTCACGTAATTTATCAAAACTTAGATAAAAAAAAAGCTTTTATCCAAGTAAAACATAATAAATAGCCTTTTAAAAAGTATATAACACATGCAAAATTCTGTTTTAACACAAAACAACTTGAGCGTGTCTTTCAGCATATCTTTTTATGTTGACAAAAGCTTTACAAAATCTTTTTGGCGAACATGAAGACGAATACATTTCTTATAACACGAAATAAATTTCTAAATATAGCGTTAACTTAACTATGCGCATATCTTATTAAGCTTTTGTTTATCACACAAAATCAAAGATAAAATAACACAATGTATTATATTATTTGATAAACAAAACAAAACACCTGCATCTTTTATTTTATATACAAAACATATTTATGATTTATACTTATTATTTAATAACACTTAATAAAATCATAAATGTATGTTTAAGTATATTGAAATGAGTATTTGTTATCATTAAAAACAACTATTTCTATTACCTAAAATTTAATAGAGTCAAATGCATGTGTTGACATCAATTTAAAAATACTTAACATTTGTATTAAATGTTAAGTATAAATACAGGTGTTGACGTAAATTTTTATTACAATTTTTTTTAATAATCATTTAAAAAAATTAATAGAGTCAAATGATGTCTCATATGACTCTTAACATTTGTATTTAATATAAGGAGAAAACATTAAATATTTTTTAAAAGAGAAAATACATTTATGAGTTAAATAACAAAATTTATTATTGAAATGAAAATTAATTGAATTGTGTAGAATTGTTTATATAAATAATGTTGTATTTTTTTTTTCATGTATGAAACAAAATTTTGACATGCTAAGTAATCTTTAAATGATACTATCATTTAAACTGTATTTGTAGCAAACAGAAGTTTGTAACTTATAAACTTTTTTTCCTTTTTTATTTATTTTCTTTCTACAATTTTAGTAAGAATAATTTTAAGTCATTATTAAAATGTTATTTATTAAGCTTTTTAATGATGTAAAAATTGCTTCTCAAAACAATTAATAGTAATAGTAATAGTAATATTTATTGGCAATATTATTTTAAGGCAATTTTATTTCGGAAAAAATATGGAATATGTAGATTTGTGATGCTATTACTACCTCACTCATTCGCAATATTAATTGTAACCATATATGGGTTTGTTTGAATTTAACTGCTATGGTTTTCCAGGGCGATAAAAAGGTCCAACTGTTTCCATTCCACGGGTGGAAAAGATAAGTGCCTCGTGTCGAGCAACCCATTCATGATCAGTTTTGGCATCATCGAAATTGTATTCTCTCAAATTCCAGATTTTCATAAAACATGGTGGCTCTCCGTGGTTGCAGCAATCATGTCCTTTGCCTATTCCATAATTGGCCTCTCTCTTGGAATTGCCAAAGTTGCAGGTTATATTACTACGTTTATTTGTTTAATAGAAGCAGTGTTAAAAAAGAGGTTAAATACATATTCTTCTTATATTTTAATTATTGATTTATTAGTCTTTAAACTTTTAAAAGATATGTGAACTTAGTTATTTTATTAGTTTTATAACGATAAATGTATTTAAATATAAAAGAAAGAACAAATACCACATATTATTAAGTTTAAATATAAAAGTAAAAAAAAAAAATACACGCTTTTAAATACTGGAAGACTGGATTTATCAGTTTAGAAGCACAAGAATCAAAGGTAATTTGAAAAAGAAAAAGAAAATGATCAAAAGCATACTTTTCCAGAAAAAAAAAAAACTAATATTTCTTGTTTAATTGGTTATTGAACAGAAACGGGTACTTTCAAGGGCAGTCTGACGGGAATCAGGATAGGAGCTGTATCAGAGGCCAATAAAGTATGGGGAGTTCTCCAAGGTCTTGGTGACATAGCCTTTGCTTATTCATATTCTCAAATCCTCATTGAAATTCAGGTTCACTCTTATTTTCTTTTTATCTTCCCTGATTGAAGTGTAACAAAAGAAAATAAATTTGATCCGAAAGTAATTAAATGCAATGTTATTCTTGATTACACAGGACACTATAAAATCTCCACCATCGGAGGCAAAGACAATGAAAAAAGCCGCTAAGATAAGTATTGGTGTAACAACAACATTTTATATGCTTTGTGGCTTCATGGGTTACGCTGCTTTTGGGGACGACGCACCTGGGAACCTGCTAACTGGATTTGGTTTCTACAACCCATATTGGCTTGTAGATATTGCTAATGCTGCTATCGTAATTCACCTTGTTGGAGCATACCAAGTCTATGCTCAGCCACTATTTGCCTTTGTCGAGAAATGGGCTTCAAAAAGATGGCCCAAAGTTGATAGAGAATACAAAGTTCCCATTCCTGGCTTTGCATCTTACAATTTAAGCCCATTTAGATTAGTTTGGAGAACAGGATTTGTTATCATAACCACTATTGTGGCAATGTTGCTTCCATTCTTCAATGACATCTTGGGACTTCTTGGAGCACTGGGGTTTTGGCCTTTAAGTGTTTTCTTCCCAGTAGAGATGAGTATCAAACAAAAGAAGATCCCAAAATGGAGTCAGAGATGGATAGGTATGCAATTATTAAGCTTTGTCTGCCTCGTAGTGTCAGTTGCAGCTGCTATTGGCTCAATTGCCTGCATCGTGGTTGATCTACGGAAATACAAACCTTTCCATGTAGATTATTAATTAAATAAATCCCATCCACTCCCTCCTTGCCAATGCTAGAAACTGTTGAAGGCAATGGTAGTTGTTTGAATATCTTTTATCTTAGTAATGCTATTTCAATGTCATCCTTGCTACACGTCTAAGCAAAAAGTTCCACACATTTTCAAATCCCCTCTTCCTTTCATCTAAACATAGTAAGAACATGCTGAAATACAAAAATTATACGAAACTCTACTATAACTGACTACAAACATAAACCTCAAACATAGACCTTATGGGAAGGTTTTGAAATCCAAACTGCTATTGCAAAATAAACAAGCTTGAGCGAAGGAGTGCATGGAACTGTACCACATTCTGATGTCAATCCACAACTAGAATTATATTATATTCAGGAAACTATATACTATATCACAAGTAATAAAATTAAAAATTTAACTAAAAACAGACTGCTCATGAGATCTCCTCACTCGACCGAAATAATGAATTGAATTGACAAATGACCACAAAAAGATTTTATAACAGAACATATTGCATAGGCATCGGTATAGTAAACCCAACAACCCCCTGGAAATCACATCGATTACAAATTACTTCCCCGTGTATCCTTTGGACATCCTGATGGCACACAATAAATTGATTTTTTATCATTGATGCCACAGAACTTTAATCGAAAGCAATAAGCAGTGGGAGAGGCAGCTGAAACGGGGTGTGGTTACCTTTCATCAGAGTGGTCAGAACAAAACTGCCTTGACGTTGTTCAGTTCGTCTAAGATTAGAAAAGCTCTTCTGAATTGAACTTATTCCATGCTTCCTGTAATAAATTGTCAAACTTTTCAGCAAAAAATTAAAGGCATTTAGTAGTATTTATTTTTATTCAGATTACAGACAAGTATAAACTGAAAAAGAAAGTACCCCTACTAACACTAGTCCAGATTTTAATACATACACGTCGGAAGCATCATGAGACTAAAACCATTTGTTTTAGTACAGTTAATTGGCAAATTACACATACTTCAACGTTGTCTATGTAGATGAAAATCCTACTATGTGCAAGCAACACATGACGCAACGCCCACTGGCTGGACTGACAGGAACATCCAGCAATGCAATGGTAGACGCTTGTTGGTAAAGTGCACACATGTAATGGAGCAATGGATACCATTTTTTTTTAAGAGTAATTGCAACCATTACAACATTCCCTCTATTATTATTAGGTGAATTGCTTGAATATCCACCCAATATTAAAGAGTGTGTTAAAATATGCGTAACATTTTTCTTTCCAATTTCTCTATTCAAATTGTCATTAACAAATATCATTGAAACAAATCTCCCAGATAACTCTTGTTGAACAAAATAGAATTCCGTTATATATTGTTTTTCTACTGGCTTAATTATATTTAGTCTCTAAAAATTTAAATAAATATTGAAAAAAATCATTTTATACTCCACAACTTCGTAAATTATGTTTATTCTCTAGAGAATAAATCTGTCGCGTGTACACTTCTGATTGCCACATCACTTCTATTAACATTTTGTGAAATTGTAAGGACTATTTTTTTTTTCAATTTAGGAGAAAAAACAGATTTATCTCAAATTTCTCGGACAAAAGCATAATTAATGCTTTTATATTTTTATCGAATTTGGCATTTCTAAGCAGACATGACAGAAAAATGCCTGAGATGCCTATATATAAAATAAATAAATGAATTCAATCATTATTTCAGAATGCAGACCATCATATATGACAAGATATAATGCTAATCTTTATTAACAGTAGACTATATATACGCATTTCATTTGACCAAAAAATGTTAAATGGAAACCCACATTTGGAACTCACTTGAAGTAAGAGTAGCCTAATTTTATTTTTATTTTTATTTTTTTTGCCATTGACCTCTCTTTATGAAGCATAGATTATTCTGTACGTATGAATGATATAAAAAGGCTTGAAATACCTTCAGTAGATCAAAAACCTTCTCAGCAATACATTTTTGTTGTATAGTGGCACCCTTCTGTTGCACTTTATCAGGATGAATGCACAATGTAGCTTTCCTGTAAACCTTTCTGACCGCTGCTGCTGTAATCAAATCAGTCAAAGAAACTGGCTGCCAACCACATTCAGGCCACAGAACCTGATCATCAATCATAAAGAAAACAAGTTAACACAACAAAACACAAATATAGAATAAAAATATTGATGCCTTAAAAAAACAAAAAGTAAGAGACCATTAGTATAGTCTGCTTAGATTTAGAAGTAGGAACTTTTCAGTGTTAAATTTTGGAAATATTGATTTTCGTGTATTGGATATTAGATAGTAATTGCAAGAACATCATTCGAATGTGGTGCTAACTCAACCACTTTTATTAAAATATGTCCAATATTAGTAAAGATCTGATTGGAAATGCTAATATTAATAGTATTAAACAAGGAAATTGAAATACTGGGTGATCCTGTACTGATCAGTACTTACAAAACCAATGAAATCAGTTACAAAATATAGAATCGGTGCACGCTTGGTTCAACTTGCCTTAAAGAAACAATTGCTTATTTTTGCACACTTATAGTGAAATTTCTTAAAAAAAAAATCTGAAAATAATGTGTTACCAAATACCCACCACTCTTCTAACCCTAGGAGGTATACTGGCTAATACGAGGCCCAGCACACCATATCTTAAAAGTTGGGCTCATGAGTTAATATAATAAATAAAGTGATAGCATAAACTACCAAACTTCCACATGTTCATATAGATAAGGAACAAAGAAATTCAGAGATTTTTTCAAGGTGTGTGTAGAAAGTATATACATATTGTAAGGTGGAAAGCAAAGCACGCAAGTTCCCCTCTTTTCCTGCAGCCCAGCGCTTAATTTCGAAATCCAATGTTTCACCGAGCCTCTGAAATCAATGTAGAGATAAGATTAGATGATAAATATACAATCATGTCACAATAAAAACTCTGAAAAATGAACCAAGAAGTAACATCCGAGTAACCAATGTCACCTACATAAAAAGATCCGCTTCATTGTGTGTTGAATTATATAAAGGTGAGAAAAAAGAGAAGATATCCCATCTCAATCGTCCCAATTGATAAAACAAGTTTTGGATGGAAAATAGGCATAGGTTTATGGTAATTTTTAAAGGTAAAAATAGACCAAACAAGCTGTTAGCTTTAATGTAAACTAGAATCTGAGAAACAAGATAACACAATTTAATAGGAAATCAGAATGTTGGATAATCAATTGACTCTTGTATTGTGCATCATTGATATAAAGAGGCCAACAAGAATGAAGGGATATCTATTGTGCATGAGCAGTGAGTGCAATGCCAGTGTTTCTCAAAGGAAAACAAGAAAAGAAACTGCTAACATGTTTCTCAGCTTGCTCTCTTTGAGTTTGTAGGTCCCGTTGATTCTTCTCAGCCAATGCTTTAGCCTGGTGTAAAATGACCATGATCAGTTGCAATAAAGAAAGACAATTAAAAAATATTTCTCATAAATGCACATACTTCCCTGTAAATTCAATGTCAAGTTGATTTGAAAATAGTACATTGATCACCTATTCTTTCACAAAAATGAAAAAGAAATCAATTCAAGGCAGAAAATACAGTAATGCATACCGCACGATCCTGAGCCCTCTGCTGGCGTTCCAACCTGGCTTTTCGTCTTTCTTCACTTTCCCCTTCAACTTCCTGAAACGCTCCAAATGATGATGGAGCAGCTTCAAACCATAGAAAAAAGGGACAAAAGGAGCTTCCGTAAGTAGAGACCCAAAAGTTCCAGTGAATTTTGAATATATATTCACACATAAACCAACCTCCAAAAATTGAGGAGAGATCATCAACAATATTAGTGGATGACGATGCTTTCTTCATGCTTGAAGACACACCTGAAGTTTTTGACTGAAATTGGGCATCAAATACAGGGTCCTGAAAGCAAAGATGCCCGCTACACTAGTTAAAAGAAAAATAATAATACAATGCTTGGATTACGATCAAGCATGTCATTTCATTCTTTTTATTTGCAACATGGAAATTTTTTAATACTTGTCATTTTTTTATAATTCTTTATTTAAAATGGAAAGGAAAAGAACAAAAAATAACAAACCAATAAACAAGACATCCGACTTTGAGGATAAATTTTCTATGCTGGAAAAGGACCGAATACCAAAGGCAGGAGCTGGCCACTACATGTAATATAAAAGATGTTTGACACAAATAGGTACTCACTGAAGTGCTGGACCTAGGAGGCCTGGGAACACTGTTAGCTCGTGCACCTTTGCTGAAGAATGATTCAAGATCATTGTCATTTTGTTGTTGGTTCATCCTTGCAGCAGCAGCTCTTTCTCGAGCCTGTACAGCAGCTCTTTCTCGAGCCTCTGCAGCAGCCCTTTCGACCGCGGCACGTTCTTGTTTACCTCTTGCCTCAGATTCAGCTCTCGCAGCAGCAGCTCGTTCCCGCACTTCCCTCTCTTTTGCCTCTGCTGCAGCCTTCTCAGCCCTTTCCTTTGCCTCAGCAGCAGCCCTTTCACGGGCTTCAGCTTGTACCCTCTGAACTGCAGCCCTTTCAGCACGCTTCCTAGCTTCTGCATTAGCTTTCTCAACAGCAGCCCTCTCAGCTCTTTGGAGAGCTTCAACAGCTGCTCTTTCACGCGCTTCTCTAGTAGCTCTTTCTACAGCCTGTCTAGCCATTTCTCTTTCTCTCTCAAGTCTCTGTTGCTCTCTTTCTTTCTCTTCCATTTCCTTCTCACGTCTTCTTTGCTCTCTCTCCTCTCTCTCCTTTTGCTCCCGTTCATGATCTAGCCTTTCCTGTTTTCCTCCATCCTCTGTCACAGCTCTGCCATCCTTTTCCAAATGCACAGGTTCCTTGCTTTTAACAGCTTTCGTATTTTCCCTCTCCCGAACTTCCTTTGCATGCCTAAATTTAGCTTCTGCTTTATCCATAGCCACTTTCATCGCTGCAGCAGCAGAGTTCATCTCTAATTCTTTATCAGCAAGACCATTTCCACGTTCATTGTCATTACCAAGACTCCTGCCCGTGGCAAAATCTTCAAGTTCATCAAACTGAAATGCAAAAGATAATTTGGCTGCAGCAGGAGTAGATTTAGGACCCTGAGAAAAATGAGTGGAACTTGGGAAAGAAGAAAATTCACTATCCTTTCTGACATTGGCAGAAGCAGATGAACCTCCTGCTGACTTGAGGTTATGTACTGGTCGGGGAGGAGGAGGTCTTGAAGGTGGTGGAGCAGCAGTTGGCTGAGTAAAAAGAGGAACCTCTGATACCGTCAGCCATATATCATCATTTGATTCAAATTCCTCTTCATATTTAGGATTCATATCTGCCTGGGCATTAGCCGGTTTAAAACCATCATTATCAAGTGAAGGGGACCTTTCGCCAAATGGTTTGTAAGAATTGGAGGAATATGTAGGCATGTCAAATGCAGCCTGATGAAATTCCTGATCATTATCAACAAGAATCTTGTTTTGTGTTTGTCTCTCAGGACTCCTCACAGATGATACACCACTTGATTCTTTATCACTGGTTGTATTTGGGGAGCTACTACCCTTTGTGCTATTTCTCTCTGCTGAGAATGCAGGCACAGAATTTCCAAGTGCACCAAAGGGATTAATATCATCATATACTTCACCATTAGAATTTGACAAACTATCATTTTTTGTGCTTCTAGAACTGCTAAATTTACTAATTTCTCCCAATGGGTCTGTAAAGTATTTTGAGGATGAATCCATTGAGGCTGAAGTTGGTTCAAACACTTTGAAAGGGTCATCTGTTTCACCAGAAGCCTTTTTAGAAGAATTGATAGTAGGTTGTGATGACAAATCAATATTAGGAAGGGTCCTGTGAATAAAACAATATTCAAAAACGATTACAATGCATCAAGAATATGTAAAGATACGGGATTGTGTTGTCCCTTCTATTATGCTCATTCCCTTCACGTCCATTTATCCAAATGAGATGCCAAGCTAGTAACAATAAATTCATAAGATCTATGCTCACTCCTTCATTAGACCTGATCCCATCAGGAACCAGACAAAATGAAGGATCAACTTCCAAGATAAAAATGCACAGCAGAGGAAACTTATTACCAGATATCCAAGTTTACCATTGAAATCGTCACCCTTGAGAAATAAAAAAAAGAAAACTGAGCCTTTTAGGAGAGAGGGGAAGGGGCAGTTACTTAGGACAGTTAGATTGTCAGAATATATGGAAATATTTTACCGTACCTTATAATAGCCATAGATTATTCCCTAGAATAGTAACCATATTTCTTTATCTTATCATGGTTTGGTTCCCTAATTAGATAGAATTATATTATAATTAGTGAAATAATGGCTAGAGGAAACCAGTTAACTCTGAACTTGAGCTTTGCAGATAGACTTCACTTCAGAAACAAAGGGCTGTCACTAAGTCAGCGTAAGACAGAGTATGATAGCAACTTTAGCAAGATTGAGAGAAAATGACTTAGTAGTATAATAAATGGGAAAAATGTTATACCTCAGGTTTAAGTTTAAATATTTGGGTTCGAATATTAAAAAATGATGGAGGACGTAATGAAGATGTCACACATAAGAAATAAACAAAAATGGTTAACATGGACAAGGGCATCGAGGGTTAACTATGATTGCAAGGAACCAACCAGCTCAAATTCTTGTTATACTGCTGCGTGTTTGGCTATCTATACTCTAATATTGAATAGCAGGATTAGTAAAATTGAAAATGTTTCAAATGGACGAGTAGTCACAAAATAAAGGATAGGAAATGAAATAATTGTATACAAGTAATAAGGAGACACTGGTGATACTGACTAAAAAAAATAACAAAATATTTGAGGTGGATTGGAGTATTTTTGTTCTCAGATTCTGTTCAATCCTTTCAACCAATAAAATCAGTCTTCAGGTTCCTTCTTACATCCTAACAGAACTTAATCCTCCCAGAGTGTAAGGGTTCTAATAGAGATTTGGATGTTATGGGATGCCTGGGTCCCATCACCTAGTATGGATGCTCAGTTAAGTATTTAAGTATTTGGTTCTCCCCCCTTAATACCTAACTAGGTTCCCTCAGTGTTTGGATGCTTAGCAGGTTCTTAAACTTATGCAGTAATTTAAGTAAATGAATTTATATAAATCACTAATGCTCTATGTGTGAAAATGTTCTGACACAACCCAAGTTTGCCTACCTATAATACCCAATTTGAAAATGTCACGAAAATAAACCACGGAATAAAATAAGTTCATTGGTGGATCTCCCATTTTTCCTGAACTAATTTTTGAGCTTCATTCAACTGTCTACTTTAATGAATGAAGTCAGCAAGTATAACTAACTACACCTTACCTTTCAAACTATGTCGTGAACCCTTAAACGACAACTTGATAGATTACCGTAAAAAGTTGATATCATTCAAACAAATAACCTCAGCCTAATATTTCAAAATACAAAAGACATATAAAGTGTATTTAAGAGGATTAATGCACAACCGACAATCGTCAGCTCCTAGAAATAATACACCTGAGTCCTCATTGTCAAACAGATAGTCTGTGCAAATATAGAAGAAAAATACATAATCAGAAAAAAATAAATAAATATACCCGTTCCTCTCCAAATCAGTCCAGTAATATAGGCATACTTCAGAATATCTACTTCGATTTCAGGCAGTCAAAACGAATTGATAGCAATGTTCGTTCCTATCGGTAGATAAGTAGGCTTGTGAACTACGAGTCTAAATTCTTTTGCAATGAAGACCAGCAAACGAATATCACGGGCAGAGAACTTTTATACTCATGGGTGTGATCTCTAAGTTATGGAATAATTCTAAAGGATGAACTATGAAAAGACACTAGATGATATTCGGATATTCCACATATACACAAACAATCCAAAATCCACACCCAATTGTTTGTCTTCACTGCACAAGTTAATTTAAACACAATCCTAAGACCATTATTATTGTTCTTAAATTACTTAATTCACTAACGGAGCAAGCTAAGAACCAATATTTTTGCAAAAACACTTTTTATACTCCTCGGCATGTTATATTCAATTCAACTATTCAGGAAAGAAGAACTTGAAATGAATTGAAACTCCCTCCCTATAGTTTTTCTGGCCCTCCCTATATTTTTCTGGTATTTTATTTCAAGTGGTCCATAAATTATATAGTTAACAAAAGCTTCTTTCTCTCCTCAATTACATTACCGTCACAATCTCAGTTCCCCACGCCCTTTCAGCAAACAAATAGATTGTTCCAAAGATCAGTAAATAAACCTCAACTCCTACTACACAACATTCACTAGCTCAAATTAAATAGATTCAATTACAGACACGTAACATACCCATCAGTGGAAACCTTGCTGCTCCCGAATCCAGGGATCAAGTCATCAAAATCCGCGACACCTCGCTCTTTCTTCTCCGAAGGCTTCGATTTACCTAACCCGCCGAGAAGATCATCGAACGCGGCCGGAGTGAGAACGTCGCCGTAGGAGAACTTGGAGGAGCTCTTGAGGCCGGGAACGCCGTCAAAAATGTCGTCGTCGTCGTCATGCATCGGTTTGTCGTAGACCGGTTTGTCATGCGCCGGGAGGTTAACTGACTTGGAGCGGAAATCGGCGGAGCCGCGAAACACGGAGTCGAAGTCATAGGACGCGTCTGACTTGCCACCGCCGCTGAAGAGATCGTCAAAGGAAGCGGCGTTGACGGAGTCGTGACCGGCCAAGGAATTGGAAGCTCGAGCGGACCGCGAACCTAAATCGAAGTTGAGAGAAGATGAATTGTTGGACGAAGCTTTAGGTGCTGCCATTGGCGCCGATTTTCCTTGGGGTTTGAACCCGAAATCGCTGGTTAAGAGACCATCGAAATCGTTCATCGAGAGAGAGAAAGAGAGATCTGGTGTCCGATGGTATCCTCCGCGTACGGTGCTGGATCCGCGGGAGAGTTCGGTGAAGAAAGAACGTCACAGAGGATACAAAAAATGCTACAAACTAACCTGCGTTTCACTTTAACGTCTTTTTTTTTAATTCATTTTTTATTTATTTATTCTTCTTTCATCTTCTGCTTCTTGTTGCTTAATACTGGCTCAGTTAGGTCGTCTTCTTGCTTTGTCTCTTCACTTGTTCTGCTTTTCCAACCGTATTAAAGAATTTGCATCAGAGTATTCCTCAAATTCTGTTTAGTGCTATTTTGGGATCGAATCATGTATGTTATGGATTCTTGTCCGGCCTTCTGATAAAAAAATTTCTCTGCTTTGTCAGTTGATGAAAGAAAGAAAGCATGACACGTTCTTCGGATTTCAAATTTTATATTTTTTCGGTCAATTTTTTTAAATTGAACTCTTCTTCGCATTGATTTTAGAATGACAAATTGGTAGGGCTTGAAAAAGAAATTGAAACAGAGAAAAATCTGTCTTATTATTTGTGTTCTTTCATTTTATCTTTTTACTAGAAAAAAAAAATTCACTAGCTTCGTGTATAAGACATGTGTTTTGGTGTTTTAAACAATTGCGCAAAATAAACAATTTAAAGGTGATGATTGAATTTAAATTTTATTTAATCTTTAATTTGATTAAGTGGTATTTAAAAAGTGTGTATTAGATGATGTGGAGTAGTTTGAGTTAAGAATGAGAGTTATGTTTAAGTTTATGAATGGGAATAAACTTTTGATAGTCGTTATTTAAAAATATTAAAATTAAACAAAATCGATACTAAGTTGTTTAAAAATATATTAAATTATTATATTAATTTAGTTTTTGAATTGAATTTTTTAATAGAATTGTTGAACTAAATTAGATTATAACCTATTGTACTAGTAGGGATCGGACGCTAGATAGGTCGGGCGTCTACATTAGACCAAACGCGCTATTCTGGTTCGTCATCGAAGGATCGATGCAACAAATCGGACGCCCACACGTCCGAGATCACGCGATTTTACCTCATCATCCGGCTACACTATGAAGGCCGCTCGGACACGTCGTTTGTTACACATGACGCCCATAGGGGCCGGCCGTGATTTTACCTCATCAGCCGGCTACACTATGAAGGCCGGTCGTACACGTCGTTTGTTACACATGACGCCCATAGGGGTCGGCCGTGATTTTACCTCATCAGCCGGCTACACTATGAAGGCCGGCCGAACACGCCGTTTGTTACACATGACGCCCATAGGGGTCGGCCGATCCAAGAGCCGAACGTAGGAGACCGGCCGGCCATACTGCTAATTAGTCTGATTTAAGGTAAGTGGAGGTTAAAAGCTATTGGGCTGAATTTGGGCCGTGATTAACTTTTCACTAATCCCAAGCCCATAGCGAAAACTATAAATACAGATCCAGGGTGAGTGGTAGATAGGTTGCATTTACTGCACATATTTACTATTCGATAGAAACACGCCATTGCTCTCAACTGACTTTGGCATCGGAGAATCTTTCGCAGGTCTCCCACCCGCGGACTGAAGAGGAAATTGAGGAGCGAGTACGGAGGACCGGACATACAAAGTACGAGTAGAGGAGGACGTGGAGATATTGGATGACACATTCCTACACATCCGAAACACCTATGAAATTATAAAATATACTGTAAAATATAATGTTAATGGATAATAATTCAGACAGTTCAAATAACTCAAGTAATTTAAAATAATATAATTAAATTATGTCCACTCAAATCAAATAATCATATATGTAATTATTATTATATAATTTAATCGTCCCAATTTTTTAAAGAAAATTAGTTTAATTTTACCAGTTTAATTAAGGTATTTTATCAACCATATTCCTAATTGTAAACCCTTCCAACGAGTATCGAGAATAAAATAAGTTGAGGTTTTGAAATTTTTTTAAAACATATATCAATGTGTCTAAGGAAAAGAAAAAGAGTAAAGAGAGTTTAACCTCTCTTTTTTCTATTTTTCATTCTTCTCAAGCACAAAATAGTTTTTTTTGTAAGAATCTCAAATAGATTTCTTATTTATTTTTTGTTTTAATTGGATTCTTTTTTATGTAAGAATCTCAAATAGGTTTTCTACTTATGTTTTGTTTCAATTGGATCCTATTTTTTGCAAAATTGATACAAATAGAACCCTACCATTAAATTGGACCAAAGTTGTTAGATTAATGTGTACGTGGCATGCTGGTGATGTTTTTTTAATGACATGGCATAGGTTATAAAGAATTTATCCGGCCATACTTCAAGGGAACATTGGTCCTAATTTATTGTAATGAGGAAGCAGATTTTGAGAGAGCATGTGATAGTATGACAAGTGTAGAATATTTGAGTTTGCTAAATACATGTGTCTTCTAAAAGTAGAGTCAAATGTCCAAGTTATGAGAGTTTTGTGAACTGAGGTGATTGGGTTGTGATTTTTGCTTGATTCTAGTGTGGGCATGTGTCATATTAAACACTTGATTCTTGCTATATATGATCGACTAATTATGATGATGATACCTTCCTTAAATATGACATAATTTATAAATTATATGGTCTATTATAAGTATACTAGCTTACTTTATTTGATTTGACTTTATGTTTGGTTGATCTGATATGATAATATGTTATATGTGTGAATAAAAGATAATGAAAAAAAGAAATTTTGATCAAGTGAGACTACTTAGCCAAGTTGTATAAATTACATTTATGCATATATATTTTGTATGGTGTACCTTCTCCAACTTTGTTGGCTTTTATTTTCAAAATTTTGCCCAAATAAAAAGCCGTAAATACATAATATATAGCTTATACTTTAATCATACTTAACATTAATTATGTAATACTTTAATTAGTAGTGTGATCATGCCATGGTTATCAAACTCGCAAGTTAACTCATTAACTCGGACGAGCTTGCATTCCTAGTCATGGTTGCCGAGTTAACTCGGTAGTAAACTTGGTTTTCGAATAAACTCGGTAGTAAACTTGGTTTTCGAATAAACTCGGCGAACTCGTAAGCGAACTCAGTGGAATAGTATAAAATCGCGATATTGCAGCGATTTGGCGAGTTTAAAACAGGTAACAACGAAAAAAGAAGTATTTATTTTGAGTTTAGTATTTAATGACCTGATTAGGGTTCCTCTTCTTCGTTGTGCTTCACTCCACCACTGGCTGCGTTCGTGGTCGCCGTTCGTGGTCACTATTCGTGGTCACTGTTTGTGGTTGTCGTTTGTAGTGTTCTCGTTCGTGGTTGTCGTTTGTAGTGTTCTCGTTCGTGGTCACGTGGTCGTGCTCCGGTGGCCTGGTTCGCACTCACTGTCACAGTCGTTATCGTGTCGACGTCTCGTGGTTGCGTCGCACAGACCTAGTTCGCGTATTTTTTATTAAAAAAGTATTTTCTATGGTAATGGTGGGTCTCACCATGTTTTCTATTAAAAATTATTTCTATTAAAAGAATAAACTTTAATGGTTTTATCACATAATGAAATCATTATTTTTTATTGTGTTGTGCGTTTCTTGGAGTCCACTATCATGGTGGGTATCACCATGTTTTTTATTAAAAAATTATTTTTATTAAAAAAATAAATTCTAATGGTTTTATCAAATAAATGAAATCATTCTTTTTCACTATGTTGTGCATTTCTCGGAGTCCACGACCATGTTTTGTTTTTTAAATTTATAACATCATGTATATCTAAGTTCACTTCTGCCATATCTTTTTTAGTGAAAAAATTTAGAGCATCATGTCTGGAAAGATATCAAATTCAATAGAAACTAATCCAAGTGCATCTTCATTCATTAAAAGTATAAGTAAAAATGCTTCGAGAAACCGATCTTATATTGGATGGAAACATGGGTTTGATATTAACGGTAATTGAAGGAAAGTTAAATGTAACTATTGCTCAAAGATTGTGAGTGAATGTATATTTAGATTTAAGTATCATCTTGCTGGAACCAGAGAGGATTCTGAACATTATGCTTCTGTTTCAGATGAAATAAGAAATTTGATGATAAAAATAGTTGTTGAGGCCAAAAATGCTTCATCAAAGAAAAGAAAGTTAAATAACATTGATGAAGATGACGAAGAAAGTGAAAGTATTGAAAGACGACACAAGATATTCAATTTTAAAGAAAAACAAAAAGTTGCTACTACTACCAAGGGGGGAGTTCAAGCAACTATACATCAAATAATGAAAAAAGGATACAAAGAAGAAGTTGATGCTCAAGTGACTGAACTCTTTTACACTAGTGTCATTCCTTTTAGTGTAATTAGAAATCCAGCATTTGCAAAGTTGTGTGAAATGATTGGTAAGTATGGAGTTGGATACAAACCACAATCTTATCATGATATTAGAGAGAAGCTCTTAAAACAAGCTGTGAACAAAACAGATGTAATCCTTGAGGATTATAAGGAGGAATGGAAGACAATTGGATGTACAATTATGTCTAATGGTTGGACGGATAGAAAAAGACGTTCAATTTGAAACTTCTTTGTGAATAGTCATAAAGGGACTGTTTTTCTTTACTCACTTGACACTTCAGACATTTCAAAAACAGTTGATAAAGTTTTCAAAATGTCACTGATAATGCTGCAAATTTCAAGGTAGTTGAAGAGTTGTTGATGCAAAAGGGGGAAAAATTGTATTGGACTCCATGCGCAGCACATTGCATTGATTTGATATTTGAAGATTTTGAAAAAAATTAAAGGTCCATGAATTGACCATTAAGAAGGGAAGAAAGATTACCACTTACATTTATGGAAGATCAATGTTGATTTCCTTGTTAAAATTTTTTACTAAAGGTAGAGACTTGATAAGACCGGATGTGACTAGATTTGCCACGACTTATTTAACTTTTGTTTGTCTTCATGAATTGAAGACATCATTGTTGACCATGTTTAGCTTTGAGGAGTGGAAGACAAGCAAGTTTGGAACTTTACAAGAGGGGAGAAAAGTAGAACATGTGGTACTATATAACTGATTTTGGAAGAATGTCTCCACATGCTTGAAAGATGTTGCCCCTCTTATGGTGGTCTTAAGATTAGTGGACTCAGATGTAAAACCCACAATGGGTTTCATTTATGAAGAGATGGATTATGCAAAAGAGAAGATTAGGTCCAACTTTAACAATATAAAAAAGAGGTAAATTTTCAAACTTTTACTCATTCAAAGTTTAATTACTTATGTGTGAAATTATTTCTGATATAGCATAATTGATGTAGTTATGAAGAGGTTTGGAGAATAATCGATGCTCGATGGGATAATCAACTTCATAGGCCTTTGCATGCAACTGCCTATTTTCTAAACCCCCATTTCCACTATTAACCTAACTTTAAATGTGATGATAGTGGAGAGGTGAAACAAGGATTGTATATGTGCATGAGAAGATTGATACCAGATATGGCAGAAAGAAGAAAAATTAATTTACAAATTGTTGATTTTCGTTATGTTAGAGGACTTTTTTGAATGGAAGATGCAAAGGAGTGCAAGAAAGAGTTAAATCCTGGAGAATGGTGGGACATGTTTGGTGATGGAACTCTGAAGAGATTTGTTATTCGAATTCTAAGCTTGACTTGTAGTTCTTTTAGATGTGAGCGTAATTGGAGCTCATTTGAAATGGTAATTTAAATTCTTTTTAATTTATAATTTTCTTTATTATGTTTATATCTTCACTAAAAATATTATATTTCATTTTAGGTTCATACAAAGAAAAGAAATCTTTTACATCAACAAAAGATGAATGATTTAGTTTATGTGATGTATAACTACAAGTTGAAAAGTAAACAAATTCGAAAAATTTTTGCTATTTCATTTGATGACATTGAATCATATGATGAATGGATAACTGAAGAGGCAGATGATGTTTTTGAGATTGAGCAAATTGAAGGTGAAAATGATAGTGAAAATGTTCACTTAGATGGAGCAACAGATCCTAGTCTAGATGTTCTTGATTTTGATAACATAACATTTGGGGACAATGAGGATGCACAACATTCATCAGGGGAAGAGTTGGATGAAGACGATGACAGAGATGATGATGCCATTATTAGAGGATTAGAGGATTAGACATAGAGACTTTGACATTTTAATTTATATTTTATAATATTTCTATTTCTATCAACTTATGTATTTGAATTTATATAATTTTGTTAAACTTATTTGAATTATGATGTAATTTATATTTTTTTCGTGCATAGTAAACTTTTACGAGTTTACAAGTCGAGTTTATTGGACTCTTACGAGTTTACGTAAACTCTCGAATTTAACAACCTTTGATCATGCTAATGGGGGAGTGTTAGAATTACTCTTCAACCATAACTTATTCAAAAATTACATGCACACATAATGTGAAATTTTAGAGGCTTAAAATGTTTAGATAAAAATAATTATGTATGAAACTTCAATAAAATACAAATGAAATTTCCTTTAAAAGGTAAAAAAAACATCTAATGAAAGAATCTAGTAGCAAATTTCTTCCGGATACTTCTCTAAAGGGAATAAATAAAAAATATATATATTTTCTAGAGTAAATATTTTATACATAAATTAAAAACAATAGACAAATAACACGACGAATACCACAAATTAGTTTGCATATAAATTAATTTTAGGTTTAACCCCTCGGACAGTCCTCATGTTTGTTTGTATGGGAATCTCAGTTAGGTCCTCATATTTTCAACTGTCTCAATTGGGTCATAATATTTGTAAAATTGAGTCAATTGGGTCCAAATATTTGAAAAATTGAGTCAACTAAGCCCGGTCCATTAAATCTTCACAGACGGCGTTAAATGAGGCTGACGTGTTGCATGTTGATCTCAAAGTGTTTGATTGCATGGAATTTTTATTTAATTTAAGCCATTATGACATGGCAAAGAGTTTTACTAATTTTCAGATTAGGAATTTACTTATCTTCAAATTAAGCCAAAAACTGAATCAGTCCAAAGGTCCACCATCGCTGCCACCACCAGCAGTCACCATTTTCACCATTACGCCTAAACCCTCTTCAATCCCAATCTCCAATCAGTCCTTGCATCATCCAAACACAACTTCGAACCACTAAATATCAGATCCCTTCCTCAGATGAACAATCCCAAGTATCCCCAATCGTAGTAATAAGTCGGAGGACGAAAACCATAGTCCCCGTAGAGACATTGCCGCTTAGACACCCACTGGCCTAAAAGATCCACTCCAAAACGCAGCTACCAACGCTAACGACAACCGGCTCCGTCATATCGGTGGCGACACTCAAATCGTCGCAGTCCACCGCTCCATCTCCTTCTCCGCCCTCATTCCGCGTCGGCTCCCAATTCTTCGCCCTCACGTGCCGCCACACTCGCCTCGTCGTCAAGGACCGAACCCTCTAGAGGAAATTCAAGATCCCCTGTTACCGCAACGACGAATGCTACCTCGAGGAGCATTACTTTTCCACGTTCTTGTCCATGGAAGATCCTGATGGTTGCCCCAAATACACACCCACCAGAATTAATTGGACCAGCACCATCAACGGTCACCCTTATACTTACTGTCATCTTCAAGAATTGAAATTTCAAGCAAGGTATGTTTTTTTTCTTTCCTCGTGTTATTTTATTTTATTTTATTTTATTTTATTATAGTAAAAATGATTGGAGGGTGGGTGTTTCCATCTTCAGCTTTATATATTGGAATTTGGGTTTTGATGCTTGTGTTATGTGTTTTTCTCTGAATGATGATATTTCTAGGGGTTTAAAGTTAGGAATTACTTTTTCTGAATTTTAAATGCACAAAATGAAGGAGGAAGAATTTAACCAAAATCAGCTTGATCGATTATGTCGTTGACCTCATTTGGAGACTCACTACTGCATCCCCCTCCCAACAACTCTAATTTCAGATAACCCCATCAAATATATATAAATCGACTCCAAAAAGCGTCGACTTTTCTGACTCAAAAAAACCACAAATCCCTTTTGTTTTCTTCTGTGTTTGGCATCTAGGTTCTGACAAGGAAAACCCACTTAAGTCATTGTTCCCAAAAAGTTAAGAACAAAGTGAAAGGCCCCAGCAGAAGTCTCTACTCTGCACAACTTGCAGGGTTGAAGGAAAATCAAGCAAACAACCTCCGCCGCCACCCAGAAGGAGAAGAAAAAATGATGGAGAATAGCGTTGGTAGCTGCATTTTGGAAACAATGGAGGATAATGAAGACAGTGGAGGATGATGAAGACTCTGAATCCCTAATTAAATCTTGTGCCATGTCATAAATTATTCACCTAAAAAAAATACATAATATAATACTGCGTCATCAGCATTTTAAGTATGCACCACGTCAGCTCAAGTTAACACCGTTTGGGACAACTTAATGAATAGGATAAAATTGGCTCAATTTTACAAATATTATGATCCAATTGAAACAGTTGGAAATATGAGAACCTGAGATTCACATACAAACATAAAGATCATCCGAGGGTTTAAACTATTAATTTTAACTTATACCTTTTTCTATTATTTTACGGTTTTGGTTTCGTAATAAACTCCGAAAATACCTATCATATACGTAAGTTCAGTTGTCAATTCTGAGTCGAAGATTTGGAAGTCTCAAACTACGCGGCAAGTGCTTTGTATATGACATCTTACATTGCTACTTTCTCCTGTATGCACCATTTCCACCTTCTGCATCATTGATTATGTGGCAATTCTGAACCTTAGAATAATAGACCTTTCAGACTTTTATCAGAATGAACAAGTGAAATCGCAGCATCATAAATTAGTTTGAAATAAAAAAAGATAAATTAGGATACACTAAATGTATATATGTTTGGTAAATACATATAATAAGGAGATAATATGCAATGCTTCTCATACTCTTTCCTGAATGTTTGCAACATCTTTTTTAATATTCTTTTTATGACTCTGATATTAACTGAAATTTGTTACGACTCAAAACAACATGGGTCTCCATTTTTTTTATATCACAAGTATCACTCCTAAGTCCTGAGTCTCAACAAATTCTAGCCAAGAGTGAAGAGCGTGCTAAAACAAGTGTATTGAAGAATATGTTCCTGTTATTTCTCATATGCTACAATTTACAATTACTATGGTGAAAGCCAAATTACTAGTGGCATCTGAGTGGCTCCAGAGAACTGATGAGGCAGAGGCAGAGGCAGAGACAGAGACATCAATAGTGTGCAACCTAAGGGAAATCTGGCACATCAAACTCGGATCCGTTTGACATCACTTTCAGGGACACTGATATCAAGCCTATCTCCACTGCTCGAACTAGCAGTTTGTCCTGAGACCTGTCAAATCATACATATTGGTGACATAATAAGCTTTTCTAATCTTCAAAAGCATAGCTTTCACTCTAATGATATACCCCTTTAAGTGTCAAACACTTTAAAAAAATTTGAAATCACACGTGGAAAATGCGCCTAGACTCTCTCTTAGGCCATCATGTAGGTTTTAGTGAAGTAGAATAAATTTGACCTTTTATTATGGTTCAAGTGTTTAGGATTTATTTTTGGACCAAGTAGCTTAGAATTTATTTTGGACCAAGTAATGTAGAGTTTTTGGACCACTTGGGTCAACAAAGGTCAAGGCCCAATATTGACCCAAAGTAGAAGTCCATTTGCTAGGTTGACCAAAGGAGTCAAAGTTTTTAACCTAGTTTGGTAGACAAGAGTGTGGGACGTCCCACTTTTGTGAGTGTGGCCATGTATCATGCTCTCATTGGAGAGGATTTTCCATAGTTAATGGTCACATGTCATTCTAGGAATGGAGAGGATTCTCTAGGTAGGGACCACGTGTCCTCCTCCTATTGGAGAGCATTTTTGTCTATCTACAAGTTAGGTCAAGGTAGTGTTTATAAAGTTTGGCTTCTACATTTTGGAGAAGCCCTTAGCCTATAAATAGAGGTATCTCCACCCATGTATTCTCATTTTACGATTAGTAATGAAATGCTGTGTTTAATGATAGGTTGGGCCAAAGCTAGAAGAGAAGTTATGGTGATGGTGCAAAGGATAAATGGTGAGAAGTTTGGTGGATTTTGGAAGAGAGGCTCACGGCCTTGGTGTTTTAATGGTGATAGGGTGGTGTTTGGATGGTGATAGGGTGGTGTTTGGATGGTGCTCTTAGAGAGGTTAGGCCAACTTTTAGAGAAAGGTGGTTAGAAGAGACCACATGAGATGCTCTAGCCTTGATTTTAGAGACTAATAGAATTGCTCAATATTTTGGAAGCATTTCATCACTAGTCTCAAAAGTGAGAATACAAAGGTAGAGATACCTCTATTTATAGGCTAAGGGTGTCCCCAAAATGTAAAAGCAAAACCCTAAAACTACTACCTTGACCTAACTTGGAGATAGGCAAAATCCTCTCCAATAAGAGACAGACAATGTGGTCACTACCTATGGAGAATATTCTCCATTTCTAGAGTGACATGTGTCCACTAACTATTGGAAATTCTCTCCAATGAGAGCATGACACATGTCCACACTCACATAGGTGGGACGTCCCACACTCTTGTCCACCAAGCTAGGTTAAAAACTTTGACTACTTGGTCAACCTAGCAAATGGACTTCCACTTTAGGTTAACATTGGGTCTTGACCTTTATTGACCCAAGTGGTTCAAAGCTTGGCCCAAAATACAAGGTCCAAAATAAATCTTATACTACTTGGCCCAAAATAGATCTTAGACTACTTGGCCCAAAATTAAAAACTCAATTTATTCTACTCTACTAAAAGCTCCATGATGGTCCAAGATGACCCAAGAGAAAGTCTAGGCCCATCTTCCACATATGACTTCAACTCTTCTTGAAAGTGTTTGGCCATAACTAGGGGATATATGCCATCACATTCGAAATCAATTTCTGCATGCTTATAGACACAACCAATCAGAAAGTTTAAGATAATACTAAATTAAATCTTACATATTTCAACAGACTATTATTTCCATGGATCATGCATTTGATTATATGTACGTCTAGATACTATGGTAATGCAATAATTCCTCTTCATACCAAGTCAAAAGGACCAAGTTCACTCCAGCGTTTCTCGTAATCCTAACTGGTTGAAATGACCATTTTCTTTCTAGCTTTCCTAAATCGTGAACAAGATGCATAGAAATACTACTTGTAACATATACAAGTCGCCTTTAGCCCCAGTTTAAACAAATAATGCATGCTGAAACGTGACACTTACAGTTTCATCCGGAACAACTGCATATCTCTCAGATAAGGAGGCACCGCTTTTCCCTATTTAAGGAGAAAACAACAGAGCTGTCACGATGCCAGATTGCATTAAGAATGATTAAAAAAAAATATGTGAATCCAAATTACACTACCAAATGGTATCATCATTAATGACTGAAAATAAAGGAACCATATTACTGATGAGTAATGAGCAGAACAAAGCACCTGACAAAAGATCTGTGTTAGAGGATTCTATTTGCTGCCCAGAAGATCCATCCACACTCAAAGCTTCAATAATCTTTGGAGAATTCCTAAAAAGACAAAATCATATCAAGACAAGTAATCAAATGCACAAATTAATCAAAACAATGTTTCCAATTAATAAAGTAGATAGCTATATAACTTATTATTCTTAGACGAACATGGTCATAATTGCCACCAAAACTAATGACTTTTTCCAGGGTGAATAAAAGATACACAAAGCCATATTGAAATGTCCATGATTGAAAATAAATAATTTGATATAAAATGAAGAGGGCACCAAGCGGGAACCAAGGTGGTGCATGTAGCAATATGAAGCTCTATTCTGATAGTTAACAAAGATACCCTATACAGCTACATTATACAAGCTAGTTTTTGAGTTCTCAACCGCGGTCAGAATTACACCATCCACTTCACAGGAGTCATTACACGCCCAATATGTCAATCGTAATAATTTCAGAACCAAGATTATTGATTAAATCTAACAGACCAAAAAGAGCAGCCATTATAAATATGATGATATCAGACCCTACTTCCAGTTGATCTATAGAACGACTTTAAAAGTTTCATTAAAATAATTAATTTGTTTCAGATCAAAGGTTTTGTTTGACGAAATTAGTTAGGAAATTAACAAGCCACTTGAGTCAGCTGGTAATAACTTGGGTAATTTGCATACCAGAGGTTCAAACCTCAGTGCAGTCCTAACCCCAAAAACAACTCAACACTGCCAACAAAAAATTGTTTCTCCTATCAAGCATACTTTTATGACCAAAGTAAGAATATTTGTTATGTGCCTTCAGCAAACATATGAAGAGAAAAAAATTCAGGGAAAGATGAAGGCATGCCTGAAAATCCTAACAAGTTTATTCAGGTTGTACATGCAATTACCGGTCAATGGTATCCCCATGCCCAAGTTGGCCATTAGTTCCTCTTCCCCAAGAATATACATTGTTCTTGTCAGTTACAGCAATTGTGTGCCTCCACCCACATGAGATCTGGACTATTTTCTGCCATGTAAAACCAAAAGTGTGGAGAAAAAAAAATGATAAAGAATAGTCAGTGGATTGTTTAAAGAAAGACATTGACGGTAAGATGCAAACTTGAAACATTCCAAATGAAAGAAAAAAAGGGAAGAATACAGTTTCAAGTACCTGATCATGGGGGAACTTCACTTGTACAGGAGAGCAGCGATCAACATTGTCATCGACTCCAACCTGTCCAAACTACAATTGAAGGAAAATAGGTAACAATTTCCCAAACACGTCAGCAATAAAAGACTTGTTATTGAGCAGAAAGAGAATAGAGCCTTATACAATTTTTTTATAAAGTGGAATATTTAGTTCTCCGCACATAAATGTGCACTCTTTAAGCAGACACCTAATATATCCTCTGCTGTGTTCATAAATAACAAGTAAACTGGATCAGAAACTCAAGAAGGGAAAGAACCCAGAAACACGGACTCCGAAAAATTTGTATAGAAGTTTCAAAAGTTCACAAATAAACCACTGGCACTTCGAGGGTCCAGAAAGCCTCCCATAATCAACTAATTTTCTCATACCGCCAAGACCCCAAAACACACCTATATATCCCTATATATATGCAAGCTTCCCAACACAACAACAAAGTTAACTACAAACAGATTTTGCAGCTGTTTGAATTAAAACAATCAGCTGTATTTTTCCTTTTCCCCTTGTTTCTTCTTTCATAGAACTTTGTAATAGGATGCCATGTCTTAACATTATAATACTGTCACATGAACATGGGAGGATAAAAGTTTACTGCAAACCTTATTCCAACCCCATCCATAGAGTAGTCCAGTAGATGTAAGTGCCATACTATGCCTCCAACCACCTGATACCTGAAGAAAGCCCAAGCCAAGTCAAGAGACAAACAAGAAAGCTATATTTCTAACAACAAATATGCTATTGCTCCCAGTGTGCAGGGTTTCCGGGTAGGACAAGATTTTGTTAGAAAAAAATTTTCTTGTCCTTAGCAAACACACAACACATATGGTGGAACCCATAGATGAAAGGTATTTCCAATCCTTTCCCTACCAGAGAAAAATCAACATTAAAAAAATAGGACAGGAGGAAGATACAAGAGACTAAAATAGCATAGCAAAGTGATATGCCAATGCATCCAAATAATACAAGAAATTGCTATGAAAACACCAACTCAGCATAAAATTAAAGGATTAACCTGACAGATTAACTCGTCACTCAGGGCTTGAAGCTTGTGAGGCACAAGAGAATCCTCAAAATTTCCATGACCTAGCTGGCCATATTTGCTCCACCCATATGTGTATAAGCCACCAGAAGATGAAACAGATATTGTATGCCGCCAACCACAAGCAACCATGACCATCTTGTCACACTGTAATGTAAACGACAAAGAATTGGGCAAGGGGACAAAAATACGTAACTTCTCCATCCGTTAGTATGTATGCATATACACCAATTGTACATGAATCTTAACAATATTATCCAGACAAATCACACAGAAAATCATAAACCTCGAAATGCCGCTGTTTCTATTAAACAGCAAGAAAAATTTTCATAAATTGAAAAATATAAAATCATATACATTCCATTAACACATATTCCTTATATGATCAGCGTCTAATCAGGAAAGGTAAGATGATACCAGACTGAGGACATACATCAATAGAAGAAACTTTCTCAGGAATCCAGCGATCATTTCTATCTCCCAACCCCAAATTTCCATATCGGCCCCAACCCCATCCATACAGTTCTCCGTTTTCAGTAATAGCTACACTGTGTTCTGCGCCTGCAGCAACCATTTTGATAGGTATTTCCTACAATATAAACAATTACATGAGCCAATACTTAATGGGATAATTCTTTGATGCATTGTAACTATCAATGTTTCATAAATAAATAATATCTTAGAATTAATTTCATGACTAGAGTACTGCTTTTGTTTTGTTGTTGATCTAGCTGCTTTTCCCTTCCATTTGTTTAAAGGAGGTGATACTTCTGAAATGAAAAACTGTTGATGTTCTCCCAGAAGATCAGAATTAGAAGATTGGTAGATAAAATTATCTACCATTCAATTTCAAGATTTATTACCGAAAGGAAAAGAACAAGGCTACAGAAGTGGTAGAAGTAAACATCAAAACCGCTACTGTTTAACCTATGAAGTTGAAGGGAGAGAATGGGGGCAACAAAGTTAACAAGAGCAATGAAAAAGATTATGGATTTGAATTAAATGATACAGTAGGAAATTGGTTAGTGGAGAGAATAGGGATGGTACTATGAAGGATACCTGACACATGATGAATTGAGGGTATGATTCTGCGTGATTGTGGGTGAGGGGAAATGTTAGAAAGAGGAGATGTTGGAGAGAAGAGTAAGGAACAATTGGGAGGAAGCCTTGGGCAGTCTAAGGCCTGGAAGGGCTGATACATGTTTTCAGGGTAGAGTGTTATAGAAGAACAAGAAACAGAACTGGTAAATAGTGAGAAAAAGAAATAGTAGTGTTGTTGAGAACGTAGTTGAATAACAAGTGGAAAAAGGAGAGAATTTTCCATCCAAGTCTTTACTCCTTCAACAAATGGATTCCAAAAGACTAGTCCTCTCTTCTTCCCTTTACCCCGTTCAAGCTACGCCCCTGTTCTTATTACTCCCAAGTTTGAACCACTTAACTTAACAAATTTAATTGTCTTATTCCATCTAACTAATCTAATTATTTTCTCTCGCTTCTTGGCTTTCTTTATTCTTCTGTCCTGAGTCCCATCAGATGTAGAGAGACTGCATACTTTTTAAAACGAATCAAAGAGAGGTTAGATGAGTAGTAATTAAACATACGGTAGAAGTAACCTATCATTGTGTATTCATTCTTGATAACTTGTTCATAGACTTTAATTTAACACAGATAACCTTGATGAATGTCTTTGAAATAGGTACCTGAAATGTCTGAATCTTTTGTGGTACAAGAGAATCTTCTGTGGTACCAAGTCCAAGTTGACCATTTTGATTCCTCCCCCAACTTCAATAAGAGGGAAAAAATACACAAGAGTTATAGATAAAGTGAAAATAAAACAACCAAATTTGTGATGAACCAGATGACAGCTGGCTAGCACATGAAGGTATAGCTTTAAAAAAAAAAAAAAAAAAAAAAAAAACTAGTCATCAGCCTCACAGAATAAAACAAGGATTTCTATAGGTATTTGTACCTTTTAAAAAGGAATGTAAATTAAACAGTGAGTGTAGCAGGTAGTAACAAGGTAAGAATTTGAGTACTAAAAACCAGATGCCCGTACCATCTTCAAGGTAGCAGATCGACATTTGTCTGGAAGAGGTTATTTACAGTTTATTAAGACTTATCTTATGACATAAACACTTGTCTTAAGCATTTGGAAGAGCTTATGAAAATAACTTATGATATGCCCATAAATTGTTTTAGCTCCAACATAACGTGAGAATAGAGTTCAACACTATTCTTTTGAACTATAAAAACAACTTTATGTATGTTTATAAAGTTGTTTAACCAAAAAAGCCCCTAATCCATAAAGGGAGTGTTTGCATACGAAGTCCGTACAGTTTACTCCGGTAATTAGACTTCTATTTTAAATTCTTTCAGTGAACTGAGAAGACAAAAGAATGAAATTAAAAATATCAGACCTAGGAATCAGCAAGCATTACAAAACTGCACTCGACATACACAATCAGGAATAGTCATTAGTACATGCATAAAAAAACTGTCAGAACAGAGAGAATGCTAAAATTTTGTTCGAGAAATACAAACCTCTGAACCTCGCCTTCCATGGTAACTGCCAGACAATGACTATCCCCACATGCAATTTGCTTTATCCTTAGACCTTGTAATGCTACAATAGGCTGAGGAATGAGCAAATCACTAGAATTACCATGACCCAACCTTCCAAAATCACCCCTAGAAAAACCAGACGTGATCTGCTTGAGTATTTAAGAATAACAAAGATAACCATATCCAAAACACTATTATGCATAAGAACAAAAAAAAACATTAGAAATAGAAGGGTGGTTAACAGCAAGTAAACTTGAATCCATCTTCCATGGAAATTATAAAGAGACCGCCTAAACTTAGAAAAATTGTCTTTTAATGATCAACTAACCAAAAATAATAAAAAAGGTGGCATCCCCATGTACTGAGAAAGAACAAGTCACAAATGCAGAGATATAACAAAGAAAGACAACGGATACTAATTTAATCTTAAAATAAAACCCATCTCTTTCAAAATATTAACTTTATGACAACCAATACAACTCACAACTATACGTAATATAAAAGTCTTCAAAAGAAAAAACCGGGTAAACCGACATTTTTACTCTTATAGTAACTATTAAAGACCAATGCTAGGTCAAGTAACACCATTTGAGGCTGAAACTAATCCCACATCAAAGGATCCACAAATAAACAAGATTGATCCCATGATAAGAAACAACGGAGAAGCAAGAAAGAGTGCATTAATGAGTATATTAAAGAGAAGAAGTGAAAAGGACGAATTGCAGACCATCCCCAACTATAGAGTTCATTCCGTGACTCTGAGTAGGCAAGAGTGTGATCAGCTCCACAGGCAATGGAATCTATTTCTCGAGCATCCAATGCACTGAGCTGTGTAGGCAGAGGCCTATCGTCGGTGTCACCATGGCCTAACTGTCCATCCTCTCCGCGACCCCACGAGCACACAACACTCCCAGCTGCACAGGATCAAACCAAAGCCAACCCACACACAAAAAAGAAAAAGTCAAATGAAAAAAAAAAACTGAAATAGGAATCCGTTTCATCCCACTCAAGTGTTGACCCAATCATAAACTAATTTAGAGTGCAAGCATGAAAATGAATTGAAAAGTGTTGTTGTGGAAAGAAATAGAAAGGCGAGGGAGAAGGAGATTACAGAGAAGAGCGACGGAGTGGCTGGCGCCGGCGGAGATGAGGAGGACGCGAGAGGGAGGAGAAGTAGCGGCGGTGGATTGGGATTGCGTCATGAGAGTTGTGAATGAGTGACAGGTGTTGGTGTGTGGTTGAATGAGGGGAAATGAGTGAGGAGAAGAAAAAGCAAAGAAAGAGTTTACAACATTGATGGGACCAGTGGAAGAGAGAGAGAGAGGGTGAAGAAGAGGAAAAGAAAAAAAGAAGAAGGGTACAATCAGGTGAGAGAATGGAGAAACGAATGCAAAGAATTGAATGTGTTGTGGGACCCACGTGGAAGTGTGCCTGTCAGCATGGCCAACCATTTTTTTTTTCACTTTCTTTCTACCATTTTGGTTACCTCTATTGTCTTCTGTGTGGTCACCACTCTCCTGCCTCTCTATCCCCTTCTTTCCTCATACCCTTTCACAAGCATATTATGTTTGATATTATGTAATTCAACCTAAAGAATTAAAGTCTTCCTTTGAATAAGAGATTTTTTATTTATATAAAAAAATTATTTCAAAGTCTTTCAAGGTGATTTTTCTAACACTTCTATTTATGATATGTCATAGGTTTTAAAAATTAGTAAAATTCAAAATTTATTTGATAAGATGTAATTAAAAACATTATCCAATTATATTATTTTGAATAATAAAATAATAAAAGAAATATTTTAATATAAAACAAAATAGCTTTAAATGAATTTTAAAGTTATTCCCCGTTAGTCAATCACGTCTCTAAAACATTTATAACATTATATCTTCACGTATAACGCATTATACGATCATCGCTCATAATTTCATTCACAAACACAAACACAAACATGTATGGGATAAATTACTGATAAAACAATCATAAGAACAATATTCCTATATACTGATTATATCCATCATAATCAATCACACAACAATATGCAAACTTTCTGATTATATCAATCACAATCAAACACCTCATACACATAAGTTATTGCAACAGGATTACTAATCCTAAAAACATAACACATCAAACATATTTGAATACTCAATATTTTATCCTCGATCCTCGATTTTCACTAACATCACACGCTTAAACTAATAGTCTATATTCTTAGTAGCACTTATTCCAACTATACCACCTGATACCATTACTACCAACATAGTATTTCCCTAATGCTTTATCATCACTATACTCATTAGCATGTGTACCTCCATCATGATTAACCCGTCATGATCACCAACATGAGCCTCCTCAGATATCATAACACCATTGTGGAAAGAATCAATCACATTCATGTACCCTACCTTACTGACTGATTGTAGTTGCTCCTACAGTCCAATCTGTAGCATCTCCTACAAATATGTTCGAGTAGTCCTGTAATCCAGCTAAGGATGAGAATGATTCAAGAACGAATGAAGGCAACTCGTAGTATGCAGAAGTCTTATGTTGACCAAAGAAGAAGACCATTTGAGTTTGAAGTTGGAGATTATGTGTTTATGCAAGTGACACCAACAATAAAAGTTGGGAGGGCTATCAAGTCAAAGAAGTTTTCACCAAAGTTTATTAGGTCATATCAAGTGCTTAAGAGGATTGGTCTAGTACCCTATGAGATAGCACTACAGCCTCGGTTAGGAAACTTGCACAATGTTTTTCATGTGTCTCAGTTGAGGAAGTATGTTCCAGATCCAAGTCATGTGTTAGAAGTGGATGATATTCAAGCTAAATAAGACTTAACCATTGAAGCATGACCAGTACGGGTGTTAGATATACAAACTAAGACTTTGAAAGGGAAGGACATTCGTACAATTAAGGTGCAGTGAGATGAAAGCTACTCAGAAAATGACTTGGGAGTTAGAGGAAGTTATGAAGAAGGAGTATCCTCATCTTTTTATAACTAGAGCAATTTTCGAGAATGAAAATTCTTTTGAGGAGGGGTGAATGTAAGACCGTTGGAAAATGTGGTAAATAAGGAATAATGTGGTTATGAGACTTAGACATTATTGTTTGGTAATTAGTGTTGGATGATTAGATGTTTTCTAGAATTATAACTATTATGTTTATTATTTAATGTTATTATTAATTAAGTGGAATATATGATTGGTATGTTGTTATTGGATTATTTGGGTGGTGTGTTGTTAGTAATATGATGTGTTGGATTAGAGGTAAAAGGATGATTTAGAATTGAATAGATGTGGGTCAAATTTTAGAAAGAGAGTTAAAGTAAACTTTTGGGTTTAATTTGTATTTTAGACCAAAGGGCAAAAAGGTCATTTTACCCTCCTTAATTAGTGTAGAAATTAAGTTATGGGGGTGTACAAAGGAAGGAAAGGAAGATAAATCTGAAATTGAAAAGATTTAGTGGTTGTTGATATTATTTTAATTAAAAAGGTAAAGATAGAATAAGAAAAGATAAAAAGGAGAAAGAAGAAACTACGGTTCATAATTGTAACCTATATCTAAAACGGAAAAGAGAGAGATAAAGAGACGGTTTTGGAGAGAGAAGAGGAAGCGTTGCTGAAAATCTTAGAAATTGGTGGTGTTTTAGAGTACAAACAATGCCCTAAGATTGGACAAGATATGAGGAAGCTTACCTTTATTTGTTAATTATTGTATGTTATATGTGTTCTTGGTTATTTTGATCCTTGTTGATATATGTTATATGATTATGATTATGGTTGTATGTTGCTCTTGTTGGACAAGGGTTTATGTATGCATGGGCATAGGGTTTATGTAATATTTGTGTTGGGTTTTCCCTATGAATGTATGTATGGTTGTTGTGTTATCCCAACGGAGGGTTTGATGCTAAGCGAGAATAAAGTTATGAGGCTTAGGGGTTTTCCATGCAAATGTATGTGTAAGGGTGTAGTAATAATCATATGAATTATAATTGTGTTGTTTGGATTATAATATATATAATGATTGAATTTGGATGATTCAAGTGTTGTAGTGTATGTGTTTGAGTATGTTTACAAGTGTATGTGATGTTTGATTGCATGAATGATGTTTTGATGGAGTTCCCTTGTGATTTAGGATTGTTGCATGTGTATTTGCAAACTTGAATTATATCTAGGAAGTGTTTCGTTTTGTAGATAATTGATTATCACTAGTGATAAACGATTATTGACGTTGATATTGAGTCTGGTTGTAGGAATAATCGATCATCACTTATGATAATCGATTATCCCTTCTTGTTTGACGTTTCTGGGTGATTTTTACTAAGATAATCGATTATGAAAATTGATAATCGATTATGAAAATTGATAATCGATTATTATAGTGTATTTTCGTGAAAAAATGGGGAATTTGATGAAGAATGGACGTGGTTTAAGCCTAGGAAGTAGTGGAACACATTGGTACTCAAGGAATGAGAGTAATGGGCATGTTTAGGGTCAGTTTTGACTTGTGATTGTGAATTGGAGAATGAGTGAGTGTTGGGATGTATTGGAGTATGTGATTGATGAGCATGAGAGTGGATGATAAGTCTACTTGTTGTCCCTAGTAAATTATGGTGCTATTTGCGGATAGGTGCTTCCTTTTGCCTTGTGTGCATTGGAATGGTTACTCAAGTATTGAGTCTTCCTTGTGTAGGGGTGAAGGTGTCTTCGTTGTCCTTGTGTGGCAGGATTACATGTTCCTTAGTTGGATTGTGGGACTACTCAAATGTATCAGTATGTTTATATCATGTTATTATGATTGTTTTACCAGTAGCTTACTCCATACATGTTTGTGTTTGTACATGTGAATGCGATGATCGTATTATGTGTGATGTTATACGGAAACAAATGATGCTACATATGAAGATAAAGCATGATAGATTCGTGAGGTGATGGGGATAGACCTGGGGTTTTATTTAAAGTTATTGCAATTAAGTTTTTAAGATAATGTAATTGGAGTTATTTTATTTCATTCGTTATTTTTAGTTTTATTTAAATAATGCAATTGGACAAGTATTTTAAAATTATTATGCGATGCAAGTTTAAATGTTGAGGCTTTTGAAAATACGTTTTCGCGCTATAAGAAAGTTTTGAAAATTATCGGTTTTTGTAATAGTCTGTGACACTCTGAAATTTGGAGCGTTACAAAATTCATCACAAATATTACCAAAAACCTATTCTCATGCACACATAAACCCTTGCCCAACAATAGCAATAGATAATCATAATCATACAACACATATCAAACAATTATTTTCATGCAAGTAAATCGAGAATACATAGCATACAACAAAGAATGGTAAATTTTCTCATACCTTGGTCAATACTAGGGTTTTATCTAACTTCAAAACACTACAAATCGTCCCTTACACTAAGTTTTATGTAATTCTTCCTCTTTTCTCCTAGAAAACGCCTTTTCTCTCCCTTATCTTTCGTTTTTTGATTTTAGGGTAACAAAATGTAGACCCATTTTTACTCTTCTCCTTTTTATCTTCTATTCTATTTCTATCTTTTTAGTTTTAATAAAATCTCTCTGTTTATCTCTAAAACCACTAAAATTTCCTCTCTTAACTACTTTTTAAAATATCATGAACCACCATATCTTTTTAAAAATCCACGTAATCTTTTAAAATATCTAACAATATTTAATAATTATTTTCTCTAATAATAATATCTCTTTTAATATTTAAATCCACCACTATTATATCTCCTATTTTCATTTAATTAATGTTTAAAATAACAACAACTAAATCTTCTAAAATTTTCTACATAATATCATTTTATTAAATATCCAGATTATTTAATTTACATGTTTTTCCTTTATACATCCCTTAATTAATTTTTACACCAATTAAATAAAAGTAAAAAATCATTTTTCCTAAACAAAAATATAAAAGTAAACAAATAACATAACAATTGTGTTATAATAAAAATATATACTCAACAACACCAATTTCCAAAAAAAACCAAAAAGTTTCAAAACTACCTTATTTTCAAGTCCTATTTTTTTTCGGATCTTACAATTTCAAGATATTTGGGATAAAAATAAATAAATTCAAGAAAGGAATAAACGTGGTCTGGATAAGTTTTTTATTTTCTTATCTCTTAAATTTAAGGCATCAAAATGTTTTTCTTATTATGCTAACTTTGTTAATAAGTTTGTTTTAAAGATGATTGATATATTTTCACCTATGTCAGATGTATTTTTTTTTTACATATCTAGTCAGACTTAGAATTGATAGAGATATTAATTTGTCCAATGTATGGTTAGTCATTTGTTAACTATTTCACTAAATATGATTTTCGTCTTTAATTTTGATTATTTTCTTTTTAAAAAAGTTTTAATATATTTTAGTTTTAAAATTTAAAAATAAATTAATATAATTTTTTAATTTAATTAGATTATTATTTTATTTGTTAAATGTATTTATTGATTATATTAAAATAAAACACAACAATGTAAATAACTTAAATATTAATATAAAATGTATTTAACCTTAAAAAAACACTTAATGTAATTATTTTAAGTTTATTTGTTACATTAAATCAATATATAGTTAATTTAATTCAATTATATTAAATTTTTTGTAATTTTTTTAATTAAAAATGCATAAAAGAATAAAGTATTTAAATATTAATTTAATAATAAAGAAACATATGTATTAATTATTTTTAAAGTTTGAGATTAAAATTTTAAATAAAAATGAATTTCAATTTATATTAAAATTCAAAAACTAAAAAAACTATTTAACCATGACATTAAAACAATACATAGTTCTCATTTTAAAGTGAACAGGATAAAAAGAGTCATCATTTCAGTATAATCATGTAATTAATTTTAATTGAATACTTTTATTATATATATATATATATATATATATATATATATATATATATATATATATATAAATATTTATTTATTTGTTATAAGTACTAAAAAGAATTATATTTTATATGAATCTTGATTTTCAATTATTTTGATGATGTGATTGCTATTTTTTGTTTGAGAATGTTAAGTGGCTTTTATTTTATTAATTTTAATTTAAAATATGTTAAATAACGATTATAATATTTTTTATGAGTTTCATATTTATGTGCAATGAGTGTTTTATCATCACCATTGGTAAAACTATCCTAATCATAATCACAAAAATCTCATATTTATCAATACGATGAGAAAAGTAAATAAGATGATAGATAAATATTTATTATACGTCACTCAATTAATAAAAAAACTTAAACAGCAATAATTCATTTAAAAAATATAAATTTTAAATATTTAATATACAGAAAAGTAATAAAACTTCATTAAAAATGCGTGATACTGAAAACTTAATTAAAACTTATATTATACAAAAATTTTATTATAATAAAATTTTGGGTTAAATATGTTTTTAGTCCCTAAACTATTAGCCGTTTCTGGTTTTCGTTCCTGTTTCAAAGTAAGGTACAATTTGGTCCTCATTTTTTTCGAAAACATTTCTTTTAGTCCTCGAAAACTAAATACTGTTTAAAAATTTGGTCCTCGTTTAGCAACAAATGAGAACTAAAACCAAAATTCCGAAGACTAAAACGAACGTTTCGAAAAAAATGAGGACCAAATTGTACCTTACTTTGAAAGAGGGATGATAACCAGAAACGGCCAATAATTTAGGAACTAAAAACATATTTAACCCTAAAATTTTTATGAAGAAAAAACACTATAAAAGTTACTTTCACTTATTTCTCCCAAAATAAAAAAAGTTTTATAGTTCAAAATATAACAAAAACTACGGTGTTACTTAATAAGTATATTGCAGATGTTTTTAACTTAATTATAGTGTAGAAAAATAGACTTATAAAACTTCAGTGACATTACTGCGAGTAATTTCTTTGTACTTCTTATATCAAAATTATCCTGGTTTGAAAAGAAAAGACAAAGAAAAAATTCCACAGTAGAGAACACTCAACAAGGTAAAGAGAGAAAAAGGTTGTCAAAGGATATATAGACACGTGGTGTTGTTCAATGCTTAGCAGACAAGACATCTAAAATAGTTAGACATGATGGTTTTTTTTTCCTGTATTTTATGTATATATTTATGGATTATAATATGTTAATAACTTTTTTAAATTATTTTTATAATAAATTATATGTCATTATTTTATTGATAAAAACGAATCAATTACAAATTATCGTATAAAAATTATAAGAAAATTGTTAAAAAAAATTGTTAAAATAACATTTTTTTATATTTATTTATAAAGATAATTTTAATAACTTTTGTTTAATAGACTTTGTTCACTTGAATGAATTTGGGAAAGAGTGATGGAATAGATTTAAAAGAATTTGAAAATAAATTTTTTGTGTTATTTATTTGAGTGGATTCGGAGGTAATTAAGAGTAATTTTGGAGTAAATATTTTAAATCTATTTCATCGATCAAATCCTATACTAATTCTCATAAACTTTACTTCCAAATTCACTCTTACTTACCTCAAAATTCATTCAAATAAACAATAAAAAAATTTATCTTCAAATCCTTTCAAATTTATTCAATTATCTTTTTTAAATCCATTTAAATGAATAAAAAATTAAGAATTATGTTATTATTTATATAAAGTACACTTGTATATAAAAAGACTTCACAGGAGTTTTAATCGGTGCTCCACGTGAGAGTCCCATCTAAAAGAATTTTGATTATAAAATTTGCAGACAAGAAAAATAAATAAGTCTGATAATATGTGACTTTCAGATGTGACCATACATGATCGTACCCATCTTTCACAAAACAAAATCTAACTCTAGAATAATTCAAATATAGCGTCTATCGGATATTTCGCTTTGGAGGGCACTCTATACAATGCAGATTATTCAAGATGCTGATAATAATTGGACCATATCAATAGTGACGAGTTTAAACTTTGTCTTGTATTTTATTCTCGTGTTTTTATATAGGCTGATGTTTATGTATTAAAATATATATTTAATATATACAAATTAATGTAGTTTGAAGAAATTGTGTCAAAAACATTTAGCAGAACAATATAAAATCTTTTAAATATAAAAAGGGTTATAATAAATATTAAACTAGTATATTTAATGAAAATAAACATGGTTTCTAATATCATATACCATGCTATTTAAATTAGAGATACATGTTATTTATTATTAATATATTAAATAAGTATTAAAATAAATTTATTAATAAAAATAGTAATCATTATAAAATATTTAAATTCTATTTTTTTTTTATAAATTTATGTTCTTTATTTAAACTTTATGGAACTAAAATTTTTGTTTTGAAAAGATTGGTTTTATTTAATTGTATAATTTAGGACCAATTTATTTAACTTTACTCGGGAAGCCTAATGTTATTCATATTAATATTTTATTATGTAAATTTAAAATCATTGTTCTCTGATATAGTGTATCGGAGTGTATACCGAACGGTTAACATCACAAGCCTTTAGGTCACCATCACAACAATGGTCAACTAGGTTATCATCAACCGCATCAACTAAAGTCAATCACATTAAATAGTGTTGGACCATAATTGGACCAACACTTAAGGTACTATTGGACAGTAGTCCAGCAGAAGATAAAATAATTAAAGGAGAATAAAATAATCAAGAACATTTGATTGTAGATCTGAAGATGTTGATAAGAGTTTAAGAGATTGATAAGGCCGTTTATGAGTAACTAACCGGATCTCCAGGTAAGGTTGTTTTTATTTGATCTATGAAACACTTATAAATACACTAAAAGGGCCAAAGGCCAGGTGCGTTCAACTGAGACTTCACTACGTTCTACTTACGTCCGATCAGGACTTAAATATTAAACTGTGATAAACAGTTCACAAAACCGCTCCTAACTTGAGCATCGAAGTGTCTTTTGCATGTACCTCCCCCCATCAAGAGCACAATCGAACGACATCCGGAGTCCAAGCGAGCGGAGCACTCGATTCCAGCGTCGGAAAGCAGCAAAGCCACATCAGAAAAGGTTAGTCTCTAAGTCCTACAAATCCCTATCGAAACATTTTGGCGCCCACCGTGGCGCCGAGCGACATCCCGCTGAAACCGCAAGGAACCAAGGCGAGTGCTCGGTCTCGAAATTGCTACTTCAGATTGACACCAGGAACTTTCAGCAAAGCGAAAGCTACACTATATGGCATCTCTACGTGAAACTTCATCAACAAGAGATCATGGTATATCTTAATTCCAGCAAAAGTGAGTGGCGGATAGAAAGCCACTTCTTCCATGACATACCAGAGGCAACAAGAAGCCTTGCATCATCGTCCAATTTTCTGGAAGAGCGAACGCAGATACAAAACCCAGGGAACGCTCTCCGAGAACCCCTGGTCCTAAACCCAGGAAAGCAGCAAAGTCACATCAGAAAAAGTTAATCTCTCAGTCCTACAAATCCCTACCGAAAAAATATTGATATTTTATTATGTAAATTTTTTAAAATCATTGTTCTCTGAATTTGTATTTCAAAACTAAAATTTGATTTAAGTTTATATTTTCTAGAATAATTTTATTAAAACTTTATAAAAAGAAATATCAAATTGTATTCATAAATCTCCAATAATATAAAAAAATATTTTCTAAATGAACATCCATTTGAGTAATCGAATGAATAATAAGAAATTTTCGAATTTAACAAATAACTAGAGGAAATTTTTTAAACTGTTAAAAGGAGAAAAAAAAAGTAAATTATTAATCACCATTATCATTCCTATTGGGGATTTGTAAGTAAAATTTAAGATAATAATTGTCCGTTTTTTCACGTCACTTAATAAAACACTAGTAATTAAATATCACTTTGAATCAGTCTTAATAAAATTTATTTTGAAAATTTATTATGAGTAAATTTTTTAGGTTTGTTCCAACTCTGTTCACTTGTGAACAAATGAATTTGAGAGAAATTGATGGATGAATAAGAAGATTTAAAAGTAAAATGTGTGTTATTTTTTTAAAGTTGGATGAATTTAATTTTTTTGAAATGGTACATGGTCAAATACTTTTCAGCTAACTTGTGATCCTTTATTATTAGTTACTCTTCGTTATAATTTGTTTTCTTTTAATATATTGTAATTGATTAGGACGTTGAATATCTAATTAGGATATTTTCTCTAGTTAATCATGCACTTGTATCATTTTTAAAATTCCATCACTTCCTGAAGTATACTAAGAAGTCAAAAAAGCTTAAAACTCGATCCTATAACTGATTCCACGAGTTTATTCAGTTTGAATAAATTGTTTTTAGGGGGAATTTTCACTCATAATTACTCTCAAATATGATGTTATCCGCGTAGATGAAAAAGAAATGCATCCCACTTGAGTGAAAATTATATATAAAATTAATCTTTTTTGTGATAAATATATACATAGGTCCTTTATTTATAATAGAAAAAATATGGGTTAAACTCAAAATACAAATAAAAAATAATAACAAATTAACTAAAAGTAAAAGATAAATATAAAATGATTATATATCTAACACACCTCAAGCTGGTGCATACAAATGTACCAAGCTTGTTACTAATATAATTCATCAAGTCTTAGTGAAAATATCTCCTTCTACACTCGAGTGACACCAAATTGCTAATGATTTTGCAAGACGACATAAAAGACGAAATAACAACCCAAAAGACTTCCCCTAAGCAATAAATTTGGGAGGTTGCTCAATGTAAATCTCTTCTTACAAATTGCCGTTGAGGAATGCCACCAGTGGATAAAGAGGTATTATTGGAGAGCCACCACGACTATAAATAAACTAACAAAAACCATCTTTTCTATGAGAAAAAAAAATATATGGATGGATCAAACGCAATGGTGACAAAAGAGAAGTCAGAAGAGACAACAACGGAAAAAGCCATGGATGAACAAGAGAGAAAAATTATAAAAATCAAAGATTCTCCGATAAAGGCCTATGATGCTTTAAATAGCTAGCTGCCTGAGAGGAGACGGGACATGCAACAACACACAATGAACGCGACCTCATCGCTCTGAATTACTACTAGACATGCCACCATGTACGACGAAAAAGGGTGCAAATTCATAACTTCAAAGGCACTAAGAGCACGTAGGACCTCTGATGAAGGCGTCATTAATGACATGATGGTCGTCTGGCAGAGACAATCAAAACCATGTGATCGTCGGTCGAAACTAGAACTCCAATAGTGACAATGGTAGACGATGGCGCCACCTACAGGGTAGATAGCGTTGCCGGCAACAGTAGATAGCACTGTCGACAACAGTAGAGAGTGCCACCGCCGGTAGTGGTAGATGCTTCGCCAGCAGAGATAGGTGTAGTGACAGAGACACCAGAAACTTTTTCCTCAAAAAAACCTGACTTTGATACCATGTTAAATATAATAAAAATTTTATATGAAATTAATCTACCTTATGTTAAATATACACATAGGATCCTTCCTCTATTTATAAGAGAAGAAATATAAACGAAACCCAAAATACAAATAAAAAATTATAACAAACAAACTAAAAATAAAAAATAAATATAAAATAAAGATAATATATTTAACACCAAACCAATTATTGCTTATCATCCCTTTTATCATCCCTTTTGAATTCTTTTACGCTCGTTATGGAAATTGAAAATCTGTCTCCTTCCATTCACGTAAATAATGAAATCCACCAAAATTAACAGAGACTAGTGAACTTCTTTTGATTTAACTTATATTAAAATAGAAAATAAATACTATAAATATGATATAAATTTTAGTAAACAGAAAAAATAAAAGTAGAAAATTAAATAATTAATTTATTATATTAAATACTAATATATTTCATTTTTAATACAATAAAAATTATAATTTTAATATAAATTTAATTTCATATATTATGTTTAAAATTCATTTATGGTTAAGTAACTAAAAATGTTTGTAATATTTAATAATTGTTATGTATGTTAATTAAAAAAATTAATATTAATATGTACTTATATTTAAAGAAATTATTAAAGATTCAAAATTTACAAAACAAATATAAATATTAAATTTTTATTTAAAAATAATTATATATTAATGTAATTTATTTTAAATAAACACACATAAAATTTACTAAAATATTTTAATCAGTAACCAATTTTAAAATAAAATTAAATTTTTGTAATCAATTTTTTTATCATACTTAAAGTAATATATATATATATATATATATATATATATATATATATATATATATATATATATATATATATATATATATATATATATATATATATATATAGAAATATTTTTCTAAATAAAAAATTGTAATCAATCACGCATTCACTTTTGAATTGTCAAATACACGAGCCTGTACCCCAAAGAATAAGTTCACTCGAACCAAAAACGATTTCTAATATACCATAGGAGTACGAAAATTCAACTATGACATATGGATCTTATAAAAGATTTAATATGCACAGTTGCAATAATATCTCTTCGGAAGTATTAAACTCTACACATTTGGATATTTTTATTCAAAGATAATACTTTCAATATTTTTAATCTTGCAATCTCGACTAATGATAAATAACAATGACAAATTATGTTCGATATTTTTGGAGTGAACAAACAGAAGAAAAGTTAAAGAAAGCAAAGCAACCTTATATACGGCTGAGAAAAATTAAGATTGAATAGTAAATGCATATAATATAATTTTTTTAGACATTTATGTATGGATAATATGTGTATTAGGAAGTTCTTATTTTATGAATTGCTCTCTATTCCTTTTTAATTATTAAAATTTTATTAAAATCGTTTTCTATTTCTGTAATTTTTCTAGATTTCGAGATTATATATATATATATATATATATATATATATATATATATATATATATATATATATATATATATATATATATATAAATCTCACTCTTAACTTAATTAACATGGATAAAGGAAAAATAGCTATAATAATAGAGAGAAAATATATTAACAGAGAAGAAGTACGGTAAAATAATGACTTTAGATATATATATATATATATATATTAATATGATAATATCATTTAGTCTTAATTGCTTGATCATATTAAAAGCACATATTAAATAAAGTGTTAATTTTTTTTCATAAGAAAAATGATTAAATTAGTCAATAATTATCGCCGCGATACAAGTTTGCGTTTGAATGATTGAGAAACAAGTTTCGTCCTTTATCTTTATGAGTTTTTTTTTCTTAACAGTTGTTCTTAAAACAAATTTTTTAATTCCCATTTAATACGTTTAATATGATTTTAGAATTAAATATATTTTCAATCATTAATTTTATGTAAAATTGATTTTTAAATATTTTTATATAATGATTTTTAAATTTTAAATATAAATGAATATAAATATTTTCATTTAATTGCGTTAGTTTTTTTACTCGTTAAAGTACGTTTTGAATTAACGTTAAGGTTATTTATATTATTTAATATATTTTAACTAAAATATCAATCCAAAAGATAATCTTACACATAAAAGACACCAACATTATTAATTTGAAAAATTATTTAACACGTAAGAAACATTAATACTATTAGATTAAAAAGACTAAAATATATTAAGATTTTAAATAGTAACAAATTTTAATTGAACATAAAAAAACCTAAAATCATATTTAACTTTATCTTCTATATATAAAAAAGGTTTTAACCCGCTTAATATGTAATATAGGCTTATAAACTTATTTATTTAAAAAGTAGATTATAAAATTCACCGTTTATATTACAGTTAATGGAACTTGTTTTTAGTATATTAATAAGTTTTACATTACACGTGTCAAAGTTACGAGCATACCTGAAATTGGAAATAAATGGATTGTAGCTTGCTTTAACTATTATCGAGAATCCTATCAAGTCAAGGATAATTTAATTTATATTATATTTTGTATATTTTTTAATTTTTTTTTTAATATTTATGGGTAATTGCGGGTTTTAAAGCGGGTATTTTTTAAACGAATATATGATGGGTAACATGAATTTTTCTATCGTAGGTCGGAGAATGGGTAGACACTATCATTAGTGCAGAAAAGACCTTTAACGTCACCATTTAGACGTCCGGTTCTCGAATATCTAACGTAAAAAATGACCAGTTGCATTTACGTAAATAAAACAACTATTTAAACTTCAGCTATGGGAGCCGACGTCTAAATATTCATATATGTCGGCTTCCTCGAATGGACGCCAAAACTATAAACGAAAAAGTAAAAAAATTAATTTTTTATTCTATTTAGATGTCGGCTATTGGGGGACCTATTAAGATGTCGGCAGGTGTACCGAATCATAACAAGTAATAATAAATGGTAAGACCAAGTATCGTTTCCCAAGAGACTCATGACACTAGACATTCATGTAATTACTTAACTAATTAAGACTTTGAAGAACAATTTTAGGGTTTTTGAATGCAAAACAAGAAAGTAATTATGAATGAAAATTGATCAATTGAGGCTAAACACTAGAATGAATGGATGAAGTTGAAAATATGAGATGAGTATGTTGTTGGGGTTTATATTTCACCTAGTTTACTCTCATGCATATATGAATTCGTCTTCTTCATTCAATTGTTAACATCACTTTCTAAATTACTTAAAACCCGATGTCTTGGCAAAGAAAATCTATCCTTAATTACTAGATCACAATGTCTTTTATCACTAGTAATTAATTCTGCATTACTATTAGAAGCTTAAGATGACCAAAACTCATATCCCTATGTCTAGGCAATACTGCTTTGGGAGAAAATTCTCCAGATCTAGATTTCCCCGTATGTGTCCATATCACGAAAACCTTCAATAATCATGTCACAAATGAGTTAAACATAACAAGCATAGAGCAAAGAAGGATAACCCTAACAATTAATGAAAGAAGCATATAGAAATTGGAATAAATTCAAATACATGAGAGTTTAGAGGTTACATCTTCCCCAACAACAAATAAGGTTTAGTTCTCCATTATCATGGAGAAACTAAATGAACAATGGAATGAAAGAGATAGAAAACCCTAGAAACTGAAGATGAGAGCTCCCACATCCTCAAATCTGCCTCCAAGGAAAAGTGTGTTTCTGTGCTCAAGCCATCAAAAGATACAAGTCCTTAAATAGAACAGAAAAATAACAGAAAGCAGTCCAAAGTTAATTTTATCTATTGTTTATATGTTTACCTATTCATTTTATCTGTTGTTTAATTTATATCGTCGCTTATCACTTCTATTTTTGTACGCAATATTGTTTCTTGGACTATGTCTACTAACTGCATGCAAAAGATAAACACAATAAAAGATGTGAAACACACAATGAACCAAAATACATAAAACTTAAAACAAAAAAAAAGTTGAGCTAAGAGAGACTATAGCATTAAATGTGTATTTGTTAAACATAAAAAAAGGGAGACTATTAAGATAAAATAGTCTATATGCCTAAACGCTCTCATGTTTTGAAGTTTAATCAGATAACATTAAAACGTGATAATAATCGGTAAACAACATAGGGTGAAAACACAAGACCTAGAACTAGAATCCCCAAACATAGAAAACCTATACAAAGACTTAGGACTAGAATCAACAACATAGAAAAGCTTAGGAAAGCACTTAGGATCTTAGGTAATAGAAAAAATTCTAGGCTAAAACACCTAGACGCTTGGCTGAACACTATTGTGTCTAAAGCGTCTAAGAGAGTTGATGATAAATGCTTGATGCTTATCATACGTGAAAGAGGTATTCAACATAACTCTCAGAAGAAAAATAGTTGAGACAATGTCTCTAACAAAACACTTTAAAAGACTATTAAAATATAAAAAGAAATATTTAACAAGCTAAACGTTATCTAAGGAAGAGACAAAACCAAAAGAAGTGTTTACTTGACTAAATGATACCACAAACTTAAACAATACTTCGTCCAACGATGAAGTCTTTATAAAATGCTTGGTATCTTTAGAAAATAGCTTGATTGAAAAATGCTACCTAACGGTACAAAATAAAAAAAACACTTTGTTGTTCTGAGCAAGTATTAAATGACATTAAATGCTCAACGTTCAAAAACAACAAAAGTGATCAGAAAAAATATATCTGCTGCATGCACAATTTACTCTACTATTTGAAAATAAGTTATCCTACACGCATCCACAGAGCTACAAATCAAATATTAAAAGTGGACGTTAGACACAAAGGAGATATTCCCATAATGTTCTTCACTTGAACTCATGCCTAAAAGGAACGTACAACCTACTTCAAGCAAAGTACTGAAAAAACATGTCTGCTCTGAAAAGTTGACGTACCTAACGACTGTTGTACAAAGAAGAAAGAGAAAGCACGAGTATCAAGGCTAAAAGCTCAGTCTAACAGACAAATACTCATGGAATATTTAAATTGAATAACCTTCAAAAGGAAATTAAAGAGGATAGCTTAAGAGGATAATCAAGTGAGAAGCTTAAAACAAAGCATCCATCCCATAAGCATTCAAGAGAGAAGAAAACAAAGAGCTCAAGAAAAAGAATACATCTGAGCTAAATAAGAGAAAAAGAGAAAATAAATCCTCTCAAATTTCATTGTTGTATTGCTTACTATTGTAAGAGAAAAGAGAGAAACACCTACGGGTGTTTAGACTGCTTTATATTGTAATCACATCCTCTCTACGAGAGATATAGTCTGAACTACTTGTAAGCAATCATTGATTGCAATTCTGAAGAGAATTAAAATGCTTACAACTAAACTTAGTTTGAATTGAGGAATCTTAGCAAGGTTGCTAAGTACCATGAGTGTTGCGAATACTCAAAGGAAATCTCGATTAGGGTTGTTGAGTACTAGAAGTGGTGCAAATATACAAAGGAAATCTCGGCTAGGGTTGTTGAGTACCAGGAGTGGTGCTAATACTCAGAGACCAGAAATTGTGCTAATACTTATTTTTAATCGTGTGAATATTATAGTGGAACCCTCTACAGAGGAGATTGGACGTAGCTCAGTTGGAGCGAACCAGTATAAAATAACTTGTGTAATTATCTATTCTCTTGTCTAAATGATCCTCTTACAAAAACCTGTAGTTGCTCTTTATTTTCTAAACAAAAGAATCTTTCAGGCTAAACGATTAATTTTCATAAAGCAAGTTCTTACAAAATGTTGCATTATATATTATAAATAACACATCAAAATTTATTATCGCTCATACATATTTATCATGTTGAGTGTGTAAGCATTTAAAAGAAAATTTCAAGAGCTTGACAACGTGTATATCAGAAGGGTTGCGAAAAGTTTTCCATTAACACTATTCAACCCCCCCCCCCCCCCTTCTAGTGTTTTTTAGGTACTTCAATTTTGCAACTTAGACAATTTACTTTCATCCTTTGAATGATCAAACTTTAATTTCAATTGCATCAATAAATATTAGAATATCCATGAATAATTTATGTAACTAAAAATCAATTTTTAAGACCTTTTAATTGTTAAACTCAATAAGTTCACTTGACACAAATCTTATTCAAATCAACCATTTAAACAGAAGAATTTCATAAAAAAATTGAATTTAAACCATAAATGTGGGCATAAATATGTACTCATAGTCTATTCATTCTCCAATTGATAAGTCTTATAATATACATTAAATGAGTCTAACAATACACATTAGATAAATGCGTTCATATATTGATTAGACGAGTATAACAATACATATTGGAGAAGTTTATTGATGCATTGACTAGACAAGTTTAGCAATATAGATCATACTAGCTTGTTTATATACTAATTTATATTTTTTTAGGAAATTTACTCTACATATATTTATATTTTTAAAGAGTCTACTGTATATTATTGCACATCTTTTAAGCACTATATTTTTTAGTAGGTTTAAATAAAAAAAAAACATTATCATGAGACTCAATAAAATAGAGAATAAAAATAAAAAATATATATTAATTCAAATTAAAAAAATATAATTTAAGTAATATTTAGAGAAAAAGTTAACGATATAAAATAATTATATAATATATATAGATATATATATCTATATATATATATATAGATATATATATCTATATATATATATATAGATATATATATATATATATATATATATATATATATATATACTTTGATGTTTTATAATAAATATAGCATTTTTGTATGAAAATTAATAATGGATGAAATATTTGTATAAAAGCACCACCATTGAAAAAGTTCATCCCACTGTCATCTTCGATCACATAAATTCTCTCCGCAAGACTTCAACCCAAGAATCTCCCATGGTGGCCGACGAAGCTTCATCGTAAGTCTTCACTCTCCTCACCACTCACAAACTCTTCAAAATCAAAAATAACTTCAAAATTTTCCAACTAAAACCAAAGTCGCGCTAATTTGTTAAACTTTTCTTGCTAATAACTTCAAACGATGTGTCAGATTCGAGACGAGCGAGATGCTCGCCACGTTCCTGGCTTCAACACCGCTGTTGTCGGAGTCGTGGAGGCTGTGCACCACCACGGCCACCTCCCCGCCACGGAGTTTCCTGACAGAGCAAGGTGCCGGCGGCGTGGTGTACATCGCTTTCCCCGGCATCGAAATGGTGGCGGCGGACTCTAGCTGGAGAACCTTGGTTCCGTTGGTTAGCATAGGTGATGTAACACTCTTCTCGGCTCGTCGCGACAAGGAAGACGATGATCCTGTGATGGTGCATGCTGGGATGCTGAATCTCTTATTCAACGTTTTCGATCAATTTCAAAATCAGGTTTCATAATTCTCAACTCTGATTAAAGATTTGTTAATTTTCATAGTATTATGTCAAAATTTAACGCTAATGATGCATAGTTAGGCTTATACTAACTCATAAAAAAAATAGATTATACATCGATAGTGTAATTATACAATATAAAATTATTTTCTCCTACAGTACTATTTTGATGGCCTTAAAATTGAAGATGATTTTTCTTTCCAAATAAAACGCAGTATATTCGTCGTTTTGTTATTGTCTTGGCATCAGTTTGTCTCTGGTATATTTGCAAAGTTTGTTCTTGTGCGTACGTTTGGTATTTTGATAAACTAATAACACTGTAGATAAATTAAATAGTGTAAATAGCATGATCCTGTACACATCAAACTCAATTGAAATGGATATATACATACAACTGAAAGTTTATTTTGAGAACTATTCCAACTATAATTGTTAAGGGTTTTTTTTGGAAGGAATATGTTTTGTATTTATTAGTTTAAACATACTTTTGCAAGAGTTTAATTATTATAGCTAAACAGGTATTAAATTATTCACTCCACTTTAATTTTCTTCATTTTAAAAGTTTTAGTTTTCAAGTACACACAAAAGAAAGGCTAAGTTTTAAAGTCTGTGTCGACATTAAAAAAAACTTTCAGATAGTATATAAATTACAACACTTTTTTATCTATAAAAAATAACGTAAGAACTGAATATCTTTCTTCGCTGTACAATATTATTTCTTTAATAATATTCATGTACTCAATTCTATTCTTTTTGTTTCTGTTGCATCTTTCATCTCTCCTTTTATATGTTAAAAATAATAGTCATTGTCCAGTATTTTTCTTTGGAGAAGTTGTATTTATACATTTTCTATGTTAGCATTTTATTTTTTATAATATATATATATATATTCTTTTCATCTTCATGATGAGTGTTATACCAATATTTTCTTCTCTGTTTTTTCTTTTTTTTTTGAGATCTTAGTGGATCGTGTTACTCATTTTCTGAACTGTATACACTAAACACAGCTTACAAATAGTAATACGAAGTCAATAATAAAGAGAGCAACACATTGAAGATTAAAGTTGAAATGAACATAAAGAGAGTTATATATCCTACATTTTTTATCTTACTTTCATTTGATCATATTTTCTTTTCTTTATCTAATACTACATGATGAAATAAACATTTTACAAAAGAAAAGCATAAGTGACATGATAAACATCAGTATATCAACATCCCTCCCATTCCCTTTCACACCAATCTATTTTCCATTTTTTTTTGGCATTTTCACACCAATTCTAGGTACTTTCTGTTTTTTCCCGGTGGTAGTTAAGCTGAGAAAGAATAAAGGCAAAGAAGAATGATACACTTTTCTTACAAGTGAGCAAAGAAGAATAATACATGGAATATTCGAAAATTTTAATAAATTTCCACATTCCATATCGTTTAATCAATTTATATTGTAGAATCTTAATATATATATATATATATATATATATATATATATATATATATATTCTTATATTAAGAAAACACATTACTTTTTAAGAAATTGGGAACTCATTTTGAACTATCAATGGAATCTTATTCATATAATCTAAAAAATAAAACAAACAATTTTTTTTACAAATTACTAACTTTTATAAAAGAAATACAAAAATACAAACATTGTATATTAATTTGAATATTTTCTTTAAACAACTAATTTTATATAAAATATATAAAAATAAAAACAATAAGAATAAATATATCCTAATTTAAATAATTTTGAAAATTTTTAACAAAAGAAATAAAATAAAAAATAATAGCTAATTCTATATAAAAAGATTAAAATATAATAACACTTATATATTAATTTAAACAATAATTTTGTTATGAGAAATAATTTTATTTAAAAAATAACATAAAATATTATGGTCACGGCAAGCAAGATGGCATCATGAAAATAAAATGGTATCACTCATTGGAACCATTAGTGCAAGAAGAAAAGAAAAAAAAAAAGCGAAAAAGCATTTCACGTTTTAGTTTAAAACATTATTCACTAATCATCTACTTTCTTCTCGGTGTTAATTTTCTTCTACTACTTTTTAACTTTTTGTCTCTCGCATTCTTTTAATTATCCGATGTCATCTTCTTAATGGTCTATCTTGTTCGCAGCTCGTCTTCTTTGCTGAACTTCATTTTCTCTACTGAATTTTATCTTTGCTGAGTTTTTTCTTTTCTGTGTTTCTTTGTGACCTTTTATTTTTCGGGCCTTCTTCTCAAATCATTCGTGACGGAACTGAATTACTGAACTGCAAATCATACAATTAAGTTTCAATTCACTCTATTAACATTCGGGTTACAAAATATTTATCAAATGTATCACACAAAAATTGTAATAAATCACAGCTCAAATAGTATGATTCTTAATATTCTAACTATATTGAACCTGAGTTGGATGATATGATTTTTTATGAAACTGTACCAGTAAACAGTAACATTCTTTGCTTTTCAATTATCATTGCTTTAAAGATTTTAGACACTAGATACTAAGATACTAGTACACTAGTATGTATCATAAAACTTGTTTAACGAGTTGATCCTTACTCTGCTTCAAAGAGTATATGCATTATGGAACATAATAGTTCAATCAATCCTTAACCATGTTCTTAATTACACTTTAATAACTATGTCACAATTATCAAACTATAATATTAGTTCCAATAGTTCGCTAACGTTCATTCTACAATAATTCTATATTTCACTATTAGATCCGTGGAAGATCCGCAACTCCAACTCAATTAAACGTCCTAGGGGATTCAATAATGAGTGTCACCAATTGTCCTTTTGTTATAATTTGAAATCAATGAAGTTTGTTTCTGAGGTAGAAGAAGAAAGACTTTAAATTGGACTCTAGTCTTCATTTCCTGTGCATTCGAAAAATTCTTGCTTTTCCTGTGCATTTCTTAACTCTATCAATTAGGGTACAAAAAGCAAAGAACACTGATGGCGAGTGAAGTGTTTCGGGAAACTAAAGGCTATCTTCCTACCAATCAAAATGGGTCCCCTTAAATATCTCTCAAGACACTACGAGAAAGACTCATTCCAATTTGAAATTGGAGACTCACTATTATGAAACAATTATTGGCCACAGCCACCAAGTAGATAATGCTACTCAGTATTGACTATTGACGAAGACTCTGAGTGGAGGGGATTTAGAGTCAAGAATGGAAGTTATACACCTTCCATTATTCTTATTTTATATATTTGTCATCATTGTATAATATCTCTACTATATCTTAATATAACCACACCCTTCGCAAGGAAAACCGGGAGAAAATATAATCCATATTAATTTATTCCCCATCTTAAAATAATTACACTTTAAAGTTTTTCGTTCATATTAATAATATTAATAAATGTATATGTAACATTCCAATTAAATAGCCTAAAATACTATTTAGGAATATCACAGGTCTAATATGATAAAATCTTTAACAAGACAATAAATACATATCTAAACAATCATAAATTAAATTTTATTTACAAAATCCTAATCCAAAACTGCGTACTAAATAGGATTCTCAAATACAACCAAAGAAAATAAAAAACACATAAATACTATATTATCTATACATCAACACTATCTACATCCAAAGCTTGCTCTAGAGACACGTCATCATCCTCTGCTCGCATCCACTAGATGATCATCGCCATAGAAAATCAACGCATCCAATCAAACAATGAAGAATATACAAAAGAAGGGTGAGTTAATAATAGAAAAAATTATTGCACATTAAGATCACATTATATATTTCATTTCATTCAAAACAAATCAAACATCCTAATCATGATATTAACCTAGGTAAACCCATTCGGATATATGTATTGATGTTAGACTATGACAAGTTTAGCACTTGTAGTAGTGAAATAAGTGTCCCCCAACTACCACACAAGGTTAATTCATCTACCACATATGGAAAAAGAACACTAGTCCAAAGTCTAGGATCTCCTACTACTCCTCACCACATAATTGCATTCTCTATCTAAGATGGCACGTTTATTGGATCATTAAGATAACTTCCAAGAGTGAGTTCCTACATCAATACATCACTTACTTGAAACCACCACTAAGAATTTCACCCTAGAAATTCTTTTCAAACCATTTAAAGTTCAATCACACTGTTCATACCATCATATCATTTAAAATCACATTAGTAAACATTAGACATAACATTCCACCATCTAGAACCAAGCATAAAAGAGAAAAGAAAAAAAAATAACCAAGAAACTCGAACCCACTGATCTAGTGAGCACAAAGTGCTCGCCCAACAAGACCCCAAACAAGGGGCTTCCCAAGCCAAGTGAGGGAGCTCGCCCAGGCCCTAAACTTCACTGCCAAAAATCCTAAAAACTTTTCCAACGAGCAGTCTCTACTTGCCTAACGAGAACCAAAACAGAAAGTACCATGAGCTTAGCGAATTGGCTTGCCTAGCCATTGGAACTCACTGCCAAAACTCTCTTGGACTCGTCCAACGAGTCCTTCTTGCTCGCCTAGCCTTGCTGTATAATTCTACAACACCAAAACTACATAAATAACACCCTAGACCACTCATTACCTATTCTAACCATTTTTACCAACTTCTAACACTCATAGATTTATTATATTATTTTATATTGCATTATATCATATATATATATATATATATATATATATATATATATATATATATATATATTCAACATATTCTAATTCAAATAGTAAATGAAAATACACATGAAGAATCTTTAAAAGAACTTAAGCGCTAAATCATATTTGATTTCAAGTTTTTAATTAAAAGTTATTATAACTTAAATGATTTAGTTATTATAATTATTCTTTATTGTTATAATTATTACAAAAAAAGTGAGTCAAAATAAAAATCTAACTCTTTTCATAAAGAACCTATTAAATGAATTTTTTTATGTTATATGATGATTATAAGCAAGGTTGTTAGTAATATTTACATGGTAAAAACTAATATATATAAACACACATAACTTAATCAATGATGATGTTACCACTAGCTTTTTAATCGTGATCATTATAGTTTCATTCCTTGCTTTACAAAGAATATAATAACTTTAACTTGAAGAAACGTGTTTCATTTTAACAATTCCGGTATCTTCGTTCCAATTTCCCACCATATGAAATCAAAATCATTTTATTAACGATCCATGTTACAAAATTCTTGAAACAGTGCTTTTTGTTACTGTTCCTTTTCATACAATCTTGATGCCTAATTTACTCTTACCTTTCAGATGTTGGCACTCATGGGAAATTCCAACACGAAAACAATTGTCATAACTGGCCACTCCATTGGAGGAGCCACTGCCTCACTATGCGCTCTTTGGCTATTGTCTTACCTCCACCACATATCTTCTTCCTCTTCATCTGTGTCAGTCTTATGCATCACTTTTGGTTCACCAATGCTAGGGAATAGCTCTTTCTCCAATGCCATACTCAGAGAAAGATGGGGTGGAAACTTCTGTCATATGGTCTCAAAGCATGATATAATGCCAAGGCTGCTCTTTGCTCCCATAACCCCTTACACTGCTCAGCTAAACCTCCTGCTTCAGTTTTGGCGACTGTCCACAGCTGCTCCAGGCTTTGGGAAGCTTGCAGTTCCAGTTTCTGACCAACAGCAGGAGTTGTTCAACGTTGTAATGAGTTCCTTGGATGCAGCCACACAAGATGGAGAAGGGTCTGCAATTTTGTTTCACCCATTTGGGAGCTACCTTTTTGTTTCATCAGAAGGAGCAGTTTGTGTGGATAGTTCAACAGCTGTTATAAAGATGATGCATTTGATGTTTACATCTGGTTCCCTCTATTGCAGTATTGAGGACCACCTCAATTATGGAGACTATGTTAAAAATTTGTCTTTGCAATTCTTGAACCATAAAAATTCCATGCATGGGAACATTCCTGATTCGAGCTATGAAGCAGGTCTTGAATTAGCGGTTCAGTCTTCAGGTTTAGCAAACCAGGTAAATGCACTATCTTATCTCAATTATGCATAGTTAACGCTATAATTTCTCCACCACTATGTGATGTTTCTTCATCTCTTCTTTCACGTGAACACCAAACTGCCAATTAATTGAACACATTTAGAGTGTAGCATGAGGAACTCTGTTTTCTTCTCACCGACAGAAATACTACACTTACACATGATTCGTAGTTTCTCCAGGAAGGAGATTTCACTAACAAATTACTTTCATTGTACTGTGTTTAGGAATCGGCCAAGGAATGCCTTAAGCTGACAAGGAGAATGGGTCCTTCACCAACCATTAATGCTGCTATGTTACCGATTAAATTATCGAAGGTCGTGCCTTATAGGACTGAAATACAATGGTACAAATCCTGGTGTGACCAGCAAGTTGATCAAATGGGATACTATGACTTGTTCAAGAGGAGAAGGAACACTTCGAAAAAAATGGCCATGAAAGTCAACATGAATCGTCATAAACTGGCCAGGTTCTGGAACGATGTGATTGAAATGTGGGAGAAAAGTGAGCTGCCCCATGATTTGGCCGTGCGAGAAAAATGGGTCAATGCTTCCCATTTCTACAAACTCCTGGTTGAGCCTTTAGACATTGCAGAATATTATGGGAAGGGAACGCACACGACCAAGGGCCATTACTTACAGCATGGCAGAGAGAGGAGATATGAAGTGTTTGATAGGTGGTGGAAGGATGGAATTGCAGCCGCCGCCGCAGAAGAAAACAACGAGAGGCGAAGCAAGTTTGCAAGTTTGACCCAAGATTCGTGCTTTTGGGCAAGGGTGGAGGAAGCAAGGGACTGGTTGAATAGTGTTAGAAGCGAGAGTGACACAAGCAAGTTGGCTGTGCTGTGGGATAACATTGAGAAATTCGAGAAGTATGCTGTGGAACTTATTAATAACAAGGAGGTGTCTGAAGATGTTCTCGCTAAGAACTCAAGTTACAGTACATGGGTGGAAGATTTGAAAGAACTGAGGGAACTCAGAGCAAATGTGAAGAGGTTCCCACACAACTTTAACCCATTTCTTGATGGGGAAGTAATTCCTTAGAAATTTTAAATTAAACCAAGAAATAAGCTTAACTCCGTAATATGTCTATGAACCTCCACTAGTATGCAAAATAATCAGAGTGTTTCTGGCTTGGTTGAATTAGTATTTTACTTAAATAAATGCTCACAAAATCTATTAGAGAAACAAACTCTTACCCTTTTGAACCGAATGATGAACGTTTTCTCAATGGTTCCAATCAACACAGCAGAATGAGAAAAAGGATATATTGTACTATTATTCTGTCTTTAAACATCTATAAGTTACACTTTGTCATTTTGAATATCAATATTCCTGACTGGCCCTTTGAACCATTTCCTAGCATCTAACAGCCACCAAAGCATTACTAGACCCAAACCCACCCCCAAAGCAACTGGGGCATAATTGAAAGTATCCCAAGCAATTGGGTACAGAGTTGGCAAAAGGAATACAGAACATGTGTAACAAATCCATAGAAATGCCACCAGACATACTGGTCTTCTTGCTTTGCCTAAATAAAATGGCCCAGGCTTAAAGTTCTTCTCAGACATCACAAGTCTTGCAAAGATAGGAACTGCATAGCCACCAACCCATCCAATTGTGCATATTGATGTTATAGCAGTGAAAACTACATTGACCTTCAAAATTGGGAGACCAAGAAGAATGCAGATTGCCGCACAGAGCCACACTGCGTTTGAAGGAACCTTGTACTTTGGATGCAGTTGCCTCCATAAGTGGGAAAAGGGAACTCCCTTGTCTCTTGACAAAGCATAAACCTGAAAGTTGTTTGAGATACCCCACAAAGTAAGGAGTCATTATTCTCCTAATATCTTTTTCTGACACCAGTAGTCTCTAATCAAAGCTAAAATTTGGATAATCTAACACTTTCTTCAAAAGATAAATTCTACCAATTGCCAAAAAATAACTGTACTTACCACTCTGGCAGCACTTGTAGTAATTGAAAGCCCACCAAAAAAGAATGAACCCCAAATGACAAATAGTAGGATGATTGCTCCAGCAGAATTGTGATATCTTCCATGGAATGCATCATAGAGTATTTGTGCTGGAACGAATGCTCCAGCAGTCTCATTGTTTGGATCATAAAGGTAGCCAAAATCCTGAATAAGGGTTGAGAAGTGATGTTACTAAGTTACTATCATCCTTCGGATCATAAAATCATCTCCCTTGGGAACAAAGACCAAAAGAGGTGTCATTGACTGGTTATATCTTCTAGATTATTGATTTTATATTATTTACTTAGATTTACATGCACTTACCTGAATGCTGAATGTAAGTGCCAAGATGTAGGCCCATCCAAATACTGAAATGATCCCAATACTACCTAGTATTGCAATAGGACCATTTTTGTCTGCACCTTTAGTTTCTTCGGTTAGATGTGCTGCAGCATCATAGCCATACAGAGAATACTGGCTGACAAGAAATGATAGAATAGCAGCATACGGTTTGCTTGATATTCCTGTTGATTCAGGGGCTAATTCTAAGTGTGTGAATACAAATGAAGCAGATTTCGTGCTTAGTGCTACTAGAGGTAACATTATGACTATTACCAATCCACCAATAACCTGACACAGAATAAATGAGTGTGTTACTTCCTAATACGCCCAAAACCCTTTAAATTGTAGACCATATTATGAACTTTGTTTCAGAATATATTATAAAGAAATTTGTGTTTAATCAAAAACATACGCAAACTCACAAGGGTATTTGTGTTTAATCAAAACATCAACTTAAAATACAACTTTCTCTCTCACTTCTTAGGGCTTCCACCGGTTTGATTTCGTTCAATTTGCGAGAATAAAAAGATTGAACTAATGAAAACCAACTGTATTGGCTTGTTTTAGTTTTGCAAATTCTTTTTTTCTTTCACAAGATCATACTGGTTTGGTTCGATTCATGGGTTTGATTTCTTAAAACATTTAAAATCAAATGATTAAACTATAGATAATCAAGTAACATTGATTACATTAAGTTTTTTACTTGAACATATAAACTAAAGAAAACCAACTTAATTGATTCGGCTTGTTGTGGTATTTTCACCAATTTAACACCCCTATTCTCTGCTGCTGTTATTTTAATAACAGAATAAGCAAGCTTAGGCCATCTTATGCAAGATTTAAAGTGTATACAAGGACATAATAATAGTACCTGCCACCATATTGAAACTATATCAATCAAGGCAATCACTTCCAAAGCAAAAGTGTTTAGAACTGCCCATATAACAGTAAGGCCAATGTACATACATAAGAAGAGCCATTTTGGGGCAAAGTACCCTCCACCTTTGTTTGTGCCTGTTGAGAGTAGGATTATGCTCTGCAAAGTTTGTGATCCTGCATATGCCTTTTCCAACCATTATGAGTTACAATATAACATTATCTGAAAATATTGACCAGAAATTTCACCAAATTACCTGAGTCCCTATCCCAGCTATAAGGCCTATGGTCTCAAGCCAAGCACAGCACCATGAAGAAAATGGTCCCCATTTTGGACCAGCTAAATGAGCAGCCCAAAAGTACAGAGAACCAGTTGTCTGTTAGATTCAATAAGAAGTGAGTTAGTTTTCTAAATTCATTCACATGCTCATCTTTGTGTGCAGAAGGAATCAACGAGTACTTTTTTCTTCTTCCATAGCTAATCCTATTTGAAACATTGTCGAATACTAAATATTGGGTATTTTAAAATTCTAAGCCTTGAAGAACTGCCACTACAAAGAAATAAACTTTTTGAGAAGAAACAAACCGGGAACGATGAGCATATCTCAGCCATTGCAATCCCAACGAACCAAGTGAAGAAAGAAACCACTATCCATCCCCATACAAGAGTTGCAGGGCCAGCATATTGAAGACTAGAACCATAGAGAGGTGTAATTCCAGTGAAAAGGGTCATTGTGGAAAATGATATGGCCAGCGTTTTGAACATAGTCTGCACCATAAAAGGAAAAGCTAAACAGATTTAATCAAAAGTTAAGCTATTTCATTTTCTTAAAGCTGGGATCATGATGAACTCCATCAAACACAAGATGGCAAAAAAAAAAAAAAACTTAAATAGAACAGAATACACACACCATTTCTCTTCTCAGTTCTTGCTTGTAGCCAAGCTCATTGAGCCTTTTCTCTGCTGAATCCATAGTTCTGTCTCCTGGAACTTGGGCAAAATTTCTTTCACTACAGACTTCTATTGAGGAGTTCAAAAATAAGTAATATGAAAAAGAAAAAGAAAAAAACCTAACAACAGAGTTCGGATAAATAACGATATTTGACCAATGTTTCAGTTGAAAGATTCAAACTTTGAAGTTGCAAAATTTGGATGGTCTATTGGGGCAAGTGACAACTACTACCGATATGCATCGTACTGCTGCCTTTTCCACTGAAGCGTGGTTGTTTTCTCTTATCCTATGAAAGAGAAAAACGATTAACAGTTGCTAGTATTTGTGTTGCTTTTACTTGTACCTTGAAAAGTCAGTGCATCAGTGTAATTCTTCTTATAATAGGCCAACGTAGTAATCGGTTCGTTTCAAATAGTCAAACAGTTGGGTATGATTTTGTCGAGTTGTGTATTATATTGTGCTACAACTATGAACTGGATTGATTTATGGCATCTAAGTTTGAAATACGTTTCTTGATTTGCATAGTTGGACTTTGTCTACGTTGACATTTTCAGAGGAAGTGGATGATAAAGAAAATTATACAGAAGGAATTTAATTATAAAAAAAACTGCTCAATTATAGAGGGGATCCTGAACATGTCCACACCTAATGTTCACATGGCCATGCACGGAATTTTAAAACAATGAAAGCAAAATAAATTTAGGTTCATAAAAGTAAAACTAAAATTTAATATAATTACTCATTCAAATAATAATAATATTAAATATTATTAATATTAATAATTCAAGAAAAAATTAATTAAAATATATAATGATTGAATAAGAATAACATTAGAAATATATATAATCATTGATTAAATAATAATAATAATAAAAATAGTAATATTAATTAAAGAATTTTTTTTGATACAATATAATTATTGATTAAATTAATAATAATAATAATAAAAAATTAATATTAAAAATTAAAGTAATAATTAAATAAATTAATTAAAATATAATATAACAATTGATTATAATTATAATAACAATATCAATAGTAATAATGACATTAATAATTGAAGAAAAATGTTAAAATAAAATTTGATTATTTAATAAAATTCTAATAATAATAATAATACGAGTTATATTAATAATTAAGGAAAAGAGAATGTGAATCCAATTTTGATTTTGCTTTCCAAAATCAAATATAATTACTGTGATTAAAACAATTTAACGGTAATTAACAAGTTATATTAATATTGAAAGTGACCGTAAATGAAAGTAATAAAGTGTAATAAATGTTTTCAATCTCCAATAAATACGAATTCCTAATAATTAAACGAATAATTTAAAATAAAATATATTTATTGATTTAAATAATGATTGTAAGACTCGGAACATAATTTATTGGCTTTTCTTTCTTTTGGTCAGAAGAGAAGAATCCTAAATTTTACCTTTTTTCTTTTTATTTTATTTTCGCGAACCCTGTGGGGAGAATGAGATAGCTTCGCAGCATGGATAAATTGATGTGAAGTTTAGGGTTCGGAGAGAGCCTTTAATACCTAATACTTGATGTGCGTAATGAGTGGGGGAAACAACTCTGAGAGAGCTGGAAATGGGAGGGAGTGATCAAACTTGAGAGTGAAAAAGGGAAGCGAGGCGGAATTGCGAGAACCAGAGAATGCCAAGGTGAGTAAAGGTCAATATAGGCTGGAAGGTTTTTGGTGTTAGGGTTTTCACCGTGAGAAGAGCTAGAACCAGGTACGAGGAACTGATTTGTTTTTATTTTTATTGAGATAATCTGATTTATTTGTGTTTATCTCTTTTGATTTTTAGTTAAGGAAAAGTAATGATTTCAACGTTATAACAATTTAATTATATAAGTTTAAGGGTTTTTAATTTTAATTGAGAATATATTTTGATTAAAGTTAAAAACTTTTATATGATTTATTTTGAATTTTTATGAATAACTTAAAATGTGTTTTGATTAGTAGTAAAAATTTAAATCAAAATTAATGAAGAATGTTTAGTTGAGAATTTATTTTTGATTAAATTTATTATGATTAATTACAAAGTTCTTTTTTTAAATTCAAAATATACTTTGGTTAAAAATGAGAACACCGACAAATTAATTGAGAATTTATATTGATTAATTTGAAATAATTAATTAAACAATAGTCTTTGAATAACCCAAATCCTATATTTTGGAAAATGAGTGAAATGAATTTATTTTCTTTATCATCGGTTTATATCTTTTTAAATCTCTTTATAAATTTCTTTCTTTCTATCTTTTGTTATTTCGTTCTTTAACATTTTCTTTATCTTTATCTTCTTTGTTATTTTACGAATTATTTTGTATAATTTTTATAAGAACTAATTTGTTAAGAATCTTGGTTGGGTAACGACTTAGAGTTGAATTTATCCTTTCTATTTTTTTGACTAGTATCTTAGCAATACTTAAGTTTTTATAGTTTATTAGTATTAATTTGATCACATCAACGACAACATTATAAAAAAACGTTTATGTTATGATAATCGATTATCAATGACAGTTGTGAACCTGACTCTTAGTTTTCTGACATAGTTTTCAAATGTAAGAATCTATAAATACTTAACTTAAACCTAACTTAAAAAAACTTTTTGTTCAGTATTAGAGTTGTGTGCTTAAGAGAATCTCAAATTGTTAACAATGTCTCTTATATAAATTTAAAAAAAATATGATTTTTACAAAAAAACTAGGAATCTCAAATGAAAAATTAAGACAACAACAATTCCAAACAAAAATTAATTTAAACATATAATTAAGAAATTTTAAAAAATAAATAATTCAACATATTAAGCATATAAAAATTATATTAACAATATATCAAAAAAGTAAATATTTCAAATAATAAAAAATCAAATAAATTTTTTAAAGCCATTCCATAAGAAGAACGTGTGGGAGCGCAAAAACTAAGAACCACAACAATGGGAAGGACTACAACAATAATGATGGTACCAAAAACGCTAATGTAAAACCAGGACTCTAATGGTGGCACCAAACAACGAAATAGCAAAAATATAACGAGGAAAAGGTGAAAAAACCTTAACAAGCAACGATGAAGGAGAATTGGAAAGCGTGAGTTTGTAGTGGCGAGGGAGAAGAATCACAACTTCTATGTAGCATGACCATTCGTGAATAAGTAAAAATTACACAAATTAACCATATTCATAAGGGTATAGACTATAGTTCTTTCTAAAGTCATGCCTATACTTTGATAATTAGAGTATAAACTACAATTTTATCTGAATTGTAACCTATATCTTTTTATAAAATTACAAAAGTGCATCTAATTTTTGTAAGTTACATTATTTTTTCTTCTTAAAATCATAGCCTATATGACATAGTTAAATGTGATATTTGCACAGGTGACATTGTTCTCTAAAAACTTATCTTAAAAGACATAGACCTAATCATGATTCATTAAATTCAGCCAAGTAAAAAAATTATTACTATTTCGGTTGTGGGATTGAGTCACTGAGCACCTTCACAAATTTGCCTTCTTGCCGTCCGGTCTCGCTCCAAGCTCCGTTGTCTTGCTCTTCCGTCCGGGAGGGAACCTGTCAAAGATTCTCCGATGCTAAAGTCAGTATGTGAACCGTTCGACAGTTCAATAGAACAGTAATAAATGTGCACTAAATGCAACGTACCTACCACTTACCTTTGACTTGTATTTATAGTTTTTGTCATGGGCTTGGGATTAGTGAAAAGTTAATCACGACCCAATTTTAGCCTAATAGCTCTAAATCACTGCTTACCTTGATCATGGTCTTAATGACCTAGATAACCTACCGGCCGGTTATTCTACCACCGTCCGGTTGGACTGATCCTTTGTGGTCTTCCTTGGACATTCCGGTAAGGTACAATTATTATACTAAAAGTGTGATAAAAGAAATTAAATTATAATTTAACTGTTCATCCAATACAACCATCACAACCATGAACTTTGAACTTTGAAATAATGTTAATGTAGTCCATAATGTTAACGAATCTCCACAATCACAATCAATCACTAATAATTGAAAGACTCTAGACCAATAACTGATAATTGAAAGAAGAATATCAAGACCACCTCAGGTATTTTAAAGACCTCGAGTAGAAGATTTCATGAAATGTGTTTTATGATCTTAACATGATTGTTATACATTATCATCCTTTTGCATTCCAAAATCAATTAAATGCAAAATCAGAAATAATTAATTGAAAAGAAAGTCCAGGACAAATGCCTCACCTAGATGTTCATGAACCATACTTAATATAATATATTATTGATTAATTCTTTCAATTTGTTATTTGGAATCTCAATTTAAATGACCATATGTAATTTTAACTAACCTATTAATTCAATCCTATTTGTTAAAGTTAGAGAAAAAGAAATAAAAGTAACTTAAATTCTAATTTCAACATTTTCAATCTCAAAAAGTAAATATAATTAAAGTTAGGTTTAATAGTCTATTTTTTTTTCCTCAGTTTTATTAAATAATGTTAATTTAATTGTTCGTTTTAAAAGTACTTGAAATTGATTTTTACTTATTAAAAAATGCAACATTTTTGTCAGTAGCATAAATTAATTCTGTACTGACACAATAACCCATTTTAGAAATGTGAAGCAGAGTGGTGGTGGCAGGTTGCTTGGTTCCAACAAAGACAGGAACATGAGAAGTTGCTAGTGAAAGAGTAGAGTGTGGCAAAAGAGAAAGAGAAAGTGGAAGATTTGCAGTATTGTAGTGAGAATAGCAGTAGTTGAAAAGGGAGAGGACAGGAGAGAAGAAATATCTTCATGGTTCTTGAAAGCAATTTGACGAGCAAACATTTAAAATTTTATACTTTATATATCCAATATATATATATATATATATATATATATATATATATATATATATATATATGTATATATATTATTTGTGTTAAGGAAAATTGGAAAATATATAAATTTAGGAGTACATATTAGTTTTTGTAACGCTTAATTCTAGCAAAATTAAATATTTTAAGGACACTAGACAATCACCTACTAGCTTAGTTTATATATTGAATAGATTCATTGCAATAAAAAGTAAATAATTGGTTTAATATAACAAAATATTTGCATATTTCACTTTTCGTGTAAAAAAAGAAATTAAAATTTCAATATAAAAAATTGATTCTATTATTTTCTTTTAAACTCTTTTAATGTTTAATAATTAAAATAAATAAATATAAGTTTAATTTATAATAATTTTAATATATGTTTATTAAGTAAAAAATTAATGATAATATAATTATCTTTGAGAGTTCTCTCCTCTGTGTGTTTTTTAAATAAATTTCTCCGTAGTTATTTTAATTATATATTAACGTGTTAATTTTTTATTTAATAAGTTTATGTATGTAAAAATATTAAGAATTGAATGTGTTTAGTTATATTAATAATTAAAAAAATTAAAATTACAATCTTAAAAGTGTAAATATTTATTATATTATAAGTAGATATATTAATATTTATTTCAATCAATTAAGTTAATATATGTATAAAATATATGATAAAAAGGTCATACACTCAAACTAAAATATTGATGTAATGTGATACGAGTGATAAAAAATATTTGTTAGAAAAATTTAAATGTTTAAATAGGATTAAAGAGAGTAAAACAATTAATTATACTAACAAAAGACTGCAACGTACAAAAAAAGTAGAAGAGGAAGAAAAAAAAACTTAACGCTGCCATGCCATTTATGTTACTTAAACGGAAAAGAAGACGTTGACGTAAAATTTGATAGATGAAAACTAATTTTAAACATTTTTAAAATAAAAGACTGAATTATTCAGCAAAACTAAAAATAAAATAGGTTATTAAACCTTAAAATTATTAAGTGTAAAATAATTTCGTCATGTATAACAATCTATTAGAAAGAGAGTGCAATTTTTAATAATATAATTACATGTTTAGTTAAATTCAACTAAAATATTTAATTGACTGAATTTTTATGAATATGTTTATCTACTAAAATATGATTCTAGAATATTTTATCTTATTTTATATATATATATATATATATATATATATATATATATATATATATATATATATATATTTTATAGACCAGTGGAAAGAAAGGGAAAGAAGAAGATGCAGCAGAAAAGCGAGTTCGAGTTCTGCAAAGCGTGCAACATAAACCACGACCAAGGTCTCCGCCACAAGTACTTCCCTAACCACAAGAAATCCCTTTCCAGCTTCCTATCCCGCTTCCGTAAAAAACTCTCCGACGTTCGCTTCTTCCTCAACGCCCCTATCCCTCTCGATCCCCAACTCGCTTCTCGCAATCGCTTCTGGTGTGTCTTCTGCGACCAAGACGTCCACGAACACTCCAGTTCCTTTGCCTGGTACATTATCTATCCACTTTATTTATTCAAATCAAATCACTATGACCAGGCTCTGAATATTTTCAATGGATGCCATCGGTTCTTGTGATAGCGCCAATGCGATTCGCCACCTCGCCAGTGCCCAACACGTGAAGAATTTGAGGCATTTATTCTGGAAATACGGCGCTGCCGGGAATCAATTGGACGCGTTTATGTTTTCCGATGATGATGTGACTAAGGTAATCCACGAATTGTATCTGTTCTATTTTGTGTTTGCTTGCAGGTTTGGGAAATTGAGAAATAATTTTTGATTTGTTGTTATTTCCTCTTTGTGACTTCAGTGGGAGAGGAAGTGCGAGGCGCGAAAGGATGAAGCGAGTGAGGGAAGTCGCAGAACGGTGGTGGGTCCTTCAAATGATGATCATATCCATAATCAACTCACCAGTGGAAATAGTGATAGTTTTGAGAAAAATGTTTATTCCCATTCTGTGAATTCGTATCCTTCAAATCCTGTTTTGCCTTTACAAAGCTATACAAATGAGTATCAGATATCTAGTTCAGGACTTTCTGGAATCGCGAATGTTGCTACCTCGTCGGAAACGTGCCCTGATTCAAAACCGTTTGCTTTGCCAGATCTTTTGGGTATATGCTTACCCTGTCTACTGAAAATGTGTTTTTTTTTAACACTTTACAACTATCATCTATAGTGAGATTCGATACTGTTTGGTTTTAATTTGATATTTACGGTGTGCTTTTATTGTGTCTCAGTTCAAAGGAGAAGCCATTCTCTCCCTCATGATGGTAGACAATGGTCAAGTAATGGTTACTCCGGTCATAAACAGGTTTGTTTGGTCTTTAAGCTTTAATTGTTTCAAATAAGTCATCAGAAATCTAACTATTCGAGTTTCAGACTATCAAAAGTCATTCGGTGGTAACTTCATTGGTAAGCAAGCAAGATGAACTTGTTTGGGTTTTTGCCTAGTTTTATGTCTTCTAGTTTTCGTGTCTTGATGATCAGGATTATGGTTTGTGTAGCACACTGCGTATTTGTACTTCTTTTAATTTCTAATTTATCTTTTAACACTTTTCATATTCTTCTATAGTGTTGTACTTGTCTAACCTTATTTTTAATTCGGTACTGATGAAAAAATATTGCATTTTGTATCAATGTACCAGGGGCGTGACAATGGTAGAATGGTCAGTGGTGAAAGCATTCATGAGGGTATCTATTTGTAATTATGAACATATTGTTTTGCTTCCATCATTATAGTACTGTAAAGATGAAAAGTATGTGCCTACTGAATATGTACACTTAGCTGCGCTGCTTATTTCGTGTATGTACAAAATATTTAAGACTAACATGAATGAGAAAGAGTTTTAAGATTTTACTACTCATACAGAGGTTGATTGAAGTGGTCAAGTAGAATGATGATGCATTTTCTACTATGATCCTTTTACGTTTTCAGGTGTACAATTGATCACTCAGATTTCTTCTGTGCCTACTGAAAGTGCTGATAAAAAAGTTTATTCTGAAGCACCTCCACCATGGATTGACACAACTGAGGCAGTTCAGATGCATTCTAATTCAAACAAGTTGGGGAAGTCCAAAATGTTGAATCCAAATCGGGTAGGAGCAGCTTGGGTTGGAAAGAGAAAGATTGAAATGGAGAAGGAAAAAAGGGGAGAGACAAAAAGGAATGGGTGTGATGCCAACTGGCTTCCTAATTTTGGTAGAGTCTGGCAATCTGGTAGCAGAAGAGAATCCAGAAAAGAGTTTGAGAGGGAGAAACAGTTACAGAACTTAAATGTTGAAGTAGAGTCTAAGATGGCAATCAAGATACAGCCTTATGTAAGCAAAAGAATGGTGAGTTCTATTCTATGGTGTCAATTCTATTTTCTAAAGATGTGGGTTTAATTACGTTTGAAATTGTCAGCCAAAACCAGCTTGATTTGGGATGACTTATTAAGTTGCCCAAATCCAACTGGATGATAGATGGGATGCAAAAAGGCCTTAAGCTCATTATACCAATCTAGCCCAGATTGTCTAAAATGGTGTGATGTATCCATTTGTTGATGCTGCACCTTAAGTTTTTAAACTTGGAAATGTTAACACATTTTGCTTCGGATAGGGTCATTAATGGATATCACAGTTGTTATAAATTATTTTTCTGGTAAAATGCCTGGACCAGCCTACTTGGTGACCAGAAACAAATCATAATATCTGTCTTAAGTCTTCGAGAAACAACTAATAGAAGCTGGTGGGTTATGTTAGGTAACAGTTAGTCTGGTTTGGCGTACGGCTGTTTATCTCCAAATAATTATTGTTCCTTATGCACTTTTAACTTAAATTAGTTTCTGTTTTTCTGGTTGATGAATGTTTTTTAAATTTTAAATGTTTAGGAATTGATCTCTTTCTTAGTTTATTGCCCATCTAAGGTGGCTTCATGGCAAATAGTACATGGTGTCGTGACCCTCCTGCCATGGATGAAATGCAAAGCAAATTGGCAAGTGAATGAGATTTTTATTTAAACAGTTGTAAATCCAGGATATTTAAACAGTTTAACGCTGAAATAAAAAATAAAAAATCCATAGAAATCATTATTGCTCATCTCTTGGGTAGGTTCAAGGCAACACTGCATAATGTGCTCGCCCTGCCTTGGGCGAAATTAAAAACAAACTGGCAAATGGATATGTGAATTTATAGCGCTAAGTTTAGTTGTTAATTTTGGATTTTCCTTCTTCCATGTACTATCATATTGATATTTCAGTTATCATATGTAAATATTAGATCTGCTCCTTATGTGTGTTCTTTGCAGCGGATGGATTGTCAGGGTGATAATGGAAGCGGATGAAATTTCTTGTCGCAAAGATGTTCGGGGAGTGAAATCCGTATGGTAAATATGCATACCAGCATCTATTGCATTGGAGGTAAGAAGACTGGAAAAAATTTACTCGGTGAAATGCGGCACGTTTATGTCAACCCTCGGAAAAAAGTACCTCAGTCATTTTGCAGTATTAAAGCATAACAATAGATTACTGAAATATGTACATGCATTAAGCTAAAAATGAGGGCTGTTAGTCTGCATGAATGATTATGATGATAGGGAAACCCATTTTACGACATTTCCATTTAAATGCCTTATGATAACAATTCTTGTTATAGTTGGTCTGCCCATTTTTGTGCAGTTATTGGGTGCCTATTATCGCCTACCAGCTTGCTTTTGAATGTAAGGATGGTTACTATTGAATATTAATATTCAGATCGGTGCTGCCTTTCAGCTTGTTGAGCTTTTACATTGAATGGAACAAAATTATCCAAAGATGTACAGAGTACTGGGATTATACTTGCCAGCTATACAAAGAATACCACTGTAATGTCCTGGATCTTAACTCCTAAATTTAATCTTACATTTCAATTATTTTTGTGCTACTAACTTCTGTCCAATATTTACACCAAGACAAAGTATGATAAATTTTTCATCAAACAGTAGAATCGCGACTAAAACCTATACTGATTTGTTTGCTCAGTGTATCGTACGTACTATTAGGAGTTCAGTAGTATATAGACGTAAATGATTTACGAGATGAGTTCCTAAATATTTGAGCCGTGAAAAAAAAATTGGGCGCTGCATCTCCAAATATTTCTAAAACCTCGTGGTTAAAAGGCTAAAAAATTGAAAAGAATCTTTGACAATATTCTTTCTAAACCTAAAACAACTTTCTCTGTTTCACTTTCACGCGCATTTCTCTCTCGATTCTCACTTTCTCTCTTGGCCTTTTTTTCCTTCTCCATATTTTCTAGTTCTTTCACTTCTTCTCACTCACAGATCCATTTTCCTTCTTCGTGGATCAAGGTTTTTTCTTCTATTCTGTGCATTCCTTCCTTTCTCTTCCTGTTGTTGCATTTTTCGTTGAAAGTTGGTGCATTCCTTCAAAGTTCATTTATTTATTGTATGTTTGTACATTTAAAATTAGAATGCGTATGTAGAATTAGAATTTGTATGATTAGAAACTGTGTTTGAAGCAAATGAGTGTGAGGGAATAGGTTAGAAAGGTGTTTTGGACGGAAAAACACATTGATCTGGGAAATGAGTTTTTGTAAAATCGGAATTGGAAATGCGAAATTACTTTCATCGTATTGGAAAACTAATTTTTTCTTCATCAGATTTTGAAATTTGATGGACACATTTTTAAATCCGATTTGGTTTTTTAATTTTAATAATTTTTTTAATGATTTAATTTTATTTTAAATAAGATTTATAATTATTTAAATTTTTTTAAATTTTTTCAATTTTGTTTTTCAATTTTTTCATTTTTTTTTCAATTTTTTCAATTTAAATAAGAAATAATTTGGAAAAAAGATTCTTTTCAATTTTTAAATTTTTTTAACCTTTTGACCACATGGTATAATAGTATTTTAGAAAAGTTTGTAAATGTAGAGTGAACTTGGAGGTGCAGGTGAAACGTAGAACAAATTTGAAGCATGTATAATAATAGTTGATAGTTTTTTCTAATTTTGAACTGCATGGTCCTCATCGTGTTCTTATCAAGATGATACCGTATATTTTTAGCCTCTATTTAATTTGAATGAGGTAAATTGAAAAATCTAAATTATCATCCATACATATTAAGATTCGTAAAAAAGTTTTCCAAGATTCATAATCCTTTTCACATACATTTTACTGATGATATTCATTGTAGTTCAGAGTAAAAGGACATGATTTAGTTTGTGAGCACACTATTTAGTATTTCGGAAAATGTTGTATCTGACCATAATAAATTATCTATGCCTGGTGCACCATGGATGATTGCATGTGCACCTGCTTTCTTGATGCTATCTTTATTTAAAGTGTGTATTATTCACGTTTGAAAACTCGATTGCGTTTCTGTATGAAGAATTTTTAGATGACAATTCGTTTTGTAAAGAAATTGACATTTTTATAATAAAATATAATGATTGGAGTAATAATTTTAAGAGAAATGCAAATTTTAAGAAAGTACGAATTTATAAGAATCATTTGATTTTCTAAAATTACATAATCTTAAATTTTATCTTAAAAATAATAGGAATATGAAATTTTTTACGTTTTCTTATTTCTAAAATTCATATATTTTTTTTTATATTTTTTCAACTAGTTTGAAATCCATGTATACATTTTTTTTGTTTGTTTTTCATATTAATTTATTAGATTAAAAATGTTTAAGTTATAATTTGATATTGAGCAACTTTATCATTTAAGAAAAATCATACATACACATAAAGTGTAATTACAACCTGAAGTAGTCGTAAAAAGTTAGTCATATGTTAATAAAAAAAGAGACCTGCATTTATATATATATATATATATATATATATATATATATATATATATATATATATATATATATATATATATATATATATATATATATATATATATATATATATATATATTATATCTTGGCTTTCACATCAATTCAACACTTACTATCTAATATCATTATTACTTGTAGCTTCGTATATTTTTGTCAATAGTGATAATAGCAAAAAAAAAAAAATGTAATAACCAATCGGAATAAGCTAATTATAATTTTTTAACATTTACAATTCACACATACTTATTAACAAACAATACATGTTAAAAGATTCATCAACATAATAATCTAGACTCAATTTTAGATCTGTGCATTAAATAAGACATAGGAAGTCATGTACGTGCCATGAGATCATGAAATAAAATGTCATGATCGGTCTAAATTTATCCAGTCTTATTCTTTCATGATAAGATAAATTCATTTATAGCCTAATAAGAAAAGGAGTTCCTTGTCCTAGATTATGCTATAGAAACCTCATTCAACTCTCATTCCTTAAACTTCATCCTCTATATGAGTTAGGATAACTTCACAATGTATTCTCTACTCAATGCATAACATTATATAAACCAATATGACATTCTTCCTTAGAAACATCACATTAACACACACAAATCACTATACAAATTAATTTATTCTAATAACCTACTTTCATTATCTTAAAACCATTACACTTCCATAAAATAATAATTCTTCAACAAATTTTTCAAATTTTAAACAACACTTCAAACAAACTCGTTTAGCGAGAAAGCTACCTATGGAAAGACACTCGTTTAATGACTAAATGGCCCACCCAGTGAGTCAAGCCTTGGAAGAAAATACAGATAAATGCATATAGTGATAGTAGACTCACCAAGAGACCAAACCTCCTCTGACTCTCTCCCAAATTCAGTTTTAACTCTTACTAAGTGACCTTTTCAATCACCCAATGAATGAGGCCGCGAGAGTTTATTTAATCAAGCTCGCTTAACGACTCAAGCCTTAGGAGTTGATTTAATCAAGCTCGCCCAACTAGCTATGACTTGCTCACCGAGTGAAAGGTCTTGATGCTCTCTACGATATTATTTTCAAGGCTTGCTTAGTGAGAGTGTTACTTCCCAACTAGTCTGCATAAGTCCGACACAAAAATATGCATATCAGATTATACCTTTAGCTTTAATGAAACCTTTTCTTTTTCTATACAAATCATATACTGATAGCAACCCTCTTGGCTAGGTTGCCAAAGCTCCAAGAGAAGCCATGTTGATGGTGAAAATGGTGAAATGGTGCAGAATTTGGTGGGATTAGGGGAAAAAGGCTCACAACCTTGGTGTATGGATGGTGATGGGGTGGTGTGTGATGATGCTCTTATAGAGGTTAGGCCAACTTTAGAGGAAGGAGGCTAGAGGAGACCAAATGAGATGTTCTAGCCTTTGGTGACCTAAGATAAGTATTATGACACAAAAGTGACAACATAACTTAAATTCAAAGATAATTACAAGAGTGAGAGACACCTCTATTTATAGGCTAAGGGTGTATTCAAATTCTAAAAGCTAGACCTAAAATGAATGAGAGGGGTTCTTTGGAAAACTCTTCCTTGACCGTCTCGACATTAGATTGGTAGGGGTTCATTTGTTGATCGCTTCAGTAGTTCGAGAAGGTGAAGTCAATAGGGTAAGGCTGAGATTTCAAGAATGTAGTTGACAAATGATATGGGACTGAGAGGTTGAGCCATATATGAGGTTGATATTAAAGCCTAATGAGGTTGATATTAAAGCCAAATGAGGTTGTGGTATTGTAGTTGATCGAGATCGTGTGGGAGAGGTCGAACGACCAATATGTTGAAGCTGAATGAGGTTGAGAAAAAGCCAAATGAGGCTATGATGCGGATGACACCAAGTGGTTGAGCTGTCAAGACTAAAGAGTTGATAGGTTATGACTGAGAAAGGCCAAGATGTAGAAGAAGTCGATCGGTCGAGCTGCTGAAGCCAAAATGAGATTGATATTGAAGTTGAATAAAGATGATATTGAAGCCAAAATGGATGCATATAATATTAGACTTATTTTGTGGTCAAATGTAGGACGTTTCTAAGAAGACAAACATTGTTACACCTCCACAACCACAATTATCTCCTCTCTAACAACTTGGTGCAGCGGTAGTCACAATGGGGAATAAAACTATTGAGATAGATATGTCTCTTGAACTCACATGCAAGACTGCTACCACCACTTTATTTGTATGTCATAGAGATATTTGTGAAATTGTCATTGGAAATGATCTCCTCTCTACAATAGTTCTACAACTTTGGAATTTGTAAGTAAACCTTCACAAACCATGAAAATACTATCATATTGCATTCGTGTATTTATTTTAACATTATTTGTTCATATTGAAGGTATTTGCATCACCTTTTGCATTGAGAGAAGGAATGTTACTATCTATGGATTTCTTGATCCTATTGTAATTAAAAGTGTAGGAAATAAATCAGAAGAGTTGCAAAAAAAGTACTTGATAGAAATGTTTGAAAAAGCTAGTAAAGAGGTCTATTTAGCACCTTATATGCATAAGTAAGTACATATTATTTGAATTCTTCATGACTAGTTTAAAAGTTTCTTTTAATTAATATTATTCTAATTTGTAGGGGTCATTGACAATTGCTAGTTATTGTTCCTAATCGTTCTCTTGTAGTTCTCTTATGTTCCTTGCATAAGAAAGCTAACACATTGTCCATGAAAAATATACTAGAGGCGTAAGTTTTCCTTTCTATTTTGATTCCTTCCTATATTATTATTATGATGTAATGGATGTCTACCTTTTGTATAGGTCTTTGGAAGCTCATTCAAGGTTGTAGGGTGTTCCATCTATTTCTAGGAAGAAGATGCAAATAATCACACCTAATGTAAGAGAAGTTGACATTTGTTTTGTCATTGCTATTTTTTTGAGGAATTGATTGTGTTGTTGGTTTTGTGAAATTTGGTTTAGCAAAATTGATCAAAGCTACATGGTGCAAAGGCTAGCTAGAGTGTAATATGATATTTTGTGTCATTGGTTTGAATGAGTCTTGATTATTTGTATTTAATTTGCAGTGTCGACGTTAGTTGGACAGCTATGAGTGTGAGTATTATGTAATGAAACACATGCATACCATTATTTGTGCAAACATTACTGAATCATGGAATAAGGTATTAAAAAACTAACTAAATACTTATCTAACTATTCATTACAATATTGTTTAACTCTATTAATTTATTTGTAGATCTTTAATGATTCATCTCGCATGGAAGCTGAGACATTGAAGACATTAGAAGGAACTGATCTTCTTTTATTTTAAGTGTTAGTAGAAACTTGGCTACAATTCAATAGTGTATGTACATTAATGTAATATTTGGATTTAATAATATAGTTTCATGTATAAATGATGTATTAAATATTATTAGACAATTTAATGTTTGAAATGAATTCTATTTTGTTAGTTCCATTGAATTTGTTCATTTGAAGCTATATTGATCATAAATTGATTGGATGAGATGATAATATAAGAATATGATTATAATTTCATTGGATGTCAATTGCAATAATCAATTTAAAAAAAAAACATATATTATGACGTACTAAACCGTGTACGTCATAATACGTTGATTTCTGAAAAGCACATATCAACAAATCTACTTTATAATATATTTCGTCCTATTATGACTGATTTCAGAAACTACATCATAATACGTAAATTTTTGCTACGTCATAAAATGCACAGACTTACTATTACGCCCAGAACTATGTCCCCGTCATAATATATCATTTTTGTACGTCATAAAATATCTTTTTTTTAAAAATCAATCTTATTTACCTATATACTAATAGACTTATATAAAGTTAACCCTACCAATTTCCACATATATTGGATAATTTACCATTGAAGCATCCAAGTAATTTCCTATGCAAACATGCCCTACGGCATTCCATTACATATTACCTATCCTCCTTTTTTTTTTGTTAATGTTCGTTTAATCATAATATTATTATATTAAACACTTTATTGTGTCCCCCTTGTCCTTGTCCATATCTAATATTCTTTTGAAGGAATCTCTTAACGGTATAATGCCCTCTTCCTCCCTATAAATAAAGTTTGATTCGTATAATTATATTGGTAGATGTGTTTGTTTAATTATTTTTGAAAGACTAATTGGTTTTTCTACATTAGGGATATAAATAAAGGTCAAATCCTCATATGATCCTAACATTAACTTAATATTTTCGTCCTTATCAATGGTATCGCAAGTTGTAGCGTGACATATGGGGAATTCAATTATATTTTCAATGAAGCTTTCCCCCATTTATTACATTAAATAGTTCTGGTTACATGTATTATATCATGGAGCTTCTTATTGCCAAAATTTCGTTTTATTGCTCTTTCTTATATGCATTAAATCTCATTCTAGTATTTTACTTACTAGTTACTCCAAGAATTTCATTTTTCTAAATAAATTTGCTGAAGTTTATCTGTTAAAAATGAATCAGTTCTCTTTTGAAGTGATTTCATAATGTATCTAGGTTTTACCTGAGCAAAATTCAGTGACAGTCAATTTTGTTCAGGTTTAAGTAATGTCTTTAAATGCAGCTGTTAAAACTGTTAAAAAGCCTTTTTCAAGAATTTGAAATATTCCATCTGTAAAGTATGCTAAGATATTAAAAAGAAAAAGATGCCACGGCTCTGTTGACATTGCATCAAGGTTCTCCAATGATCATTTTCCATTAAGAATATAAAACTCAAGAGTGACGTTTATTTAACAATTAAAAAATATGGTGATGCTGTTGGCAATGGAAAGCAACACCTCAAAAATCTTCTCCACCTCAATTACTTGAGTTTAACAATCAAACCCTAGGCTCAGATTTTAATTAAGGTTCAGTTTGAATTTTGAGACCAATAATTCTGGGTATACTAGGGAATAATTTTGGAGAATATTGCACAAACAAACCATGGTTAAGGCAAGAGGGACATGTCACCCCTTTCATCATCGCCTTCTATTTTAAAGCGTTGCTATTGTCTTTCTCTGTGTAATCATCTGACTTTATTTGTCTTGTTAATTTCTTTGTCTTAAGAAATTTCAGCTTCAACAAGAAATGTCATCTTTGTGAGTTTGGCTAGGCCAAATGCTTCTTTTCAAACATGCCCCCATCTTAATCAAACTATATATATCTTCAATCTCTTAGAACAAACTTTTGTTGGAGGATCTTTCTGAAGGACTGCTACACAAATTAGCTTCTCTTCTTTCCCTTTTGTTGTTGTTTTTCACCATCTACATAAGATTTTCTCAATTATCTTATGTTTCTATAAGTGGTGAAGACAATTGATATGGGAACTAACCGGCAGCAGCATGAAATTTCAGAAGGAGGGTCTGAGGTAAAGTGGTCACAACTCAAAGCTATGTTTGTATAGTTTATGATAGTTGTATTGTAAAACTATTCTGAATCCACTCCCTAATTCAGGTTCAATATCAAGAGATAGTAGAAAATGAAGAGAAAGGTCCAACACACAGATTAATAACTGAGAGCTGCAAATCAAACAGCATGGTTGTAAAGGTAACTATCATATTCCTACTTTTTCTACTTTCTTTTTGTATGCTGCATCTTGATTTGAAGCTGAAAAATTGTCTGAATTGCAGAAACGGCAAACGTTGATTCCTGCTCACATCATAGCTGAAGCCATATCAACTATCCCTGATCTTGACATTAGATGGTCAGGTCCAATCACACCAAAAGAAATGGAATATGTTGAACAATATGTGCTAGCAAAGTATCCAGAATATTCAGGCGTCATGGAAGGAGATGGAAATGGGATAGACTTGTCTAGCTTTATCATCTATGAGGAGCCATCAGAACCCATGATGGATGATAGGGGCAAGTCACCAAGAGAGTCTTCTACATATTTGTTTGGCAGTAATCTTCCTGAAATGGATAGGGCCAAGATCCAGTTGGAGCCATCAAGATTACTTGATATTCTCAACAAGAAATCCTCATTTCCTGGAAGTTTCATCTCTATCCCAGAAATCCAAGCTCGTAATAAGATTCTGAAGCATTATGGGTTGCCTGATGAAGAGTACCTTGTTCTCTTCACTCCAAGCTACAAGGATGCTATGATGCTGGTGGGAGAAAGTTACCCTTTTGTTAAGGGAAACTACTACATGACAATTCTTGACCAGGAAGAAGACTATATCAGGGAATTTGCTTCTTTTAAGGAGTCCAAGGTGATCTCAGCACCCAAGACTTGGCTGGATTTGAGGATCAGCGGGTCTCAGCTGAGTCAAAACTTTAGGAGGAGGTGTAAGATCAGCTCAAAAGGCTTATTCTCTTACCCAGTTGATGCAAATGGAACAATGCATTGGATTTCTGAGGCTCATAGGAACAACTGGCATGTTCTTCTTGATGCATCTGCTGTGGTAGTGGGAAAGGATAGGCTGCATCTTCTTGCACTTCACCGACCAGACTTTGTCATCTGTTGTCTTGACAACACTCATTCCAACCCTTCAAGAATCACTTGCCTCATAGTGAGAAAGAAATCATTTGAGAACTCAGCTGCTTCATCTCAGGTAGTTGAGTGAGTGATAAGAACGAGTACTTTCTTACGATTTTAGAGCAACTAGAAAATGGACAAAACTTCCATGCAGATTCTTAGTGTTTTTTCTCCTATCAGAATTGGAACTTCACCTTAAGTAATTTATATCAATCTTTATGCAGAAAAACTAAGGTGAACCTCCAATTCTGATTGAAGGAACCATTTAATAAACTGCATTAGTTTTGTCTCAGCAAAATTGGGTATCATTGACTCTCAAAAGTCATGAATTTTCCGGGAGTACTTTTGTAGATTGAATAAATGAAAATAGGCATATGTATAAGACCACTTATTACTGGTAGGAAGGATTAAGCATTCCTAATCTTTTGGTCTGTTTGTAACTTAAAAAAAGCTATATAATTAATTATCTTAGTTTGGTATGTTATTTCTGCCAAACCCATTCCGAAGAACTTTATCCTACTTTAGCTTCTGACTTCGATTCTGGGAGAGTAACAAATTACAAATGCATGTGTTGGTTTCAAAACTCTTTTATCAAGTTCTGCTATGCTTAGTCTTCAAACCTTTTGGCTCCAAAAACTTGAAGCTTGGAAACCCTGATCATTTATATTTTATCTTGCAAGACACAAAAATAGAAATAGACACCCGTGCATATTTTAGTTGTCTGAGTGAAGCATGTCCAGTCACGTTAACAAGTTGTCTGCAGTGCAAAAGTCAAAAACTCAAAAGGTTCGTTTTGTCCTTCTTTGCTTTGTTCTATGTGTAGAGTACAAAAGCATAAGTTTCTTAAAACCAAGTCAGTGATTCAGAAACATAATTGTCTGGATCAGTTCAAGAAAATGTTCAAAAAGAAATGCAATAGATTCGCTATCTAATTTGCTACCTTCATTTCATGCTCAAAGTGCTTCTTTGTTTCTGACTTTCTTTAACCTTAAAAGCAATTATAAGTGTTAGTTTTATCAGCTAACGTAGTTATATTTGCCATTACATGCAACTTGGTTTTTGAGGATCTGGTAGGTGGAGATAGACTGTAGCATCATAGACTCGAAAATGCTTGATGGACGACTTTTCTTTCAACAAAAGCCATTTTTCACCCAAATACACACATGGACCCAAACCCAAATGACTCAAATAACATTCCAAATATTTATGCAGATTGCACAATTTTTTTAGATCACAATTTAGTACTAGAAGAGCCAAATTTTAAACTTTACTATTTTTTTGTAAATGATCTTTTTCCAAAACTCTCTTCTTTTTTAAATGAAAAAGATAAAAGAAGTTAAAAATCCAGTTCAAAATTTCAGTTATCCGATCACTGAATTCTAATGTGTTTTTCAATCAGTTTCCTTTCTCTTACAATTCAAAATTCAATTATTGGAGAACCAAAATTTAACCTGAAACACTACTGTATCTGAATAATTTTTTAGTTCATGATGAAAAAATCGTCCCTAACAGCAATCATAGCATTCTTCAAAATATTCAAAAGGTAAAATAGTACTGAATGATAAATGTATTTTTTAGGTCAAAGAATTATTTTTTGTCATGTTAGGTTCCAAATGCTCTAGAGAAAAAGTGGCCACAAATGAATAAAGATAATGCATCTTTTTGTCTTGTCAAGATTGAAAGTTTATTATGGTGCACAAATAATGCAGTTCCTAGTAGATGATCTAAATGGGAGAATAGTAATGGTTTCAACATGATAGGTTACTTTAGAGTTTATTTGGATAATTTTTTTTAAGAAAATGATAGGTTTCAGCATAACTTGGCAAGAAAACAAGAATTAGCTTCATACAAAAATGGAAAATGACACTTGAACAACCATTTTTGACAACATTTAGACACGCGCACACGTGTCAAAATCTGAGTGGTCCATTTTCATTTAATTTTTCCAACTGGACCACTCAGATTTTGACACGTGTGCGCGTATCTAAATGTTGTCAAAAATGGTTGTTCAAGTATCATTTTCCTACAAAAATTTACCACATGCCTTTTGTGCAGAGACTATAGTTATTCTACCTGGCCCTGATTGTACGAAGATTCCTAGAAATTACCCTATTCGTAAATTTTTGAACTTTTTCTATGAAAATTATAATCTTCTAGTATATTGACATATCTTTTAATTAATTAACAAATTTTTAATAAAAAAATAAATGTTGAAAATTAAAAAGAAAAGGCTTTTACTTTTGTATTAGGAGAAGAAGGATAACCATGAATTTTGTAATCATTATTCTCTTCAAACACTAATGATTGTATGCGGAACAATGTGATTAATTTTAAATATCGATTTTAAAGAATAACATTATATTCTTTTAACAAATTAATGTCAATAAATAACATAAAAACTAGTTATTTGAACAATTCAACTCAAAGACCGAACAATAAATAGCAAGTTACTTAAATCTTATTACTTCACTTAGTTATAATAATGTCCCCACATCCACCTTAAGAGTTGTTGAGAATGCTCACAATCTCCCTTTAAATCTCAAGCTATTTGGCCATTCCTATTTTGAAGAAAACAAAGTAAATGTAGGTATATATGGGCTTCACGATAACTAAAGACTTAAATAGGACAATATTCTTTTATGGTTTACTGAAATGAAATGCATTTATTATTAGATATATTGAACTATGAACTTGACATTTCTTGCAATCTTTCTCCAATCCAATAAACATCCACATTTTACCTATTTGTAAGAAAATGATTTTAAGGAAAAAAGTGATTTTTCATTTTTACGCAGAGAACCCATTTCCTATAAATAGTCCAACTTTGCCATTTCCACTAGTTAAAAGAGGAATGTGCATATGGCATGATGTCTTCATTTCATTTTCATTGAATCCTGATTTCAATAGATTCTGCTTATACTTGTGACAGAAATAGTATGTCTTGCATATTCAGTCTCATTACTACAACAAAACTCAACGCTACAGTACATAAAACATAAAACAGGGGATAGACGCCACTGCATATGACAAGTTAAATAAAAGGGGAAATACATAATCTTGCTACAAAAAACTAGTACAAACTACGTGCCCATTGCTCACTATAGGCCAAACCCTGCAACTAGAAAAGCACTATATTTTATACATTGAAAAAACCAAGCATCAGGGAATATTTGGTGTTGACAGTCAGTACCTTGTTCTGCCATCACCCTCAGTAATCACATCCTTGAAGGATCCATTACTGGGAATCATCGGCAGCACGTGTTCCTGATGAGGCACTATGACCTCAAGAAGATAGGGGCCAGGGGTGTCCAGCATTTTCTGAATTGCCCGTCTAAGCTCTTCCTTCTTCGTCACACGCTCCCCGGGTATCCCACAAGCATCTGCAAACTTTAGCATGTTCGGGAATATCTCATTCTCCCTCGAGGGATCTCCCAGATACGTGTGTGCTCTGTTGGCCTTGTAAAACCGATCCTCCCACTGAACCACCATACCCAAGTGCTGATTATTCAACAACAATATCTTAACAGGGAGATTCTCCACTCTTATAGTCGCCAACTCCTGAATATTCATTATGAAACTCCCATCTCCATCAATGTCGACAACCAAAGCACCAGGGTTCGCTACAGCAGCACCAATAGCCGCAGGCAATCCAAAACCCATAGCTCCAAGACCCCCTGAAGTCAACCACTGTCTAGGCCTCTTGTACTTGTAGAATTGTGCAGCCCACATTTGATGCTGCCCTACCCCAGTGCTAACAATAGCATCTCCATTTGTTAACTCATCAAGAACCTCAATTGCGTGCTGAGGAGAAATCCCATCACCAAACTTCTTATAACTCAAAGGAAACTTTTCTTTCTGCACATTAATATCTGCTCTCCAAGCTCCAAGATCTAGCTTACCCTTCACCCCTATATCCTCCAAAATCCTATTAATACCCTGTAATGCCAACTTCAAATCCCCACAAACCGATACGTGTGGCTGCTTATTCTTCCCAATCTCAGCGGAATCAATATCAATGTGAACAATCTTAGCCCTACTAGCAAATGCCTCCAGCTTCCCGGTGACACGGTCGTCAAACCTCACCCCAAAGGCAAGCAACAAATCACTTTTATCAACGGCGTAGTTGGCATAAACAGTACCATGCATCCCCAACATTTGAAGGGAATGTTCGTGGCCCATGGGGAAAGTTCCAAGGCCCATTAAAGTGCTGGCAACAGGAATTCCGGTGAGTTCCACAAATCGCTTCAGCTCGGCGCTGGAGTTCAAAGAGCCACCTCCTACATACAAAACGGGCTTCTGGGCCTCCAGTATGAGTCTGACAATCTGTTCCAACTGGGCATCGCTGGGGGGCTTGGGCAGCCTGGCGGCGTACCCGGGGAGCTTATCGGGAAGGTCCCAGTTAGGAACTGCCAGTTGCTGCTGAACGTCTTTGGGAACGTCAATCAGGACTGGGCCGGGACGGCCAGAAGTGGCGACGAAGAAGGCCTCGCTGACGACCCGCGGAATATCGTCGACGTCGAGGATGAGGTAGTTGTGTTTGGTGATGGATCTGGAAACTTCCACGATGGGGGTTTCCTGGAAAGCGTCAGTGCCGATCATCCGCCGCGGGACCTGCCCGGTAATGGCCACCACCGGTACGCTGTCCATCATCGCGTCCGCTAGGCCGCTCACCAGGTTCGTGGCGCCAGGGCCGGAGGTGGCGATACACACGCCGGGTTTCCCAGACGACCGCGCGTAGCCCTCGGCCGCGAACACGCCGCCCTGCTCGTGGCGCGGGAGCACGTTGCGAATGGCCGGAGCACGCGTTAGCGCCTGGTGGATTTCCATCGACGCGCCGCCGGGGTACGCGAAGACCGTGGTGACGTCCTGCCGCTCCAGCGCCTCCACGAGGATGTCCGCGCCCTTGCGCGGCTCACATGGCGCGAAACGCGAGAGGAAGGGCTCGGCGGCCGGTGGCGACACGACGACAGCTGTTGGTGTGGCTGCGGGAGGCTTGGGGTGGGAGCATGAGATTGCAAGAGGGTGAGCGTGAGAGGGTTTGGTAAGGGTTGGGTGAGAGAGAGGGATGTTGGATCTGACAATGCGTTTGGGGAAGGCCGAGTACGAGGAACAAGCAGAAAATGGAGTTCTGGACGCGGTGGCCGCCATTGTTAACTGAGGGTACATGTGAACGCTCTGTGTGTATGGTCATGATTTTATGGAGAGGGAAGAGAACTTTTGTTTTACCCTTTTACCCTTCCATTTTGTCTATAAGTCCGATAGTTCTCTGTGGGTAAAATGAGAATTTCACTACAGTACACTGAGTGTGAGTGGTGTCGACTATAGAATGGGAGTGTGATGTGAAAGTGTGATACCCACACAGACTATGCAAATAATAGAAGCAGCAATTTTTTTATGGTTGTGTTTTGGCAGGGCCCCACCCACTTAAACCTTAAAACATAAATCACTTGAGGAGACAGGAAACAACTAGACAATTAAAATCATTTTAACTATACTTTATGAATTTCATAATAAATTCAAATGGCATGTATCAAATTTCAAATTTTATATAATACATCTATCAATAATTAATATATTTTAGTGCGGAAAGTCCATAATTAAGGATTAACTTATTAAAGAATATATGTCTAATGGAATTTGTAAAATCTAATTTTTATAGTATAAGATTATTGAATAAAATATTTTAAAGATAGATTAGGATATTAATACAGTTATTTTTAGAAAAGATAATTATATTAATAAAATATATATCCGGATTCCATGATTGTTGAGTGAGTCAAGCTAGTCTGTTTCTAAACACGGGGTGTATTTACCATTATATGAATAAAAAAGATCTTATTCTACTAATAGTTTTCTTACTATGGATTGTTTGATTAATGATGAAATAGATCTTAATTTTGATTACTACCAGTCTAAGGGATATATATGATCAAAATATAGATAATAAGAGTTCTTAAAAAATTAATATCTCTATAAAAATTATGTGAAGCAAAAGAAGTTACTCCATAACATGGTTATTCTTCACCATTTACTTTGTCATTTGTTCATATCGAGAGATAATCATTATAATATAGACACAAACACGAAGAACAAAAAAAGGATAAGTTAGTGTTCAAAAGTGTTATTTTAAAATAATTAAATATTTTCGAAACTCTTAACATTGGAATTCACTAGAGACATACACTTGTGGTGATGTCTATGCTCTTTAAAGCCATAGCCAAAAGGTTTATCACCCCACCCTACACAAGGTTAATCCTCTTTGTGCCTTGGAATAAACAATTACATTAACTAGGACTTCCTGCAACTCTCACCACATAACTCATTCTATTATATTTGATTGCGAATGGCTATTAGAGTATCAGGATACTCCCTTACTGAATCTCATACGTCAATGCATACGCTTAAGTTACTACCACATATTTTTTTCTTGAAATTCCTTAACACCATTGTCATCATACATGCTCACAACAACATTTCCACCTCAATTAAAAACAATCAAAATCATAAAACATAAATAAGGTCCATTATTCTCAAATAGCCAAAGAAAAGAGAAGAGTAAACATACAAATTGGCGCTTAGTAATGTCCTGTTGTCGCTCAATGCTCAGTAGTACAAACTAGCTCTCAACACCCTATCATGAGAATGCTTTCTAACTTTGGGATTATTAACTAACACTCAACGAAGCCTATTGCCGCTCATAAAAGCTTACTGTTGCTCAACGCCAAAGCATTTGCAAACCCCAACACTCAACACCCTATCATGAGAATGCTTTCTAACTTTGGGATTATTAACTAGCACTCAACGAAGCTTATTGCCGCTCATAGAAGCTTACTGTTGCTTAACGCCAAAGCATTTGCAAACCCCAACACTCAACAGTACAAATTGGCACTCAACGCCCTGACACAAAAATTCTCTCTAACTTTGGGATTTTTAACTGGTGCTTAACACTTTGTCAGTGGACTTTGTGAAATCAGTTTTTCAATTCTTGCACAATTGCTCAATTTGGCACCCTATATTCTTTTGCTTCACCAATCCATTTAAAACGTTTCCTTAACTCAACCAATTTGACCAATTGTCAAAGTGGAAACCTCTAAACTCATCGATAATCGCAAAACACAACTCAAACATCTACAATAACAAATTTCCAGTAGCAAAACACAACATAAATGTTACATGCAACAGTGTAATCGATAGTTCATGAACCAAACACCCATCACACATCATAATCTCAAAACCCACATTAGAAATTCATCACACAATCAACCAATTTGCATAAACAAGAAGAAAATTAACATGTAATTTTTATGAACCCTTGCTTCCCTTACCTTATGAATATCGGGTAGAATCTACCCTTGTAAAAATGCTCTAAGATTCCCAAGTCTCAAGGTACCTCTAGTATCACAAAGAAACTCAAATGAGTACTCTAAAAGGGCCCTTGGAGCTAGAAACAAAAAAGATTCTTAAAAAGCTCCCTAATGGCACATGCAAGAGAGAAATAGGGTGCTTGCTATTGACCCCAAGGTAACTCACGAAAAAGATAATAGATCAGCAAAAAACACTTATCGTGGGGTTGATCGGAGGTGAGTAAAGTTGAAAAGCTCTCATGTTCTAGTTTTGCTTCAAACCCTAGACATGGAGAAATGAAAAAGATGAAATGAGACTAAACTGTGGGGGCAGGGGGTTTGTTGAACCAAAATATAGAGAATAAGTTTGGAGAGTGGTTGTAAGGGTTTTTGTTTTACCGTTGTGAGAAAAGAAACAAGTTTTACACTCTCCCCAACAAAAAAAAAATCAACTTTGAATACTTGACTTACCAAAGAACAAATGTGGGTATGAATTCCTTATATCCTTCTCTAACTCCCAAGTAGAGTCATTTGTTCTCCTATCCCAAACAACCTTAACTAGACTGATGAGCTTTCCTCTAAGGTGCTTTGTTTGATAATCCTCTATACCAACAAGTTGCATCTCCACTAAGAGATATCCTCTAACTTGCATATCCTCTACCTTTAGCACATGAGGACGATCTGACACATACTTCCTTAGTTGAGAAACATCAAATGAATGTTTGCTAACTAAGGAGGCAAGGTGATCTCATAAGCCATTGGTTCAATTATTTTCAAGATCTTATATGGGTCAATGAACTAAGGAGAAAGGTTTCTTGAATGGATAGCCCTCCCCGCACCAGTGGTTGGGGCCTCAAGAAGACATGATCCCTAACTGTAAACTCCAAAGGTATTCTCCTCTAATCAGCATAAGACTTTTGTGTACCCTAAGAAGCCTTCATCCTCTCTTGGATCTTCTTTAACTTCTTTGTGGTTTACTTCAACAACTTTGGCTCCACCAACATTGCCTCTTCATCCTAATACCAATACAAAGGGGTTTTGCACCTTCAGCCATACAAAGTTTCGTACGGTGTCGTACCAATGATCGCATGGTATTTGTTATTGTAGGTGAATTCCACCAAAGGTAAAACTTCATCCCATCCACTTAGATGATCCAACACGTAAGTCCTCAAAATATCCTTTTGTGACTGAATCGTCCTCTTTGACTGTTCATTTGCTAGGGATGATAAGTTGAACTCATCCTTAGCATGCTACCCAAAACACCTTGCAGGGTTTTCTAAAATCTAGAAGTGAACCTTGATATCTATCTAACACAATGCTAGAAGGCATTCTATGTAACCTTATTATCTCCTTGATGTACAACTGTGCCAACTTGGTTATAGGCATCCTTAGATTAACTGCTAGAAAATGAACACTTTTCGTTAGCCTATCAACTTTCATAGATCGTGGCAAACAGGTAACAAAATCCATAATGATGTTATCCTATTTGCACTATGAGGATTTGAAGTATAAGGACTATGTTGTACAAGGTCGTGATGTTGAGGACTTTAATGTTGTGTTTGTTCTTCCTCTTCATCATCACCGACGTCGTTCTGTCAAACACCATTGACATTAATAATATTCAATCTCTTCAAAGAATTAGTAGAAAAATGTTGTTTGGTCCCAATTTGAGTGTTGACATCAGCGTCAAGATGTACTCTATTGTATTGCATGATTTTGGTGATCAAGACACTATATGGTAGAGATATGTCACCAGCCTTGCATTTCAGCATATGTTGCATGATGTGATAAGGTCAATTGATGAATATATTATTTTTAAGCACCCATAGCATAAAGATATCTACCTGCAACAATTTTGCGAAATTTCCAAGTCGTGGAGTCAACATATGCGCGATAACATAATGCAGAAGTCTATCATTAATGTTTAAACAACTAACTGTTCTAACACGTTGACCCTGTATTTATGGTCTGACCATATTAGCCAATGCCATCTTGCGGTCATAGGGAAGGTCATTTGGTATATTTGTAAAGGACAATTTCTGATCCTCGTACTTGAGATGAGCAACATTCAACCAATTTAGCTGGTTTCAATTTAATTCTTTTATTGTTTACCTCACTTTAAAGATATTCATTTATTGAGATCCTTAGATTTGAATAGAAGACTTTGATCAAATCCGAATACAAGAGTCACTCAAATCTAGAAAATCTGATACTCCTTGAAAGACAAGGTGATGATGAAAATATAGGCCAGAGGTCGCAAATGATTTAAAATTCATAATTTTTGGAACCATAATATTTCTTGTATTGAAATTAGTAGCATAGTGTTCCATATGATTGCTATAACTTAAGTAACGATGTTGAACTAATACTTCTTCAATAGATGGCCTCGTATATGTAGGAGCGTTTGTCTCGAGTGCGAGTTCTTTTCCCTTAGGACTTTTTTGGGTACTTTTTGACGATGATGATGCCATTAAGCAATAACTTGAACAAAACAAGTAAATTAAAATAACAATTTAATATTAATAGTAACAATTGAAGTGAGAAAATGTCATAAGCATTAATGCAACATTGTTCTATATTGATAGCAATAATATGATATTACAATACAAGGATGAGACCAAATGTTACAAATAGAAAGAACCTAAGACTATGATATAAATTAACTTAAGACTATGATAGAAATGAACCTAAGACTATTACACACATAGATCGACTCAACTACCATCCACCATCATGTTACACAACTTATTTCATATACGATGTGGGAGCAATCCCATTAACCTTTTTGTACATCTAGAATTTGTACAAAGGAAATCATAACACTATTCCATAAGTTTTTTGTCTTGAATGTTCATCGTATATAACATTTCTCATATGTCACCTTCTATGTATTAGAATGTAGGAGTGCAACACAAGATTTCATTTCACTTTTCCATGTCAATCACTTGTTGCTAGACCATGTTTGATATTTTCTCAAAATGAGTATTGTTGGATCCCATTACCTCCATGAAGTCATTGACCTAGGTCATCAACTTATCAAATTGTAAGTCGAATATGTCCACCACATGTGCCTTCCTCTTTGAACCATGTGAGGATGAAATGCCTCTAGAAGGGACGAAAGGCACAAAATGAGTTGCCCCTAGACTGTACTCGTCTATTAGTGGAGGGGATGGGGGAGTTGGGTCATTGAATCCTTAAAAGACAAGTTCTTTAGGAGTGTATTCCATTTGCCCATTCAAATCAACCTGTATACGAGCCTCCTAACAAAGTCGTCGTACTTGTCGAGCTGTCCGGACTCCACTCCTAGTAGCTCGATCAGCAGCCCAAAGCTCCACCATTAGATCGTAGTGTCTAATGGGAGTACCCTGCCTCTTAGTATAGAAGGCTTTTCCTGAAATGCAATATTCAACTAAACCAAGAATTAATAAATGCTTCGCATGTCAAAGAAAAAAAATTCAAATCCTAACACGACTACCTGTATTAAGTCCTCTCAAACCTCGTCCTCTGCCTCAAATCTTTTCGATGTTCAATTCCAAGAAAATCTGCTGAGTGACGCAAACAAGTCATGCACCTCACACCACTTATCGTTCAAAACTTTTTGCCTATTTTGGACATTGTTCTTTGTAATGGCATTGTACCCAAAGGATTGAAGATTTTCAAAAATATTATTGTATGCCTGGGTTGTCCAACTACCATCAACCCTATTTCCCAAACGACATTCTTACAGCATGGCATTAAGAAGTCGAGCAATCATTTCCTCTCTCCATTAAGAAGTATAGCATATTTTAGGATTCTTGAATAAGATGTTATCCCTTCCCAGCTAGCTAGAATGTATGTGAATTTCATATCGAAATCACATGCGATAAACACATTTTGAATTGGCCAATCTTTTCTTCCTTGAAATCTGGGATCATCTGATTTTGAAACCCTTATTCTTACATGAGTTCCATCTATGGTCCCTAAACAATCCTATTACATTCAAATAACAACTCATGAAAAAGGTGGAAAACATTCTTGTGGTTGGATAAAATTACATATTCATTATTAAAATCATTACCTTAAAGTAAGGGTGAAATTGATTGTTGTTCGACACATATGGATTAACCTCTGAACCCGAGGCCTGAATTAAAATTTTTGACTCCAAACTTAAAATAGCATCCAACACATTATGAAAGTGTTTCCTAACAGTTGATCCAGATCGATAGAAGAAAAATGCGACACTTCGATGCTTAAAGTTATTGCCAATTATTTGAAGAAATTGAGCTACTTGTTCCTCCACTCTCGACTGAATTGCGTCCTTAACTAATGTAGTTGTTCTTAGTCTTTGACAAAGAATAATAAATGCCTGTAGACCCAACTGAATAATGTCTCGACACCGATTAGTATGCATAAGGTAAGACATTAGTTGCTCCCTACGACGATCTTTGTCTGTTACCAATTCCATAACACTACTTGATGTGTTCGTAGACATATTCAATATATTCAAAGCAAATCCAACAATGCATAACGAAACAACCTCAATCTGCCAATTTGAAAACCCTAATTTGGGTGGGAAGCGAACTACCACGTGGCAATCCCTCATTGGACAATATGATCTGGTCAAACCTAGTCATAGCTGGTCAAGTCTGGTCAACTAAGGGGCTAAAGTGCAAATAGTGAAATTTTTAGGGCTTATCTACAATTTTGGAAAATTCAGAAGGGCTTAAAGAGAAAATTCAGTTGTTGAAATAATTAATTTAAAACATTAACTGAAAATATTAACCAAATATTATGATAAGATATATTAAATATTTGGAAGATATTATATTACGAGATAAAAAGATTTTATCAATAGAACATTCAGAATCCAAGCACAATGAAGTCCTATATAAAGAGACCTTGGGGAAGCAGATCAAGCACTTATTCATTCACTCAAACTCTTCCACTAGGAAGAAATCATCCACCACTTCTCTCATTTTATTTTATCATGTATTTCACTTCATTAATGGAGTGTTTTTGCTTCTAGGGCTATTCCACTATATTTTCATTATGGATTGTGAGGTTAAGTTGAATTAATGTATTTGTTTCTTTTGATTATTGATTAAGAATCTACTTTGATTGAATTTAGGAACTTTCATATGATTAAACAAATTTTTGCTACTAATTGAAAATGTACTTCAATTTGTTGTAAGAATTTCAACTATAATTAATTGAGAATTTACTTTGATTAATTAACTTTTAATTTAGTTAGGAGATTTAAGAATATACATGATTAAACATAGTAGGATTCGATTGAGAATGTACATTGGTTGAATTCATTGTGAATAATCTAGAAAAGTCTTGTTTTTGATTAAGAATCTACTTTTATCAATTGTAAGATTGCCCTCAGGTTAATTAATAATGTACTTTAATTAATTTGAAATCCGAACAATAATCTATTGAACAATAATATAGTAATAACCAATGATGAATATATCTTAGAAAAACAATGGAATTAGCCTATTTTATTATAATTATTTTTAAGTTTCTTATTTGTTCTTCAATTAAACTCAAACATTCTTCAAATATTAATTTCATTAGCATAACTTTTCACTTTTTTTTATGCATTGCATTGCATTTACTAACCTTTTAGAGTCTCCATAATATCAAATAGTGAAAAGATATTCCGTATTCGTTGAGAAACGACTCAGGGTTACTTTAACCCTATCTAGTTTGTTGATTACTAACTTGACAATACTGGATTTGTCTTATAAAGTAGTTTTAATTTTATTGCATCAACGACATCGTATCAAAGGTGCAAACAACCACAATAACCACCACCACACAAGGAGGCAAGAGTAATCCTCTTACATTGAGAGTGACCAAGAGTAATCCTCTTACATTGAGAACTAACACAAATCCAAGTTCTCCACGTTCACAACAGTTGTGCCTTGCTCATGCCCACCATGCAGCCATATTGAGAGTGACTAAGAGAACACATATATATCTTCTTCTTCCAACTAGGGAACACCTTCTTTCAACTACAAAAACAAAGAAACAAGGGAGAAAGCCATGAAAACCAGGTCCTCATTGGCTAGAATCGAATACCAAAGCCATTGAAATCCAATATCAAGCATTGTATTCGGTTACAACGAGCCTCGTAACCGAACACGAGGTCTTCATCCATTTGCAAAGGAGTTGGAACCAAATCCCTTAGTCTGGAACCGAATATGGTGTTGTGTTCACTTTACAAAGGAGCTAGAACCGAATCTCCTTTCCTGGAATCGAATATGGTGATGTGGTTACTTTTCAAAGGAGTTGGAACTGAATCCAATCTCCTAGAACCGAATATGGTGTTGTGTTCACTTTACAAAGGAGTTGGAAATGAATCTCCTTTCCTAGAACCGAATATGAGGCTTCATGACTTTGCACATAGAGTTGGAACTGAATTCACTCTCCCTGGAACCACATAGGAGCCTTCAACACTTTGCACATAAAGATGGAACCAAATCCACTCACTGAAACCGAATATAGCCTTTATCACTTTACACACACAAGTGGAACCGAATCCACTCTCCCTGGAATCGAAGACACATCTCCCTGGAACTGAATCCACCTCTCCCTGTATTCGGATACAAACTCTTCTTCTTCAACTCATCTTCTTCATTAATTAACCTCCATTGATGCACCTTCTTCCATGATCTTCATCCTCAACGTCCACTCCCTCACACAACTATCCACGCAAGTTGGCCAACCATGAGGGTGTGAGAAACCCTGGAACCTACATCATGAAACAACATTCTCATTCAACCACCACTCACTGGAAATAGCACGAGCACGACCTTCTTCTCCACCAAAGCTGCAAGCACAACCACACAACCACAAAATGGGAGCACCACAATGAAAGCTCGAATGTTCTTATACACCAAAGAGTTATATTGCACACACAACAAAACCAATCCTTAACTGCATTTTTAATTGCTCATGCATCCGGTCAAAGTGAAGTTCAAATTTGAGAGAATTTTCATATTGGCTTACCTTAGTTGCTCACGAAGGAATCTATAACTTTGGCAATCACGAAGCATGACCAATCTTTCAATGCATCTTCACTGCATGCGACCAAACAATGAGTTTATTATTTTTTCATTCACATTGGAATCGATTACCAGCCTCCCTAGATTCGATTCCATACGTTGCATGCAATTCAATTAATTATAATGGCTTTGTCAAGAAAGGAGACAAAAGATGTATTTCACTCCTGATCCGCGCAAATCCCATAACTTTAGTGAAGATGGAATAAACCCTTGATCTCGCAAATCCATCTTTATCAACAGCTGCTTATTCGTTAAAACGAACATGATTTTGAATCACAATCCACTCACTGAATCATCGTAAATATTAGATTCCATTCATCCGTAAAAGGATGCAAAAGAAAAACTCCCTTCTTACCTAGCATTATAATAACATTTTCTTTTCTATTTTCACATGTGTTAGATCAAGATCTTCTACCTTTCAATTTTTTAACTACGGGAATCTGATGACGCATTGTTTAAATTTAATACTAATAAATAAATGTATATTATAAATTATGCGGTCCTCCCGATGGGTTAAGTTCTGTCTTCTAATAATGTTCAAAATCAACACAAGGTCTATAAAAAGAACAAAATGAAGATTTTTTTTTCATTTTAACTTCAGAAACATTAAATTTAAAATAGATATTTTTTTCACGTGCTAACCCCAAAAGAATATCATAAAATAAACTTTTGAGGGATTATTATTTTATAAAAGAAAACCTCGATTTTAATGGAATATAAAGAGCACTTATTTCGTTTCTGTGTCACATCCTTCTATTCTAAAAGATTTATTATTGACAAATAAAATTACTAAAACAAAAAATTACATATACCACCACTCTATTATTTAAAATACTTTAGAATTTAACTTGCTTTTAATTCATTTTTTTATTTAATTCTAGAATTGCATATACCACCACTCTATTATTTTTTTTAATTTGTATTAAGAAAATTAACATAGTTATTATATTTAAATATGAATTTATTTATATAATTATATTTAATTATTATTAGTATTTGAATTTATAAATATAATATTTAAATAAATATTTTGATAATATGAAAATAAATATTTAATGTAACATCCCAAAATACAGTAATTACCATAATCAGAATTAATTACATTAAAACAGTAAAACTGTGCAGTCTTTACAAAACTGGATTAAGGTTCCAAAGCCGAACGACTTATATACAGAAAATACCATTTACGAAACGGAAATAAGGAAAGTCTAGAACGAACGGTTTTACAAAATATTTAACCGAACGTCAAAATGAAATCTAACATTTACAATCCTATCATAACGAACGTTCTAAGGCTCGGCTTTTACTTCCACCTCGACCAAATTCTCCTCTTCAATAACGTCTTCCAGAGTGGCCTCGCCTTCTGCTCACATCCACACGGATGATCATTGCAATACAGGACGAACGTACATAGACAGTAGACAACACAAGGAAAACGAAAGGGTAAGCTTATATAATTTAAGATATACATCAACACATACAATGAACATATCATTCCACACAATCACATAGTTTAACATATAACATCATGTAACATTGTATATATATATAAGACGACCGTCCGGACTGTATGAAACCGTGTAGCTACAAGCGTCCTCGCACCCGAGTAGTGTAGTAGCCGAGATATACCTAATCAGCTGCCACTCGAGGTTAGTCCGTTCTTACATCGCCTATGTTAACTTATGGACTAAGGACCTCCTGCCATTCCCACACATGAACTACTCCCCTCTACGTGAAGATGAGTGTCACAGAATATCAGGATGGACCAAGCCTGGCGTAGCTTATCCACAGTCATACTTTACCAAATTTAATATTCAAATATATATAAGAGACGTTCCTCCATGGAACGCTCGTTCAAATTCCATAATCGTAGAATCACTCCATATAGTGTTCACACTGTAATTTCTTATGATTTATCATCAATTTCATCTTTAACTTTAAGAGCATAAAAGTACGAACGTTCAGTCCTTTGAAGAATTAGGACGAACGTCCAAATAAAATGCTGGATGGACGACCGTGACTCTTTGTTTGGTCAGTTAAATGAACTGACTATATTGAAGGCATAATGATACTTAGAAAATTTTCATAATAAAGAAGATCTTGGACCAGATTCAATGTACCAAGGATGGTCAATAATACTTAGAATTTTCTTTGTAGAAATATATATATATATATATAAAGAACCGATGCCAGTATTTGAACGAACGTAAGAGGATGAATACTGTAATATTTGAACGAACGCTATTTACATTCGTTAAGGAATCAAAGGTAAGGACGAGCGTTCAATCTAAGACCGAACACTTCATTTAAAACGAACCCTTAGGTAGATGACCTAGAATCAATCATGACGAACGCTTAGAATAAGTCCGAGCGCTCTTTAGGACGAACGCTTGGTTTAACACCAAGCGCTATTTAGGACGAACGCTTGGTTTAACACCAAGCGCTATTTAGGACGAACGCTTGGTTTAAGACCGAGCATTGTTTAGAACGAACGTTCGGTATAAGACCGAACGTTACCTCTTTTAAAGTGTAATGTATTTATATACAACTGAGCTGAACCGAACGCTCAGACATTTAATTGGGGACGCTCGCTCTCAAGCGGAGTTCTTCCCAGATGAAAGAATTCCATTCTAAGTTATTTTCAGGGAAAACCGAACGGTATAAGACCGTACGGTAACGAGCGTAATTTATCATATAAGGTGATTTACGTTTCAGATTTTTCAACCATAACAGATTTCAGATTTCCAACATTTAAACTTATACTTTATAATTCATATGATTTTCACTTTATAAACTTTATAACATTCATTCCATTTACTTCATATTCAATATCATCATCCAGATTTACTTCATACACCATAAGCATTCATGTTCATGATCATACATCTCAATCATCATACAACACACATTCGCATTTCATACTGCATACATACATTTCAATCATCAACATGCATACATCCAAATCAGATCATACCACATTCAAGTATAAATTAAACATATAAGCTTCCCTTACACGGATTGACAACCAAACTTGTCCTAGATGCAAAAGTGGCTTCGTCCAACTACGCTTATGTTCTTGACTCTTCCAAAACAATTCTAACCACAGAAAAACAGAACACTTAGACTACCTACTTGCATGCAACTACAACCCTAGTTTTTTTCCAGAAACCTAAGGACAAGCTTCTGAAGGAGACTTACCAGTTTCAGTCTTTGAAACTGTTCGGTCCAGTTGGTAGCTTGCAGTTGGGTGAACGTTCCTACGGTGCTGCAAGTTGATCGGAGAAGAGACGTGAGATTTACAGTAGAGAGAAGTTGGGAGGTTTTTAGAGAGAAACGGAAGAAAAGGAGAGGTTGGGTTCTGAGGAAGAAGATGAGTGGTGCAGGTGAGAGAGATTTTCAAAAATCCAGTTTTGTTAAACTCACGCTCGTTCGAACGAACGTCTCCCAAGTTGACACCTGCACACCAAATTCTGAACTGGAAGCTTCTCCCGCGACAGGTGGCGTGTGTGCATGTGGTGCAAAGTGGGTTTTTAATTACCCTGAGCAGTGACGTGACGTGTGTATTAATGGTGATGTGACAGATAATTTGCAGAGTAAATTTTTCTGGGTCTCACATTTAATCATAAATATTTTACTTTATAAAAAAATACTTAAAAATAAATAATACTATATGAATATTAATTACTTTATGTTAAAGCCATATAAAATATAACTAATAATATCAACAATAATAATAATAATAGATTATATTAATAATAATAATAATATTAATAATGATAATAATAATAATAACATTAAAAGATAATATTTGGGAATGAATTTATATGTTTTAAATTATAAAATTGACATAATAGTTTATTAGTAATATGTAGGAAAATAATATTATTATATAATTAAAATTTATAAATAAATTTTTGAGTTATATATTATATTAAAGTAAAATAGAGATATATTGTTCAATATAATCATGTAAAAAATAAATACACGAACCAGTTGATGATAACATTTTTAAATAAAGTACATGTAGAGATGCATAAAATTTAAAACATAATAAATATTAAAAAGTTATTGGCTATGTGGAATTGGACAAAACTGAAGTTAAACTTAAAATATTGTAGTTTGAGACCCATGCATATGAATGGATTGTGTATTTTATTTTATTTTTTTTCATTTTCATTAAAAAATTAATATAACTATCATTATATTTAAAAGTAAACTTTGAGTCTTTAATAAGTAATTATTGATTCACACAGGGTTTTTTCTTTTAGAATGATAAATATTAATATTAAAGAAATAATATTTGGATATCAATGTGTTAAATTATAAAATTGACATAATAATTTATTACTGATGCAATAAAATAATAGTTATATGATTGAAATTTATCATTAAAGTTTTGAATTATATCTTATATTAAAATGTAACATATATGCACGGTTTTTAAAGTAAAATGTAAACAAAAAATATAATCTCGTACAAAATAAAAACAACATAAGTTGATCTAAAAATTTGTAAATAGAAATACATGCAGATTTAACAGAAATATATTACAAGATATTTACATATCTATAATAATTATAATAATAACAATAATAATAATAACAATAATAATAATAACAAAAAAATTTCCTTTTTTTTAAATGGTTATAAAATTGATATAATAATGCATAATAAAATAATGTGGTTATAGATTAAAATTTACTTTTAGGGTGTGTTCACTTAGAAGAATTATTTGGGAGAGAGTATTTTGTCTCACTACTTTTAAAAATTGATTTCAAAATTATTTCATTCATTTTCATGTTTTTAATTATGTCTTATTTTAATAATTTGTCATTATTATATTTAATGCTCATTCATTATTAATACTTGATTAAAAATTTATAATTATTTATAAATATATTGATAAAATCAATTACAGTTTATTTCCGTACTCCATAACCATATTACATTCACCTTAATCAATGCTTCTCATTCCATGAACTATAATTTCTTTATGAATAGAGCAACATTTTGTACCAAAGACTACTTTACTGTTCTCACCAATAATAGGGTTCTTAAAACGGTTCACTGTGACGACTAAGAAACAAGTAGAGACAAATTAAGCTCAAAAATTTGTCTGTTAAGTTTGGCCTGTTAGGTCCGAAAAAGCATACGGATTAAGACTGGGTTAGCTTGTGATAAATATTTCTTTTTCGAAATTTTATTTTAATTTGTCCAAACTAGTACATGGGTGACCTTAAGCAAAGAGAAAGAAAGTCAAATCATGTTTATTTCTTTTTGCTAACAGAGATAAATTAGTAAAAGATTATAACCTCTATTCAGATAACCTAAACCTTTAAATTTTGTAGCTATACATTATGCTCAATCTCTCATTTTGGTAGTACTAAATAAACATCAACAAACACTCATTTTTATGCTAAGCTACAAGAGTCATGTTTTTGTCTCAAAAACATGTCAAGCGTGTATTTGTTTAAAAAATTATCATAGATTTGTTTGTTTCAAAAATCATGTCACCATATGTAATTGTAATATCATGTGGTGAGATGAACAATAAAAGAAATTGAAAAAATGAGGTGTGCAATGAAGGAAGATTAGGGTGAAATTCAATCCCCTCTAATTTTTTTTAGGTTTAATGTCTCCGTAAGTCCTTATTTTGGCCCGGAATCTCAATTAAGTCCCCTTTCTTTTTACCGTCTCAATTGGGTTATCATTTTTGTAAAATTGTAGCAATTAAAGGCCTACCGTCAAATTGGACAAACGACCGTTTAATTGTTCGTTATGTGGCATGGGCAGTGTTTTCAGTAATCACAGGTGGAATTAAAAAAGAGTTTTGTATTAAAAAGTATGAGGTTAAATCAACTTTAGGGAAAGGGCATAGTGGGAAAACTCATTATGATTCCCACTTCAATCATTCATTGTTGTTCCCCTTCTCCTTCTCATACACCAGAACAGAACACAAAAACAGAACACCAGAAAATAAATGATACAAAATCTGAACCTCAAACCACTCCTTCAGCTCCACCAACTGTTCCAAGACGACGTCGAAAACCTCTGCCGCAAAGTCGCGATCGGGGTCGAAACGTGAATCGTCAGAGTTGGAGGAGGAGACGAATTTACAGAGGACCAGGGCGACGCCCTCGGCGGAGAGAGTCTGGAGGAAGGTTCTGGAAGGTTCCCAGGAGGAGAGGGAGTCCTTGACGCCGGTGAGTCGGAAGCCGAGGGGAATGGTTGAGGTGGTTATGTCTTTGTTGAGGCATTTGGTGATGTAGTCTTCGGAGTGACCGAGGTGCCAGGTTCGGGAGCCGATTTTGACGTCCATGACGGAGGGTTTAGTGTAGGGGGCGATGAGGTCCTGGAGGAGAAGGTGGGTGTGGGGGCCAGAGATATTATCCACCATTTAAAACCATTTTCCAATTTCCAATTTTCCACCTCTTCTCAAGTCCCAATCAAAAAAACACTAAATCACACAAAAATGGAGATATTATCACAAATGTGGTCTATGTTAGGGTTACTCACCGTGCTCCAAAACGTTCTCCCATCCCAGCTTCTCTCATTGCTCCATTCCTTATACGAATCTCTGCAAGATCTGCTTTCTCCATATTCCTATTTCGAGATTCCAGAGTTCAACGACTACTTAGGCGTCGACCTCAACGACCTCTACCGCCACGTGTACCTCTACCTCAATGCCGCAAACCACGCCCCCGGCGCTGTGTGCCGCCGACTAACGCTCTCTCGCTCGCCTTCCTCGAACCGCATCTCCTTCGCCGTCCCCCCGAATCACACCGTCCACGACGCCTTCCGCGGCCAACGCGTCACATGGACGCACCACGTTGAGACCGCGCAGGACTCACTTGAGGAGAAGCTTCACACTCCGCCTCCCGAAGCGCCACCGCCACTCTGGTTGTGTGTGAGAAGGAGAGGGGAAGACCAATTACTGAAGTGGGAATCGTAATGAGTTTTCCCACTATGCCATTTTCCTAAAGCTGATTTAACCTCATATTTTTTAATACAAAACTCTTTTTTAATTCCACGTGTGATTAGTGAAAACACTGCCCATGCCACGTAACGCACAATTAAATGGCCGTTTGTCCAATTTGACGGCAGGCCTTTAATTGCTACAATTTTACAAAAATGAGGACCCAATTGAGACGGCAAAAAGAAAGGGGACTTAATTGAGATTCTGGGCGAAAATAAGGACCTACAGAGACATTAAACCTTTTTTTTATTCACAAGTCTACAACAGCATCCCAATTATATTAATGTTTGGACACATTAGTATAAAGAAATAACATCTTTCAATTTTCTTTTATGTTTGAAATTTTACTAAATATTGTTCAAATGGCAGTTTGTTTATTGGTTAATAATAATACATGGTGCTCCCCTCCTCAATTGGATTCATATATGTTACTGTCTAAATGATCATTTGTTCACTAGTGAAAAAATAACATACTATGACGACCTATTATGAAGGGTGAAAACCACCAATCATAATAGGTTGATTCGTGGCAAAAAATATAATAAAAGTTAGACATATTATGACGTAGTTTTGTACATTACTCATAATATGAAACGCGGTGGAAAACTTATAAATAAGTTTAAAACATATTATTACGTAGTTATGGACACCAGTCATAATATGAAACACGATGACAAACTTGTAAATAAGTTCAAAACTTATTATTACGGAATTATGGACATCTGTCTTAAGGTTGAAATTTTTTTAATGTATTATGACTGATTTTTAGAAACCAATCATAATATATATCTCTCTCTCTAATTTTCTCATTTCCCTCTCACTATCTCACGTTCTCCCCTAATTTCTCTTCCCTCCCTCTCTTCCTCACTCTCATTCGTCGTAATACACCATAACCATTGAACCATTCTTCCTCTCTTCCTATCTTCTTCACTCTTCATCATTTTCTGTTTACTCAACCATTCACTCTCGTTCTGTCGTTCATCCACCATATTTCTCATTCGCGTAGCCTCACGAGAGTGTTTCTCTCGTCTCCATCATCGAAGGCTCTCGCTGCCTCTCCATCATCTCGTTGAACCACAGTTTAAGCGGTAAACACTTTCCTTTACCTCTCAGCCTCTCACATGCATCTTTCACCCTCAACTGCTAGGGTTTCATCTTCTCACCTTTTGATCGATTGTTTTACCTTTTCCTTCATTTTTCACCGATTGAAATCGATTCCCTCAGTGTTTGTTCCGGTTAAGCAGTGATTTGACCCGCTTCAAAGAAAGCTCCATAGGAGTTGAGGTAGGAGCTAACCAAGGTAGATGTGGCTGATGCTGCAAGTGTAGCTGCGTTTTCATTCCCCTTTTGAAGTAAGGGCTTTTGTTTCATAATTACTCTCTCAGGTAGGCAACAACTTCTTTTGCCAATAACTTAATCTCTTCTTAATATAGTTAATGAATAGCCAACTGAATGAAGTATAATATTTTTTTTACCTTAGCTTTGAAATGTTGAAGTTGTAATCTGTGAGTACGAAGATGGGTAATATGTCTTCCATGAATTGAAATTATATGTCATTTTACTCATTCAATTTATGCACTCTAATTGGCTATGCATTGTTTGTGATTCATTCTTTCAAAGTAGAGCCTTTACCAAGTTTACAAACTTAAATGTAAGGTCTATTTCTAGTTCAAAATTATTTCTAGTACAAACTTAGATATTGGATTTTTATCAAAAAGTGATGAAAGAATATGACAACATAGTTTATTAGAAAAAAGTTGTGTCAGAAAGATGACTAAAAGCAATGTGTAATCATGGCTAGGAAGCAATGTGTATTCACACTTCATTTATACACATAGAGGCACAAATTATTGTTTTGCATTATTATTCTCTTGTTGATACTGTTATATATGGTCAAGGGAATGCTAAATGAAACATCAAATTGGGTAGATAAGTAGATGTTGTGGGTTATTTTGGTCGTATCTGATAATGGAAGAAAACTTTTGAAGCTTATGGTGACCATGGTATCCCCATATTACATAAAAGGAAAACAGAACCTACAAGAGAAACTAATTAATTTTAGAAAAATTGTGGTATGCTCTGCCAAAGTGATCTTTACTTTCAAGTCATTCTTTTCACCATTTGATCTCCACAATGAAAAACATAGTGATGTTAAATAACAAAAATTCAAAACATTTAATCCATAAACCAAAATACTTCAACCTTCTCTCAATTCTTTTTTCTTCAAAATTCTGCAAGTGTTGTTGTTACCTTTTTTCCATGTTTAAACATTATTTAGTTGAATCCAAGACAACACAGTTCATCTAAATCTAGGGTCATCCTTTCAATCAATCACTAAATCATATCCTCCTTATTTTGATCCACTGCTCAATTTTACTCAAATTATAGTTCAACTTCAATTGAGGAACAAAACATTGATTAAATGAATGATAAAAGGTAAAATCTACAGCAACAAAATTATAACTAATGATGAAACACATTAATTTTGTAGCTTCATTCTTATCTACACCTATTAAATTTTTTCACTGCATGTTAACTAATACAATCTTAGTGTAAAATAAGTTGGAATATGAAACTAATAAGATTCCTTCATATCTATCTACAATTATGCAGACTCGTTATATGCTCTGCATTGCACATGAAAAGAAATTTTGGTTTTTTGTCACTACCTAATGTATCTAGCTTAACCATACAACCTTCTGACTTATTGTTCAGTTCCCTTATATAGATCAATATCCTGCCTAACATTATGTTTAACACATCTTATTCCTACATCATTAACCATCATGATTGCAAAGGAATCTTATTCCTATTTATCTACCAATTTGGCATAACTATTAGGGGCATTCTAGTGTGTCTTTTATTTACCTCGTTACCTTACACCACATATGACCGACATAACTAACCCAACATTTTGCAGAACATACCTATCTCTCTTGTTTTGCGCTCTACAATGAACATCCTAGCCATACCTCTCTAAACTTTTGTATAGATTTTATACACAATTTGGCCAGTTGAAATATGAAAAACTACTATTAGAAATTTATTAGTTAACTGTGAGGAGGTGTCAACATGTCTTTCCTAGCATTGGTGATTCTATTTATGTTTAGTGGAGGAACTTTATTAAATTTGTTTGCCTCCAACTGCATATGCCTTACGTTGTTGCTATTGAAATTTTGTCCACAAGAGGCATCAAACATCAAGATATTGTTTTTGATAGGAACAAGGATGTTTGGAGATAACAAGTGTTCAATGACTGCTTGCTTGATAATAAGTTTGAGTACCGAAGACGAGAAATAGTAGTTCACCACGTCCTTATCCAGGTTCTTGTTAGAGCGAATGAAATGGATGAAGATTACATATGGTAGATTGAAAGGTAGGTCAACCATTATATGGCATATAACAAATCTACCCATATCAGTCACATGGTCTTTGACGTTGTTCTTATGCAGGAACTTCTTAAAACAGACGTGTTGAAGAACCTTTGCATAGGGGCATAGGTCTTTGTAAAGTATTTCCCTGTTAATATAGTCCTTTTTGAAATTTACATCATAAGGAGTATGTTATATGGTTCTGTTTGCAACAAACATTTCATCTCAGCCTTCAAAGTAACAATCATCGTATCTTGGGCATTCGATTGCGTCAACAATGACCTCGATGTTGGCAACCACCTCCTGACTAATAACCTTTGAGACAAGGCTGTTGAGATGCATCTCAACATTTATCCAAAATTGTCTCACTAGCTCTAGCAGAATGAGAGTATCCCAAGTACCTCACGATGCCACAACAATGAGCATCTTGGAGAACATAGTATTCATAAGCTATGAGATCTTCAAGATCCACCCAGTGATCAAGATAAAGTCTTACTAGCTTTTATTTAGTTACATGAATAATAGAGACACTTGTTGCAACTTCATATACCTCGTCAATTGAGATAGCAACATTTTGTGTAGCAGTCATGGTAGTGGTTGAAGGTTTTCCTTAGAGAGGGTTTTTAGCGATTTTAGGGTTTTGGAGAGATAAGTGCTTGAGAGAGAACTTAAAGAAACTTATGATCACTCATCTTATATCACTAGCTTGGGATTGAGTGGGAATTTGTTTCAAGTTGTGGTCCTATCAATTATCCTCCTACTTTTAGATGCTTGGAATAGATTTAAAGCTCTAGCTGATTATAATTAAAGTCCTGATCTTAGGCTCTAGGTTCCAGGAATGGACCTATAGTTACATTCAAAGTGAACTTCTAGGACATGATTAATTACAACTTCATAACTAATAACTAAACCTTTACAAGAGAGGGAAAAAGTGGTGAAATCTAGCTTCAATACGTCTTTATCATCCTGAAGTCAATCCTTTTCAAATCCAAATTGTTTTACAACACATTTTTACTACCAAAGTAGCTATGTTTTCATAGATTAATTATGTTTTATACTTTATATGCAATCTTTTTACTATTTTATTCAAGGACAAGCTAGTTAATACATTGTGTTTTTTGTCAAATCCATGTGCATATGACACTTGTTATACTACAAACTATCCGGTATACTTGTTGAAATATTTGATTGCTTTGTAGCAACCAACAATTACCTGAAAGACCAAAGGTAGAAAAATCTGACATAATCATATGTTGTACCATTTATGGAGTAAGAGTGTTTGTAGAAGTTATAGGAACAAAAGCTGGAGCGGACAATGTAGCATAACTCGGAGCACTAATAGAGGCATGGTAAGAAATGCATTGCTTCTTTTCAAGGTGATGTGATAATATCCCTTCTTTACTTGCAATAGGATCTTAGTCTGCCAAGTAGGATCTCGATCTGCCAGTGACGTTTGGTCTGTAGAGTAGGAACTTGGTTTATCGAGTATGTGCTCATTTGCTTGAAAGGAGCTCGACCAAACACCAACGTCATGAACCTATGTGTTGCATATAATGAACAAGGACGAGTTGCAAAACCTGCATTTGTGGCATAGTGAACTCGTGAAACTTTCTAGATCAAGACAAAACGATGATGGCAGAAGATCTATATCATTCACAAGAGGTAATTACTCTAACCCATTAACTCATTGCCTTAAGGTTTTGGGTAGAAAGTGGTGTTAATTAATCCCTTATATGGTTGGACTGAGATCTCAGTGGTGTTTGTGTCTCCCCGGTGAACCTCCTCCTTGATAGACCAGCAGTGGTATCAGAGTTGATGGTTTGTCTTGGTAACCGGCTCAGACAAGTATAATGGTCCCTATACCGAAAGTCTTCCTAGAAAAGGTATTCAGGTAAGCAAGTGAATGACAGTACGAAAGGCTACTCGTTGTTGTGGTTGGTTGGGAATGCTTCCGCTGGAGGGAGAGTGTACTTATGTGGAAGAGTGTACCTATGTGGAAGGGACTCACCCTTGAGGGGGAGATTGTTGGGAATCCAAGTGTGAGGCTAAGTCTTACATTGGATAAAAGTGAGAAAGTGGAGCACCTTATAAAAATGAAAGACCATTAACCTATTGCCTTAAGATTTTGGGTTTTGGGTAGAGAGTGGTGTCAATCCCTTATAAGGTTGGTCTCAGATCTCAGTGGTGTTTGTGTCTCTCCCATGAACTTCTTCCTTGATAGATCCAATAAGATAACCATAAGAAACAACATTAGAACCTAAGATATGCATAAAAAACAACACAAGAACCCAATAAAAAGACATAATCAAATACATTAATAATACCATTGCAAAACAAATAGATCAATTTAACCCCAAAAGTAACGGAGCTACTAACAAACTACAACTATTTATAAAATTTGAAAACAATATAAATCTCACGCCTGCATAGCATTAATCAAATATCCTCCTGAATTTGGTAATGGCAGAAATTTCATATAGGACATTAAGCTAGTGTTTCCATAATGGCCTCTAAAAAAGGGGCTTAAAACACACGTTAATTTAGCAATATGATTTATGTTGAAGTCATACTTACAAGTTTGTGCAGGTAAATATGCAAATAAATATGATTACCATATAGCTAAAAAAAAATCAATCAAGCCCTAAAAGAGTTATCAATGTCCTACATCCTTTTTGACTTCTAGCTTCTGCTCATAAAGTCTGAAAACTTCCTTCTCCAACACTCCCCAAAAGCAAGACAAATAAAAAAAAAACATTAACAATTAAATTAATCTGGTTGTAGAGAACAAATGACAGATTACTGGTTTGTAAGTGTGCCCTCTCAATTGAGGACTAAATCTCATATTAGTTTTGTTATTCTTATTCGGTCTTTTTAGTGTTGGCTCAAGGTTTGAGGGTTGTGTACCCTAAAATGATGTCATACATCTTCGACACAATGACTTATCACCACATGTCGGACCTGTTCTGAAATACCTCTTGAACCTTGGTTCATGAGAAACTATGACAAAAACATATGTACATTTTTTTTCTGATAAACTGTGAGAAAATCTCATGATAATTAAATAATCAATCAATTAAGAAAGTATCTTAAACTAATACAATATGGAATATATAGTATGTACCTCATTGTTAGCTAATTAAAGGGAATTAGTTTGTTTCCACTTTAAATGTAGACTACTTCCACCAGCTACCTTAATTATTATGGCCTTGGCAAGGGGTTAAACACTAAAACACTTCAATAACATGATGTTATCCATAGTCCTTACAAAAACAAAGGACAAATTTTTAGATAGGAAAAAAAAGTTGTCACCCTATGAGTTTTTACTTAATGATGAAATATGATAATGTCCAATACTTATATGCGACCATTAATTAGAACTCAAATAAACACCAATATTGTATAAAAGGCTCATAAATCTCGGCTCTGATACCACTGTTGGGTCTATCGAGGGGGAGGTTCATTGGGAGACACAAACACCAAAAACATTTGAGCCCAACCATATAAGGGATTGGCATCACTCTCTACCCAAAACCTTAAGACAATGGATTAATGAGTCTTTCATCTTTATATAGTGTTCTACTTTCTCATTTCTATCCAATGTGGAACTTAGACTTACACTTGGATTCTTAACATATGGGACTCATACAAGTTTGAGTATTCTTCCTTTTCCTAAACCTCAGAGGTATTTATTATTTACATTACTACACATTGTGTAGACAATATTGGAGTTGATGAGACAGATACAAGTTTGAGTATTCTTCCTTTTCCTAAATCTCAAAGATATTTATTATTTACATCACTACAAGTTATGCCTACAATACTTAAACTAATGGACTGATACAAGTTTGAGTATTCTTCTTTTTCCTAAACCTCATAGGCATTTATTATTTACATCATTACACATTGTGTTTACAACAATGGAGTTGATGAGACAAATACAAGTTTGATTATTCTTTCTTTTCCTAAACCTCAATAGGTATTTATTTACATCACTATGCACGCGTCTACACTACAGGAGCTGATGGAACTTAGTATGTGATTTTTTTCCTAAACCATGAATATTTACATCACTACACTTGTTCATGTATAATTGAAAAGGAAAATAAAAACAAATGTGTGGTTTTTCTATTTTTAAAAAAGAAAATAAAAATATCATATAGACTATGCTTAAATATCAAACTGTAACATATACATAATTATATGATACATTTTAACTCAAAATTATAGCCTATTGTGATTGGAGTAAGCTACAATTCACATTAAAATTGTAGCCTATTTCCCTATAATAATTTTTTTTATATTAATAGACTGTCAGACCCCTTAAAAACCCACTAAAAATCCCAAGTAGTGGGATCCATGTGTCAAGGAGAGAGTGAGCGTTTCAATTAGTGGAAAACAGGTGACTGCAGGAGAGTGACCGTTCGGTTTTGGGTGACGGCAGTACTTAATGCCAAATTTCAAATGTCGTGCCACTTCTCTCCATGTTTTCCTTCTTCTCCAAATTTCTGAAAACGTTTTCTCCTCCTTCTCTCTAAAATCTCCACCATCTCTCTAAGAAAATCTCACCTTTTCTTCTTCCGATCACCTCTCAGGCACCATTTGAACACTCCCGACTTCAAGAGTTTTCGTTTAAACCGATCGGTTTGTGGTTCTAAGCTGATGAGTTTCTTTCTCTTTAGCACGTTCGTTTACTCTCGCATGCAAACCTCTATTTCTGGTCGCCTGAGTGAATCGTATAATTTTGAGTATTTCTGGTCTTCTGTTTGGTTCGGTATTCCTAAAACGTGACTGTCGAACGTTAAGTTCTTGGTAGTGGGAAGCTCTATTATGCATCGTTGAACGTTCGGTTACGTATAGAGGTAAGGAAAGCTTATATAATTTGATTAAGATTCTTGTTTTGAACGTTGGTATGTTTACATGATACGTCGTTTCCAACGGCGGTTTGCTACAGCCATTGGAAATTCCATAATGGAAGTGGGATACCATCTTTAAGGATTTCGTGACCCACTTACCCCGTACGGTCAGGAACCATGATTCAATCTGGGTTATAGTGGATTGGTTGACACAGAGTGCACACTTTCTTGTTGTCAATTTGAAGATATTTATGATAAAGCTGGCTCAACTTTACATCCAAGAGATCGTTCGTTTGCATGGAGTGTCATCTAGCATCATCTCAGACCAAGACCCCAGATTTACCTCTTGGTTCTAGAAATCGCTTCAGCAAGAATTGGGGAGTCGTTTACAGATGAGCTCAGCATATCATCCTCAAACGGACGGTCAATCTGAAAGAACCATTCAGACGCTTGAAGATTTGCTGAGAACGTGCGTATTAGACTACTTGGGTGTTTGGGACGAAGTACTACCTTTGGTTGAATTCATCTATAATAACAGCTTTCAGTCCAATATCAGAATGGCACCCTTTGAAGCTCTTTACGGGAGAAAGTGTCGAACACCACTGTGTTGGTTTCAAGAGGGAGAAGTGGTGTTAACTGGACCTGAAGTTATTCAGCAGACGACCGATAAGGTGAAGTTGATTCAAGATAGGTTGAAAGCGTCTCAGAGTAGGCAGAAATCTTACGCCAATAAGAGGATAAGACCTTTGGAGTTCACTGCAGGAGATCACATTTTCCTTAGGCTGAATCCAACTACGGGCGTTGGCAGAGTCGTTCGGCCTAAGAAGTTGTCTCCCAAGTTTATCGGTCCTTATCAGATTTTAAGGCGAATAGGACAGGTTACGTACGAGATAGCCTTGCCTCCACAGTTATCCAACCTTCATCCAGTCTTCCATGTCTCTCAACTCAGGAAGTATATAGCCGATCCCTCTCACGTGTTGGAAGTGGAAGACGTTCAGATCAAAGAAGATCGTTCGGTTAAGTTGAAGCCTGCCAGCATTGAGGATACCCGAACCAAACAACTCAGGGGTAAAACCATCCGTTTAGTTAAAGTGGTATGGGACAAGAAGACGGGTGACTTTACATTAGAGCTGGAAGATATCATCAAGGACTTGTATCCTCACCTGTTTTCTGGTAAGTTTTTATTTTCGAGGACGAAAATTTTTGTAGTTAAGGGGAATGTCAGACCCCTTAAAACCCCACTAAAAACCCCAAGTTGTGGGATCCATGTGCCAAGGAGAGAGTTAGCGTTTCAGTTAGTGGAAAACAGGTGGCTGCAGGAGAGTGGTCGTTCGGTTTTGGGTGACGGTAGTACTTAATGCCAAATTTCAAATGTCGTGCCACTTCTCTCCATGTTTTCCTTCTTCTCCAAATTTCTGAAAACGTTTTCTCCTCCTTCTCTCTAAATCTCCACCTTCTCTCTAAGAAAATCTCACATTTTCTTCTTCCGATCACCTCTCAGGCACCGTTTGAACACTCCCAGCTTCAAGAGTTCTCGTTGAAACCGATCAGTTTGTGGTTCTAAGCCAATGAGTTTCTTTCTCTTTAGCACGTTCGTTTACTCTCGCATGCAAACCTCTATTTCTGGTCGCCTGAGTGAATCGTATAATTCTGAGTGTTTATGGTCTTCTGTTTGGTTCAGTATTCCTAAAACGTGACTGTCGAACGTTAAGTCCTTGGTAGCGGGAAGCTCTATTCTGCATCGTTGAGCGTTCGGTTATGTATAGAGGTAAGGGAAGCTTATATAATTTGATTAAGATTATTATTTTGAACGTTGGTATGTTTACATGATACGTCGTTTGATTATTTGATGAGTATGAAATATGCATGCACTTCTTGTTTGTATGTTTGGATCAGGGATGGCAACGGGTCGGGTCGGGCACGGGTAGTGCCTACCCGCAACCCGACGCATCAGATAAAATCGTACGCGCTACCCGACCCGCTACTCGCCGGGTGCCCGTTTAAAAAATACCCGCGAGTATTTTAAAACTCGCGGATACCCGCAAAAAATTAAAAAAATATATTTAATACATTTTAAAAATAAAATTTAAATAAAAATACAAATATATATATATATATAATATAAATTAAATTAAATGTAAATTAAAATTTAATTTTAATTAAATTTAAACTAATAAAATATAATTTTATTTTATTTTTAATTAAATTTAATTAAAATATATATAAATTATTTATTTTTTAATTTTTTTGCGGGTAACGGGTACCCGTGGGGCGGGTAATATACTACCTGTACCCGACCCATTTAGAAGCGGGTATTAAAATATCCGCTACCCGTTACCCGCGGGTAGTAAATATCCACGGATAGTTACTATCCGCCGCGGACTTTACCCGCGGGTACCCGTGCCCATGGATAAAAATTGCCATCCCTAGTTTGGATGGATGACTGATACGTTGTGAACTGAGTTGAGATAAGGGTTTGATCTTCAAACTGAAGTATTCTGAGTAAAGGTGATAGTATGGTCGAGCATCATTAGTGAGCGTTCAATTCTTCATGGAAGTGCATTGTCTTAACTGATTTCTCATGCTTTAGGGATATTGTCTAAAAGTCAGCCTGTAATGCTATGTAGGATTAGGTAAACTGTGACCGAAAGTTAGTATTAACCTTTCAGTTATCCTTTGAGCGTTCATCTATACTAAGTTATTCTACTGGAGAGAATTTTGTTAATAAAGATCGTTCTATAATATTATATATATATATATATATATATATATATATATATATATATATATATATATATATATATATATATATATATATATAGATACACACGAGCATTCGGCCTAATTGTAGTTCTCATGTAGGTTTCCTAAACAGTTTAGTTAATGAATATTACACTACTTAAAGTCGTAAATATTATCGTTATTGTTCATTAAAAATAAGTGTTTATATATATATATATATATATATATATATATATATATATATATATATATATATATATTCATTCATTTTATAAGTTTAGTAGTGTTCGGTCTCAGACTAAGCGTTCGGTATCAGTAGCGCTCGTTCTTGATAAGTACTTGGTATTGGACCAGCGCTCGTTCAATAGTGTTCGGTTTCTACAGGGCTCGGTCTTAAACCAAGCGTTGGGTCTCGTTTCAGTAATCTATTATTACCGTTTTTAGAATAAGAGTCTTCAGCCAAACTTGACAACGTTCGTTACTTCAGCGTATCTCATTAGTATTAGTATTGGGTATCAAACAGTGTTGGTCTTTAAAAGGTGTTCGGCCTAGAGTCTTAGTACTCAGCCTAGGCTTCGTGGCGTCCGGTTTGAACTCTTAGGGGTCTGTTTATTGAAATGGATAAGCAGCGCTCAGTTATGTTAGTTTCTAAGAAGTGTTATTCCAGTCGGACTTATGCTATGATGAGAGAGTGTGATCTTATTTCAGTTGAATGTATTAATGATGAAGCATAAGAGAATTTGAAATGTGATGTGAATGAAATAGTTTGATTATGAACGAGTATTTCAAGGAGGAATATCTCAGAAAGTGGTTATTGATTGGTAAAGTATGAATGTGGACAAAGCTTAGCGGGTGTTTATCCTGATATTCCATGATTACTCATTCTCATGTAGAGAGGAGTAAGTCATGTGTAGGAATGGCAGGAGGTCTTAGTCCATAAGGTTAACTTGGACGGAACGAACTAACCTCGGGTGGCAGCTGTTGAGGGATCCCAGTTACTACATCACCCGGGTGCACAAACGTCGTAGCGACACAGGATTCATACAGTCCGGACAGTCAAAGTCAAGTGGTCAGTCTTTGTCTGCCATTACGTATGAATGATGATTTGGGTGTTGTTGATTTAATTATGAACGTTGTATGTTGTTATTGAATTAATTAAATTACATAAGCTTACCCTGTTTATAATTTTTGTTTGTGTTGTGGGTTCGGTTGTTGTCCTGTTGCAATGATCATCTGTGTGAATGTGAGCAGAAGGAGAAGAGTTGCTGGAAGAAGCATTGGAAGAGGCGGAAGTGAAGGCCGAACCTTAGGAACGTTCGGCTTGTTGTTGTTTTCACCCTTTTGTAAGACCGTTCGATAATAGTTTATTTATGAACCGTTCAGTCTAGTTGTAGCTAGCGTTCAGTTTTAATTTCCCTGCTGTTATGTAAGGTCGTTCGACCATAATCGTATCTAGTTAAGTAAAAACTAATTTGTAGTATTGTTAATATGTGATTATTCTCGTATATGGTTTTATACTGTATTTTTGGGATGTTACATTTAATGGTATCAGAGCAGTTTTATTCCTTTATCGTACTGTAGGTTATGAGTATATTATGCTTCTGCTGCGTACTCAACGTTCGTTTAGTGAGTGTTTTGGACTCTTTGAATTAAACTGATGGTTATTTTTCTCTGTTAATCAGAGAAGATGGCTCCTAGATCTCCTCCTCCAGTTTCTGCCGAGCGTAATCCATCTGATAACACCAGGTTGTTAGAATCCGTGATAGAGGCTCTTCAACAGCAGAACGCTGCCCTAGTACAACAGAATACGGCCGCGTTACAAAGTTTGGAGGCTGCCAGAGCAAACTCAGAAGCGACCCAAAGGCAACTAATGGAGATCATATCCACCACGAGGAACTTCGTTGGGTCGTCTACTTCCACCGCGACTCATCAGACCGAAAGGAGTTTAGAGAGCTTTCTCCAACATCATCCTGCAAAGTTTAATGGGAAGTGCCTACCGGATGAGGCCGACTAGTGGTTGAGAGATATGGAAAGGATCTACAATGCCAAGAGGTGTCCGGACGACAATAGATTGGCATTTACCGAGTATCTGTTGACGGGAAAGGCTAATCATTGGTGGACCAGCATGAAGATGATATTAGCGGACAACCAAATTCCCATCTCTTGGGAAATTTTCAGAAGTAAGTTTTATGAAGAATATTTCTCGGATAGCGTTTGTTTTACTAAGGAGGTTGAATTTCTTCAGTTGACGCAAGGAGGTATGACGATATCTGAATATACCAACAAGTTCAAACATTTGGTTCGGTTTAATACTATGGCGACAAGCGAGGAGTGGCAGTGCCGAAAGTTTGAGAATGGATTGAGGAGTGATCTCAAACTACTAATTTCAAGTTTATGTATCAAGTCATTTCCTTCCATGGTGGAGAGAGCCAAGGTAATGGAGAAGAACATTTTGGAGGTGGAACAACAGAAGAAGCAGCATCAACAAACCACCAGAGGACTGATTTCTTCCAAGAAAAACTCGAATCTGAGGAGAACCCCTTACACTCGACCCGCACTACCCTTCATCTCTAGTGGGTCTCTTTCCCAGTCCCCGAGCGTTGTCGGTCAGTCTGGACAATAAGGAGCGGTGGCTTGTTTTCATTGTGGAGGACCCCGCTACAATTCGTCATGTCCTCAACTGGTAGGAGGAAAATTCTGCACTCGTTGTAGAAGGAACGATTACTTGGAGAACGAGTGTAATATTGGGGTATTTATTATTTACTAATACTACACATCCTACATACAATATTAGAGAGCTAATAGGACATATACAAGTTTGAGTATTCTTCTTTTTTTCTAAATGTTGGAGGTATTTATTATTTACAACACTACACATCCTGCCTACAATATTGGAGCTGTGGAGGTATTTATTATTTACAACACTACACATTCTGTCTACAATATTAAAGCTAATAAGACATATAAGTTTGAGTATTCTTCCTTTTCCTAAATCTCAGAGACATTTATTATTTACATCACTACATATTGTGCATACAATATTGGAGTTGATGGGACAGAGACAAGTTTGATTACTCTTCCTTTTCCTAAACTTTCAAGGTATTTATTATTTAGATTACTACACATTGTACTTACAATATTAGAGTTGATGGGTCCTTTTCCTAAATTTTGGAGGTATTTATTATTTACAACACTACACACTTATGCATATATAATTAAAAAGGAAAATAAAAACAAATATAAATAGTTTTTCTATCTAACCTTTTAACTCAAAATTATAGCCTGATTGGAATAAGCTACAATGAAAACTAAAATTGTAGTCTATTCCCCTGTAATAAAAATTTAATTTCTTTCATATTAATAGGTTACAATTAGCATAAAAATTATAATCTATACTAATGGACTTTGAGATAATTTGATCCATCATGTTAAAGATTAATCAAAAACATACCTGGATTCATCCCAGGGTGTAGATAATACCGATTAGATGGATTTTGAGAAACATCCATTGTATTGTGATCAGTGTTGAACTCAGTTTCATTGGAAAACAAGAACAAAACAAGAAGAAAAATAATCTTTACTGCAACTGATGGTGTGAAAGGAAGAAGTGAGGGCCAGCAGAGAGATTAACCTATTCTCATACTATATTGGATTTTATCCACTCTACTGACCTCTATGCATGCAACCAATTAGAAGACCAAAACCTACTAATGAAAAAAAAAAACGCATGCATATATCATGCACTTAAAAGCAAAAGAGAACAAAAGAGGAAAATCACCAAAAATACAAAGCATTGTAATTTTAGTACATTGGATAAGAAAAAATAACTCTTAAATAGACAAAAGAAAACAGAAAAGGAAAAACAGAAAATGAAAATCTGAAAAATCTGAAACAATATTAACTATTTTTATATTTTAGCATAGAGATATGTTCCAATTATTTATCTACCACTTAATAATGTAAAGAGTAAGAATGACAGTGCATCAGAATACATTAAATATTTTTTAAGAAAATATATCAAAATAAACTTATTGTATATATTTGTCACAAGTGTGCAACACTATATTAAAAGATAAAAAATTAAAATAAATAATATTTTTTCTTTATGTTAAAAACATGTATGGACTCTTGTCATTAATATTTTGGTGGCTCAAATAAATTTGCAATTATACAAATATAATATAAACATATTAATAATATATATATATATATATATATATATATATATATATATACACGGATATATAAAAAGATAAAAAATTAAAATAAATATTTTTTTCTTTTATATTAAAAACATGTATGGACTCTTATCATTAATGTTTATTTATTAATTTTTTTCTTTTATTTATTTATTAATTTTTAGTTCCTTATATTTTGGGATTTTATTTGACTAGATTCTATATTTTTAACTTTTAGTTCCTTGTATTTTGGGATTTTATTTGACTAGTTTAGATTTAAGTTTCATTTGGTATCTTTTCCTCTTTCTAATTGTTAAACTTTAGAGGTATCTCATGCTATTCCTAACTCCTAAACTCGGTGTATCTTTTCTTCTTCTTAATTCTTAAACCTTGGAAGTATTTATACTCTTCCTAAGTGCTAAGGTTTGGAGGTATCTCGTACTCATTTTAATTCCTAAAGTTTGAAGGTATCTAGTATTTTTCTTAATTCCTAAACCTCGAAACATTTTTCTTCCTAATTCTTAAACCTTGGAGGTATATCTTCTTCCTAATTCCTAAACCTGTATTTGTTATTTACATCACTACATTCTACATATATAATATTGGAGTTAAAGAAACTCATAAATTTTAGTATTCTTACTATTTCTAAATTTGCAATTATACAAATATAATATAAACAGATTAATATATATATATATATATATATATATATATATATATATATATATATATATATATATTGTACGGGTTTGTACTATAAAAAAATAAGAAAATAAAATAAATAATTTTTTCTTTTATATTAAAAATATGTATGGACTCTTGTCATTAATGTTTAGGTGACTCAAATAAATTTACAATTATACAAATATAGTATAAACAGATTAAATTTTATATATATATATATATATATATATATATATATATATATATATATATATATATATATATTGTATGAGTTTGTTTGATGCTTTAATTAATTTGATATATAGTTTTTTAAATTTGAAAGATGTGCGCCTAGTGCAAAGTAAAGAAAAAGCAAATAGAAGATATTAAAAAAATGGGATGTTCACTGAGAAGAATATATTAGTGTCAGAATCAATTTCCTTAGTTCTTCTTACACTGGTGTGCAGCAGCATCTCAAATATATTAATATTTTGATTTATTAGTGTCAAGAAATAGCATCTTACACTCTTTTTTTCTCACTTGAAACTTTTACTAAAAATATAATTTTTTTCAAATGTCATTTTGTTTATGGTTTAATAATAAAAGTTGTCCTACCACTTAAAAAATTAAAATTGTTTAAAAGTAAAGGTAAAAGCCACTTTAAATATTTCTTCTATTCTCTCAAAAGTCTTTTAATAAACACCAACCCTTTTAGTCAACGTTTTGGAAATCCATCTAGTCGTTATAGGGAGTGAAATTTTTTCAATAAATAAGTAGTGTTGTTTATTTGTTTGTTTATAAACTAAATCTATATGGGATTGGTTAGTGTCACGGGATAGAAATTCTTCCTAAAGATGAAAAAAATATTCTACCTAAATCATAGAGATAGAAATGAATGCTACAGATATTCACTGAGTCAAAGCACAGTGGTGTCATGGGATGCTTACGAGGAAATAAAAGGTATTAGCATGTTCAAGCATGTTTCACACATAATGATTAATGTTTAATTTTAAATTTTTGTACATAAGTCGTTAAATCATGCTGTTCTTCATCAAGTTAACAGGTTCATAATGTCATCCCATAAAAATTTAGTTAACAAAACCATTTCTAAATTCCAAACAATCAAAATTCCAAGCAAGTTCAGCATCTTCATAACTCCTTCATTTGCAAGTGACTCAGCTGCAGGGAACAAAACTTGGAGTCATTAGAACAATTTCCATCTTCCATAGATCAGTATACATGATAAACAAAACAACTACTCGTAAAAATAAAACATAGTAGGAGAGAAATAAAATAAGTAACTATTTACACTTATTATAATTATAAATTAACATTTTCATAGGTAATTGTAACAGGGAAAGTGTCTTCCGTTTCAGTCTTGTGCAAAACATAAGGTGCCAATTTTAGGAAAGTTGCATTTAATTTTCAAATATGTGCCAATGCTAGCAATTTGGCAATTTAGAAGTCAGTGATCTATTTCTTACTTAATACATAACAGAAAATTATTACATCCCCTGGGTTCATGTGACTAACCACTTCCCTAATGACAAAAACATAACTGTTGTCATAACATGATAAGAACCTTGGAAGTCATCACCTTGTAATTAGATCATAACATTCCTCCATATTCTGCAGCTCCTACCATGACCGTGCATTACACCCTTGACTATATCAGGCAAAGCCAGAAATGAAAGCTCTCATAGTATTTGATAAGAACTTTGAGAGTACCACATCTCATATTTCTAACATGGGACTTCAATCCCCATACCTTGCAATTGAATCCTAACCATGGACTCATTCTCCATTCCTTGCAATTGAATCCTAAGAGCCTCTCCAATAGTGAAACTAATTTTGGCTTCTTAATACACTTTTGTGATTTCTCAATGCCATGAAAGATTTAAGAACTTTGTCTATTTTTACTCCAGCATAAGAAACTAACTTGGATTCTTAATTCACCTTATGTGGGTTCTACTTTTCTGTTTTACTGTGTGATTAAGAACCAGTTTATATGGGTTCTTGCAGAAGAACTAGTCCTCCACTTGGCATCTCATTAAGCCTCCTCCAATGGAAGACAATGATAAGAACACATCTAAAAGACACGTTAATAATGTAACTTGATTTAAATTGAAGCCATATTTTTACACGATTAAGAGTGAGTAAAATTCCAAGTTAATACAGTGCTTGCAAAACAAATAGATCAATTAAACCCCAAATGTAAACGACCTACCAATGAACTACAGCCACTGTTTAAAAAATCTGAAAACAATATAAATTTCACACGTGCAGAGCATTAATCAAATATCCTCCTGAATTTGGTAATGGCAGAAATTTCATATAGGACATTAAGCTACTGTTTCCATAATGGCCTCTAAGAAAGGACGCTTAAAACACACATAAACTTAGCAATATGATTTAAGTTGAAGTCATAGATACAAGTTTGTGTAAGTAGATATGCAAATAGATATGATTAGCATATAGCTCAAAAAAAAAATCAATCAAGCCCTAAAAGAGTTATCAATGTGCTACATCCTTTCTAACTTCTGGCTTCTGTTCACAAAGTCTGAAAATTTCCTTTTCCTACTACTCCCCCCAAAAGCAAGACAAATAAAACACAGAAAAATTAACAATTAAATCAATCTAGTTGCAGAGAACAAATGAAAAACTACTGGTTTGTAATTGTGCCCTCTCAGTTGAGGACTAAACCTCATGCTAGTTTTGTTATTCTTATTGTCTTTTCAGAGTTGGCTCAAGGTTTGAGGGTTGTGTACCCTCCCAGATTTAGACTGACATCATACATCTTCGATACAATGACTTATCCCAATTGGTCGGACCTGTTCTGAAATACCTCTGGAACCTTGGTTCATGAGAGACTATGTTAACCAGTATCTAAAACATTTGATAATTAAAAAGGATTGGAAATAACAAGAGGGTTCCATAATTCAAATAACTGAACCCCCTCAAAGTTAAAAGACCCTCTGATTGCAAAAAAAAACAGGACAGAACACACTTTTGAATAAACTGATCATAGGACACCTTCAGATCATCTCTAGAGGCTTGCTAACGTTCATCTAAACCATTAAGGCATCCTGTAGCTAGCTCTATATAATCTGCCCATACCAAGATGCAACAAAAATAACATCCTAACGAACTACGAAATCAAGTAAACTAACTAATGACTTAAGGAGTAAACCATATTAAATGGAAAGACAGATTATGCTATTAAATCAGCCACAATAAAGTAACACCATTCCATAAAATATGACAATAAAACAAGTGCATCGCATTTAACATCTCAAATTTTCCCATACTATAAGCACAATACCTGTTATACCAAACAATCTTAGTATTATTTACATTTAAAGACCAAGAGACACATTATTAATAGTCCCATCAGATTAGGGACAGTAGGGATGAAAAATACGCATATCTAAATATGTTTACTTGTAAAACATGGATATCAAACTTGGACCACATATCAACTTGATTAAGGCATCAGGCCAGTAGAACATTAGTTCTGAAAATTTAGTAATCAAGTGTATATTTAAAAAATAAATATTAAAGAACATATTACAGAGAAATATGTACATTGTTTTTTAATAAGCTGTGAGCAAATCTCATGATGATTAAATAGCCAATCAATTAAGGAAATATCTTGAACTGAAGATATAGAGGATATGTTATGTGCCACATTGCTCGCTATTAAAAGGGAACTAGTTTGTCTCCACTTTATATATAGAGGCTACCTCTACCAGCTCCCTCAATTATGGCCTTAGTAAGGATTAAACACTAAAACACATCAATAACATGATGTTATCCATAGTTCTTACAGAAACAAAGGTCAAATTTTCAGATAGAAAAAAATGTTGTCATCCTATGAGTTTTATCTAATAATGAAATATGATACTGTCCAAAACATGACATGCGACTCAAATAAACACCTATATATAAAAGGCTCCTAAACATATAATATTTTATACTCAAATAAAAATTATTTTTCAGTTTTTCATATAATCATTGTTACATTGTTTCATTTAAATCTTAATTAGAAGGACATTATGGTTAGATATTTTTATATTTGTCATTAAAAAAATAAAAATAAAAATATATTATTATCAATTAGCTTTCTTACAATAATATAATTAGCCACTATTTTATTAATTTTTAGCTCCTTATATTTTGGGATTTTATTTGACTAATTCTATTTTTTAACTTTTAGTTCCTTGTATTTTGGGATTTTATTTGACTAGATTAGTTTTAAGTTTTCTTTAGTATTTTTTCCTCTTACTAATTCTTAAACCTCGGTGGTCTTGTGGTCTTTTGGTATTTCGTACTCTTCCTAATTCCTAAATCTCAGAGACATCTTTTCTTCTTCCAAATTCTTAAACTTTGGAAGTATCTGGTACACTTCCTAATTCCTAACCCTCGGAGTATCTCTTTCTTAAACCTTTGAGGTATATCTTCCTCTTCCTAGTTTCTAAATCTTTATTTGTTATTTACATCACTACATTGTGCTTACAATATTGGAGTTGATGGAACTGATATAAATTTGAATATTCTTACTATTCCTAAATATTTATTATTTACATGACTACATGCCTATAACATTGGAGCAAATGAGTCTGATAAGCTAGAGTATAATATTATAGCAGATGAGTCTGATAAGATTGAGTTTCTTTCCTTTCTCTAAATCACGGAAGTCTGCCTACAGTATTAAACCCCGGAAGTCTGCCTACAGTACTAAATCACGGAAGTCTGCCTACAATACTAAATCACGGAAGTCTGCCTACAATACTAAATCACGGAAGTCTGCCCACAATATTGGAGTATTGGAATGGATAGGATTGATACAAATCTGAGTATTATAATATATATATATATATATATATATATATATATAATTTTAAAAAAAATAGAGATAACTGTAAATAGTTTTTCAATTTTAAAAATGCAATCCTCAAAACAATTCTGAATTTTGCTGCTCTTTACATAAATGCTTGGGAACAAGGTTCATCTTATGGGATATCTTGATTGTATTTTTTAAGAGAAACACATATATACGAATGCACCAATGTGAACTCTTGTTCCTCCTATCAGGACATTTTTATCTTACATAGTTTTATTCTATCAAACATACGAAGATTCAGATTTACTTGTTAGGTTATCAACTTATTTATTCCATGTCTATGTCTGCATTCTATTTCTTTTTTTTTTTTTCTTCAAGACCAAACGGGACCTAAATGAGAAGTCAGTTATGTACCTCTGGCCATCAATGCTCCCCTGCGCACCGGCTCCGCCTGCGCCACCGTACGATGTGTCGTCGGCAGCGGACTGCCAGACAGACTGCCAGGCCTGGGACGGGGGCTGGACGTAGACTCCGGTGGCGGGATCAACGGCGGGACGGCCAATCATCATGCCGGCAGGCTGGCCAATGGGAGGGTAATAGTAAGGCACACCACTAGCGGTAGCCCCGACGAGCGCGGCATCGTCCTTGATCTCGTCGCGAGGAACGATGTCAACAAGGAAGTCGAAAATGTCGGTGCGGGTTATGGCGGCGGCGATGTCGTTCTTCTGGAGGGTGCGGCGCTTGTTCTCCTCGGCGTGGAGCCAGGAGCGGATGGTGAGCTCGAGGATGAAGAGCTCGCAGGCCTTGGCGAAGAGGATTGGGGCCTCTGCCGAGATCATGCGGACGTCCTCATCGGCCTTCATAATCTTCTTGATGCGAGCGAGGGGCAGTTGGTGGTTCTTGAAGTCGTTGACGTGCTCGATCTCTTGACGCTGGTAGGACCAGAACATCTGCAGCTGCTGCTGCTGCTGATGGAGGAGGTGCTGGAAGGGTGGCGCACCTGCACCTGCACCTGCACTTCCGGCTGCCGCGCCGGGGTAGGCTCCCGATTGCCCTTGGCCCCCTTGCTGGTTGTTCTCCATTCCCCCAATTCTGAGAATTGCGCTGCTGCTGCTGCTGCTGCTGCTGAGTGTTGTGTTGTTGTGTTGTGCTGTGTTGAGTGTGGTGTGAGTGATTCAGAAAATGGGAAATAAAATAGACGAGAGCGTGATGTGTGATATGATGTGTTGTGGTGGGATAAGGTAAACAATAAAATGACCCGACCTACCCTAGGCCAACCAAGGCCTCACTCACTCACTTCGTAACGCAACCAAACGTAACATTGTAAATGCCCTTTCCCTTTTTTCCTTTTTTTCTCTTTCCTTCCAATATTACTCTGCTCTGCCCATCTATCACCTCCATCCTCTTCTACCATTTGGCATCACCAACCCAATCTTTCATTTCTCCCTTTTCTCTGTAATAATTCTTTTTCTACATTTTCCTTAGAAGACGTTGATGAATTGAAAGAGCGTTTACTTATAAGGACAACAGTAATAACAAAGTTGATATAACGTTAAACTAATTATGAAAGTTTACAAAATTCACTCATTTTGTGACTAGATTTTTATAGTTTAAATTTGTGATTTCATCTTTATACCTTAAAAAATAGATAAATAAATAAACTCGTGCATCTTAATCACATTACCATCTAAGTTGCGTTAACCTACTATATAGAATGTCTTATTTAAAAAATAAATATGCACGAAACTATTTGATATATAGCATAATTGCTTAAGTTCACATAATCTACATAAATTCTTAGGAGAGCATCTTCAATTGACAAAATCAATTACCATTAGTAAATAAGAACATAGTTGAAAGATTTCGAACTAGAAGAACGTATTAACTTTTTCAACTATGGAAACAAATTTGAAAATGTGGCGCAGTTACAAGTGTAGGAATAGTGGATCCATGAACAACAATTTAACCACGTAATTATATAACAAAAAACCCTATCTCAAGCTCTCTCAAAACAACTTCATAACGAACTAGAGCTAAGAAGAGCATCCAGCTTCCCAAATGAAAAAGAAAAAATAACAGTTTAAGCATAATCTTAATATCATCTGAGATTTTCTCTTAAAAGAAAAAAACTGAATATATTACTAGTATTGTAAAGGCTTAAGATTTGTTCAAATTTGAAAGAAGAACGGAATTCATGAGGAACTTCTAAGGTATAAATGCTTTCATCCTTGAGGTGAAAAAAAAAACATCTTATGGAGTATGATTTGACCTGTATAGCAGGATTCTTTAGAAAAAAATGAATTTTTGAACATGGAGATCAATGTTCCCGGTCAAAAAAGTTAAAAATGATGCTGAAATTTATTGGCTTGCAGAAACTAATAACTACCGTACACTGGCATTTCATAGATTTTCATAGATACAACTGAAATAAGTCCTGAGGGCAATGGCAAAACTCAAAGCAAAACTGTAGTCCCGCCAATATACAGCAAAAACAACAAAAACTGTTCTAATGTATGTTGAGTTGGTGACTGTAAGCTATAGTTTTGTTGACTAATTAAATTTGCTATCTCTGGCTAAATGGAACACAAAATCTCTTCCCAATCATTAACATTACTTTAATTAACACTTCACAGCTCTCTTTTCCCCCAGACGTCTCCGCTTATATACAAACAAAATCTCAGGCTTGCTTCTCTTCTCTCCTAATCCTGCATCAGAACCTTCTTCCTTGGTTGACTGGCACCCCTTAAGCGAACCCTCCTCCTTGGAATTCTCTTTGTGCTTCAATTCATCTTCCACAGATTTTTCAGTTGTCATTATTATTTCTTGCTCCAGATCTTGAGCTAACACCTGAAGAAGCTCCATCGGCGTAGCAGCAGGATCAAGCTCCAAGCAACCTTTAGGAGCGTTGGGACCCTCTTCACCAGTAAGCAAGTATGAAGGTACCTGGTGTGAGAAACGAAACATCTGCGCCTTTGAAATATTCCTGACCTTTCTTGGATCAATATTCTGCCGAAATACCGTCTTGAAACCTGCAAGCTTGACAAGTGGGGCAACATTCACCCCTTGCTCTTCACTGTAGTCTTCAAGCACCTCCACCATGTCATATTTCTGTATGATTTCATCTTTAGTGAATTCATTCCAGTCAAGGGACCAGTTCCGATACAGTGCCCATACATCACCTTTCTTCGGATATATATGGACAACCCCTCTCGAACCCTTTGTCCATTTCACTCTGTGCGAAAAGGAGTTAAGAGTGCTATAATACACACGCTTTCCTATTCTGAACTCTCCACTGGTCTTAAGAAAGCCAGAACTGATCCACTTTATTGGGGCCAATTCATCATTGCTTTTGGTATTCAACCAGCTTATCCTCATATTCAGAGGATTCTTTGAGATTACATCATGGATTAAACAATAGAACCGGGGCATGCCATCATCATTGTCATATGCAGCCCAGACCTGGTTCTCACCAAAAGCACTTTCAATACGGTCTCCATCAAAATCATGGAAATCTGGGTCTGGAACATTCATAGAGAGAGAACCAGGAAGCTCAGGATCTGGATGAACAGAAAAACACTTCTTGCCGGCAGCCTTAGAATCAACAAATTCTAGCGCACCAGGCTTTAAACCATTCATTTCACAACTTTTCCCCCTCTCATTGATTTCTGAGTCAGTATTCTTTGACTTGTTTAGACTCTTTGATGCAGAAGAAGCTTTCAATTCACCAAGATTTTTAAGAATCTCCTTCCGAGCCTTTTCCATCAATAGGTGCTTCATTTGAAGCTGTGATACCTCCCTAACACCATTGCGTTTGTAAATTCCAGCAGCATTAACCCTTCCTGACCCAAATTCATTAGCCAAGTTTGTTCCTTCAGTTTGAGATACTGTTTTGCTTTCCATATCTCTTCCATCTCTACCTACTTTATGTTCATCAGTGGACCTTCTCTTCCTTGGCTTGTCACCTTTCATAATAGAATATGAACCAAAACCAGAGGACTGAAAAACTGAACCAGCACCAGTTCTCTCAGCAGCATGAATTTTCCCAATATGGGCATCCTCTAAAGACACTGTTGAATCTTCATGCATTCTCTTCAAATTTTCAGAAGACATCCTAAATGCACCAAGAGTTTCTGCAGCACTAGAAGCTGATGTTGGTATCCGGAAAGTGCCACTAGGCATAGAGAAAGGACCTGACCCATGTGCTGAATTGACAGCAGACATTGGTGTCCTTCCGGGAACATGATTTCCATTACTTCTTTCCATTCTGCTTAAGTTGAAGTTATGTTGCTTCATCTGAGAAATTATTGAAGAGGACGAACCATTTCTGTATCCAGGTGGAGGTGATGTCTCAGAAGCCACAAATGGCTTATGGCAACATGTACAGATAAGATCAGAGTTAATATAAACATTATGGTACTCAAACTTTGTCTTACAGAAGTTGCAAATGGTCCAAAATGTGGGTTTCAACAACACAGGCCGGAATAAACTACTATATAAACCATTCTGAGTAACTGGCGCAGATGGTTTCCCACCAGGATTACCATGATATGTTCGCCATAAATTGTACTTTTGGTCATATGTGGTCCTCTTGTCCTTATCAGATAATATACTCCAAGCCTGTGAGATAAGGTTAAACGCCCCATCAGCACCTACAGATTTATTTTTATCAGGGTGCAGAGTAAGAGCCAGTTTCCTATATCGTCTTCGAATTGTTTCTTCATCAGCCAAGGGTTGCACACCAAGGATCCTGTACCAGTCAACTTCTCCATTAACCATTTTATCGGCTGCGATATACACCTCAATAGTTGCCAGAAATCGAGGAAGGCCATCAAGATTGGGATATAATTCTAGAGCCTTCATTGCAAGCATTCTTGCCCCACCAAAGTCCTTCTGTAAAAGCATCTTCTCTGCAAGTTCTTTTGCCCTTACGGCACCATCCTTTTTACATTCCATGCTAGCCAGTGTGTCTCTGCAAATGGCCACTAATTACACTTCTTTATTTCCTTCCTCAGAAGTATACATCAAGGTGATACCGACAAGGAGGTAGGACAATGCCCAACAATAAAATTTAGACCCAGAATCTGACAGTTCCACATGCACAATGAAGACACTTCCTTCAATTACAGAAGCCCCAAGTAAACCCTATAAACATTAAAAAAGTGATACAACTAAATTAGCAACAAAACAAAAACAACCATGGCATAATGAATAATGGAATTTTTCGGAATGCATATTTCTCTACATTGATTTCCAGCATGTTTTCTAAACAATTAGGTAACTACAAATTCAATATACATATTGAGTATAGAATTTTCAAATTAAGCTTAACAATATCATTTAGATTGCCATCATATTTTCACATCCTCAGTCGCTTGCAACCTTCCCCAACCACAACCAAACCCTTGCTGATCGTGGAGAAGGAAATCGCAAAAGAAAGGATCATGTTGTAATCAAAATGCGCAAATGCCAAACCACAGTTTCTACTTCCAATCACTTCTTTCATTATCAGGGTAACAAAACTAAGCATAGTTCTTCTTACAAGTAAATTCTCGCTAATGCAACTCTTCAAATGAACAGCTTCAACAAAAATCCACGATTAACAATAAAGGCGATTAAAAACTAAACGTAAATTCAAAGGGGTCTATCCGATTCCATTCCACCTTTTGTTTTTTAAAACTGTTACTCAAAAACAATTCCATTCTGTTCATTACCAATTTATCATCTAAAATCTATCCAGTTTTGAAAATTGTTTCCAGAGAAAGTCTTTAAAAAGACCAAAAATTGAAACAAAAGGAAAATGGTTTCTCATCTTCATTTTTTAATTTTCATCTTTTGCAACCTCTCATTCAATTCCGCACCCTATTGTGCCTTGCACCACCCTTGACATGCTGTCTGAGCAACCTTGCGTAATTGAATTCTGAAAATTACAAATATTTTTTGAAAAGAGAAAAATAAAACAAACCCTAAGGCTCCCACCAAAAAAGGGCGAACCACTCATGCAGCCCTTAAAATGAACAGACAAAAGCCGCAAGAAGGAACAATCAAAAACAGAGAAAAAAAAAGTTCAACATTTTGAATACTTCTAATCACAAAAAATTCAAGGTTTCAAAATTGTATACAGAAATGGATAGCCACACCGCACCGTCACAGTCGTGACAGCCACATTGGAGGTTCCGTTACGGTTACAAAAAAAAATCAAATATACAAACACCGCCCAAGAAACAGAAAATCCCTTCAACATTGTTTCCCCAATGGAATCTACTACTACCACTACAGATATCATAAAACGGAAAACCAAAACACAATCACATAATTCAAAACTACCTTGATTCAGATAAAGAGAAAGCACAAGGAGAATCAGGTAAAGGCTTAACCTGGAGGCACACGAACGAAGCGTAGCGAGCAATTGAGTAGAGAAGGCTCTCTGCATTTTGTGAATGATTTGGAAAACGGTGGCTCCAGAGTTGAGCGAATTTGGGCTCCGATCAGAGTTTCAAAGCTTACTCTGTGCGGTGCATGTTAGGCCTTCATGGTGAGAGGTTTTTATACTGTTTCTCATACACCTCTGAAATGTTTTAAATAAGGCAAATATTTTTTGTTTTGACCTGATATATTACCATAATAACAAAATAATAAATAAATAAATAACCTACAAAAAAATCATCAGATTCATAAAAATCTTACCTGGTTTTAATTAAGATAATACATTAATACGATTATTATTACGCGTTTCTAATTAATGATTTTTAATTCAAATCTATCTTGAGAGGACGATAAGTCATGTCGTAAGTTTAAATTCGAAGCGTATAAATTATTTTCTATTAAAATATGTATGGTATAAAAATTGAAGATATGGATCATAATCATGAAAATATATTTTTTTATCTTAGCACTATATATATTGCTTTTAGTAAGTATTATAAGATGTTTATTTAAAGTAAAAGTTACAAAAAAATTTAAGAATGATACGAGACATTGGATAGAGACATATTAAAGTGAATTAATACGATTTAAGTAGTTTGATTTATTATGAATTGAATTAAAAATAATTAAATTAATTTAATTTTTTTAATTTTTGGCGAATTATAAATTTAGTAATCTAATTTATAATTACTATTTAATAGATTAGGTGACTTAATTCAATTAAGAATGTTTTATTTTTTAAATTTTTTTTATATATATTTAAAATAAAATTAGATTGATTTAATTAAATTAATGCTATTAATTGTATCTCCCTTATATTTTATTTTTCCCTCTCTTTTTTCGCTGAGACAGTATACAAATACTATAAACGCATTTACTCTGTCAAATGTATCATGGATTGGCTTTATATTTGTATTAATTTGTTTACATATTTAAAATGGAAAGGAAATTTTAAATTTTTTTATTACATAACAATGTAATGTTTGTATTGCCATATCAATGTGTTTGTGAAACGATGCTGTTTTTGTGAAAAAATGTTTCAATAAATTAACTAGCAATTAATGTGATAATATTGTTGTAGGATTGAATTTCTTGTATATGGTGACTTCAATAAAAGATAATTTAGTTTTATCAATAAAAGGTAGTCCAATCAATAATATTAGCCTCATAATTTATTTTATTTTCCTTTTTCTTCACCCTGCATGAGTGAGCCATTATGCAAATATTATAAATATACATTCCTCCATCAAATTAGCCTTACATTTTTTTTATTGACTTTACATATATTAAATCAATACTAATTGAAACATTATATTGTCATGTGTGTAGGGTGAGATAAATTTGTGTCGAGAAATGAGGCTTCTTCAACTAATTATTCTTGAAGTAATTGTTGTATAATTGAATTTCTTATAAAGGGTAACTTCAATTGAAGCTATTGGTATTTTAAAAGATAAAAAAAGTAATGTTATTAATATGATTAGCCTTATATCTTATTTTCCTTTTTTCTCCACTTATATGAGACATTATACAGATATTACAAATGTCCCCCAATTTCATTTATATATAAAAAAAAGAAATAAATGAAATTTACTTTTTTAAGTTATTTATAGAATTTTCTAAGAAAATGATCTATGTATAATTTAATTTTAATTTATTGGTAAACTTTTTTTTCCTATTATGGAAGTATTTTTAAGTTTACAAATAATCACAACATGCATGCTAATGTATCATTAATCTGTTTTAACACAGTTATAAATATAGATATGTACATGTACTAAAATTAACTTTTATATATATTTGAGAAATTTGTTAATTTAATTAAAGGCTATAGGATCTTCTTTTATAATTGGAAGGTATTGATATGTCAAGAATCCTAACACAAATAATGTTAATTTATATTGATAAGAATTTAAAATATTATGCATAGATTTTATGACAATCAAATTGACAATAAATGCTCAACATGCATGATAACAACTAAAGAATTATTAATATGGAAATATCACTCACGGTAAATCAATGAAATTTTTTCATTATGCTAAAACGTACAATTTGATAAAGTTTTAGTATGTATGCAGGTGATGATCTATCCACAAAAAGAAAGAAAAAAATGAAGAGAACCTTAAACATTGTGTCGAAGCTTTTATAGCTGACAATGACAAATTAAAAACATTATTATATCTTATGGCTAACATGTTATATATATTTTTTTCAATCAATGCATATTGTTTTTCAAATAATTGGATGCTACATATTATGTAAAGAATTCTACCACAAAAATAATGTTGATAATTTTTTTTGAGATTTTGAAGCATTCTTCATAAATTATTTCTTAGCAGCCAAATTTGTAATTAATTATTTATTTTAATATAAAATATATATTAACAAAATATTATATTTATTTCATTAATCATTTATTTTATTATAACAATAAAATATATTTATAAATATTTAATTATTATATATAATGTTAATTCAAAAATATATAATAAAATTAATTGATTAAATATAAATTTTTCCTTATTAAACTAATTATTATATATTAAAATAATTTATTTTATAAAATATTAAAATTCAAATGATTTATTATATTATAATTTAAAAGTAAATATTTTATTATATATTTACAAATAAGCTTAGACTAAACATCATTAGTTTGACATCTCTGTTATACCAATAGTTTCCAAAGCTAGTCAATCACTTGTCATCATAAAAAATTATAAAAAATATGGGAAACTACACAATGCCCATGTTACACTTCATTAAACATAAACAAAATTTACCTATTATAAAAACGAAAAATGGAGGTAAACATTAAAGTAGTTATATTGTTTTATTTAAATAAAAAGTTAAATTAGTTAACTTATATATGATGAGAAACTTTGAATAAGACATGCTAACAAAAATACAAACATTGATGTTATGTCTCTCTAAAACTATAAAAAATCAATAGTTGATCTAAAAAGTATAACAAACTAAAGTAAAATGACTTTCTAACCAAAGCTTCTCAAAGTTTTCCCTCCAAACATACTCCAAAACAAAAACAATTCATGTAAGTAGAAGTCTGCATCCCTAAAAAGATGAAAAATTATTCACAGATTTACCTCGATTTTCTCTAAAACTACCACTACATGTAGCTAAACAAAGATAGTTTTTGGTTGCACCGGTAATATTTACCTTGAGTCAATTAACATATGAAACTTGTCATATTATATCTGTAAATGAAACCACCATATCCTCCCTAGTTTGAATATTAATTTTTTTTAGCTCAAAACAAAATTCAAAGACAATATTACTCCCTTCTTTGATTTATTCTCAAAAATACACTCCAACTCTTTAATTTGAAAAATAGTAGAAATAAAAGCTATTGGAACCTAAATTTTACTATGATCTGTCATTCTCCAAATCATCAAGATAATCGCAGTCATGATTGATAACTACTTTAATCACTTTAAACAAAAGACTACAAGGAAACTTCATAAATTTAACAACTATATCCAAAGGGGAAAACTACAAATCCTAAAAACTCTCTTCAACTCTTCCCACAACCACATAACAATATAATAGTTAAAGAACAAATAGAAAAACATACAATATTATTACCACACGAATAACACAAAGTATAAAACCACACCCCCTTTTATAACTTCAAAATGAATAGTTAAACAACGATGATACAACACCTTCCAAAGAACCAAAGTTTTAATTGGTGGCACAACATCGAACCAAATCAAATTACCTCATTCTACACATTCCATTCCAAAAGAGTAACAAATTTTTGCAACTTTTCGAGAAAGTAAACCAATATCATCCAAAATCCAATTAGGCATATCTTTACCTTCATTAACTATCAAAGAAGAAAAATCTCATAAATTATTAACAAAAGAAGGAAAGTTCCAATAAGTACCTATCCAAGTTGAGGTAACAACAAAACATAATCTTACTATGTAAAAATAAGAAATTCTAGTTAATAAAAATATGCAAATGTTAGAACAACAACTATTATTGCAAAGATTAATACAATCACTAGTATTTTCAAGAGCAACATCATATGCACTTTTAAAATGCATAATTGATTATGAGTTAAAGAACATATATTTATGATACTGATACGCTATCGTTGAAGCTATCAAATTAATACTAATTTTCAAGACAACTGGAGTATTGCCAAGGAGTATTTAAGAAAGTAGATAAGGTTAAAGTAACCCTGAGTCGTCTCCCAATGAATACGAAATTGCTTTTCAATAATTGACTCTTATGAATGTTATGCAATGCTCAAGAATGAAAGTGAGAAACTATGCTAATGAAGTTAATGTTTGAAGAATGTTTGAAGAACAAATAAATAACTTAGAAACAATTATAATGAATTAGGTTAATTTCACTGCTTTTCCAAGATAGATTCATCATCAATTATTTGCATCTCATTGTTCAATTGATTATTGTTCGAGTTTCAAATTAATTAAAATACATTCACAATTAACTTGAGGGCGATCATACAATCAACCAAAGTAGATTCTCAATCAAATGCAAGACCTTTCTAAATTATTCACAATGAATTCAACCAAAGTATATTCTTAATCAAATCCTATTGTGTTTAATCATGTCTATTCTTAAATTTCCTAACCAAATCAAAAGCTAATTAATCAAAGTAAATTCTCAATTAATTGTAGTTGAAATTCTTACCACTAATCAAAGTACATTCTCAATTAGTAGTAAAAACCCCCCATTTAATCATATAAAAGTTCCTAAATTCAATCAAAGTAAATTTTCAATCAAACCTAAAAACCCTTGAACTCATATGATTAATATGCATGAAGATTCAAACACCTTATGATGGAAAAATCATTGCTTTTAATATGATTGAGAGATGAAAGACATAGAAGAAGAATAACTCAAAATCAATAATCAAAAGAATCAAATTCATTAATTCAACTTAACCTCAGAATCCATAATGAAATTACAGTAGAATCAACCCTAGAGGCTTAGCACTCCATGCAATGTTCAAATAACATGAAAGTATAAGAAGAGAGGGTAGAGAACATGAGAGAAGAGAGGGTAAAGAACATGAGAGAAGAGAGGGTGGATGAAATTTGAACCCCCCAAAGGGTTCCTAAGCTCCTCTAAAGTGTTTCCTTATGTCTCTTTATGTAGAAATTGGATTGCGCTTTGTTTCAGACTTTTCTGTTTTTATAATCTTCTTTATGATAATGTAATCTCCTCCAATTATCTTCTAAATAATCCAATATCTTCAAAATATATTTGATTGTTGCAGAGATCTAAAAATATTTGAGAATATATTTGCTAGACTAAAAAAAATTTGGCAAATATTATCTTGATATTTATTGATATAGTTAAATAAGGTAATTATTTAACAATATCAAATAAATATATTAAGATGTGTTTTTCCCAAAATATCTTTAATCATAAACATTTATCAATTATCAAAACCCTTTTGATAGAAAAAATAGAGAAAACTACAAGATCCAAATTTTGTTGCTTATTCCATCCTCTTAGCTTAGGCAAATTTTTTCACTTTTTCACGCTATGCTTGGATTGACTTCTTATGATCTTGATTATATGTTATTCTTGGATTTATCTTTAAGGTGTCATGAAAATTTAACCAATTTATTTTCACACCTTAATAAGTTCAATTTAGTTGCAGCTACACTAACATGCGTCAAAATATCCTAAAATATTTATACAATTGAAAAGTTATTTCATATTTTTTATCACATGCTAAATAAACTCAATTATAACAAATCTTAATTAACATATTCTATTAAAATAAAAAAAATAATTAAGAATTTAGGTTAAATAGGACATAAATATACATTTATCAAATACTTAAACCTAAAAATTCAAATACTTATGATTTTAGCTCAAGTTATTTTTTCATAAACAAACTCTCAAATTAAACGTAATCGGTATACTTTAATTTTCAAAATATTAATAACCTACCATCATCATTCACCTTGAAACCAACAAAGTAAATCAAATGAGTCGTCCTTATTTTTATATATCTTAGTTCAAACAAAATCTTGAACTCATCTTACCATTTAGGGAAAAAGTTAATAAACCATTTATAAACCAAGAAATTTTAAGACCACAAGCCAATAATATTTAAATATAATTGATTATATAAAAATTATAATCAATTACGTTTAATAAATGCAATAAAATATTTATGTATAATTCATTATTTATACCTATATATACATATAAAGGGATTTTCCATTTTTTATCCACATTTGTTTTTCAATTTTACCATTTAAAGAATGTTTTTTAACTAAAATAATTATTTTTCATATTTTCACCCATAAATACCTGTCTATGATATTTCAGTTATTGTATTTTTAATTTAATTGTAATTTTGGTTCATATATTTTATAGAATTTGCAACTTTGGTCCTTATTCCTTTTTCTTTTTCGCAATTTTAGTCCTTTATATTCTAATAGTAAGCTATTTTGGTCTTTAAATTTTGTTTTACGCATTTTTAACCTCTTAAATTTTTATTATTTTTAATTTTGTTTAATTTCCAGTTCAATTACTTGTAACTTGTTTTACTATAAACATAACATAGTAAAATTGGAAAAAAGAATTGCATGATACTTATGAAAAATAAATCAGGGGCGAAAGTTATGGACTTATAAAATATAGGGCCACAAATTATAATTAAACTTATATTAGTTATTGCGTGTAATTTTAAAAAATATGATATTTAAAATTTTCATCTTTAAAAGTTAAAAAAAAGTAATACTTGCACTTTTATTTATAATATTAAATATAATTTGAAAATACAAATTATTTAGCTAGTTTATTTTTTTAATTTTATATATGTATATCAAAGGTCTCTGCACTCCGTTTTATAAGTGTATGAATCAATAAATATCTGAACAACTAAAATTCTCGTTTTCTTGCATCGGCCTGTGAATAGACAGGAAGGTCAAATTTTGTTTTGCACACAATAATTGTGAGGAAGTCAACAACGCTAGCCTCAACTAACAAAGCAAGAATATTGTACTCTAATAACAACAATCAATGTTTTGATAAATTTCTTCGTGAATGTTTTAAAAAAAATAATAAAAAAATCGTAACTTAAATAAAATTTATGGAAAAACTTTTTAAATTAGTTTTATTTGTGAAAAAGTTAATTTCTTTTTTTTTCTAAATTATTGGTCAAAAATTTTCTCAAAACATATCCTAAGTCATAGAAGGTTCAGAAGATTTGATCTTATGAAATTAGACCTTTTAAATTATGCATGCTATTCAAATTTCCATGGAGGAAAAATGAAATTATTCTGGGAAACAATTCTGAAAACAAACGTTACTACGATAATTACTAAAGAAGAAATGTTCATCGTAGGACCGCATAGCGCAGTGGATTAGCGCGTCTGACTTCGGATCAGAAGGTCGTGGGTTCGACTCCCACTGTGGTCGGGTTCTTTTTTCTTTACCCAATTTGTTTTGCCTTTCTAATATTGGCTTTGTCCCTTAACCAATTATTTCTTTTTTGGTGCCTTTAATATTCCCTTTAGAAATCTATAAAATGGAGATCATTTAGAGATTTAATTTGTTAGTATTGTAAAGTAATAGAAAAATATTTTGATAAATTTAATAACTTTAAAGTCAAAGAAAGTCAAGAATAATTTAGATAAGTTCTCTATTTTTAACACTCTTAGACATTTTTTATATATTGATAAATCTAATAGTTTTAGAAGTTAAAGAATAATTTAAATATGTTTTTTTTTCAACAACAAAGGTAAAGTTTTAAATTGAATATTTACTTAAATATGAAGATTAATCTTAACAACATTATTTTAATAAATCTGAGGTTGAAACATTGTTATCATATGTAAATATTAAACATTTGAAAGACAAATAAAAAATAATAAATAAAATAAACTAGTTAAAAATATTATTTTAATATGGTAAAATTCTTTATATAATTATTAAAATTGGAATGCTTGAAATGGATTGTAACATATGATTTAATTATTTATCTAATTGCTTCATATTAGGTTAAGTGAAAGAACGGTTTTTCATATTAAAATAAGAAGTATAACTTAAAAGAAATTAAAACTTTTAACATTGATTAGTTATTTACATATTTAATTGATTATATGCATAATATATAAAATTATTAATTAAAACTTCATTAATATTTTTATTTTAAAAATTTAATGAGCTAACTCACACGTTAAATTTGGTAAAAAAAAATAATTTTAACTTACATAAAGTAAACTGAATTAAAGAAATTTAATTTTAAATCAACTGATTATAAATTTTAAATATTCTACTATTACTTTTATTTAATTTTATAATAAGATAAACAAAAAAGGGTGACATTGATAAAGTTTGATTGATCTCTAGACCACAAAATTGAGAAAAAAGAGGTGATTTATAATATATATATATATATATATATATATATATATATATATATATATATATATATATTCTAGAAAGTAAAATTATATATAAATTTTAAAGATTTAGAAAATGATATTTTAGAATTGGTAGTAGTTTAAAAATAGTGAGATTGTTATTTTAATATTAAATGATTTAAATATAAATAGTTTTGTTATAAACTAGTTTCATTATTTTAAAACACATCATCTTTCTAGAAATAGTTTTTCTAGAATTCTCTGACTTCTCTCTAAGGGTTTTTCTTCTTTGCTCGTCTAATTGAAAAATCGAGATAATGAGATTGATCCTTGTGGTAAACTCTTCAATATAGACTAATTAATTTCTCCGTTTGAGTAAGTTGAGTTTTCAATCATCTTCTTCTATATCCATAGCTACAAAATCTACATGGAAGTAAAATTTATCTACTTCTACCAACATGCCTTCTACAATTCCATATGGATGCTTCACTGATGTGTTAACTAGTTTTAACGTCATTCTTGCAGGTAGGATCTCCATATTACCAATATTTTCAATCATGGACAATGGTATGAGATTGATGCTTGCTCCAAGGTCTAGCAAGGCTCGTCCAACATTTAATTGTCCAATTATAGTAGACAATGTCAAACTACCTAGATCAATTGTTTTCTGTTGTAGAGGTTTTTATATTATAGCACTACATCCAGCCTTTAACTCCCTAGTCTCTTCTGCTAAGATTCTTCTTTTCTTGGTCAACAAATCCTTTATGAGTTTTGCATAAGTAGGCATATGCTCTATAGCTTCCATAAATGACATGTTGATCTACAACTTCTTGATCATATATAAGAATATCTTGAGTTGTCTTTATTTATCTTTCTTTGTTGGTCCATGAGGATATTATAAGTGAGTAACATAAGGGTTATCATTCATGAATGATTTCCTTTTGCTTAATTCTCCTTTTTTGTGTATTCTCTCATAATCTCTCTTTTTCTCTCTTTCTTTTTCACTCACTTTCTCTTCGTATTCTCTCTTTTTCTTTTTCTGCATAATGTTTTTCTTTCTCTTTCTCAGATTTTCGCTCACACTCTACTTCTTTTTCTTCTCTCATTTTTTCAGGCTTAAGGTCCCTCTCTTTCTCTTTTCTCTTCTTCTTTGCATACACAAAAACTAGAAACAGTGAGAAACTTTATAGAACCAAATTTATGCTGAAATAATGATGAAAATCAATGAAATAATAACCATAAAATAAAAAAATAACACAAAAATAAAATAGTTTACTTCTTTTCGCAGTAGTATACAAATTTATACAATGACTAATTAGATCTAACAAAGATTTCTCGACTCAAATCTTCGACAGCGACACCAAAAACTTGTTCCTTTTGCGACTTAAGCAAGGCCAGGAATCTACCAACAAGTATACTAGGTTGATGTAGTAAACAAGTGTTGTATCCATAGGGATTTGGCGAAAATAAAAGTGTTATGATCAGTTTGATCTAATATGAGATTATTTTTATGTAAAAAGTGTGAGAGTGGAGAGTGAGAGTGGAGAGTGAGAGTGTTGTCACGTTAATCGAGAAACCAATTTAAGCTATTAAATGAGTGATTTTATTACTAAAAATCGTATTGGAGTTTAATTTCACAAATTCACCATCTCTTGCATTTGATCTTCCTTCAAGTCTACAGCTTCACATGATTAAGTCCTGGGAGTGCTCTTTATGGTACTCCAAGGCCATCCTGGTACCCAAAGACTAGTATCTTGCCTATTATCCAGTATGCAACCTAGAAGTGACCGCGTACGACTCATTTGCATTGAGAATAAGACTATTTCAACTGCACATCTCTGGCCTATTTCAACCATAAACACACAGGAAAATTGATTGGACCACAACTCAAGACTATATGCCTTTACACCTCAAGCCTAGATGCCTTTACACCTCAAGCCAATTAAACAAGATAAGTGATTAGTTCATCCCAAAATCAAGCACAAATCAATTAACCACTTTAAATCAAATGAAAGTTGCATAAAAATGTCACCAAATACAAGAGAGTTTGAATATGCTACATCATGCTCCAACACATGCAGATTTAACTACTTATGAAGATAGAAAGAATTACAAACAAAGAGGAAAGCATATCCCAATCCTTTAAGGATTTGTCTTTGAAGTACAAGGATTATGTGAGACACTCACTAGAATTTTTCTCTAAAATCACCCTATGTGGCTAAGACCGAAGTCCAGTTCTCTTCTGGATCTCTCTAGCTTCTCTCTCTCCACTTCCCAAAATCTTTCCATGGTGCTTGTATTTATAGACTTTTCGCAACACGACTCAAGCGGTGGCTCATGGCTCCAACACTGAGGTTTCCTCCCTTGATGGGTTTCCTCTATGACTCAGGCTATGAAGATCTGGGCTTGAGCTACTTAAGGTTGCTTAATAATGAAGCACTCTCATATGGCTCAAGCCTTAATTGATGGCTTAAGGAAACCTTCATTGGTTAATTTTCTTTCGTGGCTCAAGACCTCAAGTGGCACTAAAGTCGTGGCAAGACAAATTTATGAAGAAGGGCTTCAAAATGTTCTCCAAGATATCATTCAAAACGCAATAAGGCATTCTTCTAATATTATTTTTATATATACCTTGTTTGTGGAACCAAAATTTATTGAATGTTTATTTTATGGTTACTGCAGAATGACATTTGTTCAAGAGGAGTTCATATGGATTATAAGAAAAATGAAACCATCCAAAGATGACCTACTCCCAATAATAATAGGAGGTTCTTCAAAAATAAAACCATGCTCTTACAAAATAAAGTCGACCCTCCAGATTTCAGGAAAAATCCTTCTCAAGAGAGAAGAGATTATGACTTAGGTCCACCAATGGAACCCGTACTAGAAGTGTGGCTTAGAAAGGATTCAAACAGATGTGAGAATGTAATAAAGAAGGGAGATGGATCAGCCAAAGCTTGCCCAACAAGCTTGTTGGTGCGTCCAACAAGCTCTTGCTTAGCGAAAACCAGAGGGCGCTCAGTGCAAGCGAGTCTAGAGAGCTTTTCACACTTAGTAAGTTGCATTGTGCTCAACGACCTCAAATCTCACTTAACACCAACGTCATACTATCACAACATCACTCATTACGCGTTTTTCCCATATGTTTAATGTGTTTCACATGCTTTTACACGTGTCTTGTGATCCACGTATAATGCCTGATGATCATCATGAAAGTTAGGTTTGATTAGGGAGTCTGAATTCATTATAAATTCAGTAATCCACCCCATGTAAAAATTAGTTTTCAGTGTTAAGACAAGATCGTCTAGAGACTAGTTTATCTAGCAACCCAAGTTTTGAAGTTTAACAAAAAGCATTAAACGAAATATCGCTTTGAATGAAAGTTTATTTAAAAGAAATAACTCTAATAGAAAAATATTTTGGAACATCTTTTATAGATGAAATCAAGCTTATAATAATGATTTATAGACTATAGTGTCTTGTGAACAAAGCTTTATAAACAATGTTTAATAAAAGGAAACATCTTTCTTAATGAAACATCTAATAAGATGATATGGGTAACAAACAACGTTTTACAAACAACATCTAAATGCCTAAGCAAACAACGTCTTATAAGCTAACGTTTTATGAATAAAAAGTGTCTATCTCTATGACTGTATTGAAGCTTAAAATATGTTTTATTAAAAAATAATGTTAAGTTCAAACAAGCGTCTTATGAAACGTACCATCTAATAAAAGATCGCTAAACACTGCATATCTCAAATAGCTTTTGATAAAAGCATCTAAATGTTTTACACCATTTGATGATCATATATGTTGAATGCTTTATTATGCATTTATTGATGAAATGAAAAATGATAAAATGTTTCGAACACGTAATACAACCTAGTACTCATCAATAATTAAAATATTTAATGCATGAATGATAAAGTGTTTCAATGCTTGTATACCTTGTTCTTGATATTTGTGCATATCACAAAAGTATAAAGACTTTATCAGAATCACTACATTAAAAAAAACGACATTGAGAGATATGAAGAACATTTTGGGAATGCTTCCCTTGAAGATTTATGCTTTGACAAATCGTACAAGCTATGTTTGGATAAAGGATATGATAAGACAGTGTACCTCTACAAAGTAGACTTGAGCCTGACTTCTTACCTAAAGGCTACTCGGTCCATGAAGTCAACCTCTCTATCTAACGACCATCTCTCAAGAAAAGCTATAAATAGATGGATGCTCGAAAAGAAGATAAGAAGGATTAAATTGTGATCTCGTGAACACTCAAATAAGTTTACGGTGCTCATATATCGTTTGAAGGGAGAAGTGTTACCAATGTGGAGCATTGGTGTCTTGAAGTTAATGATTTTGATGATGCTACAAAGTGAAGTATATGAAGACTCTTGCTGTATGAAGTTTAAAATCACTTCTGTATAAGAAAAGACACCAGGACCGAGCATCTAAGACCGAACGGTCGTAAAAATTGAACCGAGCGGTAAACATCGAATGGTAGAAGGCATGACCAAGATCAAGTGGGGCATGAACGAGACCGAGCGGGTGGACGCTAAAGTTGAGAGCAAAGGCATAACTTAGACCGAACGATCGTAACAATTGAAGGCCGAACGTAGTAAAAGACCGAACGATTTAAGACTTGGCTAAGACCAAGTAGTTCGGACCAAGCGGTAGCGAGGAATGACTGAGACCGAGCAGCTAGCACCAAAAATTGGAAAGATATAAGTAACCAAGCTGAACGACAAAAGGTGATAAGGGCTCAGACCAAACATAGTTGAAGATCGAACGACAGGAGGCTGTGACAAACCAAACCGAGCGGCAGAAGATGAAGAACTCGAGCCGATCGGTTGAAGAGTTAAAAACCCAAACTGTTCCATGTCTCGCATATAATCGATTATCACTTACAATAATCGATTATCACTGGCAGTTGTAATATTTCGTTTTAGTTTCGGACCAGTAGCCTATATAAACCTTGCCAAACACTTTATAAGATAACTTTGTAAAATTTATAATACAGTGAAATATGAGGAAGTTCTCAAGTGCCAGTTCCTGCTTTTCTCAAGTCTTGTGAATAAGAGAAGCTCGCGCTTTGTGTGTCAAAGGTCGGAGCGGTTCTCTTCAAGTTGACAAAGCTGTTACTTTCGGTTCATTTGTCGAAGGAAGCTCTTCCGGTTCGTTTGTCGAAGGAAGGTTCTTGCTGCACTCTTCCGGTTCGTTTGTCGAAGGAAGGTGTTTTTGTTATTGTTATTTTCTATTCACTTTCAATGTAACCATGAAACTGTTTTAGTGAAAAAAGTTAATCACTATTCATAGTGATTAACGACTGGACGTAGAATCTTTTGATTCGAACCAGGATAAAAATCATTTGTGTGATTTTTCAACTCCCTGCATTCTTTATATTTTCTGCTCTTGATAAAACGTTTAAGAGAAAATTAAAGGAACCATTTTTTTAAAGTGACCAAACAAGTTGTTTGCTTTTAACAATCTGTATCGAACTCTGTTTTAATATTTCTGCTGCGCAAAATAGGTACCGATTCTTACAACAAGAAGAACCTTAGCAAAATCTCATATTTCTTTGTATTGTTTCCATCATCTCTTTAAGACTTATTAATCCATATTTGCTTACAACATTGTTTATGTTGTATATTCTCAAGAGAATTAAAACACTTGGTGTTTAACTTAGTTGAGTTAAGCCATTTATACTAGTTGTCTAGGATTGAACCATAAGTAGTTAGAATACTTGTATACAAGAGTGGTTGAACTCAAACTAGTCGTGTTGACTACGTGAACCAGGAGTGACGAGTATACTCGTTGTAAACCTAGAGAGGTAAAACTCGTGTAATCTTCTTGAAGATTAGTGGAACTCCTTAAGAGTTCTTAAGGGAGAATTCGATGTAACTTAGGTTGAGTGAACTAGTATAAAATATGTGCTTTATTGCTATACTTCTTCAAACGGTTCAATAAAGTTTCTTTTGAAACACCATTGTCTGAACATACCTTTTGTCTATCAATCATTCCAAAACCTATCAGACACCATTTGCGAAAAGTTTTAGAAACATTATTCACCCCTCTAGTGTTTCCCGTGTTTTCATTGAGCAATATACAGTTATGATGTTGAGATCACTCCAACCCCTTCTTTGCCTGAAAGTCACTAGTCTAGAGACCTTTCTTGCCTCCTTTATCCCCCTTCCTTAGTTAGGTATGCTTGCTTGGCCAAACTACACCATATGCACACCCCTCTATTTCTTAGTTGTTTCATTCATGACTGTTAAACTACCTTTTAGTCACCTAAGGCAGAACAAAGTCTGGTCCCCACTAATGTAGCATAGGGCAACCAAAATATCAATCATAGGACTCAACAAAATTAAGTTTTAAAATGTAGAGTTAAGTCTTGTATTTATTTACTAATTATTTACTTACTAACTACTAAACAGGTAGGGACATTTAAAAGGAATGAAACTAAAATAAAAGAATTGAAACTAATCTAAACTAAAATCTATTTAAAAGAATAAAGAAATTGAAATGTAATTAAAGAAAAGAAAATAACAGTCTAAACTACTCAAAACAAAAATAAAACCTATTTACTATAACTTCCTACAACTGAAACATAACATATGATACAATATAAACAAAACTCAAATGCTAAAAAAAAATAAGGAAATACAATCTTTGAAATAGAAATGCAGAATAGAAGCAAAACCTAAGTCTAAAAGAATACATTAACAGTCACGAGATATTCCTAAACTAAGCATCAAATTTGAATTAGAATGTAAAACATAAAACCTAAAATGAATCATCAAATCCTACTCTAAACAGAAGTAATTAAGAACAACATTAGGAAGCAACTAAAAACAGAATTTAGAATTGAGACAAAGTAAAAAAAATCAGTACCTAAATTCTAATTGATCAAAAGCAAAATAACACTCAAAAACAGAATTGATTTCATAGGTGAAATGCACATTGGAGTGAATAAAAGAGTGCTTAGAGTTCTCAGGAAGACATCCTATGAAGTTGAATCCAAATACAGGGTATTCTAGGTCATATTTCAGAAACTAATTTGACTTTTTCCACTAATTTGTCCAACCAATGTTCGTTTGCCTATTCATCAATCTAAAATTCATAAACATAATTTAAATGTGCAAATGATTGAGGATAAAGTTTCAATTACACTCAAAAAGACATTTTGACTAAAGTAAGCCTATCATAGTGGTAATTCCTACTCATTCTCAATCAATGCAAACCTAAATCTAATAAAAGAAACACAAATTTGAATCAATTTTTATGCATTGGACTAATCTCTGACTTGAGAAGACATCTCAAAAAAGAATGCTCAATACAGAGTCATTTAATTCCAAAAGGAATTATAGAATGCAGAGTGACAAAGTCCAAATCATTTTCAATGAAAAACAAAACAAAAAAATCATGAATAGAATAAGAACAAAGTTGAAAAAAATAAGAAAGTAGAAATCGAAATAATGAATCGAAAGCAACACTTTATTAAAATAAAAAACTAAAACTACATGCATACCAGAAACCACAGAGGAAGCTCACTTCTGTCACTCTCGTGAATTCCTCCGCAAAATCCAGTAACAAAATCCCTACTCTACAAAAGCGAGTAAAAACCCTAAACTAAAGAATGAAGAAGTGTAGCGTCTGTAAGTGTGTAAAAGTCTCTCTATATACATTGCAGAAACCCCTTTATATAGGGTTTGAAAAGAAAAGAGAAAAGAAAGGGGAAAAAGGAAGGGAGGAAACTTGCTTTCGACGCTTGGGTCTTCACCTCATCGGACAGTCCTCCTTTTCTTTTTGCATCCTTGCTTCACTCTGATCGTCGATCCTATCCACGTGGTAGCTCCGGTCAGCTCCCTTTTCTCGTCGGTCATCTTCTCCAGGCAGGACGAGACACGCTCTTCTTCTCAACTTGCTTCCCTCTCTCCTTTTCTCTGCCCTAGCTCGAGGGAGTGTTTTCTTTTCTGCCAAATGAGATGCACAATTTGAACCCCTTCAAAGGCAGTAGCGCCTCTTCAAAACGACACCGTTGTACTAAATGCAGCCCAATATAATCAACAGCTCGGTTCAAGTGTAGTTGCGTCATTCCAAAACGCACCAAAACGGCGTCGCCCTTCTAAAGTGCAGGCCAAATCCCTTCCTGATCCAAACAACCCAATCAGCAATGACGTTTCAGCCCAATTGCATTTTCAGCGGTGCAACATTTTGACCAGTGCAGTTTGAATCAGCCATTTTTAGCCCACTTTTACCTCTTCAGCCCAAATTATAAGGGGTTATTCTACAACAAGAAAGAAAAAAAAATCAAGAAAAAAAAATCCAACAATTAAAAAGAAAGATTTTTATCAAAGATTTTCTAAAAAAAATAAAATCTCAAATTATTAACAAGAACTAAAAAATATTCCTAAAAACCTATTTTTAACTAAAATTTTACAAAACTAAATAATTAAGAGAAAAACATAAAACTAGCCTAATTCTAAACAATTAAAAACTAAAACTAGAAAAATGTGAAAAAACTGAGTTATCAATGACCTCCATATTCTACTTGCATCTTCATCATTCCATAATTCACTGCGAGTTACATATGGTTGTTCAAGTGCACTTCGTGGAAGTCACTAGGAAGGGAAAAGGGAGTACAAAGGAGGGATAAAAGGGTAAGACTTAATTAAAATCTATAAGAATAATTTTGACATTTCACATATATTTTCCACTTCACCAAATTGGTTAATTTAGAGATTGAGAGTAAAATTGACTTTAATGATATCTTGTTATCTCATGTTATTAGTTTGGATATTTTTTCTTATAATAGGTATCACCTTCTTATGGTTTGCTTTCTTTAGTAGAGAATAGTCTTGGTTTCTCTTTTCATGGGTTTGGTATGTCTCTGTTTTTTTTTTCTTTTCAATGATATGATTCATGTAATGACAGATAAAATTAATTGAAATATTGGATTTCATATAAACTTCTAACATGAGTTATTGTTTTAGAGAAAAAAATATATGATATTTTTTATTTCTAAACTAAACTATTCATTGAGATAACTTTTAAATAAGTCGTGCTTGATGAAAGATTTGTCAAGAAAAGAATTATACTTCTAAATACGAATTTTGCTTGTTTTTTTTTATGTTAAAGTTGTATTTTATAGCACTTGTTTAGTTTCTTTATTTAGAAATCATAAAAGTCTTCTTTATTGTAAATTCTGTTATCAAGTAACAGTGAAACTCACATATATAGACACATGAATTTGACCAAATAAAAAGGTGTGAGCATTTCTTTCATAACAAATCTAAAATTTTAGAGTCCAAAAGAGAGAGGAGAGAGGCAGAGTATATACAAACAATAATTGAACACAATATTCAAAAGGTATTGAGACTCTCCAGGAATGGAACATGCATGGAAGATCTCATGTATATATATGCTTGCTCCCACTTTTTACCTTCGAGACTCCTCATAAAGTTGTGCATAGAACCTTCTTGTTCTGTGAGCGATGACCAAGCTCAAAGAAGCTGCAAACAAGCAAACCAGTGCCAATATTCCACAAGTGAGGGAGAAGCAAATGTTTCCCTCGCAAAGAAGCACCTCACTGTTATTTGCTATGACGTGGTAAGAAATTGCCAAGTTGGAGGCTTCAAAAGTTTGCATCATTCGGTGCTTTGCCTGCTGCTCTGCATAGTAGTCATATATTGTGCTTGCCACAAATCCAGACAAGAAGAGAGACCCTGCTGGGCTAGCCATAGTCAGAAAATTGTACAAAGTTCCAAAGTTTTTCACGCCAAATAGTTCTGATGCTGCTGCTAGAGCAATTGACCAGTGAGCACCGTACCCAAAGCCGTTCAATATCCCCACCACATAAACTTGTCCAACCAATCCCACCACGTAGTAGAAGAGTCCCAAAGACATCATCGCTTGAATCACTGCCAATGCTATAAGTCTCGGATACCCAAAATTTCTGCTTGAAAACCATGCACAAAAGCACTCGTGCTGTGATTCATGTGTTCCACTTTTTATATTGTAAGAAATAAATAATAGAAAGAGAATATGGTAGTAAAGATGGTACCTTACTATAACCTCTGAGAAGTAGCCACCACCAACACGACCAAGGAAGTTGGATATGCTGATAACTGAGACATAGACATTGACGTTGTTGTCTCCCAATGATTGACATATCTGGCCCATGTTATTTATGATTGTCAAGCCCGACCCAGCGCCCATGACTAGAGAGAAAAACATCACCCAAAAGTCAGCCTGGGCCATTGCTTGTGACAAGGTGAAATCCTCTCCTCTACGGGGCCCATTTTTTAGCTTGATTTTCCTCAAAGCGTTGGTCAGAGCTTGCCAAAGCCTAGCTTGAATCTGAAACATGTCCCTTGGCCCTTCGGACAGAGGAAGCACCTCTAGGTTCGGGGGAATGCTCTTCTCATTTTCAACGTGTTTGGTTACTCTGGCAGTACTACTACTCTCCCCAATCACATTCTTAGACTTTGTCGCTTGTAGCAGTGGTGGTTCCAAGAGGGCTTCTTGGTCAGCACTCTGAGGTCCAGAGAAGAAAACCAATAGAATGGGAACTATGATTGGAAGCAATATGAGAATGATGAGAATGAGTGCAAACATTGAGATGATGGTTTGGTCCAAATGAAGCATGTTTTCTAGCAACAAAACTCCCGTCATGTAAGCAGCCAAGAGAAGGCAAATGCTGTAGATGAACATGAAACCTGATTCATCAGAGGCTCTAGATTGTTGATAAGTGTGAACGGGTTTGATGATGAAGATCAGGGCTAATGAAACCATTGCAGGTCCAACTGCAATGATGAAAATGAGAGAGGCTTGATCAGGGAGATTCATCATGGCTATGATTTGAGTCCAGATTGCACCGCTTAGGCCAACGAAGCCCTTCAAAATCCCCACCACGTGGCCTCTGCTCTCGGGGAAACTTTGCACGCTGGAAACCAGTGCAGCTGTGTTGTAATATGTTGATCCATTTTGTCCCACAAAGATTAGAATACATAGCTGCAAATCACCACCTGGTTAATAGATCAACATGAATTGGGTTGAACTTTCTCCAGGTGCCAGAACGCGCACCACAACCCAAGAGTAATCACTCAAGAACCTCAAATAATATCATTTTAATAATATTACAATTATGATATATATATTAACAACTTTTTAAAAATATGAATCACTATTTTATTTTATTTTATTGACGTGTATATTTGAAACAATGACATAGTTATAAAAAAGTTATAAAAGAAATTATTAAAAATACATTTTCCTGTAATCAAAAGTAAGTATACTCTTTTCTGTAACTCCCAAAAGCACTTTTATAAAATTAATAATTTTTAAGTGTTTTTAAAGTTACTTTGAAAATATAAAAAAATATTTTTAAAAATTTTAATAAAACATTTATAAGACTTTTTTTCTCTCTCTCTTATTTTTATTTTTACGTCCTAATACATATTCAATTAAAAATTAAGTAAAAATATAAATAACAAAAATATTACTATTAAAAGTGTATTTAGTGAGAATTAATAAGCTAATTAACTTTGACTATGATTAATACTTGATAAGTTACACCAAATAGTTTGTCATACGAAATTTCTAATCTGAGTTACAACATAAGCTAGTAATGCTACTTTTTATTTTATAATTTTTCTAACTTTCTTCTATTATTATTTTTTATATCTTAATATATTTTTTTATTTTTAATTTCTTTTACTCACTATTACTCATTTTAAATTTTATACACACAATTAACTAATTTACCATATTCAATATTTAACGAATTACTTTGTAGTTTTTCATTTAGTTCAAATTAAAAAAAATAACATTATAAATATTGAAATAACAAAAAGTGCAATTTATGGTACTATATGAAAATTACACAACTAGTGTAATCTATTTGATGCTTGTATTCAACAGTTCTAATAGGAAAATGATACTTGAACAACCATAACATTTAGACACGCGCACACGTGTCAAAATCTGAGTGGTCCAGTTGGAAAAATTAAATGAAAATGGACCACTCAGATTTTGACACGTGTGCGCGTGTCTAAATGTTGTCAAAAATGGTTGTTCAAGCATCATTTTCCGTTCTAATATAAAAAGGTTAACTTAGCTGTACTAAAACATTTATAATTCTAATCACTAATTTACATTAATTGAAAAGTTTTAAATTAGAAGTTAACTTATTAACAGGAAGTAACTTGAACATACCAGCCAAAGAGGAAAAGCGGGAAGGCGATGCGTGACGACAAGCCAAACGAGGCCATAACCAAGAACATTCTGGAAGACTCCAATAAGAATGAGAGTGGAAATGGGGTAGAGCTGGCTGAATTTGCCGGCAAGAAGACCAACGTTGTCACCCAAATCCTTGGCCACGCTCAAGAACGCCACCTGCTTCTGATTGAAACCCATGCTGCTCTTTATCACCGGCGATATGCTCCCGAACATGTACGAGGTGCCTGCGAATGACATGTCCCACATCGCGCACACAAACACCACCCATCTGTGCCTCACAAACTCCTTCACTTTCTCATGCACCCTCACCATCTTCTCCACTCTCCACCTTCTATCGCGTTTCCAGACTCACTTTATATAAGTAGTTAAGAATTAGCTTCGTGCTTTTGAGTTTACTTTTCGAGGCCCAACCCAAAATATCACCCTCTCATTTTCAATCATAATAACCATAAAAAAAAAGTTAAAAATGACTTGTGCTAAAATATCTATAATTAATTCATAAAAGTTCTGTTCAAATTACTTTCAAGCCATTCTGTGGTGCTTTCAATGAAGCTTTTTCCTACTTAACATAGTCCATATGTATATGCCTTCTTATAGGTATCTATCTCCAGTTAGTAAGACGTTTTTGTCAAATGTGTGCGCTTTCCACCATGACAGAGATATTTCTTGAAGAAAATATCAACAGTTTTAGGTCCCAAATAAAGGGATATATTGTCAACTTCTTCTGCTTTAATAGAATTCCAAATGAAAAGGATTTAAAGGTTGCATTAAAATATCTTGCAACTTGTATCCATGTGTCGCAATAGTGTATATGCAATTTATCAGTAAAATTTTTTCAAATCATCACAATGGTACAATTATTTTAAGTGTATATTTTAAAATAAGTATAAAAATAAATAATGTAATTTATTTTAATTTTAATTAAAGTCGGATCAATTATACAACTTCAATGATATAAATTAAAATTATATTATGATATAAATTAAAATTGTATTACTTAATTATGTTTTTGTTAATTTTAATTAAAATCATATCAATTTAACATGCTTTTACTTTAGTGAATCATAGTTATCTTAAGTTTATACAAATTTTTTTCAATAAAATTATACCAAGGTACAATTTATTTGTTTTGTAATATTTCAAAATTTGCACAAATTTTAGTAATTTTGAAAAACAAATTAGGGCTTTTGTTATACGTACGTTTAATAAAAATCTGAACTTAATGTACATTAAATGTTTACGGAATAACTTTTTTTTTCTAAAACCATGTAACAGTAACATATTTGATGTACTACTTAGTGTAGTCAAAATGGGTTGTAAGCCGGCTCATCATGGGTTTGAGCCGGGTTGAGTTTGAAAAAAATATATTTTATTTTATACAGCCTAGTTTTCAATCTGGCTCACTTAGAACTCGGCTCACCGGGTTGAACCCGTAGTAAGTCTGGTTGACTCACCAACTCACCTAATTTAATTTAATTATTTATTATTTTGTGTTTCAATATTATTAGTTAGTATTTTTTTTATTATATTGTAGATGGTCATAAAGAAGAAGATGTTTCAAGAGAGAAAAATTTTATAGATTTATCTATTCAAGACTCTAATATTATAAATGGACAAGTGATACAAAAATTATCAATATTAAAAACTTATTTATTCACTTTTTGTACATGTTTTTGGATTATGATTGGGTTATATGATTTTTTTTGAATTGTCTTTGGAGTTTAACATCATTTTAGTATGATGTTTTTTAAAGATTTGAATTGAAAAATTATAAATTTTTTATTTAAAAAAAACTTATAATTAAATAAGCCAATGAGTCAACTCGTTTAACTCACCAACCCGTGGTGGGTCGGGCCAAGTTCGAATTTTTTCATAAGTGAGTCGGGTTAGGTTGACTCACTAAGTGATCAACCCGTGGTGAGCCGAGCCGGATCAAACTGGATTACCCGTTTTGACAGCTCTAGTATTACTTATATTGATTAGGGCAATGATTGTAAGTAATAATTTTGAATTATATTTTAAAAAAATCAAACAAACTTTGTATATCTTTTATTTATTTTTCAAGTTTAATTTCTTTTTTCTTGATACTTATCTTTTAAATATACATAAGATTAAATTAACGATATTAATTAATTCTTAAAGTATTTGAATAACAATAAAATACTTCAAATACATTAAAGTTGGACCAAAGACTAATAAACTAGTAAATAGTTTGATATTTTGGATAATGTACTAGATCAACTATGTTCATGAGGAAGTAATGTATGGATGAAAAAAAAACATTTAAGTACATTATCAAGAATATGAGTTAGTTAGTTTGTTATTATTTTATATTTTGGATTTAGTACATATCTTTATTAGTATAAATAAGATATTTTATGTGTATATTTAATAATATTTAATATAGTGGGAGATTAATGGTTGTTCTTGCTCACTGCAACAGTTGTTATCGTCGTTAGACTCATTGTCGTCATCGTTCGTCGTCGATCATCATCGTTGGAGCATTAGTTTTGACTGATAGCCACATGGTTCTACTTGTCTCAGCCAAGCGACCACAATGTCATCGAGATCATTACTGAAGTCTAGATTAGAATTGTCAAAAGGGTAACCCGGCCCGACCTGTAAAATTCACGAAAATATATATATATATATATAGTAGTAAATTTTAGTATTTTATTAATAATAATTTTAATGGATAGAAAATTGTAAATTTTGGATATAAAATTATAGTAATTTTAGAAGGAGAGGTTCAAATTTTTGGTAACTTATTTAGTAAATTTTTTTAAATTGAAGAGTAAAAAGTAAATAGTAAATAGTAAAAAGTAAATAGTAAAAATAAATTTTCAGCATTAAGATTCCTTAGCATGGAAGAAAGTAGTAGGTAGAAATTAGGATCAGATTTGGTGAGAAAATGATTGAAATATTATTTTTAAATAATATTAAAATAATAAATAATATTAAAATATTAATGAATAGTAAATTATTTTTACTATAAATAGCCATGGGAGGGAAGGGTATTTTGCACCAAGAAAAGAGGAATCAAGTGAGAGCTTGAGAAGTAGAGAAAAAAAAAAAGAGTTAGGGAGAAATTTTTAGTTGCAAGAAGAGTAGAGGTTCTGAAGGGTTTCGGGGAAACAAATTCGGAGCAGGAGATTAAGTTTGGAATAGAGGTAAGGGGAGCTAATCCTTCTTGTATATGATTTTTTATCCATGTTATGATAATGAATATGAGTTATGAGTATGTTAAAATTTTGGTAATGGTAGTTATCTATTCACTTATATAAATTTAGTTTTCATGATTATAATTTTCTTATTTTCGAGTTAGTATGGTAAAACTTTTCTTTTAATTATTTTGACCGTTGGATTTAGCTAAAATTTTAATATATGAATCCTAAGACCTATTTCTTCACTTTGACCGTTGGGATTTGTAATTAGAAGTCTGTACTTAGAGAAATAAATCCTGCATGTTTGAGTAAATTAATTACCCCTGTAGATCTGTTACTGAGTCATCTCGGTAAAATATATATTACGACTTATTTGACCGTTAGATCAACTTGAAAATTTTATATATGATTCCTAAGATATATTAATACACTTTGACCGATCGGATTTTTAATTGAAAGTCTATGGTTGGAGAAAATAAGTTTTAAGTTTTTGAAAAATCTGATGAACACTATATTTCTGTTCTTAAGTTATCATGGTAAAAATTTTATATATATTTCATTTACCGTTAGATTGAGCCCAAAATTTAGTATGTAATTCATAAGACATATTAAGTCATTTTGACCGTTCAGATTTGAAATTAAATGTCTGTGATTAGGGAAATTAGTTCCGCATTTTGAGTATAACCAAAAACCACTTAAAATTCTGCACCTGAGTTACCTCGGTAAAACCTCAATATCTATCTAGTTAACCGTTGGATCAACCTGAAATTTTAATATATAGTTTATAACAAATAATGAATTATTGTGACCATTCAGATTTGAAATCGGAGTTACAGATTTATAGATATTAATTTCGTATCTTCTCAGAGATCTCAATATTGCTTAAATTTCTATTTTTTTTTATATCTATATTAAATTTTGGTGTTAATATTATATGCTGTTGTTTTAAATCTGTAAATAAGAAATTTGTTAAAAACTATTTGAGGAACACTTTGGCTAAGGAAAGACTTGGTACTTAAGTTGTCCATTGTGACGCACCTCTCTTTCCTGGAAGTCTACTCGACAAGTTTTTAACTTAAATCCTATTGAACAGATTATGTACTGTTAAATTATTGTGTAATATATCTTGTTGGAATATATTCAGTTTGTATGATTTCTGAAATAATTGGACTTTATTAGATTTGAATTTATGCATCTAAATATGATTGTGAATTATAATGATGTGATTTATGTGGAGAGTATGTGAATGTATGCGATATAGTCAATTTGTATGACTTTTGGGATGGATGGACGTGATGCATATTGGTGTATGCATTCTGATTTGGTGTTTGATGCATATTGGTGTATGCATGATGCATATTGGTGTATGCATGATGCATATTGGTGTATGCATGATGCATATTGGTGTATGCATTCTGATTTGGTGTTTGATATATATTGATGCATGCAATGTGGTTTAGTGTGTAACTCATATTTGTTTATGTAATTTGATCTGGTATAGTGAGCATAGTATGGTTTGATATCGAGGTATGTTTATTGTATTGAATTGTTAGCTCACCCTTACTTGTGTGTGCATGTGAATGCGATGATCGTATAATGCGTGATATTATACGGGAGCAGATGAAGGAATGTCGTCTGGAACAATACCAATGAAGAAAGAGATCGAAGAATAAGTTAGAAGAATCCAAGTTATATTTAGGAGTTTGTAGTTGAAATCTGAGTTTAAAATATATCAACTATGAATTTTTAAGTGTGAGATTACGGGATGTTACCGTAAATGTAATGTTACAATATATAAATTATGAATTATCCAATGTGAGATATTGGGATGTTACACGACCCACCACGGGTTGGCCACTTAGTGAGCCAACCCAACCCGACTCATTTATTAGCAAGCCAAAAAAATTTGAACCCGACCCGACCCACCACGGGTTGATGGGTTAAACGGGTTGGCTCATTGGCTCACTTAATTAACTTTTTTTTCACCCTCTTCTTCTGAGATTCTTATAACATGTTACTTTGATCGATCAAATTGAAATAGTAATAATTGGACCAATTGATATAAAAGAAAATGAAACAAAAGAAATATATTATTATATATATTCTAAGCTATCAAGTATAAAATTTTTGCCAATTTAGTTTAATGAGACATACACAACCGTTTGACCAAGAAACTACATATAGCCGTTAACAAAAATATATAGCACAAGATAAAACTGTCATGCTTGTAGATAGGTCTAAAAACAAGATAAAACAAATTATATATTCCTGACTTATCCAATCTATAATATTATTCATCTATTAAATTGGAGTCCTGAATGGATAAATCCATAGTATTATGCTCTCTTGAAGCATTTTCTTCTTTATCTCCATCTATAATATTATCCAATCTATAATCTTAGGGTTTTATTTGGAGAGGGGAACTTTTGGAAAGACAGTAACGCGAAAGGCTCTATTGCTAAGTAAAGGTTGTGCGTTTTGAAAAATTAATTTAATTAATTTGATTTCAATAAAAAAATAGGATTTGAATAATTAATTTAATTAATTTGATTTAATTAAAAAAATAGGTGGGTTGGTGAGCTAACCCAACCCACCACGGGTTCAACCCGTGTGAGCCGAGTTCTTAGTGAGCTGGGTCAAAATTGGGTCGCATCAAAATTTTTGCATTTTTTCCAACCCAACCCGGCTCAAACCCGTGGTGAGCCGGGTTGGCTCATGGGTTTCAACCCATTTTGACGGCACTAGTCTAGATGCACTCTCATGCACTGATCATAGTTTGTTGTCGCCATCCACTTGTGGTATACAAAGTATTGTCATCCACTTGTGGTTCCAACCCTAGTCAACCTAACTATAATGAGATTTAACCATTCCTAGTATCCACATTAGACAACTTGTCTAGAATGTTTAACTCCATTGAGTTAAATAATACAAGTGTTTGAATTCACTTTTGAATATAACACAAGACGTGTTTAGGTTTCTTACAAGATATTAGAGAGGTGTCGCAACCGGAATCGCGACGGGACGACGATCCAAAAAGAAATCGGGGTTTTAGAAAAAAAGATTTGGAGTCGCCACCATAGTTTATTATGGAAAACTACGGAAAAACCGTAAAACGAAAAAGCACAGTCCGCGAAAACCAGATTCTGGGTTCGGGAGTCGGTTACGCGTGGGGAAGGTGTTAGCACCCCACAACGCCTGCCCTAAGGCAGTACCTTTAACTAAATGCACGAATATGATGTGATTTTCAAAATGTTTAACTATCCCCTAAAATAAAATTCTAAAATAAACAAAACATATTTTTTAGTTTTTTGGGCCCGACAAGGATTGACCTTGCTCCTACGTATTCTCATTCAAAATGAGAAATCAGGGTTACGTAGTTCTTTTAGAAAACTGGTTGAAAATTTTGTTTGAAAATTGTTTAGAAAATTTTGTTTGGAAAATGATTATGGATAAATTTGGATTTTTGGGAAAGTGAACCTGACAAGGACTAGCCTTGCTCCTACGTATCTCCACTTTTGATGGAGAATCAAGGATCACGTAGTTCTGGGTAGCAAGACTATTTGTTGTTTAAAATTGTTGATGTTTTCGGGTTTTTTGAAGATTTTATACCCTTTTTTGTATTTTGTTTAAGAAAGAGAAAAGGTTGTTAGCACAAGGACGATGCGTGCGATCACACATGTGCATAAACCTTTAAAACATATTTTGTTAATTTTACTTAAGGAAAAGAAAAGGTTTTTAGCACAAGGACGATGCGTGCGATCACACATGTGCCTAAGCCTTTAAAACATATTTTTGGAATTTTAATTAAGAAAGAGAAAAGGTTTTCAGCACAAGGACGATGCGTGCGATCACACATGTGCCTAAACCTTTAAAACGTATTTTTGGAATTTTAATTAAGAAAGAGAAAAGGTTTTCAGCACAAGGACGATGCGTGCGATCACACATGTGCCTAAGCCTTTAAAACATATTTTTGGAATTTTAATTAAGAAAGAGAAAAGGTTTTCAGCACAAGGACGATGCGTGCGATCACACATGTGCCTAAACCTTTAAAACATATTTTTGGAATTTTAATTAAGAAAGAGAAAAGGTTTTCAGCACAAGGACGATGCGTGCGATCACACATGTGCCTAAACCTTTTAAAATATTTCTGTTAATTTTATTTTTTTATAAGTAAAATTATTGTATATATATTTTGAAATAAGTGGATATTTAAAAGAAATAAATAAAATAAAAATGAAATGAAATAAGATGAATAAAAAGGCAAATAAATAAATAAATAGTAAATAAAAACAACAAAATGGGGTGCCAAAATAGATAAAATTCGAACGGTCAGTCGAAAAGCTTGGTTAACGAGCGGTCCGTGGAAGACATGAATTGGACGAGCGGCAGAAGAAGAGTGATTAGGACGAGCGCCAGAATAAGGAGTGACCTGTGCGAGCGCTATTTGCTTCCTGAACGAAAGATTAAAACCGAACGCTTGGAGACAAACGTCATTGAGACCGAACGTTCAAACGAAGACCGAACGCTTATTAAACAATACAAACTGAACGCTTACTAACACATTACACGACCGAACGTTCACTAACACAAAACAAAACCGAACGTTAACATAACATGACCGAACGTTCACTAACACAAAACCGGACGTTCACATGAAGACCGAACGTTCATTAAAACATTATGACCGAACAGTTGACTCTTTGTATGACCGAACGTCCCAAAGATCAGTATGGACGAACGTTCGAAAAAGCAAAGTACGAATGGTGGAGGACGAACGTTCATGAACGGTTGCATGCACAGTTGATGGCGAACGGTCGTGTAGGATACGGGAAGAACGTTTGAAAGGGGAGAAAACGAACGCGCACGGTCGAAAAGGTTCAAGGTTAACGAGCGCTCGTTCGTGAGAAGGTTGAATGGTCAGTCGAGAAAAGCTTAAGGTTAACGAGCGCTCGTTCTTTTGGATAACGAGCGTCCGTTGGTGAGAAGGTTGAATGGTCAGTCGAGAAAAGCTTAAGGTTAACGAGCGCTCGTTCTTTTGGATAACGAGCGTCCGTTGGTGAGAAGGTTGAATGGTCAGTCGAGAAAAGCTTAAGGTTAACGAGCGCTCGTTCTTTTGGATAACGAGCGTCCGTTGGTGTGAAGGTTGAATGGTCAGTCGAGAAAAGCTTAAGGTTAACGAGCGCTCGTTCTTTTGGATAACGAGCGTCCGTTGGTGTGAAGGTTGAATGGACGTTGGGAAAGAGGCCGAAAGACGAGCGCTCGTTGTGGACGAGCGTTCGTTGGGAAGATGAGGCGTGATGACGAACGCTCATTATGGACGAGCGTTCGTTGGGTGATATGACGAACGTACGTTGAGTACAGAAGGGCAGATGACGAGCGCTCATTTGGTGATGTGCGAACGGACGCTGAGAAGAGGAGGCTGGTCGACGAGCGCTCGTTGGGGGACGAGCGTTCGTTGGGGGATGAGGCGTGATGACGAACGCTCATTATGGACGAGCGTTCGTTGGGTGATATGACGCACGTTCGGAAAAATGGGCCGAAAAACGTGCGTTCACTATGGGCTTGGCCCACCCGGGTGATTTCTAACCTAGAATTCCCCTAGGGGTTCTGCCTTCCCATTCTCAATCACTCACTCACGCCGTTTCTCTCAGATGAGACCAATGTCTCCTTCTCTCTGACCAAAAGGAGTTGCTCCTCCACGCACTACGACGTCGACGCCGCTACACTCTGAACTGGCCACCGTGACCGCCTCCAGCCAAAACCGGCCGCCGCGAGTTGCTTCCGGTCTCTTTCCCTCTCTTCTCCTCGTCGCGCACGACGGAGGAACTCTAGCGTTCCTGTGCCATGCCGTCGCTGCCCTCGATAGAGCCACCGCCACCACGGTTGGACCTACCACTACCGATGGTTATGCCGAAAAAGTTTGGGATTGAGGTGTGGTGTAATGGGTTTTGTTGATGACTGTGTTGTGAGTGGGGGGAAGGATGATTGGGTTCTGAGGATGGGAGAAAAGAGAGGAGAAGAAGGGTTTTGTGATGGTGAATGGTGGTGCTGGGGATTTCACGGTGGTGATTAGTTTGAAGTGGCTGTTGCACTCGGTGGTGGAGGTTGTAGGAAAAAGATGGTCTTGCGGTTTGAATGGGGAACGGGGAGGGAGATTCACGGTGGCTGAGTCAATTCTCGCGTGGGAAAGATGTTGAAGCTACTGTTTTGGTGATTGGATCAGCCGGATTGAAATTGTAGAATTTATGGCGGCTTGGCTATCTCTGGTTTTGTGACTTTCTCCTTGCAGGTTTGGATGGAACAAAAGAGAAGGAAACCACTTATGTGATAATGGCAGGAAGGCAACAATGGGATTATGAAGGAGGGGATGCGTCGTGTAGTAGCTACTGAGGTATAATTGCAGGGAGTATAGTAAGGGGAAATGTGGGATTTGAGGATGATACAAAGCAGATCAGAGAAGAAACGTACATAATCCGTGAATGGTGAATGGGTAGGTTCGGATCAAGTATAAGAAATTGTTTTGATCATTGTTTTGTTGTTGTTTTTTAATGCAGGGGAACTGTGAATAGGTGTATCAAGAAGGATGAAAATGGAGATGGCGATGATTTTGGCGGCAAAGATGGAATAGGAATCAAGGAATGAATCAAGCATGTTTCAGATTAAAGTGGAAGTGTGCTTATGCGTTGGACCAGAGAAAGGAAAACATTCACACCATAATATCATACTCAAACAGAGCAAAATCAAGCATAAAATGACATACTATGCCACCAGCTTATATGGACAGGGTGTGAGCGAGGTGTGCTTATCCCAGTATATATGACAATATGAACCAGTGAAGGAGTTCCTTACCTCTTGAAGATCCGATTGCTACTGCCAACCTTGCGCCTCCAATGAATCTCTCCTTTCCCTTTTGACTGGCTTCTTCTTCCCTTTCCTTGTTGAATGGTGTCTCTTGTTTCTCTTTGCAGGTGCCAATGTCTCCTTCTCGGCAATGGATGATGATCCAGTGAAGATGAAGGTCCCCTGGAGCTCTCACTAGGAATTAATGATCCTTTTTTCTGAAGGCTCTCTCCCCTTTCTCTCCGCTTTTCTGTGCTACCCTCCCCCTCCGTATACCAAACCGTGCATATGCCATGTAGGCTCCAAAACGTATCTGCCACCCGCACACTCTGCAGAAAACCGTTTCTGCCTCCCCCTCCAACACATACCCTGCTCTTTTTTCTTGTCCCCCAAACCCAAAACATTCTCTCTTTTCTCGTATCTTTTGCTAAAGACAAAACGTCCCCTTTTCCTAATTCTTTTTTTTTTTTTTTAATAAAATAAAAAGGTAAAAACTAAAAAAAAACAAAAACTAAAGACACAAATAAACTAATAAGAAAATAAATAAATAAACAATAAAACGAAAATAATAAAATAATAAAAATAATAATAAAAAGGGGAAATAATAAAACAAAAGAGAACAGTCTACGGTAAAGTCCAAAAACCGATCCGGACGAAATTCAGTATTGACAAGAGGATATACAAATAATACAATGTACTTCTGAAAGCTTGTAAAGGTTCTTTCTCTTTGAACGAAAGACTTTAGATTATATAAAGTTGGAGGTAGAGCAGTAGCGTAATGATTCAAAGAATTAATCTCTTTTCTTTTGTTTTTTTTTCTTATTTCTTATATTTTTCTTCTCTTTTGTGAGTCCTCTTTATATAGCCTTTTTCTGAAGTACATAGGAAAATGCTAAGGGAGGTGAATAATAGTTTCAAAATATTTTCGCAATGCAACATCTAATGACTTGTGGTGAGAGTATATAAAGATGTAATATGTATAGATATTGAGTTTATAAGATATGTAGATAAGAATGTTTTCAAACAATGACAGAAAATTTACAATAGTTTCTAAACAAAAAAACAATAAGGTACAACGTTTGTATTGATTAACTCAAACTTGACCTATGTCTATTTCTCCCTCAAGAACTCTTAAGGGGTTCCATTAATCTTATCAATATTACATGAGTTTAACCCACTCCTGGTCTCCTAGTCATCACAAATAGTCCGAGTATTATAAACCACTATTGGTTACAACGAGTATTAGTATCACTCTTGCTTTTCTAGTCAACTTGATTATACCGAGTTTAACCTCTCTAGGATGTACCCCTATACAACTATCTAGACCTAGTTTACCCACTCCTGGTTGAATATTTTTACACCACTCCTGGTTGAGTATTATTAGTCACTCTTAGCATCTAAATATTATCAACAACTCATGATTCCCTAACCTAACCTGACTATACACAAATTTAACTTAAACTTACAAACACTGATAAATACAGATTGAATAAACTCTCGTAAAGAGAATTACAACAATATAAATCAATTTGTGAACTCATGAGATTTTTACTCGCGGTTAAACGATTTAAGCTCATAAATTGCTTTTTCTCTATTTTTCTCCTCACTTATGTTACTAAAAGATACATTATGACCTACATAGTTGTAAAGATATTTATAGAAAAATATATCTTTTACTAATCTTAATATTTTTCTTGAATTTTGAAATACTTTATGGAAAACTTTTACATGGAATACTGTATATAATATGTTTATATATTTTTGTATCACTACAGAAAAGAAGGACATTACCGAAAGCCATAATCCCTTGGAAAGAGCCAGAAGCCGTTGGTAATGACCTATTACCGACAGCTTATCGACGGTCATAATACCATCTGTAAATTGTTTGTCGCTGATGACCTTTGCCTTAGAAATGGTTGTTATAAACGTAAAAATAAATAAATAATGCCTTTTGTGTATTTTTTAATTATATTCTATTATATATTGTATTATTATATAATTCAAAGTATTAATAATGTATTTTTTTTTTACTTTGTTTAACGTCAAAAAAGGTTGGAATGACATATGCAATTACATAAACAAACATAACATAGGTTAAATTAGAGATGAATTTTATAAAATTTAATTAATTATAAACTCACTTACTAACATAACTACATAAAAAATAATATTGTAACTAGATTCTATATCAACTGTTAATATGACCATGTTTTCAACTTTTGTATTTTTCTTCATCACTCACGTGGAAAGCGTGCAAAATTATTGCCCCATGTTTTGAATTATATACAAAATTTTAAAAAAACTTAGTTTGCTTTTAAGTTAAGAATTTTATAACTTTTAACAATTTAATAGACTAAGTTTTAAATTTTATTTTTTAAATTATTAAAATTTGAAATTTTTGTATCAAAATATAGCCATTTAAATTTATTGAATTTTGTTTTTCTAACAAGAGTAATCATTAAAACTTCAACGAAAAAAAAATGGATTGACATATTCTAAAGAATAGTCCCGTAGAGATTAGTTAAAAAAACTCTAATAAATATTAGTCTAGACCTAACTCTCACCAACAGAGGATAAATAATTTCAACCATAACAACAGCAAAAAAATTCACATCAATAAGGACTAGTTTTTCTTTTAGGTTTAAACCCTTCCTTGGTCCTAATTTTTGTATGGAAATTTAAGTTGAGTCATCATTTTTTCAACTGTCTCAATTGGGTCATATTTTTTGTAAAAATGAACACATTTTATCCTAACCGTTAAGTGCTCTCTGACGGCGTTAGTAGTTGCTGACCTATGCACGCTGATGTAGAAGTGTTTTATTACGTGGAATTTTCTTTTTAAAATTAAGAGTTTTTTGACGTGGCTCATCCAAATCTGGTCAGATTCCCTTCACCACCCACTTCAATGGACTCACTCTCCCATGGACCTCGTTGGCGGAGCTTCGCCGACGCAAGTCATTAGCAGGCATACCATTGATTAGGTAATTAAAAAGATAAAAACCATTGAGCGAGTCCTCCTCGTCGCGCCTTCATCATCGATCGTTGCCGCTATGCTGCACCGAACGATCGCTGCCGCTATGCCACCATTTGTGAGAGAATGAAATCTATCATGGTTGAGCAGTGCACCGAAGGAGAAGAAGAGCAGAAACAGAATGCGACAACCAAAAATGGCGAGACCTGATGTGCGAACTGCCACTGCCTGTGCCTTCACGACGTGAACCAGGAAGAAGAAGAAACCAGAAAATTGGATTTTCCTTAGGGTTCAGGAGCATTAGGGTTTCAAATTGGGAATTTTCCCAATTTAGATTTCAAATTTTAATTAGGGTTCTTAAAAGAGATTTTCTGGAGGATTAAATTTCAGAAACATAATTGGGATTTTAATTTCCAATTTTATCATAAACGTTAAAGTTTCCCGAATTGGATTTATCATTAATGCTAATTGGTTTGGGTTTCATATCCTGGAGAACCAATTCGATCCACGAAGAAATAAAAAACAGAAGAGCATCATCTTCCTCCATTCATTCATTCATTCATCATTCGTCCCTGCATTTTTCTCTCAACAAAGCTGTCTGAAAAGCTTGGGTGAAAGGAGAGGGTCCAACACCACCAGCAACAAGGGAAAATTTTTTGGGATATAATACCAGGTCACTAGAACAACAATATTTTTGGTAAGTGTTGGAAGAGGGGTCGTGGGAAGTAACCACTATGTTTATGGAGTTTATCGATTAGGGATGGGAGGGAGGAGAGGATGCGAGAGAGGTTGCGGAGGTTAGGGTCGGAGGAGAAGACGGCGTGGGACTTGGCTTCGAGGTCGAGGAACGTGTCAATGGCAGTGCTGGTGTGAAGGGCTTTGGAAGCTTCTTTGACACCTTCAATTTTGATAAGCCATTTCATGATTCTTTAATTTAAATAAAATTTCTACGTAATAAACAATATATGTCAGCATAAACACGTCAGCTATATTTAACGCCGTCAAAAAACACTTAATGATTAGGGTAAAATGTGTTCATTTTTACAAAAAGTATGACCTAATTGAGACAGTTGAAAAAATGATGACCCAACTGAGATTTTCATACAAAATAGTCTATTTAGTGTCAACACAGAATCCTAGTTAACAGTAATTGAAAAATAATCTTATTAATATTAATTAAGAAAATTTAATATTTATTGAAAAACAACTTGAATCTATATTATGATTGAAAACAACTTTATTTGACATCAACCTACAAGTATTATTGATGTTAATAAAAATGTCCTAATTAAGATTAATTAGAAAATAACACTAAAAAAAATGACAGTAATGATAATAATCAAATAAACCTTTATTAACATTAATAGAAAAAACAATGTTAAATCGTTCATATCTTAACCTAGGTCATAAAAAATGGTTTGATTGAAATCAAGCCGTCCCAATTGAAACATAAAATTCGAATTCTTAGTTTTTTAAATAAAAATTTGAAATTCGAATATTCTAACAAGAACAGTTGTAGAAACTATTAACAGATAGAATGAATCCGAGACTGTTGAACATAATAGGCAAAATATAACATGAAGGCACTCTCTGCTTGGCACTAGTCAAAGCACTAAAGCAAATAAAACATGAAAACAAAACTATTCCATGGAATCAAAACTTGGAGCATACCATCCCAATTGATCATTAATTTGTTTCAGTCTTGCTTCTTGACCCTTTGAATCTCCCAATGCAGTAGTGAAAGGGTACACATAAGTTACTTTCATTGCCACACATCTGTAAGCAACCACATCACCTTTCACCAGAAACTCAACAACATCTCTACCAAATCCTCCATCAACTTCAGCCTCTAGATATTGACCATCTGGGGTATCTTCCACAGGCTGGAACTTCACATTTTTCTGGGTCTTTAGGATTGCTTCACGTAGTTTCTGAAAAATGAATGAATAAAAATAAGTTAGACAAAAAGGAAATGTACTAAAGGAATGGCTATATGTGCCTTACTCAGATGCAAACAACCATAGCAAGAAAAGTCATAAACAGCCAAAATGAAGATGGTGGATATGTAGGACACTCGTGAGGACCTGAATAGCATCATCCAAGGAATTTGCAGGAATCAGCCAAGGAAACGAAAAAGATGATGACTTTGGATTTGTTGATATGCAACCAGGATTGATTGATGGACAAGGTCTAATTTTTCTGCAAGACAGAAAACATTGGTGATAATAAACCATGGTATTATTTATGAAGCATGAAATCAATCCATTGCTATAAGAAACAACAATTATATGCAATGTATGATATGCATTACAAAGTGAGGCAAAAGGGGGAAAGCATGAAGAATATTTACATACCCATTTTCTAGTCCAAGTTCCAAGTTCTTGGATTGAGAGAAAGGAGTGGTGAGGGAGAGTGGAGGGGATTGAGAAGTGAGAGATGGGATTGCATGAGAAGGAAAAGGAGAGGCTAAGGTTGCTGCAAGGGCCAAAGAGATGAGATTAGGTAGGACCCTATCTCCAAGTGCAAGGTTTGGAGTTTGAATCTGAGTTTTCAGTTTAGGAACAGCAAGAGGAGGAAGAACACTCATCAGAATCATGATTTATGGACTCCCTTTTGCTCCATCACTCTTTCTGGTTTTACTTTTCAAACAATTCACCATAATTTGTTTTAGCCTTTGAAAGTTCATCCTTTAGCTGAGTCGTTTGTTCAGCTCTAGGGAAGGGTAGTTCCGGAAAGAGCCAACTATTTATTTATTTTTTTCATTTATTTGTCAAGTGATAAGTCTGGTTCTAACTTTTGTTATTTATATACCACCTTTTAACGCTATTTTTATATGATTTAATTTTTATTTATTTTATGAAAAAAGAAAGTAATAGGAACGTCTTCTCATTTTATTCTTTTATAAACAATAACTCAATATATTAAAATATCTAATTATAATTTTTTTTAAAAGCTGCATAACATAATAATCATTACTTTTTTTTTAACTTTATTATATTATTTTTTTAGCTACCTGAACACATTACTCTTTCTCTTTTGTATTTTTCCTTCTTTTATAAAAACTAATATATGCCAATAGATAATACAAAGTTATTTAAAATATTTCAAATTAAAGATCAATAAGATAAAATAATTAAACTTGATAAAAAATATTTTAATTTTCAATATCATATATAAAAATACTATTAATAAAAAATTAAATAATTTTATAAAATTCAGATTACTATTATTAATTTATTTTTAATTTCTTATTTAATATTATTATGAATAAAATTACTAACATATTTGAGAACTAAAATAATATTTCTTGTAAAACCTTTTTCATAACACCTATTATAACACGAGCAGTAAATAATGATTAAAACAGGACAAAATAGGGCAATCCAAAAATATTAACTATTATTTAATATAGTTACCTGTATAAAGATATTTTTCTTTTTATTGTTTATATTTGTTTTTTTCAATTTTATTTTTGAAATAATATTCTTTAAGTAAAATAATTATTTTATATTGTTTCTTTATTAATATTTTTTTTTAAAAACTCAACAACTTTTTAAATAAAAAACCTATAAAATAAATAAAAAATATTTATAATAAAATTATAATATTATTTATATTTAATTTTATAATTATAATAATAAAAATTTCATATATTTTATTATTATAGTTTTTTTTTCATAGTATTGATTAATGCAATTTAATTTTGAATATTATTCATATTATTCCATTAACGTCCTTAAATATGAATTTTTAAATTATTATTAGAAAATAAATAGATTTAGGACATGTACAATATAATATTAATAGTATTAAGAATGGTCATGTGAATGGTTTCTAGGCTCGTAAGAAAAAGTGTGAGACAAACTGATATTATAGTATGTTAGCTCCCATAACTCGCAGGGTACTGATAGATTAATCCATATTTGGATTGTATAACTTGTATTGACATAAATTACTTAAAATCTAGTTACTTCAGCACAATATGTCGTATGTATTTCTTCTCAGCATTTTGTTCATTCGTGTTTTTTCTCTAATCCATCCAAAAGTATTTCGCTCATTCTTGTCTAGTCATCCAAAATAGCTCCACGTTAGAAATGAGGTGCATTAATATTTTAAAGATAATGATTTTGATGATGCTACAAGAGAAAAACTCGAAGAATCAAGTTGTAATTTATTTAAAAACACTTTTGTAGACTAAAAATGTATTAAGAATAACTTTGAACATGTAAACATTTAGAAATTTCTTGTCATTAGGACATCTGCGTATATAATCAATTATTTGATGTAATAATCGATTATCACGAGCCCTTTTGAAAAATCATTGCTCGTGCAAATAATCTATTATTGCTTGAAATAATTGATTATCCTGGTCTGATTCAAAACTACTCAAGTTTCGCAAATAATCGATTATCACTCTTTTGAAAACCTTGTAACAGACTTGAATAATCGATTATTACTTCCAATAATCAATTATCATTGACAGAGCTGTTGCTTCTAGTTCGTGTGTCGAAGGAAGCTCTTCCAGTTCGTTTGTCGAAGGAAGTTTCTTGTTGCATTTCTTCCGGTTCGTTCGTCGAAGGAAGATTTTGTTGTTTCTATTTTTCATTCACCATATTGTAATATGTGAAACTGTTTTAGTGAAATCGTTAATCACTCCTTATAGTGATTAACAACTGGACGTAGAATTTGTTGATTCGAACCCGTATAAAAATCTAATGTGTGAGTTTTTCTACTCCTTACACTCTTTACATTTTCTGCACATCAACTGTTTGCTAAAACATTTATAAGAAAATTAAAGGAACTAAATTTTTAAATTGACCGAACAAGCTCTCTGCTTTGACAATCGTTTATCGTAACTCTGATTTTTATTCTGCTGTGTAAAAACGGTACCGATTGTTTTGACAACAATTGGTATCAAAGCTTGCTTTGATATTCTTTCAAATTTTTCGAAAATGGCCGGTCATCATCATGCTAAAGTATATGCCGAGGGTGCCTCAATTAATAGACCACCACTTTTTATCGGTGATAACTACGCATTCTGGAAAGTCAAAATGGAAATTATTATTGTACAAAATGGTCCTTACATTCCTAAAAGCACGGTTGATGGTGTAGAAGTAGAAAAACCATATTTTAACTAGACTGCTGAGAAAAACAGAAGAGCCTAATTTGATATAAAGGCTCATAATATTATTTCATCTGCTGTTGTGCTTGACGAGTTCTATAGAATTTATGTTTGTAAGACAACATAGGAAATGTGGGAAGTCCTCAAAGTCACACATGAGGGTACTGATGATGTGAAACGCGTAAGGAAGAATACGATCATCCAAGAGAATGAGATGTTCAGAATGCAGCCTGGAGAAACTATTTCTGATGTCTAGAAGTGCTTCACTCATATTGTAAACTATTTGATAGGGTTGTGTAAGACTTTTGACACTGATGAATTAAATGTAAAAATTCTGAAATCATTAGACAACTCTTGGCAACCAAAGGTGACTACGATCTCGTAGTCTCAAAACCTCTCTCAAATGTCAATGATGATTTTCTTTGGAAAGCTTCGTGAGCACGAGCTTGAGCTAAAAAGGTCAACTCCAGAACAGGATCAAGGCAAGAGAAAAACCTTCTTTTAAATCTGAAATTTCAAAGGAAAGAGTTCAAGAAGAACTGACGATAATGACTCTGATGATGAGGAAAACATGAGCCTCCTGATAAAGAAATTTGGCAAATTTATAATAGCAAAAGGAAAGGATAAATACCAAGGAGAAAGAAAAGAAAATCAAGGATCTCCATGAAGCATCAAGTGTTATGGATGTGGAGAAAGAGGACATGTAAAGACCGACTGTCCCAAAGACAAATGAAGTGAAGAAAAGAAAGAAAGAAAATTTCCCAAGAAGAAGAAAGCTTACATAGCATGGGAAGAAAACGCTTCTACTTCTTCAAGCTCAAGTGAATCAGATGAAGAAGAAAATCTTTGTTTAATGGTTGACTCAGAAGATACTGGAAGTCAAGTAAGTGATTCTAGCTTTGAGTCTAGTGAATTAGATTTGCAAAAAAATTCTTTGATTTAATGAATGAATATGAAAAACTTGATGCTGCACATGAAAAATTAAAGAAAGAACATAATGAATTGAAATTGAAATATGAAAAAGCATTAGATGAAGAAGTAGTTTTAAGAAATAAAGTTAGTAATCTTGAAACAAAATTGTCTGAATCTAATGCAAACGAACAACTTGTTGAATGTTTATCTTGTAAGAGTATGTTTGATATATACATACTTGAAAATTTACTTGCAAAGGAAACCAAGCCTAATTCATATGCTAAAACTAACTTTAAAGAAGCAATGTTAATAATAAGAACATGCATCATCATAAAAAGTCTAAAGTTAAGAGAACTCATAGAGTTTGGGTTGAAAATGGGACTTTTGTGAAAAATAAGGTGCATGATGTTTGTTGCTTTTATTGCATGAAGCATGGTCATACATCAAACAAATGCAACATTAAACATTGTGGAATTCCAAATGAAAAATATGCATGGGTTAAAGTTGTGAAATGATGCTTGCTTGCATGTACTAACCCCAAGGACCCATAATGAGATTGAGGACCTAAATTCTTGCTCAATTTGTTTTGTAGGAACCTTCAAATTCAAAGAAGTCATTGTGGTATCTTGACAGTGGTTTTCAAGGCACATGACCGGTGACAAGAAGAGGTTCATCTCTTTTGAGAAGAAAAAGCAAGGATTTGTAACATATGGGGATAACAACAAAGGGGAAATAATTGGAACCAAAGACATTGACGGAGGAAACACCTTGACAATCAAAGATGTGTTGTATGTTGAAGGTCTCAAACACAACCTCCTAAGCATAAGTGAACTATGTGACAAAGGTCTCAAGGTAACCTTTGAAAGTGATAAATGTGACCGAAAAAGGATTGACACAGTTGTTGTAAGATTGCATAATTTTAATTGAAGAATAAATTGCTTATTGTCATATAACCCTGTATTGTTTAACTTGTTATTGTATTTGTTAATTGGTAGGCTGAAAATCTTGAACAATTTTTTTGCATCTTGTTCAATAGACAGGAAGGTAGTATTGACCCTTTGTCTGTTCAACAAGCAAATATCCCATCCCAACCAAACTTGTAAGTTGTAATAACTGTACTCTTGAAATATTTGGTGTTGTCATCAGAGTATGTTTTGAGAACTGGAATATGTTGTGGTTGTATTCTTTCAGACATGATTGTGGAGTAATAATGTTGAAAGCAATGGAAAATGGGGATGGAGAGAAAAAATACAACTGGAAAAGCATGCCTCAATATACGAATGTAAGTACCATTTTGACTATTTCTTAAAATTGATGCTTGTGTTAATTTCTAAAGTGCAAAATGTTGGTTTCAGGAGGACTTGCTTGGGATTAGAAAGAAATATGTATGTGAGTGGATCCTCAACAACGACAATATTAGAAGAATGGAAACGCTAGTGGAATATGGAATGTTGTAGGATTGTTTATATATGTACATATTTTGATTGTAATGCATAATGTTTATATATGTACAGATGTAATTTCACTATGTACACATTGTTATTGGAATAAGATGATAGGTTCGATGATTACTTCATGTGTAATTTAATTTTTGTTACGATGTGTGTGTTATGATGAAAAAGGAACGCACAATATTAATAAGTATTTGAAATGAAGGCAATGGTTTAACAAGTAAATTTAACTTGTGAAAGTTGTAGATGAAAAAAACAAAAAAGTAATCGATTACAACTGGTTGCTTTGTAACATAAATCTAGTGGTCTTGAGTTCATTATAGTGTTTAAATGTGAGTAGAGGTTGGGAAGTCATGTTTCGTGACCCCATGATGGAGGAAATGATCATTGTTTGTGAGATGAGCAAGTTAGGGGAAGTGCTGATAGCTGTGCAAGGAAAAAACACTGTGGTAATCGTTTACAGTGGCCTGGTAAACGATTACGCGAGTGAATTCTGTGTTTTGTACTGAAAGTTGCACTGTAGGAGCCAGCTGTGGTGTCCTGGGTGACCAGTGACAAAATGTGTTACTTTGTGACATAAGTCCAGTGCTCTTGAGTTGATTATGTTGTTTAAGTGTTAGTAGAGGGTGAGAAGTGATGTTTGGTGACCCATGATGGTGGAAAGGATATTAGTTTGTGATGTAACACCCCGATTTCGAGATGTCACAGTGTAAAAATTTTCGCAAAAATATTTCCATAAAATAATTCTTTAAGACAATCAAACTTTATTTTATTAGAATGCGGAAGCAATACATAATTATAACCGTTGTCTAAAATTCTAGAATATCGTTTTTACATAAAAATACCAAGTCTGAAAAGTATTAAATATAATAAGTAATCAACCCCGATATAAAAGATCCTAACTCTCGTCAGCTACTTTGATCCAGCCTTATCTGCAATGCCAACTACTCCCGTACAAGTACGATCATCGTAGGTGGAAACCACGAACCACAACATGTAAGGGTGAGCAACCAGAAATATCATAACACACGATAGACAATAATCATATTAACTACATAGTATATAGCAGTATAATATATTTCATCACAACATCAACATTACATCCAATACATGCATGACCCAATGTCGTTTCCTTCTACTGTGTCGTGATAACCTATTATCACTAACATGAGACTTGTTCCCAACAGGGCAATTTGAGTCGTCTTCCATCGTGATTTCCAACCTATCTCCCCGACTCCTCAAGGAATTAAGAGTAAAAACATCGGTGGGAAACACCCACCAAGCACTATACTCACACGAGCCGAAGTCATTTTGGGCGAGACATCCACCTCCCCGCGCAGAGGGAAGTGACACTCGAATCACTATCTCAAAATGAGAGTCCAATACATTATTACCGTAGCTCAGTACGACAAGTTCATCCATAACCGACCACAGTACAAGGAAATAACATAGTTTCATGCTCACATCATTATTTCATACATATTCTCAATAACATACATTGCTCATCAATCCCAAAAATTGTAACACAATCTCATTACATTCCACCTTTAATCTCAATAATAAAGGTTAACTCTGATGGCAGAAAAGACAATGCAGAGAAACTGGTAGCAGAAATGAGATAAGCAGAGAAGATGTAACAATGATCGTGAAAAAGAAAATGTAATAGAGAAAAAACTGGATTAACAAAGAGTTACAGAATGTTTATATAACAGTAAAAAAACGGTATTAACTAACAACTGACAAATATTAAAAACTTGAATTATAAAACTAATACACCTCCTTAATTCAAGCTTTTTGATGTCACAACTCCAATCTCTTTTCTGAGATACTCAAACCTGGCAGTATCAAGAGCTTTTGTAAACAAATCTGCCAGCTAAATATTAGTTTTACAATGCACCAGTTCAATCTTGCCTCTGTTAATCATATCACGTAAGAAGTGGTATTTAACTTCAATGTGTTTACTTCTCCCATGACTAACCGGATTCTTTGCCAAACTGATAGCTGAAGTGTTGTCCATCTTCAATTCTACAGATCTTCCTTTCTGAATTTGCAATTCCATCAGCAACTCATTCAACCACACTCCTTGACAAGCAGCAGCACAACCGGCTATGTATTCTGCTTCACAACCGGATAGGGCGATGACAGTTTGCTTCTTAGAACTCCATGATACGGGTGCCTTGTTCAGAAAAAATATATTCCCAGATGTACTCTTTCTTTCAACCTGATCTCCACCAAAATTAGAATCTGTATATCCAACTAAGCTCAATTCTTCCTGCTTCATACCATAAGGAAATAGTATGCCATAATCTGAAGTCTTTTTGATATATCTAAGTATGCGCTTGGCTACTGTCATGTGACTTTTCTTTGGCTTGCACATGAACCTACTAATCAAACCAACTCCGAACATTAAATCTAGCCTGCTGTTGCATAAGAATCGAAGAGATCCAACAAGTTGTCTATAGTCAGTTTCATTTATGCCTTCTTCATCGTCATCTATGTTTAGTCTCACATTTACCTCAAGTGGACTTCTGGCTTCATTACAATAGTTCATGTTGAATTTCTCCAACAAGTCCTTCACATATTTCTTTTGATGCATTATTAAACCGGTGGATGTATGCATAAACTCCATTCCTAAGAAGTAGCTAAGCCTCCCGAGATCTGTCATCTCAAACTCAGCTTTCATCATCTGCTTGAACTCATCAATTTCCTTCAAACTTGACCCAGTCACCAACAGATCATCTACATAGAGACAGACTATCATTTTCCCTCCGCTGTCACTATCTTTTACATACAAACTATGTTCAACAGCACACTTATTGAACCCTTGACTGATAAAGAATGCATCAATTCGTTTGTTCCATGCTTTGGGAGCTTGCCTCAACCCATATAGAGCCTTATGCAATTTATACACTAAATGCTTCTTGTCTTCTTTGCTGAATCCTGGAGGTTGCTGGACATATACCTCCTCTTCCAAAGGACCATGCAAAAAAGCAGATTTGACATCAAGTGAGAATAATGTCCATTTTCTAGCACAAGCAATACTAATGACCAATCGAATTGTTTCTAACCTTGCCACAGGTGCATATACTTCTGTAAAATCTACTCCTCGTCTCTGTAGGAATCCTCTTGCCACGAGTCTGGCTTTATGCTTTGATATTGTGCCATCTGGATTTAACTTTTTCTTGAAAACCCATTTCACTCCAATGCATTGTTTTCCCAGTGGCAACTTAACTAACTTCCACGTATCATTCTTTTCAATTGATTTAATTTCTTCAATCATGGCTTCCTTCCAAATAGGTTGCGCAAGAGCTTCATCTACATCCAGCGGTTCACTTCCAGCCATCAAAGCCAAGTGAATGATATCACCCTCTTCATCTACTCCTGCATCTGAGTACATCTCGTATTCAGAAAATCTGGAAGGTCTTGCCGTTTGCCTTCTTGGTCTTCCTGAGACTTCTGCAGAATCTTCATCTTCAATACTGCTTTCAGAAATCCCTGCTGTATCAGTATCTACTCTATCCTGCTTTGGTATATGCATCATGGTTTTCGTTTTCTTCAGGCTCGACTGGTTGGAGTTCCAATCCCAGCTTTCGTCTTCAAGAAAGATTACATCCCTGCTAATTAACATCTTTCTCTTTACAGGATCAAAGAACTTGTATGCACCGGTTGAATGATACCCAACAAACACCATAGCCTCTCCTTTGTCTCCAATCTTTGATCTCTTCTGATCTGCAATGTGACAAAACGCCAAATATCCAAAAACTTTAAAATGTTTCACAGAGGGTATCATACTTGTCCAAATTGCATGTGGAACCTTGCCTGGCAACCTTTTCGTTGGACACCTGTTGAGCACATAGACAGCCGTTGACATAGCTTCTCCCCACAACTCGCGTGGCACTGCCTTTTCTCTCAACATACACCTGGCCATATTCATTATGGTCCTGTTTCTTCTTTCTGCCAAACCATTGTGTTGAGGCGTATAAGGTGCGGTTACCTCGTGTTCTATTCCGTATCTTTGGCAAAAAATCTCAAACTCAGATGAAGTGTATTCACCCCCACCGTCCGTTCTCAGAATTTTAATCTGTCTTCCTGTCTCTCTTTCTACACTGACCTTGAATCTTCTAAACATCTCAAGAGCTTCACTTTTCAATTTGATGAGATAAACCCATATCATTCTACTATATTCGTCAATGAAAGTGATAAAATATCTATTTCCACCCAGCGTTGGCACTTCTAGAGGTCCACATATATCTGAGTGTAAAACTTCAAGTCGTTCTTTGGATCTCATTTCCAATTGTGCTTGAAACGGTCTTCTCGTTTGCTTCCCAACAATGCATGATTCACACGATATCTCTGGTAGAATAATACCTGGCAGTCCAAAAACCATATTTTTCTTACTTAGCTTCTGTAAATCTTGAAAGTTGAGATGCCCGAACCTCAAATGCCATTTCCAGTTCTCATCTTCCTTTACCGTAGACAGACACTGTAAGTTTTCAACCATATCCATACAGACTTGAAACGTGCGGTTCTTCGAGATTTTACTTCTCAAAATCAACTTTTTGTTTTTATCAAACACTTCCACTTGATTGTTGTTTCCCATAATCACTGTAAAGCCCTTTTCTATCAGTTGACCCAAACTCAGTAAGTTGCACTTCATTTCTGGCACAAACAGAACATTTTCTATAGTCCCGTGCAATCCATCTTTTTTTCTTATAGTAACATTTCCAATTCCTTCTACTCTTAATGTGCTGTCATCTGCAAATCTTACCTTGCTTTTCTTAGATTCATCCAGATTAATCAACCACTCTCTATTACACGTCATGTGATTTGAACATCCTGAATCTAAATACCAAGACTTATTCAACGATGGTGAATCTTCTGGAAATGTTGTAACCATCAGAATTAACGGTTCTGAGTCAGATTCTTCCTTGACAAGACGAACCTCTTTATTATACTCTTTCTTGTGCTGTTTATCCTTATTCGAGTAACACTCAGAGGCATAATGTCCCATCTTATGACATGAGAAACATTCTATATTTCTCTTGTCTTTCTTCTTATAGTTCTTCTTTGAACTACTTCTTTCAGATGACTCACTTCTTTCTTCATGATCATCTGAATTGTCATTATTCTTCCATTTCTTTTGTGCAGCAGACTTGCCTTTCCAATTCTTATATTTCTTCTTTCCTTCTCCTCTGATGTGTTGGACCTTCAACGCTTGCTCATCAACTTTGATAGGATCTCTGTCCAAGAGCCTCATCTCATGAGCTTCTAAAGAACTCTGAAGTTCTTCGATCTTTAACTCTGCAAGATCTTTAGATTCTTCGATTGCAACAACAATGAAATCAAACCGTCTAGGTAATGATCTCATTATTTTCTCCATTATCATTAAATCAGTGAGCTTTTCACCACAACCTTTCATTTGATTGGTAAGACACAAAATTCTATTGAAATACTCACTGACCTTGTCATTGTCCTCCATTTGCAGCAATTCATATTGTCTTCTCAGTGTTTGCAATCTTACTTTCTTAATCTTTTCCCCTCCAGCATGACAACGAACCAAGATATTCCACGCATCCCTTGCGGTATTCGCATTTTGGATTTTTTCAAAATGTGTGTCGTCCACACATTGGTGAATTATCAGTAAAGCTTTATCATCTTTCTTTCGATGCATCTTCTTCTGATCCTCTGAACTGTGGAGATCAACCGCAGAATCCTGTCCTTCAACCACACTGATGACATCTTGAACTCGAAACAAAACCCGCATCTGTGTACTCCACCTGCTCCAATTTTTATCTATAAGAATGGGGAGATTTGTCATAGAAAAATCAGCCATGACCCTTCTTTCCTGCCCAAAGAACTTCTTTCTTTGATCTTTCAAACTCACGTGGTACAACCGCACTGTACCCGGATTAACCCACAATTCACCTTAGGCCCTTCCTTGACCAAAGCTCTGGATACCACTGATGGCAGAAAAGACAATGCAGAGAAACTGGTAGCAGAAATGAGATAAGCAGAGAAAATGTAACAATGATCGTGAAAAAGAAAATGTAATAGAGAAAAAACTGGATTAACAAAGAGTTACAGAATGTTTATATAACAGTAAAAAAACGGTATTAACTAACAACTGACAAATATTAAAAACTTGAATTATAAAACTAATAAACTCATCAATAACATGCATTGTTCACCCAAGATTTATAACGCAATTCTCGTTAGTTTCCAAACATAGTTTCCCAAGAATTAATACAACAACACCAAGGTTTCAAAAATATTATAATCATATACATAACTTAATTGAGTCAAGAAACCAAAGGAATTTCACTAGAATTATCTGGACTCATCGTACCACACATTCATCCAATACTCCAAAGTAATCACTTACGCAGTATATCAAAATTTTACTAAAAGGAAACCAATAACACTTTAAAATACTTGGATTTCTCTCTGGACCTACATTTTGTATATACACCTAAGGGAATTAAGGAAAAGCTTTTTCCTTGAACGATTCAAGGTAGAACCCGCGCCATGCACTTAACCACATAACCATAAAAAAACATAATTACCCTTCAATACTCACTCCCTGACGCAAGGAATTAAAACTTAAATGTGACCAATAAAATAAAATTAACCCTTGACGTGTAATTCAACGTTGCCATTCACTCTTTCAACCAAAAACAGAGTAGAACCAGTTCCTATGTCTACAATCTCCCACACCAACAATTAATGACCACTAGTGCAGAAAGGGCGTTAGACGTCCGTTCTTTTGGCCTTTTGACGTCCGACCTTCCTCCGACGTCTTTGTGGGTGACGTTACTCAGACGTCGGGGGTCCACATCGGACGTGTATATAGACGTCCGATGTGTCAGGCCCGACGCCTATCCAGACGTTCGGTGTACACCTCGGACGTCCACGTAGACGTCCAACGTGCCCGTCAGACGTTCCGCGACGACCACCTCCTGAATTGTTTTGTGGTAGGGCTGGGGTTGGACGTTCGTTTGTGCACTCGGTTGATTGCTTCTATAGATAAGGCGGAGCGTCCTTGGCTCAGCATTTTAGCACATAGGGCTTCGACCGGCGCTATTACAGCGCTTCGCTAACTTGAACCGTCGCGCGTTCGCTTTCTCAGTAGCAAAAGTGCTTATCTTGCTCCCGCTTCCTCGCATCTGCGCTCGTCAAGCCAACTTTGCTTTTTGGGAGGTGAAAATGCGGTTGAAGCGGACATTTCGAAATGACAGCATCGAAGATCCCCTGCTTGCAGAAATGAATGGATCAGAAGGGGGGGCTGGGTTCTATTTCCGGGCCGGGCGGGAGGTGAAGGCCATAAGATCGATTGCCCTCCAGGTAAGGAAGAGAGGAAAAGGGTGTTGTCATCTAAATAAGTGAAACTCTAAACGTCCGATATGGGGGGACGGACGTCTATATAATTGTAGACGCCTGTGCCCCTCCACAACGGATGTTTAAGGGGCTGAAGACAATTAATTCTTCAACCACCCTGTCAGCACCCGAAACGTCCGATATGGGGGACGGACGTCTATATAATTATAGACGTCCGTCCCCCTCCACAATGGACGTTTAAGGGGATGACAGAAGGGAGTTGAAGAGGTGATTGTCCAGCCTCTTAGACGTCCGTGGGTGGGGCCCGGACGTCTATAATTATATAGACGTCCGTCCCCCCAACAACGGATGTCGATAGTTTCACTTATTTACGGATATGCCACCAGTCAATTATTTACGTTGAAACTGTTAAAGACGGACGTCTATGGGATAACGTTAAAGACCATTTCTGAACTAGTAGTGGAGAGCCCTACACGTCTTCTCTTCATAAAAGAATTACTGCACCTTCATATAAAATGTCAAATCATACTTTCTTCCTTTTTCTTCTAGGTAGAACCGACCCCCTGGAACGTATCCCTTTTTATCAAAGAAACCCAACAAATTCTATAACCATAACCATTCTTCATTACTCTTTTTTTTTTACATAAGGACCCATCAATTTCCTACCTAAACCCTCTTCATTTTACTTTAGAAAGGAAACATTACACCACACCTAAACACATGAGTTCTGCTCTACACCAAAAAGAAATACTACTATCTAATCCTCTTTCTTCTCTTTTTAAATCATCCAGAAACTAAGACTTATTAAACATACACTCTCACTCAAAACCCTGAGGCCTTCTCCCCTTCCCTTTACTCCACTCTTTTGTCTCCTCACATATTCACACACAACACAACATCAACCGACAACACTCTCCCTCTCTCTATCACCTAACGAATATTATAACATCCAATCGTATAACCCATAAATCATTCAATTTCCTCAACCCTCTCAAATAGAAGCTTGCGCCCCTTCCCTCCCTTTTTCTACCATCACAGTACCCTTTCCTTCGCTTCCCTTACCCTCGAACCACTAAATAAAATACAAACATATACCTTGCTACACCAACAAACTCAAGTCCTCACCCTTTTCTTACCGCCAATCACTGCCTATAACCCTCTCCACCTTTCTTCTTCTCTCTGTTCCTCTCACACTCCCACACACTACCATATATTTTTTTCTCATATTTTTCTTTCATTCTTTATTTCTTCCTGTATCCACTAAGACTTTCTTTTCCCATCCACTATATATCTCCTAGTATAACTCTCTTAGTATATCACTAGTGCAAAAAAGGTTTTTTATACCTCTTAAAAAAGGGTTTTTATACCTATTTTTAAGTAGATATAGAAGTAGGGGGTATAGAAAGTTTTTTATTTTTCACACCTATTGTTAAACCGGTGTAGAAAGTTTTATTTTTTATACCTATTTTGTTTATATTAGGTATAGAAATCTGATATTTACACCTAGCAATCTGGGAACAGGTATAAAAGAATCTCACAAGTGTGAAAAACAAGACTTTTTATACCTAACATGGTTTTAACCGGTGTAAAAAGTGACGTTTGTTTTAAATATTTAATTTGTATGTGCTACTTTCCATATCCAGACCTGCATAAAATTCAATTCCATAATACCGTTTAAATAATCAATAACGAGTAAAATAATCAACATTGTTTCTATTAAATAATCAAAATACAATATTTACCTAACAAAGTTCTTAAATATATTTACCTAACATAGTTACTTAACTTAATTACACATAAAATAGTTCCTAAACTCAAAATGTATTATTGAAACATCTAATCATTTACAAATGGTTAAAAGAAATACAGTCAACCGCTCTCGAATATCCTTTATGACATGTTGCTCCATTGAAGACATGTCATCAAATATCTACACAATGAATAGTTTGAGTCAAATTATAATATTAATGGCTTAATATCTTAGTTATAAAAGTTGTAGTACTAATATACATAACATATCAGTGCCAGTGCCAAAAAGAATTTTAAAAAATATCCCTCTATTACTTTATTATTGCATGTCTCATCACAATAACCAGGCAAAATGCTGCAAGGAGTTAATTTCCAATAGTACCCAGGAAAGCATTCCATTAAATTTTCAGAAACTTAAAATCTAAATGTAAAAGCACGAGTCCATAGAGACAGCGGTGATTAATATTCTACAGACTAGAGCATACTTAGACATAATATATTTGAATAACTTGAAAATCAATTACTGTTGGTAACTAGTGAAAAATAATGACATAATGGTTTTTAATTTGTTTTTTTGGAAGTAATAGAGCTCAATAGTAATTCTCTTAGATCTAAAATGAGAGTAGGATCAACCTAAAGCCAACAGGAGTAGATATTATTAGCAGCTGATGATGATGCTGGAGTAATACACTTAAGGCACATTAGTTAAAACAATAATGAGATGCACTTAAGGCACATTAGTTAAAACAGAATTGTTGGTAAACGTAAAACTTACATCTTCTAATTTTGAGTTCAAGTCATTAACTTTTTTCTCTAACAAACACTCGAGTTTCCGTGTTCCCTTTCTCCTTGTTTTGTGTTTCTAGTTCCCCTTTAAGCTTGTCCACCTGCATAAAGAATTTCTGAGTCTGCACTATAGAATAATGATCATAAAAGACACATTTACTGGCTGATTTATAAGTAACCTGCTTCTGTAGAAAAACCTTGGCTCAGTTCGTGACAGCCGAATTTTCACTAGAGTTAATTAAATAATCATAGTTTTTTTTTAACTGGGAATGTTAAGAAAAATTAATCACATTGTTTTGTATAAATCCTCATATATGAATTTTGTGAGATAAAGGACAGAACTAGCACCAATTGATCAATGAATATAAACATAGTATTAGTTTTAAGTTGGAACAATATATAACACTATTTCAGAATTAAAATGATTTTTTTTTTCTAGAAAGAGAATAATATGACCTGCCATGAATCATGGGCTGCATTTACAAAGAAAGATAAGTAAAAAGAAGACAAATAAGCTTACACATTGATAAAATAACCAGCATCTGCAAGGCATTTTCCACTTTAGTTGTTCTAGGTAGTAGTGATTTGAATCGATCACAATTTAAAATTGCAGCCAACTCTCCAGCACAGAACATCCAGAGATAATTGCCTAAAGTTACAAGTTTCAACTAGTGAATTAAAATTATTCAAGATGAAGACAAAAGTATGTAACCATCAATGTCCCATACATTTTGAGCACTTTTCATTCCTTTTGCTAAACTTCAGTTTCTTTTCTGTGTTTCCTTTCTTTTTCTTATATAATTGCTTTTTTTTCTCTTATCAAAATATTATTGTAGAATTATGATTTGTGTTCGGTTCATCTTCTAAATTTTCTTTTCCTTCACGCTCTCTTTCATCTTTATTTACATAACTTCTACTACTAGTTTATAAATACACTTTGTAAACTACACTCATAATTGCGTTATAAAAAACTTTGTATAATTCTTCTACAAGTCAAAATCTAATTCAATATCTTTCCCTTTACCACCATCTAAACCTTGTTTGTCGCTTTGTGTCTCGGTCACAAACTTTTACAATAGATCCACAAGTGCAAGTGTATGTGATGAGAAAGCCTACACATTTTAATATGATTTTTCTGATATTTCTGACTTCAACTTTGTTGCCCCGTTACATGTCATTGCCATTATCTTACTTTCACCTCTTCCAAAGTAATTATAATATTCAATTATTTATTTTATGTAATCACATAATATTTTTATGTATTAGATAAATATTAAATGGTTTAGTATGTTAGTTTAATTATTTGATTAGTATGTTAGCTATATTTAACTTGGATTCTTTTGTATACATATTATAAATAAATTATTCTGAACTTTGGATGTTTAGACCATTTTCGTGCTATCAGAAGAGTAGATGTAGCTACAGAGAAAAATACTGCTCTTTACTGTGTGCACAAAGGGTAACAGTGGGATTTTCTAGTGTAAAGTCAAACACATTCTTTGAAGGTGTGACACAAGGACAAGCAAAAACACACAAGTCACAGCGGTCCTTCTAGGACATTAGTAAAAAGAAGCAAAGCCATGCAGAATAGTTGATGTGAAACAAGATATAAAAGTCTTAGGTGACTTTGCATGCAAAGAAAAGATTCATAACTTCTAAGTGCTTAGTGTTTAGAGTGCATCTTATATAGAATACTTGTGCATTCTATAAATCCTTCACTTGATGAAGTTAAGACTCTAGAAGCAAGGAATGTACATTTGTATTATCCTCTTTAGTGAGAGTCTTCCTTATAAAAATAACTTTATTATTGTATAGCCTAGAGAGACCTTTACACACTTATTTTGGAAATACTTTGTGTACTCGGTGCTTAATCTCAGAAGGAGATTAGCAAACCAACATTATGATTTAAGTTTAAACGCATAACTTTCTCTGCATTGAATTGTGATCTTCAAATGATATAATGAAGAATCAAGAATACTAATCACCTTACGAAAAACTTCAGTCACTGGGCCATCGTTTTCTGATGCAGTCAGCTCATCTTTAACCTTTTCTAATCCCCTGATGATTGCTTGCATTTCTTCTGCTAATGACTTCAATTGTATCTACAAGATCATGGATTTATGATCACTATTCATTGCAATCACATTAAATAATAGTAACAGTTATCCAGTACAAACATCATTTTCTTTTCCTTAAAAGTGCAAATATCCCTGGGTTAATAGCCCTCTAAGGTTTTAATTTTCAGCATCGAACCTACTTAAACTTTCAACAACTAGTTGTATTGATCAAGTGGTCCCTAGAACTAAAAATTAGTACCCATTCAATAGGGACTTTTGTTGATCTTGATTGATTCAACAAGTGTGGCCCTGTGCGAACTTTCTTGATTTTATGAATATGGGAAATTGCAATTTCATCCATGGTTTCTAAATTTGCACACTTAAATATTTCCAATGAAAGGCCTCTAAAAATCAAGCTTAGACTGCAACAAAAGCAGGAACCTATCCAAAGAATTCCAGTTTCAATTTTTGTATCAACTCACAACCACCGAACAAATTAAGGAGGAACAGGAGGAGACATTACATGAACAGATGTTTCAGAAAAAAAAAACAATGGCATTATAGTTTCGACGATCAACAAGGGCAGCATAGGATGATTCCTCGGAGGTGCCTATGAAAAAAAATTATGTCCTAAGAAATGTTAAAGGAAAAAAGGTTTCTATAATTGAGTGATAACACTCTGAATCATCATTATACAATGATATGAAACAAACCTACTAATGGCTTCTTTATGCTGATAATCTAGGACAAGAGCAAGTGTAGTACAACTAACACAAGCTGAAGCTAAAAATACTTTTAACATCCTAATGCAACAAGAATTGAATAGAAAATTACCCTTTTGTGGAGGTCACTATCTAGATGGATCTACGAATGTGTGAGGAAGGAGCCAAAATATGTCTTTTGCACCAGAACAAACTACAAGAAAGGAAGAAATCAAAAGTTAGCATAAGCCTCAGGTGAAAACACAGAAGAAAAAAAGTTGAATACCTTAGGTGAAAGGTCATATCCAATGGCGTTAGTTCTCACGCCGACAAGAGCAAAAGAGGATGATTCCTTGGAGGTGCCTATCAAACAAAATTGTGTCCTAAGAAATGTCAGCAAAATCACAGGGAGAGAGTAAAATAAAGTTGCAGAGAATTATAGTTCCAGAGAGAGAGGTTCCAATCGAAATTTGAGAGGGAGACATAACGGAGTTCATCGGCTGTGCAAACGGAGGGAAAACCCTAAGACTGCTCAATGAAGGATGAGACTCAGGAAATGGAGGAAAATAGAGGAAAACCCTAGGCGCTGAAAAAATACCTATTCATACTTCTTGCCCTTTCCGTCGACGATTTTGATGCTGAACTCGGTGGAGAAGATGTTGGTGAGCTTCGCACCATAGCTGTTGCATCCACCGGTGATCTCCTTGACGTTGTCACCATAATTGCTGTTAGTGAGCAAGTGGCCGCAAATGAGTTTGGGGATCTCGATGGGTATTACATCGCCGTTGTTGAAGACGGATACATTGTTCTATTTGGCATTGATGGTGACCTTGAGGGATCTCACTGCTTGTTGTCGACGGTGTTGACGAGGATCTCGTCAGAGATTTTTTAGAGGCCTGGAACGTAGGAGAAGAGGCGTCGAAGATCTGCTATGGTCTTTCCCTGCGGCGAGTGCGAGAAAGAAGGATGAAGTGCTGTAATTTCAAACAAAAATATTTCCAATGTTACCTTTTTTTTTCATAAAAACTAATTCTACACCGGTCGTAATATTTAATAGGTATAAAAAATGATTTTTTTTATTCCTAGTTTCATGGTAACCGGTATAAAAATATTTGTAATTTATTAACTTTTGTCATTATACATTTTTTACATCTATTTTTAATAAAAGCAGGTGTAATAAAGTTTTTTATATTTACAATAATGCTATTATATCATTTTTTATACCTGATAGATTTTAATAGGTATAAAATATTGGTATAAAAAATATATTTTGTACTAGTGTATGTTACAAATATTATATTTTTTATCTTTATCTTTTATCTTTAAGTTAGTTTGTTATTATTTATTATTTGTATTTTGGGTCTAGCCCATATTTATTTTATTATAAATAGAAAACCCCATGTGTGTTTAACAAAAGAGAGATTAATCCCATATAAAATTTTCACTATATTTAACATGGTATCAGAGCAAGTTTTTTGATCTCTTCCGGTGGTCTTTGATGTCTGCCGGCGGCCAGCCGTCATGGCCACTGGCAGCCCCTAAAAATTTCATAAGATTCATTTTCTCTTCTTCTTAAATCTCAGCACCCAGAATCAAAGAGACAAGTCTCCTGGGAACCACTGCCTCCTCTGAACCAGTCGCCGCCTTCTCACCGGCCACCGTCACAGTTTCGACCGGTGACCAGTGGATCTGGACCGTCTCTTCAAGCGCGACCTAACCTTGGCGGTCGCCGTCTTTGTCTCATTTGCATGGGCTGTCACGCGCCTCCACTCTCCGGAAGTAGATCTCGAACGCGTGTTCATCATGCGCCGCCTTCTCGGCGTCGGTATCAAACCGCGCCGCTGACAGTCGTCTCACCGAACCTCCCTCTCTCTGTTCAGACCTTCCAGAGCAGCCATTGCTGCCATCGACGTCTGTCTTCTTCTCGCCGCATGCTTCCACATCTTCGGACCTCCTTCTTCTTTCTGCGTTTTTTTGTGCTTCGTCTCTGTTGTAGAGGATTTCGCCTCTGTATTGCTGTTCTTGCCTTGTTCTTCCTTTCTTATTGTATCTGCCGCACAGATTTGCTGCGTTTATTGCCTCCTTCTCCGCTGCTCTCCTTCATCCACTTCTGAAGTTGAAGTGTTTATTGCCTCCTTCTCCGCTGCTCTCCTTCATCCACTTCTGAAGTTGAAGTGTTTATTGCCTCCTTCTCTGCTGCTCTCCTTCATCCACTTCTGAAGTTGAAGTGTTTATTGCCTCATTCTCCGCTGCTCTCCTTCATCCACTTTTGAAGTTGAAGTGTTTATTGCCTCCTTCTCCGTTGCTCTCCTTCATCCACTTTTGAAGTTGAAGTTTCACAAGCTGTTGTTTCTTCATTGACATGTGATAACACATCTCTGTTTGTCTCACACTCTTGAAGACAAATCATCTAGTTCAAAACCAAGTTCAATTATTTCAAGCTTGGTTCATACAATTTGTATGCTCCAACTTAAGGGGGAGTGTTAGAAATATTATATCTTTTATCTTTATCTTTTATCTTTCAGTTAGATTGTTATTATTTATTATTTGTATTTTGGGCCTAGTCCATATTTTTTCTATTATAAATAGAAAACCCTATGTGTGTTTAACAAAAGGGAGATTAATCCCATATAAAATTTTCATTATATTTAACAGTATATTTATTCATTTATAACATAAACCCTTCACTCCACTCACACACTATCGCACCCACTGTACTGTTCTTTTAATTTTCTTTCTTCTCTTCACAAGATAAGCAAACTCATATATATAATACACAAGCCACTGAACCTTACTCCATTTACTATCTTTCCTACACTATCTAACCCAAAACCCTCACCCTTTACGTAACCTTCTTTTCTCTACCAACTCATCTTCCACCATTTTCCTCTCAATCACAGGCTAGACGACAACTCTCTTTTCCCTTCTCCAGTAACGTGAAACCATGCACAAAACCTTATTCCATCTAAACATAAATCTGAAACCTGTGTGAATTTAACTATAAACTCGTAACACAGGTGCATATTCTTTTCCCTGGACAAGACCTTCCCCATAAACTACCTCTTACTGAAAACAAGGGTTTCGTTTAACACCCTGAGAACTTGTTTACAGACCCACCTATGACTTATTCCCCATACGAGATTTTACCCCATAGTCTCACGCATTTTCTCCCACGCTAAGATATCAAAATTAGAACCACCTCCTTACCTAAACTTTTACGCCATCCTAACCGTTGGCTCTAAACCAGAGAACCCTTCCTCTAAAACAGACACCACACCTGCTAGTTAGCTTCTCAGTTTATTCTTATTTTACTTAGTTTTCTTTTTAAGCTCGCAGATATTCCAACCCTAGTGTATATGAACAGACCCACCTTCCATAAAACATTGTAACATGCACGGTCCATCCCACGAAACCATTATGAACATGCAGATGTGTAACCCTGATATCATATATATCAATTCTTTATACACAACAATAATTCTAGGTTACTCCCCTTACCTGGTATTTTCAGAGAAGTTCTAGAGTTCCTTGAGTCCTCGACCACCCTGAAAGATTTTTCCTCGCCCACGACAACCTCAAGTCTCCCCCAGAGCTTCACGTTCCCTCTTCTCCTATCCTCGCTAAATAACGCGCTGCAGCTGAAGCACCCTCTTATTCCGCTTCTCCTTCTCTCTTTTTTTTTTTAACAACTATTTGATAGGGTTTTTCCTTCCCACTCTACTGCCTCCCTTTCCCAGGTTCTAACTCACTATATAATACCCATAAATCACTAACACTAACCTCTACAACAATGACCCGCGGCTCCCTCTTCATTATTCAAGATTTTCACCCTTTAAAACTCCATCTAAAGTTTCCTTTTCTAGTCTATACCGTTTCCTAATATAACTTATTCATTCATGCCTCCAATATCTTGGACTAAAAGAAAAAGGAACACACTCCGCTTGCAGCCACGAAAGGATTAAAACCTACAACTCCTCTTCCTGGTCCCTGCAAAACGAAAGGAGAAAGAAGGAAAGAGATCCCCCACGTGAAGCCATGCAGGGAAACCTTTTCAAAACCAAGTCCTATTCTCTCTCATCTAATTGAAATATAAAGCAAATAAAAACAATGCTATCTGGTAGCTCACGTCACGTCCCCCACTCTACTCGTTCCGAGCCCCACGGTCCAAGGGTTTCTTATCCTTTTCAATCAACCACCAACACCACTAGGCTAAGGCCATTTAATTGATAGCATAATACTGTTGTAAAACCTGTATTGCAAAAGATCTTTCTTCCGTAGTTTGTGCGTGCTGAAGAATCGGATGATGCAGTTTTTGTAGAGTGATTTTGACCACGTGCTCTGTAACCTTCCTAGGTATTGAGCTTCCACGTCTTCCGCAAGCTACGGGCTGCCAACGTTTATTTTGCAACGTTTTAATTAATTAAAATATTATTTTTCTAAAAGATATTTTGGATTTTTGGATAATGGGCTTGATCCATGAACTCTATAAATAGGGAGCTCCTCCTCCATTCCAATACACACAAAATTTCATTCTTTCTTATTCTTCTCTTTTCTGAGTTTCATTCTTTAGCTCTTTGGGTGTTGCTCCCTCCACCACCACCCCTTGCTTCCTCCACCACCCCATTCTTGTTTTACCCCTCTCTTTATTTTTTCATTCCTATTTTATCCTTAGTAAAATTTTAGGGTTAATATTTTTTAACTGTTATCCACTCTAATCATCTACATGTATGAACCAATAATTTTTCTTTCTCTTTATCGTTCGTCCCCTCATTGTTTCATTGTGCTTTTCTTCCTCTCTTTCACGTTTCACTTCTTCCTCTTATTTTTTAATTGTGATAGAATTATAGTTTGAGAGTGTGGTAGACTTTCATTAGTTGGTGTGCTTAGTAAGAAATTGCAAGTGGTAGTGGAAGTAATTGATCAGTGTGTAAAAAAGTAAACGATATAATCTTTAAACGACGGATGTCAACATCCGGTTAAGAAAAAACGGATGTCGATATCCGTTTTGTCTTAAACGGATGTTGACATCCGTTAAAAACTACATGTTTATTTTCTGGAAAAGTTGTACCTGTGACAAGTAGTATCAGTCTTTCAGAGTTGGTTCACTTGGCTTCCAACTGCAGTGCAGAGATTTCAAAATATATCTGCCACATATTAATCATTCAATTTTATCATTGAATATATAAAGGTCTTACAGCCCCAAACATTAATAAATTTTTCGAAGGGGTACCCTACCCCCTTTCATATATACTATTATTTAAACATATATGTTGATTTTCCCAATGCATGTTGTTCTTCATTTACGTTCACCGCATAAACTTCCACAAGCACACACTATACCATGTCAGAAACAATACTGTATATTATATAAGGGCTTAAGAAAGAAGAGGCGAAGCTTAATAATTGAAAGCGAAATCGCTTTGTGAGATGACAAGAACGGGCATGGTGGAGTTTGGCGTGGAAATATGAAAAGAGAGAGAGTTGGGAAGTGGATCTGAGTGAAAAGTAAAAATGGATAGAAAGATAAGGTTTAAATTTAAAATAAATAAATAGAAATAAAAATAAAAAAAAGGTTATTTTTGTAATTAATTTTTTTTTTGTAGAAGGTTGGGGAGGTGGAGGAAGAAGTGGTGGTGGTGGAGGGAGCAACACCCTAGCTCTTTTTCTCTTCTAAAATTATTCTGGGTTATTCTTATTGACGTTCTACAGCAAAACATGTATTCTTAGTTATTTTAGATTCTACACATATATCACATTTACTACTCTGTTTATCATGCATATTAATTAATCCTAGTTGTTTTAATTTCATAACATAGGAAGAATTTAGATGTCCTAATCTAGCATGCCATATATCATATGAGTCAATAATATAAGCAGAAGAAGATGATTCATTAATATTTTCAGAAATGTTAAGTACAAAGAGACCCTGATCACAATAAATACAACATCAATATATAAACTCTCTCATAAGAAATTTCGAGAAATTAAATAAAATTAAAATTAAATAATTTCTTAATCACTTCCAACATACTTTCTTCATTCAACAACACACCAAAATCAATTATGTAATACTATAAAATATAATAATAATTTAAAAAGGTATTTTCATTTCACACGGATCTTACATGTGAAATGAGCAAGTTGGGAGAAGTGCTGAGTTTTGGTCCTGGTAATCGTTTACAGTGACATGGTAAACGATTATGCGAGTGAATTCTGTGTTTTGTACAGAAAGTTGCACTGCAGGAGCTAAATGTGGTGTCCTAGGTGACCATTGACATACTTTTTTACTTTCTCACATAAGTCCTGTGGTTTTGACTCTAATTAATTGTAAATATGAACATTAAACACTTGGTTATATAACTTGGTCTATTCATTTAAGTATTTGTGATAAGTCAACAACTGTAACTATTTGGCATAAATTCATTTATTTTATTTTGTTTTGCACTTCCTCATGGACGAAACAAATAATGTATGCGAACAATTGAATCTCAAACATTTCATTAACTTCAACATAAATCAGCATAAGATCACATTAATAACAATTAACATAGTCAACGTACACAATATAATGCAGTCTAGGTTTTTAATATTACAGTTATCCCTGAAATAGTTATAGTGGTCATAAAATAATATTATAGTTATCCATAAATAACTAATGCTTGTTTGGTTCTTTGGATGTTGATGGTTGGTCAGATGGAGGGACGAATTTGCGGAGGATGTCATCCACATTCTTATTGTTTTCTGCCCACATAGGTAGTCGAATGACAGGTTCCAGGGTGTCCTTCACCAGCTCAATTATTGGAGGACAAATATCAGCTGGAAAAACCTTCACTACGTTGCGATGCACGATATTTAGGTAGTAGTTTTTCCGAAATGCAATGAAGGATTGCACCTAAATAAACAAACAAAATTAATATAAACAACACCATCAAAGGTAAATAAAACTAAATTGTAATTTAAGTAGTGAATGGATGGGTTACAAGATTGAGTAACATAACGGAACCAACTCCGATATTGTCTCCAAATTAAGGATCTTGAAGAACTTTCTTGTGCAAGGAAGCCTTCATTGTTGCTGTTGGGTCCTGCTCAAATTTAATTATTAAATAGTTTATACGAAGAACTACTTTTGTAGTTTAAAAGAAATAATACCTTGATAGTCAACTACATATCTCCCAAACCATTTGGCTTGCACTCTTTCAATATGCAAGCAACAAATGGAAGGACCTGTGCTGATTTTGCCTCATCAAGAGAATTGATGTTCTCGAATTTTTCATCTTTTACGAGAACTTCAATGAAGAAAATCATATGAACAGAGAATACATTTCGTTGATGTCAAGATGTTGATTGAAATGAACAGGAGTAAAAATATACTGTGGTGTTCAATAAACATTTGTGCCCATTTCCAAGCATTCGAGTTGAAATCTCGTTCATATGTTTCCTGAGCAACATCACGAGCAAATTCTTGAGTGGACTTTGGTTGTTCTGTTTTTGTCCTATTGAGGAAAGCCACTTGAACATTACCTGTTGGACCAGGTATAAGCGATGCCGAAGCATCGCATTTTTTCAAGAATGATTCAAGGACGTCATCATCATAAACAAGGTCTTCCCATGCATCCATGATTATCCTGAAATTATCTGTAACAATTTCAATACCACGCTAAGGACACAAGAAGAACGGGAAGATTAAATTACCACATATAAACTAAAATAATTGTAAAGGACTTACATATATAGTCAACAACTTCGTTGCATAAGAATGGGTTTGTCCCACCTATTTAAAGACCTCTGGACCAACTTATTATATTTTAATTTTAATGTGAAGTTATAAAATATAATTTTAATACTTTTCCTCTTTCATACATCAAATAATTATCAAACCTCGGTTGATTAACATCCCTGAAACTTTTTGGCAAATCTTATGAAAGAAAAAATCTCTTAACTTGTTGGAATAAACTTGCATTAAATGTGGGGAAATAAAAAGTGAATTGCATTAAATGTGGGTTATGAGAGAGAAACACTTTTTTGTCAGCAAATTGAATGCATGCTTCGTAAACCAAACCAAATGAATGCATTGTGTGAGAACGTAGACTCTTTTCTAAGCAAGTAAAACCTACTCAAGAAACTGGATAGTACTTCATTTATCTCCGTTAAACTTGTACTTTGTCTCTTCTACCATTCGTGTTCATTAAAGACACAGTGAACTGTCATCTTCTGGAGTTTGGTGAGGACGACATTAGCTTCATTTAAGGGGAACTTAATGTTTTAGAGGAGGTTGGGTAGGACCACTTCACCTTCATTAAAGGGCACAATGAATCCTGGTGTGTAGGTATGAATGTATTTCTTCCTTTTTTTAATTTCATGAGGCATTAAATTCCTTCCATTGCTCAATGTTATGAATGTTTTTTATTTCGTTTATTTTATTTATTTATTAGTCATACCCATTGACGTTTGAAGTTTTAAATGCCCAAAAAATAATTTCACTATGATCATAGCCATTTTGTAATGAATTATTATGTGATGGTTAATCTTTCTGAATAGTGAATTCTGTTATTTGTAATACATCATTGATCCCAAATGTTTTTTTTCACTACTATCAGGCATTCTAAACGTGGTTGTGATGTCTAACAACACAAGTACTATGCTTGAAGTGCCTCAGTTTAATGGCAATATTGATATCCGTAATGACAGCTTATTTGACTTGGAACCAAGGTTGCATATGTGTTTTCAGACAATGGAAGAAGCAAGACAATTTTACACAAACTACGCCATTGCATGTGGCTTTGCTGTGCGGACAAGAACTTCTAAAAAAGATAAAACAATGTGTACTGCTTGAGATTAGTTTGCTCAAGGGAAGGGAAATATGTGTCTTCCATCAAACCCGAGGTAAAAACACTTCCTAGTAAAACTAAGCAATGTCCAGCTGGGATAACCATTGCAAGGAAGGACGATAAATGGTTTATAAGGACCGTTGTTCTAGATCACAACCATGATCTTTGCACGAATAACTCAAAGCTAATTGGTGGCAATAGAAAATTAAGCATGCAAGCTAAACACACCTTGGAGATCAACGATAATGCAAGAGTTCGGAATAATAAGAGTTTCCTTAGCATCGTCACCAATGCAGGTGGATTTGAAAACATGGAGTTCATCGAGAAAGATACGAGAAACTACATTGGCCAACACATAAGATCTTTATGTAAGGATGGTGATGGTCAGACCCTCCTACGAAACTTTTCTTCAATGAAAGATTTAAATAACGAGTTCTTCTATGACATTGCATTGGACGAAGGGAATAGAATTTGTAGTGTGTTTTGGGCTGATGCAATAAGTCGAGCCGCATGTGAAGAATTTGGTGATGTGGTGTCCTTCGACACCACGAACTTAACAAATAAGTATGACATGCCATTTGCGCCTTTTGTTGGAGTTAACCATCATGGACACTCCATTTTACTTGGTTGTGGATTGCTCTCTTCGGAAGACACTGCCTTATTTGTATGGTTGTTCCAATGTGGGCTTAGATGCATGCGTAATAAGGCCCCTGATGGGATTATAACTGACCAACGTAGGGTATTGGCCAATGCCATTGAAGAAGTGTTTCCAAATACAAGGCACATGTGGTGTTTATGGCATATCATGAAGAAGTTGCCAGAAAAATTTCAAGCTTATAAAAATTATGTGGCTATCAAAAGCAAACTAAACACGCTTATTTATGAATGTGGTTGTCCAACAAAATTTGAAAATGGTTGGGAAGAACTACTGACCAAACATGGATTGGAGGAGAATGAATGGCTATGTAATTTGTATGAAGAGAGACATAAATGGGTTCCTTGTTACTTGAGGAATCATTTTTGGGCAGGCATGTCAACAACTCAAAGAAGTGAGGGAATGAATGCTTCTTTTGATGGATTTATCAATTCTAGTACCACACTTCAACAATTTGTGGTTCAATACGACAATGCACTAAGGGTGAAGCCCAAAAAGAAATACAAGTTGACTTCTCCTCCCTCAACACCACGGTTGCATGTGGCTTTCAGTCACTAATTGAGAGACAATTTCAAGTTGAGTACACACATGCAAAGTTTGAGGAGGTCCAAACAGAGTTTCAGTCAAGGATGAATTGTTTCATCAAAGACACCGTAAAGGACAACTTATTCAACACTTACACTATAAAAGATGAATGCATGTGGGAGGGTAATCGTTTACCAGATAAACTTTACAAAGTGCAATTTGATCCAGTCACAAACAATAGCACATGTTCTTGCCTATTATTTGAGTTTAGATGCATCATTTGTCGGCATTCCCTATTGGTATTCGGTCAGGAAGATGTTTACAATGCGCCCTCTACATACGTTCTACAGCGGTGGAGCAAAAATATACATAGAAGGCACACACTCATTAGAGCAGCGTATAGTAATTCCAGTCATGAACCGACGATGCAAAGATACCAAATTTTGTGCAAACGATTCTATGAAATTGTTGAGGTAGCTTGTGAGTCAGAACTTGCTTCTAAAGAATTGGGAAAAGAACTTGCTTTGCTTAGTAAAAAGTTTGGGTACAGTTCATCCATGACAAATAACATCATTAGTGATGGAGGTGAACTACGATATGATAATGCAATCAGCGGTACAATACCCAATACTGGAGTTTGAAGTGTTGATGTACTTCTTCACAATCCTTTAGCTGTTAAGCGAAAAGGACGACCACGCACAAACAAGTTGAAGTCAATCGTTGAGAAAAGAACCAAAAAACGGAATTCGGCTGATGAGTCAATATTTTCTCAATTTCACTTAGCTTATTGTACCGAATTTAATTAGGGAATTGTGCTTAAATGTCCAGTATTTTCCCATTTTTCCTAATTGTGCTTAATTTGATCGGAAATTCTTATTTTAACTAATTTGAATTATCTGAGCTAATTATTTGCATTATTAATTGCAGGGGAAAATTGTTGGATAATATTTGAGACATTTGGAAGAATATTCATCTGAACACTGTCCTATTTTACTTGGAAGAAGCTACGCTTTATTCAGATAAAGATGTGCTGATCCGTTTTGGAAGAAGGGCTTAATTTTTCTGTTGGGATGTTACGGTTTCATCAATTGAATAAGAAAGGCACCAACATCTCTACTCATTCAATTGCACACGGCTAGGACCCATTGGAAAATTCATTATTGGCAAATCATGAGAAGCATCTACGTTTCCACCACTTTCCAAGTAGTGTCCACGGTTTTCTCAAGAATTTTTGAAGACAATAACAATTCACGTAGGAAATCACCAAAGACTTGAAGTGAAATGATGGAGGGGACCACTTTGCAAAAGCTCACGGTTTTGGAAGATTGGCCCATGGACAATTGATTGTGGCAAGCAAAGCAACTCGGCCCATACCTTCTTCCATTCAGCAGCACGCGTCCACGAGAAATGAAGGGGGTGCACGAAGAAGCTTAGAGAGATTAGAAGGTGCATCCAGCAACACCACACAGAAGACAACACGCTGTCCAGCAATTGGATTGAGAGGCACTTTCGGTCCAGCACAGCAGCGTCCAGGAGCTTCCTCTCAGTCCAGTTTCCACGCCCACGGCCCATGAGGGGGTGACCTAACGGGGGACAGCCACCAGCTTTATGAGAGTTTTCCCTGGAGCATTTTTTTTTAGAGATGGTAGAGATGGAAGGTTACGGGTGAGGGCTGGGACATACCACTGGCCACACACTTTACATTCTCGGTTTTCTTTTGGTTTTGGCGGATGGTATTTTTGAACTTTTTCTTTTGGCTTTTGAACGCTGTTCTCAATGGGATGAATAGGGAGCTTACGTTTATTCCTTTTTGCTGATTTTTCATTGCCTTTTTCATTTTGGTTTTGTGCACTTTTAGACTCAAGCTTGGGTTAAGCTGCTTTCACGTTCCTTTATATATGCCATAAATTAGAATTTTGCTTTGCTTACGCTGTTACATTATTGTTCACTCTCGCTGCTTTGAATTTATTGAGCACGTTGCATTGTTTTTCTTTACTCCTGCACATAGGGGGGTTAGCTCCAAGGGTTTTATTTAGCTTTATTAGATTCAAGTAGCACGTGGAGGACAAGGAGCAGAGGAAGCATGGTGATTGAGGCCAGCAAAGAAACAGAGAGCACATAGCTCACGTGGGTCCAGTAGCAGGCAGCAGCGGTGATGGATTTTGGATAAAGGGGAAGCTTTTATTTTTGGCTTAGGGGAAGGAAGGAGGAGCTGATTTATTTTGGCTTGGAGAGTAACTCACGGCATTTCATTGGGCTTGTGCACGGCATGGGCATTAGATGGAGGTGCAGCGGGTTAAGGTGGCATGGTTTGCTACAAGATTTCTTTACTTTCTTTTCACTTTATTCACGCTAGAATATATTTTTTTTTTTTTACATGTGGAATACATTTAGTGTTAAATGCATCTAATGTTTTAAAGTTATTTTCACTTGTTCAACAATTGCAATTTAGTTTACTGATAACGCATTTTCTTGGTGTCATTTCCGTGATGAACTGCTTTTGTTGTGTAGCTTACTCGTTGCATTTAAATGGATTCAGGCACTTTTTGTATTTCGTTTTATTCCACGACGTTTTAAGTGTTTCAGTTTACTATTTTCATTGACTTTAATGTTGTCTATTCTGTTCAACTTCTTTTTCTTTCCTACATTTCAATTTCCACTTTTGGTTTAGAGACCGTTCGGTCACAATGTAGAACCGTTCGGTCATTAGTAGGACCGTTCGGTCTTCATGCGTTGTTTATTTAATTCAATGTTTTCAATTATGTTTGATTGTATTTAATTTCCAATTTTCAATTTAGTTTAATTGCATTCACAAAACACTTTCACCAAACCCCCCCCACTACGTGTTCGACCTGAGACTCAAATCACATTTGGTCCTTGAGAGACGACCTAGGAGTCACTGCCTAGTCTATACTGCATTCTTTTAGAAACAACTTTTGTGGGAGGTGCGACCCTCTCATCATCGGCTTCAGCCAAAAAGACTTCAACACCATCCGTACAAGAAGCTGTGTAATTAATTAAGTTGTTTATTAAATATATTACTTCAATTTGTTATAATATTTTCTAAATTTAATTCTGTTGATTCAGGAGAGAAGGATACCTGATGTTCTACAAAGTGATGAGGTTGTTCAATTTCAATCCCAATCTTACCAACTATGACAACAAACCGAAGTGGCTCGTTCTATATTTATGTCTTTGTTGTCAGCTGTACATAACAATTTCGATAACAACATTATTTGATATATATAACTTTCTTATTCTTCTTCTATGTATTTTATATCTATGTTAATTTTACATTATTATGTGAATGATGAGTAACTAATTACTTGAATTATATCATAAGCAATTGCATGATGCGCATTGTTAAAAACCCCTTTCATGTACTGTTACACTGGGTACTGTATGAAAGCAATGTTTGGGACAAAAAACCGATCTTGTAATTGTTACCAATGAGGAGCATTGGTATCTTGAAAGCTACTGTAAAGTTTTGATGATGATAAAAGCCGAAGAATTGAAGACTCTAAATGTATCTTTGTTAAACGCATTTTGTAGAAACAAATGTATAGGATAAAATGTAATGATGTAAAAACTCTTAGAAGTTTTCGTATGTAGTGAGTCATTGCACAAATAATCGATTATCAAGAGGAATAATCGATTATCACGAGCCAGTTTAGAAGAGAGTTGCTTGCGCAAATAATCGATTATTACACAGAATAATCGATTATCACTGTTTCATTTAATTCTGTCCAAGTCTCTGGAATAATCGATTATTGCTCAGGATAATCGATTATCACCATTTTGAAAACCCCATAACGGACGCAAATAATCGATTATCACTTATGATAATCGATTATCAGTGGCAGTTGGGAGATGTCTTTTCAGTTTTTGACGCTGCACGAAACTAGGCTTATAAATAGAGGTCTTCACAGCTCTTAAAAAGAACTTTTCAATTGAGAGTATTAGAGCTTTGTGCCTAAGGGAAGCTCTCTGTGAGTGAAAAGGATCTATGCCATTTTGAGAATACAGTTTGTCTGAGGAAGTTCTCAAAGTGATAGAGTGCTCTTGCCTGGTCTTGTGAATAGGAGAAGCTCGCGTTTTGTGTGTCAAAGGTCGGAGCGGTTCTCTTCAAGTTGGCTGAGCAGGTTCTTCCGTTCGTTTGTCGAAGGAAGGTGTTTTCTATTCTTTGCTTATTTTGATTATCTGATTGTAATCTGCAAACCATATTTTAGTGAAAAAAGGTTAATCACTATTCATAGTGATTAACGACTGGACGTTGAATCTTTTGATTCGAACCAGGATAAAAATCCATTGTGTCAACTTTTCAATTCCTTACACTCATTACTGTTTTATGCACATCAAGTGTTTGTTAAATTTTCTCTAAGAAAATTGATTTTCTAAAACGGACCATCATAACTTGATTTGTGACCGTAACACGCTTTTTGAGTATTTTATTCCGCTGCACGACTCTATAACGGTACCGATTGTTCCGACAGTAATCGATTACAAATAAGCTGTAATTGATTACAGGGTGATGGTCAGTCCATACAACTACCCACGACTGAACTTTTTTGGCCCATGTCCCCCACTTCAGTTTTCCTGTACTTAACTACCCACTGACCACGTTGTTCAAGTACCTTTCCAACATTATTTTCTCTCTCAAAACCCTAAGAATCTTGTAATGATTGATCGTGCAAGCAAGAAACAAAGGGCATCTTCTTCCCGTGGTGGACGTCGTCGTCGCCGCAGTCCAACACCATCCCCACCATCATCCCCAACAACTGCAAACAATGAACTCTTCTCGTTGGTTGAACAATATGAGAAATTTGCACTACATTTTTTCAATCGTGAAATATTGGAAAACAAATATCTCGAGGACGATTACTTTGAAGGAAGAAATTTTCTATTCTACGACATATTGGTCGAAGCTGGGCTGACGGAATTTGTGTCTTTAAGAAGACATTACTACCCAGAATTAGTAAGAGTCTTCTACAGCAACATGTCCATTTCGGATATCGGGGTTATTCGAAGCGAAATAAAAGGGGTCAAAATCAGAGTTAGCCCTAATCTTTTTCATGAACTCACAACCCTCTCAACTAATGGTGTTCATTATGAAGGAGGTCTTGTCGATGAGTGGAAAGAGCAATATGATTCTGTAAGTGCAAGGCAAGTCATCTGTAGAGATGATGCTGACATACAAAGCAAAATATTGGCCGACCAAATGAAGGTTCAACCAAGGATACTTCATTACGTTCTTACTCGAGTATTAATTCCTCGTGCAACCAATATTGGTCAGGCATCCGAAGAGGATATTGTGCTGCTATAGGCCCTTTTCAATTCCATACACATTAACTCGGGACATCTTATCGGATATAGGATGAAAAGGGCATTAAAGGACAACACCAAGTTGCCATATCCTCATTTGATAACCATCTTCATCCAACACTTTGAAGTCCCTACTGAGACTAATCCTATTACAGAAATTAAGTTCAAGCAAAAAATGGGATATGAAGTTGTAGCCTCATTTGGTTATGTGCAAAATGATGACGGAGTATGGGTTCCCAAAGACAACGCCCCCCCCCCCCCCAATGAACAACATCAATGCAGACAAGACGAGGATAATGAACAAGTCAGTTCTTCTACAACACTAAATGATGTCATAAACCGCATCGAACAACTGCAGACCTTCGTTGGTACAAGATTTGATGCCTTGGAAACGCGATTTGGAAAAATGGACATGGTCATGGGGACAAGATTTGACGGGCTGCAATCGCGAGTTGGGAACACTGAGGAACAACTGCAGCACATGCAAAGCGGCTTTGATAGCAAACCTCATAGTTAGAATTGCTTGTTTAGTGTTTATTTCATTCATTACAAACAACCATGGATTACTGTGTTACTACTTCCTTATTTTAATGTTTATCATAACAAAGTGCTTTACAGAGATTTAAAGTTTTCATCATGAATGTTTACTTTAAGCTTTTGCTAATTATTTATCATAAATACTTAAAACAATATACCAAGTTAGATAACCAAGACTGTAATGGTCATGTTAACAATAAAATATAGTGAAAAGCACCAGACTTATGTGAGAAAGTAACACATTTTGTCAATGGTCACCCAGGTTAACAAAGCTTGCTTCTGTAGTGCAACTTTCTGTATAAAACGCAGAATTCACTCACGTAATCGTTTACCAAGTAACTGTAAATGATTACCACAATATTTTTTTACGGACCAAAACTCAGCACTTCCCCCAACTTGCTCATCTCACAAACTAAGATCCCTTCCACCATCTTAGGGTCACCAAACATCACTTCCCACCCTCTACTCACACCATAGTCAACTCAAGAGCACTAGACTTATGTTACAAAGTAAAACATTTTGTCAGTGGTCACCCAGGTCACCACAACTGCGTCCTGTAGTGCAACTTTCTGTACAAAACGAAGAATTCATTTGCGTAATCGTTTACCAGGCCATTTTAAACGATTACCACAATGTTTTTTCAGGACCAGAACTCAGCATTTCCCCCAACTTGCTCATCTCACAAACTAAGATCCCTTCCACCATCTTGGGGTCACCAAACATCACTCTCACCCTCTACTCACACTTAAACAGTATGATCAACTCAAGAGCATTGAACTTATGTTACAAAGTAACACATTTTTTTATTGGTCACCTAGGTCATCACAGTTGGCTCTTGCAATGCAACTTTCTGTACACAACGTAGAATTCACTCGTGTAATCGTTTACCAGACTAATGTAAACGATTACCAGAGTGTTTTTTCAAGACCAGATCTCAACACTTCCCCCAACTTGCACATCTCAAAAACTAAGATACTTGCCACCATCTTGGGGTCACCAAACATTACTTCCACCCTCTACTCACACTTAAACAGCAGAATCTAGTCAAGAGCATTAGACTTATGTGAGAAAGTACCACATTTTGTCAGTGGTCACCCAGGACAGCACAGCTAGCTCCTGTAGTGCAACTTTCAGTACAAAACACAGGATTCACTCACGTAATCTTTTACTAGGCCCCTGTAAACGATTACCACAGTGTTTTTTCCAGGACCAGATCTCAGCACTTCCCCCCAACTTGCACATCTTACAAACTAAGATACTTGCCACAATCCTTGGGTCACTAAACATCACTTCCCACACTCTACTCACACATAAACAACATGATTAACTCAAGAGCATTGGACTTATGTTACAAAGTAACACATTTTGTCAGTGGTCACCCAGGTCACCGCAACTGGCTCCTGTAGTTCAACTTTTTATACAAAACGAAGAATTCACTCGCGTAATCGTTTACTAGCCTGATGTAAACGATTACCGTAGTGTTTTTTCAGCACCAGATCTCAGCACTTCCCTCAACCTACACATCTCACAAACTAAGATACTTGCCACCATCTTGGGGTCACCAAACATAATTTCCCACCCTCTACTCACACTTAAACAGCAGAATCAAGTCAAGAGCACTTGACTTATGTTAGAAAGTAACACATTTTTTCAATGGTCACCCAGGACACCACAACTGGCTCCTGCCGTGCAACTTTTTGTACAAAACATAGAATTCACTCGCGTAATCGATTACCAGGCCCCTGTAAACGATTACCACAGTGTTTTTTCAGGACCAGATCTCAACACTTCCCCCAACTTGTTCATCTCAATAACTAAGATCCCTTTCACCATCTTGGGGTCATCAAACATCATTTCCCACCCATTACTCACACTTAAATAGTATGATCAACTCAAAAGCACTTGACTTATGTTACAAAGTAACACATTTTGTCAGTGGTCACCTAGGTCACCACAGTTGGCTCCTACAGTGCAACTTTCTATACAAAAAACAAAATTCACTCGCATAATCGTTTTCCAGCCCACTGTAAATGATTACCACAGTGTTTTTTCAGAACTATATCTCAGCACTTCCCCCAACCTGCTCATCTCACAAACTAAGATACCTTCCACTATCTTGGGGTCACCAAAGATCACTTCCCACCATCTACTCACACTTAAACAGCAGAATCAAGTCTAGAGCACTAGACTTATGTGAAAAAGTAACACACTTTGTTAGTGGGTACCCAGGTCACAACTGTTGGCTCCTACAGTGCAACTTTTTGTGCAAAACGCATAATTCACTCGCGTAATCGTTTAGCAGGCCACTGTAAACAATTATCATAGTGTTTTTTCAGGACCAGATCTCAGCACGTCCCCCAACTTGCACATCTCACAAAGCAAGATACCTTCGACCATCTTGGGGTCACCAAACATCACTTCCCACCCTCTACTCACACTTAAACAGCAGAATCAAGTCAAGAGCACTAGAGTTATGTGAGAAAGTAACATATTTTGTCAGTGGTCACCTAGGTCACCACAATTGGCTCCTATAGTGCAACTTTTTGTACAAAACACAGAATTCACTTGCGTAATCGTTTACCAGGCCCTGTAAACGATTACCACAATGTTTTTTCTAGACCAGAACTCAACACTTCCCCCAACTTGCTCATCTCACAAACTAGGATCCCTTCCACCATCTTGGGGTCACCAAACATCACTTTCCACCTCTACTCACACTTAAATAGCATGATCAACTCAAGAGCACTGGACTTATGTTACAAAGTAACACATTTTGTCAATGGTCACCCAGGTCACCATAGTTAGCTCCTGCAGTGCAACTTTCTGTACAAAATGCATAATTCACTCGCGTAATCGTGTACCAGGCCACTTTAAACGATTACCACAGTGTTTTTTCAGGACCAGATCTCGGCACTTCCCCCAACTTGTACATCTCATAAACTAAGATACTTGCCACCATCTTGGGGTCACCAAACATCACTTCCCACCTTCTACTCACACTTAAACAGCAGAATCAAGTGAAGAGCACTGGACTTATGTGAGAAAGTAACACATTTTGTCAATGGTCACCCAGGACACCACAGTTGGCTCTTGCAGTGCAACTTTCTGTACAAAACACAGAATTCACTCGCGTAATTGTTTACCAGGCCCATGTAAACGATTACCACAGTGTTTTTTGAAGCTCAACTGTCAGGAACTTCGGCTAAGTTCTACATCTCACAAACAAAGTTTCATTCATCCATCACAAACATCATTCCTACTCAATCAAATTGGCCAATTTATTGATTAGCATTCCAAACAAAACCTTATTTCACAATGACAACAATGAACGCAGTAACATTTCAATTCAAAATAACAATATGTAATGTAAGCAAATATGCATATTTTATATCATTCAATCAAATAGGTTACATTACACTCAATTGTTCATCTATGTACAATGTTGTTTGACTTTCTCTTAACATATGAATACAAATATGACTCATTTTTTATTCTAAGCACTATAGTTCCAGTGTATGGCGTTCTAAGTGCTCTGCCCTTGTAACGCCTTCGTGATCCAACCGTCACATATGTCTTCAAAGGAGGTTGATTTGTGTCAATGCCACTAGGGGAAACAAACCCACTATTCATGGATGGTTCTGTACGAGGCGCACTCTGTCCACCGTGATCTTTATTTCTTCTTCTAGCCTTCTCTTCAGCCAACTGTGCCTCCAAACCATCAACCCTCCTTTTAAGTTCTTCAATTAGAAATTCTCGATCGTCTAAGGCACGCATCAAACTTTCTCTTCGTTTTCTTTTTTGTATCTTTTTTGGTGTTGGTTTGTCATCCTTTTTTTTTGGTGTTGGTTGGTAATCCTTCTCATCCTTCTTATCATCAAACTTTCTCTTTGTTTTCTTTTTTGTATCTTTTTTGGTGTTGGTTTGTGATCCTTTTTTTTGTGTTGGTCAGTAATCCTTCTTATCCTTGCTTGAAGCACCAACATAAACATCATCATGAACCTGAAATTTAACCATATATATCATAGTATAAAAGTTTTGTCAATATATCATAACATCAAAAACTCAAACAACAAACCACGTACCACACCCGTCTCCATAACTCGTTTTACGAAGTTGTCTCCCATATTTCTATTCATCCAATGCAATATTCTTGGAAATTTTTCTATTGGACCTTCGGGAGGAATGAAATGCTCACAAAACCATACCTAAAAACATAGTTCATCTTAACATTTAGCAAAAAAACAATATGCAACCTACAACAAAAAAAAACATTTTAAATCAATAAATAATAATTACCTACAGCATGTAAACACAACCATCAACGTAAACGTTCCTTATACCTTTGCCTTTCTTCAAAGCTTCTGAAGTTTTGCACAAACTACGTAACAAAAAACGATAAACTAGACTACCTCAACAATAATTACCCAAACCACTTAAATTGTCAACAATTTTAAACATTATGGGAAACACTCTTCCGCTACGTTTTGGAAATAAGATCTCACATATCCCTACCAATATGTAAAGGCTACAAAAATGAGAACAAGGTATCATTTCTTGTGTTTTCTCATTAAAAGTTTGTATATCAAATTCAAATCTCGTGTTCCTTTACCTATGTATTTCACACATGTACTACTTCCCATTTCGTTCTTTAAGTTAATATTTTCACCATCTGAACTCAACCCCAATCCTAAACAAAAATCCTTTTCATAGATATTCACAACTTTATTTGTAATTAAAAAACCACTACTAGAATCCACCCATTTAACCAATAACTCACTCAATATATATTCCTACATACTTTAACATTAACACCCAAATCTAAAAACCACCCAAATGGAGTCTTCGCAATTAGTGACCACTGCTCGTCTGTCAAACGTTCGTTCAAAGTACATATATACTTTGTTGAAAAAGAGTGACGAACGGTCAACTGTATCAACCAAAACAGAATAAGCAAAACTCGAAAACCCAAAAACCATAACAACACAAACCCAAACCCACACCCACACCCAAAACCCAAACTGAAAACGCAACGAAGGAAATGGTAGGAGAAAGCATTTACCTTGCTCAACAGACCATGCTCATGAGACGTTGCCATTTTGCACAACAACCTCAACGAAGAAGACGACCTTCACGAAAATGGAGGGAGACAAAGAGAGAACCAAGAGTGACAACGACAAATGAAGAGAGACAACCACGAGAATAAGACAAAACGTTGATTCCGAATGAAGCAGGGTCAGGGGTATATTTGGAATCTCAACTTTAAGAAACCCTACTCAATTTCAACCACACTTTTAAAAAAAAATTAAATTCAAAATGGACCAATGGAATCGAGACACGTGGCATTGTCAAAATAGTGTTAAAAAATCATTGTTAAAATAGTGGAGTCCTTTATTGTAATGCTCCATTTTAGAGTGTCACGAATCATATTTAGAGTAAGATATTTTAAAATCCTTTTAATGCGGAAAATTGTGCCAATTAAAAATTTCGACATTTGAATCTTGCGGAATTTAAATAAAGTTCTAACTTCACCAAAAATATAATCCAATTACAAAATCCAAAAAATTAATCAAATAAACCAAGAAATAAAATTAATCCATTTATATTATTTTTTAAATTTTATAACTCAAAACTTCAAATAAACCCAAAGCTGCTCTCCACTTTCGCATCTTTATCAAGCATCCGAAGCATCTACTACATCCTCTGCTCTCGTATAATCAAGGGTCATACAATCATCGCAAAACACACGTTCAACCACAAGTATGAAATGAAATGAAAAAAAAAATATATAAGTGTAAACTAATCAATACAGAAATAAAGCCTAATTACTATAACTTCCTACAACTTAAATAGAACAATATGATACAATCTTAATGCAAAGTAATTATTTAAAATTATTTAAAATGTCAATAAAATATTTGTCAAACAATTAAGCAAGATTAAGGGTAGAATTAGAAAAAAGAGGAGTGTTGTAAGTTAGTAATTTTTTTATATTTAAAATGAAATGGCAGGAAGAATACATTATTTTTAACCTACATTTTTCTTATTAATCAAAGTTTGCTTAAAATTGCAAAATGAGATTTCACACAGTATTAGACAATACTGAAGGAATGAAAAACGCAGAGGTAAAGCGTCGATATGTCCGCGTGATTAAGGAGGCAGACTTGAAATCTGTTGGGTTTCGCCCGCGCAGGTTCGAATCCTGCTGTCAACGTTTTCATCTTCTGGTTTATATTTTTTCGCCATTGTTTATATCTTTGAATCTATAAGAAGTTAGGGTTTTAGGATTTCTAAATCTAGTGGTTTTGGTGCTGAATTAGTGTGGGGGGTTAGAATGGAAGAACAATTGGGGAACGGCATGGTGTTGAGGTCGAAAACGACGCAGGAGTTGGCGATGGAAGGGCAGAAGTACTTGGAAGAAACCATAGAGTTCGCTTTCCAGATCCTCTCTTCCATGAACGACGAGCTCTGCAACCCTGTTCTGTGGTCCACCTCTCCCTCCGCCACTTCTACCTCCCCCAATGCCCCCTCCGCCACCACTGACTCCGCTTCAGACAACTCAAATCTTCACTCTGACGGCGCCACAGCCTCTGCCGGCGCTGGAGGCGCCCTCGAAGAGGCTCGCTTGCGGTACAAGAACGCTGTCGCCACGCTTCGGACAATTCTCACTGCCATTCCTAACTCCCAGAAGGTACACGATTTCGCTCGTTGACTTTCTCTTGAATCTCCATACCGTGTTTGCTTTGTTGTGAAATGCATTTTAACAATCAATTCTGTTGATTCGTGGATCTTGTGAACTTTTTTGAGAGGTTATTATGTTCCGAAGGTAAATGCAATAAACTGTATTGAGCTGAGAGGGTGGGAGAGGTACTAGTCGATGCTGCCTTGTGGTTGTACGCATGAATGTGGTGTTAAATTGTTAATGTAAAAGGATAAGATGTTGGGTTGAATTGGATTGAATTGGATTAGACATAGCAGTAGTTCGACTCTCCCTGGATTGAGATCTGAAAAGATTTCAAAAATATAGTAAATGCTATTTGAATTTTTTTATACAGTTTAAATTTTCGATGATGGAGAGTTGTTAAATAATCGTTACTCATAATTGACAATAAAAAAATTTTAACCGTGTAAAAAAATTCAAATAATATTTTAAGATCGACTGCTATGCGATACTATATTTTTGAAATCTTTTCAGATCTCAATCCAGGGAGAGTTGAACTACTGCTATGTCTAAAACAAAACATACAAGTAAATATCAACAAAAGACATAGGTAACATGTCTAGCCAGAAAGAGGGAGTATGTCTCCTCATATCCAGAGACAGGGAGAATGTAGGTCTTCTCGCTAGAGAGGAGGGATGTAGATAAATGCAGGTCTCGCTCCTTTTTGTTGTGTTCCCCCAAAATCCTGAAATGCCCGCTTCCCATCCAAAAAAACAAGCCTAACAGCTAAGCAAGAAGGGGTTTTGACATCACAGCATTGCAGTGGTATCCTGCTGCAATCCTCAAGTGATCGTGACCAGTGTGCGGCCCCTGATTCCACTGTGTCACAACAGCATTATTATGTCACTGTCATGCACTATTGAAAGTCCTACTCTTGATATTTAGGATGTATTGTGGTTGTCAATTTTTAACGTGCATATTCATTTGATACATTATAGAAACTAAGATCTTTCAGCTTAAAGTTGGTGCCATGCCATCACTTTATTGTAATTCCAACATTCATGGGTGCCAAATTGTGATGGTCCCAGGGGTTTAAACTGAAATGTGATGTTTAGTTACAGAGTTCCGAAATCTGAAAGACCATAGTTTCACTAAACATGCAGTGTCCTTCAATGTTTAGTGGCTAAAATGTTAGGAACTCCTGTCAACTATAGGTCAGTTGCAGAAATGTCATTCAGTGTGTTTTGGGGCTATCACATGTTCCAATGTACAATCAACGTGAATGCATGCCTAACTGTGAATTCACGTTCAGTGTGCTTTGGAAGCAATGCAAGCAACCTATTGTTATTCTGAAGTCAGCAACTCAACTACTTGACTTACCAAATCACGTTTATTGGCTACATGGGGGGCATTTCTGCAGGATTCATGTCAATTTGTAAGTTTAGGGGATCAAGTTGCTGATTGTTGAATCATGCAAGTTTAACTCATGGTGGTCAGTGTTAAAAAAAGCAACCATGGAAAAAGGGGTGACAGATTTTATTTTTCTGCCCACCACTGCATGGTAGTGGCGAATTGGGTTTTCCATGATGGCTAGTGACAGCTATGGAAGTTGTAGAATGGCCTCATGGAACGACCATGGTTGGTGTTGCTAGGTTCAGGTGTACCCAATCCAAAATTAACAAACCTAAGATACCAGCCACAACCGAAAATACAGATCTGTTCTGTTTAAGCAACCGTAGATGTTGTGGTCAGCCTCAAGTGACACTGCTGCTGCCACTTCCTTTGGTTTATTCTGTTGCTGCCTGCAGTGTATTCCAGAGCTTTAGACGTATTCCGCTGCCAGTATTCCACTGCAGTGCTGTTGTTGTCCCAGTACAGTGTCGCCCTCCCCCCTTTTTCCTTTTCTTGATTTCCTCTTTGGTTCTATAGCACCGCTCTCTCCCCCTTCTTTTTCTTCTTTCTACTCAAGGCCTATGCCTTGTCGTTTCTGGTGTTTTGCATTGATTTTAATGTTATTCGAATTTCTAAACTTGTTATTATTATTACTATTATTCACTGTATTGTATCATTAACTGTATGACTGTCTTTCATTATTTTTACATTGCAATTATATTTCTGCATTTATCTATCTGGATATATTGTATGTTTTTTTGTCCACAATGCTTCTTCATACTTTTGTAAAGGATTTTGCGGGTTGTCAATACCGATAACATTGATTGTGCTTCAATAATATAATGAAAAGTATGAAACTGTGTACGCTCTTGTTAATGTTCCAGAGCTGACTCCAATTTTAAGTGGCTTATTGACTTTTGGCCATCTACTTCTCTACGTTTTATTGCCTAAACACCCCAGGAATGATAATTAATTAGTTATTACTTTGCTAAACCAGAGTTTTAGCTGATGGATTGTGAATTCAATCTTAATTTCATGGATATCTTTTAGAGAAGGTAAAATGATGATTCAAACTCTATTCTAAGGTTCAATTTGATGTCGTTTTAAAAACGGGGGTGAAAAAAAAAAACAGGGTTAAGCTTAATATGATTATAAAAAATTCAGTAACAACTCATCTTTAAAATATTAGTTTTAAAAGAATATTAAACCGACTGGTACAAATTACTTTGTATAAATTCATTATTTGCTAAACATAACTCTGCAATGTTGCGGTACCATCAACTGGAATTTGAAGATATTGATGGTTGGAGTTAAAGGATTACTCACAAACGATATTGGTAGACAAACTCTCCTTAATGTAGATATAGAAGACATAGTGTAAATTGACACAAGAGATATTGGTAGATACACTCGCATGTTATTTTTCATTCATACATGTCACTTATTTGCTTAAATATTTATGTATGTATTCTTTTTGTGAGCTTTACTACTAAATTTTGTCAAGTGAAGCTTTTGTTTTCTTGTTAAACTAACGTGGTTTGTATTGCAGTCAAAATCATTTGATACCGGTTCAGCTGCTAGCCCTGCAGATGAAGCTGAAATTGACAAGTTGGAGGAGCGAGCCTCATCTCTAAGAAGGGTAGGTTTGAACCAGGTTTTTAATAAATGTATTAATCTTTATCTCTATGCTTTGACGCTGTTCTTTACAACGGCTGAGCTTTGAAATTGTCGTTTTGTGAACAGATTTTAGTTTGTTGGAATTCAGAAGCATTTACTTTTCAGTCATATTATGTTAAGATTTAACTGAATCTAGTGTCTTCCTTATTATGTGTTTTGTAATTTTGGCCTATTTTTTAAGCAATTTATGACCCATTGGTATTAGCTTTGAAAAGATAATTATGATACAACACCACCATTTTGGAGATTATTTTTTTATATATATTGCTATTATTTTTAGCTTCTTAACACTAATATAGACTTTCTAGGTTTTCTTCGTTTTTAAATTACATTTTTTTATTAATCTTTTAAATTTATTTAATTAGCACAATACTTTTTCATTAGAGAAAAAAAAAGACACCAACGGATCTCTAATTTTGCAACCATATTTAGCATCTGAAGTGGTTGATAGATTGTCTTTTTTTCTTTTTTAATTGCTTCAGTGGTAAACATTGAACATCTTTTCATAAATGTAGGAGCTTGCCAACAAGAACTTGCTCTTGAAGACACTAATAGATCAACTGCGTGATCTTATCACTGATATATCAACATGGCAAAGTCCTTTATCAACCTAAAGTATGAGACGAATACTTAAATTTGTGGAGCGGTCACGAATATGGAAACCTGATTCTGAGTAAATGACAATAAGGCTTGAACTTTTCCATATGAAGGTGTATAAGTTGATCTCAATATGTTCTCATCCTATGGGTTTAGAAAATTCTTAATGATGATAGTTTGCATTTTGTAGATTTTTTCCTTATAAATTTTGTAAAAGAAATTGTACTTTCTTTTGAACCTTAGAGAAGGATTCCTGTATTTTGTCTGAGATGAAACTTTTGTTTCACCATTTTTTTCAATTTATAACTCGTAAATACACTGCATGTTTCAAATCTGTTTATTTGGTTGAGGAATACATATAAATGGAATGGGAAGGTGGTGGTGTTCTTGGCGCATGTTTGGTCTTACAAATTACATCTCCGGTTCACATGCAATTATAACGAACCAGCAACTAAATATTATGTGTGGTTATGCACAAGTATTGTATGCAAAAGGATAGGGTTGTTTATACGCGTTCAGCTTTTCAATCGTGCATCCAAACATATGGATGGGTCTACCACTTAATTTAGAAGTTAATGATTGAATGATAAGGAAATTAATCGGTATCTTAGTTGAAGATATTTTTAAAGTTTGCCTGACAATTCAAAGGAGAAATAGTATCAATTTAAAAATGAAAAAAGAGAGTCCAATTGTCCAGAACCGACGAATTGCAAAAGGTATATATTCCTCACCACTTTTTACGGGAAGAATGACTTACAGATATAATTAAGTGTCACGATCTCACATACTATTTGGTATTCTACTTTGTAATAGAAATATATATATTAATAAACTTTGTCAAAGCATTAGCATCTCATGGTACGGTAAATCTCATTATATATGTCCTGCAGGGTATGTTCTGGTGTCCTTTTTTCATGAAATTCGGCATGTTGCAGAAATTCTTCGTCCAGAATATGTGCCAGCTTTCACAATTAAAGCAGACTAATCCCCCTGGTAAGATGTTCTTACCACAGCATTTCCACTCCAAGAGGGGTAGTGATGGTGGGTAAACAAAAACTGTTATTTATGATTTTCGAATATATCAAACGAGATTAGTATATCCAACTCTAGCCACTTGCATATCGACCATAGTTGGGATATTGGCTTAAGTTGTGTGTAACTGCAGAAGGAACATAACTCTCCTCCCTGTTGAAAACAACACAAGCGCCAAAACCCATTTTAAAAAATACTCCATATCAAATAAGTTTAAAAAATTTAACTTCATTAGTTGCATCTCTAACATCACATTGAAACTAAATCTCAGTTGGTGAAAGAGACAGTACTTTTCGTTTGTCTATCCTTCCCGAGTCTCTCTTCAAGAAATTCACATTATACTGGCAAATCTGAACAAACTAATGGAGCTTCATTTATATTATTATGAGTTGGTACTTTGTACAACATTGGAGTTTTCTATTTCGAAATTACTCACTTGCCAACCCATCATTTTCTTGATTTTTTTTCTTAAATTTCCTTAAATTCTATCAGGCAGAGACTTTATCACCTAGAGAGACTTCCGTCCTTTCACAACCAACTGATACTCATAGCATTCCACTTTCACTCTTCTATAGCATTCCACTTTCACAACAGCAAAAATCTAGCACAAGAATGATCAGATTACCTAAAACTATCTTCGATACAGTGGTAGCCACAACTTTATTTTCTCTTTGTTGTTTTGCTTGTATTAATTATGAACTGAAGACCTAGTAGTGAGAGAGGATCTCATATCCACAATGGCAGATTCATCAGCCCCTAACTTGATGGCCTCTTTGCTAGCTCTTATGAACCTTGAGACAGCTCCTCGAACGTACTCATGAGCTTCTTTCACACTCATCTTCTTGCTCATTTCATCAGGGAAACTGCTCAAGAAATGATCCCCATTAAGAACTGCTGCCAATTGAACTACCTCACTCTGAAATTCAGACAGGCCTGCATCTTCTTTTGCTTCAGTGCTCCTTAGAGGGTTCACGTCCGGCAAAGTCACTGAAATACACACACCCAGCCTTAATACTTTGTTACACATAATATAAGGTTTTGAGTTTAATTTCTGTGCAGGGCAGTCTAACAAAAATTACACTGTCAACCAATCAGAAATCATGATAAGCATAAACTTTTAAGGTAGCTATTATTAAAGTTAATAAACTGATTATACATCACAGTTTATGATTAAATGATAATATAAATATTCTTATTCAGAAAGTTTTAGTCAAAGTTGATGAAGTCTCCCCTCTTTTGTATAAGCCATCTATGTTCAACTTTATCACGTTGTAATCCATATGGTAATGTATTATTGAGGAACGCAATTGATTGACATAAAAAGGGTAGGTTGGATACCTGGGCAATCCGTTCTGGGTGAACTTAACTCTCCAACAACATGCTCGAATGTCCCAGCCCAAGCATCCCTGTGGGTCAAAAAGTTGGAGGAAAGGTTGAAGATCTTCTTTATGGTTGCAGGAATAGAAGAGTGCTCAAATTCTGAGTTTTCAGCAGGTCCTTTGGCACCACTTATCACTGAGAAATTTGGACCAAGTAGTAAATTAAAATTAGTAGGCACGTCAGAACAATCAAAAGCAAGTTGAAGCTTTAGAATCTAACAAATGCACTCAAGAAGATTTGGTAAACAAAGCAATTGGAACCTTATTGCTCAAAACCAAATTTTGTTGTTTGTACCAAATTTGACTAGAAAACAACAATCCTTTAGTCCTTATTCTCTCAAAACACAAGGAAAAGGACAAACATAGAAAAGAAATATCAACCAACTGCATCGAACTCAAACTAAAGTAACTACACCGGAATACTGGTAATCAGAAAGAACATGGTCCCAGAAAAGTTAATGTGGCATCCAATGGAATAAATTCATGTCATATTCCCCATGATAAAAGAAGTATTGGCCATGATTTCCTCACATCTCTATCATAGAAAAATATGAATAATTGCTTTGACAAAAGAGTAGACGCTAAAAAAGGATAATTAACTAGGAATTTGAGATTACCAGTTCCTTTCTTGATCCAAGGAGAGATCATAATAGTAGGAACCCGAACCCCTAACCTATCGAACTTGAAGAAATAGGGAGCAGGTCCGGTGTTCCCATCTGGATTAGGAATGTTGACAAAAGGGGTCTTCACATGATCAAAAAATCCACCATGTTCATCATATGTAATGATGAAAAGTGTTTCATTCCACTGAGGGCTGGTTCTTAGAGCCTCGTAAACATCCTTAATCAGCATTTGGCCATGTGCAACATCGTGAGATGGGTGGTCATCATTAGCGGGTAAGCCCTTCAAGTCAAAGTATCTAGGCTCAATCACAGTCAAGGGTGGAAGTTTCCCATTTCGGGCATCTCTCTTGAACTTCAAATCATACTGATGGAACTTGAATACGTACTTTAATTTCCTCAGATTCCTATAGAACAAAGTTGTGGGTATGTTCTGAAAGTAAATCCCAAAGTCCAGGCCATTCTCATGCAGAGAATCAAAGATGGTTTTTTGAGGGTACCCTTTCGCTAACTGCCTCTTGACATGACTTGTGGAACCATGAGAGGTTGCTGAGTACACAAAAAGCCTATTGGGTTGTGTTGGACCAGGAATTGAAGAAAACCACCTATCAAAAACAGCAAATTCCTTAACCAAAGCAGCATAAACCGGCACAGCCTCGGGCTTAAACCCTTTCATTACAGTCTCAGAGAGGTTCTGAGACACGGACAATGCTTGCTCCACAAATCCATTCATGGAAGGGATCGAACCAGACCCGAATACCTGCTGCAACACATCTTCAAATGAATGCCCAGGATCCGGATCCACAAACTCTGCATCATCAGTGAAGCAAATCGAATCTTGCTTCGAACCTGTAGTAGAAACAGGGTTGCATTCATCTCCCGTGACCCCATTGATTAAGGCATTGATTCTCTCTTTCATCCACCCCAGCATGTGGTCAAAGGAACGGTTCTCCATAACCAAAACAACAACGTTTTTTATAGGTTGCTGTTGTTGCGCCCTTGCAAAAACACAGAAGAACACAAATAGAAAGAGCACTAGAATGAAAGATCTGGATTTACCACCTCCCATTCTTTCCCTCAAAGATGGGACCTTTTTTCAAATGGGTTGTCGGTACAAAAAAAAAAAAGGCTTTTCCAACACTGAATGCGGAATAAGTGAATGGTGATATAAACGTGAATATGGAATGAGACTTTTATCACTGAATGTGGAAACAGCGCAGAACGGCAATTAGATACTTTGTGCAATTTATAGAGAAGAATTTTAAATACAGTGTTGGAGGATTTTGTATGTGTAGATAGTGTGGTAGCAGAACACAGAAGAAGGAAGATAAGGTTGTTGTTGAGGTTGAGGTTGAGGTTTGGTTAGGTTCTGTGCTATACCTCACTCACTTACTGCTTCACTCATTCAGCTTTTATGAACAATGCAGAAGGAAAAGTAACGCAATTAGTGGAACATGAATTGAAAGTGTCCTTTTGTGATTATTCTGCGTAGATGATGAGGATCTTACCCTCTCCTTTTTCGCGGGTCAGTTTATTTTTCTATTTTCAGTATCAGTTTTCAGTTTTTTGGGTTTCTTCTACTTTCGGCACTAATAAATTAATTTAAGTGATTTTTTTTCCCCATAAGTCCCAATAATACCTAATGCAAATCAAAGTGTGTTTAAAAAGTAAAATAAAATAGAATAGGAACTCAGTTACAATGTTCGGATTATATAAATGTTCTTTACACTGTACTATCAAATCATAGAATATATTTAATTAACTAATAGATTAAATATAAGTTGTTTATTTATTTATTAATTATTGCATTTAATAATTTAACCACATGTTCTATATAATAAATAAATTACTTAATATTAATTGACAGTCAACTTTACCTATATATGTTAAATGTGATATTTTTAACACTATATTTCTTAAATGTAATGTATGTTTCAATATATTAATAAATGTACAATTTTTTAACACAATATATTTATTAATTTTTATATTTTATAATTTAAATACATATTATATTTAATAAATACATTACTTAATGTTATTTGACAGTCAATTTTACCTGAATATGTTAAATGTGATATTTTTGAACAAATATATTTATTAAATGTAATGTATGTTTCAATATATTAATAAATGTACAATTTTTTAACACAATATATTTATTAATTTTTATATTTAATAATTTAACTACATATTATATTTAATAAATACATTACTTAATGTTATTTGACATTCAATTTTACCTGAATATGTTAAATGTGATATTTTTGAACAAATATATTTATTAAATGTAATGTATGTTTCAATATATTAAATGTAACGTTTAAAATAATATTTTTTAATAAATGTATTTTAAAATATAAGTTTCAAATATAACAGCGTGATATATAAAAATATAACAATTTATCTCTCAATTTTTATCTTTAATAACTTTTCTACACATTATATTCAATAAATATAATATTTAACTTTACATGGAAGTGGTATAAGGTATTTAATGTTATCGAAAACAATATTTTACATTTAATTATAAATCTATCTTTTAAAAATATTTAATAATTTGCCAACATATAAATTTACTTGTAATATATTATTATTAAGAAGAAAGGAATATTTTAAGATAATAGAAGATTTAATAAAATGACACATGAATATTTTTATTATATAGAATTCATATAGCAAAATTTGTTTATCATAAAATTCAGGAGAAGAGGGATATACAGAATGATTTTCTCATTAGATATTTAAGACTATTAGACACATAGTTACATATAACACAAACAATAAACTTAACAAAGTAATATAATATAGGAATTAAATTGTCCTAATAGACAATTTTGGCTTAATGAACTAATATACCTCTTTAAGCCAAAATATTGTTAACATTTACAACACTAATTAACCTCTTTAGTTCCTTAAATTTTTCATGTTTCAAGTTGGTTATTTTTCATGTTTCACGTATAAAATGATATTTAGTATCAATATATTTGTTTCTACCACGAGAAGTTGATGCTTAACAATGACTTATTATCAAGAAACAACATTATCCTTCCAGCTAATTCAATCTTCAAACCTTTTATTAATGATCTTATCCACACAACTCAGGTTGTTTCACAAGCAACAACATATTTTGCTTCAGCAAAGGATAAAACAACTACTGACTCATTTATTGAGCTCCACAAAATTGGTGATTCTCTAAGGAAGAAAATGTACATAAGTGTACCTTTTCTATCCCATTTATCACCACACGAGTTTGCATTTGAATATGTAGTAATCTTCAAAGCAACATTTGTGCTTCCTATTGGAAATAGAATTTCAAAACTGGATGTGCCTTGTATGTAGCATAGGATTCTCTTACTGACTTTCAAGTGAAAGTGTCTTGGATCCAGTATATACCTGTTGACCAAACCAACATTGAAACTAAGATTAAATTATGTATTGCACAAGTATCTCAAGCTCGCAACAATTTTTTGATAGACAGGGGGATCAATTACCTCTTCTTATGGTTCTTCTTCCAATCGTAAACTAACTTCAGTCGATGTGTAAGCTGGGTTGCTTTGATGCATCTCATATTTCTTCAAAACATCTTATGCATATCGTCATTGATGCATAACCATGCCAAGTTTAGTTTTTATGAATTGAATTCCCATAAAATAACTCAACTTACCCAAATAACTCATCTCAAATTCGTTGATCATTTTAACTTTGAATTTTGCGATTAAGCTCTCACCTGTAATTTTAACTTTTAATTTAGTATTAACTTCCCAATTTTCACATCTTTATAGAAACTCTTTACATAAACTTCATTCTCAAACCCAATACTACCCACAAAGCCATCAATTTTATGGTTCCAAACCCTTAGAACTTGTTTGAGCCTGTAAAGGGTCTTTCTCAATTTATACACCTTGTCATTTAAGAAAACTAATTTCACATCCAACTAATCTAATGACCAGTGAAATTGTGTTGCTAATGAAACCACCAACCTGACTCTTTCAATTCTCACCATAAGTGTAAAGGCTTCTCCATAATCTACTCTAGCCTATTGTAAAAATCCTTTAGCCACTAATCTGGCTTTATGTCTCACTATAACACCTTGTGGATTTACCTTTGACTTATAAACTCATTTCAATGCTATCAACTTCTTATCAAAAGAGAGTTTTTTCAATTCCCATGTTTGATTTTTCTCAATAGACTCGGTCTCTTCTTGCATTGCCTTCCACCATTTCTTATCAACAGCAACCTGCTCAAAATCAATAGGTTCAACCTCGACTACGAGAGTATAATGCATGAAATTTCCATCAAAGGTCATAACAACATCATAAAATAGCTCATAATCTCTTAGATGAGATGCAGGTGAATGATTTTTAATGATCTTCTTACACTCACATCATGATCACCAGGACATGACTATACTATATTTGTTTCATCATCAAGTACAATTTTTTATGCTTCATGTTGGGTTGACTTTTAGTTCCAAGTTGCAACCTCATCAACCACTACATCTATACTTATAATAACATGTCCATCCTCAACATCAAACAATAGCCAACTAGAATTAGAGGCACTTATTTATCATGTAGTTTATCATCTTATTTATCAACCACATTTATAGCACACTAAGCCAAATATTTTCAAATGAGTAACATTTGATTTTACCTCAGTCCATACTTCCTTAGGTGTAACTCCTTTTAACCTCCTACTTGGAGATCTGTTAGGTATGTATGTGGCTGTCAACATAGCCCCTCCCCATAGAAAGTTTGGCAAGCTTTTACTCTTTAACATACATTTAACCATGCTTAAAATTGTTTGATTATTCCTCTCTGCAATTCCATTATGATATGGTGTGTAAGGAGTGGTAATCTCATGTGTTATACCTTCTTCATCACAAAACCTCTTGAACTTTATGGAAGTATTGATAACCTCCTCCTCAAGTTAGGATGATCCAAAGCATGAAGATGAGTGTGTGAAGGCAATGGGTTTGTATGGTGGGAAAGCTCTCAGTAGGGATGTCAGAAGGGTGGGATTGGTGATGTTTGGTGCTCTTAAGAGAGGTTTGACCAACTCTCAAAGAAGGTGGCTAAAGAAGACCAATGGGATGCCCTAACCTTGACGTTGGAGATAAGTAAGATGGCACAATAAATTGGAAACATAACAATACTAATCATAAAGTTAATTTACAAAGGGAGAAACACCTTTGTTTATATCCTTAAGGTGTCTCCAAATTTGTAGAAGAAAAAACCTAGAAACTTCAACTTGGCTAGCTTGGAAGAAAGACAAAAATCCTCTCCATTAGGAGGACATGTGGTCACTAACATGCGAGAATGCTCTCCATTAGAAGCATGACACATGGCTACTTTCTCCTAAAGATGGAACGCCTTTCTCTCTTGCTCACCAAGCTAAGACAAAACTTTGACACATGTGGTCAACTCTAGAAAGATGTCTCTATTGAGTCAACATTGGGTGTTGACCTTTGTTGACCCAAGTTAACCAAAAATTTACACTACTTGACCCATTATTCAAGGCCTAAAAAGGAAATCTCACCTTTAATACAAGGTTTATAAATGTGTCATCACAAAGCCTTTCTATAGTTGTTGGCCTAGGTTAAACAAATTTGTCTTCAGCCTTGGCACATATAACACCTCCTTAATCGCAAACTTTCTTCGATCACTGTCCCTTAGGACTACCCTTCTAGACCATTCTGCTATTAGGATTCTATCATCAACAAATTTGATTCTTCTATGAGCAACTTCCTTCATTTTCACAAGTTACTCCTGTTTACAAGTCATAAGAGTTGAACAGCCTAAGTCAAGGTACCATGTTGCATCCTCTAGCTTATTGTCATGTATTCTAGCTATCAACATCACAACTTCTGAATCTGATGTATCATCCTGCCAAATGAGCTTAGTATTTTGGCTTGTTCTTGGTCCCGTCTCCTTTCTAGCATTCTTTGGCAAACTAGCCAAAATTTTTAAAATGGTAACACCTTACCTTCTTATCAAACTTCCATTATTTTTCTCTACCAAAATTGGTGGAAGACTTGTAATTCTTGTGCTTGACAGAATCACCAAAATCATCACCTTTCTGTTCTTATGATTCTTTGTATTTGGTGTTACCTTTGTCATCCTTTTTGGGTCCTTTCACCTTTCCTTTGTACTACGCCCGTGCTTGTAGTGCCTATTCTTGACAGTGTCTACACTCATTTATAGGATATTCTTGTGCCTTCAATGAATGTTGCAATTCCTCAATCTCCATAGTCTCCAAGTCTCATGTTTCTTTAATAGCTACAATCACATGGTGAAATCTTAGTGACAACGTCCTCAGAATTTTATCTACCACATATTGATCTCAAATGTTATCCCTACATTCCCACATAACATTGACATCTTCCTACACTTGGTCAAAATAGTCTGTCATAGTTTCACTCTCATCCATGGTCAAGAATTCAATCTACCTTCGTAGGGTTTGCAACCTCACTTTCTTATTTTTGTCATCGTAACCATAAGTCTTGATTAAAATCTCCTAAGCTTCTTTGGTAGAGGTTGTCTTTGAGATTTTATTGAAAACCTTTGAACTTACACATTAGTAAATAAGGAACCTTGCCTTACTATCAAGTTTTTGCTACGCCTTGTGGTTTCTCTTGTCTTCATCAATGGCGTTTGAACTGAATCCTGTCAGCCCTTCAGTCATTACTTTTGCAATATCTTAAAAGACAATATGGCTTGCATCTTGATGTGTCAATCAACAAACATCTTGTCATCGAACATTTCCAATGCCCCTTGTATCATTCCTCCTAAACCAACCATATCCCCTTATTGATCAAATCTTGAAGCTTTTTCTATCTTCCGATTTCACCCAAGAACCTCAACTATTGAAGAATGATCTTTCTTAATCACACAAACTTTTCAATTTCACGCCTCTTATGGTCACACTTGGATTATACTCAACTTTGATAACATATAGAATTTAGGAGAAAAAGATATACAAAAAGGGAATGATTTTCTCATTAGAACTTTAAGACTGTCATACATAAACTTATATACAACATAAAGAATAAAACGAACAGAGTAACATAGTATAGGAACTAATTGTTTTAACAGACAATTTTGGCTTAATGCGTCAACATTCATCTCTTTAGATACATTTCCTCTCAATCTTCTTTGACCTCTCTAGAAGTGTTTTTACTAATCTTCCATTTATTCTTCAATCACAGACCACCCCTAAGCTCACGATAGAGAACGATATGCATCCATCCGATTGGAAAACCAATTAGAGTAAGTTCTTCCTTTACCCCTTTTCTAAAAATTCAAATTGTTCATTTTGTGCATGCGAGCTTGGTAACCCAAATGTAGCTCAATCTTTTGGAATTTAGTTCCCTGCATGTTTGTGATTCTAGTAATAGGTTCATATCATTTATATGAAGTTCTTTTGTGCATATTTAGTTATCGATATGAGTAAACTATAGAGGAAGAACCTTAAGAAGAGTCCAAATCAAGGTAAAGGGAACTGGCAGCTTTGTTTAAAATTGTCTTGTACTAGGATTTTAAGTATAGAATTATGAAAAGTTGCATTATTAGGCTTACTAAGTTTGAGAAATAGTTTAAATTGAGTTGACAAATGTATACTTTCATTGAATGAGGAAATGTGTGAATTGATTATGTAATTTTATGAATCTCGTGTGTTGTGATTTCTTTATATTCTGATACTCTAAAGGATTGATTAAATTATATTATTTGGATTACAAACTAGTGGGTTTAGTATAAAAAGTATAAAAGTAATTAGACAAATCAATTGGAGTATCTTAATGTACAAAAATCTGTTAAGACAAGATCGTCTAAATAATAGACTGTCTAACTCAGATTTTGAAGTTTAACAAAAAAGCATAAAAACAAAACATCGATGTGTATGAAAAGTTCTTTTAAAGAAAATAGCGTCCAGGGAAGAAATATTTTGTAACATTTTTTTTAGACGAAATCAAACTTATGAATAACGTTTCTAAAATTAATTGTCTGATAACTAAAAAAATGTGTCTCTCTTTTTAATAGACTATATGAGTAAACTTAATTTCTTATGCATGTTGTATGTTTTACCAAACAATGCATTTATTAAAGACATGACAAATGATAAAATGTTTTGAACACGCAATACAGCCTAAAGCTTATCAACATTTAAAATATTTAATGTATGTACGATAAAGTGTTTCGATGCTTGTATACCTTGTTCTTGATATTTGTGTAGATCACTAAAGTAGAAAGATATGATCAAAATCACTGCAACTAAAAAAAGACGTTGTGAGATATGAAGAACATTTTGGGAATGTTTCTCTTGAAGCCTTTTGCTTTGTCACATCGTAGAAGCTCAGTTTTTCTAAAGACTATGATAAAGCTTTAAATCTCTACAAAGTAAACTAAAGTCTGACTTTCCACCTAAAGGCTACATGCTTTCTTGAAGTCAACTTTGCCTAATGGTCATCTTTTAAGAAAAACTATATATAGATGAAAGCTTGAAGAGAAGAAAAGAAGAATAAGCTAGTGAACTTGTGAACACTCAAACAAGCTTATTTTGCTCATATATCATCTGAAGTTGAATATTTTTTTTTAGAAGAGAAAAACCTTAGCAAATCACAAAATTCTTTTTATTGTTTATATCCTCTCTTTGAGAGTTATCATTTGTACCTTTGCTCATAACATTGTGTGTGTTGTAAATTTTGAAGAGAATTAAAACATTCGGTGTTTAGCTTAGTTGAGCAAAACAATGTAGACGTGTTGTCTAGGGTTGAAACCAAATGTGGTTTGAATACTTATAAACTAAAAGTGGTTAAACTCGGACTAGTTGTGTTGACTAGGGAACCAACAGTGGTGAGAATACTCGTTGTAAACTTAGAGAGGTAAAACACGTGTAATCTTTGTAAAAGATTAGTGAAATTCCTTAAGAGTTTCTTTGAATATTAGAAGTGATTCAAGAAATTATGTTCAAATTGTTCTCACCACCAGATTTCTGAACAATTGCTCCTTCAATATTTCTATAAAGGCTTGTACAACATGAAGATGAGTCTATGATGTAGAAGGAGCAAAACAAAACAAAAGCTTAGAGAGTAAGATTTATGCTCTCACCACATTGGTTACCCAACTTGCATCAAATCAGAAAGTTGCACCTGTAAAAGTTTGTGGCATTTTAACTTTACATGATCATTTTACATATGCTTGTCTAATATTGCAACAACAAACTCCAACAATAAAGCCCTACAACAACAACAACAACATAACCATAATTTGCCTTCAAAAGGTAGAACCTTGGCTAGAGAAATCATCCAAATTTGAGATAGGGCAACCAACAAAACCAGGTGCACATTCAAAATCAACCTCCCGTTTTGTGTGTGTTGGAACCTTTGAAAAAAAAATAACGGTCACTAAGAGACAACCTTGGAAGAACTTCTAGTACTGCATTTTAAACTCTTTTATTTGGTTGGGTATGACCTCGATACGATGCTACCACTAGGCGCTACATGTTCAGTGTGTGATTGCAACCCGAAATATATTAGGAAGTATAATGGGCTATTGTAGTAAACAAGTATCGTATCCATAGAGATTTGGTAGAAAAAATAATGTTTTAACTATTTTGATCTTTTTTAAAACAATTAATGTGTAGAAAATAAGTTTGTATTGGTGATAATGTTATAAAACCAATTGGAAGTCAATTTAAGTTACTAAATGAGTGGCTTTTGAATGATTAAATCGTGTTGAAGCTTGACTTCACATATTTGCCCTCTCTTGCATCAGATCTACCTCCAAACATGCACCTTTAAATGATCAAGTCTTATGAGTTTGCTTAGGTGTAACTCTAGGTCCATTCCTAACACCTGGAGCCTAGGATCACCACTCTTCGCTTTGATTCCTCAGTGACGTCTTGGCCAGTTCCCCTACATTAAGATTAAGACTCTATCTCCAAGTGCACACTCTAGATCTCTTCCTAGCATCTAGAAGTCCACAAGATAACTAATTGAAAACCAATACTTTATACTAGTTTCTACTCAATATTAAGCCAGATAGATAAGACAAGTGATCATTCATCCAACGTTAAATATAAATCAATTAACGAACTTTAGATTAAAAGAACTCATACATAAATGGAAGTTATTATCGAATACAAGAGAGTTCAAATATGTTTACATCTTGCTCCAACAATTGGAGATTTAGCTCCTTATAAACGATAGAAAGAAGTAAAAACAATGAAGAGGGGTATCTCTCCTTTTATAGGTAAAGGAGAAAATTAGAGTACATGCACTTGAGAAAGAGCCTAGAAGTTTCTTTGGCCAAGGCAGATGAATCAGAGCCTCTGGCCTCTTTTTCATCCAATCATATCTTGTTTGTACTTTATTCAATCACATATTGCCTTTACTTTATCCAATCACATGTAAGAGAGCTTTTATCCAGCAAGTACCTTAAGGCTACAAACAAGCTGGATCACATCCATGCAAGCACAACTCAAGAAACAAACCCAAAATTCGTTCAAGACATCATCTTGTCAACTCTAAGTGTTTTACCCATAACTTTCTCCAAAAAGCTCCAAATGAGATGATTTCTTTTTTGTTAGAAAGTAGACTTAAAGATCTTATCATTGACTATAAGTACATATATTTTGAACCTTTGAGTTGGTTGCAGTTGAATTCCAAAAAAAAAGTTAACGTGAAAGCAAGTTTAGAAATGACAAGATATCTTGGCCAAAATACAAGGCCCAAAACAAAGACTCAAATTCATATTTACAAGGCTTAAGGGACAACAATAAAAATCTTAAAAACACCATGTTCCACAAGAGTGAAAGTCCTTGAAGTCCTTCTTCTTCTTCTTTTATTCTCCTAGTCCTAGATTAAGTTGTAGCTCCTTGGATGGATCTCCATCAAGTTTTGAGAGTGATTTCTATTAATATAGGATTATAATTTTATAATTTTATTACTTTTTATAATTATATATGATAATTTATTTTAATGAATTATTTTTACATATTATTTAAATTTTAATGTTTTAAAGTAAATATTAATAATTATTTTTATAAATCATTTAATTTTAATTTATTTAAAATAGTTTTTTATTCCACTTAATTTTTGAATTATTCTAATTCTATAGTTCTTAATTGATTTATTTTATTTTTATATAAAATAAAAGTATAAAAATTATTTTTTGTAATGTATAAAATTATCATTTAATTTATTAAGATTTATATTAGACTTAAATTAGTGTATTTAAAATATCATGTTACAATAATTTTAATGAAAAACTTTATCATTTTGTGTAATACAAAGTACAAATCTGAACTTGTATAATATAATTAAAATTATTAATTTTAATAAATATTAATTTTAAAAATAATACAAATATAGATAAATAATCGTATAATTTTTTATTTAATTAATAGAATGAACAATTGATTTAAAATGATATTGATATCTATTTTTATTTTCTATTAATTAATTTATCTAAATTTTTCAAAGTTATTTTAAAATGGATAAATAAATATATGAAAATATTTTAATTTATCAAATAATATATAGTATTTACAACATACAAATGTTAAAATAATTTCATAAAATAAAAATATTTATTTATTTTACAATCAATATTTTACATAAACTTTTTCAGTACAAAAGTAAAAAATATTTTTAATTTAATTATTATATCTCATTTACTTATAAAATATTTAAATAGACTTTACCTTATTTATGATTAATTTCTAAAAATTTTTTTAATGAAATAATTATATACTTTTAGTCATTATTATAAATTATTTAAGATTTCATTTTATAAAGTTAAGTATTAGACAACATTATATTTAATATATATTGATATAATATATATATATATATATATATATATATATATATATATATAATTAAAAGTAAAATTAAATAATAAACATATTATAATTAAAAAATACATTCATATACTAAACAATACTTTTTTAAAACAAACAATACATTCATATATTTTAAAAAAATTACATTGTGTTTACTTTTTATTAAGAAAAATAATTTTCGTCCTATATTTTATATTTTTAATTATATATTTTAAAAAATAATTTATAGAAATGTATTAAGAAGTTTAACATCCCAGATTATATAGAAGCATATAACATAGAAAGTCCACATTTAAATAAAAGAGAACATTTAGAGTAGACTGTAAATAAAGTTTGTTAAGCTTATAGTCATCCCAAAATGAGTCAGAATTTAAAACTTTAAATACTAAAGAGTAATTCCAATATAAGGAATAACTAAGAGAGTCCTAAGGAGACTAAGCTGCAGTATCATCTTCTTCTAAAGTCTGCTCCAGAGGCACCTCATCCGCCTTTGCTCACATCCAAGTGGATGATCATTGCAAAAGAAAAGCATACCCAAACAAAACACAAACACACAAGCAAGGGTGAGTTAGATATAAAAATCATGTTATAACATCCACACACAATATGCAAATAAAGACAGATACACTACACTTCACACACACGACTTGTTGCACTTAAACTTGACTCGTTCGGACTTAGAATGATTGTCGAGCTATGGCGTGTTGTGCACTCGTGGTGGCCTCTACTGCTTTGCAAAGTCATTGCCAATGGGTTTTACCCTACCACACTCACGAGGTTAGACCGTTATCACTCACCTTGGGCCATACTGGAAGCACCCAAGACTAGGACCTCCTGCTACTACTCACCACATGATTCAATCCTCTCTACTTGAGAATGATTGACCATTGTAGTTCAGGATAACCCCCAAAACTGAGCTACCATGCAAATCATTATAAACACTAAGGGCGACACCATGAATCTTCTCCTTGAAGACCATGGAATTATGTCCAATACTATAGGGTACCACCATGTGACCTCCTTAGAGATCCATGGATCAACCATACTTTTAAAACCACATACTTTCAAATCACCAAACATATCTCATACACTCGCATACTTCCAATATAATCACATTACCACATCATAATATCCATTCCAAACATTCCACACACTTGATTTAACTAAAAAGAGAGCAAAAGAGAAGACCGGAATCAAAGGGTTCGCACAGCGCACCCTATCCGCAAGGCGAGACAGGATGGTCTCGCATAGCGCACCATCACTCGCAAGGCGAATTAACTTGTTGAGGTGTTATACCTCATGTCCCTCGCATAGCGCACCCCCTTAATTCCCTATGTGAATTAACTCACTAAAGCTACAGGCGTCAGTTCTTCTCACATAGCGAACCTAAGTCGCCATGCGAGCCTAGACAGAGCGCATACCCCTAAACCCTCTCACTTTGCGTCCCTCTCGCTCTTCGAATTAAAAGGGCAGTGGTTCCAGACCGCCACCAGTCGCATAGCGACAGGATTCGCCAAGCGAATCCACAAACAAAGAGCAACACCCTCTGGTCATTCGCACAGCGCACTAGCTCGCACAGCGAATTACCCAGACAGTGAGCACCCTCTACAGGGTCTCGCTATGCGAGACAGCTCGCATAGTGACTCTGCATCATTTGCAGAACGCGAATTCTACAGAATCACACACTCACACCAGCCTTTACCATTTCTAGGCCTCTTGGCCAACTTCTAAGACCTTCAATTCGTGTATTAAGCTCAATTACACCTGCCTAGATGATCCTAACCCTCCCCATTACTAATCTAAAGTGATTAAGATCAAGTTTTATCTTTTAAAACATCAATTTCTATACTTAAGGACCCAATTTTAAATTTTACCACTTCTAACATGTTCTAGTCCAGTTTTATGATCCTAACAAGTCACAATTGAGTTGCCTAAGATGTCCCAACAGCCCAAATGCGCACAGAACCCCTACTTCCCAAAATCACTACCTCACTTCCTCTCAAGGTGACCCAAAACTCTACCAGTTTACTCAAAACAATGCATACGAATCTTACCTTCCACTTGAGTACCCCTTCAATAGAACACATACATCCAACATACCCAATTTCAGATATCCACTTCATGCAAATAACTACACAGTCACTAATTCCAGCATCACAGATTATACAGTCAAGTTCATATAATGCATCATACCCAAGCAAGTGAAATACCACTCCAAACCGCATATCAGTTCAGATTTCAACACACATGCACACCATACACTAAAAATCAAAAGAATGTCTACTTCCCCTTACCTTGGAGTAAAATCGCACAACTCACTGAAATGCCCTAACGATACCTCTCACAGCGAGAACCCGAACAATGCCCCACAACCACCGAAATGGTGATGGAAACAGCTCTTAGAGCTAGAACTGAGTAGAAATGGAAGAAGGGAAAGCAAGAAAGCACATGCAACCAACAAGAACATACGTCTCCATTCAAGAACAGTAAAGAGGAGGTTGCATGGAGGGACTTACCGGCTTAGAATCCGAAACTGATCGGATGGTTTCGAAGCTCTCTACGCTGCGGACGTTTTGGCACCACCTACACAGAAATCCAGTGGCTCAAAAGGGAAGAAATGGAAGAGAGAAGACAAGGTGTGGTAGAGAGAAGGTAGAGAACTTGAGTCCGAGTTTTAGAGAGAGAAGGGAAAGTTGGCTAATGAACTCAGATTTTGAAAGGTTCCTTCTAAGGTCATGGTGTCCTTAGTTTTTACAGGTCTGGCTACCTCAACATAAGGCTCAATAGCCCTACATTTTTCAGGCCCTTACAAGAATAAAATTAGATACATTAATTACAAAATATTGTTTTTAAATCTAATAAAAATAATATCTTTTTTGTAGTTATCAAATGAATTTTATTTATAAGCATTAACATTATTCCATTTATAGTATTTTTTTAATAACTTTAAATATATGAAAAAAAATCATTTTTTTATAAATTAAAGCATATAATTTTTTTATTAAAAATTAAATTAATCAAGTAGTTAAATTACTTATTATAAATAAATGTTGAATTATTTATTATAAATAATATATAATGATTTTTTCACACAAGACCATTTATTTATTCAATCTATTTTAAACTTAACACTTTACATTACATCATGTTATTATAAAAAAATATTTAATAATAATTAAAATTAATATATATATATATATATATATATATATATATATATATAATATTTTGATGATATTTTTACTATTCATTATTTAATTATTATTATTATTATTATTATTCAAAAAATATATAATTTAATTAATTTATAAGTTTTTTTATTATTAAATAATAAATATATTTAAAAAATAGTTGCCAATGACTTAATTATTAAATTAAATTAGAAAGATCCGTTTCTTGTCATTAAGAAGACAATTGCTGATAAAATCTTTAAAGTTAAATCAATATGAAACTCATCACCATGTGTTAATAACAAAATATAAAAAAGTTTAATACATCATTTGATCCCTACTTTTAGGAGTTTGGTTCAAAGTAATCTTACCTTTTAAAAAAGTTCAGTAAAAGCCCATATTTCGTTAAAAGATGTTCAATCCGGTCCTTTCCGCTCACGCCGTTAAAAACATAACGGTGCAAATACCACGTCATCATCATCATCTCCAGACAAACCCTAATTTCTCTCCAAGAAACCCTAACCGCCACACCATCCAGCACCGTCACCGCCATCCTTGCTGACAGTCGTCCTCTCCAACACATCACGTGCCACCATCAAAGCGTCTTCTCCCTTCTGTTGCACCTCCATCACCTTCGCATCTCACCTTCGTTCTCGTGCCACCACCCAACGCGATCCCTTGCTATGTCGCGACCACCAATCTTCACCATTTTCACCAGCCAAATCATCGTCGTGCCAGCAGCACTGTCATCCAATCTCCACCACAGAATCGTCCACCACTAACCACCAACCAAATCGCCAGCTGTTGCAGATCGCGAATCGCCACTCTTCTCCACCATTAATCGCGTCGCTGCTTGCCTCCACCTGCAACCACAATCAGACCTGCAAGCAAACCCTATAGACCTAGGGTTTCTTGCATTCTCGTTGCATAGCTTTGGTTGTGGCGTGTGATGCGTTGGAGAGGACGGCTGCTGGCGAGGATGGCGGTAACGGCGCTGGATGGTGCGACGACTAAGGTTTCTTGGAAAGAAATTAGGATTTGTCTGTAGATGGTAATGATGACGTGGCAGAGACTTTTTTTAAATTAAAAAATCATTTAAATCCACCTATTAACGTGTGTCACGTGCTTATGAGATGCTACGGTAGCATTTACACCGTTATGTTTTTAACAGCGTGAGCGGAAAAGACCAGATTGAATATTTTTTAGCAAAATATGAAATCTTACTAAACTTTTTTAAAATGTAAAATTACTTTGAACCAAACCCAAAACCGATGTATTATACCGTAGCCAAACTTCAAATATATATTAATAAATTAATTTTACCTTATCATAACACTAAAATAAAAGCACAAAATTAAAATAAATATTAAAAGAACCAAGAAGGCTTTGGAAAGTGGGAACATTGACGCGTTTGGTCCCACGCAAATCGGTGGGCAATTAATAGAGAAAGAACACAGGAATGCATGCATAGGAGGAGAAAGGTCTGATTTTTAATTGATTTGTTTGCATGCAAATTTTGACATTATTTGAGACAGTGCTCAAAATAAATTGCATATGGACATGTTAAGATGTAAATTGTTGTGACCCGTGAAACTATAAAACAACAAAAGAATTTCACATATCTCATTCTTAACCATTGTGGCTATGCGATCTTGTCGGTGCTTCTTTGTGGTCAAACAATGCACACCAAACTCATGCTATTACCACATATTATATACTGTACCATGATAATTTTGAACTCATTAATGTTGTTTGAACAGATTATATATGTTTCCCTGCTAAAATGTTTAGAAACATAATTTCCCTGCTCCAAAAATACAAAAATATTCAATATCTTTTATGATTAATTTTTATTACAGAGAATCCTTGACTTTTAAATAAAACCTTTACTGTTATTACATTTTTTTTCATGACCTTACTTAAACCATACTTCATGCCAAACTAATGCTTTCACTTTTTACTTTTAAATAGTTTTACTTTTAAAAAATAAAAGAAAAAGTGATGATGCATTTTTTTTTCATTGCAGAGACACCTTAAAATGTAAGGATGGACTGCAGATGGGCCTAGAAAACGGCCCAGAAACCGACAAAAAGTTGTTGACAGAGAGTCAGATGGATTTTGAGAGCTATTTTGTGAGGTCTGTTTTCACTGGTTCCAAGCAAGCACTGCCTCTTGCATAAGAATATAACTTTCTTATATATTTCCATTATAAAATTTGTAAACTGATTCACACGTTTAAAAAGTTTATTGAAATTAGTTAACATCCCTAATTTGTTTACCTTTTTTTTGTTCAAAATGGTTGAAATTCGAAACAATATGAATTTTGTTATTTTCTTTCTTTTTTTTTGTAATAATCTTTCTCATTTGACATTAATTTTGGCAAAGTTCTCAATTTAGACTTTTTACCACTTACTGGGAAAACTCTCAATTTTGCGTAGACTTTTAATTTTGAATCACTTTTAGATGTGTATTTTTTTTCAGTCTGGTATTTAACATGCAGAGTTGTAATCCATAAATTTTAGACTTTAGAAATTTACAATTGGTTGCTTGAATATGAATTTAAAGTGAAAAGTAAAAAATAAATTATCCTTAAATTAAACACATTTAATATATTATGAAAATTTTATTTATTAGTTCATTATGATTTTTTTTAAATGAAGTGGATAAAACTTTAATGATAAAAAAATCAATTATAACAATATCAAATATAAATAGGGAAGAAAATTAATTTTATATTTTGTAATCTAATATTTAATTTACTTTTTATTGGAATTATATTTTACTTATGAAATATTTAATATTAATTGTAACATCCCAAAATACAGTAATTATCATAATTGAGAATTAATTACAATTAACAGTAACATAAACAGTCTTTGCATTAAATCAGAATTAAAAGCCGAACGGCTTCAGTACAAAAGAACGCGCATAACGCATACAAGGGAAAACCTGGAACGAACGTCCTTAGATAAATAAAACAACGTACGCCAAAATAGAATGATAGCTGATTAAGACGAACGACATTACAAAATACTTGGCCGAACGTTCAAACTACACTAACATTTACAGTTCTATTCTAACGAGCACTCTAAGGCTCGGCCTTCACTTCAACGTCCACCAGATTAGCTTCATCCAAATTTTCTTCTTCCAGCATTTGCTCAAGGGATGCACCACCATCTGCTCACATCCACAACGGATGATCATTGCATTTTGACAAGACGAAAGTACATGGACAGTAGACAACACAATGGAAATGCAAGGGTAAGCTTATAATATTTAATTTATACAATCAACACATACATTTACATTTCAATTCACACATACGACATGTATCTTATCAAATAATAATCATAGAAATACGTAAATAAGACAGACTGTCCGGACTGTATGAACCATGTAGTTACAAGCGTCCTTGCACCCGAGTGGTGTAGTAACTGATCAAATCTCCCAGCTGCCACTCGAGGTTAACCCTATCTGCCCGAAGTACTCAATGGACTAGGGCCTCCTGCCATTCCCACGTATGACTACCCCCTTCTACTTGAAGAGGAGTATCACGGAATATCAGGATGGACCGCGAGGCTTAACTTATCCAGGTTCATACTTTACCAAATTTCACATTCAACACATCTGAGACGTTCCTCCTTGGAACGCTCGTTAAAATCCACTTCCATTAATTCATTCAAAATATCATTCGCCCATATTAACCAGTTCTCTTATTCACATTTTCATTCAGTGTTCCATTCTCGTAACATTAACAACATGCCTCCTTTAATCAAATAAGAACGAAATCATTAACGTACCTTTGTCTACACGTTTCTGAACAAAAGAAACGAACTCTTGTCCACTTACGGACGTTAAGAATACTTAAATAATTTAAATGGGATTGAGTTTAGGAGATCAGAATAATACTTAGAAAATTTTGAGTACAAAGAATTTAGGTTGAATCAAGAGGATAAATACCTTACAGGATAACTTAGATAAACATGCAGAGTATGTTTAATTCAGAAAACAACACTTACTGTCAATGACCGAACGTTCAATAATTAACTTTGGACGAACGCCAAGTACGTTCGCTCAGAATTCAATGATAAGGGCGAGCGTTCAGTTATAAAACCGAACCCTGCTTTGGACGAACGCTAGGTGTATGACCGAGCATAAATCAGAACGAACGCTTGGCAAAACCCGAGCGCTATTTGGGACGAACGCTTCGGTATAAGACCGAACGCCCTGTAGAACGAACGTTCGACATAAGGCCGAACGATATTAAGGACGAACGCTTCGGTATAAGACCGAGCGTTACTTATTCATAAAGTTTTAAATATTTAAATACTGCTGAGTTAGACGAACGCTCAGATAATTCAATTGGGGACGCTCGTTCTTGAGCAGAATTCCTTCCAAATGAAAGAATCCCAATCTAAGTTATTTTACTGAAAACCGAACGGTCTAAGACCGTAAAGTGACGAGCGTCATTTATCAGAGGGGATGATTTGAAATTTCAGATCTTTCAATCTTAATAGAATTTTCCAGATTTCCAATTTTATAAACTTCTTAACTTTCCTTCCAGATTTAATTCACTGTGAACATCATCATCATACAGATTTCAACATTTTAATCATTCCAACTATACAATAACCATACTCCATCCATACATAATCAAATCAACATGCATTTAAATCAAAATCAACAACATATATAGTACATACGAGCAGTGTTCGTTCATGACAGATCCATCAAAACCAGAAATCATATCAGATATCAGCAAACGTCCATAACAGCTCAAACTTCATACTTTTCATACATGTAACTCAGATCATACAACATACAGTATAAATTAAACATATAAGCTTCCCTTACCTAGTCTAGCAGTGAACGTTTAACAGTGTAACTTGATTCTTCCCAACTAGGAATTTCTACCCGACAAGCTCTTTCTTACGCTCCTCAACTAGGTTTAACCAAAAAAGAACTCAGAAACTCAGATTTTATCCTTGCATGCAACTGAAACAGTGTCCCTAGAAATTCCAGAACTAGGTTATGGCTGGAAACTTACCGGTTACAGGATCAAAAGAAGTTCGGCTCAAAATGAAGCTTACTGGCCCGTGAACGTTTCTACGGTTTCAGAAAGTTGATTGGAGTTGAAAGAAGTGAGTAATGGTAGAGAGAAGATGAAAGTTCTTAGAGAGAAGCTGGAGAAGAGAAATGACCAGGGTTTCGTGAGGAAGAAGGTGAATGCATAGAATGGAGTGAAATGTTTTCAGAGAAATCATTTTCTCTTCCTCGTCAAACGGTCGTGCACTCCCGCCCTGCCACCTGGATCCCACTACAGCTTTTAGAAGCTTCTAACGTGACAGATGGCATGCGTGCATGCAGAGCTTGGTGCGTTTTTAATGCACTGAGTGTGTGTGACGTGGTGCGCGTTTCAGAGAATGATGTGGCACGGTTTTTCAGTGCACAACAGAGATGAAATCAGAGTTGGGAGGGGGTTTTTAAGAGAATTTAAACATTGATTGTGGTGTGAATTAATTTGATTTGACACAGAATTATTATTGCTAATTATAGAGGGTTTTACATTCTCCCTAACTACAAAAAAATTTTCGTCCTCGAAAATTCAGAAATTACATGAAAATAATTGCGGATACAAATCCTTCATTGCACTCTCCACCTCCCACGTTGAATCTTCAGTTTTAGCGTCCCACACAACTTTCACTAAACGAACGTCTTCAATGCGGACTGGTTGTAACTCCAACGTTCGGTCTGGACGCAGTTGAATATCTTCCAGTTCTAAGACATGGGAGGGATTAGCTATATACTTCCTAAGTTGAGACACATGGAAGACTGGATGCAGATTTTATAGTTGAGGAGGCAAGGCAAGTTCATAAGCTACTGGTCCAATCTTCTTCAAAATCTGGTACGGCCCTATGAACTTGGGAGACAGCTTCTTTGGACGAACCACTCTCCCTACTCCAGTGATCGGATTTAGTCTCAAAAACACGTGGTCTCCTGCAGCAAACTCCAATGGTCTTCTTCTTCTATCCGCATAGGACTTCTGCCTGCTCAGGGACGTCTTCAACCTCTCCTGGATCAATTTAACTTTCTCGGTTGTTTGTTGGATGAGTTCTGGTCCAGTTAGCACGTTCTCTCCCTCTTGGAACCAGCAAAGTGGCGTTCGGCATTTCCTCCCATAGAGAGCTTCAAACGGCGCCATTCCAATGCTAGACTGGAAGCTATTGTTGTACGCGAACTCCACCAGTGGCAAGACCTCATCCCACGCGCCTAAGTGGTCTAGGACGCACGTCCTCAGTAAATCTTCTAGTGTCTGAATGGTACGTTCGGATTGGCCGTCAGTTTGCGGATGATATGCTGAACTCATCTGCAGCTTGCTCCCCAACTCGCCTTGTAATGACTGCCAAAATCGAGAGGTGAATCTCGTGTCTCGGTCAGAAATGATGCTTGAAGGCACCCCATGAAGACGAACAATCTCCTTGATATATAACTTGGCCAAATTTGTCATGGACATCTTCAGATTCACGGCCAAGAAATGAGCGCTTTTAGTCAATCTATCCACGATCACCCAAACTGAATCATGATTCCTAACCGTTCGTGGTAGATGAGTCACGAAGTCCATGGAGATGTTGTCCCACTTCCATTCTGGAATTTCCAACTGTTGAAGCAACCCTCCTGGTCGTTGGTGTTCGGCCTTAGCGCGTTGACAAGTTAAACAGGATGCCACAAAACGAGCGACATCACTCTTCATTCCAGGCCACCAGAACGAACGCCTAAGATCTTGGTACATCTTAGTCATACCGGGATGTATGCTAAGACGACTATGATGTGCCTCTTCTAAAATAATCCGCTTCAGCTCTCCATCATTAGGAATGCACGTTCTACCAAGGTAACGTAGCATACCGTCCGTCCCAGCATTGAATTCCTTAGCTTTATCTGAACCGAGCGCGCTAAAGATCTTCACCAACTCTTCATCCTCACGTTGCTTCATCCAGATACGGTCAAATACATTACTTGATATTCTAAGGTTACAACACTTGATACTGTTCGGTTCCAGCTCAAACTGCAACCTTAGATCTCTGAAACTTTCCACTAAGTGCAGCTCCTTCACCATCATTAACGAGACATGCACTGACTTCCTGCTTAGGGCGTCCGCCACTACATTGGCCTTCCCGGGATGATAGAGCAACTCAAATTCGTAGTCCTTCAAAAATTCCAACCAACGCCACTGCCTCATGTTCAACTCCTTCTGATCAAATAAGTACTTGAGGCTCTTGTGATCACTGAAGACTTGGAATGTAGATCCGTACAGGTAGTGCCTCCAAATCTTCAGTGCAAAAACGACCGCTGCCAATTCCAGGTCGTGTGTTGGATAGTTACGCTCATGAACTTTCAATTGACGAGACGCGTAAGCTACCGGCCGCCTCTCTTGCATGAGCACACAACCCAACCCTTGATGAGAAGCGTCACAGTACACTTCAAAAGGCTTGGACGTGTCCGGAATGACTAGTACAGGAGCGCTCGTCAACTTCACTTTCAGCTCTTGGAAACGCTCCTCGCACAAGTCAGTCCAAGCGAACGGCTGATCTTTCCTTGTAAGCTGCGTTAGTGGTGCTACTATCTTAGAAAACCCTTCAATGAAACGCCTATAGTAGCCCGCAAGACCAACGAAGCTTCTCACCTCCGTAACTGAACGCGGACGTTCCCATTCCATAACCGCTCGTACCTTTGCTGGGTCTACCGAGATCCCTCCAGCGGACACAATATGACCCAGAAACTGCACCTCCTTCATCCAGAATTCACACTTGGACAGTTTTGCATACAACTCCTTTTCCCTCAACACGCTCAGCACTGCCCTCAAGTGTTCTTCATGTTCAGCTTGCGCCTTAGAGTAGATGAGAATATCATCTATAAAAACGACCACAAACTTGTCCAAGTATGGCCGGAAGATGCGGTTCATATAATCCATGAACACTGCAGGAGCGTTCGTTACTCCAAATGGCATCACTACATACTCGTAGTGTCCATAACGCGACCTGAAAGCAGTCTTCTGGATGTCGTCCTCCTTCACCCTGATTTGGTGATATCCCGAACGCAAATCAATCTTAGAGAACACCGTTGCCCCATGCAGTTGATCCAACAAATCATCAATCCTTGGCAACGGGTATTTATTCTTGATGGTCAGCTTGTTCAATTGCCTGTAGTCTATACATAACCGAGAGCTGCCATCCTTCTTCTTCACTAAGAGCACAGGCGCTCCCCAGGGTGATACGCTCGGCCTGATGAATTGCTTATCCATAAGTTCTTCAATCTGCTTCTTGAGTTCAACCAACTCTGCAGGCGCCATACGGTATGGTTGAACAGATATAGGGGCTGCCGTGGTCACCAAATCAATGGTGAATTCAACTTCCCGAACAGGAGGCAACCCTGGTATTTCTTCTGGAAAAACGTCCTGAAACTCCTCCAAAATGGACGTTCGTTCTTGCCTCAAATCTCCCAGCTCTTGATCTTCATGCGTCATGATCAAGAAGCAAGACGCGCCCTCCATAATATCTTCTTTCAATTGACCGAGCGTCACACCTACGCATTCTTCATCTTCGTCAGGAAATACTAACTCCTTCTTGCCACAATCTATGAGAATGTGGTTGGCAGCCAACCAATCCATCCCTAGAATTATTTCCAAGTCCTTCAAAGGTAAACAGATTAAGTTCACCTTATAGCTATGCCCCTCAACCACAATAGGACATCTAATGCACACGGTAGATGTCCTAAGCTCTCCAGCCGCTGGTGTTGATACCACCAAGTCGAACTGCATATCTCTCTCCACTAATCCCAGCCTTTCAACACACGCCTTCGAGATGAAGGAGTGCGTCGCCCCAGAGTCAAACAACACACAGCAGGGTATTCCATGCACTAAGCAGGTACCAGTGACGAGCGTACCTGAGCTCGCTGCCTCCGCTCCCGTGATTGCATAAACACGCCCAGTAGCTTGAGCTCGACCACCCCTTCCTTGCTGATTCCTTCCTGCGTTCGGCGGTCTCATCACTGCGCGTCCACCCATGTTGCACTCGTTCTCCAGATGGCCATTTCGCCTACACCGAGTGCAATATTTTACTCCAACAAGTTGAGGACATGACGAACGGTAATGTGGCCCCCCACACTTGTAACATACCACGCTACCTTGCTGCCCAGACTGTCCGGCAGGAACCAAGGCTTGAGATCCACTCGTGTTGGCTGCTGGACGAGTGTAAGGAGATCCTCTCTGATTCACATTTCCTCTTGAGACAATCGGCCCCCTTACTGCTTGCTGTTTCTTGTGCCGTTCCGCCTCTGCCAAGTTCTTCTCCAACACCTTGGCCCTCTCAACCATAGCAGGGAACGTTCTGATACACAAACTGGAAATCACAACCTTCAGATCACTGCGTAGACCGTTCTCAAATTTTCTGCACTGCCACTCCTCACTAGTGGCCATTGTATTGAAGCGAATCAAGTGTTTGAACTTGTTCGTATATTCAGAAACTGACATTCCCCCCTGGACCAGCTGTAAAAATTCAACCTCCTTTGCAAAACGGACACTGTCAGGGAAGTACTCTTCATAGAATTTGTTTCTGAACACTTCCCAAGTAATCTGCTGGTGAGCGTCCGTTAAAATGGCTCTGACGCTCGCCCACCAATGGCTCGCCTCTCCAGTTAGCAAGTACTCTGTATACGCCAAGCGGTTTTCATCCGGACATCTCTTGGCGTTGAAAATTCTCTCCATATCCCTCAGCCACTGATCAGCTTCGTCCGGTAGACCCTTCCCACTAAACTTGGCAGGGTGATGCTGAAGGAAACTCTCCAGACTCCATTCAGCGTTCGGTTGAGCAGCGTTTGAAGAAGATGCTCCAGGCGCACCTCTAGTTGCAGCCAAGATCTCCATCAACTGCCTTTGCGTGTTTTCAGAATTGACACGCGAGGCTTCCAAACCTTGCATAGCAGCTTGGTTTTGCTGCATCAGGGTGGCGTTCTGCTCCAGCAACGTGGTGTTCTGTTGATGCAGCCGTTCAACTACGGTTTCCAACAACCTAGTGTTGCTGGACGTATCGGACTCACTCGGTTGGGGAGGAGGAGGAAGTCTAGGCGCCATTAGTTCTCTGGATCAGAGAAGAACGAGCGTTAGTAAAGTTCAAGAGTTAAAACAATAACTCATTAACACATAATAAGCACACAGCAAAAACGTAGTGCACTCATAACCTACAGTGTTCCTTAAAAGAACAAAACTGCTCTGATACCACTAATGTAACATCCCAAAATACAGTAATTACCATAATTGAGAATTAATTACAATTAACAGTAACATAAACAGTCTTTGCATTAAATCAGAATTAAAAGCCGAACGGCTTCAGTACAAAAGAACGCGCATAACGCATACAAGGGAAAACCTGGAACGAACGTCCTTAGATAAATAAAACAACGTACGCCAAAATAGAATGATAGCTGATTAAGACGAACGACATTACAAAATACTTGGCCGAACGTTCAAACTACACTAACATTTACAGTTCTATTCTAACGAGCACTCTAAGGCTCGGCCTTCACTTCAACGTCCACCAGATTAGCTTCATCCAAATTTTCTTCTTCCAGCATTTGCTCAAGGGATGCACCACCATCTGCTCACATCCACAACGGATGATCATTGCATTTTGACAAGACGAAAGTACATGGACAGTAGACAACACAATGGAAATGCAAGGGTAAGCTTATAATATTTAATTTATACAATCAACACATACATTTACATTTCAATTCACACATACGACATGTATCTTATCAAATAATAATCATAGAAATACGTAAATAAGACAGACTGTCCGGACTGTATGAACCATGTAGTTACAAGCGTCCTTGCACCCGAGTGGTGTAGTAACTGATCAAATCTCCCAGCTGCCACTCGAGGTTAACCCTATCTGCCCGAAGTACTCAATGGACTAGGGCCTCCTGCCATTCCCACGTATGACTACCCCCTTCTACTTGAAGAGGAGTATCACGGAATATCAGGATGGACCGCGAGGCTTAACTTATCCAGGTTCATACTTTACCAAATTTCACATTCAACACATCTGAGACGTTCCTCCTTGGAACGCTCGTTAAAATCCACTTCCATTAATTCATTCAAAATATCATTCGCCCATATTAACCAGTTCTCTTATTCACATTTTCATTCAGTGTTCCATTCTCGTAACATTAACAACATGCCTCCTTTAATCAAATAAGAACGAAATCATTAACGTACCTTTGTCTACACGTTTCTGAACAAAAGAAACGAACTCTTGTCCACTTACGGACGTTAAGAATACTTAAATAATTTAAATGGGATTGAGTTTAGGAGATCAGAATAATACTTAGAAAATTTTGAGTACAAAGAATTTAGGTTGAATCAAGAGGATAAATACCTTACAGGATAACTTAGATAAACATGCAGAGTATGTTTAATTCAGAAAACAACACTTACTGTCAATGACCGAACGTTCAATAATTAACTTTGGACGAACGCCAAGTACGTTCGCTCAGAATTCAATGATAAGGGCGAGCGTTCAGTTATAAAACCGAACCCTGCTTTGGACGAACGCTAGGTGTATGACCGAGCATAAATCAGAACGAACGCTTGGCAAAACCCGAGCGCTATTTGGGACGAACGCTTCGGTATAAGACCGAACGCCCTGTAGAACGAACGTTCGACATAAGGCCGAACGATATTAAGGACGAACGCTTCGGTATAAGACCGAGCGTTACTTATTCATAAAGTTTTAAATATTTAAATACTGCTGAGTTAGACGAACGCTCAGATAATTCAATTGGGGACGCTCGTTCTCGAGCAGAATTCCTTCCAAATGAAAGAATCCCAATCTAAGTTATTTTACTGAAAACCGAACGGTCTAAGACCGTACAGTGACGAGCGTCATTTATCAGAGGGGATGATTTGAAATTTCAGATCTTTCAATCTTAACAGAATTTTCCAGATTTCCAATTTTATAAACTTCTTAACTTTCCTTCCAGATTTAATTCACTGTGAACATCATCATCATACAGATTTCAACATTTTAATCATTCCAACTATACAATAACCATACTCCATCCATACATAATCAAATCAACATGCATTTAAATCAAAATCAACAACATATATAGTACATACGAGCAGTGTTCGTTCATGACAGATCCATCAAAACCAGAAATCATATCAGATATCAGCAAACGTCCATAACAGCTCAAACTTCATACTTTTCATACATGTAACTCAGATCATACAACATACAGTATAAATTAAACATATAAGCTTCCCTTACCTGGTCTAGCAGTGAACGTTTAACAGTGTAACTTGATTCTTCCCAACTAGGAATTTCTACCCGACAAGCTCTTTCTTACGCTCCTCAACTAGGTTTAACCAAAAAAGAACTCAGAAACTCAGATTTTATCCTTGCATGCAACTGAAACAGTGTCCCTAGAAATTCCAGAACTAGGTTATGGCTGGAAACTTACCGGTTACAGGATCAAAAGAAGTTCGGCTCAAAATGAAGCTTACTGGCCCGTGAACGTTTCTACGGTTTCAGAAAGTTGATTGGAGTTGAAAGAAGTGAGTAATGGTAGAGAGAAGATGAAAGTTCTTAGAGAGAAGCTGGAGAAGAGAAATGACCAGGGTTTCGTGAGGAAGAAGGTGAATGCATAGAATGGAGTGAAATGTTTTCAGAGAAATCATTTTCTCTTCCTCGTCAAACGGTCGTGCACTCCCGCCTTGCCACCTGGATCCCACTACAACTTTTAGAAGCTTCTAACGTGACAGATGGCATGCGTGCATGCAGAGCTTGGTGCGTTTTTAATGCACTGAGTGTGTGTGACGTGGTGCGCGTTTCAGAGAATGATGTGGCACGGTTTTTCAGTGCACAACAGAGATGAAATCAGAGTTGGGAGGGGGTTTTTAAGAGAATTTAAACATTGATTGTGGTGTGAATTAATTTGATTTGACACAGAATTATTATTGCTAATTATAGAGGGTTTTACATTAATTATATTTCAATTTTAAAAAATAGCTATTTTTAATCCACTCAAATGAATGATTTATTTGGTATTTTTTTAATGAAATGTTTGATGATCTTTACCAAGTTAACACTTTTTATTTACTAAATAGTAATATTTTAGAGAGATATAGGAGAAGAACTTCCATTTTTCTGTGGTTTAACATTGCAAGAGCCCTTAATCTTGAAAGTTAAAAAGTTAGTTAAATTAAAGGCTATCAAACAATGATCTCAATTTTCTCTTGAAACTTCCAAGTTTTATAGAATGAGCTACCTCCCTCAAAGTAACATCCTAGAGATATGGTAGCGAAGGGGAACGTAAAAAAATACCCTCCTTTTAGAGAAACATCTCCTACCATCATAGGTCGTTAGAACTCTTTGACATTTTGAACAACATAAAAGAAAATAAGAGATTTTAAAAAACAGTAGAAATCATGACTAAGGATGTGAAGAAAAGGGAACCTTAATTAAATTCAAACACAAACATAGTAGATATGAATATATAGGAAAACAAAAATGAGTTAAGGAGGATGACAAAACATGAGGGGATGTAAACAAACAAAGTCTCTCCAAAATCAAATTTATAAATAAGGCTGCAATAGGTTGACCAACCAAAACCCACCTAAGATTTTATTTCATCAACTTATTTATTCCTACGAAATGTTGTGGAAGTTTATTTCTTTAACTCACTAAATGATCTAACAAGAAAATTCATTCTTTGGAAGTATCACCTACTGTAAAAAATAATGATTATCTAAAGATGGTGTTTTCTCTAGTTGCTTAATTTTGGAAATAGAAAAAAAAAATCATTTTCCTTTTCTATAATAATTGAATTTAGAGTACTGAAGCTTAGTTAAGGTTTTCATACAAGTGTAAACATATACTTGATTTTCAGTATATTTTGGTTATATAAATGTAACAAATACACTTGGTTTTTAGTAGATTGATATGCTTTAACAAGTTTTAAATTCTCTCAATTTTTATAAGCATTGGATACAATTGAAACATATTATAATTATTAATTCTAAAAACATAAAACATAATTTATTATTTTTGTCCTAAGCTAAAATTCCTATTTCGAATATGTTGAAAAACTATTTTATTACGATTTAGGATATTATATTATCAAAAGTATCATATAGAAAATGAATTGTAAACTTTACTTAATGTAAATACTTTAAATAAAACAATACATAACAGTTAAAAATAACAAATAATGATATTGGAATTAAGTAATAAATACGTTAAATAAGATATATACCTAAACATATAGGTATATTAATTTAAAATAATGTCTTGTTTATACTAATTAGTACCATTGATTTTTAATACTAACCTAATTAAAGGAATAAGAAAAACTAAAGAAACAAAAAAAAGAGTCATATACTTAAAACTAACAAATATTATTCTAAGAACTATAACCAAACAATGTAATATTTGAAGAAATTAAAATCATATTTAAATATTTTTTATACAACAAACGTTCGTCACAAAGAAAATATCATTACCGCTAATGAAATCAATTCTGGTCGATTGATTTATGAACTCGTAATGTCAGAAAAAATGGACAGAGCTGCTTGTTATTGTTCAGTCTCGAGGGTTGATGAGGCTGCAATTACTAAAATTACAAATACACAAGCAGCAAGGGATTACCATCCCAATTAATTTTCAGAAAACACAAAAATGCTTTAAACCTTTTCCTCGTATATATAGAGAAATTGTACAAAATTTCAGAACATAAAGATAGCTAGCGGACGGCTTGCCCTCCAAAATTCAACCTAACTTCAGATTGGCCTCTTTCACTTACATAACTTGTTTCTTCATTTAATCAAACTCGCTTCAAGTATGTTAATATGCCTAAGCCAGCAACAAGTGCAGCTCCAGCTGCAGCGGCACTATATGCAGAGGCCCATGCATCTGAATAAGCATAACTTCCTGAACGCGAACTTTTCCCATTACCACGTGGTCCTGCGTAATCTAAATGCAATTTCAACCCCTACAACATCAATCAATCTTAAGTCAAACTCTTTTCAAGATACGTATACTTTATAAACATCTTTACCATAAATGACAGGTCCACAATCTACGTTACCAAAATTCTATATTTTATTCCCGACATATATTTTTTGTACTTTTGGTCCTTGCATAAAAAAGTCGGAATACTACTTATAATCCTAAAAAACAAGAGGGACTAATTTGTAAACAATTTCCATATGGTCACAAAAATGTAGTCTTTTATTACATGGAACTAAATTTATGACTTAACCTATATTAGATATCCATCATCTATCTCTAAAAGATTTTCTCAGATCTACAAATCTATTTCCTTTTTCAATATTAAGAAAGGAGACAAAACTTTCCTTCAGGACTCCAGACCTGAACACCATACCTTCAAACCAGCTGTCTTGGCGTGATCCACAGCAGTTGCAAGATCATTGTCTGAAGCCAATACAACTTTATCATGATCTTCATCTTCATACTGAAAAATGATAGACAACCAGCTTACCTTAGAAGAGGGTAAATATACAACCAATCTCAAGAAGAATATACAATAGTCTTCAAAAGTACCAGAATTTGGGGTACGTTGTTAGGATCAATATCATCACCAAGTCTCTGAATGATTGAAGTTATAACCTCTTTCATGCTCCGGGTATCTGAACATGCAAGCCCATACAAAAACTCAACTGATAATACACAAACATAATTGCCTTGAAATAATATATTGCATTCAAGTTGCTCAGAGAATGTAGGCATTCCCTGAAAACAAAGTCAAGCAGGCATGTTTGTCTATCAATTATTACTACAGAGCTAACTGTCAATATTTACATGCAACCCAATCACATTCAAGTGAAAGTTATAGAAGAACTATATACAATACAAGCATATACTGAAACCATCAGTTATATGCTGTCAGAGATGGAAGGAAATGGCAAATAAAATGCTGATCGGTGACGAGATAATTTGCATACCACATGTGAATCTGTGCATTCTGCCTCTTTTATCTTGTATTTTGAAGGAAAATGTATTAGCCATGCTTGATGAAAGATAAGGAATGGACCTCCCCGTTTCTCCTCCATCAGAAGCCAATTTCAAGGAGCTTTCACTGGTGCATAATCAAAAGTGTGTAAGTATATTAAAATATACGTAATATTTCTCGAAACAATTTATGTGAAAATAACCTTCGTGTATCGTCATCATCATCATTTGGAGTTAAGGCCATGGCTGAATCCCAAAATCTTTGCATCAAGGTGGTTGCAGCTTCATTATTCCCAACCTGTTAGTGGAGGAAAATTATATAATTACTTCCAACCTAATTGTACCAGCACCAATGTTTTTTTTTTTTTTTTAAATTTGTTAGTCTAATTCCATTATGATTTGCATTGGTCCATCATATTTCATCTACCTTTTTCTTATTTTCCAATCCTATATATACTCTTACGAAAATTGTGTAAATGAAAGAATTAGAATGTAAATTGGTTGCCTTAGATTTAATCATTTGTATTTGCTGAATAGCTTTCAGATTTTTAAATTTCCAAGCAGCTAAAAATTGGGGGTGAAGACCAAAATATAACACAAAAGAAAGTAAAAAAAGTGGACAATCAAGACAAACTCAACTTCCGTTGAGATATTACCAATTCATGAACAGTAGATAAGCCTACATTTAACACTATCAACAAAACCAAATCAAGAACACGTCACAATATTACTGACAAGAATCATTCTAAACGCTACGTCACAAATAAAGCCATTTGTCCCATTTTCAGGCAGCATGGATTTAAAATTCTAGTCAACAATAGTATAGTAGTGAGTTCCAGAGTCCAGGATAGATAATACACCTGACTTACTGTCGCCACGGCAGCATGAGTAACATGGATCACATCGACCACAGCAACTACACTGCCATCTGTTTTCAACCACCTAAACCAAGTTAGAAAAAATATCGAAGCATATACCCATTAAATCTTCCCGCTTACATATGTATTGCAATTAACATTACCTCTATCAATCACAGGAAGATGCAAAAATTTCCCGTCATGCATAGTGTGAAGGGCATCAACAATGGGTGTATCAATTACTACACATTCTGGATTTGGAGTCATAACCTGCATATTTATTAAATAACAGCAACAAGAAAAGGATGAACACTCGAAATGACCAATTTTTCATCTAACACGATAGAACATAGGATCTTAAACATTACTAGATATAGATGCTGTAGAATCAAAGAATGGAAAATGAAAACAAAGGTAAACTGTTTATTCTAATCAATGTAAAAATAAAAAGTACCTTCTCAATGGGAGTTGATTCAGGAGAAAGATTTTGTGCAATTACCCGCAACAAGATATCTTTTGAACTGAAATTTTTAAGCAAACATCAAAACTATTCCAAGCATATATAAATGAAAGTTGGGGGAAAGGCCAAAGCTTTTCATGTAAAGAGGACTACTGGTCATGTCAATGACCACAAACTTACGTAAAGATGCCATGAGGTTTATCATTAACTGTCACAACAGCACAACTCTCATGAAATTCAACCATCTTCTTTGTTGTTGTCAGAACCGAGTCCGTTGGTGATACTGTTACTAGCCTAAAAAGAACCATTATCTGTTAAAGTAACTTGGATGGTGAAAAAACATACAGACAATTTAAAATTTATATAATTTTTTCAACTCCAACAAAGAAGGTATTACCTACTTTGAATTCTCAGAAATTATTGTAGACAATGATGGCTTGAATATTTGCTCCCGAAGAGTTTCAATGAATGATGTATTAGACTCTGTCCAAAGGCCAAATACAACGTAATATTAAAAACTGTGAACATAACTAATATCTAACTGTTTTGCAAGTAAACTATCATACGAATCAAAAGACAAAACATGAAAACGAAATGGTTTACAAAGCAGAACCTGATGTTCCCCAGTGTTTTTCGACTCCTTCAACAGCTGCTGCAATTGCTTTTCCTTTCTCAGCTGCCCTTTCCATACGGGCAATGGCATCATGCAAACACTTTGCTATGTCTAGTAAAGCCAAAACTTCTCCATTCTCCACCACAGGTAAATGTCTGAATCTCCCTGTCAACAAATATCAGCCATGTATTCAAAGGCAAGATATAGAACAATAACTAACTTGAAAAGTTGAGTGTTTCTCTATATACACTACAAACCTTGCACCATCTTTTGAAGGGCTTCCGCAGCAAGAGTTTCAGAAAGTACAAATACTGGATTCCTAGTCATGACTTTCGAAACTGGTGTGTTTTCAATGTTAATCTCTTTGGCAATAACTCTTGTTGCAATATCCTTTATTTAACCATAAAATAGAACATGAAGTTGTGTAGGTTAAAACTGCAGAAGCCTAGGCATGGACTCAATTTTTTGTTTCTTTCTAAAATTTGAGAAAACCATGTATGAATGGTACCTTGTCCGTGAGGATTCCACAGAGTAAAGCATTAGAATCAGTTAGTAATAGAGCATCCACTCTACGGGCAGCCATCCGACGACATGCTTCGTAGATGGTTGTTGTTTCAGGTACTGTCAGGGCCTTTGTAAGTCGCAATGATTTCACAGTCCGCTCTCCTGCTAATGCCCTGATCAATTTCATGTACCAATGAGGGACCATCCCATTATTTAAATTGATACGACTTTCAACAAAAAGTCTTCTGTTCTAAGATACTTATGAAGGACCTATCATGATATTGCTTAAAAATAACTCTATTTGAGCGCACTTAACAACTCCTGAAACCAATTCAATTTTCTTAAGTCAACCTTGTAGGCACCACTAATTGGTTACGAAATACGCAATTAAAGAAAGCGGCTATACCCATGTCAAGATCATCAACCTCTGAAACAGACTCAAATTCATAAGGGGGAAGAGGATAAATTCTTGTACGGAAATAAATGTTCAAGGCACAAATCTACTTACTCGAAACAATAAATTCCTCCAGAATTCATTTTCTTTGTACGTATTTTACGCCTGCTTAGCCTTTAACAAAATGATACATAAAAGTGTTTTTCAATCAAGTAAACTTGATGGTACAACCATAGCAACCGAATCAAAGTCAAAGACCTTTATTTTCATTATTGTAAACCAACCACTCAGCCAATCGGGCAAGACTTTGCATAGCCACATTTGTTTGACGTAGACACTTTGAAAATACCGAGTTTTACAACTATGGCAACACATATCCCAAATAGCTGCTCAGAAAAGCGATAATCATCGGCAGACCACAAAAATAGCTACAGCTATAAAATCCATAATATTTCAAATTATTACAAGGTTAATTTTAGCACTTTAAACAATAAACACAAAGCAGATGAAATTAAACAGCGCATGCAAGATAAAAGGATTTTATTCTTATAAAAAACAGTCAAAAAAATTATAATTTAAGGAAGATTAAGATTCAAATTAACGATTTGATTAATTTGGGCATGCTATCGAAAACATATATTATTATAGCCGCGGAAATTAAGAAGGAAGATAGTGAATAAGTACAACATACACAGGTCGCAAAGAGGTAATTGATTTTCGAGAAGTAGCATGAGACACTCCTGATTCGGAGGCTTTCCTCGTCGAGGAAATACTCCTTCGAGAGGCACCGGTTTGACTTGCCATCTCCCCTCTGCTCCAATATCGCTGCAATAAAAAAAACGTCAAACACACGTCAAATCAACAAAAAACAAAGTGTATAAAATCGAAGTCTAAGAGAGTCGTACAAGCTAGCTACAGCTCCGAATTGAAACAGATTAATTGAGTTCGAATGGAGAAGTTGAATTGAAGGCGGCGCAAGGTTTGATGGCCGGAAATATTGCCGGAAAAAGGTTTCCGGCCGGCGAGGAAAAAGTGGGGGAAATGAGAGAGGAAGAAGGCAACCCTAGAGAGAGAAGAGAAGCGTGGAGGAGGAAAGGAACACAGAGAAGAGATGGAGAAATAGAGAATTTCAACGTTACTGGTATGTAGCCAATGGAAGGCGTGCACGTCACTTATTCCTTTTTTGTTGGAAATTGGTAATTTATTATTATAATTAAAATAACAGATTAACAGGCAGTAATAAAATAACCTTATACGCTCACAGTCATGATTGCCATGAGTTTGCCACGTGCACTGTGATTTATTATCTTCTGCTGGTGTTAAGTATTCAAATTCAAACTTAAAAAAAATATTTAGAGAACTGATTAAGAATTAAGAATAGAAAATACATTTTTTTCATTAAAAGAACATAGATATTGATAAATAATCTAATTATCTAATTTTTCTAACGTAATTTCTATCAATCAATATCTTTATATAATAATTTATAAAATCTACATTTCATTCTATTCTATACAATACATTTTAATGTAAGTTCTAATAAAAAATATTTAAAGTTTTTTAACCAGTGTATACCTTAAAAGCATATAGAAACATTGGTTATTGGTTAGTTTCTTATGCAATATATGCAGGGGAGACAGTCATTGCCTGACTGATTTAGTTAATATGAGTAAGGTAATTCTATTTCATTTCCATCGTTATCACGGTACGATTTGTCAATATATTATGCTGATTATAGGCAGAAATGTAAACCAGTCAAACAAATTTAAGTTTAGGTTACTAAAAGTAATATATTTAATTAGGTTTGACTGGTTTATTTATATAGGTCAGAATTAAAGTTTGAATTTGATTTAGTTAAATATTTTAGGAACAAGGACGACTGATTATTCCGTTTATATTTTTAGTGATTTTTTAAAATATATTAATTACAGAACACACTCAAGTTAGAAACAGAAGTAAAATAATAAAAAATAATTTTTAATTAGATGTTAATGCCGTTGATAACATCTTTGATGATAAAATGCTATTTATAAGAAAATATTATTATTTATATAAAATAGGACACTTAAAAACTATTATATTAGATGAACTGTGTATATCATTTTGACAGTAATAACAAGTAAAACTATTTTATGAAAACTAACATAAAATAATATATAATTATATATTTTGTTTGTTTCAAGGTGACTGTTATTAATGTTTCTTCTTGCACTTCAATAATCTCGTTCTGAATGTCCAACTTTTTTTACAATTTTAATTTTGTCCTTTTGTCACTTCTGCATTAGAATTAGAATTTTTAACCAAGTTTTTCTTTTTCATTTTAAAAATTTGAAACCTAGTGTATATTCATTCCACATTTCTTCTCCCCGAACCTCCCTTGTTTCTCCCTTTCCCCTTCCTTTGTTTTTTCCACTTTGTTGCAGTTTTTATGGTGGTCGTTGTTGCTGCACTACTAAAGGTTAGTTTCTCTCCCCTCCTTTGTTCATTCATGTTGTTGATGCTTGTGTTGGATTGAAATGCTATGAATTGAACATATACAATGTATATAAAGTGTAAATGTGAGAATGCATGGAGGCTAGAAGTCTTAGCCGTATTTCGAAACACGGTTAAGGTTTGATCAACTTTCAAAAATTGGTTAAGTTCTCGTCATAATTCATAATACGTCGAGGTTGGTTCAAAACCGTGACTCTTTCACTAAACTAACCAATGATCACATAAAATCATTAACGTTATTCTCGTAACTCATCATCTTCCCCTGCCTCACACAGGTGAAAGAGAAACCCTAACTTTAAGGTATCACCGCCACCACACTGAATCACTTCCTACAACATCACACAAGAAGGGATAATCGATTATCATTCCAAATAATCGATTATTCTGAAACCACACTCAAAACCAACGCGTAGATAATCGTTTATAACTAATGATAATCGATTATTGCCAAATCGAAACACATCCTGGACATGATTCAAGCATTCAAAAATACATACATCAATCCTAGGTCACGTGGAAACATAGTTAACACATCATACATGCATTCAAGCATCACATACCCATGTAAACATAATTGAATCATCCAGATCCAATCATTGACATGTTATACCCTCAATAATAGGGTTCAAAAGAGTCTCCAATAAAAACCCCAAAATAGGGTTTTCGATTAGCATAATGCTTACAAATGAGAACCAAGAAGATGAAAATTCTCCAAAATAGAGATACTAATGCGAGAGTATTTTCATCCAAACTAGACATCTGATTGACGATTCGAGCCGTTAGAATAGAGAACCATAGGTCTGGAACTCACTGTCCAAAAATCAGCTCGATCCAATGGTGAACGATTTCACAATGACGAAAACACTAGTGCTAATTTTATGAAATTTTCCAAAATAGAGCTGCTGATGTGAGATTGTTTTCTCTCAAATTAGACCTCCGATTGACAATCCTCTGTATCTTAATATTTATGAATTTATCCAACTCTATCTCTAATATTTTCTAACTTATAATAATACATTTTATTCTAATTTATTATGATACTATCAATAATATATATTTTTATTATCAAGCCATAATATCTAATTATATGTAATAATATCTCAATATATCAATTAAAATATCTACAATAACTAATGATAATAATATCTTTTTTTTTAATATCTAAACCCACCAAAATTATATCTCCTATTTTCTTTCAACTACTTTATTTTTAAAACCCTTATTTTCTCAAATCTTACAAACAAGATCTGAACCGGCTTTCGAAAGCCAGTTAAACTTGGTCGTATTTCAAATTATGTATTTTTTATTATTTATTATTTTTTCTAGATTTTTTGTGTTTTTAATTTTATTCTTATTTTTTATAATTTGATGTGGTTTTAGTAGTATATATTATTTCAAATATTGAAATATTGAATTATTATTTTATATATATATATATATATATATATATATTTGGTTGACATATATGGTTAGAATTAGAGGTGCATCTATTCATTGTGGTGAGAGTTTATCATAAGGTGAAAGGAGAAGACCCACGGTATCAACTTGTAGAAATGCACATAAGAAATTAACGTTGATGTCGTTGAGGACAAATGATTACTGAAGAGCATGAGGAGTATATTGAACAAAAGCATGTTGAGCACGAGCATGTTCAATAGGAGGATGTTGCTCAACAGCGACATGAAGAAGGTGCATTCTCAAGAGGTCCACAGGACACCTTACCCATTACTTGCAACATGTTGCATTTGCCTAGGTTAGTACAGAACCTAAATGTTAATTTGTAGTTAATTGGTTATATATATATTTTTTATATATTTTTTGTTCTTGTTGTTATGTAAAATTAAGGAAGGATCAAGGTGGTCTCTCAGCAAAAAAGTGAAAAAAAATTAGATTATATCGTGAAGCTATTGTGCCTTTTATCATGATGTCTGGATTAAGTTTCTTAGTGAACTTATCCTACAAGTACATTGATCCTAGTGCGTGCAAAAAGGTGGCACTTGGAGACAAATAATTTCTATCTTTTGGTGGGTGAGATGATCCTAGTGCTCATTAAGACCGTTTCCTCAAGTTATGTTAGGAACTCACCCATGAGGTAAACTCTTATGCCAACTAAAATTGCAGGGAAAACACTTCAAAAATATTTTCGCAAAGCAGCGTCTAATAATTTGTAAAGAGAAAGTGTAAGGGTTTTAAGATGATTAGATGCTAGGTTTTACAATACGAGTAAATGGAAAACGTTTTGAATAGGAAAACAGTAAACCACAAATTTTTATATTGATTCATTTAACCTGTGTTATGTCCGGTTCTTCTTTAAGAACTCTTAAGGGGTATCACTAATCTTTTCCAAGATTCCATAAGTTTTGCCTCTCTAGGTTCTCATCGAGTATCCTCACCACTACTGGTTGCAACAAAGTATTAATATCATTCCTGGTTTCCTAGTCAACGCGACTAGACCAAGTTTAGCCTCTCAAGGATCTAATCCTTGACAATTGTCTAGACGTTCAACTCAGCCTAAACTGAACAACCAAGTATTTGAGTTCTCCAAAACTTACAACAAATCCACAATACCCAGCAATCTTTAGGTAGCGGTTCCCAGCAGAAACAATGACTTCATTTCATTAAATCCGCTCCAGCTTCTAACTTCAAGAATTTGTATTTCAGAGGGTGATGTGATCATACATAGGTCAAGAATGAAGAGTGACTAAAAGCACAAAAAATAGTAGTATAGGTTCTTGGTTTGTATTTTGCCTCTTTTGTTTATTTTGGTTGTAGAAAAACTTATAAACTTTTCTTTAAAGTACAAGCAATATGGGACTTCACATAGTTTGGACTTAAAAGAAAAGAAGAAAAAATAAGTTTTCTCATTTTGTTACTTGTAGTGCAAATAATCATGCATAATTTGTAGTTTTGATTTCTAGACTTACAAGGAAGCTTATAAACCCTTTAGGAATGGAAGAAATAAGAGATGTGTGACTAAGAGCACTTGAAAACGTGGCTGTCCAAAATTGGAAGCATTCCAAGTTTCACATCCCTTAAATCCCTCCACTTAACTCATCCTTTAAGACTATATAAGTAACCTAGGGGTCTTCTTTGTAGACACCTTTGAATGAATCAATTTTAAGAGTGAATTGCATTCTTGCATCTCTTTTTTACGATAATAATCTGTCTCAGTCTTTTTGAGGATCTGATCTTAAGCAAATCAAGTGGCGATCACCCATTGATACTTATCCTGAAATCCTTTTCAAGTGGCATGTCTACACCTCATAAGTTTTCCCTATTCTTTCTTTTTTCCAATTTTAATTCTTTCTATTTCTTAATTGTCATTAAAAATAGTTTCTCTATAAGCATGCATAGGGAATACCATGCTTAGAGAGAAACTATTTCTAATGACAATTAAGGAATGGAAAGAATTAAAATTGAAAAAGATAAAGGATAGGGAAAACGTGTAGACACGCCACTTGAAAAGGATTTCAAGATAAGTGTCAATGGGTGGATTGCTACTTGATTTGCTCAAGATAAAATCCTCAAAAAGACTGAGACATATTGTTATCAAGAAAAAATGTAGGAATGCAAACTCTTAAAATTGATTCATTCAAAGATTTCTACAAAGAAAACCCCTAGGTTGCTTATATAGCCTTAAGAATGAGTTAAGTGGAGGGATTTAAGGAATGGGACTTGGAATGCTTCCAAGTCTGGACAACCACGTTCTTAGTCCCACATCTCTTAATTCTTCCATTCCTAAAGGGTTTATAGGCTTCCTAATGAGTCTAGAAATCAAAAACTACAAACTATGCATGATTATTTGCACTACAAGCAACAAAAGGAGAAAGCTTATTTATTTTTCTTTTCTTTTAAGTCCAAACTATGTGAAGTCCCACATTACTTGTACATTAAAGAAAAAAGAGTTTATATGCTTCTCTACAACCAAAATAAACGAAAAAAAAACAAGAGGAAAAATACAAGCCAAGAACCTATACTATTCTTTTTTATGTTTTTTGTCACTCTTTAAACTCTTTAAAAACTCTTCATTCTTGACCTATGTATGATCACATCAGAGGGTATGGAGAAAGTTTCATAATGCTATTATGATAGATAAATAAAAGAACAGTGTATAGAAAAAGAAAAAAAAACACAAATTCCATAACCATTAACTACTAGGCAGAGGGTAAAATGGCATCCTACTAAACTAAGAAATTTACACTATTGAAGGAAATTATGAACGTCTAATCTTCCACAGAGGGAGGAGTATAAGACATTGCCAAGTAGACAGTGCTGTAGACATGCAGACAACAACTAGAGGGGCTTGCTCCTTCACATTGACCAATCACAGTGGTACAGGGGCGCACCATTTCTCCACCACAAAATATTCCAGAAAAGGGCACTCCTGGAAAATTCTCCAAGAAAGGGGAGCTATCAACATTGGGACGTCCAAAGAAGGATTCTCCCCGGCCGTAACAAGCAAAAATTAAACCTCCAAAAACATTGGCAGCATTGTCTTCATCACCCTTGCAACTCTTGGAATTTCTTTCCAATGTAATATTCTTGAGGGCTTCATGGACCTTGGTTAATGAAGCTAAGGCAGTGTTGGGATCTGAAAAGTAGAATTGAAAGAAATCTCCTGTTTTTATGCCGATGCCGTCCACATACAGATACTCTTCATCACCTCTGTCCAAACACAAAAACTTAGCCTTTTTATTAAGAGCACAAATACCTGCTACGGAAATAGAGGTCTCATAAAAGAGCAAAAAGAAAAAAAAAACGCACACATGGTCAGGAGCCTCATGATGCCAATGGTGACAGTTTCACTAGAGGCTATGGAGAACCTTAGATACGTGTTTTAAAGGCCAAGGATTGCAAGTACACCCATAATTTTACGTGAACGAATGGGAACAAAATTGATTATATAACAGGGCATGTCCAAGCTCCACGAAAAGAAACCAATATAAAAACATCAAATGGCTGTCATAAAAGCTAATAAAGATTAATTTCCAATTTCGGCAGAAGCATCTTTCCCATTATTTCTGTCTGGGCACCATTTTTAATATTTAAGTGATCTCAATATTATAGTAATAAAGTAATACCATCTATCAAAACAAAAAATTAGCTTAGACTTACAATTATGTTAAAAAATATTGTGTGCATCCGTATTTCATTCTGGACAGAATTCATGTCATCTAGGATTGTACAAAAAGAATTTAGGCAATCATGCATACATGCATTTGTCTTTTCTCAAAGAATTTGAGCTCAGATTAACAGTTACAATTTAAACACACGTAGGAGGATTTATGCCTTACTCAACCTCAAAATCACCAAACAAGCATTAATGAATTAGAAGATTGCTTCTAGTTCCATCCAGGAATTTGAAGTACAATAATAATTACACATTGCCACTCCTACAATTGTTTTTCAACATAGCACAAGATTCCAAAAATATGGGTAAAACAACTTTTTAAGACAATAGGAAAACAATTTACCAAATTTGTAAATTTAGACTACCATATCTTTTAGCTGAGTTGGTCATAAGCACTGTAATTCATCTAAGCTAGATAAACCAAAATTAATATCAGCAGTTGAAAATGACAGTGGATGGAATAATGGGATTATAAGATATGGCACTAAAAAGGTAGATGTCGTAAAATTCAGTCCTTTTTCAAAAAATATTAATAAAACGAATCCAGAGAATGAGAGAAGAATAGACATTGATGAGGAAGTAGAACATCTAAAGTAGTTTCAGTCATACCCCACAATTCCATGATATGCAACACAGGTTCTTGGCATTGGCTTCTCTGCTCCCGTGGAGAATTTCCTATGTTTAATTACCCCGATGTACAAATCAGGAGATTCAATATGATTCTCCAGCTGCAACATTTTTTAAGTTAAGAAAATAAAAAACATATTACGAAGAAATAAATCCCATACTAGAATTCCGTACCTTGCAATTGGATCCAAACAGTAATTTCTAAATTTCTTCACAAGGGTATTTTATTTATTACATGAAATCTAATGGTCATTCTATAAAACTTCGTTTTGACGAGTTCTAAATAATTTAAACATATTTTTCCATATTTAATTTTGCCTAGAAATATGCATATAATTGCGCACCAAATTATTGATATCAAGTAGAATACTCTGACCATCAAGAAGTTCTTGTTGCCCTTCCCTCCTAGCAGTTAGCCATGTTGCACAATCAGTGGAGTTTGCTCTAACTGAGGCTGCCTTGTATCTGGGACCCACAGTTGAAACACCATCTGACAATGCAACATGAAACCTAATAGTTCCTGCAGTGAAATCAATCCATAGCAAAGGTATGTAACTTGTAAAAAACAACTAAGTTAAAAGACTAGTAAATCATGCCATGTAACTGGAAACAATCACAACAGTAAAACAATGCACAAGATAGACTATTATTCAACTTGTTCACACATACAAAGGCAGAACAAAAAAGAGAGGGAAACATGGTAAAGAAAAAACAATGAGGGTGCTTATCCTACGATGCATGGATACTAGAAAATTGGTGACATTTGTATGCAATATTGATAATTTGTGTTTTGGACACGATTAGGTAAAAAACTTAATAAAGCTTTTATTCAACAAACTCTTGACTTTGATTCAACTTATTTTGGAGAAATAATCACTTATTTTTGCCAACTTCCTCAGACAAATTTTAAAAGTGACCACTTCAAATTTAACATTAACAAACATGAAAGTAGATACTGAGGTAAGTGTCATCAACATGAAGCTCACTAAAACAAGTCAACTGACATAACTCCATAATAAGTGATTCTATCAAGTAAATACTGGGCCTGAGCCTGGTTCATATCAGAGATCCTCCCAAGAATTTTCAAGTCAGGCAATTCCTTCCATTTAATTAGTACTTTTGTTTCTCATGTCCTTCTTAATGGTGAAAGCTTCTTCAACCTGACTTGCATCTCCCAATCTTCACCCAGTATGGGGAAGTGGATGACCCAATCTAACATATCCTGTCCCGCAAAGGACTGAACATCTAATGCATGGGAATAGGTATTCATGAATGCTTTGATAACCACCGATAGTGAGTAACACAATAAGGCCAACAAACCTCTAAGATAGAGGCAAGTTTCAACTAATATTTTTAGCCTGAATTAGAACTTGTTATGAATTATGATTTAGTTTTATATCACAAACAACAATGAACATGGAAACTCAAGAAAGTTTAGCCACTAAACACAAATTTAATCTAAGCATAAATGGAAACTCGAGGCCCCCTTAAGAAATAAACTGTTAGGAACCCAAAATTCAAAAGAGAAAGAAGAGTAATATTCTTTACGGTATAGACTGTATAGACCCAAAAGAACACAAAAAATAGAAGAGCACTCTCTCCTCCAATGTTTCCCCTTCACAAAGAGTTAAAGCTCAATCTACAAAATTGCCAAAAAGTCTTGGGTGGTGGTCGATATGAGAGTGTTACTGCCCTCCAATTCAGGTCTAGAGGCTTGGTTGGTTGGTCGATATGAGAGAATTATTGACTCCTTTTGTTCCATTAATAATAAGAACGACTTCTTTTCCAGGATTCCCATGGACCATATGATTGTTCTATATTGCTTTCTGACCTAGTGACCTCTTACATGGGCTTGGATTTTAACAATTCCATGACGAATGATCAAGAATTCTTTTCTCCTCTCTTCTTCCAACCCTGAAACTTTTTCTGTATTTGTATAGTAGCGGCAATGGCTAAACCCTCTCCTTGTTCAAATTTGTTCATCCTACAAGCTAAAAAGGAAAGAGCTTGTTGATCTGACCATCCAAATTCATCATCATCATCATGTCGAGCTAACTGTTTCCTCTAAAATGACTGCATTTTGTATACTTGATGAATTTTTTGTATACTTGATGAATTTGATCAAAAACTTGTGTAACATTCTGGACCGCATTGAGAGAATCCTTAAGGCAAATAACATCTGGTATATCCCCGTAAAGCACAAGTGTCGCAGTTCGCTCTGAAACTATTTGCATTGCTTCCATTCCTGAAGTTTCTTTCCCCATCTTTTTCTTCCTCCATTGTTAGTAATTCAAGATGGCTAGTTGATAAAAACTCTACAAGAAAACTGGAAATTCCTTTGTGGCCATTGCCAGAAGCAAGATTTGTCGCTGTTATAATGTCAAGAATTTCGAGATATGGATTTGTAACTGCTATAGTGGATGCACCCATGGACACTCAAACCTCAACTGGGTCGCTCCCTGACACCACTGTTTTAACCCTAGGCCTCAACAATTTCTCTCCCTCATCTGGTTTACTACTCTGTGGATATCTTTCTTCCTTCTTCTCTTCATCATTAGCAAAGAACTCTCCTTCTTTAGAGAATTTCTTACCTTTCTTGATGTTTTGCAGACTATCTTTCTCAGCATCCATACTTGTTATTCCCTCTTTCTTTCCTTTCATGACAAATTTCTCACTTCCTTCTGAGCCCCTTCCATCATTAATGAGTTCTTGTAGCATGTCTTTTGTTTCTTGGATGATTTCCCTTATTTCTTGCATACAATCTTTTTTTTTTTTTGTCATGGCTCTTCCTTGTTTGTTAGCCCCTTTCTCCAAAAGTATTTACTCTTTCTTCCATGCTTCCACCTCTTCCTCTATCCAACAGGTCAGACCAATTTGTTAGGAACCTAGAATTCAAAAGTGAAAGAAGAGTAATATTCTTTATGGTATATGGCTTCTTGTGTATGGCCTACTGAGAGAGAATATTTTGGTGAGAAAGAAGGAAAGGAACTATCAAGAACTCAACTCGCTCCCTATATTTCATAATTATCACATCTTCCTCAAGCTTAGTAATGTACCTAGTGGATTTTATAACACTCCCAATTGGAAGTGTCAAATCACCATGCTCTTAAACCTCTCCCCAAATCTGGAAAAGCAATCATTCCATGATAGGTTTAGGAGGAAATTGTTTGTTAGGAGGAATAAGGATAACAGGCAGTTATAACTGTCTGTGAGGTTGTTAGGATATAAGATGATAGAATAGGTGGGTTTAGGAGTTAAGGGTGTGGGGGTGTCGGTTGTAAAAGGGGTAGTGGGTCAGAGCTGATATAAATAGAGCTCTTGTAACTCTATAGAGGATTATCGAGTATTATTTTGTAAAGTCAGGTTTAGCCTGTAGAGAGAGGTTATGCTCTCAACCAGGGAGGTTATGCTCCCAACCCCATTCTCTGTAAAGTGACAATTCTACTACTATCAATAAGAGAATCCATTCTTTCATCTCTATTATCTGTTGTCAGTGGTGTTATTGTTTGGGTTTCATCTCTTTTATCGACATCGAGAGGGTGTGTTGTTAGGTTCCAAACCCAGGAACCTAACAGAGGTGGATTGTTGTAAACAGACTACTATATATAGTCTGTATATGGGTTGTTTTTAGAAGTTTTTGAGAAGATTGTAAGTGTAAGGAAGGGAGAGCCAAGTCGTCTCGAAAGACCTGGGATTTTGTTTTGTGTTCTCAGTCATTAAACATAGACCAAGCTGTCTGGTTTTCCTAAGAAATCATCCAAGAATCTGTCTTGAAGTTCTTTACAATGTTAATAAAATCTGGGTACCTATCAATTGGTATTCAGAGCCTCTTTCCTGGTGCAGTGGTGGTTGTTGGGGCATGGTGAATACAAGAATGGAATCAAGATTGGATGGCCTGGAAAAAATAGTGCAAGAACAGGACAATGAGAATCATAGAAGGTTCCACTGTTTGGAAGATATGACTAAGGGGCTTACAGTGGTGGTAGAAAGGTTAGCGTCATTCGATAAACATACAGAAAATAACTCTTTTGTTGCCAAGGGAAGCAATGATGATGGTAGAGAGAATGAGGGGGGAGGTTCTGTCGTGGCTTCTTCAAAATGGAGAAAGTTGGACATTCCTATTTTTGTGGGAGACGAGGCTTATTGCTGGACTAACATATTGGAGAGGTATTTTCGTTTGAAAGAAGTCAGTGAGGAGACTCCCTCTCCCTCTCCCTCTCCCTCTCCCTCTCCCTCTCCCTCTCCCTCCCTCCCTCCCTCCCTCCCTCCCTCCCTCCCTCCCTCCCTCCCTCCCTCCCTCCCTCTCTCCCTCAATGAAAAAGGGCATTATGCAAGCAGTTACATGGATTATATATCATGGATCATGTCAAAAGATAACAAGACATACCCAAAGACCTATCTCTGTCCTGAGCAAATACCAGAGCAACAGCTTCTACGTTTCCTCTTTTACTACAAATGATTCTAGAATCATTCCCACTTTTGTGTACAAACTCAAAGGAGCCTCTCTCATCACCCACAACGATAGTGTCCAATGGCATAGCATAATCTGAAATGAAAACAAGACATCATTTTGATAAAAAAAGAATAATGAAATTGAAAAGCACAAGCTTGTAGTAAAAGGGTACAAATTAAAATAATGATCTAAAACACATTGGTAGAATACAGTTTCCGAATCTAAAGTCAAGTACAAATTACAGATATGTATCCCATAGATATTTTACTACAAAAATTTTAGAGTAAACACCAAGTTATATCTTTTAGTAAAAAAATTGTGCACATAATAAACCCCATGAAATAATTTCCTTCCTTGCTCTTTTGCCTACCAAGCACCACGCCAATTTTCTCCTACTATATTCCTCATAAAGTAAAGAGGCAATGAAAATGAAAATATTAAACAAAAGTGCATAGCTAAGAAACATAATACATACAGGAATACCAAATGATATGCATATAAGTATCACTCACCCAATTTCTCCAGAACCAATTTCATGTCACTGCTTGCTTCCTACGCAGCCAAATCAGAGTATCAGAAACATAACCAAGAATTAAATAAATAATGAAAAAGATCTTAAAATAAAATTAGTATATATGTGTGCAGCTATAAACTTACTCCAAACAATATAATCCCAACAGGGAACTGGCGACCGGAGGCAATGGCTGAATATTCCTTAATATCCTTAATAAAATTGTCGACCCAAGGTGCTTGAGATGACTGGTGGAAAAAATAAATAAAAGAATAAAGCAAACCCTCATTTAAATATAACTAATCAGTATAAAGATGCGAAAGGGTGCAACTAAGGAACTGAGGTGAGGCAACATTAGTGACTCATACTGGTTGAACCACACACTATGCCTTAATGCCTTTCTGGTTCTGAGCTTAGACAAGCACATCTAAAAAACGATCTAATATGCTAACTGTGATGTTAAAAGAGATCAAATAGTCATAGTAGTGTTAGTCTATGGATTGAGACTCGTCTGTTTAGTAAAGTGTGTAGTTAATAATATGAAAAACCAATGCAGAACAGACAAATATTTTACTGTCATGTTCTTTTTATGTTCTTTAACACCTGTCTTCAATAAGCCATCTCTATCTACTTGGCATCAACCCCTAAAATTGGGTTGTACAAACATTCATTTTCACAATGTCTTACTATCTCTATCTCTCTTAGATTACATATTCATTTCCTGAGAATGCACAAGTCCAAATTCTTAAAGGGATTTTACTACCTTTTGTGGCCGCCGCAACGGCACAGCTTCGACTTTCAATCCCGGCAAGTAGCCAACAGTCAAAACTAAGCCTTCGTTTATAGACGTTGCATATGTTTCCTCACCAAAGCCACTAAAAAGGGCACCCCATTTGACCTACATAAATCACCCTGCGTTTAGTCGAGTTCAGAAAATCTCTATCACAACAGAAAACAAATATCAAAACCCAACCTCTTTAAACTCATCAGTAACAGCATCCCTTCCAATAATACCATTTGCCACGGTAACAATAACGGGAATATTAGATCCCAATGACTGTCTAATCTGTAACATAAGCATTAAGCCAATTGCATAGCAAACACAATAAAGCAAAAATTCAAAAGAGGTGAAGGTATTAATTCCTTACAAGCCGCAGAGTCTTGGAAGTGCAGAATCCAGTTCCAGTATTGGCAATAGCAAAATGTGGTCGAATTGGCTCCGACAGAACCCTTTGCACAACCTCGTTGACAGCATCCTATTCGAAATTGTAAAGCGTTAACCGACGTCATTCCGTAGGTTTATTACCGAACCCTAATTCAGTAAAATGTGAGATAGAAAGAGACGTACGGGGAGCGAAGGGTTGAGAGAGAGCGCAGAAGAGAGTTTGGGACGAGAGAGGATGCGATTGCAGAGAGAGTTCCATGCTTTGCTGACGCACGCTGCGGAAGCGAATGGTACAGCAGGAAGCCTCGCTAGAATGTTCTGAAGAATATCCTCATTCAGCATACTCAAGCTGGTGTTCGCATCGCTCGAAGCTTTCACCTTCGTGCTCGATTTTAGCGACGACGATGGCTTCTCCATGGCTGTTCAACACCATCTACGTAAACATCGCAGAAAGTACCGAGAAGAAAATGGCGAAACATTTTTTACATGGGCCACGGATTGGGCCGTGGAACTCAGAAATCTTTTTCTAAACAAATTATTAAATTTATCATATACATGTTATATGATATACAAAATTGTATTCTGATTAAATTAATACTTTTATGCTGTGAAATTTCATCAATAATTCATTTTTCTTCTTCTTGTATTTTTAATCTTTTTTATTTTTATAGATCTCTTTTGCACTTTACGGAAAATGAAATACAGATTTATTTTAAAGACATACAATATAAAAGATTGTATATACGGGTTACACTCTTACTACTTTAATCTTTTAAAAAGAAATAAAAATGGTTATTCACTAACTTCACACCTGTACACATGCCTACCAATAGTAAAAAAATCAATATTCACGGATATTTCTGAAAAAAGTTTAAGAGATAGATACTAAATGAATATTTTAATAAATATATGTGGATAATGGGCATGAGTACCATGGTATATGAACAGTGGATATATGTTACCCACTTATAATTATCTTTTGGGTAAGTTTGTTTGTAGTTTTTAAATTTTGTTGGGATATGGATATAAGTTTTTTTAAGTCAATTTGTTAAATTTTTTTTACATGTGAAATGTGTTTCTTTGTAAATATTAAAGCTTAAACGGTCTAAACAACTCAAATTATGTAAATAACTTAACTATTAGTATGAAACACGATTATATATCAACAAGAAAATTTAATATAATTGAATTAAAATAATTATATTTATTTTTAAAGTTTGAGAATCCCGATATATTAATTTTTTTTTTGCAGAAACCAAATTTTTTGTCAAAATTCATAGACTAAAACTATGGTTAACCCTTATTTTCTATATTTTTTTCTTGAAAAATAATTATTAGTGAGTTTTATTTTACAATTTTTTTAAATGGAGTAATCAAAATAAAGCTACTAGTGAAAAATAATAATTATTGAAAAATTGTTTGGAAATTGATTTCATATATTTTTATTTTTTTATTTAGACCTATAAAATTGAAGATATTTTCAAAAGGATTAATTTTAAAAATTCTATATTTTTACACAACTCATTCAAATGTGCATGCATTATAACATTTTAGTAAATAATTTTATTTGAATTGTACTTAAAAAGTATTTTTTTATTTAATTTTATATTTTAAAAATTTGTTTTAAGTAAATTTATTTAAAATTAAAAAAGATTATATATATATATATATATATATATATATATATATGCAAAATATCATTTCATTCCACACATATTTTTTTATAAATATTAGTGTTGTCAAAATGGATTAGAATCTATGGGTAAACCTGACTCACCACGAGTTTAGGTCGGGTTGGGTTTGAAAAAAAGTTATTTTTTGATACGGATCAATTTTCAACTTGGCACACTTAAAATCTAGTACACCCAGGTTGAACCTCTGGTGAGCCGAGTTGACTCACCAATCCACCTAATTTAATTTAATTATTTCTTATTTTATATTTCAATATTATTAGTTAACATATTTTTTATTTTGTTGTAGATGAAAGATAAAGAAAAGTATGTTTGTAGAAAAAAATATTATGGATTTATCTATTCATGATTCTAATATTAAAAATGGATAAATGTTACAAAAATATCAATTTTAGTAACTTATTTGTTTGTTTTTTGTGTTTGTTTTTTTATTACATTTGGATTGTTTGATTCTTTAAAAAAATTAATTTTTTTAGATTTAAAGAAAAATTATAATTAAGTGAGAGGACGAATATCTAACTAATGATAAAACTAATAACAAAACATATATATTTTTTTATAGAATTCGGTAAAGATAATTCACTATCCCTATCCAATTCAACTCATTTTCATCATTAAATAATGTATATAAACATGGACACTTTTTGTTTCCAAATTGTACGAGGTCATTGGTTAATTAAGAATCCTAAATATATTTGCTATCAGATCAGATCAAACACTTTTTTATTTGTGAAATATTTAAGTTTCTAAATACATTTCCTTCTTAATATATTTAGAATTTGAAACATTGCTACCATAAAAATACAAGTAGAGTCCTTCTCAATAATTAAAAAAAAAAACTTGTTTTTATTGGTGAGTAAATCCAATCATCACAAGTTAAAAAAAATATATTTTATAATGAGTTAAAACATTCAACTCCTTTTCATATTAATTTTAGAAGTACGAATTAAATTTTAAATACTTTAAAAAAAAATTGTGAAAGATGAGTCTTCTATTTTGAGAAAATAATTAATTTTAAAGGATAATAAAAATATGTAATAAAAAAAGATAATAAAATAGATGATAAGTTAAGACATTTCGTCCTTGAAATTTTTTTTAAAGGGTTGTAATATATTCTAAAACATTACAAAACGTCTAAAGAGTTTAATATATTATAGAGACTACACAAGTATTTTTCACTACTATTATTATTGATTCAAGTACACATTATAGAAAAAAGATCACAAGTATTTTTTTTAGTAAGATCTTACTTTTAAGAATATTTTAAAAGTGTTATTCCTAATTATAATGAAGAAGAGTATTTGAGGTTATGAATCACATATCAATAGAATAGTTCACAATTTTCTTTATAACAGAAAACAAAAGCGTACATGAAAGATTAGATATTGGGAATAATTAATAAGGTTATGATCTTCTTTTTATAGAGCACCTTAGGTTTCTTCTTTATTTTCTCCTTGGGGATGAAGAGAAAGAAACAAGAATAATATGAGTGTGCTGACACATGGAGACCATGACCCCTTTATGTAATCTTTGTAAGTTACTTTTTCTTCCATATCTTCCTCACTGTCACTTCTAAAGACATCTTCATCATCAAATTCATCATCCAGGTTTTGCTTATCTAACTTCTTTTGAATTTCAACAAATGATTTTTCAAGTTTGTCAAACCTAGCTGACTGAATCTTCATTGCTTAACCATGAACCTTTCAAAATCAGTCTTTGGTTTGAAGGCAGGTCCTGCATTTGAAGCGTCCACATTTAGTGGCTCAATATTTTCTCCTTCCATGGGCTGATGTTCATCCTTGAATGCCCATCCTGTTTCACTTTTTCTAAGTCCCATGTGGTGCAAGGCAAGGTTGGAGATAAGATTGGTTTTATTACAGTCTCTTGTCACCTCATTAGTGAGATCAACATTGTAATGACTAATAACCTTGGACAAAAAGATAACATAGGGAAGATTTGCCAAATTTTGTTTTGTTATATTGACCATATGATCACAAATAGTTGCTATCCAATCTGTTTGAAGTCTTCCCTTCAAGGCATGGATCAGATAAAAGTCATTTGTAGTTAGTTGAGCATGATTGCTCCCCCTAGGCAATAGAATCCATGCAATGACAAATGCACACAATCTATCATCTCTTTTTAAACCCCCTTCCCTGTATAATGTGTAATCTCTAGGCTCTTCAGGGTTTCTCAAGCATGTTTTATATGGCAAGCTTGTTTACTTCAAGCATTCTTAGATGAGATTTATAGCCTCTTGGACGTATACCAACAATAAATGTCTAGACATCCTCATCTAGTCTAATATCTACTCTTTTCACTCTCGAGCATATAGTACCATCAAATACTTTTAGATTTGCACAAAACACCTTTACTAAATCTGGGTACCACTCACTAGACATCTCCACGAAATTTGTCAGCCCTTGATACTTCAACTAGTCTTGAAAGATGAATCCTTCTCTTCGAAAATAGTTTATCCCTATATATTTTTGGGCGACGATTTTTCGAATACGCCAAAAGCATTCAAAATTCATTTGAGCTTCTTCATCGCTTATCCATTTGGTGGGACTAGTTGACCTGGTTTTCCGAGCGACCCTTTTGACACATTTTGAAGAAAAGGCCATGAGGATTATAGGTTTGAGAGGATTTTTCACATTGAAGGAATTTTGATCTCAAGATTCTAAGAATGAGAAATGAAAGAACATTTTAATTGATTAGGGTTTCGACCTAATTGATTAAGAGAAGTGGGGAATCTGTTTGAAGTTTGAAAAACCTTTCTAAAGCTATTTTAACCGATTATATTTTTAATGTAATCGATTATGTCAGTAACAAAACCCAATTCTAGCAAAACAGAGAAGAATGCCCAATCAATCATGGTCTTAACATAATCGATTAAAACTCACAGATTTTGTCATTTTGAATATTTTTACTCATCCTATTTACATCTAGCATCAAGCACACATCATACATGTCAAAATATTTATGCAAAATGTAAAATATGCATGTTTTACCAATACCAATGCTTGTTACCAAGTTTGATGTCTTCAAGGTGTTATGATCACTTTGAATTGTGAGATATGTTTCAGTTCTACATTTCACCTTAGCACAAACATCTTCAATTCATCTTAGTTACATGCAAAACGGTTAAAAGGCTTGGATGTAGGTACCCAAATGAATTTGGGTCATTTAGGCTTTGTTCACTTGAATGGATTTGAGGGAGAGTGGTTGAGTGGATTTGAGAGGATTTAAAAATAAATTTTGTTGTTGTTTATTTGAGTGAATTTGGAAGTAAGTGAGAGTGGATTTGGAAGTAAATTTTTTTAATCTGTCAAATCAATGAAATCCTACACTAATTCTCACCAACGTTGCTTCCAAATTCACTCTCAATTACCTCCAAATTTACTCAAATAAACAACAAAAAAATTTATCTTCAAATCCTCTCAAATCCACTCAATCACTCTTCCTCAAATCCATTCAAGTGAACAAAGGGTTAGTGTTAGGTAGTTGTGGTGATTCCTTAGGAATCCATTTAAATTTACCCTTAGGCACACCAACATTTTTGTAGTAGCAAACCTTTGATAGATGACCAATATGATTGTAGTAAAAGCATGTTATAGATCAGGGTTTACTAATGTCAATGAACTTTCTAGTCTTCAATTTACTGTTTTTACGGGTATAGCCAATTCCTTGCTTGTTTAGTACACTTCTTTGTGATCCAAGTAAGACTTCAAGGTTAGAACTACCTAGAGTGAATTTAGACAAAGTGTTCATGAGGTACTTAATTCTTTCCAATTGTGTTGGACGGTTCTCACACTCTTGAACACTCACTTTACTCTCTTCTATGGTTTGCCTAGGTGAATTTTCTAAACCTTCTAGTTCAGTTTTCAGCCTTTCATTCTCTTTCTCTAGGTTTTCTACTCTACTTTCTAGACACCTATTTTCTTTCTTAAGTATATTAATTGAGTATTGCATTTTCCTAGCCTCTTCATGTGATTCTTGGAATGCATCAAGAAGTTGATAATACCTGTCTTTTATGATTTCATCTTCAAAATTGCTTGCACTGCTTTTTGAACACATTAAGCCTGCCATCAAGCAAAGATTTGTTATTTCTTTAATGCTCTCATCAAATTCACTTGAAGAGGAGCTTGAGCACTATCTTCCCAAGCTATATAGGCCTTTTTCTTTCTCTGATTTCTACTGTCTAGAGGATTCTTCTCTTTCAGTTTTTGTTTCATTTTAATTACTGGACATTCAGGCTTAATATATCTAACCTTGCCATATTCATAGCAAGTTGGTGCAATAGCAGATTTTCCCTTTCTTTTATTTGTCCTTGCATTACCTGCAAAATCAGAGTTAGACTTATTTTTGAATTTCAACAATTTAGAGAACCTTTTTGCCATGAAACTCATTGTCTCAACATCTAAATTTTCAGCTCCAGGATCATCTTCAGCCTTATACTTTCTTGAACCAGTTTTATTTGTTGTTCTTACAGTAGTCTTGAGAGCAATTGTGTGCCTTTGCTCTTCTTCTTCCTCTTCTTTCAATCTTCCCAGTTCTAGTTCATGTTCCCTTAGTTTCCGAAATAAAGTAGCCATATTTATAGTAATTAAATCCCTTGACAGATATGGCTATAACCTTTGGCTGCCAATTTCGGTTCAGACTTTTTAGAATCTTAATGTTTAGCTCTTCCTTGTCAAATGTCCTTCCAAGAGCAAGAAGGTGATTCACTATGTTTGAGTAAATCTTTTTTGAACATCAAATATAGTCTCACCATTCTTCATCCTAAACATTTCATACTCTTGGATCAAAGGGTTCTTCCTAGATCTTTTTACTTCATTCGTCCTTTCATGAGTTACCTCCAAAACATCCCAAATCTCTTTGGCAATTTGAGATATTGAGATTCTATAAAATTCATCAATTGTAAGTGCAAAGGAAATGATGTTCTTGGCCGTCATGATACCTCCATCCTTGGTGCTAAACGCAGAAACAATGAGCTCTTGGATTGGGTGCAGTGGCAGTGGAAGATAGATGCAGAGGTTTATGGAGGAGGTGCTTAGGTGGAGGTGGTTCTAGCTAAGACGACCCTCCATCAAAGGAAGGAAGCTAGAGGGGATTTAGGGGAAGCATTGGTTGGTGACTTTCGTGCAAGAGAAGGGCTGGAAATGCATCAACAATCAATTCTCTAGATTCATCAAAAGTGCCTTTACAAGTGAAGATATGGTGAATTTATAATAGGTTCACCTAGCTTTGTACGGTGTTGATGTTTTCCACTAAAGATGGATCACAAGCCACGTAGCAAGGCATGGATGGTGTGCTGAAACTCTAGAAAGCACTTAATACACATGCTAAAAAAAAGAAAACATTGTTGTTGGCGTGGACAACTCCTGGAGTGTTGATCGATAGCGGAATTGGGCTAAGGGTGGCCCAATCTGGAAGTCAATTTCAACCTTGCTCCAAATGATGCAATTCTTCAAAGTTGCCTTCTGAAAAATGCTTTCTAAGTCCTCTTGGAGCCATCTATGCATTCCTTTAGTCATGGGCCTTGATTGCAAGTTTTCATAAGTGCCTTCTATGCTTATTTTGATCACTTTATTAGTAATGAGCTCATGATTAATTAGTGGGCTTGGATCCCGTCTATCATCCCCTCCCTCTTGAGAAGGATTTGTCCTCAAATCTGGTGGGTCATCTTTATTATGAGGACTTATTGTTGTCGACTTCACAAGAGTTCCTCCTAGGTCAAATGTCAATATGCAATAAGCATCAAACATATCTCTAATTAGTTCTATTTGATCCAATAAGATATATATATATATAAGAACATGTATAAAAGAAGGTTTCTCGATTTTGAAATTTTCAATTTTATGATAATAAAGAAACCTTACTTCATTTGAAATTTTGTTTTTGTCTTGAGTTAGTGGTGACCAGAAAGGTAACTATAACTCAAGTTTTGAATTGCCATGTGTTAAAAGTTGCAATATTTGAAAAGATGAAATGGCAAATTCGTTGAAAAACAAGTTTAAATTTGGAAATTCAAGGATAGATAGAGAAAAGTTAAAGAATGAAAACCTCCCCTTAAGAGTCTAGGTTCAATTAAGATCGTTGAAGGAGGTTGTGCTTTTAGTTGATCTTTCTCCCTTATTTCTCGTTCTCTTCTTTCACATTCTTCCTTTTCTATTCTCTCTTCTTCTCTTTTCTCTCTTTCTTCCTTTTCTCTTATCTCTTGTTCTCTTCTCTCTCTTTCTTCCTTTTCTCTTCTTTCTTCAACTATTCTTTCTCTTTCCTTTTCTTCTTTTCTCTTTTGCTTTCTTCTTTCTTGTTCCCTTTTTCTTTGCTCTCTTTCTTCCTTTTCTTTTTCTTGCTTTTTGTTGAGCTTCATTTGTGCTTGATCTTTGGCCACCTGCGTAGCTGACAAAGGATGAAGCACAAATTTCTTGTCATTTTTGTGCACAGGTATGGTATTGGTGAGACCATGGTGGGTAGTATTATGATCAAATTGCCATGGTCTTGCCAATAACGCATGGCAAGCTTCCATAGGAATTATATCACAAATAACTTCGTCTTTGAAGTTTCCTATAGAAATTGCCAGCGTTACTTGATTCTTTACTGTTATATCCCCATCTTCATTTAGCCAAAGTTTGTAAGGTTTTGGATGGGGTATTACAGCAAGATTCAATTTTTCAACCAGCCTTGTGCTACAACAATTGTAGCAAGAACCACTGTCAATAATGGTGAACAATATTTTTCTTGAATTTGACACCTTGTGTCAAAGATGTTCTCTCTCTATGATAAGTGCGGTTGCCACCAAATCTCCACTTCCTAGGAGGCTATCAATGATGAAAGAGTCTTTGACTATACCACATCTAAGTACTTACACCTCAAACAGATCACAAAGTAGCATTAGATCAGTGGTAGAAACGAATCTGTTGCCCAGAAATACACCAGAAAAATACTGCACTACAACACCTTTTATCAAACAGGTGGTAGGTAAGAGAGCCAAAAATTGAAAATAAAGCAAGAAAAGGGAATGCAAACACGAAAGCATAACAAAAGGAACCTAGGAAGAGTTCTAGAGCAGATTAATAAAGCAATAAATCAAAACAAGCTGCAATTGAATCAAATTTAGAGGCAAATAAAAAATGGGTCAAAACTGTCTGATGAATTGCTTGAATGAAAATCAGTTTAGTGCACCAGATTTCATAGATTCAACTTGCACTGGCGATTCAATTTTTTAATTTGCAATGTTTTCTTTTTGTTATATTGTCTTTCATATTTAACACACTTGGCCAAGCTTTTGCTAGCAGTATTAAGATATTATAATGCACCAAAACAGATTACTCAATATCAGTTTTGTAATAAGCAGCTTGTAAACAAGAAATGAAGACTAAAATCGGTGGTTTAGAAAGTGAAATTGTACAGAGTTGTTACAAGCCAAGATTTCTTTCCATAACCAAGTTTCAGTTGTCAAAAAAGACTTGGTAATACTGAACTTTGATGCAGAAACAATTGTTTGCAAATTTTGACTAGTTCAAACCTTTTATGCAGAAAAAAATGAGCAACTCACCCGACCGGATTTTAGTGCACAGATTCAAATGACCTTTAGACATTTAAATATATCCATATACAACATTTAAAACTTGTTGAAAGCATTGGAATTAAATCAAGGATGTTCAGTAATGATCTAGATACTGACACATAATTAAAAAAATAAAAAAATAAACCAATCAAGGAAAGGCAGTTCGGGCAACTGCAGATTTGATGACAACGGAGTGTTCCATTGATCCTACCAAGCCATTTGCTGAAGCAATTCAATGCTTATATGGTGTGCATCAAGTACTGGCTTGATTTAGAAATTCAATCACATATTCAATTAACAAATTTTATGCAAATGAACACACAAATCTATGCTACTGCACAATAATCCAAAAACTGATTCTAGTGTCACAACTCATGCACTTGAGCTCTTGTTGATTTTGTCATGGCTCATTAATCGTGCAGATAGTGTCACTTCTTCAGTTTATCCAGATTGCAGCATAGAACAAGGTTTAAACCAGATTTAAAGACAAAAAATCAAATGCACATGATAACAACATTACAAAAAAGGACGCTTAAAAAAATGACTCAAACACACAATTGGACCAATTAAAATGAAGCAGCACAAACAAAATAAAGCTAGCATAGAAAAAAAGACTCAAACAGAACCTATAAACTCAGAATTTTCAATGGAACAATAATAGAACATGCAAGAAAGCTTGAAAAAGTGTGGAATTAAAAGAGGAAACACTTAGCTCACTAGTGCACTTCAAACCAGGGTCTGAATACCACATGATAGCTCCATCCTTGATGCTAAACGCAGAAACAACGAGCTCTTGGATTGGGTGCAGTGCCAGCGAAAGATAGATGCAGAGATTTATGGATGAGATGCTTAGGTGGAGGTGGTTCTAGCTTTGACGACCCTCCATCAAAGGAAGGAAGCTAGAGGGGATTTGGGGGCAGCACTGGTTGGTGACTTTCGTGCACGAGAAGGGCTGGAAATGCATCAACAATCAATTTTCTAGATTCATCAAAAGTGCCTTTACAAGTGAAGCTATGGTGAATTTATAATAGATTCACCTAGCTTTGTACGGTGTTGATGCTTGCCACTAAAGATGGATCACAAGCCATGTAGCAAGGCATGGATGGTGTGCTGAAACTCTAGAAAACACTTAATACATGTGCTAAAAAAAGAAAACATTGTTGCTGGTGTAACACCCAAATAATTTTAAGGGTATTATTGGTAGTAGAGACTAAATTAATTTGATATCTGATATAAACAATCAAACTTTATTTCAATTCCTCCAAAGTACAATACAATACTTAACATAAATTTGAAATTAAACTTATAAGTCTTATACAACATATTTTTCCAATGCAAATTTATTCTTTTTACAAAAATCCCTGAAAGTTTTTCCCCGCATCTCTCTCATCATCTCTAAGCTTTTTCAACCGCATCTGCAACATTATCTGCTCACATATAACATGAGTTATATGATCATAGCACAAACACATAAGGGTAAGCCAACTATATCATACAATCATTAAACTTACTTAAAATATAAATGTTTCAATCATGTATTTCTGTAATTTATAAATACCATTATCCCGATGTCATTAATCCATTTTTTTTCTTAACTTCTTCAAAATCCTCTTTTTCATTTTCATAAACCTTACAAGTATACCATGCTTACTCACGAAGCCTTATGGTCAGACCGCTCTCTACCTGCTTCCTTAAGCCTTACCTGTATACTATGTCTTACTTTCTGAAGCCTTATGGTCAGACCTCTCTCTGCCTGCTTCTATAAAACTTACGAATCATATGTTTATGTCAAAGCCTTATGTTCAGACCACTTTCTGCCCGCTTTCATAAACCTCGGGTGTTACTTTGCTCATATCAAGCTCTCATGGTATAAACCGAACATACTACTCCCAGTAGTAAACATCATTTCATAAGTAATGATTTCTTATATCCACTTCAACATTTCATAAAATCAACAATTCATACCCTCTTATCCACCTAACTCAATCATGTTCATTCTTTAATCGTAAATTGACAATAACCCATTTTGGTGTCAATAAATTAAACATATTGCCAGATATCATACTTCATATTATAAACTCATTTTTCCCATAACGAGTATAACTCAACATATTTTCACCAATCAAAGGTCATAGATCAGCCAAAATACATCAACATATCTTAGGAACTGCATATTAAAGTTTGGGCTCAATGTAACGATAAATGAAATATATATGTAGTTTTTACCATGATAACTTAAGAACAAAAATATAGTGTTCATCATACTTTTCAAAATTTCAAAATTTATTTCTCAACACATATACTTCTAATTACAAATCCGAACGGTCAAATTATAGTAATATATCTTAGGAATCATACATCAAATTTTCAAGTTGATCTAACGGTCAAATAAAACAAAATCTATATTTTACCGAGAGGACTCAGTAACACAATAACAGGGGTAATTAATTTACTCAAACATGCATAACTTATTTCTCCAAGTACACATTCTTAATTAATTATCCGAACGGTCAAAATAAAAAAATAGGTCTTAGGATTCATATATTAAAATTTTAGCTAAATCCAACGGTAAAAATAATTAAAAGGAATGTTTTACCACAGTAACTCGAAAATAAGAAAAATTATAATCATGAAAACTAAATTTACACAAGTGAATAGATAACTACCATTACCAAAATTTTAACATGTTCATAACTCATATTCATGATCATAATATGTATAAATATCATATATAAGAAAGGATTAGCTCCCCTACCATCAAAATAATCTTAATATAAAAATTCAGGGGAAACAAGAAGTTGAATCTGTGATAACAGTTGAAAAACTGTTATTTTCATGCTTAAAATTCATACTAAAAGCAACCTTTACACTTAAAAACTAGCTTGAAATCATGCCTTTTATTGATATTTTCAGAAATAAGAGAGCTGGACAGGTTTATGCTTGATTTCAGTGTTTTTGTGCAGGTTTTAAGGTGAATTTGGTGAAAGAAGTGAAGAAGGAGAGAAGTGAAATCAGAAAAGACAAAAAAAAGTGCAAAAAGGAGAAGCCGAAGTCACCGCTCAGCGGCAGTTTACCGCTGAGCGGCACTCAGGTGCTTGCGGGAGGTCCGCTGAGGGGCAAAATGGCCGCTGAGGGGAGAAAACCAGTCACGCACTCACCGCTGAGCGGTATTTTACCGCTGAGCGGCACTTTAATGGGCTTGGACTTGACTTTTTGTAATTTACGAATGATATATAAGCTTTAGGATTTCCTAGGGTTAGGCATCTTTGGCAGAAACGAGGAAAACACTCTCTCTTCCACCCCTTTGAAGGAGGATCTTGGATGCTGAGGCTTCCTCTTCACCTGTTTAGGGTTTATTCTTTCATTCTTTCATTGTTATTCATCTAGATTCACCATGACTATGGTGAACTAAATCTTGTATGTTTGTTGGGGAATCAATGTAATCTTTTGAAACTCTCATATATGGAATCTGTTGTTTACATCTTTCAGTTAAGACATATGCTTTCTTTCATCATTAGTTAGGGTTTTTCCTCTTTGATTAATGCTTGCATTGTTTAACTCATTCAATGCATGATCATTGGTTTTGTCGATACGGGCACGTACGGGGAAGTCTAGATCTGGGGAATTTCTCCCAATAGTATATTGGTTGCCTTAAGCTCCTGCGCAAAATAAACTAATCATTAGGAATGCTAGGAATTGTATGAACTATTTGATTAGGGAGAAGCCATCTAGAATGGTACTTTAGAGAGTGGCATTAACAATGATGATTTGAATGTTGAATTCCTAAAATGTATGAGAGTGGATGAGATGAAATTAACCCCAACAACATATTCATTCATATATTCCATTGAAAGTGTTTATCTTTTGTCTTTGCCATTGATCAAAATTCATGCATACATGTTTATTTTCTGTCTTGCATTTTAAACCCAAATATTTCGTTTGTAAGTCTTAGTTAATCAAGAAACCACATAACTAAACTAGGCCGTGAGTCCTTTGGGAAGAACGATACTTGGTCTTACCAAGTTTTATTACTTGAACGATTCGGTCATACTTGCCGATTGTGAAACAAGTTTGTGACATCATAATTTGGTGTTCATAAATTTGTCCATCAAGTTTTTGGCGCCGTTGCCGGGGACTCGTGGTTTAACTGGTTAATTTGTGTGATTATTGATTATCTTTGACTTATTTTTTTTTATTTTATTTTTAAATTTCGAATTTTTTTTTATTTTATTTTTCTGTTTATATTATTTATTTTGTATTTTATTTGATTTGATTTTATTTTATTTTTCTGTTTTCTGTTTTTATTTTTATTTTTTTTATTAATTTCGAATTTTTTATTTTTTGTTTATATTTTTCTGTTTGTATTTTATTTTATTTTGTTTTATTTTCTGTTTCTATTTTTATTTTTCTGTTTTCTGTTTTTATTTTATTTTCTTATCTCTGATCTTATATCTTCTTTTATATCTTTTTGTGCTAACAATTGTTTTTAGGGTTTTGTGCCTAATGTCTGCAGAATGCAATTTGGTCAAGAGTTTAACTATAGGGGCACTCAATTCTATCAAAGTGATCTCAACCAATGGTGGGAACCTCACTCAAGCATGGATCAAAGCCAATTTTGGCAAGCTGTCGGACAATTTGAGAACCAACCACAACAACAATGGCAGCAACAAAGCTTTAAAATCAACAAAGGGAAGCAAGAGATCTCTTCATTTAGACAAGGCATGGAAGAATCACTGGGGCATGCATGGGACAGGTATAAAAGCCTATTACGAAAGACTCCCAAGCATGGATTTAACGAAGGAGAAGTAGTCCTAATCTTCCTTGGAGGTCTTGGTTCACAAACCAAGATGATGCTTGACGCCTTAGCTGGAGGCAATATCAAATGGAAGACTCCAGAGGAAGCCACAGAAATAATTGAAAACATGACTACTAATAACAATAAGTGGAACAGTGAAAGAGGAGCTCCTATTCAACAAAAAGGAGTTCTACAGTTGCAATCCAATGATGCCTTGATAGCTCAGAACAAGTTAATAACTCAACAATTGGAGAATCTCTCAAAGATACTTGAACAATTGCCACAAGAGTTAAAGACTGTTGCACAGGTACAATCCCAGTTATGCGAATTGTGTGGAGGTGACCATATCAATGGTCAATGTGCCTTTCCAGTTGAAGCCGTAGAGGATGTAAACTACATGACCAATCAGTACCGTCAAGGGAGCTACAATCAAGGGTGGAAACCACACCCAAGTATTGGTCAGGAACAAAGTGGGCAAGCTGGACAAACTGAGCAATTTAACAAGCAACAGCAACAAACCTTTCTATCAGGAAGTTTGGATGACACCCTTCAACAATTTTTGAAAAATTCTGACGCTACTCAGAAAAGCATTGAAGAATCATGTAAAAGAATGGAGATGCAACTTCATTACATCAGTCAGAGATTGAATGATGATGTTAATACTGAAGTTAACCTTAAGGAGGAAGGGCAAGTCATTATCACTAAAAGTAACAAGATTCTTGATGAGGAAAAATTAGAGGAAGATCAGGAAAGGGTAGAGAGAAAAGAGAAAGAAGAGTTGAGTGAGAAAGATAAAGATGAAGAAAAAGAAAAAGAAGTGGTTGAGAGAGAAGAGAGAAAGAAAATTTGTGTGAAAATAAAGAAGTTGAGGAGAAGAAGAGAAGGGAAGAAAAAAATAAAAGAAAAGAAAAAGAGAAAATTTGGGGAGAGAAAGCGTAAGAAAAAGAAGATGAGAGGAAAGAAGAAGAAATCATATGAAAAATCACATCCTCATCTAAAGAAGAATCATAGGAAGGAAAAGAAATTCAAGTGCTTTATGGAAATCTTCAAGAAATTGGAGATTAAAGTTCCTATGATTGAGACATTGCAACAGGTTCCTGGTTTGATCAAATTTCTGAAGAAGTTCAGTAGAAAGAAGAAAAAGAAGAAGGAACATGAGCTTTACTGGGTCAAGCTAATGACGTTAAAAGAGCGCTTGCTGGGAGGCAACCCAGTGGATTTAAAAACTTTTGATTTGGTTTTGTAACTTTTAAATTGTGGACATTATTCTGTAAATATTTTTGTTGGATCCAGCATCTACTGAAGGATGCTAGGTGGTTAAGCATCTACTGAAGGATGCTAGGTTTGTAACACCTACTGATGGGTGTTGGTGAGAAAATTTTGCACCTACTGATGGGTGCTGGTAAGTTGGAAACACCTACTGATGGGTGTTGGTGGAATTTGGGTCAGGCTCGTGACGTTAAACAAGCGCTACCTGGGAGGCAACCCAGTTGATTGATTGTTTTTGTTTGTTTATTTTAGTTAGGGTTTGCATAAGCATTTTTAACATTGAATTGCAGGGAACCTATGAGGGACATGTAGGGAAGGCACGTAGGTCAAGAAAAGAAGGAGAGGAGCACATCACGAAAGTGCCGCTGAGCGGTATTTTACCGCTGAGCGGTACTCTCGCAGACTGGGCTTTAGTTCCCCTTAGCGGGACCCGAGCCCATTAGGGTATTTTTATACCCCAAGCTGCGTTTTAGGGTTTATTTCCAGACTTCTCTCTGCACAAACACTTCCACACACCTTCTCCTAGGTTTTCCACATCTTTTCACTCTTCCCTCTTAAGAAAATCTCTCTTCTATTCACTTTTTCACTAGTGTGCCATCAAAGTTTGGGGTTAGAAGAGAGCATTCTAGTTTGAAGGCATTCTCATTGCATCTAGTATCTCCACCCAAGTAAGTAAAATGCATTTTGTTCATTCTAGGGTTCTTGAATTTGAATGTGATTGTCAACGCATGAATATTTAGGGGTTTTGATTTCTATGCATGATTTGATGATATATTTGATGTTTGAACCGATTAAACTGCATGATTATGAACTGGAAAACTGAAAATTGCATTTGGGTGGAGTTAGGGAAGCTTTAAAACTGATTTTTCAAAAATCTGCAGAGTTACCGCTGAGGGGTAAATTACCGCTGAGCGGCACTCTGCCAGATTTGGTTTTTTCTGATTTTTGCGTGTTGGAATGTGGCGCTGGTGGCGCTGAGGGGAAATTCTGGCCCTCAGCGGTGGTTTAGCTTCGACAGGAGTTATGTTCTATGTTTTACTAATGATTAACATCATGTTCTGTGGTTTTGCTTGTGTTTTGAATGTAGGAATGACATCCTCATCAGGAAAAAGATTGAAAACCATGGCAACCAAGAGAAAGGAAAAGGAACCAGAGCAACCCCACTCTAGCAGGTTCCTCTCTAGGAAACATGAGAAGCACTTTAGGGTGGTTCAGGACAGGAGACTTCTGATGGAGAGAAAGGTTGGAATGATACCTAACTTTGCTCCTCAATTTGGAGAGCAAGTGTTAGGGAATGACTGGGGAAAGTTAGCCACCTATCCTGCACCTGCCAACATAGCTGTGGTGAAGGAATTCTACACCAATGCAAAGAAGATTGGTGATTATCCAGCTGAGAATTATTTGGGCTATGTCAGAGGCCATGCTATCAGACAGTACTGTGGAGGTGAGGATGCAGCTCAGCCAGTTCCACCACGCCGTGCTCGTAGAGAGAGAGGGCCAGCACAGAGCCAGACATCTGCTGAGACACATGAAGCAGAGCCATTCCAGATGAGGGACATGTATATGTCTCTTATAGGGGCTCAGTTGCAGTCCATTCACAGAGGGCAGGTGGCCACTGCTGAGATGATAGTGGGGATGTATGATACACCTCCAGCCCACAGGTGGACTATGGATGAATTCCATAATGTAGTAGCTTGGCCAGAAGAACCAGTACATGGAGAAGGAGCTGGAGCAGCTGAAGCTTCAGCTAGAGATATGGAAGAAGATGAAGCTGAGGAGGAGGATGCGTTTGATGATGATGATGATGAGGAAGAAGAGGAAGATACAGAGGACAGCTCAGACTGATGAGGAGCTGAGATAGCATTTACTGATGAATGCTATCATATGATTATGCTTTTGTGGTTTAAGTTTTCTGAACTTATTTGTTTTTGTTTTTAGATTAGGGTTTGATGTACTCTATTTGAAACCTGGTTTCTTGTGATGGTTTGCTATTAACTGTGATTGTGTGATAAGTAATGCTGAATGATGCTTATGATTAATTGATGTTGAGATGATGTGCACATTAAAATGCTTATATAGGTGATTCACAAGCTTTGTGAACAAATGCATGATATCATGATTGTGATTGTGAAATTAAGCAGGATGTGTATGTCAAATGTGAATGAGCTTATATGTGAGATTTTGAGCTCCAGAGTTGTTATTGTTAAATGCTATTACTTTGAAAGCATGAATGATTTTGCCCAGGTTTTCTATGATTGAATCAATTGCTTGTTTTGCATCATATGATCAAGGTCGTTTGTTGGAAACCTTATTATTGGCCAAATTTGTAAAAGTAGCCCACTAAAAGAGAACACTTTGTGTTCTATCCTTTGAACCCTTAGCCTTGAACATACACTGAAACCCTTGATTGAAAATCTTACCTTGAGTTAAGTAGAAGATCTTGTGTAGTATTGTTAAATGTTCAAGTTTGGGGTTGTTGGGAAAACATGAAAAGCATTGAGCTAAGAGCTAAAAAGTAAGAATGTGCAAAGAAAAAGAAAAGAAAAGAAAAAGAAGCAAAGCTCAATGCAAAGGCAAAAGAAAGTTGGGAAAGAATAAGATGATTGTGTTGATTCTCTTAACTCAAGGATTTTGTGATCCAGAAAAACCAATTTTCTTGTTAGCCCAGCCACATTATAAGCCATAGAAAAGTCCTTGAGATGATGCATGCTTGTGAATGTTTTTGATTGTGGTAAAATGAAAGGCAAAGTTAATTCATGTGACATTGTAATAGTAGAGTGAATGAGTGATTACCTCTTATACACTTATGTGTGAGTGAAACACTTTACCTAGTGAGGAGATATTCCATTAACACATGAACATCCATGCTTAATTGATTGATCATTCATGAAAAATAGCATTTGTTGGAATTTAAATGACTTTGTGAACACTAAAGCATGTGCACTTCTTGATTGAACTCTTGGTCATAAGTTTGAGTGAAGTTGTTACTTATCTTGAAAAAGAGGATTTTTGAATGAGTGAACCATCATATGAATTGGTTGAAGATGGAGTTACATCTTGTTTGCTTGAGGACAAGCAAAGTTCTAAGTTTGGGTTGTGATAACAGTTGAAAAACTGTTATTTTCATGCTTAAAATTCATACTAAAAGCAACCTTTACACTTAAAAACTAGCTTGAAATCATGCCTTTTATTGATATTTTCAGAAATAAGAGAGCTGGACAGGTTTATGCTTGATTTCAGTGTTTTTGTGCAGGTTTTAAGGTGAATTTGGTGAAAGAAGTGAAGAAGGAGAGAAGTGAAATCAGAAAAGACAAAAAAAAGTGCAAAAAGGAGAAGTCGAAGTCACCGCTCAGCGGCAGTTTACCGCTGAGCGGCACTCAGGTGCTTGCGGGAGGTCCGCTGAGGGGCAAAATAGCCGCTGAGGGGAGAAAACCAGTCACGCACTCACCGCTGAGCGGTATTTTACCGCTGAGCGGCACTTTAATGGGCTTGGACTTGACTTTTTGTAATTTACGAATGATATATAAGCTTTAGGATTTCCTAGGGTTAGGCATCTTTGGCAGAAACGAGGCAAACACTCTCTCTTCCACCCCTTTGAAGGAGGATCTTGGATGCTGAGGCTTCCTCTTCACCTGTTTAGGGTTTATTCTTTCATTCTTTCATTGTTATTCATCTAGATTCACCATGACTATGGTGAACTAAATCTTGTATGTTTGTTGGGGAATCAATGTAATCTTTTGAAACTCTCATATATGGAATCTGTTGTTTACATCTTTCAGTTAAGACATATGCTTTCTTTCATCATTAGTTAGGGTTTTTCCTCTTTGATTAATGCTTGCATTGTTTAACTCATTCAATGCATGATCATTGGTTTTGTCGATACGGGCACGTACGGGGAAGTCTAGATCTGGGGAATTTCTCCCAATAGTATATTGGTTGCCTTAAGCTCCTGCGCAAAATAAACTAATCATTAGGAATGCTAGGAATTGTATGAACTATTTGATTAGGGAGAAGCCATCTAGAATGGTACTTTAGAGAGTGGCATTAACAATGATGATTTGAATGTTGAATTCCTAAAATGTATGAGAGTGGATGAGATGAAATTAACCCCAACAACATATTCATTCATATATTCCATTGAAAGTGTTTATCTTTTGTCTTTGCCATTGATCAAAATTCATGCATACATGTTTATTTTCTGTCTTGCATTTTAAACCCAAATATTTCGTTTGTAAGTCTTAGTTAATCAAGAAACCACATAACTAAACTAGGCCGTGAGTCCTTTGGGAAGAACGATACTTGGTCTTACCAAGTTTTATTACTTGAACGATTCGGTCATACTTGCCGATTGTGAAACAAGTTTGTGACATCATAATTTGGTGTTCATAAATTTGTCCATCAATCTGGCAGAGCCGGTTAGACAACTTCCCATCCTTCCAGAAAGATGCAATAAAAAAATAGATAAAACAATAAAATTTCTGGGGAAACAAGAAGTTGAATCTGGCAGAGCCGGTTAGACAACTTCTCATCCTTCCAAAAATACAATATAAATAAGAAATAAAAGGTCTGGGGAAACAAGAAGTTGAATCTGGCAGAGCCGGTTAGACAACTTCTCGTCCTTCCAAAAATGTAAAGAGATAAAAAAACAATAAAAGCTCTGGGGAAACAAGAAGTTGAATCTGGCAGAGCCGGTTAGACAACTTCTCGTCCTTCCAAAATTACAAAAGAAACAAATAAATGTTCTAAGTAACAATAATGTACAATTAGCATAACATAATCAATATCACGTTTTACAACTATCAAACTTGGTCTCATCACAAAAACATGTTCTCATTCAAAATTCAAGATCATCCAGAAATAAAATACTCCATATTCAAGATTTAGGATTAGACAAAAGCAAAGTATTGTATGCTTAAGATTCAAGAGTAGCTTCCCTTACCTCTATTACAGACTTAATCTCCTCGTTCTCCGAAAACTTCTAGAATGTCCCCTTTGCAACTAGAAAGTCTTCCAAATCTCTTATCTCAAAATTTTTCTAAGTTTATGGTGTAAATTTTCAGCCTCCCCCCCTTGGCTATTTATAGCAAAAAAATTTACTATTCATTTTTACTATTCATTTTAACTATTCATTTTTCTATTCATTTTACTATTACAAAATAATTTTTTTATTCACAATTTGATGAATTCTGATCTCTTATGACTCAAGGCAACATGGAATACTTATCCCTTCCAGAAATTTTTATTTTTTATTTTTTTATTTTTACTATTCACTTTTTACTATTCACAATTTACTATTCATTTTTTACTTTTTTTTTAATCTAGTATCTGAATTACAAATATTTTCAAGGGTCTTACAACTGGCGTGGACAACTCTTGGAGTGTTGAGCGATAGCGAAATTGGGCTGAGCGTGGCCTAATCCGGAAGTCAATTTCAACCTTGCTCCAAATGATGCAATTCTTCAAAGTTGCCTGCTGGAAAATGCTTTCTAGGTACATTTAGAGCCTTCTATGCATTCCTTTAGTCATGGGCTCATGATTAATTAGTGGACTTGGACCCCGTCTATCACTCACCACTCTGAAATTAGATTACAACACAAGTAAGAGAGGAAAACACTCACTCTCACCAACTACAAGAGATGAAAACTCTCAATCTCTTCCTTGGTCTACTCGCACAGGTGCTACACAATGTAGAAACAATGATACATTGATCAAAATACACCCTTCAAGTGCAGATATATCAGCAACAATGAAGTCCACTTGGTCTTGAATGAAATCTTGAATGTTTGATCACCAATGACGCTTTAAATCCTCCAAGAACCGTTCTTGAGACACCCTGCACACAAAAGTCATAAAGTATATCAGTATTTGAAAATTAAAGCATTAATGAAACAGGTCTCAAGTCAAGTTTATATAGAAAATTCAAATCCTAACGCGGTTTAATCGATTATATTATCAACATAATCTATTATGCTTTTGTCTCCGTTTTAACATATTATTACACCTGTATATTCGATTATTTCAACACTTATGCCTATAACTTCTCCTTCTAACAGACTTAATAGATTAGGCTATCAGTATAATGGATTAGACCTTGCTTTCTGTTTTAATCGATTATATTGACACTTAACCTCGTTAGTCATCCATTTATCTTTCTTAACATATTATGTTACTTATATAACAGATTATGCCTATCTCTGTTTTAATTGGTTATGTAACTTATGTAATCGATTATAACAGAGTGATTTGCTCCAATTTAGTTTTGTAAGTGTTCTGGCTTAATCTAACAAATTATACAACTTATTTAATCGATTATAATTACTAGAAACTAGATTTTCAATCTGTTTTAGGCCTATTTCATTACATATGAATGAATTCAAACATAACATCACAATAAGGCCTTTCATAAACCAATGTCATTTTCTTGTATTTTGTCATCATAACCTGTTATTAATAACAAGCGATTCGAGTCGTCTTCTATCGCAACACCAGGCCTATCGCCCCAACTCCTTAAGCACTAACAACTAAAAATACTGATACTACGTGCACAGGGGCACTATTCTCAACACGAGTCGAAGTCGTTGGGCGAGACATCCACCCTTTTATCTCCTCTCGTAGAAGGAAAGGTGACACTCGAATCTTTGTCTCACATGAGACTCAAACTTATTATCGTACCAATATGCTCACACGTTCGACAAAATTACAAGAAAATAACATAGTTTACGTGCACAACACTCTTAAGATTGAAAAGAAATAATTCTTGAGGGCTTAATTGATCCCTCTCACAATCTTCTATTTATAAGAATAAATTGATACACAAATACATGATAAATAGGGTAACCCTAGACACAATATAATCATGATAATAGGGTAATCCTAGACACAATATAATCATGATAAATAGGGTAACCCTTGACACACTATAATGATGATAAAATAGGATAAATATCCTAACACTCCCCCTCAAGCTGGAGCATAAAAATTGTATGTACCAAGCTTGGAACAAATAAACTCAATCTGAGGACCCCTTAATGACTTGGTCAATACATCTGCGAGTTGATCGTTTGACCCAATAAACTCAGTACATATTTCTTTGGTCAACAACTTTTCACGAACAAAATGATAATCAATTTCTATATGTTTAGTCCTCTCGTGAAACACTGGATTTGATGCAATGTGGAGAGCAGCTTGATTGTCACAATACATCTTCATAGTATGGATGTCACAAAATTTAACCTCTTGAAGGAATTGTTTCACCCATATAAGTTCACATGTTAATGATGTCATTGCCCTATACTCGGCTTCCGCGGTTGATCGAGCTACTACATTCTGTTTCTTACTTTTCCATGAAATAATGTTTCCTCCCAGAAAAACACAATATCCTATTGTAGACCGTCTATTAATAGGTGAACCTGCCCAATCTGCATCACAATACCCAGAGACATGAATGCTTCCTTTATCTTCATATAACAATCCTTGCCCAGGAGCCTTCTTTACATACCTTAGAATGCGAATGAGAGCATTCCAATGGTCAACACATGGAGCCTGCATGAACTGACTAATCACTCCAACTACAAAGGATAGATCTGGCCTTGTAATAGTGAGATAAATCAGTTTGCCAACCAGCCTCCTATACCTCTCTGGATCGGAGAATAATTCACCTTCTTCTGTCCTTAATTTCTGGTTTGGGTCCATGGGACTGTCTACCGGTCTACAATCAATCATGCCTGTTTCTTGTAATATATCAAGAGCATACTTCCTTTGGGAGATTACAACTCCATCTTTTGATTGCGCTACTTCAATGCCAAAGAAGTATTTGAGACTTCCAAGATCCTTGGTTTGAAAATGTCTACACAAGTACTCTTTTAGTTGAGATATTCCAACAGCATCATTTCCTGTAATGACAATATCATCAACATATACTATTAAGTAAACACATTTCCCGAGAGAAGAATGACAATAAAAAATTGAATGGTCTGCTTCACTACGTTTTAGCCCAAATTTTTGAACAATGGAGCTAAACTTTCCAAACCAAGCACGTGGGGATTGCTTGAGGCCATATAGAGATCGATGCAATTTGCATACCATACCAGACTCCCCTTGAGCAACAAACCCAGGAGGTTGCTCCATATAAACTTCTTCCTCAAGATCACCATGTAGGAAGGCATTCTTGATATCCAATTGATGAAGTGGCCAGTGACGAATGACTGCCATGGCAAAGAAGAGACGAATAGTAGTCATCTTGGCTACAGGAGAGAAAGTGTCACAATAATCAAGACCATAAATCTGAGTGTAACCTTTTGCAACAAGCCGAGCTTTAAGCCGATCAATTTCACCATCAGGGCCAACTTTAACTGCATACACCCATCGACAACCAACCGCCTTTTTTCCTGGGGGAAGGGGCACCAGCTCCCAAGTATTACTATGGTCAAGAGCCTACATTTCTGCAATCATAGCTTGTCGCCATCCAGGATGATCAAGTGCTTCTTTCACATTCTTGGGTATAACAACAGAGGACACTGAGGATAAAAGAGAAAAATAGGAGGGCGACAATCGATGATAGCTTAGAAAATTATAAATGGGATGAGGGTTCCGAGTGGAACGAGTACCTTTTCTGAGGGCAATAGGCCATGCTGAATCATTTGCACCAGGAGGCGTGGGAGGAGGTGACGAGGGAAAAGAATCTGAAGTAGGAGATTCACCATTGTCTTGGGGAGGTGGACTATCCATTGGGGCCCTGTGTGGGATGATCTCAGTATGTGGAGAAACAGGTGTAGAAGGATTGTGATCAAGACTTGGAATGACAGAGACAATGGAGCTATTTGACTCAGCCATTGGAATAGGAAGGACTTGCTGGAGGATAGAAACATCCTGAACGGATGGAGAGAAGTAAGGAGTCTGTTCAAAGAATGTGACATTGGCAGACATGTAATACTTCTTAGTTTCAGGAGAGTAACACCGATATCCTTTTTGAAGTCGAGAATAGCCTAAGAAGACACATTTGGGAGCGCGAGCGGAGAGTTTGTCTAGACCTGGAGACATGTTATGAACAAAACATACACAGCCAAACACTCGGGGAGATGTATGAAAGAGAGGATCATTAGGAAACAAAATGGAGAAAGGGACTCTATTATCAAGAGAGGAGGAGGGCATCCTATTAATAAGATAACATGCAGTTAAGATGGCATCCCCCAGTGATGGACAGGAATATGGGCACCAAGCAAAAGGGTACGAGCAGTTTCAACCAAGTGTCTATTTTTTCGTTCTGCTATACCATTTTGTTGTGGTGTGTGAGGACAAGTAGACTGATGTAAGATACCATGGGAACTCAAGATGGCAGAAAAGGAGGATGAGAAATACTCTTTTGCATTATCACTTCTTAATATTTTGATTACTTGACCAAATTGATTCTTCATTTCATTCAAAAAGGATGTAAAGATAGCTAACAATTCAGAACGATTTTTCATAAGATAAACCCAAGTACATCTTGAATATTCATCAATAAAGGTAACAAAATATCTAAAACCAAAGGAGGAGATACGACTAGGTCCCCATATATCAGAATGGATGATGGAAAAACTAGAATTACATATTGATTGAGACCTTTTAGGAAAGGAAGATCTAACATGTTTTCCTAATTGACATGACTCACATTCTAAGGTTTGGAGACCACTAAGTTCAGGACACATCTTTTTTAATTTGGACAAATGAGGATGGCCAAGTCGATCTTGTAGCACTTTAGGATTAGGAACAGCAACACAAGACACCCTTGGACGAGATCCAAAATGGTATAATCCGCCAGCTTCATATCCTTCTCCAATCTGTCTCCCCGAACCACGCTCCTGTATAACAAAAGATTTATGATCAAAGGTTATTGAACAATTTAACATTTTAGTCAACTGGCTTAAGGAAATTAAATTAAAAGGACAATTAGGGACAAAAAGGACTGAGTTGAGATTGAGGGAGGGAGACAAAGAAACATGACCGACTCCTTTGGAAGAAGTTTTAGATCCATTTGCAAGGGTTATGAAATGAGGTTTTTCTCGAAAGGAAATAGATGAGAACAAAGAGGTATTACCAGAAATGTGATCAGAAGCACCTGAGTCAATTACCCATGAATTTTGACATTCCATAGATTGAGAAACGCAGGCTGTTGATGTATTGGGAGATTGAGATGGTTGTGCCAAGCGATTAGACTTTAACCTTAAATACTCTTGATATTTATCCTCAGAAAACATAGAAGTGGAGGTTTCAGTTTTCGAAGTGGAAGTTTCAGTCTTCGAAATATTGGCGGTTTTGGAAGGGAAACCATGTAAGGAGTAGCAATTCTCTTGAGTATGACCCATCCTTTTACAATATGTGCATTGAGTACGTCCCCAATGTTAGCAAAAATCAAAGATGAAGTTTTGATGATGAACAGATTTGCACAAGTCAATATCCATAAAGACAAATTGAAGATCTCTGTATTTTATAAAGCTTTTATAATAATCAAAGTTGATGTAATAGTGCTCAAATATGTATTAGGGTTGATTCTTGTAATTTATATTTGATTTATTTAGTTAATCGATTATTCCTGAGAATAATCAATTAACACTAGCCGTTGGAGGTTTCAGATTTGAAAAACTAGCCGTTGGGGGTTTCAGATTTGAAAAACTAGCCGTTGTACTCATTATTAATCGATTAATATTTATGTTAATCGATTAAATGCGTTAGATGGCCCGTTTTCGAAGAATGGAAGGGTATTAGGCTGAGTCTATAAAATGGCTCACTCTTTATCTAAAAAACAACTCTTCCCTTGTGCAAAAGATCTCTGAACTCTTTGAGAACTCTGTGAGATTGTGGAAGCTAAGGAAACTCTTGTCTGCAAAGTCCTGAAGTGCTACTGCGGTGACAGAGGAATAGCTTGTTCATCCTTGGTGTGTCCGAGGAAGTGCGTGGAAGAGAATCATCCTTCGTGAAGCATTCGAAGGAGGTGGTCATCCTTTGTGAAGATTCAAAGGAAGTGTAAGTTCATCTCTTGTGGTTTCAAGAGAGGTGGTATTTCTAAACTCTTACAAATTGTTTTTCTTTGTGACTAATATTTGTAAGTGTTTTGTGTTAGTGAAAAAGGTTTATCTTGTTTGAGATAAGCGACTGGACGTAGGATCCTAGTGATCTGAACCAGGATAAAATCATCTGTGTAAATTTCTCTCAACCTTACTCTCTTTATTTGTCTTTATTATTTGCTTGGTAAGTTTAATTGAGTAGAAATTAAAAGGCACACGTTCGTATTAAAAACCCTCTTGGTTTGTTATTCCACGCTAACAATTCCGCTGCAGCGATTCTAACACCCAACCTCCTCGTCCTCCTCCTCTAGTGCCACGTCCTCCTCTTCCTCGTGTGGCAACCATGACAGATGGTTCCACTAGTTCATGCGCTTCTTGAGTTTGAGATACCGGGACACGCAGAAGGCGAGTGGTCAATGTTTCCATAGACGGGACCTCATGACTAGTTAGAAGTTGATCTCTGAGATGATCAAAATCGGGATGTAGGGCACGAAGGATCAACACCATGTAAAATTTGTCTAGTTTCTTTTTGAAATCCTCTAATGGATCTACTTCCAAAAACATCCTAAGTTCTTCGACAGCAGATTGGGCTTCAGCCATGAAGGACACCATATCATGGTCTGCCATTTTAAGAGATGCAAGCTTGTTCGTAGTGTCATAGAGACGTTGAATATCGTTGGCATAAATGCTTTGGGCTTTCTTCCAAAAGGAGTGACAAGTTTTGAAAGCCCTCAAAGATACAAGAAGTTTGGGTTCCACTGATTGCCATAACAGGGCACACAACTGGAAATCTGCTTGTTTCCACTGATCAGCTTTTTCAGTAGGCACATGGCTTCCATCTCGTTCAAGGTGGTCATAATGCCCTTGGCCAAGGAACCACATTTCAACAGCAGCAGACCATGATAGATAATTTTTTCCATTTAGCTTTTAGAAGGTAATTGATGGACTTCCAGAGAAGGAAAGAGTACTGCCAGACGCCATCTCTGAAGAAGACGAATAGTACTAGCGAGGAACAAGAAAACCCTAAGGGTTTAGACGAAGGAAACTGTGATAGTGATGGACGACGGTGGCCGGCAACGGCAGGCGATGGCCGGCGGCCGGCGACGAACGACGGTGGCCGGCGGCGACGGTGGCCGGACGGTGGCCGGCGGCGACGGTGGCCAGCAGTTGACGGTGGCCGGCGGCGGGCAGCGGCGGACAGTGGCGGGCGACGAAGAACTGTGGCGCCAGACAGATATATATTACGAGACAGAAACCAGAGCGGGATCAACCCGCTCTGGTACCATCTTAAGATTGAAAAGAAATAATTCTTGAGGGCTTAATTGATCCCTCTCACAATCTTCTATTTATATGAATAAATTGATACACAAATACATGATAAATAGGGTAACCCTAGACACAATATAATCATGATAAATAGGGTAATCCTAGACACAATATAATCATGATAAATAGGGTAACCCTTGACACAATATGCTCACACGTCCGATAAAATTACAAGAAAATAACATAGTTTACGAGCACAACACAAAGTCATACATATTCTCAATAACATGTATAAGCCAATCAGAAACGTAGGCTGAAAACAATAACCGTGCTCAATCACGAACTCATACATATTCTCAATAACATGTATAAACCAATCAAAAAAGTAGGCCAAACAAATATAACCAACCATCCCCTAAAATTACTAAGTTCACACCCCTGTCTACTAAAATAGAATTTGTATGCACCCCTAAAATTGCTAAGTTCACACCTTTGTCTACTAAAACGAAATTTATGACGCATCTCCTAAAATTACTAAGTTCACACCCCTGTCTACTGAAATAGAATTGTGACGCACCCCTAAAATTTCTAAATTCACGCTTTGTCTTCTAAAACAAAATTTGTGATGCACCCCTGAAATTACTAAGTTCATACGCCTCTTCATTAAAACAAAACTTAGGATGCTCCCTATAATTACTAAGTTCATAGTCTTGTCCACTAAAATAAAATGTTTGTTGTAATTACTAAATTCAGACTCCTGTCCACTAAAATAAAATTTCTGACGCACCATAAAATTCCTAAGTTCACTTCTCTTCCCACCTACTTTACAAGTGGGTCCCACAACCATTTAATTTATTTTTCTCTCTCCTTTTTGGTGGGCCCCATGTGGTCTACCCCAAAACCACTCTCCCACTCATTTTCCCTCAGGGTGTTGCTCCCTTCTCCACCACCACCCTCTTCTCCCTTCACTTCCCTACAAATATTTTAATGGCAAAATTACCCTTTACTCCCTCATTACTGCTTACTCCCAATTGCCCAAACTAGGCTTTTTCCTTGTTCCTGAATATGACTAGGTCCAACGTTTGGCCCTCGGAAGTTACTTTTGCAAGCGTTCTTGCTTCTTGTGGTGCGGCTTCTCATCTTCTTCTTTCAAGGCAGGTTCATGGGCTGGTCACAAAGTTTGGCTTTTGTGACAATGTGATTCTTGGAAGTTCACTTGTTGATGTGTATGCCAAGTGTGGGGTTATGATTGATGCTCACAAGATGTTTCATGAGATTCCGCAGCCTAATGCTGTCACTTGGAATGTGATCGTGAGGCGTTATCTTGATGTTGTTGATGCAAGGGAAGCGGTTTTCATGTTCTTACGGATGTTTTTCACTGTGGTAAATAAGTGAAAGGGTAATTTTGCCATTAAAATAATTTGTGGGGAGGTGGAGGAAAAAGGGATGGTGCTTTCTCTCAACGTAACTTAACTCTCCCTCCCTCTTTCTTTCTCCGTTTTCTGCACTTTTTTACCATAAAACTCCAAAGAACATTGTTCCTTCCTCTCCCTCTCACTCTCATGTTAACTATCCTTTTTTTCTCTCTCTCTTTCTTTTCCTTTTATTTTTCAACAAAACTTAAACCCATTCTATCCTTATCTCTCCATTCTCATTCACGTGAAAACCTGCACCCAAGCCTCCCCTTCCTCTCTTTTATTTATTTATTTTTTTCTACTTTCTAGGAGCTAATACTCTACCATTTACGTAATGCAAGTATACCCAAATCACCATCTTCACTCTTCCTCATTCATTTTTCTTTTCCCACCAACACCCATAATACCAAACTTACTCTTCTTTTCTCCCTCTCTCTATCTTTTATGTGTAACCTTGCCATGCATTCAAGCCACTACTTCTTCATGTAACTAAAGACCCATCCATCTTTTCTTTCTTCTTGTATTCATCAAATACAAGCTCCAATCTTCTTCTCCTATTATTCTTTCTTTCTACCGAAACCACAAGTGTAAACACACTCATTTTTCTTTCACAACCACTCAACCCAAGACTCCCCTAGCTTCTACCCTTTTACTTTCTTATACACACAAAACATCAACCCTTTCTTCTCTCTTCCATGTATTCATGTATCAACACACATCCATTCTTACTTTATTTCTATGCTTTTGATCTACACTCACTGCACCTTCTCTTCCACTTCCAAGACGAGAAAACCGACAACCGTCACACCCATCATACTCTTTTTAAGGACTGTAGGAATGTGCCCACATAGTGACCATTTTATAGGTGAAAGGAAATAGTCCGAAACTTAACAATTGGTTACTCATAAACACACATGTGTAGCGTCATCAAACTGAAACAACCCCATTCATGCATGCCCCCATCATGGAACCCACTTCTACGAAAACAACATATCTAGCCAATTTATACCTATACAACCATATAATAAACTCATGCAAGTAACTACTAAAACATTTACAACACGATATAGTTTTGAACTAACCCACCATGCATACAAATATATATATATATATATATATATATATATATATATATATATATATATATATATATATATATATATATATATATATATTCCGGTTTCTCCCCCAACATACAACAACAAAACATAAACCCATGCAAACCCCATCAAGTATCCATGCATGTTAGAGATTGAAACTAACCCCATCTCTCAAAAAACATATTTCATGGTTACTTTAAAACAGATTTATAGTAAAGATTCAATATATCTAAATATGTCAAACAAGCACATACATTTAAGCATATTCAGATTATAAGAAAGAAAGCGGAAGCAGAAAGACCAACCTCCAGCCATTATTGTATGCTTGCTTAACTTCTAGTTTCTGAACCCTTGCTCTTAAAACATGATGGTGATGTATATGAAGTAAAGAGTAGGCTCAGTGACCTGATTATAAAATTTCTGTAGAACTCCAAAAACCATCACAGAGTATTTTAACGTTAGAAGAGTTTGTTGCGGGAATCACGGCACATCCACGCACGTTTGAAAAAATGGTTTTAAAATGGACCACTATCAGGATATTAAATGAAAAGAAATAAAATAAATGGGAGAGGATATAATCTTAAAATGTAACCTCTCTTATGTATAAAGGCTAACATTCTCCCACTTGGTCCGTTTTATTCAACCATCAAACATAATAAGAGACCAAATATATGAATCATGGTGACAGTTTCTCTAATAATGATTATTATCTCCCATGTATTACAATGTATTTAGTCTCACATCACAAGCTCTTAACTCTAATGAATAAACCATATGTCTATTCTAGGTCACAATTAAATGAGTTTTCTCAAAGTAACTAATTATGTGCACAAATAATTGAGAAAACATTAAACTGAATAAAAGTTTTATCAAAATGAAAGTACTTATAATGATTGTCATATAATGGAATCAAGTCCCATTCGCGTTACATGATCCTTAAAATTCTTTGGTGGCATGCCTTTAGTTAAAGGATCAACAATCATCAACTCAGTGCTAACGTGCTCAATGACCACTTTCTTTTCTTTAACACGTTCTCTTATGGCTAGATATTTAATATCGACGTGCTTACTTCGACTTCCACTTTTATTATTCTTAGCCATAAAAACAGCAGCAGAGTTATCACAATACAACTTTAGTGGCCTAGCAATTGAGTCCACAACTCTAAGCCCAAATATAAAACTCTTCAACTATACACCATGTGAAGTAGCCTCAAAACAAGAAATGAGCTCAGCCTCTATAGTAGAACTAGCAGTCAAGGTATGGTTTTTGTTACTCCAAGATACAGCTCCACAAGTTAGCATAAAAACATAGCCAGATGTAGATTTTCTGGTATCAACACAACCAACAAAGTCTGAATCAGAGTAGCCTATCACTTCCAAATTATTAGTTCGTTTATACATGAGCATGAAATCTTTTGTTCCTTGAAGATATCTCATTACTTTCTTTGTAGCTTTCGAATGGTCAACACTTGGATTACTCTGATATCTTCCTAAAACTCCAACTGCAAATGCAATGTCAGGTCTAGTACAAACTTGAGCATACATAAGACTTTCGACAACTGAAGCATATGGAATATTTTTCATCTGTTCCCGCTCAAGATCATTTTTCGGGCATTGACTTAATTCAAGTTTGTCACCCTTTATAATGGGAACTACACTTGGTGAACAATCTTTCATGTTAAATCTCGCTAGAACTTTATTGATATAGGTCTCTTGAGACAAACCCAAAATACCTCGAGATCTTTCTCTATGAATCTTAATGCCTATGACATAAGATGCTACACCCATATCCTTAATATCAAAGTTCTTCAAGAGAAATTGCTTCACCTCATATAACATACCCTTGTCGTTGATTGCAAGCAAAATGTCATCCACATATAAAACAAGAAAACAAATTTTGCTCCCACTAACCTTCTGGTATATACATTGATCCATGATGTTTTCTTCAAAACCAAAAGAAGAGATAACTTCATGAAATTTTAAATACCATTGGCGTGAAGCTTGTTTTAATCCATAGATGGACTTATTAAGCTTACATACCAAGTGCTCACTATTTCTAGAGAAAAATCTTTCGGTTGTTTCATGTAAACCTTTTCCTCTAGATCACCATTAAGGAATGTTGTTTTCACATCCATTTGATGTAACTCAAAGTCAAAATGAGCTACTAATGCCATGATTATTCGTAAAGAATCCTTCTTAGATACAGGAGAAAAAGTCTCTTTATAATCAATTCCTTCTCTTTGAGTGAATCTTTTGGTAACAAGTCTCGCTTTATATATTTCAATGTTACTTTGAGAGTCCTTCTTAGTTTTGAAGACCCATTTACATCCAATGGGTTTTAGACCATTAGGCAACTCAACAAGATCCCATACTTGATTAGATGACATAAAATCCATCTCATCTTTCATAACATTATGCCACAAATTTGATTCCTTAGAACTCATGGCTTGTGAAAACATTTCAGGATCATTTTTGGCTCCAATGTTGTAATCCGATTCTTGTAAATACACTTCATAATCACTAGAAACTGCTGGTCTTTTGATTCTAGTATATCTTCTTAATGTTGTCTCAACATCTTGATGAGAAGATTGTTGTTCAACATTTACTTGTTGTTCCTCATCAACAATTTGATCTACATTATCATTCTCAGCAATTTGTGGAACTTCAATTATTGGTTGTCTAATACGCTTTTGAACTGGAGGAGCGTGAATGACTACCAATCTATCATTTGATTGAGAGGTTTGAGCTTCATAGTGATCTTTTTCAAGATCAAAATCTTGATTTAAATCACTCCCACTAATCAAGTCATTTTCAAGAAACTTTGCATTTCTTGATTCCACAATCTTAGTGTTATGAGTTGGACAATAGAATCTATACCCTTTAGACTTTTCAGCATATCCAATGAAATACCCACTAATAGTCCTTGGGTCTAGTTTCTTCTCTTGTGGATTATAAACTCTTACTTCAGACGGACATCCCCAAACTCGTACATGTCGTAAACTAGGTTTCCAACCTTTGAATAACTCAAAAGGTGTTTCTAAAACAGCCTTAGTTGGGACTCGATTTACTATATACACCACCGTCTTAAGTGCCTCATTCCACAAGAACCGAGGAAGTTTTGAATTACTCCTCATACTTCTCACCATATCCATCAAGGTTCGATTTCTTCTTTCTACTACACCATTCTGATCTGGAGAGCCAGGCATGGTATATTGGGCAACAATCCCATGTTCTTGAAGAAATCTAGCAAACGAACCAGGTGCTTGTCCATTCTCTATGTATCTACCATAGTACTCTCCACCTCTGTCTGATCTCACAATCTTAATTTTCTTCCCAAATTGTAACTCTACTTCAACCTTAAAAACTTTAAAGGCATATAAGGCTTCATCCTTAGAACGAAGTAAGTACAAATACATGTATCGTGAGTAATCATCTATAAAGGTGATAAAGTATTTTGGACTACTTGCATCCATATCCGGACAACAAATATATGTATGAATAATTTCTAGTAAATTTGAACTCCTCTTGGCACCTCTTTTGGACTTGTTAGTTTGCTTTCCCTTAATGCAATCCACACAAGTCTCAGAATCAGTAAAATCCAAAGTACTAAGTACTCCTTTATTTACTAATCGCTTAATTCTCTCGATGGAGATATGTCCCAATCTACGGTGGCATAAAACAGAAGAATCCTCATTCACAACACATCTTTTTAACCCAGCAGAAACATGCATAGATTTATAAGCAGCGTTGTTTTGCAATTTAATAAAGTAAAGACCGTCGCATAATTCCCCAAAGCCAATAACTTTGGATTTATTCAATAAAGTAAAACCAGAATCCATAAAATTAAAGGAAAAACCCAAAGGTGCAAGTTGTAAAATAAAAATCAAGTTCTTTCTAAAACTAGGTAAACATAAAACAAAACCACTACTTAAAACTAAATTGCACGTCCCAATGGCTTCTATATGTGAACTCATCTTGCTTCCTGAATAGATGCGTTGCTCACTTCCCATTGGTTTCCTTAGGTTTTCCATACCCTGCAAGGTATTAGAAACATGGATTGTAGAACGAGAATCAATCCACCATGTGTTATCATTAAAACTAGTCAAATTATATTCATAACAGACAAAAGCAAACAAATTACCTTTCTTTTCAAGCTAATCCTTAAACTTTTGACATTCCTTCTTCATGTGTCCCTTCTTTTTACAAAAGAAACATCTGGACTCCTTCTTAATAACTGGCTGAGCAGGAATCTTTCCCTTCTTATTAACTTGGTTCTTCTTATTCTTAAACGAAGTGGTCAAGTTCACCTTCTCCCCTTCTTCAATCAATAGCCTTTCTTCTTCTTGAACACACATGGTCAATAATTCATTAATAGACCACTTGTTCTTATGTGTGTTGTAAGAGATTTTAAAGGGCATAATGGTGAGACAAAGTGCACAAAATATAGTGCACTAGGAAAGAATCAGACACGGTAACTTCCAAAGCTTTTAATTGAGCCACAATGTCCCTTATGCGCATGATATGATCACGTACTCCCTTAATTCTAGTGAGCTTTAAGGATGAAAACTGCATTATAAGGGTGCTGGCAAGAGATTTATCAGATGTCGTAAATTGCTCATCAATAGCCCTCAGTAAATCCTTGACATTCTCATATTGATCAACCGAATCCCGGATTCCAGCGGAAATGTTGGTTTTTATGAACATTACGGAGAGACGATTTGACCTCTCCCATTTTTCATAAAGATCAATGGCATCTGAAGTGCTAGTCTCAGTAATACCCGGTGGTTCTGGTTTTCTAATAGCATAGTCAAATGTCCATCCAGCCTAAATGAAGAAGAACTCTCTCCTTCCAAATCTTATAATTATCTCTTTTCAACCTGGGAATACCACACTTGATATCAGAAATATTCACATATTGAGAAAATGCAAATTCAAAATCATGTTCATTATCATAATTTGAGACTAAAATAAATGTCATGTTTTACCAATGCAAACATGACTTTACCAATGAGTCTATTAACATAAAACTTGTCTGTGGGCTAAAGTCTTACTCAATTAGACTCAATTAGACTCATTTAACCTTATGATAAAACTATTAAATTATATCACATTCCTAATTCCTGTGGAAAAATTAAGAATTATAATAAATATTTTATCCTAATTAATCATACAAATGTAAGAAAAATCCTCTGGGTATATTTCCTCAGATTATATATAATTAATTACAATTAATGTTTCAATAAAGTTATCTTTGTAATATAATTTAATTAATTAAAGATGTTGTGGCTACTCTCTAACTATTAAAAATTATATTTATCACTAAACATTAAATTCTCTATAGGTCTTATATTTAATCTAAATAAAATATAAGAATCATATTATAAATATATAATATTCAAATTTATTATACTAACATTAAATATTAGTATAAATTACGCGCACTTTAATTTTAATTGCGTGTATAACCGTGCCTATCATAACACCATTGCGTGTGTATATATATATATATATATATATATATATATATATATATATATATATATATATTTTACACGCATATAACAGTATCAGGAAAAAACATCCAATATAAAATGCAAACAATAAACAACATATATTTATATATGTATGAAAAACAATTAATGTGCGTAGAATGAAAAGACAACTCTGGATTAAAACCAGAGCAGCGTACATTTCAATCTCCAGTGCGCGTATGTATTCAGCAGGTAAAGAAGAAAATAAAAAATTGAAATATATGTTTCTGGTAGATGCTCACAATGAAACGCAAAAACAAAAACGTTTCGATCATCTTCAACCTTTCACATGGTTCCAAACAAAACGTATACCAAACGTGAACCCAATAATATGTGAGGGTTTTAGCATCAAAATATTTCATCACAGAAAATTTCACAGAAAGCTTTCTTCTTTCTATCCAGTTTCAAAACAATTGATAAAACTAAAAACACAATACGCAGAGGAGTGAACCAGACAAGGCAGAGGATAAACATGCTCTGATACCAAATGAAACATATTTATACTAAAGATTCAATAAATCTAAATATGTTAAACAAGCACATACATTTAAGCATATTCAGATTATAAGAAAGAAAGCGGAAGCAGAAAGACCAATCTCCAGCCATTGTTGTATGCTTACTTAACTTCTAGTTTCTGAATCCTTGTTCTTAAAACACGATGGTGATGTATATGAAGTAAAGAGTAGGCTCAATGACCTGATTATAAAATTTCTATAGAATTTCAAAAACCATCACAAAGTATTTTAACGTTAGAAGAGTTTGTTGCGGGAATCACGACACATCCACGCACGTTTGAAAAAAACGGTTTTAAAATGGACCACTATCACGATATTAACTGAAAAGAAATAAAATAAATGGGAGAGGATATAATCTTAAAATGTAACCTATCTTCTGTATAAAGACTAACATACTTTAGTTTCCAATAAATCTTCAAGTGTTATTTGGTGTCCTAGCTATGACCAAAAACTTCTCTCCACTTGTTGCAACACCAAGGTCACTCCACACCTCTTGGCTCCTCTCCACCACTCTTGGCTCCTTATGTTTATTTGATATACTGCAAGAGGAGTACAATTTTAATTTGGCTACAACTCAATTAATTTTACAGTTTTACTAAATAATAATAAAAAAATTAATTACAACAACATTAACTACATTATCACACAATAACTTCAAATGGAAAAGTTCTCGTTAAAAAGATGACGCAAATTATAGTGCCTACAATCAGTACAAAGTTATAATCCATTCTCCCCCTCAGCATTCATTCCATGATTTAGTTAAGGATACAACATTGTTGAAGGTAAGAGAAATTGAGGATTTCTGTTGTCATGGTCCATGTTTGCACGGTATCATTGAATAGATTGGTTGATTAAAGAAAAATATTATCACAAAAACAAATGTTATTTTAACACATTTTGTTATTTTCGTCCTTAAGAATTTGCCCATGTGCATTTTCTATAAACTTTCCTTCTTTGTAACATAATCTATTTGAACAACTTAAAGAATAGAAGAAAAAAATCAAGCAATGAAAAGTGAGATAAATTCTAAGATAATATATTAATATGTTCAATAATCATACCGACTATATATGATGAAGCTGCAAATTCAAGTGCACAAGTATCATTACTATAGTGCATGTGCAAAATCTTAATTCCACTGGCCAATTCTTAAGCAATAAACTTTGCAAGAAAGGAGTTACAAGTTTTCAGAACAACAAAAAACATTAATTAGAAAATATAAGCTCAATCATTAAATAAAAAGATATCCTAGTACCATAAATGCAACCAAAAATGCACTGCAAGGTGGACTTGTTTGCTGCTACAATTGACCTGTAGAATATAGACATCAATTTTGCCTTTAAAGCATAACTCCCAGGACTAACTCTTGATTCTAAATCAGCATTTTCAACTCCAACAGTAACTACATTTAATATCAATATAAATATTGAAGAGCAAACAAAAAAAAAATATAATTAAAACTCAAATTTGGTTTTGGATAAAATAAGGCAGAAAAATGAATTCGCTTTCAAGATACAAGAGTTCTCTCTGAAAATTGAAAATGAAAGTAAAGCAAATAACAAACAATAAATGTCTAGTATTACCACCAAAATCATACAAACACCACAATAGGCTAAGACGTGGAAGAAGAAAACCACTAATATGATAAAAAAAATCAGAATACTTATATCATCTAAGTTTTCTATTTTTAGAGTAAATTAAAAAAAGGGTTAAATATGTTTTTAGTCCCTGAACTATCAGACGATTTTGTTTTTAGTCCCTACTCAAAACTTTGATGGTTTTTAGTCCTTATAGTTTTGAAACTCTGAGTATTAGTCCTTAAAAATTGACGGTGTTAAGTTTTTGTGGATGTGGCAAACGGCGATGTCACGTTATCACTAATCTCTGCCTTCACTCTCTGCCACGTTATCCCAAATCGTCATATTCACGTGGTGGGTCATCATAAACCAACTCATTCACGTCTTCTACAGGTTCACCAGTAGTGGAATCAATGTTGTTCAAATCTACAGTAACTGGGCCGAATACATCAGAGAAATCTAGCTCAATATGCTCCGTGTTCACAGTATCAGGCAGGTTTGCAGGAAAGAGTAAATTAGTCTGTGAGGGTTTGTAACCACCCTTCGTAAAACCCGAAAACTGAGAGGAAACCATTTCTCACCGCTCAGAAATCAGGGATCCAAATATGCTGCTGCTGATGACCAAACCAAAAATGACTATAGATTAACCACCCCGAAGTTTCCCAAAACCCCACCGCAGATGGACTCCTGTCAATGGCCTGAATCAAGAGAAAGTTGATGTAGGCAAATGGAGTTCCCAAAAACTTTGGCAGCAAGAAGAGCAAAACCCAGCAGAGGAGGTCGTTGTTCTTGTTTCCCGAAACACAGGAAACGAAGTATGCTCCAGTGGTTGCTGAACTCATGAAGATCCAATTGACAATCTGCGTTTCAATTCACCCAAAAACGGAACAAAAACGAGAAATCCCGAGTTAAAATCACAATTTATAACACCAATAGAAAAATTAACTCCAAAATATTCCACAAAATTTCGTTACCATAACCTAACCCAAATACATAATCACAACACACTCCACAAACAACACTGTCATAAATAACAAATCAAAATTCAACACGCCTAAAGAGGACGAAATCCAATTCCAAAACGTTGCAACATCAGAAACGGAAAATAAGAAGAAAAAAAAAGTGTATTTTGTCATCCAACAAACATACTTAGACTTGAATAACTGAAATCGACATAAGCAACAGTAGACAACGAGATCTAACCGAAAAACTCGAACCACTAAATCACGAACCCGTTACAGAGCGCGAAATTAGGTTAGGGTTATCGACAAACAAAACATACCACCGGAGAAGACAATTAACAAACGGAATTGAAATTGAAGGCAGAGATCCCACGTGGCAGAGAGTGAAGGCAGAGATCAGTGATAACGTGGCATCACCGTTTGCCACATCCACAAAAACTTAACACCGTCCATTTTTAAGGACTAATACTCAGAGTTTCAAAACTATAAGGACTAAAAACCATCAAAGTTCTGAGTAGGGACTAAAAACAAAATCGTCTGATAGTTCAGGGACTAAAAACATATTTAACCCTTAAAAAAAATAGGAACAAGAGTAGTAGAATAATAATGATTTAAAAAACTCACAACATGGAACAAAAGCAGTTTGTTGTTATTTTTTTCTCAACATTTTTAGATAGGCTTGTTAGTATATAAAATGTTTAATCATTTCAGAGGTCCCTATTTGTGCAGAATCGTCTCAAATAGGTTCTCGTATTATTTTTTATCCCAATTAGGTCTTTTTCTTTTGTAAAATTGAGTCAATTTTGACCTTGCAGTTAAATTCAGTGGACGACGTTAAATTTTGTGTCTTGGCTTGCTGATTGCGTAATTTTTAATGGCGTGGCACAATGTGATGGAATTTATTTTATTTTAAGTTTTAAATAAAATCCCTATTTCAAACAAATTATATTAAGTGTCTTGTTTGGATCCAGTTACCTCTCTCTCTGGTGCCATGAAATCCAGTAGCCCCCAAAGTTTTTCTCTCTTCCTCCTCCTTCGCTCTTCTGGTTGCCGAATAATTTCTCCATTGAACTCACAGTGGCTGGATAAAATAAAATAAAAAGAAAAAGAGAAAGACGAAGATAAGTAAGATTGTGGGTGTGTGTGAGTGTTGGAAGGGGATAAAGATGGGACGATCTGCTGGGCATGGCTAAACATTGGCTTAGTCCTCATCCACCCTTAACCTCACCTCCTTGTCCCTCTCTGGCATACTCTACGATGACCTCTCCCACCTCCATTTCCTCTCTTACCTCTCCCTCACCGGCAACCAGTTCTTTGGCCAATTCCCCGCCTCCTTCTTCGCACTCTACGCCCTCCGCCATCTCAACCTTTCCTACAATTATTCTCGCCTCTGCCAATCCAGACCACACAGCCTACAAAGGACTCCGCCGCCAATAACCGAAACCCCCCATGGCTGATCCACTGGCGCAACTATCAATAACCCTCACGGACCAAAACTATCATTTAGTTGGCTCAATTCCAGGCTCCATAGCTTTTATGCAAAGTTTAACATCTGTTGAGTTTTCCTACAACAATATCTCTGGTTTGGTTTTGGAACCGGGCAGTTCGGTTACTTTAACTATACCTCTTTCCTAGGGACCACTGAACTTTGTGCTCCTGATTTGGGTCCTTGTAAGGACGGGTTGCCAATGGCCCTCATCAACCTCATATTATCCAGCGACCGGAAGAGCGAAGGAGGAGGAAGAGAGAAACGACACACTTAATATAATTTGTTTGAAATAGGGATTTTATTTAAAACTTAAAATAAAATAAATTGCACCATATTGTTCCACGTCATTAAAAATTGCGTAGGCAATGAGCCAAAACACATAAATTTTAACGCCATCCACTGAATTTAACGGCAATGTCAAAATTGACTCAATTTTACAAAAAAAGGGACCTAACTGGGATGAAAAAATAACGAGGACCTATTTGAGATGATTCTGCATAAATAGGGACCTCTGATGGTACAATATTGTATGAAGACAAAACTCAATAAACAACTCCTTATCTTGAGGGTTTTTCACTTTTTTATACTTTTGATGAATCACTATTTTGTACTATTCACTTAGCGTTTTGCACTGAATTGTGTTAGTGAATTGTGTTTAATTCTCCATTATTGTCTCATTTTCACTATTTGGGCTTAATTTGACTAATAATTCTTATTTTAATTAATTTGAATTATTTGGGCCTAATTATTCTCATTATTAATTGCAGGACAATTTTGGAATTATGATTAGGACCCAAGAGGGCTGCCAACATCATTTAATTTCGTTTTGTAATTTTAATTATTTTAGTTTTGACCAGATTTGACTTTTGGGCCTATTTTTGGTCAATATTTTGTAGAAGCCCATTAGAAGGGCATAATCGTAATTTAGGGTCTATAAACCCCAAATCAGATTTTACTTTCTGCTCTCTCCTCATTTTTCGTTTTCTTTCATTTGGGGGTTTAGGTTCTTTCTTTCCCTTTCTTTGTGTAATGAATCGTTTACATTTTCAATTACAATTTCAATTTCGTTTCTTGCTTTCAATTTAATTTCCAGTTTCGTTTTAAGCTTTGCCAATTTAATTTACGTTTGGTGCAATGTTTTAATTTCATTTTAATGGAAGAATGGAACTATTTGGGTTGGTAATTGGGGATATTGCAGTGCTTGCTTGAGATTTTCGAATTGTAACTGATGGTGCTATTCTTGCCTTACATGATACCAATTCAGGTTTGGGCTTCCATTTAGGTATACACTTAGTTGCCTAATTGGTGTTTGATTTTCGCTTAGTTAATTGGACTGTGGGTGCACATTTGATTGAATTTGTGCAATGTGTTTGCTTAATTCACGTTTTTGAAGACCAAATTAACCTTCGCTTAATTGGTTAATTCGTGTTGGATTAAATGTGAGAATAGTGTTTTATTATTGTTAATCTATGATTGGAAGCATTGTAATCGATCTTGTTGCCAACCTACTTTAATTTGTGTTGAATTCGAGTTTTAATTTAGTGCATTTCCATTCACAAATCTGTCCATAAACACCGCCCCATCAAGTGTTCGATCTAATTCCTGAACCACATTTTGTTCTTGAGAGATGACCTAGGAGTCACTTACTAGCATATACTGCACTTAATTGCATATTAATTTGATTCAGGTACGTTCTCGATGAAATTTGGCGCTGTTGCCGTGGACCAATGATTCAATTTTAGGTCTGTGTGGTGTTTTGTGTTTTGTACAGGTGGCGCTGAGTGGCACTGGCTCTAGGGCACTGAGCGGCGCATGGCCAGTGCGTGAATAATGCCCAATTTTGTCTAACTAATTGGCATATTTGGTTTTGATAGCTAGGGGTCTTGTTTTTTTGTTGAATTTTGGTGTGGTCACTTCTTTTGGCTCATATTTGGATAGGAAAATTTGATAATCACTTGTGGTTGTCCCAAACAAGTTTTGTGAAAACACGTCGGCCCAAACTTTACGAGTATCATATGTGCTTTTTGGGTAGAAAAATGTGAGCTATCCATTGCTCCTCACTTGCACTAGGAGGTCAGCCCTCAAATTCCAAAAAAAGGTCGTTTATTATTTCTTTTTTATTTTTGAAGTTTTATGTTTACCGTTTTTCACACTTTCTTGTGTCGGTTAACATAGTTGCACTTTGAACTTCGAAGCGAACATTATGTCCATTATCTTCCGCATCGACGTTAAGTTTACATCACTTCCCTCGTACATAAGATGACAAATATTACTATAAATATAAATATTTATTCAAATATTGAACATCAATATCTTTACTAACTGACGTAACCTCACGTCGTTGCACAATGTCGACGTAAGGTACACGTCAGATCTCGATATAATCGACGTCAAATTGTCCTATTAACGTCACCTCGTGATATTCGACGTAAAAGTTACGTCTCCCGCTATGACGTCGGTCGTGAATTCGTCATTAAAAGCTAAAAATAACCGACGTAATACGCTGTTTTTTCACTAGTAATCATTATTCTTGGATTACAGATTGCAAAAGTTGGTGCCCATGACTCAAACTTTGAGTTTTCCATTTTCTGGGCATTGGTAAACATAATATGATGATAACAAATGCCTCTATTTTGAAATCAACAGAAACACAACAACTTGCTTACGGTTATATTGGCTAGTGAATCTAGTTCAGGTCTAAACTACCTTAGGAGAATTTAATGATCCATAAAGATCATTATAATGGTGATTGCTGACCATTTTACTTATATATTTACTTTTAGGTTTCCATAACTATAAGAATGAGTTCATATGAGGTTGTGCGTCTATACAACGGGAAGAGAATCATAGCATCCAAGGGAGATCAATAACCACATTTTTGTGTGTTGCAGTTGTTTCTATTTTGTGGTTATGGCACAACAAACAATTGGTGAAAACATAAATTATAAGTTATCATTGTACCATCAAAAGCATTTGATCAAACAATGAACCCAATGGAATAGTAATTCTCACGTACTACGTAAAAAATCAAAATAATATACAAAAATAGAAGACTTTACCCAGGTAATATACGCTGAGTTTGTCTTCTTCGTGTGGAGGAGAGAAGTTCAGATTTATGAAGCTCTCTTTGAAGAGGGTGAAATCATTGACGGTGGAAACCTAGTGCTTGACCGGACCCAAACACCCTAGAATAAAAAGGGCGTTCATTACCTGACTCTTCACAAATGCTTCCAACGAACTCACAATAACTTGATCTCTTCGATTGATCTCTCTTCTTTGTCTACCACAACGACAACAATGTTGGTGTTCTTGCATGGTGTCAATGCAATAATGGTGAACAAAATGATGAACTAAGAAAAGAGACGATGTAGGGAACACATGAATAGGAAAGAAATTAGGGATTGATAAGATACATAAAACACGTGAAAGGGGAATAGAATTAGGAATTAGGAATTAAAAGATTCTATTACAAGTGTGATGAGTGCATATTTATGCCCTAGTTCAGCCTTTAATATTGGATTCTTAATTGGTTTTTGTACTTTAATAAAATATTTTAATTATGATTTGTTATAATTTGGTATAATTAGCATGAGATACAAAAACATGTTAAAAATAGTTTATGAATTGCATAAATGTTTTTTTGGATGTTTTGACGTGTGTTAGTGCAACTGCAACTAAGTTGAAGTCATTGAGGTGTGGAAATAAATTGGTTAAAGTTTCATGACACCTTAAAGATAAATCCAAGAATAACAAATAATCAAGACCACAAGAAGTCAATCCAAGCATAACATGAAAAGGTGAAGAAATTTGGCATAACAAAAATTGGATCTTGCGATTTTCTCTATTTTTTCTACCAAAAGGGCTTTGATAATTGATAAATGTTTATGATTAAAGATAATTTGGGAAAAACATATGTTAAGATATTTTATTTGATATTGTTAAATAATTACCTTATTTAACTATATCAATAAATATTAAAAGATAATATTTGCCAAATCTTTTTTAGTCTAGCAAATATCTTCTCAAATATTTTTAGATCTCCACAACAATCAAATATATTTTGAAGATATTGGATTATTTAGAAGATATTTGAAGGAAATTAAATTATCATAAAGAAGATTACAACAACAGAAAAGCTTGAAACAAAGTCCAATCCAATTTTTATATAAAGAGACCTAGGGACACACTTTAAGGGAGGTGGGAACCCTTTGGGGGGTTCATATTTCGTCTACCCTCTCTTCTCTCATGTTCTTCACCCTCTCTTCTCTCATGTTCTCCACCCTCTCTTCTTATATTTTCATGTTATTTGAACATTCCATGGAGTGTTAAGCCTCTAGGTTGTTCTACTGTAATTTCTTAATTGGATTCGGAGGTTAGATGAATAAATTTGTTTGTTCTTTTGATTCTTGTTGTGATTTGTTTTTTCTATGTCTTTTGCATCTTAATCAAGTAAAAGTAATGATTTTTACATTATAGCAATTTAGCATTATGTCAAATCTACATAACATATCAATCATATGAGTCCAAGGGTTTTAATTTTAATTGAGAATCTATTGTAATTAAAGTTAGAAACTTTCATATGATTGAATGGTGTTTGCCAATAATTGAGAATGTACTTTGATTAATGGTAAAAACTTTAGCAAGAATTAATCAATAATGTACTTTGATTAATTAGTTTTTTACTTGATATAAGAGGTAAAAGAATATATATGATTAGGCATAGTAATATTTAATTGAGAATGTACTTTGGTTAAATTTACTATGATTAATCTGCAAAGTTCTTGCTCTTAATTGAGAATGTACTGTGGTTAAGGGTGAGAACGCCAACAAATTAATTGGGAATTACATTGATTAATTTGAAAATTTAAGATAATAATTAATTGAACAATAATATTTAGATAACCAATGATGAATCCTATTTTGAAAAGACAGTGAAATCAACTTATTTTCTTTATCATTGTTTTTATCTTTTTAAATCTTTTTATAATTTTCTTTCTATCTTTTGCTATTTTTTAGTGTAATCTTTTATTTTCTTTTAATTGCTTTTATTATTTTATTTGACTAACCCCTTTTGTATAGTTTTTATAAGAACTAATTTGTTAGAAATCAATTCCGTGTTCGTTGGGAGATGACTGAGGATTGAATTTACCCTTTCTATTTTGTTGGCTACTATCTTATCAATATTGAAGTTGTTATAGTTTAGTAGTATTAATTTGATCGCGTCAACGACAACGTTATCACACACCATACAATTTAGCACCAAAACAACAATCATGTTCAACGTACCAAATTCAACAAACAATATCCAACTCATGCACACTAAAATATCTAACTTCTCTTACCTTACATATGACAAAAAACTCAAGGGGTCCTAAGATAACTCCACTCATAATAGACTCTATTTACTACTACGAATAATAGAAACATGATCAAGATAGACCGTTAAGAACCACTGATCAGTAAAGAGTCTTATAGAAGACTTAAACCTCACATGCAAACTATGATCGCTCACATGCATAGAAAAGCTTGCAAACCGAATAAAAGAGTTGAAACTAACTTAATCTCTTGTAGAAACTGATCGGCTAGAGGCGAGTAGAGTCGAACACCTCGCCTCAAGGATTAATAAAGCATTCTCTAACATATGAACATGGAATCAGAATTCTTAGAAAGTGAATAGAGAGATTTAGAGAAAGGAAACTTAGAGAGATGATGTGACTTCAGATAATGAAACTCGTTTATAAAATTTTTATTTATACTTTAAATTTTTAAATATTAAAATAATTTAATCTCATTATTTAAAACAAGTTACAACGTATCGGACACTATTTTCAAGACTCATAATTTTTAGATTAAAATAATTATTTTATCAATTCTATTTTTTAAATAATTGTTTCTTTAAATTTAACTATTTTTTTAAACTTAATATTTTTTTTATCATAAAACTACCTTCAAAATAAACAAAAAATATATCAATATTATATTTATAATAATAATAATAATAAATTTATTACTTTTATTATCATATAAAAGAATGTGCACACGTGTTTCAATAGTAATTTCTGACTGTATACTAGTAAAACATATTTCACTCGTCATAGTATTGATGCTTTTAATTATAAAAAATATAAAGTTCAGTGAATAAATTGGAACGAGCTGTATACTGTTTTCCATATTTAAATTAATTTAGCTGATTCTCATTGATAAGTTTAAAAAGTTGATTGATCTTAAAATATTTTAGTTGGACAAACTTAGAGTTCAATAATGAAAATAGGTTATGTAACTATAATGTAAAAATATTTTCACTACGATTTAATGTTACTACGTATAATAAATTTATTTAATTTATATAATTACTTAAAAATCATATTAATAATTATTTATCATTAATCAATAGCGTATATCACTTTCTTCTATCAAATATGCTTTTTGTTTATGATTTTTGATAATAATAAAATTGAAATTCATGTAGAATTCATAATTTAGCGACTTTTTAAAACCTACCTAATTTATTGGTATTCAATTAAAAGTAATTTTTGTATCATTTATTTCAATTTTAAGGTTTAATAGTTTTTTGGTCTTATGTAACCCTTATATTTTTCAAAAGTAAAAATAAAAATAAAAACTAAATGTGATCACTTTCGTTAGCCACGTTTTCATTTTTGTTTTTAGGATTGAATAATTTATTAAATACATTGAATCTTTTTAAAAATATAAAATTTACATTGAATAAAAAACTAAATGGAGAAAAAATATTGACCCATTGATAAAAGAATAGAACTAAAAATTACTGTTAAACCTAAATTTCAAATGAAAATAAAAATACATTAAACAATACCTCATGCAATTCATTGTTTGTCTTTCTTTAAGGTGTACCAAAGAAGAATAAATCCTCAATCAAGTAGATGATGAATTGAATGAGAATGAAATTCGAATTTAAAATTTAAGACTCAAAACCTGAATCCTAGGTAGTTGGACTTCATTAGAAATCGAATGTCCACTGGAGTTGGTTTAGATATCCTTAAATTTAACTATTAAAATCAACAAATTCTTAATTTATAAATTGGGATAGTAATTGCAAATTTAGATTCTTTTGATTTTTGGTATTATATTTTTGTTGTACTTTGAAAATAAATTGATGTACCTTAATTCTAATATTTTAAAATATATTAAATATAAAAACATTCCAAACATATATGTTATGTGAATTTATGAGTAAATACTTTGATAATTACTTGCAAATTTACATAAAGTCCACGTATACAAGTGAATATTTAGAAAAACATTACTTTATTTTAATTACCAAGAAAATAAAACATAAGATTTGTAAAGATTAGTTTATTTAAAACGTAAGTCTCATAACATAAATTTAAATAAGTAAAAAAAACAAATTATATCAAGTAAAGTAAAATTAAAAGATTTTGAATTGGCATTGCTCTTCGACGACGTCCCGACTTCCTTTAATTTTGTAAAGTATAAAAGGAAAAGCAAATTCACTGAAAACATTTTACGAATATAAATTTCTAATTAAAAAATAATTTAATTACCTTTATATAAAGACAACTAGGTAATTTTATAAGTAAGAAGATGCAATTTGTTTTATCATTCCTAACTCTAATATTTTAGAATAAAAAAAATGGAACTAAAAACTAATCAACGATTCACGTATTCTAGATAAAAATAAATTAGCGAGAAAGAAAAACCCAATAAAGATAAGAAAAGTATTAATCTTAGAAAATAAATATTTTTTGAGATGATATGAAAGAATCACCAAAAATAAAAGTTTAATTAAGATTTATCATATATATATTTAAATATGTTGGAAAACGAAAGTACATGTGACATTATTCCGTTTAAAGGTATACATGTAAATTTTGGTTATACAGTTAAGTTAGTGTAGCGAATGGCATGTAAAATTGTTTAGTTTTTGTTTCCGTGAAGATACAGATAAAAATAGCAGGATTGTTCATAAGCAGTGGCTTGGTTTAAGGAATGATGAGGAATGATTGGCTTAGGATGAAAATCAGAATTCATAATAGGAATGAAAGACAAAGTGTGATTATGAATGATTGGCTTACGATGAAAAGCTCTATTCCCATTGAAAGGGAAACAGTTGAGGGGCTTCATTGCAGTGGGATCCATCAGAACCCAAGCTATACATGGAGGAACAGTGGTCACTGCCATTGGGAACCAAAACTCGCTCCACAGACTCTAAGTTGGTGTTATCCTGCAGACTCAGGCCTAAGGGCTGCATCAGGGACATCGACGGTGCCTGCACCATTTGATTCAAACCATTCCCAGGTGTGTGCGTCTGTGATGATGACAGAAGAGAGAGAGCACAAGGAGTGTCATGCACCGAATTTGTTGTCGTTAAGCTTTCACAGAACATTTTGCTTCTCGCTCCACAACTTTCTGATAAAGGGCTGCTCCTGAGAAGCGTGTGGCACACAGAAGGAGACGGAAAGGGAAGGCTTTGGTTGCTATGGTTACCGTGTAGGAATGCCACTTGCTTCCCTTCTTTGTGAGAAGATCCTAGAAAAAGCTCTTGATGGTGGTGCTGGTTGTGCAACCTCGCATCTGCAGAGGAAGTCACAAGCCCTCCACTCCAAGGGGTGCTCATCATGGCAGTGGAAGGATACACGTGTGGATTTGAGAATGGTAGCAACTGAGTACCTGAAAAATCTTGAATTTCACAACTCTTATACTTTATCTCAACAAAGTAAGTACTATGTCAACAAAAATGTAGATGCTCGATCATAATATATTATTATATTTCTTCGTTAACCACATTTATCAGTAATCTAAAGTTTGGTATGATGTACATGAGTAAGAATTTGTATGGTATTCGAAATTAGGAAGAAGGTAAACAAAAGGTTTTTCAACTGTAGTTTTATCCAGGACAAATTATTTTCTTGTATAATCCTGTACCTACCACAAATTTTGCAAAGCAAGACACAAGATAAGCATCAGAGATATGGTCTTATGGTTTCAGCGATAATTTCTTGTGGATGACAGTTTAGATCAATCTCTCGAAAGAAGCAACTTCCAAACAAAGTCCAATACAGGCTCTTAAAATGGTAAGCATAAAGTATTATTGTATAAAGTTTTGACTTGCAAAACGTCATTTCAGTCCCCTATGAAGTAAAATGATAGAGAAACGAATAAAAATGGGTAATTTTTCATAAAACCAAGAAGAAAAATAAGAGTTATATGGAGTCAAAGATCAGAATGATTGATGCATAGACTCTGAAGCACATGGGAGTTTACTGAAAATGTTTTTCCTTTTTTATGGTGTGTATGTAGTGACATATTTAACTAGTGGCCACTAGATTGTCATGAGCGTGGACATAAATGGACCAAATCAGCCATATCAGGTATGTGGGCAGCGCACTCATTTAGCTAAGTGCATTGTTTCCACATGAAACTTCTTACTCTTTTGAGACTCGTGTACCTATGTGGATGTGTATCTCTAGCTAATACCTGCATGAAATCCACGCATATATGCACATGGGTCCATTCAGATAATGTGGTATTAGAACAACAACTACAACCACAAAGCTTACCTTGGTAATTCGATAAAAAACTACCAGGTCGGGTGTGAGGTTCTGGCTGAGGCTTTCTTCTCCGTCTGTTGTGTCCATCTAAACGCTTTCTGCAGCTTCTTTTTCTCTCATCAAATTGCTCCAGCGAATGGAACCTTCCAAAAAAAGACAAGTTTCAGAATTTCAGCAAACTGAGACACGCCCATATGACATGGAAATGGAATCAAGAACATAAAATCAAATGGACAACAAACTAAGCGGTGAAAAATATTTACCACGGATTTACCACAACTACTACAAGCAACATACCCATACACAGGGTATATTAACAGAACAAATCAGGCAAGTCATTCTCTCATATTATGTGTAAACTTGTGTGATTAATTGTGTTCCGTGCACCGGTATATTTTCAGCTTAATTCTCCATGTATATAGCAGAGGTATTTGGTTTTTGAAAAGTGCCACACAAAAAGAGTATAAACATATAACGACAAACACCAGGGTTAAGAACTAGTATTTGGTTTAAGAAATCAGTATGGAGCGAATCTTTTTCTAATACTCTCGCAGTACATTCTCTTTCCTAGATTTAATATGGTTTTAAATTATTTTAAAAGTAAAAAGAAAGAAAATTTTCTATCTTTAGAAAATGAATGGTGAGGAAGTAAATACTAAGAGTATAAAAACCTGCTTCTTCTAAAGAACGCTAAGTGAAGATGCTAATGGTAGGGGAAAGCAAAATAAAGTAATTTGGTGGCGTATGAGTACTTGTGAAGCTAACATGAATAATGGATACGGATGCAATGCAAACGACACAAATTAAATGTGGATGAGGTACAATGAAAAGAAAAGGGGGGCAAAAACACAAAAAAGCAATAATTAAGAGGACAAACCACAGCTTACAAGCAATCTAGAACTCAATTGCAAGCAAAAGAACAAAAGCTTAAGTATATATGGTATGATATGATACAAACCTGCTACATTGTTGGCAGAACCTTTGCTTGAGGCCACCGATTGTGACCTCTGGGGACTTGGAATGGAGCTCACACACCTTGTGTCGCCTATGATAATCTCTACAATTGCTAAGATCAGAATTGCACCCGTCCACAAGGCATGACACAGTCAGGGTTGTGCTGTTAATGGCTCTAGCTCTCTTAGAAGACCCTGAAGGTGAGGAAGCCACTTTGGAGACTCCAGCACCAGCAGCAACATCTCTGAACTTGGATAATGCTGATTCAGTGCCAGAATTCCCCACATGACCAAGCTTCAAGTCCACAGAAAACTCCCCCTCCATTCTATAAACTCCAAATCTGTTATGCTCCTCCATTGAGTCTATGTTGGGTATGGAAGCCTTATCCACATCCACCAAATCCCAAGAAGGTGCTTTCAAATTCCAGTCCATAACAAAATAATAGAGAAAAATAAAACTCTAACCCCCCTCCCTCCCCACCCTTGTACTTCTCCAAAGTCCCCCTTTGTATGGTTACCTTGTATATGTGCTATGTACCATAGGTTCAGAATTGCATGAGGAGCAACAGAAAATTATGCAGTGAGAAAGGCATGAGGTTGTATTGCATAAATAGTGAGACAGTAAGGAGAGGCAAACTTAAATTAAGAAGCCAAGTGAAAAGGGCATGGGTAAAAGTCCAATTGAAGAAGAATGGAAAGTGATAGATGATGATGATAGAGGGGGAGGAGGAAATCAAGAAAAACTAGACAGACACAAACAGGCAATTATAAGACAAACACATTGGACAAGTTTTTGTCCGTACTAGGAAGAAAGAAGGGGTTAAATTTTAAGAAGAATTAAATAAGTAAATAAAGACATGACCGCCTAGAGTTAATGAAGTAGTAGGAAGAGTTCCAAGGAAAATGGAAGCATAAACTGAGAAGGTTACCAAAGAAGGCACAGTGAAGCAACTAGAAAGATAAAAGTAGAAAGGAAATAAATATAAATAATAAATAAACAGTGATTGAAAGAAGGAAGGGAGAGAGTACTTGCAGTTGCAGACAAGAGCAGCAATAGGATGCTGAGTTCTTCCTTCACCGACCAGTGGTTGCCTGACATGGATTCCATGAGTAGCCAATGGAGTGAGTGAATAAAAAAAAAAGGTTATTTTGATTATCTTATGGATGAAAGAGGGAGAGGTTTTTGTGAGTTAGGTGAGAGGGAATCCCAAAAACCATACCTGTTAGAGAGTTAAAGGATGTGAAGTCATGGATTTGTGCACACAGTGGAGTGGATAATGTATTGAAAGTTGATACTGAAGAAGGAGGAGAGAGAGAGGCAAAAAGGTCTGGATGATATGCTCCGTCTTAGAAGTTGAACCAAATATTTTAATATTTATTTTTTCCAAATATAGGGGCTTCCTCAGCTCCTCCAGTGAGTGTAGTAGGTTGAGAGAGAAAGAAAGGAAGATGGATAATAAGGACAGCCTGTTGGTTGCTTTCAACTTTTATGAGTCAGGAAAAAGAAGTACAAAGAATGGATGCTCAAGACAAGGCATGTGGCATTATGTTTCACATTTCATGGCATGTCTTTCCCCCGCCTCTCTTTCCTCTCTTCTAAGCTAATAATAATATCTCAACATCATTAATTACCTTAATCCTTCATTATTCACTTCAAATCTCTTCTTTCTCTAATACCTCAAAAGGGAACTGATTAACTATATTATTTGTGATGATGAAGCTAATCAATCTAATTGAAAAGTGAAGTAAAATTTGAAAGGTTGTGAATGGTGGTAAAAGTGGTGGAGTGGAGTTTGTTGGGAGAAGGGTAATGATGAGTGGTGTGGTGGGTCCATGTAGTAGACGTCCACTTTTAATTTTGAGGGCTCCAGGTTTTGATAGTTTGCTGATTTAGGCCACAACAAGCATGCCACCCTATCAAACCTTCATATGCCATAACCCCTCCAGCATGTGATCATTTTTACCCTTTCTGCCATCTTCATGTCAATTCTGCTGTGGGGACTGTAGCATTTATTACCATCCTCACACCATCCATCTTTCCAGATACACTACATTCACATCCTTATTTTTCAGTCAAACTTTTCATTTTACACAACTCCCATTTTTCTCTACACATATCCTTCCAACCAAATCTTTATTTTGTTCTTTAATAACCTTCTCGTCACGTTACATCACTGCTCTCAGATTGCGTTTCTGCATCCATCACATATCTCTCTGTGCTGTGTTTCCTGCACTTAATTATTTATATCGTTCTGCTCAAAAGTAATCGTTTATTATCATTCAAACGTTTCTTTTTCCTTCTTAAATCTTTAAACCATTCACATCATTTCAACAAGTGTGTAAGATGTCGCTTTCTGGCGACAATTAAGATTGCAATTGAAATTAACAAAACAAGTGTAGATGGAAATAATGGAATATGACTAATCGTTGAATATTTCGAACACGAAGGTCCTCCTGTAGGAATGCATTCATCATTACAAATTAACGAGACGAGACGCATTGACTTTAACTTTTAAGGCTAACTCAGCGGAAGGGCTTTTCTTCTACTTCAACATTGGTTGAATGTTTACTCTGTGTATATTATAGATACATAAAGTTGTCTTTATATACATGGCAAATGTTTATAAATATGCAGTAGGTTTAGGTTTGTCTCGAAATGTTCTATTAAAAGGTTGAATAATACTTATATATATATATATATATATATATATATATATATATATATATATATATATATATATATATATATATATATATATATATATATATATATATATGAAAGGTTTATTTAATGTGATTTTAAATTTTTTTATCTTTAATTTAGTCTTCATTTTATTTCTGAGTTAATGTTTTTTTATCTTATCACATGTAAATGATTTTAGTCTATTTTTTTTAACCTTTTACTCTCTCCGTTTCCATTTACCACATTTGTTTTCATTATCTCCATAAAGAGACATAGAGGTCTGGTGAATAAAAAAAAAGTAAAAAGTTGAAGCAACCTATAATTACTGACTTTTTGACACTTTCAAAATGGTGTCAACAACAATTTAGAAAAGAAATACATTAATTTCTTTTAAAATTGAAATTTCACATCGAATAATTCTCAAATATTAAGACAAAAAAAATGTATTAAACTTAATTTTAATAGTTAAGGCTTTTTAATTTTTTTAAATGATCTGAAAATAGTATTAAGTTGAAAGTTAGTCATGACTATCCACCTATGAGTATGATGTCAGGATTGATATATTATATTTATATTAATTTTTTTAAAATACTCGTGTAAGTCTAATTATTGAGCAATTCATAATTGATAAATATTTTGTTTTTATGATAATAGTGATTATGGATAGAAATTTTTTAATTATGGTAAAATTAATTCTGTAACCAGACAAATTATTGAAAAATTGATTAAATTTTGTGAAGACCTAGAAAATGGTATTTTAGAAGTGGTAGTGAGTTAAAAATAATGAGACTCTATTATTTTAATATTAAAAGATTTTAATATAATAAAATGTATTATTATAAATGAGTTTCATTATTTTAAAACGTACCATCTCTTTAGAAATCACTTTTCCAGAGTTCTCTACCTTTTCTCTAAGTGTTATTGATCATAAGTTATCTGTTTGATGATCAGGAGATGTCTTTCTGATCATGGCGTCAATGTTTACAAATTTAGCCGATCAATTTCAAGAATAGAGCAAGTAAGTTTCGAATAATTTTTCTTATTTTGTTCCCAAATCTGTTTTAGAATAATCTAGTACTGTTGCGTGTGTAATCATGCTTCTTCTAGTCATTATTGGTTCACCTAGGGTTCTAAGGACTCTGTCCATTTCCAATTTGGTGTCTCGTAGGTTCGTCTAGAGATTCCTTGCGTTTCAAGTAATCGACGAAACATTTCTTTGAGTTGGACAGTTTATTGCAAGGTAAGGGAAGCTAATTTGTTTTTTTTATATGTAATAGAAGGTTTGAAATATGCTATTGATGAGTTATAGGGTTATATGATAGTATAAATGTTCTAAATTGAGTAAATATTGATTAGTGTGCGTTATGATGAATGGTTAAAATTTTTGAATGTATGAATTGTTGTGTGATTTATTGTATGATGAAATGAATATGTTGTTGATGCAACAAATATATGAATAATGATGGTTGTGAAAATATGAGATTGAAGTACTAATTTGGTCTTAAAGTGATGAGTGTTGGTATGTCGATTCTTGAAATAATGAGTAGAATGTGGAAATTATAGTTTGGTAAGTGTTATGGGTTAATTGTGATTATTTAATATACTTAGATGAGGAAACTTATGATGTTTAGTTGAGAGGAAGAATTTGAGTGTAATTACTATTTGTTTGGAGTGAAATTAAGGGGTTTTGATAGCTGAGTTTGTGAGTAAAGAGTGGGTTGAGTAAAACAGAAGTTTTGCGATTATGTTAGAGTCATTTAGGACTTGTGAGGGTGTTTTTTCTTGGTTTTAGTCTAAATAAGGGGGCTTTGGGTAGTGAATTTCTAAGGGAACGGGTCTGGGTTGAATTGGAGAGTTTAAGGCCTGTTGTTGAGTTATTTAAGACTTGTTCATACCTTTAGTTTGTAGAGTTTTGGGTTAGAAAGTGTAGATTTGTTTTGGGTACTTTTGGAGTTGTCATATGGGTTTAATGCACCTAGTTTGCATCCAATGATCAAAGAGGAACCTTGTTTTAGTTATGAACATGTTTTCATATCAATTCTGGTGTGTAAGAAACCCTTTTGATCATTAGAACAAGTCTTAAGTGCATCAAAGTCCTTGAAAACAATGTGCTGTCAACTTATATGGCATTGAGGGACAATTTTTAACGTTGCACGCCACCATTCTAGGGGCACCAGCACTAAGCACCAGCTTTCTGGCGCTGAGCGCCACCATTCCAGTGGCTCTAGTGCTGAGCGGTAGATTCTCGGCACTGGGCGCTATCGCAACAGTATTGGTTTCTTTTTCAGGTTTTGAAAATACCAAATTTGAGGTTTTGGGTATTAGTTTTGGACATTCTTTAGTTCGTTTTGGGGGTTTTAGACCCTTCCGAAGTTGTTGGTGAGGGTTTCAAAGTTGTTTTCCTTGTCTAAGTATGAGTTTAAATGGATTTTGTATTGTTTAGTGGTTCTTTTTGGATTGTTCTTGTGTAATAATGTATATGGAATGATTTCACGTGATTTTTGATGACTTATTGGGGTTGTTTATGTTCCTTTGAAGTAAAATCAATGGTATATATGTTTGTATGCAATGTATATATAAATATATGGTTTATATGAGAATGAAAGTGGTGTGGAATGTAATATGAGAATGAGAAAAATGTGTTAGGAAAAGAATCTCAAGGAGAGATTCTATTTTCTAGCAAGTTGTAAGAGAATGCTTGATAAAGAGACTGTGGTACCCAGGTACCCTGATATTCTACCAACCATTTAACGCATGTAGAGTTGAACGGGGTGGCGAAGAGAATGGCAGGAGGTCTTCACCCAAGCCCTCTGGGTTTTAGGAGTAGAAGATTTACCTCATGGTGAGTAGGTCGAGTTACCCTTGTTTATAACTCTGCCGAGTATAAATACTACCATGAGTGCATGCTTGCAGTAGTCTTCATCGACATTATATTCGGATAAGTGAGTATTGTGGTCTTGTGGTTGTATGAATTGCTTGTTCTTGAATGTTGTTAATTGTTAAACTAAATTATTATCTGAGACTTTATTTGTACACTAGCTTACCCTTGCTTTTGTGTTTTTTGTCTTTGTGTATGTTTTCTCTTTTGCAATGATCACCTTAATGGTGTGAGCTTAGGGAGGATGTCTTTTCAATCTTTTCCATGTGAGATTGAGAGATTGACATCAATCATAAATAGAGTTTTTTTTCTCCAAAGTGTAAGCTCTCCTTCATTGGAAGTTTGAAATTCTTGGTAAGTTATCATCTATGTAATGTTTTATTTTAGTAGTTTTATACTACTAAAAAGGGATGTTACATTTATGGTATCAGAGCAGTTTGTGCTTAGGATGACCTACGAGTTCTGGGTTTGTCGTGCGTTTCCTGTGGAAAGTTGAGTTTAAATGGTATGGTTTACCATGTTCTTCAAGTCTAGATAGTAGAATTGTGTATCTAACTGGAAGTATTGAGAACATAAAACGTCTTGATAAGAGTAGTGAGGGTGCACACTCATGACTCGATATCAAAGATGATTTTCCTTTCTTAATTCTGATGGTTTGAGGAAAGCAAGGGTTGTGATTCCAGTGTTTTTGTCTATAGTGATTCTTGTATTTTCTTGGCTTTGTGGTAGTGTGTTGTGCTCTATACTGATAGGGCAATGCAGATTCAAGGATAACTTGATCTGTATATCTTCATTAGAATTGGTTAAAACCTTTGAGACAAATTTTTGCCTCGAAGATAGGGAGTTAGAAGACTAGAGCTTTTGAGTTTCAAGGAATGGATTAAGATGTGGGAAAGTATAAGCCTCGCTTTCAATTCAAGAACATAGTTAGGGGAGTAGAAATCATAAGTTACTAAGAGGAGTTTGGGTAAGCATTGGTGTAACAAGGATTGAGAAATCAATTGGTTCCGTGTGTCAATAACGTCAGAGGTCGGAAAAAGAAAGGTGTTGGTTAGAAATGGAGTAACAATGGTTGAGAAGGAGGAATGTCCAAGTTTAGAGAACATGAAGCCTTTGAGAAGAGTTAAAGTATTGTAAGGGTTTTGAGCTGAGTAATAATTAGAAGGAGATGGTTAGATATTCTCAACAAGTGGATGCATCATAGTCAAGTTTTGATGGATGTTTCAAGATTAGCGATTCGCATAGAAGGAATGTTTGATCTTGGGTTGAGGTGGAAGACTTCAAGCACTGAAGCAAGAAGCACATTAGAAAGTTAGTTTAGTAAGAAAAGGTAAGGCAAAAGGATTAATAGCTTGATGAATTAGAAAAAGAGAAGAAAGGTTTTTGAAGTAGATGAAAAAGGGTGTTTGCAGTATAATCGGATAAAGCGGTTATTAATATGATCATAGAATTTGGGTTGGTTGAGAGGTTCAGAGATATGAAGCTGCAGGTTTAGTTGAAGTCAGTTTTCGTAACGCATAGTTTGTGTTCCTGAGGCTCAAAGTTGAAGAGGTTAATTCTTGAAGAAGGTTTTAAGTTAAGTTGGTAATGCTTGTTGTAGTGATGGTTACATGAAGATGACTAGGATGTATTGCACATGTCAAGATGATTCAAGGGCTCAGGTTTGGAGTTTGTATGAAGTGGTTTCTTAGCAAGTTTGAAGCATAATGTTACAAGAGGCTTGATTGTCTTTCAACCTTTTTATAGTGGATTTTTAGTCTTTCAGAGGTGTTCCTCGTTTTAAGGAGGAACTTTTCAATGGTGGTGTATCTAGTGTGACTTAAGCAAAGGATAAGGATCAATATTATGTGAAGTTAGGGATGTATAATCAACACAAGTGAAGGATATATGACGTTGTTCTTTTGTAAGATTGAGTTGGAGTGGTTTATGGCCTTCAGGTGAAGTTTTGTGTTTAAAGAAGAAGAGTCAGTGGTTATACCTCAAGCATGAATCAAGTTAGAAAATTAAGGTAAGGGTTGTGAGAATCAGAAAAGTTTAACAAGAGAAAATGAAGAAGAGAAGACAATATTTTGTTATGGAACGATTTCTATGGAGGTTTTGAAACAGGTGCTAGAATTTCTACTTTAGATCAGTGGAGTTCACTTTTACAATGGTGCCTGAAGCATAACCAAAGGTATAGTTTATGTTGAGTGTGTGGAGCAAAAGAAGTAGATGGAAGATTTGTTAAGGAGTAGTGGTTTAGATCGGTGTAATCATCATAATGACTACAAGTTTCATGGATCTTAGGAGAGAAGTATAGGGCAGGTCGAAATAGTCTAGTATAAGTTTTAGCAGTCAGGAGTGGCTTCGAGTAGGTAGGTTTTCAAGGAATAAACACAATTTTGAGGAAACAGGATGACAAGGTTATCAAGGAAGAGAATAGTTCTAAGGGTTTTCCAAGGTTGTAGATGTTTTGAAAAAGGTTTCTTAAGGGTAATAGTTTTGGGTTACAATTGGCAAGAAGAAAGAATTCTTTTTAGTAAATTGATGAGTTAAGAGGTCTGAGAATCAGAGTAGCATAGTGAAAGGTAGTGGGCATATTCTTCTTAGTACAAGGCATGCTTGAAGATTTTTCTGGATCAGGTGTTGATGGTTCGTGAGTTGTAAGTTTCTCTAAAATGGTAATGATGTTAGTATCTAGGAAGGTTAAAAAAAAGGAAGTGTACAAATGGGGGAAATAAGTATGAGATAGAAATGATAAAGTGAGTCTACGATTTCAAGCTACAGGGTCAACTTTGAAGTGGTAAAGTGATATAGGATGTTGAAAAAGGAAGATAAGTCATGAGACGAAGGAAATGAGCTACATTTTGGTATCAAGTGTGGTGAAAATATTGAGGTAGGAAGTGTTAACAAATGATGAGAACAAAGGGGAGATTCAAGTTCATGGTTTGGTAAAGAATTGAGTAAGAGTTAGTTGAAGAGTATGAAAACTGAGGTTCGAAATGAATGTGGTAAGGAGAATTCATTAGTATAGTGGAAACACTGTAACTAGTGGGTTTCTCAGAATGGTTGAGAAAGGTCAATTTGGACAATCCTAGTTTGAGATGTATCATAAAAGGATTAGGTATTGATCAAGCTAGTGACTCAAGAAAGACAAATGGTTCAGTTTGACAAGTTGAAGGAATGAAGATGGAGTGCTCAAATTTGGTTTTGTCGTGGTAACAAATGAGAGAGTTCTATCTTGGGAATGAGATAACATGGCTGGAGAGCTATGTTATTCAAGAGTGAAGATCCATAAAATAGTATGAAGTTCTCAGAATGAATGTGTTTAAAAGAGATCAAGAACGTACCAATTGGTTGTTAAAGTTGAAATCGTGAGTAATCAAGTCAATTGTAGGGTGTTTTCTAGAAGAGTCAAGAGAAGGTCAAAGGATATCAGTCAAGGGTTGATCTGAAGTCAAGACTAGAAGAAGCTTTAGAAGAGATTCACAAGGGGCAGTGGAAGATTTATGGGTGACATTTTCTGTTTGCCAGATGCAGTTTGGTTGGTTATGTGTTAGAAAGATCCGTAAGAGTTGAAGTTTGGAAGTTGATAATTTATTTTTAGAATAATGGCTAGACCAATCTACACTAGTAAACACTAGAGCATTTTAACACAGAGGCAAGGTTTCCATGTCAGTAAGGTTAATGGGGAGTAGTATATTGGTTAAGTTAGGTAGTTGTGATAGAGAAAATGATGAGAGTAGGTTTTCCTTCTACCTAATAAGAGAATTTTCGAGGACAATTTTTTTTTGTTGGGGAGAATGTGAAGACCTAGAAAATGGTATTTTAGAAGGGGTAGTGAGTTAAAAATAATGAGACTCCATTATTTTAATATTAAAATGTTTTAATATAAAAGGAATTGTTATAACCGAGTTTCACTATTTTAAAACGTATCATCTCTCTAGAAACCACTTTTCTAGAGTTCTCCACCTTCTCTCTAAGTGTTCTTGCTCCTAAGTCATATGTTTGACGATAAGGAGGTGTCTTTATGATCACGGGGTCAAGGTCTACAAATCTACTCGATCAATTTTAAGAATAAAGCAAGTAAGTTTCGACTCAATTTTCTCATTCCGTTCCCAAATCTGTTTTAGAATAATCTAGTACTGTTGCATGCGCAATCATGCTTCTTCTAGTCATTCTTGGTTCACCTAGGGTTCTAAGGACTCTGTCTGTTTCCAATTTGGTGTCTCTTAGGTTTGTCTAGAGATTCCTTGTATTTCAAGCAATCGACGAAATGTTTCTTTGAGTTGGACAATTTATTGCAAGGTAAGGGAAGCTAATTTGTTTTTTTGTATGTAATAGGAGGTTTGAAATCTGTTATTGATGAGTTATATGGTTATATGATAATATAAATGTTCTAAATTGAGTAAATATTAATTAGTGTGTGTTATGATGAAATGTTGAGATTTTTGAATGTATGAATTGTTGTGTGATTTATTGTATGATGAAATGAATATGTTGTTGATGCAAAAACTATATGAATAATGATGGTTGTGAAAATATGAGATTGAAGTCCTACTTTGGTCTTAAAGTGATGAGTGTTGGTATGTCGATTCTTGAAATAATGAGTAAAATGTGGAACTTGTAGTTTGGTAAGTGTTGTGGGGGTAATTGTGACTATTTAATATACTTAGATGAGGAAACTTATGATGTTAAGTAGAGAGGAAGAATCTGAGTGTAATTACTACTTGTTTGGAGTAAAATTAAGGGCTTTTAATAGGTGAGTTTTTGAGTAAGTGGGTTGAGTAAAGCAGAAGTTTGGGGACTGTGTTAGAGTCATTTAGGAATTGTGAGAGTTAGTCTAAATAAGGGGATTTTGGGTAGTGAATTTCTAAGGGAGTGGGCCTGGGTTGAATTAGAGAGTTTAAGGTTTGTTGTTGAGTCATTTAAGACTTATTCATACCTTTAATTTGCAGAGTTTGGGTTAGAAAGTGTAGATTTGAGTTTGGGTACTTTTGGAGTGGTCATATGGGTTTAATGCACGTAGCTTGCGCCCAATGATCAAAGAGGAACCTTGTTTTAGTTATGAACATGCTTTCATATCAATTCTAGTGTGTAAGAAACCCTTGTTGGGGTTGTTTATGGTCCTTTGAAGTATAATCAATGGTATATATGTTTGTATGCAGTGTATATATAAATATATGGTTTATATGAGAATGAAATGGTGTGGAATTTTATATGAGAATAAGAAAAGTGTGTTAGGAGAAGAATCTCAAGGAGAGATTCTATTTTCTAGCAAATTGTAAGAGAATGCCTGATAGAGAGACTACGATACCTAGGTATCCTGATATTCTACCAACCATTTAACTTATGTAGAGTTGAACGGGGTGGCGGAGAGAATGGCAAGAGGTCGTCACCCAAGATCTTTGGGTTTTAGGAGTAGAAGATTTACCTCATGGTGAATAGGTCGAGTTACCTTTGTTTATAACTTTTCATACCATGAGTGCATGCCTACAGTAGTCTATATCAGCATTATATCCAGATAAGTGAGCATTGTGGTCTTGTGGTTGTATGAATTGTTTGTTCTTGAATGTTGTTAATTGTTAAACTAAATTATTATCTGAGACTTTATTTGTACAGTAGCTTACCGTTGCTTTTGTGTTTTCTGTCGTGTGTATGTTTTCTTTTTTGCAATGATCACCTTAATGGTGTGAGCTTAGGGAAGATGCCTTTTGAGTCTTTTCAGCATGAGATTGAGAGATTGGCATCAATCATAAATAGAGTTTTGTTCTCTAAAGTATAAGCTCTTCATTGGAAGTTTGAAATTCTTGGTAAGTTATCATCTATGTAATGCTTTACTTTAGTAGTTTTATACTACTAAAATGGGATGTTACAAATTTAAATAGCTTAGTTAACTATTTTTTTTTAAAAGTGTGAATTAGTTAAAACAATTTTATAAATAGGTGGAAGTACTATTTCTTATTTTTAAACTGAACTTCATAATGAATTTATCTTGGTGGAGTTATCTCATTAATGTTTTTTTAGTGGAAGTTACTTTGTAGAGGTTAGAAAAATCCTTCACAAATTAACATTATTTAAGATGGTTACAATGAGTTGTCCACTGAGTAATAGTTGTTGGGGTTTTAATTATTTTAAAAGGTTTACGACATTCACAAATTATAATACACTTTTTTACATTCCAACCTTTCTTCCTACATTCAAAATTTCCAAATTTCTCATTTTTTCTCCAAATTTTTTAAACCTGAACGCGATACGTTTCAAATTTTCCCAAATGTCTACATTATGTTCTCATTCATCAAATTTGACGTTCTGAGTTCATCCTACCAATGCCTCGTCTCCATCATCACTCATAAACCAGGCTTTAACAAATGCACTTATCGGCCATGGTTGAACAAACCAGTGTGCTCGCCGACATGGGTCTAGCAAACTTGTGTGCGAGCTTCAAGAAAAAGAAGGCATATATAGCTTGGGAGGAAGATAATGAATCTACAACAAGCTCAAGCCACTCTAATGAACAAGCCAACATATGTTTGATGGTTGATGATGACATCTCTGGAAATCAAGTAAGTACCTCTAGCGATTCTAAAAATTCAGATTATAGTGAAAGTGAATTACTTGACACATATAAAGAATTATTGTTTGAATAAGAGAAATTAGATATTTCTCATAAAAAAATAAAGAAGGGTTTTAAGGAATTACAATAAAATCATGAAAAAGTGCTTGAAGAAAATAAAGATTTGAAAAATAAGATTCTATATTATTAAAAAGGAAAATATACCAAAATTGAAGAATGTGTTTCTTGTTTAAATAAAAAGAAGCCTCTTGATAAAACAACAAAAGCTGAGTGTAGTAAAAATTCAAAAATTTAAAAGATTGTTAATCATGTTCCTAAAAGTGATTATAATTACTACAATTATAATTATAGTAAAAAGATTAAAAATTTTCCTAAAGATAATTATAATTAGGCTTAATTACCTACTTAGTCCCCATGTTAGGAGGTAATTTTCTATTTAGTACCCAGTTTTAAAAATGTAGGCATTTGGTACCTATGTTTTGAAATTTGTATCAATTCAATCCTATCCAGTTAACGACGTTATAATTGATGCGAGAAATTAAGGACGTTAATGAAGATGCATTCAAACATTTGATAGCTATTCCACTCAGGCTATCATTAACGTCCTTAATTTCTCGCATCAATTATAACGCCGTTAACTGGATAGGATTGAATTGATACAAATTTCAAAACATAGGTACCAAATGCCTATATTTTTAAAACCGGGTACTAAACAGAAAATTACCTCCTAACATGGGGACTAAGTAGGTAATTAAGCCTTATAATTATTATGATTATCATTACAAAAATAAAATCAAATATGTTCCTAAATATAATCGAAATCACTATTATGACTATAATTATAAGATTAAAAATAATAGAACCCGTAAAATTTGGGTAGAACATGGAACTAATAATAATAGGAAACCAAATATTGCTACTTGTTTCGATTGTATGAAAAAGAGTCATACATCAAATAAATGTAAAATAAAACATTATGGTGTTCCTTGTGGAGAGTTTACTTGGGTTATAAAATAATTTAAATATTTGTCTAACTAATTCGAAGGATCGAGTGATTGGGTACCTAAAATAGCTTGTTCTCTTTCTATCTTGCAGATAAATTCTATATCCAGGAAGTTTATGTGGTACCTTGCTAGTGGTTTTTCAAGGCACATGACAGGTGGTATTAAGAAATGTATTAAGAAATTTGTGAACTTCCGTAAGAAAGAACAAGGTTATGTCACATACGGTGACAACAATAAGGGAAAGATCCTTGGAATAGGAGACATAGGAAGTGTAAATATCTTGATGATTAAAGATGTACTATTTGTTGAAGGTTTGAAGCGTAATCTTCTCAGTATTAGTCAATTATGTAACAAAGGTTTCAAGCTAACATTCGAACTCAATTATTGCACTATCCATGAAAAAAATTCTTTTGATGTTGCTTTGAAAGGTATTAGGCATGCACATATTTATTTAATTGATTTGGAAAATGTTTCAAATAAAATTATTTCATGTTTAATAGTAAAAGAAGAAAATCCATGGTTTTGGCATAAGAGAGCTACTCATATTCATATGCAACAATTGAATAAACTCATCTAAAGACTTAGTAATTGGTCTACCAAAACTATATTTTATAAAAGACAAACTATGTGTTGCATGTTAAAAGGGTAAACAAATTAAATCATCTTTCAATTCAAAAAATATTGTTTCAAGTGAAAAACTCTTAGAACCTTGCAAATGGATTTATTTTTGTCCCTCAAGGAAAGAATGTTTTGGGGGAAATTGTTAGGCTTTAGTTATTTTTTATTACTATTCAAGATATACATGGACATTCTTTATTACTCTAAAACTTAAAACTTTCAATGGTTTCAAAAAGTTTGCCAAACAAATTCAAAATGAAAAAGATTTGAAAATTAAATCCATTCGTAGTGATCATGGGAGGGAATTTCAAAGTGAATTGTTTGAAAATTTTTGTGAAGAATTTGGAATCTCTCATAATTTTTCCCACAACAAAATGGGGTTGTAGAAAGGAAAAATAGATCTTTAGAAGAACTTGCAAGAACTTTATTGATTAAATCAAATATTCCAAAATATTTTTGGGTTGACGCTGTGAGTATTGCATGCTATGTTTTAAATAGAATGCTTATTTGTTCTATTTTAAAATGTACTCCATATGAATTATTTAAAGGAAGAAAGCCTAATGTTTCTCATTTAAAATTTTTTGGATGTAAATGTTTTATTTTAAATAATGGTAAACAAAATTTGGGTAAATTTGATTCAAAATTCGATGAAGCTATTTTTCTTGGTTATTCTCTAATGAGCAAAGCTTATAGAATCTTTAATTAGAGAACTTTTGAAATTGAAGAATCCATACATGTTGTCTTTGACGAAATTGTGGATCTTGAGGATAAACCTCTTGAGTCAGATGAATTAGATGCAGGTGAAGAAGAAAACTTGCAGGAGACAACAATTGAAGAGACAACTAATTCTCAACCTGAAGATTTAGCTAAGACATGGCAAAAATCCCGAGGATTCTCACTAAACAATGTTATTGGAGAAGTCTCAAAAGGGGTAAGTACTTGTAGAAACTTAGCAAATTATTGCATGATTGTGGTTTTTGTTTCACATTTAGAACCTAAGAGCATGAAAGAAACTCTAGAAGACAACCAATGGTGTAGTGTAATGCAAGAATAACTCAACCAATATGAAAGAAAGCATTCATCAAGTGATAAGAACTAAATGGGTGTTCAGAAACAAACTGGATGAAGATGGAAACATCACCAAGAACAAATCTAGGCTTGTTGCAAAAGGTTACTATCAAGAAGAAGTTATTGATTATGATGAAAAATATGCTCCTATTGCCAAGTTAGAGGCAATACACCTACTTCTTACTTATGCATCTATTATGAAATTTTAATTATATCAAATGGATGTTAAAAGTGCTTTGTAAATTGTTATCTAAAAGAAGATGTATTTGTTGAACAACCACTGGGTTTTTAAGATTATAAATATCCAAGTCACATCTTTAAATTAAAGAAAGCTCTTTATGGTTTAAACAAAGCACCTAGATCTGTGTATGAAAGACTTAGCAATTTTTTTTAGAAAATAAATTTAATAGAGGTAAAGTTGATTCCACTTTGCTTATAAAAAAGTAGGAAAACATATTCTACTTACCCAGGTATATGTTGATGATATTATATTTGAATAAACTAATAAATATGTTTGCGAGGATTTTTCTAAGACTATGTAGGGTGATATTGAAATGTCAATGATGGGTGAATTGACATTCTTTCTTGGTTTACAAATCAAGTAAACGAAAAAAGGTAGTTTCTTTCTCAAACTAAATATTGTAGGGAAATCCTAAAGAAGTTTGAAATGGATATAACTAAGGAGGCATCAAGTCCTATGGCTACATCATGTTATCTTGACAAGGATGAATCAAGTACGCTGGAAAACCAAACTCTACATAGAGGCATGATAGGTTCAACTCCTTTGAGGCACCCTCAAAGTCAAGAACGCAACACGTCCTTCTTCCTGTAATCACAACAGGGAACTCAACCCAATCTTCAACAGATTGTAGAACCTGATCTTGCAGTAGACACCCAAATGTGCAGATAGATCAGACTTTGAAAACTCAGCAATCTTGCTCTTCAAGAAATAACAATTAGTTATAACCACGGTCAAACTAGGTTCTTGAAGTTTTTTCTCTTTTTGTAAGCTTTACACTTTTCTGAAAAAGAATATGAAAATGTTAGAATCACAAAAGTCTATACAAAAATCAAATTCGCGTCAATATATAGATAAACTCGTATCAGATGCAACATAATCGACTTTGCTACTAATGGAGTCGAATACACCAATTCAGTTATAACAAATAGTAGCAGTCGAATAACATTTAATGCTTGGTCAACACATTCAAAAATATAGTCGTTGTGATAGTTATATAAAGCATTAACAGATTTCAAAACAGTAACAAACTTAATCGAATACATATCACATGCAATCAATTATGCAATAATGTTATGCAAAGTTTTGAAAACTTTTCTCTCTGAAAAACTCTCACAGCACACTTGAAAAAGTTTGTGCAAAGATACGAGTTTTAATCGATTCACCCCATAATATAATCGATTTCAAACTGTTGTTTTGCCACACAATTAAAGTTCAACATTAGTGGTTGTAGTTTTTCCATCCAAAAACATGTGTCATGCATTCATGTATAACATCACATATATAACACAGTGAAATGCAATGAACAACACAACAACAACATAATCATGTTCTCATATACGCCTATAACATGTAAGCATATAACATGTAACACATAAAGCATATGTATTATTAATTATTCGTTGTCATCATAAAAAACTCAGATATTACTGAGATTGTGGGTTCAGCTAAACCAGTGCTGCCCCTATCAACAATCTCAACAAATATTTTTCTTAAATTGCAAGGTAAAAGATTTTCAATGCAACAAAAATTTAATCGAATGAATGCAAAAGTTAATCGATTGAATAAAGAGAGTAGGGATGAGAAATATCAAACACTATGTTTTTATACTGGTTCGGCCAAGCCTACATCCAGTGTCCTTCCAACCACAGGAAGCCAATGCACTATAATGAACAAGGATTTTACAACAAGGTTTTATAGCGACCTCACGTCAAAAATATAAAACACCTCTTTAACCCTCTAATCAAAATATAGACAGTATACAACAAGACCAGCAAAATGAATCCCCTCTTCTGCTGTCTAAACCCTTTGAGGCACTCTCAAACTCAAGAATGCCACACGCTCTTCTTTTTGTAATCACAAAAGGGAACTTCAAACCAATCTTCAAAAAGATTGTAAACTCAGATCTCTCAATGTCACCCAAATGTGCAAGTTAATCAGCCTTTGAAAAACACAACAATCTTGCTCTTCAAGAAATCACAAGTAGTCGATCACCATGGTCACTCTTGTTTCTTGGAGCTTTTCTTTACTTCCTGTAAGATCACAGCTTTCTGCAAAAGATGTGAAATTGTTAGAATCACAAAAGTTCTTAAAAAAATCAAATTTGCGTCAATTTATAGAATAACTCATCTCAGACGCATTTTAATCGACTTAGCTACTAATGCATTTGAATACAACAATTTTGTTATAATAATTAGTAGCAATCATGGCAATTAATTGAATGCGCAATTAATGTAGTCGACTAACATTTAATGCTTGGTCAACACAATAAAAAATATGACCGGTAGACAGTTATGTCAAGCATTAACAATATTTCAAAACAATAAGTAACCTAATAGAATAAAGCACGCATGCAATCAATTATGCAACAGTGTTAAGCATAGTTTTGAAAAACTTTCTCTTTGAAAACTCTCACGGCACACTTGAAAATAGTTTGTGCAAAGACAAAAGTTTTAATCAATTCACACCATAATGAAGTTGACTTAAAATTGTTGTTTTGCCACACATTTAAAGTTTAACATAAGTGCTTGTGGTTTTCCTTTTCAGCATCATATATCATGCATTCACATATAAAACCACAAGTGTAACACAATGATATGCAATGGACAACACAAACATGCTCTCATATATGCTTGAACAGATTTAACACAGTGATCAAAAACATATAACATGTAAATATGGAACATGTAACACATAATATACATGTGTTATTAATTATGTGTTGTCATCATCAGTAACATAGAGATGCATCAGATATATCATAAACAAATTATGATGCTCCCCCTGACAATATTATTCACATGATTTAGGATTTTCTCTCCCTTAAATGAATACATGTGAAATAGATTAATGATATGCAATGCTCCCCCTGTCATTATGCATGTTTCAATCTTAAAACACAGATGCACAATGTAGTAATCAGATTATATATTAGAGCATGTAAAAGCACATTCCAGTATTGTATCAAAGAAAATGTAAGACTGTAATAACAAAGAATAATTGATACAATTTCAATCATCAAACATAGTTTATTCTCTTATCATCTTAGAGCATAGATACAACGGATAAGTATTAAGATATAAGCAGAATAAACATTCACAGATTATAAAACAAGGGTTAAAGATAATAGATTTCCCAAAGTTTGGAATCTTTAACCCTTGTTGGTATTCAATCGATTCGATCTCAGTCGTAATCGACTTCTTGCTTTATATAAATTGATTTTCCATATCATCTCTGTCACCAATTGATGTTCTTGCAAAACCTTTCATGGTCTTTCTAGATCAATCATTTTAGAATCAATATAGTGTAGAAATTATCACAGATAATATATGAGTATGCAAATGTATGAATGTAACAATAATCAATACTTCATTTGCATACAAACATTGTGTAATCGATTTAAGTACTATTTGTTTCACTCAATCATAGATATAATTTTTCATTCACAGATTGATCTAACCAAAAACTCTAATTTTAATGATATTTAACCAAAAAGTACAATCAGATCAAGCTAAAACACAAGTGGCATATAAAGCTAACAATACAAAAGAAACATAGAAAACAGTGCAATCAAAACACATCAACCCCCTAATTTGAGTTAGACATATCCATGGAATCTTCATCAAATGATTCTTCAGAACCTTCAGATGAAGTGTTCACTCTTTGCTATTGGAGATTATCTATCTTCCCTTCAATCCTTGTAACTCTTTCATTTATATGCCTAAACTGCTATGCAACAAGCCATTCAAAGTTTGTCTCTGGAAAGTAATTTGTGCAGGTGTGCTTTCAGAGCTATGAACCAAGTCTACTTCATCTTTGAAGCGCCACCCCTTTTCAGTCATCACTAGTCCGATGGAACACAAGGTATTCCTATTAATTATATTTGTACAGTTGCAAGAGCATTTCTCTTCACCATCAACATTCACTCCTTGAAGAGTTAGAATTCTACTAATAAGCACTGCATAAGGCAGATAATGAGCTTTACTACGCCTAGCTTCAATCATGTCGTCTTTTAATACCTCAACCCAATTGGTAGAGACATCATTCTTAATGCAAAGTAGCAAAAAACATCTTTCGTAGTAATTCTGTCTTGCAGTAGCCTTCCTCATAATATTACTGATAACGGTTGAAAATACCGTTATCTGTGATGTAATTTTGATACTAAATGCACCCTTTTCTGCTTAGAGACTTGCTTGAAGTCATGTTTTTCTGTTAAGTTGTGTGAATAAGAGAATTGAGGTTGAATTTGATGAATTTATGACTCAATTTCCCTGTTTTGGCAGGAAATGAGATAATACGGAAAGCAGAGATGAAGTGCCAAGGAGATGGAGCTCAGAAGGGCTTGGAAAAGCACTAAAAGGGAGGAATGCTCGAAGCTTGGGTGCCCTTTTTGGAGGCTTAGGCGTAGAAGAGTGTTACTCACCGCCCGGGCGCCCCTTTTGGGCGATTGAGCTTCAAAAGCACGAAGCTTGGACACCCTATTTTAGGCTTAAGTGTCAGGATCCACCGTGCACCGCCTGGGTGCCCCACTTTGGGCGCTTGAGCGCCAGCGACACGGGCTTAGGCCTTGTTTCTATTCTGTTTTCGTTCTATTTAAAGGTCCTAGACACTCTAGGTTTTGTATCTTTGGCAGAAGAGGCGCAACAACACACTCTTCCACTCTCTGAAGGCGGATTTGGAGGCGGGGCCTCCTTCTTCAACTTTTAGGGTTTTTCTATCTTATTCTTCTCCATTGTTCATCTAGTTTCACTATGTCTATGGTGAACTAACTTCTATTTGTTGTTGGGGATGATGTAATTTTGTGAACTCTCATGTATTTGAATTGATTCTTAATAATATATGCTTTTTCATTAATTGTTATAGTAATTCATCTGTTACAACACTTGCTTTCTTTAACTCATTCATAGCATGATATATGAATTGCATGAGTGTCGGGAAGTTCCTTACAATTCAGGTTCTTCTTGAATTACTCCCAAGAGTAGTATTTCCCAAGGATGGGGGTATGAATCTTGGTCGTCTTAAGCTCTTGATCTTCACAATTAATCACTAGGAATTGTATGAACTAGTAATTAAGGACATACTTAATTGCCGAGGGATCGAGTTTAAGTGATTTAGTGAGTGACGTTAACATTAATGCATGAAGAAGAATTCTTATATACATGAGAGTGAACTTGGTGAAATCTAACCCCAACAACATACTCATCTCATATTACAAACAACATTCGTTCATCTCTATGTTACTCTGTAATTGATCGAACTACATTCATATTTAATTTTCTGTCTTTGCATTTGAAACCAATGATCTCGTTTTCTTTAAGTCTTAATTATCGAGTTATCATACGATTGTCTAGTGTCGAGAGTCTCTTGGGACACGATACTTGGTCTTACCATTTTATATTACCTGTGCGATTCGGTACACTTGCCGATCCATCAACAATTACCCATGCAAGGATATGTGCGATCATCTTCTCTTCCTTGTTTAATCCTTCATGTACGTAGAACCGTTCGATTGTATATCTTCCAGGAAATCTTAACCAATTTCTGTAAATATCTCTCTTTTTCAACCACATATTTGTCTCAAAGTTGCGTAGATAGGAGAATAGTCCCTCAGCTTTCAGACCGATTAGTTATAGCCAGACATTGTTGTCAATATAGATGTTGACGCCTTTTACCCTTGACTGAATATCACCATTCACGATTTCCAAATTGTGGTAGAACACCCTAACTAGATCAGGGTATCAGTCATCCTTCATTTGAATCAATGTAGAGAGTTCTTGAGTTTCCAGCCATCCCGGAAACATAAAGCCTTCTCTTTCGAATAGACTTAAGTTTAGATACTTAAGGGGAACAACAATCTTGTTTCTTCCATCTCCTTTTATACTGGTTCGACCAAGCTTACATCCAGTGTCCTTCCAACCACAGGAAGCCAATGCACTATAATGATCAAGGATTTCATAACAAGGCTTTTATAGCGACCTCACGTCAAAAATATAAAATACCTCTCTAACTCTCTAATCAAAATATAGGCAGTATACAACAAGACCAGCAGCAAGAATCCTCTCTTCTGTTGTCTAAACCCTTTGAGGCACTCTCAAAGTCAAGAACGTTGCACACTCTTCTTCCTGTAATCACAACAGGGAACTTTAAACCAATCTTCAAAAGATTGTAAACTCTGATCTCTCAATGACATCCAAATGTGCAAGTTGATCAACCTTTGAAAAACACAACAATCTTACTCTTCAAGAAATCACAAGTAGTCGATCACCACGGTTACTCTTGCTTATTGGAGTTTTTCTTAACTTCCTGTAAGGTCATAGCTTTCTGCAAAAGATATGAAAATATTAGAAGCACAAAAGTTCTGACAAAAATCAAATATGCTTCAATTTCTAGAATAACTCATCTCAGACGCATTTTAATCAACTTAGCTACTAATGCATTCGAATACAACAATTATGTTATAATAGTTAGCAGCAATCACGACAATTAATTGAATGCGCAATTGATGTAGTCGACTAACATTTAATGCTTGTCAACAAAATAAAAAATATGACCTTTAGACAGTCATGTCAAGCATTAACAATATTTCAAAACAATAAGTAACTTCATCGAATAAAGCACGCATGCAATCGATTGTGCAACAGTGTTAAGCATAGTTTTGAAAATCTTTCTCTTTGAAAACTCTCACAGCACACTTGAAAATAGTTTATGCAAAGACACGAGTTTTAATCGATTCACCCCATAATGAAGTCGACTTAAAATTGTTGTTTTGCCACACATTTAAAGTTTAACATAAGTGCTTGTGGTTTTTCTTTTCAGCATCATATGTCATGCATTTCACATATAAAACCGCAAGTGTAACACAGTGATATGCAATGAACAAAACAAACATGCTCTCATATATGCTTGAACAAATTTAACACATTGATCAAAAGCATATAACATGTAAATATGGAACATGTAACACAAAATATACATGTGTTATTAATTATGTGTTGTCATCATCAAAAACTCAGATATTACTGAGATTGTGGGTTAAGCTAAAACTTTGCTCCCCCTATCAACAATTTGAACATTTTCCTTGACCATATACCTCCTAAGTGTGATAATACCAGTGCCATCAATCTTACTAAGAATCCCATTATGCGCTCTAGAATCAAGCATATAGAGATTAGGCACCACTTTCTTAGAGACCATATTCAAAAAGGGGATTGTAAGATAGAATATGTTGATACCAAGCACCAATTAGTAGATATTTTCACCAAAGTTTTGGCCAAGGGTAGGTTTTATGAGCTTAGGAGGGATTTGGGGATCCTAGAAATTGCCTAAGGATATTGTTTGTTGCATTTCTCATGTTTTCGAAAATTCTCGTGCAATAATCGATTATCCACTGTGTATAATTGATTATCATATCCCTTAGAGTTGTCGCAAGTCACAATAATCGATTATTCTGAAGCCATAATCGATTATCACTTTTCTAGGCTTCTGTTTTTGAAACGCAAATCAATTATTTCAAGCAATAATCGATTATTTGACGAATATGGCCATTAGAAATCAATTTCTAGTCCTTGTTTCATATTTTCTGCATTTCTTGATCATTTGCTATATAGGGGTGCATAATCAATTGTTTTCATCATTTGATCATTGTGTGCATTTGTGAAGCATTTGGAGCTATCTTGGTTTTTTCTTGTGTAATTGTTTCCAAACCCCTTAGATCTTCCTTACTCCGTCCTTCTACATGGTTGATCGGAGGAAACTTCTTACCAGAAGAAGATCATGTCCTTCTACCTCTGTAGATCCAAGACCTCATGCTAATAATCTGAGTGGGTGGATCTCCGACATGGAAAATCACCGTGAGTTCACAACATTTTGAAGGAAAGGAAGTTGATATCAACAAAGTTTGTTGATTTAGACTAGTTTGATGCCTATGGATTCCAATTCCCACCTCTCATATTTCATTAGGGTATGCAATCTCTACTTGAGTTGCAAGGTAAATACTATCCTGATCCGGTTCGCGTTTTCTACTTCAATTTGAAGGCTAGAGATGGGGTCTACTCTACCAGAGTTAAAGGAGTAGACACGGTGATGCTGACCCAGGGGCTCGACTACTTCAACAAGATCTTGGCCTTTTACTCTTTTCTAAAGAACCCTGAGGTCCAAGTGAATAGGAAGTAGTTGGTGATGGGTGGCCTTAAGTGTAATGAAAGGCTTATCCACTATTTGATTGTGTGGTTGTTATGTCCCTGTGCTTTAAATCATGCTCAGTATTCAGAAGTTGACCTATTTGTGGGATAGTCAATGAAATTAAGATTCATTGGCCAAGCCTCATCTGTGACACCATGATGAATACTAAGAGGTATATACATTATCCTTTACCCTATGCTTTGCTAGTTTCCAAGATTTGTGAGTATAAGGGCGTAGATGTCTCCACGAGGCATTCCAGAGCACTCATCGAAGCAACAAGATTGACGGTTCTACCCTCCGTCAAATGGGATTCGTCTTGTAAGGTAATACCTACATCTATTGTGACAATCTGGGGAACCCAAAAGATGAAGATAATGACCAGGAGATGGACGATATTCAGGATGAAGCGAGACCTTCTGCATCGATCAGTCACTCTTATTCCCTAGAGAGTTTGTTTAGGCAATTATCTAATGTCTCTTCTTTAAGCCTCTAGGCAGGAGCAAGTTTGTTCTCTTATAAGGGGATTAAATGATAGGGTCCATGTTATAGAGGGGTTAGTCCAACCTCTAGGTGCTGAAGATAGTGATGAGTAATGTCACCTCAAATTCATTTCATTTGCATTATGTATCTCTTCTATGTCATGTTATGTTTTCTTAATAAAATAAATTTTCCTTATTTCTAAATTTTGTCCTATTTATTTATGTCTTATATTAAGGGGGAGTTCTTTACTTCAGGGGGAGTATTTTATATACATAACTATTTTTATAATAATAGGAAAAGGGGGAGAAATATGTTTAAAGGGTTAATCTTTTTTATCTCTTGTATGAATTACATATTAGTATAGGTTACACAAATCTTTAAACCAAATGAGTTTTTGATCATCATAAAAAAGGGGGAGATTGTTAGCATAAAGCTGAAGAAAGGAAGTTTTAATGATGTCTCAAAGTCAAGTCTTTAGTGCTTTAGTTGCAAGAATATCTTTGTGAAGACTTGTTTTGTGTTAAAGCTTTTGGAATTTAGTAGATTTATGTATAGGATGTGGTTTATCTTTGATTCTATGTATTATTTACCTTAAGTTGCGTTAAAATTCGTTTTGATCATAAAACCTCATTTTATACTCAAGATAATCAATTATCAACTTATAATAATCGATTATCAGTAATCAATTATGACTTGCCATAATTGATTATGACAAGAAATTATGAGAATTTTTAAACAAGTGTTTTACCGATGTGCATTCATTAAATGAATAATCAATTACCATAATTGAATAATTGATTATCACACGTTAATTAGTTGACAATGACTTTTTTGTGGTATCCTTAGGTGAGATCTATATAAAGTAGATCGTGACTCTCATTGTAAAATACGAAATACGAAAAATACAAAGTAAAGTGTATTTTCAAAATTCTTATATGTAGTGTGCGGTGATAAGTGTTCTAGGGTTTTGCGAACCCTTGTGTTCTGGCTTTGAGAACTTAGCGCGTTGGCATAGAGCGAGAACTTTCACTGGAAGTCTGATTGAGTGTTGTTGTTGTTGCTGAGTTGAAAGCTTGTCATGCTTTGTGAAGATTCAAAGGAAGTGTTCATCCTTCGTGAAGCATTCAGAGGAGGTTTTCGTCCCTTGTGGGTTACAAGGGATGGTAGTTTCATCTCTTGGAGGTAACAAGAGAGGTGTTTTAACCTTCAACTTGTTTATTTTCTTTATGATTATAACAATTTGTTGGTTTTTACTAGTGAAGCGTTAATTCTCAGTTGAGATTAACAACTGGATATAGGATATGTTTGATCCGAACCAGAATAAAAATTATCTATGAAATTTTCTCTCTTCCTTACTCTTTTAAATTTGTCTAAATTGTTTTTAAGGAATTTAAATTTACGATAAAATTATTAAAAGAACGATTTGCGATAAGAAACCAATTCACCCCTTACTTGATTTGTGGAATGCGTTAACCATTCAGTTGTGCCACTTTGACATCGTGTTTTAACCGATTATATAAATAATATAATCGATTATCCTTTTCTCAATGCTTTCTCTGTTTACCTGAATTTGAGTTTTGTCATGATTAATCTGTTAGAAAATTAATGTAATTGATTAGAGTGTTTCATTGATTTTCTCTACATGCTGAAACTATGAAATGCAATGAACTTAATATGTTATGTTAAGAGAATAATCTATTACATCTGGTTGATGAATCATTATTTTGTTCTATCCACTTAGCTTTTCGCACTGAATTTAATTAGTGAATTGTGCTTAACTGTCCATTTTTTTTTTCTCATTTTTGCTATTTGAGCTTTATTTGACCAGTAATTCTTATTTTAATTAATTTGAATTATCTGAGCTTAATTATTTCCATTATTAATTTCAGGGCAATTTTAAGAATTATATTTTGGGACATAAAGAGAGTTGCCACGTCATTTTTTATTTTCCAAATCAACATTGTATTTTAATTTTTGTTTTTATTTTGGACCAGACTTTGTACTTTGGACCAGATTTTGCTTTGGGTCATTTTTTGGGTTAGATTTAGGAAAAGTCCAAATTGGGGGCTGACTAGTCACCTAAGGTTGAATGCCTATGCATTCATTCTACTCTTATTATTGTATTTTTTGTTTTGAAGGTGTTGAGGACGTGAACAATGCCCTCCTCTCAAGTTCTTCAATTTTCGTTTTTTGTTTTAATTCCAATTTCGTCTTACAATTTTGCTTCTGCACTTAGGTTTTTGGAGTTTCATGTTTGTTCTAGTTTTGTTTGCTATGTTGTGTTGATTTTTCTCATTTCGTTTTTCTCATAGTCATTTCGATTTCCAATTTTATTTTCGTTGTCTATGATATTTTTCTATTTTAGATTTTTGATATTTTAGGTTTGCATTTTCTAGGTTTTCGTTTTGTCTATATCATTCTCTGTTTGCGTTTTGGCTTCTACAATCTCATAGTAATTTCGTTTTGGCTTTCATTGGAATTTCCATTTCGTTTCACTATTTTTAGTTGTGCATTTTCTTTTCAGTTTGGTTTACTGTTTCATATCCTCTGCCTTCAATGTTTGTAGTTAATTTTGCTGTGTTTAAATTCGATTTTATGGAAGCTTAATTCTGTTTTGGTTGGACAATAAGAGATTGCCCTTGATATTTCTAAGTTGTCATTGTACTTTTGCTTCTCATACCTTGTAGAATGCTTAATATACTTTATGCTTGCAATTAGGTACACGCTTAGTTACCTAATTCGTGTTTAATCTCCGCTTAGTTGATTAATATGTGTGCAGAATTGATTAGACATATGCATTGTGTTTGCTTAATTCACATCTTTGAAGACTGGATTAACCTTTGCTTAGTTGGTTAATTCATGTTGGATTAGGGATAAGAGGAGCGTGTAACTTGTTGTTAATCAAGGATATGAAACATTGCAAATGAACTAGTGACCAACCTTGTTGAGATTTGTATCGCGCAACAGAGCGTTTTAGAGTGCGTGATAAATGGTCAATAACCAAGAGGAGAGGGGTGAATTGGTTCTTTTAAAATTATGATTTTCTTTCGCAAATTTTATCAAATAATTTATAGGCAAGAGTTGTAGAGATAGAGAAAATCACTTAAGAGATTTTATCCTGGTTCGAATTAATAGATTCTATGCCCAATCATTAATCACTATAAAGAGTGATTAACCTTTTTCACTATAAATCAATTTCAAATACAATCAAAATAATACACAGATTAAGAACAGAAAGCACCTTCTTTCGACACACGGTGGAATGATTTCCAACTCAATCAACTTGAAGAGAACCACTTGCACCTTTAATCACACTAAACACAAGGTTCTCCTTTCACAAGACTAGATTGAACTCACTCTTAAACTTAAAGAACTTCCTCAAAACTATTTTGTGCTCTCAAATATTTTAGGTAACCTATTAAAGGTTTCGCAAAAGTGTTTATATAGGCTAGGGCTCAGGAAATAAAATGACAACTCTCAACTGCCAATGATAATCGATTACCATAAGTGATAATCGATTATTTTAGGTCGTTATGGGTTTTTAGAAAACGTGATAATAGATTATCCTTAGTTATAATCGACTATTGCTACACCTTGAACAATATCAAAACTTAAGTGATAATCAATTATCTCCTATGCTAATTGATTATTGTCGCGACAAACCCTTTTCTGCTTTTATTTGTGATAATCGATTATCCCCTGTGATAATCAATTACTACTGTAATGAATCACTAAGTTATGAAACTTCTAAGTATTTTACAATTGCAAAATGATTCCTATACAATGATTCCTATGCAATGATTTCAACAATGAATGCTTTTAACATTTACAATATATGTTCTTCAAGTCTTTAAGTTTATCATCATCAAAATTACTTCAAAGTTTCGATACTTCTCATTGGTAACAGAAAACACCTCTCTTAATCGATAAGAGATGATAGCAGCACCTTCCTTCGACACATAATGCAATGAAGGACAGGTTGACACAACTTGGTAAATAACCACTTCCTCCTTAGACACACTAAGAAAAGCTTCTCCTTCTTTAAGCACAAGATCAAGTAAGACTTAATACTTAGAGCTTCCTCAAAACCAATTTTGTACTCTATAATAGTTTAGGTAACATTCTCAAGGTTATGGAGACTTCTATTTATAGGTTAAGGTCAGAAACTGAAAAGGCAGCTCCGAACTACCAATAATGATCGATTACCAAAAGTGATAATCAATTATTTTTGCTGTTATAAGGTTTTGAAAAATATGATAATCGATTATCTTTAATAATAATTGATTATTTTTGAACCCTGGACAATTATAACTTTCAGTAATAATTGATTATCCTTAGTGATAATCAATTATTACCGAATTGAAGTCTTTTTTACTTCTACTTATGATAATCTATTATTCCGTGATAATCGATTATTGTCGAAAATAAATTATACTAAAAAGTAAATTACAAAACTTTTAAAGGCTTAGAGAAAAGAGAAAAATAACCAAGTTTATTTAAAATAATAAAACTTGTTTCTAAAATTTATATTCATATTTAAGTGTTATAATATTAAAATAATAGAATATAAAACACTATCAATTTCAAAATATCATTTTATAAGTTTTTACTTTAACTAAAAAATTAACTAAAAGAAAAAACGTATTAGAATTGCCAAATTCTCCTAAGTAATGTATTATAATTCATAATATAAGATTAAATTAAATAATATTTCTAATATTTAGGTATATTTTTATGGGACTGAAATTCTCCTAACATGGATTGGATATGAAGACTTCTTGAAGTACCCTTTTCTTAGTGCCCGATATTTTCTGATTCTAAACGTGCCTTTTGCCCAATATTTTGAGTCTAAACGTGCTTTTTGCCCAATATTTTGAGTCTAAACGTGCTTTTTGCCCAATATTTTGAGTCTAAACGTGCTTAATGCTGCGTTGGAAAAGCCGCGCAGAACACTGTGCAAGAAACGTGATTACGTTTGGCAGTGTGATACGTATTTTATTGTTTTCCCACTCAGTAGTCAAGCTTCCTGAACCACTCCTACAATAACGTGGTGACGTCGTTAGTCATATATTTTAATGTATTATTTAAAGCTATTAAATTCATGACCATGTACTTCAAGTGAAAATTATTTAAAATATTACAATTTAGACTCATTCTTTCAATTAAAGACTATTAATATATTTTTTTTATCTCTTTTAAAAACTGCATTGAATACACTGTTTATATAACTAAAATAAAAATTCTTTTTCAACTTTCTTAAATTAACCTCCTTTATCTGTATTTATAGTTTTGACTTTTCTAATAGCTTGTTCCCTTTTAAGTACTTGTCTTACGTTTAATATCTAACCCCAGTTTCAAGAGTTTACCATCTTTTTATCAAAATATAATTCATCAAAGTCCAAGAAAATGTTGAGACATACGGAAAATAGTTAACACTAAAATAAAGTGAGTTATTTCTTGATGTTCATTTACATTAACATGGTCTTGCATGTAGATAAAATTTTGAGGCACTAGGTAATTTGAGAAAATTATTGAATTATATTATTAAACTATAATGTTGAAAAGTTTGTAATGTGGGTAAATTTTGGATTGTAACTTAAACACCTGTCCTTGTAAATGGTTTGGAAGTAACTTCATGAAATTAGTGTTTTTTATTTTTGTTGTTTGTGATGAAATAGAAAAATAACATGTGAATATGTGAAAAGTATGACTTTAAGATAAAATGACATTTATTTTAGGCAGAATTATTTGATATGAAAATATCAAATTTATTAAAGTTTGAGGTCTTGTTTTGTGGGTTTGAACTTGGAATTTCAATCTAGAATTTCTCATTCAAATAATAAAGTATTATTAAAACGGAAAATGTATCACTTAAAAGACAACTATGAATATATATTACTTGAATAACAAGTAGTGATTTAAACGAGGAAACCACTGCGAGCAATCATTGATTTAATGAAAATTACTAGTTTACTTACGTTTTGTATTTTGTTTCGAGTACGAAAGCTTTGTTTTAAAACACGAAAAAAAATAATAATTGTAAATAAAAGTATAGAAGAGTTGATATGTCAAATATTTTTTTCAAAATATGTTTTGTAAAAAAAAAAATCATTTACAATTGATAGTAGATTCATTAGAAAACATCTTACAATTATTTTTAAAAAAAATATTTAAAAATAATTGTTTTATTATTCCGTTAAAGATATTTAAAATAATAAGTTTTAACTCGATAGAAATTACGAAAAGAGAATGATTGTTAGAAATATATGTCTAGATGTTAGTTTTATTTGTTTGTACCACTAGTACAGTAAGGGGAAATAGCACCGGTTAATTTTGTTTATAGGCACCGGTTCTGCAACCGAGGCATATACGGACGAGGTAAAAAGGGGGTGGTTTTATGCCTCAATTCTGAACCGGGTTAAAACGAGATTAGATTATGCCTCGGTTCTTAGATAACCGAGGCAATAACGTGTTTGTTTTTTGGGTATGCACAATCCACTTCTCCCTCTTTGTTGCACAATCCACTTCTCCCTCTTCGTTACACAGTCCACTTCTCTCTCTTCATTGCACAGTCCACAGTCCAAAAGTTCAAGTTCAAGCAAAACAATAAACAATCCACAGTTCAGGCAAAACAGTCCACAGTCCAAGCAAGTTATTGAATTTTCCTTCCCTTTCACAAAACTAAATCTCAAAAGATACAAAACCAAATCTCAGAAGCAAGCGCTCCAAGAGCAACTACACAGAAATCGCTCCCAAAATAACACAGAAAAAAAGTATGGGATTTGATGCAATGAACATTGCGGAGGTTGTTATCACCAACTCTGAGAACGATTTGGGGAAGAAGAGAGGCTCCTGCAAGGCCAAACCAGAACAGAGAGAAGAAAAGATGAAGGTTGATGCCTCCCCTTCTCGTAGAAACGCCACCGTTGCAAGACGCCCTTGCCGCAACCTCGCCACGACCTCGCCGCCACCTCGCTGCGGTCTCGCCGCGGTCTCGGTGTGACCTAGCCGCCACCTCACCTCCACAGAAACCACCGCAATTCGTTCAACTCTTAAATCGACGAACCTCCCACCAAACGCCTTAGATCTGCGAGCCTCCCATCATCGCCGCCGCGGTACTCATCTCCACCATCGCGCCTCCCCTCCGCTTTCGACGACGGCCACCATCGTGCCTCTCCTCCGCTTTCGACGTCGGCCACCATCGCACCTCTCCTTCGGAGCGCAAGCTGCTATAATGGAGGAAAGAACCTCCTCGCGCCGTGGCTGCCAAGTGGGAAAAGAGAGATTCCCCTTTTTGTTTCTGCTTCTGCTGTGAGAGTAGGTAATGTGCGAGAGGTAATAGGCCTCGGTTCCCCTTTGACCGAGTCAATAGAGGTAATAGGCCTCGGTTCTCCTCTAACCGAGTCAATACGCTAAAACACAGACCTCGGTTTCACCTTTAATCGAGTTAATAGACTGTAATATGTGCTATATGCTTCGGTTCTCACTGAACCGAGACATATAAATTCATCAAAACTATAAAATTGTCACCGCTTTCTGATAGGCTTCAGTTTTTCTTAGACCGAAGTCTATTAGTCGAGTTAAAAAGCATATTTTTCACTAGTGTACTTAATATAATTTGAAGTTGTTAATTTAATTAAATTCTTTTAGGTAAAAACTTTGATACGACTATGACATGAATTTAAATGATATTTTTATATATTAAATTATAAAGTTTATAAAGTTTGATGAAGATTATTTTACTAGTTTACTTTTTGTTTTATAGTTATCAGGTGATAATATTGATGGATCGATTGGTCAACAACCCTTGTTAGTCAAAATTATTTTGTTATGCATGACGTCAATATGATGATATGGTAATGTGTCAATTTCATTTTCTTTTTTCTTAGCTTCTTATCTACTTTTAAATATATTGAAAACATAGTCCTTGAAAGGAATCTTCATCTTCTCAAATAAGTACCTTGAGTGAGGAATGATTTCATAACCTATTTCTTGCGCATACTTGAATTCTTCACTATAATACACACCATGAATTCATTGGTAGGGAAGAACAAAGTTTTTGTTGCTGGATTAAGATGACTTAGCTACTTGTCTAAAAACAGGAAAGGAATGTGACTAACTTCATTCGGTAAAGTTAGATAGCAACCAGAAGTGAAGTCGAACGACAAGATGTTTGACACAATTAATGATGGAATAACCTCCAAGGAAGAACATAGATGCATGATGTGAATCCTACAGACTTCCTCAATGAAGAGATTACACAACGAAAATGAAAGGAAGCTCTAGATTGAGAGTTAATCGGAAGAGAACAAAGGCATAAAAGAAGGAGAACTCACAGAAACTCCAAAACCCTAGGTTAATCGATATAAAACCCTAAGATGAAGGATGAACTCGATTATGGACCAATAGAAGTGAAAATGAACAGTGGAATGCCTTAAATCATGAAGAAACCCTAATCTAAACCGATTAGTCGATGTAAAATGGGTTTTAAATGGTGGAAAGGGATTATAATCGGTAGAAAGTGATTATAATTGGTGGAAAATGCAAATCGAAAGGCGAAATGGTGATAAAGTGAGTTTGATCGATGGAAAGGTCGAACAAACGATAGAAAGGTAATTTAAACGGTGGAAAACTGGGTTGAATGGAGGAAAATGAAGAAGATGTGGATTCTGTGAAGGAAAAACCTAATAAAAGCTTGAGAAGATGAAGTTGTAGTCTCGAGAAGGAATGGTTTGCTTGTGAAAAGGCTCTCAATAGGAAAACCCTAAATGAAGCGGCATGCGAATTAAGATGTGGTTTCTGCGAGAATGAGAATGATGCTTTCATGATGTTGTATCAATGCTGACGCGTTGCTAATGATGAGTGGCGTGAGGAGCTGATGCGGATTGATGACGGTGTAGTGTGGTGGAGGAGAGAGAAGCACCATGGTGAAATCAAGAAATGAAAGAATAGAGGTGTGTGCTTGGAAGCTGGGTAGAGGAAGTCCTTGGACTCTCTAACTTGATTTTCAAGAGAGAATTAATTCTGATTTCAGAAATCTAATTCTCATTATGCTCAAAAGTCACAATTAAAAGGGTGGAGATGGGTATTTATAGTAACCCATGTTCCATGCAAGCTAAAAGGCATGTATAATAAAACGTAAAATATATAACTAGAGGACACTAAGATAGATATGTCGGGCAATATTGCATCAACTAATCAATATAAGATCTACTTAACATAAAACAAGTCTATAATCAAGTTTAGTCAAGTTTGGCTCGTAATTAGGTCAATCTTAAACAAAAGCCCATTGGAAAAAGTACAAATACAAGTCCAAGTAAGGTGTTATTTTGCACATTTATCACAACATTTATTACTAGTACAATCATACCTAAATTGACTTTGGCATCAGAACACTTTTAACAAGCAACCCCTATTTGGTTAAGAAGAATAAGAACCTTGGCATTAGAGCATAGAGACTTGGAGTATTGCACAACTAACCTTTATAAGTGATTGAACTGAAGTACTTGAAAAACACTAGAAGGGGGAGGGGGGGGGGGGGGGGGGGATGGGGGTTGAATAGTGTTAATGAAAAAATTCTTTTCTCAACCCTTCTGATATAGCATGTTGTCGAGGTTTGAAATTTTCTTTTAAACGATTAGATGCTCCACCTGATAAAGGATTATTAAAGATAGTTTCTTTTGTCGTACTATTCAAAATGTACACTGCAGAGTTTGTAAGAACTTCCTTTGTTAAAGAGTAATCGTTTAGCTTGGAAGATTTTTATATTTATAAATAAAAACACAACTACAAGTTTTGTAAGAGAAGCATTTAGGCAAGAGAAGAGATCAATGCACAAATATTTTTATATTGGTTCACTCAAAGTGAGCTACGTCCAGTCTCCTTCGTAGATGGTTCCGCTATAATCTTCAACAAGATTACAACTGAGTATTCGCACCACTTCTAGTCTCCTTGGTACGTGAATAACCAACTATTACTCTAGACTGAATGAGTATTTTCACCACTCCAAGTCTACAATCAATGAATAACCACCTGTTACCCTAGACTGAATGAGTATTCACACTACTCTTTGTACTAAGCAACCTTGCCTAGATTTCCTTGACTCAACTGAGTTCAAAAAGTGTTTTAATTCTCTTTAGAAGTGTAATTAAATATTTCTTACAAGACCTTCAGACTATTACTCTCGCATAAAGGATGTGATTACAATGCAATGCAGTTTAAACACTCGCAGTTGTTTCTCTCTTTTCTTTTTCTTTCTTTCTTAAAACCAGTAATGATGGAATAATGCCTCACAAACCTTCCTTAGTGTCCTCTTCTTGTATTCTTCTATGTTTTATTGTACAGTGTAGGGAAACTAATGCCTTGTATCTCAACCAAGAGGGGGGAGGGGGTGAATTGGTTAACCCTTTAAAAACTTGTTCTTTTCAAAAGATTTTCAAAATCATTAAGGTGTCTTGGAATGAAATATAACAAGTATATGAACAACAATAAAAGAGAAATGATAGAAAGATCAACACAAAGATTTATACTTGTTCGGCCAAGCCTACATTCAATCTTCCTTCAACTACCTTAGTTGAAGGGAATCACTATAATGATATAGTTATTCAAGCAAGAATACAGAGAAATCCCCTCTCATTACACTTTCCTTCCCCAAATCAATATCACCTATAGTACAAGATGTGAATCACCTCACAATCTTACAACCCATAAAGCAATCCCAAATTTCTATAACCTTTAAAGCAATCCCAACTCTAAATGCAGAACACTCCAATTCTCTTGCTGGCTCACACGAACAGAGAGCATAATCATCTTGATTGTAGTGAAGACACTGATTCTCAGAGTATTCACCTCAAGCGTAGAATATGATCAACAATGTGTAAGAACAATTATCTTGCAGGAATCATGATGAATTTATTCCCAAATGAGTAATCTTGATTCTCCAAGTCTAGGATGCTCCCGCAATAAATTCTTAACAAACAAGTCAATTATGAAAGTGTAAGTACGTGAATTCATATTGAAGCAATGCGCAACGCGTCTATTTATAGAATTTTCTCTTACTGACGTAGTTTAATCAATTAAGCACATAATGTAATCTGTTAAGTGTTTCCTTCTGCTTTAATAGTTTTACATCTGTTTCAGATTTAACATATTAAATGCCACATGCAATCGATTATGTAAACCATACAAGCCAACAATAAACAAATATGACCATTATAGGAAGTTATGGCTTTTAATGAAAATGATTTTCACAAGATACATATTTTAACCGATTATGAAACTTATGTAATCGGTTAAGTTCCAAATTTAAGTAATTTTCAAATCATTTTCCATTCTAAACACATCAATGCACTCACTAAACACATGTTGGCATAGCAACATGTTTTAATGGATTATAGAACAAATGTAATCGTTTAAAGTACAATTGTTTTTCCCTTGTTAAGCATATAATGAAATATGAAGAAACTTAACAGATTATATAAACAATTTAATTGATTATTTCTTCCAGATATACAAAGTGCAATAGGTTTCAACTTATGATGCATTTCATACAATGAATGCATTTAAGAATCATTTCAAGCACACACATTAAAGATTAAGCAATTGTTTTTCCATTTGTTGTGCAAGAAACTATAAAAATTTTCTTTTGTTCATCATAAAAAACTCATATGTGGGATGGATTTAGCTAGATATAGTTCCCCCTATCAACAATCTCCCCCTTTTTTATGATGCACAACAAGAAATTTGTTTTCTAGTTACTCTCCCCCTTTGGACACTAGAAAAAAATGGCAGAACAAGTAACATGGAAATAAAGTGCTAAAAGAGACATCAAATAGAAATCCTTAAGACCATGAAAGAATGTGATGCTCCCCCTATCATTAAGCAATGTAGCCCTTAACCAACATGAGCAATATATAAAATAGTTTAAAATAGTATAAATCATGGTTCAATTTATCACATTTAAAATAGTATAACTATATATAAATGTATACAACATATACTGGTTTCAAATGAATGTATCATGTGCTATCATGTGCAATTTGCGAATTACTCAATATGATTTATGCAAATTAAATGAAGCACAAGGTATAATTGCATTTAGAATGTGATGAGATTGTTGATAGGGGAGCAATGGTTTAACTGAACCTACAATCTCAAAGCTTCTGGTTTTTGATGATGACAACATAATTAATAACACATGTATTGTTTATGTGTTACATGTTTTATTGCTTACATGCTATATGCTTTAATCAATGTGTAAATCTAATTATAGTATTGAGAACATGATTGTGTTGATACATTGCATTTGAATGTGCTATATAATTGATTTTATTGGTGAATGCATGTCTGATGTTTTATAGAAGGAAAACCACAAGCACTTATGTTGAACTTGTAATTGTGTGACAAAACAACAGTTTTAAGTCGACTTCATTATGAAGTGAGTCGATTAAAACTTGTGGCTTTGCACAAACCATTTTCAAATTGTGCTGTGAGATTTTCAAAGTTAAAGTTTTTCAAAACTTTGTTTAACTATGTTACATAGTCGATTACATGCAACCTGCATTCGACTAAGTCTGTTACAATTTTGAAATTCTGTTAATGCTTGTATTAATTGGTACAACGTTATATTTTTAATATGTTAACCAAGCATTAAATGAGATTCGATTGCATTAGTAGCCTAGTCGATTAAAATGGGTCAAAATTGTGTTTCTATATAAATTGACGCGAACTTGATTTTTGTAAGAACTTTTGTGAATCTACCAATTTGTGATATCTTTTGCAGAAAGTGTATTCATACAGAAAGAGAAAGAGCTCCAAGAAACAAGAAGTCACCGTGGTGATCATCTACTTGTGGATTCTTAAAGAGCAAGTTAACTTCACTTACAAAGGCTGATCAAATCTGCACATTGGGTGTAACTGAGAGATCAGACAATCTTGTGAAGATTGGATTGAGGTTCCCTGTTGTGATTACAAGAAGAAGAACGTGTTGCGTTCTTGAATTTGAGGGTGGCTCAAAGGGTGTAGACTGTAGGAGAGGGGATTCTTGCTGCTAGTCTATTTGTATATGCCTATATTTTGATTAGAGGGTTAGAGAGGTGCTTTATATTTTTTACGTGAGGTCGCTATAAAAAGCTTGTTGTAAAAACCTTGATCATTATAGTGTAGTGGCTTCCTGTGGTTGGAAGGACACTGGATGTAGGCTTGGCCGAACCAGTATAAAAACTCAGTGTTTGATCTTTCTATCCATGCACTCTTTTATTCAGTCGACATCATACTTTACTAAATTGATTTAATTTCCGCTGCATAAACAAATCTTTAGAAAGCTTTTAAAGGCATCTACTTTGCGAAAAAGATTTATAGAAAACATTGTTTTTACATTTCACCAATTCACCCCATCTTGGTGTGAGAAATTAAGTCATTCTATTTTCAACAATTGGCACCAGAGCTGGTTTTCATAAGATATTTGAAAAACACGTCGATTATCTTTTTCTTTAAATCGAGTGATCCTGAGAATGGCTTAGGTTTCTCAAACAAGTGAATCTGCATTTGAACTTATATCAGCTACATGCAATGCAAGATCAAAATCTGTTACTAATGGCTTTTATGAATATTTTGAAACCAGGATTTCACGAAACAAAGAAGTTACTCGCATCAACAAGTTCAGTTCCAGATCACAAAGATTAAATCTGGAGGCTGAAAGATTTACGAGATTTCTCAATATGAAGAAAGATGACAGGATTCAAAGTGAAAACAAAGAAAGTGTACATGGAAGGAATCTCATCATGATGGAAAAATCTAAGACAGCAGAACAATGCTTGAGACAAGGAACGAAAAGCTCCATGTGGTACCTAGACACTGGGTGCTCAAGACATATGATAGGAGATCCAACAAAGTTCATTAGTATATCTCACAAGACTTCTAGTTATGTCACATACGGCGACAACAACAAAGGAAAGATCATCGGTATAGGTAAAATCAAAACTCCTTCTTTTTATGAAATTAAAAATGTACTTCTTGTTGAAGGGTTAAAGCATAATCTACTCAGCATCAGTCAGCTACTTGATAGAGGTGCCTTTTTCATAATGTATGAAAAATGTTAAGAACATTTGCACTAGTGGTGCCTTTTTCATAATGAAGCATATATATTGGTTTTCAAAACATTTTTTTATCAATATGCAACATATGACATGTAAGATATGTTAATCATGTATATAAGAATATTTAAAACGTGTTTAGCAATGAAGATCAATAGTTATAAACGTGTAAACTAATTTAATACCATTTAATCGATTACATTATGTATAACAGATTAATATAACTACAAAGCAAATTATTTTACAGATTATGAATCCATTTAATCTGTTAAATTGCGCAGAGTTGATCATTATCATGATTTTGATCAATTAAACATGTGATGATCATGATATAACCTGCTAATACAACTTTCTCAACCATGTTGAGTGTTAGCAACATGATACACAATATAAGATCAACAATTGTGAAGCAAAGTATGATCTATGAATGAATATGAATGTGGAATGATCATGTGATATAGGAATAACACATTGCATTCATAACAGTTTCATTCATACAATGACATCCAATCATTCACCAAATGATTCCAATAATTTCAATAAGATATTCATTCAATCATTCATATATGCTTCAAACAATAAGAACAGGACATGGATTCAAAAACAAAATATCGTTAAACCATATTAAAACATCCAAACATAACAGAAAAGTAAATTGTTCAAATGAGAAAGGCCTTATGGCCTGATTACAACTTTTTAAAACCAAAACAGAAACTACTCAAAGAGAATTCTAAATTATATCCCTAAGCAAAATGTCATCATCTCTTTCATCTGGTACACTCTCCTCTTCACCATCATCCCCATCATCTTCATTATCATCATTTTCTATAGCTTCTTCATTCTCACCATCATCATCCTAGCCCTGGATTCCCAATTTCTCTTGGATGACAGCTATATCTTTGTCAAATTTATTAAACTGAAATGGGTAGAGAGTAGAGAGAGAATGCATTTGCTTAACCATGTATTTCTCAAATTCTAAATTTGGTCTGAAAAAGGCAGATGATGATCCAGTAGGAGCTTCTTCTTCATCCTGATTCTTGTCCTTGAATATCCAGTCGTCCACTCCATGTCAAAGTCCCATATGATGCAACACAATTTTATCCATAATATTCCTCTTGCCATATGTTTCATAGGATTCTTCAACACAGTCAACATGAAAATGATGAAGAACCTTGGAGATGAACACTACATAGGGCAACCTAGCAACTTCAAGCCTGGTTACCTTAATCATATTATCTGAAATAACTGCTACCCAATTAGTCTGACTATTTTCTTTGACAGCATGTATGATGCACACTAATGAGTCATTATTTTGTCTTATTCACTTAGCTTTCCACACCAAATTTAATTAATGAATTGTGTTTAATTGTTCAATATTTCCTCAATTTTTCTATTTGGATTTAATTTGACCAGTAATTCTTATTTTAATTAATTCAAATTTTATGAGCTTAATTATTCTCGTTATTATTTTCAGAGTAGTTTTAGGATTATATTTTAGGACTCCAATAGGGCTGCCACGTCAACAAGCATTTTCCACCTCAGCTTTATTGCTTACTTGGTTTATAATTTCGATTTTTAATATCTTTTAGTAATTTTTGGCAGACTTTTGCACATTGGACCCAATTTTGGTCAATATAGAAAAGGCCCAAAAGAGGGGCTGACCTAGGTTACAGTGCTCATGCAGTAGCCATACTTAGCACTCTCATTCATTCTATTTTCGTTTTTGCGCTCTTTGGAACGTGAACAGTAGTAGGGTCTCTCCCATGAGGTTTTCATTTTCGCTTTACGTATTGAACTCAATTTCATTGCAATTCCACAGTTGATTTTGTTTCTTCACTTGGGTTTCTCCTTCATTTTTTTTTCTATTTTTATTTCTCTATGATGAAATTCGTTTCCCATTTCCATTATAGTTTTGTTTCATCTTCCATTTTCATTCTCTGTTTGAATCTTCAAATGTGTTTTCCAATTTCAAATTTCATTTCCCATTTCAATTTCGTTTCCAATCCCCTTTCCTTTTTATTCTCTGCGTTTTAATTCTGCACTTGCATTTTCATTATTACCTATGTGTTTAGATTTGTTGATGTTTATAATACACTTTGTTGTGTTGAAATTGGTTCTAATGGAACCATAAATCTACTAGGTTTATAAATATGAAGATTGTGATGTTTCCTTGAGATTATTGGACTATTATTATGATTCTATTCTTAATTGCCCTATCACATATGAAATTTTGTCCTATGCGATTCAATTTGGTTCACGCTTAGTGATCTTATTTGTGTATGATAATCTTCGCTTAGTTGATTAATCTGTGTTGTGCAAAACTGAACGAATATGTCTGTGTGTTTGCTTAGTTCGCAATCATGAAAACAATTTTAATCTCCGCTTAGTTGATTGATTCATGTTGGATTAGGGGTGAGAGGAATAGACGATTTATTGTTAACCTGAGATTGGAAGCATTGCAACTTATTTTAATCATTGTTTTAATCTGTGTTAATTGTTGTGTTAATTTGAATTTGTAAAACTGTCCAACCCCCCCACTACGTGTTTGATCCTTTGACTGAACCACATTTGGTCCTTGAGAGACGACCTAGGAGTCACTTTCTAGAATACTGCACTAAATTGCACATTAATTTGATTTGGGTACGACCTCGATCAAAGATGAAGAAGAGTTCTAAAAGAAGAATTAGAAGATATCAACCTTGATTTATCAATGGTAGTCTCAAGTGATTGTTCACTTGGTCCTTCATTGTTCTCAATATATGTGTCTTCCTTCTCTTCATCCTCTTGGGATTCCTTATGGCCTTGAAATTTCTTACCTGTTCTTAGAGTAATAGCGCTTACATTTTTCTCGTTGATCACATTTTGAGTAAAAATTTTATTTTATTCTTTAGCTTCTAACTTATCCACCCTTCGAGTCAATTCTGCAATTTATTTTTTAGTTTCTACATATTGCTCAACTATTGTCTTCATGCCATCTTGTAGTCACATATTTAGTTGAGATTGCTACCTTAACTAACGTGGAATATAAGGTTGCTTGTGTTTCTTATATGGTTTATTGTCTCAAAACATGTTTGCAACAAGAGCTTGAGATGGTTTAGTATAATGTCATATTCAAGTGAAAATTCCACACACCTTAGCAACTTATGGAGTTGAAGTTTTAACAAGCTTACAATTTCGTCGAGCTTTTTCTCTAGCTCGTATATTATTTCATTTATCTTTTTTTTCATCTACTACACCACTTTCCCTTTCATGAAATCCCTTCAACAAGGTCAGTAAATTTGCTCTTATTGCAAACTGTTGGTTGTCGACTACCTTCCGTTCTATTAAATCTATAGAATCTTTCGATTATCTGTCCATGGCCTATTTATTGAAGGTAGGACTTATTGATGAATCACTATTTTGTATTATTCACTTAGTTTTTCGCACCGAATTATGTTAGTGAATTGTATTTAATTCTTTATTATTGTCTCATTTTCACTATTTGGGCTTAATTTGACTAATAATTCTTAGTTTAATTAATTTGAATTATTTGGGCCTAATTATGCTCATTATCAATTGCAAGACAATTTTGGAATTATGATTAAGACTTCAAGAAGGCTGCCAACATCATTTAATTTTGATTTGTAATTTTAATTATTTTAGTTTTGACAAAATTTGACTTTTGGGCCTATTTTTGGTCAATATTTTTTAGAAGCCCATTAGAAGGGCATAATCGTAATTCGGGGTCTATAAACCCCAAATGAGATTTCACTTTCCCTTCTCTCCCCCATTTTTCATGTTTTCTCTCTTAGCGTTTAGAGCATTACTGCTTTTCCAGGGGTTCAGGTTCTTTCTCTCTTTCATTCTCATTTATTGTATTGAATCATGTTTTTAATTGCAATTTCATTTACGTTTTATGTTCTTCCTTCATTCTCGTTTTCATCTTTGTACTTTCATTTTGTCATCTTTCATTGCTACCCATTTATGTTTTTGAATTGCATTTACGATTTTTGTTTTAATTTAAGTTTATGTTAGTTTGAGTTGCATTTTTTGGTGCTTGTTGTTATGCTCTCAATTCCCTTTCTTTTTTGGCTGTTTTAATCTCGCATTTATAGTAGCTTAAGTGTTCTTGGTTGGTAATTAGCAAAATTGGATCGTTTTCATGGGGTTTCTAGTTTGGAAATGTGTTTTTGTTGCTCTAATTTGGCTCAATATTGAATTTGTTTTCTGCTTGTGATTAAGTATACACTTAGTTGCCTAATTGGTGTTTAATCTTCGCTTAGTTGGTTGGAATCTATGGTGCAGGATTGATTGAATTTTTGCATTGCATTCGCTTAGTTTGCAATTTTGAAGACCAGATTAACCTTCACTTAGTTGGTTGATTCGTGTTGGATTGGGGGTGATAATAGTTTTTAATTATTGTTAATCTATGATTGGAAGCATTGTAATTGATCTAGTTGTCAACCTGCTTTAATTTGTGTTGAATTCGAGTTTTAATTTAGTGCATTTCCATTCACAAATCTGTCCATAAACAGCCCCCACCAAGTGTTCGATTTAATTCCTAAACCACATTTGGTCCTTAAGAGACGACCTATGAGTCACTTGCTAATATTATACGGCACTTAATTGCATATGAATTTGATTTGAGTACAACCTTAATCACTTATCAACAAGGTCACGAAATTTGCTCTTGTTTCAAATTATTGGACTTAAACCTTCATAAAAGCTTAGAATGAATCTTCTATTTGAAGTTGAGTGTAAGAAGCACATAGTTTCTTGAATCATTCCCAATACTCAATAAGAGTTTCTCTATCTCTTTGTCTTATATCTTGGATCTCCCTACGGATGGAAGATATTGGATATGCTGGGAAATAGTTTTCAAGAAAAAGTCTTTCTATCATGAGCTGCTCCTTGAACAATAAAAGGAAAAGCTATCATTTTAAGGTTCTCTATCGCGATCTTGGGAAATCTAAAATTTTCACACAACATATGGAACTTGTCAGAGCGGTGCAACGAAATAGTTAACGCGTTCAACAAACCAAGAGCGGGAGGAAGTGGTTTCTTATTGCAAATCGTTCTTTTAATAATTTTCTCGTAAATATAAAAATTCCTTAAAACAATTTAAACAAATTTAAAGAGTAAGGAAGAAAGAAAATTGCATAAGTCATTTTTATACTGGTTCGATCATAGAGATCCTACATCCAGTTGTTAATCTTAACCGAGAATTAACGCTTCACTAACACAAACCAATAAACTGTTGCAATCACAAAGAAAATAAACAAGTTGAAGGTTAGAACACCTCTCTAGTTACCCCAAGAGATCAAACTCACTTCCCCTGTAGCCTACAAGGGATGAACACCTCCTCCAAATGCTTCACGAAGGATGACTACCTCCTTTGAATCTTCACAAAGGATGAACACCTCCTTTGAATCTTCACAAAGGATGACATGTTTTCTACTCAGCAACAACAACAACACTCAATCACACTCAAAGTGAAAGTTCTCACTCTATACCAACACACTAAGTTCCCAAAGCGACAACACAAGGGTTACGCAAACCCTAGAACACTTATCGTCACACACTACAGATAATAATTTCTGAAATACACTTATTTCGTATGTTGTATTTCGTATTTTAGAATGAGAGTCTCAATCTAATTTATAGAGATCTCACCTAAGGATACCTCCAAAATTTTGTTGTCAACTAATTAACGTGTGATAATCAATTATCCAATTATGGTAATTGATTATGCATTTAATGAATGCAGAAAGGTAAAAAACTTTCTTAAAAATTCTCATAATTGCTCGTGATAATCAATTATGGTAAGTCATAATTGATTACTGATAATCGATTACTATAATTTGATAATCGACTATCTTGAGTATAAAATGAGGTTTTCTGAATCAAAACGAATTTTAACGCAACTGAAGGAAAACAATACATATAATCAAAGATAAACTACATCCTATACATAAATGTACTAAATTACAAAAGTTTTAACTTAAAACAAGTCTTTATGAAGATCTTCTTACAACAAGAGCACTTGAGACTTGACTTTGAGACATCATTAAAACTTTTTCTCTTCAGATTTATGCTAACAGAACTGTCTAAAGTGTTTATATGGATTCTCCCTTGGTAACCCATTTAATTTTGGCAAGGCATTTAATAAGTTACATCTCAACTCCCACTCCTCATTAGGATATTCAATGTTACTACGAATCACTATATTGTGGGAGGTGGCTAACTTTTTTATAGTTCTTTGTGCCATTTTGTTTGGGTTAGGATTAGGTAAAGGATTAAAGGATATGTTTGTAACTGGAGATAATGAAGGTAATATGGTTTTAGTTTTGAAAGATGTTCCCTCAAGAGAACACCCAAATTGCAATTCGCTTGAAGTTATTTCTCTGTTCTTGACCTTTTCTCTGTTTGGGTGGACTCCCAAGAAAGAAAGGTGCATCACAATGGACAACTTAAGTACCAAGTCTTTCCTAGCCAGAGTATTTTCAAACTAATCTAAAATATTTCTCAAGAGAAATTCTTAATTAAAATAATAACAAAGACTTTGCTAACAATTTAAAAATAAGTAAAGACTACAAAAAAAACTCAAACTAAATTAAATGTATATGTGTTAGAAAAAACAACAAATGAAAATCAAAATCAAAATATTCAAAATACTAATTGTATTCCCCTCCAACGATGACAAATTTTATACGCTGTCATTAAAGCTATCAAATTAATATTACTTTACAATGCAGCTTAAATATCAACAAGTTGGTAGTCAAGAAAGTAGATAAGGTTAAAGTAACCCTAAGTCATTTCCCAACGAATATGGAATTGTTTTTCAATAATTGACTCTTATGAAGACTCTAAAAAGGGTTAGTAAATGCTATGCAATGCTTAAAAATAAGAATGAAAATTTATCCTAATGAATTTGATGTTGAAGAATGTCGTGAGTTTAATTGAAGAACAAATGAGAAACTTTGAAACAATTATAATGAAATAGGCTTTCCACTGCTTTTCCAAGTTAGATTCATCATCAGTTGTCGTAAGATCATTGTTCGAGTTTCAAAATAATTAAAGTACATTCTTAATTAACTTGAGAGCAATCATACAATTAACCAAAGTAGATTCTTAATCAAACACAAGACCTTTCTAGATTATTCACAATGAATTCAACCAAAGTACATCCTCAATCAAATCCTATTGTGTTTAATCATGTTTATTCTTAAATCTTCCAATCAAATTAAAATTTAATTAATCAAAGTAAATTCTCAATTAATTATAGTTGAAATTCTTACCACCAATCAAAGTACATGCTCAATTAGTAGCAAAAACTCGTTTAATCATACGAAAGTTCCTAAATTTAATCAAAGTACATTCTTAATCAAACCTAGAAACCCTTGAATTCATATGATCAATATGCATGTAGATTCAAACATTTTATGATGGAAAAATCATTACTTTTAATGTGATTGAGAGATGAAAAACATAGAAAAAGGATAACTCAAATCAATAATCAAAAGAAACAAATACATTAATTCAAATTAACCTCAAAATCTATAATGAATTTACAATGGAATAACCCTAGAAGCCCAACCCTCTATGTTCTGAGACACTCAACTTTGTCCTATGATTACTAACCTTTTGTTATAGTGCCTTCACAGTATCCCTAAATGTAGTTACTTCCTCTTTTTGATTGTTTCTTTGTGTAAGGAGTTCTTTTCGTTGATTACATGAATCAATATATGTGCTAGATTGTTTGGATGAATATGATAGCAGTTCATAGTATGCATTTCTAACTGAGTGTAGGTCAAAAAAAGATTACATCATCATCAAAATCATATGATGTACTCTTAGCATTTCCTACTACTAAGCACATTTTGGCATCTTCGTCCTCGTTAGATGTGTTATGGTCTTCCCAAGTACTCATAAGCATCTTTTTCTTTTGATATATGGGCTCGACTCACTTCTTCTTCATCTTTTCAATCTCAGGACATTCTGATATGAAATGTCCAGGTTTGTTGCACGAGAAACAGATCGTTGTTTCTTCTTATCATCTACCTTTTATATTGTTCTTAGAGCCAAATCCAAAGCGTATACTCTTGAACATTGTGTATCTCTTTTTTCCTCCACCTAGACTAAAGCTTTCTCGAAATAAATGAGAGTTCCTCTTCATCGTTCTCATTTATGGACTCTTGTTCATTGCCTGACTCCATAAAGGATTCATCTATTTTGAAAGCTTTGGTAGGCATATTATTTAAAGCTTTGAGCGCGATACTTTTTTCCTTCTTGATAGATCCATCTTATAGGAGTTTGAGCTCATAAACTTTCAAAATCCATACTAGCACTTCTAGACTCATTTCGTCTAGATTCTTTGACATTTTTAGAGTTGTGACCTAAGTTCTACATTGTCTAGGAAGACTTCATAGGATTATATCAATATGATCAAAGTTATCATATGACTTTCCCAAGGATTTATGCGCATTAAGGATCGTCTGAAATCATTTGAACATGCTCTGGATGTTTTCGTTTTCAAGCATCGAAAACAACTCATATTGTCTTGTTAGTAGGCTCAACTTACTTCTTTTAACTTCGTACGATCCCTCGTAGGTAACAACCAAGGTATCCCACATTTCTTTAGCTCCTTAGTAAGCGTGAACCTTTCTGTACTCTTCTTCAGAGAGGGTGCACATTAGAGAGTTATGGGCTTTGGAGATTAACAAGTAGTGCTACTTATGCTCGTCAATCCACTTGCTTTTTAAGAGTGGCTCTCCATTTTCATCTTTGGGAATGTAGTTGTCTTTCTCCATAACGACCCACATGTCAATGTGACATGATTCAAAGAATGCAATCATTATTTGCTTCTAGTGGTTGAACTTCGAACCCTTGAATAGGTGAGAACGATTGACGACATATCCTTTGTTTTACATTCTTTATAATTGTTCCTCGAGCCCTACTAAGAACTAACCCCGCGATGTTAACATTGATACCAACTGAAGTACCTGAAAAACACTAGAAGGGGGGTTGAATAGTGTTAATGGAAAAATTCTTTTTGAAACCCTTCTAATATAGCACGTTTGTCAAGCTTTGTATTTGTCAAATGAATGCTTAAACGCTCAACTTTGTAAATGATAATAAAAAATAGTTGCTTTCAACGTGCTATTCAAAACATACTGTTGTATTGGGGCAACCTAGGATCTAATCCGTGAATTGGGTACTTGTTAAGATAGAATTGTAGAATTAAGCCTATTTATGTATTTACTAAAACTAGGTGGGGAAAGAAAATGAATTATTAAAAATAAAAGAAACTAAATGCAAATGTATGATTAAACCTATCGAAATGATGTATGAATAAAGGAAATTAATACCTAGTGTTATGAATCAGATGCAATGAAGAAAGAGTATGTAAAACCTAATGAGCAAAAGCCTAAAGTTACACTACTATTTTGTTATAAAAAAATACTAATGAAAGAACCAAAACAAGCAAATGATCCTAATTATACTAATGAAAAGCTATAATGCAAAGTTTAAAAATAAATCTCAAATGGAAACAACAATATTGAAAAAAATAGAAACTGAAATATAATTGAAATGTGAAAGAAACAAAAATTGAATCATGAAAATGAATGCAAGGCATGAAACATGTAATCAATGTAGAATACTTATATTCATGATCTAGAAAATAAAAGCTCAATGTATTGAATCTAGAATTTCATATAACAGAACAAATTGAAAGGAAACAAGGGATATCAACATTCAAACTAACCTAAATTCTACTAAACAGTGATCCCAAAAATTCAAATGCAAACAAAATTAAGAACATTAGGTAAAAGCAAAATTCAAGGGCAAATATTCATTAAAATGGAAAATAAAATCTCAATTACTCTCTAAAAGACATTTTGAAAAGTTAAGTCCTCTTTAGGGTCTTTTTGTTCATATTTCAGAACTTAAAGTGGCAATTCTCATTCAATCCCCAAATTCTCTACACGTCTAACTCAGAATTATAGCTTTAACCAAAAACAATCAACTAGTAACATCGAAAACTTAAAATTTGGAAAAGCGAATTAAATTGGACAAAATAAATGCTAGAAACATAAAGGAAAAAATAAGAATCCAAAAGTAGCTGGAAAATTAAAATGGCAGATGCAAGAAATGTAAATTGAATTGAAAGGGAAATCAAAGAAATGTAAACTAGAACAAATCAAACATAGAATTTATATGAAAAGCTAAAATCAAAAATTCCAGAATACTAGAGTTACTTAGAATCCCACTGCCTGTCACCCAATGGAAGGCTCCAAGAACTCTAGTGTAAAGCAAAGAGCGTATCTACTCTACGAAAAACTGATAAACCTAAAGCTAAAGGCAAGAATTGAAAATCATAAGTTAGGTAGCGTCTGTCACTTTACTATATGGAAAGTCAAAAAACTAAAAAGAAAAGAAAATGGAAAAGGGGAGGAACTGAAAACAAACTTGGAAGCTTCACGCTTTTATTCTTCAACAAACTCTGAACAGTTCTTCAATCGTCAACCGCTTCGCACGTGCCTCCAATCTCCATTATGACCGATCAATCTCCTGGGTTGGCTTCCTTTGTTCCGATCATTCTCCTGGGCTTTCTTTTCTTGGGCTGTGGAGCTCGCCTCAATGTTTCACTACAACACTTCTTCTTCTGCGCTTGAGGAACCCTAGCTCGAGGGTTGTAAGAATTTGGGAGAAAATCCCTAATCTGAGTAAGCCTCTTTGCCTAAATGAAATGCGATTTAGAAAACTCCAGCCTTTGCCCCTTCTCACAGATGAAATACTGCATTTCATTAAACAATCCAAAAGGTCTTCTAAAAAAACCTTCAGCCCATTCCTAAACACTGGCCCATCAGCCTCGCAGAATTTCCTTTTCGCAACAGTAGCTTCCAATGGATTTCTTCCTTTGTTTCAGCCACTGCCAACCTAAATCACTGCATTTCAACAGGGTGTTGCTCCCTCCATTACCACACCTTTCTCTCTCCACCTTTCCTTTTTAGGGTTATTAATTTTTAATTTTACCCATTCACAACCTATTTCACTCATAACTTATTCTAGTATCGTACATGACTAAAATATTTTTCTTTCATTTTAACATTGAACTTCTTTCTCTCTTTCTTTCGTCGTTGTGAGATACTACAAGTTGCAAAAGTTGGTGGTGGTGGAAAGAATTATCAAGCAGTCTCCCTCTCGTGGTGCAATCGCTCTCGTGGTGTAGTGCGTGGAGTGGTTGATGAGTCGATATTTTACTGACTTCACTTAGTTTATTGTGCTAGAATTAATCAGGGAATTGTGCTTAAATGTCCCACCTCCCACAAAAGTTATGCATAAAAGAATGCAGTACAGTACTAGGAAGTGACTCCTAGGTCGTCTCTCAAGGACCAAATTTGGTTCAGTCTCGGATCAACACGTAGTGGGGGGGGGGGTTTGAAAGTGTTTTGGTTTGATGCGGAAAATTAAAATTAAATTAAAACTGGGAATTAAACACAACCGAACATGAATAAAAACATTAAAATGAAAATTACAACAGATAAATACCCAAACACAATTCAAGCTGTAAACATGCAACGGTGAGCTGACAAATTAAATGCGCATGGGAATAAACTTGGAAATTGTAAAACAAAATCACCACCGATTTAAGCATCAACAAAATGTAAAGAGACTTTTTTTTTAAGAGCTAAAACAAATTAAAAGACAAATCACAAGTGCTTGAACCAATTTTATAATTAAATGCACACGGCATCTGAAATGAGAAAGCAACTTTGGAGTCAAACATTCAATGCAAAGCGTTGGAATAAAATTGGAATGCATAAATTTAACACTTGCAATTAATACTATTAAAATGCTATTGACTGAACTAGAAATGCTATTAAAATGCTGGCGTAAAAATGAGAATGCATGAGCAGTAAAATGATGGCACTGTTCATCCAAATCAACGTGAATCTCTAAAGGAGAAATATCACTCCATGTAGCAGCGTTGGAATTCATTTCTTTTCAGATGAAATCAGCGCCTCATTAAATGCTGAACGTGATCTCTCCCTGCCACCAAGCATAAAGCTTCTCCAGCAAAAAATGAAAAGGGCCGTGTGCTTCCACACACTTCACCTACCAGCTTGCTTCATTCTCAAAATAAAGTGACCATGAGTAAATCAGCAAATAGAAGTAAAAATCAGCTCTTAATTCATCATCCAAAAACAGCGTTCCAGTCAAGAAATAAAAGACTTCAATCAAAGTGCATAAAAACTGAAAAACCCAGAGTGTTGTTCTTCCCTTCTATAAATTGTAATAGCGTGAATACACCTCCCAGTTTTTACATTTTTTTCAGAAACGTTCCAAGCACAAGCCTAAGAAAAACATAAAAAACTCAGAGAATGGCCAGTGGCGGCTCCCTCATGAAGCGTGATACCCTCCTCTAGGCCGAGACCCCTTTTTTTTTTTAAAAGTGAAAGATCTGTGTTGTAGGTCTTCTCGTGTGCCTGCAGCTCCAGGGTCATGTGCTTTTTAATTTGCTGGCTGCACCTCCTACTTCACTGTTGCCTTACGTGTGCACCCCTTTGTTGTGCTGGAGCTGCTGGATAATGAAGAAACATTTTGCTGCCAGCACCTCCTTCACGTCCCATGTGGCTGCTGTAACTCGTCCTTCCAGTGATGCCCTTCTTCAACCCATTCTCCTCCTCTTCAAAAACCGAGAGAGCCCAAAATACCAGTGTCCCCTTCCAGCTCGGTGCCTTTCTTTCTTCCAGCACCCCCTTTCATTCCCAAGCCGCTTCCGCGTGTGTTGATGTGTGCTTTGGGCCATAACTGTGCATGCCATCTCTGGACTTCTTCCAGCACCACGTTTCTCAAGCTACTTCCGGAAATCCTCTGCTTGCTGGACTGTGCTGGACCGTGAAGCTCCTTCACGGTGAAGCCTCCTGGACGCTACTGGATGCACCCCTCTAGTTGCCACCGTGGCTGCTTTCTTGTGGGCCGTGTGTGTGTGCAGCCTGGAGCTAGCAGCTGGACCGTGAGTGCTGCAATGTGGGCCCCTCTTCCAAAATTAATTTTCCAATGGACCTTAGCTATTACAAATTCAAGAAAAATATTTATCAACACACAGAATAGATAAATGCAGTGCAAGTTCTTCTAAGCAAACTGTGTGAATGTTTTTCCAAATGTCCCAAATTATTATCCAATAATTTCCCTATAATTAATAATGCAAATAATTAGCTCAAATAATTCAAATTAATTAAAATTTGAATTTCCGATCAAATTAAGCACAATTGGTGAAAACGGGAAAATATCGGACATTTAAGCACAATTCCCTGATTAATTCTAGCACAATAAACTAAGTGAAGTCAGTAAAATATCGACTCATCAAAATAGACCACACTTAGTCTTTTGCACTCCTGGGCAAAATCAAGACGCAAATCAAGGAATAGTTCCAAGGACATCTAGGGTATGACACAAACTTAGCACACAGAAAACAAAGACTCGCAAGGAAACAAACAAAATTTACACAGTCCTCAAGAAATCTGGACAGAGAAAAGAAGTAGACATTTCCAACACAGAATGAATCAGAGAAAGCAGATACTCATGAAATCATCCAATCAATTCAAGACATGGCAAAATGATCAATCAGCTCAAGAGGTGAATCAAAAGCAACAGAACCTCACAGATGCACTATCACTGTATCTCTCAAGTGTATAAGGTAAAGAATTTCAACTCAATGCACTCAAGAAAGCAAACAACAACAGACTTGGCAAACCTCTAATATCAACACTCAAAACATATGCATGTTCAAATCAAAAGGTCTTTTATGGGTGAAATGGGGCTAAGGACAAGGTAGGATAAATATGGATGAGAAGCTACAAACCAAAAGAAATAGAGGAGCAATGGGGAACAAGTGTAAACACAGTCAAATCACACCCAGACCTCTAATTCAATCCTCTTCTTGACTCCATTATTCACAAAATATTTTTTTTTTAAATTTTTTTTTTTTTTATTTTTCTCATTTTTCTCTATTTTTTTTTTCATCCTGTCTCTTTTCTTTTCTCTCTTTAGCACACAACTATAAGAGATGAGATATAAATCATATTTCTGAACACAAAACAAGAAGAGGAACCAACTAGCCAACTCATAAAAATCCCTAAGGAGACCACACTTGTTCCCAAAACACTTCCAAAGCTCCAAAATTTCCTAAGGTTAAGATAATCATGGTTTTTCACTTAGAGCTAGTGTATGAGCTTCAAAACAAAGAAATGAGGAAAGTATAGGCTCAAAAGGGTTTTCAAAGAATCAGAACAAGGTAAGCTTATTTGGCTAGAGAGGCTCAAAAACAAAAGTGCCCTTATCACTTCCAAACATGCATATCAATCAAGAATTATCAACAAGAGTCAAGCCAAGGCATATGTGCAAGCAATCAGCAGACATATCACACACAAGAAAGAACATAAAGTGGCTCAAATCTCACACAGGGTAATTCTGTCACAATCAATTCAACTCTCAAAAATCATAATCATCTTCCAAGCAGAGAAAAGCAAGGATTTCAAACAAATAAGTATCAATCAAGTGAAGGAAATGATAAGTCTACAACCCAAACAAAGTCCAGAAATCAAGAGAAACATGTAAAACTGTATACAAGACAAAACAAAAACTACCTAGAAAAGAAAAAAAAATTTAACCAAGAAAACAAAAACTAACGAAGAAAATTCAAAATCTCCCCCAATAGACCACACTTAAACTACACAGTGTCCTCAATGTGTCTAAGCATAAGATCAGAAATCATAACAGTCAACAGATCATGGACAAGTGCAATAAAAGTAGGGAAAGGGGGAGAAGAGAGAAAGAAAACTCCCCTGATCATGGTGGCAGTTGCCAATTTTGGACTTGTAGGGAGATGTCTTCCACCAATGGATCCAGCAAAGAAGTTTTGAGGAAGAACTGCTTCATCCTCCATATTTGATCGAGCAGGGAAATGTCTTCCACAGCTGGATCTAAGAAGAAGTGATTGTTGATGAGTGGGTTCAGCAGGTGCCTATTGATCTTGAAGCTTTTGTCAGTGTCAGCACCTTTGTTGTCCACTGTGGGTGTTTGTTGATCAAATTCATTTGTACCTCCTGCAATAGGGTTAGTGCAATGTGGTTCCAAAAGAAATGACATGCAGGGGTATACCACCCAATCCCAGTGTAACAGGCTGAACAACAGATAAACTCTCAGAACATGAATCAATTTCAAATTCAGAAACAATATCAACCACAGATTCAGATTCATGTTCAGTGCATGGAGAATAAACATACGAATTTGATATCAAAAATTGATTCTCATCATGCAGAGAGGAAGAATTAAAAACAGACTCATCAATAATACAATCATCAACATACCTATCAACAACATATTCATCAACAGCATAGTCAAAATTAGGTATGTTTACCTCCACTTCCTTGAAGATTGGTAGACTGTGGGGAAATGAAGGTGGTCTACCTGGTTCAGAATTACTGCTTATTTCTGTCTGTTCCTTAAGATCTTTATCAGTCTCCTCAGATGCAAGAGTAAGGACATCTGAAGGTGGGAAAGTAGGTTGCACAGTGGTAAGCTCATAACTCTGCTCCCCATCTCCTATGTGGATGCCACCATCATCATCTGGAATCCAAACACTCTGAAATGATGACTCTGAATCTTGAGACTGTTCCTCAGTGAGTTGAGTGGCCATCTGCCCTATCTGATCAGTCATACTCTGAATGGCAGCTCCTATTTCTTGCTGGAACTGCATGTTCTCTTGCTGAAACTGAAGGTTCTGCATGGTTATCTGCTCCAACAACTCCTGCAATGTAGGCTCAGAAGTAGAAGGCTGAGGAGCTATTTGGGCAGGAGCATCATATTGCTGACTTTGGTATTGCTGGACTGGTGGAGGCATGAAAGTACTCTGGAATGGTGGTTCTTGATAATGATGCTGTGGAGCATTATACCATTCCAAGGTAGGGTCATTCCATCCAAGACCGTTGCTGTAACCATACTGCACAAGGGAGAATTTGCTCAGAAACTGATGCTCAAGATATCCCCAATCGGTAACGGATCTCAGAGGGAGAGAGTCTTTCCAATCCTTAGCTGCTCCTTGTAATGAATGCGGAAATGCGCTCAAGAAAATGTAATCAAGAGGGACATCTGGAGGCTTCATTGAAGAGCACATGATGTGGAGCTCCTCCAAATGTCTGTGTGGGCATTCTCCTGCAAAACCATGAAACTTAGGCAGCAAATGTATCAGTCCAGGGGTGAGATCGCAATGAAGATCATCCTCCTTAAGTGAAACCGGCTCACAAAGAGCACTCTCAGAAATTAGAGGATGAGTCGTATTGTTCTCAACATAGAAATCAGCAGAATATGAATTACAATCAGAGTAACATGCAGAAGGAGAATCATAATCAGAGGCACTAGCAAAACAAGCAGTATTCACGAAATCAAAATAGGTAGACATGGAAAAAGAAGAATACTAAAAATCACGAAACAAATAAAACACAACACATTTATACATGCAACACGCACACACAAAACAGAACATCACATCACATCACAACACAAGACAAAACACAACACACACAAACACAACAAAAAGACCTAAGACTGAACCGTTGGTCCCCGGCAACAGCGCCATTTTCAGGAGAGGGTCGCACCTCCCACAAAAGTTATGCATAAAAGAATGCAGTACAGTACTAGGAAGTGACTCCTAGGTCGTCTCTCAAGGACCAAATTTGGTTCAGTCTCGGATCAACACGTAGTGGGGGGGGGGGGGTTTGAAAGTGTTTTGGTTTGATGCGGAAAATTAAAATTAAATTAAAACTGGGAATTAAACACAACCGAACATGAATAAAAACATTAAAATGAAAATTACAACAGATAAATACCCAAACACAATTCAAGCTGTAAACATGCAACGGTGAGCTGACAAATTAAATGCGCATGGGAATAAACTTGGAAATTGTAAAACAAAATCACCACCGATTTAAGCATCAACAAAATGTAAAGAGACTTTTTTTTTAAGAGCTAAAACAAATTAAAAGACAAATCACAAGTGCTTGAACCAATTTTATAATTAAATGCACACGGCATCTGAAATGAGAAAGCAACTTTGGAGTCAAACATTCAATGCAAAGCGTTGGAATAAAATTGGAATGCATAAATTTAACACTTGCAATTAATACTATTAAAATGCTATTGACTGAACTAGAAATGCTATTAAAATGCTGGCGTAAAAATGAGAATGCATGAGCAGTAAAATGATGGCACTGTTCATCTAAATCAACGTGAATCTCTAAAGGAGAAATATCACTCCATGTAGCAGCGTTGGAATTCATTTCTTTTCAGATGAAATCAGCACCTCATTAAATGCTGAACGTGATCTCTCCCTGCCACCAAGCATAAAGCTTCTCCAGCAAAAAATGAAAAGGGCCGTGTGCTTCCACACACTTCACCTACCAGCTTGCTTCATTCTCAAAATAAAGTGACCATGAGTAAATCAGCAAATAGAAGTAAAAATCAGCTCTTAATTCATCATCCAAAAACAGCGTTCCAGTCAAGAAATAAAAGACTTCAATCAAAGTGCATAAAAACTGAAAAACCCAGAGTGTTGTTCTTCCCTTCTATAAATTGTAATAGCGTGAATACACCTCCCAGTTTTTACATTTTTTTCAGAAACGTTCCAAGCACAAGCCTAAGAAAAACATAAAAAACTCAGAGAATGGCCAGTGGCGGCTCCCTCATGAAGCGTGATACCCTCCTCTAGGCCGAGACCCCTTTTTTTTTTTAAAAGTGAAAGATCTGTGTTGTAGGTCTTCTCGTGTGCCTGCAGCTCCAGGGTCATGTGCTTTTTAATTTGCTGGCTGCACCTCCTACTTCACTGTTGCCTTACGTGTGCACCCCTTTGTTGTGCTGGAGCTGCTGGATAATGAAGAAACATTTTGCTGCCAGCACCTCCTTCACGTCCCATGTGGCTGCTGTAACTCGTCCTTCCAGTGATGCCCTTCTTCAACCCATTCTCCTCCTCTTCAAAAACCGAGAGAGCCCAAAATACCAGTGTCCCCTTCCAGCTCGGTGCCTTTCTTTCTTCCAGCACCCCCTTTCATTCCCAAGCCGCTTCCGCGTGTGTTGATGTGTGCTTTGGGCCATAACTGTGCATGCCATCTCTGGACTTCTTCCAGCACCACGTTTCTCAAGCTGCTTCCGGAAATCCTCTGCTTGCTGGACTGTGCTGGACCGTGAAGCTCCTTCACGGTGAAGCCTCCTGGACGCTACTGGATGCACCCCTCTAGTTGCCACCGTGGCTGCTTTCTTGTGGGCCGTGTGTGTGTGCAGCCTGGAGCTAGCAGCTGGACCGTGAGTGCTGCAATGTGGGCCCCTCTTCCAAAATTAATTTTCCAATGGACCTTAGCTATTACAAATTCAAGAAAAATATTTATCAACACACAGAATAGATAAATGCAGTGCAAGTTCTTCTAAGCAAACTGTGTGAATGTTTTTCCAAATGTCCCAAATTATTATCCAATAATTTCCCTATAATTAATAATGCAAATAATTAGCTCAAATAATTCAAATTAATTAAAATTTGAATTTCCGATCAAATTAAGCACAATTGGTGAAAACGGGAAAATATCGGACATTTAAGCACAATTCCCTGATTAATTCTAGCACAATAAACTAAGTGAAGTCAGTAAAATATCGACTCATCAAAATAGACCACACTTAGTCTTTTGCACTCCTGGGCAAAATCAAGACGCAAATCAAGGAATAGTTCCAAGGACATCTAGGGTATGACACAAACTTAGCACACAGAAAACAAAGACTCGCAAGGAAACAAACAAAATTTACACAGTCCTCAAGAAATCTGGACAGAGAAAAGAAGTAGACATTTCCAACACAGAATGAATCAGAGAAAGCAGATACTCATGAAATCATCCAATCAATTCAAGACATGGCAAAATGATCAATCAGCTCAAGAGGTGAATCAAAAGCAACAGAACCTCACAGATGCACTATCACTGTATCTCTCAAGTGTATAAGGTAAAGAATTTCAACTCAATGCACTCAAGAAAGCAAACAACAACAGACTTGGCAAACCTCTAATATCAACACTCAAAACATATGCATGTTCAAATCAAAAGGTCTTTTATGGGTGAAATGGGGCTAAGGACAAGGTAGGATAAATATGGATGAGAAGCTACAAACCAAAAGAAATAGAGGAGCAATGGGGAACAAGTGTAAACACAGTCAAATCACACCCAGACCTCTAATTCAATCCTCTTCTTGACTCCATTATTCACAAAATATTTTTTTTTAAATTTTTTTTTTTTTTATTTTTCTCATTTTTCTCTATTTTTTTTTCATCCTGTCTCTTTTCTTTTCTCTCTTTAGCACACAACTATAAGAGATGAGATATAAATCATATTTCTGAACACAAAACAAGAAGAGGAACCAACTAGCCAACTCATAAAAATCCCTAAGGAGACCACACTTGTTCCCAAAACACTTCCAAAGCTCCAAAATTTCCTAAGGTTAAGGTAATCATGGTTTTTCACTTAGAGCTAGTGTATGAGCTTCAAAACAAAGAAATGAGGAAAGTATAGGCTCAAAAGGGTTTTCAAAGAATCAGAACAAGGTAAGCTTATTTGGCTAGAGAGGCTCAAAAACAAAAGTGCCCTTATCACTTCCAAACATGCATATCAATCAAGAATTATCAACAAGAGTCAAGCCAAGGCATATGTGCAAGCAATCAGGAGACATATCACACACAAGAAAGAACATAAAGTGGCTCAAATCTCACACAGGGTAATTCTGTCACAATCAATTCAACTCTCAAAAATCATAATCATCTTCCAAGCAGAGAAAAGCAAGGATTTCAAACAAATAAGTATCAATCAAGTGAAGGAAATGATAAGTCTACAACCCAAACAAAGTCCAGAAATCAAGAGAAACATGTAAAACTGTATACAAGACAAAACAAAAACTACCTAGAAAAGAAAAAAAAATTTAACCAAGAAAACAAAAACTAACGAAGAAAATTCAAAATCTCCCCCAATAGACCACACTTAAACTACACAGTGTCCTCAATGTGTCTAAGCATAAGATCAGAAATCATAACAGTCAACAGATCATGGACAAGTGCAATAAAAGTAGGGAAAGGGGGAGAAGAGAGAAAGAAAACTCCCCTGATCATGGTGGCAGTTGCCAATTTTGGACTTGTAGGGAGATGTCTTCCACCAATGGATCCAGCAAAGAAGTTTTGAGGAAGAACTGCTTCATCCTCCATATTTGATCGAGCAGGGAAATGTCTTCCACAGCTGGATCTAAGAAGAAGTGATTGTTGATGAGTGGGTTCAGCAGGTGCCTATTGATCTTGAAGCTTTTGTCAGTGTCAGCACCTTTGTTGTCCACTGTGGGTGTTTGTTGATCAAATTCATTTGTACCTCCTGCAATAGGGTTAGTGCAATGTGGTTCCAAAAGAAATGACATGCAGGGGTATACCACCCAATCCCAGTGTAACAGGCTGAACAACAGATAAACTCTCAGAACATGAATCAATTTCAAATTCAGAAACAATATCAACCACAGATTCAGATTCATGTTCAGTGCATGGAGAATAAACATACGAATTTGATATCAAAAATTGATTCTCATCATGCAGAGAGGAAGAATTAAAAACAGACTCATCAATAATACAATCATCAACATACCTATCAACAACATATTCATCAACAGCATAGTCAAAATTAGGTATGTTTACCTCCACTTCCTTGAAGATTGGTAGACTGTGGGGAAATGAAGGTGGTCTACCTGGTTCAGAATTACTGCTTATTTCTGTCTGTTCCTTAAGATCTTTATCAGTCTCCTCAGATGCAAGAGTAAGGACATCTGAAGGTGGGAAAGTAGGTTGCACAGTGGTAAGCTCATAACTCTGCTCCCCATCTCCTATGTGGATGCCACCATCATCATCTGGAATCCAAACACTCTGAAATGATGACTCTGAATCTTGAGACTGTTCCTCAGTGAGTTGAGTGGCCATCTGCCCTATCTGATCAGTCATACTCTGAATGGCAGCTCCTATTTCTTGCTGGAACTGCATGTTCTCTTGCTGAAACTGAAGGTTCTGCATGGTCATCTGCTCCAACAACTCCTGCAATGTAGGCTCAGAAGTAGAAGGCTGAGGAGCTATTTGGGCAGGAGCATCATATTGCTGACTTTGGTATTGCTGGACTGGTGGAGGCATGAAAGTACTCTGGAATGGTGGTTCTTGATAATGATGCTGTGGAGCATTATACCATTCCAAGGTAGGGTCATTCCATCCAAGACCGTTGCTGTAACCATACTGCACAAGGGAGAATTTGCTCAGAAACTGATGCTCAAGATATCCCCAATCGGTAACGGATCTCAGAGGGAGAGAGTCTTTCCAATCCTTAGCTGCTCCTTGTAATGAATGCGGAAATGCGCTCAAGAAAATGTAATCAAGAGGGACATCTGGAGGCTTCATTGAAGAGCACATGATGTGGAGCTCCTCCAAATGTCTGTGTGGGCATTCTCCTGCAAAACCATGAAACTTAGGCAGCAAATGTATCAGTCCAGGGGTGAGATCGCAATGAAGATCATCCTCCTTAAGTGAAACCGGCTCACAAAGAGCACTCTCAGAAATTAGAGGATGAGTCGTATTGTTCTCAACATAGAAATCAGCAGAATATGAATTACAATCAGAGTAACATGCAGAAGGAGAATCATAATCAGAGGCACTAGCAAAACAAGCAGTATTCACGAAATCAAAATAGGTAGACATGGAAAAAGAAGAATACTAAAAATCACGAAACAAATAAAACACAACACATTTATACATGCAACACGCACACACAAAACAGAACATCACATCACATCACAACACAAGACAAAACACAACACACACAAACACAACAAAAAGACCTAAGACTGAACCGTTGGTCCCCGGCAACAGCGCCATTTTCAGGAGAGGGTCGCACCTCCCACAAAAGTTATGCATAAAAGAATGCAGTACAGTACTAGGAAGTGACTCCTAGGTCGTCTCTCAAGGACCAAATTTGGTTCAGTCTCGGATCAACACGTAGTGGGGGGGGGGGGGGTTTGAAAGTGTTTTGGTTTGATGCGGAAAATTAAAATTAAATTAAAACTGGGAATTAAACACAACCGAACATGAATAAAAACATTAAAATGAAAATTACAACAGATAAATACCCAAACACAATTCAAGCTGTAAACATGCAACGGTGAGCTGACAAATTAAATGCGCATGGGAATAAACTTGGAAATTGTAAAACAAAATCACCACCGATTTAAGCATCAACAAAATGTAAAGAGACTTTTTTTTTAAGAGCTAAAACAAATTAAAAGACAAATCACAAGTGCTTGAACCAATTTTATAATTAAATGCACACGGCATCTGAAATGAGAAAGCAACTTTGGAGTCAAACATTCAATGCAAAGCGTTGGAATAAAATTGGAATGCATAAATTTAACACTTGCAATTAATACTATTAAAATGCTATTGACTGAACTAGAAATGCTATTAAAATGCTGGCGTAAAAATGAGAATGCATGAGCAGTAAAATGATGGCACTGTTCATCCAAATCAACGTGAATCTCTAAAGGAGAAATATCACTCCATGTAGCAGCGTTGGAATTCATTTCTTTTCAGATGAAATCAGCGCCTCATTAAATGCTGAACGTGATCTCTCCCTGCCACCAAGCATAAAGCTTCTCCAGCAAAAAATGAAAAGGGCCGTGTGCTTCCACACACTTCACCTACCAGCTTGCTTCATTCTCAAAATAAAGTGACCATGAGTAAATCAGCAAATAGAAGTAAAAATCAGCTCTTAATTCATCATCCAAAAACAGCGTTCCAGTCAAGAAATAAAAGACTTCAATCAAAGTGCATAAAAACTGAAAAACCCAGAGTGTTGTTCTTCCCTTCTATAAATTGTAATAGCGTGAATACACCTCCCAGTTTTTACATTTTTTTCAGAAACGTTCCAAGCACAAGCCTAAGAAAAACATAAAAAACTCAGAGAATGGCCAGTGGCGGCTCCCTCATGAAGCGTGATACCCTCCTCTAGGCCGAGACCCCTTTTTTTTTTTAAAAGTGAAAGATCTGTGTTGTAGGTCTTCTCGTGTGCCTGCAGCTCCAGGGTCATGTGCTTTTTAATTTGCTGGCTGCACCTCCTACTTCACTGTTGCCTTACGTGTGCACCCCTTTGTTGTGCTGGAGCTGCTGGATAATGAAGAAACATTTTGCTGCCAGCACCTCCTTCACGTCCCATGTGGCTGCTGTAACTCGTCCTTCCAGTGATGCCCTTCTTCAACCCATTCTCCTCCTCTTCAAAAACCGAGAGAGCCCAAAATACCAGAGTCCCCTTCCAGCTCGGTGCCTTTCTTTCTTCCAGCACCCCCTTTCATTCCCAAGCCGCTTCCGCGTGTGTTGATGTGTGCTTTGGGCCATAACTGTGCATGTGATGGACAAATTTGTAAGCACCAAAATATGATGTCACAAACTTGTTTCACAATCGGCAAGTATGACCGAATCGTTTCAAGTAATAAACTTGGTAAGACCAAGTATCGTTCTCCCAAAGGACTCACGGCCTAGTTTAGTTATGTGATTTGTTGATTAGCTAAGACTTAAGAACACAATAATTGAAGTTTAATATGCAAAGACGAAAATTAAATATGTATGCATGAATTGATCAATGACAAAGACAAAAGATAAACACTTTCAAGGAAATATATGAATGAATATGTTGTTGGGGGTCAATTTCATCTCATCCACTCTCATATATTTTAGGAATTCAACATTCAAATCATCATTGTTAATGCCACTCTCTAATGTACCATTCTAGATGGCTTCTCCCTAATCAAATAGTTCATACAATTCCTAGCATTCCTAATGATTAGTTCATTAGTGCAGGAGCTTAAAGGCAACCAATATAATATTGTCAGTATAATATTGGGAGAAATTCCCCAGATCTAGATTTCCCCGTACGTGTCCGTATCAACAAAACCAATAATCATGCATTAGAATGAGTTAAACAATGCAAGCATTGAGCAAAGAGGAAAAACCCTAACTAATGATGAAAGAAAGCATATGTCTTAATTCAAAGATGTACTCAACAAATCCATATATGAGAGCTTCAAGAGATTACTTTGACTCCCCAACAAACATACAAGGTTTAGTTCACCATATTCATGGTGAACCTAGATGAATTACAATGAAAGTATGAAAGAATAAACCCAATAAAGGTGAAGAGGTAGCCTGAGCATCCAAGATCCTCCTTCAAAGGGGTGAAAGAGAGAGTGTTTGCCTCGTTTCTGCCAAAGATGCCTAACTATAGGACGTGCAAGCCCTTATATACTAATCTAGAGTTATAAAAGATTACAAAAGTCCAAGCCCAAAAAGTGCCGCTCAGCGGTATTTACCGCTCAGCGGTGATTGCGCGTCTTCTTTCTTCCCCTCAGCGGCCATTTTGCCCCTCAGCGGTTCCAACGTCACCTCTTGAGTGCCGCTCAGCGGTAGTTTGCCGCTGAGCGGTGCCTTCGACTTCTCCTTTTTGCACTCTTTCTTGTCTTTTCTAATGTCCTCTCTCTTATTCTTCACTTCTTTCACCAAATTCACCTCAAAACCTGCACAAGAACACTTAAATCAAGCATAAACCTGTCCAGCTCTCTTATTTCTGAAAATATAAACAAAAGGCATGATTTCAAGCTAGTTTCTAAGTCTAAAGGTTGCTTTTAGTATCAACTTTAAGCATGAAAATAACAGTTTTTCAACTGTTATCACAACCCCAAACTTAGAACTTTGCTTGTCCTCAAGCAAATAAAATGTAACTCCATCTCCAACCAATTCATATGATGGTTCACTCATTCAAAATCCTCTTTTCAAGATAAGTAATAACTTCACTCAAACTTAAGACCAAGAGTTCAATCAAGATGTGCACATGCTTTAGTGTTCACAAAGTCATTTAAATTCCAACAAATGCTATTTTTCATGAATGATCAATCAATTAAGCATGGATGTTCATGTGCTTATGGAATATTTCCTCTCTAGGTAAAGTGTTTCACTCAACACACAAGTGTATAAGAGGTAAAGTGTTTCACTCATTCACTCCACTATCACAATGTCACATGAATCAACTTTGCCTTTCATTTAACCACAATCAAATACATTCACAAGCATGCATCATCACAAGGACTTTTCAATGGCTTATAATGTGGCTGGGCTAACAAGAAAATTGGTTTTTCTGGATCACAAAATCCTTGAGTTAAGAGAATCATAACAACACAATCTTCTTATTCATTCCCAACTTTCTTTTGCCTTTGCTTTTGCATTTGCATTGAGCTTTGCTTCTTTTTCTTTTCTTTTCTTTGCATATTCTTACTTTTTAGCTCTTAGCTCAATGCTTTTTCCTTTTTCATGTTTCCCCAATAACCCCAAACTTGAACATTTAACAATACCACACAAGATCTTCTACTTAACTCAAGGTAAAGATTTTCAATCAAGGGTGTTCAGTGTATATTTAAGGCTAAGGGTTCAAAGGATAGAACACAACGTGTTCTCTTTTAGAAGGCTAACTTTATGAATTTGGCCAATAAAAAGGGTTTCAAAAACACGGCCTTTGATCATATGATGCAAAACAAGCAATTGATTCAATCATAGAAAACCTGGGCAAAGTCATTCATGCTTTCAAAGTAACAGCGTTCAACAATAACAACTCTGGAGCTCAAAACCTCACATATAAGCTCATTCACATTTGACATGCACATCCTGCTTAATTTCACAATCACAATCATGATATTATGCATTTGTTCACAAAGCTTGTGAATCACCTGTATAAGCATTTTAATGTGCACATCATCTCAACATCAATCAATCAATAAGCATCATCAAGCATTACTTATCACACAATCACAGTTAATAGCAAACCATCATAACAAACCAGGTGTTCAATAGAGTACATCAAACCCTAATCTAAAAACAAAAACAAATAAGTTCAGAAAACTTAAACCACAAAAGCATAATCATATGATAGCATTCATCAGTAAATGCTATCTCAGCTCCTCATCAGTCCGAGCTCTCTGTATCTTCCTCTTCCTCTTCATCATCATCTTCATCAAATGCATCCTCCTCCTCAGCTTCATCTTCATCCATGTCTCGGGCTGAAGCTTCAGCTGCTTCAGCTCCTCCATGCCATGGTTCTTCTGGCCAAGCTACCACATTATGGAATTCATCCATAGTCCACCTGTGTGTTGGAGGGGTATCATACATCCCCACTATCATCTCAGCCGTGGCCACCTGCCCTCTGTGGATGGACTGCAACTGAGCACCTATAAGAGACATATACATGTCCCTCATCTGGAATGGTTCTGCCTCATGAGTATCAGCAGAAGTCCTGCTCTGTGCTGGCCTTCTCTCTCTACGAGCCTGGCGTGGTGGCACTGGCTGGGCTGCCTCCTCAACTCCACAGTACTGTCTGTAATAGGCCTCATCTATAGCTTTTCTTGGCCTCTCAAATGGTGGAACAGAAGTGTCCACCCCAGCTAGCTTGCAAAGGTGAGTGATCAAAGAAGGATGTCCCAGTGGTGCTTTGTTGTTTGAGGTGTTAGCACACACACTAATCTCATCAGCTATCACCTGCCCAATATTAACATTCAAGTTTCTGATAGCACAGTAGATGAAGAGTGCCCTGCTGAGAGTAATATCTGACACATGTGAACATGGCTGAATGTTGGCATGAGAAAATGTCATCCAATACTTTGCAAGAGGAGTCAAATCTGTCCTCCTAATATTAACCACTGAGCCAGATCTATTCCTTTGGAAGTGTCCTCCAGGTATGCACAATACTCTCTCAACATCCTCAAAGTCAGCACCTTCCTCCATGCTGATAGCATGGCCTCTAACATAGCCCAATTCTCTCCATTAGAAGTCTCCTGTCCTGAACCACCCTAAAGTGCTTCTCATGTTTCCTAGAGAAGAACCTGCCATTATGGGGCTGCTCTGGTTCCTTTTCCTTTCTCTTGGTTGCCATGGTTTTCAATCTCTTTCCTGAAGAGGATGTCATTCCTGCATTCAAACATAAATCCAAAACCACAGAACATGATGTTAATCATTAGTAAACACAAAACAAAACTCCTTTTGAAGCTAAACCACCGCTGAGGGCCAGAATTTCCCCTCAGCGCCACCAGTGCCACATTCAAACACGCAACAAACCAAAAAAAACAAATCTGGCAGAGTGCCGCTCAGCGGTAAATGCCGCTCAGCGGTGATCTGCAGATTTTTGCAAATCTCGTTTTTAAACTGTCCTAACTCCACCCAAATGCAATTTTCAGTTTTCCAGTTCATAATCAAGCAGTTTAATCGGTTCAAACATCAAATATATCATCAAATCATGCATAGAAATCAAAACCCCTAAATATTCATGCTTTGACAATCACAGTCAATTTCAAGAACCCTAGAATGAACAAAATGCATTTTACTTACTTGGGTGGAGATGCTAGATGATATGAGAATGCTTCCAAACTAGAATGCTCTCTTCCAACCCCAAACTTTGATAGCACACTAGTGTAAAAGTGAGTGGAAGAGAAATTTTCTAAAGAGGGAAGAGTAAAAAGATGTGGGAAACCTAAGAGGAGATATGTGGGAGTCTTAGTGCAGAGAAGAGCTTGAAAGAATATAAAAACGCGCAGCTTAGGGTTTAAAAATACCCCAATGGGCTCGGGTTCCGCTAAGGGGAACTTAAGCCCATCTGCGATAGTACCGCTCAGCGGTAATTGCCGCTCAGCGGCACTTTCGTGATGTGCCCTTCTCCTTCTTTTCTTGATCTACGTGCCTTCCTAGCATACCCCTCATAGGTTCCCTGCAATTCAATGTTAAAAATGCTTATGCAAATCCTAAAAATAAACAAACAGAAAACAATCAATCAACTGGGTTGCCTCCCAGGTAGCGCTTGTTTAACATCACGAGCCTGACCCAAAATCCACCAACACCCATCAGTAGGTGTTTCAAACTTACCAGCACCCATCAGTAGGTGCAAAATCTTCTCACCAACACCCATCAGTAGGTGTTACAAACTTAGTATCCTTCAGTAGATACTTAACCACCTAGCATCCTTCAGTAGATGCTAAATCCAACAAAATAATGTCCAGAATAATGTTCACAAATTACAAATTATAAAACCAAATCAAAAGTTTGTAAATCTACTGGGTTGCCTCCCAGCAAGCGCTTCTTTAACGTCACTAGCTTGACCCTGTTAAAGCTCACGTTCCATCTTCTTTATAATTGATGTAGTCCTTCCACCAACCTTTCAACTGCTTCCTTTGGACTGTTTTGGACTCTCTAGAATATGGAGACTCTATCTCTATCATCTCCTTCTCTTTAAAGCCTTTTATAACCCACAACTTGTTCTTGAGTCTTACAGGTATGCCAAGTTGGAGTTTTAATTTTTTCCAGTCTCTAGGAACTTCTTCTCCTTTTCCAATCTCTTCTACCTTGGGTGCCTGAAAATACAAACAATGGTTATCAGAAACCTCAAGATTTTTATTTTTACCTCTAGTTATGGGTGCATCTCGAAATGCAGCTTTATAACTGGCTTCTTCCTCCTTTGCTTGTGTTTCATCTTTGAAGACATCCACCACCACTCTCTCCTCTCCGTCTTGGAGAACCACTATACCTTCATTCACATCTATGATAGCCCTGGCCGTTTTCATAAACGGTCTTCCAAGTATAAAAGGTATCTTCTCGGTTTCCATCTTCATCACCACAAAGTCTGCCAAGAACTGAAGTTTGCCAACACAAACTACAATGTCTTCTGCAATCCCACATGGCTCCTTTGAAGATCCATCAGCCATTACAAGATTAACCTTTACAGGTTTTATTTCAACATGGCCAATTTGCTCCAATAGAGAATAAGGCATCAAGTTAACACTTGAGCCTAAATCAAGGAGAGCTTTCTTTACCTTTTTCTTCCCTATAATGCAAGGGATAGAAAAACTGCCTGGATCTGCTGCTTTTGGTGGGAATGATTCTTTCTTAACAGTTATACACTTTTCTTCCTCATCCTCTCTACGTCTTCTTTTTGTAGAGGTTCCTTCATCTGATTTGGTGTAAACTGCTATTTTCTGTAGAATTTGTTCCCAAGGAACTTCATTATCAACCATTTTGAATAAATCTGTGAAATCCATTGGTTTCTCCTGATTTGTTAGAAAAGGAAAAGTGTCCTTTCTTTCTTCTTCTCTTCTCTCTTCTGTTTCATCTTCTTCCAACTCAATGATCTCTTCATTTACACTCTTGACCACTTTGCACTCTTCTCTGGGGTTAACCTCAGTATTAGCCCCAAAGTTTCTGTTGGGTCTTTCTTCCAATTGCTTGGTGATCTGACCCATCTGAATCTCCAAATTCTTTATAGCAGCTTCAGTGCTCTTTTGAGAAGATTCAGTTTTCTGGATGAATTGCTGAAGAGTTTCTTCCAACCTTGTTGATCTGTCATTAAGCATAGATAATTGTTGCCACAAGGTTGGTTGCTGCTGCTGCTTATTATACTGATTAGCCTGCCCAGTTTGTCCTTGGCCAATGCTTGCATGTGGTTTCCAACCCTGATTATAATTCCCTTGACGGTATGGAAACTGATTAGCCATGAAGTTAACATCCTCCACGGCCTCCACTGGAAAAGCACACTGGCCATTTATGTGATCACCTCCACATAGTTCGCACAACTGGGTTTGTAACTGGGCAGCAGACTTCAACTCTTTAGGTAATTGAGCCAAAGTTTTTGTCAGAGTCTCTAGCTGTTGAGTTAGAATTTTATTCTGTGCTAGCAGAGCATCATGCGTTTGTAATTGTAGAACCCCTTTCTGTGGCATAGGAGCTCCTCTTTCATTGTGCAGCTCATTATCACTTGTAGCCATATTTTCAATGATTTCAGTTGCTTCCTCTGGAGTCTTCCATTTGATATTGCCTCCAGCTGAGGCATCTAGCATCATCTTGGTTTGTGAACCAAGCCCTCCAAGGAAAGTTAGGACTACTTCTTGATCTTCAAAGCCATGCGTGGGAGTTTTACGTAACAAGCTTTTATACCTATCCCATGCATGTCCAAGTGATTCTTCCATGCCCTGCTTGAATGAAGATATCTCTTGCTTTCCCTTAGTCACTTTAGATTGTGGGAAGTATTTATTCAAAAACTTTGCAACCACTGCTTCCCACTCCGTGAAACTTTCTTCTGGAAAAGAGTTCAACCAAAGCTTAGCATTGCCTCCCAATGAGAAAGGAAACAAGCTAAGTTTGATAGCTTCGTCTGGCACCCCATTAATCTTGACCGTGTTACAGATCTCATTAAATGTTGTAAGGTGCTCATATGGGCTTTCATGTGATAACCCATTAAATTGATTACTCTTTACCAGTTGAATTAATGCTGGTTTGACCTCCATGTTGGCTGCATTGACTCTAGGTCGAGCTATGCTATTGAAGTGCTGAGGTCCAGCAAGATTAGTGTAATCTGCAAGAGTTCTTCTAGCATTATTATTGTTCTCCATACTCCCTGTGCTATGAACAGAACCTTGTGGTGATGATTGTAGGAGAGTTTCAGGAGAAGGGAAAAGTTCTCTGGACGTTCTGATTCTTCTCCTCCTTCTACTCTCGTCTAGCCCTTCAAGTAGTGGTTCTGTTGTTTTCTTACTTCTAGTTCGAATTGCCTCCTGCATGCACAAGAAAACAAAAACCTAGAAAAGATTTGTTAGCACAAAAAGATATAGAAGAAAATAAAGATTGAAAAGATTTAGAAGATAGAATCAAATAAAATAGAATAAAACCTAATCTAAAAAAATAAAATCTAATCTAAAAGATAAAATAAAATAAAATCTAACCTAACCTAAAAGATAGAATAAGAATAAAATAAAATCTAACCTAAAAAGATAAAAAGATAAAATCTAATAAAATAAAATAAAATCTAATCTAAAAAGATAAAAAGATAAAATACAAAAAAAACAGAAAAATAAAAACAAAAATTCAAATTAAAGTCAAAGATAATCAATAATCACACAAATTAACCAGTTAAACCATGAATCCCCGGCAACGGCGCCAAAAACTTGATGGACAAATTTGTAAGCACCAAAATATGATGTCACAAACTTGTTTCACAATCGGCAAGTATGACCGAATCGTTTCAAGTAATAAACTTGGTAAGACCAAGTATCGTTCTCCCAAAGGACTCACGGCCTAGTTTAGTTATGTGATTTGTTGATTAGCTAAGACTTAAGAACACAATAATTGAAGTTTAATATGCAAAGACGAAAATTAAATATGTATGCATGAATTGATCAATGACAAAGACAAAAGATAAACACTTTCAAGGAAATATATGAATGAATATGTTGTTGGGGGTCAATTTCATCTCATCCACTCTCATATATTTTAGGAATTCAACATTCAAATCATCATTGTTAATGCCACTCTCTAATGTACCATTCTAGATGGCTTCTCCCTAATCAAATAGTTCATACAATTCTTAGCATTCCTAATGATTAGTTCATGAGTGCAGGAGCTTAAAGGCAACCAATATAATATTGTCAGTATAATATTGGGAGAAATTCCCCGGATCTAGATTTCCCCGTACGTGTCCGTATCAACAAAACCAATAATCATGCATTAGAATGAGTTAAACAATGCAAGCATTGAGCAAAGAGGAAAAACCCTAACTAATGATGAAAGAAAGCATATGTCTTAATTCAAAGATGTACTCAACAAATCCATATATGAGAGCTTCAAGAGATTACTTTGACTCCCCAACAAACATACAAGGTTTAGTTCACCATATTCATGGTGAACCTAGATGAATTACAATGAAAGTATGAAAGAATAAACCCAATAAAGGTGAAAAGGTAGCCTGAGCATCCAAGATCCTCCTTCAAAGGGGTGAAAGAGAGAGTGTTTGCCTCGTTTCTGCCAAAGATGCCTAACTATAGGACGTGCAAGCCCTTATATACTAATCTAGAGTTATAAAAGATTACAAAAGTCCAAGCCCAAAAAGTGCCGCTCAGCGGTATTTACCGCTCAGCGGTGATTGCGCGTCTTCTTTCTTCCCCTCAGCGGCCATTTTGCCCCTCAGCGGTTCCAACGTCACCTCTTGAGTGCCGCTCAGCGGTAGTTTGCCGCTGAGCGGTGCCTTCGACTTCTCCTTTTTGCACTCTTTCTTGTCTTTTCTAATGTCCTCTCTCTTATTCTTTACTTCTTTCACCAAATTCACCTCAAAACCTGCACAAGAACACTTAAATCAAGCATAAACCTGTCCAGCTCTCTTATTTCTGAAAATATAAACAAAAGGCATGATTTCAAGCTAGTTTCTAAGTCTAAAGGTTGCTTTTAGTATCAACTTTAAGCATGAAAATAACAGTTTTTCAACTGTTATCAGCATGCCATCTCTGGACTTCTTCCAGCACCACGTTTCTCAAGCTGCTTCCGGAAATCCTCTGCTTGCTGGACTGTGCTGGACCGTGAAGCTCCTTCACGGTGATGGCTCCTGGACGCTACTGGATGCACCCCTCTAGTTGCCACCGTGGCTGCTTTCTTGTGGGCCGTGTGTGTGTGCAGCCTGGAGCTAGCAGCTGGACCGTGAGTGCTGCAATGTGGGCCCCTCTTCCAAAATTAATTTTCCAATGGACCTTAGCTATTACAAATTCAAGAAAAATATTTATCAACACACAGAATAGATAAATGCAGTGCAAGTTCTTCTAAGCAAACTGTGTGAATGTTTTTTCAAATGTCCCAAATTATTATCCAATAATTTCCCTATAATTAATAATGCAAATAATTAGCTCAAATAATTCAAATTAATTAAAATTTGAATTTCCGATCAAATTAAGCACAATTGGTGAAAACGGGAAAATATCGGACATTTAAGCACAATTCCCTGATTAATTCTAGCACAATAAACTAAGTGAAGTCAGTAAAATATCGACTCATCAGTGGTGCAGTGCGTGTTGTGCTTCTTCCAGGTGCGTATTCGAATAAACCTTGAAATAAAACCTAAAATAAAACTTTTAAACGGAGGTGACATCCTTCAACGGATGTCAACATCCGTTTAAGGTAAAACGGATGTCGACATCCGTTTTTCCTTAAACGGATGTTGACACCCGTTGAAGGATGTCACCTCCGTTTAAAGGTTACGTTTTTTTATTTTAGGGTTTGTTTTATTAGGGGACATCCGTTGAAGGATGTCACCTTCGTTGATGTATACTTCCTCACGTTGGTCAATGCTCTAGCGCTCCTCGACGCTCCTCCACACCACGGCGACGACGCTCCTTCACACTATGGCGGCAATGGAAGCTTTCAAACCAAAAAAAACTAGGAAGAAAAATGAATGGAAGCGCGGGAGGTGGGAAGGTGAAACGGAAATGGGGAAATGGGAAGAGAGTTTCGTGGGTGAATTAGGGTTTCCAATTATTTAAAATACGGTAAAAGTAAAAATCTTTTTAACTTAAGGATATAATGATATTTAAAATAATGTAGGGAGGTGGAGGAAGTATAGGGTGGTGGTGGAGGGAGCAACACCCATTTCAACAACTCAATTTAAATTTCAAAAGCCGAATAAAGTGGCCCAATTTAATCCAATCAACTCCAATTCAAAAAAATAGGGCCTGCACAAAGAATGAATTAAAGGGTTAAAACAATATAAAAGCCTACAATAACAAAAAGTTTTATTTATTTATTTTTCTAAAAGAGAAAATACCTAATTATTTAAAAAAATTATTTTATTTAACTAAAACGAGAAAATTAACACGATTTCTATTTAAAACCCTTTTTTATCCTATTTAAACTAATCTACCTTAATTCTAGAAAATAAGAAGCTAAACTAACCTAAAAGAAGAGTATTAACATAGAAAAATGGGGACAAATAGAGAGCTAACACATACATTGTAGTGTTTGTATGAACTCCCTCAATTGAAGAATAATCGTTTAGTGCGAAAGGTTCTTATATTTAGTAATCAATATGTAATTGCAGGTTTTGTAAGATAAGCGTTTAGGCAAGAAATAAATAACAATTGCACAAATATTTTATACTAGTTCGCTCCAACTAAGCTACATCCAGTCTCCTTCGTAGAGGGTTCCACTATAATCTTCAACAAGATTACAACTAAGTATTCGCACTACTCCTAGTTTTCTCAGTCAACGAATAACCTCCTATTACGCTAGACTGGATGAGTATTCTCACCACTCCTAGTCTCCTCGGTCAGTGAATAACCTCTTGTTACCATAGACTAAATTAGTATTCCCATCACTCCTAGTACTAAGCAACCTTGCCTAAATTTCCTTAACTCAACTGAGTTTAACAGGTATTTTAATTCTCTTCAGAATTTTAATCAACGATTTCGTATAAGTTGTTCAAACTAGTACTCTCGTAGAGAGGATGTGATTACAATACAATGCAGTCTAAACACTCACAAATGTTTCTCTCTTTTCTCATTTTCCTTTCTTATAATTAGTAAACAAATATTACAATGAAGCTCGAGAGAATTACTTTTCTTATTCTCTTTTTCTACTCAGATATTTTCTTTTTCTTGAGCTCTTTCTGTGCTCTTCTGAACGCTTCTCAAAGGATGAATATTTTTCTTGTATGTCATCCTCTTGATTCTTCATTTGAATGGTCTTCTATTTAAAGGATCTTGGATAAATGTCCGTTAGACTGAGCTTTTGGCCTTGATTCTTGTGTCTTCACTTTCTTTGTGTACAACATTTGTTGGTTAAAGTAACTTATTAGACTCGGCTTGATTTTTCAATACTTTGCTTGAAGTAGGTTGTACTTTCTTTTAGACACCGCTTCACGTGAGGCTTGTGGATGCGTGTAGAGTAGGTTATCTGCAAAGAATAGAGTAGATTGTGCATGCAGAAAATATGTTTTATCTCTTATCACTCTTTTTTTAACGTTGAGCATTTAATATCATTTAAAGCTTACTCAGAACAAAAAAATGTCTTTCATTTCCTATACCATTGAGATAGCATTTAACAATTAAGTTCTTCTTCTAAAGATACCAAGCGTTGAATACAACTTCATTGTTGGAGGAAGTAATAGTTTAGCTCATGGTATCGTTTATGATGGAAGATGCTTGAGGAGAAGACTGATTGGAGTTGTGTGAATGCTATTCGAACTCCTCAAGCTTCCTCCAAGAGTGAAATACGCAACGAAAATGACGATTTCGAGAGAGAATGAGAAATATCGAGCGAACAAACTAAATCTTTGAACCGACTCAAGAGTAACCTAAGATCTAAGGATTGTTCAGTGGAAAAACCCTAAAATCGGAGAAGAACACGAAGAACCTTAATCTAGACCGAAGGAACCCTAAAAATGGGGAGAAACTCAAGATGAACCGATTAAACGGTTCAAACGTAAGATTAATCGGTGCAAAAGTGTTTAAATGGGGCAAATGGAGTTTTAATTAGTGGAAATCGAAGAACAAAGGGTAGAAAGGTCTTTAATCGGCTAAAATCAAGAAAAAGGTGAAAGAAGATGGAAACCCTAAATGAAAGATGAAGATGTTCACTGAAAATGGAAGAAGAATGAACGAGGATGATGATTCTGTGAAGAAATGAGGCTTACATTGGAAGAACTCTCTAGAGAGAGTGGAATGGAGTTGCGCTCGCGAGAGACGAAGGCGAGAATGAAGAGATGTGGTTTCTGCAATGTGGAAAATAAGGATGTGGTGAACGCGTGCCACTAAAGACGTGACCACTAAGGCGCTGATGTGCGCACATATGAGGAAGACGTGGCTAAAGATACGTGGCTCAACTTGGAGAAGGAGACGAAAACACAAAAGGAAATTTGGAAAATGGAGAAATGGAAGAGTGTGCTTGGAAGGTGGCTAGAGACGGATCCCTAGGACTCTCTAGCCAGACTTTCAAGAGAAAACTAATTTTGGGTTTCAGAATTCTAATTCTCATTCATCTCAAATGTGAAATATACAAGAGAGGAGTTGAGTATTTATAGTAACACATGCTCATTGTAAGTTAAGACACATGTACAATAAAATGTAAAATATACAAAAAGAAGACACTAAGGAAGGTACGTCAGGTAGGATTCCATCAATTTAGACTAATGAACACGCTTTTTGTGATTTTTCGTTTTTAGTGTAATGGTGGTTAGCATGTTATGTTTTCCTTGGTGTTGTAAGTTTAGGCTTTTAAAATGTTTTTATCAAAGACGTTGTCTTGCACTTTTACCTTTTCACGAGAGTTCAACTGAATACCCCTTGGGTATACTAAGCTTACACGTTTAAACGTTGTCAAAAACATTTTCTTAGACACTTTTAACTTAACAGTTATTTAACTTTGCTCTGGGTGTTTTTATCTAAGTGTTTTTATAATTTCTAAAATTCTAAAAGTTTTCCTAAAGTTTTTCTATATTAAAAATAAATACATATATATATATATATATATATATACATATATATATATATATATATATATATACATATATATATATATATACATATATATATATATACATATATATATATATATATATACATATATATATATATATATATATATATATATTCCATGTCACTTGCGTTAGAGATAGCCCATTAGAATAAGCTCTATATTTATTGGAGCTTATCTTTTAAATTTTTTGCAACAACGTCACTTCTTTAACTTATGAAATTGCATGTATAATTTATGTGCATCAAGGCTATATTTTGAAGAATTGAATTCAACTATTTGTTTTCGTTGAAGTGTATAATTTTAATTTTTATAAAATGTTATTAACATATTTGGTGCTAAAATATCTCGAAAGACTAAATTATAATGATTTTTTTTTATATGACAGTTGGAATCTTTTCTTATCTTTCCATTAGATACAATATTTCAATTATTATTAAAAAAATATACGTTACTATTAAAAATCAAATAATTCGAAAATATAATCTGGTGTTTTCTTTTTCTAGATTTTTTTTTGTATTTTTTAATTAATGTTAACGAAATGGATTGACCTACATTTTAGTCAGAATTGTGTTTTCAACGTAATTAATATCAGAAATGTTGTTGGAAAAACAGTCATATTCCGTCTAATACTCGGTAAAACTATCCCACCAATGAATAGGAAAAAAATCTATAACTAATATTGAACAAAAATTAATATCAGAAATGTTGTTGGAAAAACAAGTCATAATATATATATATATATATATATATATATATATATATATATATATATATATATAAAAGAAATATTAATAGAACCACACAATTAGACTGTGAGAGATCAAAGATTATAAATAATTTTAATTTCTATTTTTTATTGTATCGTCCTATGTCAGAAGGTTGACTAAAAGAATGAGAGGATGCAGATATCCTTTTATCAATTCTAGAATTTGAAGAAACAATTTATCAAAAATAATTTCGAGTTCCAATATAGGCAGTTTCGATCCAAAGACTAATTCTTTACTTAAAATTAGATTATTCATTGTATTTTTTGTTTAATATTCTATTTTATCTCCAATTTCGCTCGAAAATGTCAAATTAATTCATCTTTCAAAAAGTGTGTCAATTACGTTTTTACTTAATAAAATTTATATCAATGAAATCTCTTCCGTTAAATTCGTACAAACGACGTTAATTATTTTTCTCTTTCTTCTACTTTTTTTACTTTTTATGCTTTTTTTTGCAACGCAGCAACTTTTTTTCTCTCTTCTACTATTCTTCTCTCTCTTCTACCAATTATACTTTTTCTGTGATTTCTTAAATAATAAGAAGTGTCAGTTAACATTAGCTAAAAAATATCATGAAAGTGAATACTGCCTGTTCCCTGAGAATGTTAACATAGGGATTACTCATAGACTTCTTTTACACGTCCAATACTTGAAAACAAAATCTACTGCAAACAGGTTTAGAGTTGCTGAATCTAAATGAAGACTTTGAACAAAATATTCAATTGAACTTCATTATAAAAATACATGAAATTACCAACAGAACTTTATTGACGGAATCATTTTCGTTGGTAAACGATGCATTACCAACGTATTTTATCGACGAATGTAAAAAAAGTGATTACCGATGGATTTTGACCTTCGGTAAGTCAAAATCTGTCGGTAAAGCCTTCGGTAATTACCGACAACCAAAATCCATCGGTAAATCCGTTGGTAAAAAGAGCGACAAAATTCCCGCCTATTTTTCCTCTCTCACTGCGCGAAGAAGACTAAATTTTCATCTCTCACAAATCGTCATTTCTTCTTTCAAGAGCAGTTCTCACATTCTCTGCAACCATTTGTGCAATCATCTTCCCTTACTGCCACCGTTGCCGTTGGAGAGCGCCACCGCTGCCGCTGGAGCGTCACCACTGCCATAGGAGAACTCCACCATTGTCGTGGGAGAACCACGCGGAACGTCGCCGCTGCCGTTGGAGAGCGCCACCGTTGCCTTTGGAGAGCGCCACTACTGTCGTTGGAGATAGTCACCACTGCCATGGGAGAGCGCCACCAGGAGAACGTCACTGCTGCCATGGATGCTCAAAAACTAATTGAGGATTTTTCCTAATTTTAGGGTTTCTAAAACAATTGGACAACCTAAGTTTAGTCTTTGATTTTGGTTTTGGAATGAATTGGATTGTTGTTTTGGTTTAGGAATGAAGAAAGTTTGATAAAAAAAAATAAAATTCGAGGAAACAGACGAAGGGGAAAGAGGAAGAAGATGAACCAGATCGAGATATTTACCGACGGACTTACCGATGGGTTTTTCCTTATGTAATTATCGATAGATTTTTTTAGCCATTACCGACGGATTTGTCCTTCGGTAATTACCGATGAGCATAAAAAGTCATCGGTAAAGGTTACCGATAACGTTATTACCGACGGAGTTAGGCCCGTCGGTAATCTGTCGGAAAAATGCCATTATCGACGGATTTTTGACGTTTCTGACGGATTTTAACCGTCGGTAATAAATGTTTTTTTTGTAGTGCTTGTTATTTTCAAGAAACCATTTGTTGACTTAGTTTTCTACATATGTTATAAAATAACTAAGTTGTTTAAACAGATGCCACTTAGTGTAGAAAACATTTTATCTTTTATTCATCAGTAGGTTATATAACAGGCAATGTCGGGAAAACTTCAACACATTCCCTATTTCTTAAAATTATTCTGACCTCACAAATACAACCATATGGGATGCCTCAACATTTATTTTTATGCACCCTTTTGCAAAATCGGACCAAACTAGCCAGCACCAAGGTACACTCCTTCAAATTCAACCAAATAGATGTGCACCTTATATAATAAACTCCAAAAATACTTTTAAAGGACATGTACACATAAACTGAGGACCTACTTCTTATGATTTGAATTGAACCTGAACTAAGAAAGTATATCAGAATGAGTTAATGGAATGAGATACAGTGATTGTGTGGTAAGAATAATTGTCAGGCTGATATGTTCTGACCCCTACCAGAAATATAATACAATTGTTACAGATCATCCTCAGAAGCTAAAAGTTATCAACAGGAAACAATGAAGGAAAAAATGAAACTTCAGCCAAGAGACGCTCAAATAGTAACCATATGGATCTACAAACAAGACACGGGAATATGAACTACTATGCTTTTCTTTCCCTTCAGTTGATTCAGCCCATTCTAGATCATTGGGGATTTCTTCAGTGCTTGTATTTTCAATTTCATTGCAGCAGTCAGCTAAAGAGGCAATGGTAATTGATTCAGAGGAAGTTGTTTTTGAAACAGTGTCTGCATGATTTTCATTTATCCCGGAGAGTTCACGTAATTGTGATGTATTGCGTGTATCTGTTTCTGATAAAGTGATTTCACAGGCACTCTCGGATGCAGGCATGCTTTTGTCTTGTTTATCACCACCAAGGTTTGATTTGTTGTAAACTTTGACCGAATAGCAAGAAGCTGCAATAAACAAAGCATTAGAATCACATGATTCGGCATGGATTACATCAATATCAACATCATCACTAATCCTTGAATCCTCGGTTGTTTGGTTGATACCATCATTTCCAGTTATATTCCTGGAACCTTAAAAAGACTTCATTACTAATCCTTAAATATTGTATAATTGGTATAGAAGAGAGAAGAAGAATAGTACAAGAGAGAAAAAAAGCTCTTGCGTTGCATAGAAAAAACAGAAAAAGTAGAAGAGAGAGAAAAATAATTAACGCCGTTTGTACGGATTTAACGGAAAGGATTTCATTGATATAAAATTTATTAAGTAAGGACATAATTGACGTAATTTTTAAATGATTGACTAATTTGACATTTTCGAGCGAAACTGGAGACAAAATAGGATATTAAACCTTCTTTTTTCTTTGATTTAGAATCAACTTCAAACTAAAATATTTATATTTGAATATAAAATTATAGAATTTAATGTTATTAAATTACTTTAGTAAATTTCTAAAAATTTAATTTATTTTTAAAAATTTATTCAAACAACACATTTATGGTTAAATATTTCAAAAAAAAAATTATGAAAAATACTTTTTTCTGTAAATTTTTTATTCAAAGTGAATTCATATCTAATATGAAATGTGATGAAAAAATAATATTTTTAAGAAAAAGAGTTACGTAAAATTTTAAGAAATTGTAGTAAAAATATAATTTTGAAAACAATTAAGAATGTATAATTTAATTTACCCTTTCTAAAATTAAGTAATTACAGTACAATATTAATTGTTAATGAAAAAAATAATAGTGTTTTGTTTAGATATAGCAAACGTTTAATTTCAGTACATTATTACTATTAATAATTTACACAAACTAAAATTGGTATTACTGGCTGATAAAAGTTGTTCCATACTTATTATTAAAATTTTGATAACGCATTAGCAATTAATAAAGTTGTTTAATTTTGAAAATTGGAAAATTGAACGTGCAATTAAATTTTTAAAGCAACCAAAATAGACTTTTTTTTTTTGTTATTCTCTTATAAACAACTTTTAAATTTTATTAACGTTATTAGACTATTATATATTTGACTTAATACCCCTTTTGGTTTCTCGAAACGGGGAATATTCAAATGTGTCCTACGTTTTTTAAAAAGTTAAATGTGATCCCCACTTGTGAAAAAAGTGCGCAATTAAATTCTTTTTGGTAGCGGCGTTCATTTTTTAGTGGTCCAGATGACAGCGTATACTGAACTGTGCAACGTGTCTGTTCAAGGTGAATATGTGGTTTTCTGAGGGTAAACATGTGTATATTATTACAGATAACGTGGCAGTGGTTAATAAATCTGAGGTTAGGGTTTCGGTTCCTCCCAATTGGTCTCTGAGATAGGAATGGCTTCTTCCCAAGGGTGTTCTTCATGTTCGAAAAGTTGGGGCAAAGGATCTTCTTGTTCGTCCCATGGTTGTGGTGTGAGAAGAGGTGGGATAATCCCTACTTGTTACTGTGGTGATATTGTTGTAACCAAAGTCGTGAGAACTATGAAGAATGCTGGGAGAAATTTTTGGGGTTGTCCTCATTACAAGGTTTGAAGTATACCCTTCTGAGTTAATGTTTTCTTGTCTTGATGCATTTGTTGATAGATTCTCTAACTTGGTGAATAATAGGGTGGATCTTCAATTGACAGCTCGTGTAACTTTTTCGAGTGGTGTTCTGAAGAGAACGTTGATGAAAAAGATTGCACAATGGTGAGGAGGACAAGTCAGCTGGAAAATGTAGTGAAGGATTTGCAGAAAAGGATGAAATTGTTAGTTGTAGCTTTGTGTGTGTATTGTGGTGGACCTTGTCATATTCAGGTTCTGTTTAGGTTGATTTAGTTAGATTGTAACATCCTGTGTTGTGAAAGTTGTTAGTTGTTGATTTGTTATAAGTTTTGGTTGGTGTAAGGTCAGTTATGCAATGCAATGTGAATGTGTTTTGCTTGGTGTAAGATCAGTTATGCAATGCAATGTATTACGTTCCATTGACTATTTTAATGAGTTAAATTTAGTGGAGAATGTTCAAATCAGTCTCCCATTTGCTTTAAAAATATTCATATAGGTCAACCCAATAATGCATATGATGATGACTAATGGCACATATTACCAGTTTCTGCAGAAATAAGAAATCTAAGTACCAAAACATCATCAAACCACTTTCATTCATTACCACACATAAAAACATAAGTTCACTTTGTGACCAAAATAAAGACATAAAAATATCAGTTCACTAACAAACAATACATAATACCCCCAGTTCATCTAACAAACAGTACATATTACATCACCATGTAAGTTAACACATGAAGTTGTTAATGACACAATACATAATAAACCAATTCATCTAAGTATCTTTTCTTCTGACTTTACATTTTGTTGGATGGGATGATTGGGGACTTGGTGGCTGTGATGGATGAGGGGTTGGGGAACTTGGAGGTGGCTGTGATGGTTGTGTTGTTTCTGCTGGCTGGGTTGTTTCTGCTGGTTGGGGCTTTAAAGGGCAGTTATTCTTGTTGTGGCCCCTCTGACGACAAATACTACATTTTTTCCTATGCCCACCAACATGCATTTGAGTGTCATCCTTAGTTAGCTCTCATGCCTCCAACCTCTTGTTTTTCTTTGGCCTCCCAGGCAACTTCCTCATCACTGGTGGCAGTACATCATTGAAATTTGTGGTTTCCCATAGTAGGTGGCCATTGAGTGGAAAAATTATGGGCGCATACATCTCTTCATAGGTGGATCTTGTGAACAAAGTGGGGATAAAATTTTCTAGATCAACGTTGGAGTAGTTCATTGCTGCAATTGCATGACAACATGGGATGACACTGATCATCCACTTTCTGCAGCACACTCCTTCGTGTCCAGGTCCAGTGTGAACTTGTTCCCAACTGATGATGTATGCCTAAGCTCAAAAATCTTTCGTGCCAACCACTCTCTGCAGGACCTTCACATAGGTAAAGAATCTCATTCTCATCATTTTCTACAATAGCTGGTTCGTCCACCCCATGCACAACATAGAGGTTCACTTTCCCCAAATAATTAGCCACCTTCATCATGTTCATAGCTCCTTTATCATCATCAAGCTTATGTAAAACATGTTGGGTATTGTAATATAATTTTTTTACTTCCATGTAACCCAGATATTTAAGTGAACCTAATGCTCCAAAATAATACCATTTATCGGGATCTACGTCCCAATAAACTATCTCCCCGTCTATATACTTAAAGGGGACTTCTTTGATCAAGGTCCCACCGTGATGGACCACTACCTAAAACATGTCATCACACATCCTTACCCGAACCCTGCAAATGCAAACGGGGACATAATCCTTTTTTTTTAATTTTGCAAAAGATTAAATTCATATAATCTTTTTTTTTATTTTACATATGGTTTGCAGCTGGAATTTTTTCATTGTGGAATGAATCCTTAACTACAATTTTTTTCTACTTTTATATATTTTTATATTTATTTATAATAAATTACTTTATTAAAAAATTATAAACTCATCTAAATATAAATTTAAAAAATATTTAATTCAATATTTATAAATTAATTGAAAATAAAAAATTTAAAGTGTGATTATAATAAATTAGATAATTTAAATATATTATAAGTATGATAATAGAAAAATTATCATCATAAAATATAGTAATTATGGTTGTTTTTTGTAAAGTTAAATTTGATAAAATTATATTTACTTGGTTAAAATAATTTATGTAATAATTTTTTGTGTGTAATAAATTAGAAAAATAAAATTCAATAATAATATGATTGTAGGTGAAAATATTTTAAAAAAATAATGTAAAGTTAAAAACTAGTAATATGGATGTAGAACATTTAGGTTTATTTATAAAAAAAATATTTAAAGAAAATATTAAAAAAGTATAGAATTTTTTTAAAATAGTTTTTTTTTCTGAAAAAAAATATATAAATTGAATTTGAATAACTAATAACTTCAACAAATAATTATCTAAACTTAGATAATAAGCTTTTGAAGTTATTATTTATTGAAATTTAAATTTAAATTTTTCTTTCTAATTTAAAACTTTTTTTTGTAAAAATTCTATACTCTTTTAGTATTTTCTCTAAATAATTTTTTTTATTAATAAACCAAAATACTTTACATTCATTTTAATTTTGTTTTCAAATATTTCCACCTATAATCATATTATTATTATTATTTAATATTATGTTTCTAACATATTACACACACAAATTATATAAACTATTTTAACAAAATAAATATACATTTATCAAATTTATTTTAAAAAAATAACCATAACTACAATATTTTGTTATGATAACTTTTCTATTATCATAGTTAAAATAAATTTAAATTATCTTATTTATTATAATCACTCTTCCATTTTTTGATTTTTTAATTAATTTATAAGTATTAAATTAAACATATTTTTAAATTTATAAAAAAATTATAAATTTTTAATAAATTAATTTTTATAAATATATATATAAATCTATAAAACTACAAATAAAAGTTATTAATAATTCGTTCTTTAAAAAACAGAATTCTAATAACAAACTATATGAAAAATTAGAAAAAGTATGTTGAAAATTTAATCTTTCGCAGAAATAAATTATGCTTAAATAATAAAAGGGTTAGTTTAAAAAAATAATCTGATAATTTACTCACTTGATTAAAATTTAAAATTGATCGAAAAAAAATCACCAAAATAATCCCCCAAGTTACAACAAGAAAGACGTTCGTTTTCATATTTGAATTCAATTTATTATTTGGAGTTTTAATACTGTAATATAGATGTTTTGTTTGTCCAAAATAATAAAACTTTTATGTAATCAATCACTATATTTTTGGAATATAAATTTATTGAGAAAATTAAATACGTAGTAAATAAAAGATTGCATCAAGTTGATGGAAGATGTGTGTAAGAAAAGGCCATAGTTGAGGTTGGAGGGGAGAAGAGAGTAGAATTAATACTGTCCAATAACGTCATATCGAGAGCATGTTCATTGTCATGCTTATATTGGTACTAGAAATGAGGATGGAAGGGTAAAGTGGGCATAAGATGAAAGATAGACAAGACATGTAGGAGCTACGTAGGACCAGGTTGGTACGAACGTGAGTACTTGTTTCCAGTTTGTATATGAGAGGGTGAAACTGAAACAAAGAAAGAAAGAAAATAAACCACGTCGCCCATTAACTCCCCTATATGCTCAAGCTCTTTGGAATCTTCCATGTTCTTGGTCAATGGAAAATGATGATGCCACATTGGGACAATGTTAGTATTGTTGAAAATTCATATTAATTAAATATAACACCAAATTAGTTTTCTAAATGAATACAATACTTGTTTTATGTGCTAACTTTTTAAAGTTAAAATTCACTTTTTTAATATGATGTGAATTAGAAAGAGTGGTATTTATCGTAGTGCAGACTTTCATTTGGCTTTGCATATTAGCTGAAGAAAATGTGTTCTGAATTTTTGAAGTGTTGGAAGAACTGACTGCTGAAAAACATCACTAGCTAGGGTGAACTTCCTTGTCAACCATAATGTACTTGAATACAACGTTTCGTGCATAGGCTTTCCCCAGTTCTTGCACATGTGTACCCTTACTTCGCCTCCCTTAACAACCACCAAAACGACCAACAAAATCCTATTACACAACTTAGGTTTTGATTATAACAAAATCTACAAATAAAAATAAGTAAATATAGTAATGTTTCAAGATAGCAAAAGATGATTAGACTACACTCCCAAATAAGCATTAGATACAGAAAGGTGAGCTAGATCAAAGATTTTGTTAGACGCTCATTCGAAATCATTAGACAACCATATTCTTTATTGTGAATACATGTTTTTGTTCAATTAGTATCACTAGTACAATAAGGGGAAACGACAGCGGTTATTTTTGGCTATAGGCAGCGGTTTGTGAACCGAGGCATATTCAGGCGAGGTAAAAAGTCAAGTACTTTTGGTCTCGGTTGGCAACCGAGGCATATAGTCCCACTCTACGGCCTCGGTTCAGCATCAACCGAAGCATTAAGTTTTTGGTTTTTTTAATTTATTTTTTTCGTAGGAGATACTGCCTCGGGTCACGTCAACCGAGGCATAAAGTTGCACTCTACTGCCTCGGTTCGGGCCACAACTGAGGCAGTAGAGTCCTTTTTTTTTTTTTCTCTTCCGCGACACATTCTGCTTCGGTTTTGACCACAACCGAGGCAGTAAGTGGGCTTTTGACTTCGGTTTTTACCAGAACCGAGGCATATAAGTACGTTTTTTTTTAAAGTGGTATCTGTTTCTGCAACATTCCCAATCACAGAAACAGACCTGCATATCTTTTTATAACCAGAACAGTCCAGAATATTACACAAACGTATATTTTAAATGAAATTCATATTAAAACATAAAATATATTGATTGGAATCATAAATCAAATTCTTAGAAGCATAAATCAATCCAATGTAATCATAAATCAATCCAATGTAATCATAAATCAAGTTTGAAGCATAAATCAATGCAATGTACATGTTGAATTTATAGTAACATAGAAAAGCATAAAACAACTTAGAAACATAAACTTAAAACTTAGTATATCCTAATATCTACTACATACTATTATATAAATGAATTAAATATCTAGCAAGTGTTTTCCTCACAAGTTGGATTGACTTCTCTGGAACTGAAGCAGTCCTATTAAATCTCTGCATAAAGTACAATGATTTCAATTAGTGTATATGAAATCCAAATATAGAGAACATAAAATTCAAACCTAAATATTACCGTTTTCCATCCAGTGGTGTAATGTGCACGAATGATGGTCATCATCCAAAACATAACGTAGTAACCACATTCATATGACCCCATTTGTCTATTACACTACAATATATCATCATAATTATAAAATATTAAGTAACATCATTTGAATGGAAGCAAATGTAACAAAGTATGGACTAAAATACCAAACCTTAAGAGAAACCCATGCAAGCTTTTTAGCTGTAGCAGTAGATCTCCCAGATAACATCATATGTGATGCAAGGGAACTATTAAAAGAAATTGTTTTAGCATACATTTATATAAAAAAAAGGACCAGACATTGAGATTCTTACCAATCTACTGCATGTCTAAGAGGGCTGGGAGGAGACTTATGCAATGAACAAAACCAAACAGCCGTGTTCTCCGGTACGGAGATCACAAGTAGCTGCCAATGACACCTGAAATTGGTAATAACTTATGAATGATATACCAATATTAATAAATGAATGTGTTGAAGTTAACAAACTTCACTTACCCATGTATATAAGGGAGAAAATATATCTCCTTCCCCGTTCCAAAGCAGGTGGTGATGTATGTCTGGATATCATCAAATTTATTTCTGTCATGAGTCATAGAAGGGTCAATGAACCCATATACATCGTTGAACCCCTTCTTGTTTCTAACATCAAACAGATACCTAAAATGAAGAAATAATATGATATAAGTAAGTTGATAAAATACATGTATATATAAAAGTTTTCATAAACTTACATCATCCACAGCTGAATGAGTGTAATATTAATTTCATCACTCCCCGACGCAAGCTCCCTAACATCTTGCTGATGCAAGTACAATGGGATAAGAGCTTCTCTTCCAAATGTAGTAGAATCCCAATGTACATTCATCGGCACCTCTGAAATGAGTTTAGCAAGGTCGTCTAATGCACCAAGAGGGTCATCCTCAGATAAATGAGTCTTCTTCGGTCTAGGACTTCCCTCTTGACCTATCTGCTGTTAAATGAAAAAATGGTTGTTATAACGTCAATTAGAAGTAAATATTAAAATTGAGAAGTATATAGTACGAGTGTTTACCGGGGGATTAGATACATGACCAACCAAATGTCTAGGCCAGGCGACAAAGGACCTAAATGCTTCTTCCACAGTGAAGAACTCATCTGTAGGCACAGGAAGAACGGCATCCGCTATGACAACTTCATCGACCGTGACCTTGACCTCATCTTCTGCAAGCTGTACCCCATGCACTACAGTGGCTGTCTCATACACTGTACCACGAGCCACTAGCATGGTCCCAGTATCAGAGAGAATATATAACTCACATGGACGAGTGTCATCCATGTCGTCCCCTGGGGCACCGGCAGCTGAGCAACTTCCTTTACCGCTTCTACCTGTCAAATTAAATGTTAGTTTATGCAAAAAGTAAATTAGTAAGCAAAAATAAATAACCTTACCTGTAGGGGGCACAGCATGTTCCGCTACAGGAGATGGTGGAGGACGATTGCCATAATCCTCATAATGCTGCTGGAACTGGCGCGCAACCATTTCAGCAACTTCATCATATAACTCTGCTCGAACCTTCTTTGTGATCTCCTGCGTCATCTCTTTTCTTATTTCGTCCTTCATCTTTTCATATGAATATGGACGCGAGGAAGACCCAAAAAAATGTCGTATGCCTATGCCAGTCCCAGCAGCACGCACTCGTCCTGGGTGCTCAGGTCGTCCAATAGCTGTGGCAAGAATATCTTGACGACCTTCTTGTGTGAATTGACCTTGGGAGCTCTGCTCAACCAAGGAGTCCTGTCACATAACAAAAGTTCAAAGGATTTTTAATATACATGTTAGATATATAACAAAATTAATGTAATATAATAAGAAATGACATCTTACAATTCTTTCAGATATTTCTCTGGCAGACTCGGAAGTGTAGGAGCCCGATGGTCTCATACGGGCTAACTTCCACTTGTCGTGCCGAGATGGTGGTGAAGGAGGAGGAAGAGGGTCATCACCCTCAGAAAGTGGAAGTCTACTATCTGACTTCTGCTTCATTATTTTCTCTTCAAGCTTCCTATATCCACCACGAGATAGGAGGTGTGGATTTTTATTCTGAGCGCTTATTCCCTGTGCTTTTGACCTTTTTTCCTGTGACAAAATTAAACAATTGTCATGGTAAATAATTATGAAGGATGAATTGAATGATTTTACTACACTTACCTGCCACGCCTCAGAAGAACGAAGCTGTACAAACTGACGCCATGTTTCTTCGTCAATTGCTGAATATTTGGAACATGGATTTTCATCACTTTTTGGTCCAAATATATATCTAGACGTCAATTTTGTCTTAAACCCTCGAAATCGTTCTGCAATTGCAGATAAACACCTATTCCTTAAGCTCTCGACGTTTGGCATATCAAATGTTATCTGCAACAAAGAAAGTAATAACCTCATATAAATACAGATTTATCAATATACTAAATATAGAAGATTGAGCAATATTGCTTAACTTACCAATAGATCTTGCCAGATGAGATTCCGATCAGCCTCAGAAACATGGTCAAACGATGGAGTAAGTATAGAGATACGATCACGTGCCAATACTCCAAGGTAAGACCTACATACATCTGCATTTGGGCCAGATGCAACTCCAGTGACCACGTCAATAATGACAGGTGTCCTCTCACCTGCATTTCTTCTAAGTATAAGCTGTCGTAACCTCGTTGCTCCTCTCGTCCGTCTAGAAGTGGTGGGGACTTCATCGCCCGACGAATGAGGTGACTCAGCCATATATCTGTCACAATAAATAAGATGAAATATAAATAAAACACTTATAAATTGTGCAATATATTATTTAACAGAAGCCATAAATATTTACACAAACATGAAATTCATACATAATCATATCGATTGGTCATATATATATTCCCTCATTGTGATCTTCTCGTATTGCTTGTATATCATCAATTAGAGGGTCGTCATCCAAATTTATTGTCGTTTTAAATGGATGGTTGTCAGCGATATGAATATTACTTAGATTCTCTTCTTTTTCTTCAATTTGCCTTTTTCCTTGGAGAGCAACATACCAATGGTCAGATGCAGGATCTTTTACATAAAAAACCTGACTTGCTTGATATGCCATGATGAACGGTTCGTCTCTATAACCAACCTTTCGAAAATCAACAAGTGTCATACCAGATTCATCTATTTTGACACCACTCTTATTGTCTATCCACTTACATTTGAAGAGTGCAACGGAAAACTTAGTGTAATCAACTTCAAATATCTCTTCAATTCTACCATAGTATCTCATGGAACCAACTATAGGATTTTGATCTTTGGATGTGGAAAACTGTAGCGACTCAGCTTCTAGACTGACGCCACTATTTTGTACTGTGCTTTTATCATCCAAAGTTTTCGTATAGAATGTGCAATTATTAATTTCGTATCCTGTACAACATACAACATCAAACTTCAAGCCATTTGCTAACCAGAACAAAGTCTCAGAGGAACGTGATTCTTTTGGAACTTCAGATTTGAACCAGGACAAGAATGTTCTGTTATGCTCCATCAACTGCCATTTCTCTGATTGTCGTGGATACTTGTCCCTTACAACGGCTTTGTGAGCTTCCAAAAATGGGATCACTTCATCTGTGTTGTTTAATATGTATAGATGTGCTTGCATCAATTCTTCACGACTTTTCGTCACCACATTCACACCTCGGATGCTTTTACTTGTAGAATATCTACTCAACCATGATGTCCGAGGGACTCCTATCGGATTTGCTTTAGCCATATACTCAGAGCAAAACTCAATACTTTCTTCAGCAATATATCTTTCAATCATCGAACCTTCTAGACGATATTGATTTTTGACGTACCCTTTCAAAATCTTCATATAACGCTCAATAGGGTACATCCATCTTAAGTATACTGGTCCACACAACTTTATTTCTCTGACCAAATGAACAAGTAAATGCACCATGATGTCAAAAAAGGATGGAGGGAAAAACATTTCTAGTTGACACAGGATGATCATAATTTCGTTTTGAAGTTCATCTAACTTTGTAGGATCGATGACTTTACTACAAATTGACGAGAAAAATGAGCACAATCGAGTTATGGTCATCCTAACTTTTTTGGGCAAAATTCCACGAATTGCCACTGGTAACAACTGTTGCATTAAGACGTGGCAATCGTGAGACTTCAGTCCAACAAGCTTTAAGTCCTGCATTGACACTAAGCTCTTGATATTTGAAGAGTATCCTTGTGGTACCTTGATACTCTTTAAACAAAGACAAAAACTTATCTTCTCTTGTTTGGACATTGTGTAACATGCAGGGGGCAAATAAGTACGTTTACCAATCTCTCTTGGTGCCAATTCTTCTCGGATCTTCATGTCAACCAAATCCAAACGCGCATTCACTCCATCTTTTGTTTTTCCCTGGATGTTTAGTAGTGTACCAATCAAGCTATCACAAACATTTTTCTCAACATGCATGACATCTATGCAATGTCTAACATCTAACTTTGACCAATATGGAAGATCAAAGAATATTGATTTCTTCTTCCAAGGGGTCGCTACAGAAGACTTCTTCGACATTTTCCCAAATTGATGATGTACTTTATTAACTTTCTGAACAACTTCAAGTCCAGTAAGTGGAATGGGTGCATTGTCTTTCTCTTGTTCTCCATTGAATGCTTTCTTTAACCTTCGATATGGATGATTAGATTGTAAAAATCGTCGATGACGCATATACACTGTCTTCCTTCCGTGTTTTAATTGTTGAGATGCAGTGTTTTCTTCACATATAGGACATGCTTTATGACCCTTCACACTGTACCCCGACAAATTACCATAAGCTGGGAAGTCATTAATGGTGCAAAATAACATGGCATGCATCATGAAAGTTTCTGAAGCAAAGGCATCAAATATTTCAACCCCATCAACCCACAACAACTTCAAGTCTTCAACTAGTGGCCTTAGATAAACATCGATGTCATTTCCAGGCTGCTTTGGACCAGATATCAACATTGACAACATCATGTACTTTCATTTCATGCACAATCCAGGAGATAAGTTGTAAATTATCAGTATAACGGGCCAACAACTGTGATTGGTACTTAAATTACCAAATGGATTCATTCCATCAGTAGCTAAGCCAAACCTAAGATTTCTACATTCTTCACAAAATTGGGGGAATTCTTGATCAATAATTTTCCATTGCTTGGAATCAGCCGGATGACGAAGCATCCCATCAGTTGTTCTCTCATCTGCATGCCATCTTAGGTTTTTAGCGTCTTTGGGATCCGCAAACAAACGCTTAAGTTTGGCAACTAGTGGAAGGTACCAAACTACTTTCAAAGCAGAACCATTCTTTTCTGTGATGCCACCTTCTTCACCGTTGTTTTTTGACTTGTATCGTGATAACCCACATTTTGGACACTTTATCAAAACTTCATTCTCATTCCTATATAATATGCAATCATTCGGACATGCATGTATCCGTTTATATTCCATACCCATCGGACAGAGAATTTTTTTTGCATCATAATTACGATTGGGTAACGTATTTCCATCTGGCAGCATTTCATTCAACAACGACAATAATTCTGTAAAACTCTTATCACTCCATCCATTGCTCACCTTTAAATTCATCAGCCTTAACACCGCTGACAACCGTGTGAACTTAGTTGAACCCGCATACAAAGGAGTCTCCGCATCAGTGGACATCGTTTCATACACATGTGCTTGGGCAAAAGCTTCTGCGCCAACATCGCGGATCATGTCCTCTAAGTTTTCTTCTTCTGCTTCATCTTCCATATCCATTGTGGAATCATAAACATTTCCAGTTGGAGCGACAGTTGGAAAGTCTGTTACTTCGCCGTGCCATATCCATGTTGTATAACTTCGTATGAAACCATCACAGATAAGATGTTCCCTAATATCAGTTGCGTTCAACTTCCTCCCATTCAAACAGTTCACACAGGAACATCTGAACTTGACTTCATCATCACCACTTGTACTCGCATTACGTTGCGCAAACTGTATAAAGTCTTCTACCCCTCTCTCGTACTCAGTGCTGATGCGTGGTAAATTCATCCACCCTCTATCCGTACGCATGTTTACTGAAATTGTTTACACAATCTCAATAATCTTGAATGATCACTTTGATCGTGTTTGTATTCAAGGTGTGACCCTATCCCATTCAAGAAGATTCACTTTTTTTAGTTTATTAAACATATCAATTTTAAACAACATATCTTAAATTTCACGAAATTTTGCCAGCATTTCGCATTGGTCTTCAGGTTACACGAAATGAAAGTGATTATAAATCACAATCAAATATGCACCCGAAGATAAATACAAAAACACAACGGAAAATTTTCATAAAATTTAAGACATGTATATTAAAATTGATATGTTATAATAAACTATGAAAAAAGTTATTACTCTTCTTAAACTGTCCAACCGGACAATTCAAGATTCAATACTTATAAATTATTATTACTATCTCCTTTCTATTCATTTTTAAAAAGTACATTTGTTCAGAAAAATCTGGAGATAGTTAATAATTTTTGTATTCAATCTCAAACGGGAATCTAAGGCTAATTCAAAACGACAATATATCCAAACAAACAAATATTTACATATGCAACATAAATCAAGTAAAAGGAAGCAAAGGACCATTAAAACCACCACAGACAGATATCAATCAAATATATATATATATATATATATATATATATATATATATATATATATATATATATATATATATACACGTGTTGGCCTAAAGTCAAGTGCTTCATGACTCAAAACACAAGTTATGGCCGACATCTAGGTCAAGTGAATCTAATAACTTGGGTTTCTCTACTATCTTTTTATTTTAAGTCTTCCAAAAGTAATTGATAGGTTTTTGATAACAGTTGAAAAACTGTTATTTTCATGCTTAAAGTTGATACTAAAAGCAACCTTTAGACTTAGAAACTAGCTTGAAATCATGCCTTTTGTTTATATTTTCAGAAATAAGAGAGCTGGACAGGTTTATGCTTGATTTAAGTGTTCTTGTGCAGGTTTTGAGGTGAATTTGGTGAAAGAAGTGAAGAATAAGAGAGAGGACATTAGAAAAGACAAGAAAGAGTGCAAAAAGGAGAAGTCGAAGGCACCGCTCAGCGGCAAACTACCGCTGAGCGGCACTCAAGAGGTGACGTTGGAACCGCTGAGGGGCAAAATGGCCGCTGAGGGGAAGAAAGAAGACGCGCAATCACCGCTGAGCGGTAAATACCGCTGAGCGGCACTTTTTGGGCTTGGACTTTTGTAATCTTTTGTAACTCTAGATTAGTATATAAGGGCTTGCACGTCCTATAGTTAGGCATCTTTGGCAGAAACGAGGCAAACACTCTCTCTTTCACCCCTTTGAAGGAGGATCTTGGATGCTCAGGCTACCTCTTCACCTTTATTGGGTTTATTCTTTCATACTTTCATTGTAATTCATCTAGGTTCACCATGAATATGGTGAACTAAACCTTGTATGTTTGTTGGGGAGTCAAAGTAATCTCTTGAAGCTCTCATATATGGATTTGTTGAGTACATCTTTGAATTAAGACATATGCTTTCTTTCATCATTAGTTAGGGTTTTTCCTCTTTGCTCAATGCTTGCATTGTTTAACTCATTCTAATGCATGATTATTGGTTTTGTTGATACGGACACGTACGGGGAAATCTAGATCCGGGGAATTTCTCCCAATATTATACTGACAATATTATATTGGTTGCCTTTAAGCTCCTGCACTCATGAACTAATCATTAGGAATGCTAGGAATTGTATGAACTATTTGATTAGGGAGAAGCCATCTAGAATGGTACATTAGAGAGTGGCATTAACAATGATGATTTGAATGTTGAATTCCTAAAATATATGAGAGTGGATGAGATGAAATTGACCCCCAACAACATACTCATTCATATATTTCCTTGAAAGTGTTTATCTTTTGTCTTTGTCATTGATCAATTCATGCATACATATTTAATTTTCGTCTTTGCATATTAAACTTCAATTATTGTGTTCTTAAGTCTTAGCTAATCAACAAATCACATAACTAAACTAGGCCGTGAGTCCTTTGGGAGAACGATACTTGGTCTTACCAAGTTTATTACTTGAAACGATTCGGTCATACTTGCCGATTGTGAAACAAGTTTGTGACATCATATTTTGGTGCTTACAAATTTGTCCATCAAGTTTTTGGCGCCGTTGCCGGGGATTCATGGTTTAACTGGTTAATTTGTGTGATTATTGATTATCTTTGACTTTAATTTGAATTTTTGTTTTTATTTTTCTGTTTTTTTTGTATTTTATCTTTTTATCTTTTTAGATTAGATTTTATTTTATTTTATTAGATTTTATCTTTTTATCTTTTTAGGTTAGATTTTATTTTATTCTTATTCTATCTTTTAGGTTAGGTTAGATTTTATTTTATTTTATCTTTTAGATTAGATTTTATTTTTTAGATTAGGTTTTATTCTATTTTATTTGATTCTATCTTCTAAATCTTTTATCTTCTTATATCTTTTCAATCTTTATTTTCTTCTATATCTTTTTGTGCTAACAAATCTTTTCTAGGGTTTTGTTTTCTTGTGCATGCAGGAGGCAATTCGAACTAGAAGTAAGAAAACAACAGAACCACTACTTGAAGGGCTAGACGAGAGTAGAAGGAGGAGAAGAATCAGAACGTCCAGAGAACTTTTCCCTTCTCCTGAAACTCTCCTACAATCATCACCACAAGGTTCTGTTCATAGCACAGGGAGTATGGAGAACAATAATAATGCTAGAAGAACTCTTGCAGATTACACTAATCTTGCTGGACCTCAGCACTTCAATAGCATAGCTCGACCTAGAGTCAATGCAGCCAACATGGAGGTCAAACCAGCATTAATTCAACTGGTAAAGAGTAATCAATTTAATGGGTTATCACATGAAAGCCCATATGAGCACCTTACAACATTTAATGAGATCTGTAACACGGTCAAGATTAATGGGGTGCCAGACGAAGCTATCAAACTTAGCTTGTTTCCTTTCTTATTGGGAGGCAATGCTAAGCTTTGGTTGAACTCTTTTCCAGAAGAAAGTTTCACGGAGTGGGAAGCAGTGGTTGCAAAGTTTTTGAATAAATACTTCCCACAATCTAAAGTGACTAAGGGAAAGCAAGAGATATCTTCATTCAAGCAGGGCATGGAAGAATCACTTGGACATGCATGGGATAGGTATAAAAGCTTGTTACGTAAAACTCCCACGCATGACTTTGAAGATCAAGAAGTAGTCCTAACTTTCCTTGGAGGGCTTGGTTCACAAACCAAGATGATGCTAGATGCATCAGCTGGAGGCAATATCAAATGGAAGACTCCAGAGGAAGCAACTGAAATCATTGAAAATATGGCTACAAGTGATAATGAGCTGCACAATGAAAGAGGAGCTCCTATGCCACAGAAAGGGGTTCTACAATTACAAACGCATGATGCTCTGCTAGCACAGAATAAAATTCTAACTCAACAGCTAGAGACTCTGACAAAAACTTTGGCTCAATTACCTAAAGAGTTGAAGTCTGCTGCCCAGATACAAACCCAGTTGTGCGAACTATGTGGAGGTGATCACATAAATGGCCAGTGTGCTTTTCCAGTGGAGGCCGTGGAGGATGTTAACTTCATGGCTAATCAGTTTCCATACCGTCAAGGGAATTATAATCAGGGTTGGAAACCACATCCAAGCATTGGCCAAGGACAAACTGGGCAGGCTAATCAGTATAATAAGCAGCAGCAGCAACCAACCTTGTGGCAACAATTATCTATGCTTAATGACAGATCAACAAGGTTGGAAGAAACTCTTCAGCAATTCATCCAGAAAACTGAATCTTCTCAAAAGAGCACTGAAGCTGCTATAAAGAATTTGGAGATTCAGATGGGTCAGATCACCAAGCAATTGGAAGAAAGACCCAACAGAAACTTTGGGGCTAATACTGAGGTTAACCCCAGAGAAGAGTGCAAAGTGGTCAAGAGTGTAAATGAAGAGATCATTGAGTTGGAAGAAGATGAAACAGAAGAGAGAAGAGAAGAAGAAAGAAAGGACACTTTTCCTTTTCTAACAAATCAGGAGAAACCAATGGATTTCACAGATTTATTCAAAATGGTTGATAATGAAGCTCCTTGGGAACAAATTCTACAGAAAATAGCAGTTTACACCAAATCAGATGAAGGAACCTCTACAAAAAGAAGACGTAGAAAGGATGAGGAAGAAAAGTGTATAACTGTTAAGAAAGAATCATTCCCACCAAAAGCAGCAGATCCAGGCAGTTTTTCTATCCCTTGCATTATAGGGAAGAAAAAGGTAAAGAAAGCTCTCCTTGATTTAGGCTCAAGTGTTAACTTGATTCCTTATTCTCTATTGGAGCAAATTGGCCATGTTGAAATAAAACCTGTAAAGGTTAATCTTGTAATGGCTGATGGATCTTCAAAGGAGCCATGTGGGATTGCAGAAGACATTGTAGTTTGTGTTGGCAAACTTCAGTTCTTGGCAGACTTTGTGGTGATGAAGATGGAAACCGAGAAGATACCTTTTATACTTGGAAGATCGTTTATGAAAACGGCCAGGGCTATCATAGATGTGAATGAAGGTATAGTGGTTCTCCAAGACGGAGAGGAGAGAGTGGTGGTGGATGTCTTCAAAGATGAAACACAAGCAAAGGAGGAAGAAGCCAGTTATAAAGCTGCATTTCGAGATGCACCCATAACTAGAGGTAAAAATAAAAATCTTGAGGTTTCTGATAACCATTGTTTGTATTTTCAGGCACCCAAGGTAGAAGAGATTGGAAAAGGAGAAGAAGTTCCTAGAGACTGGAAAAAATTAAAACTCCAACTTGGCATACCTGTAAGACTCAAGAACAAGTTGTGGGTTATAAAAGGCTTTAAAGAGAAGGAGATGATAGAGATAGAGTCTCCATATTCTAGAGAGTCCAAAACAGTCCAAAGGAAGCAGTTGAAAGGTTGGTGGAAGGACTACATCAATTATAAAGAAGATGGAACATGAGCTTTAACAGGGTCAAGCTAGTGACGTTAAAGAAGCGCTTGCTGGGAGGCAACCCAGTAGATTTACAAACTTTTGATTTGGTTTTATAATTTGTAATTTGTGAACATTATTCTGGACATTATTTTGTTGGATTTAGCATCTACTGAAGGATGCTAGGTGGTTAAGTATCTACTGAAGGATACTAAGTTTGTAACACCTACTGATGGGTGTTGGTGAGAAGATTTTGCACCTACTGATGGGTGCTGGTAAGTTTGAAACACCTACTGATGGGTGTTGGTGGATTTTGGGTCAGGCTCGTGACGTTAAACAAGCGCTACCTGGGAGGCAACCCAGTTGATTGATTGTTTTCTGTTTGTTTATTTTGAGGATTTGCATAAGCATTTTTAACATTGAATTGCAGGGAACCTATGAGGGGTATGCTAGGAAGGCACGTAGGTCAAGAAAAGAAGGAGAAGGGCACATCACGAAAGTGCCGCTGAGCGGCAATTACCGCTGAGCGGTACTATCGCAGATGGGCTTAAGTTCCCCTTAGCGGAACCCGAGCCCATTGGGGTATTTTTAAACCCTAAGCTGCGCGTTTTTATATTCTTTCAAGCTCTTCTCTGCACTAAGACTCCCACATATCTCCTCTTAGGTTTCCCACATCTTTTTACTCTTCCCTCTTTAGAAAATTTCTCTTCCACTCACTTTTACACTAGTGTGCTATCAAAGTTTGGGGTTGGAAGAGAGCATTCTAGTTTGGAAGCATTCTCATATCATCTAGCATCTCCACCCAAGTAAGTAAAATGCATTTTGTTCATTCTAGGGTTCTTGAAATTGACGGTGATTGTCAAAGCATGAATATTTAGGGGTTTTGATTTCTATGCATGATTTGATGATATATTTGATGTTTGAACCGATTAAACTGCTTGATTATGAACTGGAAAACTGAAAATTGCATTTGGGTGGAGTTAGGACAGTTTAAAAACGAGATTTGCAAAAATCTGCAGATCACCGCTGAGCGGCATTTACCGCTGAGCGGCACTCTGCCAGATTTGTTTTTTTTGGTTTGTTGCGTGTTTGAATGTGGCACTGGTGGCGCTGAGGGGAAATTATGGCCCTCAGCGGTGGTTTAGCTTCAAAAGGAGTTTTGTTTTGTGTTTACTAATGATTAACATCATGTTCTGTGGTTTTGGATTTATGTTTGAATGCAGGAATGACATCCTCTTCAGGAAAGAGATTGAAAACCATGGCAACCAAGAGAAAGGAAAAGGAACCAGAGCAGCCCCATAATGGCAGGTTCCTCTCTAGGAAACATGAGAAGCACTTTAGGGTGGTTCAGGACAGGAGACTTCTAATGGAGAGAAAGGTTGGAATGATACCTAACTTTGCTCCTCAATTTGGAGAGCAAGTGTTAGGGAATGATTGGGGGAAGCTAGCCACTTATCCATCACCTGCCAACATAGCTGTGGTGAAAGAATTCTACACCAATGCAAAGAAGATTGGTGATTATCCAGCTGAGAATTATTTGGGCTATGTTAGAGGCCATGCTATCAGGTATGATCCTGACTCCATCAATAACTTTCTGGATACTGTGTGGGCTGGTGAGCAATGCCAGTTTGCTCTTAGCATGGAGGAAGGTGCTGACTTTGAGGATGTTGAGAGAGTATTGTGCATACCTGGAGGACACTTCCAAAGGAATAGATCTGGCTCAGTGGTTAATATTAGGAGGACAGATTTGACTCCTCTTGCAAAGTATTGGATGGCATTTTCTCATGCCAACATTCAGCCATGTTCACATGTGTCAGATATTACTCTCAGCAGGGCACTCTTCATCTACTGTGCTATCAGAAACTTGAATGTTAATATTGGGCAGGTGATAGCTGATGAGATTAGTGTGTGTGCTAACACCTCAAACAACAAAGCACCACTGGGACATCCTTCTTTGATCACTCACCTTTGCAAGCTAGCTGGGGTGGACACTTCTGTTCCACCATTTGAGAGGCCAAGAAAAGCTATAGATGAGGCCTATTACAGACAGTACTGTGGAGGTGAGGAGGCAGCCCAGCCAGTGCCACCACGCCAGGCTCGTAGAGAGAGAAGGCCAGCACAGAGCAGGACTTCTGCTGATACTCATGAGGCAGAACCATTCCAGATGAGGGACATGTATATGTCTCTTATAGGTGCTCAGTTGCAGTCCATCCACAGAGGGCAGGTGGCCACGACTGAGATGATAGTGGGGATGTATGATACCCCTCCAGCACACAGGTGGACTATGGATGAATTCCATAATGTGGTAGCTTGGCCAGAAGAACCATGGCATGGAGGAGCTGAAGCAGCTGAAGCTTCAGCCCGAGACATGGATGAAGATGAAGCTGAGGAGGAGGATGCATTTGATGAAGATGATGATGAAGAGGAAGAGGAAGATACAGAGAGCTCGGACTGATGAGGAGCTGAGATAGCATTTACTGATGAATGCTATCATATGATTATGCTTTTGTGGTTTAAGTTTTCTGAACTTATTTGTTTTTGTTTTTAGATTAGGGTTTGATGTACTCTATTGAACACCTGGTTTGTTATGATGGTTTGCTATTAACTGTGATTGTGTGATAAGTAATGCTTGATGATGCTTATTGATTGATTGATGTTGAGATGATGTGCACATTAAAATGCTTATACAGGTGATTCACAAGCTTTGTGAACAAATGCATAATATCATGATTGTGATTGTGAAATTAAGCAGGATGTGCATGTCAAATGTGAATGAGCTTATATGTGAGGTTTTGAGCTCCAGAGTTGTTATTGTTGAATGTTGTTACTTTGAAAGCATGAATGACTTTGCCCAGGTTTTCTATGATTGAATCAATTGCTTGTTTTGCATCATATGATCAAAGGCCGTGTTTTTGAAACCCTTTTTATTGGCCAAATTCATAAAGTTAGCCTTCTAAAAGAGAACACATTGTGTTCTATCCTTTGAACCCTTAGCCTTAAATATACACTGAACACCCTTGATTGAAAATCTTTACCTTGAGTTAAGTAGAAGATCTTGTGTGGTATTGTTAAATGTTCAAGTTTGGGGTTATTGGGGAAACATGAAAAAGGAAAAAGCATTGAGCTAAGAGCTAAAAAGTAAGAATATGCAAAGAAAAGAAAAGAAAAAGAAGCAAAGCTCAATGCAAATGCAAAAGCAAAGGCAAAAGAAAGTTGGGAATGAATAAGAAGATTGTGTTGTTATGATTCTCTTAACTCAAGGATTTTGTGATCCAGAAAAACCAATTTTCTTGTTAGCCCAGCCACATTATAAGCCATTGAAAAGTCCTTGTGATGATGCATGCTTGTGAATGTATTTGATTGTGGTTAAATGAAAGGCAAAGTTGATTCATGTGACATTGTGATAGTGGAGTGAATGAGTGAAACACTTTACCTCTTATACACTTGTGTGTTGAGTGAAACACTTTACCTAGTGAGGAAATATTCCATAAGCACATGAACATCCATGCTTAATTGATTGATCATTCATGAAAAATAGCATTTGTTGGAATTTAAATGACTTTGTGAACACTAAAGCATGTGCACATCTTGATTGAACTCTTGGTCTTAAGTTTGAGTGAAGTTATTACTTATCTTGAAAAGAGGATTTTGAATGAGTGAACCATCATATGAATTGGTTGGAGATGGAGTTACATTTTATTTGCTTGAGGACAAGCAAAGTTCTAAGTTTGGGGTTGTGATAACAGTTGAAAAACTGTTATTTTCATGCTTAAAGTTGATACTAAAAGCAACCTTTAGACTTAGAAACTAGCTTGAAATCATGCCTTTTGTTTATATTTTCAGAAATAAGAGAGCTGGACAGGTTTATGCTTGATTTAAGTGTTCTTGTGCAGGTTTTGAGGTGAATTTGGTGAAAGAAGTGAAGAATAAGAGAGAGGACATTAGAAAAGACAAGAAAGAGTGCAAAAAGGAGAAGTCGAAGGCACCGCTCAGCGGCAAACTACCGCTGAGCGGCACTCAAGAGGTGACGTTGGAACCGCTGAGGGGCAAAATGGCCGCTGAGGGGAAGAAAGAAGACGCGCAATCACCGCTGAGCGGCACTTTTTGGGCTTGGACTTTTGTAATCTTTTGTAACTCTAGATTAGTATATAAGGGCTTGCACGTCCTATAGTTAGGCATCTTTGGCAGAAACGAGGCAAACACTCTCTCTTTCACCCCTTTGAAGGAGGATCTTGGATGCTCAGGCTACCTCTTCACCTTTATTGGGTTTATTCTTTCATACTTTCATTGTAATTCATCTAGGTTCACCATGAATATGGTGAACTAAACCTTGTATGTTTGTTGGGGAGTCAAAGTAATCTCTTGAAGCTCTCATATATGGATTTGTTGAGTACATCTTTGAATTAAGACATATGCTTTCTTTCATCATTAGTTAGGGTTTTTCCTCTTTGCTCAATGCTTGCATTGTTTAACTCATTCTAATGCATGATTATTGGTTTTGTTGATACGGACACGTACGGGGAAATCTAGATCCGGGTAATTTCTCCCAATATTATACTGACAATATTATATTGGTTGCCTTTAAGCTCCTGCACTCATGAACTAATCATTAGGAATGCTAGGAATTGTATGAACTATTTGATTAGGGAGAAGCCATCTAGAATGGTACATTAGAGAGTGGCATTAACAATAATGATTTGAATGTTGAATTCCTAAAATATATGAGAGTGGATGAGATGAAATTGACCCCCAACAACATACTCATTCATATATTTCCTTGAAAGTGTTTATCTTTTGTCTTTGTCATTGATCAATTCATGCATACATATTTAATTTTCGTCTTTGCATATTAAACTTCAATTATTGTGTTCTTAAGTCTTAGCTAATCAACAAATCACATAACTAAACTAGGCCGTGAGTCCTTTGGGAGAACGATACTTGGTCTTACCAAGTTTATTACTTGAAACGATTCGGTCATACTTGCCGATTGTGAAACAAGTTTGTGACATCATATTTTGGTGCTTACAAATTTGTCCATCAGTTTTTAGAATATTTTTTACAATGGACTTTATTGTTCAATTAAAGAATTAAATAAGTAAATTTATTATTTCAATTTATTATTGTCTCAAGATTAAGTTTTTTTAGATGTTTTCAATTTTCGTGTTAGCTTTTTAGTTTAGAGATGTTTACTTTTTAACTCAATAACCATTATAGTTAAGATATTTAAACAAAGTTAATTTATTTTGTGATATTCTATCTTTAATTGTTGAAAACCGATTACTAAGAATTCTTGCTTTGAGAATCAGAAGACGGATGTCTTACTAAGTACAGCAAGACAGATATTGCAAAGAAAATCGATTTTTCAAGGAAGTGGCATAAATCTAGAAGGAAGATTCCATCGTTGGCTTTGAAGCAGTTGATCACTGTGTACCATTCTATCAAATAATTTCTGGGTCATTATAATATGTTGGCTTCTATTCTATTCAAAGTCTAAAGAATTTTAGCAGTTCATCATTCAGCTATTATTAACATATTGTATTAATATAGTGGCCTTTTCTAGTATAAACAATTTCGACCTTTTCTTGTTTGTCTCGGATCACACACGCATACACATTGTTACAACATACACTTACATCATCGTTTCCTATTCATTCCAACACTGTTACAGCAGATAACAACAGTTTCAGAGTGGGAAGCTTATAAGGAATCCAAGCAAAAAGCAACAAGCAACAATGGCAGAAGCAGCGCTTTTAAAAACTCTATGAAAACGCTTTAAAAAACTTACCGTCGCGGGAACAATGGCAGAAGCAGCGCTTGGAGACAATGGAGGCACGACGGCACGACGGCTGACGCACGGAGAAGAAAACAATCGCGCCTTGGTGGTGGAGGCTCGCCCAGAAACGCTGGTGGTCACGGAGAAGAGAGCACGGGGAGGTGTTGAAGAAGAAACCGTAAAGGAAGTGGCCACCCGACTTGGACAAGGATTCGCCGGAGACAATGGAGGCACGACGGCACGACGGCGGACGCACGGAGAAGACAACAATCGCGCCTTGGTGGTGGAGGCTTGCCCAACGCTGGTCGTGACGGAGAAGAGAAAGCACAGGGAGCGTTGAAGAAGAAACCGTAAACCCTTCTGTTTTACGGTAAAAAAGAAACCAATACTGCCTCAGTTTTACGAATAACCGAGTCCTAAACAGCTTAAATTAGGCTTTCGGCATCGGTTTTACGAATAACCGAAGCAATATATGTGGACAAAAAGCATTACACAGAGATTTGGCAGATGAAAAGTCTGAACGCACACGTTTACGCTTCGGTTCACTCCTGTAACCGAGGTCATATGGTCTTTCGGTCTCGGTTCTTTATAGACCCGAGGCAATATCCTCTTGACCAAAAGCTGTCAGTCTGACTACTTGCAGAGGTGGTTGAGTGGCAGAGATGTTTATGCATCGGGTGGCACAGTGAACCGAGGTAGTATCAGTTTTAGGCACCGGTTCAGCAGCAACCGAGGCATATAAGTTCCCGTTAATTACCAAAAAGCCACCGCGTTTTTATATGCTTCGGTTTTTGGACAACCGAGGCGTATTGGCCGCCTTTAAAAGTTGTTTTTTTACTAGTGTATAAGCAAAGCATAACAAAATAATAAGTAGCGTATTGAAGTATGAAGAAAATATGAAAGAAAATAAAACTTAAATGAGCTCAATTAAAAGTAATAATTATAAAAGTAAGAATCTTGATCATAAAACATGTTGTTAAACGACCAAATCATCAGACGACTCAAATAAAACAGATTTACTTGAACTCTATAGATAAGAAATGTTGACTAGACAAGTCAACTTTATGAGATAAGGAATTATACTTTTATATGTAGTAGATGATTAAAAGCAAACTGTTAAATGAGTCAATACAACCACACAAAGGTACTAGACCAGTAACAACATATGATGAGTCAAAGTCAACTCATTAAGTTGGATGTTAAATATCTATATTAGATGAGTACTTGAATTAAACAAATAAAATGAAAAAATGGTAGACGAGTAAAGCATAGATACACACTAGATGAGTCAAGTTCGAATAGTATGAAAGAAATTAATTAAATTACCAAGCGATGTGGAGATCAAGTTCGAATTGATCAAAGAAATCTGAATGTTGAAATTGAAGATCAAATCAGTTAAGAGAATATTGCAATGCAAGTCACAACGTTTTGAAGATATTCTTATTGAAGATATATTTGAAGAATAATATCATAGATGATTGAATATTTGATTCAACAGATATAAAAGGAAATCCTCTTTTATTGAAAATTGCTAATGTTGTCATATTATTATCAATCAATCACAAGAAAGGAAAAGACTTTGCATACGATAAGTTGTAAAAAAATATCTAAAAGATTAAAGTCACAACATATAATGTTTGAAATTCAAATTATTCAATGACTAAAACGGAAAGAACTGATAATTCACAAAAAACAATACACTTTTATTGTTATATCAAGTACTTTCTTATGAAGAAAGAAGAAGATATATATGAAGAATATGTTCAATTGGATATGCATCAACGATCAAATGACACAATGTAACTTTAAGTACTAACCAGAAGGCAATAAGAATACGAGAGAAATACCAAAGTGTTGCAAAATTGTCAAATCATTCAAGCGAAAGAAAAATGAGAATACTCTGAGAGCATAAAGTCAAATTCATATTTTGTACAGAGTGATATTGGGTTGTGTGATAACCATTCTAATATCCTTCACACTATAAAAGTATACTATGTGAGTGTGATTGTACCCTCGTACATGACAAATTTTTTATTTAATGTAATTGTGAATTCTTGATCTTAGAGAGAGATTAAGAAGGAAAAATAGAGATGTTAAACTCATTGTAACCTGGAGAGGTTTATACTTGTGATTGTTGTTAAGGAAAAAATCATCTATATGAACAAACGATCTCATGTTTTGCAGATTAACCGAATAACATTAAAATGGGTTAAAAGATCAGAAAACACCCTAGGATAAAAACATAGAGCCAAAAACCGCAAATAGACAAAACTAGAACCTGAACCCAATCTTAGAAAACATAGGAAAATACTTAGTTCTTAGGAAATAGAAAAAAATTTAGGATAGAGCAACCAGACGCTTAATTAGACGATGTCTTGTCTAAAAGTGTTTGAGAGAGAACTAAGCTAAACGCTCATTGCTTAAGATACATGAACTAGGTATTTAGCTTCTTATGAAAAATGAAAACAAGTCTAAGACAAGGTCTTCGACTAAAACAACTAAAAGACTTAATTAAAAGACATAAGGAAACATGAGCAAGCTAAACACTATCTCTCTATAAAGGTACATATACAAAGAAGCGTTTACTTATATTCATATGATACCACGAGCGAAACAAACACGTCATCTTATGATAAAGTATCTATATGTTTGGTATCTTCAAATTAAAAGAGCTTAATTGCAAGCATTAAATGCCAACGTTCAAAAACAACAAAAGTGATAAAAAAAAAAGTCATATGTTGCATGCATAGTTTACTCTAGTTTTGTAGATAAGTTATTCTACACGCATCGATAGTGCTAGATCAAAAATCAAATGTGGATGTTAGAAACAAAAGAGATAACCATAAAATGTTCCTCTCTTGAAGAAAAGTCTAAAAAGATCGTACAACTTACTTCAAGAAGAGAACTACCAAAAAGAAGGGAATTACCGACGACGCTCTGTCGAAAACAAACAAAAGTTGTCGGTAAATTGTGTAGTAAATTGTTTTCGCTAATAATTACCGAAGGACAAAAGCCAATTAAGAAGCTAGAAAATCAGCTCTGCTGCTACCAGAAAATGCTAAACCAGAATGCACAACTGGACTTTCATCAAACGGTTTAGGTGTAGGATTTTCCAACAAATTAAATCAAGCAATTAAGAGGCTTGCAACGAAAGGTGGCTCTCAAAATGAACTTAGGAGAGGCTCTAAAGTGGATTTAAAAAGCAGGAAACCATTATAAGTTGCAGATATAGCTAATTCAAACTCAATTTTAAAATAGGCAAAAGTGTTTGATGAAATGCCTAAGAGAGCTGCTATAAAATGTGCATCAGATTTTGAAAATTTGGCTTGGCACTAGTTCACTCGCTATTTACAATGTAGGCTATTTGTTAATTTTGAATTGTGCACTTCTTTTTAATTAATTGAACCAAGCTTTTGCTACCAATTAAAGATGGAATTCGGTGCAATAATCACAATAACACACATTCAAAAAATTCTACAACTCATATTAGAAAAGTGTTGAAAAATTGGTGGTTTGAATGACAATTTTCTCAAACGAGTTTGGGCACTTAATTTTATGATTTGAACAACTTTGTTTTATCAAATAAGACTTGTGTAAGCTGTCATCAGAGGCTAAATACTTGCAAATCATAATTTCACTACTTAACACCAAAATTTAAGTCAATTCACCCACCAAAATTAAATAGATGAATCAAACTGATCTGGAAACAATTAATATGACTCTAGGACAATGATTAAAAGTTGAACAAGACTCTAGGATTGAATTAAAAGGTGTCCAGCATGAAGTTCTAAACTGGACTGATTCAAAAACCACAAAAAAATCAGAAAATTCAATCAATGAAAATGTAGTTCGGTCAATCTACTAAAGCAATGATTTCTAATCTTTTGCAAGATAGTGCAACCAACTTGCTTGTCTTGGAAAAGTTACTATGCATATGGTATGCACACTCTACGATTACAGCAATGCAAGCACAGTCAGATTACAAATTCACCCGGTGCAGTTCATAATGAAACTAAAATCAAATATTTAAACAGATTACAATTCTGCATCCAAGGGAACTACACTATGATGGAATTCAAGATGCACTAAGCTCTTTGATCATTGCTCATCTGATGTGCTTCTATTAAAAATTCCAATCAACCAAGCAAATTTATCTAGAGCTCCGATTTAAGTGAAATTTGTCACCCTTTGAGTGAACTTTTTTGGTTCAAACTACTTAAACTTTGAGTTTTAGGTAGTTGTTTGTTTTTGAGTAGTTTCTTACCTTCATTTGACTACTTTAGACTTATTAGGATATTAACATTAGTTATTGTTAGTCTACTTTAGGTGAATTGCAACTTTGTCACCCTTTTAATAGAATTTTATAGGCTCCACATACTCAAACTTTGAGTATATATTTAGTTTACTGTTTTGGTTAGTACTTTAATACACTTTGCATTTTTAGTACTTTTAGTGTATTCTGGGTACTAGTTTTAGGTTCTAGGTAGTCATATTTGGAGTTTTAAGTACTTTTTGTAGTGTGAGTTCGTAATTAGCTAGGTTTTATTCTGAACTTGTTACGATACTTTTTAATTACTGATTATAGGATTACTTAGTGGTTGTCCTGTTTTCACTAAGGTTGACCTTGCTTTCTAGGTTCATATAGTTAACATTTCTATTTAATCCTTTTCATATGCCCAGTGAACATGGTTTAATCACTTTATAAGCACATACAGACCATAAAGTACACCTTCAATCATCCCATATTCATTGTGGTATAGTTGATGGACAAATTTATGAACACCAAATTATGATGTCACAAACTTGTTTTCAATCGGCAAGTATGACCGAATCGTTCAAGTAATAAAACTTGGTAAGACCAAGTATCGTTCTTCCCAAAGGACTCACGGCCTAGTTTAGTTATGTGATTTCTTAATTAACTAAGACTTACAAACGAATTAATTGGGGTTTAAAATGCAAGACAGAAAATAAACATGTATGCATGAATTGTGATCAATGGCAAAAAGCAAAAGATAAACACTTTCAATGAAATTTATGTATGGATATGTTGTTGGGGTTCAATTTCATCTTATCCACTCTCATATATTTTAGGAATTCAACGATCAAATCACCATTGTTAATGCCACTCTCTAATGTACCTTTCCAGAAGGCTTCTCCCTAATCACGAGTTCATACAATTCCTAGCATTCCTAATGATCAGTTCATAAGTACAGGAGCTTAACGACAACCAATATAAAATTGGGAGAAATTCCCCGGATCTAGACTTCCCCGTACGTTCCCGTATCGACAAAACCAATAATCATGCATCGAATGAGTTAAACCATGCAAGCATTAAACAAAGAGGAAAAACCCTAACTAATGATGAAAGAAAGCATAAGTCTTAATTAAAAGATGTAAAAACAGATTCCATATATGAGAGTTTCACAAGACTACATTGATTCCCCAACAAACATAAAGAGGTTAGTTCACCATATTCATGGTGAACCTAGATGAATTACAATGAAAGAATGAAAGAATAAACCCTAAAAAGGTGAAGCGGAAGCCTCAGCATCCAAGATCCTCCTTCAAAGGGGTGGTAGAGAGAGTGTTTGCCTCGTTCCAGCCAGAGATACAAACCCTAGGACGTGCAAGTCCTTAAATAGGGCATAAAAATAACATAAAACAAGTCCAAGCCCATAAAAACAAAAAGAAAACCGGTCCAAGCCCACTTAGAATGGCGCTCAGCGGTATTTTACCGTTGAGCGGTACTAGCGCATGATCCATTTTGCCCCCCAGCTGTTGTTTTGCCCCTCAGCGGTGATTTCGGCACCCGAAAAGTGCCGCTCAGCGGTATTTTTCCGCTCAGCGCCACTCGGTCAGACTTTTTCTGCGTTTTGGTTGGTTTTTCAGCATTCTGGTTGACTAGTTGACTTTTCTGGTTGACTGGTTGACTTTTTTGGTTGACTGGTTGACTTTTCTGGTTTCTGGTTGACTTTTCAGCACTCCAATCATTCGGTATTTCAATTCTTCTTTCAAATCATTCAATTAGCCTACAAAATCAAGGGAATCTTGCACAAAACCATTAAATTCACTTTCAACTCTCTTATTCTCAAAACTAAAGCAAAAATATGAGTTCAAGCTAGTTTCTAAGTCTTAAAGGTTGCTTTTGGTATCAAATTTAAGCATAAAAATAACGTTTTTTCAACCGTTATCACAACCCCAAACTTAAAACTTTGCTTGTCCTCAAGCAAACAAGATGTAACTCAATCTTCCATCAATCCATATAATGGTTCACCACATTCAAAAATCCTTCTTTCAAGACAAGTAAATACTCAATTTAGCTCATCATCAAGACTTCAATCAAGATGTGCACATGCTTTTAGTGATCACTCAAACACATACTATCCAACAAATGCTATTTTCATGAATGATCAATTAACTAAGCAAAGATGTTTTTATGTGTTCATGGAATCTATCCTCAGTAGATAAAGTGTTTCACTCAAACACATAAGTGTATAGGAGATATTCACTCATTCACTCTACTATTACAATGTCACATGAATCAACTTTGCCTTTCATTTAACCACAATCAAAAACACTTACCAGCAAGCATCATCACAAGGACTTTTCTATGGCTTATAACGTGGCTGGGCTAACAAGAAAATTGGTTTTTCTAGATCACAAAACCCTTGAGTTAAGAGAAACATATAAACACAATCATTCTTATTTATTCCCAACTTTCTTTTGCATTGAGCTTTGCTTTTTCTTTTCTTTTCTTTCTCTTTTTCTTTTTCTTTTCACATACTTAATTCTTAGCTCTTAGCTCAATGCTTTCAATTTCCCTTTCTATTTTCCAACAACCCCAAACTTGAACATTTGTCAATACCACAAAATATTTTCTACTTAACTCAAGGTAAAGCTTTTCAACAAGGGTTTTCAAATCATGTTCAAGGCTAGAGGTTCAAAGGATATAACACATAGTGTTCTCTTTTAGTGGGCTCAATTTATGAATTTGGCTAATAGAAGGGTTATCAACAAATGGCCTTGATCATATGATGCAAACAAGCAAGTAATTCAATCATAGAAAACCTGGGCAAAGTCATTCATGCTTTCACAGTAACAGTATTCAACAATAACAACTCTGGAGCTCAAAACCTCACATATAAGCTCATTCACATTCCACATATAACATCATGCTTAGAATCATAATCACAATCACAACATCTTGCATTTGTTCACAATGCTTGTGAACCACCTGTATAAGCATATAATGTGCACATTCTCAACATCAATCAATATCAAAGCATCATCAGGCATTACTTATCAAACAACAATCATAAGCAAACCATCATAACAGACAAAGTTTCCAATTGAGTACATCAAATCCTATTCTAAAAACAAAAGTGATTGATAAAACAAATCCTACTCTAGTGCTTTGAAAAACTCAGCCCCATCAATGATGCTCTCTCCCAACCCCAAACTTAGATGGAAACTAGTGAGAAAGTGAGTGGAAGGGAGATTTTCTAAAGAGGAATGAAAGGAAAAATGTAGAGAACCTTTGGAAAAATGTTTAGGAGTGTGTGTGCAGAGAAGAATCTAAAAATAGAGGCCAAAGCGTGACTTAGGGTATAAAAATACCCTAATGGGCTCGGGTTCCGCTAAGGGGCAATCTAAGCCCCTTTGACGATACCACCGCTCAGCGTCAATTTGCCGCTCAGCGGCATTTTCGTGTTGTGCTTTTCTTCTTCCTAGCTTACCCTAGGTGCCTTCTACTCATGCCTGATAACAGTTGAAAAACTGTTATTTTCATGCTTAAAGTTGATACTAAAAGCAACCTTTAGACTTAGAAACTAGCTTGAAATCATGCCTTTTGTTTATATTTTCAGAAATAAGAGAGCTGGACAGGTTTATGCTTGATTTAAGTGTTCTTGTGCAGGTTTTGAGGTGAATTTGGTGAAAGAAGTGAAGAATAAGAGAGAGGACATTAGAAAAGACAAGAAAGAGTGCAAAAAGGAGAAGTCGAAGGCACCGCTCAGCGGCAAACTACCGCTGAGCGGCACTCAAGAGGTGACGTTGGAACCGCTGAGGGGCAAAATGGCCGCTGAGGGGAAGAAAGAAGACGCGCAATCACCGCTGAGCGGTAAATACCGCTGAGCGGCACTTTTTGGGCTTGGACTTTTGTAATCTTTTATAACTCTAGATTAGTATATAAGGGCTTGCACGTCCTATAGTTAGGCATCTTTGGCAGAAACGAGGCAAACACTCTCTCTTTCACCCCTTTGAAGGAGGATCTTGGATGCTCAGGCTACCTCTTCACCTTTATTGGGTTTATTCTTTCATACTTTCATTGTAATTCATCTAGGTTCACCATGAATATGGTGAACTAAACCTTGTATGTTTGTTGGGGAGTCAAAGTAATCTCTTGAAGCTCTCATATATGGATTTGTTGAGTACATCTTTGAATTAAGACATATGCTTTCTTTCATCATTAGTTAGGGTTTTTCCTCTTTGCTCAATGCTTGCATTGTTTAACTCATTCTAATGCATGATTATTGGTTTTGTTGATACGGACACGTACGGGGAAATCTAGATCCGTGGAATTTCTCCCAATATTATACTGACAATATTATATTGGTTGCCTTTAAGCTCCTGCACTCATGAACTAATCATTAGGAATGCTAGGAATTGTATGAACTATTTGATTAGGGAGAAGCCATCTAGAATGGTACATTAGAGAGTGGCATTAACAATGATGATTTGAATGTTGAATTCCTAAAATATATGAGAGTGGATGAGATGAAATTGACCCCCAACAACATATTCATTCATATATTTCCTTGAAAGTGTTTATCTTTTGTCTTTGTCATTGATCAATTCATGCATACATATTTAATTTTCGTCTTTGCATATTAAACTTCAATTATTGTGTTCTTAAGTCTTAGCTAATCAACAAATCACATAACTAAACTAGGCCGTGAGTCCTTTGGGAGAACGATACTTGGTCTTACCAAGTTTATTACTTGAAACGATTCGGTCATACTTGCCGATTGTGAAACAAGTTTGTGACATCATATTTTGGTGCTTACAAATTTGTCCATCAATGCCCCTCACTTGCTCCCTGCAATTAATTTCTCAAATCACTCAAACATTCAATCCCTATCATGCAACTAAAACAGAATCAAAACAAACAATACAGATAAAATCAATCAACTGGGTTGCCTCCCAGGTAGCGCTTGTTTAACGTCACGAGCCTGATCCAAAATCCTCCAGCACCCTTCAGTAGATGCAAATCTTTCTTACCAACACCCATCAGTAGGTGTATACAAACATAGTATCCTTCAGTAGATACTCTTCCGCCTAACATCCATCAGTAGATGTAAACCCTGTAACAAACTTATAACAAAAACAAAAATACCCAAAAGTTCAAAATTACATCACCAAACCAAAAATTAAAAGTTCTTAAATGACTGGGTTGCCTCCCAGCAAGCGCTCTTTTAACGTCACTAGCTTGACCCAATAAAGCTCATGTTCCTTCTTCTTTTTCTTCTTCTTTCTACTGAACTTCTTTAGAAATTTGATCAAACCAGGAACCTGTTGCAGTGTCTCAATCATAGGAACTTTAATCTCCAATTTCTTGAAGATTTCCATAAAGCACTTGAATTTCTTTTCCTTCCTATGATTCTTCTTTAGATGAGGATGTGATTTTTCATATGATTTCTTCTTCTTTCCTCTCATCTTCTTTTTCTTCCTTTTTCTCTCCCTAAATTTTCTCTTTTTCTTTTCTTTTATTTTTTTCTTCCCTTTTCTTTTTCTTTTCAACTTCTTTATTTTCACACAAATTTTCTTTCTCTCTTCTCTCTCAACCACTTCTTTCTCTTTTTCTTCATCTTTATTTCTCTCACTCAATTCTTCTTTTTCTTTTCTCTCTATCTTTTCCTCATCGCCCCCTATTTTTTTCTCATCAAGAATCTTGTCACTTTCAGTAATAATGGCTTGCCCTTCCTCCTTAGGGTTAACTTCAGTATTAACCTCATCATTCAATCTCTGACTAATGGAATGAAGCTGCATCTCCATCCTTTTACATGATTCTTCAATGCTTTTCTGAGTAGCGTTAGAATTTTTCAAAAATTGTAGAAGGGTGTCATCCAAACTTCCTGATAGAAAGGTTTGTTGCTGTTGCTTGTTAAATTGCCCAGTTTGTCCAGCTTGCCCACTTTGTTCCTGACCAATACTTGGGTGTGGTTTCCACCCTTGATTGTAGCTCCCTTGACGGTACTGATTGGTCATGTAGTTTACATCCTCTACGGCTTCAACTGGAAAGGCACATTGACCATTGATATGGTCACCTCCACACAATTCGCACAACTGGGATTGTACCTGTGCAACAGTCTTTAACTCTTGTGGCAATTGTTCAAGTATCTTTGAGAGATTCTCCAATTGTTGAGTTATTAACTTGTTCTGAGCTATCAAGGCATCATTGGATTGCAACTGTAGAACTCCTTTTTGTTGAATAGGAGCTCCTCTTTCACTGTTCCACTTATTGTTATTAGTAGTCATGTTTTCAATTATTTCTGTGGCTTCCTTTGGAGTCTTCCATTTGATATTGCCTCCAGCTGAGGCGTCAAGCATCATCTTGGTTTGTGAACCAAGACCTCCAAGGAAGATTAGGACTACTTCTCCTTCGTTAAATCCATGCGTGGGAGTCTTTCGTAATAGGCTTTTATACCTGTCCCATGCATGCCCCAGTGATTCTTCCATGCCTTGTCTAAATGAAGAGATCTCTTGCTTCCCTTTGTTGATTTTAAAGCTTTGTTGCTGCCATTGTTGTTGTGGTTGGTTCTCAAATTGTCCGGCAGCTTGCCAAAATTGGCTTTGATCCATGCTTGAGTCATGTTCCCACCAGTGGTTGAGATTACTTTGGTAGAATTGAGTGCCCATATAGTTAAATTCTTGACCAAATTGCATTCTGCAGACATTAGGCACAAAACCCTAAAAACAATTGTTAGCACAAAAAGATAGAGAAAAAAAAATCAAAGGATATAATTGAAAAGATAAGAAGATAGGAAATAAAAACAGAAAAATAAAAACAGAAAAATAAAATAAAGTAAAATAAAAACAGAAAAATAAAATAAAATAAAATAAAATAAAAACAGAAAATAAAATAAAATAAAATAAAAACAGAAAATAAAATAAAATAAAATAAAATAATAACCAAAAAAATAAAAACAGAAAATAAAAACAAAAATTCAAAATTAAAGTCAAAGATAATCAATAATTACACAAATTAACCAGTTAAACCAGAGTCCCCGGCAACTGCGCCAAAAACTTGATGGACAAATTTATGAACACCAAATTATGATGTCACAAACTTGTTTTCAATCGGCAAGTATGACCGAATCGTTCAAGTAATAAAACTTGGTAAGACCAAGTATCGTTCTTCCCAAAGGACTCACGGCCTAGTTTAGTTATGTGATTTCTTAATTAACTAAGACTTACAAACGAATTAATTGGGGTTTAAAATGCAAGACAGAAAATAAACATGTATGCATGAATTGTGATCAATGGCAAAAAGCAAAAGATAAACACTTTCAATGAAATTTATGTATGGATATGTTGTTGGGGTTCAATTTCATCTTATCCACTCTCATATATTTTAGGAATTCAACGATCAAATCACCATTGTTAATGCCACTCTCTAATGTACCTTTCCAGAAGGCTTCTCCCTAATCACGAGTTCATACAATTCCTAACATTCCTAATGATCAGTTCATAAGTACAGGAGCTTAACGACAACCAATATAAAATTGGGAGAAATTCCCCGGATCTAGACTTCCCCGTACGTTCCCGTATCGACAAAACCAATAATCATGCATCGAATGAGTTAAACCATGCAAGCATTAAACAAAGAGGAAAAACCCTAACTAATGATGAAAGAAAGCATAAGTCTTAATTAAAAGATGTAAAAACAGATTCCATATATGAGAGTTTCACAAGACTACATTGATTCCCCAACAAACATAAAGAGGTTAGTTCACCATATTCATGGTGAACCTAGATGAATTACAATGAAAGAATGAAAGAATAAACCCTAAAAAGGTGAAGCGGAAGCCTCAGCATCCAAGATCCTCCTTCAAAGGGGTGGTAGAGAGAGTGTTTGCCTCGTTTCAGCCAGAGATACAAACCCTAGGACGTGCAAGTCCTTAAATAGGGCATAAAAATAACATAAAACAAGTCCAAGCCCATAAAAACAAAAAGAAAACCGTTCCAAGCCCACTTAGAATGGCGCTCAGCGGTATTTTACCGCTGAGCGGTACTAGCGCATGATCCATTTTGCCCCCCAGCTGCTGTTTTGCCCCTCAGCGGTGATTTCGGCACCCGAAAAGTGCCGCTCAGCGGTATTTTCCGCTCAGCGCCACTCGGTCAGACTTTTTCTGCGTTCTGGTTGGTTTTTCAGCATTCTGGTTGACTAGTTGACTTTTCTGGTTGACTGGTTGACTTTTCTGGTTGACTGGTTGACTTTTCTGGTTTCTGGTTGACTTTTCAGCACTCCAATCATTCGGTATTTCAATTCTTCTTTCAAATCATTCAATTAGCCTACAAAATCAAGGGAATCTTGCACAAAACCATTAAATTCACTTTCAACTCTCTTATTCTCAAAACTAAAGCAAAAATATGAGTTCAAGCTAGTTTCTAAGTCTTAAAGGTTGCTTTTGGTATCAAATTTAAGCATAAAAATAACGGTTTTTCAACCGTTATCAATAGTAGCCTAACATTATCACACATCAAGTATAATTCTGAACTCAAAATTGAGTGTAAACTCAGACAAAAAGCAACATAATAATACATTATCATCTTCAAGTAGCAATATATTATCCACTATTACAACAGAGTCAACATCCAGAACATTTCAGTATCATTAACATCTCCATTTATGCCACAATTGTCACAATCACCACACATTTTATAAATCATTACTAACATTTGAGCATCATTAACACCTACCATTTCGTGAACATTTTATAAATCATGAATGTTATTACCAGTGCTTAATAAAAATGTGTCAAAATACCAAACCAAACCCGACTAAAAAATGTGTCAACGAAGCACTGCGCAGCAGCCAACCTAACTTCACAGCAAAGCCCTCCTAACGCCAAGCTCCACGAACCACCACCCCTGCCGCAATACAGAACAAAGAAGAAGAACCCTAGCCACCCAACCCGCAAACCAGCCACTAAGGAACCACTGTCACCATCCCCAACAACAACCTCTTGAAACCGACTTAGGGCGACCAACCTCGCATTGACAGAAGCCAATATGCACGAATCTTTGAAGAGGGAAGGAAAGACACCTACCCACCAACAAACCGCCACCACCGTCCGGACCACCACACTCTTCAAACCGGCTAAGGAACACCAACCTCACGCCCATACAGGGTTTACGTCGAAAAAACAAGGAAGGGAGGAGGAGTACTGAAATTGATTTTGGGGAAGGAATACCCCAATTTCGAATTTAATGCACTGTGGACATTACCGAAGGCCAAAGGCCGTCTGTAAAGACAGTAAAGTAGGCCGCCGGTAAATCCTTTGGTAATCATCCATTACCGAAGGCTTAAAGATCGTCGGTAAATGCCCTTCGATAATAAGCATTTTTATTGTAATGAACGGCTGCTGTGAAAAGAAGAAAGAGAAAATACAAATATCAAGGCTACGAACTACAAACATTGTTTAACAGACAAAAATTCATTGAGCCTACTGTCGCAACCGGAATTGCGACGGGACGACGATCCAAAAAGAAACGGATTTTTGAAAAAGAGATTTGGAGTCGCCACCATAGTTTATTCTGGAAAACTACGGAAAAACCATAAAATAATAAGACACTGTCCACGAAAACCATATTCTGGGTTTGGGAGTCGATTACGCGTAGGGAAGGTGTTAGCACCCTACAATGCCTGCCCTAAGGCAGTACCTTTAACTAAATGCACGAATATGATGTGGTTTTCAAAATGTTTAACTATCCCTAAAATAAAATTCTAAATAAACAAAATATATATTTTTTAGTTTTTGGGCCCGACAAGGATTGACCTTGCTCCTACGTATTCTCATTCAAAATGAGAAATCAGGGTTACGTAGTTCTTTTGGAAACTGTGTTGGAAATTTCGTTTGGAAATTGTTTGAAAATTCATTTTGAAATGATTTTGGATTTTTGGGAAGTGAACCTGACAAGGACTAGCCTTGCTCCTACGTATCTCCACTCTTGATGGAGAATCAAGGATCACGTAGTTCTGGTTAGAAATACTGTTTGTTGTTTGAAAAAGCCAGATGTTTTTAATTTTTGAAGATTTTATGTTTTTAATATTTTCGAGAAAAAGAAGGTAATGAGTACTAGGCCGACGCGGACGGTCGCACGAGTACTCATACCTTTAGAATGATATTTAAATATTTTTAATTATTTTTTTAAAAAGAGAAGTAACGATAATAAGCACTAGGACGATGCGAACGATCACACGAGTACTCATACCGTTATCTACTTATTTAGGAAGACTTGAGAGTATTGAGTGCTAGGCTGATGCGGACGATCGCACGAGCACTCATACCATTATTTAATATTTCGTAAATAAGAGAGAAAGGTATTGAACACTAGGACGATGCGGGCGATCACACGAGTGTTCAACCTTTAAAACATATTTTTGAAATTTTATTTAAGAAAAGAAGAAAGAGTTTTTAGCACAAGGACGACGCGAGCGGTCACACGTGTGCTTAACCTTTAAACATATTTTTTTTTATAATTTTATTTAAGAAAGAAGAAGAGTTTTTTAGCACAAGGACGACGCGAGCGGTCACACGTGCGCTTAAACCTTTAAAATATTTTTTTGTAAATTTTGTATAAGGAAGCAGGCAAGGTTTCTAGCACAAGGACGACGCGAGCGGTCTCACGTGTGCTTAACCTTTAAAGCGTAATTTTGTAAATTCTTTTATTTAACCTATAAATATTGTATTATTAAATATATATTTTAGGATAAGTAGATATCTAGAATAAATAGATAAAATAAAACAATAAATAAAATTAAAAATAAAAATAAAAATAAAATAAATAAATAAATAAATAAATAAAATAAATGCACAAATGAAATAAGATAAACAAAATAAATGAAATAAAAAAACAAATAAGTAAATAAAAATAAAGCAAATAATGAGGGGCCTAAATGAGAAAGGGGTGCCGAACGGTCTGCCGCAGGCTACTGTGCGGTCCGTGGAAGTGGCCGAACGGACGTTGGGAAAGGATGCTGAATGACGAGCGCTCGTTGGGGAGATGACGAACGAACGTTGGGAAAGGAGGCTGAATGACGAGCGCTCGTTGGGGTAGATGGTCACCAAACGGTTCGTCCAAGAAGTGGACGAACGGTCGTTGGGAAGGGAGACTGAACGACGAGCGCTCGTTGGTGAGATGACGAACGTACGTTGGGAAAGGAGGCTGAATGACGAGCGCTCGTTGGGGAGATGACGAACGAACATTGGGAAAGGAGGCTGAATGACGAGCGCTTGTTGGGGAGATGATGAACGGACGTTGAGAAAGGAGGCTGAATGAGGAGCGCTCGTTGGGGATATGATGAACGGACGTTGAGAAAGGAGGCTGAATAACGAGCGTTCGTTGGTGGAGATGGTCACCAAACGTTCCGTCCAAGAAGTGGCCGAACGGACGTTTGGAGAGGAGGCTGAATAACGAGCGTTCGAAAAAGGCTTAAGGTTCCTGGTCGTGCGCTTATTTCTGGGCTTGGCCCACCCGGGTGGTTTCTAACCTAGAATCCCCTAGGGGTCAGCATCTCCCCTCATTCCTCACCCTACTCAGATAGAGCACTCCCCAGAGACCCGAGGTTCCCCGCTTCTCCCACGAGCCCGCCGTCCGTCTCGGCCAGAGCAGCCGCCATGCCTCACCTCCAGCAAAAACCGACCACCGCGAGTAGCGGCCCAAGGCGTCGCAAGCGCCTCTTCTCACCACCGAGACCCTCGCCGGTCGCCACTCCAACTCTTCCTCTCTCGTTTTCAGTCGTTATCTCTTTAATTTGTATAACGGGCTATGTGCGTGTGTGCTGTTTTGTGAGGAAGAAGATGAAGGCGGAGGAAGATATGGGGTTCGATGGAGGTGTTGCACGGAGAAGAAAATGGATTTGGCGGGGGCGTGTGGTTGGGAGTGATGAGCCGAGGGGTGGCAAATGAATATGGTTGATGATTCAGGGAGGGGGAGTGACACGCCGAGGGAGTTCTCGGTGGTTGGGAGGGCGGTTCCAGTGGAGAACGGAATGGTTCAGTGAGGATGAAGACACTGCTCTATTATCTCTATTATCCTGTTTACTGTTTCAATTTCAATGTTGATGGTTGGAAATGGGCAGAGGCGTGGAAGCCTATTTTTGATCGAAATGGAACAAAAGAAGCGGATAGGAGTGGGTCTGGGGAGGATGATGATGATTGATAACAGTGAACATAAACCAATATCCACAACACTAGGAATGCACTCAACGATAGTCATAGGCAAGCCTAGCAACTTCAACAGAAATATGTGCATATGTGCGAGAGCAAGCAAACAACTCACTAAAACAACATTACTTACCTCTCGAAGACCCGCTTACTATGGTAAGCTTGCGTTTCCAATGAATCCCCTTCTCCCTTGAGTGGCCGACTTCTCCTTTCTCTTTGCTGTGAATAATGTCTCTGGTTCTTCTTTGCAGGTGCCAATGGTGAAGGCTCGAGAGACAGTGTGTGAAATCCTTCTTTTCTTTTCTCTCCAAAACCAGAATAATCCTCCCCTCTCTGTTCTCTATGCTTTTGTTTATGTGCCATCCTTTGTACCAAATGCTTGTACTGATTTTGTACGCACTCAAATCGCGTCTGCCATCCTGCTCTCCTCCACCACGTCTCTGCCACCACCCGCGGACTCTGCAGAAACGGTTTTCTGCCCCCTCCTTCCAGCACACACAAACATACCCCTCAACAACATAATCATCAACATAATCAAATTGAGGTATGTTTACCTCCACTTCCCTGAAGATTGGAAGAGTGGTGGAAGATGATGATGGTCTACCTTTCTCAAAAATGTTGCTCATATCTGCCTGGTCCTCAAAATATTTATCAGGATCTATCTCCTCAAGCCCAAGAGTAGGGACATCCGAAGGTGGGAGAGTAGGTGGCACAATGAGCGCAAGACTCCGGTTCCCATCTCCTAAGTCAATGACACTAACATTATCTGGAATCTGAACAGTGTGAAATGGTAACTCTGAATCTTGAGACTGTTCCTCAGTGAGTTGAGTGGCCATCTGCCCTATCTGATCAGTCATACTCTGAATGGCAGCTCCTATTTCTTGCTGAAACTGCATGTTCTCTTGCTGAAACTGAAAGTTCTGCATGGTCATCTGCTCCAACAACTCCTGCAATGTAAGCTCAGAAGTAGAAGGTTGAGGAGCTATCTGGGCAGACTCATAAAGTTGCAGCTGTTGTTGTTGCTGGACTGGCGGAGGCATACAAGCATTCTGAGATGGTGGTTCTTGATATTGATGATGTGGAGCATTATACCATCCCAAGGTAGGGTCATTCCATCCAGGACCGTTGCTGTAAGCATATTGCACAGGGGAAAATTTGCTTAGAAACTGATGCTCCATATATCCCCAATCGGTAACGGATCTTAGAGGAAGAGAGTATTTCCAATCCTTAGCTGCTCCTTGTAATGAATGCGGAAATGCGCTCAAGAAAATGTGATCAAGAGGGACATCTGGAGGCTTCATTGAAGAACACATGATGTGGAACTCCTCCAAATGTCTGTGTGGGCATTCTCCTACAAAACCATGAAACTTAGGCAGCAAATGTATCAGTCCAGAGGTGAGATCACAATGAATATCATCCTCATTAAGTGAAACCGGCTCACAAAGAGCACTCTCAGAAGTTAGAGGATGAGTCATATTGTTCTCAACATAGAAATCAGCAGAATATACATGAAGACTATACTCAGAGTTAGATGCAGAAGGAGAATCATAATCATAGGCACAGGCAGAATAAGCACTATGCACATAACCAGAATAGGTAGACATGGAAAAAGAAAAATACTAAAAATTACGAAACAAATAAAACACAACACATTTATACATGCACCACGCACACAGAAAACAGAACATCACATCACAACACAAGACAAAACACAACACACACTGACACAACAAAAAGACCTAAGACTGAACCGTTGGTCCCCGGCAACGGCGCAATTTTGTTGAGAGGGTCGCACCTCACACAAAAGTTGATTGCATAAAAGAATGCAGTATAGTGCTAGGAAGTGACTCTTAGGTCGTCTCTCAAGGACCAAATGTGGTTCAGGTAATAGGTCAAACACATAGTGGGGGGTTTTGAAAGTGTTTTTGTGATTGCGGATGAACTTGAATAAAACACGAATGCAAACATAAATGTAAAAAAAAAACGATTTCAAATACAAAATTAAATCATTGGTGACTTAAGCTAACATTACAACTAAATTACAGAAAACTTGCATGACTCTCTTGAATTAAAATTGCTAAATTGGAAATGCATCTTCCATTAATCAAAGGCAATGCGTAGAAGCATAATGCAGCGAGAAGAATTAAATTACCAATTCCTTGAACAACTTGAACACAATAAATAAAGAGAAAATACATCTTGCGGCTGGAACAAAAGAGACTACACTTTCATCTTGCATGGACCAAATTAAATACACCTAAATCTAATGGATCTACCATTCCATCACCGAAACATAACTAAGCAAAATACTTGAACAATAAAAAAAATCATAAGATGGAAAACCAAAGTCATTTCAGCTGAAAAAGAAAGAGAAAATATAAGCATGCAATGATATTAAATGAAACATTTTAAGCTAAAATAGAAATGCACAAAAAACACCTTGCGGCTGGTGTATAAAAGTGTGAAACAATTGAAGGTATTGTGAAAAATTCATGAGCAGCAGGAATCAATTTTAATGCACGGTGGACAAAGCTCATAGCAAATAGAAAATGAAAGGTTTAGCTAAAGAAAATAAAAATCATCACGGCACAAGTTCTAAGAAAAGTGTGAGTTCACAATTGGAATATAAAATTGGTATCTAACAATTGCATGATTCATATCACCCGCCCAGTAGTGACACCACCTTGATAACGGTTGAAAAACCGTTATTTTTATGCTTAAAATTGATACCAAAAGAACCCTTAAAACTTAGAAACTAGCTTGAACTCATATTTTTGCTTTAGTTTTGTGAATAAGAGAGTTGAAAGTGAATTTAATGGTTTTGTGCAATATTCCCTTGATTTTGTAGCCTAATTGAATGATTTGAAAGAAGAATTGAAGTACCGAATGATTGGAGTGCTGAAAAGTAAAACAGAAACCAGAAAAGTCAACCAGAAAAGTCAACCAGTCAACCAGAAAAGTCAACCAGTCAACCAGAATGCTGAAAAGTCAACCAAATGCAGAAAAAAATGTGACCGAGTGGCGCTGAGCGGAAATTTGGCGCTGAGCGGCAGTTTTCATGTGCCGAAATCACCGCTGAGGGGCAAAACAGCAGCTGGGGGGCAAAATGGATCAACCGCTAGTACCGCTCAACGGTAAAATACCGCTGAGCGCCATTCTAAATGGGCTTGGACCGGTTTTCTGGCACTTTTATGGGCTTGGGCCTAATTTTTCTGTATTTTTGGAATATTATATAAGCTTTAGAACGTCCTAGGGTTTGTATCTTTGGCAGAAACGAAGCAAACACTCTCTCTTCCACCCCTTTGAAGGAGGATCTTGGATGCTCAGGCTACCTCTTCACCTTTCTAGGGTTTTATCCTTCATTCTTTCATTATTGTTCATCTAGGTTCACCATGAATATGGTGAACTAAACCTTGTATGTTTGTTGGGGAATCAATGTAATCTTTTGAAGCTCACATATATAGAATTTGTGCTTGCATCTTAATCTAAGACTTATGCTTTCTTTCATCATTAGTTAGGGTTTTTCCTCTTTGCTCAAAGCTTGCTTTGTTTAACTCATTCAATGCATGATTATTGGTTTTGTCGATACGGGAACGTACGGGGAAGTCTAGATCCGGGGAATTACTCCCAATAGTATATTGGTTGTCGTTAAGCTCCTGTGCTAAAAGAACTAATTATTAGGAATGCTAGGAATTGTATGAACTCGTAATTGGGGATAAGCCTTCTTGACAAGGTAATTTAGAGAGTGGCATTAACAATGATGACTTGAATGTTGAATTCCTAAAATATATGAGAGTGGATAAGATGAAATTGACCCCCAACAACATATTCATCAATATATTTCATTGAAAGTGCTTGTCTTTTGTTTTAGCCATTGATCAACCTCATGCATACATGTTTATTTTCGTCTTTTGCATAGTAAAATCCTAATTATTTTGTTCTTAAGTCTTAGCTAATCAACGAATCACATAACTAAACTAGGCCGTGAGTCCTTTGGAAGAACGATACTTGGTCTTACCGAGTTTATTACTTGAAACGATTCGGTCATACTTGCCGATTGTAAAACAAGTTTGTGATATCATATTTTGGTGATCATAAATTTGTGCATCACACCTCCTTTTCTTTTAAAGGAGTTTGGAAGTGCTTCCAACTTAAACATGCAGTTGTGTGCTCTTTGCAGTTCAGCTGCTTGCTTCTCCTTCATCCAAAGTCCATCACCGCTGCTACCTCTGCTCAACATGACAGCACCTTTCCTGCCTCATCCTTGCTCCAGCTCCCTCTTGAACTCCGTCCCACAAGCGCGGACACGTTGCCAGCCAGAAGAATTAAAGGCGCTTTTTCACCGTCCAGCCGTGTGCTTCTTTCTTTTCTCTTGCTAAATGAATCAGCCTAAAACTCATATACTATGCATCACCGCTTCATTCTTCTTACATTCTTCTCTGCCTAAAAATAAAAGCCCTCCATCTCTGCTCCGTGGCGGCTCCCACACACGTTCACCTAACCATCAACGTGTTGCTTTCTCTTCCAGCCGTCCGTAACCTTCCATCTCAACTCCGTGCAGTCCTCTCTCCCATCATGCTTCCAGCTCACTTTTCCCGAACGTGGCAGCCAATGAACCGTGACAATGGTGGCTCCTCTTCTCTCGTTCAACACCGCTTCCCTAATAAATGAAGTTAATAGCCAATTGAAACGTAACAGCATCCGAGCGCCACTTCCAGAATCATAAAATGCGAGTAGAGATTGAATAATAACGTGAACAAGCTTTCCTTTCGTGAAAGAAAAAAAATGTTACAAGTTAAGAACCGTATGAGTGTGGCGGCTGGACCCAATTCACGTTACAGCCCCTTCATTCATTCTTTCCCCATAAAAAAATAGTGTTTTCCACCCCCTGAGAAAAGAAAAACAAAACGTATAAGAGTGTGGGTGGCGGCTGCCCTTCTTTAAGGCCGTGTGTCTCTCCTTAATAGGGGTGGGGTCCACACAATAAAACCCTAGGGTCCAAGTCACTAACTTCTAATTTTTGGGTCTAATCTAGTTTACCAAAAATTGACCCAAAATGTAAGAGTTGATACAGAAATTCTAAACTACTGAATTACAATTTAATTAATTCTAAAATGTCTGTGTGGGGAGTCTTGAATTTATTTGGCATTCTTCCTGATGTCCCAAAATGTATTTCCGAAATTTTCCTGCACTTCAAAAATGCACTTAATCAGCTCAGAAAACCCAAATTAGCACAATTACGAATTTTCGACCAAATTAAGCAGAATTAGGAAAACGGGAAAATAACAGACAATTAAACACACTTCCCTGGTTTATTTAAGTGCAATAAACTAAATACAATTCAAGAAATAACAACTCATTAGAAAGCTTCGAAAGGCGTCATCCCAATGCTAGAATGATAATTGTTGTTATATGTGAACTCCACTAACGGTAAGATCTCACTCTAACCTCCAAGATGGTCCAAAACACAAGCCCTCAACAAGTCCTTTAATGACTGAATAGTTCTTTCAGTCTGTCCATCTGTTTGAGGGTGATATGCTGAACTCATCCTCAACCGCGAACCCAAAGCATCCTGCAACTTTTGCCAGAACCTCGAGGTAAACCTTGGATCCCGATCCAATACAATGTTATCTGGTACATCATGCAATCTTACAATTTCTCGTATGTTATCTGATAACCTCCAAGATGGTCCAAAACACAAGCCCTCATCAAGTCCTCTAATGACTGAATAGTTCTTTCAGTCTGTCCATCTATTTGAGGGTGATATGCTGAACTCATCCTCAACCGCGAACCCAAAGCATCCTGCAACTTCTGCCAGAACCTCGAGGTAAACCTTGGATCCCGATCCAATACAATGTTATCTAGTACATCATGCAATCTTACAATTTCTCGTATGTATAGCTCTGCTAACTTCTCCATTGACATCTTATGATTGATGGATAAAAAGTGGGCATTCTTTGTCAACCGATCAACTATCACCCATATGGAGTCGTGACCCCTCAATGATCTCGGTAAGTGAGTTACAAAGTCCATCGCGATGCTATCCCACTTCCACTGGGGAATATCCAGCTGGTGTAACATTCCACCCGGTCTTTGATGTTAAATCTTCGCCTTCTGACATACCAAACATGAAGCTACGAACTCTGCAACATTCTTCTTCATTCCGCTCCACCAAAAAGATTCTTTTAGGTCTTTATACATCTTAGTCATTCCCGGATGTATACTAAGACTACTCTTATGCCCTTCCTCCAGTATCAACCTTCACAAATTTGTTGTTGCCAGCACACACACTCTTCCTCGAAACCGAAGAATACCATTCTGCCATAAAGCAAAATCTTTGGCTTGATCAGTTCCTAACAACCCCACAATTCGTTGCAGCTCCAGATCAGTTTCTTGTTCTGACTTCACTTGCTCAAAGAAACTACTCATAATTATTACATGACTACACCACATGTGATCCTGACCCAAAAGAACATCGAGATTCATGTCCCTTAACTTCACTATCAACTCTAAAACTCTTTGATCATCAGAGCTGACATTTGAATTCGCTTTCTACTCAAGGCATCCACTACAGCATTTGCCTTTCCTGGATGATAAAGCAACTCAAAGTCGTAGTCCTTCAAATATTCCATCCACCTCTGGTGCCTCATGTTCAACTCTTTTTGATCAAACAGGTATTTCAGACTTTTGTGGTCACTGAAAACTTGAAACTTCGCTCCATACAAATACTGACGCCAAGTCTTCAAAACAAACACTACAGTTGCCAACTCAATGTCATGCATCAAATAATTCCGCTCGTGTATCTTCAACTAACGAGAAGCATATGCCATTGGTCTTCTATTTTGAATTAATATGCATCCCAGCCCTTGATATGATGCATCACAATATACCTCAAAGGCCTTGTCTATATTTGGAATAATTAACACTAGAGCGGTTGTAAACCTTTTCTTCGTATCTTAAAAGCTTGCTTCACATTGATCAGTCCAGACTAACGGTTGGTCCTTCCGCATCAACTGAGTCAAAGGACCTACTATCATGGAGAAACCCTCTACAAATCTCCACCTGCTAGTCCAATAAAACTTCTTACCTCCGTCACTGATGTAGGACGCTCCCAGTTCAACACAACTTCAACCTTGGCCGGATCGATTGATATTCCTTGAGCAGATATCACATTACCAAGGAATTGAACTTCATCAAATAAGAACTCACATTTCGACAGTTTTCCATACAACTGGTGCTCCCTCAAAAGATAAGAATATCGTTGATGGACAAATTTGTAAGCACCAAAATATGATGTCACAAACTTGTTTCACAATCGGCAAGTATGACCGAATCGTTCAAGTAATAAAACTTGGTAAGACCAAGTATCGTTCTTCCCAAAGGACTCACGGCCTAGTTTAGTTATGTGGTTTCTTGATTAACTAAGACTTACGAACGAAATATTTGGGTTTAAAATGCAAGACAGAAAATAAACATGTATGCATGAATTGATCAATGGCAAAGATAAAAGATAAACACTTTCAATGGAATATATGAATGAATATGTTGTTGGGGGTCAATTTCATCTCATCCACTCTCATATATTTTAGGAATTCAACATTCAAATCATCATTGTTAATGCCACTCACTAATGTACCATTCTAGATGGCTTCTCCCTAATCAAATAGTTCATACAATTCCTAGCATTCCTAATGATTAGTTCATTACCGCAGGAGCTTAAGGCAACCAATATAATATTGTCAGTAAAATATTGGGAGAAATTCCCCGGATCTAGATTTCCCCGTACGTGTCCGTATCAACAAAACCAATAATCATGCATTAGAATGAGTTAAACAATGCAAGCATTGAGCAAAGAGGAAAAACCCTAACTAATGATGAAAAGAAAGCATATGTCTTAATTCAAAGATGTATTCAACAAATCCATATATGAGAGCTTCAAGAGATTACATTGATTCCCCAACAAACATACAAGGTTTAGTTCACCATATTCATGGTGAACCTAGATGAATAACAATGAAAGTATGAAAGAATAAACCCAATAAAGGTGAAGAGGTAGCCTGAGCATCCAAGATCCTCCTTCAAAGGGGTGAAAGAGAGAGTGTTTGCCTCGTTTCTGCCAAAGATACTAACTAAAGGACGTGCAAGCCCTTAAATACTAATCTAGAGTTACAAAAGATTATAAAAGCCCAAGCCCAAAAAGTGCCGCTCAGCGCCATTTACCGCTCAGCGGTGGTTACGCGTCTTCTTTCTTCCCCTCAGCGGCCATTTGCCCCTCAGCGGTTCCAACGCCACCTCTTGAGTGCCGCTCAGCGGTAGTTTGCCGCTGAGCGGTGCCTTCGACTTCTCCTTTTTGCACTCTTTCTTGTCTTTTCTAATGTCCTCTCTCTTATTCTTCACTTCTTTCACCAAATTCACCTCAAAACCTGCACAAAAACACTCAAATCAAGCATAAACCTGTCCAGCTCTCTTATTTCTGAAAATATAAACAAAATGCATGATTTCAAGCTAGTTTCTAAGTCTAAAGGTTGCTTTTAGTATCACTTTTAAGCATGAAAATAACAGTTTTTCAACTGTTATCACAACCCCAAACTTAGAACTTTGCTTGTCCTCAAGCAAACAAAATGTAACTCCATCTCCAACCAATTCATATGATGGTTTACTCATTCAAAATCCTCTTTTCAAGATAAGTAATAACTTCACTCAAACTTAAGACCAAGAGTTCAATCAAGATGTGCACATGCTTTAGTGTTCACAAAGTCATTTAAATTCCAACAAATGCTATTTTTCATGAATGATCAATCAATTAAGCATGGATGTTCATGTGCTTATGGAATATTTCCTCACTAGGTAAAGTGTTTCACTCAACACACAAGTGTATAAGAGGTAAAGTGTTTCACTCATTCACTCCACTATCACAATGTCACATGAATCAACTTTGCCTTTCATTTAACCACAATCAAATACATTCACAAGCATGCATCATCACAAGGACTTTTCAATGGCTTATAATGTGGCTGGGCTAACAAGAAAATTGGTTTTTCTGGATCACAAAATCCTTGAGTTAAGAGAGTCATAACAACACAATCTTCTTATTCATTCCCAACTTTCTTTTGCCTTTGCTTTTGTATTTGCATTGAGCTTTGCTTCTTTTTCTTTTCTTTTCTTTGCATATTCTTACTTTTTAGCTCTTAGCTCAATGCTTTTTCCTTTTTCATGTTTCCCCAATAACCCCAAACTTGAACAGTTAACAATACCACACAAGATCTTCTACTTAACTCAAGGTAAAGATTTTCAATCAAGGGTGTTCAGTGTATATTTAAGGCTAAGGGTTCAAAGGATAGAACACAACGTGTTCTCTTTTAGGAGGCTAACTTTATGAATTTGGCCAATAAAAAGGGTTTCAAAAACACGGCCTTTGATCATATGATGCAAAACAAGCAATTGATTCAATCATAGAAAACCTGGGTAAAGTCATTCATGCTTTCAAAGTAACAGCATTCAACAATAACAACTCTGGAGCTCAAAACCTCACATATAAGCTCATTCACATTTGACATGCACATCCTGCTTAATTTCACAATCACAATCATGATATTATGCATTTGTTCACAAAGCTTGTGAATCACCTGTATAAGCATTTTAATGTGCACATCATCTCAACATCAATCAATCAATAAGCATCATTAAGCATTACTTATCACACAATCACAGTTAATAGCAAACCATCATAACAAACCAGGTGTTCAATAGAGTACATCAAACCCTAATCTAAAAACAAAAACAAATAAGTTCAGAAAACTTAAACCATAAAAGCATAATCATATGATAGCATTCATCAGTAAATGCTATCTCAGCTCCTCATCAGTCCGAGCTCTCTGTATCTTCCTCTTCCTCTTCATCATCATCTTCATCAAATGCATCCTCCTCCTCTGCTTCATCTTCCTCCATATCTCTGGCTGAAGCTTCAGCTGCTCCAGCTCCTCCATATACTGGTTCTTCTGGCCAAGCTACCACATTATGGAATTCATCCATAGTCCACCTGTGTGCTGGAGGGTTATCATACATCCCCACTATCATTTCAGCCGTGGCCACCTGCCCTCTGTGGATGGACTGCAACTGAGCACCTATAAGAGACATATACATGTCCCTCATCTGGAATGGTTCTGCCTCATGAGTATCAGCAGAAGTCCTGCCCTGTGCTGGCCTTCTCTCTCTACGAGCCTGGCGTGGTGGAACTGGCTGGGCTGCCTCCTCACCTCCACAGTACTGTCTGTAATAGGCTTCATCTATAGCTTTTCTTGGCCTCTCAAATGGTGGAACAGAAGTGTCCACCCCAGCTAGCTTGCAAAGGTGAGTGATCAAAGAAGGATGTCCCAGTGGTGCTTTGTTGTTTGAGGTGTTAGCACACACACTAATCTCATCAGCTATCACCTGCCCAATATTAACATTCAAGTTTCTGATAACACAGTAGATGAATAGTGCCCTGCTGAGAGTAATATCTGACACATGTGAACATGGCTGAATGTTGGCATGAGAAAACGCCATCCAATACTTTGCAAGGGGAGTCAAATCTGTCCTCCTAATGTTAACCACTGAGCCAGATCTATTCCTTTGGAAGTGTCCTCCAGGTATACACAATACTCTCTCCACATCCTCATAATCAGCACCTTCCTCCATGCTAAGAGCAAACTGGCATTGCTCACCAGCCCACACAGTATCCAGAAAGTTATTTATGGAGTCAGGATCATACCTGATAGCATGGCCTCTAACATAGCCCAAATAATTCTCAGCTGGATAATCACCAATCTTCTTTGCATTGGTGTAAAATTCTTTCACCACAGCTATGTTGGCAGGTGATGGATAAGTGGCTAGCTTCCCCCAATCATTCCCTAACACTTGCTCTCCAAATTGAGGAGCAAAGTTAGGTATCATTCCAACCTTTCTCTCCATTAGAAGTCTCCTGTCCTGAACCACCCTAAAGTGCTTCTCATGTTTCCTAGAGAGGAACCTGCCATTATGGGGCTGCTCTGGTTCCTTTTCCTTTCTCTTGGTTGCCATGGTTTTCAATCTCTTTCCTGAAGAGGATGCCATTCCTGCATTCAAACATAAATCCAAAACCACAGAACATGATGTTAATCATTAGTAAACACAGAACACAACTCCTTTCGAAGCTAAACCACCGCTGAGGGCCAGAATTTCCCCTCAGCGCCACCAGCGCCACATTCCAACACGCAAAAACCAGAAAAAGCAAATCTGGCAGAGTGCCGCTCAGCGGTAAATGCCGCTCAGCGGTGATCTGCAGATTTTTGCAAATCTTCTTTTTAAAACAGTCCTAACTCCACCCAAATGCAATTTTCAGTTTTCCAGTTCATAATCAAGCAGTTTAATCGGTTCAAACATCAAATATATCATCAAATCATGCATAGAAACTAAAACCCCTAAGTATTCATGCTTTGACAATCACATTCAAATTCAAGAACCCTAGAATGAACAAAATGCATTTTACTTACTTGGGTGGAGATGCTAGATGATATGAGAATGCTTCCAAACTAGAATGCTCTCTTCCAACCCCAAACTTTGATGGCACACTAGTATAAAAGTGAGTGGAAGAGAAATCTTCTAAAGAGGGAAGAGTAGAAAGATGTGGAAAACCTAGGAGAAGAGGTGTGGAAGTGTTTATGCAGAGAAGAACTTGAAAGAGTGTAAAAACGCGCAGCTTAGGGTTTAAAAATACCCCAATGGGCTCGGGTTCCGCTAAGGGGAACTTAAGCCCATCTGCGTTAGTACCGCTCAGCGGTAAATGCCGCTCAGCGGCACTTTCGTGATGTGCCCTTCTCCTTCTTTTCTTGACCTACGTGCCTTCCTAGCATACCCCTCATAGGTTCCCTGCAATTCAATGTTAAAAATGCTTATGCAAACCCTAAAAATAAACAAACAGAAAACAATCAATCAACTGGGTTGCCTCCCAGGTAGCGCTTGTTTAACGTCACGAGCCTGACCCAAAATCCACCAACACCCATCAGTAGGTGTTTCAAACTTACCAGCACCCATCAGTAGGTGCAAAATCTTCTCACCAACACCCATCAGTAGGTGTTACAAACTTAGTATCCTTCAGTAGATACTTAATCACCTAGCATCCTTCAGTAGATGCTAGATCCAACAAAATAATGTCCAGAATAATATTCACAAATTATAAATTACAAAACCAAATCAAAAGTTTGTAAATCCACTGGGTTGCCTCCCAGCAAGCGCTTCTTTAACGTCACTAGCTTGACCCTGTTAAAGCTCACGTTCCATCTTCTTTATAGTTGACGTAGTCCTTCCACCAACCTTTCAACTGCTTCCTTTGGACTGTCTTAGATTCTCTAGAATATGGAGACTCTATCTCTACCATCTCCTTCTCTTTAAAGCCTTTAATAACCCACAACTTGTTCTTGAGTCTTACAGGTGTGCCAAGTTGGAGTCTTAATTTTTTCCAGTCTCTAGGAACTTCTTCTCCTTTTCCAATCTCTTCTACCTTGGGTGCCTGAAAATACAAACAATGGTTATCAGAAACCTTAAGATTTTTATTTTTACCTCTAGTTATGGGTGCATCTCGAAATGCAGCTTTATAACTGGCTTCTTCCTCCTTTGCTTGTATCTCATCTTTGAACACATCCACCACCACTTTCTCCTCTCTGTCTTGGAGAACCACTATACCTTCATTCACATCAATGATAGCCCTAGCCGTTTTCATAAACGGCCTTCCAAGTATGAAAGGTATTCTCTCAGTTTCCATCTTCATCACCACAAAGTCTGCCAAGAACTGAAGTTTGCCAACACAAACTACAATGTCTTCTGCAATCCCACATGGCTCCTTTGAAGATCCATCAGCCATTACAAGATTAACCTTTACAGGTTTTATTTCAACATGGCCAATTTGCTCCAATAGAGAATAAGGCATCAAGTTAACACTTGAGCCTAAATCAAGGAGAGCTTTCTTTACCTTTTTCTTCCCTATAATGCAAGGAATAGAAAAACTGCCTGGATCTGCTGCTTTTGGTGGGAATGATTCTTTCTTAACAGTTATACACTTTTCTTCCTCATCCTCTTTACGTCTTCTTTTTGTAGAGGTTCCTTCATCTGATTTGGTGTAAACTGCTATTTTCTGTAGAATTTGTTCCCAAGGAGCTTCATTATCAACCATTTTGAATAAATCTGTGAAATTCATTGGTTTCTCCTGATTTGTTAGAAAAGGAAAAGTGTCCTTTCTTTCTTCTTCTCTTCTCTCTTCTGTTTCATCTTCTTCCAACTCAATGATCTCTTCATTTACACTCTTGACCACTTTGCACTCTTCTCTGGGGTTAACCTCAGTATTAGCCCCAAAGTTTCTGTTGGGTCTTTCTTCCAATTGCTTGGTGATCTGACCCATCTGAATCTCCAGATTCTTTATAGCAGCTTCAGTGCTCTTTTGAGAAGATTCAGTTTTCTGGATGAATTGCTGAAGAGTTTCTTCCAACTTTGTTGATCTGTCATTAAGCATAGATAATTGTTGCCACAAAGTTGGTTGCTGCTGCTGCTTATTAAACTGATTAGCCTGCCCAGCTTGTCCTTGGTCAATGCTTGGATGTGGTTTCCAACCCTGATTATAGTTCCCTTGACGGTATGGAAACTGATTAGCCATGAAGTTAACATCCTCCAAGGCCTCTACTGGAAAAGCACACTGGCCATTGATGTGATCACCTCCACACAATTCGCACAACTGGGTTTGTACCTGTGCAGCAGATTTTAACTCTTTAGGTAGTGAAGCAAGAGTTTTGGTCAGAGTTTCCAGCTGTTGAGTTAGAATCTTATTCTGTGCTAGCAGAGCATCATGGGTTTGTAATTGAAGAACCCCTTTCTGTTGCATAGGGGCGCCTCTTTCATTGTGAAGCTCATTATCACTTGTAGCCATATTTTCAATAATTTCAGTTGCTTCCTCTGGAGTTTTCCATTTGATATTGCCTCCAGCTGAGGCATCCAGCATCATCTTGGTTTGTGAACCAAGCCCTCCAAGGAAAGTTAGGACTACTTCTTGATCTTCAAAGCCATGCGTGGGAGTTTTACGTAACAAGCTTTTATACCTATCCCATGCATGTCCAAGTGATTCTTCCATGCCCTGCTTGAATGAAGATATCTCTTGCTTTCCCTTAGTCACTTTAGATTGTGGGAAGTATTTATTCAAAAACTTTGCAACCACTGCTTCCCATTCTGTGAAACTTTCTTCTGGAAAAGAGTTCAACCAAAGCTTAGCATTGCCTCCCAATGAGAAAGGAAACAAGCTAAGTTTGATAGCTTCGTCTGGCACCCCATTGATCTTGACCGTGTTGCAGATCTCATTAAATGTTGTAAGGTGCTCATATGGGCTTTCATGTGATAACCCAGTAAATTGATTACTCTTTACCAGTTGAATTAATGCTGGTTTGACCTCCATGTTGGCTGCATTGACTCTAGGTCGAGCTATGCTATTGAAGTGCTGAGGTCCAGCAAGATTAGTATAATCTGCAAGAGTTCTTCTAGCATTATTATTGTTCTCCATACTCCCTGTGCTGTGAACAGAACCTTGTGGTGATGATTGTAGGAGAGTTTCAGGAGAAGGGAAAAGTTCTCTGGACGTTCTGATTCTTCTCCTCCTTCTACTCTCGTCTAGTCCTTCAAGTAGTGGTTCTGTTGTTTTCTTACTTCTAGTTCGAATTGCCTTCTGCATGCACAAGAAAACAAAACCCTAGAAAAGATTTGTTAGCACAAAAAGATATAGAAGAAAATAAAGATTGAAAAGATATAAGAAGATAAAAGATTTAGAAGATAGAATCAAATAAAATAGAATAAAACCTAATCTAAAAAATAAAATCTAATAAAATAAAATAAAATCTAATCTAACCTAAAAGATAGAATAAGAATAAAATAAAATCTAACCTAAAAAGATAAAAAGATAAAATCTAATAAAATAAAATAAAATCTAATCTAAAAAAAAATAAAATAAAATCAAATAAAAACCGAAAAATAAAATAAAAAAAACAGAAAATAAAAACAGAAAACAGAAAAACAGAAAACAGAAAAAATCAAATAAAATCAAATAAAATACAAACAGAAAAATATAAACAGAAAAATAAAATAAAATAAAATAAAAAATTCGAAATTTAAAATAAAATAAAATAAAAAAAATAAGTCAAAGATAATCAATAATCACACAAATTAACCAGTTAAACCACGAGTCCCCGGCAACGGCGCCAAAAACTTGATGGACAAATTTGTAAGCACCAAAATATGATGTCACAAACTTGTTTCACAATCGGCAAGTATGACCGAATCGTTCAAGTAATAAAACTTGGTAAGACCAAGTATCGTTCTTCCCAAAGGACTCACGGCCTAGTTTAGTTATGTGGTTTCTTGATTAACTAAGACTTACGAACGAAATATTTGGGTTTAAAATGCAAGACAGAAAATAAACATGTATGCATGAATTGATCAATGGCAAAGATAAAAGATAAACACTTTCAATGGAATATATGAATGAATATGTTGTTGGGGGTCAATTTCATCTCATCCACTCTCATATATTTTAGGAATTCAACATTCAAATCATCATTGTTAATGCCACTCACTAATGTACCATTCTAGATGGCTTCTCCCTAATCAAATAGTTCATACAATTCCTAGCATTCCTAATGATTAGTTCATTACCGCAGGAGCTTAAGGCAACCAATATAATATTGTCAGTAAAATATTGGGAGAAATTCCCCGGATCTAGATTTCCCCGTACGTGTCCGTATCAACAAAACCAATAATCATGCATTAGAATGAGTTAAACAATGCAAGCATTGAGCAAAGAGGAAAAACCCTAACTAATGATGAAAAGAAAGCATATGTCTTAATTCAAAGATGTATTCAACAAATCCATATATGAGAGCTTCAAGAGATTACATTGATTCCCCAACAAACATACAAGGTTTAGTTCACCATATTCATGGTGAACCTAGATGAATAACAATGAAAGTATGAAAGAATAAACCCAATAAAGGTGAAGAGGTAGCCTGAGCATCCAAGATCCTCCTTCAAAGGGGTGAAAGAGAGAGTGTTTGCCTCGTTTCTGCCAAAGATACTAACTAAAGGACGTGCAAGCCCTTAAATACTAATCTAGAGTTACAAAAGATTATAAAAGCCCAAGCCCAAAAAGTGCCGCTCAGCGCCATTTACCGCTCAGCGGTGGTTACGCGTCTTCTTTCTTCCCCTCAGCGGCCATTTGCCCCTCAGCGGTTCCAACGCCACCTCTTGAGTGCCGCTCAGCGGTAGTTTGCCGCTGAGCGGTGCCTTCGACTTCTCCTTTTTGCACTCTTTCTTGTCTTTTCTAATGTCCTCTCTCTTATTCTTCACTTCTTTCACCAAATTCACCTCAAAACCTGCACAAAAACACTCAAATCAAGCATAAACCTGTCCAGCTCTCTTATTTCTGAAAATATAAACAAAATGCATGATTTCAAGCTAGTTTCTAAGTCTAAAGGTTGCTTTTAGTATCACTTTTAAGCATGAAAATAACAGTTTTTCAACTGTTATCAATCGTCACTGAATACAACGACAAACTTATCCAAACAAGAACGAAAGATACGATTCATGTAGTCCATGAATATAGTTGGAGCATTCGTCACATCGAAAGGCATTACAACATACTCGTAGTGCCCATAGTGTGAGCGAAACACTGTCTTCTGCACATCATCAGGCTTGTCAAGAATTTGATGATATCCTAACCGTAGATCAATCTTTGAAAACACTCCAGCTCCTTTCAGCTGGTCTAACAAATCATCAATTCTTGGCAACGGGTACCTGTTCTTGATAGTGACTTTATTAAGTTGCCGGTAATCCACACATAACCTTGAGCTTCCGTCTTTCTTTTTCACTAGCAGCACTGGCGCACCCCGTGGAGACGCACTTGGTCTGATGAACTTCTTCTCTAACAAATCTTCAATCTGCTTCTTCAACTTTGCTAACTCTGCTAGAGCCATACGATATGGAGCTACAAATACTGGCCCTGCACCCGACATCAGATCTATTGCAAAGTCCACTTCACGACTCGACGGCAAACCTAGTACCTCCTCAGGAAAAACATTAGCATATTCCTTGATGAGAGGGTCGCACCTCCCAACAAAAGTTGTGCATGAAAGAATGCAGTATAGACTAGGAAGTGACTCCTAGGTCGTCTCTCAAGGACCAAATTGGGTTCAGTCTCAGATCAACACGTAGTGGGGGGTTTTTTTTGAAGATTTTGTGAATGTGAGTAAACTAAATTAAAACACTAACATAAGCACGGATGTAAACACAGATATAAACACAAAATTAAAATGACAGGTCACTTAAGCTAACATCGTAACTAAAATATCACAACTACGAAAAATAGAGGACATTAAAATGAAAAGTGCTTAAATCAAATTAAAAGTGCAACATTGATCTACACAATTAAATGCAAACATGAAAATAGCAGGCAATTGAAATGAATGCTTAAAGAACATTTAACATTAAATACTTGAAGTAGTAGGAAAACTAAAACCACTTGGCACTACTCTGCTTCATCCAATATTGTGTAGCTTGAATTAAATAAAAGAAACTTTAATCCCTTGAGCGTGCTGCACCAAACGTGACACCAAGTGCTTCACTATCCAAGAAAAAAAAAATCCCGTGAGCTGCTGTCCATTCCCTTAGCACGTCCCATCTCCTAAACTCCACGTAACCTTGTGCGTGTCAAAAGCCATCCCGCATGTGCTTTCTATTCCACTTGAATGAAGATTGAGATTAGTGCCCCCTTCTCCATCATCAATCACCGTCTCGGGCTTTCTCCAAATAAAAAAAATGTATTGTTTCCTACCAATCACGCTTCCAATCACGCCTCCAGCTCACATTCCCCTACACCATTTCACTTCTTCCTAATTGATTTCTCCTTTCTCAAATAAATAAAAGGATTACATTGCTATACTACTGCCAAACGTCCCATCATTCAATGTTTTTCCCTTAAAAGAAAATGAAGGCTGAATATGCTAAAAACAAATCACATCCAGACCGTGACACCATTCTCCAATTCCAACATCCATTACCCCTACTACAAGGACACCACGTGCTTCAAGCTTCCAGCCGTGACATGTGCTCTCTCCATGCCGTGACACACGCCTACTCTGCTCTTCTCCCAAGCCGAGACATCTACCTTTCTCCAATTGAAATTAACAAAAACCCTTCCGTGACACCACTTCTCTTCTTCTTAGAATTTAATGTACCGTGTGCTTTTCCCGTGACCACTTGCTACCATCAACGCTGGACGTAACCATAGCTGGAAAAAGTGAATAATCAATTGAACTTGCTGCACCTCAAAGATTAATTCCCGTGCACTAACCAAATAAAATCACCGTTGCTTGCTGCTGAACGAATGTGAGCTGTGTGCTTCCAAAATTAACGTAATAGATTCTCAAAGAAAAGAAGAAAAAAAAAATGCTCATGAAATCCCCTTATCCAAAACCGTACAGCGTGGAAAGAGTGAATGAATCACTTCATGCTTATCTAAAAGGAATTAATTGAATGCCAGCGCTTTCCAAGAAATGTGAATGAAAACCCGTGTGTGCACATTGCATTAGAATGAAAAATGGAATACGTCTCTTCTCTCCAACAAAGATGAATCAGCACCAACTTTCTAAAAGCAAATAAATTGATCCTCGAACTCAGCGTTCTACCCATTCATTCTTCATTCAATAACAACATTCCAAAAACCAAGAGCATAATCCGAGAAAAAATTCTGTGAGGGTGGCGGCTAGGTCACTCCAAGGGCCGTGTGTCCTCCCTTTAATAAGGGTGGGGTCCACACAATAAAACCCTAGGGTCCAAGTCACTAACTTCTAATTTTTAGGTCTAATCTAGTTTACCAAAAATTGACCCAAAATGTAAGAGTTGATTCAAAAAATTCTAGACTACTGAATTACACTTTAATTAATTCTAAAATGTCTGTATGGAGAGTCTTGAATTTATTTGGCATTCTTCCTGATGTCCCAAAATGTATTTCCGAAATTTTCCTGCAATCCAAAATGCATTTAATCAGCTCAAATATTCCAAATTAATTAAAATAAAAATTTCCGATCAAATTGAGCACAATTAGGAAAAATGGGAAAATACTAGACAATTAAGTACAATTCCCTGGTTTATTTAAGTGCAATAAACTAAATATAATTCAAGAAATAACGACTCATCAAAATAGACCACACTTAGTCTTTTGCACTCCTGGGCAAAACCAAGACGAAAACCAGGGAACTACTCAAACATCAGGGAGCTGACACAGACTCGACAGACAGACAACAAAGACTCAACCAGGATAGAAACAGAATTACACAGTTCTCCAGGAATATGGACCAAGAAAAGAAGTAGACAATATCCAACACAGAATCAATCAGAGAAAGCAGATACTCATGAAATCATCCAAGCAATTCAAGACATGGCAAAATGATCAATCAGCTCAAGAGGTGAATCAAAAGCAACATAACCTCACAGATGCACTATCAGTGTTTCTCTCAAGTGTTTAGGGTAAATCAATGTCACTCAATGCACTCAAGAAAGCAAACAACAACAGACTTGGCAAACCTCTAATATCAACACTCAAAACATATGCATGTTCAAATCAAAAGGTCTTTTATGGGTGAAATGGGGCCAAGGACAAGGGAGGATAAATATGGATGAGAAGCTACAAACCAAAAGAAATAGAGGAGCAATGGGGAACAAGTGTAAACACAGTCAACTCACACCTTAAAACCTCTAACTCCATCCTCTTCTTGACTCCATTATTCACAATTATTCACATTTTTTTCTTCACTATTTTTCTGCTCTTTTTTTTTTCCATCCTGTCTCTTTTCTTTTCTCTATTCAGCACACAACTATAAGAGACAAGATACACAACATATTTACAAACATAAAACAAGAAGAGGAACCAACCAGCCAATTCATCAGAAACCCCAAGGAGACCACACTTGTTCCCAAAACACTTCCAAAGCTCCAAAATTCCCTAAGGTTAAGGTAATCATGGTTTTTCACTTAGGGCTAGTGTATGAGCTTCAAAACAAAGAAATGGGGGAAAGTATAGGCTCAAAAGGGGTTATCAAAGGATCAAAACAAGGTAAGCTTATTTGGCTAGAGAGGCTCAAGAACAAAACTGCCTTTATCACTTCCAAACATGCATATCAATCAAGAGTTATCAACAAGAGTCAAGCCAAGGCATATGTGCAAGCAATCAAGAGACATATCACACACAAGAAAGAACATAAAGTGGCTCAAATTCTCACACAGGGTAATTCTGTCACAATCAATTCAACTCTCAAAAATCATAATCATCTTCCCAAGCAGAGAAAAGCAAGGATTTCAAACAAATCAGAGTATCAATGAAGTGAAAGACACATCTACAACCTAAACAAAGTCCAGAAATCAAGAGAAACATGTAAATTTGTACACAAGACACGACAAAATTAACCTAGAAAAGAAAAAAAAATTTAACCAAGAAAACAAAAACTAACAAAGAAAAATAAAAATCTCCCCCAATAGACCACACTTAAACTACACAGTGTCCTCAATGTGTCACAATCATAAGATCAGAAATCATAACAGTCAACAGATCATGGACACGTGCAATAAAAGTAGGGAAAGGGGGAGAAGAGAAAAGGAAAACTCCCCTGATCATGGTGGCAATTGCCAATTTTGGACTTGCAGGGAGATGTCTTCCACCACAGTATCCAGCAAGAAAGTTTTGAGGAAGAATTGCTTCATCCTCCAGATTTGATCAAGCAGGGAAATGTCTTCCACAGCTGGATCTAAGAAGAAGTGATTGTTGATGAGTGGGTTCAGCAGGTGCCTATTGATCTTGAAGCTTTTGTCAGTGTCAGCACCTTTGTTGTCCACTGTGGGTGTTTGTTGATCAAATTCATTTGTACCTCCTGCAATAGGGTTAGTGCAATGTGGCTCTGTAGAAATTTCATGCAGGGGTATAACACCCAATCCTAGTGTAACAGGCTGAACCTCAGATACACTCTCAGAACATGAATCACTTTCAAATTTAGAAACAATATCAACCACAAACTCAGATTCAAGTTCAGTGCATGGAGAATAAATATTCGGATGTGATATCAAAAATTGGTTCTCATCATGCATAGAGGGAAAATTAAAATCAGACTCAACAACAATACAATCATCAGCATACCTCTCAACAACATAATCATCAACATAATCAAATTGAGGTATGCTTACCTCCTCTTCCTTGAAGATTGCTAAAGTGTGGGAAGATGAAGGTGGTCTACCTGGTTCAGAATTACTGCTTATACTTGCTTGGTCCTCAAGATCTTCAGCAGTCTCCTCAGGAGCAAGAGTAGGGACATAGGATGATGGGAAAGTAGATGGCACAGTAGTAAGCTCATGACTCTTCTCCCCATCTTCTATGTTGATGCCACTATCATCATCATCTGGAATCTGAACAGTCTGAAATGGTAACTCTGAATGTTGAGACTGTTCCTCAGTGAGTTGAGTGGCCATCTGTCCTATCTGATCAGTCATACTCTGAATGGCAGCTCCTATTTCTTGCTGGAACTGCATGTTCTCTTGCTGAAACTGAAGGTTCTGCATGGTCATCTGCTCCAACAACTCCTGCAATGTAGGCTCAGAAGTAGAAGGCTGAGGAGCTATTTGGGCAGGAGCATCATATTGCTGACTTTGGTATTGCTGGACTGGTGGAGGCATACAAGTACTCTGGAATGGTGGTTCTTGATAATGATGTTGTGGAGCATTATACCATTCCAAGGTAGGGTCATTCCATCCAAGACCGTTGCTGTAAACATATTGCACAAGGGAAAATTTGCTCAGAAACTGATGCTCAAGATATCCCCAATCGGTAACGGATCTTAGAGGAAGAGAGTCTTTCCAATCCTTAGCTGCTCCTTGTAATGAATGCGGAAATGCGCTCAAGAAAATGTAATCAAGAGGGACATCTGGAGGCTTCATTGAAGAGCACATGATGTGGAGCTCCTCCAAATGTCTGTGTGGGCATTCTCCTGCAAAACCATGAAACTTAGGCAGCAAATGTATCAGTCCAGAGGTGAGATCGCAATGAAGATCATCCTCCTTAAGTGAAACCGGCTCACAAAGAGCACTCTCAGAAATTAGAGGATGAGTCATATTGTTCTCAACATAGAAATCAGCAGAATATGAATTACAATCAGAGTAACATGCAGAATGAGAATCATAATCAGAGGCACTAGCAAAACAAGCAGTATTCACGAAATCAAAATAGGTAGACATCGAAAAAGAAGAATACTAAAAATCACGAAACAAATAAAACACAACACATTTATACATGCAACATGCACACACAAAACAGAACATCACATCACATCATATCACATCACAACACAAGACAAAACACAACACACACAAACACAACAAAAAGACCTAAGACTGAACCGTTGGTCCCCGGCAGCGGCGCCATTTTGATGAGAGGGTCGCACCTCCCAACAAAAGTTGTGCATGAAAGAATGCAGTATAGACTAGGAAGTGACTCCTAGGTCGTCTCTCAAGGACCAAATTGGGTTCAGTCTCAGATCAACACGTAGTGGGGGGTTTTTTTTGAAGATTTTGTGAATGTGAGTAAACTAAATTAAAACACTAACATAAGCACGGATGTAAACACAGATATAAACACAAAATTAAAATGACAGGTCACTTAAGCTAACATCGTAACTAAAATATCACAACTACGAAAAATAGAGGACATTAAAATGAAAAGTGCTTAAATCAAATTAAAAGTGCAACATTGATCTACACAATTAAATGCAAACATGAAAATAGCAGGCAATTGAAATGAATGCTTAAAGAACATTTAACATTAAATACTTGAAGTAGTAGGAAAACTAAAACCACTTGGCACTACTATGCTTCATCCAATATTGTGTAGCTTGAATTAAATAAAAGAAACTTTAATCCCTTGAGCGTGCTGCACCAAACGTGACACCAAGTGCTTCACTATCCAAGAAAAAAAAAATCCCGTGAGCTGCTGTCCATTCCCTTAGCACGTCCCATCTCCTAAACTCCACGTAACCTTGTGCGTGTCAAAAGCCATCCCGCATGTGCTTTCTATTCCACTTGAATGAAGATTGAGATTAGTGCCCCCTTCTCCATCATCAATCACCGTCTCGGGCTTTCTCCAAATAAAAAAAATGTATTGTTTCCTACCAATCACGCTTCCAATCACGCCTCCAGCTCACATTCCCCTACACCATTTCACTTCTTCCTAATTGATTTCTCCTTTCTCAAATAAATAAAAGGATTACATTGCTATACTACTGCCAAACGTCCCATCATTCAATGTTTTTCCCTTAAAAGAAAATGAAGGCTGAATATGCTAAAAACAAATCACATCCAGACCGTGACACCATTCTCCAATTCCAACATCCATTACCCCTACTACAAGGACACCACGTGCTTCAAGCTTCCAGCCGTGACATGTGCTCTCTCCATGCCGTGACACACGCCTACTCTGCTCTTCTCCCAAGCCGAGACATCTACCTTTCTCCAATTGAAATTAACAAAAACCCTTCCGTGACACCACTTCTCTTCTTCTTAGAATTTAATGTACCGTGTGCTTTTCCCGTGACCACTTGCTACCATCAACGCTGGACGTAACCATAGCTGGAAAAAGTGAATAATCAATTGAACTTGCTGCACCTCAAAGATTAATTCCCGTGCACTAACCAAATAAAATCACCGTTGCTTGCTGCTGAACGAATGTGAGCTGTGTGCTTCCAAAATTAACGTAATAGATTCTCAAAGAAAAGAAGAAAAAAAAAATGCTCATGAAATCCCCTTATCCAAAACCGTACAGCGTGGAAAGAGTGAATGAATCACTTCATGCTTATCTAAAAGGAATTAATTGAATGCCAGCGCTTTCCAAGAAATGTGAATGAAAACCCGTGTGTGCACATTGCATTAGAATGAAAAATGGAATACGTCTCTTCTCTCCAACAAAGATGAATCAGCACCAACTTTCTAAAAGCAAATAAATTGATCCTCGAACTCAGCGTTCTACCCATTCATTCTTCATTCAATAACAACATTCCAAAAACCAAGAGCATAATCCGAGAAAAAATTCTGTGAGGGTGGCGGCTAGGTCACTCCAAGGGCCGTGTGTCCTCCCTTTAATAAGGGTGGGGTCCACACAATAAAACCCTAGGGTCCAAGTCACTAACTTCTAATTTTTAGGTCTAATCTAGTTTACCAAAAATTGACCCAAAATGTAAGAGTTGATTCAAAAAATTCTAGACTACTGAATTACACTTTAATTAATTCTAAAATGTCTGTATGGAGAGTCTTGAATTTATTTGGCATTCTTCCTGATGTCCCAAAATGTATTTCCGAAATTTTCCTGCAATCCAAAATGCATTTAATCAGCTCAAATATTCCAAATTAATTAAAATAAAAATTTCCGATCAAATTGAGCACAATTAGGAAAAATGGGAAAATACTAGACAATTAAGTACAATTCCCTGGTTTATTTAAGTGCAATAAACTAAATATAATTCAAGAAATAACGACTCATCATTCCTCGACTACTAGTATTCCACCAATCTGCTCATCTATGCTCTTCTTCAGCTCTTTCACTATCAACATAAAGCAAACAACTCCACTCTTGATATCTTGTACCACTTCCTTTGATGTTGACATTTCAATGCCTTTGGGTTCCTGGAAGACTACCCTCTGACGTCCACAGTCAATCATAACATGGTTATCAGCTAACCAATTCATCCCCAAGATCACGTCCAGACCTTCAAGAGATAAGCATACCAAGTTGACTGTGGACTTGTGACATGCCACCTCGATCGGACACCCAACGCAGATTGAACTGGTTGAAACTTGTCCGGATGTTGTAATAGAGACAACAAGCTCGCACCCCAATTCAAACATAGAGAGTCCAAGATTCTCCACACACAACAATGATGTAAACGAGTGCGTCGCTGATAACAGTTGAAAAACTATTATTTTCATTCTTAAAATTGATACTAAAAGCAACCTTTAACACTTAGAAACTAGCTTCGAATCATGCTTTTGTTCATATTTTTAGAAATAAGAGAGCTGGACAGGTTTATGCTTGATTTCAGTGTTTTATGCAGGTTTTAAGGTGAATTTGGTGAAAGAAGTGAAGAAGGATAGAGATGGAATCAAAAAAGAACTCAAAAAGTGCAAAAGAAGAGAAGTCGCAAGTACCGCTCAATGCCAGTTTACCACTGAGCGGCACTCAGGAACACCCGTTGGCTCCGCTGAGGGGTGAAAGTGCAGCTGAGGGGAGAATTGACTCCCACTGGTACCGCTGAGCGGAAGTTTACCGCTGAGCGGTGGTCTTTTGGGCTTAGGCCCACTTTTCTGTAATATTTTGAATAGTATATAAGCTTTAGGACTTCCAAGGGTTTGTATCTTTGGCAGAGTATGAAGCAAACACTCACTTTTCCACCTCTTGGAGTAAGATCTTGGATGCTAAGGCTACCTACTCATCTTTCTAGGGTTCTATCTTTCATTCTTTCATTATTGTTCATCTAGCTTCACCATGAATATGGTGAACTAAACTTTGTATTGTTGTTGGGGAATCAGTGTAATCTTTTGAAGCTCTCATATATGGATTTTGTGTTTAAACATCTTATTTGAGATACATGCTCTCTTTCATCATTAGTTAGGGTTTTTCCTCTTTGCTCAAAGCATGCATTGTTTAACTCATTCGATGTCATGACTATTGATTTTGTCGATATGGGAACGTACGGGGAAATCTAGATCCGGGGAAATTCTCCCAATAACATATTGCCTAGACATAGGGATATGAGGGTTGGTTGCCTTTAAGCTTCTGTGCTTCCAAATTAATTATTAGGGATGCTAGGAATTGTATGAACTCGTAATTAAGGATAGTCTTTCTTGCAAGGTGATTTAGAGAGTGGCATTAACATTGATGAAAAGATCGATGAACAAGTTTTTGGCGCCGTTTTTCGGTGTTCATAAATTTGTCATCAGTCGCACCCGGATCAAAAAGGACATGCACATTTCTACCAAACAAAGAACATGTATCAAATATCAGGTTACTTGACTTCTCGGCTTCAGCTCCTGACGTGGAAACACTCTGCCCGCAGCCTGTGGCTTTCCACCATTAGCTAACTTCTGAGGCGTTCCACCAAATGACCTCTTTTGAGGGCAATTAAGAGAGATATGCCAGGCTTGTTGCATGTGAAACACGTCCTCACCTCCTTCTTGACGTCACTCAGCTTTGGACAATTTCTTCATATGTGATCTCAGTCGCACTCAAAGCACTTCAACAAACCTGACCTAAACTGTTGCGGCCTCTCGTACAGTTTCTTCTGCTACTTGCCCTTGGAAAAGTTGCCCTTCTGGTTCCTCATCACATGCCTAGACTCATCCAACCTCTCAGCTATCGAGGCCTACTTCACTAACTCTGGAAATTCATTAATCTTCAGGTGAACAAGTGTCTTCAAAAGATGGTGGCGCCCTTGCTCAAACCTCCAATCCTCGCTCATATTCTGAGTATAGAACGAGCCAAATACTTGAATCTCTCCTTGTATTCTTGCGCAGACATACTTCCCGGCTTTGGAAGCCAAAAATTGCAACTCTCGTTGCTACTTAGCGCTAGCCGAAAAGTAACGCTCCAAGAATCTAGCTCTGAAATCTTCCCAAGTAGCAACTTTCCCTCGGGTATTCATGCCTCTCTGCATCCCATGCCATCAATACTCAGCTTCCCCTGCCAACATATATGTAGCAAACACTAACTTTTGCCCCTCAGTGCACTCGATCGCTTCAAATATCTTCTCAAGGTTTCAATTATAGTCATCCGCTTCACCTGCACTTGCCTTGCCATTGAACTTTGCTGGACTGTGACATAAAAAGTCGTCATACCCACTCTCGGCTTGGGTGCCTGCTCAGCCTGTTGTGCCTATTGTGCTTGCAAAACCTGAATAATCTATCGAATTGCCTGCGCCAGTTCTGCAGTATCATCGATTGGAGTAGGATTTCTTGGTCGTCCCGACATCCTTATCATTTATAACGCAAAAGATAAGAAAGGAAAAATAACCACACAAAAAAACATCAAGATTACACCAACGCACTAGTCGAGCTTACTCCCTAAAAGTCCCAAAAGATTTTTTTTTTTTGAAAATCTGGCTCTGATACCAAATGTAAAGCCTTTTACGGAGTGCCACTAGAAAATAACAAAATCCAAAAATTTTACGCCAGTTTTTTTTCTTTTAAAAATAACATCGCGGAAACAAAACCTCAAAAGTCTAAGCGTCTTACAACATAAGGTTCAAACCTTACAAATATCAAATTCATTATTCAAAAACATAAAATTACTTTAAAACATGATAAATTCCCCATAGATATTCTCATAACTCTCGTCGTGCTACTTCATCTCTGCCTCATCTACAACGCCATCTACTCTAGTACAAGTATGATCATCGTAGGTGGAACCACATCCACAAAAGGAAAGGGTGACTAACTAAACCTAACATAGCATATAATTTCAATAACAAAACATCATAACATAGACGATCCGAGTCAAAACCTTACAATACAACACAATATTCAACTCATAACTCAGATCATCACCACCCAGACTATCATAGTCATAACATTACAATACATCACAGTATTCGAAACAATGACTCAGATCATTCTCACAAGCTTCTGTTGTTTCCTTGAATTTTGTCGTACGGAACCTGTTTCTCAAAACAGGCTGATTTGAGTCGTCTTCCATCGCAACTTCAGAGTTATCTCCCCGACTCCTTAAGGAATTACGAGTAAAAACTTCGATTAGGCGCACCCTCGAGCACTATACTCACACGAGCCGAAGTCATTGGGCGAGACATCCAACCCTCTCTAGTCCTCACGCACGAGGATAGGGTGACACTCGAATCTCAGTCCCCGAAAAGAACTCAACACACTATCGTATCACAATACGAACACCATCGGTTCGACAAAAATTCTAAGGAAATGACAGAACACTTGCTCTCACAACTTTAACGTCACAACCATCACCATCATATATAAACACAACCAAATTTTAAGCGGTGCTCAGCGTGATTCTATAAGTTTTAATTTTAATGGTTTCTGGCTGATTGTGTGATCATGGTTCTTTGAATTTTTGTATGTCCACTGGTTTGCCCTCAACGCTGTTAAGAAGCCATTTTCTGAGTTGTTTTAATTTCAAGTACTGATGCTTGGTGATATTTTCTATTTTTGTGAATTTGTGTGGTGTAGGAATGACTTCTTCATCAGGAAAAAGGGTGAAGACCATTGCACATAAGAGGAAGGACAAAGCCAAACAAGTTTCTCTCCACTCCACATGAAAGGAACTTCCTTATAGTACAAGATAGGAGGTTATTGATGGAGAGAAAAGTGGGACTCATACTAACATTAGCCCCACAGTTTGGAAGAGAAATGGAAAGAAGAGGATGGGAGAACCTGGCTTCTTACCCAGCACTGGCTAATGTAGCAGTGGTAAGAGAGTTTTATATAAATGCCAGGGCATTTGGCACTGAGACGATTCTGTATTCGAGCTATGTAAGGCGTAAGAGGATACCCTGTGATGCTGACACAATTAACAGGTTTCTGGGTATTGAATGGATTGGAGAACAATGTCAGTTTAACTTAGCTATTGAAGAAGGCCTTGATTTTTCTGATGGGGATAGGGTATTATGTTTACTTGGAGGGCATTTTCAAAGAAGCAGACAAGGGGAACCTATTCATCTTAAACGTTGCTATCTGACAACTCTAACCAAATACTGGATGGCTTTTACACATGCTAACATCCAGCCCTGCTCCCATGTTTCAGACATTACTACTAATAGGGCCATCCTTCTCCATTGTATTCTTAGGGGGTTAAATATTGATATTAGGGAACTGATAGCCATTGAAATTAAACATTGTGCTCATTCTGCAAATAATAAGTCTCCCCTTGGACATCCATCCTTGATCACTCATCTGTGCGAGATTGCAGGAGTGAATGTGTCCACACCATTGGAGAGGCCTAGGAAGGAAATTGATGATTCCTATTACACACAGTATTGTGCACTAGATGAGGCTGGACAACAAGTGCTACTACCACAACCTCCTAGGGCTCATAGGCGAGCACCACAGCCAGCCAGGAGCCAGCTCATGAAGCGGCCCCATTCCAGATGAGGGACATGTACATGTCCTTGATGGAGTAGAGGATGACTGCTTTATATAGGGGCGGACAGGAGCTGCTGAGGACACTGACATCTGCCTTCCCTGAGAGACAGTTCATATCTCAGAAGGACTTTCCAACTAGAGTGGCATGGCCTGTGGTGCCACATCTAGATGATGGAGCTGGAGCAGCTGAATCTAGATGATAGAAGAGGATGAGAATTCAGATGATTATGATTGTGCAATGTATATAGCATCTATTGATGGATGCTATTTTGTTGCTAGAACAAGATTTATTTTACTTCTTGTATTGATTGTTGAACTATATTTTCTTATGTTGTGTGATGTATTTGGCTTTGAATTCTATTTGTGTGCAATGGTTGATGATGCTATGATGTTTTTGATGAGTATTGCGATCAATGACGTCTTATATCATTATTTATCATATAAATGTCTTCGTTTAGTTAGCAAGGAGATAATATCAGAATCCAAAGAGATTTTTTACATTTTCAGTGAATGATATTTAAACGTCAAATTTGGCGGTGCTTCGACGTTCATACAATATCAGAATCCAAAGAGATTTTTTACTTTATCAGTGAATGATGTTTGAACGTCGAATTTGGCGGGGCTTCGACGTTCATACAATGTGGCAGTTTCTAATCATAATTACACGATGTACTGTTTTTATAATGATTTAATTTTTGTCAATGGATCATCTAATTTTAAAATTTTTTTTCTTTTTAATTTTTAATCATTCAATAGCGCATCCGTCTGTGGAGTAGTGGGACAATGTTTCCAAGGATGTTTTCACGTCTTTTGTTGGGGGCTGAACGATAATTGGTTCTTAGTTGAATAAAAAAATATGTATTACTTTTCATTGAATGATGTTTGAATGTCGTCATTTCATCTATAAATATAGCTTAAATTTCATCTAATCCCTGCTATCTTGTTTCTCTGTTGAACATATTAGGATTCATGGTTTTTATATCCTGTTTTTTCTTTTCCTTAGATTTCGAAGCATTTATGTTCCTCAAATTTCAATCTGCTCACTTGAATTTCAAAGTGCCGCATTCAGGTAGCCTTTGAAATTCAAGTCACCAAAATGATTTTTATAGTACAAAAATGATTAAGTTATCTTACTGAAAGGGAAACGCGTAGGAAAATGAATAATGGTTCACAATATCTTTAATGTTGAAACAATTTTATGATCTAAAATAATTATATAAAGAAGATGTTCAACCTCATCATTTAACAATGTATGAATTGTTTTTTAAATTGTCTTGGAGTTATCTTCTACCATTAGAATTCAGAGCTATTTGAATTCCTATGGAGGAAACAACTCCAAGACAAGTTAAATTTATAAAGTTGACGTCGAATATTGGGTGCATTGGACGCAAAGGCCTGGTGATTGACATCTTCTTTTTGGGATCACCAACGTCCTCTAACTTAGAGGATTTCAAAAGGAAATCTCCTCTTACAAAACACTTAATCTAAAATGAAGACCAAAGATGATGGAAGACATTATAACCAAAACCAGGAAGTAAAAACAAAAAAAAAGGCAAAGGAAAAAGTTAACATGAATTTGGTTGTAGAAGTAATGGAGGATAGGTTTTGAAAGGGTCTACTTGAAATTCATAAGTGTTAACTTTTTATATGTTTTCGCTCCATACCTTCATGGTTAACAAAGAAATGTCTTCGTTTAGTAAAGGAAAAGAAGGAAAACACAAGATAAAAGTTAACATGAATTTGATTACCGAAGTTATGTAAGATAGGTTTTCAAAGGCTCTACTTGAAATTCATAAGTATTAACATTTCCACTATTTTAGCCCTTTGCCTTCATGGTTAACAAAGAAATGTCTTCGTTTAGTGAAGGAAAAAAACTAAAAGAGTTGAAAAAAGTTAACATCAATTTGATTACTGAAGTTACGTAGGATAGGTTTTCAAAGGGTCTACTTGAAATTCATAAGTGTTAACTTTTTCCTCTGTTTTAGCCCTTTGCCTTCATGGTTAACAAAGAAATGTCTTCGTTTAGTGAAGGAAAAGAACTAAAACAGTTGAAAAAAGTTAACATGAATTTTATTACCGAAGTTATGTAGGATAGATTTTCAAATGGTCTACTTATTTATCGACGTGAAGGGCATTGGAGTGGTTGGGACCAGTAATTGTGTGAACAGAATGTTACGTCAAATTCAGCTGGTATATGACGTTTTAATCTTCATCCAAAAGCCAAAATTCGCTCCATTTTTTATTACTTTATCTTTTTCCTTTTAAACTCTCACTCTAACGTCCAAGCTTTGTAGATCTTCGACGTTTTTTTCGTCAGAATCACTAGAGATTTTTTTTACTTTTTCACTGAATTTATTTATGACAATGTCACCGGTTATTGTTTACGTTGCATGTTATTTTATTTGACGCTGAACGCGTGACGTTGAGCACCCTTATATAGACTGAATTTGAAAATCTTATGTACACTGAGTTGTTTCTATATTGGAAAACCCTAATACTGAGGAAAATTATCTGGTATCCAAATTCAAATGGCTTCTTCATCACATCCTTCAACAGACAAAGGAAAGGTTGTCGCGACTGCAAGAAATGTTGATCTCTCCAGTTGGATCAGTGATGAGGAGACTCGTCTAGAGTTTTTGAGGTGGACGAAATTTAAACATATTGTTCCTCACAAATATCTGAACCTCGACTTATTTGAAAAGGAGGGATTTCACTTCTAGGAATGGATTGAAACTCAAGGTCTCTCTACACTTGTCCAGGTGAAAGGTGATTGTTACCTTAACTTAGTAAGGGTCTTCTACAACAATGTGAGAAACATAGATGGTGTCCTTCATTCTTCAGTAAAAGGAGTAAATGTTCACATTGACAATGATGTCTAGTTTCAACTTGCTGGATTAAAAGTCAAAGGGTTATTCTCTCACTTACGGTACTCAGAAAAAAATATATGGCTGAAGAAAAAGGACGTGTACAGTAACTAGTTAAGGTTTCCTAGGAGATACACAATTGAAAGATTATATGTGCATGAGGGACTGCATAAAGAAGAAAAGATAACACCAGACTTTCTTGCTTGGGTGATTTTACCTGCTAGACCTGTTCAAGTACAAGATAGAATGACGACTGAAGATGTTTTTCTGTTGTATGCCATCAAGAATGATGTTCCTACCAATTGAGTGGAAGTAATAAAAGATCATATGATTGATGCAGGAACCAAACATGCACGACATCTACCATATGTTGTGTTTATCAGCAAAATCCTAACCCTTCAAGGTGTGGATCTTACTGGTGAAAAGAAATTCTCTTGTAACTGCTCAAATGTGATAAATCGAAACAACTTGACTTTCATTGGCCTTGTGAAGACCACAAAGGGATGGTGCTTCAAGGATGAAGAGAATATGGTTCAAAGTTCTGGAAGCACATTTGCACTAAATTAAGACCGCACCAACTTCGTCCCTGAAACCAATTTTGAAAGATTTGTTGTTGGAAAACTCCGGAGACTAGAATAGAAGATAGACGCTCTGCATGAGAAAAAGAATAAAAATGATTCTCCAACTGAAGATTCAAGTGAAGAGTCTAGTGAGGAGGATTCAATGGAAATATTCTAAATTAGAATAGAGGCTTAGAGTTTTAGTATGGAATCGGTTTTGTGTTTCTGTTCTGTATCCGTTTTATTTCTAATCTGATTGTAATCATTATGAATATGAATGAAATTGTACTACTTGAAACGAAATCCAAATTGTTAACTTATTTCTTATGTTTTCTATAGCTCTTCTGTGCATCACACTAACTTTTGTGATGACGTAGGAAGAGCTATGAGGAAACATAAAAAATATGATATCAGACTGACAAGTTATGACTAAATTTTATAAGTCGAAGACTAGATCAAGGAAACACAAGTGTATTTATAGTATAGTCTATAGAAATGGACTTGATCTTTGACGTCAGCTTTTACAATATGCGACGTAACATTCATTTTTCCTATTTTTAACTTTTAAAAAGTCGACGTTTTTAAGAAATCGATATAATAAAACTTCAAGGATTTAAAAAAAACATAATAAAATTTCAAATAGAGTTCAAACATACAAAAATATACTAAAATATATTAAAATATTGGTTTAATACCTCTTTTGATCCCTCGAAAGGGGGCAAATGTTCAATTGGGTCCTACCTTTTTTTCGAAGTTCAATGTGGTCCCAACTTTTGTAAAAAGTGTGCAATCAAGTCCTTTTTGGAAACGGCGTTGATTTTTTAACGGAGCAGCTGACAGGGTGGACTGAAGTTAGCTACGTGGCTGTGTGAGGGTACTACGTGGTTTTCCTAATTCAAAAAATCCTAAATTTGAAAATTAGGAACCTAATTAAAATTAGAATTAAGAGGGAAAACTCCCAATCTGAAAGGATTATGAACCCTAAATTGGAAATCCCAATTTCTTTCTACCCTCTTCTTCTTATGTCTGCTTCGTCACGCTCATGTGAGGGAAAGATATAGTTTTCCCTTCTCTTCTTCTCCTTCGGCGCTGCTCTGCAACCATATGGCAGCTTCCTTTCTCTCACGTTGGGACAACTCGCGACAGCTTTGGGGTGGTCTGCGGCGGCGGAGCTTGTGAGCGACACAGTGGCAGAGGCGCGACCCTTGGGGTTTCGATGGTGGTTCGCGCGGTGGGTCTCGAGCGACAGGTTTGCGGAGATCAATGAAACTTCGCCGAGGTTGGCCGCTGGATCTCTGGGTTTTGGTTTTTATTTTTGGTTCTGGTTTTCTACAGGTGGAGGGCTGGCCTCGCGGTATTCTGCAAAAGGATTATGAACCCTAAATTGGAAATCCCAATTTCTTTCTACCCTCTTCTTCTTATGTCTGTTTCGTCACGCTCATGTGAGGGAAAGATATAGTTTTCCCTTCTCTTCTTCTCCTTCGGCGCTGCTCTGCAACCATATGGCAGCTTCCTTTCTCTCACGTTGGGACAACTCGCGACAGCTTTGGGGTGGTCCGCGGTGGCGGAGCTTGTGAGCGACACAGCGGCAGAGGCGCGACCCTTGGGGTTTCGATGGTGGTTCGCGTGGTGGGTCTCAAGCGACAGGTTTGCGGAGATCAATGAAACTTCGCCGAGGTTGGCCGCTGGATCTCTGGGTTTTGGTTTTTATTTTTGGTTCTGGTTTTCTACAGGTGGAGGGCTGGCCTCGCGGTTTTCTGCGGAGATCAACGAAACTTCTGATTTCTTAACCTCAGTAATACTATCACGTTTACCCTCTCACAGCCATGTATCACCCTCACACAACCACGTATTACCCTCACACAGCCACATAGCTAACTTCAGTCCACTCTGTCAGCTGCTCCGTTAAAATATCAACGCCGTTTCCAAAAAGGACTTTGTCGCAACCGGAATCGCGACGGGACGACGATCCAAATAAGAAACGGGTTTTGAAAAGAGATTTGGAGTCGCCACCATAGTTTATTTTGGAAAACTATGGAAAAACCTCAAAACGATAAAGCACGGTCCACGAAAACCAAAGATTGGGTTCGGGAGTCGGTTACGCGTGGGGAAGGTGTTAGCACCCCACAATGCCTGCCCTAAGGCAGTACCTTTAACTAAATGCACGAATATGATGTGGTTTTTCAAAGTGTTTAATTATCCCCTAAAATAAAATTCTAAATAAACAAAATATATTTTTTAGTTTTTTGGGCCCGACAAGGATTGACCTTGCTCCTACGTATTCTCATTCAAAATGAGAAATCAGGGTTACGTAGTTCTAGCTAAAAGATTGTTTGTTGTTTGGAAAAGCATATGTTTTTAATTTTTGGAGATTTTTATGTTTTTAATATTTTCGAGAAGGTAATGAGTACTAGGCTGACGCGAACGGTCGCACGAGTACTCATACCTTTAAAATGATATTTAAATACTTTTAATTATTTTTGAAAAGAGAGATAACGATATTAAGCACTAGGACGATGCGAACGATCACACGAGCACTCATACTGTTATCTGCTTATTTAGGAAGACTTGAGAGCAATGAGTGCTAGGCTGATGCGGACGATCGCACGAGCACTCATACCCTCGTTTAATATTACGTAAATAAGAGAGAAAAGTATTGAACACTAGGACGATGCGAACGACCACACGAGTGTTCAACCTTTAAACGTATTTTTGAAATTTTATTTAAGAAAAGAAGAAAAAGGTTTTTAGCACAAGGACGACGCGAGCGGTCACACGTGTGCTTAAACCTTTAAAATGTATTTTTTATGTAAATTTATTTAAGGAAGAAGAAAAAGGTTTTTAGCACAAGGACGACGCGAGCGGTCACACGTGTGCTTAAACCTTTAAAACATATTTTTGTAAATTTATTTAAGGAAGAAGAAGAGGTTTTTAACACAAGGACGACGCGAGCGGTCACACGTGTGCTTAAACCTTTAAAACGTATTTTTGAAATTTTATTTAAGAAAAGAAGAAGAGGTTTTTAGCACAAGGACGACGCGAGCGGTCACACGTGTGCTTAAACCTTTAAAATGTATTTTTGAAATTTTATTTAAGAAAAGAAGAAAAGGTTTTTAGCACAAGGCCTACGCGAGCGGTCGCACGTGTGCTTAAAACCTTTTTCAAAATATTTTTATTTGATTTTTAACTTTTGTAAAAGAAAGGAAAAAAATTTCAGCACAAGGCCTACGCGAGCGGTCGCACGTGTGCTTAAACCTTTTCAAAATATTTTTATTTGATTTTTAACTTTTGTAAAAGAAAGGGAAAAGATTTTCAGCACAAGGCCTACGCGAGCGGTCGCACGTGTGCTTAAACCTTTTCAAAATATTTTTATTTCATTTTTAATTAATTAAAAGTAGATAATGATAGAAAAATAGAAAGTAGGGGAGTTACTAAATATAAATAAAGGGTAAAAATAAAGATAATATGGAAAGCTTAATGATGAAATAAAATAAATAAAAAAATGGTGTTTAAATAAAAGATGGGAGTGTCTAAATGAGAAAATGGGGTGCCCAAACCATTTTTCTTTTATAAAAAGATTGGGCCTAAACCCAAGCTAAAAGGGGTGTGGAAGTGAGAACAGGAGCTGCGCGAAGTAGAAAGGAATTTTTTTGTTTACTTGGGCCAAGCCCAGCACTGGCCCGAGGATGGTATGGGGTGCGCGGGTGAGAAAACAGGGTCTGCAGAACGGAATTGAGGCTCCTTTGGTTTGCAGAAACGGAATGGGCTTCAACCCAAACAGGGGGGGGGTGTGAATGAGAAATGCGCGTCGACATGAAGAAGAATCGGTCCTGCTGGGCCCAAAGCCTCTCTATCCAGAAACCCTAATCCCATTAGGGGTTTGGTTGAATTCCCCCATTTCGCCACACCCCATCAGCATCCGAGAGGTCCCCTTTCCTCCTCCTCTCAACAAACAGACCGTGGACCTTCACCTCCGCCACACGACGATCACCACTCAACCTTCACACCACCGGTAGCCGCCAGCCACGGTCCATGGTGTCGCCCGTGACGGCGTTCGTCACCGGAACCGTCCCTGGTCGAGGTGAAAGCCCTCCCTCTTCCACCGCTTGTCGCGCGCGAGTTTGGACTCGCCCTCGCCGCCGCAAATGATACCCGTCGCCGCCAACCACAACTTCAGGTTCTCGCCTCTCTTCTTCTTCTTCGCGCGAGAGGGAAGAAACGTTGCTGCTCTACGACGAAACCTCACCACTACGAGCAGAGCCAACCGCCACCGATGCCTCCGCGATTTGCCCCTACTCGCGCCGGTGCCGCTGTGACTCCCCTACCACCGTTGCCGGCGTGCGCCACCCTCCGATATCTCCCTCTTTCTGTCATTTATTTCCTTGATTGTATGATGGGTTGTTATGTGCGGGAGTGTTGTTTGGTGAGGAAGAAGACGAAGGCGTGGAGATGAAAAAAAAACAATTAGAAGCTCGACTTTATGCGTGTGTTTGGAGAGGTGGTATTTGGTGCTTGAGGATTCAATTTTGCTGGGGATTGGAGATGAACATAAGCGTTGAAGGGTTCCATGAAAGGGGAAGAGAAGAATGGTTTTGTTTTTGTTTCTGTTTCTGAATTTGGTTGACTGCAGGTGGGGGGTGACACACTGAGGAAGTTCTCGGTGGAGGGTGTCGGAAACGCAAATTGATGATGTAGTTGGGATAGCGGTTCCAGTGGAGAATGGAATGGTTCAATGAGGATGAAGACACTGTTCCATTGTTTCTGTTACATGATTTTTCTGTTGTGTGTTTTGTGTTTTTTATTTCAATTTCAGTATTGATGATTGGAGATGAACAGAGGCTTGGGGGCACATCTTATGGAACCTACCTCGTTTTGAGCTTGCTTGACATTGAAAAATAAGACCATAGAAGTGGACGTGGGGAGGGTGATGCAACCATGAACATGTACAGTGGAAGGTATTCAAACCATACGCAAATAGCAATTTCAAGAGAGATATATGTAAGGGCAAACAAACAACTCTCTAAGCAACATTACTTACCTTTCGAAGATCCACCCGCTATGGTCAATCTCCTGCTTCCAATGAATACTCTTCTTCCTTGAGCTTCCAATGAATACTCTTCTTCCTTGAGTGGCTGCCCTGTGTCTCTCTTTCAGATGCCAAAAAAATGGTGAAAAACTCCTCAGCAATGGATGATCCAAGATGATGGCCCGGAGCTGTGTCCAAAATCTCTTTTCTCTTCCTCCCGATCCCAACCAAAATCCTGCTCTAAAATCTTCGAAAAAAAAATTCTTTGTAACCACCTTGTCCCCCTCCTTCCAGACATGTTTCCCATACGCCAATTCCCACCTTTTTTCATTTTTTCTATTTTTTATTTTTTATTTCAATTTTATTTTATTTTTTAATTGTTTTCAGTTTTAATTTTATTTTTTTAATTTTTTAATTATTAATTCTATTAAAACAAAATTGAAGATAAGAAAAATAGAAATTAAATTAAAAACAAAAAATCTAAATACATAAAAATAGAATAAAACAAAAAGGTAAAATAATAAAAAGGAAAATAATAAATAACCAATAAAAAAAAGAATTTTTTACAACCCGGACAAAATTGAGTGTTGACAGCTGCCCCTCTTTACTTAGATATTACTAAATAATATGAAAATTTAATCTTTTCGTATTATTTAAGTAAAGCTAAGTAAAGATAAAAACACAAATTTTGTTCGGGTTTCAATCATGACAGAAAACGAACAAAATAATTCAAATCACGATACCAAACGACCAATGTCAAGTAGAGTATCCGTAACAAAAACTAAAACCTGGATTTGACCATTGCCTCGCAGAGGGCCAAACTCACAGAACAAAAATTTAAATCCGACCATTGCCACGCAGAGGGTCGATACCAGAAAATTAAAATCTGGATTTGACCATTGCCTCGCAGAGGGCCAAACTCACAGAACAGAAATTTAAATCCGACCATTGCCATGCAGAGGGTCGATAACAGAAAATTAAAACCTGGATTTGACCATTGCCATGCAGAGGGTCGATAACAGAAAACTAAAACCTGGATTTGACCATTGCCTCGCAGAGGGCCAAACTCACAGAACAGAAATTTAAATCCGACCATTGCCATGCAGAGGGTCGATATCAGAAAATTAAAACCTGGATTTGACCATTGCCTCGCAGAGGGCCAAACTCACAGAACAGAAATTTAAATCCGACCATTGCCATGCAGAGGGTCGATAACAGAAAATTAAAACCTGGATTTGACCATTGCCTCGCAGAGGGCCAAACTCACAGAACAGAAATTTAAATCCGACCATTGCCATGCAGAGGGTCGATAACAGAAAATTAAAACCTGGATTTGACCATTGCCTCGCAGAGGGCCAAACTCACAGAACAGAAATTTAAATCCGACCATTGCCATGCAGAGGGTCGATAACAGAAAATTAAAACCTGGATTTGTAACTTTGAAAAGTTGATAAATGCCGAGTCAAACATGAAGATTTTGCAAACAATTTTCCTCGCTTCCTCTAAGATGATGTTATGTCATGATGATGCATGGATGCATGAACACATGAGACCTTCATTTTGGTCTTTTCTTTTAATCTCGCTTTTCATCATTTTTTTTTTTTTTTTTTTTTTTTTTTTTTTTTTTTTTTGTGAAAATTCCATGCTTGGAATCCATTGTTAACATTGTCATCAAACACAATGTACGTTCAAAACGCATTCCTAAAAACAACGTTGATAGGTATAGAACCCTTTGATGAGCAGGAAGAAAGTGTAACCCTGAGTTAAAATTCTTTTTATCGCTTTTTGCAATCCAAATTAAATTGAACCCTGTAGAATGTGGAAGAATGGTTATGAGAAGCAAATGAATAATGATTAACGTATGTGTGTCCCTCCTTTGGGGAAAAGTGCTATTAACATGTTGTGCTCCCATACTGCCCCAATCTTACACAATGGAAAAGTGAAAAGATTTGGGTATGAAGGATTCCCCCAAATTGGATGATCTTCGATTGACAGGGAGACCTCTTTTTCCCTTTTTTTTTTTTTTTTTTTTTTTTTTTTTTTTTTTAACACTGAATTGTGTCGTTCACCACATCATTTTGTTTCAAAGTTAAATTCGTGAGAAAGATTAGGACCAACAGTCTTCAGTCAGCGTGGACTTTTAAGGGCTTGTACCGTGGTTAAAGGTAAAAGGGTTTTGAAAGAAAGGATAACAAAGGCCCAAATAAGTGTTTGATGGTTAAAGTCTTTAAACACGAATCATTTGCAAGGTGCCCAGTCAATTGTCTTTAGGGATTTGAATTTCAAGCATATTTATTGTTGTTTTTTCTTTCTTTCCCTTTGGATCATTCTTTTCGTTGCCCCTGTTGTGGTCTTTTATGATATTTCCCCTTTCATTCATTTTTTCTCAACTTTGGATGCTTGTGATGTACCCTTTCAAATTGACGTCGACATGCTAATGATTCTTGTCTAGGGTGATGAAAACAATTATGAATTTCGGCTCAAAAGGGGTGCAATTGGATGAACTGTTTTTGACGATTGGATAATGAAAAATGGCCACACGTCACTCCGAATCTTGTTTGTCTGACTTTCTCTTGAATTTAAACCTGAAACGAAACTATGTAGTGCCTAACACATCAACTTCATTTTTTCTTTGTTTTATCCTCTTTTTTTTTTTTTTTTTATTATATATCTCCCTAATCAACGGATTATCGGTGATATGTAACATGATGAAAACTGCCCCAATATTAGGCATATGGCGAAATCCTTCGTCTTGTGAGAAACGAAAAAGTTAGGGTTCAAGTAATGTGAATGCAGATGCTTTATCAAGAAAAGACACCGGTTACACCCAAAACCTTGAATCAGGGAAGTATTCACCAACGGTATTTTTCAAAACTGTTTTCGAACATACTATGTCTTTGACAACTTTATTAACAACAAACTCAACATGTAACTCTTTTTTTTCGTTTTTCCTTTCCGACATCCTCCAGGACCGAGCTCGCCAACCTGATATACCTGTGATGCTTTTATCAACGCGCGTTTACTTATTTTCATTTTCATTTTCACTTGACTACTTAACAGCTCAGCGTGACATGCAATATTTCAGATGGAATGCAAACAACCAAAATATGAATGAAATCATGTGAAATTTATTTATTGAATAAAACACAGAGTACAATAAGCGTTGAAGATAACATCAACATCCCTTTAACAGCAACCACTATCACGGAATCATCATGCGTAAAACTTTTTTACTGCATCAGAATTAACTGGCAATGGTAACTCCTCTCCGTCCATTCTCGTGAGAATTAGTGCCCCACCAGAAAATGCTTTCTTCACTACAAATGGCCCTTCATAATTTGGAGTCCATTTGCCTCTATGATCCTTTTGTATAGGTAGGATCTTCTTCAACACCAGCTCACCTTCATGCAATTCTCTTGGATGTACCTTTTTGTCAAATGCCTTCTTCATTCTTCTTTGATACAATTGTCCATGGCATACTGCTGTTAGTCTCTTTTCATCAATGAGATTGAGCTGGTCGAAACGAGCTTGAACCCACTCCGCCTCTTCTAATTGGGTTTCCATTAAAACTCGTAAGGACGGAATTTCCACTTCAAACGGAAGTACTGCCTCCATTCCATATACAAGCGAGAAAGGCGTTGCCCCAGTCGATGTTCGTACCGAAGTGCGATAACCATGTAAAGCAAAAGGAAGCATTTCATGCCAATCCTTATACGTGACCACCATTTTCTGCACAATCTTCTTGATATTTTTGTTAGCAGCCTCTACTGCCCCATTCATCTTTGGACGATAAGGAGAAGAATTAAGATGATGAATCTTGAACTCCTCACATAACTCTGTCATCATCTGGTTGTTCAAGTTAGTGGCATTATCAGTGATGATCCTGTTAGGGAGTCCGTATCTGCAAATCAACTCCCTTTTTATGAACTTGGTCACCACCTTTCTAGTCACATTAGCATAAGAAGCAGCCTCGACCCACTTGGTGAAGTAGTCGATTGCGACTAATATGAAACGGTGTCCATTTGACGCCTTTGGCTCTATAGCTCCGATGACATCTATTCCCCACATCGAAAAGGGCCATGGTGCAGACAACACGTTCAAGGTCGTGGGTGGAACATTGATATTACTTGCGTATACCTGGCATTTCTCACACTTTCTCACATGTGTACAGCAATCATTTTCCATAGTCAGCCAAAAATACCCCGCTCTCAGTATCTTCCTGGCCATTGAGTGCCCATTCATGTGCGTGCCAAATGTACCCTCGTGTACTTCTTTTAGTATCAGGTCGGCTTCTTTTGCATCTACGCATCTAAGGAGAACCATGTCATGATTCCTCTTATATAGAATATCCCCACTCAAAATGAAACTGCCAACCAACCTCCTTAACGCCCTTTTGTCGTTTTTTGATGCCTTCTCTGGATATTCTCGGGTCCTAAGATAATGCTTGATATCAAAGTACCAAGGTTTACCATCTACCTCCTCTTCGATGAAATGACAATACACTGGCTTTGCATGACTCTTCATTTCAATCATTGGCAATTCTGCATCTTGATCAACTTCAAACATCGATGACAAGGTAGCCAATGCGTCTGCTAATTGATTATCTTCTCTCGGTATATGATTAAACGTGATGGAATCGAAATACTCAATTAATCCCCTGATGTAAGCTTGGTATGGAATTAATTTAGTATCCCTAGTCTCCCATTCTCCCCTCAATTGATGAATAACCAAAGCTGAATCTCCATATACATCCAGAATTTTTGCTTTAGACTCTATAGCTGCTCGAATTCCCATGGCACAGGCTTCATATTCTGCGATATTATTCGTGCAATTAAAACACAACCTTGCCGTCATTGGAATGTATTTATTCTTAGGAGAGATAAGCACTGCCCCTATTCCATGCCCCATTACATTCGAAGCCCCATCGAATAATACCGTCCACGCTTTTTCATCTTTGTCCTCTTTATTCTCAGCAAATAAAGCCATGATATCTTCATCAGGAAATTCAGGTTGCATTGGCTGATAATCACTAATGGGTTGATGGGCTAAATATTCCGCTAAAGCGCTACCCTTGATAGATTTCTGAGTAACATATACAATGTCGTATTCTGACAATAGCATCTGCCATCGAGCTATCCTTCCAGTGAGAGCGGGCTTTTCAAAAATATACTTGATAGGATCCATTTTAGATATCAACCAAGTAGAGTGGCTCAACATGTATTGTCTTAGACGATGAGTAGCCCACGCCAGTGCACAACAAGTTCGTTCTAACGACGAATATCGTTGTTCGCAATCTGTGAATCTCTTGCTCAAGTAATATATAGCATGCTCTCTTTTCCCATCTTCATCATGCTGACCCAATACACAACCCATGGAATTATCCAATACGGTCAAATACAAAATGAGCGGCCTTCCTGGCATAGGTGGACGCAATACAGGAGGGTCTTGCAGGTATTGTTTGACCTTTTCAAAAGCAACTTGACAATCTTCATTCCAGACTACTGCCTGGTTTTTCCGTAGTAACTTGAACATTGGTTCACAAGTATCAGTTAATTGGGAGATGAACCTAGCAATGTAGTTCAATCTTCCCAAAAAACCTCGAACCTCCTTTTCTGTTCTGGGCGCAGGCATTTCCGTTATCGCTCTTACTTTGTCCGGATCAACTTCTATCCCTCTTTGACTGACAATAAAGCCCAACAATTTTCCAGACTTTACTCCAAACGTGCATTTGGCAGGATTTAATCTGAGTTTATACTTTCTCAGTCTCTCAAATAATTTCTTTAAATTGAAAATATGCTCCTCTTCTGATTCAGACTTTGCAATCATGTCATCCACATAAACTTCAATTTCCTTATGCATCATATCATGAAAGAGTGTCACCATTGCCCTTTGGTATGTTGCCCCAGCATTCTTGAGTCCGAAAGACATCACCTTATAACAGAATGTTCCCCATAACGTGATAAAGGTCGTTTTTTCCATATCTTCCGGTGCCATTTTAATTTGATTATATCCCGAGAATCCATCCATGAACGAAAACAACGAAAATTTGGCCGTATTATCAACCAGAGTATCGATGTGTGGTAACGGGAAATTATCTTTCGGACTTGCACGATTTAAATCACGATAGTCAACACACATTCGAACCTTCCCATCCTTCTTAGGCACTGGTACAACATTCGCTACCCATTGTGGGTATCTTGCCACGGCCAAAAATCCTGCGTCAAATTGCTTTTGGACTTCTTCTTTAATTTTTAGGGACATTTCCGGCTTCATTCTTCTCAATTTTTGCTTGACTGGAGGGCATTCTGGCTTGAGCGGGAGTCTATGCTGCACAATATCGGTATCTAGACCCGGCATGTCATTGTAAGACCATGCGAATACATCTTTAAACTCCTTCAACAGGACACGCAATCTTTCCCTCACCTCCGTTTTCATACTAGTACCGATTTTCACCTCCTTTATCTCATCCTTCTCTCCCAAGTTAAGTATTTCAATCTCCTCCTGATGGGGTTTTATCTCCTTAGACTCTTGTTCCACTAATCTCAATAATTCCGGAGAGGGTTCCACATCATCTTCGAAATCATCTTCCGTATTATTGATAGGGTGCTCAAAATTAGGAACATTGATATCATTATTTTCAAAACAATCATTGTCACATCTGCATCATTTAAATTTATGAAAAAGTATAAATAAATAAGGTAAACAAAGAAAAATGCCAAATGATGATGAAATGCCACTTTATTATCACGCTGAGTGAAAAGTAAAAAAAAATCAATCCACAAAACTTCAGTTCTAAAGCCCCAATCGAAACTATGAGCTTAATTAAAACTATTACATTTTGTTCACATTAAGCATCACAGGTAAATCAAGTGTTTCCCAATTGTTGAGTTGAGTATCAGGGGAGCAAGCCCACACAAAGCTCAAACTTTGAGGCCCTTCTTCATCCTCCACAGCTGCTATTTGGTCAGCATTGATCCACCCAGCACTGCGGAAGCTTTCCTTGATGTCAACAATGTGAATTTTGCTCTTCTTTGGGCCCTCGTCTTTCTGCACGTGCCAAACTGCGCTCTTTTCTTTCTTCAATCATCCTTTTCCTGTCTTCCTTGGTAGGTTTGTACCCCAAGCCATATCTGTTCTTATTTTCAACGATCTCCAGAGGGAATGCTCGCCCCTGCCGATATTTGCCCAAACCTTCCCCATATATATAGCCCTCTCTTAGCATAATCTTGGCCATCATAATAGAAGCACATGATAGGCGAGGATTTACTGGAAACGGTTCCACACAAGCATTTCCCACAATTTCCAATGATTGGAAGGCTGTCTCGAGAGCTTCTTCAGCCGCCTCGATGTAGCGCGTGGATGATGGTCCACTCACCAAAAGATCCTCTTCTCCTGATACTATCACCAGCTTATCTCCTATCACATACTTCAACTTCTGGTGTAGTGTAGAAGGCACAACTCCCGCCGAATGAATCCATGGGCGTCCCAACAGACAACTATAAGCTGGCAGGATATCCATAACCTGGAATGTTATTTGAAAAACGCATGGGCCAACTTGCATTGGTAAATCCACTTCTCCCATCACTTCTCTTTTACTGCCATCAAACGCCCTCACAATCATTGAACTCGGCCTCATATGCATTCCTTCGCAAGGTAGCTTTTCCAGAGTTGCTTTCAGCATGACATTCAAGGAGGACCCATTGTCCACTAAAACACGCGCAATAACATGGTCCAGGCATTTCACAGAGACGTGAAGAGCCTTGTTATGCCCTCTTCCTTCAGCAGGTATCTCTTCATCCGTAAAGGTGAGATAATTATTAGCAACAATATTGCCAACAATACCCTCGAATTTATTCAATGAAATACCTTGCTCCACGTGAGCCTCACTGAGTATCTTCATTAGCAACTTTCTGTGTGATGCCGAATGCATGAGCAAGTCTAACAAGGATATGCGAGCAGGCATACGGTTTAACTGTTCCACCACCTTATATTCGCTTTGTTGTATGAATTTTAAAAATTCACAAGCCTCCTCTTCAGAAACCTCTCTCTTCTCTTCCTTGTCGGGGATTTCCTCTGTCTGTGCCCCCTTCCCCTTTAAGAATTCTTTTGCTTTCGCGGCTATCGTTGCTTCATTATCATTAACCCTTTCTCGTGCCAACTCAGGTGATGTGAAAATTCGACCACTCCTAGTCATTCCCCCTATCCCTGATATGTTTTTGACGACAGGGTCAACGCTTTGCGTTTCGCCTGACGCATACGTCCCATATCTCCATGGGACGGCTTTTTCGTTCTTGTAAGGAAAAGGGGCTGGTACATGGATAACCACAGGCGACCTTCCTTGAGTTGGTGGAATAGAGGTAGTCTTAGTGAAACGGATCACCAATGGTTCTGGTACAATCATGCCGGATTCATCACCAGTTTGTGCAAATACATCACCCTCTTCCCTCTTGTAGCATACCTGCATCAGACCACGATCTAGCAGGTCTTGCAGAATTTCTTCAAATTCAACACACTCCTCAATAGAGTGCTCAGCCTCTGGGTGGAGCGCGCATGCCATACTCTCATCATAATCACCCTTCAAGATACCCACTTTCAGCAATGCCTCCAAGATAAACCTCCTAGAGCTCTTAACTTCTTTCACATTTCTCACCAGCTCATGTTCTTTCACTTCGACAGCATTCGTCGAAGCACTTCCATGCCCAGATAAAGGATTGGCCTCGACACTAGGCTTATCCTCTTGGAACTTTAACCACCCAGAATCAATTAGAGTCTGCACTTTATGCTTGAAAGCCAGACACCTCTCAGTGGAATGACCAGCGGCCCCTCCATGATAACTACACTTTGCCTCTGCATCATAGCCTCTTGGGTACGGAGGCTGCAAAGGCTTCAGGGGACAAACGACAACTAGCCCTTGTTTAATAAGCTGAGGCAATAATTCCGTATAAGTTGTAGGAATTGGAGTAAAGTTAACATAATTTCTTTCCTGGTTCCTTCTTGGATAAGCATTTGGACCCACATTCATATTGGAAACTACATTTGCCCCTCCCCTCCAATTATTCGTCGGGATGTATTGTGGTTGATAGTATCCCGGTTGTTGTTGGGGCCTAATTTGATGACCAAATGACGCGTTAGCTGCATGTGGATGTTGACCCCAGTATGGTCGATAGTTATGGGTGGGAGCTTGACCTCTCCACACGGGGGTTGCAGATGTTGCATGCACATCTCCCTCCTTTCTTTTCCCTGCGTTGAAATTGGGTTTTTTGGAGTTTGCACCCGCCGACGAGCCATATGCAATCTTCCCATTCTTCAACCCGATCTCTATCCGCTCACCTATCACGATGATATCGGCAAAATTTGAAGATACATTTCCCACCATATGTTCATAAAATGGTGGTTGGAGTGTATTTTCAAACATTGCCACCATTTCCCTATCATACAAAGGTGGCTCAACTTGTGCAGCCAATTCCCTCCACCGCTGAGCATACTCCTTAAAACTTTCGTTGTCTTTCTTCGACATGTTCTGCAGCTGTAAACGATCTGGCGCAACATGTGTATTGTATATGTACTGTTTCACGAATGCATCAGCCAAGTCCGCCCAACAACGAATTCGAGTAGGCTCCAAATGGGTATACCAGTTTAACGCCACTCCAGCCAAACTATCTTGAAAAACATGGATGAGCAGCTGCTCATCATAAGCATATGCAGCCATCTTTCTGCAAAACATGGTCAGATGGCTCTTTGGACATGTATTTCCCTTATACTTCTCAAAATCTGGTGCCTTGAACTTATGTGGTATTTTAACGCCAGGAACCAAACTCAATCTAGAAACATCCCCAAATCCATAACTCTCATACCCCTCCACAGCTCTCAATCTTGCCTCTAAGCTCTCCAGTTTATCCTTTGCCCCATCAACATTACTAGTTACCCCCTGAAACGAAGTATATGGTGCAGCCCTGGTAGAAAAACCCTCTCCGGCAATCACAGGTGGCACCGGGGTTACTCGTATTCCATCAGTCATGCTTGCATGCATCCCTTCATTTATCATAGGTACAGACATTACAACAGGCCCCGGAGTACTGATTGGCGGTAGGTTAGCAGTAGTAGGGAAAGAGAATGACGTCTGCTCCCCTTCTGTGTATTCTCCCACAGGTGGGGTATAACCTGGGGGTAATCCATACATTGGGAACGAAACAGATTGGCTCCCAGCATTGAACATCGGAGGGTAATATTGAGCACTTCCCTCAACTTGCACAGACGTCGCCCCTCCCGTAGTCTTCAGGGCCTCGAGAGCCGCCAAAATCTGGGCCATTTGATCCTTCAACTGGCTGACATCGGCCTTAATAGATTCGTGTGACTGCTCCCAATTCTCCATGACCTTCGAGTTAGCTCTGGTCCTGTACGGATGTCGTGGAAAATTTGCCGTTGTTTTCTCACTTGTACTGCCGATTATTATTTTTTATTAAATTAAATTAGATAACGATGAAAAATGCAAAACGAAAGAAAACATGATGCATGCTAGTAATAAGTGGAAATCACAGGATAACGATGACAATACTGATGGAAAATTAACACAAGCCGATACCAACAAACATCCCTTATCTTTCATTTAAAGGAAATTTGATCCATTACATAGTCTAAGGAACAAAACACATAATTCCGATGTACATCAATCCCGTGCCCGGGCAATGAAAGATTTCATCTCTCCCACCAACCATTTACAATGATTAATAAACAATTCTATTTCCGCTGGTGAGTTACAAAAATGAGTGCTTGCTTCAGCATTCGACACCATCCTGGGGATGTCTTCAATTGCCCTGTTTGCCAAAGCAGCCAACTGAGAGAATCTTTCCTTCCAGTGCTTTACAGCAATTTCTTGCTCGGCGATGTGCTCTTCCATTCGCCTTATCAAGGCCTGATGCTTTTCTTCAAAATCTATCGACCTCCATCACTCCTCCTGTTCCTCGATATATTCCTCCATTTGTTTTATCAGAGTTCGATGTTCTTCCTCTGCTTCCGTTAGCTTCCAACGCTCCCTATTCATATCCGCCTCGAACGACATAGCCATCTCTTTCATCTCATGCCCCGCTTTTTCTATCTGAATCTGCGCTTCTCTTAATCTCTTTAGGGCTTCTCGTTTATCTCTTTTGGCTTCTTCGTAGAGGTGTTTCCACTCCTTTCCCTCTTCTAAAGCCACCTTCTTCTCATTTACCCTCATGGATAATTCCTTACTCGCGGCAGCTAGATCCTGTTTCACTCGAAATGTGTAATCCCTCTCAGCCTTCTGGCTTTTGACAAGGTTTTCATAAGCCCGCGACTTTTCTTCATTATCATTTCTCATATCCACAAGATCATTACGCGCCCTTTGTAATTCATTCTCCAACCTAGCATTTCTCACCTTCAATTTCTCCATCTCAGCCTTCAATTGTTGCACCTCTTCACTTTCTGGGGTTTGAGATGGTCCTTCACTAGCTGATTGATCCTTGATTGGCTTGAAAGGCAACTTGACTACTTTCACTCTCTCCAGAATCCAGGTGTGGTAACTAATACTGCTATCCACTACTCCATCCCTCAAGTCCTTCTCTACTCGAACAACATTTTCCCAGGCGCTTTTAACCTTTCTTAACAATTCGATGAAATGCCCGTCTTCGTAATAAATGAATAGAGTAGCAAGGTAATCTGATGAAGGTGCCCCTTTTATAGGATGCCCAAATTGTCTTTGCACCAAAAGAGGGTTGTAATTGATACAGTACCGGGCACCTATGAGAGGTACATTAGGAAAGTTACCACAATGCTGGATAGCCAGTTTATTTCCGAGCCAAGGAAGGCGCCATTTTATACTTCTTTCGCTCAAGCCGGCAAGGAATCGGGCCCAATCGTTTCCTCCTTTACCTTTAAGCCCTTGGTGTGACAAAGTCTCCGATAGACTCTTAACGTCGACCATCTCCTTAAACACGCGAGTTGTCATCCATGTATACAACGCCGGTAAGCAACAAAGAATCTTCTTTCCCTTTCTCTCATGGCAAAAACTCAAAGTCCCATAAACATCCGCAAGAACTGCTGTTACAGGATTCTCTGACCTGGTTTTACTCGCCACGAAGACGTCCATCGCGGTGTAATCCACAAATTCTTCTATTTTGGGAAACAAGACAATGCCATATATGGTGAGGGCTAATACATCCATGAAAGTTTCCCAATCTTCTTTATCAGCCAGATGATGTAAATACTGCTCTAGATATCCCTGTGATAACCCATGCACTTGATTCCTCATCATCATCCTGTTTTCAAGCTCCTTGGGATGTAATTTCATGATGGCAGCAATGGTGGGTATAGAGGCATGATGCTCTAAATGTTGATAGGGAGTGGTACCCTCCAGTGGCAAACCTAAGATATACTCAAACTCTTCTATGGTTGGCGCCAACTGAAAGTCTTGAAATGTGAAACATCGAAGCGGAGAATCATAATATTGTGCCAAGGCTGTGATAGCGGGTATTTGTACTTCAACCTCCATTAAATTCAACAAATTTCCATATCTTCTCTGAAAGGTTTCTCTCTTTATAGTCTTAAGCCTTTTGCCCAAGTTTATCAGCTCAGTCAAATTTCCAACATGGGTCCTTAGACTATACTTCTTTCTTAAATCGGAAGAGTCGGTGTGCCGTGTAGCATCGGATCTTGTGTTAACATCCATCTCGTATGAAGTCAAGTAGGTACCTGTGATTTCCTTTTAACACGTTACTAAATGATGTATGAATATGATGCATGATAATAAACAACATGACGAATGCATGGTATGACATGTAATATCATAAAAAATGAACAGCGTGAGGGTTACAGAAGTACATAATCCTCCCATCGTGCCCTAACAAAGGTTCACTGCTCTGAGTTCAAGGTCAAGTATATGCAATCTCACAAGGATGGTTCCCTGAACCTAAAGGTCAAAGGTCACTAGAGCTATGGCCCCCTTCATAGCATTTCCACAACAGTCGAGTAATCAACTAGGTGTGAAAACACATATGAAGAGAACAGACTCTAGCTGGAGTTCTCACGATAGCCAAACAGGAAGTACATCCCAGAGTGACACCGCTACACAACTCCTCTAATTCTAAGCTACGCTCAGACCCGGGTATAGGGCCCCACTCATGATATGCCAAAAGTGTGTGTGTGAAGGGAGGAAATTATGCACACCCAAACCCTCACCTGCAAAACAACCAGAAAAATTCCCAGGCAGATATAAACATATTGTCTACCCTAGGGTTCAATATTCCACAGTTATTGCAGTTATTCCAAATATCATACATAGATAGAGAAAAGGGAAAGAAAAACACAAAGCAAAACCACACCAAATTCGTGCATCTAATTAAATGGCTCGACTCTCTAAAGTCCCCAGTGGAGTCGCCATCTGTCGCAACCGGAATCGCGACGGGACGACGATCCAAATAAGAAACGGGTTTTGAAAAGAGATTTGGAGTCGCCACCATAGTTTATTTTGGAAAACTATGGAAAAACCTCAAAACGATAAAGCACGGTCCACGAAAACCAAAGATTGGGTTCGGGAGTCGGTTACGCGTGGGGAAGGTGTTAGCACCCCACAATGCCTGCCCTAAGGCAGTACCTTTAACTAAATGCACGAATATGATGTGGTTTTTCAAAGTGTTTAATTATCCCCTAAAATAAAATTCTAAATAAACAAAATATATTTTTTAGTTTTTTGGGCCCGACAAGGATTGACCTTGCTCCTACGTATTCTCATTCAAAATGAGAAATCAGGGTTACGTAGTTCTAGCTAAAAGATTGTTTGTTGTTTGGAAAAGCATATGTTTTTAATTTTTGGAGATTTTTATGTTTTTAATATTTTCGAGAAGGTAATGAGTACTAGGCTGACGCGAACGGTCGCACGAGTACTCATACCTTTAAAATGATATTTAAATACTTTTAATTATTTTTGAAAAGAGAGAAAACGATATTAAGCACTAGGACGATGCGAACGATCACACGAGCACTCATACTGTTATCTGCTTATTTAGGAAGACTTGAGAGCAATGAGTGCTAGGCTGATGCGGACGATCGCATGAGCACTCATACCCTCGTTTAATATTACGTAAATAAGAGAGAAAAGTATTGAACACTAGGACGATGCGAACGACCACACGAGTGTTCAACCTTTAAACGTATTTTTGAAATTTTATTTAAGAAAAGAAGAAAAAGGTTTTTAGCACAAGGACGACGCGAGCGGTCACACGTGTGCTTAAACCTTTAAAATGTATTTTTTATGTAAATTTATTTAAGGAAGAAGAAAAAGGTTTTTAGCACAAGGACGACGCGAGCGGTCACACGTGTGCTTAAACCTTTAAAACATATTTTTGTAAATTTATTTAAGGAAGAAGAAGAGGTTTTTAACACAAGGACGACGCGAGCGGTCACACGTGTGCTTAAACCTTTAAAACGTATTTTTGAAATTTTATTTAAGAAAAGAAGAAGAGGTTTTTAGCACAAGGACGACGCGAGCGGTCACACGTGTGCTTAAACCTTTAAAATGTATTTTTGAAATTTTATTTAAGAAAAGAAGAAAAGGTTTTTAGCACAAGGCCTACGCGAGCGGTCGCACGTGTGCTTAAAACCTTTTTCAAAATATTTTTATTTGATTTTTAACTTTTGTAAAAGAAAGGAAAAAAATTTCAGCACAAGGCCTACGCGAGCGGTCGCACGTGTGCTTAAACCTTTTCAAAATATTTTTATTTGATTTTTAACTTTTGTAAAAGAAAGGGAAAAGATTTTCAGCACAAGGCCTACGCGAGCGGTCGCACGTGTGCTTAAACCTTTTCAAAATATTTTTATTTCATTTTTAATTAATTAAAAGTAGATAATGATAGAAAAATAGAAAGTAGGGGAGTTACTAAATATAAATAAAGGGTAAAAATAAAGATAATATGGAAAGCTTAATGATGAAATAAAATAAATAAAAAAATGGTGTTTAAATAAAAGATGGGAGTGTCTAAATGAGAAAATGGGGTGCCCAAACCATTTTTCTTTTATAAAAAGATTGGGCCTAAACCCAAGCTAAAAGGGGTGTGGAAGTGAGAACAGGAGCTGCGCGAAGTAGAAAGGAATTTTTTTGTTTACTTGGGCCAAGCCCAGCACTGGCCCGAGGATGGTATGGGGTGCGCGGGTGAGAAAACAGGGTCTGCAGAACGGAATTGAGGCTCCTTTGGTTTGCAGAAACGGAATGGGCTTCAACCCAAACAGGGGGGGGGGTGTGAATGAGAAATGCGCGTCGACATGAAGAAGAATCGGTCCTGCTGGGCCCAAAGCCTCTCTATCCAGAAACCCTAATCCCATTAGGGGTTTGGTTGAATTCCCCCATTTCGCCACACCCCATCAGCATCCGAGAGGTCCCCTTTCCTCCTCCTCTCAACAAACAGACCGTGGACCTTCACCTCCGCCACACGACGATCACCACTCAACCTTCACACCACCGGTAGCCGCCAGCCACGGTCCATGGTGTCGCCCGTGACGGCGTTCGTCACCGGAACCGTCCCTGGTCGAGGTGAAAGCCCTCCCTCTTCCACCGCTTGTCGCGCGCGAGTTTGGACTCGCCCTCGCCGCCGCAAATGATACCCGTCGCCGCCAACCACAACTTCAGGTTCTCGCCTCTCTTCTTCTTCTTCGCGCGAGAGGGAAGAAACTTTGCTGCTCTACGACGAAACCTCACCACTACGAGCAGAGCCAACCGCCACCGATGCCTCCGCGATTTGCCCCTACTCGCGCCGGTGCCGCTGTGACTCCCCTACCACCGTTGCCGGCGTGCGCCACCCTCCGATATCTCCCTCTTTCTGTCATTTATTTCCTTGATTGTATGATGGGTTGTTATGTGCGGGAGTGTTGTTTGGTGAGGAAGAAGACGAAGGCGTGGAGATGAAAAAAAAACAATTAGAAGCTCGACTTTATGCGTGTGTTTGGAGAGGTGGTATTTGGTGCTTGAGGATTCAATTTTGCTGGGGATTGGAGATGAACATAAGCGTTGAAGGGTTCCATGAAAGGGGAAGAGAAGAATGGTTTTGTTTTTGTTTCTGTTTCTGAATTTGGTTGACTGCAGGTGGGGGGTGACACACTGAGGAAGTTCTCGGTGGAGGGTGTCGGAAACGCAAATTGATGATGTAGTTGGGATAGCGGTTCCAGTGGAGAATGGAATGGTTCAATGAGGATGAAGACACTGTTCCATTGTTTCTGTTACATGATTTTTCTGTTGTGTGTTTTGTGTTTTTTATTTCAATTTCAGTATTGATGATTGGAGATGAACAGAGGCTTGGGGGCACATCTTATGGAACCTACCTCGTTTTGAGCTTGCTTGACATTGAAAAATAAGACCATAGAAGTGGACGTGGGGAGGGTGATGCAACCATGAACATGTACAGTGGAAGGTATTCAAACCATACGCAAATAGCAATTTCAAGAGAGATATATGTAAGGGCAAACAAACAACTCTCTAAGCAACATTACTTACCTTTCGAAGATCCACCCGCTATGGTCAATCTCCTGCTTCCAATGAATACTCTTCTTCCTTGAGCTTCCAATGAATACTCTTCTTCCTTGAGTGGCTGCCCTGTGTCTCTCTTTCAGATGCCAAAAAAATGGTGAAAAACTCCTCAGCAATGGATGATCCAAGATGATGGCCCGGAGCTGTGTCCAAAATCTCTTTTCTCTTCCTCCCGATCCCAACCAAAATCCTGCTCTAAAATCTTCGAAAAAAAAATTCTTTGTAACCACCTTGTCCCCCTCCTTCCAGACATGTTTCCCATACGCCAATTCCCACCTTTTTTCATTTTTTCTATTTTTTATTTTTTATTTCAATTTTATTTTATTTTTTAATTGTTTTCAGTTTTAATTTTATTTTTTTAATTTTTTAATTATTAATTCTATTAAAACAAAATTGAAGATAAGAAAAATAGAAATTAAATTAAAAACAAAAAATCTAAATACATAAAAATAGAATAAAACAAAAAGGTAAAATAATAAAAAGGAAAATAATAAATAACCAATAAAAAAAAGAATTTTTTACAACCCGGACAAAATTGAGTGTTGACAGACTTGATTGCACACTTTTTACAAAAGTTGGGACCACATTGAACTTCTAAAAAAAGGTAGGACCCAATTGAACATTTGCCCCCTTTCGAGGGACCAAAAGAGGTATTAAACCTAAAATATTACATTAATTTTAGAAAAATAAACTAAAATGGACTCTTGTTCCTAATCTGACTCAAATGTCTCCATAGACTCATCTTCTGTTGTGCCGTCTTCATCATCAGATTCACTTGCTGAGGGAGTTATTAGAGCATTGTCTTCATCTGATTTTTTGTGAATCATGATCAAAGATTTTTCAACTTTTGAAATTCTTCTTGAAAGCCTTTGAAATTGATCCACAACAAATCGTTTAAACTCAGTCTGTGGAGTGAAGGTAGAAGGAGTTTCGTCACAATCCTTGAACACCCAACCATCTTTTGTTTTCTTTAGACCATTATGTCTCAATGCCGCTTTTCCTATTTCATTTGATTGAATGCACCAAATTTTTTTTCACCAGTAAGATCAACTTGATGATGCTTCAATACACAGCTCATAAAAACACCATATGGCAGAATATGTCCATGACTACTTGCAATTTCAATCATATGCTCACTCATGACAAAAACCCAGTTGGTTGATATTCGGCTTTCTATGGCATGAACCAAAAATAAATCAGCAGTAGTTAGACGATCACGTAAACATCTTCCAGGTAGTATTACCCAAGTAAGTACAAAAGCACACATTTTCTCTTCCATTTTCAAACCATCAAGGAGATACGGCTTGTATACCTTTAGCCTTGTTCGACTTAGATATTCGTTATAAATTTTCTTCTTGTTGGTCCATTGGTTGAGTTCAGAATTTCTTTCATGTGACATGAAGCCTTCTGCTTTGAGACCAGTAAAAGATAGCCCATATTTGGTCATTAATTTGCATATCGACACCTTTCACCTGAGAGTATATAACACCATCGACAACCTTCAGATTGTGGTAGAAGACCTGTACCAAGTCAGGATAGCAATCACCTGTCATTTCTACAAATTTTAGAAGACCAACATCTACAAGCTATTCTTGAAAGATAAACCCCTCCCTTCTGAATAATTCCACATCCAAGAACTTATAGGGGACCACCTTGAAGAGTTTTCTATAACATCCAAATTTGTATCGTTCTTCGTCATCACTGATCCACCCATTTGGACTAACATTTCATACAAGGTGTTCAACCTTCTTTCCATGTCATGAAGATGAAGAAGCCATTTGAGAACAGGATTTAGACATTTACAGGAAGGGTTTAAGAATTTTGTTTTTGACAATGATACATGATAGATTTAATCAAACTGTATGACTGCTTTTACATGAACAAGAAACAACATAAAAAAAACCCAAGAATTAAATAAAAAAACTAGAAAAACAATGGAGAATGTTTTTGAAATTCACAAGTGTTAACATTTTTCCTAAGGAAAAAGTTAACTTGATTTTGGTTATGGAAGCTCTGTAGTGTAGGTTTTCAAAGTGTAGTTCCAAAAGATCCGAAAACTATATTTAAAGAAAATGCTGGGAGCCAATATGCGCCCAATAATAAAACGTCAAACCCTTTAGAAATTCGTCACCCATCAAGTTAATCCTTATATTGTTAGAGTTCAATTTCAACCACACAATAAAACGTCGAACGCTTTAGAAACTTGTCGTTGCTGAAATTATTTTAATGAGATATATAAGATTGAAAATTTTAGTTGGGCGTGAAACTGATAAGATTTGATGCACAACTTTATAAATACTAGATTTGAAAACACACTATGTGTTTTCTAAACTGAAGAGTTACAAACCCTAAGAAATGTGAAAGATGTTCCAGAATCTGATTAGAAATGGCTTCTTCATCATCATCCAGAAGAAAATGGAAGGTTGCCCGGATTGCAAGGAATGTTAATCCTACAGGTTGGATTAGTAATGAAGACATTCAACGAAAGCTTTTTAGTCTAAGGAAGATTAAAAATGTGGTTTCTCACAGATATTTGAAATTGGTGAGGGTGTTCTACTCCAACTTAAAGGTGAGTGATGAAACATTTTGTTCCACAGTCAAGCGGGTTGATATAAAGGTTTTAATTGGTCATTAGCAAGTCTATCCTATCTCTGAATGTTGGAGTGCAAACAAAACAGATTTGACAAAAACTGAAGAAGAGGAGTGGGCTAAATGGTATGCAGTGAAAATAGATTGTATGTCAGAATCGCTAAAAAGATTATTGGGGCTCAAGTAAATTGAAAGTGTCGGAACAATCGGTACCGTTATAAAGTCGCGCAGCGGAATAAAATATAGATAGCGGAAAGCGTGTAACAATCACAACACAAGTTAAAATTTTTATCGAACAGTTGATGTGCTAAGAGTTTAAAGAGTGTAGAGTTCAAGAAAATCAACACAGAAAATTTATCCTGGTTCGAATCAAAAGATTCTACGTCCACTCGTTAATCACTATGAATAGTGATTAACCTTTTTTCACTAAAATATGGTTTGCAGATTACAATCAGATAATGAAAATAATCAAAGAATAGAAAACACCTTCCTTCGACAAACGAAACAGAAGAGTGCCACAAGTAACTTCCTTCGACTAACGAACCAGAAGAGCTTCCTTCGACGCACGAATTGGAAGCAACAACTCTGCCAACTTGAAGAGAACCGCTCCGACCTTTGACACACAAAACGCGAGCTTCTCCTATTCACAAGACCAGGCAAGAGCACTCTATCACTTTGAGAACTTCCTCAGACAAACTGTATTCTCAAAATGGCATAGATCCTTTTCACTCACAGAGAGCTTTCCTTAGGCACAAAGCTCTAATACTCTCAATTGAAAAGTTCTTTCTAAGAGCTGTGAAGACCTCTATTTATAAGCGTAGTTTCGTGCAGGGTCAAAAACTGAAAAGACATCTCCCAACTGCCATTGATAATCGATTATCATAAGTGATAATATCTCAACAGCCACTGATAATTGATTATCATAAGTGATAATCGATTATTTGTGTCCGTTGTGGGGTTTTCAAAAAAGTGATAATCGATTATCCTAAGCAATAATCGATTATTTCAGAGACTTGGACAGAATTAAATGAAACAGTGATAATCGATTATTCTGTGTAATAATCGATTATTTGCGCAAGCAACTCTCTTCTAAATTGGCTCGTGATAATCGATTATTCCTCTTGATAATCGATTATGTGTGCAATGACTCACTAAATACGAAAACTTCTAAGAACTTTTACATCATTACATTTTATCCTATACATTTGTTTCTACAAAATACGTTTAACAAAAGATGCATTTAGAGTCTTCAATTCTTCAACTTTTATCATCATCAAAATTTCACAGTAGCTTCAAGATACCAATGCTCCTCATTGGTAACAAAAAGTTTACTGCAACAGAAGAATATGAATTTTTGTTCTTTGATTTTAATTTTGTAATCAGTGGCTTCTTAAGCCATCTTTTGTTTTGCTGGTTGTAATCATCTTTTGTATGTCAGAATCACTAAAAAGATTCTTGGGGCTCAAGTAAATTGAAGGTTGACTGCAACAAAAGAATATGGATTTTCGTTGTTTGATTTTAATTTTGTAATTTGTGGCTTCTTAAGCCATCTTTTGTTTTGCTGGTTGTAATCATCTTTTGAATATTAATAAAATTCTCTTTTGGCAATAACATTAGTGAATGGTGATTGAATTGTTTAAATTGATTAAATCATTTGTATGATTGTAATTGAAATTTTTAATGTTACATCATTACATTGAATATACCATTGCACTCTTTTTGTTTTATTTTTCTATTAGAACGCCAATAGTATGTCGATTAGTAAAGCTACTCGACGTAATATTAATAGAAAAGTTGTGAAACGAAGAGGTTAACGTCATTCTTCAGACTTCGACGTATTATTGTCAGCCAAATTACTCCATTTTTATTTCTTTTTCCTTTAAACCAATAATAAACGTCCAATTTCTTGGGCATGTGACATATTATTCATTAACCAAACCCAAAGGTCGCTCCCTTTTTTTATTTATCCTTTTTAAATTCAAATAGAACATCCAACTTTATATGGGAAAACATGGTTGGTTGGGCTTGATAAATGTTGTGTTAGAAACAAAGAGATCCACGTCAATACTGACACCACTCGACGTCCAGGTATATGGGAAAAGACTGTTGGTAGGGCATGATAAATGCTACCTTAAAATGAAGAGATACACGTCCAATATTGACACCACTCGACGTCCACGTTATTTCGGAAAAATACATAGGGTTGTCATTTTTCCTTCCGTATTCGACGTAAAATTACTTCATAGATTTCTAAAAGAAATCCATTATTACGAAGGTTATAAATGGAAACGACAAAAACAAAAAACATAATAACACTAAACATAGGAAAAAAATGAAAATCAAACCACGAAAAGATCCGAAGGATTTTTAAAATGTAGATTGATTTTTATTGAATGGAGGTTGTAGCGTTTTGAAAGGGTGCAAAATCCAAATCTTTCAACCTTTTTCTCTATTAAAATGTAGAAGGATTTTTTTGGATATAATATGTTTTAAATTCATAAGTGTTAACATTTTCCTCTGGTTTGCTACCATGCCTTCATCGTTAACAAAGAAATTTATTTGTTTAGTAAAGGAATCGATAACAAACCAACGGAAAACGTTAACATGAATTTGTTTACGGAAGTTCTGTAGTTTAGTGAAGGAGGAGTAACATTTTGAAAGGATGCGAAATCCAAATCTATCAACCTTTTCCTTTGGTTTCTATACTCCTTCAAGCTTTTTTGTGTCCTTGAAGGAGATAACAGAAAACACAAAGAAAAAAAATTAACAGATGGAGTTTATAGCAGAAACATTATAAATGGATGTCTACAGGTTATCTAAGGCTTTGAAACTGTATTTATAGAAAAAAAGAATAATTTCCTTTGGCTTGATTTGGGGTGACCTTTGTGTCAATACCCAATTTCGTCCGGATTATTTTTATAGTTTTATTGCATTTTGGTTGTCACATATTTAACCTTTTTATTATTCATTTACCTATTTCTTTTTTAGTTCTATTTATTTTATCTTATTGTTTTTATTACCCTTTTTCTTTATTGCTTATTTTGTTTTTATTCTATCTCTTTTAATTATTTTACTTTTTTTTCCCTTTTATTTATTTATTTATTTATTATTTATTTTTATTTTTATTTTCTTTTAATTCTTCGTTTTAATTTTAATTCTTATTTTTCTTAAATTTTTATCTTTTCATAATTATTATTAGTTAAAAGGTTTTAAAATTAAATTAAATTAAATTAAAAAAAATATAAAAAATGAAATGAATCAAAAAATGAGAAAAGGACAAATTGGCAAAAAGGAGGGGACACGATGGAGGAAAACGGTTTCCTGCTGCGAGGAGACAAACTGGTTTTGGGGCAGTCAAGGACAAGGCAAGTTTTGGGGGAGAGCAGAGGCTTGATTTGGTTTGGCAGGAGGCACAGCAGAGGACAGCACAGCAGAGGAATTGGCAATTGGCAAAAAGCAATGGAGAAGAGAAAGTGAAATAGAGGCACAAGAAAGAGAGGCGAGGATAACAAAGACGGACCCTCTCTGAAAGCAAAAAAACTCCCCTCACTGCATCAAGGATCGACGACCAGGAGAAGCCAGCTTCCTGGAAGGTTTAGACCTGCACCGAGAGAAGAGAAAGAGATTATCACCGAGAAAAAACTTCAGCACTCAGGTAAGTCGTCCACCTCAGTTCTCCATCCTAGTTTGATCCTAATGATAATCCTTGGCTTGCTGCGATGACTCTATGTTAACGTTCACATACTCAATATGCTTGCATTTTTTTCTCCTTGCTACGTTGACTGCTTAATGTTTCTTTTACCGACGTATCTCCATTCCCTTTCCATGAGCACATGAACGCGCCTTACACCACAAGGCTTCACTGAAATTCCTTTTCTCCTGAGTTCTGGTCTTTCATAACACTCAACATCCCTTTTCTTCTTCTCAACACTTATCCATAAAACATCATGATGGTCAAATCCAGAGGAGCATGGTTTCCCTTTTTGCTCAAGGCGCCATCGCCATAGCCTTCGTCTTGCCTCTCTCGGCCGGGGCAGCCATTCGCCTTCTCGTATGTACCCCATCCGTAACCACCTCAACCCAACTCCTTCATCATCTATCATACAGAAACTCATAAATCCAGCCCACCGTATTCATTCTTACCGTTCGGCCAACATCATCTCCAACACTGAGCCGTCACCTATCCTCTGCATCTTCAACCATCTACCTCCAACTATAATCCAACCTCGACCCCCCCTCACCCCAGGACCATTCATCATTTACCTCTGACCAGAGCCTTTGCCTCTCGCCACTTTCATCTCCAGCACCACTTCCAGCATCATCACTCTCATATCCCCAACATCTCCGACGCCACCTCCAACAAGCATAACCCAATCAACACACAAGGCAGAACAAATCCAGCATTCACCCCTCACATTCAGATGTACACAGCACACACTCGTAATTTTCAATTTAATTAGTAAATCAATAAAAAACGATAAAAATTAGGGGAAGAAGAGAGGGAAATGTGGTGTTGCGGGGACGATTAGCAATCGAGAAAGCCCTCGAACGGAGAGGGAGGAAAGTGACACTGGTGGCGCCGGTGAGGAAGCGCGTTCCAGCTAGAGGCGACGGTGGCCGGCTCTGGCAGAGGCGGCGGCAGGAGGTGCCCAAGGTGGAAAAGCCTCAACCCTAGGCTAGTGCGAGAGAGAGAGGGGGAGAGAACGCCGTGGCCGGCCGTGGTTCCGGTGGCGCTTGGGGTCACCGCCGACGCCGAGACGGGTGGAAGGTGGTGGCGCGGTGGCTGGTTGGAAGAAGTAGTGGCGCAGGTGTTCAAGGGAGGCAATCCCAGCCCTAGGCTAGTCCGATCAAAGAAAGGGACCCTGGGTTTGTCATGTGCTGATTGTGAATGGTGGAATGAGTTGAAAAAACCCAAAAACATCAGCAATTTTAAACAACAAACAATCTTCCTAGCCAGAACTACGTGATCCTTGATTCTCCATCGAAAGTGGAGATACGTAGGAGCAAGGCTAGCCCTTGTCAGGTTCACTTTCCCAAAAATCCAAAATCATTTCTAAGCGAAATTCTCAAACCATTTTCTAAACAAAATTTCCAACAAAGTTTTAAAAGAACTACGTAACCCTGATTTCTCATTCCGAATGAGAATACGTAGGAGCGAGGTCAATCCTTGTCGGGCCCAAAAAACTAAAAAATATATTTTGTTTATTTAGAATTTTATTTTAGGGGATAGTTAAACATTTTGAAAACCACATCATATTCGTGCATTTAGTTAAAGGTACTGCCTTAGGGCAGGCGTTGTGGGGTGCTAACACCTTCCCCACGCGTAACCAACTCCCGAACCCAGAATCTGGTTTTCGTGGACCGTGCTTTATCGTTTTATGGTTTTCCCGTAGTTTCCCATAATAAACTATGGTGGCGACTTCAAATCTCTTTTCCAAACCAAACGTTCTTTTTTGGATCGTCGTCCCGTCGCGATTCCGGTTGCGACACTTTGGCTTCAATAATAACATGCAGTCCCAAGGCAAAGGTCGCTCCTTTTTATTATTTTTATGTTTTTTTCTATTTTTCCTTTTTAACCTCTAATAACACGTTGATTTTGGAAATATTCGACGTCCTCTGTAGGGTTTGTTTTTGAAATTCCTTGAAGGATTTTATGAATTATATTAATGGAAGTTGTAGCGTTTTGAAAGGCCTTGGAGTTGTTACAAGTTAACAAAAAGAAACCTTGGAGTTGTTACAAGAAATTTTATAAATGGATGTCTACATAAATAATTACTATTGGGAAAGTAATTTTATGGGCCTAATATGGGCTTCAATAATAAAAGACAGTCTACTTAAATGATATAAAGGAAAATGCAGTTTGCTGCTAGAAACGAAGAGGTTGACGTCAATTTCTTCAGACTTCCAAAGTGTCGTTTTGGTTTAATTCTTTTTTCTTTTAACCGAACATTAAACGTCAGATTCCTTGGGCATCGGACATATTCGTTGGTTTAAAAGAAAAAAAATATTTGTGGCGAAAAAACATCAAATTGGTGAAAGAGTTCGACATTCTTTTGTTGGTTTAAAAGAAAAAAGAAAAAAAGAGGAGTTGAGGTTATGTTTAACGTTGTTTGTTTTGTTATGGGACGTTGAACTTTAACGTTATACACTAGTACACGTCAAAGCCAAATTCCCACATAATTTGACTCCACTTAATAAAACATCGAAGCCATGAGTACAGGGACGTTTTTTCGTTTGGTTTAGAAGAAAATATTAAAAATATAATTTTTGGAAAATTCCACATCGAAGTCGAAGAAGAATTCGACGTTATGTGGTTGGTTTAAAAGAAAAAGAAAAAATAATAAAAAAGGAACTAAATAACAAAACGTCTAAGATAGTATAAAACTGACATTTTATGCATTAATTTAAACAAAAAATAAACAAATAACTGCTAGCTGTAAATACAATGTCCTTCTTTTGTTATGGTTGACGTCATATTAATTAAATCAATATTTAGTATTTATTTATTTTGTATTGGACGTCGGCTGCTTCCTTAGGGACGTAATGTGATTACGACCAACACGTCTAATCCCAACTTGTACGATGTTCTGTATTATTTTAAATGTCGACCCCATAAAGTGTGGGACGTTCTGTTTGGTTTATAAGAGAAAAGATATAAAGAATAAAAAAGGGATTTACTCTTTGGCTTCATGTTGGCATATAAAACGTCAAATATTTGTCATGGTTGACGTTAAATGTGGGGGTACGAGTAATACTGCTAGAAGTAAACCACTATATTGTTATTTTTTTAATTTAAATTGAACGTCAGATGTTTCTAAAGTTGATGTTATGTGATTCTAAGGTCATTGTTTTACGTCGATCTGGGATTTATTTGACGTTAATACATTTTAGATTACGTCGATATGCTTCTTGTTTGACGTTAATACATTTTAGACGGCGCAGTGTTTTGGTAATTGACGTGGAGCGATTCAATTTGTTTACGAAAATGCCACCAGTCATTTTTAACGTTGAATATTGAGTGGTACGACATTAAACGCGTGATGTTATACACTATTTTTCTACTAGTATTTGTTATATGCCTGTTTGAGTGAATGTTTTCTATGAAAATTAAGTTGCTCGATTTTTAATCGATTCTATTAAGTGTTTAATAGAATATGTTATGGGCATGTGTTTCTTTGTTTTTGAGATCACTTGGTTAATCATTAAGTCAACTCTAGATTTAATGAAACTGATTAATAATCTTTGTTATGGGCTTTCTTATTTTGGAAATTTGAATGGGCCTGTGTTTTTCTTTTTGCGGCTTTATAATCATCTAGTGTGATAGAATTGTATACATTGTGTTTATCTCAAAACTGTGAAACACAAAACCCTTATTTGAATCAAGAAGTCTTTGCAAATTCTTCAATATCTATCATGGCCACTTCATCTTCTCGTCTTTGAAAGTGCCCTACCTCTTTGGCCAGAGAAGAAAGTCCTTTTGGGTGGTTTAGTGATGACGAACTGTTAAAATAGAATGACTCAATTTCTCACACCAAGAGGGGGGTGAATTGGTGAAGAATAAAATTTAAAACTTTCAAAATCTTTTTCACCAAAAGAGATGCCTTTATACTTTTCTTGAAACGCAAGTTAAAAGATTTTCAATGCAGTCGAAATTTAATCGAATGCGTGTAAAGTATAATCAATTGAATTAAACATAGTAGGGATAAGAAAGATCAAACGTTGAGTTTTTATACTAGTTCGGCCAAGCCTACATCCAGTGTCCTTCCAACCACAAGAAGCCAATGCACTATAATGATCAAGGTTTTTACAACAAGGTTTTTATAGTGACATCACGTCAAAAATATAAAACACATCTCTAACCCTCTAATAAAAATATAGGCAGTATACAAACAGACTAGCAGCAAGAATCCCCTCTCCTGCAGTCCAACCCCTTTGAGGCACCCTCAAAGTCAAGAACGCAGCGTGTCCTTCTTCCTGTAATCACAACAGGGAACTGAACCCAAACTTTAGTAGATTGTAGAACCTGATCTTGCAGTAGACACCAAAATGTGCAGATAGATCAGACTTTGAAAACTCAGTAATTCTTGCTCTTCAAGAAATCACAACTAGTTGATCACCACAGTCAAACTATTGTTTTGGAGCTTTTTCTTTTTGTGTAAGCTTTACACTTTTCTACAAAAGAATATGCAAATGTTATAATCAAAAAAGTCTCTACAAAAATCAAATTCGCATCAATAATAGATGAACTCGTATCAGACGCAACATAATCGACTTTGCTACTAATGTAATCGAATACACCAATTCAATTATAATAGATAGTAGCAGTCAAAGCACTTAATTGAATTCAAAATTAATGCAGTCGAATAACATTTAATGCTTGGTCAACACATTTAAAAATATAGTTGTTGTGACTGTTATATCAAGCATTAACAAATTTGAAAACAACAAATTTATTCGAATACATATCGCATGCAATCGATTATGTAACAGTGTTATGCAAAGTTTTGAAAATTTTCCCTGTGAAAAACTCTCACAACAAAGTTTGTGCAAATACACGAGTTTTAATCGATTCACCCCAAAATGTAATCGATTTCAAATTGTTGTTTTGCCACACATTTAAAGTTCAACATCAGTGCTTGTGGTTTTTCATCCAAAGATTCTGATATCATTAATATCAAACTTGAAATACAATCAGGTAAAGGCAAGACAAAGATGACATATAAAGCCATCTATTACAGAAGAACACAAGACAATACAATTAACATAGAAAGTAAACTAAAACACAAAACAAACTAAAATTGTGATCACAGGACCCTTAATTTGTTACAGATGACTCTTCAACCTCTTCAGTTGATTCTTTTGTTGATGTGGAGCTTTCCGCATAAATCTTGATAATTTCATCCCTTTTTTCATGAGTGATTCCTTCATCATGCTAACTCTTTTGGAGACTTTCTCAAACTTATTTACCACAAAATTATCAAATTCAGACTTGGGAGATAGTAAGATCTGTTCAATATCAGAATCCGGTAATGCATCTTGATCATTGGTTGAATTCTGTACATCACTGAATATCCATCCTAGAGCAATTTTCTTTAACCCAATGCATGTTAGAGTTATTTTTCCAATTTGATTATTTCTGGAGCATGTGATCTTAGTTTCACCGGTAAGAGCGATTTTACTAAAAGACAAAATTTTGCTTATGAACACACTATAGGGGAGATTACACTCGTTGCTCTTACCAACATCAATGATATGTTTCTTGAACACAGCTACCCAGTTTGTTGGTATCCTAAACAATATTTCATTTAGTAGATATAGATCCTCTAATGTAAAATTATCATAATGAAACCCTCTGGGTAACAAAATTCAATCAATGATGTATGCAATGATTTTCTCTTCTTTATCCAGCCATCTATGAAGAAATCCTTTTTCTTTCTTGTATCTCCCTTAATACCTCATACAATCTTTAAACATTTTTGTCTTCTTAGTCCACCTATTTTGCAGACAATTGGGTAGGTGTCACATGCGTCCTTCATCCTTGTTCCATTAACCTATTGATGAGTGCATATTTATCCCTACATTTATGTTTTAAAATTCAAATTTTTGATGGGATAATTGTGCTTAAATGGTTTATTTTAAGTGATTTTGTGATGATTGGAATTGTTGGGTTTGGGAAATAAAGAGATGTAAAAAGTGAATTTTAACGCATAAATTATTATTGGATGTTCTAATGTTTATTTGTGCAGCTGAGAATATAAGTTTTATTGGTCCAAATGGCAATTCAAGGCCCAAAATCAGATTTTATTTGGAAAATAATGTACAGATGGGCCAAACAGGCAACTTTTACCCTTGCACCTCCCAATTTCCTTACATACACCCCTCTTCTCTTAAATAGGCCCAATACTAAGCTAAACAGTAACCCTATTCTAAATACACCTCATAAATTTCCCTACCCATACCCCTCCTAAGCTAGACTCCACCAGATCATGCCACGTGTCCAAATCCTCCCCACACAGATCTAGCCAACCATGTTCCGCCACGTCAGCCCTAACCCATGAGCATCATCTTCCACCTTCTCCATAGAAACCCTAACCGCCAATGCCGTCAGCCGCCGTTCCGCTTCCGCCGCTCGCACCGCTCCCACCACTGCCGCAAGTCGCTGCCACAGCCAGAACACCATCTCCTTCCTTTCTCGCTGGCGCATCAACGGACCACCACGGTGCCTCAACGAAGACGCCGCCACTATCTCCAACCTTGCCGTCAACCTCCACCGCAACCATCGCTCCACCATGTTGTGCATCTCCTCCATTGACGCAAGCTCTACACCGCATCATCTGCAACCTCCGTTCATCTTCACCATTCTCGGAACCCAATCGCGATTCTGCCATGGATGCCACCTCGCCGTTGCCATGAACGCAACCACGCCGTGATGCCACTGTTCTCACGCACCAAACCTTGCCGCGCCGCTCCGCCTCCGTCGCGCATCACCATCGCACCTCCATCTTCTTTTCTCCTCCATTGATGCAAGCTCTGCACTGTCATCTTCCTCTGCGAGAACTACCACCAAGCCATCATCTACCCATCACCGCACCAGAACCTACAAAGAAACTCAGATCAAGAATCAAAGATGCAAGAGTACGGGAGGCGGCGCAGGCAGACGGCGAAAAGGGGAGGGCCTTTTCCCCAATTCTGAACCCTTATTTTGGGAAGGAAGAGGGCGGCCACGTGGCGAGCTCCCATTGGTGCGTCCTCCTCTGGTCAAAGCTGGTCAATAAGCATTTTCTGGTCAAAGTCTGGTCAACTGAGGGGCTTTCTTACAATTTCAGAAACTCAGAAGGGGCTAAAGTGCAGATAGGGGAAATTTCAGGGCATTTGTGCAATTTTGAAAATTCAGAAAAGCTAAAAGATAAATTTCAGTTGTTGAATTAATTTAATTTGGGAATATCAACTGAAAATATCTTCCAAATAATGTTATAATTATTTAAGAGTCTCAGGGGACTTCACTTAATTCATTCATTCTCTCATGAAAAATATATGAATAAGGTCCACAAGAAAGAACAAGTTCAACAAATCATGAAAGAAAAAGCTGAACAAGAGAGAGAAAAAGCTGGACAGCAGAAGAGAGAAGAGAAAAAGTACGGTCACATCAGCATGGACTTAACGCCGTTGCTGTCAACTTAACGGACAAGACCTTATTCATACATTTTTCATAACATAGGAATCCAATGTCTTCATTTTTAAAACCGGATACTAAACAAAAATTCATCTCTTAACATGAGGACGAAGTAAGCATTTAAGTCATCCACAAATAACCAAAACAATTAAGGAGAAAAATAAAAACAACACAGAATTTAAAGAAAACATAACTTAGCTCATTATGCATGATGTGAATCAGGACTCTGAATACCACTTGATGACGAGTCATTCGCCACAAGTGCGTTAATTAGGAAGCAGCAAAAATGATTAGAGGTTGAAGGAAGAGAACCCTAGGATGAGTTCAGTGCTATGGTAAAGTATTTATTTTTGTGTCATAAAATTATTTTTAAACGTATAATAATTTTAAAGTATTAAATTCAATTTACAAATAAAAGTATTTTTAATACCTTTTTACTTCCTTAATAGTTTTATCATCAAACACAAAAATAATCTATTCACATAAAAACAACCACTAGTATAAAACAGAAATTTTAATCAATTTTTGAATGTGAGTTCTGTAATCGATTTAATATGTATCAATGTAATATGTTGATATATTAGATTAATTATAAAAAAATTGATTTAATAACTTGACTCAAAAAGATAGAAAAAAAAAACACTTCTAAAAGTAGTCTATCAATATTTACTGTAGATCTCACATCTATTAAAGAAAAAAAAACATATTGGATTGGTTATTTTTTTAATCAACCTAATATATAATTAGTTTAATTTTCTTTATAATCGTGTATATATATATATACATATATATATATATATATTATTAGATTACAACTAATCTAATGTTCTCAATATTTATGAATGTTATTAATTTAAAAATTGCCTATTTTGCACTGATGAACATCAATTTTTAAAAAATCTATGGTTAAAAAACACAATGAAAGAAAACATCCCTAGTTTAAAATTTAAGTCTTTAATATGAAACATGTAATTGGATAAAGTTGAAAGTTGTAAGATAAAATAGCATGTAATGATTTCTCATAAGCAATCCTATTTTTCCTTTTGTTTCCTTAAAACCGAAAACGGCATTGGTGGGTAACATATTTACTTCTTTATCCTTTCTTCATTTCCTGCTTTACCCTCGTCTTTCAAATTTCATGGGACCCACAAGCATATAAATAATTAATTTCACTATCACATAGGTGCGTCAATGTGACCGTTTGAGCGTGTCAAATATCATTTCTCAATAAATTAAGGACGAGTTCTTTATTTTTTAAATGATTAAAAAAAGTAATTGTAAATTAAAATTAATTTATAAATAAATTGGAAGTAAAAATTTGAAATTTTATGTAACCTTTTTACAAATTAATTTTACTTAAATTAATTTTAATTTATATAAACCCAATTTCATTATTTTATTTTCAAATTTATTAGTTGAAACTTATATTTATTCATTGTTCTATGATAAGAAAAATTTTGAGTTGCCTAATAACACAGGAAGAGAGGGAGACATAAAACAAAATAATTATATTTTATTGAAAGCTAAAATACATATAAGTAAGAAGATAATTGCATTCGAAGAAAAAGATAACTCAGTAATATGATGGTATAGGTGGGGCTTTGTGTGGTGGTGGTGGAATTGGTATTTGGGATGGTGGTGGTGCCTGGTGTGGTGGTGGCGGTGAATGGTGGGGGTGGTGGTGGTGGTGGTGGTGGTTGTATGGTGGTGGTGCTTGGTGGGGTGGGCAATGGTGTGGTGGTGATGCTTGGTATGGTGGTGTAGGTGGTGGTTGAAGTGGTGGGCAGTGGTGTGGTGGTGGAGGTGGTGGTCGGTGTGGTGGTGGTGGTTGGTGTGGTGGTGGTGGTTGGTGTGGTGGGCAATGGTGTGGAGGTGGTGGTTGGTGCGGTGGTGGTTGATGTGGTGGTGGTGGTTGGTGTGGTGGGCAATGGTGTGGAGGTGGTGGTTGGTGCGATGGTGGAGGTGGTGATTGGTGCGGTGGGCAGTGGTATGGTGGTGGAGGTGGTGTTTGGTGTGGTGGACACCCTTTATCATTATCACATTGAGATAGATTAATGGGTCCTCTTGCTTCTGTCTTCATCATGCATAAATCTACATCACAAAAATCTAATTAAGAACAATGTCAATTCAATTTTTTAAATAAAATAGTAAACTTAATTCCTCACAAAAACTATGTCAAAGATTTGATTTCATAGTAAAAAAATCAAATGTGTAGTATAGAAGAAAATGACTCATTTGAAATGAGAAACTAAAGAGAGAATGAACATAACATCATCAATAACCTGAAGTCATGATGAAAATGGTTAACAAGAATGTCATATTGAAAATAGAACATGTTGAAGGCCCCATGTTGTTCATTGAATATGTTATTCAACCACAACTATTCATCTATTTATACTCAAATGGTGGAAGCAATTTCAAACAAAAGACAAAAAAACATAAATATGTCTTTTTAGAAAGTAATTGTATTAACTTATACATTCAATGAAAGTTTATTGCTTTGTACTTTTGTTAATTAATTGTAAATTAGGTATAAGTGTAATAATGTATGTTTTCATTAGGAGCAATGATATATGTTCACTTTAATTTTGTATATATATATATATATATATATATATATATATATATATATATATATATATATATATTTTGTTTACTAACTTATGTAATCTCTTAAAGTGTATCAAATTTTAGTTGACAAAAAAATTCTTTATTCATAAAAAAAGACATACTTTAAACACAGAGATATTTTAATAATTTGTATTTTTAATTTAAAATAAATAATAAAAAAATAAAAAATTATTCAAATACTCTTAACCTTAAAACTTAAAATCCATAATATATGAGAGTATTGTTGTCAACTAAAATTTGGTACACTTTAAGAGATTATATAAGTTAGCAAAATATATATATATATATATATAAGAAAAAATTAAAAAAAAATATTTTTATTTAAATTATAAATTAAAAAATGATTAATAATAAGTTTATTCGAGTTTACATTAATTTGAGGTTAGTGAGAAAAAAAATTGGGACAAAATGAAATAATATATTAGTACGAGGATGATGAATCTAATTTATTTTTATTTGTTAGTGCAAAAGTAATTTATATACATGTTCATCATAATACTTTTACTTTAATTTGTACAATCTTAAATGACATATAATACTAAAAAAATTAATTGAAGCCGTATAAGCTATAAAAAATATTATTACTCTTTTATTAAATTATAAGGTTTCCTGGAATTTGAGAGAAACAAATTTTAGTGTGGATCGGGTTGACTACGAATGTTACTTAGTCGAATTGATTATGAATGCTATTTAGTCGAATTGATTATGAATGGTGCTTACTTATCATCTGATTCTCAACAAAAACATTCTATAAGTTATCATTTCGTTATATGTGCAGATAATCATTTAAAAATTATCTGTAAACATTTTAAAATACGAGTTTGCAAATATTTTAAAAATATATTTTATAATTTTTTTAAAAAATTAAATAAAATTAAAAAATATATAAAATATAATATAAATTAAATTAATTATAAATTAAAATTTAATTTTAATTAATCTTACCTGATAAAATATAATTTTTTTTAATTTTAATCATAATTATATTTAACATAATAAAATATAAATTAAATTATTTTTATTTTTAATTTTAAAGGTATCGAATATATATGAATACGGATAATATAATACCTACATTTCATTCATTTATAAACAAATATTAAAATATTCTTTATCGACAAATAATAAATACTCCATATACAAAATAATAAATACTCACAAATACAAATATTTTGATAATCATGACTGTATATTTTATTAATAATGCTTTGTTAATTATTTATGAATTAGATATGTAATATTGAATGTTTTCGTGGAAATAATGGTATACATTCACACTAATTAATTAATTAATTATATATATATATATATATATATATATATATATTTTAAATATACAAATATTTTGATCATTATGACTGTATACTTTATTAATAATATTTTGTTAATTAATTATGAATTAGATATGTAATATTGTATGTTTTCGTGGGAAATAATGGTATACATTCACACTAATTAATTATATATATATATATATATATATATATATATATATATATATATATATTTTAAAATTATACATTAAAAAGAAAAACTCAAGTTTAAATTAATTTGAGATTAGTAAAAAGGAAAGAAAGGTTAAGACCAAATGATTTTCCACTCTAAAAGTAATTTATATTTATTAAAAAACTCATGTATGTATACAATGACGTTTTTAATATAGCAGATCTTAAAAGAAGTCGAAATTTATAATATAATATAACAAATTTATAACTGACATAATTTATATATAGAATATTATTTTTTAAAGGTATAATACCTATTTGGTCCCAATTTTGGTTGCGAATGTTTGAAATGGTCCTAATTTTTTTTGTTTAATGTTGTCCTAAAGAATGTAATTTGTGTTCAATTTGGTCCTTTTTGCAAACGTCGTTTAAATCATTAATGGCTAGATGTGCAATTACAGAGTGAAATGTCATGTATTCGCTTACGTGGAGTCCTTTGTGATGTTGTGAGTTGGATTTATTTTTTTTGAAAATCACTACCCTTGACACATCATCATCTTCTCCACAGGAACCCTAGTTCCTTAACCTAGCCAATGTCGTCATCAGCCACGTTGTGCCGCCACCATGAAACTGTGTCGTCACTAGACGACCACCAAACCCCAGCATCGGACCACCACCCATCATCCTCACCAGCATCATCGCTGGTAGCCACCACTGTCACCAATACAGAACGCGAACGCCAAAGTCGCGAGTCCTCCATCATCATCTTCAGCGTCTTCCTCGACTTCCATCTCCACCATGAAACCCTTATCAGGCTGCCATTCTCCACCACCATCAAACTCACCATCAGCCGCGGGATCCTCTACCAAATAGCGATTTCATCTTCTCCATCCACAAAGACCGAATTTGCAATAAGAAAAACAACAAACCCAACAACCATCGCGAATCCTCCATTGATGCGTAAACCCAGAATGCAAAAATGTGAAACAGAATTGTGTGTTCTCCATTAGTCTCCTCCACTCGCGCGCAATGTCTCCATTCACCCCGTGCAAATCATTCCCAAAAATCAGATTGAAGCGGCCATTCTTGAAAGCACCATCGTGCTGCCATGAGCCGCGAATAAAAGGGGCAAGATCCTATCTTCGTTTCTTCTTGTTGCACATAAGGAAGCTTTCCCTTACACCACCTTTGCATCGGAAACTCTACAATCACAAGCACAGATATGCAACAGAAAAACTTTTTCTTCGTCTCTGATCGCGCAACACCAAGGAAGAAGAGCAACAAGGACTCCACGTAAAAGAAATAGAATTTCAAAAATAATAAATCCAACTCACAACGCCACAAAGGACTCCACGTAAGCCAATACATGACATTTCACTCTGTAATTTCACATTTGGACATATGTCCGTTAACGATTTAAACGACGTTTTAAAAAAGGACCAAATTGAACACAAATTATATTCTTTAAGACTACATTAAACAACAACAAAAAATTGGGACCATTTTGAACATTGCCAACCAAAATTGGGACCAAAATAGGTATTATATCTTTTTTAAAATGTCATTATATCATTGAGAAATATGACATTTTAAAGTATAGTTTTTTAATAAATCATTATATTTTTTATTTATCTTTTATTTCTAATTTGGTATTCTCTCTTTTATATACTCCCTCCTTTTAATTTCTCTTCCTTTTGTAATATCTCATTTTTCCCAATTTAATGCACATATCCTGTGTCTTCCTTCTGATAAGTTAAAATTTGTGAGATAAAATTTTCATCTTCCCTCTATAATATTTTCAGAAAATATCATGTGCATAAGACGTTTGAAAATGTTATACGATAAAACAAAATAAAAACCACAATTTACACCAATTTTGATAATGATTTACTTAAGGAAATATGGTTTTAGTTGATAAACTTAGACATGAAATTAATTTGTTTTAAATTTTTATATATTTTGATCCTAGACTTAGGAATGTACTATAAACTAATTTACATTAACATATAACAATTATAAACCACTAAAGTATATAAAACAGTTAATATTAAGCACTCATAGTAAAGAGAACAAGACAACATCATAAACTTAATCACACCCAGAATGTTTACGCTCCAACTCAATCACAAGATAATCCAATTGACATTACTTCCTTGTTCAGAAACCTCAAACACCTTATAACATTATTAGAGTAGCAACCAAAACATAGTAGTATCATGGACATAAAATAAATTCAAGCAGCTCATCAATATAATTTTATTCAATACTATATATAAACGAAGCAATTTCAGATAAAACAAATAAACAATCAAGCACAACACCGCAATATAATCATACCTAAAACAACCATAAAGATACACAACAAAAACTAGACGAGCTCACTCCCCAAGGCCCCAAAATATTTTCGAAAATCGTGCTGTGATACCAAATGTAACATCCCAATTTTCTGGGATGTCTCGATTACGAGTAAAATTTAAAATTTTTAAAATCATAATACCATATCGGTAATCCTCTTATATAATACCGAAATTTGTAAAATAAAAATGAAGTAAAACAAACCAGATTACATTGTCTCTAACATTTGTAGTACAAAAACTTTAAATAACACAAGTCTTTTTCCCACTCTCGCGTCTCTATCATGCATCTGGAGCATCTGCAACATCTACTCTTGTATAACCAAAAGTTATATGATCATTGCAAGACACACACAACCAGAAACAAATATGGGTAAGCTACCATAGCACAACCAATAACAATAAAATATGTACATAAGAAGCAACTCAACTTAATAATAAAACACTATCTACAATGCTATCATACTAACAGAATTGTTTCTACACCGTGATCATCACCAACATTCTCATTAACTATATCATTACTATACCATCAACGTTATCCTTACCAATATTGTCTGTAAACACAAAGTCACTACGAATTCCCAACATCATCATGAAGGACCTTAATCTGTCTCTTGTACCCAATCATACCACCTGTAGCTTCTCCATACAGACTCATAATCATACCACATGTAGCTTCCTCATACATGCTCGTAACCATACCACCTGTAGCTTACCCATACAGGCTCGTAACCATACTACTTGTAGCTTCCCCATAGAGGCTCATAATCATACCACATGTAGCTTCCCCATACAGGCTCATAATCATACCACATGTATCTTCCCCATATAGGCTCATATCACACGGTAGATAGTCTAAAACTCGGGATTTACTAAGTACAGGATAGACACATCCATCTCTTCAAGTGTATACCACTAACAAGACGTCAATTTAACTCTCAAGACATTAAAATTCATAGCCTATTTGATGTATCTCCACTTATTAGTTTTACAACTCTCAATACAGGAAGTTAACCAAACATAATCCATAGTCAAACTAAATACTATCGACACTTCCCTTCTCATCACTTACACATCAACATATAGTCTTATGTAAACCCAATATAAATTTCTATAATATTTTAAGATTCACGACTCAATCCAAAAATAATAAATCATTATTACTTTAATTAATCATTAAAACCTTATTATTTATCTTTTTAGAAGTAAATTAATTTCTAATTCAAAATTATTTAATTTTAATTAATTTTATTTCCAATTAATTTAAAAATAAATTACTTTCCTTTTTACACAAAATTAATTCCCTTTCCAATAATTTAATTTTATTTCCAAGTAATTACTAAATAAATAATAATAATTTCCTTCTTAAAATTAAAATAATAATTATTATAAATTAATATTTTCATCTCTCTACATTTTAATTATTAATTAAAATAATTATAAATTCTGCACAACCCAAACTAGGTTCAAACATGGGCCTATAACACAATCAAAATTCTCATATTAGCCCAAGGGCCTATGACCCAAACAATTAGCCAAACCTAAAAGAGTGTTGCTCCCTCCACCACCATCAAATGCTCTCTGCACCACCTCATACCTAATTTGTCTTACTATAAAACGGATGTCAACATCCATTTCGCCTTTAACGAATACTGATGTAAGACCTTGGAAAATTAAACCGTAAGCCATATGTCAAATCATAATTAATACACCCCACGTCACTTGCTCAGAGTAATTAAAACGCACCCAAACTCTCTGCACGAACGCCAGGTGTCGAGAATGGAATGTTCTGAAATCAGTAGTGGAAGACAAGTGTCAACAAGAGAACAGACGTTGGTTTTTAAACAAAACTGACTTTTCTGAAATCCGCGTCCCTCTCTGCATGCACTCATCTTCTCCAAAAATCCTGATCTTTCGAATTCTCCTCCTTCTCTCTAGAACCATTTCATCTTCTCTCTACTGTAACTCACCACCCTCTCCTCTGATCACGTTTCAGAAACCGTAGAACCATTCCTGGTGTCGTAAGCTTCGTTTTGAACCGATCACTTCAACGTTCTGATACTGGTAAGTCTTCTACTTCTTAACCGTTCGTTCTGGCCAACATGCAAACCAAGTTCTGGTTTCATGAGTCCTCAGTTTAATTTCTGAACCTTTACTGAACTGTTGTTTGATCTGGTTCGTAGAGTAGTTGAGCTGTAAGGGTAGAAGGAGACCTTAGTTCTTTGGCAAACCAACTTCAGTCAGTAGGACGTCCGTCTACACTAGAGGTAAGGGAAGCTTATTTAATTTAATTAATACTTGTATGTTGTATGAGCGTTCGTTATTGACTGAATGCATGAGATATATGCTGATTGATTTTGTATGAATGATCGCTGTTATGATTGAATGAATATGGTATGCGTTGGTTGATACATATGAATTGGAAAAATGGATGATTATTGTAGAGTATGAGTTGTTAATATGAATTCTATAAAGTATGTGAATTAATGATGGATACGAAATTATAAGATATGAACCGTATGAGAAATGTTGAGTTAGAATAGATGAAAAATCTGAATATGAGATTTCTTACCTTGATAATGTACGCTCGTCATCGAACGGTCTTATACCGTTCGGTTTTCTAGTAAATGGCTGAAAATGGAATTCTTTCATTCGGAAAGAACTCTGTTCGAGAACGAGCGTCCTCCTGTGAAATGCTATGTTTGAGCGTTCGGTTCAGCCTAGCGGTATACGAATACCCTTATACTTTAAAATTAGTAACGCTCGGTCTTATACCTAGCGTTCGTCATAAGCAGCGCTCGGTCGCATACCTAGCGTTCGTCCTAATGAGCTCTCGGTCTCATACTAAGCGTTCGTCCTAATTGGTGCTCGGTCATCTACCTAGCGTTCGTCCTAAGTAGTGTTCGGTCTTATACAGACCGCTCGTCCTTACCTTTGATTTTCAAGTGGGCGTAAATAGCGTTCGTCCAAAGGTTTTAGTAAATGTGTCTTATCGCGTTCGGTCATTGACTGGCAGTCGATCTCTTTAAATGAATTATATTCAGTATAGTTAATTTCTCGCTTTGTTGTATCTATATCCCTTTGGATTCGGTCTAGAACCTTTGTACTTAAATTATTCTGAATATTGATTTTATCGTTCTAAAGTCAGTTCATTCAACTGATTCGAGTAGCAATGATGTTCATCAAATAATCCTGTGTCGACTTATTCCGATTGGCAACAAGTATTCTTAGATCTCGTAATTAACGTTCGTCCTCGTCCTTCAGAAGACTTAACGTTCGTTATTTTAGGTATTTGAAATTAAAGATGAAAATGATAATTGTCAATACCGAATTTCGTCCGGATGGATTTTTTTTCTTTTTTTGGCTTTACCGTAGACTGTTCTCGTATGTTTTATTATTTAACTTTTTATATTTATTTTCGTTTTTTTATTTTTTATTATTTTTATTATTTTTCTTATTTTTTATTATTATTATTTTATTTTATTCTATCTTTCTTTTATGAATGAATATTTTTAGTTCTGTCTTTAGTTTTGTTTTTTTAGTTTTACCTTTACTTATTTTAATTAATATTGCTAAAAAAAAAAGAATTAGGAAAAGGGGGCGTTTTTGTCTTTAGTGAAAAGCGTATGAAAAAAGAAGAGAGGAAACAGTGTGTGTGTGCGGGAAGGGGGACAGGAAACCGCTTCTGCAGAGTGTGCGGGTGTGGCAGAGACGTTTTGGAGCCTACATGGCACATACACGATTTGGCATACAGAATGGTAGGGTGGCACAGAAAGCACAGAAAAGCATAGAGAAAGTGAAATAGAGGCACAAGAAAGAGAGGCGAGGATAACAAAGACGGACCCTCTCTGAAAGCAAAAAACACTCCCCTCACTGTATCAAGGATCGACGACCAGGAGAAGCCAGCTTCCTGGAAGGTTTAGACCTGCACCGAGAGAAGAGAAAGAGATTATCACCGAGAAAAAACTTCAGCACTACAGGTAAGTCGTCCACCTCAGTTCTCCATCCTAGTTTGATCCTAATGATAATCCTTGGCTTGCTGCGATGACTCTATGTTAACGTTCACATACTCAATATGCTTGCATTTTTTTCTCCTTGCTACGTTGACTGCTTAATGTTTCTTTTACCGACGTATCTCCATTCCCTTTCCATGAGCACATGAACGTGCCTTACACCACAAGGCTTCACTGAAATTCCTTTTCTCCTGAGTTCTGGTCTTTCATAACACTCAACATCCCTTTTCTTCTTCTTAACACTTATCCATAAAACATCATGATGGTCAAATCCAAAGAAGCATGGTTTCCCTTTTTGCTCAAGGCGCCATCGCCATAGCCTTCGTCTTGCCTCTCTCGGCCGGGGCAGCTATTCGCCTTCTCGTATGTACCCCATCCGTAACCACCTCAACCCAACGCCTTCATCATCTATCATACAGAAACTCATAACTCCAGCCCACCGTATTCATTCTTACCGTTCGGCCAACATCATCTCCAACACTGAGCCGTCACCTATCCTCTGCATCTTCAACCATCTACCTCCAACTATAATCCAACCTCGACCCCCCCTCACCCCAGGACCATTCATCATTTACCTCTGACCAGAGCCTTTGCCTCTCGCCACTTTCATCTCCAGCACCACTTCCAGCATCATCACTCTCATCTCCCCAACATCTCCGACGCCACCTCCAACAAGCATAACCCAATCAACACACAAGGCAGAACACATCCAGCATTCACCCCTCACATTCAGATGTACACAGCACACACTCGTAATTTTCAATTTAATCAGTAAATCAATAAAAAACGATAAAAATTAGGGGAAGAAGAGAGGAAAATGTGGTGTTGCGGGGACGATTAGCAGTCGAGAAAGCCCTCGAACGGAGAGGGAGGAAAGTGACACTGGTGGCGCCGGTGTGGAAGCGCGTTCCAGCTAGAGGCGACGGTGGCCGGCTCTGGCAGAGGCGGCGGCAGGAGGTTCCCAAGGCGGAAAAGCCTCAACCCTAGGCTAGTGCGAGAGAGAGAGGGGGAGAGAACGCCGTGGCCGGCCGTGGTTCCGGTGGCGCTTGGGGTCGCCGCCGACGCCGAGACGGGTGGAAGGTGGTAGCGCGGTGGCTGGTTGGAAGAAGTAGTGGCGCAGGTGTTCAAGGGAGGCAATCCCAGCCCTAGGCTAGTCCGATCAGAGAAAGGGACCCTGAGTTTCTCATGTGCTGATTGTGAATGGTGGAATGAGTTGAAAATGCCGAACCCCTAGGGGATTCTAGGTTAGAAACCACCCGGGTAGGCCAAGCCCATAAATAAACGCACGTTAAGCCTTTTTCGAACGTTCGTCATCTACCTCGTCACCGAACGTCCGTCCGGCCACTTCTTGGACGGACCGTTTGCTGACCATCACCCCAACGAACGCTCGTCATTCAGCCCATTTCCCAGCGTCCGTTCGTCAATTCCCCAACGAACGCTCGTCCCCAACGAGCGCTCGTCCCCAACGAGCGCTCGTCATTCAGCCCGTTTCCAAGCGTCCGTTCGCCATTCCCCAACGAACGCTCGTCCCCAACGAACGCTCGTCCCCAACGAGCGCTCGTCATCCAGCCCATTTCCCAGCATCCGTTCGTCATCGCCCAACGAACGCTCGTCCCCAACGAGCGCTCGTCATTCAGCCCATTTCCCAGCATCCGTTCGTCATCGCCCAACGAACGCTCGTCCCCAACGAGCGCTCGTCATTCAGCCCATTTCCCAGCATCCGTTCGTCATCGCCCAACGAACGATCGTCCCCAACGAGCGCTCGTCATTCAGCCCCTTTCCCAGCGTTCGTTCGTCAATTCCCCAACGAACGCTCGTCCCCGACGAACGCTCGTCCCCAACGAGCGCTCGTCATTCACCCCTTTTCCTAGCACCCGTTCGTCATCGCCCAATGAACGCTCGTTCCCAACGAACGCTCGTCATTAAGCCTCTTTTCCCAGCGTCCGTTCGACATTTCCACCAACGAGCGCTGTCATCCACTCTCCTGTTCTCAACGTCCGCTCGTTATCTCCACCAACGAACGCTCGTTATCTCCCCAACGAGCGCTCGTGATTCTGAATCCTTTCCCAACGTACGTTCTGCCTCTACCACGGACTGCACGGTCGCCTGTGACGGAACGTTCGACACCCCTTTTCTCGGACCCCTCATTATTTGCTTTGTTTTTACTTATTTGTTTTTTTTATTTTTATTTATTTTATCCTATTTTATTGATTTATTTTATTTTATTTTTTATTTAGTTTTATTGTCTTATTTTATTTTATTTTGTTCTAGATATCTACTTATCCTAAAATATATATATTTAATAATGCAATATTTATAATTTAAATTAAAGAATTTACAAAAATATGTTATAAAAGGTTAAGCACATGTGTGATCGCACGCATCGTCCTTGTGCTAAAACCTTTTCTTCTTCTTTTCTAAAAATTATAAAAAAATACGTTTTAAAGGTTTAGGCACATGTGTGATCGCACGCATCGTCCTTGTGCTAAAAACCTTTTCCCTTTCTTAATTAAAATTACAAAAAATATGTTTTAAAGGTTTTGGCACATGTGTGATCGCACGCATCGTCCTTGTGCTGAAAACCTTTTCTCTTTCTTAATTAAAATTACAAAAATATGTTTTAAAGGTTTAGGCACATGTGTGATCGCGCGCATCGTCCTTGTGCTAAAAACCTTTTCTTTTCCTTAAGTAAAATACAAAAAAAAAAGTATAAAATCTTCAAAAAACCCAAAAACATCAGCAATTTTAAACAACAAACAATCTTCCTGGCCAGAACTACGTGATCCTTTATTCTCCATCAAGATTGGAGATACGTAAGAGCAAGGCTAGTCCTTGTCAGGTTCACTTCCGAAAAATCCCAAAATCATTTCAAAACGAATTTTCAATCAATTTCTCAAACCAATCTTTCAATTTCTCAAACAAATCTCTCAAACATTTTCAAAAAGAACTACGTAACCCTGATTTCTCATTCTGAACGAGAATACGTAGGAGCAAGGTCAATCCTTGTCGGGCCCAAAAAACTAAAAAATATATTTTGTTTCTTTAGAGTCTTATTTTAGGGGATAGTTAAACATTTTGAAAACCACATCATATTCGTGCATTTAGTTAAAGGTACTGCCTTAAGGCAGGCGTTGTAGGGTGCTAATACCTTCCCTACACGTAACCGACTCCCGAACCTAGAATCTGGTTCTTGTAGACCATGCCTTATCATTTTATGGTTTTTCCGTAGTTTTCCTTAATAAACTATGGTGGCGACTCCAAATCTCTTTTTCAAAACCCGTCAGTTTCTTTTTGGATCGTCGTCCCGTCGCGATTCCAGTTGCGACAATAATAAAGTACAAGATTTTAAAGGGTGAACATGATATGGAATGATTTTACGATTATGGATTTTGGACGAGCGTTCCAAGGAGGAACGACTCATATATGTTGAATATGGAATTTTGTATAGTATGACTGTGGGCATGCTAATGCTGGCTGTCCATCCTGATGTCCCGTGAGTACTCGTCCTCACGTAGAGGGGAGTAGGTCATGTGTGGGGACGGCAGGAGGTCCTAGTCCTTAGGGGTACTTTGGATAGGATTAACCTTGGGTGGCAGCTGATGTGATTATTCCAGTTACTACATCACCCGGGTGCAAGGACGCCTGTAGCTACGCAGATTCATACAGTCCGGACGGTCCGTCTAGTGATAGATCTCTTATGATTATATATGTTGCATTATATGTTTGTGGGTTGCTTGTAATGTTATTTTATCTGTTGATGTATGAATTAAATTTCATAAGCTTACCCTTTCGTTTTCCTTGTGTTGTCTAATGTCTATGTACGTTCGTCCTGTCCTTGCAATGATCATCCGTGTGGATGTGAGCAGAAGGCGAAGCCACTTTGGAGGACGTTATTGAAGAGGAGAATTTAGTAGAAGTGGAAGTTAAAGCCGAGCCCTAGAGCCTTTGTTATATTTTCGATGTTAGCTTTTAGTTTTGACGTTCGGTTATTTGATTCTGTAAAACCGTTCGTTCTGAATTTTCAATACTGCTGTATTTGAATTTAGTTATGTACTTAAGCCGTTCGGCTTTTGAATTCAAATCTTAGTGTAAAGACTGCCTTGTTTTACTGTTAAATGTAATTAATTCTAATTTATGGTTTTACTGTATTTTGGGATGTTACAACTGACATCCATGAACGAATGTTGACATCTGTGGGCGGATGTTGACATCCGTTTACATATTTTATATTTTATTTTATTGTTTTTAAAAATATATTGACATCCGCTTATATTTTATTTTATTCACAATCGTTTTTAATAGATTTTTAAAAAATATTTTAATTATTATTTAAATAATCATACATAAATTAAATTAATAATTATTATTTTATTAAATAAAATAATATTAATTTAAAATAATTAAGTAATAATTTTAAAAAAAATTAAATAATATTTATATAATAATTTAAAATACAGTAAATTAAAAAACTAAAAACTAGAAAGAAAAAAAACACTTCAATGGATGTCGCCACATCTGCATATCCATTTTAATAAATTTTTAAAAAATATTTTAATTATTATTGAAATAATAATACATAAATTAAAATAATAATAATTATTTTATTAAATAAAATAAAATTAATTTATAAATGATTAAGTAATAATTTTAAAAAAATTAAATAATATTTATAGATTAATTTAAAATAAAATAAATGGAAAAACTAAAAACTAAAAAACAAAAAAGTAAGACTTCAACGGATGTGGCCACATCTAACGAATGTGGCCTATCCATTTTAATAGATTTATAAAAAATATTTCAATTATTATTTAAATAACAATACATAAGTTAAATTAATAATAATTATTTTATTAAATAAAATAAAATTAATTTATAAATAATTAAGTAATAATTTAAAAAAAAATAAATAATATTTATGTATTAATTTAAAATACAATAAATTAAAAAACTAAAAACTAAAAAAAACCGTCATCGGATGTGGCACATCCCTTAACAAATGTGGCACATCCGTTGAAGAATTTTTTTCTTCAACGGATGTCGACATCCGTTTAAGAAAATAGGTGGGGGTGTAGGATATTTTAAAATATAAAGGATAGTTTTGGAATTTAAAAAAATATAGTGGTGCAAGGAGCAATGTGGAGTGGTGTTGAGAGTAAGTATGTCTCTTTTCTAAAAGAAAAATTTATTTCTCTCTTCTAAAAGAAAAATTCTATATTAAGGTTCTCTCTTTCCCTTTCACTCAATTTGTAAGTATGTCTCTTTCTAAGCTTTCTTTCTTTTTATTTCTTGTTCAATAAGTCCCTACTTTATTTTTAATTCAAAATATATTATAACTTACTTTATTTTTAATTCAAAATATATTATAACTTTAAAAGTCACTGTTTAGATGGTGCTTCCTATAAGATCTCAATCAGTTTTTACAAACATAACTATTATATTCTAAACTTTTATTTTTCAACTTATTTAATTTCTGCACTTCAATACACAAGGGAAAATACATTCTTGCCCTTGGCAAAAATATAACTAAAATAAAACAAAGGTTTCTCATAAAATTATCTCCCTAGTATTTGAACTCACATCCATTTAATCCTAAACACACATCTCTCTACCAACAAGCCAACACATCACATTGAAAATGTAGAACACCATAAATTTAACAACCATACAATAACATGTGTTACACTTATATCAACAAAAAAAATAAATACATAGAACTTTATGTTTTACTCAAGACTTGCACACCAACAACACCTTGTGACCTCATGCATATTTTAATAAAACATACTCAAGTCTTATTTATAAACTCCACATTTTCTCGGGTCTTACACCTTAGACTACTCTACCTGTGAAAATATAAAAAAAAAGTGTTGGTATCAAATATCGGTATCGGCAAGTTGTGTAGCGGAATAAAATAACGATAAGAATGTTCAGTCAATTAAAATGGTTCCTTTAATTTTAGGTTTAATCCTTTCAAACATCCCTATTTTTGTAGGATCGTCTCAAGTAGGTCCTCGTATTGTAAATGTTCTCGATTAGGTCCCTTATTGTGAAAAATTGAATCAATTTAGGTCTCGCCGTTAGTTTCATACTAACACCGTTAAAGGGGGTGACACGTGTTAGTTCGTGATTTTTTTGAATTTTTGAATTATATTTTTATTATTTTTTTTTTATTTTTATTTTTTATTTTTTTAAAAGTAAAATTTAAAAATGTCACGTGTCAAAGTGATAGTATGCCACGTGGCAATGAGAGTGTGACATGGCACTGACAATGCCACGTGTCATTGTCAGGCCAAGTGTCATTGCATTAGTCTCAATTTGGTCCCTGTATTTTTATTGTGTCTCAATTTGATCCATGTATTTTTATTTTGTCTCAATTTAGTCTTAATTTTAAAATTAAACAATTTTTCCCTCCTCAAATTCAAACAAAGTTTAAATTGTATATAAATCTTAATAAATATTTTTATGAAAATTGATATTTTTAATAAATATTTTTAACAATATTAAGTTTAATTATATTTATATTTACTTAATCATATAAATGTTAATTATGTTATTTAAATATACCTATAAGGGTTTAATAAAACAGTGACATAACATGTTGGTGTGAATTTTTCAAATGAGTTAGCTCATTGAACAAATTATTAATGTGAAATTTTACTTTTTTTTCAATAAAAAATTGGAGAAAGTTTTCGTGACAACGGTAGTTAAAGGTAGTTTCTTCTTTCATGATTTTCCATGGAAATTTTCACTACAAAAATTCACACCAGCATGTTATGTCACTTTTTTTTTAAACCCTTATAGATATATTTAAATAACATAATTAACATTTATATGATTAAGTAAATATAAATATAATTAAACTTAGGTTTAATCCTATACTACATCCCTATTTATGTACGAATGTCTCAATTGGGTCCTCGTTTTTTAAAGTGTATCAAAATGGTCCTTAATTTTGAAAATTGATATCAATTGAGTCCTTTCCGTTAAGTTGGCTGGACGACGTTAAAAAAATTGATGAGTGGATGCTGAGATGACGAACGAACGCTCGTCCACCAGGGAACGAACGCTCGTCCACCAGCGAACGAACGCTCGTCCACTAGAGAACGAACGCTCGTCGACCTCTAACTGCTGGACGACCGGTCGTTCCACACTGGACGACCGTTCGTTCGGTGGTCGACGAGCGTTCATTCGCTGATGGACGAGCGTTCGTTCGTTGGTGGACGAGCGTCTGTTCGTCATCTCAGCATCCACTCATCAATTTTTTTAACGCCGTCCAGCCAACTTAACGGAAAAGACTCAATTGATATCAATTTTCAAAATTAAGGACCATTTTGATACACTTTAAAAAACGAGGACCCAATTGAGACATTCGTACATAAATAGGGATGTAGTAAAGGATTAAACCTTAAACTTAATCTTAATCTTGTTAAAAATATTTATTAAAAATATCAATTTTGATAAAAGTATTTGTTAAGATTTATATACAATTTAAATTTTGTTTGAATTTGAGGAGGGAAAAAAATTGTATAATTTTTAAAATTAAGACTAAATTGAGACAAAATAAAAATATAGGGATCAAATTGCAACATAATAAAAATACAGGGACCAAATTGAGACTAATGCAATGACACGTGGCCTGACAATGACACGTGGCACTGTCAGTGCCATGTCACACTGCCATTGCCACGTGGCACACTATCAGTTTGGCACGTGGCATTTTTAAATTTTACTTTTAAAAAATAAAAAATAAAAATATAATTAAAACATTCAAAAAAATCACGAACTGACACGTGTCACCCCCTTTAACGGTGTTAGTATGGAACTAACGGCGAGGACTAAATTGATTAAATTTTTCACAATAAGGGACCTAATCGAGAACATTTACAATAGGAGGACCTACTTGAGACGATCCTACAAAAATAGGGATGTTTGAAAGGATTAAACCTTAATTTTATTACAAAGATATTATCAAACAGTTGATGTGCAGAAAATATAGAGAAGTGTATGGAGTAGAAAAATCACACAAATGATTTTTATCCTGGTTCGAATAAAAAAATTCTACGTCCAGTCATTAATCACTATAAATACCGATTAAACTTTTCACTAAAATATTGTTCAATGATTTACAATATGATGAAATACAATAAGAACAGAAAGAACCTTCCTTCGACAAACGAATCGGAAGTGAACTGCTTAGTCAACTTAAAGAGAACCGTTGATACGCTATCGTTGAAGCTATCAAATTAATACCACTTTTCAGACAACTTCAGTATTGTCAAGTAGTATTTAAGAAAGTAGATAGGGTTAAAGTAACCCTGAGTCGTCTCCCAACGAATACGGAATTTCCTTTTAGTATTTGAATCTTATGCATGCAATGCAATGTTCAAGAATAAAAATGATGTTTGGAGATGGTTTAAATAACAAATAAGAAACTTAAAAATGATTATAATGAAATAGGCTAATTCCACTACTTTTCCAAGATAGCTTCATCATCGGTTATTCACAGATAATTGTTCAATTGATTATTATTTAAGTTTCAAATTAATTGAAGTACATTCTTAATTAATTTGAGGGCGATCATGCATTTAACCAAAGTAAATTCTCAATCAAATACAAAACCTTTCTAGATTATTCAAAATGAATTCAACCAAAGTACATTCTCAATCAAATCCTATTGTGTTTAATCATGTCTATTCTTAAATCGCCTAACCAAATTAAAAACTAATAAATCAAAGTAAATTCTCAATTGATTATAGTTCAAATTATTACTACCAATCAAAGTACATTCTCAATTGATAGTAAAAACTAATTAATCATATGAAAGTTCTTAAATTAAATCAAAGTAGATTCTCAATTAAACCTAGAAACCCTAGAACTCATATAATCAATATGCATGTAGATTCAAATACATTATGATGCAAAAGTATTTGCTTTTAATTTGATAGAGAGATGAAAGACATAGAGAGAGAACAACTTAAATCAATAATCAAAATAAACAATTGCATTAACTCAATCTAACCTCAGAATCCATAACGGAATTACAGCAGAATAGCCCTAGATGCTTAGCTCTCCAGGAATGGAGTTGAATACAAGATGAAAGGAAAGTGAGAGAAGTAGTGAGTGAATGAATGAATGGAGTGAGAGAAGTAGTGAATGAATGAATGAATGAATGAATGAGGGTGGTCGTGCAATGGTGGCGGAGCGGTGCAACAAGGTTGATTGTCGGTGGAGGACAAAGCGGCGGAGGAGATAGTTGACGGCGCGTCCGCGGCAGTTAGGGTTGCATTTGGGAATTAGGGTTTTTGGGAAGAAGATGATGATGTGGGAGAGGGGAATGATGTGGCAGCATGTGGTTGGTCTATTTGGTATGCAGAGGATTAATGACGTGGCATTTTCTTAATGGTTAGATCTATGTGTAGAGGATTTGGACACGTGGCATAATTTGGTGGAGTTTGGCTTAGGAGGGTTATGAACAGGAAACTTAGGGAGGTGTATAATGGTGGACTCAGAAGATGATGGAAGTCAAGTAAGTGATTCTAGCTTTGAGTCTAGTGAATTAGATTAACAAAAAGCCTTCTTTTAATTGATGAATGAATATGAGAAACTTGATGTTGCTCATAAAAAGCTTAAGAAAGAACATCATGAATTAAAATTGAAATATGAAAAAGCATTAGATGAAGAAGTAGTATTAAGAAATAAAGTTAGTAATCTTGAAACTAAATTGTCTGAATGTAATGCAAATGAACAACCTGTTGAATGTTTATCTTGTAAGAGTCACATGTTTGATATTGACATACTTGAAAACTTACTTGCAAATGCAACCAAGACTAACTCATATGTTCAAAATAATTTTAGAAAATGCAATGTTAAAAACAAGAACTTACATCATCATAAGAAGTCTAAAGTTAAGAGAACTCGTAGAGCTTGGGTTGAAAAAGGGACTTTTGTGAAAAATAAGGTGCATGATATTTGTTGTTTCTATTGCATGAAGCATGGTCATACTTCTAACAAATGCACAATTAAACATTTTGTAGTTCCAACTGGAAAATATGCATGGGTTAAAGTTGTGAAGTGATGCTTGCTTGCATGTATTAACCCCAAGGACCCATAATGAGATTGGGTACCTAAATTCTTTCTTAAATTTGTTTTGTAGGAGCCTACAAAGTCAAAAAAGTCATTGTGGTATCTTGACAGTAGTGGTTCAAGACACATGACCGGTGACAAAAAAGAGGTTCATCTCTTTTGAGAAGAAAAAGCAAGGATCTATGACATATGGGGATAACAACAAAGGAAGAATTATAGGAACCAGAGACATTGGAGGAGGAAACACTTTGACCGTAAAATACATGTTATATGTTGAAGGTCTCAAACAACAATCTCTTAAGCATAAGTCAATTATGTGACAAAGGTCTCAAGGTAACTTTTGAAAGTGATAAATGTACTGTTTATTTTAAAAGTTCTACTGATATTTCTTTACAAGGTGTTAGGCATAATAATATTTATTTGATTGACATTGAAAGTGCATCTAGTCACAACATAACATGTTTAGTTACAAAAGAGGAAAATCCTTGGCTATGGCATAAAAGAGCTGCACACATTCATATGCAACATCTAAGTAAATTGATTTCTAAAGATCTTGTAATTGGTTTGCCTAAGATAAAATTTGAAAAAGACAATTATGTTTTGCATGTCAAAAAGGAAAACAAATAAAATCATCTTTTTCGTCCAAAAGCATGATCTCTACATCAAAACCGTTGGAACTTTTGCACATGGACTCTTTTGGTCCATCTATAATTAAGAGTTTTGGAGGAAACTATTATGCACTTATGATTGTTCATGACTATTTTAGATTTACTTAACATTCTTTTTGACCTTGAAAAGTGAAGATTTTAAACCATTCAAAACTTTTGTAAAACATGTTCAAAATGAAAAGGACTTGAAAATCAAAACTTTAAGAAGTGATCACGGTGGTGAATTTCAAAATGAATCTTTTGAAAAGTTTTGTGATGAGTATGGAATAACTCATAATTTTTCTGCTCCTAGAACTCCCCAACAAAATGGGGTTGTTGAAAGGAAATAAATCATTAAATGAATTAGTTAGAACTCTTTTAAATGAATCCAATGTACCTAAATATTTTTGGGTTGATGCAGTAAGTATTGTGTGTTATGTGCTGAATAGGATGCTTATTAGACTGATTCTCAAGTTAACTCCTTATGAACCTTTTAAAGGAAGAAAACCAAATGTGTCTCATTTAAGAATTTTTGGATGCAAATGCTTTGTATTGAATAATGGTAAAGATAATCTAGGAAAAGTTGATGCTAAATCTGATGAAGTTATCTTCTTAGGTTATTCATTAACTAGCAAAGAATATAGGGTGTTTAATAGAAGAACTTTAATAATTGAGGAGTCAATGCATGTTGTCTTTGATGAAATTATGGACCTTAAGGTAAACCCTCTTGAGTCGAAAAAACCTATTGCAGGCGATGAGGATTACTTAAAGGAAGCTCTTGAAGAGATGTACATAAATGAAAACAATGATAGAGAAACTCAAAATCAAGAAGTGGATCCTAAGAGCTACCAACAACCTCGTGGTGTCTCCTTGGACAACATCATTGGAGACATCAAAAGAGGTAACTCTACTAGACGTAATTTAAATAATTTTTGCCTAACAGTAGCTTTTGTGTCTCAAATAGAACCCAAGAACATAAAAGAAGCTGTTCAAGATGACAAGTGGTGCATTGCTATGCAAGAAGAGCTAAACCAATTTAAAAGGAATGACGTTTGGGAACTCATTCCTAGAAAGGAGGATTATCAAGTCATTGGAACAAAATCGGTGTTCAGAAACAAGCTAGATGAAGATGGAAAGATCACAAAGAGTAAGGCAAGGCTAGTTGAAAAGGGCTACTTGATGGACAAATTTATGAACACCAAATTATGATGTCACAAACTTGTTTCACAATCGGCAAGTATGACCGAATCGTTCAAGTAATAAAACTTGGTAAGACCAAGTATCGTTCTTCCCAAAGGACTCACGGCCTAGTTTAGTTATGTGGTTTCTTGATTAACTAAGACTTACAAACGAAATATTTGGGTTTAAAATGCAAGACAGAAAATAAACATGTATGCATGAATTTTGATCAATGGCAAAGACAAAAGATAAACACTTTCAATGGAATATATGAATGAATATGTTGTTGGGGGTCAATTTCATCTCATCCACTCTCATACATTTTAGGAATTCAACATTCAAATCATCATTGTTAATACCACTCTCTAAAGTACCATTCTAGATGGCTTCTCCCTAATCAAATAGTTCATACAATTCCTAGCATTCCTAATGATTAGTTTATTTTGCGCAGGAGCTTAAGGCAACCAATATACTATTGGGAGAAATTCCCCAGATCTAGACTTCCCCGTACGTGCCCGTATCGACAAAACCAATGATCATGCATTGAATGAGTTAAACAATGCAAGCATTAATCAAAGAGGAAAAACCCTAACTAATGATGAAAGAAAGCATATGTCTTAATTGAAAGATGTAAACAACAGATTCCATATATGAGAGTTTCAAAAGATTACATTGACTCCCCAACAAACATACAAGATTTAGTTCACCATAGTCATGGTGAATCTAGATGAATAACAATGAAAGAATGAAAGAATAAACCCTAAACAGGTGAAGAGGAAGCCTCAGCATCCAAGATCCTCCTTCAAAGGGGTGGAAGAGAGAGTGTTTGCCTCGTTTCTGCCAAAGATGCCTAACCCTAGGAAATCCTAAAGCTTATATATCATTCGTAAATTACAAAAAGTCAAGTCCAAGCCCATTAAAGTGCCGCTCAGCGGTAAAATACCGCTCAGCGGTGAGTGCGTGACTGGTTTTCTCCCCTCAGCGGCCATTTTGCCCCTCAGCGGACCTCCCGCAAGCACCTGAGTGCCGCTCAGCGGTAAACTGCCGCTGAGCGGTGACTTCGGCTTCTCCTTTTTGCACTTTTTGTTGTCTTTTCTGATTTCACTTCTCTCCTTCTTCACTTCTTTCACCAAATTCACCTTAAAACCTGCACAAAAACACTGAAATCAAGCATAAACCTGTCCAGCTCTCTTATTTCTGAAAATCTCAATAAAAGGCATGATTTCAAGCTAGTTTTTAAGTGTAAAGGTTGCTTTTAGTATGAATTTTAAGCATGAAAATAACAGTTTTTCAACTGTTATCACTACTGTTAAGAGGAAGGTATAGATTATGATGAGACTTATGCCCCAGTAGCTTGGTTAAAAGCAATTATACTTTTACTTGCTTATGCATCATTGATGAAATTTAAATTGCACCAAATGGATATAAAAAGTGCTTTTCTGAATGGCTTCATAAAAGAGGAGGTATGGTTAGTCAACCTCCTAGATTTGAATATTTTAAATTTCCTGATCATGTATATAAACTGAAAAAGGCATTGTATGACCTTGAACAAGCACCTAGGTCTTGGTATGAAAGACTTAGTACCTTCTTGATTGAAAATGAGTTTTCTAGAGGGAAGGTTGATTCAACCTTATTCATTAAGAAAGTAGGAAACCATATTTGGTTGTTCAAGTGTATGTGGATGATATTATATGTGGATCTAATGAGGATTCATTATGTGAGGGATTTGCAAATATAATGCAAGGTGTGTTTGAGATGTCTATGATGGGTGAACTTAATTTCTTCTTAGGACTACAAATAAAGGAAATGGAAGGAGGAATATTTGTCTCCCAAACAAAATATTGTAGAGAAGTACTTAAGAAGTTTGGAATGGATACTTGTAAAGAAGCCAACACCACTATGGAAACTTCTTGTTACTTAGATAAAGATGAATCTAGAGAAGAAGTGAATCAAATTATGTTTAGAGGATGATAGGATCTCTGTTGTATCTGACTGCTAGTAGAACAAACATTATGCAGAGTGTTTGTGTGTGTTCTATATATAAAACCAATCCTAAGGAATCCCACCTAACAACTGTTAAGAGAATCTTAAAGTACCTTAAAGTAACTACTTCTTTTGGACTTTCGTATTGATAACGGTTGAAAAACCATTATTTTTATGCTTAAAATTGATACCAAAAGCAACCTTTAAGACTTAGAAACTAGCTTGAACTCATATTTTTGCTTTAGTTTTGTGAATAAGAGAGTTGAAAGTGAATTTAATGGTTTTGTGCAAGATTCCCTTGATTTTGTAGGCTAATTGAATGATTTGAAAGAATAATTGAAGTATCGAATGATTGGAGTGCTGAAAAGTAAACTAGAAACCAGAAAAGTCAACCAGTCAACCAGAAAAGTCAACCAGTCAACCATAATGCTGAAAAGTCAACCAGAATGCAGAAAAAAATGTGACCGAGTGGCGCTGAGCAGAAATTTGGCGCTGAGCGGCAGTTTTTAGGTGCCGAAATCACTGCTGAGGGGCAAAACAGCAGCTGGGGGGCAAAATGGATCAACCGCTAGTACCGCTTAGCGGTAAAATACCGCTGAGCGCCATTCTAAATGGGCTTGGACCTGTTTTCTGGCACTCTTATGGGCTTGGGCCTAATTTTTCTGTATTTTTAGAATATTATATAAGCTTTAGGACGTCCTAGGGTTTGTATCTTTGGAAGAAATGAAGCAAACACTCTCTCTTCCATCCCTTTGAAGGAGGATCTTGGATGCTCAGGCTACCTCTTCACCTTTCTAGGGTTTTATCCTTCATTCTTTCATTATTGTTCATCTAGTTTCACCATGAATATGGTGAACTAAACCTTGTATGTTTGTTGGGGAATCAATGTAATCTTTTGAAGCTCTCATATATGGAATTTGTGCTTGCATCTTAATCTAAGACTTATGCTTTCTTTCATCATTAGTTAGGGTTTTTCCTCTTTGCTCAATGCTTGCTTTGTTTAACTCATTCAATGCATGATTATTGGTTTTGTCGATACGGGAACGTACGGGGAAGTCTAGATCCGGGGAATTACTCCCAATAGTATATTGGTTGCCGTTAAGCTCCTGTGCTAAAAGAACTAATTATTAGGAATGCTAGGAATTGTATGAACTCGTAATTGGGGATAGGCCTTCTTGACAAGGTAATTTAGAGAGTGGCATTAATAATGATGACTTGAATGTTGAATTCCTAAAATATATGAGAGTGGATAAGATGAAATTGATCCCCAACAACATATTTATCCATATATTTCATTGAAAGTGCTTGTATTTTGTTTTGCCATTGATCAACCTCATGCATACATGTTTATTTTCGTCTTTTGCATCGTAAAATCCAATTATTTTGTTCTTAAGTCTTAGCTAATCAACGAATCACATAACTAAACTAGGCCGTGAGTCCTTTGGGAGAACGATACTTGGTCTTACCGAGTTTATTATTCGAAACGATTCGGTCATACTTGCCGATTGTTCAACAAGTTTGTGACATCATATTTTGGTGATCATAAATTTGTTCATCACGTATCCTTCTGATGCAACTCCTAGTTTTATAGGTTATTCTGATGCATATTATGGAGGCTGTAAAATAGATAGGAAAAGTACTAGTGGTACTTGTAATTTTCTGGGCTGCTCTTTAGTGTCTTGGCACTCAAAGAAATAAGTGTATGTAACTTTGTCTACCACCGAAGCATAATATAATGTTGCAGGAAACTGTTGTGTCCAAATCTTATGGATGATACAACAATTGAAAGATTTTGATATCTTCCTTGATCACATTCCTCTGAAATATGAAAACACTAGTGCCATAAACCTAACCAAGAACCCTATAATGCACTCTAGAACTAAACATAAAGAGATAAGACATCACTTCTTAAGAGACCACATCCAAAAGGGTGATTGCACAAAAGAGTATATTAATACATCAATTAGCAGACATTTTCACCAAGGCATTACCTAAGGATAGGTTCTATGATCTTAGAAGAGCGTCAGGAGTAATAGATATGTCTTAGAGTTAAGATTCATGACTTTTTCAAGTTTTTCGTACTCCTAGCGTATTTAATCGATTATTATTGGGATATAATCGATTATTTCGAGCATTTGGAAAAGGTTTTAGTTCGCATATAATTGATTATTATGAGGCAATAATCGATTATCCTAACTCGCTCTTCAAATCTAGGTATTCATGAACATATAATCAATTAACTCGATCAATAATCAATTATCATTGAATTTCTGGGAATAAATTTTTGATGAAATAATCGATTATCACGAGTGCAGTTTCAAAAATAGAGTCGTTGCAACGTTCTAAAATGGCCATAAACGGCTAGTTTTTCACTTTTTCCTATAAATCACCCCTCATAGTTGATTAACAGACACTCCTTTGCACCCAAAACTTTGCCCAACTCAGATTTGCATCAAATCGCCTACCTTCATCATTCTTCATATATCCCATCTTTTCTCATTTTTCCATGGCTGATTCAAGAAGGCCTCGCAGACGAACTGATGGAGTTCTTCATCCAGACCCCGTGCTCCTCGCCCCGCATCCATTGAAGGATGGATTTTCGATCAAGTAAAGCATGCAGATTTTGCCAACTTTTGGTAGGAACGTCCAATCATGGCCGTTAAATTCATCAGGTTGGATTTCTATCGATTCTATGGCTTCTTCATCCAGATCTCGTGCTCCTCGCCCCGCATCCATTGAAGGATGGATTTTTGATCAAGTAAAGCATGCATATTTTGCCAACTTTTGGTAGGAAAGTCAAATCATAACTGTTAAATTCATCAGGTTGGATTTCTACTGATTCTATGGCTTCCAACTCCCTGATTTATTTAGAGCTCAAGGTCTCTCTCATCTAGTAGAACAAAATGACTGCATATATCCTGATCTCATCAGAGTGTTCTACTTCAACCTAAAGTATCGCGATGGAATTGTGACAACCAAGGTGAAGGGGGTCCCAATTATTCTAGATGACGATATATGGACAAACGTGGCACAACTAACCATTTGGAATGATGCAGTCAAAGTTCATCTTGAGGTCACGGACTTTAATTGCTTGTTAGCCTTTCAATCCTTTATGTGACATCCTCAACATCAAACCAATCTCCGTGAACTGTTGATGGTTGACTTCAAGGTAGAAGAACATTTAATTCATTATCTGATAGTATGGTTTTTCTGCCCCTGTGCGACAAATCATGCTCAATGTTCGGAGCATGATCTTCTTCTTCTTTATGGGAGTTTAAATAATATCCATATCGATTGGCCTACACTCATCTCAGATGCTATGCTGAAAGCCAAAAAGTATCATGCCTATCATCTTCCCCACGTTCTTCTCATCTTTAGGATTCTTGAATACAAAGGAGTTAGTATAGAAGGAGAGATCACCTAAGCCATCCAAACAATTGACACTAAAATTGGGGAGACAACGTTTCGTCAAATGGGTTTTGTTGCCCACGGGCATGTAATTATTCACAAAGATGACAAACAGTAGGATGATGAAGATGTTGATATGGATGCTGACATGACTAAACCCGTAAGAGTTGTTGATCCTTTTGATACTGGTCCCTCTCAAATGCCTTCATCATCATATCTATCTAAACAACTGGAGGACATGAGTCTTGCTCATCAATCTCGTTTTGATGAAATCATTGAATGACAACAAACTCATAAAGAATATGTGATTGAGAAGTTTGGAGATTTTGACACTCGTCTTGGCAGCATTGAAAATTGTCTCAATCTTCCACCTCTAGAAAGACCACCTAGTCCAGAATTCTAAAATTAGGTTGTGTGTTTGTTTGTTTGTTTTCAATTAGTGTGATAATTTTGTTGTTTCTGTATTTCCCTTATGCTGTAATGACATTTTCCCTAAAAATAAATATAATCTTTTCTTGTCCTAATATAATGCATACATTGTATTATTGTGGGGGAGAACATTTTGAGGGGGAGTATCCTTAGTTACGTTTTTCTTATGATAAAAAAGGGGGAGACAAACTTCTACTGTAGTTACTACTATCCTGTTTGTAAGTTTGAAATTTGTGCAGCTATTCAAAAACACTTTTAAACAGGAAATTTTTTATCATCATAAAAAAGGGGGAGATTGTTACCAATGAGGAGCATTGGTGTCTTGAGGATAATGATTTTGACGATGCTACAAAGTGAAGAATATGAAGATTCTTGCTCTATTAAGTTTGAAAGCATTCATGTATGTTGGTCTATGAGGAAAACTGAACGGTGTATAGTAGTTAAAGACCGAACGATCACTAATAGTTGAAGAGCGAACAAAGCCGAACACAAGACAATCATTGGCCGAATACAGTTGAAGATCAAACGGAGTTGGAACACAGGCCAAAAACAATTAAAGACTAAATAACGTCAAACACAAGCCAAACGATATTATGTCCATAAGTTTGCTTCTTCATCTGATTCACTTGAACTTGAAGAACTAGAAGCATTTTCTTCCCACGCTATGTAAGCCTTCTTCTTCTTGGAAAATTTCCTTTCCTTCTTTTCTTCACTTCTTTTGTTTTTAGGACCGTCAGTCTTTACATGTCCTCTTTCTCCACATCCATAACACTTGATGCTTGATGGAGATCCTTGAGTTTCCTTTCTTTCTCCATGAAATTTATCCTTTCCTTTTGCTCTCATGAATTTGGGAAATTTCTTTATCATGAGGCTCATGTTTTTCTCATCATTAGCGTCATCGTCGTCGATTCTTCTTGAACTCTTTCCTTTTGAAATTTCAGATTTAAACGCTAAGGGTTTCCTCTTGCCTTGATCCTATTATGCAGTCAATCTGTTTAGCTCAAGCTCGTGCTCACGAAGCTTTCTGATACGTTGTCGTTGAAGCTGTCAAATTAATACTACTTTTCAAGTTAACTTTAGTATTGCCAACTAGTATTTAAGAAAGTAGATAGCGTTAAAGTAACCCTGAGTCATCTCCCAATGAATACGGAATTGCCTTTCAATATTTCAATCTTATGAATGCAATGCAATAAGAATAAAAGTAATGTTTGGAGAATGTTGAAATAACAAATAAGAAACCTAAAAATAGTTATGATTAAATAGGCTACTTCCACTACTTTTCCAAGATAGATTCATCATCGGTTATTCACGAATAATTGTTCAATTGATTATTATTTAAGTTTCAAATTAATTAAAGTACATTCTTAATTAATTTGATGGCGATCATGCATTTCACCAAAGTAAATTCTCAATCAAACGCAAAACCTTTCTAGATTATTCACAATAAATTCAACCAAAGTACATTCTCAATCAAATTCTATTGTGTTTAATCATGTATATTCTTAAATCTCCTAACCAAGTTAAAAGTTAATCAATCAAACTAAATTCTCAATTGATTATAGTTGAAATTATTACTACCAACCAAAGTACATTCTCAATTGATAATAAAAACCATTTAACCATATGAAAGTTCCTAAATTAAACCTAGAAATCCTAGAACTCATATAATCAATATGCATGTAGATTCAAACACATTATGATGCAAAAATCTTTACGTTTAACAAGATAGAGAGATGAAAGACATAGAGAGAGAACAACTTAAATCAATAATCAAAATAAACAATTGCATTAACTGAATGTAACCTCAAAATCCATCATGGAATTACAACAGAATAGCCCTAGATGCTTAGCTCTCCATGAATGGGGTTGAATACAAGATGAAAGAAAAGTGAGAGGAGTATGAGATAACGAATGAAGTCAAGTCCCTCTAGGTCTCTTTATATAGGGCTTGATTAGGCTTGGACTCTGAATATTCAGTTGACAAAATCTTTTATCTTATATATTCCAAATAACTAAAAGATTTAGATAATTATAACATTATTTGGAAGATATTTTCTGTTGATATTCCAAAATTAAATTAATTCAACAACTGAATTTTATCCTTTTTCTTTTCTGACTTTCCAAAATTGCACAAATGCCCTGAAATTTATTCTATCTGCATGTTAGCCCCTTCTAAATTTCCCAAAATTGCACCAAAAGTCCCTGTTTGACCAGACTTTGACCAGAGAAGGCTTGTTGACAAGCTTTGACTCATATGGTCGTGGCCAATGGGAGCTCGCCACGTGTCAGCCACTTTCCCACCCCAAATTAGGGTTTTGTAGATTGGGGAAAGGGCTTGCCGTTGCCGCGAAAGAGAGAATGCACTCTTCTCTGCGCGAGAGCATGGAGGCTTCGGCTTGCTAAATTGTTTGGTTTCTTTTCTTGCAGGTTTGGCTTTGGTGCAGGTTCCCATGGTGCTACGGTGATGGTGGATGGAGATTGGCGTTGATGAAGGTGCGATTCGGTTCCGAGAAGCTTGCGGCACGTTACTGGGTTTTTGGGTTTTGTGGTAGTGTTGTAGTGAAGATGATGGGTGGTTCGTGGTTGGCGAACCCGCGACGAAGATGACGGTGGCTGTGGAAGAAGGTCGCGAGAAGCGTGGTGTTGCGACGGTCATGGAGAACTCATGTCTGGTCTTAATGGTGATGAGTGTGAATGGTGGTGGCTGTCCTGCGAGAAAGGAGAAGCTTTGCTGCGATTTCTATGGAGACACAGATGCGAAAGGCAACACGAATGGAGGAGGAACTTGCGAATCTAATGGTGGCTTTGGATGATGATGGTTGCGCGTGGAAGAAGCTGGCGACGCGGCGGTGTTGTCGGCTTCGAATAGAGGTGTTGAAGGTTGTCGAAATGGTAGTGGCGATACATGTGGGGACGACACGAACAAACTCTGTATTGGTGACGGTGGTTGCTGTGCGACGACGACTGTGCGTGATGACGGCGACACGGCAGTGACGGCTAGGGTTAGGTGAGGATGATGAAAGTAGGGTTTCTGTTTGGAGAAGATGATGAGGTGTCAAGGGTGGTGACGTTGCAACAACTGATTGATTAATTTGGTGTGCAGAGGATTAATGACATGGCAACTTCTTGATGGTCAGATGTGTGGGTAGAGAATTTGGACACGTGGCAGAATCTGGTGGAGTTTGGCTTAGGAAGGGTAGGAACAGGAATTTTAGGGGGTATAGGTGAAAAATGCTTAGTGTATAGGAGTATATGTAGGAATTTTAGGAGGTACAATGGTAAAGTTCACCTATTTGGCCCATTTGTACATTATTTTCCAAATAAAACCTGATTTTGGGCCTTGAATTGCCATTTGGACCAATAGAACTTATAATTTCAGCTGCACAAATAAACGTAAGAATTTCCAAGAATAATTTATGCAATTAAAATCACTTTTTAAGTCCCTTTTAATTCCGAACACAATATATCAAATCATCACAAATCCTCTTTAAATCAATCATTCAAACACATGAATTTCATCAAAAATTTAATATTAAAGCATAAATGTGGGCATAAATATGCACTCATCAGTTTCCAAAGAGAATCGCCATTAACATTTGAGAGAGGTTTTGTGACTCTGAGATGACAATCACCTTTCGTTGCCAAGACTTGTCCAATGATTTCAAATTTTTTACATTTAATTCATCAATATTAAAATTCTTACCCAACCCTGTCAAATGGTTCACAATGTGAGTGAGGCGCTTTTGGACGTCATAAATTATTTCACCAGGGTCCATCCTAAACATCTCATACTCTTGGATGAGCGTGTTCTTCCTTGCGCATTTCACTTCATCAGTACCCTCATGTGTGACTTTGAGGACCTCCCACATTTCCTATGTTGTCTTACAAATAGAGATTCTATAAAATTCATCAAGTACAACAATAGATGAAATAATATTACGAGTCTTAATATCAAATTGGGCTCTTCTATTTTCTTCAGCGGTCCAGTTAAAATGTGGTTTTTCTACTTCTACACCATCAACAATACTTTTTGAAATATAGGGACCATTTAGTACAGCTTCTCAGATGCCTTTGTCAACAGACCCCATGAAAATTTCCATTATGACTTTCCAAAATGCATAGCTATCACTAGTAAAAAGTGGTGATCTGTTAATAGAAGCACCCTTGGCATATACTTGATTTTGATGACTGACCATTTTCTAAAATTTGAAAGAATACCAAAGCAAGCTCTAATACCAATTGTAGCTACCAGCAATCAGTATTGTCGAGTCGCACAGTGAAATAAAATAACAATAAGCGTGTTCGGTCAATTAAAATGGATCCTTTAATTTTCTTACAAAGATATTATCAAATAGTTGATGAGCAGAAAATATAGAGAGTGTATGGAGTAGAAAAATCACACAAAAGATTTTTATCCTAGTTCGAATCAAAAGATTCTACGTCCAGTTGTTAATCACTATAAATAGTGATTAACCTTTTCACTAAAATATTGTTCACAGATTTACAATATGACGAAATACAAATAAGAATAGAAAGAACCTTCCTTCAACAAACGAACCGGAAGTGATCTGCTCAGCCAACTTGAAGAGAACCATTCTAACCTTTTGATAGGCTGTCGTTGAAGCTATCAAATTAATACTACTTTTTAAGGCAACTTCAGTATTGCCAAGTAGTATTCAAGAAGGTAGATAGGGCTAAAGTAACCCTGAGTCGTCTCCCAACGAACACAGAATTACTTTTGAATATCTGACTCTTACGAATGTTATGCAATGCTTATGGATAAAAGTAATGTTTGAAGAATGTTTAAAGAACAAATAAGAAACTTAAAAACAGTTACGATTAAATAGGCTAATTCCACTGCTTTTCCAAGATAGATTCGTCAACGGTTATTCACGGATAATTGTTCAATTGATTATTGTTTAAGTTTCAAATTAATTAAAGTACATTCTCAATTAATTTGAGGGCGATCATGCATTTAACCAAAGTAATTTCTCAATCAAATGCAAAATCTTTCTAGATTATTGATAACAGTTGAAAAACTGTTATTTTTATGATTAAAATTGACACTAAAAGCAACCTTTACACTTAGAAACTAGCTTGAAATCATGCTTTTCTTCATATTTTTAGAAATAAGAGAGCTGGACAGGTTTATGCTTGATTTCAGTGTTTTTGTGCAGGTTTTAAGGTGAATTTGGTGAAAGAAGTGAAGAAGGAGAGAGATGAAATCAGAAAAGACATAAAAAAGTGCAAAAGGAGAAGCCGAAGTCACCGCTCAGCGGCAGTTTACCGCTGAGCGGCACTCAGGCACTCACGGGAGATCCGCTGAGGGGCAAAATGGCCGCTGAGGGGAGAAAACAAGACACGCACTTACCGTTGAGCGGCACTTTAATGGGCTTGGACCTAATTTTTTGTAATTTACGAATGGTATTTAAGCTTTAGGGTTTCCTAGGGTTAGGTATCTTTGGCTGGAACGAAGCAAACACTCTCTCTTCCATCCCTTGGAAGGAGGATCTTGGATGCTGAGGCTTCCTCTTCACCTTTTTAGGGTTTATTCTTTCATTCTTTCATTGTAATTCATCTAGGTTCACCATGAATATGGTGAACTAAACTCTGTATGTTTGTTGGGGAATCAATGTAATCTTGTGAAGCTCTCATATATGGAATCTGTTTTTACATCTTTTAATTAAGACTTATGCTTTCTTTCATCATTAGTTAGGGTTTTTCCTCTTTGCTTAATGCTTGCATTGTTTAACTCATTCGATGCATGATTATTGGTTTTGTTGATACGGGCACGTACGGGGAAGTCTAGATCCGGGGAATTTCTCCCAATATGATATTGGTTGTCGTTAAGCTCCTGCACTTATGAACTGATCATTAGGAATGCTAGGAATTGTATGAACTCGTGATTAGGGAGAAGCCTTCTAGAAAGGTACTTTAGAGAGTGGCATTAACAATGATGATTTGAATGTTGAATTCCTAAAATATATGAGAGTGGATAAGATGAAATTGACCCCCAACAACATATTCATACATAAATTTCATTGAAAGTGTTTATCTTTGCTTTTTGCCATTGATCAAAACTTCATGCATACATGTTTATTTTCTGTCTTGCATATTAAACTCCAAATATTTCGTCTTTAAGTCTTAGCTAATCAAGAAACCACATAACTAAACTAGGCCGTGAGTCCTTTGGGAAGAACGATACTTGGTCTTACCAAGTTTATTACTTGAACGATTCGGTCATACTTGCCGATTGTAAAACAAGTTTGTGACATCATATTTTGGTGTTCATAAATTTGTCCATCAATTATTCACAATAAATTCAATCAAAGTACATTCTCAATCAAATTCTATTGTGTTTAATCATGTCTATTCTTAAATCTCATAACCAAGTTAAAAGTTAATCAATCAAAGTAAATTCTCAATTGATTATAGTTGAAATTATTACTACCAACCAAAGTACATTCTCAATTGATAGTAAAAACCAATTAATCATATGAAAGTTCCTAAATTAAATTAAAGTAGATTCTCAATTAAACCTAGAAACCCTAGAACTCATATAATCAATATGCATGTAGATTCAAACACATTATGATGCAAAATTCTTTGCTTTTAATTTGATAGAGAGATGAAAGACATAGAGAGAGAACAACTTAAATCAATAATCAAAATAAACAATTGCATTAACTCAATCTAACCTTAGAATCCATAATGGAATTACAACAGAATAGCCATAGATGCTTAGCTCTCCATGAATGGAGTTGAATACAAGATGAAAGAAAAGTGAGAGGAGTATGAGAGAATGATGAATTAAATGAGGTCCTTGGGTCTCTATATAGGCTTGATCGGGCTTGGACTCTGAGTATTCAGTTGATATTCCCAAATTAAATTAATTCAACAATTGAATTTTATCTTTTAGCTTTTCTGAATTTCCAAAATTGCACAAATGCCCTGAAATTTCCCCATTCTGCACTTTAGCCGCAACTAAATTTCCCAAAATTGGAACTGAACCCCTTAGTTGACTAGAATCAATTTTATTTGATTAGTTTTTCACAATCAATGAGAGACTGACATGTGTCAGCCCCTTTCCCACCCAAAATTAGGGTTTCAGATTGGGGAAAGGGAGCTCCTGTGTCTCTTCCTGCGCCGCTGTACGAGCTCGCCCTCTGTGAATATGGTTTTTCTGGGTTTTCCTCCTTGCAGGTGCAAGTTACTGGAAGTGGCGGAGTCTGGAGTTATGCGGCAATGATGGAGGCAGTGCAAAGAAGGTGGAACTCGTGAGAAGTTCACGAATTGCGGTTGAGATGCGCGATTGGGTTCCGAGAAGGTGGCACACTCGTGGTTCATGGTGGTGACGACGAGACCGTGGTGATGGTGATATGCGTTGAAGGTTGCAATCTGCGGCAATGCGCTTCATGGTCTGGCGGTGCGGCATGGTGTTTGCCTCTCGCGAGGAAGAAGAAGATGACGACGAGGGAGAAACTACCATGGTTGAGGCGTTGTGGTGGCCGGATTAAAGGGTTTCGAAAGCGGCGACCATTGGAGTTCAGGCGCGAGTGGCTGTCCGGTGAGGGAGCGACGTTGGAGCTTACGGCGACGGAACGGCGCGACGATAGTTGATGGCTAGGGTTGGGAATTAGGGTTTCTCTGTTGAGAAGATGATGATGTGGCAAGGAAGGTGATGTGGCGGCATGTGGTTGGATAGATCTGTGTGGAGAGGATTTGGACACGTGGCACGATCTGGTGAAGTCTGGCTTAGGAGGGGTATGGGTAGGGAAATTTAGGAGGTGTATTTAGAACAGGGTTACTGTTTGGCTTAGTATTGGGCCTGGTTAAGAGTAAAGGGGTGTATGTAGGGAAATTGGGAGGTGCAATGGTAAAAGTTTCCTGTTTGGCCCATCTGTAGATTATTTTCCAAATAAAATCTGATTTTAGGCCTTGAATTGCCATTTGGACCAATAGAACTTATAATTTCAGCTGCAAAAAATAAACGTAAGAACATCCAAGAATATTTTATGCGCTAAAACTCACTTTTTACGTCTCTTTAATTCCCAAACACAACAATTCCAATCATCACAAATTCACTTAAAATCAATCATTTAAGCACAATTATCCTATCAAAAATTTGAATTTTAAAGCATAAATGTGATCATAAATATGCACTCATCACACCCCCACAGTTATCCTTCTGCACTCCTGGGCAAAATTGATTAATTCCAAGACTTTGTTTTGAATCATTTTATTTCATATTTGCATTTGGATCAAAAGAATGAGTAGCACTAGACATAGATCAATCATTTAGGCATTACTTTGTTATGAACATGCAAATGGAATCACTTTATTCTTCACACATGAATTAACCTTTTTGAATTCCCAAGAAAATCAAATATGAAAGACAACACTCAAGTCAACATGTATCTATTTCTCCTCACCTCTCTCCAGGGGTGGGCAAAGTGTCTTGTACTGCACTGCACTGTAAAAATTTACGGTTAACTATAAATCAGTTTAGAAAAATTGTACTGAACTAAGAAATAGTTCAGAGTATCTGAACTGAACTATTTTCCAGTGCAATTACAGTTCAGTTAACTAGATTTTTTGTTTATCACACTACAATTCAATTAACTACATTTTTCGATTTCCCAAACGCTCATACCAGCATCAAGCATGAACCATGAAGTGCTGGATTTATAGAATTTCTACCATTGGACTGGGTGGTTAATATTGAAGAACAGATGTAAAAGGGTCATGGTAAACATTGAATATCCATATAAAAAATTAACTAGAAAATTAATATCATTAAGGATTTCAGAGTAAACATTCAAATGGAATAACAAGTGAAGAGCAATACAATTACAAGTCATGACAGAGAAATCTTGAGAAATGAAATCTTAAAATTTTGGACAGGACCATTTACCAAAGAAGAAAATTTAGCAACTGAAGTAAAAATGCGATCATATAAAAATGGGCATTCAGGAGGACCTGGAATAAAAGTGAAAAAATAAGATTAAAAAAACATTACCACGGACACAACTGCATTCATTGAATCAGAGTGGAAGCTTAAACGAGGGCAAGGGAAGAGTTGAAATCAACCTATTAGAGAGTCTACTGGAAAAATATCCAATTTTTACAAACATTCGTCAGCAGCCAAGTAGCACAGACACGATCAAACAAATATTCACGAAATTAAAATTCCATAAACTCTAATTCAGGCATGAACGACCACATGCATGAAAAGGGCAATTGGGATCTCACACAATGAAAATTAAAAATAGGTAAAAAGGAAAATTGATGGTAGATCGGAGCATACGAGGTTCCTTGGTTGTAGATGTCGATGGAAACTGAGACCCTTTCCGCACCAGACTTGAGTCTGTTGAAGGAGGCCTTCTTGTGTGCGATGATGAAGGGAACGTCAGAGTAAGCGTGTGAACACAACACCAAAGAAGCTAAAAGCGCAAACCCCACGCCGGTACACTGTGCATGGCACTTCCCAATCGAAACCGGTCACGCCGGTACACTATGCAGAAGGGGTTGAACTATGTCGAGTTTTCATTGGAAGAGATCAGAAGGAGGTCTTGAAGTGCGTAGGGTTTTCGTTGGGAGAAAGTGGAAATGAGGACTCAAACTTAAAAAAATAAAAACACATTTCACACTAGTTAACTGTACTAAAAGTATAAAAAGTTTAGTTTATTTAAACCGAACCAAAAATAAGTTATTCAGTTTTTAGTAAAAATAGATTAGTTTATTTTAAGTATAATATAGTACACTTAATTGTAATTCAGTACAGTATAATTATTTTTGCCCACCCCTACCTCTCTCAAGTGTTTTTGGTTTGTGTTTACACTCAAAATACCCATTTAAGTAGACACCCTTGATATTTAGCAAGACTCTAACATTCACAAACTTTAGTAAACATGCAATTATTGATCATGAGGGTTGTTTAAGGTTTTATTGAGGCCAAGGCAAAGGTAGGAAATTTTCTTGGAATTTCTGAGCTTTTGAAATTGATATAGAAAGAGTAATGACACTTGATTTCAAAAACAACTCTATTTCTTGCTCTTTTAAGGAAGATTTTATTTATTTTTTTTTCTTTTGAAAACTCCAAATTTTCATCTTCCCTTTTGCTTTTTTAATTGTTATTTTGTGGGTGAGGTACTCACCCACACACTTATTCCTCACTTTACTTCTAACAGAATCCATTACTCCTTCTTCTTTCCTAAGGTAAGGAATATATGATTTTTTTTTATTTGATAATGACTGGAAACAAGAAAAATAGGCTTAAGGCTCAAAGAGGGTTCCAATGGATTAATGTTAGGACAAGTTTATTTGGCCAAGTAACTAAAACAAGAAATGCTTCAATCATATCAAATCATGCATATTCACCTCAGTTGCACAACATAGAATCAAGCTAACTATTAGAGTATCAACAAAACATGGGCAAATCACAAAAAAAAAAAAAGAAATAGGTATGGCACATGGTGGTCCATCCTTAACATTAAGCCTAAAACTCACATGGTTTCAAATTTCTTCCACAAAATATTTAATCCGGAAATTCTCAAGTCAACTCAATCAGCAAATCATAGAAGCAATCCACTCATATCAACAACATGACTCATTTTTTTTCATTCAAGTTACTGATTCAAACTCTCAAATCCAATGCAAATATTTATTAAAAACAAACAAAATAGGGAACAAAATTAATTGTTTCCCCACACCCCACACTTAAACTATGCATTGTTCTCAATGTATGCCTTATAAAATGCAAACAAAAAGTATGAGGGAACTTACCTCCTTCATGGTGGAAGGAATGTTGGAGTGGTCAAATTCACTCCATCCATCGTCTTGTTCAGCATGTCTTGATTTTCATTAAATATTCGCAGACGATGGCCATTAACCTTGAAGATTCTATCAGAAGATTCTTCCTTGATCTCCACTGCTCCATAGGGAAACAGTTGTGTTACAATGAATGGACCTTCCCATTTGGAGCGTAATTTACCACTCATAGGCCCTACCCTGGACTTGTACAATAACACCTTTTGACCTATGTTGAAATCCTTTTTGGTCACAAGCTTTTGATCATGGAATTTCTTGGTTTTCTCTTTGTAAAACTTGGAGTTTTCATAGGTTGTGAGCCTAATCTCTTATAGTTCTTGCAGTTGGAGCTTTCTCTATTTCCCTGCTCCTTCCATGTCCAAGTTACAAGCTTTCACAGCCCAATAGGCTCGGTGTTGAATCTCCACAGGTAGATGGCAAGCTTTTCCAAATACAACCCTGAAAGGTGACATACCTATTGGTGCTTTGTAGGCCGTCCGATGTGCTCAAAGTGCATAATCCACTCTTGTGGCCCAATGATGGAAAACCATCAAGAAATCACATTGGACCTCTTACTAGAGCAATGGCAAGGAAGATTCAAGAAGAAGAAGGATCATCTAACATTTTACTTCTATGGAAGGTTACTTATAAAAATCCTTCTTCTCTTAACTAAAGCACTTATACTTTGTTTTGTAGGAATTAATAAATCTTGGAGACCATGATTGAGCCCTCCAAGAAGTTAAATCAATAGAACCAAACAAAGGAGCCAAAAAGGAGGTGTAGAACCAAGCAAAGGAGCCAAAAAGGAGGTGCTTACGGAATGGAAAATGCACCAGCATTTTCCACGTGACTTGGCTGATTTGGAATGAAGCATGCACCTTGCTGGCTGAGCTGGAATGAGGCATGGACCTTGCTTGATCAAAATAAATGTGCCTTCTATGTTGAATAATTTGAATTTAGGAGGGAATTAAAATCAGAAATTAGGCTCCTCTTCACCTATAAATAAGAGGGCCTTTTCTTTGTATTGGCTTACTTTTGAGCTTAATGATATGCTGCAGAATTGGTTTTCCAGCTTTTGTGCTCTTAAGTCACCTTTGATTTACTACTTCTTCTCCTTTCCTCAAGCTTCCTTCCTCTATAGGAAGGCCCTCTGAGCTGTGAGGCTTTACCCATACACCTTTCCTCCATTAAAACACCACAAATACTGCATCATTTCATCCATCCGCTGCACCATCATTCATTACTGGTTTCCTCTGGTCTGGAGCCTCTTTCTACACGTTTCCAGCTGGGAATTGGTTTCCATCACCCAATCCTTCCTATTTGGCTTCACTAGCTTTTGCAATATCTTCTTGATCTCTCTGTTAGAGACCTCGACTTGTCCATTAGTTTGGGGGTGATATGGTGTAGCAATGCGATGCGTCACCCCATACTTTTTCAACATATTCTCTAACAGGTTATTGCAAAAGTGGGTCCCTTGATCACTAATGATGGCTCGTGGTATTCCAAACCTACAGAAAATGTTAGATCTGACAAAACTCATAACAACTCGAGCATCATTAGTCCTTGTAGCTATGGCTTCCACCCATTTGGAAACATAGTCTACAACAAGCAAAATATAAGAAAACCCAAAAGAAGAAGGAAAAGGACCCATGAAGTCAATACCCCAAATATCAAATACCTCACAATTTAGCATGGGTTGTTGAGGCATCTCTTCCCTCATAGTGATGGATCTGGCTGCCCTCTGACATTGCTCACAATTTTCATATATCCTCCGTGCATCTTTAAAGATGGTAGGCCAATATAATCCACAATCCAACACCTTCCTACCTGTCCTTTGCGTGCCATAGTGTCCTCCAAAAGGTGATGAATGACAAAATTCAAGCACATAAGGTATCTCTATGTCAGGAACACACCTTACAACTTGGTCACTACCAATGCGCCATAAGAATGGTTCATCCCATACATAGTACTTCGCCTGACTTTTCAGTTTGGCTTTTTCAGATTTGGAGAAAGATGGAGGAATAGCTGAAACAACCAAATAGTTAACAATGTCAGCAAACCAAGGTTCAGGATACATACCTTTTACAGAAGTTAATGCTAGCAAGACTTTATCAGGAAAGTCATCCTGAATAGGAATTTCATCTTCTTCTTTTTCAATCCTACTAAGATGGTCTGCTACTAGATTATGGGCTCCAATTCTGTCCCAAATCTCAATGTCAAACTCTTGGAGCAGTAGCATCCATCTGATCAACCTTGGTTTGGAATCTGCTTTCTTTAGAAGGAATTTCAATGCAGCATGATTTGTATAAATAATTACCTTGGATCCAAGTATGTATGATCTGAATTTATCCAGGCAAATACAACAGCTAGTAATTCCTTCTCAGTTGTGGTATAATTTGCCTATGCAGTGTCCAATGTCCTGGAAGCATAATATATCACATGTGGTAGCTTCCCATTTCTTTGTGCAAGTACCGCTCCTACTGCAAAGTTTGATGCATCACACATCAACTCGAATGGCAATGTCCAATCAGGTGGTTTGATGATGGGAGTGGTAGTAAGTGCCCTTTTCAAGGAATCAAAAGCGGCTTTGCACTTCCATCCAAAGTCAAATGGTACATCCTTCTGAAGTAAGTTGGAGAGAGGATTAGCTATCTTGCTAAAGTCCTGTATAAACCTCCTGTAAAACCCTGCATGACCAAGAAAAGATCAAACCTCTCGTACAGAGGAGGGGTAAGTCAATTGTGAAATAACATCAATTTTAGCAGGATCTACAGATATACCATTCCTGGAGACAACATGACCCAAAACTATACCTTGTTCCACCATAAAATGACATTTTTCAAAATTCAAAACAAGGTTAGTTTCCTCACATCTCTGCAAAACTCTTGCAAGATTAGCCAAACAATTATCAAAAGATAACCCATATACACTAAAATCATCCATGAAAACCTCAATACAATGCTCCAATAAGTTTGTAAAAATACTCGGCATACATCGTTGAAATGTACCAGGAGCATTGCATAAACCAAATGGCATTTTCCGATAAGCATATGTACCAAAAGGACAAGTGAAGGTAGTCTTATGTTGGTCCTCTAGGGCTATACAAATTTGAAAATATCCAGAGAATCCATCTAGAAAACAATAATGTGACTTACCTGCCAAACGGTCTAGCATCTGATCCATGAATGGCAAAAGGAAGTGGTCCTTTCGAGTGACTTGGTTCAATCTCCTATAGTCAATACAAACCCTCCAGCTATTCTGAATACGAGTAGGAATCAACTCATCCTTCTCGTTTTTAACGATTGTGATTCCAGATTTCTTGGGAACCACATGTACAGGGCTCACCCAAGTGTTGTTAGAAATGGGATATATAATACCTGCTTGTAGTAACTTGGTTACCTCTTTCTTGACAACCTCCATCAGTTGAGGATTCAATCTTCTCTGAGGTTGTCTCACAGGTTTAGCGCCTTCCTCCAAAAGTATTCTATGCATACAAAACGAAGGGCTAATACTAGGAATATCTGCCAAAGTCCAGCCTATTGCTTTCTTGTGATCTCTGATAACCTGTAATAGTTGTTTTTCCTACTCATCAGTAAGCAATGCAGATATAATAACAGGGAGTTTCCCATCCCTCTAAAGATAAGCATATTTCAAATGGGATGGTAAAGGTTTCAACTCCAAAACGGGTAGTTGTACCATAGATCGCAGGATTTTACTGCCTAAGGTAATCTCTGCCACCTCAACATCACACTCGGACGCCACAGAGGTATAATCTATTGACACCGCGTCCTCAATATCACCTGTTTTACAATTTTCTTCGTCGTCCAAAATTAGGCACGACATGTTTGAAAAAGAAAAGTCCAAAGATGGAGAAAAAGTTGAAAAAATGTCTAAGAAACTAACAGAAAAATTATTTACAATTTCACTTAATAAATTAATACAAAACAGAGAATGCTCTTCAATTGGGTGCTTCATGGCTTCCAATACATTAAAAGGCATCTTCTCATCACCTATCTCCATGGTCAGTGTGCCTGCATGCATATCTATCTTGGTTCGTACTGTCATCATGAAAGGTCTTCCCAAGATAATAGTGGATGACTTGATTCCATCTTCATCCTTCATATCCAAGATGTAGAAATCGGTAGGAAAAATTAGCTTGTCTACTCGGACAAGGACATCCTCGAGCACACCTACAAGGTTAACTGTGCTACGGTTGGCCAGTTGAATGACCACACCAGTAGTCTTAAGAGGTCCTAAAGATAGAGAAGTAAACACTGATAAAGGCATTACATTAATGGAAGCCCCTAAATCTAGCATGGCATTGTGAAACTTTAAATTTCCAATAGTACAAGGAACAGAAAACATACCGGGATCTTTGCATTTTTATGGTATTTCAATGTGTTTCTTAACCAAGCTTGACACATGATGAACAATCGGCAAGTGTGACCGAATCGTTTCAAGTAATAAAACTCGGTAAGACCAAGTATCGTTCTCCTAAAGGACTCACGGCAGAGTTTAGTTATGTGATTTGTTGATTATTTAAGACTTAAGAACAAATTGATTGGAGTTTAATATGCAAAAGACAGTAAATAAACATGTATGCATGAATTTGATCAATGGCGAAAACAGAATACAAACACTTCAATGAAATAGATGGATGAGTATGTTGTTGGGGCTATCAATTTCAGCTTATCCACTCTCATATACTTTAGGAATTCAACATTCTTTTCATCAATTGTTAATGCCACTCTCTAAATCACCTTGCAAGGAGGCCTATCCTTAATTACGAGTTCATACAATTCCTAGCATTCCTAGTAATTAGTTCTTAAGTGCAGGAGCTTAACGGCAACCAATATACTATTGGGAGAAATTCCCCAGATCTAGATTTCCCCGTACGTTCCCGTATCGACAAAATCAATAATCATGGCAATGAATGAATTAAACAAAGCAAACATTAAGCAAAAGAGAAAAACCCTAACTAATGATGAAAGAAAGCATAAGTCTTAAAAGTAAGATGTTAAAACAAATTCCATATATGAGAGTTTCACAAGACTACATTGATTCCCCAACAACAATACAAGGTTTAGTTCACCATATTCATGGTGAAACTAAATGAATAATAATGGAAGAATGAAAGATAAAACCCTAGAAAGGTGAAGAGGTAGCCTAAGCATCCAATATCTTCCTTCAAAGGGGTGGAAGAGAGAGTATTTGCTTCGTTTCTGCCAAAGATACAAACCCTAGGACGTCCTAAAGCTTATATACTATTTTAAAAATACAGAAAAGTTAGGCCCAAGCCCATAAAAGTGCCGCTCAGCGGTAAACTGCCGCTCAGCGGTAAACTGCCGCTCAGCGGTAAACTGCCGCTCAGCAGTAAGTGCGTGAGCTGTTTTTCTCCCCTCAGCGGCCATTTTACCCCTCAGCGGGTCCAACATGGGTTTCTGAGTGCCGCTCAGCGGGAAACTACCGCTGAGCGGTACTTGCGGCTTCTCCTTTTGCACTTTTTGATGTCTTTTCTGATTCCATCTCTATCCTTCTTCACTTCTTTCACCAAATTCACCTTAAAACCTGCACAAAAACACTGAAATCAAGCATAAACCTGTCTAGCTCTCTTATTTCTAAAAATATAACCAAAAGCATGATTTCAAGCTAGTTTCTAAGTGTTAAAGGTTGCTTTTAGTATCAATTTTAAGCTTGAAAATAACAGTTTTTCAACTGTTATCACAACCCCAAACTTAGAACTTTGCTTGTCCTCAAGCAAACAAGATGTAACTCAATCTTCTACCAATTCATATAATGGTTCACTCATTCAAAAATTTTTTTTTCAAGATAAGTACAAACTTCAATCAAACTTATGACCAAGATTTCAATCAAGACGTGCACATGATTTGGTGTTCACAAAGTCAATTAATATCCAACAAATGCTATTTTTCATGAATGATCAATCAATTAAGCATGGATGTTCATGTGCTCATGGAATATTTCCTCACTAGGTAAAGTGTTTCACTCAAACACAAGTGTATAAGAGGTAATCACTCATTCACTCCACTATCACAATGTCACATGAATCAACTTTGCCTTTCATTTAACCACAATCACAAACATTCACAAGCATGCATCATCACAAGGACTTTTCAATGGCTTATAACGTGGCTAGGCTAACAAGAAAATTGGTTTTTCTGGATCACAAAATCCTTGAGTTAAGAGAATCATAACAACACAATTATTCTTATTTTTCCCAACTTGCCTTTGCATTGAGCTTTGCTTTTTCTTTTCTTTTCTTTTCTTTCTTTCTTTTTCTTTTCAATTTCTTCTTAGCTCTTAGCTCAATGCTTTTCCTTCTTTCTTTTTCATGCTTTCCCAACAACCCCAAACTTGAACATTTATCAATACCACACAAGATTTTCTACTTAACTCAAGGTAAAGCTTTTCATCAAGGGTTTTCAAATTATGTTCAAGGCTAAGGGTTCAAAGGATAGAACACAAAATGTTCTCTTTTAGTGGGCTAAATGAATTTGGCCAATAAAAAGGGTTCCAACACATGGCCTTGATCATATGATGCAAAACAAGCAATTGATTCAATCATAGAAAACCTGGGCAAAATCATTCATGCTTTCAAAGTAATAGCATTCAATCAATAACAACTCTGGAGCTCAAAACCTCACATATAAGCTCATTCACATTTGACATACACATCCTGCTTAATCTCACAATCACAATCACAATATCATGCATTTGTTCACAAAGCTTGTGAATCACCTGTATAAGCATTTAATGTGCACATCTCAACATCAATCAATCTCAAAGCATCATCAAGCATTACTTATCAAATAATCACAGTCATAAGCAAACCATCATAACAAACCAGGTTTCCAATAGAGTACATCAACCCTATTCTAAAACAAAAGTAAATAAGTTCAGAACACTTAAACCAACAAAAGCATAAGTCCTGCTTTAATTATGATAGCATTCATCAGTAAATGTTATCTCAACTCCTCATCAATCTGAGCTGTCCTTTGTATCTTCCTCTTCTTCCTCATCTTCAACATCCTCAAATGCATCATCATCATCATCATCATCATTAGCTTCATCTTCATCCATCTCCCTAGCTGAAGCTTCAGCTGCTTCAGCTCCACCTCCTTGCACCGGCTCCTCTGGCCAAGCTACCACATTATGGAACTCCTCCATAGTCCACCTGTGAGTTGGAGGTGTATCATACATGCCAACAATCATCTCAGCAATAGCCACCTACCCTCTATGGATAGACTGTAACATAGCACCTATAAGAGACATGTACATGCCCGTCATTTGGAACGGTTCTGCTTCATGTGTCTCAGCAGAAGTCTGACTCTATGCTTGCCCTCTCTCTGCGAGCACGGCGTGGTGAAACTGGTTGAGCTGCTTCCTCACCTCCACAGTATTGTCTATAATAGGCCTCATCAATTGCTTTCCTTGGCCTTTCAAATGGTGAAGTAGAAGTGTCCACCCCAACTATCTTGCAGAGGTGAGTGATTAAGGAAGGATGTCCTAAGGGTGCTTTATTATTTGTGGTATTAGCGCACACCCTGATCTCATCAGCTATCACCTGCCCAATATTAACATTCAAATTCCTGATAGCACAGTAGATGAAGAGTGCCCTGCTAAGAGTAATATCTGACACATGAGAACATGGTTGAATGTTGGCATGGGAAAATGCCATCGAATACTTTACAAGAGGAGTCAGGTCAGTCCTCCTAATATTCACCACAGAGCCAGTTCTATTCCTTTGAAAGTGTCCTCCAGGTATACATAGCACTCTCTCCACATCCTCAAAATCAGCACCTTCCTCCATACAGAGAGCAAACTGGCACTGCTCACCAGCCCACACAGTATCCAGGAAGTTATTGATGGAATCAGGATCATACCTGATAGCATGGCCTCTAACATAGCCTAGATAGTTCTCAACTGGATAATCACCAATCTTCTTTGCATTGGTGTAAAATTCTTTTACCACATCTATATTTGCAGGTGCAGGATATGTGGTTAGCTTTCCCCAATCATTCCCTAACAATTTCTCTCCAAATTGAGGAGCAAAGTTAGGTATCATTCCAACCTTTCTCTCCATAAGAAGTCTCCTATCATGGACCACCTTGAAGTGCTTCTCATGTTTCCGAGATAGGAACCTACTAGAATGAGGTTGTTCTGGTTCCTTTTCTTTTCTCTTGGATGCCATGGTCTTCAATCTTTTGCCTGAAGAGGATGCCATTCCTACAATCAAACACAGATACAAAACCACATAACATGATGTTAATCATTAGTAAAACACAGAATACACCTCCTTTCGAAGCTAAACCACCGCTGAGGGTCAGAATTACCCCTCAACGCCACCAGTGCACAATCCAGAACACAATTTTTCAAAAAAAATTCAAGTCTGGCAGAGTGCCGCTCAGCGGCAATTTACCCCTGAGTGGTGACTCTACAGATTTTTGAAAAACCCCTTTTTAACCTGTCCTAACTCCACCCACATGCAATTTTCAGTTTTCTAGAGCAAAATCATGCAGTTCAATCGGTTCAAACATCAATTTAATCATCAAATCATGCATAGAAATCAAAACCCCTAAATATTCATGCTTTGACAATCACATCCAAACTCAAGAACCCTAGAATGAACAAAATGCTTTACTTACTTGGGTGGAGATACTAGATGCAATGAGACTGTTTCCAAGCTAAGATGCTCTCTTCCAACCCCAAACTTGGATGAAACACTAGTGAGAAAGTGAGTGGAAGAAAGATTTTCTCAAGAGGGAAGAGGGAAAAGATGTGAAGAACCTTGGAAAAGGTATGTATGAGTGTGTGTGCAGAGAAGAGCCTGAAAATAGAAGCTTATGCGCAACTTAGGGTATAAAAATACCCTAATGGGCTCGGGTCCCGCTAAGGGGCAACCAAAGCCCAATCTGCGATAGTACCGCTCAGCGGCACTTTCGTGATGTGCTCTTCTCTTTCTTTGCTTAACCTAAGTGCCTCCTAAACATGCCCCTCACTGGTTCCCTGCAATTCAATTTTCAGATTACTTATGCAAAACCCTATTATGCTACTACAATGAAACAAACAAAAACAATCAATCAACTGGGTTGCCTCCCAGGTAGCGCTTGTTTAACGTCACGAGCCTGACCCAAAATCCACTAGCACCCATCAGTAGATGCAAAACTTTCTTACCAACACCCCTCAGTAGGTGTTACAAACTTACCAACACCCATCAGTAGGTGCAAAATTTTCTTACCAACACCCATCAGTAGGTGTTACAAACTTAGTATCCTTCAGTAGATACTTAACCACCTAGCATCCTTCAGTAGATGCTATATCCAACAAAATATTTACAAAAATAATGTCCAACAGATTAAAAATTATAAAACCAAAATAAAATCAAAAGTTCTTAAATCACTGGGTTGCCTCCCAGCAAGCGCTCTTTTAACGTCATTAGCTTGACCCAATAAAGTTCAAGTTCCTTCTTCATAGTTGATGTCCTTGTCCCACCAACTCCTCAGCTGTTTCTTGTGTACTGTTTTGACTCTTCTAGAATATGGAGACTCTATCTCTATCATCTCCTTCTCTTTATATCCTTTCATAACCCACAACTTGTTTTTGATTCTCGTAGGTGTACCAAGTTGGGGTCTTCCTTTCTTCCAATCATCAGGAACTTTTCTTCCTCTTCCAATCTTTTCTCCTTTCTGCACCTGAAACGACAAACAATGTTTACCTTTATCCTTGGGCTTTCCATCTTGATGGCTAGTCATGTGTGCATCTTGAAATGCAGCTTTTTGACTAGCTTCTTCCTCTTGTATCTGCCTCTCATCTTTAAAGACATGTACAACAACTCTCTCCTCTCGGTCTTGGAGCACCACTATACCTTCGTTCACATCAATGATGGCTTTGGCCGTTTTCATAAACGGTCTTCCAAGAATAATAGGTATCTTTTCTGTCTCCATCTTCATCACCACAAAGTCTGCCAAGAACTGGAGTTTGCCCACACAAACTATAATATCCTCTGCAATCCCACATGGTTCCTTTGAAGATCCATCGGCCATTACTAAGTTAACCTTTACAGGTTTCACATTAACATCACCGATCTGCTCTAGTAACGAATAAGGTATCAAGTTAACACTTGAACCTAAATCAAGTAGAATTTTTTTAATCCTTTTCTTCCCTATGGTACAAGGAATAGAAAAGCCTCCTGGATCTTTCGCTTTTGGAGGGAATGGCTCCTTTTTAACAGTTTTACACTTCTTTGCCTCATCCTCTCTACGTCTTTTCATTTGTAGAGACATCTTCATCAGATTTAGTATAAACTGTAATTTGTTGTAGAATCTCCTCCCAAGGTGCATCATTATCCACCATCTTGAATAATTCTGTGAAATCAAGTTGTTTCCCTTGATTTATTGGAAAAGGAAAAGTATTTTTACTCTCTATTTCTCTTTTCTCTCTTTTCTCTCTTTTCTCTTCTGTTTCTCCTTTTTCTAACTCAACTATCTCATCTTTAGTACTCTCTAACACTTTGCATTCTTCTCTGGGGTTAACCTCAGTATTAGCCCCAAAATTTTATCTGTTCTCTCTTCCACCTGCTTAGTAATTTGCCCCATCTGAATCTCCAAATTCTTGATAGCAGCTTCAGTGCTCTTTTGGGTAGACTCAGTTTTCTGTATGAATTGGTTAAGAGTTTCTTCCATCCTCATGGACCTTTCATTAAGTATAGAAATCTGCTGCCATAAGGTTGGTTGCTGCTGTTGCTTGTTAAATTGACCAGCTTGCCCAGTTTGCCCTTGACCAATGCTTGGGTGTGGTTTCCACCCTTGATTATAGTTCCCGTGACGGTATTGATTGGCCATGTAATTCACATCCTCTACGGCTTCTGCTGGAAAGGCGCATTGACAATTGATATGGTCGCCCCCACATAGTTCACACAACTGAGATTGTACCTGTGCAACAATCTTTAACTCTTTAGGCAATTGTGCAAGTGTTTTTGTAAGAGTCTCTAGCTGTTGAGTTAGAATTTTATTCTGTGCTAGCCAGGCATCATTTGTCTGTAATTGTAGAACTCCTTTTTGTTGGATAGGAGCTCCTCTTTCACTGTTTAGCTCGTTGTCACTAGTAGCCATATTTTCAATGATTTCTGTAGCTTCCTCTGGAGTTTGCCATTTGATGTTTCCTCCTACTGAGGCGTCAAGCATCATCTTGGTTTGTGAACCAAGACCTCCAAGGAAGGTTAGGACTACTTCCACTTCATCGAATCCATGCGTGGGTGTTTTTCGTAACAAGCTTTTATATCTATCCCATGCATGACCCAATGATTCCTCCATGCCCTACCTGAATGAAGAAATCTCTTGCTTTCCTTTATTCACCTTTGATTGTGGGAAGTATTTGTTTAGAAACTTTGTTACCACTGCTTCCCACTCTGTAAAGCTTCCCTCTGGAAAAGAATTTAACCAAAGCTTGGCATTGCCTCCTAATGAGAATGGAAACAAGCTAAGTTTGATCGCTTCATCTGGCACCCCATTTATTTTCACTGTGTTGCAGATCTCATTAAATGTAGTGAGGTGCTCATATGGGCTTTCGTGAGATAACCCATTGAATTGATTACTTTTCACCATTTGGATCAACGCTGGTTTGACCTCCATGTTGGTTGCATTGACTCTAGGTCTTGCTATGCTGTTAAAATGCTGAGGTCCAGTTGTATTTGTGTAATCAGCAAGAGTTCTTCTGATATTATTGTTCTCCATGTTCTCAGTGCTATGGTCAGAACCTTGTGGTGATGGTTGCAACAGAGTTTCCGGAGGAGGGAAAAGTTCTCTAGATGTACGGATTCTTCTCCTCCGTCTACTCTCGTCTAAACCTTGAAGAAGAGGTTCTGCAGTTTTCTTGCTCCTAGTTCGAATTGCCTCTTGCATACACACCCTAGAATATTTGGTTAGCACAAAAAGATATAAGAGAAGATATAAGATTCAGAGAATAAAATAATATAAAATAAAATAAAATAAAAACTGAAAAATAAAAACAGAAAATAAAAACAGAAATTTAAAATTCAAGTCAAAGATAATCAATAATCATACAAATTAACTAGTTAAACCACGAGTCCACGGCAACGGCGCCAAAAACTTGATGAACAATCGGCAAGTGTGACCGAATCGTTTCAAGTAATAAAACTCGGTAAGACCAAGTATCGTTCTCCCAAAGGACTCACGTCCTAGTTTAGTTATGTGATTTGTTGATTATTTAAGACTTAAGAACAAATTGATTGGAGTTTAATATGCAAAAGACAGTAAATAAACATGTATGCATGAATTTGATCAATGGCGAAAACAGAATACAAACACTTCAATGAAATAGATGGATGAGTATGTTGTTGTGGTTATCAATTTCATCTTATCCACTCTCATATACTTTAGGAATTCAACATTCTTTTCATCAATTGTTAATGCCACTCTCTAAATCACCTTGCAAGAAGGCCTATCCTTAATTACGAGTTCATACAATTCCTAGCATTCCTAGTAATTAGTTCTTAAGTGCAGGAGCTTAACGGCAACCAATATACTATTGGGAGAAATTGCCCGGATCTAGATTTCCCCGTACGTTCCCGTATCGACAAAATCAATAATCATGGCAATGAATGAATTAAACAAAGCAAGCATTAAGCAAAGAGGAAAAACCCTAACTAATGATGAAAGAAAGCATAAGTCTTAAAAGTAAGATGTTAAAACAAATTCCATATATGAGAGTTTCACAAGACTACATTGATTCCCTAACAACAATACAAGGTTTAGTTCACCATATTCATGGTGAAACTAAATGAATAATAATGGAAGAATGAAAGATAAAACCCTAGAAAGGTAAAGAGGTAGCCTAAGCATCCAAGATCTTCCTTCAAAGGGGTGGAAGAGAGAGTATTTGCTTCGTTTCTGCCAAAGATACAAACCCTAGGACGTCTTAAAGCTTCTTTACTATTCTAAAAATACAGAAAAACTAGGCCCAAGCCCATAAAAGTGCTGCTCAGCGGTAAGTGCGTGAGTTGTTTTTCTCTCCTCAGCGGCCATTTTACCCCTCAGCGGATCCAACGTGGGTTTCTGAGTGCCGCTCAGCGGTAAACTACCGCTGAGCGGTACTTGCGGCTTCTCCTTTTGCACTTTTTGATGTCTTTTTTTATTCCATCTCTATCCTTCTTCACTTCTTTCACCAAATTCACCTTAAAACCTGCATAAAAACACTGAAATCAAGCATAAACCTGTCCAGCTCTCTTATTTCTAAAAATATAACCAAAAGCATGATTTCAAGCTAGTTTCTAAGTGTTAAAGGTTGCTTTTAGTATCAATTTTAAGCATGAAAATAACAGTTTTCAACTGTTATCAACACATTTCTTCCCAAATTCACAATCTCATTATCTCTAATGAGCCTTTTATTTGTGCAAAGTTCTTTCAAAAACTTGGCGTATTTAGGGATTTGTTTAACTGCATTAAGCAAAGGAATGTTGATCTCCACCTTCTTGAAAGTATTTAAAATCTCTTGGTCTAATTCCTCTATTTTTTTGTTTCTCGGTTTTAACCGATTAGGATATGGAGGAGGTGGAGAATGAGATGAAGAAGAATTGTTAGAGGAAGAGTTAGAAGATACTAACCTGGATTTTTCAGTGGTAGTCTCAGGTGATGGCTCACTTGATCCTTCATTGTCCTCAATTTGTGCTTCTTCTTTCTCTTTATCTTCATCCTTTTGGGCTCCTTCAGGGCCTTCTACCTGCTTACCCATTCTCAAAGTAATAGTATTTACATTTCCCGGGTTGATTACTGTTTGTGCAGGCAGTTTATTTGATTCCTTAGCCTCTAACTTATCCACCCTCTGAGTCAACTCTGCAATTGATTTCTTTATTTCTGAATTTTGTTCAACTATTATTTTCATGAAATCTTGCATTGACATTTTAGGCTGAGATTGCTGCCTTTGTTGAGGTGGAACATAAGGTTGCCTGTTCTACTGATGTCTATTGGAGGACGAATCATGATAATTCTGGTATGGTCTATTTCCTCCAAACATGTTTGCAGCAAAAGCTTGAGATGGGTTTTCCACAGTGGTTTCCACCAAGCTAGGACATTCATCAGTATAATGGTTAGTTGAAATGCAAATTCCACACTTCTTAGCAATTTGTGGAGTTGAGGTTTTAAACAAACTTGCAATCTCATCGAGTTTGCTTTCTAGCTTATTCAATCTTTCATCTATCCTCGTTCCATCAACTGCACCATTATCAATGGGAGACTGACACGTGTTAGCCCCTTTCCCACTCAAAATTAGGGTTTCAGATTGAGGAAAGAGAGCTCCTATGTCTCTTCCTGCGCCGATGTTCGAGCTCGCCCTCTATGAATCTGGTTTTTCTAGGTTTTCATCCTTGCAGGTGCAATTTACTGGAAGTGGCAAAGTCCGGAGTTATGCGGCGATGATGGAGGCAGTGCGAAGAAGATGGAACTCGCGAGAAGTTCACGAATTGCGGTTGAGATGCACGATTGGGTTCCGAGAAGGTGGCACACTCGTGGTTCATGGTGGTGACGACGAGACCATGGTGATGGTGATGTGCGTTGAAGGTTGCGATCTGCGACACTGCGCTTCATCGTCTGGCGGTGCGGCATGGTGTTTGCCTCTCGCGAGGAAGAAGAAGATGACGGTGAGGGAGAAACTACCATGGTTGAGGCGCTGTGGTGGCCGGATTAAAGGGTTTCGAAAGCGACAACCATTGGAGTTTAGGTGCGAGTGGTTGTCCGATAAGGGAGTGGCGTTGGGGCTTGCGGCGGCAGAACAGCGCGACAACAATTGACGGCTAGGGTTGGGAATTAGGGTTTCTCTGTTGAGAAGATGATGATGTGGCAAGGAAGGTGATGTGGCGGCATGTGGTTGGATAGATCTGTGTGGAGAGGATTTGGACACTGGCACGATCTGGTGAAGTCTGGCTTAGGAGGGTATGGGTAGGGAAATTTAGGAGGTGTATTTAGAATAAGGTTACTGTTTGGCTTAGTATTGGGCCTGGTTAAGAGAAGAGGGGTGTATGTAGGGAAATTGGGAGGTGCAATGGTAAAAGTTGCCTGTTTGGCCCATCTGTACATTATTTTCCAAATAAAATCTGATTTTGGGCCTTGAATTGCCATTTGAACCAATAGAACTTATAATTTCAGCTGCACAAATAAACGTAAGAACATCCAAGAATATTTTATGCGCTAAAACTCACTTTTTACGTCTCTTTAATTCCCAAACCTAACAATTCCAATCATCACAAATTCACTTAAAATCAATCATTTAAGCACAATTATCCTATCAAAAATTTGAATTTTAAAGCATAAATGTGAGCATAAATATGCACTCATCACCTTTGCACACAAAGCGCGAGCTTTTCCTATTCACAAGACTTGACAATGAGCACAAACTAGCACTTGAGAACTTCCTCAGATTGCACTATATTCACAAAATCGCAAAGTTACTTTCTAAGGATTTGAAAGAGAGTGTATATATAGCCTATTTGTCTGAAACTGAAACAACATATTACAACTGCCAGTGATAATCCATTATTGTAAGTGATAATCGATTATCTGCGAGACTTGGAACAATTTGAATATTGACTCTTCAAACTAGTCGGCTTCAGTTCTTTAGCTCCTTCTACCGTTCGACTTGAGCCTTGATCGCCTTTTATCGTTCGGTTCTTTTCTTTACTGCCTTTCATCGTTCGGCTCGAGTCCTTATCGACTTTTTTGGTTCGGCTTGGTTCCTTACAACTTTCCAGCGTTTGTCTTGATTCCTTACTGTCTTCCATCATTCGGCGCAAACTACTCGGTCTCGGTCATACCTCACATGGTCTCGGTCATGCCCTCCATCGCTCAGTCCGAACTGCTTCTATCTCACAACTTTCCCCCATTCGGCTCAATACTTGTATACTTTCCAACTCTTGAAATTTTCTTCTAAACGTTAGTTGGACACAATATCGTTCAACTTGTGTTTGACGCTGTTTAGTCTTTAATTGTGTTCGGCCTGTGTTCCAACTCTGTTCGGTCTTCAACTGCATTCGGCCAATGATTGTCCTGTGTTTGGCTTTGTTCGCTCTTCAACTGTTAGTGATCGTTCGGTCTTTACCTACTATACACCGTTCGGTTGTCCTCATAGACCAACATGCATGAATGCTTTTAAACTTAATACAGCAAGAATATTCATATTGTTCACTTTGTAGCATCATCAAAATCATTATCTTCAAGATCCCAATGCTCCTCATTGGTAACATAAAGTTTTAGTCCTCCTAGAAAAATCATGTTTATAGTATAAATGCAAGCAAATAAGTATTAATGTTTAATTATGATTAGGATTCTTGTAACTGATAATAAATAAATAAATAATAAAGCTGTAAAATATGTTTTAAGAGTAATCAAAATGTTATACTGTATTTTAGTCACTGCAAAAAAATTGATACTATTGAGAGACAAAATTCATCGAAACAGTCAAAATTCGTTGGTAAATATAGTTTTACTGACAGATTACTAAAAATCATTTATTCATTAGTAATACCTTTGTTAGTAATCATTATTAATGGATATCAATTATTAATGAATATCAATAGTCAGTAACTTAGAAAAAAACCATCGATAATTACTGAAAAAAAAGACTGTAAGAAATTACCAAAGAAAAAAACCGTCAATAATTATAGAAGAAAAATGACGTTAATAATTACTTAAGGAGAAGACTGTCGGTAAGTCCATCATAAAGGAGGTGACATAATCAAGTGAAATTTATATTGGTTACCCAACTAAACAATTAGACCTCCATAACATGCATAATATTTTTCAAACACAATTACACAATCAAATCAAAGTTGGGATAAACATGCATCATACAATAATCCAATCACTAATACAATAAACAATATCACATTCACATTAAACTTTGGATGTTCAAATTTAAGAACTTATATTTTCAATAAAACATATTTATCTAGAGCAATCAAGAAATTACATATTTGTAATACATGAGGAAGTGTAAAAGCACAATCATGATGTTATAAGAAATATGTTCAATAAAAAATCAGTGTTACAGCGCGGATGAGTTCAGTGCTATGCTAAAGTATTTATTGTGTTATAAAATTATTTTTAAACGAATAATAATTTAAAAAATATTAAATTCAATTTACAAATAAAAGTACCTTTAATACATTTATACTTCCTTAATAGTTTTTGTAACATCCCAAAATACAATAATTACCATAAATCAGAATTAATTACATTTAAACAGTAAACCATGCAGTCTTTATAATTAACAGACTAGAAAGAATCGAACGGCTTAAGGTGTAGAATTACAATACACAAAACGAAATCAATGAAAACTAATAACGAACGGTTTTACAAAATAAAATAACCGAACGTATAAATCAAAAGCGGACGTCCTAGACTAGAAAGAAAAGACGGACGTCCTACTGCTCCGCTTTCACTTTCACTTCAACTAAGTTTTCCTCCTCGATCACATCCTCTAGGGTGGCCTCGCCTTCTGCTCACATCCACACGGATGATCATTGCAAAACAGGACGAACGTACATAGACAGTATGACAACACAAGGAAAAACGAAAGGGTAAGCTTATATAATTTAATTCATACAATCAACACATACATTTAAAATTTACAATTCTCTCATACAGCAAGTAACTTAACATAGCATAACATAGACATATATATATATATATATATATATATATATATATATATATATATATATATATATATATATATATATATATATATATGACAGACTGTCCGGACTGTATGAAACCGTGTAGCTACAGGCGTCCTCGCACCCGAGTGATGTAGTAACTGGGATACACCAAACAGCTGCCACTCGAGGTTAGTCCGTTCTTACGTCGCCCATGTTAACTTATGGACTAAGGACCTCCTGCCATTCCCACACATGAACTACTCTCCTCTACGTGAAGATGAGTATCACGGAATATCAGGATGGACCAAGCCTGGCCTAACTTATCCACAGTCATACTTTACCAAATTTAATATTCAATATAAGTAAGAGACGTTCCTCCATGGAACGCTCGTTCAAATTCCATAATCATATAATCATTTAATATAGTGTTCACACCTCTTAACATTTCATATTCATAACATTTTCATTTTATGTTCCACTCTCTTAAAAGGACGAACGTTCAACTTTCTGAAAGAAGAGGACGAACGTTAAAAGCCAGATTTAGAAGAACCCATTAACAATCAGAAAGACTCCAGAATAATACGACCATTTTCAGAATATTTTCAGTACCAAGAGGACGGGTTGACTCCACTTGGACGAAGATACATCAAGAAGAATACTTAACTATATTGGGAACCTTTTGTTTAAAAGGGGTCGACTGCCAGTCAATGACCGAACGCGACAATATACCTTTATTAAGTAATTGGACGAACGCTATTTACGTCCGTTAAGAGATCAAGGATAGGACGAGCGTTCAATCTAAGACCGAACACTTCATTAAAACGAACGCTAGGTAGATGACCGAGCACTAATTAGGACGAACGCTTAGTCTAAGACCGAGAGTTCATTAGAACGAACGCTAGGTATAAGACCGAACGTTACTCAATTTAGTATTATTTAATTTAAGACGTACGACAACTCTATGCTGAGCCGAACGCTCAATCATAGTATTTCAAATGAGGACGCTCGTTCTCAAACCGAATTCTTCCCAAATGAAAGAATTCTACTCTAAGTCTTTTTCAGGGAAACCGAACGGTATAAGACCGTACGATGACGAACGTAATTTACCATAGGGAAATTATCATATCCAGATTTTTCAACTAATTTAACTCAACCTTTCTCATGTGATTCTTACTTCGTAAATTCATATCCAAGATAAATTCTCATACTATACAGATTTCATCATATTAATAAATCCAACTATACTATAGTCATACAACTTTCATACGTATCCAAATCAACATGCATTTCAACCAACAGAAAACATATACAATATCAGTGATCGTTCATAACAGCTCAAACAACACACTGTTCATACATCCAAATCAGATCATACAACATGCAGGTATAAATTAAACATATAAGCTTCCCTTACCTGTATCAGAAGTGAACGTCCTAACTCACGGTGTTTGGTTCGTCCGCTAACAGTTTTCTACCCTCAAAGGATCACTTAATTCTTCAACCAGATCTAATCATAAAACCAAGAACTACTAAGAACTTAACCCTTCATGCTACTAGAATTTGGCTTTGCATGAGACAGAAAAACGTTCGACGAAGAAGAGTAACTTACCAGTTTTCAAACGTGAACTTGTTCGGTTTACTGGAAAGCTTAGGACTCCGGAATCTCTTCTACGGTCTCTGAAATGGGATCGGAGTAGAGAATGGTGAATTACAGTAGAGAGAAGATGAGAGGTTTTAGAGAGAAGTTGGAGAAGAAGAAAGGTTAGAGTCTTGGTGGAGAAGAAGATGCATGCAGAGAGTGGGAGAAGTGTTTTCAGAAAATTTAGTTTTCTTCCCAAGGTCAAACGGACGTGCACTCTCATGCGGACACCTGTTTTCCACTACAGATTCAGAAGGTTCCGAAGTGACACTTGGCAGGCGTGCGTCAGAGTGTGTGAGTGCGTTTTTAATGAGTCTGAATGTGTGTCGCGGTGCATTAATGAGAGCAGCCAGGTGACTCAGCATTGCATTTAATTGGATTAGACAGATGGATTACGGTTAATTTTCCAAGGCCTCACATTCCTCCTAACTACAAAAATTTTCGTCCTCGAAAATTAAGGCTTACCCGGAAATAACCGAGGGTACAAGTCCTTCATGGCGCTCTCTACTTCCCACTTTGAATCGCCAGTCTTCTCGTCCCACACCATTTTAACTATACGAACGTCTTTACCTTTGTATAGCTTGGTGCGGCTACCATCTACCCGAACCGGTTGTAACTCCAACGTTCGGTCGTGACGTAGTGGAACGTCTTCCAACTCCAAAATATGAGAGGGATTTGCTATGTACTTCCGGAGTTGGGAAACGTGGAAGACTGGGTGGAGGTTCGACAGTTGAGGCGGCAATGCAAGCTCGTACGCTACTGGTCCGATCTTCCTCAGAATTTGATACGGTCCAATGAATTTGGGGGACAGCTTCCTTGGACGAACGGCTCTGCCTACTCCAATGATCGGATTGAGTCTTAAAAAGACATGATCTCCTGCAGCGAACTCCAAAGGTCTTCTTCTTCTATCCGCATAGGACTTCTGCCTGCTTAGGGACGTCTTCAATCTCTCTTGTATCAGCTTCACTTTCTCGGTGGTTTGCTGGATGAGTTCAGGTCCGGTTAGCACGTTCTCTCCTTCCTGAAACCAACAAAGTGGCGTTCGGCATTTTCTCCCATAAAGAGCTTCAAACGGCGTCATTCCAATGCTAGTCTGAAAGCTATTGTTGTACGTGAACTCTACCAGTGGAAGTATTTCATCCCATGCGCCTAAGTGATCTAGGACGCACGTCCTCAGCAAATCTTCTAGCGTCTGGATAGTTCTTTCAGACTGGTCGTCCGTTTGCGGGTGATAGGCTGAACTCATCTGCAACTTGCTTCCCAATTCGCCTTGTAAAAATTGCCAAAACCGAGATGTAAATCTCGTGTCTCGATCAGATATAATGCTTGAAGGAACTCCATGTAGACGAACGATCTCCTTGATATATAACTTGGCCAAATTCGTCATTGACATCTTCAGGTTAACGGCCAGGAAGTGGGCGCTCTTCGTTAGCCTATCCACGATCACCCAAATTGAGTCATGATTCCTGACCGTGCGTGGTAGGTGGGTCACGAAATCCATGGATATGCTATCCCACTTCCATTCAGGAATTTCCAATTGCTGCAGTAGGCCGCCAGGTCTTTGGTGTTCCGCCTTCGCTCGTTGACAGGTTAAACATGACGCTACAAAGCGAGCGACATCGTTCTTCATTCCAGGCCACCAGAACGAACTCCGGAGATCTTGATACATCTTAGTCATGCCAGGGTGCATGCTAAGACGACTATGATGACCTTCCTCCAGAATAATTCTCTTCAGCTCGCCATCATTAGGAACGCACGTCCTACCCATGTAACGTAATAGGCCGTCCGTTCCAGTGTTGAAAAATTTGGCTTGATCCGTACCGAGCGCGCTTAAAATCTTCACCAGGTCCTCGTCCTCACGTTGCTTCATTCTGATACGGTCAAAAACGTTGCTGGCTATACTAAGGTTACAGCATTTGATGCTGTTCGGCTCTAATTCAAACTGCAACTTGAGATCTCTGAAGCTCTCCACTAAACTCAGCTCTTTCACCATCATAACCGAGACGTGCACTGCCTTCCTGCTCAGAGCGTCCGCCACTACGTTAGCCTTTCCCGGATGATAAAGCAATTCAAAGTCATAATCTTTCAAAAATTCTAACCAACGCCTCTGCCTCATTTTCAACTCCTTCTAATCAAATAAATATTTGAGGCTCTTGTGATTACTGAATACTTGGAAAGTAGATCCGTACAAGTAATGCCTCCAAATCTTCAGTGCAAAGACGACCGCTGCCAATTCCAGGTCGTGCGTTGGGTAATTCTTCTCATGAATCTTCAGTTGACGAGATGCGTAAGCTACCGCTTGCTTCTCTTGCATAAGCACACAGCCCAACCCTTGGTTAGACGCGTCACAGTACACTTCAAAGGGCTTGGACGTGTCAGGAATGATCAACACTGGAGCGCTCGTCAACTTATTCTTCAACTCTTGAAAGCGTTCCTCACACAAATCAGTCCACGCAAACGGTTGGTCTTTCCTGGTAAGCTGTGTCAGTGGTGCTACTATCTTAGAAAATCCCTCAATGAAGCGCCTATAGTAGCCCGCAAGACCAACGAAACTCCTTACTTCCGTGACCGAACGTGGACTCTTCCAATCCAACACCGCTCGTACCTTGGCTGGATCTACCGAGATGCCTCCAACCGACACCACATGCCCCAAAAATTGCACCTCCTTCATACAGAATTCACATTTAGATAACTTCGCATATAATTCCTTTTCCCGTAACACTCCAAGTACTAGTCTAAGATGTTCCTCATGCTCGTCTTCGGTCTTAGAATAGATGAGAATATCATCTATGAAGACGACTACAAACTTATCCAAATAAGGCCTGAAGATGCGATTCATATACTCCATGAACACGGTGGAGCGTTCGTTACTCCAAACGGCATCACCACATATTCATAATGCCCATAGCGAGACCTGAACGCTGTCTTTTGGATGTCATCCTCCTTAACTCTGATTTGATGATATCCGGATCTTAAATCAATCTTCGAGAATACTGCAGCCCCATGCAGTTGATCCAGCAAGTCATCTATCCTTGGCAACGGGTACTTGTTCTTAATGGTCAGCTTATTCAATTGTCTGTAGTCTATACATAATCGCGAGCTGCCATCCTTCTTCTTTACTAAAAGCACGGGCGCTCCCCAGGGTGATACGCTCGGCCTGATGAATTGTTTATCCATTAGCTCTTCAATCTGCTTCTTAAGTTCGGCCAACTCTGCAGGCGCCATACGATACAGTTGAACTGAGATAGGAGCCGCTGTCGTCACCAAATCGATGGTGAATTCAACTTCACGGTGAGGGGGAAGTCCAGGTATTTCTTCTGGAAAGACGTCCGCAAACTCATCCACAACCGATCGTCTATTACTGTCACTAGTGGACGATCGTTCTTTTACCAATCCTCTGAATTCCCGATCTTCATGCGTCATTATCAAGAAACAGCTGGCGCCCTCCATAATGTCTTCCTTCAACTGACCGAGCGTCACTGACAGTACTTCTTCATCTTCACCAGGAAAGATTAATTCCTTCGCTCCACAAGCAATAAGAATGCGATTGGTAGCCAACCAATCCATTCCTAAAATCACCTCCAAACCTTGAAGAGGTAAGCAGATGAGGTTAACCTTAAACTTACGTCCTCCCACTTCTATAGGACACTTGACACACATAGTGGACGTCCTAACCTCACCAGCCGCTGGGGTAGACACCACCAGGTCGAACTGCATCTCGCTCACTTCTAAACCCAGATTTTCAACACACGCCTTCGAGATGAAGGAGTGAGTCGCCCCCGATTCATACAGTGCACAGCACGATCTACCAAACAGCAAACATTCATCAATTATGAGATTACCTGAGCTCGCTGCCTCAGCGCTCGTTATAGCATATACGCGTCCCACTGCTTGTGCTCTACCACCTCTCGGTTGGTTCCTTCCAGCGTTAGGTGGCCTCATCACTGCGCGTCCGCCCATATTGCACTCATTGTCTGAGTGTCCATTTCTTCCACAACGATTGCAGTGTTTTCCTCCCACTAACTGAGGGCATGAATTCCGATAATGTGGCCCTCCACACCGGAAACAAATAACGTTCCCCTGTCCAGACTGCCCGACAGGAACCATTGCTTGTGACCCGCTTGCATTAGAGGATTGGTTTGGACGAGCGTAAGGTGGTCTCCTCTGAACAATACCTCCCCTGGACACTATCGGTCCCCTACTCACTTGTTGCTGCTTCTTCTGTTGTTCTGCCTCTGCCATATTTTTCTCCAATACCTTCGCTCGTTCAACCATAGCAGGAAATGTCCGTATACACAAACTGGAAATCAGAACCTTCAGATCACTCCGAGGCCGTTCTCAAATTTTCTGCACTGCCACTCTTCACTCGTGGCCATCGTGTTGAATCTGACGAGATGTTTGAACTGATTGGTGTACTCTGAAACGGACATACCACCTTGAACTAGTTGTAAAAATTCCACTTCCTTCGCAAACCGGACGCTGTCAGGGAAGTACTCCTCATAAAACTTACTACGGAATACTTCCCAAGTGATAGGACGTCGAGCGTCTGTCAGAATAGCCCTTGTGCTCGTCCACCAGTGGCTTGCTTCCCCAGTCAACAAATACTCCGTGAACGCGAACCTGTTCTCATCTGGACACCTCTTGGCGTTGAAAATCCTTTCCATGTCCCTTAACCACTGGTCTGCCTCGTCAGGGAGGCCCTTTCCACTAAACTTAGCCGGATGGTGTTGGAGAAAACTCTCCAAGCTCCACTCGGCAGTAGGCTGGGCAGCGTTAGAAGAGGACGCTCCAGGCGTGCCTCTAGTGGCAGCAATAATCTCCATCAGCTGCCTCTGGGTGGCTTCCGAGTTGGCGCGTGCAGCCTCCAAACTCTGTAGAGCAGCAGCGTTCTGCTCCATTAGGGTGGTGTTTTGCTGTTGAAGCCTATCAATTACTGTCTCCAATAACCTATTGTTGTTGGACGTATCTGGCTCATTAGGTTGAGGAGGAGGAGGAAGTCTAGGCGCCATTAGTTCTCTGGATCAGAGAAAAACGAACATTAATAATGTTCAAGAGTTAAAAACAATAACTCATTAAACACAGAATAAGCACACAGCAAAAACACAGTGCACTCATAACCTACAGTGTCCTTAAAAGAACAAAACTGCTCTGATACCACTAATGTAACATCCCAAAATACAGTAATTACCATAAATCAGAATTAATTACATTTAAACAGTAAACCATGCAGTCTTTATAATTAACAGAGTTCAAAAGCCGAACGGCTTAAGGTGCAGAATTACAATACACAAAACGAAATCAGTGAAAGCTAATAACGAACGGTTTTACAAAATAAAATAACCGAACGTATAAATCAAAAGCGGACGTCCTAGACTAGAAAGAAAAGACGGACGTCCTACTGCTCTGCTTTCACTTCCACTTCAACTAAGTTTTCCTCCTCGATCACATCCTCTAGGGTGGCCTCGCCTTCTGCTCACATCCACACGGATGATCATTGCAAGACAGGACGAACGTACATAAACAGTATGACAACACAAGGAAAAATGAAAGGGTAAGCTTATATAATTTAATTCATACAATCAACACATACATTTAACATTTACAATTCTCTCATACAGCAAGTAACTTAACATAGCATAACATAGAAATATATATATATATATATATATATATATATATATATATATGACAGACCGTCCGGACTGTATGAAACCGTGTAGCTACAGGCGTGCTCGCACCCGAGTGATGTAGTAACTGGGATACACCAAACAGCTGCCACTCGAGGTTAGTCCGTTCTTACGTCGCCCATGTTAACTTATGGACTAAGGACCTCCTGCCATTCCCACACATGAACTACTCTCCTCTACGTGAAGATGAGTATCACGGAATATCAGGATGGACCAAGCCTGGCCTAACTTATCCACAGTCATACTTTACCAAATTTAATATTCAATATAAGTAAGAGACGTTCCTCCATGGAACGCTCGTTCAAATTCCATAATCATATAATCATTTAATATAGTGTTCACACCTCTTAACATTTCATATTCATAACATTTTCATTTTATGTTCCACTCTCTTAAAAGGACGAACGTTCAACTTTCTGAAAGAAGAGGACGAACGTTAAAAGCCAGATTTAGAAGAACCCATTAACAATCAGAAAGACTCCAGAATAATACGACCATTTTCAGAATATTTTCAGTACCAAGAGGACGGGTTGACTCCACTTGGACGAAGATACATCAAGAAGAATACTTAACTATATTGGGAACCTTTTGTTTAAAAGGGGTCGACTGCCAGTCAATGACCGAACGCGACAATATACCTTTATTAAGTAATTGGACGAACGCTATTTACGTCCGTTAAGAGATCAAGGATAGGACGAGCGTTCAATCTAAGACCGAACACTTCATTAAAACGAACGCTAGGTAGATGACCGAGCACTAATTAGGACGAACGCTTAGTCTAAGACCGAGAGTTCATTAGAACGAACGCTAGGTATAAGACCGAACGTTACTCAATTTAGTATTATTTAATTTAAGACGTACGACAACTCTATGCTGAGCCGAACGCTCAATCATAGTATTTCAAATGAGGACGCTCGTTCTCAAACCGAATTCTTCCCAAATGAAAGAATTCTACTCTAAGTCTTTTTCAGGGAAACCGAACGGTATAAGACCGTACGATGACGAACGTAATTTACCATAGGGAAATTATCATATCCAGATTTTTCAACTAATTTAACTCAACCTTTCTCATGTGATTCTTACTTCGTAAATTCATATCCAAGATAAATTCTCATACTATACAGATTTCATCATATTAATAAATCCAACTATACTATAGTCATACAACTTTCATACGTATCCAAATCAACATGCATTTCAACCAACAGAAAACATATACAATATCAGTGATCGTTCATAACAGCTCAAACAACACACTGTTCATACATCCAAATCAGATCATACAACATGCAGGTATAAATTAAACATATAAGCTTCCCTTACCTGTATCAGAAGTGAACGTCCTAACTCACGGTGTTTGGTTCGTCCGCTAACAGTTTTCTACCCTCAAAGGATCACTTAATTCTTCAACCAGATCTAATCATAAAACCAAGAACTACTAAGAACTTAACCCTTCATGCTACTAGAATTTGGCTTTGCATGAGACAGAAAAACGTTCGACGAAGAAGAGTAACTTACCAGTTTTCAAACGTGAACTTGTTCGGTTTACTGGAAAGCTTAGGACTCCGGAATCTCTTCTACGGTCTCTGAAATGGGATCGGAGTAGAGAATGGTGAATTACAGTAGAGAGAAGATGAGAGGTTTTAGAGAGAAGTTGGAGAAGAAGAAAGGTTAGAGTCTTGGTGGAGAAGAAGATGCATGCAGAGAGTGGGAGAAGTGTTTTCAGAAAATTTAGTTTTCTTCCCAAGGTCAAACGGACGTGCACTCTCATGCGGACACCTGTTTTCCACTACAGATTCAGAAGGTTCCGAAGTGACACTTGGCAGGCGTGCGTCAGAGTGTGTGAGTGCGTTTTTAATGAGTCTGAATGTGTGTCGCGGTGCATTAATGAGAGCAGCCAGGTGACTCAGCAGTGCATTTAATTGGATTAGACAGATGGATTACGGTTAATTTTCCAAGGCCTCACATTCCTCCTAACTACAAAAATTTTCGTCCTCGAAAATTAAGGCTTACCCGGAAATAACCGAGGGTACAAGTCCTTCATGGCGCTCTCTACTTCCCACTTTGAATCGCCAGTCTTCTCGTCCCACACCATTTTAACTATACGAACGTCTTTACCTTTGTATAGCTTGGTGCGGCTACCATCTACCCGAACCGGTTGTAACTCCAACGTTCGGTCGTGACGTAGTGGAACGTCTTCCAACTCCAAAATATGAGAGGGATTTGCTATGTACTTCCGGAGTTGGGAAACGTGGAAGACTGGGTGGAGGTTCGACAGTTGAGGCGGCAATGCAAGCTCGTACGCTACTGGTCCGATCTTCCTCAGAATTTGATACGGTCCAATGAATTTGGGGGACAGCTTCCTTGGACGAACGGCTCTGCCTACTCCAGTGATCGGATTGAGTCTTAAAAAGACATGATCTCCTGCAGCGAACTCCAAAGGTCTTCTTCTTCTATCCGCATAGGACTTCTGCCTGCTTAGGGACGTCTTCAATCTCTCTTGTATCAGCTTCACTTTCTCGGTGGTTTGCTGGATGAGTTCAGGTCCGGTTAGCACGTTCTCTCCTTCCTGAAACCAACAAAGTGGCGTTCGGCATTTTCTCCCATAAAGAGCTTCAAACGGCGTCATTCCAATGCTAGTCTGAAAGCTATTGTTGTACGTGAACTCTACCAGTGGCAGTATTTCATCCCATGCGCCTAAGTGATCTAGGACGCACGTCCTCAGCAAATCTTCTAGCGTCTGGATAGTTCTTTCAGACTGGTCGTCCGTTTGCGGGTGATAGGCTGAACTCATCTGCAACTTGCTTCCCAATTCGCCTTGTAAAAATTGCCAAAACCGAGATGTAAATCTCGTGTCTCGATCAGATATAATGCTTGAAGGAACTCCATGTAGACGAACGATCTCCTTGATATATAACTTGGCCAAATTCGTCATTGACATCTTCAGGTTAACGGCCAGGAAGTGGGCGCTCTTCGTTAGCCTATCCACGATCACCCAAATTGAGTCATGATTCCTGACCGTGCGTGGTAGGTGGGTCACGAAATCCATGGATATGCTATCCCACTTCCATTCAGGAATTTCCAATTGCTGCAGTAGGCCGCCAGGTCTTTGGTGTTCCGCCTTCGCTCGTTGACAGGTTAAACATGACGCTACAAAGCGAGCGACATCGTTCTTCATTCCAGGCCACCAGAACGAACTCCGGAGATCTTGATACATCTTAGTCATGCCAGGGTGCATGCTAAGACGACTATGATGACCTTCCTCCAGAATAATTCTCTTCAGCTCGCCATCATTAGGAACGCACGTCCTACCCATGTAACGTAATAGGCCGTCCGTTCCAGTGTTGAAAAATTTGGCTTGATCCGTACCGAGCGCGCTTAAAATCTTCACCAGGTCCTCGTCCTCACGTTGCTTCATTCTGATACGGTCAAAAACGTTGCTGGCTATACTAAGGTTACAGCATTTGATGCTGTTCGGCTCTAATTCAAACTGCAACTTGAGATCTCTGAAGCTCTCCACTAAACTCAGCTCTTTCACCATCATAACCGAGACGTGCACTGCCTTCCTGCTCAGAGCGTCCGCCACTACGTTAGCCTTTCCCGGATGATAAAGCAATTCAAAGTCATAATCTTTCAAAAATTCTAACCAACGCCTCTGCCTCATGTTCAACTCCTTCTGATCAAATAAATATTTGAGGCTCTTGTGATTACTGAATACTTGGAAAGTAGATCCGTACAAGTAATGCCTCCAAATCTTCAGTGCAAAGACGACCGCTGGCAATTCCAGGTCGTGCGTTGGGTAATTCTTCTCATGAATCTTCAGTTGACGAGATGCGTAAGCTACCGCTTGCTTCTCTTGCATAAGCACACAGCCCAACCCTTGGTTAGACGCGTCACAGTACACTTCAAAGGGCTTGGACGTGTCAGGAATGATCAACACTGGAGCGCTCGTCAACTTATTCTTCAACTCTTGAAAGCGTTCCTCACACAAATCAGTCCACGCAAACGGTTGGTCTTTCCTGGTAAGCTGTGTCAGTGGTGCTACTATCTTAGAAAATCCCTCAATGAAGCGCCTATAGTAGCCCGCAAGACCAACGAAACTCCTTACTTCCGTGACCGAACGTGGACTCTTCCAATCCAACACCGCTCGTACCTTGGCTGGATCTACCGAGATGCCTCCAACCGACACCACATGCCCCAAAAATTGCACCTCCTTCATACAGAATTCACATTTAGATAACTTCGCATATAATTCCTTTTCCCGTAACACTCCAAGTACTAGTCTAAGATGTTCCTCATGCTCGTCTTCGGTCTTAGAATAGATGAGAATATCATCTATGAAGACGACTACAAACTTATCCAAATAAGGCCTGAAGATGCGATTCATATACTCCATGAACACGGTGGAGCGTTCGTTACTCCAAATGGCATCACCACATATTCATAATGCCCATAGCGAGACCTGAACGCTGTCTTTTGGATGTCATCCTCCTTAACTCTGATTTGATGATATCCGGATCTTAAATCAATCTTCGAGAATACTGCAGCCCCATGCAGTTGATCCAGCAAGTCATCTATCCTTGGCAACGGGTACTTGTTCTTAATGGTCAGCTTATTCAATTGTCTGTAGTCTATACATAATCGCGAGCTGCCATCCTTCTTCTTTACTAAAAGCACGGGCGCTCCCCAGGGTGATACGCTCGGCCTGATGAATTGTTTATCCATTAGCTCTTCAATCTGCTTCTTAAGTTCGGCCAACTCTGCAGGCGCCATACGATACAGTTGAACTGAGATAGGAGCCGCTGTCGTCACCAAATCGATGGTGAATTCAACTTCACGGTGAGGGGGAAGTCCAGGTATTTCTTCTGGAAAGACGTCCGCAAACTCATCCACAACCGATCGTCTATTACTGTCACTAGTGGACGATCGTTCTTTTACCAATCCTCTGAATTCCCGATCTTCATGCGTCATTATCAAGAAACAGCTGGCGCCCTCCATAATGTCTTCCTTCAACTGACCGAGCGTCACTGACAGTACTTCTTCATCTTCACCAGGAAAGATTAATTCCTTCGCTCCACAAGCAATAAGAATGCGATTGGTAGCCAACCAATCCATTCCTAAAATCACCTCCAAACCTTGAAGAGGTAAGCAGATGAGGTTAACCTTAAACTTACGTCCTCCCACTTCTATAGGACACTTGACACACATAGTGGACGTCCTAACCTCACCAGCCGCTGGGGTAGACACCACCAGGTCGAACTGCATCTCGCTCACTTCTAAACCCAGATTTTCAACACACGCCTTCGAGATGAAGGAGTGAGTCGCCCCCGATTCATACAGTGCACAGCACGATCTACCAAACAGCAAACATTCATCAATTATGAGATTACCTGAGCTCGCTGCCTCAGCGCTCGTTATAGCATATACGCGTCCCACTGCTTGTGCTCTACCACCTCTCGGTTGGTTCCTTCCAGCGTTAGGTGGCCTCATCACTGCGCGTCCGCCCATATTGCACTCATTGTCTGAGTGTCCATTTCTTCCACAACGATTGCAGTGTTTTCCTCCCACTAACTGAGGGCATGAATTCCGATAATGTGGCCCTCCACACCGGAAACAAATAACGTTCCCCTGTCCAGACTGCCCGACAGGAACCATTGCTTGTGACCCGCTTGCATTAGAGGATTGGTTTGGACGAGCGTAAGGTGGTCTCCTCTGAACAATACCTCCCCTGGACACTATCGGTCCCCTACTCACTTGTTGCTGCTTCTTCTGTTGTTCCGCCTCTGCCATATTTTTCTCCAATACCTTCGCTCGTTCAACCATAGCAGGAAATGTCCGTATACACAAACTGGAAATCAGAACCTTCAGATCACTCCGAGGCCGTTCTCAAATTTTCTGCACTGCCACTCTTCACTCGTGGCCATCGTGTTGAATCTGACGAGATGTTTGAACTGATTGGTGTACTCTGAAACGGACATACCACCTTGAACTAGTTGTAAAAATTCCACTTCCTTCGCAAACCGGACGCTGTCAGGGAAGTACTCCTCATAAAACTTACTACGGAATACTTCCCAAGTGATAGGACGTCGAGCGTCTGTCAGAATAGCCCTTGTGCTCGTCCACCAGTGGCTTGCTTCCCCAGTCAACAAATACTCCGTGAACGCGAACCTGTTCTCATCTGGACACCTCTTGGCGTTGAAAATCCTTTCCATGTCCCTTAACCACTGGTCTGCCTCGTCAGGGAGGCCCTTTCCACTAAACTTAGCCGGATGGTGTTGGAGAAAACTCTCCAAGCTCCACTCGGCAGTAGGCTGGGCAGCGTTAGAAGAGGACGCTCCAGGCGTGCCTCTAGTGGCAGCAATAATCTCCATCAGCTGCCTCTGGGTGGCTTCCGAGTTGGCGCGTGCAGCCTCCAAACTCTGTAGAGCAGCAGCGTTCTGCTCCATTAGGGTGGTGTTTTGCTGTTGAAGCCTATCAATTACTGTCTCCAATAACCTATTGTTGTTGGACGTATCTGGCTCATTAGGTTGAGGAGGAGGAGGAAGTCTAGGCGCCATTAGTTCTCTGGATCAGAGAAAAACGAACATTAATAATGTTCAAGAGTTAAAAACAATAACTCATTAAACACAGAATAAGCACACAGCAAAAACACAGTGCACTCATAACCTACAGTGTCCTTAAAAGAACAAAACTGCTCTGATACCACTAATGTAACATCCCAAAATACAGTAATTACCATAAATCAGAATTAATTACATTTAAACAGTAAACCATGCAGTCTTTATAATTAACAGAGTTCAAAAGCCGAACGGCTTAAGGTGCAGAATTACAATACACAAAACGAAATCAGTGAAAGCTAATAACGAACGGTTTTACAAAATAAAATAACCGAACGTATAAATCAAAAGCGGACGTCCTAGACTAGAAAGAAAAGACGGACGTCCTACTGCTCTGCTTTCACTTCCACTTCAACTAAGTTTTCCTCCTCGATCACATCCTCTAGGGTGGCCTCGCCTTCTGCTCACATCCACACGGATGATCATTGCAAGACAGGACGAACGTACATAGACAGTATGACAACACAAGGAAAAATGAAAGGGTAAGCTTATATAATTTAATTCATACAATCAACACATACATTTAACATTTACAATTCTCTCATACAGCAAGTAACTTAACATAGCATAACATAGAAATATATATATATATATATATATATATATATATATATATATATATATATATATATATGACAGACCGTCCGGACTGTATGAAACCGTGTAGCTACAGGCGTCCTCGCACCCGAGTGATGTAGTAACTGGGATACACCAAACAGCTGCCACTCGAGGTTAGTCCGTTCTTACGTCGCCCATGTTAACTTATGGACTAAGGACCTCCTGCCATTCCCACACATGAACTACTCTCCTCTACGTGAAGATGAGTATCACGGAATATCAGGATGGACCAAGCCTGGCCTAACTTATCCACAGTCATACTTTACCAAATTTAATATTCAATATAAGTAAGAGACGTTCCTCCATGGAACGCTCGTTCAAATTCCATAATCATATAATCATTTAATATAGTGTTCACACCTCTTAACATTTCATATTCATAACATTTTCATTTTATGTTCCACTCTCTTAAAAGGACGAACGTTCAACTTTCTGAAAGAAGAGGACGAACGTTAAAAGCCAGATTTAGAAGAACCCATTAACAATCAGAAAGACTCTAGAATAATACGACCATTTTCAGAATATTTTCAGTACCAAGAGGACGGGTTGACTCCACTTGGACGAAGATACATCAAGAAGAATACTTAACTATATTGGGAACCTTTTGTTTAAAAGGGGTCGACTGCCAGTCAATGACCGAACGCGACAATATACCTTTATTAAGTAATTGGACGAACGCTATTTACGTCCGTTAAGAGATCAAGGATAGGACGAGCGTTCAATCTAAGACCGAACACTTCATTAAAACGAACGCTAGGTAGATGACCGAGCACTAATTAGGACGAACGCTTAGTCTAAGACCGAGAGTTCATTAGAACGAACGCTAGGTATAAGACCGAACGTTACTCAATTTAGTATTATTTAATTTAAGACGTACGACAACTCTATGCTGAGCCGAACGCTCAATCATAGTATTTCAAATGAGGACGCTCGTTCTCAAACCGAATTCTTCCCAAATGAAAGAATTCTACTCTAAGTCTTTTTCAGGGAAACCGAACGGTATAAGACCGTACGATGACGAACGTAATTTACCATAGGGGAATTATCATATCCAGATTTTTCAACTAATTTAACTCAACCTTTCTCATGTGATTCTTACTTCGTAAATTCATATCCAAGATAAATTCTCATACTATACAGATTTCATCATATTAATAAATCCAACTATACTATAGTCATACAACTTTCATACGTATCCAAATCAACATGCATTTCAACCAACAGAAAACATATACAATATCAGTGATCGTTCATAACAGCTCAAACAGCACACTGTTCATACATCCAAATCAGATCATACAACATGCAGGTATAAATTAAACATATAAGCTTCCCTTACCTGTATCAGAAGTGAACGTCCTAACTCACAGTGTTTGGTTCGTCCGCTAACAGTTTTCTACCCTCAAAGGATCACTTAATTCTTCAACCAAATCTAATCATAAAACCAAGAACTACTAAGAACTTAACCCTTCATGCTACTAGAATTTGGCTTTGCATGAGACAGAAAAACGTTCGACAAAGAAGAGTAACTTACCAGTTTTCAAACGTGAACTTGTTCGATTTACTGGAAAGCTTAGGACTCCGGAATCTCTTCTACGGTCTCTGAAATGGGATCGGAGTAGAGAATGGTGAATTACAGTAGAGAGAAGATGAGAGGTTTTAGAGAGAAGTTGGAGAAGAAGAAAGGTTAGAGTCTTGGTGGAGAAGAAGATGCATGCAGAGAGTGGGAGAAATGTTTTCAGAAAATTTAGTTTTCTTCCCAAGGTCAAACGAACGTGCACTCTCATGCGGACACCTGTTTTCCACTACAGATTCAGAAGGTTCCGAAGTGACACTTGGTAAGCGTGCGTCAGAGTGTGTGAGTGCGTTTTTAATGAGTCTGAATGTGTGTCGCGGTGCATTAATGAGAGCAGCCAGGTGACTCAGCAGTGCATTTAATTGGATTAGACAGATGGATTATGGTTAATTTTCCAAGGCCTCACAGTTTTATCATCAAACACAAATAATCTATTCACATAAAAACAACCACCAGTGTAAAACCGATATATTAAATCAGTTTTTGAACGTGAGTTCTGTAATCGATTTAATATATATCAATATAAGTTATAAAATAATTGATTTAATACCTTGACCGAAAAAGATAAAAAGAAAAACACTTTTAATTTTTTTTTATTTATATTTACTGCACCATGGTGGATTTCGCATTTATTAAAGAGAAAACATATCAGATCGGTTATTTTTTTTATAACCAATCCAATATATATATATATATATATATATATATATATATATATATATATATATATATATATATATATATTCACTAGTGCACTAAGATACTGCACCGGTTACTTTTGCTTATAGGCCCCGGTTCTACAACCGATACATATACCGGCGAGGTAAAAAGGGGTAGGTTTTATGTCTCGGTTGTGAACTGAGTTAAAAAGAACAGGATTTATGCCTCGGTTTTTACGTAACCGAGGCAGTAACTTGTTTGTTTTTTAATTTTTTTATCCTTTAGGATGTTCTTGATCTATGTTCTTGTGCATAAGAAGACACCCATCTTCCACTGCCACCAGCATCATTTCACCTTTCCACTTTCAGAGCTACCAACACAACAACGCAATTCCACGTTCCACTTTTAGAGCTACCAACACAACAACGCAATTCCACGTTTTCAGTGAAACAAGAAGGATTCTCCACCAGCCTCTGTTCCTCTGTTCCTGGACGTCTCAGCTCTGCCGCCACTCACCCCACCGCCCTTTCCGCCCCCGGATATTCCTTCTTCTCCCGAAACATAAGTAGAAAACCAAAAATCCAAAAATTCAACAGGGAACAAGCAGAAACTCCAATAAAAAATCCAAAAGTTGAAATAGAAAACCTAGACGAATCGGAACCCTATACGAATCGGAACAGAGAAGAGGAAGGAAGCCTCCCTTCCGCGCCCCGCCGCAAGAAAAGGAACGACCACTGCGCCCTTGCGCCTTCGCCACGCCTTCGCCGCGCCTCCGTCTTTGGCTTGCGCGAGACCGCTGGTGGTGCTGCCCCAAAGTTGGGTCTCTCCATGAGAAGACAATCTCGCCCCATTGTGCGCAGATCTAAACAGGGAAGAAGGATGAACACCCCTTTTCAGATCTAAACAAGAAATAAGGGCCGAACCCTTTTCGGATCAAAACTAAAGAACAGCGAAGAAGAAATGGATGGCAGCAACACGAAGAAGAAGAACCGAAGAACCAAAGAACCAATGGACGACAGTGACGACGGACGAATCGAAGCGGTGACGGACGAAGCGAAGCGACGACGGACGAAGCGAAGCGGCGACGCTGGTGGAGGCAGCCCTTGGGAGAACAGCGGTGACACTTGTGGAGGCAGCCCTTGGGAGAACAGCGTTGACGCTGGTGGAGGCAGCCCTTCGAAGAACAGTGGCGACGCGAAGAGAAATAAGAAGCACTGCGCGAGAAGAAATGAGCAAACTCTAGAATTTGAAGCACAAAGCGAAGAATATATGCTTCGGTTAAGAAAACATCGAAGCCTAAGAGTGTTTGGACACCGGATCCGTGTTGACTGATGCTTAAAATGAAGGCTTTATGCCTCGATTCTATATGAAACCGAGGTAGCATCACCTGCTCAGAAATTTGTCAGCCTTTTAAACACCATTTCGGCTTCGGTTCTGCATGTAACCGAGGTCATATCTGTGTTCTGCACAGGTTTGACATACAACGTAGGCCTATAAGGTCCGGTTTATTACGAAACTGCCACCGTCTTGTGATAGGCAGCGGTTAGGTTTAAAGTGAGGTATATAGTACGAGTTTAAAAGGAAATTTTGTACTAGTGATTAGATTCCACTACAATTAATCTAATATAATTCTCAGTATTTATAAATATTACTAATTTAGAAATTGTCTGTTTTGCACTAATGAACATCAATTTTAAAAAAATCTACACATAAAAAACACAATAAAAGAAAACATCTATAGTTTAAATTTTTAGTTTTAATATGAAACATATTATTGGGTAAAATTGAAAGTTGTAAGATAAAATAACATGTAATAATTTCTCATAAGCAATGCTATTTTTCTTTTTGTTTCGTTAAAAGCAGTGAACGACATTGGGGGGTAACATATTTTCTTCATTATCCTTTCTCCATTTCCTGCTTTACCCTCGTCTTTCAAATTTCATGAGACCCACAAGCATATAAAAAATTAATTTCACTGTCACATAGTGTGTCTATGTTAGTTTCAGCGTGTCAAATATCATTTCTCAATAAATTAAGCATGGACAAGTTCTTTAATTTTTAAATGATTAAAAAAATTCATTGTAAATTAAAATTAATTTATAAATAAATTGGAAGTAAACATTTGAAATTTTATGTAACCTTTTTACAAATTAAATTTACTTAAATTAATTTTAATTAATATAAACCCAATTTCATTATTTCTTTTCAAATGTTATTAGTTGAAACTTATATTTATTTATTATTATATCACAAGAAAAAATCTGAGTTTTCTGATAATATAGGAAGATAGGGAGACATGAAACAAACTAATTATATTTTATTAAAAGCTAAAAATACATAAAAGTATGAAGATAATTGCATTCAAAGAAAAAGATTACTTAGTAATGTGGTGGTGTAGGTGGGGCTTTGTGTGGTGTTGGTGAAATTGGTATTTGGTAGTGGTGTAGGTGGTGCTTGGTGTGGTGGTATAGGTGGTGGTTGAAGTGGTGGGCAGTGGTGTGGTGGTGGAGGTGGTGCTCAGTGTGGTGGCAAAGGTGGTGGTTGGTGTGGTGGACAATGGTGTGGCAGTGGTGGTTGGTTTGGTGGTGGAGGTGGCGATTTGTGTGGTGGGCAGTGGTGTGGTGGTGGAGGTGATGCTTGTTGTGGTGGTTGTGGTTGGTGTGGAGGTGGAGGTGGTGTTTGGTATGGTGGGCATCCTTTATCATTGCTAAAATGTACCAACTGAAAAACAGACGTACTGTGTGTGTGTGGGGGGGGGGGGGGGAGGGGGGAGGGTGGGGGGGCGGCGGGTAAGGCAAAATTAAAGAAAATAATTTTATTTAAATTATATATTGCAAAAGAAATGATTAATAATAGGTTTATTCGAGTCGAGGACAAAATGAAATAATATATTAGTATGAGATGATGAATCTAATTTATTCTTATTTGTTAGTGCAAAAGTAAGTTATATATAGGTTTAATGTCTCAATAGGTCCCTACTTTTGTTCAGAATCTCAAATAGGACCCTTTCTTTTTTGATATCTCAATTGGATCCTTATTTTTGTAAAATTGAATCAAATAGAACCTTTCCATCAAATTAGTCAGACGACGCTAAATAGGGCATGTTGACTGTGTAGTTTTTTGTTACGTGGCATTAAAAAATGACTGAACTTTTTTTTTTAATTTTTGAATTAAAAAATAGAGTTTAAAATGACGACAAAGTTGGGAAAGCCCCATTTAGGAATTTAGGTCTTTTTATTTATAATTGAAAAAAAGAAATTGATTAGGGATACAAACTTTTTTAAAGTAGAATTAAGATCAATTAATGAAATGATTTTTTTATTTAATGTTAATTTCTATTCCTAATTAGTTTCTACATCAGATTTGGTAAGTTTAAATAAAATTAAAATTTCCTTGTTTTTTTGTTAATGGAGGGTCACTTTATAGAGATCCTAAACAAGGGTCTAGACTTTGGGTTCAGCTTTGAACCAAGAAACACAGTGGGTCGCGCAAGGGGCAAACCTTCCCCAATCTCGCAAGCAACCGACCTGGAGAATCATCTATGACGCTGCGATGGCGACAAGTGCACGACAAGGGCGTCGCCGACGGTGCAGTGATGGCGCGATTCAAATAGAACCCTTCTTTCCCCTATCCTTTAGCACTTCCTCGTAGGGAGAGAAGGGTCAGGTTCAACAGAGATGACGTGGCGGAGATTTACTTTCTCCTCTCCATTTTGGATAGCAGCGCAAGAGGGAGGCTCCCTCCTCCTTTTCGTTTCTATTTCATCTTACAGGGGGAAAGAGTTCTTGGCGGTTTGCGGCGTAAGGGCAGTGACACCATGATTTGGCGAAAGCGGCGGTAGTATCGAGTTTGGGTTTAGGGTTCCTGTTGTTCTCTAATTGTGGGATTAGGATTTGCTGAAATTGGGAAATTAGGGATTTCTGGTGTAATTGGATTTTTATTCGAATTGAATTGGTGATTTGCGTATTGTTTCTGCGTATGGGTAGAGCATTTCTGGATTGTTTTGGGTTAGATTTCTCGTCGTACCAGAGAGAGTTAGACTTTCTACAACTGAATTTAATTAATTCTACTTTAAAAAAGTTTGTATCCCTAATCAATTTCTTTTTTTCAATTATAAATAAAAAGACCTAAATTCCTAAATGGGGCTTTCCCAACTTTGCCCTCACTTTAAACTCTATTTTTTAATTTAAAAATAAAAAAAAGTTCAGTCACTTTTTAATGACACGTAACAAAAACCTACACAGTCAACATGTCCTATTTAACGCCGTCTGATCAATTGGACGGAAAGGTTCTATTAGATTCAATTTTACAAAAATAAGGACCCAATTTAGATGCCAAAAAAGAAAGGGTCCTATTTAAGATTCTGAACAAAAATAGGAACCTATTGAGACATTAAACCTTATATATATGTTCATCATAATACTTTATTTTAATTTGTACAGTCTTAAATGACATATAATACGAAGAACAATAAATTAATTGAAGCAGTATAAGCTATAAGAACTATGATGACAACTTTATTAAATAAGGATCCCTTAATCATAAGGTTTAGTAGAATTGGAGAGAAACAAATTTTGGTGTGGTGTGGTGTAAGTAGAAATGGTAACGGGTCAGATTGACGTGCTTACCTATGTTGGAATAAACTTAAACTAAGAAAGAAGTGTTTATGTAATTTTTCTTTCTTTTTATTTTAATTTGAAGAGTGGTAGATGATATGTTAATTTGCAGTTTTAGTTTTTATTTTATTAGGATAAAAAATGAAAAATCTAATTTGATTTGTTAAGATTTCAGCTTTTATTTATGTAATATTGTAAGTGTCACAACTATTTAAAACTATTCAATTATCAATAAATACCGGACTCAATTTTAAGAAAATATCTGATTGTGTGTAACGTGGGATTTTCTTAACAATGGTATTAGAGCTTTATGCTCTGAGTACCGAGAGAGAGAGAGAAAAAAGGATAGAGGGGAGAGTCAAACACTGTGAGGGAAAAAATGAGTGCTTGATTTTTTTTTGTCAGAGATGTAAAAGGTTATCAATGGTATGAGTGTGCCACAATTGATGAAAACAAGCCAATTATGATAATTGATGCCTATAAATGAAGGCGTTATCGAGATCCCAAGACGTTTGGGATATGGTGGAAGACAGGTACGGTGAACCTGATAAGGAAGAACATCAAATAGTGACACAAATGGAAACATTGAACAAAACATGTGCAAGAGATGGGTCATCATTGTATTTTCTCTACAATGCAGTAGATTAGTCAGGATTCGAAAAAATAGCGAATGCTAAATCAACAAAGAAAGCCTGAGAGATATTGAAGGTTGCGTATAAAGGTGACAACTGCGTTAGACAAGTCCGAATAAAAGATCTTATACGAGAGTTTGAATAGTTGCATATGGAGCCCAAAAAACATATAAACGAGTACATAACTCGGGTGAAGAAGATGGCTAACCAACTCGAAAGGAATGGAGAACAAATGCCCTCTAGCCGGGTTGTGAGAAAATTTTTGGATCCCTTACAAAAGATTTTGAAAGTATCGTGGCGTCATCGAAGAATTGAAGGACTTGTTAGTTCTCACAATGGATGAACTTGCTGGATCATTAGAAGCCCACGAACAAAGGAGAAGGAGTTGGGATGATCAGGTTGAACTCGATGATTAAGTACTACATGTATAGTTTGACTCAAATAAAACTCGGATTACTAAGAGTCGAGGTCCTAGCGACAGAGGACGAGGAGGCTGAGGATGAGGTGGATGTAGTCGAGGTAATTTTGAGAACGATAGTGAAGAGAAAACCGGTCAACAGAATAGGCTTGAATATACCAGTTGAATATACCGTTATCTGTGATGAAATTTTGATACTAATCAACCCTTTTTGACTTAGAAGCTTGCTTGAACTCATGTTTTTAATTTAGTTTTGTATATAATTAATGATTTTATGACTAAATTCCCTTGATTTTGTAGGTTATTGGAATGACTTAAAAGAGCAGTTAAAGTACCAAGGAGTTGGAATGTAGAAAAAGAGAAAAAGACATAGTGTAGAAAAGTCAAGTTGAAACTAAGCACCAGAAAGGGGCCCTGAGCGCCAGCCAGTCAAGCTTGAGCGTCAGTTTCAGCTTAGGCATCCTTTTAGGGGTGTTGAGCTCTAGTTTTCTCGCAAGCTCGCCTGAGTGCCCTAAATAGGGGCGCTGAGCGTTGACGACGTTGGCCCATGGTCCAATTCAACTGTATATAAGGACTTGGACGTCCTAAAGGGAGTATCTTTTGATAGAAGAGATGCAAATTCAGACGTTTTCAGCTCTCCAAAGGTAGAATTGGATGTAGAAGCTCTCCTTTTCGGTTTTTAGGGTTTATCCACTAGTGCAGAAAGGGGTTTTAACGTCCGATATTTTGGCCTTTTGACGTCCGCCGTACGCCCGACGTTTATGTGGGTGACGTCGCTCAGACGTCTGTTGTGGCAGGACGGACGTCTCTGTAAACGTCCGTTGTGTCAGCACGGACGTCTACATGAACGTCCGTTGTGGCAGGACGGACGTCTCTGTAAAACGTCCGTTGTGTCAGCACGGACGTCTACATGAACGTCCGTTGTGTCATGACAGACGTCGACATGAACGTCCGTTGTGTCAGGAGGGACGTTTACATGAACGTCCGTTGTGTCAGGACGGACGCCTATATAAACGTCCGTTGTGTCTGGACGGACGTCTATATATACGTCCGCCTCCTCCCCCCTGACGTCTACCTTGCTGAAATGTTTTAGGTAGGAGCTGGGGGGTGGACGTCCGTGTGTGCACTGACAGACGTCTGTAGACGTCCGACTGTGCACTAACGGACGTCTACTGGGCGTTTTTTTTTAAAAAATTAGTTTATTTTTTCAATAAAACCACACCTGAAAAGCAGAAAAATGTCCCAGAACAATTTTGCAATAATATAAAAATGCGTTTTATATAAACAAAGTTCTACTTAATGTGGAGTTCAATCCACTACCAAACTATCAACATAAAACTTAAACTAAAAAACTAAACAATGTTCAACAAGAAATATAACTATTCCTAACTCCATCTTTGCAGAAGATAAGCGGTCCACTCCTGCCTTATCTGTTTAATTGTGTCTTCTGTAATAGGCGATGTAGTCTTGAAGCGCTGCAAAATTCAACAAAGATTCATTATTGTTTCATATATAGTTGTAGATGAATATGATTTGTAATTTATTGAAGGTATACATCATTACCTCATTCCAGTCATCTGTAATGACTGCTCGAATGATGGTCTTAATCCAACACATCACATAGAAGCTACATTCCCATGAATCTACCTGGTGGTTACACTAAAATAACAAACTAAATAGTTAAGAATTTAGATCATTCAATAACATAAATGAAAAGGAAACGTTAAATGACTTACAACCTTTGGATACAAAACTTGAACCAGTTGACCACGAGATTTACCAATAACTCTGTACAGATTGAAAACACAAAGTATAATTAATATGACTATTTTATCATAAAAGTTGAAGGTGAACATCAAATTCAAAGTCATTTTTGGAGAAACACTTACCCTTGAAGCATGGTTTCTCAACTCAGTTTTCATCCTCCTGTGCAACGAACAAAAAAATATAATTTTACATTGTTTGGGAAGGATTACCATCAGCTGCCAGTGCGACCTATCACGAAGGACAAATAGTTATTCAACTAATTAACGAAACTATAATAATAAACTGACCACATATAACAACACCTACCCGTCAATGTATGGCACAAGGTATACGTCTCTTTTTGACTCATCCATCCATGTTTGCAAATAATCTTGTCTGTTTTGAAGTGTGTTACCAGACGGTTGAATGGTCTGAGGTTCAACAAATCCGTACATGGAAGACCGACCTTGGTCTACAACGATTGTGTCCATGTACCTAAAACAACAAAGTTAAGTTGTTAGAAACTATATAACAATGTAAATAAAAGTAATATGAAAGACCAAATTGAGTAACTTACATGCACCACAACTGAATGATGGAAATATTCAACATCCTGTCTCCCCCAATCACCTCCAATGCATCAGAAAATGTGATATAAACTGGCACATGTCGGGGAAGACCAAATACCCTCAAATCCCAGTAGACTTCTAATGATGCTTTCTTTAATCTGGGTAATTTTGTCACTAACTTTGATAGAGGATCATCCTCCGCTTCAGCCATCTCATCATCTTCATGTATGACTGTATCATGAATTGGCTGCTTCTGAGGACGTGTGAACTGAAGATAAGAATTTACGTCAAAGCTTTGTCAACAATTATATGAAGAATAAACATAGAAATACTATTTTAAAAGACATTATACCTGTGGAGTAGCGATGTGGGACATGATCAATGCTCTAGGCCATGCAATAAATGATCCTATGGCCTCCCCCACAAAGTTAATTTCTGGAGTGGGTACAGGCACCTGAGCCTGGGGATCCCGAACCTCGTCAATGGTCACACGCACGTGCTGGGGTAATATGGCAACACCATGAATGGTCTCCCCTCCCTCAAGCACTCGTCCGACAGCCACAATGCGTGGGGGATCCCCATCAACCAACAGCTCATATTGACCGCTATACTGAGTGGGGTCTACAGCAGAGCATGATCCTTTAGTGCTGACACGAGGTGGTGTGGGAGTTTCATCGACCCCCATGTCGCCTTGCGTCATGGAATGCAGCTTTTCTTCAAGCGCTCTTTGTATTTGTTTTTGTTCTTGTAGCTGCTCCATGAATCGTTGCTCCATTGATCTCATGCTTTGGTTGAGTCTTTCCTCCCATTGAAGATCCATTTGCCTCAGTGTCTCCTGACTCATTGATTGGGGGGTTTTCTGTGTAGGGCCAAAATAGTCACGAAGACCAATCGCCCCAGGAACTCCACGTACACGTCCTGGGTGCTCGGGCCTTCCAATGGCCGTTGTCAGAATGTCGTCCCTACCTTGGCCAGCAAATGTGCCCTGAGTCTGCTGCTCAACCAACTCATCCTGCACATAAAAAAACCAAGTTACTTAGAAGACATGCTGTGATAGATACACAATCAAATAACTGCTTATAATTTGAACTTACAATTCTCTGTGAGATCAAGGCAGCTGAGGAAGATGTCATGTTCCCATCAGATTTAGTCCGAGCAGCCTTCCACAGCTCGTACCTAGCAGGTGCAGGTGCTAGGTCGGGCGACTCAAGTCCCAAGGCATCGGCTCTAGACTTTCTCAGTTTCTTCTCCAATTTTGCATATCCACCTCGTGATAACAAGTGGGGTGCGTCGTTTAACTTTTGTCTTTCTTGGGCGGCTAACCTTTTATCCTGTGAAACCATGTATATAAGTAAGTGTATAATCATAAAAACTCAATGAAAGGCGATCTTAAGAAACATACCTTCCATTCCTCAGACTCTCTAGATGCACGAAACTGCATCCAATCCTCCTCTGTGAAGGTATAATGCTGAGATGGATTTTCATGTTGTCTATCTCCAAAGACATATAGTTGTGTCAGCCTTGTCTTGAAATCCCTCCATCTTATCGCTATATGCGATAACACTTTCTTTCTGATTTGCATTGTGTTTGGAATATCAAAATGTTGCTGTTTAAAACCAAAAACTTGTTACCAAAAGAAAACATAACAGATAAGTATATCACAAATTGCATGAAGTATAAACATACCTGAACATCTTGCCATAAGAGGTTCTTGTCGACCTCTGGGACGTCATCCCAACATGCATGAAGGATAGAGACATGACTTTTTGCTAACTTGCCCAGATAACTCCTAAACCTATCAGCATTTGGCCCTGATGGATGACCTGATCTGGGGTCAATGTCAACATGCCTCCTCTGACCATCCACGCATCCGGATGTCACATCTGCCACTCGGGTGACGCCTCGTCCACGTCTGCTCTTTCCCGATCCTGAGTCTGAGGCCGACATACCTAAAAAAATTATACAACGTTAGTAATAATTCAATTATGATGAACATACATATAAAGTCAATAAAAGTGAAAATATTAACCTATTAATTAATGGTTTTTTCCCAAATGCCTTCGTTGTGATCACTACGAATTGCCTGCATTACATCGGCAACGTCATCAACTGGGTCTTCAGTGGGTCTACATGCAACAGATGTTGTCTCAAGTATATCAAGAGAATCGTCATCCTCATGTCCATGCATGTTTCTACCTTCTAAAACCACTGACCATTTGTTATTCGATGGATCACTTACGTAGAATATTTGTCTTGCTTGACTAGCCATGATAAATGGTTCATCAGTGTAATTCATCTTGTTCAAGTCTACCAATGTGAAACCAAGGTCATCCATCATGACACCAGAATTTATATCAACCCATTTACACTTGAAAACTGGTACTCTAAAAGTAACGTAATCAACTTCCCATATTTCTTGTATTATTCCAAAATAACTGATGGATGCTGTGATTGGATTTTTGTCTTTAGAACTAGCAAAGTGCACAGCCTCAGCTTGTAGTGTGACGCCACTATTTTGAACTCTGCTTTTGTCATCTTCTACCTTTGTCTGAAACGAAATATTGTTTATATAGTACCCACCATATGTAATGACCTCTGTGTTCGGCCCACGAGATAACCTCAATAAAGTTTCAGAAACATGTGGAGTCGCATACATCTTTTTCTTAAACCATCCCAAGAAGGTTTTCACATGTTCATTAAGATGCCATTTTTCACTCATTTTTGGGTTTGCTGCCTTTATTTCATTAACGTGGTCCGAAATGTAAGGAATCACATCAACAGTGTTGTTTAAGACGTACAAATGAGCTTGGTCAATTTCTTTTCTGCTAACACTTTGAATTTTCACACCTCGAACACCCTTACCTTCACATTTTCCTTCATTTTTGCTCTTCGGAAGACCGACGGGTTCACAAGATGGCATATAACTTGAACAAAATTCAATGGCTTCTTCTGCAACGTATCGCTCTATGATTGAAGCTTCTGGTCTATACTGATTCTTGACATATCCCTTTAAGATCTTCATGTATCTTTCAACTGGGTACATCCACCTTAAGAAGACCGGCCCACATATTCGAATTTCTCTGACTAGATGAACAATCAAATGTACCATGATGTCAAAAAAGGAAGGTGGAAAATACATCTCCAATTGACATAGTAGTCTTATTCCCTCATTTTCCAATTCATCTAAACTTCGAGGGTCAACAACTTTCTTGCAAATGGCATTAAAGAAAAAACTCAGACGTGTCAGAATACCCCTAACAGAAGGAGGTAATATACCTCGAATAACAACTGGTAACAACTGTTGCATCAATACATGACAATCGTGAGACTTTAAACCAACTAGCTTTAAGTCTTGCATAGACACAAGGTTACTAATGTTTGAAGAATAACCTTGCGGAACCTTCACACTTCTTAAACAGTTACAAAAACTTTGTTTTTCTTTTTTGGAAAGTGTGTGACAGGCTGGGGGCAGATAGGTGCGTCTTCCTATTATCTGTGGATGTAACTCAGATCGGATTCCCATGTCAGCCAAATCTTGTCTTGCTTTTATTCCGTCTTTGGTCTTCCCTTTGACGTTTAATAAAGTTCCGATAACACTGTCACAAACATTTTTTTCAACGTGCATCACATCAATACAATGTCTAACATCAAGTTCACACCAATATGGAAGCTTAAAAAATATCGATCGTTTCTTCCAGATGTTCTTTGCATAGGTACTTTTATGATGTTTTCCAAACACAATGTCAATGTTTTTCACTTCGTTGTACACCTCTTCACCATTCCGGGGTCTGCACACAACCTCATCCTCAGCACTTCCATTAAATGCTTTTTTCAATCTACGATAAGGATGATTACGAGGAAGAAATTTTCGATGTCTTGTATATACTGTCTTCTGACCATGCTTCAACTGAAGGTAACTAGTGTTTTCTTCACATATGGGACATGCAAAATGACCTTTAACACTATAACCGCTCAAGTTTCCATATGCTGGGAAATCATTTATAGTGCAAAACAACATTGCACGCAAACGAAACTGCTCCTGAACATGTGAGTCAAACACGTCGATGCCTTCTTCCCACAACAATTTCAAATCATCAATTAAAGGTGCTAAGTAAACATCAATGTCATTTCCAGGTTGTCTAGGACCCGATATCATCATGGACAACATCACATATTTTCTCTTCATGCACAACGAAGGAGAAAGATTGTAAATCATCAACATAACTGGCCACGAACTGTGTTTGCTACTTAAGTTTCCATAAGGATTCATACCATCAGTTGCAAGTGCAAGCCTTAAGTTTCTTGGATCTGCACCAAATTCAGGAAATTTGTCATCAATCTTTTTCCATTGTGGAGAATCAGCAGGGTGTCGAAGAAGATTATCGCACTTTCTTTCGTCAGAGTGCCATTTAAGGTTCTTTGCATCTTCTTTAACAGAGAACATACGTTTGAACCTAGGTATTATAGGCAAATACCACATCACCTTAGCAGGTGCACCATCATTACCTTCATCACCAGTGACTCTGTCAGATTTCTTTTTAAAACGGGATAAACCACATGTTGGACAATACTTTAACGAAGCAAACTCCTTTGTGTACAAAACACAATCATTAGGACAAGCATGTATCTTTCGATATTCAAGACCCATTGGACATAAAATTTTTTTGGCCTCGTAATTACGAATAGGTAGAGTATTATTTTCTGGAAGCATCTCCTTCAACAACTCCAACAACTCGGTGAAACTTTTATCGGTCCATCCATTCCTTGCTTTTAAACTAAATAATTTTAAAGTTGAAGACAGACGTGTAAAGTTCGAGCATCCTGGGAACAACGGTTGCTCTGAATCATTAATAAGAGAATCATACAAATTAGCCCTTACAAAATTTTCTTCACCGACATCACGTATCATGTCCTCTAAATGGTCACTCATCCATTCTTCCACATAATCCGTTCCTCGTGACGTGGTTTGCTGCTCCAGTAGTTCTCCATGCCAAGTCCAAACGGTATAAGTCCTCATTATGCCGTACATGAATAGATGGTCACGCACATTGCCTAAGTCTTGCCGTATTTGATTAAGACAACGCACACAAGGACAAAAATATTTCCCGTTGACGGACTTAGCATTTTGTTCAACGTATTGCAAGAACTTCGAAACACCCTTCTCATACTCTTCACTGATGCGACGTTCCTTCATCCAGCTTCGATCCATACTATGTTCGTAAAATCATTAGTTCAAGTGTTTTAACTCTCACAAGGTTAGGCCCTACCCATTCAAAAAAACTAATTTTCATAATTATATCAGCCACGTGCATTGAAGTCTACATCATAAAATTGATAAGATTTCGGCAGCATTTCGCATTGGTCTCCGAAATACACGAAATGAGAGTAGTCAACGATGACCACAATCAAATATGCATCCGGAGAACAACACAAGTACTGAACCGAAATTTTATCAATCTTATCCTTAAACTCCAAATGACATGGAATTGCAAATTATGGAAATTAATTTTCTCAAACTGTCCAATCGGACAATTCAAAATTTAACACAAACGATTAAAAGATTAATCGTTTGTCTTAAATTTCAAACGGGAACTAAGTGTCACTCAATGATTTGATACTTATATAATACACAACTAATACAGATATATTCAAAAGCCAATTACGCAGTCACATTTTACAGTAAAAAACGTGCATTCACAAAACTGAATTACATGCATACAAAAAAATTTCAACCAACAAGCTAACCTGAAAAGTAGATTCGAAATGAAAATGATGAAAACGGAGGAGTGAACGGCCTAAAACGCAGTCCAAAAACAGTCAAAGAAGCCTCCAAGAACACGCAAGAGTCTACAAAAAAACGGACCGAAAACGATTTTTAATCGGTTCAAATCAAAGGTATTTCATCACAGAGCAATGTAATCGGATTGAAAATGAATTTAAACGGTCCAAAAACGAGAAAACTCACCTGGAAATCAATGGCGCAGCAGCGTTTTGCGGAGGAAGACGATGAACAGTGCGTTTCCAAACGTTAACTGGTCACTGGTTCGCGGGAGCACGAGATTATACTCTTAGACGTCCGGCGAGCTTGTGGACGGACGTCTATAAGAGTATAGACGTCAGGTTCGTCACTAATGTGACGTCTTTGAGGATTTAAAAATGATATTCGCGGGTGGGTTTAAACGTCCGTCCTTGGTTGCGCCGACGTCTGTAATATGATAAACGTCCGTTTTGGGGAGCTGACGTCTATTATATTGAACAAACTGAACGTTTCAACTCCCCATGGCAGGCCCTCAACGTCCGTCCTACGAGGGCCCGGACGTCTATAATAGTATAAACGTCTGGCCCCGCATATGGGACGTCTCTGGACCTGAAGAGAATTAAATATCCAACCACCCTGTCAGTACATTAAACGTCCGTTATACGGGCTCGGACGTCTATAATATTATAGACGTCCGAGCCCTATTAGGACTGACGTTGAGGGCCTGAACAGAATTAAATATCCAACCACCCTGTCAGTACCTTAAACGTCCGTTATAGGGGCACGGACGTCTGTGTTTATTATAGACGTCCGAGCCCTCCCAAAACGGACGTGTAAGGTCCCTACTTGGGAAATTGAAACGTTCAGCCTCGTAGACGTCCGTCCCCCTGAGACGGACGTCTAAGGGCTGCAATGGGTATAAACGTTCAGCTATAAACGTTCGCTAGAGTATAAACGTCCGTCTCGGCCAGGGACGGACGTTCAAAGCCTGCAAATGGTTTTCACTGTTCAGCCAAATGAACGTCCGTCACTTAAGACGGACGTTCACTCAAGTATAAACGTCCGTTTTGGCCAGGGACGGACGTTCAAAGCCTGCAAATGGTTTTCACTGTTCAGCCAAATGAACGTCCGTCACTTAGGACGGACGTTCACTCAAGTATAAACGTCCGTCTCGGCCAGGGACGGACGTTCAAAGCCTGCACATGGATTTTCACTATTCAACCTAATGAACGTCCGTCACTTAGGACGGACGTTCACTCAAGTATAAACGTCCGTCTCGGCCAGGGACGGACGTTCAAAGCCTGCACATGGATTTTCACTGTTCAGCCTAATAAACGTCCGTCACCTAGGACGGACGTTCACTCAAGTTTAAACGTCCGTCTCGGGCAAGGACGGACGTTCAAAGAGCTGATAGGTGTTTACTAGTTCAGCCTATTAAACGTCCGTCCCCCAGGACAGACGTCCAGAACATTATAAACGTCCGTCGCGACCAAGGACGGACGTCCAAAGGGCTGATACGTGTTCACTTTGTTCAGCCTATAAACGTCCGTCTCCAAGGACGGACGTTCATAACATTATAGACGTCCGGCTAGCCCCAGGACGGACGTCTACAGTTCCACTTATTTACTAATATGCCACCGGTCAATTATATAGGTTGGGGCTTTTGTGGACGGACGTCTATTGGGAGACGTTAAAACCCCTTTCTGCACTAGTGATCTTTCATTCTCATTCCATTGTTCATCTAGTTTCTCCATGACAAGGGGGAACTAAATTCAATTTGTTGTTGGGGAAGATGTAACCTCTAACCTCTCATGTATTTGAGTTGATTCCAATGTATTTATGCTTCTTTCATTAATTGTTAGGGTTATTCTCCTTTCCTCTATGCTTGTTATGTTTAACTCATTCATGGCATGATTATTGGTTTTCTTTGTTATGGACACATACGGAGAAACCTAGAATTGGGGAATTTCTCCCATAGGAACTATTGCTTAGACATAGGGATAGAATGCTTAGTTGTCTTAAGCTTATGTTCGTAATGCACAATTAATTATTAGGGAGACAAGACATCGTAAACTAGTAATTAAGGATGGGCTTTCTTCGCCGAGATATTGGGTTTTATGTACTTTAGAAAGTGACATTAACAATTAATAATGAAGAAAAATTCATATATGAATGGGAGTGATTAGGTGAAATCTAAACCCCAAGAGATCTTCATCTCATAGTATCAACATCATTCGCTTTTGCGTTTCTCTTCAATTGATCAAAATTGCATTCATATTTACTTTCTTGCTTTTGCATTTAAAACCCTAAATTGTTCTTCAAAGTCTTAATTAGTGTGTTAATCACATGACTGTCTAGTGTCGTGAGTCTCTTGGGAAACGATACTTGGTCTTACCATTTATTATTATACTTGATACGATTTGGTACACTTTTCGAGGTCTTAACAAGTTTTTGGTGCCATTGCCGATGACTCGTGGTTTAAACTATACTTTTGTGTGATTCTTAAAGGATTAGACTTTATCTTTAATTTTATCTTTAATTTTATCTTTTTGTTTTTAATTTTTGTTTTATCTTTAATTTTATCTTTTTTATCTTTTTTATCTTTTGGTGATAATTGGGTGCTCTAGTGTTTTGTTCTTTAGTGTATGCTGGGTACAATTCGGACTAGAAGCACGAAAGTTTCTAAACCTCTTCTTGGAGGTCTGGACAATAGTAGAAGAAAAGGGAAGAACAGGACGTCCAAAGAACTTTTTCCTTCTCCTGAGACTCTGTTACAGCCTTCACCTCAAAGATCTGACCAATAAACAAAAAATATGGCTGAAGAGCATAATGGTATACATACCCTAGCAGATTATGCAATAGTCATTGGCCCTCACCATTTTAATAGCATTGCAAGGCCGAGGGTTAATGCTGCAAATATGGAGATGAAGCCTTCTTTGATTCAATTGGTGAAGAATAACCAATTCAATGGATTATCACACGAAAATCCACATGAGTGTGATAACAGTTGAAAAATTGTTATTTTCATGATTAAAATTGATACTAAGAGCAACCTTTAACACTCAGAAACTAGCTTGAAATCATGCTTTTGTTTATATTTTTGGAAATAAGAGAGTTGGACAAGTTTATGGTTGATTTTAGTGTTTTTTTCAGGTTTCAAGGTGAATTTGATGAAAGAAGTGAAGAAGGATAGAGATGGAATCAAAAAAGAACTCAAAAAGTGCAAAAGAGGAGAAGTCGCAAGTATCGCTCAACGCTAGTTTACCGCTAAGCGGCACTAATGAACACCCGTTGGCTCCGTTGAAGGGTGAAAGTGCAGTTGAGGAGAAGAATCAAAACACGCACTTACCGCTTAGTGGTAGTTTACCGCTGAGCGGCACTATTTTGGGCTTAGGCCCACTTTTCTGTAATATTTCGAATAGTATATAAGCTTTAGGATTTCCTAGGGTTTGTATCTTTGGATGGAAAAGACGCATAACACACTTTTCACCCCTTGGGGGTAGAATTGGAGATGGTGACGACTCTCCTCTTCCCTTTCTAGGGTTTTTCTATCTCTTCTATTCTTTCAGTATTGTTCATCTAGTTTCACCATGAATATGGTGAACTAAACTTTGTATTGTTGTTGGGGAATCAATGTAATCTTTTGAAGCTCTCATCTATGGAATTTTGTGTTTAAACATCATATTTATGAAACATGCTTTCTTTCATCATTAGTTAGGGTTTTTCCTCTTTGCTCAAAGCATGCATTGTTTAACTCATTCGATGTCATGATTATTGCTTTTGTCGCTATGGACACATACGGGGAAATCTAGATCCGGGGAAATTCTCCCAATAGCATATTGCCTAGACATAGGGATATGAAGGTTGGTTGCCTTTAAGCTTTTGTGCTTCAGAATTAATTATTAGGGATGCTAGGAATTGTATGAACTCGTAATTAAGGATAGGCTTTCTTCGCAAGGTGATTTAGAGAGTGGCATTAACATTGATGAAAAGAATGATGAATTCCTAAAATATATGAGAGTGGATAAGATGAAATTGATTACCCCAAAAACATACTTATCCATATAATTCATTCAGTGTTTGTGTTCTTCTTTCCCATTGATCATCACATGCATACATGTTTACTTTTTGTCTTTTGCATTTGAAACTTACAACAATTTGTTCACAAGTCTTAAATAATCAAGAAATCATATAACTAACTAGGTCGTGAATCCTTAGGGAGAATGATACTTGGTCTTACCGAGTTTATTACTTGATACGATTTGGTCACACTTGTCGAGGGTTAAACAAGTTTTTGGTGCCATTTTTCGGTGTTCATAAATTTGTCATCAACATCTGACCACATTCAATGAGATATGCAATATTGTGAAGATCAATGGCGTGCCAGATGAAGCTATTAGACTAACCTTGTTCCCTTTCTCTTTGGGAGGCAATGCTAAGATATGGTTGAACTTTTTTCCAGAGAATAACTTTACTGAGTGAGAAGTTGTGGTTGCAAATTTTTTGAACAAATACTTCCCATAATCAAAAGTAAACAAAGGTAAATAAGAAATTTCTTATTTCAGGCAGGGCATGGATGAAACATTAGGTCAAGCGTGGGACCGATTTCAAGGCTTGTTGAGGAAGACACCCACACATGGCTTTGATGATCCTACAATAGTCATTCTATTCCTTGGAGGTCTAAGCTCACAGACTAAATTGATGCTAGATGCCTCAGTTGGAGGTAATATCAAGTGCAAGACTCTAGAGGAAGCTTATGAATTGATTGAAAATATGGCTACCAATGATAACGAGATGCATAGTGAAAGAACTTAACTTCAACAAAAAGGAGTTCTACAATTACAATGTCAAGATGCTCTGTTGGCAAATAGTTGGAAACTTTGATCAAGAAAATCTCTCAATTGCCAAGGGAGTTGCAGAACGTTTCTCAAGTTCAACAACAACTTTATGAGTTGTGTGGTGGAGATCATATTAATGGTCAATGTGCTATGCCAGAAGATACCCAAGAGGAAGTCAAGTTTATAGGTCAAGGTAATCAATTTTGTCCAGGTAATTTCAATCAAGGATGGAAACCTCACCCAAGTATGGGTCAAGGGCAAGTTGGGCAATTCAATAGACCATAACAACAACAATGGCAACCAAAACTATAACCACAACCCTCCTTATATGACAGGACTACAAAGTTAGAGATACACTCCAACAGTTCATGCAAGTGTCAATCTCTAATCACAAAAGCACTGAAGTTGCCATTAGAAATTTGGAGATACAGATTGGTCAACAAGCTAAGAAGTTGGAGGAGATGCCTGACAGGAGTTTTCGGGCTAATACTAAAGTTAAAACTAAGGAGGAGTGCAATGCCATTATGATTATAAGTGGCACAATGCTATATGAGAGAAAAATTGAGAGAAAAGAAAAAGTTGAGTTGAGTGAAAAAGAAGAGATGAATAAAGAGAAAAAAGAAGAGGCTGAGAGAAAAGAAGGTGAGAAAGATGAGAGGAAAGAGAAAGGAGAAGAGGATGAGAGAAAAAAAGAAAAAATAATTGAGAAGCCCCTTCTTATCAGAAAAGCTTTTCAAAGACTGAAAAAGAGAAACAATTTGGGCGTTTCATGGAGATCTTCAAGCAATTGGAGATTATTATGTCCTTGACCGAAGCACTGCAACAAATTTTTGCCTATGCTAAGCACATGAAGCAGTTCCTCAGCAAGAAAAAGAAATACATAGATGAGGAAACTATTGAAGTGTAGGGCAATTGCAGTGCTATTATGTAGAAGACTCTCCCTCCAAAATTCAAAGATCTCTAAAATTCCAATATCCCTTGTACGAATGGAAATCTCAATATAGGGAAGGCTCTAGTTGACTTAGGGGCTAGCATCAACCTGATGCCCCTATCTTTGCTAAAAATGATTGGTCGTCTGTGTAAGACCCTAGGACCTCAAGAATTTACCGAGTTATAAAAAGTTCAAGTTATAATGTAAAATAGAATGCTGTCAAAGTTTGACATGGTTTACTATTTTAATTATATATTTTTGTAAACTCAAAGAGAGGAGTTGATTCTTTTTTGTTTGGGTAGTAAACTCAAAGAGCTTCGATTTGAGTACTCATACGCATATTTTTGACTTCAGGAAGGGGGTGAACCGGACTATCAAAGTTGCGACAATTGTGCTGTTGAGGGGACTTGCACCCAGCGCCCTATTCCCAGAGGCGCCCTAGCGCGAGCGTTGTCAGTTTTCACGTTTTCAGATCTGAAACACGTGGGGATTCCGTTGAAAGTTGGGGAATATGGTCCAAACCCATAATGTTGGTCCCTTGGGCCAGAGAGGAGCGTGGGCAGACCTCCTTTCCAATTATTAAGTGCTTCTTAGTGGATTAAGGGGCCATGGTGTCTCTTGGATAGATCTATAAGAGTGGGAAAAGGAGGAAATGGGTTCTGCACTTATGGGAGTGAAGTCGTTGCTGCAAAATCCGTGAGAGAGGTGAAGTTGAGAGCTTTTGGAGTTGCAAGGAGGCCAAGGTGCTGCAAGTCTTGTGGAGATGGATTCAAGGTTTGCAAAGGAAGTCTTCAAGAGGTAAGGGGTTTAACTTGGGATATAACATAGTGTATGATGGGTAGAAGGTAACAATATAATTTCGTTGCATGCTTTCTTTCTTGTGTGTTGGGATTAAAGTTAACATGTTGAGGCATGTACTCTTCTTTTGGGTTTAAGTTTCATGTGTTGTTGCATGGAGAATGGGTATTCACATGTTCATTTTCGTTTTTCTACTATATGGGGTAGTTAATGGATTATACATGTTTATATTTTATGAAAAAGTGGTGTTGTTGTAATGGGTATACATGCTGGATGCATTTAAGTCTATGCTGGGGACTGGCGCCCGGCCCCCTTCCTTTAGGGCGCCGAAGCGTGAGGCCTGCGCAAAAAGTGGCGTCCAACACCTCTTGTGGGGCGCCCGGGCGCGAGGCGTACACAAAAAGTGGCGCCCAACGCCTCTTTTGAGGCACCCGAGCGCGCGGTCTTCGCAAAAAGTGGCGCCCAGTGCCTCTTGTGGGGCGCCCGGGCGCGAGGTGTTCGTAGAAAGTGGTGCCCAGCGCCCTTCTGTTGCGCCAAGCGCGAGGTACTTTCCACTGTTCCTTCAAAACACTTGATTTTGTATATTGAAAACAAAAGAGAAAGAGAAAGAAGTGAAGGGTTACGTAAATAGAGAAAGAGAGAGTTGGTAAGAAATGAGTAGTTTCATGTAGGACCTACTTGGAAGTAAGAGAAAATGTAATTTAATGGTTTTGGGGTTTACTTGAAGAGTTAGATGTAGAAGGGAGTGTGTTTAGAGTAAAAATGGGTGTATTGAAATTAGGTGCTTTCTTTGGTGTTGGGAATTTAGTAAAAATGTGGGTGCACTAGAAATGTTGTTCTAGTTTATGGAAGTGTGAAATTAGTAATTTCAGAGGGGTGCGACAGTAGGATAAATAATTAAATTAAGTTATTTATTTATTTGTTAGTTAATGAATTTAGTTGACTTTATATATGATGGTGATGGTTGTGATAGTAAAATTGTGAGAGCAGGCGTTCTATCATTTCCCTCGAATTTTCTTGAATCGATGGTGTTCATATTGCGATACGATAATGTGTTGAGTCTCCGAGGTTCGAGTGTGATGGTTGTGATGGTAAAATTGTGAGAGTAAGCGTGATGGACGAGCGTCAAAGGAAATGACGAAGGTGCGTGTCGCGAGCTCCTTCGAAGCTTCCTCCAGAGATAAACGCAGCGGAAAGTAAACGAAGCTCTAGATTGAGAGCTGACTCGAAGGAAAACTACTAAACTATGAACAGACTCAAGAAAACCCTAAGATCTAAGGTTTAAACGGTGGAGATGAAGGAAAACAGAAAAGGTCGAGGAAACCCTAGCGAAAGCCATAGATTGAAGAATTGTTCGGTGAAGATGAGGTTTCATGGCCGAAAAGGATGAAGGGAGGGAGAAGACGAGGTAGAATGTGGCTTACAATCGGTGAAAATGGGGGGAAACGGTAGATCTGAGGTTGGAGGATGGTTGGAGACGAGGAAGAGCTCTTGCGGAAGAAGAAGCTCTTTCTGATTCGCGAGAGAAAACGCGAGTGATATGGAATGATGGAGCTGACGCGTGCCTACTGAGGGAGTCTTTGGACTCTCTAGCATGTGACTTTCAAGAGAGAATAATTTCTGATTTCAGAAAATTCAATTCTCATTAAGCTCAAAAGTGTCAATACAAGAGAGGAGCTGGGTATTTATAGTAACCCATGCTCCTTAAAAGCTAAGCTATAAAAGGTAAAAAAAATACAAAAGGAGGACTACGTCAAACAGGATTCCATCATACCCTCCCTCTTAAAAAAAAGATTTGTCCTCAAATCTGGCAATCGCCTAATGAAGAAGCTCCATACAATCTTTGGGAGCACGACCATCTTAGAGTGGCTGATAACACTCTAGATTTACATATTTTTCTTTGTTAAAAATCATTTCTTAGATTTCTTTAGTTTTTAATTTCTTAGAATTAGGCTAGTTTTATGTTTTTTTCTTAATTCTTTAGTTTTATAAAATTCTAGTTAAAAATAGGTTTTTAGATGTAATTTTTAGTTTTTGTTAATTAGTAGGAAAATAATTTTTGTTTAGAAAATCTTTAATAAAAATCTTTCTTTTTAATTGTTAGATTTTTTTTCTTTTCTTTAATTTGGTATTGTTTTTTTTATGCAGAGTGGGCTGGTCATTTGAAATTGGGCTGCAGCCTTGGAATGATTGAAGTTGATTGGGCCTCTGAAATAGCACTGGGGCGCTTGTGAGGCTGCAGCATTTTGATAATTGATGTTGTGCATTTTGGAGGCTGGCAGATTTATTGAAAAGCAATTGGGCCACGACAATGCTTGGATGATTCAATTTGAAAGTGGCCGCTGGCAGGATTGGGTTGAAGAGGACTAGCTGCAACTTAAGTGGAACGACGCCGTCTTGATGCGTCTTGGCAGCAGCTCAACTCACACTCATGCTTCATTTGGAAAATGGGAAAAACAAGCTGGAGCATTTGAAGAAACAAACACCCATGAGCTAGGGCTTGGAGAGAATGCGAGAAAGAGAGAAGATGAAGTCACGACCATACTCTGCAAAGAAGCTGACCGTGGAGAAAGAAAGCTGACCGGAGCTGCCCATTATAGAGGATCGAATGGCTGGAAACACAAGCTCGAAGCAAATGAAGAGTGGCCGCTGGATCAAGAGCAGGAAGCGTCGTCGAGAAGGTTCCCTCTTATATTTTTTCTTTGCTTTTTCTTTTCGTTCTCCAACCCTATATAAAGGGGTTTTTCACCATGTAAATGGAGGTATAAAGAACACTTCTTCATACACTTTAGACACTTTCAGTTTACAGTTCTAAGCTCTGTAGATTAGGGTTCTTTTCCACTTTCTATAGAGTAGGTTTCGATTCTCTTTGCTTTTGGAATGCACAGTCACGGTGGTGACAGCCCGTGGTGTCTTCGATTGCGAGTTTGTTCAGTACCTTTTCTTATACGCTCTTGTTAATAATACGTTCTTTCTTGATGTTCTATTTGTAAAGTGTTCTATGATTCTATTATTTTGATTTTTGTGTGTTCTTGTGTTTCTTGTTTTACATTGAAAATGATTTGGATTCTGTCACTCTGCATTCTATAATTTCTTTTGGAATTATACGACCCCAAGGTGGGCGTAAATGAACGAGATGTCTTCTCGAGACAGAGAGGAGTTCAATCAATGAAAAAATATTTTCATTCATGTTGTTTTAGTTGCTGTTAATTAGTGTGAGTTAGGAATAGGTTCAATTGTGTTTCATTTGCTGATTCGGCTAAAAATCATTAAAATTGAATTGAATATGTTTTGTTTTGGGAAATCAATTGATTGTTATTCATTTTAAGTTCTATACTAGAACTTGAGACCCCAAGGTGGGCAATTTATGAACAGGATGTCTTTCTGTATAATAATAAGTCAATTGATATGCCAATTCAAGCAAATTTAGTTCAGTTTTGTGACTTTTATCCAACAACTTTGTCTTGATTAGTAGTTTAGGTTATGTTCTGTTCGTAATGATTAGATTTGGTTCTGATTCATGAGTTATTCACTCGATTCTTTGCTTTTAATCATTAGTTTTAGATTTCTTATTGAATTTTCTTTATTGTAGATTTTACAATTCTATTTGCAACATTTACTTTCTTTACTGTTCATATTCATTTGGCTTTTAGGATTTTTGTTTAGCTTTTAAATTTCCAATTTGAGTTGCTTGTTTACAGTTTTAGTTCTAGGTAATTTTACTTGCATGTAATTATCATAATAGTTTAATTTCTGTTTCTGTTTAGGTAGTTTAGAGTTCCGTTTTCATTTCTTTTCCCCACCTTGCTTTAGTAGTTATTAGTAGTAAATAATTACAAGAATTAACTTTACACTCTAAAGCTTAATCATAGTTGAGTCCTTGGATTGATCCTTGGTTATCCCTTTACTACATTAGTGGGGAAATTGAGTTTGTTGGCTTTGATGCGACTAAAAGCGAGTTTAACAAATGGCGCCGTTGCCGGGGACTCGGCGAATTGAGTTTTTGAGTGTTAGGTTAGTCTTGTTTAGGTCTGTTTTCTTACTTGCATTTCTATTTGTGTTCATATAGCTTAGGCTTAGGAGTGTAGAGTAGTCCTTGCATCTATATAGTTTGTATAGTTTCTCTTTTCTTTCATAGATTTCTTGTGTTGAATTCTGTACTATAGGTCTCAGAGGTCTGATTGGTGTTTCTTCCAGTGAGCCTTGGGTAAGCATGAATTACTACTCTTCATATGATAACTGTTCTTTTCCTTGTAATGCTCAACCACCGAGATTTGACCTGTTTTATGAGCCTATTCCTGAGGATTTTATGCAGCCAGCCAATCAAGCTTTCCAGCAACAACCACCATCCTATTTTCAACCTTATGGAGAGCAGTCACCCTGGCATGTGCAACAAGAGATGCCACATTTATATTGGGACCAGTGTGTTGCACCAAAGCAGGAGGAAATTCATTCAGAACAGCCATGGCAGCCATAATTCTGTGATCAGTGGCAGCAGGGGATTCCAGCATATGAACTTCAAGGACTAACCAATCAAGTGGCAGAGTTAGTAGCTGTAGTCAACAAGCTGACAGGGAGAGCTGAAGAAGAGAAAGGGGCAGAAAACAATGGAGCACCACTGATGGTAGCTGTTGCCCCAGAGTTTCAAGTGATTAAGTGTCCAACCACCTCTGTAATTGTATACGCTAATCCTTCTTTCACTGATTCACATTCTGTTTTAAATTTTGTTAATGATAATTCCAATTCTCTGATGAGTGGTGATTGTATGAATGCATCTGTTGATTCTGAATCTGTATGTGAACTTTATGTTGGTGATGAGAGTACTGAACCTCATTCTGAAATTGATTGTATTGTTGATTTAAACTCTGATTTGAAAATTGAACCTGTTGAACTTGAAGTACAAATTGATTTCAGAAAGTCTAAAGAGTATTCGAAAAAAATGAGGGAAGCAGCCAACCATGTTTTGGTGCTTCAGTACTATGAAATGGATTTTGATGCTGATGTATGTGATCCTAAAATTGATTTGACTGTGTTTGATCAAATGCTTGATGTGCCTGTAGAGGTTGTTGATTTTAGTCCTTGCTTTGATCATTCTAATATCACAAATTTAGCATTTAACATTGATAGAGTTCATATACCTGCATCTAGTGTTTTTTATGATTGCACAGATTTAAATGCACTTCTTGATGATGAATCAGATGCTCATGATAATAGATATGTAGTTTTTGATGATGTGAAAGTTGATATGACTGATTTTGAAAATGCCTGTACTGATTTAGGATTAGAACTTGAACTTGAGTTTGCTGGGTTCTTAAACTCTTTAGAACTGAGTAATGAAAAACTCACTGGTTGTACATGCCTTGGGGGTGGTTGTGAAATTTGTGAAGAAATCAGTTCTGCCATATGTTCTGCTTCTAACTATTTTGCAGGTGCCAAGGAAGAGATCATTATGTGCAAGCTGGCTGAGAATGACTCTGATGAGGTAGTTAGTGAGCAAATAATGCAGGTATACTCTGAAATTAGCATTCCAGTTCATATCTCTGAGGTTCAAGTGAACGTCAATAGCTTTGATCTGTTAGAAATTGAACCAATAAAGCCTGTTATTGTTACTGTTGTTTTGATGCCTGCACATACTCATATTTTGGATTCATTCTCTTCTGTAGAGCATATTGAAATATCTATTGTTTTTCTAGATTCTTGTACTGACTTTGAGATTGTTTCAATGGACGATAGTCCTTCTGAAGGTGTTGAGGTAGCCATTGAGTTCACAGATTCTGGTAAGGTTGTCTTTGAGGAAGTAGTCGAGGCTGTCTTTGAACCTAATCTTACCACTGGTACAGCTGAAATGTACATTGTTTCCAATATCTTGCATGCTTTACCTGATTTGCCTGATACTTCTAAGCATTTTAAACTGCTAGACACAATCTTTGTTGTGCATCATACAAACACACCTACTGATGGGTGTTCTGACTTGAATGCATATGCTCTTGATGATCTGTCGAATGATTATGCTCTTACCCCTGACAATTATGCAAAGTTTGATGATTTAATTGTGCATATTAACCTTGATCTGGATGTTGCAGATGATACATTTAGTGCAGGCACTGATCTTGAGGAGGCTGTGTATACTGAAGATAAAAAGGAAGTCCTGGCTGAGGCAGGAGATGGTCTCAATGAGACTCAAGGACCCTGGAATGTACAGAATCAGAAGAAATTGCATGAGGAGATCTGGTTGCTGCAACAAAGTATTTTGAATGTGAAAAATCAGCAGATGCAAGCCTTGAGTGAAGAATTGCAGTTGCTGCAGTGGAGAGCTGAGAAGAATGCAGTCAGTGCAATCATGGAAACCTTACACAGAGGAGCTGAGCTTGGAGAAAAACCAATAAGCCACTTCTTTACCTTTCTTTTCTTTTATAGTAATAAGTTTTTGTTAAGAGTTTGTATGATAATAGGTAGTATAGTAAATAGTAGAGTAGAAAATATGTTGTTTTTCATAAAAATAGAAAAAATTAACTTTGACTTGTGGCCAATCTGAATAAGTTCTTTTTCTTTGTAGCCTTGTAGTTTTAGTTTTCTTTTCCCATTTCTGTTCCTGTACATGTTGTGTTCTATTGCATTTTCTCTTCTGTTTATATACATTTTATACTCTTTTATGTTTAGTCTTAGTTCTATTTTGTTATGTGTTTTCTTGATTAGTTTTTATGCTCTTTATTAGTTTTGTCTTGTGTATATCCATTTTTAGATCTGTTTTGTGTATATATGTGTTTTTCTCTGCTGTTTTAGAACCTTACCTACTCACACATTGAGGGCAATGTGCCTCTTAAGTGTGGGGGTGGGAAGGTATAGGTTGGTTTAAATTTTTTGTTTTGATGTATATATCTTTGTTAGCATCTGTTTTTGAGTAAAATAGGGGTAAATTTTTTTTTTCTGAGCTGTTTTTCTTTAACTTAGGTCTGGTTTAGTTTTAAATGCCTAGAGTAGTTTCCCATTCTTGTTTTAGTCTGTAAATACCTATTTTTGTTACTGATATGTTTTAGTTTAGTTTTTAGCTTTGTTGATTAATAGTTCTTTAGGTTTTTACAGTTCATTCATTTTCTGGTTTATGTTGTTCTTTTACTGTTTTTTTTAATCTGTTTTAGAACTTCTTTTAGGTCCCTTTTCTTTGCTTATTTCTATTATTTTTGTCTTCCTTATGCTAGTTTCTTGCTCTGTTTTAGTTCTTCATTAGTTTCTATTCTTCATTCTATTTTCATGCTTTGTTTCAAGTTTTCAATTAGGATTTTTTTTTCATAATTAGGTTCTATTTTCTTTCTGCTACTGTTTTTAAAATTTTTCTGAATCTGTTTAGCTTTCTTTTTGTCAATTCTCTATTCTATTTTTATTGCTTATGTCAGGTAGCTTATAGGAATAGGTTAGGTTTATCTTTTGTAAATATATTAGGTAGTTTAGGACTGATTCCAGGTTCCTTTTATTTCTCTAACCTTTGTTTCTATTCTTTAGGATCTGTCTTAGTCTTCACTTAGAATTCCCTTTAGGTTTTTCTTGCTTTTACATTTCTGTTTTGATTGTTTAGGTTTTGGTTTAGGTTCATTGCTTTAGGTATCTGATTGCTTCTTGCTTTTGCTTAATTCTTTTCCCTGTAATTGTTTCTTTTTGCATAGAAATGTCAGTTAGGAGTTGTTGTAGGTCTTAGTGGAGTCTGTTCTAGTTGGATTTATTTTCCCTGTTATTGATTTGAGTTCTTTTTGGTTACATTCTGTTCTGTGTTGCTTTGTCTATTGTATATAGCTTAGGTAATGTTGTTTAGGTATTTCTAGATTCTATTTCGCATTACATTCAATTCTTTGCTGATTTACTTAACTTCTTAGCTTTATTTCTTTAAGATAGATTGTCAATAGTGTCTTTAGCTCTAGATTTAAGTAGATGTATTTCTAGCAGTAGTTTTTGCAGTTAGTTCAGTCTAAATAAGCAGGTTTTGCATGGTAGAGAGTAGCAAGTCCATTTTTGACAAATCTTTAACCCTGTAGAGTTTTGGGCCAATTTTTTCTTTCTAGTGTGAATGCATGCATGTATAGACATAGTTCTGATTTTGTATTAATTCTCTTTGAGTGTGCTTGATCTTGGTAGAACTTAAGAAATGATCTAGGCCTTCTTTCTTCTTTCCATTCACATTTCTTTCCATTGTACCCTCATTTGAGCCTTAGCCTTTTCTTTGCTTTCCATCCATTACATACTTTTTCACCACCAATAAAGCAACCTTGAGAGATTTGTGAGAAGTAAGGATAATTTAGAACTCAAAAAGCATAAAAGAGTAAGGTTAGAGGTGAGATTGAAAAGAAAAGAGCTCTAAAAAGAAAAAAATCTGATCTGAAAAAGTGAAGAAAAAAAAGTCTGGAAAAGAGAAAAAGAGAAAATTGATTGAAAAAAAAAGAAGAGATTCTGGCCAAGAAAAGAATGCAATACCTGCAGTGAGTTCTAGTTGTCCTCGTTCACATTTCTCTTATCCATTCCAGTTTCTGCTTTTATTTTCCATACATCTAGCCTTTCCATCCTCCATTACATTACAAGCCATGCAAGTCCTAGTGATCTAGAGTTATCTTGATTCAAGTAGTGTCAATTAGAGTTTTTCCAAAGTTAAGAGTTGTGGTCTATCATGTTATGTGGAGAGAAACACAGGCTGACCTAAACACTTGAACGATTTTAGAGAAACACTTTATCCTGTAAGGTTGAACTTGGGCTGCTACTTTTCTGAATTGTATCTTTTTGTTTGTTTTGGTTGAATCTAATTGTTATTTACTTGCTAGAGTTACTGAAACTTAGATTTAGAGTTGGTGATTCTGTTTGTGCAGTTTTGATTAGAAAAATAGCTAGATGTTATGTGAATTGGCAGAGTTGAGTTTAATTGAGATAGAGTCCAGTGTTCCTAGTTATGTGTTTAGTCTTTTTATTTGTAGATTGAGTCTTTCTTTTCCTTTGTATTTCTTATTTGTCCCTGCCCAGGAGAGCAGTGATGGACAAATTTATGATCACCAAAATATGATGTCACAAACTTGTTGAACAATCGGCAAGTATGACCGAATCGTTTCAAGTAATAAACTCGGTAAGACCAAGTATCGTTCTCCCAAAGGACTCACGGCCTAGTTTAGTTGTGTGGTTCGTTGATTAGCTAAGACTTAAGAACGAAATATTTGAAGTTTAATATGCAAAACAGAAAATAAACATGTATGCATGAGATTTTGATCAATGGCAAAAGCAAAAGACAAGCACTTTCAATGATATATATATATGAATATGTTGTTGGGGGTCAATTTCATCTTATCCACTCTCATATATTTTAGGAATTCAACATTCAAATCATCATTGTTAATGCCACTCTCTAAATTACCTTGTCAAGAAGGCATATCCCTAATTACGAGTTCATACGATTCCTAGCATTCCTAATAATTAGTTCTCTTAGCACAGGAGCTTAACGACAACCAATATAATATTGGGAGTAATTCCCCGGATCTAGACTTCCCCGTACGTTCCCGTATCGACAAAATCAATAATCATGCATTGAATGAGTTAAGCAAAGCAAGCATTAGGCAAAGAGGAAAAACCCTAACTAATGATGAAGGAAAGCATAAATCTTAGATTAAGATGCAAGCACAAATTCCATATATGAGAGCTTCAAAAGATTACATTGATTCCCCAACAAACATACAAGGTTTAGTTCATCATATTCATGGTGAACCTAGATGAACAATAATGAAAGAATGAAAGATAAAACCCTAGAAAGGTGAAGAGGTAGCCTGAGCATCCAAGATCCTCCTTCAAAGGGGTGGAAGAGAGAGTGTTTGCTTTGTTTCTGCCAAAGATACAAAACCCTAAGACATCTAGGTCTTTAAATAGGACATAAAAATAATAGAAAACGTGTCCAAGCCCAAACAGATCATAAAATCGCAGAAAACTGGCCCAAAACTCGTATGGTTGACTTTTTCTGTATTCTGGTTGACTGGTTGACTTTTTGGTTGACTGGTTGACTTTTCTGGTTGACTGGTTGACTTTTCTGGTTTCTGGTTGACTTTTCTGATTCCATCTCTCTCCTTCTTCACTTCTTTCACTAAATTCACCTTAAAACCTACACAAAAACACTGAAATCAAGCATAAACCTGTCCAGCTCTCTTATTTCTGAAAATATGGATAAAAGCATGATTTCAAGCTAGTTTCTAAGTGTAAAGGTTGCTTTTTGTGTCAATTTTAAGCATGAAAATAACAGTTTTTCAACTGTTATCAAGCAGTTGTCTAAGTGTGGGGGTGTGATAACACTCTAGATTTACATATTTTTCTTTGTTAAAAATCATTTCTTAGATTTCTTTAGTTTTTAATTTCTTAGAATTAGGCTAGTTTTATGTTTTTTTCTTAATTCTTTAGTTTTATAAAATTCTAGTTAAAAATAGGTTTTTAGATGTAGTTTTTAGTTTTTGTTAATTAGTAGGAAAATAATTTTTGTTTAGAAAATCTTTAATAAAAATCTTTCTTTTTAATTGTTAGATTTTTTTTCTTTTCTTTAATTTGGTATTGTTTTTTTATGCAGAGTGGGCTGGTCATTTGAAATTGGGCTGCAGCCTTGGAATGATTGAAGCTGATTGGGCCTCTGAAATAGCACTGGGGCGCTTGTGAGGCTACAACATTTTGATAATTGATGTTGTGCATTTTGGAGGCTGGCAGATTTATTGAAAAGCAATTGGGCCACGATAATGCTTGGATGATTCAATTTGAAAGTGACCGCTGGTAGGATTGGGTTGAAGAGGACTAGCTGCAACTTAAGTGGAACGACGCCGTCTTGATGCGTCTTGGCAGCAGCTCAACTCGCACTCATGCTTCATTTGGAAAATGGGAAAAACAAGCTGGAGCATTTGAAGAAACAAACACCCATGAGCTAGGGCTTGGAGAGAATGCGAGAAAGAGAGAAGATGAAGTCACGACCATACTCTGCAAAGAAGCTGACCGTGGAGAAAGAAAGCTGACCGGAGCTGCCCATTATAGAGGATCGAATGGCTGGAAACACAAGCTCGAAGCAAATGAAGAGTGGCCGCTGGATCAAGAGCAGGAAGCGTCGTCAAGAAGGTTCCCTCTTATATTTTTTCTTTGCTTTTTCTTTTCGTTCTCCAACCCTATATAAAGGGGTTTTTCACCATGTAAATGGAGATATAGAGAACACTTCTTCATACACTTTAGACACTTTCAGTTTACAGTTCTAAGCTCTGTAGATTAGGGTTCTTTTCCGCTTTCTATAGAGTAGGTTTCGATTCTCTTTGCTTTTGGAATGCACAGTCGCGGTGGTGACAGCCCGTGGTGTCTTTGATTGCGAGTTTGTTCAGTACCTTTTCTTATACGCTCTTGTTAATAATACGTTCTTTCTTGATGTTCTATTTGTAAAGTGTTCTATGATTCTGTTATTTTGATTTTTGTGTGTTCTTGTGTTTCTTGTTTTACATTGAAAATGATTTGGATTCTGTCACTCTGCATTCTATAATTTCTTTTGGAATTATACGACCCCAAGGTGGGCGTAAATGAACGAGATGTCTTCTCGAGACAGAAAGGAGTTCAATCAATGAAAAAATATTTTCATTCATGTTGTTTTAGTTGTTGTTAATTAGTGTGAGTTAGGAATAGGCTCAATTGTGTTTCATTTGCTGATTTGGCTAAAAATCATTAAAATTGAATTGAATATGTTTTGTTTTGGGAAATCAATTGATTGTTATTCATTTTAAGTTCAATACTAGAACTTGAGACCCCAAGGTGGGCAATTTATGAACAGGATGTCTGTCTTTATAATAATAAGTCAATTGATATGCCAATTCAAGCAAATTTAGTTCAGTTTTGTGACTTTTATCCAACAACTTTGTCCTGATTAGTAGTTTAGGTTATGTTCTGTTCGTAATGATTAGATTTGGTTCTGATTCATGAGTTATTCACTCGATTCTTTGCTTTTAATCATTAGTTTTAGGTTTCTTATTGAATTTTCTTTACTGTAGATTTTACAATTCTATTTGCAACATTTACTTTCTTTACTATTCATATTCATTTGGCTTTTAGGATTTTTGTTTAGCTTTTAAATTTCCAATTTGAGTTGCTTGTTTACAGTTTTAGTTCTAGGTAATTTTATTTGCATGTAATTATCATAGTAGTTTAATTTCTGTTTCTGTTTAGGTAGTTTAGAGTTCCGTTTTCATTTCTTTTCCCCACCTTGCTTTAGTAGTTATTAGTAGTAAATAATTACAAGAATTAACTTTACACTCTGAAGCTTAATCATAGTTGAGTCCTTGGATTGATCCTTGGTTATCCCTTTACTACATTAGTGGGGAAACTGAGTTTGTTGGCTTTGATGCGACTAAAAGCGAGTTTAACAGTGGCCTTATTCTTTTATATTCACTTTTTCTTCCTCTTGGATCAAACTCAAATCTGCAATAAACATCAAATATATTTTCAATTAATATCAATCCAAGAAAGAACTTTTCTATAAAAACAAGGAAATAAGGACTTCTAATATTTTGTTTTGTAGTCTTTGTAAATTTTAGAAGTCGAAATTCACTTTTGTCTTGAGTTATTTCTTTCCTTAAATATAAGAATAACTCAAGATATGAATTGTCATATTTTGAAAAGGTTTGCATGGAATATGAGATGACAATTTGTTTGAAAGAGAAGTTAAAAATTGAAAAATAATCAATTATTGGAAAAGAAGTAAAGATTTGGAAACCTTCCCTTTTAGGTTCCATGGTCTTTGAAAGAATAGGATTTGTCATCAGTAACAATTTCTCCTTTTCTTTCTTCTCTCTTTCTTGCCTTTCTCTCTTTTCTTCTTCTTTTCTCTCTTCTTCTATTCTTTCATCTTCTTCTTCTTCCTTTTCTTCTTCTCTTCTTCTTCTCTCTTCTTCTCTTCTTAATTCCTCTCTTCTTCTCTCTTCTCTTTTCTCTATTTCTTCTCTCTCTCTTCTCTTCTTCTTTCTTTTCTTTTCTCTCAATCTCTCTTTCTCTTTTCTTATCCTTGATCTCTTTAAGTCTTGCCCCAAATTCTAATTCTCTACGAAGAAACTCATGATCATTTAAACGCTCAAGAAATAATTTTCCATCATCAATGCAATCCCTAATTACTTCTAGGTTTCTTTTAATGCTTGAAGGCGCAAAATTTCTTCTCATGCAAGCTTTTAAATCTTGCCAATCACGTATGGATGACTTTCTACCTTTCCTAACATGATATTGTCTTTCATTCCACCACTCTCTTGCATGCACTTCTAACTTAGAGAGATATATACTAAGAACATAATATTCACTCTCTTCATAAAACCAAGGATTTATTTTATCAATTTCTTTTTCCCAAGCTAGGTATGTTAATGCACCTATGTCTTTACCAAAGGATGGAAGATTCCTAGCTTGTTTAAACATTTCATCAACATTATCTAACCTAGAAGACCTATATGAACTATAAGAAGACATCTTTGTTTTTTTAAAAGTTTTCTTAATCTAAAGGGTTCAAAAGTTTCACTTAGACAAGTCCCAGGTAAGAGAGGTGAGCTAAAGAGCTGCTTAAATACCAAGTCTTGCCTTGCCAGAAATGTCTTAGGCTACTAACTAATTACCCCTTAAACTAAAAGCACCTTTAGAAACAAAGTACACAACTCAAACAATCACAAACAATTAAGCACAATTAAAAGACTAAACTCTCGGACTCTAATGTGAAAAGAGTTAGAGTTTAATCCCTTTTAGCCTAATCACCCCTAAACGTGAACACAAAATCAAACAAACAAAACACTTAAGAAATCAGCGGACTCTAATGACCCCTACGAGATACACAAATCAAGTCAATATTAAAGTTTATTCCTATGGTGAAGCTTGTAGCTTTGGCTAACAAGACACATTCAACTGTCTAGCTATGCTAAAAAAAATCAAAGCAATCAAGAAATGTTGCCAAGAGTTGGAAAGAGCACCAAGGACTCTTCCAAAGAACTTGAACTTTATAAAAGGCCCTTTTACAAAACAAAAGCTAAAGCTAATAGTGGGCTAACACAAGCCTATTACAAACAATTTGAACAAATCAAATACAAAAACAAACTATGCTACGATCTTGGTCCACTTCTTTCGGCTTTGGTGCTCAACTTTGGCTTCTGCTATCAATTCTCTTGGTCTCTCCTGATCAGTTTCCTACAAAGGCAAATGCACAGATCTTCAATCAAAATTTCCTTAGCTAAAATAGATTACACAAGGTGATGTGTATATATATGGCAGTAAGCACTTCCCTTTTCTTGGTCTTGTGCCCTTGATGCAGTTACAAAGAAAATGTCTTCTGCTCTCTAGGAATAAACTGCAAGAAAATCACACCCAATTCAGCAAATCACAACATCCAACAAATTGCAAGCTATAACACAAACTGTTTAAACAAACAGAAGCAATATAGCTAAGCAACTTCCCTAATTAATGTTATTTCTAGTTGTTGGTTTTAGTGAACTTTGTTGTAGGTTCTTCCTTGTGCTCAACTAATCAGCAAATTCATTCTTCACTTGTAGACATCCTACACTACATTCTTGTAACTGATGCACTAGCTATATGACACCAATTAAATCAGATTTGCACAGCTACACCAAAAACAGTAGATATACCACATGATACAATGCAGGGAAAATGAAGAATAAATTGATTCACAATTATATGACCAGTATAACCTGTATAGCAAATCAGTGAGTTAAACTGGTCAGAATCAATGGACCAAACTGGTGACAACAAGACAACCAAGGAAACAAAAACACGATGGACGAGCGTCCAAGGAAATGACGAAGGTGCGTGTCGCGAGCTCCTTCGAAGCTTCCTCCAGAGATAAACGTAGCGGAAAGTAAACGAAGCTCTAGATTGAGAGCTGACTCGAAGGAAAACTACTAAACTATGAACAGACTCAAGAAAACCCTAAGATCCAAGGATTAAACGGTGGAGATGAAGGAAAACAGAAAAGGTTGAGGAAACCCTAGCGAAAGCCATAGATTGAAGAACTGTTCGGTGAAGATGAGGTTTCATGGCCGAAAAGGATGAAGGGAGGGAGAAGACGAGGTAGAATGTGGCTTACAATCGGTGAAAATGGGGGGAAACGACAGATCTGAGGATGGAGAATGGATGAAGACGAGGAAGAGCTCTTACGGAAGAAGAATCTCTTTCTGATTCGCGAGAGAAAACGCGACTGATATGGAATGAAGGAGCTGACGCGTGCCTACTGAGGCGCGCCACACAGAGGAAGTGGATTGGTGTAGAAGCGACGTCGTGGAGGAGAGAAATATGTGGAGCACCGTGGGAATGAAGGAAAATTAAAATGGAGAGAGTGTGCAAGGAAGGTGGCTAGAGGGAGTCTTTGGACTTTCTAGCATGTGACTTTCAAGAGAGAATGATTTCTGATTTCAGAAAATTCAATTCTCATTAAGCTCAAAAGTGTAAATACAAGAGAGGAGCTGGGTATTTATAGTAATCCATGCTCCTTAAGAGCTAAGCTATAAAAGGTAAAAAGAAAAACAAAAGGAGGACTACGTCAAATAGGATTCCATCAAAGCGTTCTGTCATTTCCTTAGAATTTTTTTCGAATCAATGGTGTTCGTATTTTGATACGATAGTGTGTTGAGTCTCTACGGAGACTGAGGTTTGAGTGTCACCCTTTCCTCGTGCGCGAGGACTAGAGAGGGTTGAATGTCTCACCCAATGACTTCGGCTCGTGTGAGTATAGTGCTCGGTGGGTGCGCCTAACCGAAGCTTTTTCTCGTAATTCCTTGAGGAGTCGGGGAGATAGGTCTGAAGTTGTGATGGAAGACGACTCGAATCGCCCTGTTTTGCGAAACAGGTTTGGTACGACAAAATTCAAGGAAACAACAAAAGCTCGTGTAAATGATTGGGTCGTGAGTTTAATATTGTGATGTATTGTAATATTGTGACTTTGATAGTCTGAGTGGTGATGATCTAAGTTATGAGTTGAATATTATGTTGTATTGTAAGGTTATGACTAGGATAATCTAAGTTATGATATTTTGATATTGAAATTATATGCTATGTTAGGTTATTTGTTACTCACCCTTTTCTTTTGTGGTTGTGGTTCCACCTACGACGATCGTACTTGTACGAGAGTAGATGGCGTTGCAGATGAGGCAGAGATGAAGTAACACGACGAGAGTTATGGGAAATACTATGATGGAAGACCATCTAAGACACACATTGGACCTCTTACTAGAGCCATGGCAAAGAGGATTCAAGAGGAAGAAGGATTACCTACCATTTTGCTTTTATGGAAGGTAATTTACATTGATTCTTTTTCCCATAATTAAAAGCACATTTTTCCTTGCTTTGTAGGATTAATAAAAACAGCTGCTAACATAAAGACTTGGGGGAAAAGCTTGTTGCCCAAGCTATCAAACAAAGGTGTGTTACATGTGTGCTGCTGGCCAAAACCACCAAAATAGAATTTGGCACTTTCCAACTTGCTGCCCAAAAAGAAGATGATTCTGGAAGAGGTAGTAAATCAAGAGGTATGATAGGGTTAAATCCATAAACAACCTCAAAAGGAGAAAGATTAGTAGTTTTGTGGACTACTCTATTATAAGCAAATTCAATGTGAGGTAGATGTTCATCCCAAGATTTGTTATTTCCTCTTAATATTACCCTTAATAATGTAGATAAAGATCTATTTACTACTTCAGTTTGCCCATCAGTTTGTGGGTGACATGTAGTAGAAAATAAAAGTTTAGTTCCAAGCTTTTCCCATAAAGTTTTCCAAAAATGGCTTAGAAACTTCACATCTCTATCAGACACTATAGTTTTGGGTAAGCCATGTGATAAGTTGTCGTTGAAGCTATCAAATTAGTACTACTTTTCAAGGCAACTTCAGTATTGCCAAGTAGTATCCAAGAAAGTAGATAGGGCTAAAGTAACCCTAAGTCGTCTCCCAACGAACACGGAATTGCTTTTGAATATCTAACTCTTATGCTATGCAATGCTTATGAATAAAAATGATGTTTGGAGAATGTTTAAAGAACAAATAATAAACTTAAAAACAATTATGATTAAATAGGCTAATTCCACTGCTTTTCCAAGATAGATTCGTCATCGGTTATTCACGGATAATTGTTCAATTGATTATTGTTTAAGTTTCAAATTAATTAAAGTACATTCTCAATTAATTTGAGGGCGATCATGCATTTAACCAAAGTAAATTCTCTATCAAATGCAAAACCTTTCTAGATTATTCACAATAAATTCAATCAAAGTACATTCTCAATCAAATTCTATTGTGTTTAATCATGTCTATTCTTAAATCTCCTAACCAAGTTAAAAGTTAATCAATCAAAGTAAATTCTCAATTGATTATAGTTGAAATTATTACTACCAACCAAAGTACATTCTCAATTGATAGTAAAAACCATTTAATCATATGAAAGTTCCTAAATTAAATCAAAGTAGATTCTCAATTTAAACCTAGAAACCCTAAAACTCATATAATCAATATGCATGTAGATTCAAACATATTATGATGCAAAAATCTTTGCTTTTAACAAGATAGAGAGATGAAAGACATAGAGAGAACAACTTAAATCTATAATCAAAGTAAACAATTGCATTAACTGAACATAACCTCAGAATCCGTCTTGGAATTACAGCAGAATAGCCCTAGATGCTTAGCTCTCCATGAATGGAGTTGAATACAAGATGAAAGAAAAGTGAGAGGAGTATGAGAGAATGAATGAAGTGAAGTCCCCTTTTCTGCCTTCCTTGGGTCTCTTTATATAGGCTTGATTGGGCTTGGACTTTGAATAGTTTGTTGATAAGATATTTTTTGTTGATATATTATATCTTTCAAATATTCATTAGATTAAATTAGTTTTAAAGAATATTTGATAGATATTAACTTAATTATCTTATATCCTATATCTTCCAAATAACTAAAAGATTTAGATAATGATAAAATTATTTGGAAGATATTTTCTGTTGATATTCCAAAATTAAATTCAACAACTGAATTTTATCTTTTAGATTTTCTGACTTTTCAAAATTGCATAAATACCCTGAAATTTCCTCTATCTGCACTTTTGCCCCTTCTGAATTTTCCAAATAAAATCTGATTTTGGGACTTCAATTGCCATTTGGACCAATAAAACTTATATTCTCAGCTACACAAATAATCATTAGAACATCCAAGAATAATTTATGCACTAAAACTCACTTTTTACATCTCTTTATTTCCCAAAACCCAACAATTCCAATCATCACAAATTCACTTAAAATCAACCATTTAAGCACAATTATCCCATCAAAAATTTGAATTTTAAAGCATAAATGTGGGCATAAATATGCACTCATCACCATGCAATCTCACTATTTCTTTAAAGAAGAGTCTAGAGATATAGCTAGCATCATCTACTTTGTGGCAGGGTATAAAATGAGCCATTTTACTAAAACGATCTACTACCACAAATATAGATCATACCCCCTTTGAGTTCTTGGCAATCCTAAGACAAAGTCCATACTTATGTCCTCCCAAGGGGTATTAGCTATAGGAAGAGGTGTATAGAATCCATGAGGCATAATTTTGGACTTGGCTTGTAAAAAGGCTATACATTTAGAACAATGGCTTTGAACATCTATTATCATGTGTGGCCAATAAAATTTACTTTTCAAAATGTTTAGAGTTTTGTCAACTCCATGATGACCCATGAGTCCTCCTCCATGACTCTCTTTGATAAGAAGTTTTCTAATGGATCCTTGGGGTATACAAAGTTTTCCTTTATTAAAAAGATACCCCTTAGAAAGATAGAATCCATCAAAAGGATTCTTAAGACATGATGAATAAGTGGATGCAAATGTTTCATCATTTTCATATAACTCTTTTATGTCATCAAATCCTAATATTTGGGATCCTAGGGTTATTAATAATGCATGTCTTTTAGATAAAGCATCCGCAACAACATTAGTACTCCCCTTTTTGTGTTTGATGACATAGGGAAATTGCTCAAGGTATTCCACCTACTTTGCATGTCTTTTGTTTAGCTTTGCTTGCCCTTTAATGTACTTGAGAGATTCATGGTCAGTGTGTATTATGAATTCTCTAGTTACCAAGTAATGCTCCCAAGTTTTTAAAGCTCTAATGAGGGCATACAACTCTTTGTCATAGGTAGGATAGTTCAAGGTAGACCCCCTAAGTTTTTCACTAAAGTAAGCTACGGGATGTCCTCCTTGTATTAAAACAGCCCCTATACCTACCCCAGATGCATCACATTCTAGTTCAAAGGCTTTGGAAAAATTAGGAAAAACTAGAATAGGTGCATGAGTTAACTTGTGTTTCAAAGTCTCAAAAGACAACTCTTGCTTATCACCCCAAAGAAAAGGCATATCTTTCTTGACTAGCTCATTTAAAGGAGCAGCTATGGTGGAGAAGTCTTTCACAAATCTTCTATAAAAACTTGCTAACCCGTGAAAACTTCTCACTTCTCCTACATTTTTAGGGGTTGGCCATTCTTGTATAGCCTTGATCTTCTCTGGATCAACATGTAAAACTTCTTTTCCAACTTTGAAACCAAGGAAAATCACACTTTCTTGACAAAAAGTACATTTGCCAAAGTTGGCAAAGAGATTATGTTCTCTAACAAGAAGCAAGACTTCTTTGACATGGTTAAGGTGCTCTTGAAGACTTTGACTATAAATTAAGATGTCATCAAAATAGACCACTACAAATCTTCCTATGCATTCCCTAAGGACATGATTCATTAATCTCATGAATGTACTTGGAGCATTGGTCAAGCCAAAGGGCATGACTAACCATTCATACAAACCAAACTTGGTCTTAAAAGCAGTTTTCCATTTATCTCCTTCATGAATTCTTATTTGATGGTATCCGCTTTTGAGATCAATTTTGGTGAAAAGATTTGCTCCATGTAATTCATCCAGCATATCATCTAGCCTAGGAATGGGGTGCCTATACTTGACAGTTATGTTGTTGATGGCCCTACAATCTGTACACATTCTCCAAGTTCCATCCTTTTTAGGGACCAACAACACAGGCACAACACAAGGACTTAGACTCTTTTGGATCCATCCTTTGTTCAATAATTCATTAACTTGTTTCTCTATTTCTTTTGTTTCCATGGGGTTGGTTCTATAGGCTAGCCTATTGGGTAGGCTTGCCCCAGGCACCAAATCTATTTGATGTTCTATTCCCCTCAAAGGTGGTAATCCACTTGGTACCTCTTTGGGAAATACATCATCAAATTCCTTTAAAAGTTTTTGCAACCCCTTTGGTAGAGAACCAAGTTCATGAGTGATTGAAACAAATGCCTCTGTGCAATAGAGAAGAAAATGAGGTTGTCCAAGAAAAAGATTTTTAGAAATGTTCAAAGTTTGAGGTTGGACAACTTCTTTATTTGAGGCATGAATTATGGTCTTCTCCTTTCTTTCTTTCCTACTTTTCTTTTCTCCATCCAACTTCTTTTTAAGAGTTATTTGGTCCTCTCTTACTTGTAAAGGTGTAAGAGGACACAAAATAATTTTCTTTCCCTTATGTTGAATGGTGATTTTGTTGGTGACTCCATCATGTAGAGCTTGCTTATCATATTGCCAAGGTCTTCCAAGTAATATGTGCCCAGCTTCCATTAGTACTATATCACAAACAATTTGATCTTCATATTTGCCAATGGAAATGGGTACTCTTACTTGTTCTTTAACTACTATTCCATCATCCTCTTTGATCCATTGAAGTTTGTAAGGTTTAGGATGAGGAGTAGTGGTTAAGCCAAGCTTCTCTACCATTCTAGAACTACAACAGTTGCAACAAGAGCCATTATCCACAATCATTGAACATGTTTTTTCCAAAACTTTGCATCTTGTATGGAATAGGTTCTCTCTTTGTGACTGTTCTAATTCTACACGTTTGCTTTCCAGGAGTCTCCTTACCATAAGTAAATCACCATCACAAGGTAAAGTTTCTTCTTCTTAAGAAGTGGATGTTTCAGACTCACTATATGAAGAACCCTCACTTTCACTCTCATGCTCAAGAATGTAAGTTGACCTTCTATTGCGGCACTCAGATGCATAGTGCCCTTTTTCCCCACATCTAAAGCACTTAGTCTCCTTACTTTTATGATCTCTTGAAGGTTCTTTGACTTTTTCTTTCCCCCCCTCTCTCTCTCTCTAAATTCTTCATACCTTAGCTTGGTTAGACTACCCTCCCTCTTGTACTCTTTCTTATGGTTGGAACTATGAGGGTAATCTTTCTTTGTGGAGCTTTTCCTCTTGAGTTGTTGCTCCACCCTCACACAAAGTTGGACTAACTCATTGAGATCATTGTAGGGTATAAGTTCAACCCTATCTCTTATGTCATAGTTGAGTCCACTTTGGAACCTAGCAATTGTTATCCTTGGTTCTTCTCTTATCCCAGCTCTCAACATGAGCAACTCCATTTTTTGCCTATACTCTTCAACACTCATGTTCCTTTGTTGGAGTTTATGGAGCTTATCCATTAACTCCCTATCATAGTAGGTTGGTACATGTCTTCTTCTCAAGGCAGTTCTCAGCTCATTCCAATACCTGATGGGAGGTAAGTGTCTTAGCCTATGATCCATGACCAAGGCTGTCCACCAAATTAAGGCATAGCCTTGAAAACTTAGAGAAGCCATGGTGACTCTCTTTTCATCATCTATTTGGTGGCACTCAAACAATTGCTCAACTTTCATTTCCCATTCTAGGTATTCTTCCACATCATTCTTTCCATGAAAGGAAGGAAGATAAATTTTTGGTTCTCTTGGATGGTGCTCTCTAACTCTATGATGTCTTCTAGGAGGCATTTGGTAGAGGTCATCATTGTGATGACTACTATATTGCTCAAGCTCACTAGGAGAAGATGATGATTCTTCTCTTCTCCTATAGGAAGATCTCTCTTTCTTTTTGTCTTGATTAATCAAAAGTTGACTAATCATGTCTTTGAGCTCACTAATCTTTCTATCCCTTTGTTCAAATTTTTGCTCAAATTCCTCCCTTAAAGAACTCTCACTATGGGGTTTCAAACTTCCTTGCACACTTGATTGACTCATTCTTGTCAAAGGAAAAGGTTTTCACAAAGTTTTCAAAATATTTGACAAGTAATGAGTGAAAAGATTTTCACAAGCTTTCTTTGTTTTTGGTGAAAAATTTCTAAAGAGATTCTAGAGGCAAAAGATGTTTCTAAGTAGCTCCCAGGAAGAAGAGGTGAGTCACAAATGGACAAGCTTAGAAACCAAGTTCTTCCTTAGCCAGAGTTTCCTTAGAGTTACCTTTTACCTTAGTTTCTAAGTAGAAATTCTTCAAATTCTTTTCAAATGTTATGAAATGAACCTAAAACCAAAGAAAGATTGACTAAATGCTATGCAATCCTATATACCACGGAAACTTAAAAAAAAAAACAAAAAGATTAAGCAAGAAATTAAAGAAAGCAATAAAGAAGCAAGAATGTAAATGCTAGACGGCCCTAAGTGAAAGTGCAAGTGACACTTGGAGCCCCTTGACACACTTCCACACTAAGAAAACGAAAATTAGACTATTACAATGTTCAATTGTGAGCTTGGAATTGCTTCAAGAGCATTTTTCCAAGTCACTTGGCTCAAAAACAGCAAAGAAAAAAAATACAATTTGAACAGCAAATTCCGTGATATTTGGTGTAAATAAACTTGAAATGAGGCCTAGAAGTAATGTGAGCTTTGTCTTCTTGCTGCTGCAAAAAGCTACTCAAAATGAAGGTGTGAGTTGCGTTTTTTACAGGTTTGAAATGCTGCTGTAACAGAGTTTTTCAGCTGCTGGACAGTGGTGTTTGGGATGCTGTTGAATCTTCCTTCTTGCTCCACTTTCAATTCTTAAACCACTTCCTAGAAGGCTACCAAAGTAGGAGTAGGTCTTTGGTGCTGGATGCCCTAAACAGCTTGCACACACTCCAAAACTCATTAGAAATCACACCACAGAGATTAAAAATATGCACCAAATTTATGCACACTGCACCAGTATAGGCTGCTGTATTGAACACTTTAGATGCCAAAAATAGACACAAACAATTGGAACAACACACAAATGAAAGTAGGTACACAAGAGGAACTTACCAAAGGCACTAGAATGGATGAAGAAAGCAAGAAAAATACAAGCACAGTTCAAAAATTATTCCAAATGCAAACTGTTTGATAATTTTCAGAAGTGTTTGATAAAATGCCCCAATGAATTTCAGATTTAGTGGTTTGGATTTTTCAGGGCATGTAATCTGGATTGGTTGGTTCTAACAACTTTTTAACACTTGATACTTCTTCTTTTGATCATGTATTTTCATTTTTAAACATTGAACCAATTTTTTTCACAATCCAGCAATGAATTTTACACTAAAATTACCAAAATAGTGGCTGAAAAAACAGAAACTGCATTAGAAAAATGAACTAAAATGGTGGTTTTGGAACCCAAATTGAGTGGCAGTGATTCAGCAACTTTGATGAATGTTCAAAAAACTTTTCTTGGTGATATTAAACATGTTTAAACTCTTAAATAGCTGAAACAATGATTAATATTCAGAATCACTAATCCACTTCCATTTTTAACTCAAAAATGATGGTTTAAATATCTAATCTGCATATAAATTCAATTTTGACCAAATGAGCAGTATTAACAACTTTCAAACATCCATTTAGACTTGCTCAAGCTTTCCAAAAGCACAAAAACAGCAGGATTCAAAAATCACTCTTGCTATAGCCAAATTATGCAGCAAAAACCATCAAATAATCAACCAATTTTAGTTTTTCATGGATTCAAAAACTGAACAGCAAAGGAAATGACTCTAAGAAGTGTAAAAACACAGATCTAAGCTAGATTTAATATGCTTAGCATGACCAAACTCAGATTAGACCAATTCAAGTATATTAGCACGGTGAAAAGCTAGAAGTTCAAGCTGAAATGGTGAATGGTTAAGGATTTTGAGCAACCACACTATGCATATTGCATTTTAGTGCTTGTTTTGGTTTGCTATACCTTAAGACACATTCAACAACATCACACAATGTTGTACCAAGCTCCATAATAAAAAGAAAACCATTGAAACAGTTTGAGAAATTTAGCACCAGATTTAAATTATGTATCATAATTCACAATGGAAAACAAATCAGATTTGCATTTTGATGCTTCAGCTTGTATAACCCAGGCTAGATCAAGTCCTCATTTCTTTATTTGGTATATATACAACTTTTTTAGCACTTGATAAAACGAAATAATCCAGTAGAAAAGAAAATTGAACAGAGACAGAAATAATACTGTAACAATAAATTGCACAAGACTTAAAACAATACAGTGATGCAGAATGAAGGCAGCGAAATTCTGAAATAGATGCAGAGAATGGTATGGTTTCGGTGAAGAATGGAGTGGGTTAGAACCTCTCAGCTCAGAGGGCCTTCTACTTTGGAAGGAAGCTAGAGATAAGGAGAAAGAAAGTGAAGAATTGGGTTGACTCAAGAGTAAAGGTAAGCTGGAATTTCATTTCTGCAGCAATTAAACTAAGCTCAAAAGTGTCTACAAAAGGAAGAGGTCTCCTATTTATAGGAAGATAAGAGCCTCAAATCTGAAATGAAATTCAATCCAAAAGCAAATGAAAAAGGCTCCAATTTGCTTCAGCTTCAAACATGCCTCATTCCAACTCAGCAGCACACGTGAAACAACACCAATTCTGAATTCTTATTCCAACTCATCAGCACACGTGAAACAACACCAATTCTGAATTCTTATTCCAACTCATCAGCACACGTGAAAGTTGGGCTAGCTAGTTTATGAGCTTTTTGATAGCTTTGGCAGCAAGCTTCTCCCTCCAAGTCTCTTTTTTCATGAGCTCAAATGCTACGCTGGCAGCTGCTCCCTCCAATTTTATTAATCCTACAAAGCAAAGAAAAAAAATGTGCTTTTAATTATGGGAAGAAGGATTAATGTAAATTACCTTCCATAGAAGCAAAATGGTAGGTGATCCTTCTTCCTCTTGAATCCTCTTTGCCATGGCTCTAGTAAGAGGTCCAATGTGTGTCTTAGATGGTCTTCCATCACCAGAGCTTTTGTTGATTGAATGTTATTGCTTTGGAAGCATGATTGATTTTGCCTAAGTTTCCATGATTAAACGTCTTGCTTGTTTGTTACTGATAACAGTTGAAAAACTGTTATTTTCATGCTTAAAATTGATATTAAAAGCAACCTTTAACACTCAGAAACTAGCTTGAAATCATGCTTTTGGTTATATTTTCAGAAATAAGAGAGCTGGACAGGTTTATGCTTGATTTCAGTGTTTTATGCATGTTTTAAGGTGAATTTAGTGAAAGAAGTTAAGAAGGATAGAAATGGAATCAGAAAAGACATCAAAAAGTACAAAAGGAGAAGTCGAAATTACCGCTCAGGCAATCACGGTGGATCCGCTGAGGGGTGAAAAAGCCGCTGAGGGGAAGAAAACAACTCACGCACTTACCGCTGAGCGACACTATTTTGGGCTTGGGCCTAATTTTCTGTATATTTTAGAATAATATATAAGCTTTAGGATGTCCTAGGGTTTGTATCTTTGGGAGAGACGAAGCAAACACTCTCTTTTCCACCCTTTGAAGGAAGATCTTTGATGCTCAGGCTACCTCCTCATCTTTCTAGGGTTCTATCTTTCATTCTTTCATTATTGTTCATCTAGTTTCACCATGAATATGGTGAACTAAACCTTGTATTGTTGTTGGGGAATCAATGTAGTCTTGTGAAACTCTCATATATGGAATTTGTTTTAACATCATATTTTTAAGACTTATGCTTTCTTTCATCATTAGTTAGGGTTTTTCCTCTTTGCTTAAAGCTTGCTTTGTTTAAATCATTCATTGCCATGATTATTGATTTTGTCGATATGGGAACGTACGGGGAAATCTAGATCCGGGGAATTTCTCCCAATAGCATATTGGTTGCCGTTAAGCTTCTGCACTTAAGAATTAATTACTTGGAATGCTAGGAATTGTATGAACTCGTAATTAAGGATAGGCCTTCTTGCAAGGTGATTTAGAGAGTGGCATTAACATTGATGAAAAGAATGATGAATTCCTAAAGTATATGAGAGTGGATAAGATGAAATTGATAACCCCAACAACATACTCATCCATCTAATTCATTGAAGTGTTTGTATTATGCTTTTCCATTGATCAAATTCATGCATACATATTTAATTACTGTCTTTTGCATTTAAACCTACAATCAATTTGTTCTTAAGTCTTAAATAATCAACAAATCATATAACTAACTAGGTCGTGAGTCCTTTGGAAGAACGATACTTGGTCTTACCGAGTTTTATTACTTGATACGATTTGGTCACACTTGCCGATTGTTAAACAAGTTTGTGGCGCCGTTTTTTGGTGCTCATAAATTTGTCATCAGTTACACATGATCAAGGCCATGTTTTCTTCTCCCTTGTAAGCCATTGCCAATATGTGAACCCAACAAAGAACAATGTTTTTCTCTAACCTTTGAACCTTGAGCCTAAATTTGAAATTTGAAAAAACCCTTTTCGAAATCCTTGCCTTGAGTTGAGTAGAGTATGTTTATGTAGTAATGGAGAATGATTCAAGTTTGGGGTTGTGAGAAATCGGAAAGAACTCTGTGGAAATATTTAAAGAACATTAAGCAAAAGAAAAAGAAAAGTGAAGAAAAGAAGGAAAAGAAAAGGTTAAGCAATGCAACTAAAGTTGAGAATGAGTTCAAGATTGGTTTCTCACATAAAAAGGAGAAAAAGAGATTAATGTTGTATAATGAAGTAAATTGTTTCACTCTCTTAACTTAAGGAATTTTGTTGTCTAGAAAAACTAATTTTCTTTTTAGCCCGACCATGTTACAAGCATAGAAAAAGTCCTTGTGATGATAACTTGCTTGTGAGTATGTTTGATTTGTTTAAATGAAAGGCAAAGTTGATTCATGTGACATTGTGATGGTAGAGTGTAAGAGTGACACCTCACTACGTACCTTTGAGCTTGAGTTAAACACTATCCTGGGGTAAGGAATTGTTCCATGTACTTTATGATAACATTCTTGCTTGGTTGTCGATTATTCATGAGGTTTGTATCTCTTGTGTATGTCTTGATTATGTGAGCACCATATTTGGAGCTTGATTGGCTAAAGCATCATTATATCTTGACTAATCTTTCTATCATGAGGAGACATGAGTGATTTACTTGTCCTAGAGGAAAATGCTTTTTGATGTGCTTGACCATTCTAGTATGATTATTTTGTTTAAGCCAAGTTACATTTTGTTTAAGGACAAACAAAGTTTCTAGTTTAGGGTTGTGATAACGGTTGAATATACCGTTATCTGTGTTGCAATTTTGATACTAAATCAACCCTTTTTTACTTAAAAGTTTGCTTGAACTCATGTTTTTAATTTAGTTTTGTGAATAAGTGAGTAGAGGGTATAATTAATGATTTTATCACTAAATTCCCTTGATTTTGTTGGTTATTGGAATAATTTAAAAGAGGAATTAAAGTACCAAGGAGTTGGAATGCAGAAAAAGAGAAAAAGATGCAGTGCAAAAAAGCCACGCTGAAGTTGAGCGCCAGAAAGAGGCCTTAAGCGCCAGAAAGGGGCCCTGAGTGCCAGTTTCATGTATCGCTCAAAGTTTTGGTGCCCTTTTAGGGGCACTGAGCACCATTTTTCTTGCAAGCTCGCTTGAGCGCCCTAAGTAGCGGCGCTGAGCACTGACGACGTTGGCCCATGATCCAATTCAACTGTATATAAGGACTTGAACGTCCTAGAGGGAGTATTTTTTGACAGAAGAGACCCAAATTCAGATGTTTTTAATTCTCCGAAGGAAGAATTGGATGTGGAAGCTCTCCTTTTCAGTTTTTTGGGTTTATCTTTCATTCTCATTCCATTGTTCATCTAGTTTCTCCATGACAAGGGGGAACTAAATTTAATTTGTTGTTGGGGAAGATGTAACCTCTAAACTCTCATGTATTTGAGTTGATTCCAATTGATTTATGCTTCTTTCATTAATTGTTAAGGTTATTCTCCTTTTCTCTATGCTTGTTATGTTTAACTCAGTCATGGCATGATTATTGGTTTTCTTTGTTATGGACACATACGGAGAAACCTAGAATTGGGGAATTTCTCCCATGGGAACTATTGCCTAGACATAGGGATAGAACGCTTGGTTGTCCTAAGCTTCCGTTCGTAATGCAAAATTAATTATTAGGGAGAGAAGACATTGTAAACTTGTAATTAAGGATGGATTTTCTTCACCGAGATATCGGGTTTTAAGTACTTTAGAAAGTGACATTAACAATTAATAAAGAAGAAGAATTCATATATGCATGGGAGTGATTAGGTGAAATTTAAACCCCAAAACATCTTCATCTCATATTTTCAACATCATTCGCTTTTGCGTTTCTCTTCATTGATCAAAATTGCATTCATATTCAGTTTCTTGTTTTTGCATTTAAAACCCTAAATTGTTCTTCAAAGTCTTAATTTGTGGGGTAATCACATGACTGTCTAGTGTCGTGAGTCTATTGGGAAACGATACTTGGTCTTACCATTTATTATTACTTGATACGATTTGGTACACTTGCCGAGGTCTTAACAATATCATTGTTCAATTGATTATTGTTTAAGTTTAAAATTACTTAAATTACATTCTTAATTAATTTGAGGGCGATCATGCAGTTAACCAAAATAGATTCTCAATCAAATGCAAGACCTTTCTAGATTATTCACAATAAATTCAACCAAAGTACATTCTCAATCAAATTCTATTGTGTTTAACCATGTCTATTCTTAAATCTCCTAAGCAAATTAAAAGCTAATTAATCAAAGTAAATTCTCAATTAATTATAGTTGAAATTATTACCACCAATCAAAGTACTTCTCAATTGATAGCAAAAACTAGTTTAATCATATGAAAGTTCCTAAATTTGATCAAAGTAGATTCTCAACAAAACCTAGAAACCCTTGAACTCATACGATCAATATGCATGTAGATTCAAACACCAATGATGTAAAAATCATTGCTTTTAATATGATTGAGAGAGGAAAGACATAAAAAGAGAGCAACTCAAATCAATAATCAAAATAAACAATTGCATTAATTCAACTTAACCTCAAAATCCATAATGAAATTACAGTGGAATAGCCCTAGAAGTTAGCCCTCCATGGGTGGAGTTTGTTTTTTTTTTCCAATTGATTGAGAATGAAGAAGTGATTTGATGGGGGTAGGTAGTGTGCACGTGAATGTGACCTGCAAGCTGCTGGAAGAAAAGGGATTTGTTTTTGATTTATGAAAAGAGAAGCCAGTCATTTAAGAAGTAGTGGTGTGTTGAAACGGCATGAGAGAATGGTAGCAGCAAGGTGTCACGTTTGGTGCAGCACACGGTGCACTTTAATTGGATAAAAAATTGGTGCTGGATGTGTCAAGGGGCGTGCGCCAGCTGCCACACAAAAAGACATCTTTTATCACATTCATTTTTCCTGGGGAGAAGAGAAGCACAGTGGTGGTGATTCAATTCTCTTTCCATGTTGCTTTGAAGTGCTGCATATTTTTTTTACTTTTTGCTATTGAAAAGAGTGTTCATTCATTGTTGAAAAGAGAGCATGCTGTCACGGGGAGAAGAGACACACACGGCTGTAGTTTCATTTAATTTCCATTTGAAAAGCACATTTAATTTTCATTTTACTAGAAGCGGTGCACACACACTATTCCGTGAATTAATTGCACTTTAATGTGTCGTGCACTTTGGCATTTCGTTTATACCCAATGCATTTAAATTTGAATTGAAGTTTATTAGCTAAGTGTGTTTCTTTATTTACACTGCAATGAGCATTTTAATTATTAGCTAAACTTTGTTTCTTTTATTCCAGTGACTTTATGTTTCAATTGGTTAACATCTCTGTTTCTTTGAATTTTTATTCCAAGTTGTAATGTGCATTTCATTTTTAGTTTTAGTGTTGCATTTGAATAACACGCAAATTGTTTCTGGATATTTATCTGTCACAGTGCTCAGTTTAATATATTCATTAACTTTAATACTTTAAATAATATTCGGTTGTGTTTAATTTTCATTTTTAATGTAGTTCATTTCTAAGCACAAAAACACTTTCAAAACCCTCCCACTACGTGTTTGACCTAAGACTCGAACCACATTTGGTCCTTGAGAGACAACCTAGGAGTCACTTCCTAGCACTGTACTGCATTCTTTTATGCACAACTTTTGTGAGAGGTGCGACCCTCTCATCAATAAGCCATGAATATGAGTATTGCAAACGCGAACCATTGAAATTAATTTAAAACGTTCGTAGACATTAATAAAAACAAGACCTGTGTTGAATTAAATGAAAAGTCTAATGCAAAAGTGTCGGAACCGTAACAGCGTGTTGTTTTTCCCAAAGTAAATAAATCACTGCATGCCTTTTTAAAAGAAATGAAATGAAAATCCATCACCGCATCCTCCAAAGCTCTCATCCCTTTTCCGTGTCCTTCTTTTATCAAAAAGAATACCAACGTGGCAGCAGCAGCTTGGAGACTTTCTTCCATCCATCACCATGCTTCACTTCTTCCACTTATGAAAGCATTGTGCCACCTCCCTACCTAACGTGTTGCTGCATTTGCTCAAGCACATTCTCAATCACCGTGCCTTCTTCCAAAGCGTCACACCACTCTCCTCTCTCCCAAGATGTGACAATGCTAATTCCACAAAACAAAATGAAAAGGAAAACTTTGAAACACTCAATCACGTGCACCTTGCATTCAACGAAAAACACAAAAGCCAATGCTCATCATTCCAATCTCAATACAATAAAATAAAATCTGCTCTCCCTCTCCGCGTGCTTCCTAAACGTGACACAAGGTGCTTCTCCAAAGTTGGTCAGCGCATGTGCTTCCTGCTACCATTCTCCCAAGCCGAGACAACACACCACTTCTTCATTCCAAGCTAGCACCGTGTGCCTCCATGTGCCATGAATCAGCCCTTCATCTCTATGCTGGACGTGTTGTTCTCAACAATATTCAACCGCCCATTCGATTAGAACATCAATCAACAATGCAATAAAATAATGAAAATGCAATGAGGATTCAGCCAAAAACAAAAGTCAGCTCTTCATTCCATTCGTTCCCCATCCACAAAAGAAAGTGTTTTTCACCCCCAAACTCAAAAGACCGAGAGCGTAAGAAAATGTGTGTGGCCAGTGGCGGCTGGACAAGGGTCGTGTGTCACCTTTTTTAATAAGGGTAGGGTCCACACAAAAAATTAAAAACCCTAACCTAAAAGGCATATGTCCTACAAATGATATTTTTTTACAAAATTGCCCCTAAAAGGGTCCAAAACACCTAATTCTAATTAAGGGCTTCTAGAAAACGAAATTACAACTTTAATTAGAATCTAAATGACTAAATGTTGAGCCTTTGAGTGTGTCACTCCATATCCCAATGCTCCAGATGATGTTTCCACAACTTCCCTGCAACCAGAAATGCACTTAATCAGCTCAGAAAACCCAAATTAGCACAATTACGAATTTCCGACCAAATTAAGCAGAATTCGGAAAACGGGGAAATGACAGACAATTAAACACAATTCCCTGGTTTATTTAAGTGCAATAAACTAAATATAGTTCAAGAAATAATGACTCATCAGTCTTATACCTAGCGCTCGTAATAAGTGGCGCTCGGTCTTACACCTAGCGTCCGTACTAATTAGTGTTCGGTCTTATACCTAGCGCTCGTAATGAGTAGTGTTCGGTCATACACCGGACGCTCATACTTGTCTTTAATTATTAAGCTTGTTGAAATAGCGTTCGTCCAACTTCAGTAATATTTTCCTTTACCATGTTCGGTCATTTACTGGCATTGGATTTCCGTATGTGAACTATTCTAAATATAATTTCTTAACATCTTGATTAGTCTTTTTTTATTGGATCCGGCCTGAGCCCTCCATATTTGACTTATTCCTTAAGTATTGGTTTGAACTCAAGAGAGTTAGTTCATTCAACTGACTCACGTGGTAAATACCGTTCGTCACATATTGCACTAGTTTACTTAGTTCATTTCTTAAAACCAAAAGTAACTCTCTTAGTCTTATTCTGTTCTGAATGGGAAAATTGTCATTCTTATCATTCGTCCTCGTTCTAAAGGGGTCTGAAATTTCGGTATTTTATACTCTTAGAGCAAATGATGAATTTAAACGTATTGGAAATTAAAGAGAAAATTGAGAAAAGTGATAGTGAAAGATGGAAACGAGATTCAGTATGAATAAAATTATGTGAAGTTGAACGAGCGTTCCGAGGAGGAACGACTCATGTATTGAATATTTGAAATTTGTAAAGTATGACTGTGGGCATGCTAATGCTGGTAGTTCATCCTGATGTTCCGTGAGTACTCGTCCTCACGTAGAGGAGGGTAGGTCATGTGTGGGAACGGCAGGAGGTCCTAGTCCTTAGGGGTACTTTGAATAGGGCTAACCTCGGGTGACAACTGTTGAGGGTATCCCAGTTACTACATCACCCGGGTGCAAGAACGCCTGTAGCTACACAGATTCATACAGTCCGGACGGTCCGTCTAGTGATAGCTTTCATATAGTTATATGTGTTGAACTACTCTTTTGTTGTTGGAATGTTTAATTTTTATGTTGATGTATGAATTAAATTATATAAGCTTACCCTGTGTTTTCTTGTGTTGTCTCGTACTTGTACGTCCGTCTTGTCATTGCAATGATCATCCGTGTGGATGTGAGCAGAAGGAGAAGCATTGTTGGAAGACGTGATTGAAGAGGAGAATCTGGTGGACGTTGAAGTTAAGGCCGAACCTTAGGTCGTTCGGTAGTATTAGATGTTAGTTGTTTTGTAAGCGATCGTTCGGTATTTGGTTTTGTAAAACCGTTCGATCCTGACTCTTTCTTATTTCTGTAATATTGTAAATTAACTCTGTACTTAACGCAGTTCGGTTTTTGAATGTTGGTATTAGTGTAAGACTACACTGATTGATTATGAAATGTAATTAATTCTATTATATGGTTATTACTGTATTTTTGGGATGTTACATCAAGCATAAGAGAAGAACCAATGTATTTACATAGTAAACTAAAAGTATGTTGCTCTTCTAGAGCATACATCATTCTAAGCATGGGAAAAGCAGAAAAAAAAAATTTGACTGTACCATACTCGAGAAAACTGAACTGTGGAAGAATCGAAGAAACAAGAAGCATCCTCTAACCCATTAAAAAAAATGACATGAGTAGCGAAAGTTGGGTGAAAAATGGATAATTGAATCCCCGAGCTAATGACGAGAATAATAAAACCTGAGCCAAAGCCATATCATCTGAAGCATGCAATAAGTGAATAATGACAGAGGCGCCAGTACTCTTTGTAGGGCATGGACGTCCATGGCGTTGGTGAAGGTTGAAGGGTGCCCCGCATAGATGGTATTTGTAACATCCCAAAAATACAGTAAACACCATATAGTAGAATTAATTACATTTAATGATAAACCAAATCAGTCTTAATTAAACAAGAGCACGGTTTTGGCCGAACGGCCTTACATAGCTTCCTAACTAGAATTGAACCATAAGAGAGACTATTCAAGACCGAACGGTTTACAAAATTAACACCGAACGGTCATTAAAAAACTTAAAGACAAAAGGCGGACGAACGACCACCTAACCAAAATAAACAACTACAAGCCGAACGTCCTATTGCTCAGTCTTCACCTCGACTTCTACTAAGTTTTCTTCCTCTAAAATTTGCTCTTCCAACGCCTCTTCCAGCAGTGCGTCTCCTTCTGCTCACATCCACACGGATGATCATTGCAAAGACAAGGACGGACGTACAAACGAGACAACACAAGGAAAAACACAGGGTAAGCTTATGTAATTTAATTCAAGTAATAACAAACATTTCATTATGCAAGCACAGTCAAATACATTCCAATAAACAGTTTAATCAACACCCTGATACTAGACCGACTGTTCGGACTGTATGAATTCCGTGTAGCTACGACGTTCGTGCACCCGGGTGATGTAGTAACTGGAATTCTCATCAGCTGCCACCCGAGGTTAGTCCGTTCCGTCCAAAGTACTCCTAAGGACTAGGACCTCCTGCCGTTCCCACACATAACGTACCCCCTCTACATGAGGACGAGTACTCACGGAACATCAGGATGAATCGTCAGCCAAGCTTTGTCCACATTCATACTTTACCAATTTCAATATCAACCAAGAGTCGTTCCTCCCCGGAACGCTCGTTCAACTTCACCTCATTTCATTCCTAACATTCTCAGTTCCATCTTTCATTATCACTAGTCTCATATTCATCTCATAAACTTTTCATCCTTTATAATCTTTCACTTTAGTGTCCTTTTCATAATTATTTCTAAGAACATAAAAATACCAAACGATCCGCCCCTTCATAACGAGGACGAACGACAGGAACGAGGCAAGGAAACTCCCTCGTCTTAGAACCGAATACTATCGAAAGGGTTACTGAATTCTTTAGAAAGGAATCAAGTACACATATGCAATATGTGACGAACTTCTTCTACAACTTGAATCAGTTAAATGAACTGACTCTCGTGAACTCCAATCAAAACTCAAAGAGTATATAGAACTGGGGACTCTTGGTCCAAGACAATAAGGTGGACCTATTAGGACGTCAAAGTACTAAACTTAGAATAATTCATATACAGAAATCTCATGTCAGTAAATGACCGAACAAGGAAAGGAAGGTTCTTCTGAAATTGGACTAACGCTACTTTTCATCAAGATAGGTTATATAATGAAACGGGTACGAGCGCTTGGTGTAAGACCGAATACTACTCAGTACGAGCGCTAGGTGTAAGACCGAACACTACTTAGTACGAGCGCTAGGTGTAAGACCGAGCACTACTTAGTACGAGCGCTAGGTATAATATAGAGCACTACTTAAAATTTAGAATAAAAGATTTATAAATAAGATATCATAGGAATGGTATTTAGAAACAACTACCTATACAATTATATATATATATATATATATATATATATATATATATATATATATATATATATATAGGTACCGAATTTAGGTTTTCTACTCGATACTCAGATTCAACTACGCTTGACCGATCGTTCAAGCACAGCGTTACGATAAAGAGGCGTTCGTCCTCAACTAGAATTCTTTCCAAATAAAAGAATTCCATTTCAACTATATCCAACAGGAGAACCGAACGGTCGATGACCGTCCAGTAACGAACGTATTTTATCATAGTATAACCTCTTATACAGAATCATTTATTTCAAATCAGTTTTTCTCAACTTATACTCTCATAACTTCAGAACTTTATAAAATTTCTATCAAGATCAACATTCATACCTCATACTTCACATATCAAACAGGTTTCATATATTTCATGCATCATAACCTAACTCAGCCATATATCATTTCAGCTCATCAAGTAAACGAACGTTCAATTATTCAAACCATAATAATCATCATGCATTAACATCATCAAATCAACGAACGTCAACAGTTCTACAGCACAGTTCAAATTAAATTAAATAAGCTTCCCTTACCTCTTGAAGTGAACGAACTTGCTTCAGACTAAAACTCAATTCGCAGAAATACGATTTCTTCTACCCACAACGCTCAAAGAAACTCTTCAAACTAAACAAATTATAGAAAACCAAGATTGGTTCAAATAAGGTGACCGCGTGCAACCAAAGCTTGGCTTGCATGCTCATATGAACGAACAGCTAGAGACGAGAAACTTACCAGTTTCAGACCGCGGAAAGGATCGGTTCAAACTGAAGCTTATACCACCGGGAACACTTCTACGGTTTCTGAAATGTGATCGGAGAAAAAAATGGTAAGCTTTGGTAGAGAGAAGGGAGGGTTTTTTAGAGAGAAGAAGGAGAAATGGAAAGTCAGATTTTGGAATGGAGAAGGTGCATGCAGAAGAGTGACGCGGATTTCAGAAAATTCAGTTTTATGTGAAAAAACGAACGTCCGTTCTCCTGCTGACACCTGCATCCCACTAACTGATTTTCGGATCCTCGTTTATTGACACCTGGTGTCCGCTCGGAGGGTTTCTAGTGCGCTTTAATGAGATCCGACAAGTGGGGTTTGGGTGGGTTTTCCGAGATCTGACATAAGGGTTTTTGGGTGTTTAATTACGGGGTCTAACATTCCCCCTAACTACAAAAATTTTTGTCCACGAAAATTAAAACTTACCCGGAAATAAGTGAGGGTTCAAGTCCTTCATGGCATCCTCCACTTCCCATGTAGAGTCACCCGTCTTATCGTCCCACACCACTTTCACCAATTTGATGGCTTTCCTTTTGTAGTACTTGGTGCGGATGTCTTCAATGCGAACTGGCTTCATCTCAAGCGTTCGGTCTTGACGAAGACGTACGTCCTCCAACTCCAGTATATGAGAGGGGTCGGCTATATACTTCCGGAGTTGAGAAACGTGGAAGACTGAATGGAGGTTGGACAATTGAGGAGGCAGTGATAGCTCGTACGCCACTGGTCTGATCTTCCTTAGAATTTGGTAAGGTCCGACGAACTTGGGGGATAGTTTCTTTGGTCGCATGGCTCTGCCTACTCCCGTGGTAGGACTTCTGCCTGCTCCTCGACGTCTTCATCCTTTCTTGGATTAATTTCACCTTCTCGGTCGTCTGTTGGATGAGCTCAGGTCCGGTCAACACTTTCTCTCCTTCTTGAAACCAACACAACGGCGTGCGACACTTCCTTCCGTAGAGGGCTTCAAAGGGAGCCATTCCAATGCTGGACTGGAAATTGTTGTTGTAGGTGAACTCCACTAAAGGCAAGACTTCATCCCAAACGCCTAAGTGATCTAGGACGCACGTCCTCAGCAAGTCTTCAAGCGTCTGGATGGTTGTCTCGGATTGGTCGTCTGTCTGAGGGTGATAAGCCGAACTCATCTGCAATTTGCTACCGAGCTCGCTTTGAAGTGACTGCCAAAACCGTGAAGTGAACCTTGTGTCTCGGTCCGATATGATACTTGAGGGTACTCCATGCAGACGAACGATCTCCTTGATATACAGTTTGGCCAGGTTGGTCATTGACATCTTCAGGTTGACAGCCAAGAAATGAGCACTCTTCGTCAGTCGATCCACTATTACCCAAATGGAATCGTGATTCTTGACTGTGCGGGGTAAATGGGTCACGAAGTCCATGGAAATGTTGTCCCACTTCCATTCAGGAATTTCCAACTAATGCAGTAGACCGCCCGGCCTTTGGTGCTCCGCCTTCGCACGTTGACAAGTAAGACACGATGCCACAAAACGAGCGACATCGTTCTTCATTCCCGGCCACCAAAATGTCTTCCTGAGATCTTGATACATCTTAGTCATGCCAAGGTGCATGCTAAGATGACTTTGGTGACCTTCTTCCAGGATGATCCGCTTCAGCTCTCCATCATTTGGAATGCACGTCCGACCCTTATAGCGTAAGAAGTCGTCCGTTCAAGTGTTAAATTCTTTGGCCTGATCAGTACCGAGCGCATTCAGAATCTTCACCAGTTCTTCATCCTCAGATTGCTTCTCCTTGATCTGATCGAATAGATCACTGGATATTCTAAGGTTACAGCACTTAATAGTGTTCGGTTCCAATTCGAACTGTAACCTTAGATCTCTGAAACTCTCCACCAAACTTAATTCTCTTACCATCATGGATGAGACGTGCACCACCTTTCTGCTCAAAGCGTCCGCTACTACGTTCGCTTTCCCTGGATGGTAGAGTAACTCAAAATCATAATCTTTTAAGAACTCCAGCCAACGCCTCTGCCTCATGTTTAATTCTTTTTGATCAAAGAGATACTTAAGACTCTTGTGATCACTGAAGACTTGAAAAGTTGATCCATACAAGTAGTGCCTCCAAATCTTCAGTGCGAAAACGACCACTGCCAATTCCAGGTCATGCGTTGGGTAGTTCTTCTCATGAACTTTCAACTGCTGAGAAGCGTACGCCACCGCCCTCTTTTCTTGCATAAGTACACAACCCAAACCTTGATGTGATGCGTCACAATATACTTCGAAGGGTTTGGTCGTGTCAGGAATGACCAACACTGGGGCGCTCGTTAACTTTTTCTTCAACTCCTGAAAGCTCGCCTCACACCGATCGGTCCAGGCGAACGGGTGATCTTTTCTGGTCAGCTAAGTTAGCGGAGCCACTATCTTAGAAAATCCTTCAATGAAACGCCTATAGTAGCCCGCGAGTCCCAAAACCTTCGGACTTCAGTGACCGAACATGGACTCTCCCATTCTACAACTGCTCGCACCTTGGCCGGATCCACTGAGATTCCTCCCGCTGAAACCACGTGCCCCAAGAATTGTACCTCCTTCATCCAGAATTCACATTTGAACAACTTAGCGTACAACTCTTTCTCTCTTAAAACGCCCAGTACCAACCTCAAGTGTTCTTCATGTTCTTCATGGCTCTTGGAGTAGATAAGGATGTCGTCTATGAACACCACCACAAACTTGTCCAGATACGGCCTGAAGATACGATTCATGTAGTCCATGAATATTGCAGGGGCGTTCGTCACACCGAACGGCATCACTACATACTCGTAGTGTCCGTAGCGAGACCGAAATGCCGTCTTCTGGATGTCTTCCTCCTTCACCCGAATCTGGTGATATCCCGATCGTAAATCTATCTTGGAGAATACGATCGCACCATGTAGCTGATCCAGCAGATCGTCAATCCTAGGTAACGGATACTTGTTCTTGATGGTCAGCTTGTTTAACTGACGATAGTCAATACAGAGCCGAGAGCTGCCATCCTTCTTCTTTACCAACAGTACAGGCGCTCCCCAGGGTGAGGCGCTCGGCCTGATAAACTTCTTATCCATTAACTCTTCAATCTGCTCTTTGAGTTCCACCAACTCTGCTGGCGACATCCGATATGGTGCAACTGAGATTGGTCCTGCTGTCGACACTAAGTCGATTGTGAATTCTACCTCGCGAACAGGAGGCAATCCAGGTACTTCTTCTGGAAAGACATCAGGAAACTCATCCACGACTGATCGTCCTCCACTCAGCTTACTACTGGACGATCGTCCCCAACTGGAGTCTTCATCCGAGTGCGTCATAATCAAAAAGCAACTGGCGCCCTCCATGATATCCTCCTTCAGTTGACCGAGCGTCACTGATAACACTTCTTCTTCTTCATCAGGGAAGACCAACTTCTTCTCACCACAATCTATTAGAATGCGATTGGTGGCTGATGACAAAATTTATGATCACCAAAATATGATGTCACAAACTTGTTTTACAATCGGCAAGTATGACCGAATCGTTCAAGTAATAAACTCGGTAAGACCAAGTATCGTTCTCCCAAAGGACTCATGGCCTAGTTTAGTTGTGTGGTTCGTTGATTAGCTAAGACTTAAGAACGAAATATTTGAAGTTTAATATGCAAAACAGAAAATAAACATGTATGCATGAGGTTTTGATCAATGGCAAAAGCAAAAGACAAGCACTTTCAATGAAATATATATATGAATATGTTGTTGGGGGTCAATTTCATCTTATCCACTCTCATATATTTTAGGAATTCAACAATCAAATCATCATTGTTAATGCCACTCTCTAAATTACCTTGTCAAGAAGGCCTATCCCTAATTACGAGTTCATACGATTCCTAGCATTCCTAATAATTAGTTCTCTTAGCACAGGAGCTTAACGACAACCAATATAATATTGGGAGAGATTCCCCGGATCTAGACTTCCCCGTACGTTCCCGTATCGACAAAATCAATAATCATGCATTGAATGAGTTAAACAAAGCAAGCATTAAGCAAAGAGGAAAAACCCTAACTAATGATGAAAGAAAGCATAAATCTTAGATTAAGATGCAACCATAAATTCCATATATGAGAGCTTTAAAAGATTACATTGATTCCCCAACAAACACACAAGGTTTAGTTCACCATATTCATGGTGAACCTAGATGAACAATAATGAAAGAATGAAGGATAAAACCCTAGAAAGGTGAAGAGGTAGCCTGATCATCCAAGATCCTCCTTCAAAGGGGTGGAAGAGAGAGTGTTTGCTTCGTCTTTGCCAAAGATACAAACCCTAGGACGTCCTAAAGCTTATATACTATTCTAAAATTACAGAAAATCTAGGCCCAAGCCCATAAGTGTGCCGCTTAGCGGTAAAGTACCGCTCAGCGGTGAGTGCGTGAGTAGTTTCTTCCCGTCAGCGGCCATTTTGCCCCTCAGCGGACCTCCCGTAAGCTCCTGAGTGCCGCTCAGCGGTAAACTGCCGCTGAGCGGTGACTTCGGCTTCTCCTTTTGCACTTTTTGATGTCTTTTCTGATTCCATCTCTCTCCTTCTTCACTTCTTTCACTAAATTCACCTTAAAACCTGCACAAAAACACTGAAATCAAGCATAAACCTGTCCAGCTCTCTTATTTATGAAAATATGAATAAAAGCATGATTTCAAGCTAGTTTCTAAGTATAAAGGTTGCTTTTAGTATCAATTTTAAGCATGAAAATAACAGTTTTTCAGCTGTTATCACAACCCCAAACTTAGAACTTTGCTTGTCCTCAAGCAAACAAGATGTACCTCAATCTTTAACCAATTCATATGATAGTTCACTCATTCAAAAATCCTCTTTTTCAAGATAAGTAAAAACTTCAATCAAACTTATGACCAAGAGTTCAATCAAGATGTGCACATGCTTTAGTGTTCACAAAGTCATTTAAATTCCAACAAATGCTATTTTTCATGAATGATCACTCAATTAAGCATGGATGTTCATGTGTTTATGGAATATTTCCTCACTAGGTAAAGTGTTTCACTCACACACAAGTGTATAAGAGGTAATCACTCATTCACTCTACTATCACAATGTCACATGAATCAACTTTGCCTTTCATTTTACCACAATCAAAAACATTCACAAGCATGCATCCTCACAAGGACTTTTCAATGGCTTATAATGTGGTTGGGCTAACAAGAAAATTGGTTTTTCTGGATCACAAAATCCTTGAGTTAAGAGAATCATAACAACACAATTATTCTTATTCATTCCCAACTTGCCTTTGCATTTGCATTGAGCTTTGCTTCTTTTTCTTTTCTTTTCTTTTTCTTTTTCTTTGCATATTCTTACTTTTTAGCTCTTAGCTCAATGCTTTTCCTTTTTCATGTTTTCCCAACAACCCCAAACTTGAACATTTATCAATACCACACAATATCTTCCACTTAACTCAAGGTAAAGATTTTCAATCAAGGGTTTTCAGTGTATGTTCAAGGCTAAGGGTTCAAAGGATAGAACACAAAGTGTTCTCTTTTAGTGGGCTAATTTATGAATTTGGCCAATAAAAAGGGTTCCAACAAACGGCCTTGATCACATGATGCAAAACAAGCAATTGATTCAATCATAGAAAACCTGGGCAAAATCATTCATGTTTCCAAAGTAATAGCATTCAACAATAACAATTCTGGAGCTCAAAACCTCACATATAAGCTCATTCACATTTGACATACACATCCTGCTTAATCTCAAAACCACAATCACAATATCATGCATTTGTTCACAAAGCTTGTGAATCACCTGTATAAGCATTTTAATGTGCACATCATCTCAACATCAATCAATCAATAAGCATCATCAAGCATTACTTATCACAAAATCACAGTTAATAGCAAACCATCACACAAACCAGGTTTCCAATAGAGTACATAACCCTAATCTAAAAAAAAAACTAATAAGTTCAGAAAACTTAAACCAACAAAAGCATAAGCATATGATAGCATTCATCAGTAAATGCTATCTCAGCTCCTCATCAGTCTGAGCTGTCCTCTGTATGTTCCTCTTCCTCCTCATCTTCATCATCTTCAAATGCATCATCATCATCAGCATCATCTTCTTCCATCTCTCTATCAGAAGTCTCCTGTCCTGAACCACCCTAAAGTGCTTCTCATGTTTCCTAGAGAGGAACCTGCTAGAGTGGGGTTGCTCTGGTTCCTTTTCCTTTCTCTTGGTTGCCATGGTTTTCAATCTCTTTCCTGAAGCTAATACATGATGTTAATCATTAGTAAGCATAAAACACAACTCCTTTCGAAGCTAAACCACCGCTGAGGGCCAGAATTTCCCCTCAGCGCCACCAGTACCACATTCCAGATCACAAAAAACCAGAAAAACTCAAGTCTGGCAGAGTGCCGCTCAGCGGCAGTTTACCCCTGAGCGGTAACTCTGCATAATTTTGAAAAACCTCTTTTAAAGCTGTCCTAACTCCACCCAAATGCAATTTTCAGTTTTCCAGTTCATAATCATGCAGTTTAATCGGTTCAAACAACAATTATATCATCAAATCATGCATAGAAATCAAAACCCCTAAATCTTCATGCTTTGACAATCACATTCAAATTCAAGAACCCTAGAATGAACAAAATGCATTTTACTTACTTGGGTGGAGATACTAGATGCAATGAGAATGCTTCCAAGCTAAGATGCTCTCTTCCAACCCCAAACTTTGATGGCACACTAGTGAAAAATTGAGTGGAAGAGGAGTTTTCTTAAGAGGGAAGAGTGAAAAGATGTGGAAAACCTTGGAGAAGGTATGTGGGAGTGTTTGTGCAGAGAAGGGTCTGAAAGTATGAGCAAATGCGCAGCTTAGGGTATAAAAATACCTTAATGGGCTCGGGTCCCGCTAAGGGGAACTAAAGCCCATCTGCGAGAGTACCGCTCAGCGGTAAGTTACCGCTCAGCGGCACTTTTGTGATGTGCTCTTCTCCTTCTTTTCTTAACCTACGTGCCTCCTAGACATGCCCCTCACTAGTTCCCTGTAATTCAATGCTTAAAATACTTATGCAAGCCCTAACTAAAATGAAACAAGCAAAAACAATCAATCAACTGGGTTGCCTCCCAGGTAGCGCTTGTTTAACGTCACGAGCCTGACCCAAAATCCACCAACACCCATCAGTAGGTGTTTAAAATCTCACCAACACCCATCAGTAGGTGTTACCACTTAGCATCCTTCAATAGATGCTATGCTCAGCAATATAATGTTCAACAGATTTAAAGATTACAAACCAAAGTAAAGTTTAAAAGTTCTAAAATCACTAGGTTGCCTCCCAGCAAGCGCTCTTTTAACGTCATTAGCTTGACCCAGTAAGCTCAAGTTCCTGCTTTATAGTTGATGTTGTCATCCCACCAACTCCTCAGCTGTTTCCTGTGAACTGTTTTGGTCCTTCTAGAATGTGGAGACTCTATCTCTATCATCTCCTTCTCTTTAAAGCCCTTCACAACCCACAACTTGTTCTTGATTCTTACAGGTGTGCCAAGTTGGGGTCTTCTTTTCTCCCAGTCATCAGGAATTTCTCCTCCTCTTCCAATATTTTCTTCCTTGTATACCTGAAACAACAAACAATGGTTACCTGCAACCTTGGGCTTTTCATCTTTATGGCTAGTCATGTGTGCATCTTGAAATGCAGGTTTATAACTAGCTTCTTCCTCCTATGCTTGCGTCTCATCCTTGAAGACGTCTACAACCACTCTCTCCTCTCGATCCTGGAGCACCACTATACCTTCATTTACATCAATGATAGCTCTGGCCGTTTTCATAAACAGTCTTCCAAGTATGATAGGTATCTTCTCTGTCTCCATCTTCATCACCACAAAGTCTGCCAAGAACTGAAGTTTGCCAACACAAACTATAATGTCCTCTGCAATCTCACATGGCTCCTTTGAAGATCCATCGGCCATTACTAGATTAACCTTTACAGGTTTCACTTTAACATTGCCGATTTGCTCCAGTAAAGAGTAAGGTATCAAGTTAACACTTGAACCTAAATCAAGGAGAGCTTTCTTCACCCTTTTCTTCCCTATGGTACAAGGGATAGAAAAACTGCCTGGGTCTGTTGCTTTAGGAGGGAATGGCTCTTTTTTAACAGTTATACATTCCTTTGCCTCATCATCTCTACGTCTCTTGTTTGTAGAGATTTCTTCATTAGATTTAGTGTAAACCGTAATCTGTTGCAGAATCTGTTCCCAAGGTGCATCATTATCCACCATGTTGAATAACTCTGTGAAGTCCATTTGTTTCCCTTGATGGATTGGAAAAGAAAAAGTACTATTGCTCTCTATTTCTCTTCTCTCTTCTGTTTCTAACTCAACTTTCTCATCATCAACACTCTCTACCACCTTGCACTCTTCTCTGGGGTTAACCTCAGTATTAGCCCCAAAATTTCTATTTGGCCTTTCTTCCACCTGTTTGGTGATCTGCCCCATCTGAGTTTCCAGATTTTTTATAGCAGCTTCAGTGCTCTTCTGTGTAGACTCAGTCTTCTGTATGAAATTGTTGAGAGTTTCCTCCATCCTCATGGACCTTTCATTAAGCATAGATAACTGTTGCCATAAGGTGGGTTGCTGCTGCTGCTTATTATATTGACTAGCTTGCCCAGTTTGCCCTTGACCAATACTTGGGTATGGTTTCCACACCTGATTGTAGCTTCCTTGACGGTACTGATTGGTCATGTAGTTTACATCCTCTACGGCTTCAACTGGAAAGGCACATTGACCATTGATATGGTCGCCTCCACACAATTCGCACAACTGGGTTTGTACTTGTGCAGCAGTTTTCAACTCTTTGGGTAATTGTGCAAGAGTTTTAGTCAGAGTCTCCAGCTATTGAGTGAGAATTTTGTTTTGAGCTAGCAGGGCATCATGTGTCTGTAATTGGAGAACTCCTCTTTGCATAGGAGCTCCTCTCTCATTGTGTAGCTCATTATCACTAGTAGCCATGTTTTCTATAATCTCTGTTGCTTCCTCTGGAGTTTTCCATTTAATATTGCCTCCTGCTGAGGCGTCCAACATCATCTTGGTTTGTGAACCAAGCCCTCCAAGGAAAGTTAAGACTACTTCCTGATCTTCAAAACCATGTGTGGGTGTTTTTCTTAGCAAGCTTTTATACCTGTCCCATGCATGCCCTAGTGATTCTTCCATGCCCTGTTTAAATGAAGAAATCTCTTGCTTGCTGATGAGAGGGTCGCACCTCCCAACAAAAGTTGATTTGCATTAAAGAATGCAGTATAGTGCTAGGACATGACTCCTAGGTCGTCTCTCAAGGACCAAATTTGGTTCAAGTCTCAGGTCAAACACGCAGTGGGGGGGGGGTTGTGAAAAGTTTGTGAATGCGGATGAACTAAATTAAAACTTGAAAATCGAACACAACCGAATATAATTGACGGTATTCAAGCGCATAAAAACACTAAACTGAACACAGCAACAGATAAGTATCCCAACACAATTCCATGTTATTCAATGCAACACTTAAACTAGAACATTAAATGCACAATGTTGTAAGCTAAACATCAAAAATAATTCATCACAGAAATGACAAAAAAAAAAACTGGTTGAAGAGTTAGTTTAAATAAATGAGTAAGTTGTTGTAAAATGAAATTGATTCTAAACCACTTTCCATCCGAGGCCGTGATGGACAAATTTATGAACACCAAATTATGATGTCACAAACTTGTTTCACAATCGGCAAGTATGACCGAATCGTTCAAGTAATAAAACTTGGTAAGACCAAGTATCGTTCTTCCCAAAGGACTCACGGCCTAGTTTAGTTATGTGGTTTCTTGATTAACTAAGACTTACAAACGAAATATTTGGGTTTAAAATGCAAGACAGAAAATAAACATGTATGCATGAATTTTGATCAATGGCAAAGACAAAAGATAAACACTTTCAATGGAATATATGAATGAATATGTTGTTGGGGGTCAATTTCATCTCATCCACTCTCATACATTTTAGGAATTCAACATTCAAATCATCATTGTTAATGCCACTCTCTAAAGTACCATTCTAGATGGCTTCTCCCTAATCAAATAGTTCATACAATTCCTAGCATTCCTAATGATTAGTTTATTTTGCGCAGGAGCTTAAGGCAACCAATATACTATTGGGAGAAATTCCCCAGATCTAGACTTCCCCGTACGTGCCCGTATCGACAAAACCAATGATCATGCATTGAATGAGTTAAACAATGCAAGCATTAATCAAAGAGGAAAAACCCTAACTAATGATGAAAGAAAGCATATGTCTTAATTGAAAGATGTAAACAACAGATTCCATATATGAGAGTTTCAAAAGATTACATTGACTCCCCAACAAACATACAAGATTTAGTTCACCATAGTCATGGTGAATCTAGATGAATAACAATGAAAGAATGAAAGAATAAACCCTAAACAGGTGAAGAGGAAGCCTCAGCATCCAAGATCCTCCTTCAAAGGGGTGGAAGAGAGAGTGTTTGCCTCGTTTCTGCCAAAGATGCCTAACCCTAGGAAATCCTAAAGCTTATATATCATTCGTAAATTACAAAAAGTCAAGTCCAAGCCCATTAAAGTGCCGCTCAGCGGTAAAATACCGCTCAGCGGTGAGTGCGTGACTGGTTTTCTCCCCTCAGCGGCCATTTTGCCCCTCAGCGGACCTCCCGCAAGCACCTGAGTGCCGCTCAGCGGTAAACTGCCGCTGAGCGGTGACTTCGGCTTCTCCTTTTTGCACTTTTTGTTGTCTTTTCTGATTTCACTTCTCTCCTTCTTCACTTCTTTCACCAAATTCACCTTAAAACCTGCACAAAAACACTGAAATCAAGCATAAACCTGTCCAGCTCTCTTATTTCTGAAAATCTCAATAAAAGGCATGATTTCAAGCTAGTTTTTAAGTGTAAAGGTTGCTTTTAGTATGAATTTTAAGCATGAAAATAACAGTTTTTCAACTGTTATCACAACCCCAAACTTAGAACTTTGCTTGTCCTCAAGCAAACAAGATGTAACTCCATCTTCAACCAATTCATATGATGGTTCACTCATTCAAAAATCCTCTTTTTCAAGATAAGTAACAACTTCACTCAAACTTATGACCAAGAGTTCAATCAAGAAGTGCACATGCTTTAGTGTTCACAAAGTCATTTAAATTCCAACAAATGCTATTTTTCATGAATGATCAATCAATTAAGCATGGATGTTCATGTGTTAATGGAATATCTCCTCACTAGGTAAAGTGTTTCACTCACACACAAGTGTATAAGAGGTAATCACTCATTCACTCTACTATTACAATGTCACATGAATTAACTTTGCCTTTCATTTTACCACAATCAAAAACATTCACAAGCATGCATCATCTCAAGGACTTTTCTATGGCTTATAATGTGGCTGGGCTAACAAGAAAATTGGTTTTTCTGGATCACAAAATCCTTGAGTTAAGAGAATCATAACAACACAATCATCTTATTCTTTCCCAACTTTCTTTTGCCTTTGCATTGAGCTTTGCTTCTTTTTCTTTTCTTTTCTTTTTCTTTGCACATTCTTACTTTTTAGCTCTTAGCTCAATGCTTTTCATGTTTTCCCAACAACCCCAAACTTGAACATTTAACAATACTACACAAGATCTTCTACTTAACTCAAGGTAAGATTTTCAATCAAGGGTTTCAGTGTATGTTCAAGGCTAAGGGTTCAAAGGATAGAACACAAAGTGTTCTCTTTTAGTGGGCTAATTTTACAAATTTGGCCAATAATAAGGTTTCCAACAAACGGCCTTGATCATATGATGCAAAACAAGCAATTGATTCAATCATAGAAAACCTGGGCAAAATCATTCATGCTTTCAAAGTAATAGCATTTAACAATAACAACTCTGGAGCTCAAAATCTCACATATAAGCTCATTCACATTTGACATACACATCCTGCTTAATTTCACAATCACAATCATGATATCATGCATTTGTTCACAAAGCTTGTGAATCACCTATATAAGCATTTTAATGTGCACATCATCTCAACATCAATTAATCATAAGCATCATTCAGCATTACTTATCACACAATCACAGTTAATAGCAAACCATCACAAGAAACCAGGTTTCAAATAGAGTACATCAAACCCTAATCTAAAAACAAAAACAAATAAGTTCAGAAAACTTAAACCACAAAAGCATAATCATATGATAGCATTCATCAGTAAATGCTATCTCAGCTCCTCATCAGTCTGAGCTGTCCTCTGTATCTTCCTCTTCTTCCTCATCATCATCATCATCATCAAACGCATCCTCCTCCTCAGCTTCATCTTCTTCCATATCTCTAGCTGAAGCTTCAGCTACTCCAGCTCCTCCTCCATGTACTGGTTCTTCTGGCCAAGCTACTACATTATGGAATTCATCCATAGTCCACCTGTGGGCTGGAGGTGTATCATACATCCCCACTATCATCTCAGCAGTGGCCACCTGCCCTCTGTGAATGGACTGCAACTGAGCCCCTATAAGAGACATATACATGTCCCTCATCTGGAATGGCTCTGCTTCATGTGTCTCAGCAGATGTCTGGCTCTGTGCTGGCCCTCTCTCTCTACGAGCACGGCGTGGTGGAACTGGCTGAGCTGCATCCTCACCTCCACAGTACTATCTATAATAAGCCTCATCAATAGCTTTTCTTGGCCTCTCAAATGGTGGAACAGAAGTATCTACCCCAGCTAGCTTGCAAAGGTGAGTAATCAAGGAGGGATGTCCTAATGGTGCTTTGTTGTTTGAGGTGTTGGCGCACATACTAATTTCATCAGCTATCACCTGCCCAATATTAACATTTAAGCTTCTGATAGCACAGTAGATGAATAGTGCCCTGCTGAGAGTAATATCTGACACATGTGAACATGGCTGAATGTTGGCATGAGAAAACGCCATCCAATACTTTGCAAGAGGAGTCAAATCTGTCCTCCTAATGTTAACCACTGAGCCAGATCTATTCCTTTGGAAGTGTCCTCCAGGTATACACAATACTCTCTCCACATCCTCATAATCAGCACCTTCCTCCATGCTAAGAGCAAACTGACATTGCTCACCAGCCCACACAGTATCCAGGAAATTGTTGATAGAATCAGGATCATACCTGATAGCATGGCCTCTGACATAGCCCAAATAATTCTCAGCTGGATAATCACCAATCTTCTTTGCATTGGTGTAGAATTCCTTCACCACAGCTATGTTGGCAGGTGCAGGATAGGTGGCTAACTTTCCCCAGTCATTCCCTAACACTTGCTCTCCAAATTGAGGAGCAAAGTTAGGTATCATTCCAACCTTTCTCTCCATCAGAAGTCTCCTGTCCTGAACCACCCTAAAGTGCTTCTCATGTTTCCTAGAGAGGAACCTGCTAGAGTGGGGTTGCTCTGGTTCCTTTTCCTTTCTCTTGGTTGCCATGGTTTTCAATCTTTTTCCTGATGCGGATGCCATTCCTACATTCAAAACACAAGCAAAACCACAGAACATGATGTTAATCATTAGTAAAACATAGAACATAACTCCTGTCGAAGCTAAACCACCGCTGAGGGCCAGAATTTCCCCTCAGTGCCACCAGCGCCACATTCCAACACGCAAAAATCAGAAAAAACCAAATCTGGCAGAGTGCCGCTCAGCGGTAATTTACCCCTCAGCGGTAACTCTGCAGAGTTTTGAAAAATCAGTTTTAAAGCTTCCCTAACTCCACCCAAATGCAATTTTCAGTTTTCCAGTTCATAATCATGCAGTTTAATCGGTTCAATCATCAAATATATCATCAAATCATGCATAGAAATCAAAACCCCTAAATATTCATGCTTTGACAATCACATTCAAATTCAAGAACCCTAGAATGAACAAAATGCATTTTACTTACTTGGGTGGAGATACTAGATGCAATGAGAATGCCTTCAAACTAGAATGCTCTCTTCCAACCCCAAACTTTGATGGCACACTAGTGAAAAAGTGAATAGAAGAGAGATTTTCTTAAGAGGGAAGAGTGAAAAGATGTGGAAAACCTAGGAGAAGGTGTGTGGAAGTGTTTGTGCAGAGAGAAGTCTGGAAATAAACCCTAAAACGTAGCTTGAGGTATAAAAATACCCTAATGGGCTCGGGTCCCGCTAAGGGGAACTAAAGCCCAGTCTGCGAGAGTACCGCTCAGCGGTAAAATACCGCTCAGCGGCACTTTCGTGATGTGCTCCTCTCCTTCTTTTCTTGACCTACGTGCCTTCCCTACATGTCCCTCATAGGTTCCCTGCAATTCAATGTTAAAAATGCTTATGCAAACCCTAACTAAAATAAACAAACAAAAACAATCAATCAACTGGGTTGCCTCCCAGGTAGCGCTTGTTTAACGTCACGAGCCTGACCCAAATTCCACCAGCACCCATCAGTAGATGCAAAATTTTCTTACCAACACCCATCAGCAGGTGTTACAAACCTAGCATCCTTCAGTAGATGCTTAACCACCTAGCATCCTTCAGTAGATGCTGGATCCAACAAAACTAATTACAGAATAATATCCACAATTTAAAAGTTACAAAACCAAATCAAAAGTTTTTAAATCCACTGGGTTGCCTCCCAGCAAGCGCTCTTTTAACGTCATTAGCTTGACCCAGTAAAGTTCAAGTTCCATCTTCTGTATAGTTAATGATGTCTTTCCACCAACTTCTCAACTGCTTCCTTTGGACTGTTTTGGTTCTTCTAGAATAAGGAGACTCTATCTCTATCATCTCCTTCTCTTTAAAGCCCTTCACAACCCACAACTTGTTCTTTAGTCTCACATGTGTGCCAAGTTGGGGTCCTCTTTTCTTCCAGCCTCTAGGACTTGCTTCTCCTCTTCCAATATCTTCTTCCTTGGGTACCTGAAACAACAAACAATGGTTACCTGAAACCTCAAGATTCTCTTCTTTACGGCTAGTCATGGGTGCATCTCGAAATGCAGCTTTATAACTAGCTTCTTCCTCCTTTGCTTGCGTCTCATCTTTGAAGACATCTACCACCACTCTCTCCTCTCTGTCCTGGAGCACCACTATACCTTCATTTACATCTATAATAGCCCTGGCCGTTTTCATAAACGGTCTTCCAAGTATGATAGGTATCTTCTCGGTCTCCATCTTCATCACCACAAAGTCTGCCAAGAACTGAAGTTTGCCAACACAAACTATAATGTCCTCTACAATTCCACTTGACTCCTTTGAAGATCCATCGGCCATTACTATTCTAACCTTTGCAGGTTTCATTTTAACCTTGCCGATTTGCTCCAGTAAAGAATAAGGCATCAAGTTAACACTTGAACCTAAATCAAGGAGAGCTTTCTTTACCTTTTTCTTTCCTATAGTACAAGGGATAGAAAAGTTGCCTGGATCAGATGCTTTAGGAGGGAATAGCTCTTTTTTAACAGCTATACACTTCTTTGCTTCCTCATCTCTACGTCTTTTCTTTGTAGAGATGTTCTCATCAGATTTTTTGTAAACTGTGATTTTCTGTAGAATCTGCTCCCAAGGTGCTTCATTATCCAACATATTAAATAATTCTGTGAAATCCATTTGTTTCTCTTGATTTATTGGAAAAGGAAAATTATTTTCACTTTCTATTTCTCTTCTTTCTTCTGTTTCTTCTTCTTCTAACTCAATTATCTCCTCATTCACACTCTTTACCACTTTGCACTCTTCTCTGGGGTTAACCTCAGTATTAGCCCCAAAACTTTTGTTTGGTCTTTCTTCCAATTGCTTGGTAATCTGACCCATCTGAATCTCAAAATTCTTTATAGCAGCTTCAGTGCTCTTTTGAGAAGATTCAGTTTTCTGTATGAATTGCTGAAGAGTTTCTTCCAACCTTGCTTGTCTTTCATTAAGCATAGATAATTGTTGCCACAAGGTTGGTTGCTGCTGCTGCTTATTATATTGATTTGCTTGCCCAGTTTGTCCTTGACCAATACTTGGGTGTGGTTTCCACCCTTGATTATAATTCCCTTGACGATATGGAAATTGATTAGCCATGAAATTAACATCCTCCACGGCTTCCACTGGAAAAGCACATTGACCATTGATATGGTCACCTCCACATAATTCGCACAACTGGGTTTGTACCTGTGCAGCAGTTTTCAACTCTTTAGGTAATTGTGCAAGAGTTTTAGTCAGAGTCTCCAACTGTTGAGTTAGAATTTTATTTTGAGCTAGCAAGGCATCATGCGTTTGTAATTGAAGAACCCCTTTTTGTTGCATAGGAGCTCCTCTCTCACTGTGAAGCTCATTATCACTAGTAGCCATGTTTTCTATAATTTCCGTGGCTTCCTCTGGAGTTTTCCATTTAATATTGCCTCCTGCTGAAGCATCAAGCATCATCTTGGTTTGTGAACCAAGCCCTCCAAGGAAAGTTAAGACTACTTCTTGTTCTTCAAAGCCATGCGTGGGTGTTTTTCTTAGCAGACTTTTGTATCTATCCCATGCATGTCCCAGCGATTCTTCCATGCCCTGCTTAAATGAAGATATCTCTTGCTTGCCTTTTGTCACCTTTGATTGTGGAAAGTACTTGTTCAAAAACTTTGTTACCACTGCTTCCCACTCTGTGAAACTTCCTTCTGGAAAAGAGTTCAACCAAAGCTTAGCATTGCCTCCCAATGAGAAAGAAAACAAACTAAGTTTGATTGCTTCGTCTGGCACCCCATTGATTTTCACTGTGTTGCAAATTTCATTAAATGTAGTAAGGTGCTCATATGGGCTTTCATGAGATAACCCATTAAATTGATTACTCTTCACCAGTTGGATCAGTGCTGGTTTGACCTCCATATTGGCTGCATTGACTCTAGGTCTAGCTATGCTGTTAAAGTGTTGAGGTCCAGCTATATTGGTGTAATCAGCAAGAGTTCTTCTGATATTATTATTCTCCATATTTTCTGTGCTATTGTCAGAACCTTGTGGTGATGGTTGCAACAGAGTTTCCGGAGGAGGGAAAAGTTCTCTAGATGTTCTGATTCTTCTCCTCCGTCTACTGTCTTCTAATCCTTCAAGCAGAGGTTCTGTTGTTTTCTTGCTCCTAGTTCGAATTGCCTCCTGCATACACAAGAACACAAAACCCTAGAAAAGATTTGGTTAGCACAAAAAGATATAAGAGAAGATATAAGATCCAGAAAAATAAAAAAACAGAAAAATAGAATAAAATAAAATAAAAACAAAAATAAAACAGAATATAAAATAAAATAAAATAAAAACAAAAATAAAACAGAAAAATATAAACAAAAAAAAAATCGAAATTTGAAAATAAAATAAAAATAAAAACAGAAAACAGAAAACAGAAAACAGAAAAAATAATAAAATAAAAAAAAAATTCGAAATTAAAAAATAAAATAAAAAATAAGTCAAAGATAATCAATAATCACACAAATTAACCAGTTAAACCACGAGTCCCCGGCAACGGCGCCAAAAACTTGATGGACAAATTTATGAACACCAAATTATGATGTCACAAACTTGTTTCACAATCGGCAAGTATGACCGAATCGTTCAAGTAATAAAACTTGGTAAGACCAAGTATCGTTCTTCCCAAAGGACTCACGGCCTAGTTTAGTTATGTGGTTTCTTGATTAACTAAGACTTACAAACGAAATATTTGGGTTTAAAATGCAAGACAGAAAATAAACATGTATGCATGAATTTTGATCAATGGCAAAGACAAAAGATAAACACTTTCAATGGAATATATGAATGAATATGTTGTTGGGGGTCAATTTCATCTCATCCACTCTCATACATTTTAGGAATTCAACATTCAAATCATCATTGTTAATGCCACTCTCTAAAGTACCATTCTAGATGGCTTCTCCCTAATCAAATAGTTCATACAATTCCTAGCATTCCTAATGATTAGTTTATTTTGCGCAGGAGCTTAAGGCAACCAATATACTATTGGGAGAAATTCCCCAGATCTAGACTTCCCCGTACGTGCCCGTATCGACAAAACCAATGATCATGCATTGAATGAGTTAAACAATGCAAGCATTAATCAAAGAGGAAAAACCCTAACTAATGATGAAAGAAAGCATATGTCTTAATTGAAAGATGTAAACAACAGATTCCATATATGAGAGTTTCAAAAGATTACATTGACTCCCCAACAAACATACAAGATTTAGTTCACCATAGTCATGGTGAATCTAGATGAATAACAATGAAAGAATGAAAGAATAAACCCTAAACAGGTGAAGAGGAAGCCTCAGCATCCAAGATCCTCCTTCAAAGGGGTGGAAGAGAGAGTGTTTGCCTCGTTTCTGCCAAAGATGCCTAACCCTAGGAAATCCTAAAGCTTATATATCATTCGTAAATTACAAAAAGTCAAGTCCAAGCCCATTAAAGTGCCGCTCAGCGGTAAAATACCGCTCAGCGGTGAGTGCGTGACTGGTTTTCTCCCCTCAGCGGCCATTTTGCCCCTCAGCGGACCTCCCGCAAGCACCTGAGTGCCGCTCAGCGGTAAACTGCCGCTGAGCGGTGACTTCGGCTTCTCCTTTTTGCACTTTTTGTTGTCTTTTCTGATTTCACTTCTCTCCTTCTTCACTTCTTTCACCAAATTCACCTTAAAACCTGCACAAAAACACTGAAATCAAGCATAAACCTGTCCAGCTCTCTTATTTCTGAAAATCTCAATAAAAGGCATGATTTCAAGCTAGTTTTTAAGTGTAAAGGTTGCTTTTAGTATGAATTTTAAGCATGAAAATAACAGTTTTTCAACTGTTATCACAACCCCAAACTTAGAACTTTGCTTGTCCTCAAGCAAACAAGATGTAACTCCATCTTCAACCAATTCATATGATGGTTCACTCATTCAAAAATCCTCTTTTTCAAGATAAGTAACAACTTCACTCAAACTTATGACCAAGAGTTCAATCAAGAAGTGCACATGCTTTAGTGTTCACAAAGTCATTTAAATTCCAACAAATGCTATTTTTCATGAATGATCAATCAATTAAGCATGGATGTTCATGTGTTAATGGAATATCTCCTCACTAGGTAAAGTGTTTCACTCACACACAAGTGTATAAGAGGTAATCACTCATTCACTCTACTATTACAATGTCACATGAATTAACTTTGCCTTTCATTTTACCACAATCAAAAACATTCACAAGCATGCATCATCTCAAGGACTTTTCTATGGCTTATAATGTGGCTGGGCTAACAAGAAAATTGGTTTTTCTGGATCACAAAATCCTTGAGTTAAGAGAATCATAACAACACAATCATCTTATTCTTTCCCAACTTTCTTTTGCCTTTGCATTGAGCTTTGCTTCTTTTTCTTTTCTTTTCTTTTTCTTTGCACATTCTTACTTTTTAGCTCTTAGCTCAATGCTTTTCATGTTTTCCCAACAACCCCAAACTTGAACATTTAACAATACTACACAAGATCTTCTACTTAACTCAAGGTAAGATTTTCAATCAAGGGTTTCAGTGTATGTTCAAGGCTAAGGGTTCAAAGGATAGAACACAAAGTGTTCTCTTTTAGTGGGCTAATTTTACAAATTTGGCCAATAATAAGGTTTCCAACAAACGGCCTTGATCATATGATGCAAAACAAGCAATTGATTCAATCATAGAAAACCTGGGCAAAATCATTCATGCTTTCAAAGTAATAGCATTTAACAATAACAACTCTGGAGCTCAAAATCTCACATATAAGCTCATTCACATTTGACATACACATCCTGCTTAATTTCACAATCACAATCATGATATCATGCATTTGTTCACAAAGCTTGTGAATCACCTATATAAGCATTTTAATGTGCACATCATCTCAACATCAATTAATCATAAGCATCATTCAGCATTACTTATCACACAATCACAGTTAATAGCAAACCATCACAAGAAACCAGGTTTCAAATAGAGTACATCAAACCCTAATCTAAAAACAAAAACAAATAAGTTCAGAAAACTTAAACCACAAAAGCATAATCATATGATAGCATTCATCAGTAAATGCTATCTCAGCTCCTCATCAGTCTGAGCTGTCCTCTGTATCTTCCTCTTCTTCCTCATCATCATCATCATCAAACGCATCCTCCTCCTCAGCTTCATCTTCTTCCATATCTCTAGCTGAAGCTTCAGCTACTCCAGCTCCTCCTCCATGTACTGGTTCTTCTGGCCAAGCTACTACATTATGGAATTCATCCATAGTCCACCTGTGGGCTGGAGGTGTATCATACATCCCCACTATCATCTCAGCAGTGGCCACCTGCCCTCTGTGAATGGACTGCAACTGAGCCCCTATAAGAGACATATACATGTCCCTCATCTGGAATGGCTCTGCTTCATGTGTCTCAGCAGATGTCTGGCTCTGTGCTGGCCCTCTCTCTCTACGAGCACGGCGTGGTGGAACTGGCTGAGCTGCATCCTCACCTCCACAGTACTGTCTATAATAAGCCTCATCAATAGCTTTTCTTGGCCTCTCAAATGGTGGAACAGAAGTATCTACCCCAGCTAGCTTGCAAAGGTGAGTAATCAAGGAGGGATGTCCTAATGGTGCTTTGTTGTTTGAGGTGTTGGCGCACATACTAATTTCATCAGCTATCACCTGCCCAATATTAACATTTAAGCTTCTGATAGCACAGTAGATGAATAGTGCCCTGCTGAGAGTAATATCTGACACATGTGAACATGGCTGAATGTTGGCATGAGAAAACGCCATCCAATACTTTGCAAGAGGAGTCAAATCTGTCCTCCTAATGTTAACCACTGAGCCAGATCTATTCCTTTGGAAGTGTCCTCCAGGTATACACAATACTCTCTCCACATCCTCATAATCAGCACCTTCCTCCATGCTAAGAGCAAACTGACATTGCTCACCAGCCCACACAGTATCCAGGAAATTGTTGATAGAATCAGGATCATACCTGATAGCATGGCCTCTGACATAGCCCAAATAATTCTCAGCTGGATAATCACCAATCTTCTTTGCATTGGTGTAGAATTCCTTCACCACAGCTATGTTGGCAGGTGCAGGATAGGTGGCTAACTTTCCCCAGTCATTCCCTAACACTTGCTCTCCAAATTGAGGAGCAAAGTTAGGTATCATTCCAACCTTTCTCTCCATCAGAAGTCTCCTGTCCTGAACCACCCTAAAGTGCTTCTCATGTTTCCTAGAGAGGAACCTGCTAGAGTGGGGTTGCTCTGGTTCCTTTTCCTTTCTCTTGGTTGCCATGGTTTTCAATCTTTTTCCTGATGCGGATGCCATTCCTACATTCAAAACACAAGCAAAACCACAGAACATGATGTTAATCATTAGTAAAACATAGAACATAACTCCTGTCGAAGCTAAACCACCGCTGAGGGCCAGAATTTCCCCTCAGCGCCACCAGCGCCACATTCCAACACGCAAAAATCAGAAAAAACCAAATCTGGCAGAGTGCCGCTCAGCGGTAATTTACCCCTCAGCGGTAACTCTGCAGAGTTTTGAAAAATCAGTTTTAAAGCTTCCCTAACTCCACCCAAATGCAATTTTCAGATTTCCAGTTCATAATCATGCAGTTTAATCGGTTCAATCATCAAATATATCATCAAATCATGCATAGAAATCAAAACCCCTAAATATTCATGCTTTGACAATCACATTCAAATTCAAGAACCCTAGAATGAACAAAATGCATTTTACTTACTTGGGTGGAGATACTAGATGCAATGAGAATGCCTTCAAACTAGAATGCTCTCTTCCAACCCCAAACTTTGATGGCACACTAGTGAAAAAGTGAATAGAAGAGAGATTTTCTTAAGAGGGAAGAGTGAAAAGATGTGGAAAACCTAGGAGAAGGTGTGTGGAAGTGTTTGTGCAGAGAGAAGTCTGGAAATAAACCCTAAAACGTAGCTTGAGGTATAAAAATACCCTAATGGGCTCGGGTCCCGCTAAGGGGAACTAAAGCCCAGTCTGCGAGAGTACCGCTCAGCGGTAAAATACCGCTCAGCGGCACTTTCGTGATGTGCTCCTCTCCTTCTTTTCTTGACCTACGTGCCTTCCCTACATGTCCCTCATAGGTTCCCTGCAATTCAATGTTAAAAATGCTTATGCAAACCCTAACTAAAATAAACAAACAAAAACAATCAATCAACTGGGTTGCCTCCCAGGTAGCGCTTGTTTAACGTCACGAGCCTGACCCAAATTCCACCAGCACCCATCAGTAGATGCAAAATTTTCTTACCAACACCCATCAGCAGGTGTTACAAACCTAGCATCCTTCAGTAGATGCTTAACCACCTAGCATCCTTCAGTAGATGCTGGATCCAACAAAACTAATTACAGAATAATATCCACAATTTAAAAGTTACAAAACCAAATCAAAAGTTTTTAAATCCACTGGGTTGCCTCCCAGCAAGCGCTCTTTTAACGTCATTAGCTTGACCCAGTAAAGTTCAAGTTCCATCTTCTGTATAGTTAATGATGTCTTTCCACCAACTTCTCAACTGCTTCCTTTGGACTGTTTTGGTTCTTCTAGAATAAGGAGACTCTATCTCTATCATCTCCTTCTCTTTAAAGCCCTTCACAACCCACAACTTGTTCTTTAGTCTCACATGTGTGCCAAGTTGGGGTCCTCTTTTCTTCCAGCCTCTAGGACTTGCTTCTCCTCTTCCAATATCTTCTTCCTTGGGTACCTGAAACAACAAACAATGGTTACCTGAAACCTCAAGATTCTCTTCTTTACGGCTAGTCATGGGTGCATCTCGAAATGCAGCTTTATAACTAGCTTCTTCCTCCTTTGCTTGCGTCTCATCTTTGAAGACATCTACCACCACTCTCTCCTCTCTGTCCTGGAGCACCACTATACCTTCATTTACATCTATAATAGCCCTGGCCGTTTTCATAAACGGTCTTCCAAGTATGATAGGTATCTTCTCGGTCTCCATCTTCATCACCACAAAGTCTGCCAAGAACTGAAGTTTGCCAACACAAACTATAATGTCCTCTACAATTCCACTTGACTCCTTTGAAGATCCATCGGCCATTACTATTCTAACCTTTGCAGGTTTCATTTTAACCTTGCCGATTTGCTCCAGTAAAGAATAAGGCATCAAGTTAACACTTGAACCTAAATCAAGGAGAGCTTTCTTTACCTTTTTCTTTCCTATAGTACAAGGGATAGAAAAGTTGCCTGGATCAGATGCTTTAGGAGGGAATAGCTCTTTTTTAACAGCTATACACTTCTTTGCTTCCTCATCTCTACGTCTTTTCTTTGTAGAGATGTTCTCATCAGATTTTTTGTAAACTGTGATTTTCTGTAGAATCTGCTCCCAAGGTGCTTCATTATCCAACATATTAAATAATTCTGTGAAATCCATTTGTTTCTCTTGATTTATTGGAAAAGGAAAATTATTTTCACTTTCTATTTCTCTTCTTTCTTCTGTTTCTTCTTCTTCTAACTCAATTATCTCCTCATTCACACTCTTTACCACTTTGCACTCTTCTCTGGGGTTAACCTCAGTATTAGCCCCAAAACTTTTGTTTGGTCTTTCTTCCAATTGCTTGGTAATCTGACCCATCTGAATCTCAAAATTCTTTATAGCAGCTTCAGTGCTCTTTTGAGAAGATTCAGTTTTCTGTATGAATTGCTGAAGAGTTTCTTCCAACCTTGCTTGTCTTTCATTAAGCATAGATAATTGTTGCCACAAGGTTGGTTGCTGCTGCTGCTTATTATATTGATTTGCTTGCCCAGTTTGTCCTTGACCAATACTTGGGTGTGGTTTCCACCCTTGATTATAATTCCCTTGACGATATGGAAATTGATTAGCCATGAAATTAACATCCTCCACGGCTTCCACTGGAAAAGCACATTGACCATTGATATGGTCACCTCCACATAATTCGCACAACTGGGTTTGTACCTGTGCAGCAGTTTTCAACTCTTTAGGTAATTGTGCAAGAGTTTTAGTCAGAGTCTCCAACTGTTGAGTTAGAATTTTATTTTGAGCTAGCAAGGCATCATGCGTTTGTAATTGAAGAACCCCTTTTTGTTGCATAGGAGCTCCTCTCTCACTGTGAAGCTCATTATCACTAGTAGCCATGTTTTCTATAATTTCCGTGGCTTCCTCTGGAGTTTTCCATTTAATATTGCCTCCTGCTGAAGCATCAAGCATCATCTTGGTTTGTGAACCAAGCCCTCCAAGGAAAGTTAAGACTACTTCTTGTTCTTCAAAGCCATGCGTGGGTGTTTTTCTTAGCAGACTTTTGTATCTATCCCATGCATGTCCCAGCGATTCTTCCATGCCCTGCTTAAATGAAGATATCTCTTGCTTGCCTTTTGTCACCTTTGATTGTGGAAAGTACTTGTTCAAAAACTTTGTTACCACTGCTTCCCACTCTGTGAAACTTCCTTCTGGAAAAGAGTTCAACCAAAGCTTAGCATTGCCTCCCAATGAGAAAGAAAACAAACTAAGTTTGATTGCTTCGTCTGGCACCCCATTGATTTTCACTGTGTTGCAAATTTCATTAAATGTAGTAAGGTGCTCATATGGGCTTTCATGAGATAACCCATTAAATTGATTACTCTTCACCAGTTGGATCAGTGCTGGTTTGACCTCCATATTGGCTGCATTGACTCTAGGTCTAGCTATGCTGTTAAAGTGTTGAGGTCCAGCTATATTGGTGTAATCAGCAAGAGTTCTTCTGATATTATTATTCTCCATATTTTCTGTGCTATTGTCAGAACCTTGTGGTGATGGTTGCAACAGAGTTTCCGGAGGAGGGAAAAGTTCTCTAGATGTTCTGATTCTTCTCCTCCGTCTACTGTCTTCTTAGCAAGCTTTTATACCTGTCCCATGCATGCCCTAGTGATTCTTCCATGCCCTGTTTAAATGAAGAAATCTCTTGCTTGCTGATGAGAGGGTCGCACCTCCCAACAAAAGTTGATTTGCATTAAAGAATGCAGTATAGTGCTAGGACATGACTCCTAGGTCGTCTCTCAAGGACCAAATTTGGTTCAAGTCTCAGGTCAAACACGCAGTGGGGGGGGGGTTGTGAAAAGTTTGTGAATGCGGATGAACTAAATTAAAACTTGAAAATCGAACACAACCGAATATAATTGACGGTATTCAAGCGCATAAAAACACTAAACTGAACACAGCAACAGATAAGTATCCCAACTGAATTCCATGTTATTCAATGCAACACTTAAACTAGAACATTAAATGCACAATGTTGTAAGCTAAACATCAAAAATAATTCATCACAGAAATGACAAAAAAAAAAACTGGTTGAAGAGTTAGTTTAAATAAATGAGTAAGTTGTTGTAAAATGAAATTGATTCTAAACCACTTTCCATCCGAGGCCGTGATGGACAAATTTATGAACACCAAATTATGATGTCACAAACTTGTTTCACAATCGGCAAGTATGACCGAATCGTTCAAGTAATAAAACTTGGTAAGACCAAGTATCGTTCTTCCCAAAGGACTCACGGCCTAGTTTAGTTATGTGGTTTCTTGATTAACTAAGACTTACAAACGAAATATTTGGGTTTAAAATGCAAGACAGAAAATAAACATGTATGCATGAATTTTGATCAATGGCAAAGACAAAAGATAAACACTTTCAATGGAATATATGAATGAATATGTTGTTGGGGGTCAATTTCATCTCATCCACTCTCATACATTTTAGGAATTCAACATTCAAATCATCATTGTTAATGCCACTCTCTAAAGTACCATTCTAGATGGCTTCTCCCTAATCAAATAGTTCATACAATTCCTAGCATTCCTAATGATTAGTTTATTTTGCGCAGGAGCTTAAGGCAACCAATATACTATTGGGAGAAATTCCCCAGATCTAGACTTCCCCGTACGTGCCCGTATCGACAAAACCAATGATCATGCATTGAATGAGTTAAACAATGCAAGCATTAATCAAAGAGGAAAAACCCTAACTAATGATGAAAGAAAGCATATGTCTTAATTGAAAGATGTAAACAACAGATTCCATATATGAGAGTTTCAAAAGATTACATTGACTCCCCAACAAACATACAAGATTTAGTTCACCATAGTCATGGTGAATCTAGATGAATAACAATGAAAGAATGAAAGAATAAACCCTAAACAGGTGAAGAGGAAGCCTCAGCATCCAAGATCCTCCTTCAAAGGGGTGGAAGAGAGAGTGTTTGCCTCGTTTCTGCCAAAGATGCCTAACCCTAGGAAATCCTAAAGCTTATATATCATTCGTAAATTACAAAAAGTCAAGTCCAAGCCCATTAAAGTGCCGCTCAGCGGTAAAATACCGCTCAGCGGTGAGTGCGTGACTGGTTTTCTCCCCTCAGCGGCCATTTTGCCCCTCAGCGGACCTCCCGCAAGCACCTGAGTGCCGCTCAGCGGTAAACTGCCGCTGAGCGGTGACTTCGGCTTCTCCTTTTTGCACTTTTTGTTGTCTTTTCTGATTTCACTTCTCTCCTTCTTCACTTCTTTCACCAAATTCACCTTAAAACCTGCACAAAAACACTGAAATCAAGCATAAACCTGTCCAGCTCTCTTATTTCTGAAAATCTCAATAAAAGGCATGATTTCAAGCTAGTTTTTAAGTGTAAAGGTTGCTTTTAGTATGAATTTTAAGCATGAAAATAACAGTTTTTCAACTGTTATCAGGCCGTGACAACTACCTTCTACTTTGCTTGACCGTGCCACCTTCACGTTAAAATCACCGTGTTGCTTCCACTTAATCACCACTTCTTCTTTTTCGTTTAACACTTGTTCATTGCTAGCATCACAGCCACCTACCGTGTTGGGACAATGTTTCCTTTCCAAATGAAATAGAAGTGAAAACTTTGCTCTGCATCAAGGCCGTAATGTTGTGCACTTCTTCTACAATAAAGGATGAATTAATCTTCCTCAAGGAAAAGTCATTCAGCAATTACTCCACGTGACTTCCCATCAACTCTCACCTAATCACTCTTCATTTCTCAAAGAGAACAAGGAATTAATTCTTACCCATCCAGCTGCCCATTCCTTTAGCACGTCCCATCTCCTAGATTCCTAACTAATTTACTTCTCATTGCATAAAAACAAAAGAAATAAACTACTTCCATTCCAGCAACCGTAATATCCCATAAAACAAATCAACCTTTCTCCTCTTTGCTTCCAACACGATGGCTGCCCTTCCTCCACGTGCTGGACCGAAATTTTCACTCCAAAATTAAATCACCATCCTCCTCTAGAACTCTGTCACAGTGCTGCACATTCAAATTAACTTTCTCCTCCGTGAATCATCTTGTGCCTTTTTTTTCTTTCCAGCCGTCACCGTGCAGCTACTTCAAATGGCCTCAACACTTCATCAACCACCACTTCCTACTACATTCTCCTACTGGACCCAGCCGAGCCTTAACAACAGCTCTCCAATAATGAAATATCTTTTCCAGCAAAATCAATCCCGTGAGCTGTTCAAAATAAAAAAAAAAGAAAACGAAATCTCCCAAAACCAAAACACTTAACTGAGCAGTTGTATGCTCCTTCAAAAATCAATCAAGTTTCCTCTTCTTTCCAGGATGTTCCGTGTGCATCTCACGTCCCAGCAAAGATCCAGCAGTTTGCAGGTTCATTCACGTGCACCCCATTCCAACCATCACCGTTCTTTTCTTTCCCAATCCTACTGCACCGCTTCTACCAAGCTAAATGTGACTTCTCCCTGCCGTGACAGCATCAAGCACAGTGCATAAAAACCGAAAAATGAGAAGGCAAAGAGAGTTTAGCCACCGGAACAAAACATTTTCCTCATTCCTCCATTGAAAACCGTGTTCCAAAAACAACAAAAGCAGAATGAGAAAAAAAACCTCGTCACTGGTTGGCGGCTGCCCTAAGGGCCGTGGGTCAACTTTAATAAGGGTGGGGTCCACGCAAAAACCCTAAGGTGCCAAGTCATTTTCCTTCACATTTTGGGTCTAGTCTACTTTACCAAAAATTGTCCCAAAATGTAAAAGTTGATACAGAAATTCTAAACTACTGAATTACAATTTAATTAATTCTAAAATGTCTGTGTGGAGAGTCTTGAATTTATTTGGCATTCTTCCTGATGTCCCAAAATGTATTTCCGAAATTTTCCTGCACTTCAAAAATGCACTTAATCAGCTCAGAAAATCCAAATTAGCACAATTACAAATTTCTGACCAAATTAAGCAGAGTTCGGAAAATGGGGAAATAACAAACAATTAAACACAATTCCCTGGTTTATTTAAGTGCAATAAACTAAATATAATTCAAAAAATAACGACTCATCACTTGCCTTTTGTAACCTTAGATTGTGGGAAGTACTTGTTTAAAAATTTTGTGACCACTGCTTCCCACTCTGTGAAACTTTCTTCTGGGAAAGAATTCAACCAAAGCTTAGCATTGCCTCCCAATGAGAAAGGAAACAAGCTAAGTTTGATAGCTTCGTCTGGCACCCCATTAATCTTTACTGTGTTGCAAATCTCATTGAAGGTAGTGAGGTGCTCATATGGGCTTTCATGAGATAACCCATTAAATTGGTTGCTTTTCACCAGTTGAATCAGTGCTGGTTTGACCTCCATATTAGCTGCATTGACTCTAGGTCTAGCTATACTGTTAAAGTGCTGAGGTCCAGCTATATTGGTGTAGTCAGCAAGAGTTCTTCTAACATTGTTGTTCTCCATATTTTCTGTGCTATGAACAGAACCTTGTGGTGATGATTGTAAGAGAGTTTCTGGAGAAGGGAAAAGTTCTCTAGATGTTCGAATTCTTCTCCTTCGTCTACTCTCGTCTAGACCTTCAAGAAGAGGTTCTGTTGTTTTCTTGCTCCTTGTTCTAATTGCTTCCTGCATGCACAAGAAAACAAAACCCTAGAAAATATTTGTTAGCACAAAGAGATATAGGAGAAGATAAAGATTCAGAAGATAAAAGATTCAGAGGATAAAATAAAATAAGATAGAATAAAATAAAATAAAATAAAATCTAATCTAATCAAATAAAATAAAATCAAATCAAATCAAATCAAATAAGATAAAATAAAAACCGAAAAAATAAAAACAGAAAAATAAAAACAGAAATTCAAAAGTAAAGTCAAAGATAATCAATAATCACACAAATTAACCAGTTAAACCACGAGTCCCCAGCAACGGCGCCAAAAACTTGATGGCCAAATTTATGATCACCAAAATATGATGTCACAAACTTGTTTTACAATCGGCAAGTATGACCGAATCGTTCAAGTAATAAACTTGGTAAGACCAAGTATCGTTCTCCCAAAGGACTCACGGCCTAGTTTAGTTGTGTGGTTCGTTGATTAGCTAAGACTTAAGAACGAAATATTTGAAGTTTAATATGCAAAACAGAAAATAAACATGTATGCATGAGGTTTTGATCAATGGCAAAAGCAAAAGACAAGCACTTTTAATGAAATATATATATGAATATGTTGTTGGGGGTCAATTTCATCTTATCCACTCTCATATATTTTAGGAATTCAACAATCAAATCATCATTGTTAATGCCACTCTCTAAATTACCTTGTCAAGAAGGCGTATCCCTAATTACGAGTTCATACGATTCCTAGCATTCCTAATAATTAGTTCTCTTAGCACAGGAGCTTAACGACAACCAATATAATATTGGGAGAGATTCCCCGGATCTAGACTTCCCCGTACGTTCCCGTATCGACAAAATCAATAATCATGCATTGAATGAGTTAAACAAAGCAAGCATTAAGCAAAGAGGAAAAACCCTAACTAATGATGAAAGAAAGCATAAATCTTAGATTAAGATGCAAGCATAAATTCCATATATGAGAGCTTCAAAAGATTACATTGATTCCCCAATAAACATACAAGGTTTAGTTCACCATATTGATGGTGAACCTAGATGAACAATAATGAAAGAATGAAGGATAAAACCCTAGAAAGGTGAAGAGGTAGCCTGAGCATCCAAGATCCTCCTTCAAAGGGGTGGAAGAGAGAATGTTTGCTTCGTCTTTGCCAAAGATACAAACCCTAGGACGTCCTAAAGCTTATATACTATTCTAAAATTACAGAAAATCTAGGCCCAAGCCCATAAGTGTGCCGCTCAGCGGTAAAGTACCGCTCAGCGGTGAGTGTGTGAGTAGTTTCTTCCCCTAAGCGGCCATTTTGCCCCTCAGCGGACCTCCCGTAAGCTCCTGAGTGCCGCTCAGCGGTAAACTGCCGCTGAGCGGTGACTTCGGCTTCTCCTTTTGCACTTTTTGATGTCTTTTCTGATTCCATCTCTCTCCTTCTTCACTTCTTTCACTAAATTCACCTTAAAACCTGCACAAAAACACTGAAATCAAGCATAAACCTGTCCAGCTCTCTTATTTATGAAAATATGAATAAAAGCATGATTTCAAGCTAGTTTCTAAGTATAAAGGTTGCTTTTAGTATCAATTTTAAGCATGAAAATAACAGTTTTTCAACTGTTATCAATGGCTAACCAATCCATTCCTAAAATAACTTCCAACTCTTTCAGAGGTAAACAGATTAAGTTGACCTTATAACTACGCCCCTCGACCTCTATAGGACATCTAATACATACGGTAGACGTCCTAACCTCACTAGCCGTTGGGGTTGACACCACCAAGTCGAACTGCATCTCGCTCTTAGTCAATCCCAGTTTCTCAACGCACGCCTTCGAGATGAAGGAATATGTTGCCCCCGAATCAAATAACACACAGCAAGATTGTCCATATAGTAAGCATGTACTGATGATAAGGGTACCTGAACTTGCTGCTTCAACGCTCGTTATTGCATACACTCGTCTCCCTGCCTGCGCTCGACCACCCCTTCCTTGTTGAACTCTTCCAGCATTTGGTGGTCGCATGACTGCTCGTCCTCCCATATTACACTCGCTGTCCAAATGTCCGTTCCTTCTGCAGCGAGTGCAATATTTTCCTCCAACCAACTGAGGGCATGACGACTTGTAATGAGGTCCCCCACACCGAAAACATCTGACCGCTCCATGCTGCCCAGACTGTCCGGCCACAACCATAGCTTGTGATCCACTTGAATTCAATGGCTGTGCTACACGAGCGTACGACGTCCTATTCCGATTTAGTTTATTCCTTGCCAGATTCAGTCCCCGTGCTGCTTGTTGCTTCTTCTGTTGCTCCACTTCAGCCACATTCTTCTCCAACACTTTGGCTCTCTCAACCATTGAGGGAAAAGACTTAATAAAAAGGCTGGATATCAGCACTTTCAGATCACTCCTTAACCCATTCTCGAATTTCCGATACTGCCACTCTTCACTGGTGGCCATAGTATTGAACCTCAATAAATGCTTGAACGTGTTGGTATACTCCGATACAGACTTCCCACCTTGTACCAGTTGAAGGAACTCCACTTCCTTGGCGTAACGAACGTTGTCTGGGAAGTATTCTTCATAGAATTTACTTCTGAAAACTGCCCAAGAGATGGGACTGTGAGCGTCCGCCAAAATAGCCTTCATGCTCGTCCACCAGTGGCTGGCCTCACCAGTCAGTAAATATTCAGTGAATGCCAAGCGATTTTCATCTGGGCACCTCTTGGCATCATAAATTCTCTCCATGTCTCTCAACCACTGATCAGCCTCGTCCGGTAAACCTTTCCCGTTGAACTTGGCTGGGTGGTGCTACAGAAAACTCTCCAAGCTCCACTCCGACCGGTGAGTAGCGTTTGAAGAGGACGCTCCCGGTGTATTCCTAGTGGTCGCTAGGATCTCCATTAGTTGTCTCTGGGTCGTTTCAGAGTTTGCGCGAGCGGCTTCCAAACTCTGTAAAGCGATCGAGTTCTGCTGCATCAAGGCAGCGTTCTGCTGCTATAGCCTTTCGATCACCGATTCCAACAACCTGGTGTTGTCGGACACATCACGTTCGGTGGGTTGTGGTGGAGGAGGAGGTCTGGGTGCCATTAGTTCTCTGAGAAGCAGAGAAAACGATCGTTAGTCATGTTCAAAGAGTTTAAAATAACTCATTAAACACACATTAAGCACACAGCAAAAACATAGTGCACTCATAACCTACAGTGTCCTTAAGAGAACAAAATTGCTCTGATACCACTAATGTAACATCCCAAAAATACAGTAAACACCATATAGTAGAATTAATTACATTTAATGATAAACCAAATCAGACTTAATTAAACAAGAGCACGGTTTTGGCCGAACGGCCTTACATAGCTTCCTAACTAGAATTGAACCATAAGAGAGACAATTCAAGACCGAACGGTTTACAAAATTAACACCGAACGATCATTTAAAAACTTAAAGACAAAAGGCGGACGAACGGCCACCTAACCAAAATAAACAACTACAAGCCGAACGTCTGATGGACAAATTTGTAAGCACCAAAATATGATGTCACAAACTTGTTTCACAATCGGCAAGTATGACCGAATCGTTCAAGTAATAAAACTTGGTAAGACCAAGTATCGTTCTTCCCAAAGGACTCACGGCCTAGTTTAGTTATGTGATTTCTTGATTAGCTAAGACTTAAGAAAACAATAATTGAAATTTTAATATGCAAGACGAAAATAAACATGTATGCATGAATTGATCAATGGCAAAGACATAAGATAAACACTTTCAATGGATTAAATGAATGAATATGTTGTTGGGGGTCAATTTCATCTCATCCACTCTCATATATTTTAGGAATTCCTCTTTCAAATCATCATTGTTAATGCCACTCTCTAATGTACCATTCTAGATGGCTTCTCCCTAATCAAATAGTTCATACAATTCCTAGCATTCCTAATGATTAGTTCATGAGTGCAGGAGCTTAAGGCAACCAATATAATGTTGTCAGTAAAATATTGGGAGAAATTCCCCGGATCTAGATTTCCCCGTACGTGTCCGTATCAACAAAACCAATAATCATGCATTAGAATGAGTTAAACAATGCAAGCATTGAGCAAAGAGGAAAAACCCTAACTAATGATGAAAAGAAAGCATATGTCTTAATTCAAAGATGTACTCAACAGATTCCATATATGAGAGCTTCAAGAGATTACATTGATTCCCCAACAAACATACAAGGTTTAGTTCACCATATTCATGGTGAACCTAGATGAATAACAATGAAAGTATGATAGAATAAACCCAATAAAGGTGAAGAGGTAGCCTGAGCATCCAAGATCCTCCTTCAAAGGGGTGAAAGAGAGAGTGTTTGCCTCGTTTCTGCCAAAGATACCTAACTAAAGGACGTGCAAGCCCTTAAATACTAATCTAGAGTTACAAAAGATTATAAAAGTCCAAGCCCAAAAAGTGCCGCTCAGCGCCATTTACCGCTCAGCGGTGGTTACGCGTCTTCTTTCTTCCCCTCAGCGGCCATTTTGCCCCTCAGCGGTTCCAACGTCACCTCTTGAGTGCCGCTCAGCGGTAGTTTGCCGCTGAGCGGTGCCTTCGACTTCTCCTTTTTGCACTCTTTCTTGTCTTTTCTAATGTCCTCTCTCTCATTCTTCACTTCTTTCACCAAATTCACCTCAAAACCTGCACAAAAACACTCAAATCAAGCATAAACCTGTCCAGCTCTCTTATTTCTGAAAATATAAACAAAATGCATGATTTCAAGCTAGTTTCTAAATCTAAAGGTTGCTTTTAGTATCACTTTTAAGCATGAAAATAACAGTTTTTCAACTGTTATCACAACCCCAAACTTAGAACTTTGCTTGTCCTCAAGCAAACAAAATGTAACTCCATTTCCAACCAATTTATATGATGGTTCACTCATTCAAAATCCTCTTTTCAAGATAAGTAATAACTTCACTCAAACTTATGACCAAGAGTTAATTCAAGATGTGCACATGCTTTAGTGTTCACAAAGTCATTTAAATTCCAACAAATGCTATTTTTCATGAATGATCAATCAATTAAGCATGGATGTTCATGTGCTTATGGAATATTTCCTCACTAGGTAAAGTGTTTCACTCAACACACAAGTGTATAAGAGGTAAAGTGTTTCACTCATTCTCTCCACTATCACAATGTCACATGAATCAACTTTGCCTTTCATTTAACCACAATCAAATACATTCACAAGCATGCATCATCACAAGGACTTTTCAATGGCTTATAATGTGGCTGGGCTAACAAGAAAATTGGTTTTTCTGGATCACAAAATCCTTGAGTTAAGAGAATCATAACACACAATCTTCTTATTCATTCCCAACTCTCTTTTGCCTTTGCTTTTGCATTTGCATTGAGCTTTGCTTCTTTTTCTTTTCTTTTCTTTGCATATTCTTACTTTTTAGGTCTTAGCTCAATGCTTTTTCCTTTTTCATGTTTCCCCAATAACCCCAAACTTGAACATTTAACAATACCACACAAGATCTTCTACTTAACTCAAGGTAAAGATTTTCAATCAAGGGTGTTCAGTGTATATTTAAGGCTAAGGGTTCAAAGGATAGAACACAACGTGTTCTCTTTTAGAAGGCTAACTTTATGAATTTGGCCAATAAAAAGGGTTTCAAAAACACGGCCTTTGATCATATGATGCAAAACAAGCAATTGATTCAATCATAGAAAACCTGGGCAAAGTCATTCATGCTTTCAAAGTAATAGCATTCAACAATAACAACTCTGGAGCTCAAAACCTCACATATAAGCTCATTCACATTTGACATGCACATCCTGCTTAATTTCACAATCACAATCATGATATTATGCATTTGTTCACAAAGCTTGTGAATCACCTGTATAAGCATTTTAATATGCACATCATCTCAACATCAATCAATCATAAGCATCATTCAGCATTACTTATCACACAATCACAGTTAATAGCAAACCATCATAACAAACCAGGTGTTCAATAGAGTACATCAAACCCTAATCTAAAAACAAAAACAAAAACAACTTACAAACTACTGGGTTGCCTCCCAGTAAGCGCTTGTTTAACGTCCCGAGCCTGACCCAAACTTTCAAGGATCCACCAACAACATCATGGTGGACAATTGTTGCACCTCTCCCCCTAGATAGGGCTTGAGACGTTGACCATTTACCACCCAACTTCTCTGCGGATCATCAGATGGATTAAAGATTTCAATTGCTCCATGCGGATGCACTTCTTTTATCACAAATGGTCCTGTCCATTTTGACTTCAGCTTCCCAGGAAATATCTTCAATCTTGAATTGAACAATAATACCTGTTGTCCTGGATTGAAAACTCTATTCACCAACTTCCTGTCATGATAAAATTTCATTTTGTCTTTGTAAGCCTTGGATGAATCATATGCATGTAAGCGCATTTCTTCAAGCTCCAAAATCTGCCGTCTGCGGGTGCATTGAGTGTCATAAGGATCAAAATTCAAGAATTTCAAAGCCCATAATGCTCTATGCTCCAGTTCAACTGGCAAATGGCATGCTTTCCCATAGACTAGTTGAAATGGTGATAATCCCATAGACGTCTTCATTGCTGTCCTATAAGCCCAAAGAGCATCATCCAATTTGAGAGACCAATCCTTTCTGGATGAAGTCACAGTCTTTTCCAGGATTCTTTTTATCTCCCTGTTAGACACCTCAGCTTGGCCATTGGTTTGTGGATGATAAGGTGCAGCTACCTTATGCTTTACTCCATAGTGTTTGAGTACTTTCTCTAGCTGATAATTGCAAAAATGAGATCCTCCATCACTGATCAACACTCTTGGAGTGCCAAAACGTGAGAATATCTGCCTCTTCAGGAATTTAATTACCGTGCTAGCATCATTTTTAGGACAAGCCAATGCTTCCACCCATTTACTCACATAATCCACTGCTACCAGAATATATTCATTGTTGAAAGATGGAGGGAAGGGTCCAACAAAGTCAATACCCCAACAATCAAAGACCTCAACCTCTAAAATACCTTGTAAAGGCATCTCATGACGTTTAGTGATTGTCCCTGCTCTTTGACATTTGTCACAATTCCTAGCATGATTATGAGCATCCTTAAATAAAGTTGGCCAATAGAATCCTGATTGAAGGACTTTTGCTGCTGTTCTTTCTCCATTAAAATGTCCTCCATAAGGTGAATCATGACAATGCCAGAGAATTCCTTCTGCTTCTTCATTTGTAACACATCTCCTTAGAAGATTATCCGCTCCAATTTTGAACAAATACGGATCATCCCATACAAACTGCTTGGCATCATGTAGAAATTTCTTTCTCTGTTGCCAAGTTAAATCTTCTGGCATGACTCTTGCAGCTTTGAAATTGGCCATATCAGCAAACCAGGGCCTCTGCTGAATATACATGAGTGATTCATCTGAAAAAGATTCCCAGATTGCAGACTCCTTGCTAGTGACCTCATTGTTGACTAACCGTGACAAATGATCAGCAATTAAGTTCTCACTTCCTTTCTTATCACGGATTTCTACATCAAATTCTTGTAATAGTAGTACCCATCTAATCAGACGTGGCTTAGAATCTGGTTTTGTCAACAAATATTTGATAGCTGCATGATCTGTATAGACAATCACCTTAGACCCAATAAGATAGGGTCTAAATTTCTCTAGAGTGTATACAATGGCAAGAAACTCTTTCTCTGTAGTAGCATAATTCAATTGAGCATCATTCAGCACCTTGCTAGCATAATAGATTGGATGAAACTTTTGTTCCTTCCTTTGGCCGAGAACAACTCCCAATGCATAATCACTTGCATCACACATTAATTCAAAATTTTGATTCCAATCTGGTGCTACAATTACTGGAGCTGACACTAACTTCTTCTTCAATATATCAAAAGCTTTCAGACAATCTTCGTTCATCACAAAAGGCGCATCCTTCATCAAAAGATTACTCAATGGTTTAGCAATTTTTGAGAAATCTTTGATGAATCTTCTATAGAACCCAGCATGACCAAGAAAACTCCTAATCCCCCTTACATCTGTTGGGGGAGGCAGTTTCTCAATGACTTCTACTTTGGCTTTATCCACCTCAATTCCTTTAGCAGAAATTTTATGCCCCAGTACAATCCCTTCAGTTACCATGAAATGACATTTCTCCCAATTCAGAACCAGATTTGTCTGAACACATCTTTTGAGGACAGTGTTCAAATTAGCTAAACATCTTTGGAAAGAATTTCCAAAAACTGAGAAGTCATCCATGAATACTTCAATGCATTTTTCTAAAAGATCAGAAAAGATTGCCTGCATACACCTCTGAAACGTAGCTGGAGCATTACATAATCCAAAAGGCATCTTTCTATATGCAAAGATACCAAAAGGACAAGTAAAAGCCGTCTTCTCCTGGTCTTTTGGATCTACCACAATTTGATTATATCCAGAATATCCATCCAGAAAACAATAGAAAGCCTGCCCTGATAACCTTTCTAACATCTGATCCATGAAGGGAAGAGGAAAATGATCCTTCCTGGTAGCTTTATTCAGTTTCCTGTAATCAATGCACATGCGCCAGCCAGTAACTGTCCGAGTAGGAATAAGTTCATTCTTATCATTATAAATTACTGTCATCCCTCCTTTCTTTGGAACCACCTGTACTGGACTCACCCATTCACTGTCAGAGATTGGATAGATGATACCAGCTTCTAGCAGTTTCAACACTTCTTTTCTGACCACCTCCTTCATGACAGGATTTAACCTTCTCTGCGGTTGAGCACTTGGTTTATAGTCCTCTTCCATAAAAATCCTGTGCATACAATAAGTTGGGCTAATACCTTTGAGATCTGATATTGACCACCCAATTGCTTCTTTGTTGGCTTTCAGAATTTCTATCAACTGCTCTTCTTCTTGTAAAGATAAAGAGTTGTTGATGATGACTGGCTTTGCTCCATCCTCTTCTAGAAACACATATTTCAAATGTGATGGCAATCTTTTCAATTCTGGCGACTGTGCTTTGATTGTTTCTTCCTTATCAATTGTTTCAAATATTGGATCTTCCTCTGGACCCTTTTTCAATGTTTCCAAGTCCATCAGACATTCATCAATCAATTTCTCTTCTTCTTCATCCAAATCTTCACATGCATCAATGAGCGTTTTTTCCAATGGTGAAATATTACGCACCATTCTTTCTTGAACCATACAAACTTCATCAAGTTCATCAAATTGAAAGCATGCTTTGTCATCATTTGGATACGTCATGGCCTTGGATACATCAAAAGTAACTTCCTCATCATCAACTCTCAGTTTAAGCTTACCATTCTCCACATCAATCAAAACTCTAGCAGTCTTCATAAAAGGTCTCCCCAGAATAAGAGGAACATCACTAGCTCCTTCCATCTCCATCACAATGAAATCTACTGGGAATACAAATTTGTCAACCTTCACTAGAACATCTTCAACCACTCCATATGGGTATTTAAGAGACCTGTCTGCCAATTGAAGAGCCATTCTGGTTGGTTTAATTTCCAACCCCTGAATTGTTCTGCACATGGATAGCGGCATTAGATTAATGCTAGCTCCCAAATCAATCAATGCTCTTCCAACTTTCACATCTCCTATGGTACATGGAATGGTGAAGCTTCCTGGGTCTTTAAGTTTAGGAGGTAGTTTCTGTATGATTGCACTGCAATTGCCCTGTATATTGATAGTTTCCTTCTCAATGTACTTGTGTTTCTTTGTGAGAAGTTCCTTCAAAAATTTTGCATATGCTGGCATCTGTTGCAATGCTTCAGAGAATGGTATAGTGATCTCCAACTTCTTAAAGAGTTCCATGAATCTTTCCAACTGCTTTTCTTTCTCCTTCCTTGAATAACTCTTTGGATAAGGAAGTGGCTTTTCATACTCTTTTTCTTTCTGTCTCTCTTCTCTCTCATTTTTTTCTCTCCTCTCTTCTTCTTCTTTTCTCTTTTTCTCTCTCTCACATGTTTCTTTTTCACTCTCACTCTCATTTTCTTTCTCCTTTCTCTCTTTTTGTCTCTCCTCTAACACTCTACCACTTCTAGTCACAACAGTTTTGCACTCCTTTCCAAGATTATCTTGTTTAATTTCGTCAACTATTCTCTCAACATGAACCTCCATTTTTTTAAATGCAACATCCACATTATGACAATAGGACGCATTTGTCTTCAAGAATCTCTGGAAAGTCTCTTCAAGCTTTGTTGCTTTCTCAACTGGAGTAACTTGCATCTGCCATTTTTGTCGTTCTTGAACCATTGAGACCTGTTGTATTCCCTGTGGTATTCGAGAAAGTTTCATGGTTACTTCCTCAAGCTGTTGAAAGAGAGTTTTATTTTGTTCTAGCAGAGCATCATGTAATGGTAACAACTCCCTCTGATGAAAGTCTCCTTTTTCAATATTGAGTTCGTTGTCACTAGTAGCCATATTTTCAATAATTTCAGTTGCTTCCTCTGGAGTCTTCCATTTGATATTGCCTCCAGCTGAAGCATTCAGTATCATCTTGGTTTGTGAACCAAGCCCTCCAAGGAAAGTTAGGACTACTTCTTCTTCTCTGAAACCATGCATAGGAGTTTTACGTAACAATCCTTTGTATCTGTCCCATGCATGTCCAAGTGATTCTTCCATGCCCTGCTTGAATGAAGATATCTCTTGCTTGCCCTTAGTCACCTTAGATTGTGGGAAGTATTTGTTTAAAAACTTTGTAACCACTGCTTCCCACTCCGTGAAACTTTCTTCTGGAAAAGAGTTCAACCAAAGCTTAGCATTGCCTCCCAATGAGAAAGGAAACAAGCTAAGTTTGATAGCTTCGTCTGGCACCCCATTGATCTTGACCGTATTGCAGATCTCATTAAATGTTGTAAGGTGCTCATATGGGCTTTCATGTGATAACCCAGTAAATTGATTACTCTTTACCAGTTGAATTAATGTTGGTTTGACCTCCATGTTGGCTGCATTGACTCTAGGTCGAGCTATGCTGTTAAAGTGTTGAGGTCCAGCAAGATTAGTATAATCTGCAAGAGTTCTTCTAGCATTATTGTTCTCCATACTCCTTGTGCTATTGAACTAGTACTGGTTTGACCTTCCTGCATACACAAGAAAACAAAACCCTAGAAAAGATTTGTTAGCGCAAAAAGATATAGGAAAAAATAGAGATTCAAAAGATAAAAAGATTTAGAAGATAGAAGATTTAGAAGATAAAATATAATAAAACCTAATCTAAAAAATAAAATCTAACCTAACCTAAAAGATAGAATAAGAATAAAATAAAATCAAATCTAAAAAAAAAAAAATCTAATCTAACCTAAAAAGATAAAAATAAAATCTAATAAAATCTAACCTAAAAATAAAAAACAGAAAACAGAAAAACAGAAAACAGAAAAATAAAATAAAAATTCGAAAATAAAATAAAATCTAATCTAAAAAGATAAAAATCAAATCTAAAAAAAAAATAAAAATAAAATCTAATAAAAACAGAAAAAATAAAAACAGAAATTCAAAATTAAAGTCAAAGGTAATCAATAATCACACAAATTAACCAGTTAAACCACGAATCCCCGGCAACGGCGCCAAAAACTTGATGGACAAATTTGTAAGCACCAAAATATGATGTCACAAACTTGTTTCACAATCGGCAAGTATGACCGAATCGTTCAAGTAATAAAACTTGGTAAGACCAAGTATCGTTCTTCCCAAAGGACTCACGGCCTAGTTTAGTTATGTGATTTCTTGATTAGCTAAGACTTAAGAAAACAATAATTGAAATTTTAATATGCAAGACGAAAATAAACATGTATGCATGAATTGATCAATGGCAAAGACATAAGATAAACACTTTCAATGGATTAAATGAATGAATATGTTGTTGGGGGTCAATTTCATCTCATCCACTCTCATATATTTTAGGAATTCCTCTTTCAAATCATCATTGTTAATGCTACTCTCTAATGTACCATTCTAGATGGCTTCTCCCTAATCAAATAGTTCATACAATTCCTAGCATTCCTAATGATTAGTTCATGAGTGCAGGAGCTTAAGGCAACCAATATAATGTTGTCAGTAAAATATTGGGAGAAATTCCCCGGATCTAGATTTCCCCGTACGTGTCCGTATCAACAAAACCAATAATCATGCATTAGAATGAGTTAAACAATGCAAGCATTGAGCAAAGAGGAAAAACCCTAACTAATGATGAAAAGAAAGCATATGTCTTAATTCAAAGATGTACTCAACAGATTCCATATATGAGAGCTTCAAGAGATTACATTGATTCCCCAACAAACATACAAGGTTTAGTTCACCATATTCATGGTGAACCTAGATGAATAACAATGAAAGTATGATAGAATAAACCCAATAAAGGTGAAGAGGTAGCCTGAGCATCCAAGATCCTCCTTCAAAGGGGTGAAAGAGAGAGTGTTTGCCTCGTTTCTGCCAAAGATACCTAACTAAAGGACGTGCAAGCCCTTAAATACTAATCTAGAGTTACAAAAGATTATAAAAGTCCAAGCCCAAAAAGTGCCGCTCAGCGCCATTTACCGCTCAGCGGTGGTTACGCGTCTTCTTTCTTCCCCTCAGCGGCCATTTTGCCCCTCAGCGGTTCCAACGTCACCTCTTGAGTGCCGCTCAGCGGTAGTTTGCCGCTGAGCGGTGCCTTCGACTTCTCCTTTTTGCACTCTTTCTTGTCTTTTCTAATGTCCTCTCTCTCATTCTTCACTTCTTTCACCAAATTCACCTCAAAACCTGCACAAAAACACTCAAATCAAGCATAAACCTGTCCAGCTCTCTTATTTCTGAAAATATAAACAAAATGCATGATTTCAAGCTAGTTTCTAAATCTAAAGGTTGCTTTTAGTATCACTTTTAAGCATGAAAATAACAGTTTTTCAACTGTTATCAACGTCCTATTGCTCAGTCTTCACCTCGACTTCTACTAAGTTTTCTTCCTCTAAAATTTGGTCTTCCAACGCCTCTTCCAGCAGTGCGTCTCCTTCTGCTCACATCCACACGGATGATCATTGCAAAGACAAGGACGGACATACAAACGAGACAACACAAGGAAAAACACAGGGTAAGCTTATGTAATTTAATTCAAGTAATAACAAACATTTCATTATGCAAGCACAGTCAAATACATTCCAATAAACAGTTTAATCAACACCCTGATACTAGACCGTGTCCGAACTGTATGAATTCTGTGTAGCTACGACGTTCGTGCACCCGGGTGATGTAGTAACTGGAATTCTCATCAGCTGCCACCCGAGGTTAGTCCGTTCCGTCCAAAGTACTCCTAAGGACTAGGATCTCCTGCCGTTCCCACACATGACGTACCCCCTCTACATGAGGACGAGTACTCACGGAACATCAGGATGAATCGTCAGCCAAGCTTTGTCCACATTCATACTTTACCAATTTCAATATCAACCAAGAGTCGTTCCTCCCCGGAACGCTCGTTCAACTTCACCTCATTTCATTCCTAACATTCTCAATTCCATCTTTCATTATCAATAGTCTCATATTCATCTCATAAACTTTTCATCCTTTATAATCTTTCACTTTAGTGTCCTTTTCATAATTATTTCTGAGAACATAAAAATACCGAACGATCTGCCCCCTTCATAACGAGGACAAACGACAGGAACGAGGCAAGGAAACTCCCTCGTCTTAGAACCGAATACTACCGAAAGGGTTACTGAATTCTTTAGAAAGGAATCAAGTACACATATGCAATATGTGACGAACTTCTTCTACAACCTGAATCAGTTAAATGAACTGACTCTCGTGAACTTCAATCAAAACTCAAAGAATATATAGAACTGGGAACTCTTGGTCCAAGACAATAAGGTGGACCTATTAGGACGTCAAAGTACTAAACTTAGAACAATTCATATACAAAAATCTCATGTCAGTAAATGACCGAACAAGGAAAGGAAGGTTCTTCTGAAATTGGACGAACGGTACTTTTCATCAAGATAGGTTATATAATGAAACGGGTACGAGCGCTTGGTGTAAGACCGAACACTACTCAGTACGAGCACTAGGTGTAAGACTGAACACTACTCAGTACGAGCGCTAGGTGTAAGACTGAGCACTACTTAGTACGAGCGCTAGGTATAATACCGAGCACTACTTAAAATTTAGAATAAAAGATTTATAAATAAGATATCATAGGAATGGTATTTAGAAACAACTACCTATACAATTATATATATATAGGTACCGAATTTAGGTTTTCTACTCGATACTCAGATGCAACTACGCTTGACCGATCGTTCAAGCACAACATTACGATAAAGAGGCGTTTGTCCTCAACTAGAATTCTTTCCAAATAAAAGAATTCCATTTCAACTATATCCAACAGGAGAACCGAACGGTCGATGACCGTCCAGTAACGAACGTATTTTATCATAGTATAACCTCTTATACAGAATCATTTATTTCAAATAAGTTTTTCTCAACTTATACTCTCAGAACTTGAAAACTTTATAAAATTTCTATCAAGATCAACATTCATACCTCATACTTCACATATCAAACGGGTTTCATATATTTCATGCATCATAACCTAACTCAGCCATATGTCATTTCAACTCATCAAGTAAACGAACGTTCAATTATTCAAACCATAATAATCATCATGCATTAACATCATCAAATCAACGATCGTCAACAGTTCTACAACACAGTTGAAATTAAATTAAATAAGCTTCCCTTACCTCTTGAAGTGAACGAACTTGCTTCAGACTAAAACTCACTTCGCAGGAATACGATTTCTTCGCTTAGACAAACTCTTCAAACTAAACAAATTACAGAAAACCATGATTGGTTCAGATAAGGTGACCGCGTGCAACCAAAGCTTGGCTTGCATGCTCATATGAACGAACAGCTAGAGACGAGAAACTTATCAGTTTCAGACCGCGGAAAGGATCAGTTCAAACTGAAGCTTATACCGCTGGGAACACTTCTACGGTTTCTGAAATGTGAACGGAGAAAAAAATGGTAAGCTTTGGTAGAGAGAAGGGAGGGTTTTCTAGAGAGAAGAAGGAGAAATGGAAAGTCAGATTTTGGAACGGAGAAGGTGCATGCAGAAGAGTGACGCGGATTTCAAAAAATTCAGTTTTGTTTAAAACAACGAACGTCCGTTCTCCTACTGACACCTGCATCCCACTAACTGATTTTCGGATCCTCGTTTATTGACACCTGGTGTCCGCTCAGAGGGTTTCTAGTGCGCTTTAATGAAATCCGACAGGTGGGGTTTGGGTGGGTTTTCCGAGATCTGACATAAGGGTTTTTGGGTGTTTAATTACGGGGTCTGACAGTATTCTGGTCAATGAGAGAGGAAAAAGAAGAAATACAAAAAAAGAAATAAGAAAAAAAAAGTATTATTAAATAAACCTAAAAAAAAATCAGAGAAACAGGATCGTGAAATCAATAAAACCATCAGAGAACTTGGCACCAGGATATCACACCTTTGCCCAATAAGGATTCCATAAGCCACTGTGGAGATGGATGACCCAGAAACTCCCAAAAATACAGTTTTGTAGTGAGGCAAGATAACTTTACCTGAAATTTAATCAATTCAAGTACATAATGTTAGTCCATGCAAAAGTATGCATATAATACAAATTGTCGCCACTCCCAGGTCACAACTATCAAAATCACGAAGAACAGTCTGATGCAAAGGTGAAATATCAATCAAGTTTTTAAATATATTCCTTAAAAATGTTTTAAAATGTCAGGATCCATGATGTGTTGTTTTATTCTTGATATGCAACAAGGAAGTAGCGAAATTACGATAACAAAACAAAAGACATTGCTGCCAGATTTACACATCACAGATAGTTCACAATATATATCTAAATTCTTCAAGTAAAGGCCCCAGAAAATAATAAAGAAAGTTTACACTTTTTTTAATTAAAAAAAAAACGCTACAGTACACATTGACCGCATGATATCACATATTCAATTTCCCTATTGATCAACATAAATACATATCTTGACAACCGAATAGAAGCATCAGTCCGAACCCACAATAGCTTCAGGCCTCACCTATGCTCAAGTAGTTGCTGTGGAGAACTGAAACTAGAATACTAGATTTTTCTCTATTGAAATCCTTGGGTAAGGTCATTTCATCCGTAAAATCAATACTTGGTGCAAAAACGGTACTATTACTCTGACAACCGATAATTTCAAGCCATATTCCAGAAGGGAATCTTCCTCGCCTCACCAACCAAAGAAATATCTTAGTATAAGGGGTAGTATGAATAATCGAAATAGATACTTCAATCAGTAGACAGATAAGGTTAATGGTTGTGTCCACGATATTAAAGAATATATAGAAAACGGAAGTAGTTGGTAAAAGAAGTAAAAGTGGCGTAAATAATAGAGATCCAACAATATGTTGCTTCACTGTATAATCAAAGCTATCCAACCTCCGCCTCAGAGGATTCCATTTTCGACCCCTACAAATGTAGCAACCAACTTCATGAAAATATGGAAGGAAGAGGAAGTATGTATGCAAAAGAATTGTGTATCTATAACAGTTATTCTTCAAAACGGATAATGAATCAGAGTTATAGAGATGTGGAGCAAATATTATGGCTTAGTAAGTACTAGGAACTCTTATGATCTCAACTTTTCTGATGTCGGAAGTCATCTACAAATTTAGTAAACTTTCATTGCCCATGCTTTCAGATATACACGTAATAGCAAACATAAGACAGATAGTCTACGTATAATACTATAATTCTCCACAAGAAAAAGGAAACTTTTCACTAATAATATCACTTCACTAGTCTCTATTTATTGAGTATATGCCTCCTGAAATCGTTTCAAAATATTATCAATTGCAAACAAAGACCCCTTCTGCTAATATCTTAATGAATTGTTAAAACTAACTACTTAGTTAAATTTATAAAACAAATAGCAAATTACGATATTCAATACTCATTAAAATCACTTCCTTACTCGTGGCAATAATAAAAAAATATACCCGAAATTGTTACCTGAAAAGCCGCCACAAGGCTGCCAATGCCTGTATCTGTGATGAATATATAAGTGAAATGAACCAATGTAGAGTTGAAACATGAAGAGTTGCAAGAGCAATCATGTCTATGATCAAAGCGGCAGGTACAGTAAATCCACAAAGGATTCCTAAAACAGAAAGCCCTTGAATAATATAATTAAAGACGAAACCCACAAAGATCCAGAGTGTTGACCATATCTGGACTGCATTCAAAGAAACCATGCCAAGTACTCCAGCCAGCTCAGCATTCAATTTGAATCCTGCAGGGTTTCCCATTAACCACACACATCCAGAGCGCAAAAACGTTGAAAATCCATGCATGAAATTCAAAACTGAAAGGCAAATTGGTTCTCTGTGATATAAAAATGTCCAGCCAACCAAGTTTCCAAGGAGAATATCAACAACCAAAGTTGACCACATAGAATGCCTATGCATTGCAGCTTTCTCTACATATTCAACACATGACTCAGACCTTGAACACAAAAGAACCGTATTAAACATGGAGAAAACATAAAATCAAGAACAAAAGTTATATAAGTTTAAGAATAGTAAATAATTGCCTTAGAATATAAACATATAGTTTATTAGATAAATTAACTTATATTTATCAGAAGATGGCCCCGTGAAAAGGACCAAGATAAACTATGAAAAAATAGTTAAGAGGTACACAAATTTTGTGTGGTAAGGTTTTCAATTTCAACCAATAAAATTTGTTTCAGACTAAACCATATCATTTTAGGCTTAAGAGGTACACCAAAAGTAGGTTTTTACTGGTAAGGTTCAGTTTGGTACATCTTATTAAGCTTTAAGACTTAAGTACAAACTAAAACATTTTTCACAATTCATGAAATTCAAAAATGGGACCAAACAATGAGTTTCTAAAGAAATACACAAACCAAAACATTGTTCCGGGATAGGTTAAATTTCAAACCATAGTTCCTAGGTGAGGTTCAGTTTCAAACCATAGTTCCTAGGTGTGGTTCAGCTAATAAATACCTTGCAAAATATTTTAATACACTCAAAAAGATACTATTCAATGGCAAGAATAATTTAAAACAAAATCAATATCTAACAATGGAAATATTTGGTTAAGATATTTCCCTATCATTTATCCCTATTTAATATAAAAATAAATAAATCATATCTTGAACTTAATCAACTCATATATCCAGTGTTGTTAAAATTGCAAGTAAAATTAGAAACTCGGACGATGTGAGTTTGGAACACCAAGCAAGCTAACACGGAGGACGGATTGGAAGAGGCACAGACCAAAGCGAGTATGCAAGGAGGTCACTGAATCAAAGGATCGTGGGTTGTGTTGGTCCTTTTTGTTCCTATGATATTAGGGTTTGATGGCCCATTTTCAATAAGAAAAATTGGCCAACCCAACCCAAGAAAAACCTTACCTTTAGACTGCTAGGGTTACATTTCAATATCAGAACCAAAGGAGGAGACCTACATGAGGCTCAGGCTTCACGAGTGATGACCATTGTCGACACCACAGTCCCTGTGGCTCACCACCCTCGTAGTCATTAGCGTTTGCTGACCTCAATCCCTTGTGCTAATCATCGTTGTTAAAGTCACAAGCCATCCCAACCATCACAGCCGTCAGCACTTTCTGCCCTTGCAGTCGCCAACGCTTGCTGCCTGCCCTTGCGATCAGCTATGCTTAAACTTTGTTCCACTTTTTGTTTAGCTCCTTGCCTTTGTTCCTTTTTTTGTTTCACTTGCCTTGGTTGCTCTGCTGGGAGCTCAGATTTATATAGAATTTGAAGGGAAAAAATGGCATCAAGTGGTTTAGGTGAAGCTCCTATAAGAGTTAGTGGGATTGGTGTAAGGACTGACCCTGCAACAATGTTATTCCCTTTAGTTTAGCAAAAAGTGAAGAGCCCAAGAGGATGCTTGAGTTGGTTGCCAAACACGGTGCTGAATTTAAGTCACCATCATACCATGAGATTAAGGTGATATATTTGAAGTAACAGGTTGAAAAGGACAATCTGATCTTGGAAGAACATAAACTATTTTGGAAGAAAAATGGATGCATAAAGATGGACAGATAGAAGGAGAAAAACTATATTTAGTTTTTGGGTAAATAGTCCAAAGGGACTGTCTTTTCAAAGCCTATTGACGCTTCTGATATATGCAATACAGCTGAAAAAATTTATAGGATGATGGATGGTGTTGAGGAGGTTGGGGAAGAGAATGTGATCCAAATTGTAACCAAGCAACAAATTACAAGGCAGCTGGAGAATTGTTAATGCAAAAGAGACCAAAGTTATATTGGACACCTTGTACAGCCCACCACTTTGATTTAATGTGGAAGATTTTGAGAAGAAATACAACTCCCTCATGAGACAATAGTCCATGGTAAAAAAATCACAATCTACATCTATTCAAGAACAAGTCTTATTTTCGTACAAATCTACTAAAGATGCATGCCAATACTCATTTTGAAACTTCCTATTTGACTTTGGGATGCTTGAATGAAAATGAAGAATCACTTAATAGGATGTCCACATCAAAGAAGTGGCAATCTAGTCAATTTGTAAAGACTAGAGATGGAGGGTTTGTGGAAAAATTGATATTAAGGGATTTCGCAAAAATATTTTGAATTGCATGAGGGATGTTCTTCCCTAATTAAGGTGTTGTGCATGGTGGATTCAAATGAAAAACTAGTCATGGAATTTATTTATGAAGAAATGGATATTGCTAACAGAAGATACAAAGTCTTTTCAACGAAGTTAGTAAAAGGTAATAATATCTAATTACCCTTCACTTATATTTGATTTTCTAATTTATATTTTTAGAATTATAGACTTCGTTTTAGAGGTTAATTTACTTATTTTTATCTTATTTAGCTATACTCCCCTTTGGGAAATCATTGCTCAAAAATGGGACAACCATCTGCATTTTCCATTGCATGCTACAGGCTATTTACCTTAATGCCATGTTGCACTATGATGTCGAGTTTAAAGATAATTATGAGGTGAAACGTGGAATGTATGACTGATTGGATAGGTTGGTGGAAGACATTGATGAGTTTACTAAGATTGATGCTCAAATTGAGAGTATCAAGAGCAAATCTGGATTTTTTTGGTAGTTCGATAACTCAACATGCACTAAAAACCAAATCTCCGTCACAATGATGGGGAATCATACGGTGATGAACATCCGGAATTTCAAAGGTATGCAATTGGAGTATTGAGTTTGACTTGTAGTTCATTCGGTTGAGTATAATTGGAGAGCTTTTTAAAGTGTAAGAATTTATGAAATTGATTTTATAATTATTTTTTAGAGACTAGTAGGATGTGTTAATTTTATTCCACACCAAAAAAAGAAGTCGTGTACAGCAAAAGACCATGAATGATGTGGTGTTTGAGATGACTAATTGAAGATTGAAGAAGGATGTTAGGAAAACAAAAGACTATTTACATTGATGATCTTGCTCCTCATGATGATTGCACTATGGAGAAAAATGAAGAAAATTCAAGTTTGGATGCTTCAGATGAAGACATATTAGTTGAAGTAGGAGAAGATGAAGAAGCTAGTAGAGGTGGTGGTGTTGCATGGATGGATGATTTAGAGGTTCCTGCAATTGTTGATAATGCAGGTCATGGAGAAGAGGACATCAATGAAAATGAAGATCATGTGGAGGAGGAGGATGATTATCCTGTGTTTAATATAAAAGATTTGCCTGGATAGTTTGCACTAAAAATGTATGAATTTATTAGTTGTTTTATGCATGACCATTTTATGAATTATGAATCTATTTGTGGTTGCATTGTGTATTGAACCTCACTACTTAAGACTTACTATCATGTATATTATTTTTAAAGATGCACCTATTTATGAATAAAAATTTTCATATACTAGTAACTCTTACTAGTCAAGTTATAACTCTCAAGTTATGATTTTTTTACCCCCTTTTTGATCCCCTTACGATCGAGTTTTACAACATTGTATATCTCTAACATTCTCCCTCAGGCTAGAGAGTATGAGAAGCTTGTTACAAATGTCATCAACACCCTTGAGAGACTTAGTAAACATGTTAGTCAATTGCTTGCCAAAGTTGACAAACTAAATAATGCCAAAGCTAGTAAATATTTTTTGGACATGTCTCTCTCTATCAAAGCAACAATTAATTTTCAATATGGTCCATCCTTTCGAATCATATCTTTAACATTCCCTCAAGTTGAAACATATGTACATATACAAGTGAAGCTTGTTAAAAATGGTTAAAGGACATGAGGACTGTCGAAGAGAAAAATTGGATAGTTGACACAAGGTTGCCAAAAAGAAAAAATTGCTCAAATAAAGCAACGGCTGCTGCAATGGAAAAATATCAGAGACATGGCATTTCCCAAAAAGCAAATATGTTCAGAGAACTCCACAGTTGCCGAAAAGAAAAAATTGTTCATAGAATGTACAGTTAGTAGGAAAGACAAACTACACAGAGAACAAGGCAGTTTGATAGACTTCTTTGGTCAAGAAGTCTATCTATCACTCAAAAGAGCACACACACATAGAATACTGGACAAAACAACACTGTATATTATTCTTGTAATCTAGACTACACTGTACAGTACCTAACTCTCAAGGGAGCACTTTCCCTCCCTAGGAACAACCTCTTGTCAACACAATGAATATCCAAAAGCTCCCCTAACACAAGACCTCCCTACCTTCTTATAAAGGCCTCCCAACCAACTAACAACTAATTCCCAATCTATTTTATTCTGCACACATTATATCCTATAACATTATATCATATCATTACACCCAGCAGCAAAACAACCTTGTCCTCAAGGTTAGAACCATGAAACTTGATCTCATAGGTCATCTTCATCAACATGTTATCATATGAAGGGAGACCACTGGCTACTGCTTGCAAATTTAGATCTGGAGGCTTGAGTGGTGGTCGACATGAGAATGGTTTTTGCATACCAAATTTTGAACCCAATAATTTGGAATCCCAAAATTCCAATGTCATTGATTGTTGCTTGGCTGCATCTCCACCTTCAACTCTCTTTGTTGTTGCATCCCCTTCCTCCTCCATCATACTATATTTTTCTCTTCCAAATCTCCCTTCTATTTTGGTTTTTTCTTCCCTACAGAGAGTGTGATTCTTCATTGTTGGCCTTTCTCCCACAATTAAAGCACTTTGTGAATCTCTAATCAAGTCCTTTAGATCCTATTGTGGCAACCAATTGTGAATGTTAGATTGCAGCCCTGCAAAGAAAAATCCATGCAATTGATCTTCTGGTGTTTTACTTGCTTGTGACACCAATATCTTGAATTCTTGGATGAATTTTTCCCACTCCCAGAACAAGTTACTGCTGCCAAACTCTCAAGTAAAACTCTCCGTGTATTTTCCCCTAAGAATTCCAATATCTTTATGGATATAAAGAATATCCATATCCCATAAACCATCATGTTACGTATTATTACTAGGCAGCACATCAATAGCATAATAAAATTCACCCTTATTGTATTTTCCCACTTCAAAATCTTGAATGTAATCTTCCACCCTTTCTTGTTTAATTGTTGCTCATTTTCCAGCAGTGGCACTCTGTTTTCTACCCCCAAACTTTTCAAAAGTGGTGCTGCATTCTCTGCCCCTGCAACTCCTATAGAGGCCTTTTGGAAGATCTTCCCAAGAAAGGTTCTTGGATTTTTGTTGCCAGGTCTTGAACCCTTGGACTGCATTTTCTTCCATGGTATTGACTGTTGGGTGTACCTTTATTGATCCTTTGATGTTCTGAACTTCAAAAACATCTGTTGCCCTCATTGTTTGACCCTGGATGCCATTCCCATCAATTGTGGACTACTCCACTCCTCCAACCCACGGGAAAAGTGGTTCTTCATCTGGTTTACTACCCTGTGGATATCTCTCTTCCTTTTTCTCTTCATCATTAGCCAAGTACTCTCCTTCAGAGAATTTCTTGCCTTTCTTGATGTTTTGCAGACTGTTTTTCACATCATCATTACCTGTTTTTCCCTCTTTCTTTCCTTTAATGACAGATTTCTCACTTCTTTCTGAACTCCTGTCCTGGTTCCAAGTTCTTCTTCCAAGAATTTTGTTGATTTCTTTAAGTTCTTGGCGCATCCCTCTCATCTTGGCCTTCAATTCCTCCATCGTCGTCTCCATCGAGTCAAACCACCCTTCCAGCGCATTCATTTGCCCATCCATCCTCCCTTCCGGCGCGTTTAGTTTTCCCTCCATCTTGCTCCACACCTTTGATCAGGTCAGACCAATTTGATAGACTTCTTTGGCCAAGAAGTCTATCTATCACTCAAAACAGCACACACACACAGAATACTGAAAAAAACAACACTGTATATTATTCTTGTAATCCAGAGTACATTGTACAACACCCAACTCTCAAGGGAGCACTCTCCCTCCACAAGAACAACCTCTTGTCAACACAATGAATATCCAAAAGCTCCCCTAACACAAGACCTCCTTGCCTTCTTATAAAGGCCCCCAACCAACTAATAACTAATTCCTAATCTATTTCCTTTTATTCTGCACACATTATATCCTATCACAGTTGTTGGAAATCAAAAAATGCTAAGAGGGCGTAATGACTTTCAGATGGGGGAAAAATAGTCATCCACAACAAGGCAATGCCAGTGGTGACGATGCTGGGCCGGAAAAAGCTCTCAAAGAAAAACAAAACTCACCCAAAAAGTTGGCGCCGAACAGTAATGTTGGTTGGAAAAACCTCGATGGAAAAAGAAACCAGCCAGAATAATGTCCAATATAAATAGTATTTGCCAGAAAAATGTTGGTGGTAAACAGTAGCATTGACCAAAAAAGACTCACCAGAATGTCACAAGTGACGAACTGTGACAACAGCAGCAAACTGTGTGTTCGATGTGAGAGGTGACAGGATGCAAAAGAGTGTAAACTAGAAATCATACATGATTTCTAAAATATTTACTGATGAGTAGCAAGTCGATATGGAAAGCATGGATTTGGGTTCACTTCTCGTTAGCCTCAGAATACCACGATGAAAAAATTAATAACAAAATAGGTCACAAAAGATGATACTGCTCTGGTAACACACAAGTATAATGAATTTTATGTGACGGGTACACACAAGTATATTTATTTATAATGTGTAAGAGATACAATGATAAGAAACAAAATCAAATGCAATAACGGAAAATATTTTGTAAGATATTTTCATATCAAATCATATCACGTATCCCTATTTAATGTAATCAGATCATATATCTATCATTTTTTTTACAACAATCAACTCTCATCTCTAACAAAGTTATAAACACATCATGAACCAAATATCCCAAAAGCTTGAGCTTTTAGGTGAAGACACATTAATTGTTTTACATTATAATTCAGACCAACTCCCTCATACAAGAGCCCTTTGGGTTTAAAGCATGGTCACGCACAAACACCTCAGAAACTCTAGATCACTTAATCACAGAACCTTGATATCATAACATTGACCGATAGGTACTCCTAAAAGCTAGCTCAAGAGAGGAAGATTGGTCAAGGCTTATAAGGAATACTCTGGCCATATTCCCAATCAATGTAAGACATCTTACCAAAAGATAAATACAATATCCAAAGCAAAACAAACTACAAGCTGCAAAAACTCCTATATTATATACGCAATTGAAGCATAATAGAAATCCTGCACGTGAATGTATTGGGTTTGAAATATCAAGGGAGAGGAAGGGGAACCCAAGTAGAACAGGGGAAGGAATTAACTGGAGGGAGGAAATAGAATGGCTACGCTCAAGTAGTAAGTATCGAACGATTCAGATACACACAAAATAATGTGATTCTCAAAAGCGATGATACAAATCACATGAAGAATTGCTTTTGCTCTAGTATCGTCATCAAATCACAATTCGTTCTTCGAATTACATTAATCCCGTTTTGGATTGGGAATTGTGGCTTGAACCGCACCTCCATAAATTTGGGTTTTTGGGTTGGGTTGTCCAATTTGGTTTGTAAAAACCCTAATTTGGTTTACAAACCAACCTCCATTGGTTTGTAAATCCTTAATTTCTTTTTGGTTTCTCAACTCTCACCTCTCACCTCTTATTCGTTGGAGCCAATGAACAAGGAAAAAGTGTCTTCGCCATCATTTTGAGGAAGAGAAGATTTCCACATAAGTGAGTTGAGTCGGTCGAGTTCTGGATTGCTTTTTGCCAGGATCCACTTATGCTTCATTCGTTGTCGCAAGAGGGGAGTGAGTGGCAAGCGAGGCACTAGAAGCGACAATGGTAGAGGGAGGAGGAGGAAGAGGAGCCATCGGCAGAGGAGGCTCCCACAGGAGTTCTCTTGGTGGGGGATTTGAATGTCGTGGTGACCATCAGAGAAACAGGAAATTGAAATGCAGAATTCTAGGTTTGTGAAAATTCAAATTTCATTCATTGAGGCATTGTTGTTATTCATACAGTACCATGCTATATAATAATAAAACATGTATATTTAAGGTAAAAATATATATAATAAATTAATTTAATAAATGTATGAGAAATAGAGAAGATTGGGAGAAAATATCCCTTGTGTGTTTAGCATACACATAGGGTAGTTTATTTATATTGTAAGATATGGGTCAATGCCCTTAATACAGAATAGACTAAGCCCAAATAACAGAAACACACATCTTAACATCTAACACTCCCCCTCAAGCTGGAGCATATAAATCATATGTTCCAAGCTTGTTACAAAGATAATCAATTCTAGGTCCTCGTAAGGACTTAGTGAATATGTCTGCCAACTGGTTGCTTGAGTTAACAAACTCAGTCTTGATATCTCCGGATATGATTTTTTCTCGAATGAAATGACAATCAACGTCAATGTGTTTGGTTCTCTCATGGAAGACAGGGTTAGAGCTAATATGGAGAGCAGCTTGATTATCACATATAAGTATCATGTGAGTGACATCTCCAAATTTCAATTCACTAAGCAATTGTTTAAGCCACACAAGCTCACAAGTAGCTGATGCCATAGCTCTATATTCTGCTTCTGCACTAGACCTTGCCACAACACTTTGCTTCTTACTTTTCCAAGATATCAGGTTGCTACCAATAGAGACACAATATCCAGAAGTAGACCTCCTATCAAAAGGGGAACCAGCCCAATCAGCATCTGAATAGCAAACGATTTTTGTATCGTTGTTAGGGCCATATAGCAAACCTTTTCCAGGTGATCTTTTAATATACTTCAGTATGCAAACAACTGCATCCCAAAGGTCTTCACATGGGGAGTTTAGAAATTGACTCACCACACTAACTGAGAAGGAAATGTTAGGACGCGTAACAGTAAGATAGTTTAATTTACCAACTAGTCTTCTGTACCGTTCAGGATCTGAGAAAGGCTCCCCCTGATTTGGTAGGAGTTTGATGTTAGGGTCTATAGGTGTCTCAACAGATTTACAGTTCATTAACCCTGTTTCCTCCAAGATGTCTAACGCATACTTCCTCTGAGATATGACAATACCATCATTGGATTGTGCTACTTCAATACCCAAAAAGTACCGGAGTTTGCCAAGATCTTTGGTTTGAAAATGATGACAAAGGTGTTGTTTCATCTGAGAGATGCCAAGATAGTCGCTTCCTGTGAGAACAATATCATCGACATACACTATTAAGTAGATACATCCAGCACTCGAGTGGCGATAGAACACTGAATGATCCGCTTCACTGCGAGACATACCAAATTGTTGAACAACACAACTGAATTTACCAAACTAGGCCCGAGGAGACTGTTTTAGGCCATATAAGGATTTGCGAAGACGACATACCAATCCAGATGACTCCCCCTGAGCAACAAAGCCAGGCGGTTGCTCCATATAAATTTCTTCATGCAAATCACCATTGAGGAAAGCATTTTTGACATCAAGTTGGTAAAGAGGCCATTGTCGAAGAGCGGCCATGGCAATGAATAGGCGAACAGAGGTCATTTTTGCCACTGGAGAAAAAGTATCACCATAATCCAAACCAAAAATCTGTGTGTAGCCTTTGGCAACTAATCGAGCTTTCAGACAATCAATTGTGCCATCAGGACCAACCTTGATAGCATACACCCACCTGCAACCATCAACAGACTTTCCAGATGGTAATTGGACAAGCTCCCAAGTTCCATTTTCCTGTAAAGCACTTAATTCATCCATCATAGCTTGACGCCAACCAGGATGAGTTAAGGCATCACCCACAGATTTGGGAATTGACACAGAAGAAATGGATGAGAGACAAGTATAAAAAGATGGAGATAATCTGTGGTAATTAAGAACAGTATAATGGGGGGAAGGGTTACGGGTAGAGCGTATACCTTTACGGAGGGCAATAGGCAAGTCAGACTCAGTTGCTGGAGCCGGAGGAGACACATGAGGCGGCACCGGAAGTGAGTCATGAGGGAGACAATTACGGCGACTATAAACCTGAAGGGGTGGAGGTGAAGGATGATCCTGTGGTGAATGAGAGTCTAAAGAAGGAGAAGACAAAATGGGTGGACCATCACCAGGAGGATCACAGATAAGAGGAATATCAACAATAACAGGGAGAGGTACAGAACTAGAAGATAGATGTGAAAAGTAAAAAGAAGACTCATCAAAAGTGACATCAGCAGAGATAAAATGACGATTGAGGGAAGGGGAAAAACACTTATAGCCCTTTTGTGACCGTGGAAATCCTAAGAAGACACATTTGTGAGACCTAGGAGATAACTTATCAAGACCAGGACTAAAGTCATGAACAAAACATGTAGACCCAAAAACTCGAAGAGGTAATGGATGCAGAGGGTCTTGAGGAAATAAGATAGAATGAGGGATTTTGTTATCTAGGACGGAAGATGGCATGCGGTTGATAAGATAACATGCTGTGAGAACTGCATCACCCCAAAAACGTAAGGGTACTTGACCATGAATCAGAAGTGTACGAGTTGTTTCAATAAGGTGTATATTCTTGCGCTCAGCCACCGCATTTTGTTGAGGGGTATAAGCACATGAGGTTTGGTGAAGAATGCCATGAGAAGCCATAAACTGTTTAAACGGGTGAGAAAGGTATTCACGGCCATTATCACTACGTAAATTTCGAATAGACACCCCAAACTGTGTTTTTATTTCATTGAAAAAAGATTGGAAAATAGAAAACAACTTAGAACGATTCTTCATTAAAAACAACCAAGTACATCTGGAATAGTCATCAATAAAGGTAACAAAATACTGAAAACCTAAAATGGACTTAACACGACTAGGTCCCCAAATGTCAGAATGAACCAATGAAAAGGGGGACGACGCCCGTTGTGAGACACTACAAGGAAAGGAATTACGAGTATGCTTCCCTAACTGACAAGACTCACACGACAAACTGGATAATGTGGACAACCTCGGGACAAGTTGTTGTAGTTTGGCAAGACTAGGATGACCGAACTGAGCATGAAGAAGGGATGGTGACTCCATGACTACGCCAACATGTGGAGAAGGGCGGAGATGATAAAGGCCATGAGACTCACATCTTGTGCCAATCATGTGTTTCGAACTCCGGTCCTACAACCAAACAGAATCTTTAGTAAATGAAATAACACAATTAAGAGTACGAGTTAAACGACTAATGGACAATAAGTTGAAGGGAGACCCAGGGACATAAAGTACATGATCATTGGATATGGATGGAAAAATATTAACAGTACCAATACCATGAGATGAGACTCTAGACCCATCAGCCATTGTTACCGAGGGTAAATTATCCGGACATGATAAGGAAGAAAACAAAGACTTGTTACCAGTGATATGATCGGTGGCGCTTGAGTCAAGGACCCAAGGTCCGAGGGAGTGAGTTAGACCAACAAAAGGTGTACCTGTACGTGCAACAGATGCAGATGTAGTGGAACCAGAGTGTTGATGATCCTCATACCATCTGAGAAATTCGTTAAAGATTACAGGTTTGTCTACGATATTAGATGAAGTAGGATGGTCTGCAGACGGTGATCGGGGAGGTGGATCAGAATTTGCCATTGCTACAGGTCGAGGAGGACGTCCATGGAGAGCATAACATCTATCAATCTTGTGGCCTAACTTGCCACAATGGTCACATTTTGGACGTCCTTTACTTGGCTTGCGAGACCGACTTCGATCATCACGTTGAGCAGCCATAACAGAGGAATCATCAGTGTGAGAGGATGTCTCAGTGACGGGTTTGCTCGGTATACGCAAAAGAGCAGAACAAGTAGAAGTAAAGTTGGGTATGACAGGAGAACCCAAAATCTGATCACGGACATGAGAAACATCATCAGAGAGTCCGTATAATGCCAACAACATGAAGAACTTTGATTGTTGTTCCAATTCTTCAGCAGGAGTGGAAGCAGGAGGTAATATATCATTAAAGTCATGAAGAAGGGCATGAATTTTACCCAAAGATTCTGCCATGGGACCAGGATTGCACGGACCAATAACAGTTAATAGGTCTTGACAAACACCATAAAGACGCTGAGTGTCATTTGTGTATAACAACTTCGCTTATGCCCATACTTCTGAACATGTTTCATAGGATCGAAACATTTGTTTCAGTGAGGAGTGAATGGTGGACTTTATAAGAATGCATAACTGAGCATCAATTTTCATCCAGCGGGAAGTGTCATCTATGGGAGCAGTAGTCACATTTTGAGTAAGATGATCTAAGTACCCCTGACTCTTCAACCAAAGTTTGATGTCGGACGCCCATGTTGCATAATTTGTGCCATCTAACTTGTCAATGGACAAGTGTACATTCACATAATTGGTATATATTGAGCGATCAGAAGATGAGCCACCAATAGAGGTGTTTGTAGACGAGGAAGACGCCATGGAGAGGGAGAAACCCTAAAAATTCAAAGTGCTCCGATTGACGCAACGACCACAGATCCAGAAAGAGGGCGAGGAGGCGATCACGACGGTGCTGATCGGCGCGGAAAGCTCCGGCGACGCGCCGGCACGCGCGGCGGCAGCGGCGACTCTTGCGGCGGCGCGTGGAGGCGCGTGGGTGGTCCGTTCGCCGCGATCTTTGTACCACGGTGGTCGCCCGACCGAGACGATTCCGATGGTGTGGTCGCCGGTCGATTCTAGAACTCCGGCGCCGGCGACGACGGCAGCGGCGGCTGCAACGGCAGCGGTGGAGGCGACGGCAACGACGGCAGCGACGGCGACTGCAACAGCAGCGGCAGTGATGGGTGCCGGAGACCGTGGAGTTGACTGGAACTATTCCTGTGCTCTAGATACCATATGAGAAATAGAGAAGATTGGGAGAAAATATCCCTTGTGTGTTTAGCATACACATAGGGTAGTTTATTTATATTGTAAGATATGGGCCAATGCCCTTAATACAGAATAGACTAAGCCCAAATAACAGAAACACACATCTTAACATCTAACAAAATGCATTTTGCATATTTATGTATCTTATATATTTAAGTATATTTTACATTTTTTAATGCTTATGAATCCTACAATTCACGATTCAAAATTTAAGCTCTCTGATACGAAATACGATTGGCGATTCAACTACCATGCTTTTCACTGATCTGGATATGGGCCACCATTGGCACACCAATAACACATTTTATTAAAATGTATATTTTGTATAATGTGTTATGTTCTGTAAGTTAAATATGTTATTAAATGCTTTTAGGCTTATGTTTCTTATTTATTTATCATGAATTTGCACTGTCAAGTGCCTTGTGAAATGAATATGTATGTTTAACTATTAATCATAGACCACATGATTGAATAGGAAAAAAGCCCACCCCCTACATTTACAATTTGAACCTTGATTCAGCTACCATAGTCAAGACACCTAAAAGTACTAATATCAATATTATATGTTATGTTATTCCAATCCCATACCCCATCAGATTGTATTCACAATAGATTGAGTTCACATGATTTAATCTAACCTCCAAAATTTTGTGATAATAGTAAGGAAACAAAGGGTGAGCCTTGGATAACTATAAGGTTTCCACATCATGGCCAGGATATTATGGCTTCAAATCCTTGAAACAACCTACTGAGACTACACACCTCTATCCTCCCCAAACCCCACTTGGTGGAGCCTTATGCCCTTTTTGTACTATAAAGAAACTAAAATGAAACATGATAAAATTTTACCAGTTTAGATGGGTTTGGTTCCGTTAACACCCCCCACTAAAACTTGTCTTCTATGGAAACTAATTTACAATGACTTTGTCAAATATTAAAGCCAGACATATCCAAAATTTGAAACCCACCACCAATCACACAAAGTGATATAGTTTACCTAAAATTTAATATTACCTTAGATTTTGAATCGTGAATTGTAGGATTCATAAGCATTAAAAAATGTAAAATATACTTAAATATATAAGATACATAAATATACAAAATGCATTTATTAAATTAATTTATTATATATATTTTTACCTTAAATATAAATGTTTTATTATTATATAGCATGGTACTGTGTGAATAACAACAATGCCTCAATGAATGAAATTTGAATTTTCACAAACCTAGAATTCTGCATTTCAATTTCCTATTTCTCTGATGGTCACCATGACATTCAAATCCCCCACCAAGAGAACTCCCGTGGGAGCCTCCTCTGCCGATGGCTCCTCTTGCTCCTCCTCCCTCTACCATTGTCGCTTCTAGTGCCTCGCCTGCCACTCACTCCCCTCTTGCGACAACGAATGAAGCAAAAGTGGATCCTGGCAAAAAGCAATCCAGAACTCGACCGACTTAACTCACTTATGTGGAAATCTTCTCTTCTTCAAAATGATGGCGAAGACACTTTTTCCTTGTTCATTGGCTCCAACGAATAAGAGGCGAGAGGTGAGAGTTGAGAAACCAAAAAGAAATTAGGGATTTACAAACCAATGGAGGTTGGTTTGTAAACCAAATTAGGGTTTTTACAAACCAAATTGGACAACCCAAACCAAAAACCCAAATTTATGGAGGGCGGTTCAAGCCACAATTCCCAATCCAAAACGGGATTAATGTAATTCGAAGAACGAATTGTGTGATTTGATGACGATACTTTCATGTGATTCGTATCATCGCTTTTGAGAATCACATTGTTTTGTGTGTATCTAAATTGTTCGATACTTACTACTTCAGCATAGCCATTCTATTTCCTCCCTCCAGTTAATTCCTTCCCCTGTTCTACTTGGGTTCCCCTTCCTCTCCCTTAATATTTCAAAACCAATACATTCACGTGCAGGATTTCTGTTATGCTTCAATTGCATATATAATATAGGAGTTTTTGCAGCTTGTAGTTTGTTTTGCTTTGGATAATGTATTTATCTTTTGGTAAGATGTCTTACATTGATTGGGAATATGGCCAGAGTATTCCTTATAAGCCTTGACCAATCTTCCTCTCTTGAGCTAGCTTTTAGGAGTACCTATCGGTCAATGTTATGATATCAAGGTTCTGTGATTAAATAATCTAGAGTTTCTGAGGTGTTTGTGTGTGACCATGCTTTAAACCCAAAGGGCTCTTGTATGAGGGAGTTGGTCTGAATTATAATGTAAAACATTTAATGTGTCTTCACCTAAAAGCTCAAGCTTTTGGGATATTTGGTTCATGATGTGTTTATAACTTTGTTAGAGATGAGAGTTGATTGTTGTAAAAAAATTATAGATATATGATCTGATTACATTAAATAATATTAGCGCCTAAATGAGATAATTTCGCACCTTTTTTACGTCTGTGGAGAGGGAGCCGACGCCTAAGTCGTAAAAAAATTAATATTAGCACTTAAAATGAGATATTTTCAAACATTTTTTACGTTTATAGAAGGGAAAGCTAAGGGCTTGTAGCAGACGTCTAAAGACAATAAAATAGTGACTTTTCAGTCCTATACGCATACCATTTGGCGTTTGCAGAGGGTAAAAACATTCTATATTACTAGCTATTTTGTGGGAGTTTTTAACCTCCTTTATTTTCAACTTTTTTATTACAAAAAATACCTCAATTTTTGCCCTCTTTTGTTTTGGATTAATATATGCTATTCAATTTGATAATTATACCGTAGAAGTTTTAATCTCCCTCATTTGTATTATTTAGCTTGAGAGTTTATTACTTTATTTTTCTTGCATTATTTAATTTATGTCACCATTTGAGATGTTTATATTTTTGGGTCAAAAATATTTATTTCTAACAGGATTAAAAGGATAAAGGTTCATTTGTTACATTGTCCAGTCTCCGTTTATGCTGCTCAAATCCAAGACCAACTGTTCTTGCAAATGAGGAATAAGCACAGACCTAAAATTGATATAAATCCCCAACTAGGAAAAAAAACAACTAAAATCAAGAACCACCATTTTGGAGAAAATACATAATATATAAGCAATTCTTCAATACATTACCAGAGGCAACTGATGAACCAACTTGCTATGAGGACGCAATATATTAAGTGGGTCAACAGTTAAATCAGGATAGGATGAGTCTACGTTTCCCGTTGCAAGAACTGCATGAGGAGCACTACAAAAAAATAAGAATATAAATTTAAGAAACAAATTATTGACATAAATAAAAGACCCTTGCAGAAGAAACAAATAATATAACCAGAAAGTAATCAGACCTTCTTGGAACTGAATTAAAGTCCCCACAAACCAACATTGGAATGTCTACACTAGCAGCAATTTTCTCCAATCCTTTCGAAAGAGTGTGCACCTAAAAATAAGAGGAAATTCATAAGTGTCATGTTCCAAATAAGTACACTATTCAATATGATGAAGCAAAAGAAATTACTTACCTGCCAAAGTTTGACATCCTTTAAATCTTGATGAACATTTACATTTGTACTTGCCTAAAATCCACAAGCAATATATGACTAAGTAATAGAGATTGTGTTAATAAAAAGGTACTTTAATCCAAACTCACAGAAAGGGACGAGTGAAATATTGCATATCTTTATAAGAAATAAAGAAATATATTCAATTATGATTTAAAAAAAACAAACTATACCATACACAAAAATACATTTAGACCCAAAACAATATTCAGTTTAAATATTTCACTGATAATCTCCTATAACCTTATTGATGTAATATAATAACCAATTTGTGAGAAAGGTTTTCACACTTCAGCCACCTAAAGTAGAAAGCTAAATGACTAGTTCATATGCATCGCAACAACAAAAAAAACTTCAATGTGACTAGTCAGATCGAATTTAACATTGTCATGGAATTAAAACAAAAGCTTTTTGATGAGTCAATATTTTCTCAATTTCACTTAGCTTATTGTACCGAATTTAATTAGGGAATTGTGCTTAAATGTCCGGTATTTTTCCGTTTTTGCTAATTGTGCTTAATTTGACCAAAAATTTTTATTTTAATTAATTTGAATTATTTGAGCTAATTATTTTCATTATTAATTGTAGGAAAATTGTTGGATAATATTTGGGACATTTTGGAGGTCAAAAGAAAATGTGACATCAATTTTGTTTAAACTAAAAAGTGAGAGGTGTGGATTTACTTTTTGGAGGTGCAACTGAAATTCTGGTCCAGCTTGGCAGCAGCTTGTCACGGAGTGGGCTGGTCCACGCCATTCTATCTTCATCAAGCACATGGAAGGCACACACGTCCAAGAAGCAAACTTGAGGGGGTGCTGGAAGAAAGAAAGCACACGCCCACGCCGAGAGTCCAGCAAGGTAGGAGCACGCACAAGCAATTGGGGAGCATCCAGCAAGGCTCATGCCACGCCCATATAGAGAAGCTTCAAAAAGCAATGGGCTGGATTCATTTGGAGAGGTGCACGGGATCCCAGCAGAGGTGAAGTCCAGCTACGTCCAGCAAAGCGGTCCAGAGAACATGGAGGTTACAAGGGATTCACTTCTTGATTTAAAAGCGGGACACACGTCTAGCCGCCACGCTTTTTTTTGCTTGATTTTCTTGAACATTTTGAGATATGGGATGAAGGAGAGGAAGACACGTTCTGCAGGAAGAGAGCTCATGTTCGTCCAGAGAGCAGCACACGGATGCAGAGGTGGAGAGATGGATCACGGTTGAATGGAGAGCTCACATCCAGCGTTCCAGCAGCACCAGGGATTTGGTTTTTTTTCTCTTTCTTTCTTTTCATATATATTGTATTCAAGCTTGGATGGTAGTTAAATTACAAAGTGAAAGAGTTGTTGGCTGGGAAATTAATTTCGTTGAACCACCATTAGCATTTTTCAATGTTCATCATTTCTTTTCCTTGTACCTTGTTGTCGTGGTGAGTGTGTGGTGTTCAGGAAGTCATATCCAAAGAAAAAAAAATGTTGGTGTGCATTGGAAGGAACGTTCCAGCTTTTCTTTTGTGTTCATGGAATGAGAAATAGATTAAGTGAGAGTGTAGGATGATGGGACGGACCAAGGCTTGGCAGCATTCATTTCCTTTATTTGTGAGAATGAAGAGGTGATTAGATGGGGATAGGAGTACTCGTACGGTGGTTGGGTTGAAAGAAGAAAAGTTGATTCATCTTTGCTTGGAGAAAAGAAACGTGCGTGCATGAACATTGGGAGAATGGAGAGGCATACAGATATTGAAAGAAGTGTGGTGTCCTGCACTCAATAACTTTGTTGGAAAGGGATTGAAGATTGAATTTTATATTTGAAAGAATATGATGTTTTATTTTGGAAAGCCAACAATGATTAAATTGGAGGGACCCACACGGTTTGTGCACACTATATTTTATTTTATCTTCTTTCTTATGGACCTAGGATGAATTTTATATTTTACGTGCTACAACTTTCTTAAATGCATTTAAATGTTTTAAAGTCATTTCTACTTATTCCATTATTGCAAATTAGTTTACTATTAACGTGTTTTCTATGTGTCATTTCCATGATAAATTACTTTTAATGTTTAGCTTACTAGTTGCATTTTAATAGCTTCAATTATGTTTGGATATTTACTTATTGCATTGTTCACTTTAATGTCTTCTTTTATTTCAATGTTTTCAATTCTGGTTACGGTTTTATTTAATTTCCACTTTAATTTATTTTAATCAAAAACAAAGCTTTCAAAACTTACCCCCCCTTCGTGTGTGATATAAGACTGAACCGCAATTTGGTTCCTGAGAGACGACCTAGGAGTCACTTTCTAGTTTATACTGCATTAATTTTGCAATCAACTTTTGTGTGAGGTGCGACCCTCTCATCACTTTTATAAGGTAATAAATGTGAGCCTGTGACATCCATGATTACAATAGAAAACACTAAAATTAAGCATTACCAATACTTAATTGCCATGCGGAAACATCCAAGACAACATCTTTGGATGCTAGTAGCCTGTGACAATCTATGCAGCAGATTATAATAGAAAAAATACATCTTCAGACTCAAAATACCATTAAAACAAAACCACCATAAGTGAATTAATCTATGCAGCCCCCAAAATGCTATCTTGGCAGCCAACTCACTACAAGAAAATCAAGCACATTTCAAAGTTTGATATCTTACAAAGATGCATTGTACTTCACTTTTAAATTTAGATTAAGTATGATTTACATTATTGAATATATTGATAATTAGTTCTTTTTTTTTAATGATGAAAAAAGTTTATGTATCTGTCTTTTCCTTTTTTCTGGTGACTATGCCTCCCTGCAGGTGCTATCAAAGAAGCAAACAATACATTAAGGAGCGATAATGTTAATGCAACAAAAGAGGGTGTCAAACCCATCCTCCAAGCTCATCAACACAAGCTTCAGAATTTTCTGTGACAAATCAGCCCATCTTGCTGCAATACTCTTGCAGTATCTCACTGTTTCAAACCATACAAGGAAACAAGATTATTCTTTTGTTGACTGAAAAATCAAGCATCATAGAAAAACATAGCAATGTGATTGTTCCAAATAAGGTTATCTATCGATAATAGGTGATTCGGCAATGAAAGTTTCCCATTATGTACTTTCCCATAATCCAAAAACTAAGAATCACATAATCAAAAAGCCAAAATGTCATTTCAATAAAAAATGACTTTCTTCAATCTTAATAGCAAACATCGTTTCAATTTGACCAAACTTTGCAAGCCAAGAAATATTGTACTAAAACTAGATTTTTCATTCTTAAGACTAGGAGAAATTACGAACCTAGCTGATTGATTGCCTTACCCGTACATACAACCAATTTTTAATCAAGTAATTCAACAATTATAACTAAGGATGTTATTAAATTTCAATCAAACGCATATTATAGGCACAACAGTAGTTCAAAAACCAGACAATTGAATACAAGCACCCTAGTCTCACATCAATAAAAAGAGAAAAAAAATATAAAGTGAACCAGCGTATGAACCTGGTGCCATTCCAGCAGTACCAAAGTACAAATTATGGTTGCTTACTTGATGTGATAATCACCAATTATTTGTAACAATCACGAGCCAAACACCAAGTTGTACACAAGTTAAACTTATTTCTCGGTTTTCATTCCCTCTATTCTTCTTTCCAAAACCCTCTATATTTCTCTTCAAAATAAAACACAAACATAAGAACACGGAACAACCCTTTTAGAGACGCGACTTAGGGCTACATATTTTGAACACCGAATGAGCAAAGCAAAAGAAAATATCAAACAAAGAATAGAGTTCTAGAACGATGGTACCTCAGGAACAAACGTAAATGATTCCTCTCTGCCTGTGAGTGCGAGCTTCGTCATCTACTGGTCCACACAACCGCCGCTTCAGCTTCGTCTGCCCATGGTTCTGAGATCGAATCTGAAAGAGAAATGGAAGATGAACAATAGAAAGGGGAAATGAAAGAAATGAATGAGAATAGAAAATGAAAGAAGGAATAAAGGAAGAAGACGAACGAGGAGGACGATAGCTTTAAGAGGGACGAAGCTCTAGCAGTCTGAAATTTTGAGAGAGGAAGAGGTTTGGAGGGAAAGATGGTGAGTAAAAAAAATTGGGAGGATATGTTTACGCACAGATGGCTAGAAAAAAAAATTTAAGTGTAACATTTTGGGGGAAAACTTTAGGGTGAAATTTTAAGTGAGAAAAGATGTAAAAAATGTATTATTATCTGAAAAGGTTATAAACCCCTTTAGAAAATAACTAAAACCCCACTGTTATTGTGAGTTAGATAGTTCAACATAATTATCTTGGTTTAATCCTTTACTACATCCCTATTTATGTACGAATGTCTCAATTGGGTCCTCGTTTTTTAAAGTGTATCAAAATGGTCCTTAATTTTGAAAATTGAGTCCTTTCCGTTAAGTTGGCTGGACGGCGTTAAAAAAATTGATGAGTGGATGCTGAGATGACGAACAGACGCTCGTCCACCAGCGAACGAACGCTCGTCCACCAGCGAACGAACGCTCGTCCACCAGCGAACGAACGCTCGTCGACCTCTTACTGTTGGACGACCGTTCGTTCCACACTGGACGACCGTTCGTTCGGTGGTCGACGAACGTTCGTTCGCTGATGGACGAGCGTTCGTTCGCTGGTGGACAAGCGGTCGTTCGTCATCTCAGCATCCACTCATCAATTTTTTTAACGCCGTTCAGCCAACTTAACGGAAAGGACTCAATTGATATCAATTTTCAAAATTAAGGACCATTTTGATACACTTTAAAAAACGAGGACCCAATTGAGACATTCGTACATAAATAGGATGTAGTAAAGGATTAAACCAATTATCTTCAATCATGTGTTTGTGAAATAACTCCCACTAAATAACATTTTTTTAGTGAAAAAAAAAAAACAAATAAATAAATTCGTCAAAAAAATTATATAGAGAAATAAATAAATAATAATTTTAAAGATATGATGTTTGTTACATAATAAAATTTACTTAATAATTTTATATAAAAACTATACTTTTATTAATAAAATAATAAAACTCCATTTTTAAATATTATCTTTACTTTAACTCTAGTCAGTCTTAACACAATTGTATTTACACAATGAAAATATTTTAGAACATGACAATAAATTAAAAATACTAAAAAGTTAATATACAAAACAAAAGGAACATGCGAAAGATCAACTCCTTCCTGTTTACATTGTCTGTTTTATCCAAACTCCATATTTCAATTTTTATCCTCTAAAACTAAAAATAACAAACTAAATTCATATGATTTTACCAATTCTTCTAAATTTAAAAGATACTTCTTTTATATTTATAAATTGGAATCACATAACCAATACAAAAGGATAATAAGAGAAAACAAACTAATTTAATTCATATATAAACACAAAATAAAGAAACAAATGGTTGAGAAAAAAGAAAAAAAAACTTGTAAAAAAAAAGTAGGAAAAATGTTGTATTTGACTCCAATATTTATAATTAATATATATATATATATATATATATATATATATATATATATATATATATATATGTGTGTGTCATTGTCAGACCTCGGAAAAACGCACCAAAACCCCACCTGTTAGTCTGAAATATTACACCCAAAATCTGTCTAATCTCATTAAAAACGCACTCCCAAACTCTGCACACTGACACCAGGTGTCAAGAATGGAAGGTTCGAAAATCAGTAGTGGAAGACAGGTGTCCGTATGAGAGGGTGTGTTCGTTTCACCTTGGGAAGAAAAATGATTTTCTGAAACCTTCTTCCCACTCTCTCTGCATGCACCCTTCTTCCCCCTGAAAACTGATCTTTCATTTTCTCCTTCTTCTCTCTAGAAAACTTTCCCTTCTCTCTACAATAACTCACCTTTCTCTGCTCCGATCACCGTTCAGGCACCGTAGGAGTATTCCCGGCGTCCCAAGCTTCCTCTTAAACCGAACAAGTTCAAGTTTGAGCTGGTAAGTTTCTTCCCTTAATCATTCGTTCTTAGGTTTCATGCAAAACCAAGTTCTGGTTGCGGGCAGGGGTATAGTCTAAGTATTTGATTTTCATGTGGTTAGATTTAGTTGGAAGACTTAAGTGATCGTTGAGGTTAGAAAGCTGTAATCGGGCGAATCAGAATCTTACTCTTAGGACGTTCGCTCACAGATCAGGTAAGGGAAGCTTATTAATTTAATTTATGATTATGTGTTGCATGAACGTTCTTTGTTTGATTTGGATATGAAAAATGATGGTGATATGATATGGTGCATGAAACGTATGAGATTTCTGTGACTTGATGATATAAGATATGATTAGTTTAATATGGTATGAATGTATAAATGTGTGAGACTATATGTTAGGAATTAAAATCTTAATAATATTGATTCTGATAAGAAATTCCCTCTAAGAGAATGTACGTACGTTACTGAACGGTCCTTGACCGTTCGGTTTTCTAGTGAAGTTGAATTTGTAGTGAATTCTTTCATTCGGGAAGGATTCTAGTGAGAACGAACGTCTGCACTTCAGAATAGTGTGTATGAGCGTTCGGCCAAACACAGAGGGGTATGACCGTTCGGTGTGTTAGTAAACTTCTTTGAAATTGAATTCTTTCATTCGGAAAGAATTATAGTGAGGACGAACGCCCTCTTGTAATAGTGCTACGTTTGAGCGTTCGGCCAAGCGTGGATGCCCTGAGTGTTATATGAGTAATTGAGAAACTTGTACATATCTGGATACTTAGTCATTCTGAAACCCTATCTGCACCATCTCGTATTATCTCTATTTCTGTTTCTATTATGAGTTCAAATCAGTGATGGGTCTCGACCCAAAGCGTGTTATGAGTGACGCTCGGTCTTATACCGAACGCTCGTACTCGTCCTTAATTATTAAACGTGTGGAAATAGCGTTCGTCCAAATTCCGTAAATCCTTTTATTGTGTTCGGTCATTGACTGGCATTCGGATTTCTTGAGGTAAATTCAAATAAGCTAAACATTCATAAACGTTCGGTTTCTTCATATGAATGCTTCTAAATATTATTATTGGAACGTTCGGTCATAGAGTCGCAGCCTTTGGCGAGGTCTTTTCAGCGTTCGGTTAGAGTTAGTTCACAAATGAATTCTCATTGCAATGAACGTTCGGTTCATGCGTTCCCTACTATATCTATTACGTTCGATTTTTCTCTCAAAAACGGCAGTAAACCTCTCGGTCTCATTCTATTCTGGAATTGGAGATCTTTATGTCTCGTTCCTAACGTTTGTCCTCGTTATGAAGAGGGCTGAACATTCGGTATTTTAAGTCCTTGAAACTGATGATGAAAATGACAATAAAGTAAAAGACTATAAAGGGTGAACAGTATATGAAATGAATAAACGATTGTGGATTTTGAACGAGCGTTCCAGGGAGGAACGACTCATGTATTGAATATTGGGATTTGTAAAGTATGACTGTGGGAAGTTAGTGCTGGCGGTTCGATCCTGATGTTCTGTGAGTACTCGTCCTCACGTAGAGGGGGTACGTCATGTGTGGGAACGGCAGGAGGTCCTCGTCCTTAAGGGTACTTTGGACGGAACGGACTAACCTCGGGTGGCAGCTGAAGGGAATTACAGTTACTACATCACCCGGGTGCGCGAACGCCTGTAACTACGCAGATTTCATACAGTCCGGACAGTCAGTCTCGTAAATAGACTTTGTATAATACGTACGTTGACATTATTTGGTGTTGGATTATTTGAATTGTATGTGTATGCATGAATTAAATTACATAAGCTTACCCTGTGTATTCCTTGTGTTGTCTTGTCCTTGTACGTCCGTCTTGTCTTTGCAATGATCATCCGTGTGGATGTGAGCAGATGGTGATGCGTTACTGGAGGAGACGCTTGAAGAAAGAATTTTGGAGGAAGAGAACCTCGTTGACGTGGAAGTGAAGGCCGAACAGTAGTACGTTCGGTTAGTTGTTTAGGTTAGTAGTTTTAGTGTGTTGTCTTAGAACGACCACTTCTCTTTTGCTTAAGATGATCGTTCGGTATTTTTGCTTTGTAAACCGTTCGGTCAGTTATGCTTATTGTACTTCTCGTTAATTTGTAATTCACCTCTTGTAAGGCCGTTCGGCCATGAGCGTACGCTCATCTCTAGTGTAAGACTAATCTGGATTATTATTAATGTAATTATTCTATCATATGGTTTTATTACTGTATTTTTGGGATGTTACAGTCATCTTGTCATTGTCGATAAAATAAAAAAAAGAACTGAATTTAAATAAATAACGATTTAAAAAATAAAACGTTAAATAATTATTTTGATTTAAAAAATAATAAAATTTTAAAAACTTATTTAAAGTAAAAATAATTATTTTAGTGTAAAATCAGAAAGAAAATATATACCGTCTTTTTTTTATCATAGATAAAATAAAAAAAAACTGAATTTAAATAAGTAATGATTTAAAATAATACAATGTAAAATAATTAATTTAATTAAATAAAAAATAATTAAATTTAAACTGACACTCATGATAAAAATAAAAATACAATTATTTTAGTTTAAACTAATAATTATTTAAAAATAAAAATAAAAATAAAATTTAGACACTTATAATATACAGGTAGGTATAAATAAAACGAAACTGTTTTAAATTTATCCTTAACTAAAAAGAAAAAGGAATTTGAAGACATATTTCTCTTTGCCCTAACTAAAATATACCCTGACTCTGGTTCCCTTGCTTCAGTGTAGCTTCAATCTAACTTGGCTTTTTGTCCCCAACATTTGCTTCGCATTCGTACTCCAGTTTCAGTCTACCTTCAATGTAGTGTCAGTATACTTTCAATTCAGCTTCAATCTAGCTTCAGTCGAGTCAAGGAGCTCCAAGTCGTGCCCTTGAAATCCATTTCCCCCTATCAAAATTGCAAGTCAGTGGGACGACGACGGTGAGAGCTCATTCCTTTTCTTGATCTTTTGCCTTTCCACTTTATCAATTTTTCATTCCTTAATTGCGCTTAATCCACCGTTTTTGATTGTAATTGTTTTGTTTTGGTTGGGTTTAAATTAAATGCTTGTTTGTGGGGTAGGGTTTAGTTCGCCATTTCCTTTTTGTTTTAAATGTGGGCATAGCGCTTGGATTGTTTTAAGTGTAGGTCTTGTACATTTAATTTGAAGTGGCTTTTATTCGGATTTGTATTGGCGTAGTTGTTTTCTTTTCTTGTAGATTACAGAGTTGAATAGATTTATTTTCCTCAGCTGTAATTGTAAAACCCAGGAAAACTAGTTATCAGAATTTCTTTGGGATAAGGTTTAATTTTAGTACCATGTGTTAGACTTGGTTGTTGATGCCGTTGAAATCTTGGAAGGCTTGTATGGTTTACATTAAATTAATAAAGTATCATGAGGTTTAAATTGGTCAGAGCTTAGTATTTCTTTTTGGATGCGTCAATAAACAAAATAAAATATAGAGGGCTGCTGTTAAGATGGGTCAGGGAGAGCGTTTTCGAACAAAAAAAACAAGAGAGAAGACCAGAGAGAGCGAAACTCACCCAATCTTCTTCTTCTTCAATTATTTTCTCTTTTTCCTTCTTTAGAACCAAAAGCCCTTTTTAGTCCAGCTCTTCTTCTTTAATTTTGTTTTTCCTCTTTCTCGGATTAAACCCTAGAACCGTGAAGAGTAGAGTTATTGCATGAATTGGTGAATTGAGAGACCGCCGTAAGGACTTTGGATCAAGGTATAAGGAGTTGTTTAATTGTGTGTGTTGAATGGCATGCTTCTCTCTGTTTATTTGTGTTCACTCGAGTATTATATGATGGGAATTGAGTTATTAAATGTTCAGATGACTGGGAAGAAGTATTGAAGAATGGAGTATGTGAAATATGTTAAATTGATGTTTGAGTTGTATTGGGGTTAAGAAAAATGAGAGTTCTTCTCTGTTCACTCTTTGACGAGTAGAAAATGTGATTATGCATTTGTTTCTTGATTCGTACCTTTTTCTATGGTTACTGTAATATTAGATATTATAAGGGTATGGTTCTGTTAAAAGGAAAGAAGAACAAAATAGTTGTTTTGTAGAAACAAATATATAATGAGTTCTGTTTTCAATTTTATAAATCAAGAAGTTGGTATATATAGTTTAATTAAAGATGGGCTGGAAAATTGATGTATGCTTTGTGGTGTTTAACATTTCTGAACTGGAATTGTGGTAGGAATCTTGAATGCGTTAGTTTAGATTTTCTTGCTATTTTTCCGTGTAATCTTCCACAATGGTATGTTAATGGATTTTGGTGTTCTAAGGGATGCTTTGGGGTGGTTGTGTTATAACTATAGCTATTTTATTTGAGCATATGGGTTGCGTGAATGGGTTTGGTGACTCTGTTCTGCATGAGTGAGACTAGTTCTTAGTGTAAATATGGAACAACAACTTGGATGAAGATATTACTTGTTTTGTTGAGTTCGATGATGTAAAACCTGTTTGTTACTAGTTGAAGGAACCTAAGTTCACCTCCTCGCGCAGAAGAAGGTAACACTCGAATCTCAGTCTCACGTGAGACTCGCACTTATTTTAGTATTAAAATGCTCATAAGACAGACAAAGTTACAAGCAAATAACATAGTGTATGTACCAACATCAAACAAAATAAACGTGCTCAATCACGGATTTGTGAGACCCAGAAAATTAACACTACAATTATCTGTCACATCAAATTAATGTACATCACATCAATGCTTATTCCCTTTGAAAACCCACTCCCTAATCTGATACGTCACTCTGCTGTGCACTGGAAACCGTATCACATCATTCCTCTGTATCATTAAAAACGCACTTTGCACCGCATGCACGCACGCCACGTGTCACGAGAGAAGTTTCCAAAGTCAGAGTGGGTGTGCAGGTGTCGGCAGAGGAGACGTTCGTCCAAACGAACGTGGATTTAACAAAACTGAGTTTTTGGAAAAACTCTCTCTCACCTGCACGCACTCATCTTCTACCTCTGAACTCAACCCTTCATTTTCTCCACCTTCTCTCTAGAACTCCTAACTTCTCTCTACTGTAATTCTCACGATTCACCTCCGATCACGTTTCAGAGACCGTAGGGACGTTCGCGGAACAGTGAGCTACAAATTGGACCGAACAGTTTCAAGGGCTGAAACTGGTAAGTTCTCCTTCCGTAGCTCGTTCTTAGGTTTTCTGGAAACTGAGTTTTGGGCTGCATGCAAGTGTATAGTCTAAGTATTTTTAATTTTTCTCGTGGATAGATTCGTTTTGGAAGAGTTAAGTGATATTGAGGGTAGAAAAAAACATTTGTTGGGCAAAGCCAAATCTTGCGTCTAGGACAAGCTGTTTACGAATCCGGGTAAGGGAAGCTTATATGTTTAATTTATACCTGCATGTTGTATGATCTGATTTGGATGTATGAATAGTGTGCTGTTTGAGCTGTTATGAACGATCACTGATATTGTATATGTTTTCTGTTGGTTGAAATGCATGTTGATTTGGATACGTATGAACGTTGTATGACTATAGTATAGTTGGATTTATTAATATGATGAAATCTGTATAGTATGAGAATTTATCTTGGATATGAATTTACGAAGTAAGAATCACATGAGAAAGGTTGAGTTAAATTAGTTGAAAAATCTGGATACGATAATTCTCCCTATGATAAATTACGCTCGTCATCGTACGGTCTTATACCGTTCGGTTTCCCTGAAATTGACTGAGAATGGAATTCCTTCATTCGGAAAGAATTCTGATAAAAAACGAGCGTCCCCATTTGAATTACTATGTTTGAGCGTTCGGCTCAGCATAAAGATGTCGTATGTTTTAAATTTAATAAATTACTCCTTTATACTTTAAAAATAAGTAGCGCTCGGTCTTATACCAAGCGTTCGTCCTAAATAGTGCTCGGTCTTATACCAAGCGTTCATCCTAAATATCGCTCGGTCTTATACCAAGCGTTCGTCCTAAATAGTGCTCGGTCTGATACCAAGCGTTCATCCTAAATATCGCTCGGTCTTATACCAAGCGTTCGTTCCAAGTAGCGCTCGGTCTTGAACCTAGCGTTCGTCATAAGCGGTGCTCGGTCTCATACCAAGCGCTCGCATTACTGAATAACCACTTGGATAAAATAGCGTTCGTTCAAATATTAAAATATTCATTTTTCCTTACGTTCGTTCAATTACTGGCATTCGTCTTCCATATGCGAAGTACTACAAAAATAGTTCTAAATATTCTTAACCCTCCTTCTTACATTGAATCTGGTCTAAGGTCTTTATGATTAAAATTTCTCTAAGTACCAGAATACCTCAAAACGAGTCAGTTCATTTAACTGGCAGAACATATAGTAACGTTCGTTGTATACTTCTCCGTTCATTCATTATCTTTCTCTGGACGTTCGTCCTAATTCTTCAGAGGACTGAACGTTCGTCATTTTATGCTCTTAAAACTAAAGATGTAATTGATGATGAATTATGATAACTTAAAGTGTGAACACTATATGGAACGATATTACGATATTGGATTTTGGACGAGCGTTCCAGGGAGGAACGTCTCATATATGTTGAATAATTGGATTGGTAAAGTATGACTGTGGCTATTGCTAATGCTGGCTTGGTCCATCCTGATATTCCGTGATACTCATCTTCACGTAGAGGAGAGTAGTTCATGTGTGGGAATGGCAGGAGGTCCTTAGTCCATAAGTTAACATGGGCGACGTAAGAACGGACTAACCTCGAGTGGCAGCTGTTGAGTGTATCAGTTACTACACCACTCGGGTGCAAGGACGCCTGTAGCTACACAGATTCATACAGTCCGGACGGTCGGTCTAGTATATATATATATATAAATCTATGTTAAGTTACATACTGTGTGTGTGAATTGTAATGTTAAATGTATACGTTGATTGTATGAATTAAATTATATAAGCTTACCTTTTCGTTTTCCTTGTGTTATCTCTCGTATGTGTACGTTCGTCCTTTCTTGCAATGATCATCCGTGTGGATGTGAGCAGAGGGCGAGGCCACCTTAGAGGATGTGATCGAGGAAGAAAACTTAGTGGAAGTTGAAGTGAAAGCGGAGCCGTAGACGTCCGTTCTTCTTTTAGTTTAGAGGATAGCTTTTGAACTTATTAACGTTCGGTTATTTATTTTGTAAAACCGTTCGTCCTAAAACTGTATTATTTACGTTTCCTGTATAGTGGTTCTGTACTTTAAGCCGTTCGGCTTTTGTTCTTCGTTTCATTAATATAAAGACTGCATGGATTTACTGTTAATTGTAATTAATTCTGAATTATAGTAATTACTGTATTTTGGGATGTTACAGGATTCATACATATTCTCAATAAAATAAACCAACAATAGACCAAGAAATAACCAACAATTCTCAATAATTGTTTTAAAATACTATCAAAGAAAATTACGGATTCATACATATTCGCCGAACGCTATTTGGACGGACACTATTCACCCAACGCTAATTGGACGAACACTATTCATCGAACGTTATTTGGTCGAACACTACTCACCGAACGTTATTCGGTCGAACACTATTCTACCTCGACGGACGCTATGAGATCCAACATTATTGTAGAATACTATCTGAACGAACACTATTCACCGAACACTGTTAAACGAACGCTATTGAACGAACACTATTTTCTAATCACCAAGCCGAACACTATTAGGACGAACGTAAAGATCAAGCATAATCAGGCCGAACGCTACAAAACGAGCACCATATTAGATTGAACACTATTTGACCGAACGCCAAAACCGACCGTCATTAAACACTATTCGGCCGAACGCTAACACTTAGCACCACAATCAAACACTATTCGGCCGAAGGCTACAAACCGAGCACCATATTGAATTCAATACTATCAAGCCGAACGCTAAAACCGAACGTCATATTCAATCGACTACTGTTTGGACGAACGTTCAACGATTGAAATCTAAGAATACTTACTCAAGGCCGAACGCTCATAATTACAACAATACCAAGGCCGAACGCTCACATCACAACCATACCAAGGCCGAACGCTCAAGATGGAAATCTAAAAATACTAACTCCAGGCCGAACACTCACAATCACAACAATACCAAGGCCGAACGCTCACATCACGACCATACCAAGGCCGAACGTTCAAGATGGAAACCTAAGAATACTAACTCGAGGCCGAACGCTCACAATCACAACAATACCAAGGCCGAACGCTCACATCACGACCATACCAAGGCCGAACGTTCAAGATGGAAACCTAAGAATACTAACTCGAGGCCGAACGCTCACAATCACAACAATACCAAGGCCGAACGCTCACAATCACAACAATACCAAGGCCGAACGCTCACAATCACAACAATACCAAGGCCGAACGCTCACATCACGACCATACCAAGGCCGAACATTCAAGATGGAAACCTAAGAATACTAACTCAAGGCCGAACGCTCATCTTGTCATTGTCATAAAATAAAAAAAGAACTGAATTAAATAAATAACGATTTAAAAAATAAAACGTTAAATAATTATTTTGATTTAAAAAATAATTAAATTTTAAAAACTTATTTAAAGTAAAAATAATTATTTTAGTGTAAAATCGGAAAGAAAATATATATCGTCTTTTTTATCATAGATAAAATAAAAAAAAAACTAAATTTAAATAACTAATGATTTAAAATTGTAACATTTTAAAAATACAGTCTAAAATTATATAAGAGAATAATTATATTAAATAATATTACAGATCAGTCTTATATTAAAAGAGAAATATATGCTTATAGCCGAATGACCTTATCGAAATAACGAGAAAACTAAAATTGTACAATGTAAGTAATTCGGACCGAACGGTTTACAAAATTCTCACCGGACGGTCATACAAAATCAAAGAAAAAGGTGATCGAACGATCACCTTACTATCAACCTAAACTACTGACCGAACGGTTTTACGGTTCGGTCTTAACTTCTACTTCTACTAAGTTATCTTCTTCCAACGCTTCCTCCAGCAGCTTGTCTCCTTCTGCTCACATCACATCCACATAGATGTTCATTACAACAAAAAGACAACCAAACGTACAAAACAGACAAGACAGGAAACAGAGAGTAAGTTTATGCAATTTAATTCATGTATAAACATAGATTTCACACAAAATCAAAACCGAACACTTGGACTGAGACCAAAAGGTTTCCCAGTTCCATAATAGATCAAAACCGAGAGAGAATTGCCATCGGGATTGGGAAGAAGACCAAATACAACCATATTTCTCAAGAAAGAATAGAAACGAATGTTATTTACAAAGTGAGCCAATTTAATGAACTGACTCTTGAGAGTTGAAATCAAACGCCGACAAGCCCAGGCCAAGTACTAAGACTCTAGGCCGAAACCAATGGGGACAGACACTTCAAGACGTTCAAAGACTAATACATCGAATAATGACATGAAGAAACCGAACGTTTATAGATACTTAGCTTATTTGAATTTAACATCAGGAAACAGAATGTCAGTCAAATACCGAACACGGTAGAGAGAGTATAATATCGAATTTAGACGAACGCTATTTTCATCAAGGTAGTTTATAGAAAAGAGAATGAGCGCTTGGTGTAAGACCCAACAATAAATAGTACGAACGCTTGGTGAAAGACCTAGCTCTAAATCGTACGAGCGCTTAGTGAAAGACCTAGCATTAAATAATACGAGCGCTTGGTGAAAGACCTAACATTTAAATAATACGAGCGCTTGGTGAAAGACCTAACATTTAATGATACGAGCCCTTGGTGAAAGACCTAGCATTTAATGATACGATCGCTTGGTGAATATAGAATATCATTTTACTAATGTTCAAGAACGAATGGTCATACTATTACACAAATATACTTAAGTTTTATTTTAAAATACCAAGGAAAGGATATCCTTGGGGGAACGCCTGTACACAAGTTGTACTAGACGAAGACGCTCGTCCTCAACATAAATTATTTCCAAACGAAAGAATTCAGTTCTAAACAAGTCCCCTATAAGAACCGAACGGTCAAAGACCATTTAGTAACGAACACATATTATCTTGGGGAAATCTCATACTTAGAAATCATTTATCTCAATTCATTTGTCAACATCTATTTTCATAAAATCAAACACCCATACCATAGTAAAAAAATCATACTTCATATAGTCAAAACATATCAACAATCATATTTCATATTAATTCATCAAATCAACGAACGTACATGCAATTCAAACAACATACAAATTAAATTAAATAAACTTCCCTTACCTCTAATATGACCAAATGCTCAACTCGTGTAGAATAGCTACCCACCAGAAATATTAGAATCTTACGGTTCACTCTTTATGAAACTAAACCAAACAAAAAGACTAGAAATGACTCAGAACGAGATTTTGAACTCATGCAACCAGAATTTGGTTTGCATGTTCCAGAAAAACGCACGACTTAAAGACTGGACCAACATTTGCTTCGCATTTTTGATTATGTGATTCTTAGTTTTTGGATTATGGGAAAGTACATAATGGGAAACTTTCATTGCCGAATCACCTATTATCGATAGATAACCTTATTTGGAACAATCACATTGCTATGTTTTTCTATGATGCTTGATTTTTCATTCAACAAAAGAATAATCTTGTTTCCTTGTATGGTTTGAAACAGTGAGATAATGCAAGAGTATTGCAGCAAGATGGGCTGATTTGTCACAGAAAATTCTGAAGCTTGTGTTGATGAGCTTGGAGGATGGGTTTGACACCCTCTTTTGTTGCATTAACATTATCGCTCCTTAATGTATTGATTGCTTCTTTGATAGCACCTGCAGGGAGGCATAGCCACCAGAAAAAAGGAAAAGACAGATACATAAACTTTTTTCATAAAAACACTTGTAATTATATGCTCCAAAATATTAATTACATTAATATATTAAAACACCATAAAGGATAAATGAAACTTAAATCCTGTATCAAAAAGAGAAAGTAATAATTATCTGTAAATTAAAGACTAAAAATGAAAATAAAATAATTTTGTAAAACCAGAAAAGAAAATGTTTTATTTTAAAAAAAGTTTAACAACACATAGATACATAATAAATAAAAAAATATAAAATTAGACCATAATAAATAAAAAATATTATCAACATTAAATAAGTTAATTGAAAAGAAAAAAAATAGGGTGGCCAAGGCCACCCAAGCTGTAACATGAGCACCCAGCAGTTCTGACCCATGTTATATTTTAAAAAGTATACCATACACTAAAATAAAATTAATTGATAAAACATGAAATAATCTTTAAATCATATAGCATTGAATTCTCAAACTAACAGTTGAATTAATAATATTCAATATTTATAGAAGATATAAAGTTAAGCTAACTCTTTTTTATTAAGTTAACCTCCTTCCTTTTGTATTCATTACTAAAATTAAAAATGGGTGCCACTTGGATGCTGAATCCATCTCTGGTTTAGAGTAGAGTAGCAGTAATGACACAGATCTTCAATTTTTCACCACACAATTAAGAGAGAAGAAAGTATACGCGCCCAAGCATAAGAGAAGAACCAATGTATTTACATAGTAAACTAAAAGTATGTTGCTCTTCTAGAGCATACATCATTCTAAGCATGGGAAAAGCAGAAAAAAAAAAATCCGACTGTACCGTACTCGAGAAAACTGAACTGTGGAAGAATCGAAGAAATAAGAAGCATCCTCTAACCCATTAAAAAAAATGACATGAGTAGCGCAAGTTGGGTGAAAATTGGATAATTGAATCCCCGAGCTAATGACGAGAATAATAAAACCTGAGCCAAAGCCATATCATCTGAAGCATGCAATAAGTGAATCATGACAGAGGCGCCAATACTCTTTGTAGGGCATGGACGTCCATGGCGTTGGTGAAGGTTGAAGGGTGCCCCGCATAGATGGTATTCTGGTCAATGAGGGAGGAAAAAGAAGAAATACAAAAAACGAAATGAGAAAAAAAAAGTATTATTAAATAAACCTAAAAAAAAATCAGAGAAACAGGATCGTGAAATCAATAAAACCATCAGAGAACTTGGCACCAGGATATCACACCTTTGCCCAATAAGGATTCCATAAGCCACTGTGGAGATGGATGACCCAGAAACTCCCAAAAATACAGTTTTGTAGTGAGGCAAGATAACTTTCCCTGAAATTTAATCAATTCAAGTACATAATGTTAGTCCATGCAAAAGTACGCATATAATACAAATTGTCGCCACTCCCAGGACACAACTATCAAAATCACGAAGAACAGTCTGATGCAAAGGTGAAATATCAATCAAGTTTTTAAATATATTCCTTAAAAATGTTTTAAAATGTCAGGATCCATGATGTATTGTTTTAATCTTGATATGCAACAAGGAAGTAGCGAAATTACGATAACAAAACAAAAGACATTGCTGCCAGATTTACACATCACAGATAGTTCACAATATATATCTAAATTCTTCAAGTAAAAGCCCCAGAAAATAATAAAGAAAGTTTACACTTTTTTTAATTAAAAAAAAAACGCTACAGTACACATTGACCGCATGATATCACATATTCAATTTCCCTATTGATCAACATAAATACATATCTTGACAACCGAATAGAAGCATCAGTCCGAACCCACAATAGCTTCAGGCCTCACCTATGCTCAAGTAGTTGCTGTGGAGAACTGAAACTAGAATACTAGATTTTTCTCTATTGAAATCCTTGGGTAAGGTCATTTCATCCGTAAAATCAATACTTGGTGCAGAAACGGTACTATTACTCTGACAACCGATAATTTCAAGCCATATTCCAGAAGGGAATCTTCCTCGCCTCACCAACCAAAGAAATATCTTAGTATAAGGGGTAGTATGAATAATCGAAATAGTTACTTCAATCAGTAGACAGATAAGGTTAATGGTTGTGTCCACGATACTAAAGAATATATAGAAAACGGAAGTAGTTGGTAAAAGAAGTAAAAGTGGCGTAAATAATAGAGATCCAACAATATGTTGCTTCACTGTATAATCAAAGCTATCCAACCTCCGCCTCAGAGGATTCCATTTTCGACCCCTACAAATGTAGCAACCAACTTCATGAAAATATGGAAGGAAGAGGAAGTATGTATGCAAAAGAATTGTGTATCTATAACAGTTATTCTTCAAAACGGATAATGAATCAGAGTTATAGAGATGTGGAGCAAATATTATGGCTTAGTAAGTACTAGGAACTCTTATGATCTCAACTTTTCTGATGTCGGAAGTCATCTACAAATTTAGTAAACTTTCATTGCCCATGCTTTCAGATATACACGTAATAGCAAACATAAGACAGATAGTCTACGTATAATACTATAATTCTCCACAAGAAAAAGGAAACTTTTCACTAATAATATCACTTCACTAGTCTCTATTTATTGAGTATATGCCTCCTGAAATCGTTTCAAAATATTATCAATTGCAAACAAAGACCCCTTCTGCTAATATCTTAATGAATTGTTAAAACTAACTACTTAGTTAAATTTATAAAACAAATAGCAAATTACGATATTCAATACTCATTAAAATCACTTCCTTACTCATGGCAATAATAAAAAAATATACCCGAAATTGTTACCTGAAAAGCCGCCACAAGGCTGCCAATGCCTGTATCTGTGATGAATATATAAGTGAAATGAACCAATGTAGAGTTGAAACATGAAGAGTTGCAAGAGCAATCATGTCTATGATCAAAGCGGCAGGTACAGTAAATCCACAAAGGATTCCTAAAACAGAAAGCCCTTGAATAATATAATTAAAGACGAAACCCACAAAGATCCAGAGTGTTGACCATATCTGGACTGCATTCAAAGAAACCATGCCAAGTACTCCAGCCAGCTCAGCATTCAATTTGAATCCTGCAGGGTTTCCCATTAACCACACACATCCAGAGCGCAAAAACGTTGAAAATCCATGCATGAAATTCAAAACTGAAAGGCAAATTGGTTCTCTGTGATATAAAAATGTCCAGCCAACCAAGTTTCCAAGGAGAATATCAACAACCAAAGTTGACCACATAGAATGCCTATGCATTGCAGCTTTCTCTACATATTCAACACATGACTCAGACCTTGAACACAAAAGAACCGTATTAAACATGGAGAAAACATAAAATCAAGAACAAAAGTTATATAAGTTTAAGAATAGTAAATAATTGCCTTAGAATATAAACATATAATTTATTAGATAAATTAACTTATATTTATCAGAAGATGGCCCCGTGAAAAGGACCAAGATAAACTATGAAAAAATAGTTAAGAGGTACACAAATTTTGTGTGGTAAGGTTTTCAATTTCAACAATAAAATTTGTTTCAGACTAAACCATATCATTTTAGGCTTAAGAGGTACACCAAAAGTAGGTTTTTACTGGTAAGGTTCAGTTTGGTACATCTTATTAAGCTTTAAGACTTAAGTACAAACTAAAACATTTTTCACAATTCATGAAATTCAAAAATGGGACCAAACAATGAGTTTCTAAAGAAATACAGAAACCAAAACACTGTTCCAGGATAGGTTCAGTTTCAAACCATAGTTCCTAGGTGAGGTTCAGTTTCAAACCATAGTTCCTAGGTGAGGTTCAGTTTCAAACCATAGTTCCTAGGTGTGGTTCAGCTAATAAATACCTTGCAAAATATTTTAATACACTCAAAAAGATACTATTCAATGGCAAGAATAATTTAAAACAAAATCAATATCTAACAATGGAAATATTTGGTTAAGATATTTCCCTATCATATCTCCCTATTTAATATAAAAATAAATAAATCATATCTTGAACTTAATCAACTCATATATCCAGTGTTGTTAAAATTGCAAGTAAAATCAGAAACTCGGACGATGTGAGTTTGGACCACCAAGCAAGCTAACACGGAGGACGGAATGGAAGCGGCACAGACCAAAGCGAGTATGCAAGGAGGTCACTGAATCAAAGGATCGTGGGTTGTGTTGGTCCTTTTTGTTCCTATGATATTAGGGTTTGATGGCCCATTTTCAATAAGAAAAATTGGCCAACCCAACCCAAGAAAAACCTTACCTTTAGACTGCTAAGGTTACATTTCAATATCAGAACCAAAGGAGGAGACCTACATGAGGCTCAGGCTTCACGAGTGATGACCATTGTCGACACCACAGTCCCTGTGGCTCACCACCCTCGTAGTCATTAGCGCTTGCTGACCTCAATCCCTTGTGCTAATCGTCGTTGTTAAAGTCACAAGCCATCCCAACCATCACAGCCGTCAGCACTTTCTGCCCTTGCAGTCGCCAACGCTTGCTGCCTGCCCTTGCGATCAGCTATGCTTAAACTCTGTTCCACTTTTTGTTTAGCTCCTTGCCTTTGTTCCTTTTGTTGTTTCACTTGCCTTGGTTGCTCTGCTGGGAGCTCAGATTTATATAGAATTTGAAGGGAAAAAATGGCATCAAGTGGTTTAGGTGAAGCTCCTATAAGAGTTAGTGGGATTGGTGTAAGGACTGACCCTGCAACAATGTTATTCCCTTTAGTGTAGCAAAAAGTGAAGAGCTCAAGAGGATGCTTGAGTTGGTTGCCAAACACGGTGCTGAATTTAAGTCACCATCATACCATGAGATTAAGGTGATATATTTGAAGTAACAGGTTGAAAAGGACAATCTGATCTTGGAAGAACATAAACTATTTTGGAAGAAAAATGGATGCATAAAGATGGACAGATAGAAGGAGAAAAACTATAGTTAGTTTTTTGGTAAATAGTCCAAAGGGACTGTCTTTTCAAAGCCTATTGACGCTTCTGATATATGCAATACAGCTGAAAAAATTTATAGGATGATGGATGGTGTTGAGGAGGTTGGGGAAGAGAATGTGATCCAAATTGTAACCAAGCAACAAATTACAAGGCAGCTGGAGAATTGTTAATGCAAAAGAGACCAAAGTTATATTGGACACCTTGTACAGCCCACCACTTTGATTTAATGTGGAAGATTTTGAGAAGAAATACAACTCCATCATGAGACAATAGTCCATGGTAAAAAAATCACAATCTACATCTATTCAAGAACAAGTCTTATTTTCGTACAAATCTACTTAAGATGCATGCCAATACTCATTTTGAAACTTCCTATTTGACTTTGGGATGCTTGAATGAAAATGAAGAATCACTTAATAGGATGTCCACATCAAAGAAGTGGCAATCTAGTCAATTTGTAAAGACTAGAGATGGAGGGTTTGTGGAAAAATTGATATTAAGGGATTTCGCAAAAATATTTTGAATTGCATGAGGGATGTTCTTCCCCTAATTAAGGTGTTGTGCATGGTGGATTCAAATGAAAAACTAGTCATGGAATTTATTTATGAAGAAATGGATATTGCTAACAGAAGATACAAAGTCTTTTCAACGAAGTTAGTAAAAGGTAATAATATCTAATTACCCTTCACTTATATTTGATTTTCTAATTTATATTTTTAGAATTATAGACTTCGTTTTAGAGGTTAATTTACTTATTTTTATCTTATTTAGCTATACTCCCCTTTGGGAAATCATTGCTCAAAAATGGGACAACCATCTGCATTTTCCATTGCATGCTACAGGCTATTTACCTTAATGCCATGTTGCACTATGATGTCGAGTTTAAAGATGATTATGAGGTGAAACGTGGAATGTATGACTGATTGGATAGGTTGGTGGAAGACATTGATGAGTTTACTAAGATTGATGCTCAAATTGAGAGTATCAAGAGCAAATCTGGATTTTTTTGGTAGTTCGATAACTCAACATGCACTAAAAACCAAATCTCCGTCACAATGATGGGGAATCATACGGTGATGAACATCCGGAATTTCAAAGGTATGCAATTGGAGTATTGAGTTTGACTTGTAGTTCATTCGGTTGAGTATAATTGGAGAACATTTTAAAGTGTAAGAATTTAAATTTATGAAATTGATTTTATAATTATTTTTTAGAGACCAGTAGGATGTGTTAATTTTATTCCACACCAAGAAAAGAAGTCGTGTACAGCAAAAGACCATGAATGATGTGGTGTTTGAGATGACTAATTGAAGATTGAAGAAGGATGTTAGGAAAACAAAAGACTATTTACATTGATGATCTTGCTCCTCATGATGATTGCACTATGGAGAAAAATGAAGAAAATTCAAGTTTGGATGCTTCAGATGAAGACATATTAGTTGAAGTAGGAGAAGATGAAGAAGCTAGTAGAGGTGGTGGTGTTGCACGGATGGATGATTTAGAGGTTCCTGCAATTGTTGATAATGAAGGTCATGGAGAAGAGGACATCAATGAAAATGAAGATCATGTGGAGGAGGAGGATGATTATTCTGTGTTTAATATAAAAGATTTGCCTGGAAAGTTTGCACTAAAAATGTATGAATTTATTAGCTGTTTTATGCATGACCATTTTATGAATTATGAATCTATTTGTGGTTGCATTGTGTATTGAACCTCACTACTTAAGACTTACTATCATGTATATTATTTTTAAAGATGCACCTATTTATGAATAAAAATTTTCATATACTAGTAACTCTTACTAGTCAAGTTATAACTCTCAAGTTATGATTTTTTACCCCCTTTTTTATCCCCTTACGATCGAGTTTTAAAACATTGTATATCTCTAACATTCTCCCTCAGGCTAGAGAGTATGAGAAGCTTGTTACAAATGTCATCAACACCCTTGAGAGACTTAGTAAACATGTTAGTCAATTGCTTGCCAAAGTTGACAAACTAAATAATGCCAAAGCTAGTAAATATTTTTTGGACATGTCTCTCTCTATCAAAGCAACAATTAATTTTCAATATGGTCCATCCTTTCGAATCATATCTTTAACATTCCCTCAAGTTGAAACATATGTACATATACAAGTGAAGCTTGTTAAAAACGGTTAAAGGACATGAGGACTGTCGAAGAGAAAAATTGGATAGTTGACACAAGGTTGCCAAAAAGAAAAAATTGCTCAAATAAAGCAACGGCTGCTGCAATGGAAAAATATCAGAGACATGGCATTTCCCAAAAAGCAAATATGTTCAGAGAACTCCACAGTTGCCGAAAAGAAAAAACTGTTCATAGAATATACAGTTAGTAGGAAAGACAAACTGCACAGAGAACAAGGCAGTTTGATAGACTTCTTTGGTCAAGAAGTCTATCTATCACTCAAAAGAGCACACACACATAGAATACTGGACAAAACAACACTGTATATTATTCTTGTAATCCAGACTACACTGTACAGTACCCAACTCTCAAGGGAGCACTTTCCCTCCCTAGGAACAACCTCTTGTCAACACAATGAATATCCAAAAGCTCCCCTAACACAAGACCTCCCTACCTTCTTATAAAGGCCTCCCAACCAACTAACAACTAATTCCCAATCTATTTCCTTTTATTCTGCACACATTATATCCTATAACATTATATCATATCATTACACCCAGCAGCAAAACAACCTTGTCCTCAAGGTTAGAACCATGAAACTTGATCTCATAGGTCATCTTCATCAACATGTTATCATATGAAGGGAGACCACTGGCTACTGCTTGCAAATTTAGATCTGGAGGCTTGAGTGGTGGTCGACATGAGAATGGTTTTTGCATACCAAATTCTGAACCCAGTAATTTGGAATCCCAAAATTCCAATGTCATTGATTGTTGCTTGGCTGCATCTCCACCTTCAACTCTCTTTGTTGTTGCATCCCCTTCCTCCTCCATCATACTATATTTTTCTCTTCCAAATCTCCCTTCTATTTTTGGTTTTTTCTTCCCTACAGAGAGTGTGATTCTTCATTGCTGGCCTTTCTCCCACAATTAAAGCACTTTGTGAATCTCTAATCAAGTCCTTTAGATCCTATTGTGGCAACCAATTGTGAATGTTAGATTGCAGCCCTGCAAAGAAAAATCCATGCAATTGATCTTCTGGTGTTTTACTTGCTTGTGACACCAATATCTTGAATTCTTGGATGAATTTTTCCCACTCCCAGAACAAGTTACTGCTGCCAAACTCTCAAGTAAAACTCTCCGTGCATTTTCCCCTAAGAATGCCAATATCTTTATGGATATAAAGAATATCCATATCCCATAAACCATCATGTTACGTATTATTACTAGGCAGCACATCAATAGCATAATAAAATTCACCCTTATTGTTTTTTCCCACTTCAAAATCTGGAATGTAATCTTCCACCCTTTCTTGTTTAATTGTTGCCCATTTTCCAGCAATGGCACTCTGTTTTCTACCCCAAAACTTTTCAAAAGTGGTGCTGCATTCTCTGCCCCTGCAACTCCTATAGAGGCCTTTTGGAAGATCTTCCCAAGAAAGGTTCTTGGATTTTTGTTGCCAGGTCTTGAACCCTTGGACTGCATTTTCTTCCATGGTATTGACTGTTGGGTGTACATTTATTGATCCTTTGATGTTCTGAACTTCAAAAACATCTGTTGCCCTCATTGTTTGACCCTGGATGCCATTCCCGTCAATTGTGGACTACTCCACTCCTCCAACCCACGGGAAAAGTGGTTCTTCATCTGGTTTACTACCCTGTGGATATCTCTCTTCCTTTTTCTCTTCATCATTAGCCAAGTACTCTCCTTCAGAGAATTTCTTGCCTTTCTTGATGTTTTGCAGACTGTTTTTCACATCATCCTTACCTGTTTTTCCCTCTTTCTTTCCTTTAATGACAGATTTCTCACTTCTTTCTGAACTCCTGTCCTGGTTCCAAGTTCTTCTTCCAAGAATTTTGTTGATTTCTTTAAGTTCTTGGCGCATCCCTCTCATCTTGGCCTTCAATTCCTCCATCGTCGTCTCCATCGAGTCAAACCACCCTTCCAGCGCATTCATTTGCCCATCCATCCTCCCTTCCTGCGCGTTTAGTTTTCCCTCCATCTTGCTCCACAACCTTTGATCAGGTCAGACCAATTTGATAGACTTCTTTGGCCAAGAAGTCTATCTATCACTCAAAACAGCAAACACACACAGAATACTGAACAAAACAACACTGTATATTATTCTTGTAATCCAGAGTACATTGTACAGCACCCAACTCTCAAGGGAGCACTCTCCCTCCACAAGAACAACCTCCTGTCAACACAATGAATATCCAAAAGCTCCCCTAACACAAGACCTCCTTGCCTTCTTATTAAGGCCCCCCAACCAACTAATAACTAATTCCAAATCTATTTCCTTTTATTCTGCACACATTATATCCTATCACAGTTGTTGGAAATCAAAAAATGCTAAGAGGGCATAATGACTTTCAGATGGGGGAAAAATAGTCATCCATAACAAGGCAATGCCAGTGGTGACGATGCTGGCCGGGAAAAGCTCTCAAAGAAAAACAAAACTCACCCAAAAAGTTGGCGCCGAACAGTAATGTTGGTTGGAAAAACCTCGATGGAAAAAGAAACCAGCCAGAATAATGTCCAGTATAAATAGTATTTGCCAGAAAAATGTTGGTGGTAAACAGTAGCAATGACCAAAAAAGACTCACCAGAATGTCACAAGTGACGAACTGTGACAACAGCAAGAAACTGTGTGTTCAATGTGAGAGGTGACAGTATGCAAAAGAGTGTAAACTAGAAATCATACATGATTTCTAAAATATTTACTGATGAGTAGCAAGTCGATATGGAAAGCATGGATTTGGGTTCACTTCTCGTTAGCCTCAGAATACCACGATGAAAAAATTAATAACAAAACAGGTCACAAAAGATGATACTGCTCTGGTAACACAGAAGTATAATGAATTTTATGTGATGGGTACACACAAGTATATTTATTTATAATGTGTAATAGATACAATGATAAGAAACAAAATCCTTTTAGGTGAAGACACATTAATTGTTTTACATTATAATTCAGACCAACTCCCTCATACAAGAGCCCTTTGGGTTTAAAGCATGGTCACACACAAACACCTCAGAAACTCTAGATCACTTAATCACAGAACCTTGATATCATAACATTGACCGATAGGTACTCCTAAAAGCTAGCTCAAGAGAGGAAGATTGGTCAAGGCTTATAAGGAATACTCTGGCCATATTCCCAATCAATGTAAGACATCTTACCAAAAGATAAATACAATATCCAAAGCAAAACAAACTACAAGCTGCAAAAACTCCTATATTATATACGCAATTGAAGCATAATAGAAATCCTGCACGTGAATGTATTGGGTTTGAAATATTAAGGGAGAGGAAGGGGAACCCAAGTAGAACAGGGGAAGGAATTAACTGGAGGGAGGAAATAGAATGGCTATGCTCAAGTAGTAAGTATCGAACGATTCAGATACACACAAAATAATGTGATTCTCAAAAGCGATGATACGAATCACATGAAGAATTGCTTTTGCTCTAGTATCGTCATCAAATCACAATTCGTTCTTCGAATTACATTAATCCCGTTTTGGATTGGGAATTGTGGCTTGAACCGCACCTCCATAAATTTGGGTTTTTGGGTTGGGTTGTCCAATTTGGTTTGTAAAAACCCTAATTTGGTTTACAAACCAACCACCATTGGTTTGTAAATCCTTAATTTCTTTTTGGTTTCTCAACTCTCACCTCTCACCTCTCACCTCTTATTCGTTGGAGCCAATGAACAAGGAAAAAGTGTCTTCGCCATCGTTTTGAGGAAGAGAAGATTTCCACATAAGTGAGTTGAGTCGGTCGAGTTCTGGATTGCTTTTTGCCAGGATCCACTTCTGCTTCATTCGTTGTCGCAAGAGGGGAGTGAGTGGCAAGCGAGGCACTAGAAGCGACAATGGTAGAGGGAGGAGGAGGAAGAGGAGCCATCGGCAGAGGAGGCTCCCACGGGAGTTCTCTTGGTGGGGGATTTGAATGTCGTGGTGACCATCAGAGAAACAGGAAATTGAAATGCAGAATTCTAGGTTTGTGAAAATTCAAATTTCATTCATTGAGGCATTGTTGTTATTCACACAGTACCATGCTATATAATAATAAAACATGTATATTTAAGGTAAAAATATATATAATAAATCAATTTAATAAATGCATTTTGCATATTTATGTATCTTATATATTTAAGTATATTTTAGATTTTTTAATGCTTATGAATCCTACAATTCACGATTCAAAATTTAAGCTCTCTGATACGAAATACGATTGGCGATTCAACTACCATGCTTTTCACTGATGTGGATATGGGCCACCATTGGCACACCAATAACACATTTTATTAAAATGTATATTTTGTATAATGTGTTCTGTTCTGTAAGTTAAATATGTTATTAAATGCTTTTAGGCTTATGTTTCTTATTTATTTATCATGAATTTGCACTGTCAAGTGCCTTGTGAAATAAATATGTATGTTTAACTATTAATCATAGACCACATGATTCATGAATAGGAAAAAAGCCCACCCCCTACATTTACAATTTGAACCTTGATTCAGCTACCATAGTCAAGACACCTAAAAGTACTAATATCAATATTATATGTTATGTTATTCCAATCCCATACCCCATCAGATTGTATTCACAATAGATTGAGTTCACATGATTTAATCTAACCTCCAAAATTATGTGATAACAGTAAGGAAACAAAGGGTGAGCCTTGGATAACTATAAGGTTTCCACATCATGGCCAGGATATTATGGCTTCAAATCCTTGAAACAGCCTACTGAGACTACACACCTCTATCCTCCCCAAACCCCTCTTGGTGGAGCCTTATGCCCGTTTTGTACTGTAAAGAAACCGAAATGAAACATGATAAAATTTTACCAGTTTAGATGGGTTTGGTTCCGTTAACACCCCCCACTAAAACTTGTCTTCTATGGAAACTAATTTACAATGACTTTGTCAAATATTAAAGCCAGACATATCCAAAATTTGAAACCCACCACCAATCACACAAAGTGATATAGTTTACCTAAAATTTAATATTACCTGAGGGCATTCTTCTGAAGAACGATTGGCCAATATAATATCTGACAGCGGATTTGCATATTTATCCAAGCAGTTTTCTTGAATACATTTGCTGATGTCACATACATCCATGGTTCGGATTCATTATTAAAATGCGTTTGGAAAAACTGGAGAACAATATAAAGCATGGTGGAGAACGAAGCCAAAAACTTGGAAAACAGATGCCCTATGACAACAAGCCTGAAAAGTAACGGAATAAATCATTAGATCTTGAAGAAAAAAGTGAGCCAAAGATGAGGCATCAGTAGTTAAAGTGTGTACACAGGAAATATCGAGAGCCGGCTTGAGGATCTTGGGACCAGGTGTGTCTCAAAAGTTCTTTTAGCAGCAACTGTGCAATTAATTGCCAGAATAACTGTATCCTGGGGTGAAAATTCAAAAAGGCAGGTTAACAAGAAGAAAAAAACCTGTATACCCAAAAATGAATAAGGTAAACTCATTACCAAATCAATGAATTGCTGCTTATTATGAAGCTTCTCGACCCACTTAGGATGTTTAACAGAAACTTTAGCTTGCTCATTCGACGAACTCAAATGACATAATGAGAAATGATGAGCACCATAAGCAGGTGTTTCATAAATTATGACCTACAAGTAGTTGAATATCATATATATCTGTTTGAGATTGCGGTAAAAGTCTTCAGAAAGCGCTAGTACTTGCAGAAAGGCAAGAAGAAGAAATAATGACTTACATACATGAACATCATATTGTGATAGAATTTGCCCATTCCAATGAATGTGGTCCAGATTCGGAAGCCTTTGCAGTCCTAGATCACTATGCTCAGGAGAATCAAATGTGAGCAGGACCCAGTTACTTTTTCCAAGAACATATTGTCTACTTTTCCTCAATGAACAATCTAACTGGAAGCAACGACAACTCCTACAGTAATTCTTTGTATCTGTACTTCCCTCTTCCAATGCATTGCCATACTCAGATAACTTCTTTTTGTCATACTCCATCTCATTCATCAAACTATTACTAGCAGTAGGGTCAGTGACAGACAGGCCAAGTACAGAGAACTTGGACTTATCCTCAAGAAATGAAGGCATTCTCCCACATGCATCATGAATGATCCCCTAGAGCAAGTAGAAGTTCTTTGTCAGTCATTCTTGTTACCCTAGACTATTCCAGAAACCACCAAAGACAACATGTAGGAAGGAGAGAATCATTACAAGGACTTAACAGTGGGATTTCTCTGACCACATTCATATTGTCAAAGAATGAAGATTTTAATAACTAACACAAACAAAGTACTTATGCACCATTTCAAGTATGATTTAATGCCTGTCCAGATCATTTTATTTTACCATTAAACTTTTTCATGGCTTTTCCACACATTTGTGAACATATTCCAATAAATTTTACACACATGAACCTAATATTTGGGTAAATATTAACCATAAAACTGATACCTAACTGAATATTCTAAGAGGAAAAATATTCATGTCCATTTAAACTTGAAACTCTTGTTACTTAAATAACGAACGGAAACCCAAAACTTCCTCTACAATTAATAGTTGTGACAGCATACAATCAATATATTCATTGCTGGTATTGTTATTCCACTTGTTGGCTCAGATTCCCAAACGGACATGTTAGTGTCAAAAAATTACAACACGACAACATCAATGACGTCATATATACACACGCACACACACAACGACAAACCAAACTGAATATTCTACGAGGAAAAATGCTCATGTCGAAACTCTTGCAGTAACTAGACAACTATAACAAAAAAGTAAACCCAAAATTTCCTCTGCAATTAATAGCTCTAACATACAACCAATACATTGATTGCTTCTATTGCAATTCAATTTAATTTACCAAAGAAACATGGACTCCAACACAGACACGACACTTACAAGGGACACGGCTAATATCCAAAATAGTGGACATGGCAAAAGCTGATATCATATATATGTGTATGCATGCATATATCTACGCACATGTATATGTGCATCCATGCATACATACATATATATAATCATGATAAATATCTCAATTGAAATTTAACATTAATATACTTCACACTTTCCTTATAAACATATTTGCTGCACTTTCCATATAATAACAGCCCTCACAATAGAATTCTAACTAAGAAACATGTGTCTTAGTAGCTAAAACAACTAGATAAGTTTGATAGAAACAAACCTCAAAAAATGTTATTAGTGTTGGAAGTCTCACATTGACTAGAGATAACGTCAATTAGGGTATACATGTGGATGCAAACCTTATCTTACAAATCAATTTTGTGGGATTGAGTTAGGTTTAAATTAACTTCTTAACATGGTATCAGAAGCATGTGTTAGAGCCTATCCTAGCGAGATTTGTGTTGTTGGGCATATCATTCCACCCATTATCAGATCGCTATCGGATCACCCATTAATGTCTAATTTCATGTACGAGATGTATAATTGTTAGGACCTGGCGAGTTTACGAGAGAAGAAGATATAGGAGGGAGAGAGAAGGGGACCGTACGGAAGAAGACAATGGCCGAACGGTTGAAAGGGAGGAGCTTGATGGCCGAACGACAAGGGGAAGAGAAAGAGAGCTGAGCGAGCGGGACAAGGACGAGCGTCCTGAGCGAGTGGAAGCAACAAGGGCTGAACGAGCAGAGCAAGGACGAGCGGCCTGAGCGAGGACGAGCGTCGAACTGACAACAGCGGGATATTATAGAAGGAAATATAATAAATAAGGATAGAGAAATATTCTTACCAGATAATTATAGTAAATACGCATAAATATAATAAATAAGGATAGATATATTCTTACCAGATAATTATAATAAATAGGCATAATGGCTATTATTCTCGACCCTTTTGGGAAAGAGTAATTAGTATTAATATAGGAGGAACCTAGGGTGAAGGATATGTTTTTGATTATAGAGTTTGTAAGAGAGATTATGCTCTCAAGTAACTGACGGAGAACCTGCTCCCAGTTATTGTTTACTTCGTGATCCAGTATTCTTATTTAATTAAAGAGGTTTATTCAGTATTTTCCATTGTCCATTGCCTGTGAGAGTGTGTGAAGAGAGCGTTCTAGTTACGTCCCATACTCAGGTACGTAACAATTGGTCCGACCTGCCGGATCATCATGGAGGGAAGAGTGAACGTCATTGAAGGAAGATTGGAGGTCATAGAAATTTCCATGGGAGGGCTGGAAGCAGCAGTCCAGGAACTGGTGAAGGTGATGGGAGAGCGAGGTCGACGACATGAGGGGAGCCTTGAAGGAAGTCAGGGTTCTGTCAACGGGAGAAAAAATGAGGAGGACGAGAGAGATGGCGGCGGCGTAGAGGGTGGACAACGTGAGGAGCAACCGTATTGGAGGAGAAGGGTGGACTTACCCATATTCGAAGGCAGTGATCCGTTGAATTGGATCTATAGAGCGGACAAATTCTTTGAACTACAAGGAGTGCCGGAGGAAGAAAAGCTGCGTCTAGCCTACATCAGCATGGAAGGAATCGCGGGGCACTGGTTCAGGTTTTGGAGGGAGAAGGCCAGCAACCGTTCGTGGGCCGGATTAAAGGAATCGTTGGTGATCAGGTTCGGAGGCAGAAACCGGGGAACGGTTTTTGAGAGACTGGCGGCCTGCAAACAGTCAGGAACCGTGGAAGAATACATCCAAGAATTTGAAGTGTTGGTCGGCCAAGCAGAAAAAATACCCGAGGCACAGCTGACGGGATATTTCATGGCAGGCTTGCAAGAGGGGATCCGTAATCAACTCAGGTTACTTGACCCGAGGGAATTGATGGACATAATGAGACTGGCAAAGGACGTGGAAGAGTTCCAAGGGGGCACAAAGGCTGAAGGAGGAATCATAAGCAAGGGCCAGATGTGGTGAAAACCGAGCGGTGCAGTAACAAGGATGGACCCCAGCAGGCTGAACCAGAACCGAACGGGAAACGCCGAGAGGGGGCGGACAGGAGGCAAGGAAGGAATCCCCAGGAGAGAAGGAGAACGTACGTTCTCAAACAATCAAGGCAGGAACGTGCGCGATTTACCGTACGCTGAATATGTCAAACGAAGGAGCCTCCGGATGCTGATACTGGCAGAAGACGAGGAATCATGTGGGGAAGAGGAAGCTGAGGCCGAACTAGATCACATGGAGCTATCAGCGTTCTCGGCAGGAGGGCTCACCCAGCCCAGAACGATGAAATTGCATGGGCAGATAGGGGCGAAACAGGTGCTGATTTTGATTGACAGTGGCGCCAGCCACAACTTCATAAGAAGGGAATTGGTAGAGGAATTGGCATTACCCGTAGTAGATACACCACCCTATAGGGTGAGTTTGGGAGATGGGCAGAGAAAGGAGACAAGGGGGTGTTGTGAAAGGGTAATGGTTCACCTGGGAGAGGCCGTAATCACAGAACGATTCCACCTGTTTGAACTGGGCGGGGTTGACATAATACTGGGGGTAGAATGGCTGGCTAAGCTGGGAGAAGTAACGTTAAACTGGGGCAACCTAACCATGGCGTTCGGTCAAGAAGGACGCATCGTGACCATTAAAGGAGATCCAACTTTAACTCGGAGATTAGTGGAACCCGAAGCATTGTTCAAAATGAAAGAAGTAGAGGCCTGGTTGCTGTTGTGGGAACTTGGGGAGACCGAAAGGGACGAGGAACGAAAACCGTACGGCCAGGGAGAAGAACCGTTCGGCCTGGATTTGACAAAGAAGCAGACGAGTGACATGAAGCGAGTTTTGGAGCAGCACGCGAGCGTATTTCACGAACCGAGCGGACTTCCGCCAGATAGGGGCATGGTTCATCAAATTCCCTTAAAAGAAGGGACGGATCCAGTGAATGTAAGGCCGTACCGTTACCCCCATGTGATGAAGGGGGAGATTGAGAAGCAGGTGGCAGAAATGTTAAAAACGGGCGTCATAAGGTCGAGCAACAGTCCATATTCGAGTCCCGTGATATTAGTAAAGAAGAAGGATGGTAGCTGGAGATTTTGTGTGGATTACAGGGCCCTTAACCGAGTCACGGTACCCGATAAATTCCCTATTCCCTTGATAGAGGAACTGCTGGACGAACTGAGAGGGGCCAAATATTTTTCCAAGGTGGATTTGAAGTCAGGGTACCACCAGATACGAATGGGAGAAGGAGACATAGAGAAAACGGCTTTCCGGACGCACCAGGGTTACTACGAGTTCCTGGTGATGCCGTTCGGCCTCACCAACGCACCAGCCACATTCCAGAGTGCAATGAACAGCCTGATGCAGCCTTACCTGCGGAAATTCGTACTGGTGTTCTTTGATGAAATATTGGTGTATAGCCGAACCTGGGAGGAGCACGTAGAGCAGGTGGGGACGGTGCTGGGGGAACTCGTGACCAACAGGTGGGTGGCCAACCGAAAGAAATGTGAGTTCGGCAAAACACAAATAGGCTATTTGGGTCATCGAATTTCCGCGAGGGGTGTAGAAATGGACGAAGACAAGATAAGGGCCGTGATGGACTGGGAGAAACCTAAGACGGTGAAGGCTTTGAGGGGATTTCTGGGACTGACAGGATACTATAGGAGGTTTGTGAAGGACTATGGGAAGATTGCCAAACCCTTGACCGACCTTCTTAAAAAGGGGCAGTTTGCATGGACGGAACAAGCAGAGGACGCTATGTCAAGGTTAAAGAAGGCAATCACTACGGCCCCAGTGCTGGCTCTACCTGATTTTGACCAATCTTTCCACATTGAGTGTGACGCATCGGGAAGAGGGATAGGAGCGGTACTCATGCAAGGAAAGCAACCCATAGCTTTCTTTAGTAAAGCGTTATCCGAGGGGTCACTGAGTAAATCTATATATGAGAAGGAATTAATGGCGCTAGTATTGGCCATACAACACTGGAGGCCCTACCTCTTGGGACAACGGTTTGTGGTTCACACCGATCAAAGGAGCTTGAAGTACCTTTTGGAGCAACGCATCACTCAGAATCAGCAGAATTGGATTGCAAAGCTTCTGGGGTATGACTTTGAGATCGTGTACAAGTCCGGTGTCACCAACAAAGTAGCAGACGCCCTATCACGGAGGGACGAGGATGACCCGCAGGAAGGAAAGGAATTGAGGGTGATAGCCCGACCTTACTGGCAAGACTTTGGGGAGATTCTGGAAGAAGTCGAGGCAGATGAAGAATTAAAGAAGGTGATAGAAGATTTGAGGAGAGACCCCAACTCCCATCCCTCGTTCACGCTGGAACACGAGAGGTTACACTATAAGGGGAGGCTTGTGCTGTCTGCCCGTTCGGCTTGGTACCCAAGTTAATAGCCGAGTTTCATACCACGCAAACAGGAGGACACTCAGGGGTATATCGGACGTATTGCAAGGTGGCGCAATCTCTCTATTGGATAGGAATGAAGAAAGCCGTGACCGACTTCGTGGCAAGCTGCTTGGTATGTCAGCAACATAAATATCTGTCATCATCTCCGCAAGGGTTGCTGCAACCTTTACCCATTCCCAACGCCATTTGGGAGGAGATAAGCATGGATTTTATTGTTAAGTTACCCAAGTCCCAAGGGTATGATGCGGTGCTAGTGGTGGTAGACCGTCTCAGCAAATATGGACATTTCATACCACTAAAACATCCCTATTCTGCTCGAACAGTAGTTGCAGTGTTTGTAAAGGAGATCGTACGGTTGCATGGAGTGCCAATATCTATCGTAAGTGACCGAGATCCACTGTTCCTGAGCAATTTCTGGAAGGAGTTGTTTAAATTACAAGGAACTCTCAACTGAAGATGAGCACCGCCTATCATCCTGAATCCGATGGACAGACGGAGGTCGTAAATAGAGTGTTGGAGGGTTATCTGCGATGTTTCTGCTCAGAACAACCAAAGGGATGGAGCTTAGTACTACCCTTGGCGGAATATTGGTATAACACCACCTATCAAGAGTCGGCCAAATGCACCCCATTTGAAACAGTATATGGAAGGTCTCCCCCCTCCCTGCACAGGTTCGTCCCGGGAGAAACCTTAGTGGAAGCTGTCGGCCAGGAGTTACAGACAAGAGATGAGGCACTCGTCCAGCTGAAGTTCCACCTAGCCAGGGCTCAGGAATTAATGGTAAGACAGACCGACAAGGCAAGGAGACCATCCCATGTAGAGGTGGGAGATTGGGTGTATCTCAAGATCAGACCCCACCGACAGACATCGATGTCGTCCCCACTACATTCGAAACTAGCCGCTCGGTATTTTGGACCCTTCCCGGTCATACAACAGATAGGTGAAGTGGCATTTAAGTTGCAACTATCGGAGGCCGCGCGAATACATCCGGTGTTCCATGTGTCGCAATTAAAGAAGGTCGTGGGGGAGAACAGGGTGGAGAAAGAGTTGCCCAAAGACTTGGAGATGGAGGGACCGTCTCCCCGGCCGGTCAGAGTTCTGGATAAAAGGCAGGTGCAACAGGGAGAGGACGAGCGCCAGGAATTGTTGATTGAATGGCAAGAGGGAGGACCGGACGGGGCAACATGGGAGGATGCCATAACCATCCGAGACCAATATCCAGACTTCAACCTTGAGGGCAAGGTTGATCTTCAGGAGGTGGGTAATGTTAGGACCTGGCGAGTTTACGAGAGAAGATATAGGAGGGAGAGAGAAGGGGACCGTACGGAAGAAGACAATGGCCGAACGGTTGAAAGGGAGGAGCTTGATGGCCGAACGACAAGGGGAAGAGAAAGAGAGCTGAGCGAGCGGGACGAGGACGAGCGTCCTGAGCGAGTGGAAGCAACAAGGGCTGAACGAGCAGAGCAAGGACGAGCGGCCTGAGCGAGGACGAGCGTCGAACTGACAACAGCGGGATATTATAGAAGGAAATATAATAAATAAGGATAGAGAAATATTCTTACCAGATAATTATAGTAAATACGCATAAATATAATAAATAAGGATAGATATATTCTTACCAGATAATTATAATAAATAGGCATAATGGCTATTATTCTCGACCCTTTTGGGAAAGAGTAATTAGTATTAATATAGGAGGAACCTAGGGTGAAGGATATGTTTTTGATTATAGAGTTTGTAAGAGAGATTATGCTCTCAAGTAACTGACGGAGAACCTGCTCCCAGTTATTGTTTACTTCGTGATCCAGTATTCTTATTTAATTAAAGAGGTTTATTCAGTATTTTCCATTGTCCATTGCCTGTGAGAGTGTGTGAAGAGAGCATTCTAGTTACGTCCCATACTCAGGTACGTAACAATAATACCTTGGTGTGAGGAGGTATGTTGGAAGTCCCACATCGACTAGAAATAAAGTCAATGAGTATATGTGTAAATACAAACTTCACTTTATAAATCAGTTTTGTGAGGTTGAATTAGACTTAAAAATCACTTCTTAACAATTAGTATTGCATTGTTTAAAGTAAAATTTGTTTTCTTTAATTTCTTTTTACTTTTGTACAATAATAGTGTCTATGAAGTGTTTAACCAATAATAGATGTCAGTTTACTGTTTGTATTCATACTCAGGCCGTTTCTAAGAGGTGTCCAAGATGTATGGAGGTGTCTAATCTGAAAAAATACTGTTTACTTCTGACACAATTGAGGAATGTTGGACACATGTTGAACCATGTTTTGAAGGAGTGTTTGACAATTGTCGTGTCCAAAAAGTGTGGGACATAACAAAACGCTATTTATAGAAGTGTTAGTGCTTCCTAGTGCCTTACTCTAACCTGTATGCAAGGAAAAGGAATTGTGAACTCAAATTCATTTTTGTACCTCAATGCTAGTAGTAGAACTAGAAAGCAAGCCTTCACTGTAAGTAAAGGCTACAATCACATCAAAGGATGATGGTGAACAGGTGACAAACCACCCAAACAAAATACTAGGGGATGATTCTTGGTTTGATATAAGTTCCTTTGGCCACCAAAGCCTACAATGTCTTTTCATCTTCCTCTTATGATCTTCACATAAACTGAGTTACTGTTCATGAAGTTCCTGCAATAGACAGAGACAAGAATGTGCTTACTTCAATAAAAATTTCAGATTAAAAAAGATGCAAATCAAAATTCAAATTAATAAAAACTATAAAATTTAGATGGAAGCATTTGTCATATTACATGCTATACTTACCCTTTTATACATTACAGAGGAATATTACACCTGGAATTACACCCTATGATATCAACAAGCACCCACCCAATGATTACTGTAATGCCCCTAATTTGAATTTCATAAAAACGTGTAAAAATTTAAACTTTTCACAATCATGAATAGAATCATTCTATTTTAATTAATCAGAAATCTATAAAAGAAAGTTCTTTCATATTCCACATCATAGTTATTTAATATTTACAACTCAGTGATTAAATATGAAAGTATACCTATAGAATAATTTAAAACCATGCATTTAATGTGCATGACACTTATAAATCTTCCCAAGTCTTTATCCCATCTCTCACTTTTCAAAATAATCTTCTACAACTGTATAGTCATTTGGATTCCTATCTGAGCTCCTGTATAACATACGTTATACGGTCATCGCACAGGCACACACAGACAAAACACACAATTGTATGGGTAAGTTAAGCATTCAATAAATTAAACACTTTAAGAAAACAAGATATACACGTACCAACAACTACATCAATATTAATCAACTCTTATCTATAGACACTATATATTTGGACTAATTAATTAGCAACCAACTCTCCAATTACATTACCATGATCGTACATTATTATACTAACTTTACATCACAAGCACTTTTATTAGAATACATCATACCATTAATCTTAATATACCCAACGTTCCATACTAAAATAATATTGGTTCAAACACAAGATTGAATTTAACAATAACAATAATTATAATGATTAAAAGAGTCTTTAAAACAAGTCTCCAGATCTGAAATTTCACAACAACATCCATGATCCACAGCAACCAGCTGTACCAATATGGATTGTAAAATGGCAAAATAAATTTACTAACACATTAACATCAATAACTCATACTTCAAACATCATTTAACAATCAAAACACATTTCCAATTCAACTACAATCATATAACAGTATCCACGAACCCAAAGAATCATTAAATAGTGTACACCGAAACCAAAACTGACAATTTGTTATCATAACAATACATGAATCCCAATATTTGCATATTCAGACGACCAATTACAGTTGAGTTTGTAGTCATCAAATCATTTCAATTACAAGTAACAAATTTTCCTTTAGAAATTTCTAGAGACTTAGCACAATAATAAGAACCATAAAATGTAATGTGTTTAATCACATGAATTATCACAATTTTATAGCATTGAAAACCTCAACCTTTCCCAAACAAATATTCCAACTCCATCTCAAAATTCACGTCCAAAACCTACTTAAAATACTTTATGTCACAGATAAACTCAATCAATACCAAACTTTCACTACACATATTTAATTCCTATGTTAATTTTCCCATACCAATTATTAATTAAAACCCAACCATAACAATAATCACAACAATAATTACAACATTCCCACCCTTAACATTTACCCAAAACTTACCTGCAATGGTCTAAATTCACCCATAGTAAAATTTACACACAATCCATACACTTATTCCAATTCATAATTTAGACTAATAATATCTAATTATCCATAATATAAAGTACAGTAACATATTGTTCAAGACAATCAAAACCATATTAGCAAATACTATAACTCGGTAACTTTCTTCGTAACTCACTACCAACATAATAACTTGTTATTTGACATCAACTACTAACCAAAAGTAATAATAATAATAAGTGTTATATAATATCCATACATAACTCTACACTAAACACCTATTTAAGTTCTCAATACTTCAAAGATAAGTATCAATTAAACATATAGTTGAATTTCACACATCTAGGTCCCATATAGATTTAACAATCAAAAATTTTCATTTTTTTTATACCTTATTTCCAGAAACCCAAGCATAATCAATCACAAACCAATAACCAGTTATCTGCACTGCTTAATAATACATACCAAAACTAAATCTTTACTTAATGAATATTTCATATTACAAATAACTATATATATATATATATATATATATATATATATATATATATATATATATATATATATATGTATGTATGTATGTATGTATATTATATATATCATAGTTTATTCTAAACCCTTATCCCAATTTTTCCTAAATTCTGAAATACTAGAATCTATGTCAGACACTTTAACTTGAACTTATTTACTACTTACTAAAACAGATTAAAAAAATATTCTATTGCCGATTACTTACAAGTTTAACTAATTTTAATTAAACTAATCATTTAAATAATAAAAAATTGCATCAGTACATACCTTCATTCTCACTTTAACACGTTTCACAACATATAATATTTAAATAACTTAACATTTCAATCCTGTACAATAATGACAGGCTAATTCACACGCTAATTCAGAATTCAATCATGACATCCTTACCTTAAGTTCATATTACATTGTTTTTTCAATCCGCATAGCAGTATTAGCTTCTGCAGTTGACCCAATTTCCAAATTTAACGATAATTTCAAATAATACTAAATTACCCTACACACATTACATCCTTATATTTAACTTTCTAAATTAGTACTTAAGCAACATCATCAAGTCTTCGAAAGTCTATAATTCATTCTCTCAAGTACCAAGAGGATTCTTCAACGTGCCAACCATTAATTTCATCCATATAACATAAACAATATAAATATTAAAGAGATTTAAACTTCTATCCAATCAGTTTAGTAATCCATTATCAACTTAAGAATAATGATATCCTAACAATCTGAACTCTCACATTAGTTCAAACAACATTGTGCCTCATTTTATTTTTATAAACTATATAACATCAATTGACAATCTACATGCATACTGCCACTATTAAGACACACACAACACCAAAATATATTCTCACGGTATTAGCTTAGTTTACAACCAATTATAATCACCCAAATCATCTCATAACAGCAAACATGTATTTCTGGTATCATTTGAATCACATATGACACTATTTCGATAATAAAATAAATTCTAAAACAATCGCCAATGTCAAACAGTTTGAGTTTATATTCCACGTGATGTATACCCACATGTCATTAATTGTTAGTATAAAAGAACTCTAATTAACTTAAACATAGTAACATGTAAAATCTTAACCCTTACAAGTTCCAAACAGCAAGGTACACCAAGTTTTCCCGTCATTACTAGACATTGTATTTATGGAGTATGCAGTTTAAGTTTTAAAGGACAACCATCCTAATTCTATTAGCTAAAACATGTATATAACGATTACAGTGATGCACTTAGGTCCCTTCAACTAGTAACAAACAGATTTTACATCACCGAACTCAACAAAACAAGTAATTTCTTCATCCAAGTTGTTGTTTCATATTTACACTAAGAACTAGTCTCACTCATGCAGAACAGAGTCACCAAACCCATTCACGCAACCCATATGCTCAAATAAAATAGCTATAGTTATAACACAACCAACCCAAAGCATCCCTTAGAACACCAAAATCCATTAACATACCATTGTGGAAGATTACACGGAAAAATAGCAAGAAAATCTAAACTAAAGCATTCAAGATTCCTACCACAATTCCAGTTCAGAAATGTTAAACACCACAAAGCATACATCAATTTTCCAGCCCATCTTTAATTAAACTATATATACCAACTTCTTGATTTATAAAATTGAAAACAGAACTCATTATATATTTGTTTCTACCAAACAACTATTTTGTTCTTCTTTCCTTTTAACAGAACCATACCCTTATAATATCTAATATTACAGTAACCATAGAAAAAGGTACGAATCAAGAAACAAATGCATAATCATATTTTCTACTCGCCAAAGAGTGAACAGAGAAGAACTCTCATTTTTCCTAACCCCAATACAACTCAAACATCAATTTAACATATTTCTCATAACCAATTCTTCAATACCTCTTCCCAGTCATATGAACATTTAATAACTCAATTCCCATCATATAATACTCGAGTGAACACAAATAAATAGAGAGAAGCATGCCATTCAACACACACAATTAAACAACTCCTCGTACCTTGATCCAAAGTCCTTACGGCGGTCTCTCAATTCACCAATTCATGCAATAACTCTACTCTTGGCAACTCCAAACCTTCGTTACTCACGGTTCTAGGGTTTAATCCGAGAAAGAGGAAAAACAAAATTGAAGAAGAAGAAGAAGAACTGGACTAAAAAGGGCTTTTGGTTCTAAAGAAGGAAAAAAAGAAAATAATTGAAGAAGAAGAAGATTGGGTGAGTTTCGCTCTCTCTGGTCTTCTCTCTTGTTTTTTTTTCGAAAACGCTCTCCCCGACCCATCTTAACAGCAGCCCTCTATATTTTATTTTGTTTATTGACGCATCCAAAAAGAAATACTAAGCTCTGACCAATTTAAACCTCATGATACTTTATTAATTTAATGTAAACCATACAAGCCTTCCAAGATTTCAACGGCATCAACAACCAAGTCTAACACATGGTACTAAAATTAAACCTTATCCCAAAGAAATTCTGATAACTAGTTTTCCTGGGTTTTACAATTACAGCTGAGGAAAATAAATCTATTCAACTCTGTAATCTTCAAAACAACTACGCCAATACAAATCCGAATAAAAGCCACTTCAAATGAAATGTACAGGACCTACACTTAAAACAATCCAAGCGCTATGCCCACATTTAATACAAAAAGGAAATGGCGAACTAAACCCTACCCCACAAACAAGCATTTAATTTAAACCCAACCAAAACAAAACAATTACAATCAAAATCAGTGGATTAAGCGCAGTTAAGGAATGAAAAATTGATAATGTGGAAAGGCAAAAGATCAAGAAAAGGAATGAGCTCTCACCCTCGTCGTCCCACTGACTTGCAATTTTGATAGGGGGAAATGGATTTCGAGGGCACGACTTGGAGCTCCTTGACTCGACTGAAGCTAGATTGAAACTGAATTGAAAGTATACTGAAACTACATTGAAGCAAATTACGAACCTAGCTGATTGATTGCCTTACGTAGATACAACCAATTTTTAATCCAGTAATTCAACAATTATAACTAAGGATGTTATTAAATTTCAATCAAACGCATATTATAGGCACAACAGTAGTTCAAAAACCAGACAATTGAATACAAGCACCCTAGTCTCACATCAATAAAAAGAGAAAAAAAATATAAAGTGAACCAGCGTATGAACCTGGTGCCATTCCAGCAGTACCAAAGTACAAATTATGGTTGCTTACTTGATGTGATAATCACCAATTATTTGTAACAATCACGAGCCAAACACCAAGTTGTACACAAGTTAAACTTATTTCTCGGTTTTCATTCCCTCTATTCTTCTTTCCAAAACCCTCTATATTTCTCTTCAAAATAAAACACAAACATAAGAACACGGAACAACCCTTTCAGAGACGCGACTTAGGGCTACATATTTTGAACACCGAATGAGCAAAGCAAAAGAAAATATCAAACAAAGAATAGGGTTCTAGAACGATGGTACCTCAGGTACAAACGTGAATGATTCCTCTCTGCCTGTGAGTGGGAGCTTCGTCATCTACTGGTCCACACAACCGCCGCTTCAGCTTCGTCTGCCCATGGTTCTGCGATCGAATCTGAAAGAGAAATGGAAGATGAACAATAGAAAGGGGAAATGAAAGAAATGAATGAGAATAGAAAATGAAAGAAGGAATAAAGGAAGAAGACGAACGAGGAGGACGATAGCTTTGAGAGGGACGAAGCTCTAGCAGTCTGAAATTTTGAGAGAGGAAGAGGTTTGGAGGGAAAGATGGTGAGTAAAAAAAATTGGGAGGATATGTTTACGCACAGATGGCTAGAAAAAATATTTTGGGAGAAAACTTTAGGGTGAAATTTTAAGTGAGAAAAGATGTAAAAAATGTATTATTATTTTAAGAGGTTATAAACCTCTTTAGAAAATAACTAAAACCTCGCTATTATTGTGAGTTAGATAGTACAACATAATTATCTTCAATCATGTGTTTGTGGGGATCTTTTATATCTTCTGCAAAATAACTCCCACTAAATAACATTTTTCAGTGAAAAACAAAAAAACAAGCAAATAAATTCGTCAAAAAAATATATAGAGAAATAAATAAATAATAATTTTAAAGATATGATATTTTTTACATAATAAAATTTACTTAATAATTTTATATAAAAACTAGACTTTTATTAATAAAATAATAAAATTCTATTTTTAAATATTATCTTTACTTTAACTCTACTCAGTCTTAACACAATTGTATTTACACAATGAAAATATTTTAGAACATGACAATAAATTGAAAATTCAAAAAATACTAAAAAGTTAATATACAAAACAAAAGGAACATGCGAAAGAATAACTCCTTCCTATTTACATTGTCTGATTTATCCAAACTCCATAATTCAATTTTTATTCTCTAAAACTAAAAATAACAAACTAAATTCATATGATTGCACCAATTCTTCTAAATTTAAAAGATACTTCTTTTATATTTATAAATTGGAATCACATAACCAATACAAAAGGATAATAAGAGAAAACAAACTAATTTAATTCATATATAAACACAAAATAAAGAAACAAATGGTTGAGAAAAAGGAAAAAAAAACTTGTAAAAACAAAGTAGGGAAAATGTTATATATATATATATATATATATATATATATATATATATATATATATATATATATATATATATATATATATATATATATATATATATATATATATAAAATTTTGTGTGTCATCTTATCATTGTAAGACCTGTGTAAAATAAAAATATACTTTTATTTTACTATATTTTGTGTTACTAAATAATTAATTATGATATGTGTAACATCCCGATTATATAATAACGAATATTACATAATATGGACGTCAACATACCAATAAAGAGAACAGTCAGAGTATGACATGTAATTAAATGTAAAATTACAGTCATCCAGAAATAGAAGAAACTGAAATTTAAACTTGAACAGTTTAAAGATTCGAACACTTCACGTGTTCATATGGGAAATTCCTAAGAAGACTACACCGTGACATAGTATCCTCCAACTCTTGCTCCAAAGGAATCTCCACGACAACGTCTGCTCCCATCCAAGTGGATGATCATCGCCAAAGAAACATACCCAAACAGCATACAACACAAACAATGCAAGGGTGAGCTAGATATAAAAAGCATGTTATACATATAATACAGTTAATTCGTGTCGTCATACATAGATACATATAAAAGAACAATTATAGCATGCTCATTGAACCACGACTCACACATCTTTACACTTTGCATAGTTCTGCTGGCACTCCCCAACACTATGCAAGGTAAAGCCACAACACACGACTCATCCGGATTTGTATAACTATCGAACTATTGGTCGTCTTTGCACTTGCATAGTCCTGTTGGCACTCCCCAACGTTATGCAAGGTAAATCCCCAATCTGTCTATGTCTACCATCAAAGACTATAGACGAGGACCTCCCTCTACTCTCACCACTTACATTGTTCTTCTCTACTTGAGCATGAACAATGCTTTGAGTGTAGGGATAGACACACTAGTTCAAAGCTCCATACAGTTATACAGAACAACCACAACCCCACATACCACTTTCGTCCATCTCTCCCCGAGATGTCCAAATCATACTCAAATTCATCATTTACATTCACAATCATATCATCAGAGTAATTTATCATATTTCATACATTCACATATTTTCGCATACATCACATCGCAGCATATATTCCAAACATTTGTACACATAATTCAATTCAAGAGAAAATAAACTTAGAACACATTATTTGTAGAATACTATTTAAACGAGCACTATTCATCGAACACTGTGGAACGAACGCTACTGGACGAACGCCATTTTCCAAACAACAGGCTGAACACTATATGGACGAACGTCACCAAAACAATCTCGACGAACGCTATCTGTCGACAGATATACTGCCGAACGCTATACTATTTGGACGGACGCTTAAGAGATCCGACGGCTTCATCCCGAACGCTAAAAATCGAGCACTTATGCTGGACGCTAAATCTCCAAACGCTAATAGACAGAATACTATTTGGTCGAACGCCACTGAACGAACGTTAAGATCGAGCACTCAGTCTTAACGGTAAAACAGCGAACTCTGTTAAACTGAATACTATTATCTGGATTTGGACGATCACTTAAAGATCAAACATCATTAATATCGGACGCTAAGTTTTGATGAGCACTACCTGCGGGCAAACATCATAGAGGACGAACGTTCTCTATGGACAATCAGTAACAGTATGAACCTCCTCAAAACCGAACGTTTACTAATTCATATTATGACTGAACACTTTAGATTGAAGCCTAATACTATCTGATCAAGATCGAACCCTCAAGATCCAAACTTAAGACTATCCAATGAAGACCGAAAGCTCAACATTGCTACCCGATAATACTAAGTTAAGAACGAACGCTCATACTCACTAATACACCAAGGCCGATCGTTAAAGATTTCAAACCTAGAATATCCAATTATGGCCGAACGCTCACAATCACAAATATCCATGAACGAACGCTTATGATCCAAACTTAAGAATCCAAATTAAGATCGAACGCTCACAAGCGAGAATACCTCATCAAAACCGAACGCTCAACAGAAACAAGACCGAACGCTAAAGATTACTGCAAACATCAATTTAAGAACAGAGGCCTTCAACCACTATTACATCAAAACCGAACGCTCGAGGTTGAAACCTAAAATACCAAATTGAGAATGAACGCTCACAAATCACTTCTACACCAAGAACGAACGATTAAAATCCAAACCTAAGAATCATAATTAAGTCCGAACGCTTACAAGTTAAACCTGAGAATTCCTTTTTAAGAGCGAACGTCTAGGATCACTATTTCACGAAGACCGAACGCTTAAGATTCAATCCTAATAACAATAAAGTTATGGTCGAACGCTAAAATCCATAATACACCCAACCGAACGTCCAAGATTTTAAACCAATGAATATCAGATTTAAGGCCGAACGCTAGAATCTCTATTACACGAAAACGATCGCCGAACACTCACTAAGCAAGCCCAGAACGAACGCTGACGTTCGTTACTGGAGGATACAAAACCGAACGTTTAGTTTGGCCGACCGCTGGTCGAGCACTATACGTACGAACGTTCCAATTTGGCCGATTCGGGCGAACGCTCAGAACAAATAACGAACGTTCAGAAATGGGCCGACCACTATTTGGTCGAGCACCGTTTGGACGAGCGCGTGTTTCTGCAGAATTCTGCAGAATCGCATCAGGTTTTCCAGAAACCTAGAGACCCCATTTTTCATCCCCAAATTCCCATATTTGCATCAAATACAACATATTTCAACAATCAAACCAAAGATCTAACTCCCCTTACCTCTTGAAGACCTCCTTGCAAATCTTGAATCAATCTTTGCACTGTGTTCCTCCTCTGCTGTTTCAGTCCTCTGCTACAGTGTCCAGCTCTCCCTCTCTTTATCTTTCCTCCTTCAAGAATCCTTAAAATGAAGAAGTGAATCTCATTTTGTGTGTTGCTGGACGAACCTTAGCCATCTCCTTTGCTTCCTCAGTGCCATGCCCACTTAAGAAGATGATGAAGGTGGTCTCATGGTGGTTGGAGCACTTCATAATGGAACAATAATGCTTCTGGTGGCTGGAGTCAAAGTGGAGAGACCCACCACTCACTAGCCGTCCACACCACTTGAAGCCCCTCCCCCACCACTTCAAGAGTGCAGCCGCCCACCTTCCCCATCCCCTTTTTAAAAAAAAAAAATATAAGGAACGTGCGGTTCCTTACAATATGTATTTGTGTAATGAAAATATTAAGAAAGTGAATAAAATAAATTAATTAGAACTAATGTTATCTTAATTTTCGAAAATTGTTTGAAAGAATAGTTAAGTAATGTTTCCTAGTTGTTTTATTTTCATTGGTGGGGAGGTGTGGGTCTTATAGTGATAAAAATAAAATAATGGTGAGAAGGCATTGTTGGGTTGAGCACGTGAAAGTGTAAGAGGCTTGAAGGGAATTTTCTAAAGTTTTTATGCTTTTTGGCTTTTTATGTTTATGATAGGAGAGAAAACATAGTTTTATAATTGTCCTTCCTCTTTTTGCATGATTTGAGTTTCTGAAAGGTGACAATGTCGGCAGTAGGTGTTGAAATGTTTTTCCATAGCTTGGCTTCTTTTGTTTTGTAGGGTTTTGGATAGATTATAGAGTTAAGTAAGGAAACATATAGTTAAGTTACATGGTGCATATTAAAAACATGAGTGAGGACTTAATGAGAACCCTACCATCTTATATAAACCATATTATGTGTGAGAGAGGGGAAAAATCTACATGTACTATACTAAATAGTAGGCTTGGAGGATAGTTTTGGACGGGTGAAACATCGCAAGATAAAGGTTTCTAACAAAACCAAACTTTTACTGACCTGGCCACTCCAGATTGCAACTGAAGAAGGTCCCACAACTCCGATGAGGACGACAATTGCACACTCTCTGAAGGTCAACCTCGATTCAACCCTAAATACCCAAATTGATACCCCAATTTTCTGAAATGAAATCAACTTTGGACGAACCGAACCCTAGAAGTACTGAGAAGAATCCCTAATTCGATCTGCACGAAACCTCAATCCCCAATTTCGTTTAAAACAATTCTTTTCTTTTTACTTATAAAATATTCAATTTCCACGTGCCCCACTGCTCCTGCTTGAATCAACCACGTCAGATAACAAGTCCACAACAGCGTGCCATGTCAAACACACCGTAACGCCGTTTGACACTATTTAACGGAAAGGATCCATTTGTTGCAATTTTCATAAAATTGGGACCCAATTGATATTTTCAGAAAGAAAGGGACGAAATTGAGATTCCATGCGAAAATAGGGACTTAGTGAATGATTAAACCTAAAATAAAAGTATATTTTTATTTTACACAGGTCTTACATTCTCCCCAACTTTTAAAATTTTCGTCCTCGAAAATTAAGGTATTACTCAAATAAGTGTGGGTACTCTTTTCTCATAAAATCTTCTAGCTCCCAAGTTATCTCTTGAGTTTTCTCATTCCAGAGTACCTTCACCGTGCGAATCTCTTTTCCCCGCAACTCCTTCGTTTGTACTTCTAACACTCTTATTGGTCCGACTTCAAAAGTAAGATCTTCACGAACTTGAATGTTGTCTTCCTCCAATACATGAGTTGGATCATAAACGTACTTCCTTAGCTGCGACACGTGAAACACATTATGCAGGTTTTCCAACTGTGGCGGTAAAGCTACCTCGTATGCTACTGGTCCAATCTTCCTAATAATATCATAAGGACCAAGAAACTTTGGTGATAACTTCCTTGACTTGAAAGCCCTACCTACGCTGGTCATCGGTGTCACACGTAGAAATACGTGATCTCCTTCGTTGAACTCAAGCGGTCTTCTTCTCTGATCTGCGTACGACTTCTGCCTGCTTTGAGTTGCTCTCATTCTTTCTTGAATAAGCTTCACTTTCTCAGTAGTTTGTTGTAACAACTCAGGGCCCACCACTATAGATTCTCCATCTTGAAACCAACACAATGGAGTTCTACATCTTCGCCCATACAAAGCTTCAAAAGGCGCCATCCCTATGGTAGAGTGATAACTATTATTGTATGTAAATCATGTGTTGGATAGTTTCTTTCATGTACCCTCAACTGTCGAGATGCATACACCACTGGTCTCCTTAGTTGCATCAAGACACAACCCAAACCTTGATATGATGCATCGTAGTATGATGCATCGCAGTATACTTCAAACGTCTTGTTTGTGTCTGGAATAATTAGTACTGGAGCAATTGTCAATCTCCGCTTCATCTCCTCAAAACTAGCCTCACATTGATCTGTCCAAACAAAAGGTTGGTCCTTCCGTGTCAACTGAGTCAAGGGACCCACTATCTTGGAGAATCCCGCAACAAACTTCCGATAATAACCTGCAAGACAACCAAAGCTTCTTACTTCGGTCACAGATGTAGGGCGTTCCCACTTTAACACTGCATCAACCTTCGCTGGATCAACTGAGATTCCTTGAGCTGATATCACATGTCCAAGAAACTGAACTTCATCCAACCAAAACTCACATTTCGATAGCTTCCCATACGACTGATGTTCCCTCATAATCCCCAACGTTGTTCGTAGATGTTCAGCATGCTCCTCATGATTCTTTGAATAAATTAGAATATCATCGATGAATACAACGACAAACTTATCCAAGCAAGAACGGAAGATGCGATTCATGTAATCCATGAAAATAGCCGGAGCATTCGTCACCCCGAAAGGCATCACAACATACTCGTAATGCCCGTAGCGTGAGCGAAACGCTGTCTTCTGCACATCCTCAGATTTGACAAGGATTTGATGATAACCTGACCGCAAATCTATCTTTGAAAACACGCCAGCACCCTTCAATTGGTCTAACAGATCATTAATCCTTGGCAACGGGTACTTGTTCTTAATAGTAACCTTATTCAGTTGCCGATAATCAATGCACAACCTCGAGCTTCCGTCTTTCTTCTTAACCAGCAACACATGTGCACCCCACGGTGAAACACTCGGCCTGATAAACTTCTTCTCTAGCAATTCTTCAATTTATTTCTTCAACTCAGTCAACTCTGTTGGAGCCATACGGTATGGGGCCATTGATACTGGCCCTGTTCCCGATATCAGATCAATTGCAAAGTCCACCTCTCGCCTCGGTGGCAATCCTGGCACCTCCTCAGGAAACACATCTGCGAATTCTTCTACCACATGTATTCCACTGATATGCTCGTTTGTGCTTTCCCTTTGCTCTTTCACCATTACTGCAAAACAAATCGCTCCATCCTTGAGATCATGCATCACTTCTTTCGATGTTGACACCTTAAAACCTTCTGGTTCTTGGAAAACTAATTTCTGACGTCCGCAATCAATCAACACATGGTTATCAACTAACCAATCCATACCCAAGATCACGTCCAAACCCTCAAGCGGCAGACATACCAAGTTGACTTTGGACTTATGTCCTCTCACTACAATCGGACACCCAACGCAGACTAAACTGGTTGAAACTTGTCCAGATGTTGGAGTAGAGACAACTAGCTCACACCCCAAATCAAGCAAAGAGAGACCAAGATTCTCCACACAAAACAAGGATACAAACGAGTGTGTCGCACCCGAATCAAACAGAACAAGTACATTTTTTTTCAAACAAAGAACACGTATCAAGTATCAAATTACCTGACTTCTCTGCTTCGGTCCCAGACATGGCAAACACCCTGCTTGATGCCTGTGGCTTTCCACCGTCAAAAGTCTTCTGAGGCACCGCACCGGACGCTTTTCTTTGAGGGCAGTCACGAGATATGTGCCCATGCTTGTTGCACGTGAAACATGTCCTTACTTCCTTCTTGATATCCACGAGTTTGGGACAGTTCCTTCTATGATGATTTCCGCCACATTCAAAGCACTTCAGGATCCCCCGACTGAAAAAATGTGGTCTTTCATAAGGCTTCTTCTGATTCTTGCTCCCTAAGAAACTTCCTTTCTGAATCCTCATTACTCGTCCTTTCTCCTCTATTCGTTCCACCACTTTAGCTTGCTCCACAAGTTCAGGAAAATGATTGATTTTCAAAAGGATGAGGGCTTTCATCAAATCATGGCGCAAACCTCTCTCAAACTTTCTGCACTTCCATTGCTCGCTCAAATTCTGGGTATAGAATCGGGCCAGATATTCAAAGCTCTCCTTGTAAGCCTGTACTGACATATTGCCTTGTTGTAGAGTCAAGAATTCTGCCTCTCGCTCCATTTTAGCATTGGCAGGAAAGTACCTCTCTAAGAATTTGGTCTTGAAGTCCTCCCAACAAGCAACTTCTCCTCGAGCATCCATCTCAATTTGAAGGCCGCGCCACCAGTATTCTGCCTCCCCGGCCAGCATGTAAGTAGCAAAAACCAGTTTCTGCGCCTCCGAGCATTCAATTGCAGCAAAAAGTTTCTCATTACAGCAAATCCAGTCGTCAGCTTCGTCTGGAGTAACCTTCCCATTAAACTTAATAGGGTTGTGACGCAAAAAATCATTCATGCCCACACGAGGTCTGGTTGCTTGTTCAACCTGTTGCTCTTGTTGTCCTTGGAGTATCCTAGATATTTGTCGGAGAGCCTGTGCGAGTTCCGCAGTGCCATTGAGTGGAGGAGGAGTTCTTGCCCGTCTTGACATCCTTTATTATTCAAAATTACAATTAAATGTGGAAACTATCATACCATTATCAGGAAAGCACAACAAAGCTAGTCGAGCTCACTCCCCAAGGCCCCAAAAGATTTTTCGAAAACCAAAGCTCTGATACCAAAATTGTAACACCCCTTATAGGATATATTAATAATAATAATAATAATCTTGAAACATGAATCTTATGAAAGTGCTTTTTTTTTAAAACAATACATCACATAAACAAACCATACACACATCATAAGTTCATACATTACAACAAACCAAATCTTAATTGTTTCCTTAAAATAACAAAATCAAACGAACATAAATAAGATAACATTATAAAAATCCCAACAAGTTTTATTTCCCGTCTCTCTCGAAGAGCTATTCCAATCCAGCTTTATCTGCAATACCATCTACTCCCATACAAGTACGATCATCGTAGGTGGAAACCACAACCACAACATGCAAGGGTGAGTAACCAGAAGTATCACATCATAAACCCATTACATATAAACTATAACAATTTCCATGATTTAATATAAATCGACACACATGACATTGCAGACTAGTCTTTCATAAACTAATGTTGTTTCCTTGAAATTCGTCGTCATAACCTATTCTCAATAACAGGCAACTCGAGTCGTCTTCCATCGCGACTTCAGACCTATCTCCCCGACTCCTCAAGGACTAACGAGTAAAAACATCGATACTACGCGTAACGATGCACTATACTCAACACGAGCCGAAGTCATTGGGCGAGACATTCACCTCCTCGCGCAGAAGAAGGTGACACTTGAATCTCAGTCTCACGCGAGACTCGCATTTATTATAATATCGAAATGCTCATAAGACTGACGAACTACAAGTAAATAACATAGTCTATGTACCAACATCAAACAAAAATAAACGTGCTCAATCACGGATTCATACATATTCTCAACAACATGTATAAATAAACCAATATTAGATCAAGAAAATAACTAACAATTCTCAATAATTGTTTTAAAATACTACCAAAGAAATTACGGATTCATACATATTTGCCGAATGCTACTTGGACGGACGCTATATGATCAAGCATAATCAGGCCGAACGCTACACACCGAGCACCATAATAGATTGAACACTATTAGGCCGAGCGCTAAACCAAACATCACAGATTAAGCACTATTCGAACGAACGCTAAACCGAACACCTTACTGGATTCAACACTTGATGCACAAATTTATGATCACCAAAATATGATGTCACAAACTTATTGAACAATCGGCAAGTATGACCGAATCGTTTCAAGTAATAAACTCGGTAAGACCAAGTATCGTTCTCCCAAAGGACTCACGACCTAGTTTAGTTGTGTGGTTCGTTGATTAGCTAAGACTTAAGAACGAAATAAGTGAAGTTTAATATGCAAAACAGAAAATAAACATGTATGCATGAGTTTTGATCAATGGCAAAACAAAATACAAGCACTTTCAATGGAATATATGGATGAATATGTTGTTGGGGGTCAATTTCATCTTATCCACTCTCATATATTTTAGGAATTCAACATTCAAGTCATCATTGTTAATGCCCTTCTCTAAATTACCTTGTCAAGAAGGCCTATCCCCAATTACGAGTTCATACAATTCCTAGCATTCCTAATAATTAGTTCTTTTAGCACAGGAGCTTAACGACAACCAATATACTATTGGGAGTAATTCCCCGGATCTAGACTTCCCCGTACGTTCCCGTATCGACAAAACCAATAATCATGCATTGAATGAGTTAAACAAAGCAAGCATTGAGCAAAGAGGAAAAACCCTAACTAATGATGAAAGAAAGCATAGGTCTTAGATTAAGATGCAAGCACAAATTCCATATATGAGAGCTTCAAAAGATTACATTGATTCCCCAACAAACATACAAGGTTTAGTTCACCATATTCATGGTGAACCTAGATGAACAATAATGAAAGAATGAAGGATAAAACCCTAGAAAGGTGAAGAGGTAGCCTGAGCATCCAAGATCCTCCTTCAAAGGGGTGGAAGAGAGAGTGTTTGTTTCGTTTCTGCCAAAGATACAAACCCTAGGACGTCTTAAAGCTTATATACTATTCTAAAATTACAAAAAATCTAGGCCCAAGCCCATAAGTGTGCCGCTCAGCGGTAAAGTGCCGCTCAGCGGTAAGTGCGTGAGTAGTTTCTTCCCCTCAACGGCCATTTTGCCCCTCAGCGGACCTCCCGTGAACTCCTGAGTGCCGCTCAGCGGTAAACTGCCGCTGAGCGGCAGTTGCGGCTTCTCCTTTTGCACTTTTTGATGTCTTTTCTGATTCCATCTTTCTCCTTCTTCACTTCTTTCACTAAATTCACCTTAAAACCTGCACAAAAACACTGAAATCAAGCATAAACCTGTCCAGCTCTCTTATTTCTGAAAATATGAATAAAAGCATGATTTCAAGGTAGTTTCTAAGTGTTAAAGGTTGCTTTTAGTATCAATTTAAGCATGAAAATAATAGTTTTTCAACTGTTATCAACACTATCAGGCCGAACGTTAAAACCGAGCACTATTCGAACGAACGCTCAAAGATTAAGCCTAGTTCGAACACTACCATTGACGAGTCCTCCTGAGGATTAACATCATCGAGAACGAACACTCAATATGACAATTAAACCAAGGTCGAACGTTCAAGATCCAAACCTAAGAATACCAACTTAAAGCCGAATGCTCAAGATTGCTACCCAAGAATTCCAAGTTAAGAACGAACGCTTATACTCACTAATATCTCAATACCGAACACTTAAATCAAACATTATTAATCCGGACACCATTAGGACGAACGTTTTGATTCTTGGTCGAACCCCTAGGTCACTTTGCCGAACACCTAAAGTACTGGACGATCTGATCGTCTATAATCCTGGCCGAATGATTACAACTTAATCGAACAGTATTAAATTCACACTTAACCGGACACTATCAATTCAGGTATCAACCGAACGGTATTAAAAAGAAGCCCTGACCGAACGACATAAATCAGCAGCTAACCGAACGGTGCTAAAATCAAGACTTAACCGATTAGCAGAAACTAACGACCGAACGCTCATTAATCACTAATACCCCAAAACCGATCGTTCAAGATCCAAAACTTAAGAATAAGCAACTTAAAACCGAACACTCACTTATACCCAAAAACCGAACGTTCAAGATTCAAACCTAAGAATATCAAATTTAGATCGAACGCTTAAATCACAAAACATCAAAACCGAACGCTCAGGATTCAAGCCTGATAATACTAAATTCAGCCGAACACTACAGTCACCCATACACGAAGACCGATCGCCGAACGCTCACCAAAACAAGCCCAACACGAATGATAACAGTTGAAAAACTATTATTTTCATGCTTAAAATTGATACAAAAAGCAACCTTTATACTTGGAAACTAGCTTGAAATCATGCTTTTATTCATATTTCAGAAATAAGAGAGCTGGACAGGTTTATGCTTGATTTCAGTGTTTTTGTGCAGATTTTAAGGTGAATTTAGTGAAAGAAGTGAAGAAGGAGAGAGATGAAATCAGAAAAGACATAAAAAAGTGCAAAAGGAGAAGCCGAAGTCACCGCTCAGCGGCAGTTTACCGCTGAGCGGCACTCAGGAGCTTACGGGAGGTCCGCTGAGGGGCAAAATGGCCGCTGAGGGGAAGAAACGAGACGCGCACTCACCGCTGAGCGGTACTTTACCGCTGAGCGGCACACTTATGGGCTTGGGCCTGAATTTTCTGTAATTTTAGAATAGTATATAAGCTTTACGACGTCCTAGGGTTTGTATCTTTGGCAGAAACGAAGCAAACACTCTCTCTTCCACCCCTTTGAAGGAGGATCTTGGATGCTCAGGCTACCTCTTCACCTTTCTAGGGTTTTATCCTTCATTCTTTCATTATTGTTCATCTAGGTTCACCATGAATATGGTGAACTAAACCTTGTATGTTTGTTGGGGAATCAATGTAATCTTTTGAAGCTCTCATATATGGAATTTATGCTTGCATCTTAATCTAAGATTTATGCTTTCTTTCATCATTAGTTAGGGTTTTTCCTCTTTGCTTAATGCTTGCTTTGTTTAACTCATTCAATGCATGATTATTGATTTTGTCGATACGGGAACGTACGGGGAAGTCTAGATCCGGAGAATCTCTCCCAATATTATATTGGTTGTCGTTAAGCTCCTGTGCTAAGAGAACTAATTATTAGGAATGCTAGGAATCGTATGAACTCGTAATTAGGGATAGGCCTTCTTGACAAGGTAATTTAGAGAGTGGCATTAACAATGATGATTTGATTGTTGAATTCCTAAAATATATGAGAGTGGATAAGATGAAATTGACCCCCAACAACATATTCATATATATATTTCATTGAAAGTGCTTGTCTTTTGCTTTTGCCATTGATCAAAACCTCATGCATACATGTTTATTTTCGTCTTTTGCATTATAAAATCCAATTATTTTGTTCTTAAGTCTTAGTTAATCAACGAACCACACAACTAAACTAGGCCGTGAGTTCTTTGGGAGAACGATACTTGGTCTTACCAAGTTTATTACTTGAACGATTCGGTCATACTTGCCGATTGTAAAACAAGTTTGTGACATCATATTTTGGTGATCATAAATTTTTCCATCAAGTTTTTGGCGCCGTTGCCGGGGACTCGTGGTTGAACTAGTTAATTTGTGTGATTATTGATTATCTTTGACTTTATTTTGAATTTCTGTTTTTATTTTTTCTGTTTTTATTTTTTCGGTTTTTATTTTATTTTATCTTATTTGATTTGATATTATTTTATTTTATTTGATTAGATTAGATTAGATTTTATTTTATTTTATTTTATTCTATCTTTTATTTTATCCTCTGAATCTTTTATCTTCTGAATCTTTATCTTCTCCTATATCTTTTTGTGCTAACAAATATTTTCTAGGGGTTTGTTTTCTTGTGCATGCAGGAAGCAATTAGAACAAGGAGCAAGAAAACAACAGAACCTCTGCTTGAAGGTCTAGACGAGAGTAGACGGAGGAGAAGAATCCGAACATCTAGAGAACTTTTCCCTTCTCCAGAAACTCTCTTACAATCATCACCACAAGGTTCTGTTCATAGCACAGAAAATATGGAGAACAACAATGTTAGAAGAACTCTTGCTGACTACACCAATATAGCTGGACCTCAGCACTTTAACAGTATAGCTAGACATAGAGTCAATGCAGCTAATATGGAGGTTAAACCAGCACTGATTCAACTGGTGAAAAGCAACCAATTTAATGGGTTATCTCATGAAAGCCCATATGAGCACCTCAGTACCTTCAATGAGATTTGCAACACAGTCAAGATTAATGGGGTGCCAGACGAAGCTATCAAACTTAGCTTGTTTCCTTTCTCATTGGGAGGCAATGCTAAGCTTTGGTTGAATTCTTTCCCAGAAGAAAGTTTCACAGAGTGGGAAGCAGTGGTCACAAAATTTTTAAACAAGTAGTTCCCACAATCTAAGGTGACAAAAGGCAAGCAAGAGATTTCTTCATTTAAGCAGGGCATGGAAGAATCACTAGGGCATGCATGGGACAGGTATAAAAGCTTGTTACGTAAAACTCCCATGCATGGTTTCAAAGAAGAAGAAGTAGTCTTAACTTTCCTTGGAGGTCTTGGTTCACAAACTAAGATGATGCTTAATGCCTCAGCAGGAGGAAACATTAACTGGAAAACTCCAGAGGAAGCAACAGAAATTATTGAAAATATGGCTACTAGTGACAACGAACTCAACATTGAAAGAGGATATCTTAATCAGAAGGAGTTGTTACAATTAAATGATGCTTTGCTTATTCAAAATAGAATTATCTCTCAACAGCTGGAAGAAGTAATTATGAAGCTTTCTCAAATACCACAAGAAATACAACAGGTCTCAATGGTTCAAGTGCAACAGCAAAAATGGCAAATGCAATCTACTCCATCTGAGAAAACAACAAAACTTGAAGAAACTTTCCAAAGATTCTTGAAGACGAATGTGTCTTATTGTTAGAATGTGGATGCTGCATTTAAAAATATGGAGGTCTATGTTGAGAGAATAGTTGACAAGATGAAACATGATAATCTCAGAAAGGAGTGTAAAACTGTTGTGACCAGAAGTGGTAGAGTGTTAGAGGAGAGAAAAAAAGAAAGAGAGGAGAAAGAAAATGAGAGTGAGAGTGAAAAAGAAACATGTGAGTGGAAAGAAAGGGTTGAGAGAGAGAAAAAGAAAAAAGAAGAAGAGGAGAGGAGAGAAAAAAGAGAGAGAGAAGAGAGAGAGGAGAGACAAAAAGAAAAAAGAGAGTGAAAAGCCACTTCCTTATCCAAAGAGTTATTCAAGGAAGGAGAAAGAAAAGCAGTTGGAAAGATTCATGGAGTTGTTTAAGAAGCTGAAGATCACTATACCATTCTCTGAAGCATTGCAACAGATGCCAGCATATGCAAAGTTTTTGAAGGAACTCCTCACAAAGAAACACAAGTACATTGAAAAGGAAACTATCATACAGAAACTACCTCCTAAACTTAAAGATCCAGGAAGCTTCACTATTCCATGCACCATAGGAGATGTGAAAGTTGGAAGAGCATTGATTGATTTGGGAGCTAGCATTAATTTAATGCCGCTATCCATGTGCAGAACAATTCAGGGGTTGGAAATTAAACCAACCAGAATGGCTCTTCAATTGGCGGACAGGTCTCTTAAATATCCATATGGAGTGGTTGAAGATGTTCTAGTGAAGGTTGAAAAATTTGTATTCCCAGTGGATTTTATTGTGATGGAGATGGAAGGGAATAGTGATGTTCCTCTTATTCTTGGGAGACCTTTTATGAAGACTGCTAGAGTTTTAATTGATGTAGAGAATGGTAAGCTTAAATTGAGAGTTGATGATGAAGAAGTCACTTTTGACGTATCCAAGGCCATGACATATCCAAATGATGACAAAGCATGTTTTCAATTTGATGAACTTGATGAAGTTTGTATGGTGCAAGAAAGGATGGTGTGAAATATTTCTCCATTGGAAAAAACTCTCATTGATGCATGTGAAGATTTAGATGAAGAAGAAGAGAAATTGATTGATGAATGTCTGATGGACTTGGAAACATTGAAAAAGAGTCCGGAGAAAGATCCAATATTCAAAATAATGAATAAGGAAGAAGAAGTCAAAGCACAGACACCAGAATTAAAAAGATTGTCATCACATCTGAAATATGTTTTTCTAGAAGAGGATGGAACAAAGCCAGTCATCATCAATAACTCTTTATCTCTACAAGAAGAAGAGCAGTTGATAGAAATTCTGAAAGCCAACAAAGAAGCAATTGGGTGGTCAATATCATATCTCAAAGGTATTAGCCCAACTTATTGCATGCACAAGATTTTTATGGAAGAAGATTATAAACCAAGTGCTCAACCACAGAGAAGGTTAAATCCTGTTATGAAGGAGGTGGTCAGAAAAGAAGTGTTGAAACTGCTAGAAGCTGGTATCATCTATCCAATTTCTGACAGTGAATGGGTGAGTCCAGTATAGGTAGTTCCAAAGAAAGGTGGGATGACAGTAATTTATAATGATAAGAATGAACTTATTCCTACTCGGACAGTTACTGGCTGGCGTATGTGCATTGATTACAGGAAGCTGAATAAAGCTACTAGGAAAGATCATTTTCCTCTTCCTTTCATGGATCAGATGTTAGAAAGGTTATCAGGGCAGGCTTTCTATTGTTTTCTAGATGGATATTCTGGGTACAATCAAATTGTGGTAGATCCAAAAGACCAGGAGAAGACGGCTTTTACTTGTCCTTTTGGTATCTTTGCATATAGAAAGATGCCTTTTGGATTATGTAATGCTCCAGCTACGTTTCAGAGGTGTATGCAGGCAATTTTTGTAGATCTCTTAGAAAAATGCATTGAAGTATTCATGGATGATTTCTCAGTTTTTTGAAATTCTTTCCAAAGATGTTTGGCTAATTTGAACACTGTCCTCAAAAGATGTGTTCAGACAAATCTTGTTCTTAATTGGGAGAAATGTCATTTCATGGTAACTGAAGGAATTGTATTGGGGCATAAAATTTCTGCTAAAGGAATTGAGGTAGACAAAGCTAAAGTAGAAGTCATTGAGAAACTACCTCCACCAACAAATGTAAAGGGGATTAGAAGTTTTCTTGGTCATGCTGGGTTTTATAGAAGATTCATCAAAGATTTCTCAAAAATTGCTAAACCATTGAGTAATCTTTTGATGAAGGATGCTCCTTTTGTGATGAATGAAGACTGTCTGAAAGCTTTTGACACGTTGAAGAAGAAGTTAGTGTCAGCTCCAGTAATTGATGGTATCGGAGGGGGTATTTTTCGAAGAGTATAGCGCAGCGGAATTAACACTCAGAGAGCGGAAAGCGTGTTCGATCACAATTAAACTTAATTTGGTCCTTTTAGTAAAAATAATTTTCTTTCAGAAAATTAATCAAACAGTTGATATACGTAAAATAAAATGAGTGTAGGGAATAAGAAGATCAACACAGAATTTTTATCCTGGTTCGAATCAAAAGATTCTACATCCAGTCGTTAATCACTATAAATAGTGATTAACCTTTTTCACTAACAATGGTTTAACAGATTACAAGGTAATGAACAGGAATAAAATGAAAAGAACCACTCTACCAACTTGAAGAGAACCGCTTCAGCAATCGACCAACGATTCACAAGCTTCTCCTTTCACAAGACCAGGCAGAGCACCTTGCTAACTTGAAGAGAGTCTGCTCCGACTATCGACACACGATACGCGAGCCTCTCCTTTCACAAGACCAAGCAAGGGAACAATGAACAAAAAGCTCTCTAAGAACGTTCCTCTGAAACACAGTGTTCTAAGCTTTCTCAGTTCAAAAACGTTACTTTCTAATTTCTCCAAAACAAAATATATAGCCAAGTACACTGAGTGCCACAGGTCAGCTGCCAACTGCCATGAATAATCGATTATTGTAAGTGATAATCGATTATTCAAGTCCGTTATAGGTTTTCAAAAATGTGATAATCGATTATATGAAGTGATAATCGATTATCCAAGTATGACTTGTGATAATCGATTATTGCTTAATCATAATCGATTATTGTAGTTAAAAATGCAAGTTTACAAGGTTTACAAGAATTTCCTACTACATTTAATTTCTACAAATTGCTTTTAACTAATTCTAATATCTTCTGCAACTAAAACTTCTTGTAGCATCATCAAAACAAATTTCTTCAAGATTTACCAATACTCCTTATTGGTAACAATCTCCCCCTTTTTGATGATGATCAAAAATTCAATTTTAAAAGCAAGTTTGGCTTACCTGCAAAACATACAAGCTAACAAACAACAACAAGGTTAGCAATACCTGTAATAATTTATACTTCTCCCCTTGTATTATTCTTCTCCCCCTTTTTGATCAGAAGCAAAAAGATCGGATGTTAAAGGCTCCCCCTAAATATGATCTCCCCCTCAATTAATCAAAGGATGCATATAATCAAGAGATCATTTTATTTATGAAAATAAAGATTACATTATAAGAAGACATATTACAGACAGAATTATAACATAGATGAATTACCACAAGTAAACAACAAAACAGTCTAACATAGAACCTATATCTAAAACTCAGGACTAGGAGATCTCTCGGGAGGTTGAATATTGAGATGATTCTCGATGTTAGATAGACGAACATCAAGATCAAGAAATTGATCAACCATGTACTCATCAACAGATCGTTGCCACTCATAAATCTCCTCAAAGTGAGTCTTTTGAGCAAGACTCATATCCTCCAATTGTTTAGATAACCTTGCAAAATGTTCTTCCATAGAAGTTGAGGAAGAGGAGGGTATGTTGGATGGTCCAGCATCAGACGGAGCAGCAACACTTACTGGGTCAGCCATATGAGTGTCCATGTCATCATCTTCATCTACATCAGGATGATCATCGTCTTTGTGAATAAGGACTCTTCCTCTAGTAATGAATCCCATTTGACGAAAGGTTGTATCTCCAATTTCTGATCCCACAGCTTCAATATTTTGAACTAGTTCGCCTTCAACAGGTACACCTTTGAATTCTAAAATCCTAGAGATAAGAAGAGCATAGGGAAGTTGATATGAATGGGATTTCTTGGCTTTTACCATTGTGTCAGCAATGAGAGCAGGCCAGTCGATGTGTATGTGATTTAGAATCCCGTACAATAGAAGTAAATCCTGCTCAGAGCATTGAGCATGGTTGGTTGCTCTAGGACATAAAATCCAGACAATCAAGTAGTGGATCATCCTTTCTTCAACTTTAAAACCTCCAACCAGTAATTGCCTTCTATTTGTTTGTCGTTCAGGATGACATAGGAAGGATTGAAAAGTCATCATCCTGTTGAAATCTTCAAGTCCTAAGTGGACTTTGACAGCATCATCCCAGATGGGAAGTTGAGCAACATTGGTCCATATGTCATCATCTAAAATGATGCGTACTCCCTTGACCTTAGTAGATATTATCCCATCTCGATAGCGCAAGTTGAAGTAGAAGACTCTTATCAGATCAGAATAAATGCAGCCTTTTTGTTCTAACAGATGCGTTAACCCCTGCTCAGCAAAAGTGTTTGGAAATTGAAAGCCATAGAAGCGGAAAAAGTCAAGACGAATAAACTTTACCGCCATGATCTTCCTTTCTTGCCAAGAATTAACAAAGTCTGCGTGTTTCCCTTGATCTGAAATCCATCCATCTATGTTTGCAAGACGTGGTTGAGAAGAAGAGGAGGCTCCAGCTGTTCTGCGACGGTGCCTTCTTGAGTCAGCCATGGAGGAAGAATGGGAAAATGAGATTTTGAGAAGGTGAAGGGAAATGAAGAAGATTGGAGCTCTAGATTTGATTTCAGCAGTATTTGGGTGCAAAGGAGTGTCTAATAATCGATTATGGGGGGCTATTTATAAGAAAAATGAACAAACTAGCCGTTTATGGTCGTTTATAGCCGTTATGGGATGCTCCAACGGCTCTATTTTTGAAACTGTCAGCGTGATAATCGATTATGGCTCGTGATAATCGATTATCAGTTCAATAATTACTGCCCAGAATTGCATGATAATCGATTATGCATAATGATAATCGATTATCTGCTCAAGATTTTCCAGAATTGAAATTTATGCATGAATAATCGATTATAACTTAGTGATAATCGATTATGAAGCGTTAAGTTTACGAAAAATGCAAAAATTCGCATAGATTTTGATTCTAAGATATGTCTAACACTCCTAACTCTCTTCTAAGCTCAAAAAATCTATCTTTAGGTAGAGCCTTGGTAAAGATATCAGCTAATTGATGTAAAGTATCAACATATTCAATTTGACAATCCCCTTTTTGAATATGATGTCTTAAGAAATGATGCCTAATTTCTATATGCTTAGTTCTTGAATGCATTATGGGGTTCTTGGTCAAATTTATCGCACTGGTATTATCACATTTTAGAGGAATTTTGTCAAGGAAGATATCAAAGTCTTCCAATTGTTGTTTCATCCACAAAATTTGGGCACAACAGTTTCCAGCTGCAATATATTCAGCTTCGGTGGTAGACAAAGCTACACATGCTTGTTTCTTTGAGTGCCATGACACTAAAGAACATCCCAAGAAATGACAGGTTCCACTAGTACTTTTTCTATCAATTTTACAGCCACCATAATCTGCATCAGAGTATCCTATTAAACTAGGTGAGGCATCAGAGGGATACCAAAGTCCAAATGAAGTAGTTCCCTTAAGATATTTTAGAATTCTCTTAACTACAGTCAAATGAGATTCTTTAGGATTGGCTTGGTATCTAGCACATACACAAACACTCTGCATAATATCTGGTCTACTAGCAGTTAAGTATAGCAAGGATCCTATCATGCCTCTAAACATGGTTTCATTCACTCCTTTTCCAATTTCATCCTTATCTAAATAACATGAAGTACCCATGGGTGTACTAGCTTCTTTGCAGCTATCCATACCAAATTTCTTAAGAATTTCTCTACAGTATTTAGTTTGGGAGATGAATGTTCCACCATTCATTTGTTTTATCTGTAGTCCTAAGAAAAAGTTTAACTCACCCATCATAGACATCTCAAATTCACCTTGCATTATTTTTGCAAACTCTTCACACAAAGAATCATCAGTTGACCCAAAAATGATATCATCTACATAAACTTGCACGATTAAAATGTGTTTTTCTACTTTCTTAATGAATAAGGTTGAATCAACCTTTCCTCTAGAAAATTCATTTTCAATTAAAAAAGTACTAAGTCTTTCATACCAAGACCTAGGTGCTTGTTTAAGACCATAAAGGGCCTTTTTCAATTTGTAAACATGATCAGGAAATTTAAAATCTTCAAAGCCAGGAGGTTGACTAACATACACTTCTTCTTTTATAAAACCATTCAAGAAAGCACTTTTTACATCCATTTGATACAGTTTAAATTTCATCAAGGATGCATATGCAAGTAATAATCTAATTGCTTCTAACCTAGCTACCGGTGCATACGTTTCATCATAATCTATACCTTCCTCTTGACAGTATCCCTTAGCAACTAGCCTTGCTTTATTCTTTGTAATGTTTCCATCCTCATCCAACTTGTTCCTGAATACCCATTTTGTTCCTATGACTTGGAATTCTTCTTGTTTTGGAATAAGTTCCCAAACTTCATTCCTTTCAAATTGATTTAGCTCTTCTTGCATAACAATGCACCACTTGTCATCTTGAAGAGCTTCCTTTATATTTTTAGGTTCTACCTGAGACACAAAAGCAACAGTTAGACAAAAATTATTTAAATTATTTCTAGTAGTTACCCCTTTTGATATATCTCCTATGATGTTGTCCAAAGATAGTCCTCTTGGTTGTTGATAGCTTTTGGAATCAACGACTTGTGGTGTTTCTTGAAGCTCCGGAGGATAATTTTCATTTAGATACATCTCCTCAAGGGCTTCTTTTAAGTAATCCTCATCACCTGCAATGGGTCTATTTGACTCAAGAGGATTTACCTCAAGGTCTACAATCTCATCAAAGACAACATGTACTGATTCTTCAATTTTTAGTGTTCTTCTATTGAACATTCTATAAGCTTTGCTAGTCAAAGAATATCCTAGAAAAATTGCTTCATCAGATTTTGCATCAAATTTTCCAAGATTATCTTTTCCATTATTTAATACAAAGCATTTGCATCCAAAAATTTTCAAATGGGATATATTTGGTTTTCTACCATTCAACAGTTCATATGGAGTTAATTTTAGAATTGGCCTAATAAGCATCCTATTTAACACATAACAAGCAGTACTTACTGCATCAGCCCAAAAGTATTTTGGCACATTAGATTCATTCATAAGTGTTCTAGCTAATTCTTCTAATGATCTATTTTTCCTTTCAACAACACCATTTTGTTGGGGAGTTCTAGGTGCAGAAAAGTTATGTGCTATGCCATATTCTTCACAAAATTTATCAAATGACTCATTTTCAAATTCTCCACCATGATCACTTCTCAAAGTTTTAATTTTCAAATCTTTTTCATTTTGAATACGTTTAGCAAAAATTTTAAATGCTTTGAAAGCTTCACTTTTCAGAGTTAAAAAGAAAGTCCAAGTGAATCTTGTGTAATCATCAACAATTACAAGAGCATAGTAATTTCCACCAAAACTTTTAATTCTAGATGGACCAAATAAGTCCATATGCAAAAGTTCTAAAGGTTTTGATGTTGAAATCATGCTTTTGGATGAAAATGAAGATTTGGTTTGTTTACCTTTTTGACATGCAGTGCATAATTTGTCTTTCTCAAATTTCAGTTTAGGCAAACCAATCACAAGGACTTTTGAAATCAATTTATTTAAATGTTGCATATGAATATATGCAGCTCTTTTATGCCATAGCCAAGGATTTTCTTCTTTAGCAACTAAGCATGTTATACTATGATTAGATGCACTTTCAATATCAATCAAATAAATATTGTTATGCCTAACACCTTGCAAAGCAATATCAGCAGAATCTTTAAAGTAAACAGTGCATTTATCACTTTCAAAAGTTACCTTGAGACCTTTGTCGCATAATTGACTTATGCTTAAGAGGTTATGCTTGAGGCCTTCAACATATAGCACATCTCTTATTGTTAATGTATTTCCTCCTCCAATGTCTCCGGTACCCTTGATTCTACCTTTGTTGTTATCCCCATAAGTCACAAATCCTTGCTTTTTCTTCTCAAAAGAAATGAATCTTTTCTTGTCACCGGTCATGTGTCTTGAACATCCACTGTCAAGATACCACAATGACTTCTTTGACTTAATAGATTCCTACAAAACAAATTAGCAAGAGTTTTAGGTCCCCAATCTAATTATGGGTCCTTGAGGTTAGTTCATGCAAGTATAAATCATTTTACAACTTTAACCCATGCATATTTACCATTTGGAACACCAAAATGTTTAATGTTGCATTTGTTTGATGTGTGTCCATGCTTCATACAGTAAAAACAACAAGCATTGCTTACTTTGTTTTTAATAAAGGTCCCTTTTTCAACCCAAACTCTACGAGTTCTTCTTACTTTGGACTTATTTATTTGATGCATATTTCTATTTTTAACATTTCTTCTCTTAAAGTTTGTCTTAGCATGTGAATTAGTCTTGGTTTCCTTTGCAAGTAAGTTTTCAAGTATGTCAATATCAAACATATGATTCTTACAAGACAAACATTCAACAGGTTCAACAGTAGCATTTGCATCAGATAATTTTGTTTCTAAAGAACTAACTTTATTTCTTAAGACAACTTCATCATCAAGCAACTTTTCATAATTCAATTTTAATTCATTGTTCTCTTTCTTAAGTTTTTTATGTGCAGCATCAAGCTTTTCAGATTCAATCAACAATTCATAGAAAGCCTTTTGCAAGTCTAATTCACTTGATTCAAAGCTGGAATCACTTACTTGGCTTCCAGTATCTTCTGGTTCAGCCATTAGACAAATATTGGCTTCTTCTTCTGTGTCACTTAAACTTGTTGAACTAGAGGCATTATCCTCCCAAGCTATGTATGCTTTCTTTTTCTTTTGAAATTTTCTCTCCTTCTTGTCTTCACTTTTCCTGCTTTTTGGACACTCAGATTTTACGTGCCCTCTTTCTCCACAACCAAAGCACTTTACGTTTGATGGAGATTCTTGACTTTCTTTCCTATCTTTGTGAAACTTGTCCTTTCCCTTTGCTTTCATGAACTTTGCAAATTTCTTTATCATCAAGCTCATATTTTCTTCATCATCAGAATCATCTTCTTCGATCCTCTTAGAGCTTTTTCCTTTAGAAATTTCAGACTTGAAAGCTAGAGTTTTCCTTTTGCCTTGATCCTCTTCAGCAGTCAATCTCCTCAGCTCAAGTTCATGCTCACGGAGCTTTCCAAACAAGATTGGCATTGACATCTGAGTAAGATTTTGAGATTCCGAGATGGCAGTCACCTTTGGTTGCCAAGACCTGTCCAGAGATTTCAGAATTTTCACATTAAGTTCATCAGTATCAAAAGTCTTACCCAACCCTGTTAAATGATTCACAATATGAGTGAATCGTTTTTGAACATCAGAGATCGTTTCTCCAGGTTGCATTCTGAACATCTCATATTCCTGAATGAGAGTGTTCTTCCTAGCACGCTTTACGTCCTCTGTTCCTTCATGAGTGACTCTGAGGACTTCCCACATTTCCTGTGCTGTCTTACACACTGAAATTCTATAAAATTCATCAAGTACAACAGCAGATGAAATTATATTGCGAGCTTTAATATCAAACTGAGCTCGTCTATTTTCTTCAGCAGTCCAATTAAAATAAGGTTTTTCAGTCTCTACACCATCAACAGTATTCATAGGAATATAAGGGCCATTTTGTACAGCTTCCCAAATACCTCTATCAACATACCCCATAAAAATCTCCATTCTAACTTTCCAAAAAGCATAGTTATCACTAGTAAACAATGGAGGTCTGTTAATGGAAGCACCCTCAACATATACGTGGTTTTGATTGTGACCAGCCATTTTCGCAAATTTTAAAAAACTATCAAAGCAAGCTCTGATACCAATTGATGGTATCGGAGGGGGTATTTTTCGAAGAGTATAGCGCAGCGGAATTAACACTCAGAGAGCGGAAAGCGTGTTCGATCACAATTAAACTTAATTTGGTCCTTTTAGTAAAAATAATTTTCTTTAAGAAAATTAATCAAACAGTTGATATACGTAAAATAAAATGAGTGTAGGGAATAAGAAGATCAACACAGAATTTTTATCCTGGTTCGAATCAAAAGATTCTACGTCCAGTCGTTAATCACTATAAATAGTGATTAACCTTTTTCACTAACAATGGTTTAACAGATTACAAGGTAATGAACAGGAATAAAATGAAAAGAACCACTCTACCAACTTGAAGAGTACCGCTTCAGCAATCGACCAACGATTCACAAGCTTCTCCTTTCACAAGACCAGGCAGAGCACCTTGCTAACTTGAAGAGAGTCTGCTCCGACTATCGACACACGATACGCGAGCCTCTCCTTTCACAAGACCAAGCAAGGGAACAATGAACAAAAAGCTCTCTAAGAACGTTCCTCTGAAACACAGTGTTCTAAGCTTTCTCAGTTCAAAAACGTTACTTTCTAATTTCTCCAAAACAAAATATATAGCCAAGTACACTGAGTGCCAAAGGTCAGCTCCCAACTGCCATGAATAATCGATTATTGTAAGTGATAATCGATTATTCAAGTCCGTTATAGGTTTTCAAAAATGTGATAATCGATTATATGAAGTGATAATCGATTATTCAAGTATGACTTGTGATAATCGATTATTGCTTAATCATAATCGATTATTGTAGTTAAAAATGCAAGTTTACAAGGTTTACAAGAATTTCCTACTACATTTAATTTCTACAAATTGCTTTTAACTAATTCTAATATCTTCTGCAACTAAAACTTCTTGTAGCATCATCAAAACAAATTTCTTCAAGATTTACCAATACTCCTTATTGGTAACAGTAATTGTAGCGCCAGATTGGAATCAAAATTTTGAATTAATGTGTGATGCAAGTGATTATGCAATAGGAGTTGTCCTTGGCCAGCGGAAAGAACAAAAGTTTCACCCAATTTATTATGCTAGCAAAGTTCTGAATGATGCTCAATTGAATTATGCTACCACAGAGAAAGAATTTCTGGCCATTGTATATGCTCTAGAGAAATTTAGACCTTATCTTATTGGGTCTAAGGTGACTGTCTATACAGATCATGCAGCTATCAAATATTTGTTGACAAAACCAGATTCTAAGCCACGTCTGATTAGATGGGTACTGCTATTGCAAGAATTTGATGTAGAAATCCGTGACAAGAAAGGAAGTGAGAACTTGATTGCTGATCATTTGTCACGGTTAGTCAACAATGAGGTCACTAGCAAGGAGTCTGAAATCTGGGAATCTTTTTCAGATGAATCACTCATGTATATTCAGCAGAGGCCCTGGTTTGCTGATATGGCTAATTTCAAAGCTGCAAGGGTCATGCCGGAAGACTTAACTTGGCAACAAAGAAAGAAATTTTTGCATGATGCCAAGCAGTTTGTTTGGGATGATCCTTATTTGTTCAAGATTGGAGCAGATAATCTTCTGAGGAGATGTGTTACGAATGAAGAAGCAGAAGGAATTCTCTGGCATTGTCATGATTCACCTTATGGAGGACATTTTAATGGAGAAAGAACAGCATCAAAAGTCCTTCAATCAGGGTTTTATTGGCCAACTTTATTTAAAGATGCTCATAATCATGCTAGAAATTGTGATAAATGTCAAAGAGCAGGGACAATCACTAAACGCCATGAGATGCCTTTACAAGGTATTTTAGAGGTTGAGGTTTTTGATTGTTGGGGTATTGACTTTGTTGGACCCTTCCCTCCATCTTTCAACAATGAATATATTCTGGTAGCAGTGGATTATGTGAGTAAATGGGTGGAAGCATTAGCTTGTCCTAAAAATGATGCTAGCACGGTAATTAAATTTTTGAAGAGGCAGATATTCTCACGTTTTGGCACTCCAAGAGTGTTGATCAGTGATGGAGGATCTCATTTTTGCAATTATCAGCTAGAGAAAGTACTCAAACACTATGGAGTAAAACATAAGGTAGCTGCACCTTATCATCCACAAACCAATGGACAAGCTGAGGTGTCTAACAGGGAAATAAAAATGATCCTGGAGAAAACAGTGACTTCATCAAGAAAGGATTGGTCACTCAAATTGGATGATGCTCTTTGGGCCTACAGGACTGCAATGAAGACATCTATGGGATTATCACCGTTTCAACTAGTCTATGGGAAAGCATGTCATTTGCCAGTAGAATTGGAGCATAGAGCGTTATGGGCTTTGAAATTCTTGAATTTTGATCCTTATGAAACTCAATGCACACGCAGAAGGCAGATTTTAGAGCTTGAAGAAATGCGATTACATGCATATGATTCATCTAAAGCTTACAAAGACAAGATTAAATTTTATCATGACAAGAAGTTGGTGAATAGAGTTTTCAACCCATGACAACAGGTATTATTGTTCAATTCAAGATTGAAGATATTTCCTGGGAAGCTGAAGTCAAAATGGTCAGGACCATTTGTGATAAAAGAAGTGCATCCGCATGGAGCAATTGAAATATTTAATCCAGCTGCTGCTGATCCACAGAAAAGTTGGGTGGTGAATGGTCAACGTCTCAAGCCCTATCTAGGGGGAGAGGTGCAACAATTGTCCACAAAGATGTTGTTGGTTGATCCTTGAGAGCTTGGGTCAGGCTCGTGACGTTAAACAAGCGCTTACTGGGAGGCAACCCAGTATTCTGTAAGTATTTTTTGTTTTTAGATTAGGGTTTGATGTACTCTATTGGAAACCTGGTTTGTGTGATGGTTTGCTATTAACTGTGATTGTTTGATAAGTAATGCTTGATGATGCTTATTGATTGATTGATGTTGAGATAGATGTGCACATAAAATGCTTATACAGGTGATTCACAAGCTTTGTGAACAAATACAGGATATCATGATTGTGATTGTGAAATTAAGCAGGATGTGTATGTTAAATGTGAATGAGCTTATATGTGAGGTTTTGAGCTCCAGAGTTGTTATGTTTGAATGCTATTACTTTGAAAGCATGAATGACTTTGCCCAGGTTTTCTATGATTGAATCAATTGCTTGTTTTGCATCATATGATCAAGGCCGTTTGTTGGAACCCTTTTTATTGGCCAAATTCATAAAGTTAGCCCACTAAAAGAGAACACTTTGTGTTCTATCCTTTGAACCCTTAGCCTTGAACATACACTGAAAACCCTTGATTGAAAATCTTTACCTTGAGTTAAGTAGAAGATCTTGTGTGGTATTGTTAAATGTTCAAGTTTGGGGTTGTTGAGAAAATATGAAAAGCATTGAGCTAAGAGCTAAAAAGTAAGAATATAAAGAAAAAGAAAAAGAATAGAAAAGAAAAAGAAGCAAAGCTCAATGCAAATGCAAAGGCAAGTTGGGAAGAATAAGAATAATTGTGTGGTTATGATTCTCTTAACTCAAGGATTTTGTGATCCAGAAAAACCAATTTTCTTGTTAGCCCAGCCACATTATAAGCCATTGAAAAGTCCTTGTGATGATGCATGCTTGTGAATGTTTTTGATTGTGGTAAAATGAAAGGCAAAGTTGATTCATGTGACATTGTGATAGTAGAGTGAATGAGTGATTACCTCTTATACACTTGAGTGTGAGTGAAACACTTTACCTAGTGAGGAAATATTCCATGAGCACATGAAGATCCATGCTTAATTGATTGATCATTCATGAAAAATAGCATTTATTGGATATTAACTAACTTTGTGAAACACTAAAGCATGTGCACATCTTGATTGAACTCTTGGTCATAAGATTGAATGAAGTTTTTACTTATCTTGAAAAAGAGGATTTTTGAATGAGTGAACTATCATATGAATTGGTTGAAGATTGAGTTACATCTTGTTTGCTTGAGGACAAGCAAAGTTCTAAGTTTGGGGTTGTGATAACAGTTGAAAAACTATTATTTTCATGCTTAAAATTGATACAAAAAGCAACCTTTATACTTGGAAACTAGCTTGAAATCATGCTTTTATTCATATTTTCAGAAATAAGAGAGCTGGACAGGTTTATGCTTGATTTCAGTGTTTTTGTGCAGGTTTTAAGGTGAATTTAGTGAAAGAAGTGAAGAAGGAGAGAGATGAAATCAGAAAAGACATCAAAAAGTGTAAAAGGAGAAGTCGAAGTCACCGCTCAGCGGCAGTTTACTGCTGAGCGGCACTCAGGAGCTTACAGGAGGTCCGCTGAGGGGCAAAATGGCCGCTGAGGGGAAGAAACGAGACGCGCACTCACCGCTGAGCGGTACTTTACCGCTGAGCGGCACACTTATGGGCTTGGGCCTGAATTTTCTGTAATTTTAGAATAGTATATAAGCTTTACGACGTCCTAGGGTTTGTATCTTTGGCAGAAACGAAGCAAACACTCTCTCTTCCACCCCTTTGAAGGAGGATCTTGGATGCTCAGGCTACCTCTTCACCTTTCTAGGGTTTTATCCTTCATTCTTTCATTATTGTTCATCTAGGTTCACCATGAATATGGTGAACTAAACCTTGTATGTTTGTTGGGGAATCAATGTAATCTTTTGAAGCTCTCATATATGGAATTTATGCTTGCATCTTAATCTAAGATTTATGCTTTCTTTCATCATTAGTTAGGGTTTTTCCTCTTTGCTTAATGCTTGCTTTGTTTAACTCATTCAATGCATGATTATTGATTTTGTCGATACGGGAACGTACGGGGAAGTCTAGATCCGGGGAATCTCTCCCAATATTATATTGGTTGTCGTTAAGCTCCTATGCTAAGAGAACTAATTATTAGGAGTGCTAGGAATCGTATGAACTCGTAATTAGGGATAGGCCTTCTTGACAAGGTAATTTAGAGAGTGGCATTAACAATGATGACTTGAATGTCGAATTCCTAAAATATATGAGAGTGGATAAGATGAAATTGACCCCCAACAACATATTCATATATATATTTCATTGAAAGTGCTTATCTTTTGCTTTTGCCATTGATCAAAACCTCATGCATACATGTTTATTTTCGTCTTTTGCATTATAAAATCCAATCATTTTGTTCTTAAGTCTTAGCTAATCAAAGAGTCACATAACTAAACTAGGCCGTGAGTCCTTTGGGAGAACGATACTTGGTCTTACCGAGTTTATTACTTGAAACGATTCGGTCATACTTGCCGATTGTTCAACAAGTTTGTGACATCATATTTTGGTGATCATAAATTTGTGCATCACCCTTGGACTGCATTTTCTTCCATGGTATTGACTGTTGGGTGTACCTTTATTGATCCTTTGATGTTCTGAACTTCAAAAACATCTGTTGCCCTCATTGTTTGACCCTGGATGCCATTCCCGTCAATTGTGGACTACTCCACTCCTCCAACCCACGGGAAAAGTGGTTCTTCATCTAGTTTACTACCCTGTGGATATCTCTCTTCCTTTTTCTCTTCATCATTAGCCAAGTACTCTCCTTCAGAGAATTTCTTGCCTTTCTTGATGTTTTGCAGACTGTTTTTCACATCATCCTTACCTGTTTTTCCCTCTTTCTTTCCTTTAATGACAGATTTCTCACTTCTTTCTGAACTCCTGTCCTGGTTCCAAGTTCTTCTTCCAAGAATTTTGTTGATTTCTTTAAGTTCTTGGCGCATCCCTCTCATCTTGGCCTTCAATTCCTCCATCGTCGTCTCCATCGAGTCAAACCACCCTTCCAACGCATTCATTTGCCCATCCATCCTCCCTTCCGGCGCGTTTAGTTTTCCCTCCATCTTGCTCCACAACCTTTGATCAGGTCAGACCAATTTGATAGACTTCTTTGGCCAAGAAGTCTATCTATCACTCAAAACAGCACACACACACAAAATAGTGAACAAAACAACACTGTATATTATTCTTGTAATCCAGAGTACATTGTACAACACCCAACTCTCAAGGGAGCACTCTCCCTCCACAAGAACAACCTCCTGTCAACACAATGAATATCCAAAACCTCCCCTAACACAAGACCTCCTTGCCTTCTTATAAAGGCCCCCAACCAACTAATAACTAATTCCTAATCTATTTCCTTTTATTCTGCACACATTATATCCTATCACAGTTGTTGGAAATCAAAAAATGCTAAGAGGGCATAATGACTTTCAGATGGGGGAAAAATAGTCATCCACAACAAGGCAATGCCAGTGGTGACGATGCTGGGCCGAAAAAAGCTCTCAAAGAAAAACAAAACTCACCCAAAAAGTTGGCGCCAAACAGTAATGTTGGTTGGAGAAACCTCGATGGAAAAAGAAACCAGCCAGAATAATGTCTAGTATAAATAGTATTTGCCAGAAAAATGTTGGTGGTAAACAGTAGCATTGACCAAAAAAGACTCACCAGAATGTCACAAGTGACGAACTGTGACAACAGCAGCAAACTGTGCGTTCGATGTGAGAGGTGACAGTATGCAAAAGAGTGTAAACTAGAAATCATACATGATTTCTAAAATATTTACTGATGAGTAGCAAGTCGATATGGAAAGCATGGATTTGGGTTCACTTCTCGTTAGCCTCAGAATACCACGATGAAAAAATTAATAACAAAACAGGTCACAAAAGATGATACTGCTCTGGTAACACACAAGTATAATGAATTTTATGTGATGGGTACACACAAGTATATTTATTTATAATGTGTAAGAGATACAATGATAAGAAACAAAATCAAATGCAATAACGGAAAATATTTTGTAAGATATTTTCATATCAAATCATATCTCGTATCCCTATTTAATGTAATCAGATCATATATCTATCATTTTTTTTACAACAATCAACTCTCATCTCTAACAAAGTTATAAACACATCATGAACCAAATATCCCAAAAGCTTGAGCTTTTAGGTGAAGACACATTAATTGTTTTACATTATAATTCAGACCAACTCCCTCATACAAGAGCCCTTTGGTTTTAAAGCATGGTCACACACAAACACCTTAGAAACTCTAGATCACTTAATCACATAACCTTGATATCATAACATTGACCGATAGGTACTCCTAAAAGCTAGCTCAAGAGAGGAAGATTGGTCAAGGCTTATAAGGAATACTCTGGCCATATTCCCAATCAATGTAAGACATCTTACCAAAAGATAAATACAATATCCAAAGCAAAACAAACTACAAGCTGCAAAAACTCCTATATTATATAGGCAATTGAAGTATAATAGAAATCATGCACGTGAATGTATTGGGTTTGAAATATCAAGGGAGAGGAAGGGGAACCCAAGTAGAACAGGGGAAGGAATTAACTGGAGGGAGGAAATAGAATGGCTATGCTCAAGTAGTAAGTATCGAACGATTCAGATACACACAAAATAATGTGATTCTCAAAAGCGATGATACGAATCACATGAAGAATTGCTTTTGCTCTAGTATCGTCATCAAATCACAATTCGTTCTTCGAATTACATTAATCCCGTTTTGGATTGGGAATTGTGGCTTGAACCGCACCTCCATAAATTTGGGTTTTTGGGTTGGGTTGTCCAATTTGGTTTGTAAAAACCCTAATTTGGTTTACAAACCAACCTCCATTGGTTTGTAAATCCTTAATTTCTTTTTGGTTTCTCAACTCTCACCTCTCACCTCTCACCTCTTATTCGTTGGAGCCAATGAACAAGGAAAAAGTGTCTTCGCCATCGTTTTGAGGAAGAGAAGATTTCCACATAAGTGAGTTGAGTCGGTCGAGTTCTTTTCTTGAAGATTACAGAGTTGAAATCTTCTTCTTCTTCAATTATTTTCTCTGTTTCCTTCTTTAGAACCAAAAGCCCTTTTTAGTCCAGTTCTTCTTCTTCTTCAATTTTGTTTTTCCTCTTTCTCGGATTAAACCCTAGAACCGTGAGTAATGAAGATTTGGAGTTGCCAAGAGTAGAGTTATTGCATGAATTGGTGAATTGAGAGACAGCCGTAAGGTACGAGGAGTTGTTTAATTGTGTGTGTTGAATGGCATGCTTCTCTCTATTTATTTGTGTTCACTCGAGTATTATATGATGGGAATTGAGTTATTAAATGTTCAGATGACTGGGAAGAGGTATTGAAGAATTGAGTATGAGAAATATGTTAAATTGATGTTTGAGTTGTATTGGGGTCAGGAATATTAAATGTTTTAGTGTTTCTGTTTTATTTCTGGTAGTTTGTTAGGAAAGGAGCCTCTTTGGGCTTACCGGAACCCTATATAAGGGATTCCAGCTTCTGTATTAATAACTGATATCCATTCAAAAGGAATAATACACAATTTCATTTTCTCTTCTCTGTAAACATTGATCAAGAAAGAAGTACTTACCTTTGTCACGCGTGACCCATTCCGATCTCCTCTTTTCGATCCATCATCATCGCCGCTGGTGGCCTTGCCGGAGCTGGTCGAAGATCACTCTCCCTCTCGCCCTTGCAGCTGAACGTACTCAACAAGCTTCTAAAAAACCAGAAGCTTCTTTCGAGAATTTTGTCTCAGGCGCATGTGGGCCAGGGAGCTTTTGGGCCAGCTGTTTTTCTTTATGGTACCAGAGCAGGTCTTGTGCCTGTTCTGCCACTCATTCCGCTGCAAACTCTTCCTCTTCTTTACTCTTTTCTTGTTTCTTTAATTTCTTTCTTGCCATTATGGAGAAAGTGGATCAAACCAAAAACCCTACTAGTCCTTACTACTTGCACCCAGGGGAGAATCCTGGAGCCTCCCTTATATCTCAAGTTCTAAATGAGTCAAACTATACTTCATGGAGCAGAAACATGAGGAGAGCCCTTCTCTCCAAAAATAAACTGAAATTCATAGATGGAGGAATCACAAGGCCAAAAAATGACGACAGCCTATTTGTTTGGGAAAGAAGCAATATGATGGTACTATCTTGGATTACTAAGACACTCTCACCTCAAATAGCAGAGAGCGTAATATATGTAGAAAATGCACAAGAACTATGGGAAGAATTGAAAGAAAGATTTTCTAAGGGTGATCACTTCAAGTTTTCAGATTTACTCCAAGAAATCCATTCCATTAGACAGGGTGAAAGAAGTGTGAACCAATATTTTACAGATTTGAAAATTTTGTGGGAAGAATTAGAATTTTTAAGACCCATTCCAAGCTGCAGTTGTAAAGTTCCTTGCAGCTGTGATTTATCCAAAGTCTCACACAAGTACAGAGACATGGAGCATGTTATATGTTTCTTGAAGGGCTTGAATGAATGCTACAGCATTGTCAAAACCCAGATATTGCTTATGGAGCCCCTACCCAATATTAATCGTGTTTTCTCACTCATCATACAACAAAAAAGACAAGAGAAACATGATTTCAGTCAAAGCGACAGCAAAATTCTTGCAAACACCACTGAGAGACAAAACCAGTGGAAGAATAATCAGGGATGGAAGGCCTATGGGCGCGGAAACCCTCCCAGAAATCAAGGAAGAGGGAGAGGGAGAAACCCCAATTACGGGAAACAGTGTTCCCACTGTCATAAGATGAACCATACCATTGATGAGTGCTATTCCAAGCATGGATACCCACCTTGGTACAAAAGAAATGACAACAATAGTGAGAACAGCACCGGACAGAATGAATTGGGATCAGCCAATACTTGTTCGACCTCTACAGGAACACAGAACAATCCACAAAGTGCCATTCAAAGTTCTTTCACCCATGAGCAGATGCAGAGGATTCTACAGATGCTGGAAAAGGCTGACAGCCCATCCCACGGTATCAGTCAAATTCAAAAGGACAGTCCAGAGGACACACAAGGTATGTTCTCATGGATCATAGATACAGGGGCAATAGACCACGTGACTCATGATAAAAACCAGTTTACAACTTTCTATAAAATAAAACCCATATCTGTCAAACTACCCAATAGCTCTGTTGTTACTGCTCAGTATGCTGGAACCATACATTTTTCCAAAGAATTTGTGATTTTCAATGTTTTATATATACCTGAATTCACCTTCAACCTCATATCTGTTCAGAGTCTTACTAGGGATATTAATTGTACACTAACTTTTTCTTCTAAGATGTGTGAAATTCAGGACAACTCCACATTGAAGATGATTGGATATGCTAGTGTGTGCAAGGGCCTATATCATTTGCAATCCTTTGGAAGAAATTTAGCTCCTAGTTTTACTTTTTCTTATGAACATGACAATGTAAATCTATGGCATTATAGACTTGGCCATCCTGGACATAGTGTTCTTGAGAAAATGTGTAAGACCTTCCCTTATATTCAGAATGCTAATGATAATGCTTGTGATATTTGCCACTTTGCCAAGCAACACAAATTACCTTTCCCTAAGAGCACCTCTTTATCTAGTAGTTGTTTTGACATGATTCACTGTGATATTTGGGGCTTATATCCACCCCTTCTGTACATGGTCACAGATATTTTTTAACTGTTGTTGATGACTATAGTAGACATACATGGGCTTTCCTCATGCTTAATAAGGGTCAGACTAGGGATATCTTACAAAATTTCATTACTAAGGTGAGAACTCAACACAATAAAGTCATTAAAACCATTAGAACATATAATGGACCTGAATTCAATTGCTCTAATATCTATGACTCTTATGGAATAGAACATCAGAGAAGTTGTGTTGAAACCCCACAACAAAACTCTGTTGTGGAAAGAAAACACCAACATATATTGAATGTGACTCGTAGCCTAATTTTTCAATCAAATATTCCCCATATATATTGGTCTTATGCTGTATCCCAAGCTGTTTATTTAATTAACAGACTGCCATCCTCTATAATCAAGGATAAAACTCCTTTTGAACTCTTACATAGTGATTCACCCACTTATCTTGATTTAAAAGTGTTTGGTTGTCTTTGTTTTGCCTCTACCTTAGAAGGAAATAGAAACAAACTTGACCCTAGAGCCAGAAAGGCTATTTTCTTAGGATACAAGAATGGAGTAAAGGGATATGTAGTTCTTGACATTAATAGCAGAGAAATATTTGTTAGTAGAAATGTTGTGTTCTATGAAGATATCTTTCCATATAAAGACAAACAAAAGAAAAAAAATAATAGTAATACAGGAGAAGAAGACATTTTTTTTCATGGTGATATTACCAGCAGTTCCGAAGAGGACTCTGCCGGGAATGAAAGGGAAACCTTGGATCTTCCTCATGACAATCATGTTGGTGAAGGACCTGTTGAGGGAAACACTACCACTGGAAACATTAATCCTAATGAACAGGGACCAGGTAATGCACATAGGAGATCCAGTAGAATTAGAAAAACCCCTGAATACTTGAAAAATTACATACAACAGGGTGATGAATCTCCATCCACCCAGTTGTGTGCCAAGAATAATTTGATTACACCTTATCCGATTGAAAGTGTCTTATCTTACAAGTCTCTTTCTGAGAAACACTTGAAATATACTCTTGCTATAACTGTCAATAAGAAACCCAAGTCCTATGAAGAAGCTAAGACCAGCCCCGAATGGATTGATGCAATGAAGAGGGAAATACAAGCCCTCCAAATGAACAAGACCTGGTATTTGACTCAACTTCCTCCAGGAAAGAGGTCCATTGGATGCAGATGGGTCTATAAGATAAAGCATAAGGCTGATGGCACTATTGAGAGACACAAAGCTAGGCTTGTTGCCAAGGGATATACCCAACAAGAAGGGATAGATTTTCTAGACACTTTCTCCCCCGTTGCTAAACTCACCTCTGTTAGATTATTGCTTGCTCTTGCAGCCTCTAAAAACTGGTTTTTACATCAGCTGGATGTGGACAATGCTTTTCTTCATGGGGATTTAAATGAGGATGTTTGTATGGATCTCCCTCCAGGACTAAATGTTGACAATAAGGGGCTGGTTTGTAAGCTGACTAAGTCTCTGTATGGACTGAAACAAGCCAGCAGGCAGTGGTTTGAAAAACTCTCCACGTTTCTTATCTCTTCAGGATATACCCAATCTAAATCAGATCATTCCCTATTTGTTAAAAGAACCTCTTATAATTTTACAGCTCTGCTTGTATATGTTGATGATGTCATTCTAACAGGAGACTCTATGAAGGAAATCAATCTCATTAAGACACTGTTGGATAATCAGTTTTGGATTAAAGACTTAGGAGAACTCAAGTACTTTCTTGGTTTTGAGGTAGCTAGATCTAAGAGAGGAATACATTTGTGCCAAAGAAAATATGCTCTAGATATTCTGGAAGAAACAGGAATGTTAGGAAGCAAACCTAGCTCTACACCCTACTTAAGCAACACAAGCTGTCTATACAAGACAGAGGATTATATGAACAACCCTAGTGATTATAGGAGATTAATAGGCAAACTATTCTATCTTACTAACACCAGACCTGATCTGTGTTTTACAGTCAACCTTTTAAGTCAGTTCATGCAGGAACCAACTAAGTACCACTATCAAGAACTACAACATATTCTCAGATATGTCAAGTTAAGTCCTGCTGAGGGACTCTTTTTTGCTGCTGACTCTAACACTCAAATAAAGGGTTTCAGTGATTCAGACTGGGCCACATGCCCAAATACCAGGAGATCAACTACTGGCTATTGTATCTTCTTAGGTAGCTCTCTTATCTCTTGGAGGTCAAAGAAGCAGAGTACGGTTTCAAGGTCTTCTACAGAAGCAGAATACAGAGCTCTTGCAGCTACTGTATGTGAAATGCAGTGGTTGCACTATCTACTCCAAGATTTGCATGTTGAACCAATAACAATTGTTGTCCTCTACTGTGACAACAACTCTGCAAGGCACATTGCCCATAATTAGAGTTATCATGAACGCACCAAACACATTGAGCTGGATTGTCACGTCGTTCGTGAGAAAATCCAAGCTAAGTTTCTACACTTACTCCCCATCTGGTCAGAAGAGCAACTCGCAGATATTTTTACTAAGTTTCCTCCTCGGAATCGATTCAAGACTATCATTCCCAAGCTTGGCATGGTAAGTATCCACCATCCAGCTTGAGGGGAGGATATTAAATGTTTTAGTGTTTCTGTTTTATTTCTGGTAGTTTGTTAGGAAAGGAGCCTCTTTGGGCTTACCGGAACCCTATATAAGGGATTCCAGCTTCTGTATTAATAACTGATATCCATTCAAAAGGAATAATACACAATTTCATTTTCTCTTCTCTGTAAACATTGATAAAGAAAGAAGTACTTACCTTTGTCACGCGTGACCCATCCCGATCTCCTCTTTTCGATCCATCATCATCGCCGCTGGTGGCCTTGCCGGAGCTGGTCGAAGATCGCTCTCCCTCTCGCCCTTGCAGCTGAACGTACTCAACAAGCTTCTAAAAAACCAGAAGCTTCTTTCGAGACTTTTGTCTCAGGCGCATGTGGGCCAGGGAGCTTTTGGGCCAGCTGTTTTTCTTTAACGAAAAATGAGAGTTCTTCTCTGTTCACTCTTTGGTGAGTAGAAAATGTGATTATGCATTTGTTTCTTGATTCGTACCTTTTTCTATGGTTGCTGTAATATTAGATATTATAAGGGTATGGTTCTGTTAAAAGGAAAGAAGAACAAAATAGTTGTTTGGTAGAAACAAATATATAATGAGTTCTGTTTTCAATTTTATAAATCAAGAAGTTGGTATATATAGTTTAATTAAAGATGGGCTGGAAAATTGATGTATGTTTTGTGGTGTTTAACATTTCTGAACTGGAATTGTGGTAGGAATCTTGAATGCGTTAGTTTAGATTTTCTTGCTATTTTTCCGTATAATCTTCCACAATGGTATGTTAATGGATTTTGGTGTTCTAAGGGATGCTTTGGGTTGGTTGTGTTATAACTATAGCTATTTTATTTGAGCATATGGGTTGCGTGAATGGGTTTGGTGCCTCTGTTCTGCATGAGTGAGACTAGTTCTTAGTGTAAATATGGAACAACAACTTGGATGAAGAAATTACTTGTTTTGTTGAGTTCGGTGATGTAAAATCTGTTTGTTACTAGTTGAAGGAACCTAACTGCATCACTGTAATCGTTATATACATGTTTTAGCTAATAGAATTAGGATGGTTGTCCTGTAAAATCTGTTTGTTACTAGTTGAAGGAACCTAACTGCATCACTGTAAAATTGTGATAATTCATGTGATTAAACACATTACATTTTATGGTTCTTATTATAGTGCTAAGTCTCTAGAAATTTCTAAAGGAAAATTTGTTACTTGTAATTGAAATGATTTGATGACTACAAACTCAACTGTAATTGGTCGTCTGAATATGCAAATATTGGGATTCATGTATTGTTATGATAACAATCTGTCAGTTTTGGTTTCGGTGTACACTATTTAATGATTCTTTGGGTTCGTGGATACTGTTATATGATTGTAGTTGAATTGGAAATGTGTTTTTATTGTTAAATGATGTTAGAAGTATGAGCTATTGATGTTAATGTGTTAGTAAATTTATTTTGCCATATTATAATCCATATTGGTACAGATGGTTGTTGTGGATCATGGATGTTGTTCTGAAATTTCAGATTTGGAGACTTGTTTTAAAGACTCTTTTAATCCTTATAATTATTGTTATTGTTAAATTCAATCTTATGTTTGAACCAATATTATTTTAGTATGGAACGTTGGGTATATTAAGATTAATGGTATGATGTATTCTAATAAAAGTGCTTGTGATGTAAAGTTACTATAATAATGTACGATCATGGTAATGTAATTGGAGAGTTGGTTGCTAATTAATTAGTCCAAATATATAGTGTCTATAGATAAGAGTTGATTAATATTGATGTAGTTGTTGGTACGTGTATATCTTGTTTTCTTAAAGTGTTTAATTTATTGAATGCTTAACTTACCCATATAATTGTGTGTTTTGTTTGTGTGTGCCTGTGCGATGACCGTATAACGTATGTTATACAGGAGCTCAAATAGGAATGCAAATGACTATACAGTTGTAGAAGATTATTTTGAAAAGTGAGAGACGGGATAAAGACTTGGGAAGATTTATAAGTGTCATGCACATTAAATGCATGGTTTTAAATTATTCTGTAGCGGTATACTTTCATATTTAATCACTGAGTTGTAAATATTAAATAACTATGATGTGGAATATGAAAGAACTTTCTTTTATAGATTTCTGATCAATTAAAATAGAATGATTCTATTCATGATTGTGAAAAGTTTAAATTTTTACACGTTTCTATGAAATTCAAATTAGGGGCATTACAGTATTCATTGGGTGGGTGCTTGTTGATATCATAGGGTGTAATTCCAGGTGTAATATTCCTCTGTAATGTATAAAAGGGTAAGTATAGCATGTAATATGACAAATGCTTCCATCTAAATTTTATAGTTTTTATTAATTTGAATTTTGATTTGCATCTTTTTTAATCTGCAATTTTTATTGAAGTAAGCACATTCTTGTCTCTGTCTATTGCAGGAACTTCATGAACAGTAACTCAGTTTATGTGAAGATCATAAGAGGAAGATGAAAAGACATTGTAGGCTTTGGTGGCCAAAGGAACTTATATCAAACCAAGAATCATCCCCTAGTATTTTGTTTGGGTGGTTTGTCACATGTTCACCATCATCCTTTGATGTGATTGTAGCCTTTACTTACAGTGAAGGCTTGCTTTCTAGTTCTAGTACTAGCATTGAGGTACAAAACTGAATTTGAGTTCACAATTCCTTTTCCTTGCATACAGGTTAGAGTAAGGCACTAGGAAGCACTAACACTTCTATAAATAGCGTTTTTCTATGTCCCACACTTTTTGGACACGACAATTGTCAAACACTCCTTCAAAACATGGTTCAACACGTGTCCAACACTCCTCAATTGTGTCAGAAGTAAACAGTATTTTTTCAGATTAGACACCTCCATACATCTTGGACACCTCTTAAAAACGGCCTGAGTATGAATATAAACAATAAACTGACATCTATTATTGGTTAAACACTTCATAGACACTATTATTGTACAAAAGTAAAAAGAAATTAAAGAAAACAAATATTACTTTAAACAATGCAATACTATTTGTTAAGAAGTGATTTTTAAGTCTAATTCAACCTCACAAAACTTACTTATAAAGTGAAGTTTGTATTTACATATATACTCATTCACTTTATGATAGACGCTACTCCAGAATGTGCAGAGGAAGCTCCACAACTCAGAGAATTGGCAGCGGATGAAAGGAAACAGTGGAGGTTCGGAGCGCACTCAAGGTGTTTGTGAAATTGTCTGGCGGTGTTTGAATGGATGTTTTGGTAGATCTCTAACTCAGTAGGCTTTCCAAAGGGGAAAGAAGCTAGAGGAGGTGCTAGATAACAAAGCACAGAGGTGAACTTGAGAGTAATAGCTGGAAATTGGCAGCATTTCTTTACTTCAATTCAAGTTCCATTTACAAGTGATGAAGCTCTCTATTTATAGAAGAAGGAGAGCTTCTAAAACGTATTGTGCAAGTTATTTTAAATGTGCACATGTTGTAAAACAGATGGAGGAAGCTTGGGGAGCAAGCTGTAGTTGCCAACTCAGCAAAGCATTTGGGGAAGATGGAGTTGCTGTCTTTGGGCGTTGACGTTGACGTAGTGCAAAGGCCGTGGACACCAACCATCCATTTGTGCTTCTTTGGTTTTCTTACGTGGCAGCCTTTTGGAGTTGCTTAGACATGGTTCCTCCCTTTTATTAATATTCTACAAAAGCAATGTAAAAGTATTTAGCAAAGATAACATTTTAAGATTTTTAGAAAGAAAAGATTAAGTCCTTTATTCAACTTCCCTTTCTTGGTCTTAGAGTGAAGTTGATACTTCTTTGGATGGTAAGTCCCTAAAGGGGTTGCCATCATCAATGAACAAGTGTTTTCAAAGATTTTGCATCTTGTTCTGAATAGGTTTTCCCTTTGTGATTGTTCTAGTTCATGGGTTTGACTTCCAAGAAGTCGTCTTACCAATAATAACTCACCTTCACAAGGTAAGGTTTCTTCCTCAGATATAGAAGTATCTGAGTCACTAGAAGAATCTTCATTTTGACTTTGATGGTCTAAGAGATAAGTAGACCGTTTGTGAGGACACTCAGAAGAATAATGTCCTCTCTCTCCACACTTAAAGCATTTGGTCTCTCTACCCCTTGTTTCTTTTGAAGATTCTTTGTGAAAGGTATTTCTTTCTCGCTCTCTTTTTTCTTTACCTCTCACTTTCTCTTTTTCTTTTTCTTTTTCTTGAGGCTTTTCATACCTTTTTGGACTACCCTCCCTCTTAGGATCTGTCCTATAGTCGGAAGTGGTAGGGTAGTTCCTTTTAGTGGAAGCTTTTCTTCTAATTTGTTCTTCCACTCTCACACATAGCTGCACAAAATCATTGAGATCTAAATAAGGTAAAAGTTTTACCTTATCTCTGATCTCATAGTTAAGACCGCTTTGGAACCTAGCTATGGTGAATTTCTCTTCCTCTTTTATCCCAGCTCTTAACATGAGTAATTCTAACTTTTGTCGGTATTCCTCAACACTCATGTTTCTTTGTTGAAGTCGATGGAGTTTGTCCATGACTTCTCTAGCATAATAGGCTGGGACATGCCTTCTGTGTAAGGCTGCTTTCAATTCATTCCAGTATTGGATGATGTAGTCGCCATGCATCTTTTGATCTCTTATGATGGATGTCCACCAATAGAGGGCTGCTCCTTGAAAGGTCAAAGTAGCTAAGGTCACTCGCCTCCTATCATCTATGTGGTAGCACTCAAAAATCTGTTCGACCTTCATCTCCCACTCAAAGTATTCTTCTACATTGTCTCTTCCATAGAAGGGTGGAAGGTCAAGTTTAGGTTCCACATGATGGTCTCTATGGTTATGATGACGCCTAGGAGGGCGTTGATAGTGATCATAAGGGTGATAACTATGGTGACCACTATGCTGGGAATGATCATCATGATCATGGTTTTGCCTATGAGAGTGATCCCCTTGTGAATGCCCTCTTTGAATGAGAGTAAGATTGGCGACCATTTGCCTTAGTTCATGTAACTCAGCCTTGGTTCTATTGAGCTCTTCTCTCAACTCTATGTTGTCCTGATCAGGATTGGTGTTACCTTGAACACTAGAGTGACTCATGCTTGTGAAGTAGAGAAAGTGTTTTCACAAATATTTGACAGCCTTGCACAAGTATGAATCAAAACTTTTGGAAAAGAGGATTTGCTTGTTTTTGGTGAATGACTTCTACAGAGATTCTAAAGGTGAAGAAACCGAATAGCTCCCAGGAAGGAGAGGTGAGTCACAATGGACAAGCTTAGAAACCTTGTCCTTCCTTAGCCAGAGTGTCTCCTGACGTTTCTTACCAAAGTTTCTAGATAGAAGTCGTTCAAAACCTTTTTGGAATGCAACGATGTTATGCCCCTAATAAACCAAACGAAGGTTTGTCTATATGGTAGCACACCTAGCTATCACGGAGACGTAGAACACAAATATTCAACAAACAAAAGAAAGGAAGTATGAAATGAATGGAAAAAGAAAAACGGCCCTAAGTGAAAGTGCAAATGACACTGGGAGCCACTTGACACACTTCCACACTAAGATGCGCAACTAGACTATTACAATGTTTAATGGAGTACTTGGAATTGCTTGATAAGCATTTTCCCAAGTAACTCAAGTTTCAAAAGCAAAGAAGAATTAACTACAAAGGTTCCGTGATAAATGTCACTTATACAATAAAGTGTAAGACAATGTAAACAAAGCCAAGTGTGGCAGCAACAACTAAATAAAGGAGCTGAAATGTAACTTTAAAGTGGTGTTTTTCTGCTGCAAAGAAGTGCTGGACAGCCAATGGAAATTGCTCCTGAAGTCCACTTGAAGCAATGTTAGCAAGACCTCCACTCCTTAAGATGCTACCCCTTTGATAAGGCCTAGCTGGATGTTAAAACTCCACCAAAATATGATGTTGCAGCAGACAAAAGTCACAAAACCCGTGAGTGATAAAAAAAAAATGCTGCAGCAACATGTAATGCAGAAATAACGTGACAGCAATATATGGAAGCCAATAAAAGTGATTTCTAAACACTTTGGGGCTGGAAGAAAGGCTAGCACACAAAAGGAACTTAAGATAGGGTCTAGAACAGATTAGAAAAGCAAGATAAACCCAAAAACAAAGAGGAAATTCAAGTGCAGTGATGGAATCCTCCTTGACGTAGTCCTTCTTTTGTATTTTTTTCTTTTCCTAGCTTAGCTCTTAAGGAGCATGGGTTACTATAAATACCCAACTCCTCTCTTGTATTAGCACTTTTTGAGATTAATGAGAATTAAGTTTTCTGAAATAGAAACAATTCTCTCTTGAAAGTCAGGCTAGAGAGTCCAAAGACTCCCTCTAGCCACCTTCCAAGCACACTCTCATTCTTCCATTTCTTCAAACTTCACGGTGCTTCTCTTTCATTTCCACGCTGAGCCTCCACTGCCACATCTGGCACGCGTCAGCTGCCAGTACGTCTCCAGCTTCCTTGCATCAGCGCTCTTCAGCCACGCGTTCTCTGTCGAATGCATCACTTTCCATTTTCCCACTCTCGCATCCACATTTCTCTCATTTTCCATTTCGAAGAAACCTCATCTGCTAGGGTTTCTCCCTCTCAAACGCATCATCATCACAGTAAGCCTTTACTCCATTTCTATCTTCACAGATCCACGTCTCTTCCTCCGTAAGTTTCATTCCTCTTCATGAATATACATCTCCTTCCATATTTGCACCTCATCTTCACCATTTCTTTTGATTTCCACCGATTAAAACCTTGTTTCACATTCGATCCAGACTTTTCACCGATTGTTTTCCTCCAATCTTATGTTTGAACCGATTAATCGGTTCATTTTGAGTTTTCCCTCTTTTCTAGGGTTCGTTCATGATTTTAGGGTTTTCTATTCGAGTTTAACCTTCTGTTTTTGTTCTTCTTCGAGTTTATGTCCATTTCCGCTGCGTCTTCACTCGTCGGAGAAGCTTCGAGGAGTCCGAATCGAGCTCGCACAGCTTCGGTCGTCAGCTTCTCGGGCGTTTGTCCATCAAGTGGTATTCAGAGCAAGGTCGAACACGCTTCGAAGATAAGTATCACTTTCCTTGTGTCTTTTCGCTTTGTCTTGATTCTGAGTATTTTGTGTTGATTTGTTGTAATCTGTGTTTGTCTTTGTGTTCTGGTTTAACGCTGTGCGTTTAACTTCTTTCATTTTAGCGTTTATGTTTCGTTCATTGTTTCTGTTCTGAGTTTCCTTCAATTTCTGAGTTAAGTTTGTTTCGCCTCCCTATTTTATTCATTGTTTGTGTTGTTTCGATTTTGTTCTCACTGTTTCGCGTCTATGTTGAATTTTCTTCTCCTTCCGCGTTGTTCAACACATGCGTTTAACTGTCTTGCGTTGTTTCGGTATGTCTTATGTTGATTCATCTTGTTTTTGTCTTGTTTTGAGTTCTATATTGTGATTCGGTGCATCTGTGTGTTTAATTTGTGCTTGAGTCATTATTTTTTAGTCTTATTATCATTTTATTTCGATGCAAGTATTGGTTTGAGTCTTTTCATTTGAAAATCACATTTCTGTCATGTTCTAGTCTTGTGCATTGTTTTAATTGTCAGTTTAATTCGAGTTTAACTAGCTGATGCTTGTGTTTTGTGATTCATTTGTGTTGCTTGCACTGAGTAAGTTCTGTTCACCGTATATAAGCTATGACATTTAGATAAATGAGCTTGGTGGCAGATTTCAGTGGTAGAGATAATGAATCTCATGTTCTTGAATCTGTTTAATGATAGCTTTGCTTGGTTTCTGCCTAATCAATAACAAGTGCATACCAAGTGAGCAATGAAAGGCTCAGCCTAGCTCGGTTACACATTGATTAATCAACAGATTTGTGATTTGGCCAGCTACACCGAACTGGTTTTTCTTTGAAGTCTGTGTTAATGTTTTGAGTGTGTGTTTGTTCTGCTTGGTATAAGTTCATTGCTAAGCTTCTAGTTCAATCATATTCAAGAGTCATTTGTGTTTGCTGTTTTGTTATTCAAGTTCAATTTCTACAGTTTTGGTTAAAAGTGAAATTTGATGCTAGAGTCAAAAGTTATCAATGAAACCAATTATGTCTTTTCTTTTTATTAAGTTGAACCATTAATCTGATACAAGTAAAGTGCTGATTTGTAAGCTGCATTGATCTTAGTCTATTGTGGATTGTAGCAAGAGTTGTAAGTCAATAACATTTGAAGCAATTAAGGATTAATCCTACTGTTAAAAAAAAAAAAGAGTTGAAGGACTTAGTGCAATTCACAATAGCTGCCTCTAATTCAGAACATCAAATATGAGAAATAAAACAAGTTTCTCTGAGGCACAATGTCAAACAGTTTGGTATGCCAATTTATAAATCAAATCTGTTCAGTATTGGTTCAACTTAAGTCCCTTTTCTTGCTTTACTAATCTGTTCTAGTTCTATTCCTTAGGTTCTATTTGAGTGCTCACATTATTCAAAGCTTTGTTTCTTGCTTGTCTTGGTTGATAACTCTGGTTTTGTCTATCACATGTGCAATCTATTCTGCTGATCTTAATTTGAAGCTTTTACTTGCTTTATTCATCTGATCTAGAGTTGTCTTAAGCAATAGATCTGCTGTGCTGTCATTGTTTTGTGGCTGTCTTACTATGTTCTGCATATCACTTTGCATTGTCTAGCCTCTGCCTGTTTGAGAAGTTGTTACACTCTGGTTTCTGGAAATTGAAAGAAGGTTTGTGTGCTTGGTAGCATCTTAGGTGGTGGTAGTCTAAAAGACTTTCCAGCTTGTACTGCCAAGGGAGAATTTCCTTCCAAACCTTTCCATTTTGAGTGCTTTAAGCTTTAAGAGAGACTGATTTTTGTGAGCTTTGTGTGGCTGCATCTAAGAGCCAAATTTCTTGTTGAGAGTGTGTTCTTGTTTAAGTGCTGAAATAAGTTTTGAACTTGAAATGTGCTGACCATTTAGTTGTGCAGTTTTTGTTCTGATTAACATTTACAGGGAGTAAAGTTGTTCAAAAGCAGTTTGTAAGTGTGGGAAGTCTAACACAAGAGTACCTCAAGTGGAGCAAAAGGAACTTTGCTACCTGCATAAACTACACCAAGCTGAATAGGGAGTCTCTTTATTCTATTGTGCAGTTTCGTGTTAGATTTGTGCATGACTAAAAATAGTAAACCATATTTGCTTGAATATTCTGTTTGGATATCATATGGTTTCATTTTTTTTTCCTTAACATGAGCAAACTGTTTCTTTATGTTAATTTAGACTAATAAATTGGATGTTGTACTTGTTGATTGAAAGCTGACATGATCTTTTAAGGGTTCAGCAACACCAATGCAGGGAGAAAGTCTATATTAGGGCTGGGATTTGTTTGTTGTGTTGATAATAATCTAATCTGAATTGTGCTGTTATCAATTCTGAATTTTTATTGTTTTTCTCTGGGATCTTGGTGTATAGATAAACTGCAGCATTGAGTGGGATTTGGGAGTGTAGACCAGAACCTTCACTGATACAGCTATAGCACCTCAACAGAGTATAGATTAAGCAACCAGAGGCAAAAACAATTCACGTGGGAGTGTTGAACTAAAGGGAGTTTCTTTCACCTTTAATTACTTCTGTTTGGTTGAACTATGCCTGTTATAGCTTGTCATTGATTAGCATTATTTGTTGATATGGTATGATAGTTTTTGTAGACTAGGATTAGCCATTCTGAATTGGAATTGTTTCTGCATTGCATTGGATTGGTCAGGTTTTGATTAGTCTGGATGGTTGTTTAATCAGTTTGGTTCAGCTTTGATTTACACCTATTTGCATCTGGTTCAATATCCATTGCCATTTGTACCTTGCTGAAATTTGGTGTGAAATTTTAGTGTGCAGAGCTGATCTGTTTGGGAGTTTAGTTGGAATTACACAGCTAAAAGCAGTCTTGTAAATAGGGAAGTTGATTAGCTTACCTAATTCTAGTTTGCTTAGCTATTTCTGAGTTTCATTTGACATTGCTTTGCATTGTGTAGTCTGCTGAACTAGTTGTGAATTTTATGTGTAGTTTGGGAAAAGCCATACTGATTGTACTGTAGCAGATTGTAAAGTGTGTGCTGAATCCGTGAGACAAGTAGCATTTACATCTTGCTATGCAGTTTTGACTAAAGGGCCATTCTTCTACCTTAAACTGTTTCTGTTTTGATTGAACTGCTCTTGATATAATTTGTAAATTGCTTGCGATAAGTGAATTGTTGATTTAGTTGGAATTGTTTGTACAGTATATGTTGACACCATTTTTTGAGCAGCAGCAAAATCTCAGTGGACAGTTTGTGCAGCCAAGAGAAAGGGAAGTTATTACTACCCTATATCCTCTTTTGAAATCTGTTTTAACCAAGTGAATACTAATAGCAGTTTTGTGCATGTGTGATTGTAGGATGGGCATGGCAAGAAGATTCAAGACAACTGATTCCAGAAGCAACAAAGTTGAACCAAGACTAAGATGTCAAGAAGCCAGATTGAGCACGTGATTTTCCTGCAGGATGAACAGGACCGTAGCATAGGATTCTTGTTTTTGTAATTGTTTTTCTTCAATTTGTTTGTAATAGGCTTGTGTTAGCCTACTGTTAGCTTTAGTTTTTGTTTTGTAAAAGGGCTTTTTTTATAAAGTCCAAGTGCTTTGGAAGAGTCTTTGGTGCTCTTTCAAACTCTTGGCAACTTTACTTGCTTTCATTTTAGTATAGCTAGACAGGTGAGTGTGTCTTGTTAGCCAAAACAAGTCTCACCATAGGAGTAGACTTTAAATATTGATTTGCTTTATGTTTCACGTTTAGGGGTGATTAGGCTAAAAGGGATTAAACTCTAAGCCTTTTCACACATTAGAGTCCGAGAGTCTAGTCTTTTAGTGTTTAATTGTTTGTAATTGTTTGAGTTGTGTACTTTGTTTCTAAAGGTGATTTTAGTTTAAGGGGTAATTAGTTAGTAGCCTAAGACATTTCTGGCAAGGCAAGACTTGGTACTTAAGCAGCTCTTTAGCTCACCTCTCTTACCTGGGACTTGTCTAAGTGAAAGTTTTGAACCCTTTAGATTAAGAAAACTTTTAAAAACAAAGATGTCTTCTTATGGTTCATATAGGTCTTCTAGGTTAGATAAAGTTGATGAAATGTTTAAACAAGCTAGGAATCTTCCATCATTTGGTAAAGACATAGGTGCATTAACATACCTAGCTTGGGAGAAAGAAATTGATAAAATAAATCCTTGGTTTTATGAAGAGAGTGAATATTATGTCCTTAGCATATATCTCTCTAAGTTAGAAGAAAATGCAAGTGAGTGGTGGGATGAAAGACAATATCATGTTAGGAAAGGTAGGAAGTCTTCCATACGTGATTGGCATGATTTAAAAGCTTGCATGAGAAGAAAGTTTGTGCCTTCAAGCATTAAAAGAAACCTAGAATTAATTAAGGATTGCATTGATGATGGAAAACTTTTTCTTGAGAGTTTAAAGGATCATGGGTTTCTTCGTAGAGAATTAGAATTTGGGGCAAGACTAAAGGAGATCAAGGATAAGAAAAGAGAAAGAGAGATTGAGAGAAAAGAAAAGGAAGAAAGGAAAGAAGAAGAGAAGAGAGAGAGAGAACAAAGAGAGAAAAGAGAAGAGAGAAGAAGAGAGGAATTAAGAAGAGAAGAAGAGAGAAAAGAAGAAAAGAGAGAAAGGCAAGAAAGAGAGAAGAAAGAAAAGGAGAAATTGTTACTGATGACAAATCTTATTCTTTCAAAGACTATGGAACCTAAAAGGGAAGGTTTCCAAATCTTAACTTCTTTTTCAATAATTGATTACTTTTCAATTTTTGACTTCTCTTTCAAACCAACTGTCATGAAAGCCAAACCAATTGTCATGAAAACATTTTCAAAATATGACAATTCAAATCTTGAGTTATTGTTATCTTTAAGAAAACAATTAACTCAAGATAAAATTGAATTTGGACTTCTAAAATTTTTAAAAATTACTAATCAAAGTATTAGAAGTTCTTATTCTCTTGTTTTTAAAGAAAAATTCTTTCTTGGATTGATATTAACCGAAGATATATTTGATGTGTATTGCAGATTCGTGTTTGATCCAGGAGGAAGAAAAGTAGATCTAAAAGAATAAGGCCACTCCAAGATGGCCATGCTCCCAAAGATTGTGTGGAGCTTCTTCATAAGGCGATTGCCAGATTTGAGGACAAATCTTTTCTTAAGAGGGAGGGCATGATGGAATCCTCCTTGACGTAGTCCTTCTTTTGTATTTTTTACTTTTCCTAGCTTAGCTCTTAAGGAGCATGGGTTACTATAAATACCCAACTCCTCTCTTGTATTAGCACTTTTTGAGATTAATGAGAATTAAGTTTTCTGAAATAGAAACAATTCTCTCTTGAAAGTCAGGCTAGAGAGTCCAAAGACTCCCTCTAGCCACCTTCCAAGCACACTCTCATTCTTCCATTTCTTTAAACTTCACGGTGCTTCTCTTTCATTTCCACGCTGAGCCTCCACTGCCACATCTGGCACGCGTCAGCTGCCAGTACGTCTCCAGCTTCCTTGCATCAGCGCTCTTCAGCCACGCGTTCTCTGTCGAACGCATCACTTTCCATTTTCCCACTCTCGCATCCACATTTCTCTCATTTTCCATTTCGAAGAAACCTCATCTGCTAGGGTTTCTCCCTCTCAAACGCATCATCATCACAGTAAGCCTTTACTCCATTTCTATCTTCACAGATCCACGTCTCTTCCTCCGTAAGTTTCATTCCTCTTCATGAATATACATCTCCTTCCATATTTGCACCTCATCTTCACCATTTCTTTTGATTTCCACCGATTAAAACCTTGTTTCACATTCGATCCAGACTTTTCACCGATTGTTTTCCTCCAATCTTATGTTTGAACCGATTAATCGGTTCATTTTGAGTTTTCCCTCTTTTCTAGGGTTCGTTCATGATTTTAGGGTTTTCTATTCGAGTTTAACCTTCTGTTTTTGTTCTTCTTCGAGTTTATGTCCATTTCCGCTGCGTCTTCACTCGTCGGAGAAGCTTCGAGGAGTCCGAATCGAGCTCGCACAGCTTCGGTCGTTAGCTTCTCGAGCGTTTGTCCATCATGCAGTGAAAGTGTTTGATGAAAATGCCAAACTGTTTGACAAAATGCCACAAAGAACAGCAGATTTTGGTGTTTTCTGGTTTTGGATTCGTGAACACTGGATTGCAGGGGTTATGTGCTTTTTAATGATTTGAATTCACTTGTATAATGATTCAAAAATGGTTGGAACAGAATCCCCTAGCTTTTGCCAATCCAAATTTCAAATTGAAACTTTTTAAGTATAGAAAACAACAAAGAAATGCATACTGCACCAAAAATGTGGCTGGAAAATTGGAACAACAATGTGAAAAACGAATGGCAGTGTATCAAAGGCTTCACTGATATATCAAACAAGTTTATCTCATCAATTTTGGTGTGTACAAACACTTAGACAGCAAAGAATGATACTGCAGCAGCAAATCAGTAGTGTACTTCCCAATTTAGACAAATTTGATGTTTTAGGAAGTGATTTGGCACAAAGGTGTAAAAAATGACCAAATGAACAGTAAAGATGAACTTTGATGCACCAAATATATGTATAGAAACAGCCAAACTGTGCCAAAATCTACTGAATCACAATATGACTTGTTGAGTTCCAAATTTCAAGCAAAAATGGGAAGTCAAACTATGATTTTGCAGATTTAATGAAAATGGACCAAGGCAACAGTTAAAACAAGTTTCAAATGGTGAAATACACTTGCTCAAATGGTCACACTACACTAAAAAACACTGGTTCACCAAATCACTGTGATAGTTGCTCAAAATGCAGAAAAATAGTGAAAACTGCAGCAGTTTGGAAAAACAATACTGGAAGCAAAGCTGGCTTGCCCAAACAAGTGATTAAGAATTGCCTAAATCTAGATCTAGCTTCAAAAATTGAGCTAGGGAAAGTTAAATGTCCTATGATACAGCTAAAGAAATTCAGCACGGTGCATAGCTGGAATAATATAAAACAGTGGCAGAAACCAATTTTCACACAACTCAAACATTCATTTCTGACTTATGCACGTATCATGAGTTAGAATCATGTGAGAACTGATTATACACATCAAACAAACTTGTGCACAACTTCAGAATCAGAAAATTGAGCAAATACAGAATGCACCATATGAATCCAGAATTCAACTCTTGATGCAGATTTTGAAAATTGATTATGAAGAACTCAACCACTGTTTTTGCTTTTCTGTGATGCAGATGATTTGGAAATACTTTAGATACAGTTGAAATCACTAGACAAACTTGCACAAATCTTAAAACATAAAAACTCTGGATGAAAATCAAATGATATCAAATTAATCCAGAAATCATGTTTTATGCAGAGTTTGCTACTAGAATCAATATTTGCATAGCTATCAACTCAAATGATCAAAGCTGGACGTGATGCCATTGCTTTATATGATCAACATAGAGCTAGCAAATGCATTGTACAAAATCAAAACGAAAATTCCAAGCGAGAACAGATTTAAATCCTGATGACAGAAGTAAAACTGCAGTACTCTACACATGACTGAGACAAAACGGGAAATGAAAAATAAAAGCTGGAATAAACTGAAACAAATGATTTGCACCGATTAAAATGAAGAGAAAACACTAAAGAACAGTGAATGAAAGATTACAGCAATCACAGACACGAATTAAACCAAAATAGAATGAAAAAAATTTGATGAAACAGTGACAGAGTGTGAACAACACATGACAGAAACGAAAATGAAGAAAAGAGCAACTTAGCTCGTTGAAGCACAGCGTGGACGTGCTGGCTCTTGATGCCAAATGATAGACGCTACTCCAGAATGTGCAGAGGAAGCTCCACAACTCAGAGAATTGGCAGCGGATGAAAGGAAACAGTGGAGGTTCGGAGCGCACTCAAGGTGTTTGTGAAATTGTCTGGCGGTGTTTGAATGGATGTTTTGGTAGATCTCTAACTCAGTAGGCTTTCCAAAGGGGAAAGAAGCTAGAGGAGGTGCTAGATAACAAAGCACAGAGGTGAACTTGAGAGTAATAGCTGGAAATTGGCAGCATTTCTTTACTTCAATTCAAGTTCCATTTACAAGTGATGAAGCTCTCTATTTATATAAGACGGAGAGCTTCTAAAACGTATTGTGCAAGTTATTTTAAATGTGCACATGCTGTAAAACAGATGGAGGAAGCTTGGGGAGCAAGCTGTAGTTGCCAACTCAGCAAAGCATTTGGAGAAGATGGAGTTGCTGTCTTTGGGCGTTGACGTTGACGTAGTGCAAAGGCCGTGGACACCAACCATCCATTTGTGCTTCTTTGGTTTTCTTACGTGGCAGCCTTTTGGAGTTGCTTAGACATGGTTCCTCCCTTTTATTAATATTCTACAAAAGCAATGTAAAAGTATTTAGCAAAGATAACATTTTAAGATTTTTAGAAAGAAAAGATTAAGTCCTTTATTCAACTTCCCTTTCTTGGTCTTAGAGTGAAGTTGATACTTCTTTGGATGGTAAGTCCCTAAAGGGGTTGCCATCACTTTATTTCTAGTTGATGTGGGACTTCCAACACACCTCCTCACACCAAGGTATTATACATCTCGTACATGAAACTAGACATTAATGGGTGGTCCGATAGCGATCCGATAATGGGTGGTCCGATAACGATCCGATAATGGGTGGAATGATATGCCCAACAACACAAATCTCGCTAGGATAGACTCTAACACATGGTTTTGATACCATGTTAAGAAGTTAATTTAAACCTAACTCAATCCCACAAAACTGATTTGTAAGATAAGGTTTGCATCCACATGTATACTCTAATTGACCTTATCTCTAGTCAATGTGAGACTTCTAACACTAATAACATTTTTTGAGGTTTGTTTCTATCAAACTTATCTAGTTATTTTAGCTACTAAGAAACATGTTTCTTAATTAGAATTCTATTGTGAGGGCTATTATTATATGGAAAGTGCAACAAATATGTTTATAAGGAAAGTGTGAAGTATATTAATGTTAAATTTCAATTGAGATATTTATCATGATTATATATATATGTATGTATGCATGCATGCATGCATATATACATGTGCGTAGATATATGCATGCATACACATATATATGACATCAGCTTTTGCCATGTCCACTATTTTGGATATTAGCCGTGTCCCGTGTAAGTGTGTCTGTGTTGGAGTCCATGTTTCTTTGGTAAATTAAATTGAATTGCAATAGAAGTAATAAATGTATTGGTTGTATGTTAGAGCTATTAATTGTAGAGGAAATTTTGGGTTTACTTTTTTGTTATAGTCGTCTAGTTACTGCAAGAGTTTCGACATGAGCATTTTTTCTCTTAGAATATTCAGTTTGGTTTGTTGTTGTGTGTATGCGTGTGTATATATGACGTCATTGATGTTGTCGTGTTGTAAATTTTTTGACACTAACATGTCCGTTTGGGAATCTGAGCCAACAAATGTAATAACAATACCAGCAATGAATATATTGATTGTATGTTGTCACAACTATTAATTGTAGAGGAAGTTTTGGGTTTCTGTTCGTTATTTAAGTAACAACAAGAGTTTCAAGTTTAAATGGACATGAATATTTTTCCTCTTGGAATATTCAGTTAGGTATCATCAGTTTTATGGTTAATATTTACCCAAATATTAGGTTCATGTGTGTAAAATTTATTGGAATATGTTCACAAATTTGTGGAAAAGCCATGAAAAAGTTTAATAGTAAAATAAAATGATCTGGACAGGCATTAAATCATACTTGAAATGGTGCATAAGTACTTTGTTTGTGTTAGTTATTAAAATCTTCATTCTATGACAATATGAATGTGGTCGGAGAAATCCCACTGTTAAGTTCTTGTAATGATTCTCTCCTTCCTACATGTTGTCTCTGGTGGTTCCTGTAATAGTCTAGGGTAACAAGAATGACTGACAAAGAACTTCTACTCTCTCTAGGGGATCATTCATGATGCATGTGGGAGAATGCCTTCATTTCTTGAGGATAAGTCCAAGTTCTCTGTACTTGGCCTGTCTGTCACTGACCCTACTGCTAGTAATAGTTTGATGAATGAGATGGAGTATGACAAAAAGAAGTTATCTGAGTATGGCAATGCATTGGAAGAGGGAAGTACAGATACAAAGAATAACTGTAGGAGTTGCCGTTGCTTCTAGTTAGATTGTTCATTGAGGAAAAGTAGACAATATGCTCTTGGAAAAAGTAATTGGGTCTGTAACATCCCAGTTGAATGACCACACCAGTAGTCTTAAGAGGTCCCAAAGATAGAGAAGTAAACACTGATAAAGGCATTACATTTATGGAAGCCCCTAAATCTAGCATGGCATTGTCAAACCTTGAATTTCCAATAACACAAGGAACATAAAACATACCTGGATCCTTGCATTTTCGCGGTATTTCAATATGTTTCTGAATCAAGCTTGACACATTTCTTCCCAAATTCACAACCTCATTGTCCCTAAAACGCCTTCTATTTGTGCAAATTTCTTTCAAAAACTTGGCGTATTTAGGAATTTTCTTAACAACATCTAGCAAAGGAATATTAATCTCCACCTTCTTGAAAATATTTAAAATCTCGTGGTCTAATTCCTCCATTTTTTTGTTTCTCGGCTTCAACCGATTTGGATATGGAGGAGGTGGAGAATAAGATGAAGAAGAATTTTTAGAAGAAGAGTTAGAGGATATTAACCTGGATTTATCAGTGGTAGTCTCAGGTGATGGTTCACGTGATCCTCCATTGTCATCAATTTGCGCTCCTTCTTTCTCCTTATCTTCATCCTCTTGGGCTCCTTCAGGGCCTTCTACCTGCTTAGCTGTTCTCAAAGTAATAACACTTACATTTTGCGGGTTGATCACTGTTTGTGCAGGTAATTTATTTGACTCCTTAGCCTCTAATTTTTCCACCCTCTGAGTCAAATCTACAATTGATTTCTTGGTTTCTGAATTTTGCTCAAGTATTGTTTTCATGAAATCTTGTATTGACATTTCATGCTGAGATTGCTGCCTTTGTTGAGGTGGAACATAAGGTTGCATGTTTTGCTGATACCTATTGGAGGTTGAGTCATGATAATTCTGGTATGGTCCATTTCCTCCAATCATGTTTGCAGCAAAAACTTGAGATGAATTTTCCACAGTGGTTTCCACCAAGCTAGGACATTCATCAGTATAATGGTCAGTTGAAATGCAAATTCCACACTTCTTAGCAATTTGTGGAGTTGAGGTTTTAAACAAGCTTGCAATCTGATCGAGTTTGCTTTCTAGCTTATTTAATCTTTCATCTATCTTTTGCCCATCAACTGCACCATTTTCAATTTCATGCACTCCCTTCAACAAAGTCACTGAATTTTCTCTTGTTCCATACTGTTGATTGTCTACTGCCTTCCTTTCTATTAAATCTATACCATCTTCTAGTGACCTGTCTAAGAAAGATCCTCCGCTTGCAGCATCTGCCCATGACCTATCAGTAGGACTTAAGCCTTCATAAAAGCTTAGAATAAAATCTTCCATTTGGAGTTGAGGGCATGAAGAGCATAGTTTCTTGAATCTTTCCCAATATTCACTAAGATTCTCTTTATCTCTCTGTCTTATATCTTGAATTTCTTTGCGGATAACTGATAATCTAGATGCAGGAAAATACTTCTCAAGAAAGAGTCTTTCAATAGTTTCCCAATTTGTAATTCGTGTAGAGAGATAATACCACCAATCTTGAGCTGCTCCTTGAAGAGTAAATGGAAAAGCTCTCATTTTAAGGCTCTCTATTGTGATCCTGGGAGATCTAAAATTTTCACACAACATGTGAAATTGCCTCAAGTGCTTGTGTGGATTCTCCCTTGATAACCCATTAAACTTTGGTAAGGCATTTAACAAGTCAGGTCTCAGCTCCCACTCCTCATTAGGATATTCAATGTTACTTTGGATAGCTGTATTGTGGGAGGTGGCTAATTGTCTGATGGTTCTTTGTGCCATATTGTTTGGGTTAGGATCAGGTAAAGGATTGGATGGTATGTTTGTAATTGGAGATAATGAAGGTGGAATGACTTTAGATGTAGGAAGTGTTCCCTCAGTAGAACACCCAAATTTCAATCTTCTTCGCAGCTTACGCAAATTCCTTTCGACTTCCGGGTTAATTTGATAAAATTCTCCCGGGTTAGCTCTGGTCATGCACTACGCAATCTGCTGGAAGCTGTTCCTCTGTTACTTCTTTTTTTCTTTTGTTCTTGCTTTAGATAAAGATTTCAAATAAGAGATAAGAGAGACTTGTTGGGTCCACTCCTAGGAAAGAGAGGTGCGTCACAATGGACAACTTAAGTACCAAGTCTTTCCTAGCCAGAGTGTATTCAAACTAGCCTCAAGTATTTCTCAAAAGAAATTCTTAATAAAAAACAAGAACAAAGATTTTTCTAGATTATTCACAATAAATTCAATCAAAGTACATTCTCAATCAAATTCTATTGTGTTTAATCATGTCTATTCTTAAATCTTCTAACCAAGTTAAAAGCTAATCAATCAAAGTAAATTCTCAATTGATTATAGTTGAAATTATTACTACCAACCAAAGTACATTCTCAATTGATAGTAAAAACCATCTAATCATATGAAAGTTCCTAAATTAAATCAAAGTAGATTCTCAATTAAACCTAGAAACCCTAGAACTCATATAATCAATATGCATGTAGATTCAAACACATTATGATGCAAAAATCTTTACTTTTAACAAGATAGAGAGATGAAAGACATAGAGAGAACAACTTAAATCAATAATCAAAGTAAACAATTACATTAACTGAACGTAACCTCAGAATCCGTCACGGAATTACAACATAATAGCCCTATATGCTTAGCTCTCCATGAATGGAGTTGTATACAAGATGAAAGAAAAGTGAGAGGAGTATGAGAGAATTAATGAAGTGAAGTCCCTCCTGGATCTCTTTATATAGGGCTTGATTGGGCTTGGACTCTGAGTATTCAGTTGACAAAATCTTTTATCTTATATCTTCCAAATAACTAAAAGATTTAGATAATTATAACATTATTTGGAAGATATTTTCTGTTGATATTCCCAAATTAAATTAATTCAACAACTGAATTTTATCTTTTAGCTTTTTATGAATTTCCAAAATAGCACAAATACCCTGAAATTGTCTCTATCTGCACTTTAGCCCCTTCTGAATTTCTGAAATTGCAAGAAAGCCCCTCAATTGACCAGACTTTGACCAGAGAAGGCTTATTGACCAGCTTTGACCAGAGGAGGGCGCGCCCAATGGGAGCTCGACACGTGTCAGGCTCCTCCCTACCCAAAATTAGGGTTCAGAATTGGGGAAAGGGCTTCCCCCTACGTTCCCACTTCCGCCGCTGTGGAGAAGAAGCTCGTGGTGGCCGTTTTGGATGCTGGCTTGGAGGAGATAGCAGCAGCTAGGTCTCACGATGGTGGGGAGAGATTGGCTTTTGCTGTGTGCATTTGGCTTCCTTTGATTTTCAGGTGGAGATGCGAAGACGATGATGAGAACGAAGGCAGCGGAGGTGTGATGCGGCAGTCATGGAGGTTTCGCTGTTGGCAGTTTCATGATATTGGCTTTCGCGATTCTGGGTCTGTGTTTCTTTACAGGTTCTGATGCGGTGATGGAGGAAAGGTTCAAAGCGTGGTGGTGGCACGACAGTTACGGCAGCTATTGATGGTTGTGTCAATGATGCGCGAGAAGCGTGGCGTCGCGGCGGCCATGGATGTCGCGCTTTGGTGCTGGCAGCGTGACGAGGAAGATGGTGGCCTGAAGATTGTCTGGTCATGGCAGCGGCGTGATGGTGATGATTTCAGAGGAGGAGAGGCACTGTGGTGGCGGGAGTGGTGGTCGCGGCAACGACGCGACGGCTTCGAACTCTTGCGTGAAGGAGAGAGTACTCTCGTGGTGGTGCTGCTGGCGGTGCTTGATTGCGGCAAGATGTTGACCGACGAAGATTGTGTGTGACGGCTCGACGGCACTAAGGTTGACGGCGGAGCGGCGACAGTTGACGATGGTACGACGGAAGCGGAACGGCGGCTTACGGCATTGGCGGCTAGGGTTGTTGTGCGGGAGTGGTGGTCGCGGCAACGGCGCGACGGCTTCGAACTCTTGCGTGAAGGAGAGAGTACTCTCGTGGTGGTGCTGCTGGCGGCGCTTGATTGCGGCAAGATGTTGACCGACGAAGGTTGTGTGTGACGGCTCGACAGCGCTGAGGTCGACGGCGGAGCGGCGCAACGACAGTTGACGATGGTACGGCGGAAGCGGAACGGCAACTTACGGCATTGGCGGCTAGGGTTGTTGTGGAGAAGATGGAAGATGATGCTCATGGGTTAGGGTTGAGGTGACATGTTCTGACTGGTTTACTAGTGAGTGCAAGGATCAGTGATGTGGCATCATCTGAGTGGTTCAATATGTTAGTGGTGAACAGCCACGTGGCATGATCTCGTGAAGTTTGGCTTAGGAGGGGTGTGTATACGAAACTTAGGGAGGTGTAGTAGAAATGGCTTAGTGTTTGGGCTTGGTCTTTGGCCTGTTTCAGAAATATGAGTGTATGTAGAGATTTTAGGGGGTGTAAGGGTAAAGTCTGCCTGTTTGGCCCATCTGTACATTATTTTCCAAATAAAATATTATTTTGGGCCTTGAATTGCCATTTGGACCAATAGAACTTATAATTTCAGCTGCACAAATAAACGTAAGAGCATCCAAGAATATTTTATGCACTAAAACTCACTTTTTACGTCTCTTTAATTCCCAAACCCAACAATTCTAATCATCACAAATTCACTTTAAATCAATCATTTAAGCACAATTATTCTATCAAAAATTTGAATTTTAAAGAATAAATATGGGCATAAATATGCACTCATCACTCATTTGTAATCGTGTGAAGATTATAGTGGAACCCTCTACGGAGAAGACTGTACGTAGCTCAGTTGGAGCAAACGAGCATAAAATCTCTTCTGTTATTCTCTTTTCTCTTTGTTAAACGATCCTCTTAGAGAAGTTACAGTTCAACTTTTTATTTGAAAATATAAGAACTTCCAAACTAAATGACCCATTACTTTTAAGAGGAAGTTCTTACAAACGTTGTAGTAGAAATTAGTCTGATTAGCACGCTGGTCTTTGTAAAGCTTATATTTTACGTCAACCGTCTAAGATGTTAAAAGAATATCCACACAATAATACTCAATTCTCTTCGGATAGAAGGAACTAAAATTTGTCAAACCTTAATGTGTAGTCCAAAGCGCCACTGCTGAAAACGGGAGTGCAATGAAGGAGCGAGCAAAGATGTACACATCAAATTGACGGAGAACCGCCGAAGGAGCCCTAATGCACTAATGAAACGGAGGAGAAGGAGCGCTAATGCACTGATGAAACGAAGGAGAAGAGCCCTAACGCACTGATGAATGAGAGGAGCAGCGCGAATGAAACAGAGGAGAAGCTCTAAGCAGTGATGAGTCAAATTGCAGGAGTAGTCCTAGTAGCGGGGAGGAAAATTTTTTAATCATAATAGATAGCGCATATCCTAAAAAGCGCTATCTATTTTGTCTAGATAGGTAATTTAATTAAAAAAACGTTATATATGTAAGTTTCATAGTACTTTTTAAAGGAGCACTATCTATTCGTATATTTCAAATTATTAATTAAAAAAATAATATTAAATAGTTATAGATAACGCTTATTTAAAAAAGCGTTATCTATTGTCATAGTTATAGATAGCGCTTAAATAAGCGCTATCTAGAGTTCCGCACACAGTTATAGATAACGCTTATTTAAATAAGTGCTATCTAGTGTTTCGCATACTAATAGATAATGCTTTTTAAAAAAACGCTATCTATTAAGCGTTATCTATGACCAATTTTGTAGTAGTGTCAAAATGAATTTGAGACAATGTTTTGTTATAATTGAAATTTTCGAACAAGATTTTAAGTTGTGGAATTGAAATAATGTTTGTTTCACTGAAATTGAATTTTGATACAATAATTAAATAAAGGTTTATTTGCTCACAATTTAGTCATGGTATTTTAGTTTAAATTTTTCTAAGTTAATGAATGTTTTATAAACTACACATGACATCTTGAACGGGATGTTATACTGGCGACCAAGAGCATTCCTAGCGTCGTCAATCTTTGACCAACGATTTCACTGATAACTTATCTTTCATTTTCGTTCCGATTCGTGATTCCCCCTCCTTCAATTGATTTTTTATTTTTTTGTTTTTGCTTATTCCTTGTATTGGGGTTGGAAGTTAAATTCAAATGGAGGAAGAAGATAATTATGGAGGTTGTGGTGTCTCTATGTGTTTTGTGAATCAGTGAGGTGGAGGATGGAGATGATCAAAGTGTTGTTGCATTAGGATAATGGTATTGTGTGTTTTAGAATTAGGAAAATGTGTGGAGGAAAAAAATTGGGTGATGAATGAATGAAGATTGAATATGTATGATACAACAAATCGAAAATGAAGGTGGATGTTTGAGAATGATGTATGAAGATTGAGTGTTGAAACCATCTGTGATTGAAGGAAGTATGGAGTTGGATGGTAGGGATTTTGTGTTAAAAGCGTATGTTAATACCCATACGAAGGTGAGCCCGGCGTTGTTTATGTCATGCTCCCACACACTTATGTTACACACAAAACAAACAAATGTCAAGAAAAACAAAAATACATGCACTCCCAAAATAACTAATTCGTAATACATTATCGAATCTGAGAGTGCATTCTAAACTGCTCAATCTAACATACACATATAGTTTTAGATTGACTAATTCGGAATATAGTAACAGATTCGAGAGTGTATTCTAAATTTTCCAATCTAGTACTCAATTATAATTTTTGAATTAGGCAATCTAGACTATATTTCCTGAATTTGGCACTACATTCTGGATTAGTCAATCCAAAATACATTACTAATAGTCAATCTAGAATGTTTTCAACCTTACATATTTTAGATTGATCATTCTCGTATATATTCTTATATTTGGTAAAGCATTCCAAAATGCGAATTCTGAAATTTAATTCAAAACCTATGCGAAATAAAATGAGGAATGACGACTGTGCATAAAGAAGGAGAACAATAAAACCGTTGATTTTGTTTTATAACTTTTTTTAATAAAATTTCAGAAGGGTAAAATAGAAATTGTAAAGGTGAAGGAGGTGTAGGAAGAAGATTGGGGCATGAAGAAATGGCCTGAAACAAGTAGGCTAGGACCCATAGTGGGCCACTAAAGTCCATAAGATACATATAATGTGGCCCTCAAATTTCATCCCTACCATTACATTTTTATTAAATGTAATTTATTTTTTATATTTAATAGTTATAAGTTAAAAATAGAGTATAATAAATGTTATAATAAAGTTGATGAAAGAAAGAAGAAACATGGGAGGTAAAACATTTTAGATATTTTTTGATGTTTCTTTATAATAAAATTGAAATTTCGTTGTCAATCTTTATTGTTAAATTAATTTACACAAATTTGCGGAATTCAAATTTCAATTAAAAATTTAACACCATAAAAAACTAAAATTACTTTCTTTCTAATTGTTTGGACTTTCTTTTACACAAATTTATAATTGTTTCCTATGAAATGAGTGTTGAGTCTAATAACATTTATTTTATACAGTAAAGGGTTTTTTTTCTCTCTAACTATTTTGTATAACCATGTATTCAAAATCTAAATTTAAAACTGTTAATTAAGTTAAAACGATATTATATCAATTAATTCATGCTTTATCGATATTATTTGGAGTTGCATTGTCCCAAAAGATATATTTCTTATTTTTTTAATCAATTATTAGCATTTATGTAATTTTCATAATTATTCATTAATGTATTTATTGAGGTCAACGGTGCAATAATAAGATAAAGATGAAAACACTCAGAAAAAAAAAAGATATAAATGTATAACAAAAATATAAAAATAATATAAAACATTATTCTTAACTATTTACACACACACAACACGTGTATATATATATATATATATATATATATATATATATATATATATTCTCTTTTCAAACTCACCTGAAACATTGAGAGTTTTTCAGTAAAATATGAAAATACATGAAATTTTATGAAAATAAATAACAAAATATGCATAATTAAAAGAAAAATGAGAAGGAATGCAACTACATGTTAAAATTATGTAAAGTGAAATAAAAATTCCAATATGATTTGGATGCTGATTAAAGAATAAGTTAGGAATAATTTAAATACTACTACTTTTGTCATAATACATAGGAATTGACCACAAAGGGAAAAATTTATGAAACGAGTGAAAACAAACTACCTCAAAAGTGGTTACCGATATGACATGATATTCAACTTTAATATATTAGCAAAAGAAATCTTGTTTTTCTTTTCCAAAAGATAAGTCTCAAAAAATTGAAAAAACATGTAATAGACTTATGATCACTATAATTACCAGCGCAATCAACATCGAAATAACACACAAGTAAAAAAATATAAGAAAAAGATAATATTTTAAAATTTAGTATCACAAATATATTTAAGAATTTAGAGAAAAATTCAATGCATTATAATACAAGAAATAATAAATTGACTCACATATAACACAATATCAGGATGAGTAGCACTAAGATACACTAGATTATAAACAATATGTCTATATATTGTGAGATCAAATAGACAAACACCATTAGAAGGAATATATTTCACATTGAACTCAACAGGGGTGCTAGATGTCCAACTATCAAAAACATGAGTCTATACTAAAATATTGTGAATATACTAACTTAAGAAATAAGATAATTTCTAAGAGAATGTGCAACTAAAATCCCCGAGAATTAACAAAGAGCTTCCAAATCCTTCACTTCAAATTGTTTTTCAATTGTAATTTTAACTCTAGTATACTATCTACATCATCTCTAGTGATTATAATGTCATGAACTTATAAAGAAAGAATAACTACCATGAGTACTCTTCAAAAAAAAAAGTCACTATCAATAGAATAAAATACAAACGATTAAGGACAACTTAAAAATCAAGTCCAAGGATTTTATTTAAGAGCGTAAAAGTTTTTCTAAACTTGCACAACCCTCTAAATTATGAGAAACAACAAGAAGAGGTATATAGATCTCCTACGTCATATCACCTTTAATAAATCATTTCTAAGATTTATATAAAAATATTACATTGATGAACAAAAGTAACAATAATAAGTGTACAATGATAGTCATATTAGTACAAAATATGATGTATAGTCAATAACAAGTAATTCAAAAAATTTATAAGAAGTGCAGTCACCATCCAAATCAAATTGAAAATATTAAGTAAAATATTAAGTTAAGTTTTAAGCATAGTACAAAACATAATATATACATAAGATTAACCCAATAATAACAAGTATGATCATTAATACACCAGACATGATAGCATAATATACCTTTGATAGGAATAAATGATCGATCCCATAATTTAGAATGAACCAAGTGAAAAGGCCAATGAGAGGTGAAAACACTTTTGATTAAAGGTAAAATAATAAATTTGGAAACTTTACAACCATAGTAATAAAAAGAAAATCACTAGTTTGTAACCAACCAAAAATTCCAATGGAGACTAAGTAGTTTAACCTAGAGGAAGAAACTATACCAAGAAGGTAATGCCATAAGTAGAAATTTGATATTTCATGATTCAAATGAAAATTTGAAAAATAAAAAATGGAGGTTGCAACAAGGACCCTCAAAATATTTAACATATAAAGTCCTGACTATCAATGACATTTCGTAATTTGCCTCCAAGATCGAGGATCATGCACATGACAATTAATGAAAAAAAAACACAATTGAGTAACTAGCGTCACATCATTGACAAATACAAGATCCAAAATAAGATTAAGAATATAATAAACATTTAAAAATAACACTAGAGGTGGAGACATATCTAGTACTTGCTTAAGACACTAAGAAGCCATCAACAATCATAACGAATGTAATTGAGACATAATTTATGGACACAAAACAATCTGGATCATATGACATGTGATGTGAGACACCAAAATTAGTGATCCATAAAGAAGGGGACATACTTAATAAAGTATAGGAAGACTAGCATTTTAAGGATGAAATCGACATGATGTGTGACTAAGTAGCAAGAAACTTTTGAAATTGTTTTACAAGATCAACTACTAGAGAGGTGGTAGTGCAAATAGATAAATGTTCAATAGGAGAAGTACTAGGAAAAGCCTTTAAAGAATCTCTAATTTGATTTATTGGAAGAAGATCTACTATGAGATTGTTGTTCTGACTTCAACAATTCTAAATATTGTGCTTTCTAATGACCTTTTTCTTTTCAATTACTATATTCTTCATGATTAACATTTTCCTAAAATTTACCTTTATTATGTAGATAAATAAAGATTGATGGAGGAGAAAAAAATTTCTTTATCAAAAGTAATGGTACTTAATTGTATTTCTTCAACCAATAACTCATTATGAATAACATGAACACTATAAAAAGGATGATAATTAAAGATCATCCCACAAATTCCTCCTAAATCATTTCGAATGTCGTAAAGCGTTTTGTTCAGGTAGGAGTAACTAGGCACGAGAAGGTCGTTGAGCGTGGCTTCTTCGAGCTTCAGTCCCATCTTCTTTTCCAACGCTTCTCTGCAAGCTTCGAAAGCGCTCAGTATATTCGTTGTTCATAACAATCCGAAAAAAAACCTCGTCGCTATTGCGACCTTCAAACTCTTCTAAAACGGAAGATTCGAAACTAGCGTCTTTAGAAGCTCCTTCTCAACGCCAAATCTTCAAACCAAGAATCGCCGTGACCAACGCCGACCTTTCTTCTTCCTACACCGTCAATTCCATTCCAGAGGACATGTTTGAAAGCAGTAGTGGCGTCACTCACCGGCCATCCGAACAATGTAGGATCCGGGATGAAGCTTAGTGATGAGTGCATATTTATGCCACATTTATGTTTGAAAATTAAAATTTTGATGGGATAATTGTGTTTAAATGGTTGATTTTAAGTGAATTTGTGATGATTAAAATTATTAGGTTTGGGAAATAAAGAGAGGTAAAAAGTAAGTTTTAGCGCATAAATTATTCTTGGATGTTCTAATGTTTATTTGTGCAGCTGAGAATATAAGTTTTATTGGTCCAAATGGCAATTCAAGGCCCAAAATCAGGTTTTATTTGGAAAATAATGTACAGATGGGCTAAACAGGCAACTTTTACCCTTGCACCTCCCAATTTCCTTACATACACCCCTCTTCTCTTAAACAGGCCCAATACTAAGCCAAACAGTAACCATATTCTAAATACACCTCCTAAATTTCCCTACCCATACCCCTCCTAAGCTAGACTCTACCAGATCATGCCACGTGTCTAAATCCTCCCCACACAGATCTAGCCAACCAGAACATGCCACCTCATGCCTCTTGCCACGTCAACCCTGTCTTCTCTAACAGAGAAACCCTAATCCAGCAGAACCCTAGCCGCCACCATGTGCAGCCACCGTGAAACCGTCCGCCGCTGCCGCAACCTCCACGACCACCATTCCCGCTAGTCGCCGCAGATACAGGTCAGGCCGCCACCATCAACCGCGCCGCCGCTCCGCCTCCGTCACGCATCATCATCCGCAACCTCCATCATCTTCTTCGCATCTCCATGTTGCGCCGCGACACCACTCTTCTCACACGCAAATCATCGAACACGCACCAGCCACCGCGACCTTCATCGCGCCTCTCCTCCATTGACGAAAGCTTGGCACAACCATCTTCATCATCTCCATTTTCGAAACCAAATCGCGAAGCCTTCTCCTCCATCCTTGCCGCCGCGACTACATCAAACCATCACCACCAAATCGCGTCCGTCACTGCCGCACACCTATCATCGCGCATCCTCGCCGTCATCTCCAACCCCAAACCTGCAAACAGAAAACCAATCAAGAACCAGAAACGCAGAAACGCGAGCAGCGGCGGAGGGAAGCGAAAACGCAGTGCGGAGCAATTTCCCCAATTCTGAACCCTAATTTTGGGTAGGGAGGAGCCTGACACGTGTCGAGCTCCCATTGGGCGCGTCCTTCTCTGGTCAAAGCTGGTCAACTGAGGGGTTTTCTTGCAATTTCAGAAACTCAGAAGGGGCTAAAATGCAGATAGAGGAAATTTCAGGGTATTTGTGCAATTTTGGAAAGTCAGAAAAGATAAAAAAAAATAAAATTCAGTTGTTGAATTAATTTAATTTGGGAATATCAACAGAAAATATCTTCCAAATAATGTTATAATTATTTAAATCTTTTAGTTATTTGGAAGATATAAGATAAAAGATTTTATCAACTGAATATTCAGAGTCCAAGCCCAATCAAGCCTATATAAAGAGACCCAGGGGACTTCACTTCATACATTCATTCTTTCATACTCCTCTCACTTTTCTTTCATCTTGTATTCAACTCCATTCATGGAGAGCTAAGCATCTAGGGCTAATTCTGCTGTAATTCCATTATGGATTCTGAGGTTAGATTGAGTTAATGCAATTGTTTATTTTGATTATTGATTTAAGTTGTTCTCTCTATGTCTTTCATCTCTCTATCAAATTAAAAGCAAAGATTTTTCCATCATAATGTGTTTGAATCTACATGCATATTGATTATATGAGTTCTAGGGTTTCTAGGTTTAATTGAGAATCTACTTTGATTTAATTTAGAAACTTTCATATGATTAAATGGTTTTTACTTTCAATATAGAATGTACTTTGATTGATTAGTAATAATTTCAACTATAATCAATTGAGAATTTACTTTGATTGATTAGCTTTTAATTTGGTTAGGAGATTTAAGAATAGATATGATTAAACACAATAGAATTTGATTGAGAATGTACTTTGGTTGAATTTATTGTGAATAATCTAGAAAGGTTTTGCATTTGATTGAGAATTTACTTTGGTTAAATGCATGATCGCCCTCAAATTAATTAAGAATGTACTTTAATTAATTTGAAACTTAAACAATAATCAATTGAACAATTATCCGTGAATAACCGATGATGAATCTATCTTGGAAAAGCAGTGGAATTAGCCTATTTCATCGTAACTGTTTTTAAGTTTATTAATTGTTCTTTAAACATTCTCCAAACATCATTTTTATTCATAAGCATTGCATAACATAAGAGTCAGATATTCAAAAGCAATTCCGTGTTCGTTGGGAGACGACTCAGGGTTACTTTAGCCCTATCTACCTTCTTGAATACTACTTGGCAATACTGAAGTTGCCTTGAAAAGTAGTATTAATTTGATAGCTTCAACGACAGCCTATCACTTAGGAAACCACATAATCAACGCTCCTCTGCGTGATTCTAAGCGTTTCCGACATAGGCATCAAGGAGTCACAAGATTTTAAGGTTTTGATGGAGTCCTTGAGGCTCTTGAGCATGTGCTGTGAGAGGAACCTCTCGGTCTTGGAAACGGGGTTATCTTCGGAGTAATCTTCTGTCATTTCGAGAAACTCGCCGACACACCAGAGTGCAGCCACATTGGACGGGGAGAGGTTGATCTTGATGCCGTAACCAAATTTGGCGGCCATCTCGAAGGCCTCAGAGCCACCGGAGAAGCCCATGAACGTTCACTTTCTACCAACGTGCCAAGAGTTAGGAAGGAAAGTTGTGAACACGTGGCCAGACATTAGCTACATCGGTCGATTTTTAATGTTATTAGTTTTGGAGGACCAAAAATTAAGGTTTCCTTAAGGAGAGAACTAAAATGTACCTTAATAATTTAGGGACTAAAAACATATTTAACCCTTAAAAAAATTATTTGATTAAATAGCTATTATTCCTACATAATATTTAATTATATCTATTAATAAAGATATTGGCTTCTGTAACAATTCTATATGCTTTATAATGATTTTTTTGGATAGATATATTTTATCTTAATTTTATTTTTATTAATATATTTTATTATTTTATTTGTTTTATAAAAAAATTATCTATATTAAAATTATCAAAAATATTTACTTTATATATATATATATATATATATATATATATATATATTATAATTGTAATAAAAACTAATTTTTTATTGTCATAATAAAATTAAATAAATACATATGCATATATCTGCACGTGATTTATATTTTAATTAACAGAAATTAATAAAAACCATAGTGAGATTTAGTAGACATTTGTGTAAAAACTATTTTTATATGAACAATATCACATTTTAAAATTTTAAAGATAAGTATTTAAAAAAAATATCTATTGCAAAATAGAAAAAGTAAATACTGAATCAAAATCCTAAATAAACTCAACCTGGTATAACCCATGGTAATTAAATTGGTTGTTCCTGTACCCAAAAACATATATTTTGTAGCCACATTTGTAATGTTGGTCCCCTAATCACAATCATACTGCAAAATTATTGTGTCTTGAAAATCACGGACACCCTTCTCAATTCAGGTTTTGGGGTCCAACCTTCTATGATTATCTTCTTCCATCACTCCTTTTAATTGACTTTAATAGGCACAATAACCCATTCAAAAACTTCACCAAACAATGCTTCGTTTGGTTGGCACAGTAAGAATCATGTCGCACACCAAAAGTAACGGGAAAAGTGTTACCTTAAGTCACGAAAACGAATACGAGGATTTTCCACACAAACCTTTACTTTGTACTTATTTCATTTCATGCACAAAATAACCTTCAATCGGGAAACTTATGTGTCAAATAAATCTTTTGGCGCCCATTCAAGACTTAACAAACAAGACTTAGCAAATAGATAACTTTGACCTGGTGTCCATGGTAGGGCTTGAGAAAGCATAAGGCAACTCGATGGTGACTACAGGAACATAAGCACAGTTGTGCCAAGAGAGTCGGGCAACCAACAAGATCCTATGCAGCTGATTAGGAAAATGTAGTAAAGGAGGCACGAAGAAGAGTTAGTGGTGTTCAGGGTCAAGAATGAGGCCGCTCTCTAGGTGCAAATGATCCAACACTTTGTGTCAAGCAGCTATGGTTCGTCAAACTTGAACAAGCAGGTAGAAGGACCAGCCAAGACAATCCATCAAGGAAGCACAAGAGCAAGCAAGAGAGCTCCTTCGATACAAACGGTCCATACAATCAGCCTTCTACTATTCACCCCAACTATCATGGAGACGTCCATGCTCGAGCGGTGGATGCCTCCAACATTCGCACCACTCCTAGTACTCAACAACCTACTGAGATTTCCTTGAGTATTTGCACCACTCTCGGTATCCCTAAGCAACCTGGTATCCACGATATCGCCTAGTGTAGTTTCATCGACTCTTGGTTGTGTAGTATTCTTCACTACTCCCAGTATCCCTGATCAGCAAATAACCTCAAGTCACCCTAGATCAGTTGAGTATTCGCACCACTCTTGGTATTAGACGATCTCGCCTAGATTTTCTTAACCTTTCAAGGTTAAGTTATAAGTGTTTTGATTCTCTCTAGAATTGCAATCATAGATTACTTACAAGTCGTTCAAACCATAACTCTCACAAAGAGAATTTGATTACAATACAAAACAGTCTAAACACTCGCAGATGTTTCTCTCATCTCTTTATTTCTCTCTCCTTACATAAGTAAGCATGTAATACATTGAAGTACTAAAGGGATGGTTTACTTTTTTCTTCTCTCTCCTTCTCTCATGTACTAAACACAAGAAAATATTACAATAAAGCTTTTGAGATACTCTCTTTTGTGTTTCACTCTATCACTCTTTCTTCTTTCTTCAAGTGGATATTATGATGAAGCTTGAGAGTGTTCTTCTTTTCCTGAGCTCTTCTCTTTCTCCTTTTCTCTGATAGAAGTTATTTAGCATTGATAAAGAGATTTCCTCACTCAATGGATGATGAGATATCTTCATATCTTCATATTTTCCTCTCCTTTTCATCATCATCTTCTTCTTTCTTTTGGTCTTCTATTTATACACCTTGAGGATATAATCGTTATGACGATGCTTGTCTTGGGATTTGACAATTTCATCGTTTGACGAAGCTTGTCTTGAGATTTGTTCCTTTTTGGCTATTTGTCATAAGATGGAGTATTTGTCTGAGTAGATGTTCTTTTCAGAGTTTTCATCAAAGGTAATCTTGACTTATCTTTTGGCACAACTTTTGATATTTTGATCAATGCTCCTCTTTGTTTTTTACTTAATGTTCATTCTAGCATCTATAACATGAACGTTCGTAGTGATTGTCCTGCGCAAGATAGATACATATATAACAGATCTTATTTTTCTTTAGTGTTTTTATCTTTTGTTTTAGGGATCTTGTGTTTTCTTGTGTCTTGTTATGACTTTGGCTTGAAAGTCTTTTAGTATTTGACTATTTTGAGGTTTGTATCTACACAAGCTTTATGTCACTATTTTCTAGGAAGAGAACATTGCATGAATGTCTTTCTTGTTACTACTTCTGAGCAAATATCACTTTTGTTGTTTTTAAACGTTGAACATTTAATGTTATTTAGTGCTGGTTCAAAACAACAAAGTGCTTTTTATTTCCTACCGTTAGGTAGCATTTTGCTAATAAGTTATTTTCTTTAAAGATACCAAGCGTAGATATATACTTCATCATAAGATGAGTTACTTGTTAACCTCATGGCATTATTTAGTCAAGTAAACACTTATTTAACTTTTGTCTCTTTTTGACAAATAACGTTTAACTTGCTTAAGCTTTCTTTCATAGTTTAACAATTAAGTCTTTTAATATGTTTTGTCAGAGACATTGTCTTGACCTATTTTGTTTTCAAGAGAAGCTAAATACCTATTTTAGCTATTATAAATATTAAGCATTATACTCAATTTCTCTTATATGCTTCTGGAACAATAGTGTTTAGCTATGCGTCTAAATGTTTTTCTATTTTCTAAGTGATGAATCATTATTTTATACTATTCACTTAGCTTTTCACACCAAATTATATTAATGAATTGTGTTTAATTCTCCATTATTGTCTCATTTTCACTAATGGGGCTTAATTTGATCAGTAATTCATATTTTGGATTATGCGAATCTAATTATTCTCATTATTAATTGCAGGGCAATTTTGGAATTATGATTAGGACTTCAAGAGGGCTGCAACACCATTTAATTTCATTTTGTAATTTTAATTACTTTACTTTTGAACCAGATTTGACTTTTGAGCCTATTTTTATCAATATTTTGTAAGAAGCCCATATAAAGGGCATTTTTGTCTTTTGTCCTTTTAAAAACCCCAAATCAGATTTGGAAAACTTTTCTCCCTCAATTTCGTTTTCCTCTTCTTAGATATAGAGCATTGTTTTGTTTTCTCTTCTCTTGTATTGAACCAATTTCATTTTCAATCGCAAGTTTATTTTCGTTTGGTTGTCTTCTTTGCATTACACTTTCGTTTTTCCCAAATTTGTTGCTGCATAATTTCGTTCCCGATTTAATGTTGCTTTCATATTCGTTTTGCTGTTTGGGTTTCATTTTAATGGTAGCTTACAATTTCTAGGTTGGTCATTAGCGAAATTGCATCGTTTCCTTTAGATTTCTGAGTTAGAAGTGTGTTTTTGCTGCTCTTACTTAGCTAATTTTGAATCTGTTTTGTGCTTGCGATTGGGTATACGCTTAGTTGCCTAATTGGTGTCTAATTTTCGCTTAGTCGATGAAACTATATGGTGCAAAATTGGTTGAATATTAGCATTGCGTTTTCTTAATTCGCTTTTATGAAAACATGGTTAAACTTCGCTTAGTTGGTTAGCTTGTGTTGGATTAGGGGTTAGAGTAGTGTGCAATTGTTGTTAATCTGTGATTGAGAGTGTTGTAATTGAGCTAGTGACCAATCGATTTAAATCTGTGTTTGCATTTGTGACTAATTTGGTTTATTTTCATTCACAAAACTATCCAAACACCACCCCCACCAAGTGCTCGATCTAAGTCATGAACTACATTTGGTCCTTGAGAGACGACCTAGGAGTCACTTCCTAGTATTACACTACACATAATTGCATATTAAATTTGATTCGGGTACGGCCTCGATCACTAAGATCTAAATGTTTTCCTATGTTTCTCTATGTTGAGGATTCTGGTTATGTGTTTTGGGTTTCAGGTTCTAAGTCTTTTGTTTTCACCCTACGTTTTTGTTATTATTATCCTAAGTTGTTTTTTGGAGTCTTGAGTTGTTTGTCTTAATCCTTAGTTTAGCTTTTTGTTGGTTAATTCTTTCTCTTAGATTATCATTTATAGTTTTTCATTATGTTCTTCCAAGCTACAGTTTTATCTTAGAGTTTTATCCTATTGTTTCAGGCCTTTTGTTTTCTACTCTATTTCCTGAGCAGTTGTATTTTCATTTTCTTTTCTTGGCTTATGGCTTTGTGTTCATCTATCTAGGGTTCTCTTATTTCTTCTAGCTTAGAGTTGGTTTTCTATCTTAAGATTTGTCTTTTAACTTGGCTTATTTTGACTTAGTGTTTTTCTAACCTAGTGTCTAACTAAAGGTTGGATTCCAAATTTAGGTTTGGAGTTTTCTAACTTAGTGTTTTACTATCCTAAGGTTTTTCATTTCATTAGCCTAGATGTTTTAACATATTTGGTTTGCTAAGTGTTTTTATAGTTTTGGGTTAGCTTTCCATACAAAGAGACTTCTTCGTTTCATGTTATTCAGTTAAACTTCAAAAACGAAGATCAGGGTTTTTATTGGACGATCTTGTCTTACCTTGAAAATCTATTAGACGAGCTTTTCTTATCCTGACATCCCTGATCAACGAATAACCTCTAGTTACCCTAGACAGATTTGAGTATTCACACCACTCCTGGTACTAGACTATTCTGGTATTACTTGATATGTTGCCTAGCTTTCCTTAACTCTACAAAGCTAAGTTGCAAGTGTTTTGATTCTTTCCAGAATTGCAATCAATGATTGTTTATAAGTCATTTAGACCATTGCTCTCATAGAGAGGTTGCGAATACATTATAGTGCAGTCTAAATACTCGCATGTGTTTCTCTCTTCACTCTTTTCTCTCATCTTACAAAAGTAAGCAAATGATACAATGAGATTCAAGAGTGTTGTTTAACTTTTCTTTTTCTCTCTTTCCTTCTTCTCCATTATCTTTCCTTATATAGGTAAGTAGATATTATAATAAGGCTTGAGAGAAGTTCTTAGTGTTTCACTCGATTACTCTCTTCTTTCTTCAAGTGGATCTTTCGATGAAACTTGAGAGTTTCCTTCTTTTCTTGAGCTTTGCTCTTTCTCTTTTTCCTTGGATAGAGGAGTTTTGCTTTAACAACTCGAAGAGGTTTCCTTGCTTAAGTGATGATGATATATCTTTATATTCATCTCTTCTTCATCATCATTGTCTTCTTCTTCTTCTTGTCTTCTATTTATACACCTTGAGGATTAGCCGTTATGACGATGCTTATCTTGAGATTTAATAATGACAAAGCTTGTCTTGAGATCTCTTCTTTTTTAGCTATTGGTGTAGATTTTTATCAGAGGATGGAGTCTTTTGTCAAAGGAAACGTGTTTTCAAAAGCTTTTATCAAAAGTAGATTTGACTTCTCATTTGACACAACTTTTGATAAATTGATCAATTCTTCTTTTATCTTCTTCTTTCCAACGTTCATTTTGATTCTTATAAGATGAGGTAGATGAAATTTTGTAGCAATTGTCCTACACAATATAGAACATAAGTCAGTACAACATTTATGTCCTATTTCCGGTTTGCTTTGATATTTTCAAAAACTTTCAGCATTTGTTCAGGTTGCTATGTTTTATAATGTTTTGTTTATGAATGTAGTTGATATTATTTAGTCTGTAAGAAACTCCGTCTTGGTTGGTGTTTTAATTGTTCTTTTCATGATTTGTTTAGACGTAGGTATTGTGTCACCATTTCCCAAGATAAGAACATTTTTGTGAATGTCTTTCTTGTTATTGACTCCTACTACTGATCTATTTAAGGTTTTGATGTATAGTTCATTCATTAAATGTCACTTTTGTTCTTTTTGAACGTTGAGCAGTTAATGTCATTTAATGCTTGCTCAAAACAACAAAATGCTTTTTGATTTCCTATGGTTGAGGTAGCATTTAACATTTAAGTTTTTCTTCTTAAGATACCAACTATTGAGTAAAGACTTCATCGTTTAGACGAAGTAATAGTTTCGCTCATGGTATTGTTTAGATTGAGTAAACGCTTCTTTATATGGACAACAGTTAACATTGTTTGTTTTTTCTTTGGGGCTTTAAGTTTTAGTCATTTAGGGTGTTTTTGTTAACAACATCGTCTTGACATTGTTTCGTTTTTCCAAGAGTTAAACTAAATACCCTTTGGGTATGATAAGCTTTACACGTTTAGCTTCAACACTCTTAGATGCTTTTAACTTAACAGTCCTTTGGCATTGCGTTTGGGTGTTTTCCCTTAACAACCAATAAAGTCGGCAACACCAAAGAAGGAAGGTCATGCCTAAAGTCTGAAACACCAAAGAAGGCTATACCTAAAGTCGACAACACTAAAATTGTTATGCCCGAAGTCAACAAGACCAAAAACTCTATGCCCAAAGTTGGTAACACTAAGGAAGGCTATTCTCGATCTCAACAATGCCAAAGGAGACCAAACCCAAAGTCGACAACATCAAAAGAAGATGGGAACGTTAGTAAAATTTTCCCAGCATAAGCAAATACTGCGTATCATAAACACAATTTTGTTGGACTAAACAACGGCTTCCCGAACTGTCTAAAGGCGACATCAAAAGTGTTAGAAAAGTAGCCCCTATATCTTAAGCCAAAGGGGGGAGGGGGGTGATCGAGGTCGTACCCGAATCAAATTTAATGTTCAAATAAATGCAGTATAACTAACAGAATGAACCCTAGGTCGTCTCTCAAGGTTCAAACTGTGGTTCAAGAAATAGGTCGAACACTTGGTGGGGGTGGTTTATGACAGTTTTCTGCAATGAAATTAACAAAGTGAAACACGAAATCAACACAGATTCGAAGACAGGTTGGTTATTGGCTTCCCTGTAATGTTCCAATCCTTGATTCAAACTAATTATACGCTATCTTCACCCTAATCCAACACCAGTCAACCAACTAAACGAAGATTAATTGGGTTTTCGAAAGCATGAATTAAGCAAACGTGATTGCAACGATTAATCAATTTTGCACAATGAATTAGGCAACTAAGCGTATACCTAATTTGAAAAACCCAAAACAGATTAAAACAATGCAAGGTCAGGAGCACAATGACAACAAATTAACCTCATGGAGACAATGCAGTTTGACCAATTACCAACCCAGAACAATTTAAGCTGCCCTAAAAACGAAATTAAAACTCCAAACTAGAATTGAATTCATTGTCCAGCAGTGCAAATAGAATGGAAAACGCACAACAAAACTTATAAAATGCAAATGCTTCTAATTCGAAATGCAAACCACAAAACGAAAAACCCCTAAAACGAAATGAAACCCTAAACTGAAACACAATCTAAAAACGCAATTTAAAAACCAAATTAGAACAGAATACGAAATGAATGAAGAAAACACAATATCAATTCCAATTTATCATGTGAAAACGAAAGTAGAAGAGGAACCCAAACGAAAATGCTAAGCAAGAACAGAAAAATGAAAATGGAGAAGAAACTAAGATGCAAAAATGAACTTCATTAATTAGAAAACGAGTTTATTGTAAAATGAGAAGAGAAAATAAAAATGGACCTCCATGGAGCTCTCTTGAGAAGACAAAACGTAAAAATGAGAATGAGAGCATCAGAGAGTTTTTTGGGGGCTGCCCCCTTTTTGCACACAACCCTAGGTTAGATTTACTAATGGGCTCTCCAAGAACGTCCAAAAACAACCCAAACTTAAATCTACCCAAAAATGCCTAAAAACGAAATTACAACTTAAATTAAATTAAAATGCTGATGTGGCAAGTGAAGGATGACGTGGCAGCTCTCCTTGATGTCCCAAATTAATGCTCCAAAAATTTCTCTGCAATTAATAATGAAAATAATTAGTCTCAAATAATTCAAATTAATTAAAATAAGATTTTCTGGTCAAATTAAGCACAAATAGGAAAAATGGGGAAATAATGAACATTCAACCACAACTCTCTAATTAAATCTAGTACAATAAGCTAAGTGAAGTCAAGAAAATATTGACACATCAGGGGGAGGGGTTAATTAGATTTCAATATCTTTTTAAATCTTTAAAGAATCTTTAATCTTGAAATCATTAGTCAAAGGTGTTTGAATCAATCAAGTAAAGAAATATAAAAGAAAGACTAAAACATACAAAGATTTATACTAGTTCAGCTCTTACAAGAAGCCTACATCCAGTCTTCCCTCAAGAATATAATCATACACTCAATTGATATCCTCACCACACTCAAATCTAATACAACCAATATAAGAGAGGAATACACACACTCTCAAACCTGGCCTACCCGACACATGTATCAAATCAAACATAAAGTATAAGAACCTGAAGAGATTACACTCAAATAGTGCAGATATATCAGAACAAGTAAGCTCCTTTGAGTCTTGATGGATTTCTTGTTTTCTTCTTCACCAATGTACCTTCAAACCTCCAAGAACTCTTCTTTAATATGTCTATATTCAAACTCAGAGAAAATATAAGTATATTGCTAATTAAAAACGTTAATTAGCTAGATCATCAATCTTATTTATATAGAAAATCAATTTCTGTCGTAGTTTAATCGATTAGATTAATATCATAATCAATTATTTTCTGTTTTAATCGATTAAGTCACTTATATAATCGATTGAAATGACAATTGTGCCTTATACTACTTCTATCAACGAACTTAATAGATTAGATTGTTAGCATAATGGATTAAACCATTGTTTATGTTTTAATTGATTATGCCGCTTATGTAATCAATTAAAATGACATTATATCTTGATATGATTCCTTTTGTCATTTTCTAACAGATTAGACTATGTGCATAATAGATTATGCCTAACTTTCTGTTTTAATCGATTATGCTACTTATGTAATTGATTATAACAAATAGTTTTGCGTTGTTTTTTCTTTCTAAGAATTTTGATTTCTTTTAATAGATTAGATTACTTATGTAATCGATTAATACTACTAGAAATATATAATCTTGACTTGTTCAATCATCTATAATGACTTTTAATTCCAATTTAAAACCAAATATACAAGTAATGATTAATCAACCACTGATTGCAACAACATGTATATGGTTTAATCGATTATGACCATGTTTGCAACATATATATACTATTTGAGTAAATTTTCTACAAATAAGCAATGTGAAGTATTGATTAAGTAGGGATTAAATTTAAATGTTATCAACTACTTAATATTAAATGAGTACAAGGCACTAGCATTACTTTTAAACTTTCTAATTTCAGTACTAATATCAGATGTAATGTTCCAAGTACAAGCGTAGAGTAGCATGATAAAATTGTTAATCATTATGCAACAAGATTATAGTTTTGGTAATCAATCATACTAACAACAAAACTATAAATCAGACATATAATGTGTACAATGAATACAAACATAGATCCAGACACAATTTGGTTCAAGGTGATCAAATTTGGTAAGGCATATAATGTGTACAATGTATTCAAAACAAATATCCAATTATTTGTTACAATTGAGTTTATACATCACATAAGTTGTTTTAACCAAATGAGCACATAACCAGAGTGAACAAATGACTAGCTAATCGATTATACTCATTTGTAATCAACTAAATGTATGTAGCAATGTGTAATTAGAACATGCTAGTAGCATAATTTAATTCTCCTCATATTTAAACATGCAGAATCATAGTTCTAGATGTCTTAGGAATCAATATTATTAAACTTCAGTGTTAAACATCTAAAACTAGATGAAATATAAATTTCAGAATATTGAATGATAATAAACATATAATCATTACCACTTATTACTAGATCAATATACTACAAGGAACCAATTTGGTAACTTGTTGAAGTTATAATCACATACTTAGATTCCAAATTATCTTAAATAAGAACAATACTAACATAGACAAATTTTGACTTTCATAAAAGTTCTAGAAATGAGAAGTAAACATGACTAAGAAATACCATTAACAAGTTTTAACTTTGATGCATGGCTTAAATGGTTGTAGTAAAAACATGCAATTAAGGATGGTTTTCTAATGTCAACAAATTTCCTAACTTTTATTTTACTGTTTTGGCCCGTGTAACCAATTCTTGTTTGTTCAATACACTTTGTGATGCTAGAAGACCTTCTAAGTTAGAACTCCCTAGGGTGAACTTAGATAATGTCTTCATAAGGTATTTTTCTCTTTCCATTTGATTTGAAAAATTTTCACACTCTTGAGCATACACCTTGTTATCATATATATTTTGCCTAGGTGCATTTTCTATGGCCTCTAGCTTAGATTTCAGATCTTTGTTTTCCTTGTCTATATTTTCTAATCTACCTTTTAGGTACTTGATTTCACTCTTAAGCCTATTGTTTGAGTATTCAAGTTTCCTAGCCTCTTCATGCAACTCTTGAAATACATCAAGCAATTGATAATATCTATCTTCTATGCACTCATTTTCAAAGCTATTTTACGCTGCTTTCTGATGATATTGATCCATCCATTAAGAACAAATTTTTCTCCTCTTTAATGCTTTCAAAAGATTCAGTTGAACTGCTTGAAGCATTGTCTTCCTAAGCTATATAAGCTTTCTTCTTTTTCTGAATTCTACTGTCAGAGTTGTTCTTTTCCTCTAGCTTTTGCTTCATCTTTACCATAGGACATTATGGTTTTATATGTCCAACTTTGCCACATTCAAAGCATGTAGGAGCAACAACGAATTTTTCCTTCCTTCTATAAGATCTTCTATTTCCTGCATAATCATTGTTAGCTTTATTTTTGAATTTCAAAAATTTGAAGAACTTCTTTACCGTAAAACTCATTGCTTCACTTCAAAATTTTTAGCTTCTTCATAATTGTTCTTTCTTGAGTTGGTTTTGTTGGTTGTTCTTGCAAGAGTAATGATTTGTCTTTTCTCTCCTTCTTCTTCTTATTTCAGCCTTCCTAATTCAATTTCATGTTTCCTCAATTTTTCAAATAATGTTGCCATGTTCATGGTAGTGAGGTCTCTTGATTCTGATATGGCTATGACCTTGGACTGCCAAGTTCTGTTTAGGCTCTTCAATATCTTGATATTCAATTCTTCTTTGTTAAAATTCTTGCCAAGGGCAAGGAGATGATTTACTATGTGTGTAAATCTTTTCTACACATCATAGATACTTTCTCCATTCTTCATTCTAAACATTTCATACTCTTGAACCAAAGAATTTTTTCTAGCCCTTAACACTTCATCAATCCCCTCATGTGTGACCTCAAGAACATCCCACATTTCTTTTGCAGCACATACAAAGATTCTATAAAATTCATCAATTGTTGGTGCAAAAGAAATGTTGTTCTTAGCCCTTGCGCCCTTTTGTTTTCTTCAGCAGTACATTAAGAAAAGTCCTTAGGTTTAATCTTTCCATTTTAAATCTTGGTTGGTTCATAGGGACCATTGATAACAACATCCCACACACCCTTGTCTACTAATTCGAAGAAGATCTTCATCCTAATTTTCCTAAAAGGATAGTTTTCACCAACAAACAATGGTGGCATGTTTGTGGATGCCCTTACACCAAAGGTTTGATATATATTGGCCATTCTGGATTTTTCAATCGATTAAATTTCGACTAACTAGCTCTTATGCTAATTTTTAGAAAAGTAGTCCCTGTATCTCAAGCCAAGAAGGGGGTGAATTGGATTTGAATAACTTTTTAAATCTTTAAAGAATATTTAATCTTGAAATCACTAGTCAAAGGTGTTTGAATCAATCAAGTAAAAAAAATATAAAAGAAAGGCTAAATCATACAAAGATTTATATTGGTTCTACTCTTATAAGAAGCCTACACCCAGTCTTCCCTCAACAACCTTAGTTGAGGGGTAATCCGCTAATCAAGATTTGAGTTTATGAATATAATGATACACTTAATTGATATCCTCACCATACTCAAATCTAGTACAACCAATAAAACAGAGGAATACACTCACTCTCAAACCTGGCCTACCCAGCATATGTATCAAATCAAACACATCCTAAAGATATTACACTCAAATAGTGCAAATATATCAGAACAAGTAAGCTCCTTTAAGTCTTGATGGTTTTGTTGTTTTCTTCTTCACCAATGTAGCTTCAAACCTTCAAGAACTCTTCTTTAATATTCATGTACTCAAACTTAAAGAAACTGTCAGTATATTACCAATTAAAAATGTTAATGAGTCAAGTCACCAATCTAATTTATTTAGAAAATCAATTTTTGTCGAAGTTTAATCGATTAGATTAATATCATAATCGATTATACTTTTGTTTTTGTTTTAATTGATTATGTCACTTACATAATCGATTAAAATGATAGTCATGCATTATACTGCTTCTATCAACTAACCTAACAGATTAGGATGTTAGCATAATGGATTAGACCATTGTTTTTGTTTTAATCGATTATGCTACTTATGTAATCGATTAAAATTACATTGTGTCTTGTTATGCTTCCTTTGTCATTGTCTACCGGATTAGACTATTTGCATAATAATGCCTAACTTTTTGTTTTAATCGATTATGCTACTTATGTAATCGATTATAACAAATAATTTTGCCGTGGTTTTTCTTTCTATGAATTTTGTCTTCATTTAATAGATTAGATTACTTATGTAATCGATTAATACTACCAAAACTATTTAATTTTGACTTGTTTAGACCTATTTCATTCATTTATTCATTATCTATACATCGAACACAAACATGTTTAATGTTTTAAACATTTGTTTACCAATTATGTTGCCAAGAATGTTTAGAATATTTTCTATTCATTATCAACCACTCATCAAAAACCAATATGTTTAAAGTTTAATGCTCCCTCTATCAACAATAAGAAAAGACTGCCTATCGCCAATACAAGTTGGCTTGGAATAAACAATGGCTCGAAGATCTCGGCATGATAGGCCCTCAAGGAGCTCTGTAGAGTGGCCATTCGTCTAAAGACATTGACTTGATTAGCCAAGGAGATCGACCAAATAGCCTTCACACCTAAGAGCTCGGCTGGATTAACCAATCAAGGAGCTCGGACAAATGACCACTATATCTGAGATCTCAGCTAGATTAGCCACTCAAGGAGCTCAACCTTAAGGCAACCTACTTTAAGAGCTCGGTTGGATGAGCCACTCGAGTAGATCAGCCATAAAGCCTATCTACTTTAAGAACTCGACTCGATGAGCCACTTAAGGAGCTTGACCTCAAGGCCATTATACTTTAAGAGCTAAGTTTTATGAGCCACTCAAAGAGTTTGACCCTAAGGCTAATATACTTTAAGAGCTTAATTGGATAAGCCACTCAAGGAGAACTCGATCTAAAAGCCAATTTACTTAAAGAAGAAGACTAGTTTCAATAGCCAAATTAAATAAGATCAACCTCTATGACTAATCCAAATTGAATAAGACCAACCTCCACAACCAATACACACCAAGTGAGCTCGGCCTCAACTACCAAATTGAAGAACTTAGGCCCAACGACCAATCTCAAAGAATCTCGGCCTCAACAGCCAAATCGAATAAGCTTGGCTTCAATGACCAAACTGAACAAGCCTAGTCTCAAAGGTCAATCCACCTAGAAACACTACCTCAAGGCCAATTCACTTATAAACACGGTTGAATGGTTCGTCCATTGAGAAACTACACAAGTAGGCTCAAGGTTTGATATAACCTTATACACAAAACCAAACTCCCGAGACTAAGGAGCTTATGTTACTAAACATATTAAAAGAACGTTTCCCAATAAATTCCCTTTAAGCATCTTCATTATGGAGCAACCAAATATACGCCTATTTGGGCAATATTCACATATTTTAACTAAATATCCATACTTTGGTATGTTGTTTATTATTTATCATTATATTATTATTTATTATATTTTTATTATACTCTCGAGGTAATTATTATTCTAATAAAAACATAGATCCACAATTCATGTTAATTGTATAAATAAAATCAGTATTCTACTAAGAATGCTCGCTTAAGAAATCATTCACTTAAGAATACTAATTCTTTTATTGATTTGAATATTCGTAATTCTCTTATTGATTTAAATATTCGAAAATCTATTGAAGGAAAATCTAACGATAAAGAGACTTTTTCAAAATAAAAATATTCTAAATAAAAGGAATGTTTTTCATAAGTATTAAAATTTTAAATTTAGTCACGAGTTAATGAGTTATTTAATTGAAAAAAATAATAATTAAACTAAATTTCATGGAGTCACTAAACTTATTAAAAAGATATTCCTAAAATATTAACATCTTTAATTGTCTTAATACTATTTAAACAATGTGAGTTTGACTTTTATTTAGTAAAAGAGATTTTTCCATTTTTTTTACCCCGTATCTCGCTCAATATAGTTCTGAAAAATAATTTTTTCAACAAAAATTATCATCAACTAAAACAATTATTTTTTTTAAATCTGAAATATATTTTTACAAATTTTTAACATAATATAATTTATATTTTCAAATATATTGATAATAAATCTGAATTACATAAAATAAATATTTATTTTACTTTGTACACATGCTAAAATACTAACAGATTATATCATAAATTGCATTACCCGGTTTAAATTTCTCATCTCTTTTAATCTTTTGATAATGTGCATTTTCGTTGCAACCTCTTAAATTAACCTCTTACTTCTTTACTTAATTTTCTTAACCACTTACCACTCTCGATCTATTTTTTTATTCATCTCCTAATTAATTTTAGTATTTGTATTAATTTAATTATAATTAGAAAAGTAATTAAAAAAATGAAGTTGATAAGTTGACAAATAAACAAATTAACCAAAACAGTTTTTAGAATGCAACAAGCTAAATCTTATAATAAAAACAATAAGTTGTATGTGATGGTTTTAAAATAGGATCCTGAAAGTAAATCTAGACAGATTCTGCTAATCTAAACTAATTATTTAAAAAATCTTGCATTTCAGTTTTTTCAAGAAAAGGTGGTTATTTAATCTTATCATATTAAAAAAAATGATGAAGAAGCTAAATATTAGTTATCTTTTCAAAAACCCAACACAAATTTTGAGATTAAGATAGAAAATTTAAAGCTTAAGATAGAGCAGATAACAACAAAGAGAGAAACAGTTTCAGAGTTCCCCACTATGGAAAGCTATCAAAGAAAAGGAAAAGAGAAAGTAAAAGGAACAGAAGAATTCCACGAACTTTTCAAGAAGCTGGAACAAGAGTGGGAAGCCTATAAGGAATCCAAGCAAAAAACACCACGCAGACATTCCTTTCTTCATTCAAACCAAACCATTCACAAGCCAAGCAAATATTCTCCCAGGGAACTCATGTTCAACCTTCAACAAGAGCCGCCTCCTGAACCATGGAAGAACGTCACCAGAATCAAAGAGGTGTCAGTTAGAGAGATCCTCCAAGAGCGTAAGGAGGCTATCGAAAGAGGAAATTTGAAGGGTCGACGACTTTTTCAGTCAACAACTTCGGAAGGTGAGAGTAGCGATCATGAGGTGAGATCAATGTCTTTCTGTAACTCTGATAATGAATATGATGGAAGCGAAGGGGTGCATGATTACTGTACCCGTGATGAACTTTGTTCTTTGTGCTCCTCTTCGTCATCTTGTATAGCCGGTGATAACGACAATGACGACCACGACATAGAGAAATTGGCGAATTTTATGGCAATGATAGAAGAGATGAGAGTTGCTAGTGTTAGTGCTAGGCATAGCAATAGAAGAATGAATTACACTGTTTTTTTAGGTGGAGTTACTGTTATCTTGCTCTTGATTGCCATGTGCCTGTGCTTGACGAAGAATTTCGGTGGAGATGAATGCCACATGATTTTGGTTCCAACATGAATGTATAAACTGTTTACGATTATGATATAGTATTTCAGTGTATAGACAGTCGAAATTATGTATACATCTGCACAAATTCTTTGGTTTGTAGAAGTTGATGACTTGGTTTTTCTAAACAGATGCATCTTTTATTATTATTATTATTATTATTATTGAATCCATAGCAGAACATATACATATGGTGCTATGTTTTAAGAAGACAATGGGATTAGCTTCCAATAATAATTCCTTGATGTTCTATTCCAATGTGGGAGGTGCATTATTGAGTAGGTTGCCCAAGATCTGGTCGAAGGTTTCCACTGATTTATCCACAGGGTGTGTATGTGTTCCTTCGTAGGTTGTGACCACAATCTCTTCATCGTTGGAATGACGCTGGATTTGTTTCTTAACATTGCACTCTCGATGAGCACACCTGTAGTAACTTCTGAAAAAGCAAAATAAAATTGTAATTAATGTATGCATAATCAACCCAAGACCGATTAGAAATGCAAAAAAATCAAAATGCAGAATTGCAAATTTCCTATTCATGCTAACCTTACTTTATTGTTTGGTAGCACGTAGAATTTGAGATGTCCAAGTAGGTTTAAACTCTTAACAAAATTCAACTAAGGATTCGAATTAAGTTAAGTTGAAAAAAACAAAGATTTTTAACTATAGGTTAAATTGAATGCTTAAAATTAAACGGAATTGAAAGTGATTGAAGTGGTTTGACTCAGTCTATAAAAAATAATCTTTTATTATTTTTTCACAATTTTTTCATAAAATTTTATTATTATTATTTACCTAATTACGTAGATTAATTCTTTTAAAGACTAAAATGTTTTATTAATAATATTTGAATAGTTTGAATGTTTAATTTTTTTTTTACTAAATTACGTGAGTTGATATTCACTAAGTATTATTATAATAATATTTGTTGAAATAGATAAAAACATTGTATTGATATAAAAAAATAGTAGAGTTAATTTATTTTGATTAGTACTTTCATGAATATATAAAATAAATTAGAAGAGTTAAATTTTTTTAAATAAACTAATTTACCTAACCTACAAATTTATCGTAGTTTAAGCCAAATGATAAGTTTTTTAATTCACCAAAAAATAAATCAAATTTAACGGAATCATTTTTAACTCGACTTGTAATAAATCAAGATAATAGACTTCTAATGCATTAAAATTGGTTTATCAATGAGTACATATAAGGAGGACCATTTTAAAAAGAGACACAAATCAGCCTGGAGATGATATATTGTATAGAAAATGCATTATACCATGATTTCACTACTCCTACTATTAAGTATATTCAGTAGTAAAAGTCATACACTACATACTATTTTCTAAATTAAAAACAGCATCCTAAATTATTGCCTGTGAGATTTTTTATTTTATATTTTTGAAATCATATAAAGTTTTGAAGAGTGAGTTCAAATGTGTTTGTTGAGAGTTTTTAGGTTACTTCACTTAAATATTAGTGAGATAAGTGAGATGAACAATACAGAGAGATACACAAATCTATGTCTTGGTGAACTCAACTCCTTAAATCTAAATTTTTATCCGAAGAGGTCATTTAAAAAGATGATTTACAATCATTACAAGATTTTGGATTTAAAACGAACGAAGGACTCTCACACTTAAAAAGAAGACTGAAGAATCAAGTGTAGAGTTAAGATTCCCTTGCTTTGCTTGAAAAAAGACAGAAAATTCCATTTAAAATATAAAGTAGCAGTGTGACACTAACCTTGGAAAACTATTGTTTTTGACTATCTTTTTCCCATATTTTCTCCACTGGTACCCATCATCCAGAACATCAACAGCGCTTCTCGTTTGAAATGCATATCGGTGGTGCTTAGCTTCCTTGTCACTTTGGTTCTGAGATGAGATCTCTGAAACCTGTTTCTCAACATGTTTAAAACGAGAGGATAAAGCTGTTGATGAGGTAGATGCGGTAGGGAGCATAACTTGGTGTTTCTCCATTCCAAACTAGGCTGGCTAACACTAGCAAGAAAGCTGCATAGAAAAAAAGTGATATGTTGTATGTATATATAAACACACAATCAACAAAAGTTGATGGCGATGGATGCACATTCAAAAGGAAAACGATGAGGGCGGCATCCAAGTCAAGATTGAATTCCACTGCTTCAGAGATAGTGTCTTTTCCTTTAGGTACATTTACTATGAAATCATAAACATGATAGATTTATATAATATATGATCATATAAAAAGAAAAATAGAAAGAAAAGATATATAAATAAAATAAAAAAATACGTGTATCATTTGCTTCGTAAATCCGCCTTACAGAAAAAACCCGTTAGTTGTTAAATACTCGGGGATTTAATAAATTTAAGGTCTATGTTGAGAACAGAGTATTACGTGCCACGGTTAATTATAGAAAAGAGGTTTTATATGTCAAAAGAGGATGTGGGCATATGTTGTGGAGAGTAATTATTTCTCAAGATAGATGCACTTGTTTTATAGTTAAAGAATTATGAATAAAATTATATGATAAAGTTTATCATTAAAGATAAAATCAATTTATATGGTATGAATTGAGATAATTTTTACTTTCAACTAATAATAAAATAATTTTCATTTAATATAATTAATATTATAAAAAGTTTATTGCATATCTTATATCAAACAATTATCAAATACTTCGTAACTGTTTAATCTAATGCCCCATACATGAATAGAAATTTGTTTCTAAGTGTATTGCTTAGTGTATTTTATGAATGGATGATAATTATTGTTTGAAAAGTCAATAGAGTGTACTAAAAAAGGGTATGCAAAAGGTATGGGTGAGAACTTTATCTTTTTGTTTAGTTATTGTGTTTACGCTTTATTTATATAATCACATCTATAAGTATTTATAGAGAAAAAAAATATTTGCATAGATTAAAATAAACTCATACATTTAATTTGGTTGTAGTATTCTAAAAGTTGAAGTTCATAAATCAATAAATTAAATTAAATTAAAATAAGAAACTTAAATTATTTTCTTTTGCTTTAATTATTAATTTGATCAAGTTTATGATTCATTTTTCTTTTTATATATTTTTTTATTTAATTGAGTTCATATTTTTTAAATAGAATTAATGTACTCCTTTTCCTTGAGTCTCAACTTAACGATGTGAGAAGGCATTCATGTGTTAGTACAAATTTTCTTCTCCATCTTCGATGCTTTCTGTGTCAACATGATCCCACTAGATCTACTAATTTGGTGAGGGGAAGATGAAGATTCGAGAAGCCTCGCCAAAAATAATGGTGGTGAAAGCACAAGGAAAAAGATGAAATTTGGAGAAATTGTCACGCAACATCGTCAAAGAGAATGACATAGAAGCAACCCGTACGTGGTTCCAACAGACCTAGTCATCACCACGACACTATTGCAAACCAACACAAGTTCTCCATGACATTACGAGCAAATGTGAACCCACCACGGGAGTCATCATGTAGAAAAAATATCCTAAAAGTAAGAAGAAAGAGATACGAAGAAGAAGAATCCATAATATTTACCAATAGAATATATAAGACCTGTCAAAATGGGTCACAACCCGCGGGTCAATCTGGCCCACTACGGGTTTGAATCGAGTTAGGTTTGAAAAAATTGTACTTTTTTTACGCGGGTCAGATTTCACCCAGTTCATGCGGGTTGAACCCAGGTGGATCGGGTTGACCCACCAACCCACCTACCTAATTTTATTTTATTAAAATTTAATTTTAATTTTATAAAAAATATTTATTATTTTGTTTTTGCTTGAAAAAATTATTTAAGTTTCTTATTTTCAAAATTAATTAAACACCCATATTGAGAGTGAAATTTGGGAATGAAATGTGTTTAGATTTATATTATAGAAACTTTGTAATTTTTTTTATTTAAAAAAATTGTAATTAAGTGAGCCATTGAGCCAACACGTTTATCCACCAACCCATGGTGGGTTGGGCCGGGTTGGGTTGGGTTGACTCACTAAGTGACCAACCCGTGGTGGGCCAGGCCGGGTGGCTCGTTTTGATAGCTCTAGAATATATGGACACTACAAAAAACACAGGTTTTACAAGTGAACATAATCCGTCGAAAACAGCCAAAGTTTGTCGATAATACACTTTTCTTTACAGATTATCAACAGCCAATAATTCATCGTAATTCCTTTATCAGTAATCATTATCGACGGATATAGGTCATCAGTAATTACCGACGACATATTTTATCGGTAATTATTGAAGGAAAAGGTCGTCAGTAATAATCGAAAAAAAATGTCATTGTTAATTACCGAAGGAAAAGTTCATTGATAATTATCGAAGGGAAAGATCATCAGTAATTACCGAAGGAATAGACCGTCGGTAATTACCGAAGAAAAAGATCGTCGATAAGTCCATCGAAAAAGACGTGTAGATTCAAGTTCAATTTGTATTGCTTAATTAACTAACTACACAATCAGACCTATTAAAAAAGAATGACTCAATTTCTGACACCAAGAGAGGGGGTGAATTGGTAAAGTATAAAATTTAAAGCTTTCAAAATCTTTTTTCACCAAATGAGATGCATTTATACTTTTCTTGAAACGCAAGTTAAAAGATTTTCAATGCAGGGGAAATTTTAACGAATGCGTAAAAAGTATAATCGGTTGAATGTAATAGAGTAGGGATAAGAAAGATCAAACACTGAGTTTTTATACTGGTTCGTCAAGCCTACATCTAATGTCCTTCCAACCACAGGAAGCCAATGCACAATAATGATCGAGGTTTTTACAACAAGGTTTTTGTAGAGACCTCATGTCAAAAATATAAAACACCTCTTTAACCCTTTAATCAAAATATAGGCAGTATACAAAAAAACTAGCAGCAAGAATCCCCTTTCCTACAGTCCAAACCCTTTGAGGCACCCTCAAAGTCAAGAACACAACACGTCCTTCTTCCTGTAATCACAACAGGGAACTCAAACCAATCTTCAGCAGATTGTAGAACCTGATCCTGCAGTAGACACTTAAATGTGCAGATGGATCAGACTTTGAAAACTCAGCAATCTTGCTCTTCAAGAAATCACACCGAGTTGATCACCACGCTCAAACTAGTTTCTTGGAGATCTTTCTCTTTCTATAAGCTTTGCACTTTTCTACAAAAGAATATGAAAATGTTAGAATCACAAAAGTCTCTACAGAAATCAAATTTGTATCAATTTATAGTATAACATATCTCTAACGCATTTTAATCGACTAAGCTAGTAATGTAGTCGAATACACCAATTCAGTTATAAAAGATAGTAGCAGTCAAAACACTTAATTGAATTCACAATTAATGTAGTCGAATAACATTTAATGCTTGGTCAACATATTTAAAAATATTGTCGTTGTAACAATTATATCAAGCATTAACAAATTTCAAAACAGTAACAAACTTAATCGAATACATATCAAATGCAATCGATTATGCAACAGTGTTACGCAAAGTTTTGAAAATTTTTCTCTTTGAAAAACTCTCACAACACACTTGAAAAAGTTTATGCAAAAACACGAGTTTTAATCGATTAACCCCATAATGTAATCAATTTCAAATTGTTGTTTTGCCACACATTTTAAAGTTAACCATTAGTGCTTGTGGTTTTTCATTCAAAAACATGTATCATGCATTCATGTATAAAATCACATATATAACTCAGTGAAATGCAATGAACAACACAACCATGATTAATAATCAACCATGTTGCACAACTCAATATAGATTATCAATCAATTACCTGCCAAATAATTTTCCCCCTTTGGACATTAACATAAAAGGTAAGCACAATGGTATTGATATACAAATAATCAAGCATATAGAGATGCATCAGATAATCATAAAACAAGTAATGATGCCCCCCTATCAAAGATATTCACATGAAATTGATATATTTTTCCCTTTTAAATGAAGAGATGTGAAATATATCAATGATATGCAATGCTTCCCTTGTCATTATGCATATTTCAATCTCAAAATACAAATGCACAATGTATTAATCAAAATATGTCAGAGCATTTATTAGTATGTAATAACATTGTATCTGATCAAATATATCACAGTAATAACATAATGATACTTATTCAATCAAACAACACATTTTAATCTCTTATCATCTCAGATATTTTATGCAGCAGATAAGCATAGAGATATAAGAATAAACAATCAATCATCAAATAAAAACAAGATCTAAAGATATCAGATATTCCACTTTTGGAATCTTTAAACCCATGTTGATGTTTAATTGATTTGAGCTCAGTCAAAGTCGATTTCTTGTTGTAGCATATTTCAAATTATCTAGTTTCATCCAGTCAACAAGTGATATTCCAGAAAAACCTTTCAAAGTCTTTCCAGATCAAGCATTTTAGAATCAATGTTATACAAGAATTAATTTGTGAGTATGCAAATGTATGAAAGTAACAGTAATCAATAATTCATTCGCATACAAGCATAGAGTAATCGATTTCAGGTTATCAGATTTATTCAATCACAGGTTTATTTAACCATAAATTCTAATTTCATCAATACAACCAACACAAATTAAAACATTACAATCAGAACATTAAAGAACTAAAAGACTCAAAACATAAACACAAGATTCAAGATGTGTAATCCCAGAGCCATATTCTGAATCAGAAGAGTTCTTAGAGTCTTTATCATAAGATACATCTTCTTTCTGATGTTGAGCATTGTCAAGTTTTCTCTCAAGGTTTGTCACCCTTCCATTTAGATTTCTGAACTGGTTAGCCACAAAGCTCTCAAAATTAGTTTCAAGAAGAAAATTGGTTATGTCTTCATTTACAGTAAGTGAGCTACCTGAACTATGGACCAAATCTTCTTCCCCTTTGAAGCATCATCTTCTCATTGTCTTTACTAACCCAAGAGACACAACAGTGTTTCAGTTAACCAAATTTGTGCAGTTACATGAGCATTTATGCTCTCCATCAACATTCACACCTTGAAGAATTAATATCCTGCTAACGAGAACTACATATGGCAGATAATGTGATTGACTTAGGGCAACATCAGTTATGTGATCTTTTAAAACCTCCACCCAGTTGGTGGGAATATCATTCTTAATAGCATGTAACAGATAAACATCTTCTGTGGTCATTCTATCCTACAACAATCTTCCAAGTAGAATCACCCATGCAAGAAGATATGTTGTTATCTTTTCTTCCATGTTTAAGCCTTCATGTACAAATCGTCTTCCAATAGTGTATTTTCTCAGAAATCTCAGTCAGCTTCTGTAAAGATCTCTTTTCTTTAGCCAACGATTTGTTTCAAAGTTTGGTAAATGAGAGAATATTCCCTCAGCTTTTAGTCCAACAACTTGTTGCCATACATTATTATCAATACATATGCTCACACCTTTCACCTTTGACCGAATATCACGATTCACGATTTCCAAATTGTGAGAGAACACCCTAACTAGATTAGGATACCAGTCACCCTTCATTTGAATCAGTGTAGAGAGTTTATAAGTTTCCATCCATCCCGGAAACATAAAGTCTTCTCTTTCAAACAAACTTAAGTTTAGATACTTGGGGGAAACTACAGCCTTGTTTCTTCCATTTAGAAATCTTATTCTTGTATCATCATCACTAATCTAGCCTGAGGGATCAGGGATCTCTGGCAGTTGCCACTACTTTTCCTCTGCTTTCTCCTGAGCGACTTGAACACTCTTCTTCCGTTCTAGGGTTGTGAAGATTACACAAACTGAACACACTAAATGTTGACACATATTTACAAGTTTGATATGTATGAGGGTGCGAACAAGCATCACATACAATCAGGCCCACTTAAGTTTTGAAAGAAGATAAAGCCCAAAATAGAGATTGTTAATCAGTTTCATTAAAAAGAAAGTCGACTTAATGTTATAACAGTGTGTTACCACAAATAGAGAAACACATACCCGCAAAACATTTGACTCAACACTTAATACAATCGACTAAAAGTCGCATTACTAGAATTTCACTCAATTCATCCAAACAAATAAGTTCACAACAAACATGCATTTTACAATCAATCATACAAATACTTATGATGCATGAAAGAGTTTTGTTACAATTACCATAATCAGCGACTCAAGAATTTCTTTTTATATCATCATGGTAGTTCATCCTTGAGTTGAATACTGCTTTAGCAGCTACTGCTCCTTTCCTGCACAACAGTTAAAAGGTTTTGACGCTGGTACCCATTTGTACTTGGGTCCTGTCTTATTAGTGGCAGGAGGTTGTTCCTTGGGAACCCATTTGTATTTTCCCTTTGCAACACCAATATTTCTAAAATAGTAGTTTCTAACATTATGACCAATTATGTTGCAGTAAAAGCATGCATTAGTAGTAGGTTTACTTAGATCAATAAATTTCTTTGAGTTTATCCTATTACATTTAGCCTTATAACCAATACCTTGTCTGTAGATAACTCTTCTAGATGATCTTAACACAACATCAAGATTTTCTTTGCCTTGAGTAAATTTGGCTAATGTGCTGATTAAGTAGTCAATTTTCTCAATGTGTACAGGACAGTTACCACATTTGTTCTCAACAACATGTATTTCGGTCTTGATTGTCCTTGCAGATTCCAACGCTTCTTCAAGATCCTTTTCAAGCTTTTCATTATCCTGTACTAGATTATCAATTTTGTATTCATAGTCTCTTCTCTCAGAGGATAATCGATTCACCTTATACTAAAGTCGCGTGGCTTCTGCATGTATCTCCTAAAAGGCATCCAATAGCATGTGGTACTTGACCTCTATTGGTTCATTTTCAAATTCACGATCATTGTCATCATCAGATTGTGCAGAGCCTACCATGAAGCACAAATTTGACTCCTCCTCAGCACTATAATCATCATCACTTAAAGAGTCTCCATCACTGTTTTCCCAAGCAATATAAGCTTTTCTTTGCTTCCTGTTCTTATCCTGAGGATACTTGGTGAATTCTTTCTACTTGTTCTTCAAGTATGGACATTCAAGCTTAATATGACCATCCTTTCCACATTCATAGAATTGTACAGTATTGCTTCTTGAGCTCTTCTTTCCTCCTCTTGAATAACCTACATTGTTAGTTGCATAATTTTTATTCTTCATGAATCTGTTAAATTTTCTCACCATTATATTCATCATTTCCTTTTCTGGTACATCTGCATCTGATTCAGTTTTAGGTTCAAGGTTCTTTGTAGCTTTCTTGTTTGTGGCCTATAAAGCAATTGATTTCTTCTTCCTCCTTTAGCCTTCCAAGCTTCAGCTCATGTTCTCTGAGTTTTCCAAATAACATAGCCATGTTCATGCTGGTCAAGTCTCTTGATTCGGATATTGCAGTGACTTTCGGTTGCCAACTTCTATTAAGGCTTTTCAGGATCTTTATGTTGATTACTTCTTTATCAAACACTTTCCCGAGAGCCATGAGGTGATTGGCTATGTGTGTGAATCTTTTCTGTACTTCATAGATAGTCTCACCAGCTTTCATTCTGAACAACTCATATTGTTGTATAAGAGAGTTCTTTTTGGCCCTTTTCACTTCATTCGTTCCTTCATGCGTGACCTCAAGAACCTCCCACATTTTCTTGGCAGTCTTGCATCGTGATATCCTGAAAAAATCATCCATTGTTAGCGTAGAAGCAATTACATTCCTAGCTTTAACATCATATTGTGCTCTACGGTTTTCATCCCGAGTCCACTCAGAAAAGTTTTTCAAAACAATTTTTCCATTCACAATTTAAGTGGGTTCATATGGACCGTTTAGAGTTGCATCCCAAACTCCTTTATCCACGGATTCAAGAAAGATTTTCATCCTTATTTTCCAAAAAGCATAGTTTTCTCCAACAAATAATGGTGGTATATTTCTGGATGCACCTTCCCCAAAGGTTTGAGAATTGAAAGCCATTTTCCAGGATCAGTCGATTGAATGAAAATCGTAATCGACTAGTATTTCAAATATTTTATGAAAACCAGCTCTGGTGCCAATTGTTAAAAAAGAATGACTCAATTTCTCACACAAAGGGGGTGAATTGGTGAAGTATAAAACTTAAAACTTTCAAAATCTTTTTCACCAAAAGAGATTCCTTTATACTTTTCTTGAAACGCAAGTTAAAAGATTTTCAATGCAGCTGAAATTTAATCAAATGCGTAAAAAGATTGATTGAATGCAGCAGAGCAGGGATAAGAAAGATCAAACGCTGAGTTTTTATACTGGTTCGGCCAAGCCTACATCAAATGTCCTTTCAACCACAGGAAGTCAATGCACTATAATGATCAAGGTTTTTACAACAACGCTTTTATATAGACCTCAGGTCAAAAATGTAAAACACCTCTCTAATCCTCTAATCAAAATATAGGCAATATACAAACAGACTAGCAGCAAGAATCCCCTCTCCTATAGTCCAACCCTTTTAAGGCACCCTCAAAGTCAAGAACGCAGCACGTCCTTCTTCTTCTTCTAATCACAATAGGGAACTCCACCCAATCTTCAGCAAATTGTAGAACCTGATCTTGCAGTAGACACCAAAATGTGCAGATATATCAGACTTTGAAAACTCAGCAATCTTTCTCTTCAAGAAATCACACCTAGTTGATCACCATGGTAAAACTAGTTTCTTAGAGCTCATTCTCTTTCTGTAAGCTTTGCACTTTTCTGCAAAAGAATATGAAAATGTTAGAGTCACAAAAGTCTCTAGTATAACATATCTCTGACGCATTTTAATCGACTAAGCTACTAATGCAGTACAATACACTAATTTGGTTATAACAGATAGTAGAAATCAAAGCACTTAATTGAATTCGCAATTAATGGAGTCGAATAACATTTAATGCTTGGTCAACATATTTAAAAATATAGTTGTTGTAACAGTTATATCAAGCATTAACAGATTTCAAAACAGTAACAAACTTAATCGAATACATATTGCATGCAGTCGATTGTGCAACAGTGTTATGCAAAGTTTTGAAAGCTTTTCTCTTTGAAAAACTCTCACAACACACTTGAAAAATTTTGTGCAAAAACACGAGTGTTAATCGATTGATCCCATAATGTAATCGATTTCAAACTGTTGTTTTGTCACACATTTTAAATTTCAACATTAGTGCTTCTGGTTTTTCATCCAAAAACATGTGTCATGCATTCATATATAAAATCACATATATAACTTAGTGAAATTCGATGAACAATACAACAATCAACACAATCATGTTCTCATATACTCATATAACATGTAAGCATAGAACATGTAACACAAAATACACATGTGTTATTAATTATGTGTTGTCATCATCAAAAACTGAGATATTACTGAGATTGTGGGTTCAGCTAAACCAGTGGTCCCCGTATCAACAATCTCAACAACACCTACATAATATTTTCAAACCACAATGACACAATCAAAGTTATGATAAATATGCAACCCACAATAATCTAATCACTATTCTAGTAAACAATATCGAATTACACAACATACGTTGATGTTCAAGTTTAACAACTTGTATTTCCAATTAAACATGTTCATCTAAATGAATAAATTATATGTTTGTAAAATATGAGCAAGTGTAAAAGCACCATTATAGTTATAGAAGAAGTATGTTCATCAAAAAATTAACTAAAATCTATATAGTCATCATCATAATGGTCTTGTTGTTGTTCATCATCATGTTGCTCTAAAGGTGGCTGGATTGGTGTAGGTTGGAATGATGTGGGGTACTCTAGGACGAAGGGTGATAGAGAGGGTCATATATGGGTTGGAGGGATGATAGATTGTAGCTATGAAGTCTTAGGTTGCAATTTCATGACTAGTTATTTGAAACTGGTAAACTTGTCCCTCAATTCGTTGTATTCTTGATCACATTGTTCTAGTTGTTGCGTGAGGTGGACAACGACCTCGTCAACACTGGTGGAAGATGGTTGATGTTTGAGAGTACCTCTCATGAGTTATAATTTTATGTAAGAAACACTAAGACTACGACCTCTGTGTCAGAATTCGACACACTTCTATAACATTTACAAGAGCACAACCTTTATGTCAGGTTTTCTTTAATAATGTAGGTAAGTCATAAGCTAAAATTAACCAATAAAAAACTTGTTAAAGCCACAAATATTAATAATCAAAAGTAATTCAAGATGTCACATGTAAAAAGGTTACCTCTATGACGATGTAATGATAGGTCATTTATATGGACTTATAACAACCAATTGAACCATTCTATTGTTGAGTCACCAGCAAGTGTACCGGATCGTACAAGTAATATAAAATGATAAGACCAAGTATCGTGTACCCAAGAGACTCTCGACACTAGACAGTCGTGTGATAACTCGATTAATTAAGACTTAAAAGGAACGAAATCACTAGTTTAGAATACAAATACAGAAAAAAAATATGAATGCAGTTTTGATCAATTGAAGAGTGGCACAACGATGAACGGATGATGTTTATGTTATGAGATGAATATGTTGTTGGGGTTAGATTTCACCAAGTTTACTCTCTTGTATATAAGAATTCTTCTCCTTTCATTAAAGTCAACGTCACTCACTAAATTACTTAAAACCCGACCCTTCGGTGAAGAAAGTCTATCCTTAATTACTAGTTCATAGATTCCTAGCATCCCTAATATTCTTAACATCAGGAGCTTAAGACGACCAAGAATCATACCCCCATCCCTGAGAAATACTGCTCTTGGAAATAATTTTACAAGAACCTGAATTGTAAGGAACCTCCCGGCACTCATGCAATTCATACATCACATTATGAATGAGTTAAACAAAGCAAACATTGATCACAGAAGAATTACCCTAACAGTTAATGAAAGAAGCATATATTATTAACAATCAATTCAAATAAATGAGAGTTCACAAGGTTACATCATCCCCCAACAACAAATAGAAGTTAGTTCACCATTGTCATGGTGAAACTAGATGTACAATGGAGAAGAATGAGATAGAAAAACCCTAAAAGTTGAAGATGGAGGCTCCCGCATCCAAATCCACCTTCAGAGAGTGGAAGAGTGTGTTATTGCGCCTCCTGTGCCAAAGATACCAAACCTAGGGCGTCTGGGTCCTTTAAATAGAGTAGAGTTAAAACAGAAACAAAGCCCAGGCCCATCATGCTGGCGCTCAGTGCCCCACTTAGGGCGCTCAGGCGTGCTGCGATACTAAAACTGGTGCTCAGCTTCACTCGGAGGGCAAGCATGCATGGTTCTTCAGGAAAAGTGGCGCTCAGCGCCCCAAAAAGGGCGCCCAGGCGGTGTGCGGTAGGCTTTGGCGTTGAGGGCTCCAAAAAGGGCGCTTAGGCTTTGGGTGTTCTTAGTTTCTAGTGCATTTTCAGATCTTTATGAGCTCCATCTCCTTGGCACTTCAGCTTTGCTTCCATATTATCTCATTTCCTGCCAAAGCAAGGGAATTTAGTCATAAAATCATAAAGTTCAACCTTAACTCTCTTATTCACACAACTTAATAGAAAAACATGATTTCAAGGAAGTTTATAAGTAGAAAAGGGTGCATTTAGTATCAAAATCACATCACAGATAATGGTATTTTCAATCGTTATCACAACCCCAAACTTAGAACTTTGCTTGTCCTCAAGGAAAACAAAAGGTAACTCAGCTTTTCTCAACAATTACTACAATGGCTCAGCATATTTCAAAACTTTTTCTTCCAAGACAAGTAATCACTTTTATCAGCTCATCATAAAGATGTCAGTCAAGATGTACAAATTCCTTAATTCAATCAAACTCAATGTGATGCTCATGTACTTCAGCAGATGTTATCCTTAAGAATGATCAATCAACCAAGCAAAGATGAAATCATGAATTCAAAGAACTACTCCTCACCAAGGAAAGTGTTTCACTTAAGCACTCATAATGTAGTGTCACAGCAAGTATACCAAATCGTTTCAAGTAATACAGTGAATAAGTAAAAGAGTATCGTTCTCCCAAGGGAATTTGAGTTACGTTATTCAATTAAAATTATTTATCAAGATCAATTACTGATGATAACATTTGTGATTTCAATATGAAATTAAGCATGAAATTAACAATGTAAAAAAAATTAAGATTGAAAAATGCAATAAAAGATCACTGGAATTGGTCTTTGACTAAAATTACAGTAAAATCTTGGACAACATATATTCTCTGTTCAAGCATTCACATGAAAGTATCTTGGTTTAATTCCTTAAAACAAGTTCTAAAATTATCTATTGAATTATTAATTCCTTAATTAATTCATCAGATAATTTTGCATTGACTTCAGATGTTAAGAATGACCAAAAGCACAGAAACTATTCCTAGTGTAGTTACTTTTAGTTTCTTTTCTTACGTTTCTGGTTCTAAAAATACTTTCCAGTACAATTGAACTTTTAAAGACATTAATACTTCTGTATAATCAAAAGCAGGTCAAGAAAAGAACAAGAACAAAAACATTTATAGCACAGAAAATTTACATTAATGTTTCGTCATACCACTACAAAAATACATGGAATTATCGATGAAACTTTATCGACGAAATCGTTTCCATCAATAAAGGATGCATCTCAAACGTACTCTTCTCAGCAATTCCAATGAACAAAAAATTTAGCCTATCCTAGACATCTCAAACGTACTTTTCTTAGCAATTCCTTGTAGAAAATGAAGTCTTGGTATCTTGAAAGGTCTCCTGATCGGCTCCTGAGTTCTCCAGTATTTTTCTCGTTATTTTCGTGTGTCAGAAGATGGTTTCTGCCTTTCTGTCACATCTTTTAAATCCACTTAATTTCATTAATTCGCTCAGCGCACATGTGTGTGTTATTCGCACAACGCACAAGTATTGGTGCGCTATGCGAATTTTCGTTTCCTGGCAGTGCGAATTTTGGCTTGCGCTATGCGAGAATTGGCTGACAGACTCCCAATTATACATCCTTTTCTGTACAATAATTTACATAACAATCTACTTCCTATTACAACATTTCACTAAGTAATAACATGAATAATTAGAAGATTGAGATCATTTATAAGTGTAAAAACAACTCTTTTTCACACTTATCAACTCTCCCAAACTTGAACTATTTCATGCCCTCAGGAAATCACAGAAAGAAATTGAACAACACAACACAAAAGACATTTGACATTTTGGTAGAATGACTTTGCACATCAGAAAAAATCATATGCATTCCCAAAGATTTCAACAAGTATGACATGGTGCATCACTCACAAAATCACCTGTGCATAGAATATGAAAAACGAGATCAACATTTATCATTACTTACACTCAAGTGTTTGTCCTCACATGACAGTAGAATTGTCATAGAACTTCATCAGCTTTTGCATTTCATTTGATTCACAAACTTCACACACTATTGGTTATGTCCAAAGGTCTTTTCAGGTTAAAGCTTGGCTTGGCTAGAAAAATAATCATGGTTTTTCTTGGATTCAAAGACACTTATTAAGAAGAGAACAACTTCAATTCCCAACCAGTACTCAAATCCCACACTATATTATTCATCACATACCATTTTCTTTCACAACTCAACCTTCTTTTTCATTTTGAGCATCATTTGTAATTTATTATTATTATTATTATTGATCTTTTCTTCCCCAGACTTGAATTCAACCTTAATTTTCATGTTCACTTCTAAGGTGTAAGGTAGGATCACACAATAGGCTCAAGGTGAAAGAAATAAATCAAGGCTCAAAGAGGGTTTACAAATGAAACACAATGTCTAAAGGTTGGCTATCTGGCCAAGTAGTTGTATAATCAATAATAAACAGGGCCTTTTTCATCCTTAACCAAAAAGTGTGTGTATATACGTAGAAGCAAAATCATGCAAAAACCAATTCCATATCTAGACAACTCAATATCTCTCAATAAATATATGCTCTCAACACTCACATATCTGGTCATATTCATACACAGATAAAAATTTTTGAAGCACAGCCACCACAAACATGCATGTCATCATCCTCAAGAATCACATAAGTTAATCAGACAATGCCAAATCATTAAATCAAAACAAATTGTCTTTACAACCACAAACATAAATCAACTAAACAAAGTTCCACATACGAACAACTGAACTCAAATACAAAATGACAATCAACATAAACAACAGGAGTCGCTCTACCACGACCCATCAGATCTTGATCTCCACTGGCTCTCCTGTGAATGATAACTCTGCTGTGTCCATCTGGGATCTGGCTCCTCTTCCTCCTCATCACCATCGCCTGCCATCATGTCCTCCTACTCATCTAGCTCTGACTCTGGTGCTCCTGGATAAGCACTCCCCACCTGGACTCAGGTCTGCTGATAACAGTTGAAAAACTGTTATTTTCATGCTTAAAATTGATACTAAAAGCAACCTTTAACACTTACAAATTAGCTTGAAATCGTGCTTTTGTTTATGTTTTTGGAAATAAGAGAGCTGGACAGGTTTATGCTTGATTTTAGTGTTTTATGCAGGTTTTAAGGTGAATTTGATGAAAGAAGTGAAGAAGTATAGAGATGGAATCAGAAAAGAACTCAAAAAGTGCAAAAGAAGAGAAGCCACAACTACCACTCAATGCCAGTTTACCGTTGAGCGGCACTAATGAACTCCCGTTGGCTCCGCTGAGGGGTAAAAATGCCGTTGAGGGGAAGAATCAACTCACGCACTTACCGCTGAGCGGCACTATTTTGGGTTTAGGCCCACTTTTCTATAATATTTCGAATAGTATATAAGCTTTAGGACTTCCTAGAGTTTGTATCTTTGGCAGAGTACGAAGCAAACACTCACTTTTCAACCCCTTGGAGGAAGATCTTGGATGCTAAGGCTACCTACTCAACTTTCTAGGGTTCTATCTTTCATTCTTTCATTATTGTTCATCTAGTTTCACCATGAATATGGTGAACTAAACTTTGTATTGTTGTTGGGAAATCAATGTAATCTTATGAAGCTCTCATTATATGGAATTTTGTGTTTAAACATCATATTTATGATACATGCGTTCTTTCATCATTAGTTAGGGTTTTTCTTCTTTGCTCAAAGCATACATTGTTTAACTCATTCAATGTCATGATTATTGATTTTGTCGATATGGGAACATACGGGGAAATCTAGATCTGGGGAAATTCTCCCAATAGCATATTGCCTGGACATAGGGATATGAGGGTTGGTTGCCTTTAAGCTTCTATGCTTCAAAATTTATTATTAGGGATGCTAGGAATTGTATGAACTCGTAATTAAGGATATGCTTTTTCGCAAGGTGATTTAGAGAGTGACATTAACATTGATGAAAAGAATGATGAATTCCTAAAATATATGAGAGTGGATAAGATGAAATTGATTACCCCAACAACATAATCATCCATATAATTCATTCAGTGTTTGTGTTCTTCTTTCCCATTGATCATCACATGCATACATGTTTACTTTTTGTCTTTTTCATTTGAAACTTACAACAATTTGTTCACAAGTCTTAAATAATCAAGAAATCATATAACTAACTAGGCCGTGAGTCTTTTGGGAGAACGATACTTGGTCTTACCGAGTTTCTTCTTTCCCTTCCTGCTCTTCACTGGATTTTTCTTTTTCATCCTCCTTTCTCACAACTACACTTTCGAACACTTTACCACTCCTTGTAGTAACAGCTTTACAATGCTCTTTTGGATTTGGTTCAGTGTTAGCTCCAAATGTATTTACAGGCTTGTCTTCTAATTTCTTAGCCAACTGACCAATTTGAACTTCTAAATTCCTTATAGAAGATATTGTGCTCTTTTGGTTTGATATGGACATTTGCATGAATTGCTGCAAAGTTTCTTCAAGTTTGGATGTCCTATCAGAAAGAGTAGGTTGTTGTTGAAACTATTGTTGTGGTGGTCTACTAAAACTAGCCTGACCCATGCTAGGATGAGGTCTCCATTCTTGATTATAATTTCCATAGTTGCCCGAACGGCCTTGATTTCCCATGTAATTAACCTCTTCCTTTTCATTGGACTGAATATCACACTGTTCATTTTGGTGCTCTCCACCACACAATTCACAACCTTGCATAGTTTGATGATGTTGTGCCCGTGATACAGTTTGGAGTTCCTTTGGTAGTTGTGACAAATTTTTCATTACTGATTCAAGCTGTTGAGTCATGATTTTATTTTGGGCTAATAAGGCATCTTGGGATTTCAATTCAAACATGCCTTTCTTTTGCGTTTGCACTCTCTCACTTTGGACATCATTATCACTAGATGCCATATTTTTAATTATTTCATGTGCCTCGTCAGGTGCCTTCCACCTAATGTTACCTCCAGCAGAGGCATCTAGCATAAATTGAGTGGGAATGTCAAATCCATGAATTGGAGTTTTTCTCAGCAACCCCTTGAACCTCTCCCATGTTTGACTCAACGACTCTTCAGGCTCTTGTTGAAAGAAGGATATTTCTTGTTTGCCTTTATTGATCTTGTATTGAGGGAAATATTTATTCAAAAATTTTGCCACAACGTCATCCCAAGCAGCCAAACCTTTAGGAAAAGAATTTAGCCAAAGCTTTGCATTTCCAGCCAAAGAAAAGGGAAATAAACTCATTCTGATTGCTTCATCTGGCACATGTAAAATTTTTACAATGTTACAAATCTCATTAAAAGTTGTCAGATGATCGTAGGGATTTTCGTGTGACATTCCTGTAAATTGATTACTTTGAACAAGGTGAATCAGTGTTGGTTTCATTTCCATATGAGCAGCATTCACCACAGGTCGATCTATACTGTTGAAAGATGAAGGTATAGACACAGAAGCATAATCTTCCAACGTACGCCTAACTCTTGGTTGTTCCTCCTCATTATTTCCCTCCATATCCTTATCCTTTTGATCAGATGAAGAAAAAGTGTTGAAAATAGCAGACAAGCTAGCTTCTCTAGCTTTTTTTTTCTATTTTCTCTCCTACGTCTACTGTTATTCCTACATACAGTTCTCTCAATCTCAGAATCAAAAAATAAATTTTTAGATATTATTCTCCTTCTCATACAGAACAACAATCTCAAGATATCAACCCAAAGAAATAACAGCAGAAACAAAACACAACGTATATATACAGATATACAAAAATTAAAAACAATGGATTTAAAGATAATGGAACAGAATTGAAATTGATAAACAATGAATGACTGAAATAACAATAACAATCAAATTCTCCGACAACGGCGTCAAAAACTTGATAACTTTTTGGCAAGTATACCAAATCGTTTCAAGTAATACAGTGAATAAGTAAAAGAGTATCGCTCTCTCAAGGGAATTTACATTATTCAATTAAAATTATTTATCAAGATCAATTACTGATGATAACATTTGTGATTTCAATTTGAAATTAAGCATGAAATTAACAACGTTAAAAAAATTAAGATTGAAAAATGCGATAAAAGATCACTGGATATGGTCTTTGACTAACATTACAGTAAAATCTTGCACAACATATATTCTCTGTTCAAGCATTCACATGAGAGTATCTTCGTTTAATTCCTTAAAACAAGTTCTAAAATTATCTATTGAATTATTAGTTCCTTAATTAATTCATCAGATAATTTTGCATTGACTTTAGGTGTTAAGAATGACCAAAAACACAAAAACTATTCCTAGCATAGTTACTTTTAGTTTCTTTTCTTACGTTTCTGGTTCTAAAAATATTTTCCAGTACAATAAAACTTTTAAAGAGATTAATACTTCCGTATAATCAAAAGCAAATCAAGAAAAGAACAAGAACAAAAACATATATTGCACGGGAAATTTACATTAATGTTTCGTCATACAACCAATTCCAATGAACAGAAAATTTAGCCTATCCTAGACATCTCAAACGTACTCTTCTCAGCAATTCCTTGTAGAAAGTGAAGTCTTGATGTCTTGAAAGGTCTCCTGATCGTCTCCTGAGTTCTCTAGTATTTTTCTGGCTATTTTTGTGTGTCAGAAGATGATTTCTGCCTTTTTGTCACGTCTTTAAAAGTCACTTAACTTCATTTATTCGCTTAGCGCACAAGTGTGTGTGCTATGTGAATTTCTTGTAATTGATGTTATTCGCACAACGTACAAGTATTGGTGCGCTATGCGAGTTTCCGTTTCGTGGTAGTGCGAATTTTGGCTTGCGCTATGCGAGAATTGGCTAACAAACTCCCAATCATACATTCTTTCCTGTATAATAATTTAGAAAAAAATCTACTTCCTGTTACAACATTTCACTGAGTAATAACATGAATAATTAGAAGATTGAGGTCATTTATAAGTGTAAAAATAATTTTTTTCACACTTATCATAAATATTACCAATTACATTTTTACTGACAAATATTTATTTGTCATAAATTCATCCAAAAAAAGTTGTTATTAATAAATTTTTTATGTTTGATATGATTTTGACTATCACTAGTACAGGAGAAACAAATGGCCTCGGTTATTTTTGGTCATAGGCCCCGGTTTAGAAACCGAGGCATAAAAGAACGAGGTAAAAAGTCTTCTTTTTATGCCTCGGTTTACAACCGAGTTAGTATTTTGACTTATATTGTCTCAGTTTAAACCTGAACCGAGGCAGTAAAATATTTTTTTTTATTTTTTTTATTTTTGCCACATCGTGGAGTACAGGGAAGCATTTTTTTTCTGGACATTGTGGAGCACAGGAAAGCAGAAGTGGGAAGCAGCGATGGGATGCAGAAGTGTGTTCAATCCCTTCATCCCTTCATCCCTTCATCACCTGAAAACACCAGAAAACAGCCCAAGCTTTACCGAAAATCCCTTCATCCCTTCAATCCCTTCATCACCGAAAATCACCCAAGACCAACCCCTTCAATCCCTTCATCACCGAAAATCACCCAAGACCAACCAAGAGTTTAAGCAAAAAATAAAAGTTCAAGATCAAACAAAAAATAAAAATAATGCGTTCCCTGCACACACGCTTTAGCCACCCAGAAAACCCTCTCCCTCTGATACTCTCCAATGGTGTTTTCGGTCTTCGATTCCACTTGCGACCCAAATAGCAAGAAAGAACAGCCAGAATTACAAGCACAGACATCACAGCAAAAAATGGACCAACAGATCTGAAGACTTCCATGCGCTAGAACCAGTACTGCTCGGAACAGCTTCTCCCTCACCTTGTTCCTGCTCTGACTGCACCATTGAAGCCAGTGCTGGTGTTGCCATGGTGGACTTGGTAGTGGCGACGGCGGGGAGGCAAGGACCAGTGACGACGATGAAGAACAGGCGAGCGGTGGTGTGGCGTGGCGGTGGTGAACAACGAGCAGAGAGGTTTTGCGGGAAGAGAGGTTTTGCGGGAAGGACGACGGGGGCAGTGGTGCGGTGGCAGGGGGAACTGAGACGAAGGGGCGGTGATGCGGTGGCGTGGCGGCCGAAGCAAAAAGCAGTGGTGAAGAGGGAGCAGAGAGGTTTTGCGGGAAGGAGGGAAGGGAGGTTTTGCGGGAAGAAGAAGAGTGAAACTGAAAAAGTTTTGAACTTTAACCCTAAAACGAGGCAAATATAGGCCTCGGTTAATTTCCAACCGGTGCCGTATACCTTTTTCAAAAGCGGATTTAAAAGAACCGGTGCAGTATACTATTTTTCAAAAGCGGGTTTAAAAAAACCGGTGCAGTATACCCTTTTTAAAAACGGGTTTAAAAGAACCGAGGCATATAGTGTCTCCAAAATTACATTTCTGCCACCGCATTTTTATATGCCTCGGGTCTTCAAAAACCGAGACATAATACGCGATTTAAAAACCCTGTTTTTTACTAGTGTATTAATATTAATAATGTCGTTTTTTAATGAGAAAAAAGAAAATTAGAGAAAAAAAATATTTGAAATTGACACATCGTTATTTTCTAATGTTGTTATAACAATTATGTAACGAAAATGACTATATTATCTTTATTTAAAAATAAATAAAAACTCAATAAAAAAGATGAAAAAATAAAATTATAAAATTATAATTCTAAATAAAAAGATCACCACATTACAAATTAGACATTTTCCTTTCTTATTTTCTTAGTTAATAAATATTTTATACAAAGAAAGCCCCACAACAAAAAGACGTGACCAAGTTGGCATAGAAGAGCTTTATTATATTTATGACCAACATGGAATACACGACACGACAGTGAAACATTTCATGAATCATGACATGCATGTACTTCAATTAGGTCATAGTAAGACTGATTACTGATGACTACACGCACTCATCAAATGTCTACTAGCAAGTTGCGAATAATATTTTTAATTTTGTGTGTGGAAATAATTTATCTATGCAAATTGAGATCCTAAATGTATTCAATATAGACCTTATTTGTAATATACTCAATAATATTTGACATCTTTAAGTTTAAACTCAAAATTATTTAACAAGCTATTGATGTAGAATGCACTTACTAAATCTTACGTTAAAGACGAAAACTAATGATTAAAAGATTAATTAGTGAAAATCTTTCATAAACATACTGGGAAGGGATTGGGTCGCAGAAACACGCAAACAGGTTGCAGTGCAGGCAAAAATATTAAATGTCAGGACTATTTATAACCTCAATCCATCTTTGTATAATATAAAATCGACTTTTAGTACATAATTTTTTTGCATAAATTTTTCATCTGAATTAAATGTCAGTTAAAATTCGTCCAACCATAGATAATGTAACTACGAATTCCGTCAATTCTCTTGTGAAATAGATTTATTTAGCATAAAACTTTCTGGTGGATGTATTCTTTGCTTGCATGTGTTTTCTTATGCTTTCGGGTCTTATTTGTCTATCATTGTGCTTTTAAGTGTAATCAAATTTTGTTTGGATTTTCTTTTAACTGAGATATTAAGTCTGGTTTTTGTTTCGATTTTTCTAAAGTGAAATTTTTGAGTTACAATCCATTCATGATTACTACTAAATGTAAGACCTCGAAAATTTAACTCTGCAAACTCTCTGTCAAATCATAATTAATACACCACGTCATTTACACAGAGCCATTAAAACCCACTCTGCACTACATGCATAAGCGCCACTTGTCATGATAGAAGTTTCTGAAGTCAGTAGTGGGAGTGCAGGTGTTGACAGGGGAACGCTCGTCCGTTTGGACGTGGATTGAACAAAACTGATTTTTTGAAAAAACCCTCCCACTCACCTGCACGCACCCTTCTTCTTCCTCAGAATCAGACTTCTCGTCTTCTCCACCTTCTCTCTAGAAAACCTCCATCTTCTCTCTACTGTAACTCACCACCCTCTTCTCCGATCAACTTTCGGAAACCGTAGGAGTGTTCGCTGAGCTGTGAGCTACAAGTTGGACCGAACAATTTCAAAAGCTGAAACTGGTAAGTTCTCCCTTGGTAGTTCGTTCTTAGGTCTCCTTAAAAACTAAGTTTTTGACTGCATGCAAGTGGGTAGTCTAAGTACCTCAAGTTTCTTACGTATAGATTGGATCGAAAGGGATTAGTGACTGTTAAAGGGGAAAACGTTAGCTGGTCGAGCCACACTTCTTACATATAGAACGATTCAGTCTCAAATCCGGGTAAGGGAAGCTTATTAATTTAATTAATACTTGTATGTTGTATGAAAGCATGATATGGACTGGATGTATGAGATGTATATGGTTTGCTTATGTATGAACGATCGTTGTTGTAATGAATATGGTATATGTTGGTTGAAATGTATGTAAATGATTGATACGTATGAAATGGAAAAATGGATGGTTATTGTAGAGTATGAGTTGTTAATATGATGAATTCTATAAAGTATGTGAATTAATGATGGATATGAAATTATAAGGTATGAATTGTATGAGAAATGTTGAGTTAAGATAGATGAAAAATCTGAATGTAAAGTACTCCCTATGATAAAATACGTTCGTCATCGTACGGTCTTATACCGTTCGGTTTCCTAGTAAATGACTTAAAAATGGAATTCTTTCATTCGGAAAGAAATCTGATCGAGAACGAGCGTCCTCATGTGAAATACTATGTTTGAGCGTTCGGCTCAGCCTAGTGATACCGTATACCTTAATTTAAATAATAGTAAATTATACCCTTATACTTTAAAATAAGTAGCGCTCGGTCTTATACCAAGCGTTCGTCTTAAATAGCGCTCGGTCTTACACCTGGCGTTCGTAATATATAGCGCTCGGTCTTATGCCAAGCGTTCGTCCTAAGTAGCGCTCGGTCTTATACCAAGCGTTCGTCCTAAGTAGCGCTCGGTCTTGTACTAAGCGTTCGTCATAATTGGTGCTCGGTCATCTACCTAGCGTTCGTCATAAGTGGTGCTCGGTCTTATACCAAGCGCTCGTATTATTGAATAACCACTTTGATAAAATAGCGTTCGTTCAAGTATAATAATATTCACCTTTCCTCACGTTCGTTCAATTACTGGCATCGGTCTTCCGTATGCGAATCACTACAAAGATAGTTCTAAATATTCTTGACTCTTCTTTTACGTTGGATCTGGTCGAAGGTCTTCATAATGAAATTTTATTTAAAGTACCAGTGTTCATCCAAACGAGTTAGTTCATTTAACTGACCGAATAAATAGTAACGTTCATTATAGACTTCTTCGTTCATTCAGTACCTTTCTCTGGACGTTCGTCCTAGTTCTTTAGAGGACTGAACGTTCGCTATTTTATGCTCTTAAATCCAAAGATGAAAATGATGATAAATTATAAGGACTTGAAGTGTGAATACTATATTGAGTGATTATACGATTATGGATTTTGGACGAGCGTTCCAGGGAGGAACGACTCATATATATTGATTATGGAATTTGGTAAAGTATGACTGTGGTCATGCTAATGCTGGCTGGTCCATCCTGATGTTCTGTGAGTACCATCCTCACGTAGAGGGGGTATGTCATGTGTGGGAACGGCAGGAGGTTCTATTCCTTACGGGTACTTTGGATAGGACTAACCTCGAGTGGCAGCTGTTGAGTGTATCCCAGTTACTACACCACTCGGGTGCAAGGACGCCTGTAGCTACACAGATTCATACAGTCCGGACGGTCTGTCTAGTATGTGTGTATATATATATATATATATATATATATATATATATATATATATATATATATATATATATATATATATATATTTCTATGTTGTTATATGTTAAGTTACTTGTTGTGTGAATTGAAATGTTAAAAGTATATGTTGATGTATGAATTAAATTATATAAGCTTACCCTTTCGTTTTCCTTGTGTTGTCATTTGTCTATGTACGTTCGTCTTGTCGTTGCAATGATCATCCGTGTGGATGTGAGCAGAAGGCGAGGCCACTCTGGAAGACGTCATTGAAGAAGAAAATCTGGTTGAGGTGGAAGTCAAAGCCGAGCCTTAGAACGCTCGTTTATATTAGGAGTTTAGATGTTAGCTTTCATTTTGACGTTCGGTTAATTATTTTTGTAAAACCGTTCGTTCTAAACCTTCACTGTTTTCGCTTTGTGTATTTTAGTTCTGTACTTAAGCCGTTCGGCTTTTGAACCTCGTTTTATTAGTGTAAAGACTGCATTATTTTACTGTTAAATGTAGTTAATTCTGATTTATGGTAATTACTGTATTTTGGGATGTTACACTAAACTATAACAATTTTAATATTACTAAAAATTGTAACTATCAAATAAAATAATAAAAGTAATTAAAAGAAAATAAAACATTAAAGAACAAAATAACAAAAAGATAAAGAAATTTATAAAAAAATTGAAAAGATAAAAATAATGATAAAGAAAATAGATTAATTTCACTTTTTTTCAAAATATAATTCATCATTGGTTATTTAATAATTATTGTTCAATTAATATCACTAAAAAATAATTAATTTTATTAGGAGTTTTTTAGCTGCGGTTTATATAACCCCGGATAGGTTTCGGCGGTTTACTTAAATCCTCCGTTAAGATTAAATATATTTATTTTTTATAATTATTTTCTCGTACTTCCTTCCTCGTCTCTTATTTTCCCAAACCCTAAAAACACCTCTCCTTTGGCTTGCCGACCTCCATCCCTTCCTCTTCACCAACCTCGTCCGCTCCTTCCTCCACCAAAACAACCCCCGCCGCCACCTCCCCCTCCCCTTCCCTGACCGTCCATGGAAGGTAGCTCTTGCATGGAGCAACTCCTCTGACTCCCTCATCGCATGCATGGACCAAATCGAGTGCTGCCTCCGCCACATCGTCGTCACCCTCTCAGACCGCCTCAAGCGCCTTCATGGAGTGCGTCGTGGGGAACTGGATCCGGTGCTGGGAGGAGCAGAATATCGCTGCTGCCAAGGAGGCGGTGGGCGGGGACATTAAGGTACATATGGAAGAGGTGGTGAGCATGTTTCTTTACACGAACCGCATGAGGCGAAGCGTTCTTGTAGACATAGTGAGCGCGACCACTGTGTATCAGGCGGCGCCTTTCTTGAAGGCCTGGCCCAATTCCTCATTGGCTTCAAAGACCAGGACCTCCTCAACGTGGTCTAACAGTGCAAGGTCTTGCCTCATGCTAAACACTATCGCACTCAATAGCTCTGTTCTCTCGAATCTCTCTCGAACCCTAACTTCAACTCTCCTATCTCAAACGCACTGAAACTCTCTTCTCTGGATCCCTCGTTCAGTCTCGCGCACTCAGTTCCCTCCGTCATCTTCTTCGTTCAGTCTCGCGCACTCTCTGACAGTCACCATTGTAGATTTGTGCAGATGAAGAAGCTCGTTCTTGTCACGCTTAGTGAGTGTTCATTGTTTTGGAGTTCATTTATTGTTGATTCCTCTGGTAAGTAATCTTATTCGTTCATTCCTAATCTCTAAATTCCTAAAACTCGAAAACCCTAATTCCTCTTTTCTTTCTTTCGATTGGCACAAAACGGTTTATGGTATGCTTCGTGTTATGTGTGGAAGACTCAGAGTTCCGCATTTTGGAAAGATTCAGAGTGGTATTGAGGTATGTTTCGTTATCTGCAAAGAGTCTCTGCTGAAAGTTTTGGTTTGCTTCCCTTCGTTTTGTTTTTCCTACACTCACATGTCTTCTGTTTCCCCTGCACGTCAAAATCACCATTGGGATGTAGCATCATATGTTCACTCACTATTGCTTCTTCTATTTTCTCCACGTTTAGGTTTTGTGGATCTGGCATAGACATGATTTTCGCGTAAAACATCCAACTGATTGATTTTCCCAAAATTTTTCTTTATATTTTTCAAATTTTAATAGTATTTGTTTTTATAGTGTGACCATACTCTTTGCTGGTTCTATAAATTTAGTTTTACTGTCTAGTTTTTCTTGTTGCATCAAGCCGATTTTGTCATGCCTAGCAAATACTGAGGAAAGGTGGCCTGAAAGAAGAAAATATCATTGTTTTTATGTATGATGACATTACATTCAATTGGGACAATCCAAGGCCTGGAGTCATCATTAACAAACCAGATGGGGGTGATGTTTATGACAAAAGTTCCAAAGGTATTTATGTTAGGTTTTTCACTATCCAATATCTTCTTTCTGTATCTAGTTTGATAGGGTCTAATATGTGGACTATTTTTTATGGTATGATTACACTGGAAAAGATGCTACTGCTCATAACTTTTATGCTGCTTTACTTGGAGATGAGTCGCTTACCGGTGGCAGTGGGAAGGTTGTGAACAATGGATTGTGTTGGTTGTTTATATGGGTTTCAACATGGTATAGGCCTGGATTCAGGTTATTACTTTTGTTGTTTGGTTGATTTTGAGTGTAGATTCTCTTTTTAATTACTCAATCACCATCTTTCTTTTGAATTGTTTAAGCAATATCTCTAGTACTTTTGAATTGTTATATTTTCAAAGAGCTTAAAGAAAATTATGCAAATTGTGTTGCATTACGGTAAATCGAGAAATTTATGTTCCATCTTAATTTTTAGCTTATCTCTTAGTTTGTAGACATGTAGTGATTTAACTATCTGATTTCTAGGTTTCTTCTCTCTTGGGAGAAGGATTCTACCATAGAGCTTTTGGAAGTTGGCTCTAGAACATTAGTCAGATTTCAGTGGTCAAATTTGTGGTCCAATGCATCCTTGAATGAGGCAATGTTTCAAATGGTCATTTCAGAGTGGTGGCATGCCTATGATGGTCTAAATGAAACAAGTGACCATCAGTTTCTATCTACAGAGGGTTCTCATTAATGTTTGGAGTTATGGTTCTGATTCTAGCTATACTTGTTCCTTAAATGGGTGGTGAAGTTGTAAGAACTTTTTTCATTCTTTTATTTGCTTTAGAGATTTTGAATATAGAAATGAAATTATATGCTTTGATCAATGTAGGCTGAGAAGACACGAGTGTTTCAGACCCCACTAGTGCAATAAAGGGAAATGGCACCGGTTAAATTCGCTTATAAGCACCGGTTCTGCAACCGAGGCATATAGAGACGAGGTAAAAAGGATAAGTTTAATGCCTCGGTTGTGGACCGAGTCAAAAAGAGATCGGTTGTTGCCTCGGTCCTCTTTTGAACCGAGACCGTATCTTAGAAAATTTTAATAAAAAAAAATCAAAAAACTGCTGAATCTGGGTGCTTTTCCTCAAACCTTTAACATCAAAGTTCAGAAAATCACTCCAGGATTCAATACAGAACATCAAAACAGAACATCAAAGTTCAGATACATACATTACAAAGCATATAACAAAAGCCAGTGGGATGATAGAATCAATGTTCTTCATTACAGAGCATATGACAAATGGAAAAAAAAATCAGAAAATAGAATCCGATTACAGAGTATCAAAGTTCAAATCAGAACATCAGAAAATCATACTTCAGATACATTACAGAGCTGGAAAAAAAATCAAAGAAACCACTGGCACCCGACGGTAAGCGGGAAGAGGGAAGCGGCTCCTGACAGCAAGCGGCTCCCGACGGCAAGCGGCAAGCGGCAAGCGGGTGCTAGGCTAGCGACTCCACCAAGCGGTCCACGAACAGCACCATCGGAGAAACAAAAAGAAAAGGGAGAGAAAGGGGATTTGGATCTGGATCTGGATCTGGAAGCCGTACTCGAAGCCGTCACACACGACTGGCGGAGACACCACGGTCGGTGCTTGCGCCGCGTTGCTAGGGTCCAGGACGGGGAGCAGCAGCACGGGAAAAGCACGGGGAGCGGCAGCACGGGGAGCGGCAGCACGGGGAGCGGCAGCACGGGGAGCGACAGCACGGATGGTGAAGGGTTGTTTAAAGAATGAAGGGAGGAAGAAGAGAAAGAGTTTTGGTTTGGTGATAGTAGGAGAACAGTAGTAATAATGGAAGGGTTTGGTGGTAGCAGTAGAGGCCCCTTATGCCTCGGTTCTGCTATTAACCGAGTCCCTAGCTTAAAAGGTGCCTCGTGCACTGGAAAAGGTGCCTCGTGGAGTGGAAAAGGTGCAGGTCCTTATGTCTCGGTTCTGCTATTAACCGAGTCCCTAGCTTAAAAGGTGCCTCGTGCACTGGACAAGGTGCCTTGTGGAGTGGAAAAGGTGCAGGTCCTTATGCCTCGGTCCTGTATCAACCGAAGCAGTATTAAATTTTTATTTTTTATGTCTCGGTTCTTTGTACACCCGAAGCATATAATTTTATCTTAATTTCAAAACTGCCACTGCGTCTTAAATGCTTCGGTTTTTACGAAACCGCGGCATATACCACGAGTTAAAAAAACGTTTTTTTACTAGTGCCCTTGTTTGTTTCTGGAATAAGCACATTTCTTCAATCCTTGTTTGGAATTCGACTTCCAATTGTAGTTGCTGGTTCATACACTTACATAGTACGTATAACATCTATTATCTTATATATCATTTGTTCATTTTAGTTTTGATTTATTAGGTTAAATTCAGTCTGATATTAAATTTATAATTTATATTTCTATAATCAATCTGCAAAGTTGAAAAATAAAATGGTTAAAACGATCAAATATTTCTTCGCTCTATGTTAGTCACTGTGCCCTTTGAGTTTTTGTTTTTTGCTATTTGACTACTTCGATGCTCTCTTACTAGGAAAACTCTGAGACTCCGGAAAGCTGCTTAGAAAGCTATTCAGAAGGTAATTTTCTCACAATTTTTCTCAAACTTTGTTTTGAACTTGGTAGGTGGTAATGGAGTTAGTTTACTTGGAGTTTCTTTGAAGGGATTATGTGCGGTTTGTTTGTTCAGTTTTTGTTGAATGTTGATCCCAAGTCGTCATCTAATGTAAAGTGCAAAGTACAAGCCATAAGCCATTTCCTCCTCTCTTAGTTATAAATCAAATTCCTTATGTTTTTCTATTTTATTTCTAACCTTAAATTTTTTATGATTTACAATACGAAACAAACTATGACAAATAATTCGATACCTTTTTTATTTTTAACTTAATTATGAAAAATGTGATTTATTAGACATTTTGTTTATCGAAATAGACTATCTTATAATATGTTATCACATAACATAAAGAAAAGCTTGATATGGATGGCTTGATGCTAACATATCAGTTTACGTTCAATACAGGAAACTAGTCCCCTTATTTTAAGAGAGGGATACTAAAGAACATGGAAGAAGTGCAGAAGCTTCCAGATGAACATTTTCCATTTAGTGAACATGTTTCTCTTTAATGTATATTTGAAAAATGTTATGATTTATATTGAACAATGTAACATCCCAATATATAGTAATTACCATAAATTAGAACTAATCACATTTACATGATTAAACAGTGCAGTCTTAAATACATCAGCTAATAAAAGCCGAACAGTAAACAGATTGTAAGATTCAAAAGTGTATACAGGAATAACCAAGGTCCAAGACGAACGGTTTTACAAAAGCTAATAACCGAACGTCCCAAAAATTCTAAGTAAGCTAAACCTACTGAACGATCTAAGTCTCGGCCTTCACTTCAACGTCCACTAGGTTTTCTTCTTCAACCATTTCCTCCAAAAGGGTATCTCCATCTGCTCACATCCACACGGATGATCATTGCATTGACAGGACGGACGTACATAAACAGCAGACAACACAAGGAAATAACAAGGGTAAGCTTACGTAATTTAATTCATACCACCAACATACAATTTAACATATGCAAATCAACATACAAGACAAACAACAATATATCAGCCTAAAATTAATCATCCAAAACTCTCATAAGACAGACCGTCCGGACTGTATGTATCCATGTATCTACAGGCGTTCGTGCACCCGGGTGATGTAGTAACTGATAAACACACAACATCTGCCACCCGAGGTTAGCCCTATCAGTCCAAAGTACTCAGAAGGACTAGGACCTCCTGCCGTTCCCACACATGACCTACTCCCCTCTACTTGAGGACGAGCACTCACGGAACATCAGGATGAACTGCCATCAGCAGATTTACCATGGTCATACTACACAACTTCTCATATTCAAATCATAGAGACGTTCCTCCTTGGAACGCTCGTTCAAATTCCATAATCATAATATCACCTCATATACCATTCACACATTATACAATTTCCTATAGATCACATTTTCATTCTTAGTTCCACTTTCATAAAAAGACGAGCGTTCAGTTCCCTTCATAATGAGGACGAACGTTAACATGATACCAAGAGATACTCGTTTCGGAAAGAAAGAAAACGAACGTCTTTCCAAGGACGGACGTCATGACCACTTGAATCCGTTAAATGGACTGACTCTAGAACGATTCAAATGAAACTTAGAATAATTTAAATTCAAGGACTTTAGATCGAATCCAAATGAATAAAGACATCGCAAGACTTTTAGATGTTGATACGGATACGAATTTATAAAAAGATATTACCCGTCAGTCAATGACCGAACGCGATAACGGATATTAATTTACTGTTTGAACGAACGCTATTTTCATACGTTGGGAATTCAAGGGTAAGGACGAGCGTTCAGTATAAAACCGAACACTACTTAGGACGAACGCTAGGTAGATGACCGAGCACTAACTAGAACGAACGCTCGATATAAGACCGAGAGCTCATTTGGACGAACGCTTAATATAAGACTAAGCGCTACCTATAACGAACGTCGGATTATAGAACCGAGCGTTACTAATATAACTTCAATTAATTTCGCTCATTGGATACCACTAGGCTGAGCCGAACGCTCAAACCTAGCCTTTCACAAGGGGACGCTCGTTCTTAAGCAGAATCCTTTCCAAATGAAAGAACTCCTATTCTAAGTCATTTTCAGGGGAAAACCGAACGGTAGAAGACCGTTCGATGACGAGCGTGCATTATCAAAGTAAGGACTATTATATTTTCCAGATTTTTCATCTACAATAACTTCACATTTTTCATACGATTCACATCTTATAACTTATCTCCACCATAAATCTCATACATTACAGAATTCATATTATCATCTCATACCTTACAGAAATTATCCATTTTCCTATTCATACGTTTCATCCTCAACATACAGTTCATACAATATCACTCATACACAACCAGTACAACAGGGCTCGTTCATGCATACTTAAACATCATACATTTCATACATCCAGTACACTTCATGCTTTCACACACATCATACAAGTATCAATTAAATTCCTAAAGCTTCCCTTACCTGGTTCAGTAGTGAACGCCCTAAGCGAATGTTGTTTAACTTGTCCAAATACAGTTTCCTACCCTCAACGTGCTTCTCAAGTGTTTCACTAAATCTAACCACAAGAAATGTAGAAGAACTTAGCTTATACTCTAACATGCAGCTGTACCAGGGTTTGAGAACTTACTGGTCACATAACTCTAAAGCGTTCGGTTCCAGTGAAAGCTCACGACGCCGTGAATGGTCCTACGGTTTCTGAAATGGGATCGGAGGAGATGATGATGAGTTACAGTAGAGAGAAGATGAAAGGGTTCTAGAGAGAAGGAGGAGAGAATGGGGTCTGAGTTTGGAGGAAGAAGATGAGTGCAGGAGAGAGGAAGGGTTTTTCCAAAAAATTCTTTTTGTTTCTTCCCACATCCGCACGAACGTGCGTCTCTCCCGGTGACACCTGTATCCCCATTTCTGACTCCCATTCTTTCTCGGTGACACTTGGCAGTGAGTGGCAGAGTTATGAAAGTGCGTTTTTAATGCATTGCAGAAGGGTTTTCCATTCATAAATTTTGATTTGACAACGTGTTTATCAGAATTAATTTTCTAGGGTCCCACATTCCCCCTAACTACAAAAATTTTCGTCCTCGAAAATTAAAGCTTACCCGGAAACAGATGAGGATATAACTCCTTCATAGCGTCTTCAACCTCCCATGTTGAGTCGCTAGTCTTCGCGTCCCAAACCATTTTCACTAAACGAACGTTCTTTCCCCTGTAGAACTTGGTGCGACTATCTTCCACACGTACGGGTTGCATCTCCAACGTCCGGTCTGGGCGAAGTTGGACGTCTTCCAACTCCAGGATGTGTGAGGGATCAGTTATATACTTCCGGAGTTGGGAAACGTGGAAGACTGGGTGCAGGTTGGACAGTTGAGGAGGTAAAGATAATTCGTACGCCACTGGTCCGATCTTCTTCAGAATTTGGTATGGTCCTAAGAATTTGGGAGACAGCTTCTTCGGACGAACGACTCTTCCCACTCCAGTGATTGGATTAAGCCTAAGAAAAACGTGGTCTCTTGCAGCGAACTCTAATGGTCTTCTTCTCTTATCAGTATAAGATTTCTGCCTGCTTTGAGACGTCTTCAATCGCTCCTGGATCAACTTCACCTTCTCGGTCGTTTGTTGGATCAGTTTCGGACCGGTTAGCACGTTCTCTCCTTCCTGAAACCAACAAAGTGGCGTTCGACATTTCCTTCCATAGAGAGCTTCAAACGGTGCCATTCCTATGCTTGCTTGAAAACTGTTGTTATACGTGAATTCTACGAGCGGCAGGACTTCATCCCATACTCCCATATGATCTAGGACGCACGTCCTCAATAAGTCCTCGAGCGTCTGGATGGTTCGCTCAGATTGGCCGTCTGTCTGAGGGTGATAGGCCGAACTCATCTGCAACTTGCTCCCCAATTCTCCTTGTAACGATTGCCAAAAACGAGAGGTGAATCTCGTGTCTCGGTCTGAAATGATGCTCGAAGGAACTCCATGCAACCGAACGATCTCCTTAATATACAACTTGGCCAAGTTTGTCATTGACATCTTCAAGTTGACGGCTAGGAAGTGGGCGCTCTTCGTTAATCTATCCACAATCACCCAAATTGAATCATGGTTTCGGACCGTGCGTGGCAGATGGGTCACGAAATCCATGGAGATGCTGTCCCACTTCCATTCTAGAATCTCCAATGGCTGCAGCAACCCGCCTGGTCTTTGGTGTTCAGCCTTTGCTCGCTGGCAAGTCAAACAGGACGACACAAAACGTACAATGTCACTTTTCATTCCCGGCCACCAGAATGATAAACGGAGGTCTTGATACATCTTAGTCATGCCAGGATGCATGCTAAGACGGCTGTGATGCCCTTCCTCCAATATAATCCTCTTCAGCTCACCATCGTTTGGAACGCACGTTCTCCCCATATAGCGAAGTAAACCGTCCGTTCCAGTATTGAATCCCTTAGTCTGATCTGTACCGAGCGTACTTAATATCTTTGTCAATTCTTCGTCCTCACGTTGCTTCATTCTGATTCGGTCGAACACATCACTGGAAATTCTAAGGTTACAGCATCTAATAACGTTCGCTCCTAAGTCGAACTGTAACCTTAGATCTCTAAAACTTTCCACCAAGCTCAGCTCTTTCACCATCATTGCCGAGACCCTGACCGCTTTCCTACTCAAGGCGTCCGCCACCACGTTAGCTTTTCCAGGATGATACAACAGTTCGAACTCATAATCTTTCAAGAATTCAAGCCACCTCCTTTGTCTCATATTCAACTCCTTTTGATCAAAGAGGTACTTGAGACTCTTGTGATCACTAAAGACTTGAAACGTTGCTCCATACAGGTAATGCCTCCAAATCTTTAGTGCAAACACAACTGCTGCCAACTCTAAGTCGTGTGTGGGGTAATTCTTCTCGTGGACCTTCAACTGCTTAGAAGCGTACGCCACTACCCTCCTTTCCTGCATCAGTACGCAGCCCAAACCTTGATACGACGCATCACAAAACACTTCAAAAGGTTTGGCCGTGTCTGGAATGACCAACACTGGGGCGCTCGTTAATTTCCTCTTCAATTCCTGGAAGCTCTCCTCACACCGATCGGTCCAGGCGAACGGTTGATCCTTCCTGGTGAGATGAGTCAGCGGAGCTACTATCTTGGAGAATCCCTCAATGAACCGTCTATAGTAGCCCGCGAGCCCTACGAAACTTCTAACCTCTGTGACCGAACGTGGACTCTCCCAATCCAGGACTGTTTTCACCTTGGCTGGATCCACTGAAATACCTCCAGCAGAAACGACGTGCCCCAAAAACTGGATTTCCTTCATCCAGAATTCACACTTTGACCGCTTGGCATACAATTCTTTCTCCCTCAACACGCTCAACACGATCCTCAAGTGGTCTTCATGTTCGTCAAAACTCTTGGAATAAATGAGGATGTCGTCAATAAACACCACTACGAACTTATCCAGGTACGGTCTAAAAATCCGGTTCATATAATCCATGAAGATTGCAGGTGCGTTCGTCACTCCGAAAGGCATCACCACATATTCATAGTGTCCATAACGGGACCGAAAAGTAGTCTTCTGAATGTCTTCTTCCTTCACTCTAATTTGGTGATAGCCCGAACGTAAATCAATCTTTGAAAACACGCACGCACCTTGCAACTGATCCAGTAGGTCGTCAATCCTTGGCAGTGGATACTTGTTCTTGATGGTCAGCTTATTAAGTTGCCTATAATCAATGCAGAGCCGAGAGCTGCCATCCTTCTTCTTTACCAACAACACAGGCGCTCCCCAAGGTGAAGCGCTCGGCCGGATGAACTTCTTATCCATCAACTCCTCGATTTGCTTCTTGAGCTCGACCAACTCGGCTAGAGCCATCCTATAAGGTTGAACCGAGATGGGTGCGACCGTTGTTACGAGGTCGATCGTGAATTCAACCTCACGAACGGGAGGTAGACCAGGGACTTCTTCCGGAAAGACATCCGGGAATTCATCCACTACCGTTCGTCCTCCACTGCTTCCAGTGTTGGACGAACGCTCCACTTTCGCTTCCCTCACTTCTTTGTCTTCATATGTCATTATTAGAAAACAACTCGCTCCTTCCATGATGTCTATCTTCAACTGACCGAGCGTGACTGATAATTCCTCCTCTTCCTCACTCGGAAAGACTATCTCCTTCGTCCCACAATCAATGAGAATCCGATTGGTAGCCAACCAATCCATCCCCAAAATTACTTCTAAGTCTTGAAGGGGTAAACAAATGAGGTTAACCTTAAATCTACGCCCCTCAACTTCTATAGGACATCTCACACAAACTGTAGATGTCTTAATCCCACCAGCCGCTGGGGTTGACACCACCAAGTCGAACTGTAATTCGCTCTCCACTAGTCCCAGTTTCTCAACGCACGCCTTCGAGATGAAGGAATGAGTTGCCCCCGAGTCATACAACACACAGCAAGGCTTTCCCAATAACATGCAAGTGCTGGTGATGAGTGTACCTGAACGAGCAGCTTCAGCACCCGTGATTGCATACATTCTTCCCACTGCCTGCGCTCGTCCACCTCTTCCTTGCTGCGTTCTTCCAGCGTTCGGCGGCCTCATTGCCGCTCGTCCTCCCATATTACACTCCTGATCTGAGTGTCCGCTCCTTCTACACTTGTTGCAATATTTTCCCCCAGACAGTTGAGGACAGGCCCACCAATAGTGCGGTCCTCCACACTGATAACACGTCAAGCTCCTTGGCTGTCCAGATTGGCCGACAGTGACCAAGGCTTGTGATCCGCCAGGGGATTGAGTTGGACGAACGTATGGGGACCTTCTCACGTTCGCTGTGTTTCTGGATAAAACCGACCCCCTACTCAATTGCTGCTTCTTCTGTTGCTCGGCCTCAGCAACGTTCTTCTCCAGTACCTTTGCTCTCTCAACCATAGCAGGGAACGACCTAATGCACAGGCTGGATATTAACACTTTCAAGTCACTCCTCAGCCCGTTCTCAAACTTCCTGCATTGCCATTCTTCACTTGTTGCCATAGTATTAAAACAGACCAGGTGCTTGAATTTATTGGTGTACTCCGAGACGGACATCCCACCTTGTACCAACTATAGGAACTCTACCTCCTTAGCAAACCGCACACTGTCGGGGAAATACTCTTCATAAAATTTAGCCCTAAAAACTTCCCAGGAAATGGGACTTTGAGCTTCGGCCAACAACATCTTCATGCTCGACCACCAATGGCTAGCTTCTCCGGTCAACAAATACTCTGTGAACGCCAAACGGTTGTCATTTGGACACCTTTTGGCATCATAGATCCTTTCCATATCCCTTAGCCATTGATCCGCTTCATCCGGAAGCCCCTTTCCATTAAACTTAGCAGGGTGGTGCTGCAAGAAGCTTTCCAAGCCCCACTCGGCATGAGGTGCAGTATTAGAAGAAGAGGCTCCTGGTGCGCCTCTGGTAGCTGCAATAATCTCCATTAGTTGACGTTGCGTTGCTTCAGAATTTGCGCGTGCGGCCTCTAAGCTCTGTAACGCAGCAGCATTTTGTTCCAATAACACAGTATTTTGTTGTTGTAACCTTTCTATAACTGATTCCAACAACCGAGAGTTGTTGGGTGCCTCAGATTCATTGGGCTGTGGTGGAGGAGGGAGTCTAGGCGCCATTCGTTTTCTGGACCAGAGAAAACGTACGTTAGTTATGTTCAAGAGTTAAAAACAATAACTCACTAAACACACAATAAGCACACAACGAAAGCACAATGTACTCATAACCCTAAGTGTCCTTAAAAGAACAAAACTGCTCTGATACCAATAAATGTAACATCCCAATATATAGTAATTACCATAAATTAGAACTAATCACATTTACATGATTAAACAGTGCAGTCTTAAATACATCAGCTAATAAAAGCCGAACAGTAAACAGATTGTAAGATTCAAAAGTGTATACAGGAATAACCAAGGTCCAAGACGAACGGTTTTACAAAAGCTAATAACCGAACGTCCCAAAAATTCTAAGTAAGCTAAACCTACTGAACGATCTAAGTCTCGGCCTTCACTTCAACGTCCACTAGGTTTTCTTCTTCAACCATTTCCTCCAAAAGGGTATCTCCATCTGCTCACATCCACACGGATGATCATTGCATTGACAGGACGGACGTACATAAACAGCAGACAACACAAGGAAATAACAAGGGTAAGCTTACGTAATTTAATTCATACCACCAACATACAATTTAACATATGCAAATCAACATACAAGACAAACAACAATATATCAGCCTAAAATTAATCATCCAAAACTCTCATAAGACAGACCGTCCGGACTGTATGTATCCATGTATCTACAGGCGTTCGTGCACCCGGGTGATGTAGTAACTGATAAACACACAACATCTGCCACCCGAGGTTAGCCCTATCAGTCCAAAGTACTCAGAAGGACTAGGACCTCCTGCCGTTCCCACACATGACCTACTCCCCTCTACTTGAGGACGAGCACTCACGGAACATCAGGATGAACTGCCATCAGCAGATTTACCATGGTCATACTACACAACTTCTCATATTCAAATCATAGAGACGTTCCTCCTTGGAACGCTCGTTCAAATTCCATAATCATAATATCACCTCATATACCATTCACACATTATACAATTTCCTATAGATCACATTTTCATTCTTAGTTCCACTTTCATAAAAAGACGAGCGTTCAGTTCCCTTCATAATGAGGACGAACGTTAACATGATACCAAGAGATACTCGTTTCGGAAAGAAAGAAAACGAACGTCTTTCCAAGGACGGACGTCATGACCACTTGAATCCGTTAAATGGACTGACTCTAGAACGATTCAAATGAAACTTAGAATAATTTAAATTCAAGGACTTTAGATCGAATCCAAATGAATAAAGACATCGCAAGACTTTTAGATGTTGATACGGATACGAATTTATAAAAAGATATTACCCGTCAGTCAATGACCGAACGCGATAACGGATATTAATTTACTGTTTGAACGAACGCTATTTTCATACGTTGGGAATTCAAGGGTAAGGACGAGCGTTCAGTATAAAACCGAACACTACTTAGGACGAACGCTAGGTAGATGACCGAGCACTAACTAGAACGAACGCTCGATATAAGACCGAGAGCTCATTTGGACGAACGCTTAATATAAGACTAAGCGCTACCTATAACGAACGTCGGATTATAGAACCGAGCGTTACTAATATAACTTCAATTAATTTCGCTCATTGGATACCACTAGGCTGAGCCGAACGCTCAAACCTAGCCTTTCACAAGGGGACGCTCGTTCTTAAGCAGAATCCTTTCCAAATGAAAGAACTCCTATTCTAAGTCATTTTCAGGGGAAAACCGAACGGTAGAAGACCGTTCGATGACGAGCGTGCATTATCAAAGTAAGGACTATTATATTTTCCAGATTTTTCATCTACAATAACTTCACATTTTTCATACGATTCACATCTTATAACTTATCTCCACCATAAATCTCATACATTACAGAATTCATATTATCATCTCATACCTTACAGAAATTATCCATTTTCCTATTCATACGTTTCATCCTCAACATACAGTTCATACAATATCACTCATACACAACCAGTACAACAGGGCTCGTTCATGCATACTTAAACATCATACATTTCATACATCCAGTACACTTCATGCTTTCACACACATCATACAAGTATCAATTAAATTCCTAAAGCTTCCCTTACCTGGTTCAGTAGTGAACGCCCTAAGCGAATGTTGTTTAACTTGTCCAAATACAGTTTCCTACCCTCAACGTGCTTCTCAAGTGTTTCACTAAATCTAACCACAAGAAATGTAGAAGAACTTAGCTTATACTCTAACATGCAGCTGTACCAGGGTTTGAGAACTTACTGGTCACATAACTCTAAAGCGTTCGGTTCCAGTGAAAGCTCACGACGCCGTGAATGGTCCTACGGTTTCTGAAATGGGATCGGAGGAGATGATGATGAGTTACAGTAGAGAGAAGATGAAAGGGTTCTAGAGAGAAGGAGGAGAGAATGGGGTCTGAGTTTGGAGGAAGAAGATGAGTGCAGGAGAGAGGAAGGGTTTTTCCAAAAAATTCTTTTTGTTTCTTCCCACATCCGCACGAACGTGCGTCTCTCCCGGTGACACCTGTATCCCCATTTCTGACTCCCATTCTTTCTCGGTGACACTTGGCAGTGAGTGGCAGAGTTATGAAAGTGCGTTTTTAATGCATTGCAGAAGGGTTTTCCATTCATAAATTTTGATTTGACAACGTGTTTATCAGAATTAATTTTCTAGGGTCCCACATTCCCCCTAACTACAAAAATTTTCGTCCTCGAAAATTAAAGCTTACCCGGAAACAGATGAGGATATAACTCCTTCATAGCGTCTTCAACCTCCCATGTTGAGTCGCTAGTCTTCGCGTCCCAAACCATTTTCACTAAACGAACGTTCTTTCCCCTGTAGAACTTGGTGCGACTATCTTCCACACGTACGGGTTGCATCTCCAACGTCCGGTCTGGGCGAAGTTGGACGTCTTCCAACTCCAGGATGTGTGAGGGATCAGTTATATACTTCCGGAGTTGGGAAACGTGGAAGACTGGGTGCAGGTTGGACAGTTGAGGAGGTAAAGATAATTCGTACGCCACTGGTCCGATCTTCTTCAGAATTTGGTATGGTCCTAAGAATTTGGGAGACAGCTTCTTCGGACGAACGACTCTTCCCACTCCAGTGATTGGATTAAGCCTAAGAAAAACGTGGTCTCTTGCAGCGAACTCTAATGGTCTTCTTCTCTTATCAGTATAAGATTTCTGCCTGCTTTGAGACGTCTTCAATCGCTCCTGGATCAACTTCACCTTCTCGGTCGTTTGTTGGATCAGTTTCGGACCGGTTAGCACGTTCTCTCCTTCCTGAAACCAACAAAGTGGCGTTCGACATTTCCTTCCATAGAGAGCTTCAAACGGTGCCATTCCTATGCTTGCTTGAAAACTGTTGTTATACGTGAATTCTACGAGCGGCAGGACTTCATCCCATACTCCCATATGATCTAGGACGCACGTCCTCAATAAGTCCTCGAGCGTCTGGATGGTTCGCTCAGATTGGCCGTCTGTCTGAGGGTGATAGGCCGAACTCATCTGCAACTTGCTCCCCAATTCTCCTTGTAACGATTGCCAAAAACGAGAGGTGAATCTCGTGTCTCGGTCTGAAATGATGCTCGAAGGAACTCCATGCAACCGAACGATCTCCTTAATATACAACTTGGCCAAGTTTGTCATTGACATCTTCAAGTTGACGGCTAGGAAGTGGGCGCTCTTCGTTAATCTATCCACAATCACCCAAATTGAATCATGGTTTCGGACCGTGCGTGGCAGATGGGTCACGAAATCCATGGAGATGCTGTCCCACTTCCATTCTAGAATCTCCAATGGCTGCAGCAACCCGCCTGGTCTTTGGTGTTCAGCCTTTGCTCGCTGGCAAGTCAAACAGGACGACACAAAACGTACAATGTCACTTTTCATTCCCGGCCACCAGAATGATAAACGGAGGTCTTGATACATCTTAGTCATGCCAGGATGCATGCTAAGACGGCTGTGATGCCCTTCCTCCAATATAATCCTCTTCAGCTCACCATCGTTTGGAACGCACGTTCTCCCCATATAGCGAAGTAAACCGTCCGTTCCAGTATTGAATCCCTTAGTCTGATCTGTACCGAGCGTACTTAATATCTTTGTCAATTCTTCGTCCTCACGTTGCTTCATTCTGATTCGGTCGAACACATCACTGGAAATTCTAAGGTTACAGCATCTAATAACGTTCGCTCCTAAGTCGAACTGTAACCTTAGATCTCTAAAACTTTCCACCAAGCTCAGCTCTTTCACCATCATTGCCGAGACCCTGACCGCTTTCCTACTCAAGGCGTCCGCCACCACGTTAGCTTTTCCAGGATGATACAACAGTTCGAACTCATAATCTTTCAAGAATTCAAGCCACCTCCTTTGTCTCATATTCAACTCCTTTTGATCAAAGAGGTACTTGAGACTCTTGTGATCACTAAAGACTTGAAACGTTGCTCCATACAGGTAATGCCTCCAAATCTTTAGTGCAAACACAACTGCTGCCAACTCTAAGTCGTGTGTGGGGTAATTCTTCTCGTGGACCTTCAACTGCTTAGAAGCGTACGCCACTACCCTCCTTTCCTGCATCAGTACGCAGCCCAAACCTTGATACGACGCATCACAAAACACTTCAAAAGGTTTGGCCGTGTCTGGAATGACCAACACTGGGGCGCTCGTTAATTTCCTCTTCAATTCCTGGAAGCTCTCCTCACACCGATCGGTCCAGGCGAACGGTTGATCCTTCCTGGTGAGATGAGTCAGCGGAGCTACTATCTTGGAGAATCCCTCAATGAACCGTCTATAGTAGCCCGCGAGCCCTACGAAACTTCTAACCTCTGTGACCGAACGTGGACTCTCCCAATCCAGGACTGTTTTCACCTTGGCTGGATCCACTGAAATACCTCCAGCAGAAACGACGTGCCCCAAAAACTGGATTTCCTTCATCCAGAATTCACACTTTGACCGCTTGGCATACAATTCTTTCTCCCTCAACACGCTCAACACGATCCTCAAGTGGTCTTCATGTTCGTCAAAACTCTTGGAATAAATGAGGATGTCGTCAATAAACACCACTACGAACTTATCCAGGTACGGTCTAAAAATCCGGTTCATATAATCCATGAAGATTGCAGGTGCGTTCGTCACTCCGAAAGGCATCACCACATATTCATAGTGTCCATAACGGGACCGAAAAGTAGTCTTCTGAATGTCTTCTTCCTTCACTCTAATTTGGTGATAGCCCGAACGTAAATCAATCTTTGAAAACACGCACGCACCTTGCAACTGATCCAGTAGGTCGTCAATCCTTGGCAGTGGATACTTGTTCTTGATGGTCAGCTTATTAAGTTGCCTATAATCAATGCAGAGCCGAGAGCTGCCATCCTTCTTCTTTACCAACAACACAGGCGCTCCCCAAGGTGAAGCGCTCGGCCGGATGAACTTCTTATCCATCAACTCCTCGATTTGCTTCTTGAGCTCGACCAACTCGGCTAGAGCCATCCTATAAGGTTGAACCGAGATGGGTGCGACCGTTGTTACGAGGTCGATCGTGAATTCAACCTCACGAACGGGAGGTAGACCAGGGACTTCTTCCGGAAAGACATCCGGGAATTCATCCACTACCGTTCGTCCTCCACTGCTTCCAGTGTTGGACGAACGCTCCACTTTCGCTTCCCTCACTTCTTTGTCTTCATATGTCATTATTAGAAAACAACTCGCTCCTTCCATGATGTCTATCTTCAACTGACCGAGCGTGACTGATAATTCCTCCTCTTCCTCACTCGGAAAGACTATCTCCTTCGTCCCACAATCAATGAGAATCCGATTGGTAGCCAACCAATCCATCCCCAAAATTACTTCTAAGTGTTGAAGGGGTAAACAAATGAGGTTAACCTTAAATCTACGCCCCTCAACTTCTATAGGACATCTCACACAAACTGTAGATGTCTTAATCCCACCAGCCGCTGGGGTTGACACCACCAAGTCGAACTGTAATTCGCTCTCCACTAGTCCCAGTTTCTCAACGCACGCCTTCGAGATGAAGGAATGAGTTGCCCCCGAGTCATACAACACACAGCAAGGCTTTCCCAATAACATGCAAGTGCTGGTGATGAGTGTACCTGAACGAGCAGCTTCAGCACCCGTGATTGCATACATTCTTCCCACTGCCTGCGCTCGTCCACCTCTTCCTTGCTGCGTTCTTCCAGCGTTCGGCGGCCTCATTGCCGCTCGTCCTCCCATATTACACTCCTGATCTGAGTGTCCGCTCCTTCTACACTTGTTGCAATATTTTCCCCCAGACAGTTGAGGACAGGCCCACCAATAGTGCGGTCCTCCACACTGATAACACGTCAAGCTCCTTGGCTGTCCAGATTGGCCGACAGTGACCAAGGCTTGTGATCCGCCAGGGGATTGAGTTGGACGAACGTATGGGGACCTTCTCACGTTCGCTGTGTTTCTGGATAAAACCGACCCCCTACTCAATTGCTGCTTCTTCTGTTGCTCGGCCTCAGCAACGTTCTTCTCCAGTACCTTTGCTCTCTCAACCATAGCAGGGAACGACCTAATGCACAGGCTGGATATTAACACTTTCAAGTCACTCCTCAGCCCGTTCTCAAACTTCCTGCATTGCCATTCTTCACTTGTTGCCATAGTATTAAAACAGACCAGGTGCTTGAATTTATTGGTGTACTCCGAGACGGACATCCCACCTTGTACCAACTATAGGAACTCTACCTCCTTAGCAAACCGCACACTGTCGGGGAAATACTCTTCATAAAATTTAGCCCTAAAAACTTCCCAGGAAATGGGACTTTGAGCTTCGGCCAACAACATCTTCATGCTCGACCACCAATGGCTAGCTTCTCCGGTCAACAAATACTCTGTGAACGCCAAACGGTTGTCATTTGGACACCTTTTGGCATCATAGATCCTTTCCATATCCCTTAGCCATTGATCCGCTTCATCCGGAAGCCCCTTTCCATTAAACTTAGCAGGGTGGTGCTGCAAGAAGCTTTCCAAGCCCCACTCGGCATGAGGTGCAGTATTAGAAGAAGAGGCTCCTGGTGCGCCTCTGGTAGCTGCAATAATCTCCATTAGTTGACGTTGCGTTGCTTCAGAATTTGCGCGTGCGGCCTCTAAGCTCTGTAACGCAGCAGCATTTTGTTCCAATAACACAGTATTTTGTTGTTGTAACCTTTCTATAACTGATTCCAACAACCGAGAGTTGTTGGGTGCCTCAGATTCATTGGGCTGTGGTGGAGGAGGGAGTCTAGGCGCCATTCGTTTTCTGGACCAGAGAAAACGTACGTTAGTTATGTTCAAGAGTTAAAAACAATAACTCACTAAACACACAATAAGCACACAACGAAAGCACAATGTACTCATAACCCTAAGTGTCCTTAAAAGAACAAAACTGCTCTGATACCAATAAATGTAACATCCCAATATATAGTAATTACCATAAATTAGAACTAATCACATTTACATGATTAAACAGTGCAGTCTTAAATACATCAGCTAATAAAAGCCGAACAGTAAACAGATTGTAAGATTCAAAAGTGTATACAGGAATAACCAAGGTCCAAGACGAACGGTTTTACAAAAGCTAATAACCGAACGTCCCAAAAATTCTAAGTAAGCTAAACCTACTGAACGATCTAAGTCTCGGCCTTCACTTCAACGTCCACTAGGTTTTCTTCTTCAACCATTTCCTCCAAAAGGGTATCTCCATCTGCTCACATCCACACGGATGATCATTGCATTGACAGGACGGACGTACATAAACAGCAGACAACACAAGGAAATAACAAGGGTAAGCTTACGTAATTTAATTCATACCACCAACATACAATTTAACATATGCAAATCAACATACAAGACAAACAACAATATATCAGCCTAAAATTAATCATCCAAAACTCTCATAAGACAGACCGTCCGGACTGTATGTATCCATGTATCTACAGGCGTTCGTGCACCCGGGTGATGTAGTAACTGATAAACACACAACATCTGCCACCCGAGGTTAGCCCTATCAGTCCAAAGTACTCAGAAGGACTAGGACCTCCTGCCGTTCCCACACATGACCTACTCCCCTCTACTTGAGGACGAGCACTCACGGAACATCAGGATGAACTGCCATCAGCAGATTTACCATGGTCATACTACACAACTTCTCATATTCAAATCATAGAGACGTTCCTCCTTGGAACGCTCGTTCAAATTCCATAATCATAATATCACCTCATATACCATTCACACATTATACAATTTCCTATAGATCACATTTTCATTCTTAGTTCCACTTTCATAAAAAGACGAGCGTTCAGTTCCCTTCATAATGAGGACGAACGTTAACATGATACCAAGAGATACTCGTTTCGGAAAGAAAGAAAACGAACGTCTTTCCAAGGACGGACGTCATGACCACTTGAATCCGTTAAATGGACTGACTCTAGAACGATTCAAATGAAACTTAGAATAATTTAAATTCAAGGACTTTAGATCGAATCCAAATGAATAAAGACATCGCAAGACTTTTAGATGTTGATACGGATACGAATTTATAAAAAGATATTACCCGTCAGTCAATGACCGAACGCGATAACGGATATTAATTTACTGTTTGAACGAACGCTATTTTCATACGTTGGGAATTCAAGGGTAAGGACGAGCGTTCAGTATAAAACCGAACACTACTTAGGACGAACGCTAGGTAGATGACCGAGCACTAACTAGAACGAACGCTCGATATAAGACCGAGAGCTCATTTGGACGAACGCTTAATATAAGACTAAGCGCTACCTATAACGAACGTCGGATTATAGAACCGAGCGTTACTAATATAACTTCAATTAATTTCGCTCATTGGATACCACTAGGCTGAGCCGAACGCTCAAACCTAGCCTTTCACAAGGGGACGCTCGTTCTTAAGCAGAATCCTTTCCAAATGAAAGAACTCCTATTCTAAGTCATTTTCAGGGGAAAACCGAACGGTAGAAGACCGTTCGATGACGAGCGTGCATTATCAAAGTAAGGACTATTATATTTTCCAGATTTTTCATCTACAATAACTTCACATTTTTCATACGATTCACATCTTATAACTTATCTCCACCATAAATCTCATACATTACAGAATTCATATTATCATCTCATACCTTACAGAAATTATCCATTTTCCTATTCATACGTTTCATCCTCAACATACAGTTCATACAATATCACTCATACACAACCAGTACAACAGGGCTCGTTCATTCATACTTAAACATCATACATTTCATACATCCAGTACACTTCATGCTTTCACACACATCATACAAGTATCAATTAAATTACTAAAGCTTCCCTTACCTGGTTCAGCAGTGAACGCCCTAAGCGAATGCTTTTTAACTTGTCCAAATACAGTTTCCTACCCTCAACGTGCTTCTCAAGTGTTTCACTAAATCTAACCACAAGAAACGTAGAAGAACTTAGCTTATACTCTAACATGCTGCTGTACCAGGGTTCGCATGCAACTCAGAAAAGGGTGTTTAGAGTTTGAGAACTTACCGGTCACAGAACTCTAAAGCGTTCGGTTCCAATGAAAGCTCACGACGCCGTGAATGGTCCTACGGTTTCTGAAATGGGATCGGAGGAGATGATGATGAGTTACAGTAGAGAGAAGATGAGAGGGTTCTAGAGAGAAGGAGGAGAGAATGGGGTCTGAGTTTGGAGGAAGAAGATGAGTGCAAGAGAGAGGAAGGGTTTTTCCAGAAAATTCTTTTTGTTTCTTCCCACATCCGCACGAACGTGCGTCTCTCCCGGTGACACCTGTATCCCCATTTCTGACTCCCATTCTTTCTCGGTGACACTTGGCAGTGAGTGGCAGAGTTATGAAAGTGCGTTTTTAATGCACTGCAGAAGGGTTTTCCATTCATAAATTTTGATTTGACAACGTGTTTATCAGAATTAATTTTCCAGGGTCCCACAAACAATTACTTGTATCAAAACATTTTATAGTTCATTTTATCTAATATTTAATTTTCGTTTCTAATTATTTTATTATGTGTTCTTTTTTATAGCTTATTTTATCATAATGAATTAAATAATATTAAAAAAAACAATCTGACACGTACTTCTGGAGGTTTTGGAACAAAGTCCTGGCGGTTCTTGAAAACCCATGTCATTCATGGTGGTTTTCGAAAACCCTATCATTTCCGGCTGTTTTCGAAAAATACTTGCCATTTCCGGTGATTTTTTGCAAAACCTATGTTATTTCTGACCGTTTTTCACAAAACCCCTAACATGTTAATTATTTATGGATGTAGTTTTTCCGAGCAATTTTTACAACTGGTTTATTGTATTTTTCGGGAGTTTTGCTAATGTTAAAAATCGATAAAATTCAAAATTTATCACAGATTTGTTTGAATGAATCGGTATAAATCATTTTTGTGTTGGAATCTACACTACAACTAATTATATTATGTAAAAGTGATGTCGCATGTCAATTCTATGAAAGTTTTGTTCCTCACCGAATTCCTAAGAGAATGAATTAAAGCTAGTTTTATAAAAACACACAACATAATAGTGTTTACAACATTAAGAACAACTAGCTCAAGTAGATCATTTATTTCGCGATCAGCTTCTTAGTCACGAAAAATGTTTCAGATAAAGTTGGACGGATGACAACAAAGGCTTCTTTTATAGCCGCTATCCAACACCAAAGTAACTGATCTCATATTATCACTTCTTTTTTTTCTGGAAGCACAGAAGCTGGTTTTTCTCGTTGTGATTGGGATGGAACTTTACAAAATTAATTTTCAATGAATTTGATTGTGTAAAATTGATTTTTGAAAAAGATGCGATTTATTTTTAATTTTAAATGCAACTTAACTCAGTATGATTTTGTTACCTAATGCAAAATTTTATTTAAAGTTGTTTCAAGTCATATTCAATTGTGGATGCAGAATAAATTTATGAATGTTAAAGTAAACTTATGAATGTTTACGTGAAATCACGTTAGTTTATATTTAAATGTGTTTCTAGATAATGTAATGTGAATCCAACCATTCTATCAGGTCCAGGGGTTTTTGAGTTTCAAAATGTCATAATATGTGTTTATAGAAAGCCCTGGATCTTTATAATATTGTTTTCTAGTATTTGAAATTGGGACAGTTTTAGTTTCTATAATATTGTATTCATTTGTAATCCATACTTTTTTATAGAAAAAATGATATGGTCTTAGTTCTTCACCAAGGAAGAACCAAAAGTGCATGACTTTGTAATTTTTAGGGACTAAAATCAAACAATTTTTATAGGTACTAAAACGATATTGTTTTTATTTTCAATGATAACAAGTACGAAATATTTCTATGATAAAATGTTTTTTCTCAATAGGCATTTTTCTTTCTTAAAGCATCTCATCCTACAAACCTGGAGCTTTAGTCTGTTGCTTTTCAAATCTTACTTAAATATCACGAAAAGGTAAGCAACTCATTAGTACGTACATCTTATATACCTATTGAGTTAGCATGTGCTGTAAACGTTAACCAACTAATAGTGAATTAGTTGAGTGATGTAAAGTATGTTCTGCAAGTTAGAGACTTAAAAACAGGTTCCTTGCTCCACCAATTACCAATTGACATTGGCTCAGTTTCTGAAGTTTCCGGGCGGCGTGAAGATAGTGTGGTTTTCATTAGCTCTACGAGCTTTTTAACTCCTGGTATCATCTACCAGTGTAATTTGGGAACAGAGATTCCTGATATGAAGATATTTCGTAAAATTGTTGTCCCTAGGTTTGATCGATCTGAATTTCATGTTAAACAGGTAAGAAAAATACATTTTCTAATGATACTGTTTCGTTTTGTCTAATTTTTAGTTTCACCTTATTTAAATTGGCAGTTTTGAAATCAAATCTGCATGAGTAATTGATTCGTCTAATAAAAGGAGGAATTGTTTCACTAATCAAGTAAGATTTATCCTATCTGAAACTATCCCCAACGTTTATGACCTTGTAGTTTGCATGAACTCTTCTGTTATGTTGCTTGGTCCTGAGACAGATTTGTGGTGAGTGTATGCTTGTATCTTTGGACTGTTAGTCAAAATTATCATCGCTAAAACTGTTAGGTCCAAAGGCTAGTATTGATTAATAATGTAAGGAAAAAACTCACACTCTTTGACTGATGGAAGGATTGTGCTTATGCAAGATATAGACAATGAATGGTTGACTAGTTTGGGTCACATGAAATTTTCTCTTTGGTTAAGTGTAGTTATATGCTGCGGCAGTTATAAAAAATGATATTTGATAAGGAGAATATGTTATTAGCATAAAGTTGAAGAGAAGAAGTTTTGATGATGTCTCAAAGTCAAGTTTCAAGTTCTCTTGTTGCAAGAAGATCTTCATAAAGACTTGTCTTGTGTTAATGCTTTTGTAATTTAGTAAATTTATGTATAGGATGTGGTTTACCTTTGATTCTATATATTGTTTGCCTTAGGTTGGTTGCGTTAAAATTAATTTTGAATAAAAAAACCTCATTTTATACTCAAGATATTCGATTATCAAATTATTATAATAATCGATTATCAGTAATCAATTATGAGATGTCATAATCGATTATCATGAGCAATTATGAGAATTTTTAAGTAAGTTTTTTACCGTTGTGCATTCATTAAATGCATAATCGATTAACATAAGTGGATAATCGATTATCATACGTTAATTAGTTGAAAATGAATTTTTGGAGGTATCCTTGAGTGAGATCTCTATAAATTAAATTGAGACTCTCACTCTAAAATACGAAATACGTTTATTTCAAAAATCTTATCTGTTGTGTGCGGTGATAAGTGATCTAGGGTTTGTGTAACCCTTGTACGTTCGCTCTGAGAACTTGGTGTGGCAACAGAGCGAAAACTTTCACTAGTAGTGAGATTGAGTGTTGTTGTTGTTGCTTAGTTAAATGAAGTTGTTGGGAGCATTAATTATGTGTTGTTGCCAATGAGGTTATGCACGTTGACCTCTCTAGGGCTTCGACGTCAAATTGATATTAACAACTATAATAAAAAGCCATAAGAAACCTATTACTAGTTCAAATAACATGTTTGCACGTTGAATTCGACTGGGCTTGGACGTCAATACTAGATAGTGGATGGGGGCAGTTAGTAGGCATAATTACTATTGTTACCCATGACAACTGCTTAGTGGACATCGAATACATGTGGAATTTGACGTCCATTATTCTTCTATAAATACCACCCATTTAACATAGCTTCTTACATAATCATTTCCCTATTGAACATATTAGGATCCATGTTTGTTATTTCCTTTACATTTTCCTTTCCTTAGATTTCAGAGCATTTCTCTTCTTTAAGTTGCAATTTACTGATTTGAATTTCAAAGTGTCGCATTCAGCTTCAGTTCATATGAAGGTGTCCTTTGATATTCAAGTCACCAAAATGTTTTTTTATAGTACAAAAATAGTTAAGATATCTTACTGAAAGGAAAGTTTTCAGGAAAATGAAACATGATTCACAATATGTTTAATGCTGACACAATTTTAAGAACAAAAACAAAGCTCTAAAATAATGTTCAAGTTCATCATATTTCTGATTCATTTTTTAATTGTCTTGAAGTTGTTTTCTAACGTTAGATTTCAGAGCTAACTGATATCTTAGGGTGAAAATAACTTCAAGACAATTCAATTTGTGAATCTATATATACATTTGACGTCGAATATTGACGGTATCCGATGCAAAGACCATGTGGCTAATATCGCCTGAAGGTGTATTTTAAAGGTTGAAAGTCGAATGATCTACATGGTCGACATCCTATATCTTAGAGGATTCCTTAAGGAAATTCATTTTTACAAAACATAGCATAAAAAATTAAAACAAAACAAGAACAAATACATTAAACGAAACAAAGGAAAAAAAATCAAAACATATGAAGAATGTTTGTGAAATTCATAAGTGTTAACATTTTCCGTTAGTTTTCCATCATAACTTCATTGTTAATAAAGAAATGTCTTTGTTTTGTTAAAGAGTTGATGGAAAACCAAAGGAAAAAGTTAACATGAATTTGGTTACGAAAGCTCTGCAGTGAAGCAAAACTTTGGTGAATAGAGGTGTAAGGTTTTCAAAGGGTACGAAACTCTATTTGAAACGAAATCTAAATCTCTTAACTTTTTTCTGTGGATTTCTATCATACCTTCAAGCTTTTCACAATGACAAAGAATCAACCACAAAGAAATGTCTTGCTTTGGTGACTTTGAAGGAGTTAATAGAAATCCAAAGAAAAAAAGTTAACACAAGGATTTATTTCGAAAAATTTTATAAATAGAGGTGTGGAGGTTATCCAAGATCCGAAATTGTATTTAAAGAAAATGGAGGTGTACTTTTACATCGAACATCATGGGGGATTCGATGTCCAACATAGCATGGGAAGGGAAGTGTTGAGACTTAATGGATGCTAGAGCTTTACGTCGTATTGTGTAGGAGTTCAACATCCAACATAGTAAAGATTTTTTCTTTGGGGAAGCAAAGGACCGTTTAGTATTCATTGTGCATTGGGGTTTGACGTCGAACTTGGGTAGTATTTGACGTCATCTATGCATGGGAAAGGGCAGTGTTGAGTCTTAATGGATGATGTTGTTACTAATAAAGAGGTTAATATCGTATTGTGTAGGAGTTTGGCGTCCAACATAGTAAAGAATTTTTCTTTGGGGAAGCAAATGAGTATTCAATATTTATTTATTTTGGATTGGATGTCTGGTGTTTCCTAAGCGGGCATTATATGATTACTAAGGTTATTGTTTAACTTGAGTTGATGTATGGTGTGACACCATTTCATTTTAGACGGCGGTTTGTATTTCCAAACGACGTCGAGATATATAATTTATTTACAACAATGCCACTAGTCATTGTTAACGTTGGTTGTTATGTTATTGGATGTTGAACGCATGACGTTATACGCTATTTTTACACTAGTGTCAAGTCGCCCTACCATCACAATATTGGACTTGTTTCTCCTACTCCTCAAGGACATAGAAGTAAAAACTTTGGCACATATTACCAAGCACTATACTCAGCAACGAGTTGGAGTTATACAGTAGAACACCTTTCACCTCCCCACTACATCGAATAGGCGAAAGGGTATGACACTCAAACCCATCCTCTTCCCTATTGCACGATCGAAGATGATCTCTTTGTTGTATCAAAAGGCTAAAAGAGAGTCTCTAAAACACAAGGGTATTTCAACCAACTCTCTAGACCCTTACTCACTCTTGAATAAGTCATTCTTGTGGGTTAGTTTGGCCAACCAAGCAGACCAACTTCATTAAAAAAAACTTGAAACCACATCGTGAAACTTCATATTAACACAACTCGATGTCATAACCAAGGTTTGATACAACTCGACCAAGGTCTGGTACAGCTCAGCCAAGGTCTAATACAACTCGACCAAGATCTTAAACAGTCCACACGATAACTCGTTTCAACCTTTTCAGCCCAATATCATGTACCCCGCCATCAACCTATTTTCATGTAAAAAATAAAAAATTTTAAGTTATTTTTCATGTTATATTAGACTTTTGATGATAGGTAAAAAGTAACAGGTTTACTAGCCCCCAATCCGATGTCGATTGGGTTGGGGTTATAAAGTTCAACCATTTTCAATTAACAGATTAGCCCAATCTGATCTGTTCATTCTTAAATGGATCGAATTAGCTTGTTTTGCGACCCTAACTAAAATGATAGAAGACTAAATTACTCTAAAATAGTTACTAATAAAATTGAAAATAGTTTTTTATTATGAATAATTATTTAAATTTAAAAAGTAGTCAATTAGAAGAAAAAATTGAAAAACAAAGAGAACACCACTTAGAACTGAAAAATAATTGTTTTATTATAAATAATAACTTAAATTTAAAAAGTAATAATTAAATATAAAATTGGGAAAACAAGAAAGGACATGAAAAAGATGTATCTCCTTATATTTGAGTTAAAATTTTCATAACACCATAAACTATCACGAGTATTATCACGAGTTTTCAAATATTAGTAAAACACAATGGATTTTAAAACTATTAATATTTTTTTTACTCGTTTATTATTTAAGCATTCATATATTTATTTCTAACCACTATTATATTTATTTGTATATATTTAACGAAGATTTTTTAAATAAATTGATATAACACTCGTATATCAATTACACACTTCGAAAGAGGTGTGATGGGAGTGAGTTCAAGTACGATGGAGGTAAATATGGAATATATTTACAATAAATAAAAAAAGAAAAAGAAAAAGAAAATAAAATAGATTAAAATTACATGTTTTTAATTATTTATTTATAAAAATTATTTAAAAATTATTTAAAAATTACTTAATTTAATTATTGATGTTTGAAATAAGCCTTAACCATTGTCTTAAGTTTTTGACCTAAATTTTTAGAATTTATCTAAGGTTAAAAAAAGTTCTTGTTAATTCAATATATATTCCTAAGATTATATTAACTTCTAGTAAATAAATTTCAGCAAATACTAAATGTAGTAGTTTAAATAGCAATACATATAAACCATATTCTATTTAATCCATGGGGATAAATACATGTAATATGAAAAGGTTTTAAAGCTCTAAAGCAAAATTGTTACTAAGTTTTCTTCCTATAGATGTTGAAAACAAGAAAAATGTTCTTTTACCAAATTTTCTTTTTATAATTTTTTTATAATAATTTATATGATAGTTTGTAATTTATCCGTTTTAAATATATAAACTAATAAAATAATTAAATTGTAAAATAAAATATTGTTAACCTATGGAGTCCTGGAAACAATTCCCTCTTACTGCCACCTTTGGAAATTGTTGACCCAAGCTCGATCCACAGTAAATTCAATCATATAATTATTTTTTACTCGATAATGTAACTGAATAATATATATCATCACCGATCTTTGCTGGCATTAAAGATGAAATTGAATGGGCACAGTTGTTGATTTAGGTAAATCATGAGATTTTAGCTAACATATTCATCATATGCATGTCTTCTTCAATTGTACAGTACATAAATGTATGGATACCATGTTTTTTTATCATTGTCCGGAGGAATTGCTTGTTTCGTACCTTATCCTTACGTTATTGCGCTTGATGAAGACTACTGTTGCATGTTACTTCGTTTGACTACAGACTCCAGAGATGACTCCAGATAAGTATAACCTATGTTGTGCCAAAAGCGAAACCGTAACCATTTTGGATGGATAAGATTTGGCAGACCCATTTTGTTTTGTTCTGCTTTTTATTTTATGATCAGTATCCCAGGTAAAAAGCGGTTGAATCTAATTTTTGCGTCCAGTTCACTGAATGAATAAAAATGTGAAACAACCTTTGCTTCTGTTAAGTTGCAAAAAGCTTTAAATATAATGATACCTTGGTTGAACCGAATGGTGTGAATATTACAAACATGAGTTCACTATTGTAGGTAAAAAGAAGATAAATCTTCGATGCTGAGTCATTATTAATCCACCAATGTTTTCGTTTGTCAGTCGGATGTCTGTCAATACATCATCTTAGACACCGAACATCCAACAAATTAATGATCTGCTTCAGCTACATACATTATTCTTGAGAGCTTCAATTATGCTATCTAGTCATAATTACCTATCTAGTGATGACAATTAATCAATTGTAATGATACAGCGTGTGGAATCAACGGAAGGAAAATGATGAAGAAATGGTTCGTGTGGTGTGATCGGAACTGGAAAAGATACACGTTCCTATAAAGGATAAGCCTATTACAGGGAAGGAGGTGACAAGAGGATATATATATATATATTTATTGTTCTACGATGGAATAAGCTCCTCCAAACTATATGATTCAAGCAAGGTGGAGACTTCAAATGGATTGGTGGTTACAAAACGATAATAGGAATATTGTGCACACATGGTGGGTTTGAAGTGGTGAGATGGTAGTTCCTCCTCCAAGTTATATGATAGGTAAAACACTTAGCAAAGATCAGAGTTGACAAGATGATGTCTTGAGTAAGTTTTGGGCCTTATGTAATGGGTTTGGGTTTGATTTTGAGTCATTTTTTATGATTTTATGATCTTATTGTTTTTTCTAAAGTTTTGTGCATCCATAAATGTCATTACTTAAGTACCTGAAAAACACTAGAAGGAGAGGGAGGGAGCGAGGGGGAGAAGGGGGAGGGGGGGGGGTGTTAATTGTGTAAATGGAAAGAAAATTTTTTTTCGCAAACCTCAGATATAACATGTTCGTTGAGTATGAGATTTATCAAATAGTTGTTAAACGCATAACTTGTAAGTGATGGTAAGGGATAACTTCTTTTCTCTTATTATTCAATATATATATATATATATATATATATATATATATATATATATATATATATATATATATACACACACACACACTGCGGAGTTTGTAAGAACTTACTTAGTTAAAGAACAATCGTTTAGTATAAGAAGGTTCTTGCTTTATAAAACTAAACTACAATTGCAGGTTTTATAAGAGAAACGTTTAGGCAGAGCTAAATAATAAATCCATAGATATTTCTATATTGGTTTGCTCCAACTAAGTTACATCTAGTCTCCTTTATCTACAAAGGTGTTAAGACAAAATCGTCTATCCGCCTAAAAGCTTGCATGTTTTGAAGTTTAACCAAATAACATTAAAACGGATAATAATTTGAAAACAACTTAGGATGAAAATACAAGACCTAGAACCAGAATCCCCAAACATAAAAAACCTACACAAAGACATAGAACTAGAATCCACAACATAGAAAAACTTAAGAAAGCACTTAGGATTTTAGTTAACAGAAAAATATATAGGTTAAAGCACTCAGTCACATGGCTAAACGCTATTGTGCCTAAGGCATCTAAAAGCGTTGAAGTAAAACGCTTGATGCATATCTGAAAGAGATGTTTAACATAACTCTCATAAACAAAATAGTTGATACATTGTCTTTGTCAAAACACACTAAAAGACCTTAATAATTAAAATTGAAAAAGAAAGTTTTAACAAGCTAAACACTATCTATCTAAGAAGATACAAAATCAAAAGAAGCATTTAATTGACTAAATGATACCATGAGCTTAAACAACACTCTGTCCAACAATGAAGTCTCTATACAACGCTTGGTATCTTTAGAAAAGAGCTTAATTGCAAAGAGCTACCTAACCGTGGGAAATAAAAAAAATCATTTTGTTGTTCTGAGCAAGCATTAAATGACATTACTCTTTGCAGATAAGTGATAAGAAAAGATGAGAAAAGTGATAAGAAAAGAAAAGTGATAAGAAAAGATATATATGCTGCATGCAAAATTTACTTTACTCTTTGCAGATAAGCTATTCTACACGTATGTAGTCGGAGCTAAATGAATCTATCGTAACAAGAAAAATTTACTTTACTCTTTGCAAGAAAATGAAGTATGGGAACTCCTTGAGCTGCCGTATAGAAAGCATGTAGTCGAAGCTAAATGAGTCTATCGTTACAAGCTAGATGAACATGGACAAGTCATCAGACACAAAGCAAGACTAGTTGAGAAAGGCTATTCTCAACATGAAGGAATGGACTACACAAAATCCTATGCTCCTAAAGTTGGATTAGAAGTCATTTGCATTCTCGTATCATTCGTGGCGTTCAACAAAATTGTTAAAAAAGTTAGGCCAATAAACTCAACTAAGGCGGGGGCTGAATTGGTTTTCCCCTTTTAAAAATTGTTCTTTAAAAGGCTTTTTGAAATCTTTGAAGTTTTCTTAGAAGGCAATCAAACAAAAATAAGAATAATGTAAAAGAGAAGGGTAATGAATCAATATTTTTTACTATTCACTTAGTTTCTTGTGCTAGATTTAATCAGGGAATTGTGCTTAAATGTCATGTATTTCTCCACTTTTACTAATTGTGCTTAATTTGACTAGTAATTCTTAATTTAGTTAATTTGAATTATCTGAGACTAATTATTTTCATTATTATGTTAGGGAAATTTTTGGAATATTATTTTGGGACATTAAGAGAGAGGTCACATCATTTGCCACATCATTTTCGTTCATCCATATCAGCATTGTAGTTTAAATTAAAATGTAATTTCGTTTTGTAGGATTTTTGGGTCAGATTTAGGATTAAGCTCATTTTTGGGGGTTGACTGATTGAGGTTGTACCTGAATCAAATTAATATGCAATTAAATGTAGTATATACTAGGAAGTGACTCCTATGTCGTCTCTCAAGGATCAAACTTTGGTTTAGGCAATAGGTCGAACACGTGGTGAGGGGTGGTTTATGGACAGTTTTGTGAAATGGAATTAACAAAACTAAAGCACGAATTCAAACACTAAATGAAAACGGTTGATCCCAAATTACCAATAACTACTTACTCCTCTAACCCTTAATCCAACATGAATTAACTAACTAAGCGAAGACTAATCATGCTTTCATAAAAGCGAATTAAGAAAACACAATGCTCCCATTTAATCATGTCCATGCTGCCATAGATTAAGCAAATGCGGTTCAATCGACTAAGCCAAGATTAAATACAATTAGGAAACTAAGTGCATACCCAATTGCAAGCATAAAACATAATTATATATGAAGCAAAGTTAGAACAGCAAAATTACAATGATAGACCAAAAAACTCAAGGAAAACGTTGCAATCTCACTAAGACCAACCAAGCACACTTAAGCTACCACTAAAACAAATCCCAAACAACAAAACGAAAATGAAATTGAAAGCATTACTGCAAGGAAAAACATAGATAGAGACAAAAACGAAGTGTGCAAATTGTAAACAAACTGTAACCATAAAACTAATTCAATGCAAAAATTGAAATTGGAAACAAATTGGCAAAACGAATGGGATTGAAAGTGCAGAAATGAACATGCAATTGAAACGAATTTAAAGAAAGAGCACAAAACGAAATTCGAATTAAAATGAAGATGATTCAGTACAAGAAAAGAGAAAATGAAAGCAAACCTAAAGCCCCAAAGGGGGGCTGGAAAACGCATCAAGACCTAGAAAAAAATGAAAAAGTGACGGACAAGGAGAGTTTCAAATCTGATTTGGGGTTTTAAAAGCCTAAAAGACGAAAATGCCCTCATATGGGCTTCTCCTAAATTTGACCAAAAATGGGTCTAAAGTCATAAAGTTTGACACAATTACATTATAAACGAATTCAAAACCAAATTACACTATAATGTTGACGTGGCCAAAGTCTTATTGTCCCAAAATATGATTCCAAAATTATTCTGCAAATAATAATTGGAATAATTAGGTCCAAATAATTCAAATTAATTAAAATAAGAATTATTAGTTAAATTAAGTCCAAATAGTGAAAACGAGACAATAATAAAGAACTAAACAAAATTTAATAATACAATTCGGTGTGGAAAGCTAAGTAAATAGTACAAAATAGTGATTCACCATTAACCTGTGTGCCCATGCAGCAGCCACCCTTGAGCTCTCTTATTGTGCACATTTTGCTTTAGAGCTCTCTCCATTAGTTTTCTCATTTTCTCTCTTGTTCATCCCTTTTGTTTTCTAAATTCGTATTGAAGATTACATTAAATTTCATTACTGCTTTTGCTTTCAATCTAATTTCGTTCCAATTCATTGCTCTCGTTGTTTCCCATTTCGTTTTCCCCATTTTCTTTCTAGTTCTCTTTCCTTGTTCTCCATTTTTGTTTTGTTGTTTAGTATTTTCATTTGTCTTTTCTCTTTTTCTTTCTTGCTATCTGTTCCATTTTGTTGCATTATATGAATGAATTACATTTCGTTTTCTACTTTATTTACACTTTGTTTATAATGGTAGCTTAAACTCATAGGGTTGGGCACTAGGGATATTGCATTGTATCCATGAGATTATGTGTTGTTATTGTGATTCTACATTGCTTCTAACTTTGCATTTATAATTTTTTTGGTTTGTTGCAAATTGGTCACACTTAGTGATTGATAACACTCTAGATTTACATATTTTTCTTTGTTAAAAATCATTTCTTAGATTTCTTTAGTTTTTAATTTATTAGAATTAGGCTAGTTTTATGTTTTTTTCTTAATTCTTTAGTTTTATAAAATTCTAGTTAAAAAGAGGTTTTTAGGTGTAATTTTTAGCTTTTGTTAATAATTAGGAAATTAGTATTTTTCTAAAAAAAAATTTTCAATAAAAATGTTTTGTTTTAATTGCATAATTTCTCTTCTTTTTCTTAATTGCTGTTTGATTTTTTTTACAGATTGGGCCAACATTTGGGCCATAATAGAAGTTGATTTGGAGGTGTTGAATTGAAATGAGGTGCTGGATTGAATTTGGGCTGCTGTTTTGGGCCACTATTGATGGATTGGTAAGGAAAGTGCACAACATTGCTGCTGGAATGCACTGATACACTGTGCTGGAATTGGGCTGTAGATTTAGTGCAACGACGCCGTTTTGGGAGGATGGCAGCTGCAGTTTTCTTGGGGTCTTCGCGTGCGTAATTCATTTGGAAAAAAAGAACTCAATATGCTGGCATTTGGGAGAAGAAACACTTACGCTAGGGCAGAAGAAGAAGCTTGCGATTCTGACCGGACCTGACCGAAGAAGGTGATCGGAGGGTTGTGGAGCGAAATGAAGGCTAGCCGTCTGATCAGAGAGCGAAGCGTCACAGCAAGGTTCTCCATCTCCCAATTTTTTCTTTTTCCCCTTTCCTTTTCCCTCTTTCGTTTTCTTTTGTTTTTCTGACCCTATAAAAAGGGCTTTCACCTTGTAAATATATACTTTTGCACACTTTAAGATACATTTTCTGTTGATAGTTCTAAGCTCTGTAGATTAGGGTTATTTTCCACTTTCTATAGAGTAGGATTCAGTTCTCTTTGCTTTTAGAGCGCACATCACGGTGGTGACAGCCGCGGTGATTCTGATTGAGCATGTATTCGGTACAATTTTTGTAATTTTTCTTTTCTCGTTAATAATACAGTTTGTTCTTGATGTTTCACATGTTCAGTGTTTTGATATTCTGTTATGTTTCGTACTTGTGTGTTTCTTGTGTTGTTTCAATGAATAAACGAATTGGACTGTGATTCTTTGCATTCTATATTTCCTTTTGGAATCAATTGACTCTATTTTGAGCATTCACTTTCGAGATGTCTTCTCGAGCCAAAGATGAGTCCAGTAAATAAAAACTCATTCAGTTTTGTGTTTTTATTCTTTTTCTTCTATTATTTTTGTGCGTGATTTTAAATCTGGAATTGAATTTTATTTGAGATTTGTGAAGGAAAATATCCGCATTTCTACATCTGTTTTGGATGTAATGTGACTCCATAGTGAGCATGACTTATCAAGAGGTCTTCTTGAGAGATGTTAAGCTTCATAATTGTCAGATTAAATTCAATTTCAGTGTTGTTATATTGTTCTTGTTTTGTTTCAATTATGAATTCTGCTCCTATTTTCTATTTGATGATATATAGATTAGGTTCAGTTTTAGTTTTGTTTTCCTTGTGCTGTTAACTGTTAGCATTCATAGGTTAGTTTTAATTGCATTCAGTTCTCATTTTAGTTGAGGTTCTGTTCTGTTATACATAGGTTCTATAGTGTAGTTAGGTTTTATTTTCTTGCATTTTATTTTTCTTATTTTCTTTTTAAAACAGTTTTCGTTTCTTTACTGTTTTCTTTTAAATTTTCTTTGTTTTAATTCCGTTTCCCCACCTGTGAGTTAGTAGTTAGTAAATAAAATACAAGAATTAATTCTACACTTTAATCTTAATTTTAGCCGAGTCTTTGGATTGATACCTAGGTTGTCCCTATACTTCATTAGTGGGGAAATCTAGTTTGTTCTGTTTTTGTGCGACGAAAAACAGTTTAACAGTGATTAAGCATGCCTGAAGTTGTAGTTGCTTAATCTGCAGTGTTGAGGTTTTGATTATGTTTAATTGTGGTTGCTTAATACGTATTTTATGAAAATTGTGTTTAGTCTTTTCTTAGTAGGCTAATATCAGAGTCATATTAAGGGTTAGCAAAGCAATTAATTATTGGTAATCAAGGATGGGAAAAATTGTAATTGAACTAGTGGCCAACCTGTCTTTAATTCGTGTTTAATCTATGTCAATTGTTGTGTCAATTTTAATTCATAAACTGTCCACAACCCCCTCCCCCCACTACGGGTTTGACCTATTGCCTGAACCACATTTGGTCCTTGAGAGACGACCTAGACCCTAGTATACTGCACTTTAATTGCAAATTAATTTGATTTGGGTACAACCTCGATCAAAGGGATAGAGAGATTCACACAATTGTTTATACTAGTTCGACCCACTGTCTACATCCAGTCTTCCTTCAATTAAACTTAGATAAAGGGATCCATTATATTGATAGAGTTCTTACATGCAAGACATATAGAGAACAATCCTCTCAAATGTACTCTCCTCTCGAACTCAATATCAAATATATCATACACCCAGAAAGATCACCCATTTTTGTCACCCTTAGACCAATCACAACTTTAAGTAATAGAACTCCATAAAGTCCTCTTCTTGGTAGAAGCAATAGGGACACAACAACCTTGATTATAGATGATAATTGATCACTATAGAATACCTCTGAAGTGAAGATATGGATCAGCAATTGAAAGCACAAAGTTCTTGAAAGAATCTTTAAGTATTTCCTTTGAAATGAAGCAATCTTAATTGTTCAAGAAATTTAGAATGCTTCTGCAATTAAAATCTCAATAAAAAATTAGTTATAAAAGTGGAAGATCACAAAATTGTTGAAATACAGAGAGAAATGCGTCTATTTATAGATTTTTCAACTCTTACACATTTTAATTGATTAAGCAATTAATGTAATCGATTAAGCTTTTCTTTCACCTTTAACAGTTTTACATTTGCACATAATTTAATAGATTAAATGTGCATGCAATCGATTAAACATTTCATACAAGCCACAACATTCAAAATATGACCGTTACTGATAATTATGGCTTTTCAAGAAATAGTTTTCATTTAAAATGCATTTTAACTGATTAGGAAATTAATGTAATCGGTTAAGTTCCATACTTAAGCAATTTTCAAAACTTTTTTCATTCGAAACACATCAATGGACACAGTAATCATGTACTGGCATAGCAACGAGTTTTAATCAATTATACACATAATGTAATCGGTTAAAACTTGGTTGTTTTGCCTCTGATAAGCATATACTGATATCTAATGAAATTTAACATATTATACAAAACATTAATCGATTATTTCATACATATATGCAATGTGCAAATTGTTTCACTAAATGTACTACCTTGCGCCTAGGTCCATCACTAGCTGGGATGATCTTAAAATATTATTTTTGGAGAAAATTTTCCCAACATCATAGACCACGACCATAAGGGAAGACATTTTTGGAATCAGGCAGATAGGTAGTGAAAGCTTGTATGAATATTGGGAAAGATTCAAGAAGCTATGTGCAAGCTGCCTACACCACCAGATTTATAAGCAACTCCTTCTTCAATACTTCTATGAAGGTCTGAATAGCATGGAGAGGAGTATGATTGATGCTGCCAGTGGTGGGCCCTTAGAGATATAACGCCTATTGAAGTTAGGCATTTGATTGAGAAGATGGCTTCTAACTCCCAACAGTTCAGCAAAAGGAATGATGTTATTATTGTTAGGGGACTTCATGATGTGGTTGCTAGTTCCTCATTTGCATATAGAAAGCTAGAGAGCAAGCTTGATGCACTTGTTAATTTGGTGACTCAACTTGCTGGAAATCAGCAATTTGCATTTGTTGCACGTTTATGTGGTATTTGCCCTTCCAATGACCATTACACTAAGGGGGTTGCTCACTCCACCACCACATAATGCTCATTGCACCTCCCCATCTCTCTTTTATCCTTTTGTAAAATTTTAATTTTTATTTTAACTTTCACCAAGATCCAACTACTTCATTAAATCTTATTAATGGTCTCTACCCCTAAATACATCCCTACACCCCACCACTTACACGGAAATCCTTCAAGACCCACAAAAATGGCAGCAAGAAGCCTAAGAGGCATCACCACACTTCCACCAAAGGGATGGACCCAAGTTTATGAGGAATTAGAGGTACATTAAGAAGCACAACAAGAAGAATGGAGAAATTGCTTCCAAGGAAGAGTAAAGTGGCAAAACTTTTTAACCAAACCTTTAGGGTTTTTAAACTTGTTTTTTTATTCTTCAAACAGTAATTGAAATCAATTTTGATTAGTATAATTACTTTGTTCAGAGAATGCACTGCTCTTCTAATTTTGTTTTCCTGGTTTCTGTTGAAGAAGACTCTTGATTTTATTTTATTAATCAAACGGATGTCAATGCACGTTTGATTCTTAAACAGATATGAACATCCGTTCATATTTGTGTGTTGCATCATTCCCAATTTTTCGAAGAACGGAAATGTTGATTCGCCATACTATTTCCTTGTCGTTCCGGTGGTTCAAATGGACTTCGCATTCCCGTTCGAAAGCAACTTAACTCTTCTCCCTACACCTTCTGTAATAGCTCCAACGACAATCTCCCTCCACAACCGGTAAATTCGTTTTCACGTCACACCTAGGGTTTTTTCGATATAATATTTATTGCATCACTCACCTAATTTGAGTCCACTCGTAGGGTCACGAAACATATTTGTCACTCTCGCAATATCTGAACGACACACTACCACCGCCACCACCACCGCACCACCAACATACAACCAACACACTACCAAGGCACCAAAATGGAGAAGAAAAAGGAAGGAACTCGAATCGGAAATGGAAAATTGTAGGGGAAGAAATGGTAGGGGAAGAAACGGAGAGAAAGAGAGGAAGTGGGAGTTGGGGGGTGGGCTATGACTTTGAATGAAATGAGGAGGAGGTGTAGGGTAATTAGGGTTTTAACTTAAAAGTAAAAAAGGTAAATATTAAAAATAAAAAGGATAGTTTTGGAATTTAAAAAAAAAAAAGTTAGGGAGGTGTAGGGATTCTGTGGTGGTGGAGAGAGTACCTCTCTTACACTAATGACTGACAATCTTTGTAGCAACAAGTTGGCCCAAATGCTCCTCAATCTTTGTTGAATTTGTAATATCTTATAAGTTCAATTAAATTCGTAAAATTGTCCAACCCCCCTCTCCTCCCCCACTACATGTTTGATCATTTGACTGAACCACATTTAGTCCTTGAGATATGACCTAGGAGTCACTTCCTATTATACTGTATTTTCAATTGCACATTAATTTGATTCTGGTACAGCCTCGATTAGTCCAACCTGCCCATAACCATCACTTTTTTTTAACTAGCCCCTGCAACTGCCTCATTTAAAGGCGGACTGTCGAGCTGGCACGCCACTTTTTTATTTAATTTTCATTCTTAAATTTATTTATATATATACTTATAATAAAAGTATATTTAACTATATAAATATTTTCTATGCTTTAAATTAATTAATTAATATTTTTAATTGAATAAATAAAAATAATTATTACATTTACATGCTAAATTACTTTATTATAACTAATAATTGTAAATTAAGTTGTAAGCATACTAAAATTACAACTGTATTGTATATTTACATCTTTACAAAAGAATAATATATAATATTTAATCTTTTAAATTATATTTATTTTAATTTTTAATTTAAAAAATATAAAATGGAATGATTCAATGGACAAGGGCGAGCTTACCGCTCACCGGTCTTTGAAAATTTCAATCTGACTCGTCTCGTTTTAGTAGACAGACGAACTAGTCCACAAGCCACTTTGCCATCTCTTAAAAAAAATGAAGGCTTAATACCTATTTTCGTCCCTATATTCGTCACTTTTGTTCATAGTGGTACTCAAGTTTTTTTGGCGTTCAAAGTGGTCCCCTTTTTTTGTAAAATTTGTTCATGTTGGTTCTTTTTGCTCACGATGTCTAAATCATTAATGGCGTAGAGTTCACCTAAGTCAATATTGAATGAGCTGTTAGTGTTGGATATACGTGGCAAGTTAAATGAAAATGACGTGGCAATAGTAAGTTAAACTTTTTTCTGTAAAATTGTTTTTCAATCATGATTGTTGATAAGGAGCTTTAACCTCCTTATATATCTTTGTTTTTTATGTTGAACAAAAGAATAGTTTTATGGTTTCTTGCATAACAAATGACATAACAATTGTCTTATCTTGATTATGTTTGTGCTTGATATATGAATTCATTATTCTTAAACGAGTCATGCTTTAAAATAGATTGAATATCTCATTTCTAGTTGAAATAAATCGATTAAACATAGTATATAATCTATTATATTTCACCATATCACTTAGTATGCTTAACAAAGACAAGTTGTTTTGTAGTAATAAATTATATAGGGTTTATAACTGATTAAAACAAAAAGCTACCCACAATTTGTTTCATAAGTGAGTTACTCTGTTTAGAATAGAAATTGAATAGGCAATGTACTTAAGTATAGGATTAATCGATTATATAAGTTTTCTAATCGATTAAATCAGTTTACTTTGTCTAATCCTTTGCATTTGAAGTTTGATCTATTACAACTGTCAATTGAATTAATAATTGGCTTATGTGTTTATATAATCGATTACTTGTTCAGCATAATGTGTCATAATTTGAAAATTCTTATATATATGCGTCTTGAGACTTGTTTCAAAAGAAATACTAACGCTTTCACTGAGTTTTGATTACAAGAGCGTTCAAGAAGCGATCTAGAAGAATCAAGGCTTCATTGGTTGATTACCCATCAAGATTCTTTCAAGAAAGTGCACTTAAGGTGTTCTAATTTGATCTGCACTACAAGAGTGTGACTTGGAGGTCAAATTCATCATAAACAATTTGTGATTGTGTACCTGTGCGGGTTTGCTAGGGGTTGAGAGTTGTGATTGTTCTTAGTTGTTGTAAGAAAGTAAGGTTATTAATCTCTTGTATTACTATATTGATTTTGAGTGTGGAAAAGAGTGCATTGAGTGGTGTCTCTGTATTTCTGCAAACTCAATCAATTATACTGTAATCCATTCAACTAAGGTTGTTGCAAGAGGACTGGATGTAGGCTTGGGATTAGTCGAACTAGTATAGAATGTTTGTGTTGATATTTCTCTACTATTTCTCTCTTGTTGTTAATTCATCACTTTCTCCTAATTGATTTCAAAAAAGCCAAAGAACTCATAAAGATTTTGAAAATATCATTTTAAAAGGGCTAATACAATTCAACCCCCTCCCCCTCCTGGCTTGAGATATAATGCATTACTTTTCTTACAATCATCCTCCACCATGAGACCTTTACACTGCCATGGATGCAACCTACAAGTAGCAACCAGAACTAGAGACCCAAATCACAAAACACGAAAACCCAATCGCGAACTTCACCATCCCGAAAATCCCAATTGTAAACCCTAAAACCCCAAATTAATAGAACTCCATCTTCCTCTGTCAACCATCTTAACACCCCTACACAAAACAAACCAGTCACAAATCTGCGAATTCGAACCACTTAAATTTTCAATCTCACCGCGAAACACAGTGCTTTCATGAAACCTGCAAAAACATCTAAATCACATAACCAAATTCCCTTTGTAGTACAAAACTACCACGATAGAACCCCCAAATTGCGAGTTCAATTTGCTCGTCATTGGAGCTTCATCTCCACGCACCTGCACACAAAAACACAACATCAGGTTAAGAACACTTACATGACCTATGCTCCTCCAATTGAAATTTGAACGAACAACGAACCCAAATTAAACAAATATTTTTCACCAATTTCTTCAACCCAAATTGAACCCTAATTGCACAACCCCTTCGGAACCAATGCTAATTTCGTTTTACAGAAACAATTTAACTTACCATTGCCACATCACTTCCTCTTAATTCGTCACATATATCTAAAAGTGACGGTTCATTAAATATTTGCTTAGGAGGACATTATGCTGTTAGGGATTTAAATGTTGTCGGTGAAAAAGACCAAAATGAATAAATTTACAACAAAGGAAACCACTTTGAATGCCGAAAAAACTTGAAAACCACTTTAAACAAAAATTACAAATATAGGATCAAAATAAGTATTATGCCAAAAATGAAATGAAGTCTCACTAATATCATAATTTATTTTTTCTTAAACAATATTGCCTGTATGAATTAGAAAATTGGTATAAACATGTTTCATAATTTGTTTTACAAATAACATTGACTGAGCAATATTATTTCACTCTGAACAATTTACTAAGAATTACTCTAGAAATAACGTACAAGTCTAACCATCATTAACTTCTAATTAATAATTTGCATTGATAGTTAATAATTTCAATAACCAAGCTATTAATAATGACTTAATTTAGAAGAATGCACGGTCCCTTGACGTCTTAGAAGAGATGACGTTAATATGTATATGCAGTTCAAATATTTTATATTTTGTAAAGAAAACTATTGTGCTGATAAATAAATTAGCTAATTTAATTTTATTTATAAAAAAATATATTTAAGTAGTTTAATGTTTTATTTTCGTATATTTATTTAGATTTTTTTATAATAGGTATTTTTTTCTCTATATTTTATGAAGAATAATTTTATTATAAGTTTAATATGATCCTTCGTGCATCGTATTCTTTTATTTTATTTAATAAATTTTTATATCATAACAAATGATATGAGCTTATGAGTTATTTGAGTTGATAATTTAATTATCCGGATTAAAGTGTTTGATAAATTACTTAGTAACTATAAAATGATAAAAAAAAAATATATTTCAACAAAATTTATTTTATAAATGAAATATTTGAAGATAAAAATATATTATTACGTCTTTTTAGATATTAAACATCTTTTTATTTATACTCTTAAAGATTTTATAGGGTTTTTATTTACAAAAACCATTTTAGTTTATACATTGAGTATTATTTAAATTTAATTTTTATATATTTTAAAAAGTTAACATTTTGAATTTTGAATTTAAATTACTGTTATATTGAATACTTTAATTAAATGTACTTTCGATTTAAAGAACATAAAATAAATTAAATAATAATCCAAAAATCATAAAAATAATATAAGAATTAATTACCTCTATAAATATGGTAATCAGTGTAGTAGGTAATAACAAACTAATTTTTTCAAAATTTTGCAAGAACACAATCTACGTCAATTGTAGAGGATGCATATTCAATTGTATTTAATCTTAGGAATTGTTCTAATACAAATTAATTTAGGAACTTAGGTTTTCATATAAACCTAAACTACAGAATGGAAATTGAAATTAGAAAATAAAAGTGTAAATAAGAATGGCAAATAGTATTTTAGTACATTGACCTGCGCACGCTGTTGAAAATAATTATTGAAGAATTATGTCTTCTAATCATTATTCACAGTCAGTTTGCCGAAGTAATTACCCATGACCAACATCCACCAGTAATTACTGGCAGCCATAATTCGTTGATAATCATTTGACAAAAACAGGTTACATTACCAATAAAATAATGGCTTAATACCCTATTTTGTCCCCAGTTTCGCTCGACAATGTCAAATTAGTCCATCCTTTAAAAAGTGCGTCAATTACGTCCTTACTTAATAAAATTTATATCAATGAAATCTCTTCCGTTAAATCCGTACAAACGACGTTAATTATTTTTCTCTTTCTTCTATTAATGCCGTTTGTATGGATTTAACAGAAGGGATTTCATTGATATAAATTTTATTAAGTAAGGACGTAATTGACACACTTTTTAAAGGATGGACTAATTTGACATTGTCGAGCGAAACTAGGGACAAAATAGGGTATTAAGCCTAAAATAATCTATTGATATATATATATATATGTTGGTAAATGAAATAACTGCTTCAGGTGCAGTTGGCAACATTCCCTCTCCATCACAATGAACATGGAAATAAATGAAGTGGCAAACAAATTCAGACAGTGGAGACTAACCAAACAATTCAAACAATGTACTAACAATGAAATTTATATCATTAAAAACAAATTGTTTTATAGTGTCAATAAAAACAAACAAGTCTTAAAGTAATTTAATATATTGTCACTTTGATCATTCATATTTTTAATTGGATATCTATATTGGAAGAAATTATTTTTGTGTTTCTATTTTATTAACCGTTGGATCAAACTAAAAATTTTACCGTAGGTTTTAAACATGTAGTTATTTATTTTTATCAGTCATATTTTTAATTAAAGGTATGTATTTAGAACAATCTTTCCACGTAATATTCAAATTGAACAGTATTGGGTGAAATCTTGAGTAATTGTGTTATTGATTCGTATGTGTAGTTGTATTTTGTTAGTTGTGGATTGGCACATGAGTTATATGATCTAGTCTATTCTAGATATTAAATTACATTTGAGCATGACTGAGTTTGTAATCATTAGTTGAGTTAATTCATCAACTGAAAAATAGTTGATGCTAAGTTTGGAGGTGTATGAAATGCATTCTTGTCGTAACTATAAATTTGAGTTTCAATTGTTTTCTTCTCCTACGACTTTGGTAAGTCGGGGAAGGAGGGAAGTTCAGAACTGGACACTACTTTGGTAATCAAGACTACTTTGATATGTAGGAATGATGAGTTTAATTGGACACTATTTTGGTAAGCATGACTACTTTGATAAGTAGGGATGATGAGTCTAATTAGACACTACTTTGGTAAGTAGGACTACATGGCATGTAGGGATAATGACTTTGTTTGGACTCTACTTTGGTAAGCAGGACTGCTTTGTTAAGTAGGGATAATGACTTAAACAGGACTGCTTTGGTACATAAGATTTGTATGATGGTAGGTTCCAGAAGAATGACATAACTGGTATGAGATTGAGATTCATGAATGATGTTGTTTTGATTAAGTAGTGTAGGTGAGTAAATTGTAATATATGTTTTTCTTTTATTTAGTTAGTTCACCTTTGTTTGTTTGTGCATATGACTGCGATGATCGTATAATATACGAGAGCAAGTAATATTTTAGGTAATGTCTCAGGTGATGCGGGTGATGTTTATATACGAGAAGATGAGCTTTTAGCCTTGATACTCGTGCTTTCTCTTTCTTCTTCATACAACAGCCATTAGGTAAGTCAACTTGTTACAGCAGACATGCTTTTTCAGTACTTTGCTTGAAGTACATTGTACGTTCCTTTTAGGTATGACTTCAGGAGAAGAGCATTCTGTGAATATCTCCTTTGTCTCTAACGTCCACATTTGATATTTGATATTTAGCCTTGTAGATGTGTGCAGAATAGCTTATCTGTAAGGAACATAGTAATTTATGCATGTAGTAGATATGTCTTTTCTTATCACCTTTGTTATTTTTCAATGTTGAGCATTTAATGTCATTTAATGCTTGCTCAGAACAATAAAGTGCTTTTTGATTTCCTACCTTTAGGCAACCTTTTGCAATTAAGTTATTTTCTAAAAATACTAAGTATTGTATAGAAACTTCATCATTGGACGAACCATTGTTTAAGCTTATGGTATCGTTTAGCCAAGTAAACGCTTCTTTTGGTTTTATCTCTTTTTAGACAGATAATGTTTACCTTGTTAAATTTTTTTTTTCATGTCTTCATAATTAAAGTCTTTTAAAGGTTTTTTTGTCAAAGACATTGTCTCGACTGTTTTGCTTCCAAGAGTTATGTCGAATACCTTTTCCAGGTATGATGAGCATTAAGTGTTTTACTTCAACTCTCTTAGTCGCTTTAGGCATAATAGCGTTTAGCCATGAGTCTAGGTGTTTTAATCTAGTTATTTTTGTGTTACCTAAAATCCAAAGTGATTTCCTAAGCTTTTCTATCTTGTGGATTCTAGTTTAAAGTCTTTGTGTAGGTTTTCTATGTTTGGGAACTTTGGTTCTAGGTTTTTCACCTTAAGTTGATTTTAGATTATTATCCAGTTTTAATGTTATTTGATTAAAGTTCAAAACATCAGATCGTTTGGGCACATAGATGATTTTTGTCTTAACACACCTAACTTTTTCCCACTCATAGTTCCTTCTTTAGGCAACACCCCAGTTAGATAAACCTATTATAGACACTACACTAGGTCCTACATGAAACCATATATTGTACACTAAAACCTTTCATATTACATGACTCAAACTAGTAATAAGACATACTTAACTCACCTTTGTCGTATAGAGTCAGTGATGTTATTTTCCTATATCCAAAATTCACCCCAATACCACTCATTCCAATGATTAAAACATGCCTCATGACACTTTAAACTTAGGCCTTTCAGCTCAACACACATAAATGTAATTATTCTCATTAACATGCTTAGTAAAAATACTTCAACTATGATAAAACTCAAGATAGTTGCACCCTAGCCCAAAAACAATTTCCATTACTTGGAAATCGCCAAACAACAAACCATAAGTTTCATTTAGATTATACAGCACAGGGCAGCAAGCAACAATTAAACCAAGTTTTGATTCATCTTGCTTTAACCTTAGTTCTTTAACTAGTGGAAGTAATCACAAAATTAAGAAACACATCGCATTGGATTCAAGTTTGATTGCATAATGTTACAAGTAAATAACACGAACCTAGTTATTTAGATAGAACAAGATGGCTTAATCTTGATGCAATATAACTCACAAAACCTCCACGAAGATCATCCAATCTCAACGCACTAGGGAGCCCTACGTCACGCTAGCATCCACGAACCACCAACCATCCATGAACAAACAACCCTCGTACAAGAACCCTACACTAACCATGAACCATGAACCAACCACCAACCACGAACCTTAAGCAAAGAACCCCCTATGCAGGATGCACCCATTTGTCTCACGGAAGCGGCCTTCTAACGATAGTGTCAACCAACTAGGCCTCAAACAAGGACGAACGAACAATGAAACACAAATTGGATGGTTGGTCCATAGCGATGACAACAAGCACATAGTGTGAATGAACTACAATAGAGCTTTGAGAAGAGCATGATGCGATTGAAGGCCAATAAAGGTAGGGGAACAACACATCGGTAGTGAACAACTATGGAGCTTGAGGAATAGCAGTGTGGGAGTGAGATTGGGGAACCAAAGAAAGAGTGCAAGGGAGAAAGGTTTCTTGCAAAGTGAATTTGAGGGAGGGAATACCTAAATTTTGTCCCCATTTCATTAAAGAGCCTACCAACAGCCCGAGATCCGCTAGTAAATTAATAACACCAACACATTACCAACAAATATATCCACCGGTAAATGAAACAGAAGAGACCATCGATTTTTCTGTTGGTAATCAAAATTTACCGGTAAAATGCTTATTTACTGTTGTGAATGTTATAAGTTAAATCGTCTTATAAAGAATATTGCCTGATGAAAAGCGTATTTAATTATACATCTAAAACAACTTTTCATAAGAGTATAACAATTTGCATAATCTACTAACAATTTGTCATACATTATCTAACATTTCTTGAATGTTACATCTAAACAATGCATTAATTTATAACAAGACGTGTGACAAGGTATTTTGAACAAACAATAACATTTAATGCATGTATTGTAAAAGGTTATTTTGCTTGTATACTTTGTCCTTATTATTTGTGTAGAACAGGAATACACAAAGGATTAATTAGAATATCTACAGATGTTGGATAAAGACGATGAGAGAAGTGAAGAACATTATGAAAATGTTTCGCTTGAAGACTTTTTTCTCTGACAAGTTGTGCAAGTTGCTCTTCAATATAAAGTTTGATAAAGCATTGTACCTCTACAGAAAAGACTAAAGTTTGACTTCTCACCTCAAGGCTACCTACACTCCTGAAATCAACTCTGCATCAAACGGTCATATCTTAAGATAACCTATATAAGGAAGATCAACTGAAGAGAAGGGGGTTAGAGGTTGAACCAAAAGAATAAAAGATGAGAAAAATAGAAGAAGAAAAAGAGAGAGAGTATGCTCAAGAAAGATCATCATTTATCATCTCTACCTCATCGTAAAGTTTACATACTCTTCAATCCAAAAAATATGATGAAAGCAAGCTCAAGCAAGATAAAATGTAAATTATCATCACATCTAGTCTTCTACCATATCTTCAAGTCTACAACGATTGATGCTTCTAGAATGGAAGGGAGAAAAAGAAGAGAAGATAAGAAGAAAAAAAGGAAGAAAAGAGGGAAAGAAAAGAGAGAAAGAACTTCATGAGCCCATATCGTCTAATGCTCTTTGTCAAAAGAGAAGGAATATCATGAGTTCATAGGCTAGATTTGTGTACCAGTCATGTTAGAATGGGGAACCAAGAGTGGTTGACAATACTTGGATACCAAGAGTGGTCATAACACTCAACAACCAGGAGTAGCTAAACTCGATCTAAACGTGTTGTCTAAGGTACATCTAGGAGTGGCTAAACTCAAACTAGTGGTGTTGACAAGGAGAACTAGGAGTGGTGTAGGAATACTCGGACTAGTCGTGTTGACTAAGAGACCGGGAGTGGTAATAATACTTGCAATCAATAGTGGGTTAAACTCATGTAATCTTGATAAGATTAATGGAACCCCTTAAGAGTTCTTAAGAAAGAACTGGACGTAGCTCAAATTGAGTTAACTAGTATTGCGATATATTGTTTTTCCCTTAAAAGCCTTTACAAAATCTTTTGAAATGTCATCATCTGAACGTATTCTTATTTACTTATTGATCGAGGTCGTACTCGAATCAAATTAATGTGCAATTAGAAATGTAGTGACTAGAGAGTGACTCCTAAGTCGTCTCTCAAGGACTAATTTTTGGTTCTGTCATAAGATCAAACACGTAGTGGGGGGTTGAATAGATTGTGCAAACTAAATTAACTGCCTAAATGCAAATTAAAGACACTTATTAAGGACAGGTTGGTTATTAGTTCGACTGCAATGCTTCCAATCCTTGATTACCAATAATTATCCACTTCTCTCACCCCTAATCCAACATGAATTAACCTACTAAGTGAAGACTAAAACTATTTTCATAGTGCACCCATTTAATCAATTCTGCCCTACCACAAATTAAGCATCTGTGGCTCTAATCTACTAAGCGAAGATTAAATATAGATTAGGCAACTAAGCATGTACCTAACTGCAAGCGCAAAATAGATTATACGATGTAAGGAGAAAATTAGCAGAATCACCAAAACAACACAAATATCACATGGAAACGTTACAGTACGAAAGTAAAGTTGGAATGCAATACGAAAGTAAAGTTAGAATGCGAAGATGAACTTTGAAACGAAAGTGAAGTGCAAGAACAAAAAACAAAATTGTATTAAAAACTAGAGAAAACGAAATTGTAAACGAATTGGAAACGAACTGTAATAGAACTGGGAAATCAAACTGTAAATAGAGAAGAAGAACACACAAAATGTAAATGAAACGAAAATGGAATTAAATAAAAAGTACTCAAAATAGAGAAGGAAAACAAGAAAAGGAAACCTATATCCCAAAGCAGTTGTTCTACATTTTTGCACAATGGAATAATAGTACGTGAGTCCTAGGCACTAAACCCTAGGCTACCAAATCAGCCCCCACAATTGGGCTTCTCCCAATTTACCAATGTTCAAAAGTATGCCCAAAATCAAAGAAAATGCTGATGTCGAGAGTGGTTGTTGACATGGCAGTCCTCTTGGAGTCCCAAAATATAATCTTAAGTTTTTCTCTTAAAATAGTAATAGGAATAATTAAGCTTAGATAATTCAAATTAATTAAACTAAGAATTACTGGTCAAATTAAGCCCAAATAGCAAAACTGAGGAAATATTAGACAGTTAAGCACAATTCACTAATTAAATTCAGTGCGGAAAGCTAAGTAAATAGGACAAAATAATGAATCATCACTTATATTATAAAACCAACGTCTAAACAAAGTACACTTTTATACACTTTCATTACAAGTTATTAGGCATTGCTTATGAATGCATATTTATGCCCCCATTTAGCCTTTAGTATTGAATTCTTAATTGGTTTTTGTACTTTAATAAAATATTTTAATTAGGATTTATTATAATTGGGTTTATTTAGCATGATATACAAAAACATGTAAAACATAGCATTTTAGTTGCATAAATATTCTTTAGATATTTTGATGTGTGTTAATGCACTTGTAGCTAAGTTGACCTCATTGAGGTGTGAAAATAAATTGATTAAATTTTCATCACACCTTAAATATAAATCCAAGAATTACAAATAATCAAGACCATAAGAAGTAAATCCAAGCATAGCATGAAAAAGTGAAAAAATTTGGCTAAGCCAAGAAGATGAAACATGCATCAAAATTTAGATCTTGCAATTTTCTTTATTTTTTATACTAAAAGGACTTTGATAATTGATAAATGTTTATAATTAAACATAATTTGGGGGAAATATGTTTTAAGATATTTTATTGATATTGCTAAATAATTACCTTATTTAATTATATCAATAAATATTAAAAGATAATATTTACCAAATCTTTTTTAATCTAGCATATGGCTTCTCAAATATTTTTAGATCTTTATAACAATCAAATAAATTTTGAAGATATTGAATTATTTAGAAGATAATTGGAGATATTACATTATCATAAAGAAGATTACAACAATAGAAAAGCTTGAAACAAAGCTCAATTCAATTTTTATATAAAGAGACTTAGGGGGGCTTAGAAACCCTTCAGGGGGTTCAAATTTCGGCCACCCTATCTTCTCTCATGGTACACCCTCTCTTCTTCTATTTTCATGTTATTTTAAAATTTCATGGAGTGTTAAGCCTCTAGAGTTGATTCTGCTATAATTTCTTAATTAGATTATGAGGTTAGATGAATAAATTTGTTTGTTCTTTTTTATTCTTGTTGTGATTTATTTTTAACTATATTTTTTGCTTCTTAATCAAGTAAAAATAATGATATTTAAATTATATCAATTTAGCATGATGCTAAATCTACATAACATATCAATCATATGAGTCAAAGGGTTTTAATTTTTAATTGAGAATTTACTTTGATTAAAGTTAAAAACTTTTAGATGATTGAATGAGTTTTGCCAATAATTGAGAATGTACTTTGATTAAAGGTGAAAACTTTAACAAGAATTAATCAAGAATGTACTTTGGTTAATTAACTTTTTACTTGATAGGTAAAAGAATAAACATAATTAGGCATAATAATATTTAATTGAGAATGTACTTTGGTTAAATTTACTATGATTAATCTACAAATTTCTTACTTTTAATTGAATACTTTGGTTAATAGTAAGAACGCCAACAAATGAATTACGAGTTTACATTGATTAATTTGAAAATCTAAGACAATAATTAATTGAACAATAATCTTTAGATAACCAATGATGAATCCTATTTTGAAAAAGTAGTGAAATCAACCTATTTTCTTTTTTTTTTATCTTTTTAAATATTTTAATAAATTTATTTCTTTCTATCTTTTGTTATTTTGTTCTTCAATCTTTTATTGATATGTATCTTTTTTATTGTTTCTGTTTTACTAACCCTTTTGTATAGTTTTTATATTTGTTAAGAATCAATCTCATGTTCGTTGGGAGATGACTTAGAGTTATATTTATCCTTTCTATTTTGTTGGTTACTATCTTAGCAATACTGAAGTTGTTATAGTTTAGTAGTATTAATTTGATCGCGTCAACAACAACGTTTTCAAATTTGGTGCCGTTGTCGGGAACACAGTTAGAATTTTATAATTTTGCTTCTTATTTTATTTGTTATTTTAATTTTATTTTTGTTTATCACTAACATTTTCTTTTTCTCTATTTTTTTCTATTGTTTATTTTATTTTATTTTTATTTAGTAATTTTTTTTTCGCAATTTTGTTGAGAAATTTGTAAAACTAGTTGGGAACACTTTGATTAAAGAAAGATAAGGTAGTTAAGTTGTTCATTCAGACACACATCTCTTTCTAGAAATATACTCAACAAGCTTTCAACTTATTCCTTTCCATATTACCTCTTTAAAAAATGAAAAATAATTTTTCATATAAAAATAATCGACGTGATTTTCAAATGATTTATGATTACTATCCACAACAACCACATTATTCATATGGTTATGTTGTTCTGCAAAAATATTTTAAAAACATTATTCACTCCTCCTCTAATGCTTTCTTGTGTATTTCACTTAAGAGTTGAGACCAAAGAGATTTTACATACTTCTTTCTCCTTCCATCCTTCAAGACGCCTTTTAAGGATAACATTGTGATAGAGTTTCACGTTCCAAAGTGGACAATACCTTAGATACATGATGATTGATCTTAACAATGACACTCGGCGAATTTTAGACCAAAACAATACTACTTTTTATTAATTAATCATGTAAATTATTTTATATTCTTAATTTATAATCATTAAACATGAAAACGTCTTATATAAAAGAAAGTTTACTTAAAACTGACCTGTTAGTAAACTTACAATTATAAATACAATAAACAATACTTTTTAAATAGCTGAGATCTAATTTTTCTCTCAATTTAAATAGACTTTAAAAGGTTTTCATATTTTAGTTGTTTATACATATTCTAGATAGAAAATAAATATTTTTTTCGTTGAAAGCATTATTATACACTAAATTTGAAGACCACTTAATGAGAAATTGAATCTTGATTTATGATCTTATGAAAAATTGTGTTTACTTTTCAACAACTTTGAGTGTGATTGAAACAAAACATTGGAAATGATTTTGATTGGAAAAATAAACGTTATGTGTGTAGATGTAACTCTTGTTAATTAAAAGTTTTAATATTAGTTTTTATCAATCCTTTCAATTAGTTTCTTTAACTAAGTCTAATCTAACGTAAATCTAACACTAAGCAAGTGATTGTAACGTGCTATTTTAATCCGCAATTCTATTTTATTTTGATAATTTCTTAATTGTATTATATACACTATTAAAATTGCATACAGTGTCTATTCAAACTTTAGTATATAATTATACTAATTTAATCAAAAGATTGCATCGCTTTAACCAAAATGTTGTAGTTACTATAAAAAAATTGTTTTATTTATAAATTAAACTATAAAATATTTAGTCTTTATATTTTATGAAAGTAGTGTAAAAGCATCTTTTTTAACAAACATAAAGTAAAGTGTTTTTCATTTAACAAATGTAACAAAAGAAGTCCCAACTATAGTGTAACCTCAATACGTCATTTATTGGAATGATGTTTTACATATCTATCATAAAATATATAAACAAAATATCTTATAATTTAGTTTAAGAACGAAATATAATTTTTTATTATAGTTTGGAATCGAGATACATTTTTAACCCACAAAGAACTTTAGAATGTCGTGTGTCTCATAGTAAAAAAAAAGAATTATTTAACAAATTATTTCAACTTTGTCAACTATATTTATACATACACACACAAATATATATATTAATTAATTTTCATATTATCTCAGGATTGGTGATAATTAAGAAATTTTAAAAACGAATTTTAATAATTATGTAATATTAATGTTAAAATTAACATATTAATTCATATTAATTCGGACATAAATTTAACTAAATTATTCTAATTTAATTGAAATATTAAAATCCTTTAATTTACATGTGAAAATGTAAATTTATATACCCCCACATAGAACTATATGTTTATCACTTTTATGTAATGTAATGTAAGATTCCCTCCTTTCAAAGAAATCAAATCCCATTTAAATAATACGTACTTTACGTGTACATGCGGAGATATGGTTGTGGATGTGGTTTCGTTTTTTTCTTTCTGGTTTGGGTGCGATTTTGGTATTCAAAATAATCCTCCAATTATCTCACTCAAATTCTTATTATAGTTTGACATGCAAAATTTGTACTTATACCTTCTGTACATATCCATTGAAACCGATCAGCATTTCCTGAGTTTCTTTTTTACATATAATTTCTCTAATTAACATTTTAATTATTAACAATAATTACTTTTAATAAATTTGTACAGCCATCTCAGATCTATTTGTTTTATCATTTTCTCATAATTAAAAAAATTATTTCGTTAATTACTATGCTTTTTTTTTAAATAAAATTCAAGCGAATTCTTAATTAAGAGGTTAATTTTTCTTTAATTATTTAAAACAATCCTTAATTGAATGCTATAAATATTTTTATTACTCTCTTAAATGTTTTTGGTCATATATTAAAATTATAATTAAAACATTATAGAATACAGTTGTAATTAGTAATGTGAAAACTTTCAATCTTAATAAATGATTGTCATAAATAATTAAAATGGGCGTTTAAGAAATAAAATAATAAAATATATATAGAGAGAGAAAATACAGTATAAGGTATGTTATATATAAGTAGTTTAGAGGTGGTAGTAGTACAGAAAAAAAAGAGAGAAAGTGAGGAAAAAAGGGTGAAAGAAACAAAGGGGGAAATAACAGGGTCAGCAAAAAGTAGCAGCTCCCCTAAGCTTATCCCAGCCCCAGACACCACCCTCTTCCAGCAGTTTCAGCCCACTGACTGTGACAGTAACACCAATGGGGGAGGTCTTAGTAACCCTTCTCTACCTTTCTTTTTCTATTCACTGTTGTGTTTTACACACATGGAACTAACCTCTATTATTATTTTTCTTCCTGTTATTATTCCTGTTCTCATTTTCTGCTTCTTTTGTGCTTTAGGAGGAAAAGAAACCAGAGGAACCCAAGGTGGAGGAAAAAAAACCAGACGAACCACAAAAAACACAAGAGGAGAAGAAGGAAGAAGCAGCGGAAAAACCAGCGGGAGAGGATAAACCAGCGGGGGAGAAAAAACCAGAAGTGGTGGAGAAGGAACAAGTGACTCCGCCACCGCCACCGCCACCGCCCGAGATTGTGCTCAAAGTGTTCATGCATTGCGAGGGTTGTGCTCGCAAGGTTCGTCGCTCCCTCAAAGGATTCCCAGGTGGGTCCCACTTTTTTTCACACAACATCCCCTTTTGATTCGTGGCATCATATCTGAACCCACTCGTGTGTGTTTGAGTTTAGGTGTCGAAGAAGTGCTCACCGACTGCAAATCTCACAACGTGGTTATCAAGGGAGAGAAAGCGGATCCTCTAAAGGTTTTGGAGAGAATACAGAGGAAGAGTCACAGAAAGGTGGAGCTTCTCTCTCCGATCCCGAAACCTCCGGAGGAGAAGAAGGTCCCGGAAGAAGAAAAACCAAAGCCCAAGGTCGAAGAGAAAGTAGAAGAGGTTTGTTTCTTTCTGCACTGGCTACCTGTTTTACCCTATAATTCTTCCGGATAAACGATCGTTTATACATTATGCTTACCATACCTATTTGGGATGTGGGATTCTAACAAATTATGCCACTGTTTATCTTTTCCTTCGGCGCAGCCACCGATTGTGACGGTTCTGAAAATTCACATGCATTGCGAGGCTTGCTCACTGGAAATCAAGAAACGCATACAGAGAATGAAGGGTATGTCTGATTTAATTTTTCCTAAGTTTAAACCCATCACCCATCACCCATCAGCACGAGGTCTATTGGATTTAGCAGAAAAGTACTTTCACTGTTTGAATCTGAATCACCCATGTGAAAGGGATTATTGGTATTATTGTTTCATTATTCCGTTTCATTAATTCCACTATCCCGGAACTTTAAATCGAATTAATTAAAATATTAAAGTCGTCAGATTTGGGTCGAAGTGATGCAGTTGTGTGGTAAAATTCTGTGCCTTTATAATCCCATTTAATATTTATTGCAATTAGTGAATACCGAGCCCATCGTTTAATTTGAGTTGCTTTGGTGTAACTTTGTTTGCTGTTACTATTAAAATTGTGCAGGAGTGGAATCAGCTGATCCCGATCTGAAGAACTCAATGGTGAGTGTGAAGGGCGTGTACGATCCAGAGAAGCTGGTTGAGTACGTGTACAAGAGAACTGGGAAGCACGCAGTGATCGTGAAGCTGGAGGCAGAAAAGAAAGAGGAGAAGAAAGAGGAAAAGGTGGAAGAGGTTGAGAAAAAGGAGGAGGTTGAGAAAGAGAAGAAGAGTGGTGAAGGAGAAGAAAACAAGGAAAAGAAAGAGGAAGAAGCAAAGGGTGAGACCAAGGCAGAGGAAGCAGACAACGTTGTTCCAGAGGTGAAGATTAATGAATACTTCTATAACCCACCAAGCTCTGGCATGGAGGTGTATGCATATCCTGCACACCCTGTATACCCTGCATACCCTTCGTATTTCCATGCCTACCCTCCCCAGATATTCAGCGATGAGAACCCAAATGCATGCACTGTCATGTAAAAACGGAAGGGGTCAAGGGTGAAATCGGAAATTTGTGAAGTATGGGTGGGTGATAATATAGATTATACCCTTTCCTGTGTTACTTATGTGCTCTTGTACTGTTCCTGCTGAAAGTACACTGTATGCATAAACTATAGAATTTTCAATTTTGTAAGACCTTTTTGCTTTATGTTTAAGTAGAATATACTATATTACTTAAAAAATCAGAAAAATAAAAAATAAGTATTATTAGTGACTGCAAGTTTAAGCTTCAAAATAAGATGAAAATATTTAAAACAATACTTTATTTTTATCACATTTTATTTCTTTAAGTTTTTTTTTTTTGTCTTTAAACAGATGTATTTCTTCATAATCGGTATATAATATTCACAATAACTTTTCAACATTTAAATCTCATCTTTGATTAAGCGAGATACATTCAGAAGATAATCATTAAATAATCTTTAGTAAATTTTTGGTATTAGTCTAATATAGATCTTCATACTCAGAAATCTTGTTTTTTCTTTTCTAAAATGTTATAAATGTTGTAAAAGAATGTCAAAATATAGGTAATATCTTGAATATTTGAGAATGGAAAATCTATTTATATATACGAAATATTTATACTCTTGTTTCATTCTTTGTAAAATTTATTTGAAAATAGAGTAAATTATGATTTTAGTTCTTAAATCTAGATTCGGAACGTGTTATACACTACATTTTAAGATGAATACACATACATTTTCAGATGAAATAACACATTTTTAGATAACACATTAGATGTAACATGTTGTACACATACATTTTAAGATGAAATAACACATTTTAAGATGAAATTTGAGTTTAAGATTAAATGAGTTATTTATAGAACGTTATAACTTAATTATTAACTTGTTTTAAGATGAAATGAGTTGTTTATAGAACGTTATAACTTAATTATTAACTTTGAATTACTATGAAATTTGAATTGAAGATGAAATGAGTTGTTTATAGATCGTTATAACTTAATTATTAACCTGAATTACTGTATAATCATAACAAAATTAATGTCATTAGCTTAAATGTTTATTTACTTTTAAAATTTAATGATAAAAATGAATCAAAATTTGTAATATGAATCAATTTTAATTTTATATTCAAGTTTAAGGATTAAAAACATATTTAATTTTTAAAAATAATTATAAGAATATTATTCTTTTATAAAATCTTTTTAAAACATTTATACTAAATATAATTTTTACCTTATCAACTTGGGTTTCTTTAAAATTAAAAAAAAAATCTCATACAACACCTGTAATGAATAAGAGACTATGGATAACCTGCTGTATTTGATTACATATTCACACATTTAATTTAATTTATCTGCAACTATTAAATGAACACGAAAACATAAAAGTAGAATTTATTGAAATAAAATATGTTTTGTTCAATTTCCTCGTAATAATGATTCTAAATTATTAAGTGGGTGAATGTATAGTAAAACAATTATAGAGAATCTTGATCCGTATGGGGCATAGCAACAATAGGGGAGGAGGGTGGCCAGCCAACATTTGACCTTCTTTTCTTTATAATTTTGCTTTCCGTCACAGTAGAAAAAGAGAATAAGTACAAAGAAAAATGAAAGTTAAAAACAAAGAAAACAAGTAATTATATGAAAGTATAAAAAAAATGAATAATAATGAAACATAATTTTACCAGAGGTTAAGGTACCTGAAAAAACAAATCACAAACTTTGTAACATGACTAAGGATATGATAACTACTTATAAAGAAGAACAATGAATGGGAGTAATGAGGTCTAACTAATAAACTGATCAAAATAAGTATTTGATTATATATTAAAGGAATTTTTCACTGTTCAGTTTTAACTAAATTGAAAAGAAAGAGATTCTAGTAAAAACAAATAAATAGTAAGAACAATGAAGCAAAAGGAACATTCCAAAAAGAAAAACATAATGATATTTATTATTTTATCATAATTTTCAGGGAAGAAGACCTAAATGGATTACTATAGCTGAAGAAGGAAACAAATAAAAGTGGTTGAGAAGGAGATATAATGTTACAATAATCATAATAGTATATTTAGTTCACTGCAACATACCTTCCGTCTTAGAATTTGGCCATTCCAATTTGAACAAAGCTCCCAGATTCTTACAAAGTTTTCACTAAACTCAGTGATACATTGGTAGTCTTATACTCTCATAGTTAACGCCAGGAAGAAGATACATCATCACACATACATTACATTGCAAAAGGACAAAAGCTTGAGTCATGATGTGTGGCTTCCGTTCTTAATAGTATTATCTTTTTTGTTGTCCTTTCAAACCAAACCAATCGAATTTACAGGGATCCAGATTGCACTCTTTTTTAATATCACTTTCAAGCCGTACCCATTCATTCCGAAAAAAGCACTTGAAAGCAAAGGTGAGCCCTCTGCCAAGTCAGTTTGAAAGACACCCTCCAAGACCCTGCCCCACTCATCCTCAACCACAATGCTAGCTGCTAAGGGAAATCCATCTCCTTAGCTAACTTAATGGATAAACATGCTTTCATCATCCTAATTATACCCATTTTGGCTTCCTATTCATTTTCAGGAAAAATAATTCCAACCATTATCAAAGTTATCTATTATCATATTTTTGTATATTCTAGACTTAAATTACACTATTTTAGATCTTCTATAACTGATTTTATGTAAATATTTATAGGAAAAAAAACTCAGTCTATAAATTTAGGATTGATTTCAAGTACCATTTCTTCACTTAGGTGATCATGGTCATATAGCAAAGATCTCCTGCCATGGAAGTTAACCCATTTCGAACCATGTAATAAGGAATTACATACAGTGTTCCTTTACAAGATGATCTTAGAGATTATATCATTTGCCATGAAAGGCTTAAAATTGTGGGTTAGACAATTCAGAAGAAAAACATTATCTGGGAACTATAAGGAAGTGACCACGGTACAACCAAGTAAAGGTTCAACAATGGAAACAAAGACCAAGTAAAGGTTCAACAATCTCCTCCAAGAAACTAGTATTATAACGAAAATTGAATATTAGGTTGGAACAATTGAAAACAATTGAAGAATAAATATCCAAACTACGTAAACTGGGAAAATCAATATGCAACTTGATGTTGGTAAAACAGAAAAGTTAAATGGCATGCAATACAAAGCAGCAACAGGTGGGTCTCAGATTTTTTTCCTCTCCAAAATCTAAACAAATACTATTAATTAATTTCTATCTTTGATTAATGTTACTTTTGGTTGACATGAAATATACTTGTTAGACTAAAGATAAATTTCACCTTATAAACTAGGTTTACAATCTTTAATTAATTTAAAATCTACTTTTTAAAATGATATCATATTTTCTAAAGTTCATTCTAATGAAATTTATTGTTTGTTGAACCTATAATATTTGTTAGAATAAACAAAAACAGAAACAGGTTCAGTGTATCTTACTACTATAAAAGCAAATTTAAAACAGAATATACAAGAGGTTATTCAGTACCTGGTTGTGTGCATGCTTTCCGTTTTCTCTCTACTCTCTGATCATCATCTTCATCTTTGATTTTTGCAAACCCTAGCAGAGCTTCTTTCATTTTCTCTCTGATTGCTCTCTTTCTAGAAAACTCTCAAACACGCTTTCTCTTTCTTGTTATGAAGCATGGGTGTTTTAATCAAACACTGAAAGGGTTCGTTTTCTCTGCTTTACCCCTCCACTCTCTGATTTCTCTTTTTTGCCCTTTCACTAATATGGTATCAAGAGCATAGGTGCTTGGTGTTCCTGGTGTGTACAGTGGGTGTGTGATTGGTGACTGGAATTGTGTATATCCAGAAGTGGAGAAAGAAGGTTTCTTTGTGTGTGGGTAAATCAAGAAGCTAGCAAGAAAGTGATGGCAGGTATTGGAGGAATACAGGGTCAATTGCCTGTGTTTGATGGGAAATTATTTGATGACTGGCGCATCAAGATGCAAGCCATCTTTGGTTTTCAAGATCTGTCAGAAGTGATAGAAGATGGACTACCAGATTTGGGTGAAAGAGCTACTGAAGAGGAGAAAAGAAGTTACAAACTCCAAGTGAAATTGGACAGCAAGGCTAGGTTTTTGCTGTATCAATGTGTAAGCCCAAAGATCTTTAACAAGATTTCTAAGGCTACTACTGCTAAGGAAGTGTGGGACATTCTGGTGAAGATGTATGGTGATGGAGACAAAAACAAGAAAGTGAAATTACAAGCACTAAGGAGGCAGTTTGAGGTTCTGATCATGGATGAGGGTGAAACTGTGGCAGAATACTTTGATAAAGTTCAAGAACTGGTGAATAAAATGAGAACATGCAAGGATGCAATTTCAGATGAGTACATTGTTGACAAAATCCTACGAACTCTAACCCCCAGATTTGATCATGTGGTAGTGGCTATTGAAGAAGCCCGTAATCTGGAGTCTATGGAGATTGAGGAGCTGCTGCACTCATTAGAAGCTCATGAGTATCGCATCAATGAGCGCAAGCAGTGCCAAGAACAGGCCCTACAGGCCAGATCTCAGTTTAAAGGAAAAAAGGGGTTCAAAAATGGAGTAAGGGCAGCAAGAAAGGTAAAGATTCACAGGAACAGCAAGGGGAAGAGTCCAGTGAATCTGTACCAGTGAAAAACCAGAAAACTGGAGGAGATTGGAAGTTTGACAAGAAGAAAGTGAAATGCTATAATTGTCAAAAACTTGGGCATTATGCAAAAGAATGCTGGAAAGGGGAAGGTGCTAAAAACAAACCCAAGAAGAGGGCTAATCTGGCCCAGGAGGATGAGTCAGATTCAGAGGCTGTGATGTTGATGGCCAACACTAGAGAGGAGCAGCCAGAGAGCACAACATGGTACTTGGATTCTGGCTGCTCTACCCATATGACAGGGAGGAAGGACTGGTTTGTGAAAATGCAAGGAGCTGTACAAGGGAAGATCCGATTTGCAAATGACAGAAGTTTGACTGCAGAAGGATCTGGGAGAGTTGTTCTGAGAGATGCAGAGGGGAAAGAGGTGATAATTGAGGAGGTACTGTATGTACCAGGACTGAAAACGAATCTGCTAAGCTTGGGACAGCTGTTACAGAAGGGATATGTGATGAAAATGGAGAACAATTGTCTCAGCATTTTCAATCAACATAAGAAGATGATTATGCAGGCTCAGCTGTCACAAAACAGGACCTTTCGGGTGGTAATGAGTGCAGTAAAACATCAGTGTTTTATTGCAACAGAAAATAAAGAAGAATGGCTATGGCATCTCAGATTTGGACACCTAAATTTCAGGGATTTATCACTGTTAAGCCAGAAAAATATGGTGAGTGGCTTGCCTAAAGTGGAAATTCCCAAAACAGTTTGCAAGGAGTGTGTCCAATGCAAGCAGACCAGGGGCAGTTTTCAGAAGATTTTACCCCAGAAGTCAACAGAAAAATTAGGGGTGGTGTATTCAGATGTGTGTGGCCCTATACAAGTAGAAACACCTGGAGGCAGCAGGTATTTTCTACTTTTTATTGATGACTGGACCAGGAAATGTTGGGTCTATCTAATCAGGAGAAAGGGGGAGGTGCTGCAGACATTTGAAAAATTTAAATGTCTAGTTGAGAGGCAGTGTGAGAAGAAGATTAAGGTGTTGCGGACAGATGGAGGAGGAGAGTATACCTCCACTGAGTTTAAAGAGTTGTGTGAAAAGGAAGGGATAGTACATGAAGTTACCCCTCCTTATACACCACAGCATAATGGGACAGCAGAGAGGAAAAACAGAACCATATTAAATATGGTTAGATGCATGCTGAATAGTAAAAAGCTGCCTAATTTTCTGTGGGGAGAGGTTGTGTTGACAGCCACATATGTCCTTAATCTGTCTTCAACAAAGAGACTAAATGGTTTGACACCTGAGGAAGCCTGGACAGGGGTGAAACCAGATGTTAAACATCTAAAAATTTCTGAATCTATATGCTACAAGCATATACCTGACCAGTTGAGAAAGAAGCTGGATGACAAGGGAGTGCCACTGATTTTGGTTGGGTACAATGCCACTGGAGGTTACAAACTGTATAATCCTATAGGAGGAGCAGTTTGTATCAGTAGAGATGTTGTAGTGGATGAAGCTGGAGTATGGCAGTGGGAAACAAGTGAGCAGGAATCATCAACCATTAATATGGAAGATGCTACTACTGGAGAGGAAACAGTAGAGACAGAGGAGAGAAGAGATGACAGCAGGAGAAGGTCATCAAGAGTTACACAACTGCCAGCACATCTAAGAGACTATGACTTATCCTATGAGGCAACACTCACATCTGAAGGTAACTTTGTTCACTTTGCTTTAATAGCAGAAGCTGAACCAGTTGAATTTGATGAAGCCGTGAAAGATGAATGGTGGTATAAGGCAATGTAGGAAGAGATTGACTCTATAGAGAGGAATCAAACCTGGGAGTTGGTTGATCTGCCCTCTAACAAGAGACCCATAGCATTAAAGTGGGTTTATAAGTCAAAAATAAACCCACAAGGTGTTGTTGTAAGGCACAAGGCAAGGCTGGTTGCTAAGGGTTTTCTACAAAAGGCTGGAGTTGATTATGGTGAAGTATTTGCTCCTGTGGCCAGGGTAGAGACAATCAGGTTGGTGGTGTCTCTAGCTACTAAATTTCACTGGTCCTTACACCAGTTGGATGTGAAGTCAGCCTTTCTAAATGGAAGGCTGGAAGAGGAAGTATATGTTGTACAACCACTGGGATTTGAGGTTAAAGGGCAGTAGGACAAGGTGTACAGGCTGAGAAAGGCTCTCTATGGGCTTAAACAGGCTCCAAGAGCTTGGAACCAGAGAATTGATGGGTTCATGAGCAGTATTGGCTTTGAGAAGTGTGTGTCAGAACACGGGTTGTATGTGAAGAGCTGCCAACACAGTGGCAGACAAGAGAAGCTAATTGTATGCCTATATGTTGATGACCTATTAGTCACTGGGAGCTGTGAGGAACTGATTTCAGAATTCAAACTTCAAATGCTGAGTGAATTCGAGATGAGTGACTTGGGAAAGCTCAGCTATTTCCTTGGAATAGAATTTACTGAGACTGAGAATGGAATTGTGATGCACCAGTCCAGATATGTTCTAGATCTACTAAAGAGGTTTGAAATGGTTGACTGTAATGCTGCTAATACCCTAGCTGAAGTGGGGTTGAGACTTGAGAAGGAGCCAGATGAAGAAGCTGTAGATCCAACAGCTTACAGAAGTATTGTTGGGAGCTTGAGATATCTCTGTAACACAAGACCTGACTTGAGTTACAGTGTTGGAGTGGTGAGTAGATATATGGAATGCCCCAGAATGTCACACTTGAATGTAGTCAAACGCATTCTGAGATACTTGCAGGGCACTCACTCCTATGGAATACTGTTGGGAAGAGGAGAGACTAGGAAAGAAGTGCAAATCACTTCTTACTCAGATGCAGACTGGTGTGGTGATAAGGAAGATAGGAAAAGCACTGCTGGTTATATTTTCTTCATGGGAGGAACACCAATTTCCTGGAGTTCAAGAAAGGAACCAGTGGTTGCCTTGTCATCATGTGAGGCAGAATACATAGCTGCTTGTGAAGCTACCTGTCAAGCAACTTGGCTGGGATTCCTATTAGAAGGGTTGAAAATTGAGCTAACTGGAAGAGTGAGGCTACTTGTTGACAACAAGTCAGCCATAGATCTTGCTAAGCATCCTGCATCCCACGGCAGGAGCAAGCACATTGAGACCCGATTTCACTACATCAGAGAACAGGTCAGTAGTGGTAGACTGGATGTTGTACACTGCAGATCCGAAGACCAACTAGCAGATATACTCACCAAAGCACTGAAAAGTGAACGCTTTCAGTCACTCAGAAAGCAGATTGGAATGGTGCGAGCTGAGATCAGTGAAGACCGCACCAGAAGGAGGGCGAAAACCTAGGGCTTTCGCCGGAGAGGAGGAGACCAACCTAGGAAGAGCTTTCTCCGAGTTTAATCGGTAGAAAGTGCTCGTATGCTACAAAGGAAGTGTTTGTACCGATTAAAATCGGTCCAAAAGGCTCAGGATCGTAGGAGAAGAAATTTCACCGATTCAATCGGTGAAACGAGTGTTTTTTCTTCAATAAAATCGTGTTTTTTGTTCGATTAAAGGTTTTTGTTTAGGAGGAGTGTTAGAATAAACAAAAACAGAAACAGGTTCAGTGTATCTTACTACTATAAAAGCAAATTTAAAACAGAATATACAAGAGGTTATTCAGTACCTGGTTGTGTGCATGCTTTCCGTTTTCTCTCTACTCTCTGATCATCATCTTCATCTTTGATTTTTGCAAACCCTAGCAGAGCTTCTTTCATTTTCTCTCTGATTGCTCTCTTTCTAGAAAACTCTCATACACGCTTTCTCTTTCTTGTTATGAAGCATGGGTGTTTTAATCAAACACTGAAAGGGTGCGTTTTCTCTGTTTTACCCCTCCACTCTCTGATTTCTCTTTTTTTCCCTTTCACTAATAATATTATCAATTAATAAATAATTGTTGAATTATCTATTAATGTTTAAACTCATGTTTTATATGAGGTATGTTTAAGATCTTACATTAACTAGAAATAAAATAAATTGTAAATAGAATTCTCAATTTACAAATTAGTTTCAAATTGTTAAGTTAAGATCTTAAAAGCATAAATATTAGGAAAATAATAGAATAGTTTTCTAACCTTAGTAAACTAGCGAACCAAATTTCATTGTAAACATAGTTTTCTTCTTTATTTTTTTATCTTTTAATAATAGTTTTCCTATAACAATAAATGATAAATATTTTAGGTGTATGAGATGATAAATACATAATAACAAAAGGAAAGCATAATAAACATATCAGATAATGCTTTGATAAACCATTATAAAATTTAAAATATTTTCCATATACAATTGCACCATTTATGTAATTACATGCACAATCAACTTGATGGGGCTTATTAATAGAAAACTATATTCACTTAATCAATACAAAATTTATATATCAATATTTACACATATATGCATTATGATAACTGAAGTATTCAACCAGCCTAATTTATGATACATTATAATTATGGGAGAAGTAGTGAGTCCGCAAATCATAAATTAGGATGCGAATGGTTCGACATTTACTGTTTGAATGAATTAAAAACATATAGACTACAAATAGTTTTATGAAAAAAAAAAAGTGCACTTCAAATGAATCTATCTGTGTTTGAATGATGTTCCTCAAATTAAAAATACACCATCTATGGTATCCTATGGCACTATATATAAATAAAATGTTAACAAACGTAAAAAAAACAAAAAAAAAATAAAAACAAAACAAATCAAATGATAAGAACACTTTCATGTCACAACACCCATGTATTTTGTTTTACTACTTTGAAGTGCTTACCTTTCTCCATTACTTAGTATGAACTCATAAAACCCAGGTATGTCAATTAAGTTAAATGGAAATACATCTTACAAAGTAAAATTGTATAGTGAACACTTGTGCTTGTGCAATTAAGTAATTAGTCAAAAGTAATATAATATAATATTAATTTCACAATATAATATTAATTATTCACTGTGGCGCAAAGCAAGATCACATTCCTTCTTTTACGAGGTTAAAAGGTCATGCCAAAAAAGTGTAAAGAGAGAATCAAAACTAGCATGAATTGGAAAAACTAGGAAATTCACGGGTAAAAGAATTAATTTGTTGATTAAGAAAAAAAACATGTGTTTTATTTGTTGTTGTTGGCTTTTTAAAAGATTGGGTTAAATATGTTTTTAGTCCCTTAAGTATCAGGCGATTTTGTTTTTAGTCCCTACTCAGAACTTTGATGGTTTTTAGTCTTTGTTGTTTTGAAACTATGACTATTAGTCCTTAAAATTGGACGGTGTTAAGTTTTAGTGGATGTGGCAAACGGCGATGCCACGTGATCACTGATCTGCTCTCTTCTCTCTCTGCCACGTTGGATTTTTAAGTGTTGAACTAAGATTAAGTTAGTTAATTACGTTGTTGATTGAAATCAGTTATAGGGTTCACAATTTGTCAAAGTAAACTTTTGAATTGGGGAAAAACGTAGTTTTACTGGAAGCATTGTAGTCGAAACCTTTCACAGGAAGCATTGTATCTTGGTGGTCCTTGCGGTGGTCCTTGTGGTGTTGGTTGCGGTGGCCGTTCCGGTGGTCGTGAAAGACAAGCGTAAAGACAAGCGTAAAGGTAAGCTAAGCTATTGTTTTTCTGTTTCGGTTATGGTTGTTCCAATTTGTGCGTAAAGTGTTGATGTGTGAATGTAGGTCTAGAAATGGTTTTCGAGATTTGTTTGCATCACATGGGGAAGTTTGTTAGTAATAAGGGGCTACAGTATGTTGGAGGAGAGATACACGTGATCAAAGGACTTGATCCGGATCGTTGGTCGTATTTTGAAGCAGTTGGAATAGTTAAAGAATTTAAGTATGATGCAGACTTCAAACTTTGGTGGAAGGGGTCCAAACAAAGGCCGATGAATAATGTGAGATTATTGAGTGATGACAGTGAAGCACTGTACTTGGCTAATTATGCAGAGGAGAATAAGGAAGAGGTAGAAATTTATGTTCAACATGTTCCTAGTGAGGCAGTGGAAGTTCACTTTCTTAGTTGTGGTGAAGTGGCTGAGGAAGTGGAAGAGGGTGATGTTGAAAAAGGAAACATAGACACGGGGGAAGTGGTTTCCAAAGTGGATGAAATTGTACAAGAGGGTGGAATGGGTGTAGAAGAGGGTGAGGAATACTGTGATGTTGGTCATGAACAGCAAGAGGTTGAAAAGGGTGAGGAAGAAGAGTGTGATGGTGGTCAGGAACAGCAAGAGGTTCAAATGGGTGAGGAAGAAGAAGAGTCTGGTGATGGTCATGAAGAACAAGAGGTTCAAATGAGTGAGGAAGAAGAGTGTGATGGTGGTGACGAACAACAAGAGGTTGTAATGGGTGAGGAAGAAGAAGAGTGTGATGGTGATGATGAACATGAAGAGGTTGAAATGGGTCAAGAAGAAGAAGAGTTTGTTAGTGGTGATGAATATGATCATCTTGGGGAAGAAGAGGAAGGGGGGAATGTTGTTGAGGGGGAAGTAGAAGCTTCAGCTGAAGAATGTATGGATGACAGTGAAGAAGACAGAATGGCTAATGAAGATGATGGGTTTGATGTTCAGAATGATAGGGTGGACCAATTTCGGAGAAACATTAATCCAGTTTTGGATAGGTGGAATACAATGAAAAAGAAGAAGAAATGTGTGAGTAGAAGAGGCAATGTTGGGGAAGGTTCATTTATACTGAATGAAGAAGTTGGAGATCATGAGATGAATGAAGAATACAATAGTGATGAATTGGATTCAAATGTAGATAGTGATGAGGATGTGAGGTTATCAAAGGGGAAATTTAAGAAGTATAGAAAAGATGATATGAACAAGAACTTCATATTTGAATTGGGGATGGAGTTCTGTTCTTTAAAGGAATTTAAAAATGCACTATTGGAGCATAGTGTATTAAATGGAAAAAAGGTTAAGTTTGTGAAGAATGACCTCAACAGAGTAAGGGCAGTTTGTAAAAACAAATGTGGTTTTCTGATTATGGCTAGCAAGGTAGGAGGCAAGCAAACATTTAGGGTGAAAACCTTGGTTGGAAGACACAATTGTGGAAGGGTCTTTGGAAACAAAAGTGTAAATGTCAACTGGATTGCACAAGTATTAGTAGATAGGTTTATAAATGTGGCTAACATGACTGTGAACCAAATAATTGATGACATTAAGAAGTCATTCAGTGTTGGAATAACTGCTTGGAAAGCTGGAAAGGCCAAGCAAATTACCTTGGATTCTTTGGTTGGTGATGGAGAGCGACAATACGGTCGTCTATATGATTATGTGGGTGAATTGCTAAGAGTGAAGGCTAGAACATTTAAAATTAAAGTCAATCATCCCCAACCAAGTTTGCCTCCAAGATTTGGCTCATTCTATATCTGTTTAGAGGGTTGTAAACAAGGCTTCTTAGGAAGTTACAGGCCCTTCATAGGGGTAGATGGTTGTCATCTGAAGACAACATATGGGGGTCAGCTGTTGGTGGTAGTGGGCAGAGACCCGAATGACCAATATTTCCCACTAGCTTTTGCTGTGGTTGAAAATGAATGCAAAGAGAGTTGGAGATGGTTTTTGACACTACTACTGCATGATATTGGAGGCATTGATTGTCAACGTTGGGTTTTCATCTCTCATTAACAAAAGGTATCTTCATTTTAATATTTCCCTATTTTTATACAGTAGCAATTGGAATATTTACTATTGAGCATGACCTTTTCTGATTTCCAGGGACTAATGACAAACTTTTGTGATTTGCAGCGACTAATGACAGTTTTTGATGAGATCTTGGAAGGAGTGGAACATAGATTGTGCTTAAGGCACTTGTATAACAATTACAAGAAGAAGTTTGGTGGAGGAGTGCTTATTAGAGATCTTATGATGGGGGCTGCGAAGGCCACATTTAAACAGGATTGGGAAAAGAAAATGGGTGAGTTGTCCAATGTTAACATTGATGCTTACAATTGGTTGCTATCTATTCCAACTAATCGTTGGTGTAAACATGCATTTAGTAGTTATCCTAGATGCGATGTCTTGTTAAATAATTTGTCTGAGTCATTTAATAGTACAATTTTACTAGCTAGAGACAAACCTATCATAACTATGATGGAATGGATTAGAACTTACATTATGAGGAGGTTTGCAACACTTAGAGAAAAAGCAAACACATATACAGGAGTTGTGATGCCTAAACCACGAAATAGGCTTGCTGGGGAAGTTGAGAAGAGTGGAAATTGGATTCCAACTTGGGCAGGGGCTGCAAAATTTGAAGTCACTCACGGGTTTACTATGGATAAATTTGTAGTTGATCTAAGTAACCATTCATGTAGTTGTTACTTTTGGGATTTGGTAGGAATTCCTTGCAGGCACGCTGTGGCTGCCATAAATTACAAACAAGAAAACCCTGAAGACTATGTACATCCTTATTACAAGAGAGAGGCTTATGAGACTTGTTATGGCCCTGAAATTGTTCCAATCAAAGGACAACAATTGTGGTCTACTTCAGAATCTGGTTCCCTACTGCCTCCAATTTATAAAACACCCCTTGGGAGGCCTAAAAAACTAAGAAGAAGGGAGGCTGATGAATATGTGACTCATACAAAATTGTCAAAGAAGAATCTTGTAATGAAGTGTAACAGTTGCAATGAATTTGGTCATAATGTAAGAACATGTAAAAGGGGAAACAAAAAGGTACAAAATCAATGTTTTACAACTTCACTTATTTACACATTCAAACTTATTTACAATATGACAATTGCAATGTTGCTTACTTCGATTTACAGAACACAAGGGCCACTTCCAGTGCAGGGGGATTTGGCAGCACAAGGGCCACTTCCAGTGCAGGAGGTTCTCAACCACAACCAGCTCCATCAACGTCAGCATGAGGACCAACATCAACAAGGGGAAGAACAAGTGGCAGTGGAGCAGGAGCTGCATCAAGTCACCAAGGAGGAGGAACATCAAAACGGGGAAGAAGAAGTGGCAGTGGAGCAGGACCTGCATCAAGGCACCAAGGTGGACGAAGAACATCCTCACGACTAGCTGCACAACATCTAGGGTCCCAAGCTAGTACCAATTGAAGATTTATTGTAGCCAACCCTTTATTTTAATGAATTTTGTAAGTCACAGTGACCCACTCAGGGAACAATTGTAGTAGTGGGTACAGTGGTTGCTGTGGTTGCTTTTAATATTTTTTGTAGTGGAAAGGGACCACTAAACTTATCTTATTTAAAGTATGGGACCACTTCATTTACAGTGGAAAGGGACCACTAAACTTCGTGTTGTATTCCATCTTTGCATAATGCGAAGTTAACTTTATTTATTCCAAGTCCACATTTACAGATACTCTGCTTGTACTTTCTTATGCTGTGAACTCTTTTCTTTATTAACATAAATCAATATACCAGTAACAGTGGAATGTTAAAGGGAAAACAAACAACAACCAGAATTTCCAGACAAAACTCATTCTATTCAACCATAATTCTTAATTACAATTCATCTTCAACAAAAACATAATACAAAAGAAAATTGTTAACGCCCATGACAAGACAAACAACAACAACATCATTTTTCCAACTTTCTTCTCTTCTTGTAATTTCCTTTTCAACTTCTCGTCCTTCTTCCTTAGATCCAATACAAGCTTTTCATTTTCCAAACACATTTCAAGTTCTTCACGTTTTCTTTCAAAGCTTCCTTCAGATTCAGAAACTCCTTCATCATGCCATTCAAAGTAATTACAACTTGAATTACTCTGCAATCAAAAGAACACAAGATTAATTCAAAATTTAGTAAATGAAATGAAAGATTTAATCACTTACTGCCCAATTTCTACATCTATAAAACAATCTTCCTTTGTTCTTCACAGTAGTTGCCTTCAAAACCAACAATGTTTCATCACAACCACACAATTTAGAAGGTAACCGTGAAGATGATCCACAGCTTTGCGACTTAGACAAACCAATTGACCTTCGCGTCCAACCATTTCCTCCACTCTCACCTTTCATTTCACTACAAGAAAGCAATCCCTTCATCAGCTTTGCTGCCCACAAAAACCCTATATCCCAAATCCTCATATTCACACGAAGAACAAAAGAAGACCAAAACCAAAACATATGAACTTACCTCCTCAAGAACACCAACTCCAACCTTCAGATGTACCCAAGTTCTTTGCCCCCAGCTGCAGCCACGAAGAAGAACCCAACTTCTTCAAATCTCATTTATAAAAGATGACGAAGTGCTCTTCACTTAATCTCAGTTCAACACTTAAACATCCAACGTGGCAGAGAGAGAAGAGAGCAGATCAGTGATCACGTGGCATCGCCGTTTGCCACATCCACTAAAACTTAACACCGTCCAATTTTAAGGACTAATAGTCAGAGTTTCAAAACAACAAGGACTAAAAACCATCAAAGTTCTGAGTAGGGACTAAAAACAAAATCGCCTAATACTTAAGGGACTAAAAACATATTTAACCCTAAAAGATTTGTAGTTACTTAATGAATTTTATTTGTTATTGTTAAACATAAATATAAATATGAGGTATTAGATTTGTTTATTTTATATAGGGCTTACTTTTGTTATATATTATGACTTATGACATTTTTAACTTAAAGTTTAATTTTTCATTTTATAAATTTATGTCTTTCATTTTTTATATTATTTTTTCATATATTTTATTACAATATTTATAAGAAATTAAAATAATAGTATTTTATTCAAATTGATTAGAGTTTAGTTGTTATTTTTTTTAACCTTGAACTCATAGTTTTAGAGATTTAGTACTGTTGAGTTGAATTAAAATAATTGAAAAGCTTCATATATTAGGACAAGTAATGGTGTGGGTGATAATGGATATATAATGAACTCTAAGTTGAGTTGAATTAAAATAATTGAAAAGCTTCATATAATTTAGGACAAGTAATGGTGTGGGTGATAATGGATATATAATGAACTCTAAGTTCATGCCTTGAGACGCTTCAAGTCAAAAATACTTTAAGTTTATATTTGGTTTTTCTTATACTCTAGAATGTTGTAAAGTTTTGGTTAAATTTTTTCTTTGGTAAGTGTAGGTGTACTTGGGATCAAATGGAAAGGAAGAGTTGTCTATGTGTTGTAAAAATATTCACATAGTGTTATTCTCTGATTGTCATTAGATAACGATCATGGTATTTCTTCGATTTTGAAGTTTTCACATTATATTTTTATGTTGATTGGTTTATCTTAAGAAGGATCTGGGCAAGGGCAATGTTGATAGTGGTTAGGAGGGTTTAGAAGTTGGTTTTTTGTTCTTCCCTGTTTGCTTGAAACATTGCAGTCATTCTTGCATCTTGTTGCACATTGTTCTCAACAATTAGTTGATGAACATGGGTGAGAATATCTTGAGGAGTTGGATTAGTGGGTGGAAAAGGAAGGAAGGTGTTCACAAAGATGGCAGCTAATAGTTATGGTTCAGAGTTTGAGATTGTAGGTTGATGTGGGGGTTTAGGTGCTTGGATAATTGAATCCGGGTTTTTGGTGATTGAGTTTTGTGTTCAAATTCTTAAGTCTCTTTGGCATCTACATTAGCCACTATATATAGAGTCTGTCACATGCAACACAATCCTCTACAGTTGTTTACTAAGATGATTTTAATAATATATTTTAGATAGAAGTTTTCATGTATGTGACGAATTCAATTTTTAGGTTTCGTCATATATACACTTGACTTCCTATTCTTTTAGGAAAATGTTTCTTTAACAACCAAATTTTGCTAACTTTTTGACAATGCTACGTGGCGCACATTGATTGGTCACTTTGAAAGTTTTTTTTAAAAAAAAGTGTAATGTGTTGTTAAGGGCAGTTGGCGAAGCAAAAAGGGATTTTGTGATTTCATTTAGAAAACCTCTATGCACTTTGCATCTTTCCTCTCGCGAATACCACCATTGATCTTACTCTTTCTCCATCATTGCTCTCACTGTCTCTCCACTGAAGTTCTCATTCTCTCTTCATCTCGCTTTTCCTCTCCCTATCACTGGTGAAGTTCGTCAAATAAGCACGATTCTCGTTCTTTTCTTCCGACATTTCTCCTTTTCTTACTCTCTCTCTGTTTTCGTTGAAGCCATTTTCCCTTCTTCCCTCTTGCGATTTTGACCTCCCCCAACGTTGCATTTCGCCTCTACGTCTTTGTCTCGCTCTCCATTAATGAGTAAAGGTGTGTCCTTTGTCAAAGGTTTGGGCTTTGCACAGTGTCAAGGTTGGTAGCACCATGAAGAGAACGCGCAAAGAGAACAAGTGCTGCAAGACTTAGGATTATTATAGGTTTTCAATTATATGTTAATTACATGTGTAGAGATTTTCATTGTATGATCCTTGTATAGGTTTTAGTATACAAAAGGTTATTAATATAGATTTTGGATAATATGTACGTATCAGATATTATATGAATAAAATTTCAATTTTGATCTACTTTGTTTGTGTTTTTCGGTGACCTTTTCCACTTTTTCTGATAGATGATTGAGTTTATTGGTCATGGGTGGTGTTTACTTAACCAATGAACAACATAAGTCGTTCAATTATTGAGAAAAATGCTCATTTAAATTGTTTGCAGCAAGTTAGGTGAAGTCCATGACTATTAGTGCCCATGTCATGCCCTGGTAATTGATTACAGGGGTCTTGTAATCCATTACCAGAGGGGGACATTTGGACAAAAAGTTCAACGGCACTTCCCAGCTGAACTCCCCAACATGGCTTTGGCTAAGTTATAGGTGACTTTTTATAATTTTTTAGATGGATGAGTCAATTTAATGGTCATGGGTGGTGTTTAGTGCACCAATGAACACGTTATGCCATTGAATTGTTGACAAAAAATGTCAGTTAAGTACTTTCATGTAAGCTAGATGAGGTCCATTATCATTGCTAGCCATTTTCTCCAACTAAGGTGATATGCATGATCACTATTGTAACACCCCTTCTTAGAGTGTCACAAGAAAAATTTTCATTTTATTAATAAAGAAATATGTCATCTAATGTTGTTATAATACACAAATTTTTAAAGGCATTTTCAGTAAATAATAGATTTGTGAACAAGAAGGAAAGATATACATATAAGATAATGTGTTGTCAACTTTGACCTTTGCTGACTATTTTAATCATAAATTTTTCCACAGACCCCAAATGATGTCATTCGTTTTTATTAGAAAATAGACTCAAGAAGCTTTCCAATTACTACTAATTTGTAATATTTTGATATCTGAGTAGGTACAGTTAATTCCTTAAAGTTAACGTTTTATACATTGTTCTCAGCTTTGACATTTGCTAGTTGTTTTGCTAGTAACTTTCTCTATTGAACTCCAAATGAGTTTATTCTTATTTTGTAGAAATCTAGACTCAAAGAGCTTTCAAATTACTACTAACTCATAATTTTTAGACCATTATACTAGATGTAGTTAATTTCTCAAAAGCAATGTTTTTCTAAGCTTCCTAAATGAGTTTAATTTCAAGTTATTGTTTCATGTTTCTTATTTAAGATAAGTGAGTGAATTTAATGTTCCTAGGTGCTATTTAGTGCACTAATTAACACGTTAGGCCATTAAATTGTTGACAAAAAAATATAATTTATGTGGTTTCGTGTAAGTTAGATGAGGTCCATGAGCATTGTTGGCCATTTTCTGCCCTAGTAATCGATTACAATGGTCTTGTAATCGATTACTAGAGCCCAGGGCGGCATTTGTACATAAAGTTCAATGTCACTTCCCAGTTGAGAGAACTGGACTCCCCAACATGGTTTTGCTTATGTTCTTGGTGAATTTTTTCAATTTTTTAGATGGGCAAGTGAGTTTAACGGTCATGGATGGTGTTTAGTGCACTAATGAACACACTAGGCTATTGCATTGTTGACAAAAAAAATGTCACTTAAGTGCTTTGATGTAAGCTAGATGATGTCCATTATCATTGCTGACCATTTTCTACCTTGGTAATCGATTACAGGGGTCTTGTAATCGATTACCAGAGGGTCGGAAGCCATTTGTACAGAAAGTTCAATATCACTCCCAAGTTGGAATGACAGCACACCCCATGATGGTTTTTGCTCTATTTTTGTTGAATTTTTCCATTTTTTTAGATGAGTGAGTGAGTTCAATGTTGTTGGGTGTGTTCCTTGCACAAATGATGAGGTTAGGCCATTGATTTCTTCAAAACAATGTCAATTTAGGAGGTTTTCTCCAACTAAGCTAAGGTGCATGACCATTGTTGTAACACCCCTTCTCGGAGTGTCACAGAAAAAATTTCATTTTATTAATTAAGAAATATTTCATCTAAAGTTGTTACAATGCACAAATTTTAAAAGGCATTTTCAATAAATAATAGATTTGTGAACAAGAGGGAAGATATACATATAAGATAACGAGTTATCAACTTTGAAATTTGCTGACTATTTTAATCATAACTTTTTCCACACACCTCCAAATGATGCGATTCTTTTTTTATCAGAAAATAGACTCAAAATTATTTCCAATGACTATTAATTTGTAATTTTTTGACATCTGATTAGGTACAATTAATTCCTTAAATTTAACGTTTTATATATTCTTGTCAACTCTGACCTTTGCTGGTTGTTTTACTCGTAACTTTCTCCACCAAACTCCAAATGAGTTGATTATTGTTTTTTGGAATGTAGACTCAAAGAGCTTTCTAATGACTACTAACTCATAATTTTTAGATCAATGTACTAGATGCAGTTAATTTTCCAAAAATAATGTATTTCTAAGCTTCCTAAATGAGTTTACTTTCAAGTTATTGTTTCATGTTTCTTATTTGATGTAAGTTAGATGAGGGCCATGAGCATAGTTGGCCATTTTGTGCCCTGGTAGATGATTACAGGAGTCTTGTAATCAATTACCAGAGGCCTGTGGGGCATTTGTACAGAAACTTCAACGCCACTCCCCAATTGGGAAAAATGGACTCCCCAGCATGGTTTTTCCTGTGTTCTTGGTTACTTTTTGCAATATTTTAGATGGGTGAGTGAGTTTAATGGTCAATGGTGGTATTTAGTGCACCAATGAACACACTAGGCCATTGAATTGTTGAATAAAAAGGTCACTTAAGTGATTTCATGTAAGCTAAATGAGGTTCATTATCATTGCTGACCATTTTCTCCCTGGTACTCGATTACAAGGGTCTTGTAATCGATTACCAGAGGCTCGGGGGACATTTGTACAGAAAGTTCAATGTTACTCCCGAGCTGGAACCACAACACTCCCCATGATGATTTTTTTCTTTATTTTCGTTGAATTTTTCCATTTTTTGAGATAGGTGTGTGAGTTCAATGTTGTTGGGTGTGTTCCTTGCACCAATGATGAGGTTAGGCCATTGATTTCTTCAAAAAATGTCAATTTATGTGGTTTTCTCCAACTAAGCTAAGGTGCATGATCATTGTTGTAAGACCCCTTGTCGGAGTGTCACTAAAAAATTTTTCATTTTATTAATTAAGAAATATGTCATCTAAAGTTGTTACAATGCACAAATTTTAAAAGGCATTTTCAATAAATAATAGATTTGTGAACAAGAGGGAAAGATATACATATACGATAACGTGTTGTCAACTTTGATCTTTGATGACTATTTTAATCATAACTTTTTCCATAAACCTTCAAATGATGCGATTCTTTTTTTATTAGAAAATAGACTAAAAAATCTTTCCAATGACTATTAATATGTAACTTTTGAACATCTGAGTAGGTAAGTTAATTCCTTAAAGTTAACGTTTTATACATTTTTGCAAGCTCTTACCTTTTTTGGTTGTTTTGCTCGTATCTTTCTCCACCGAACTCCAAATGAGTTAGTCTTGTTTTGTTGGAATCTAGACTCAAAGATATTTCAAATGACTACTAACTCATAATTTTTAGACTACTGTACTAAATGTAGTTCATTGTCCAAAAAAACGTTTTTCTAAGCTTCCTAAATGAGTTTACTTTCAAGTTATTGTTTCATGTTTCTTATTTGAGAAGGGTGAGTAAATTTAATGGTCATGGGTGGTGTTTAGTACACCAATGAACACATTAGGCCATTGAATTGTTGAGAAAAAAAGATAATTTATGTGCTTTCATGTAAGTTAGATGAGCTCCATGGGCATTATTGTCATTTTCTGCCCTGGTAATCGATTACAGGGGTCTTGTAACCGATTACCAGAGGCTTGCGGGGCATTTGTACTGAAAGTTCAACGCCACTCCCCAGTTGGGAGAACTGGATTCCCCAACATGGTTTTGCCTGTGTTCTTGGTCACTTTTGGCAATTTTTTAGATGGGTAAGTGAGTTTAATGGTCATGGGTGGTGTTTAGTGCACCAATGAACACACTAGGCCATTGAATTGTTGACAAAAAGTCACTTAAGTTCTTTCATGTAAGTTAGATGAGATCCATGAGCATTGCTGGTGATTTTCTGGTAATCGATTACAAGAATTTTGTAATGTATTACTAGAGGCCTAGGGGCATTTTGTACAGAAAGTTCAACGTCCCTCCTCAGTTGAGAGAACTGAACTCCCCAACATGGTTTTGCCTTTGTTTTTGGTCACTTTTCCAATTTTTTATATGTGTGAGTGATTTTAATGTTCATGGTTGGTCAAATCCATTAACATTCCATGTTGATAACATAGGTTGGTTCAATCCATAAATATTAACATTGAAAGAAGATGTTGTGAATTGGAAAATTTTAATACAATCCATTACAATAATCGTTAAAAATATTAATGACAAAGTAGACATTCCATAATTATATCAAGTAAACATTCCCCTGCTCCTAAGTCAATCTTCCATTCAAAGCACCAACAAACTTGATTTTGAAAGAATATCGCACACACAACTGCATGAAAAATAAATTAATAACCAAAGGGAAAACTGGAAATGGAAATGGGTACATCCAACATGCTAAAGGGGAAATGGAAAAAGGATAAAGGGAAAAGAGAAAGAGAAAAGGGAATACCTTGCTCATGTCACCGAAATCACATGAGTTTTCCATTGTTTTACTGGAGTCTCGCGGGTTGCCTTGTAGGAGAAGATGACCAATTTTGCTTCGTGAGAGAGAAAGGAGAGAAATGAGAGAGGTTGAAGAGAGTACGCTTGAAAACCAAAATGGAGAATGGAGAGAGAATGAAGACGTTTTTCACTATTAAAATGGTAGGGGTATTTTCATAATCAAAAATCAATCACCCAAAACACCTTTCCAAGTAACATCTAACGGAAAAAAAAAATTTAAACGGCCCAATATCATGCTGACATGTGGACGTTATCAAAATGTTATTAACAAGTGATTGTTAATATATCGCGGTATTTTTTTAAGTTAAGTTTTGTTTTGTTTTAGTGATGATTCGTGTATGTGAAGTTACTAGATTTTTATATTTTTGTTAATTTTAATTAAAATATAGATTTTATAAATATGAAGTTGAATTTTTTAAATTTTATAAACGTGAGGTGTTTATAATTTTTTAAAAGTATGTTTTTTTTATGACAAAATTTTAATAATTTTTTTTAACCTAGTCTGAATTGAGTTTTTGTAAGATAAAACGAAAATAAAAATAAATTACAACCATCATAAATATTTAAATTGAAGTACAAATTTTTATTTGGTGCAAATAAATTAAGATTTTAAATGAAATAATACAATAAAATTATATACAAAAGTTTATCCCACAAAGTTAATTGTCTAATTTACTATTTTAAGTCTTCTTTGTGATTTTTTTGATAGTTCTAGTTTGTCTTACATAGTACAAACATCAATAGGTTAAGCCAAACTAAATGTTATATTTGGCTTTCGTTTCTAATTTGAATTTTGGTTTATTTTGTTTAAATATATTACTTTATCAAAATATATATATAATGTATTTAACATTTATATAATTTTTTTTCGAATGATCATAACACAACAAAAGTCACTACTTTATGGTCCATTCCTTTCAAATTTGATAAAAAAATATCAAATACCTAACTCAATGATGGTTTTAAATCCAGGTAACAAAATAGTTGTAAATAAAGGAAGTTTTAAACCTTCGAAAAGTAACAATACCAAAAAGAGATGTTAAAATCCTCTGCAATATAAATAAGATATCAAATGTTATTATAAACATATGCATAAAGGTTGTGGTGAATGTATTTCTGGAGGTTTAAAAAATCTTGAAAAATTAATTTGCAAAGGTAAAAATTTTGCAAATTAAAATAAAAACTTCTAGAAAATAAACTACAAATGTTGAAAAAAAAAATAAACTAAAGTAAGTAGAAGTTAAAAGTGAGTAGAAAAAAAAATAAAAAATCAACCGAAAAGGGAAAGACATATTCATAGATCTCAGATACTTATTATAGGTAAAAGTGATCACATCTTTCAGAAATCTCAAATAATCTTTTCATCTCAACTAAGTTTAGTGTAGTGTAATGTTAGTATAAGTCTTAGAAACCAATTATACCATTCAAGTTACACAGCTTAAGAAGTATATTGTTATACTCTAACACTACAAATTTAAAAAAAAAATAAACTAGAGTAAGTAGAAGTTGAAAGTAAGTAGAAGTTGAAAGTGAGTAGAAAAAAAATAAAAAATAAACCGAAAAGGGAAAGACATATTCATAGGTATGAGATACTTATTATAGGTAAAAGTGATCACATCTTTCAGAAATCTCAAATAATCTTTCAATCTCAACTTATTAGTTTAGTGTAGTGGAAGTTAGTATAAGTCTTAGAAACAAATGATACCATTCAAGTTACACATAGCTTAAGAAGTATATTGTTATACTCTAACACTACAAATGTTGAAAAAAAAAATAGACTAGAGTAAGTAGAAGTTGAAAGTAAGTAGAAGTTGAAAGTGAGTAGAAAAAATAATAAACCGAAAAGGGAAAGAAATATTCATAGGTATGAGATACTTATTATAGGTAAAAGTGATCTCATCTTTCAGAAATCTCAAATAATCTTTTCATCTCAACTTATTAAGTTTAGTGTAGTGGAATGTTAGTATAAGTCTTAGAAACCAATGATACCATTTAAGTTACACATAGCTTAAGAAATATATTGTTATACTCTAACAGCCACAACTCCATATGAGAAATAATGAATCTCCTCCAAGTTGCAAGATTAATATAAAGTCTAAAAGACCTTCTACTATAGTAAACATACTAAACGAGAAAAGAAAATTCATTAATGCAAAAAGGGATTTCCACAACGTCAAACAACGACAATTAAAAAACTAACATCATGAAAAAAAAAGAAGCGGGAGCTTATTTTTCTTGCGCAAATTTCATTTTCCTCTTACACATTTGTTTTCTCTTCCTCTGCATTTTCATAGTCGCCACCACCACTTATGATGAACCTCTGCAAGTCTCTACTAGTTGTGAACTACTCCAATAAAAAATCACTCCATAATGTTCCAAGAGTTTCTTTCGCAAAGCTCTCCACATTCCACATTGTGTCACACAACCCTCACAGCGAGTCTCCTCCTCACCACACAATGCCCTTCTTCATCAACCGATGGCCTTTCAAAACCCCATGCACTTTTCATGAGAGGTATTCTCCATCGTGCTCCAGATTAGGTTGTTTTACCTATATTATTTTCTTTATTTAGGGTAGGAGAACTGGAATGTGGTAATTAAATCTATTTTGTGCTTTTATAAGAATGTGGTAATTAAATCTATTTTGTGCTTTTATAAGAATGTGGTTTTTTGTTGGACAAATCGCGAGTATGTTCATCAGTATGAAAATGAGTGACATGTACACGAACAAGTGTTTGAAATTATATAGTAAAACTATTTTGTTTTTACTCCTTGCTTCCAGTGGAGTTGATAACTTGTGACTAGTTGCTCAAGCACTTGATGACATAATATTCTCGTATCCATTCTCAGTAATTCTTTTAAAAGTATAATAAAAAAATATAACTCTAAAATGAATTTTGAAAATTTATGCAGGAATTGTAGGCTTCAAAAAACAAATATGAAATTTAAAAAAACACACTTTTAACGATGATTGTTTAAGACAATTGTTGTTGTTTCTCGAGTAATTTTTTTTTCTCTACTTTGAACAACGATTCTCATTTACTGTCATTATTTTATACTTTTACGATTGCTCTCACAATTGTCGTCGTTTTGTTTGAACTTTCAACAACAATTAAAACAATGACAATTGAAAGACCGTTCTCACATGTCTATTTTAATTGTCGTCGAAAATATTGAATATAGTTTATTAGTTTGAACCTCTCCAAATATAAGAATACATTAGAAAAAACGTATAAAAAGTGTTATTTACAAGAATTAAAGAGCAATACAATTATTTAAGAAACGAATACAACAAATTTCTAATATGGTAAATGTTGAACAAATTACTTAAACTAGGGACAAATCCATGGCAATGACATCATAAAACTTGTTAAAACCTTGGAAGTGTACCAATTGATGTAATATAGTTGATAAATCAAGTCACATCTACATGAATTTGTATTGGTTCAGACAGGTTGAAAATCTACTAGTAAAGACTAATGAGCTTTGACTAAAAGATTGATATAAATAAACTAACTACAATCCTAACATTAACACAAACAAGATAAGCACATTTTCATAATTTTTTCAAAGAATTTGTTAGTATACAAAGTTGTTATGATAAAATAAAGAGATAATTAAGGTTGCATTTCATAAAGTCAACTTAATAACCATTAAAATTTCAATAGAGTTTATGTAACATCCCAAAATATATAGTATAAACTATATTAAAGAGAAGCTACATGCATGATGAAGTATTACAGTTATCCATCTAAAATATAAAGTGTTACCTTTACAGTCATCCAAAAACAACTATAAATTTAAAACTTTATATACATACTATAGGAGACTCAAAACTATATACAAGATTCTACTAAACTAAGCCAACTACTCCGCAACATCACCTTCATCCAATGCTTGCTTTAGAGAAACCTCTTCTTCCGCTGCTCACATCCAAAGGATGATCATTGCAGAAGAAAGAACATCAACATATACAAAACACAACACACAACAAGGTAAGCTAGTTTAAACAAAGGTTAATCATACACTAATTTATTTAACTTCATACAATCATACTATTCATTCACATCACATAAACTCTTCACACATAACACCACACTGACTTTGACTGTCCAGACTTAGAATGATTGTCGAGCTATGACGGGTCGTGCACTCATGGTGGCTTCTACTGCTTTGCAAAGCCATTTCCAATGGGTTTTACCCTACCACACTCACGAGGTTAGTCCGTTATCACTCACCTTGGGCCATACTGGAAGCACCCAAGACTAGGACCTTCTACTACTCCTCACGACATGGATTAATCCTCTCTACTTGAGAATGAAAGACCATTAGAGTTTCAGGATAATCCCACAGACTAAGCTCCTGCATTCATTCTAAACTTACTTGAATCTCAACTAGAGATTGCACTTTGAATCACAACATAGGGCACCACCATGTATCCTCCCCTTGAGGATCATGGAATTACGTCCATTAACCATACTTTGAACTTTACACTTTGAAATCATCAACTTACACTTTGAAATACAACATACATCAATAACCAATGATATTACATAATACAACGTCAACTTACTTCATAAAGTACTCAATGTTTCATTTAAAACAACTTAAGATCAAAATAAAAGTGAACTAAAACTGAACCCCTCGCACAACGCACACATTCGCATAGCGAAACTAGAGGCTTCTCGCACAGCGACATAGCTCGCTGTGCGAATCCTCAGACAGAGACCCCATCCTCTAAACCATTCGCATAGCGGTTATACTCGCTATGGGAATAAACCGCGACTTGAAACAGACCCCAGACCCCTTGCATAGCGTCTCAGTTCGCTATGCGAGAGCCCCAGACAATGGCTCAGGCTCCCCAAACACTCGCAAAGCGAAACCCATTTGTTGTTCGAATAAAATGAATAATAGCCCTAGACCACAACCAGTAGGATAGCGACTTGATTCGCTATGCAAATCATCAAATAGAAAGCAACCCTCGCAATCCATTCGGATAGCGCACCCATTCGCTCTGCGAATGCCTTGGCAAAGAGCATCTCGCCAAGGTGACTCGCTATGCGAATCCATTTGCATAGCGAGTCTGCATAATCTGTAGAACGAAATTCTACAGAACGAAATTCTGCAGAATTATGCAACTCAACCACAACTTACCAATTGTAAACATTTTTTCCAACTTCTAACACCCTTAGATTGTTTTATATACTTAATTAGACTTGACTAAGTGATTCTAAACCTTACTAACATCCATATAATGTGTTTATGCACCAAATCCTACTCTAAAACCTCAACTTCATTAACATAGAAACTCAAATTCCCATTTACCACTTTGAACCTGTTTTTGACCATTTTGATGACTCAAACAAGTCACATACAACTTACCTAAACTACCCAAACAGACTATATTAGCATTTGACATCAATTTCTCAAATTCACTACCTCACTTCCTCCAAAATTATACTAAACAACTACAATTCACTTCACATTTTATTTGATCACCACTATAACATATTACTTACATTAGTATATTCAATTACAACAGCACACAACATCCAATTTAGTTCACAATCATCATTTCACAATTTTCACAATTTGACATTCAAAGAACATACGATTAAACCTACTCAAAACCTAATTTTCAACTCAAACAACACTATAACATAGAATTTATCACACACAAAACAAACTACTAACTAAAATAACAACCTAGCTTCCCTTACCTCAGAGATTAACAGCCCAACTCACAGAGTCGCTCCAACCGTACCTTGCTCTACAAGGAAACTCAACAGAAACCTACAACTCACCAATTGGTGATAGAAAACAGCTCTTAGAACCTAAATTGAAGAAGAAAACTGTGAGACACATGTAACAACACTACTTTGCATGATTCAGAATCAAGAACAAGAGGAGAAAGGGGACAAACAGCTTACCAGCTAAAATCACAGAATTGATCGGTTAAGATCGAAGCCTTCAACGCCATGATCGCCTAGGCACCTCCTGATCGTCGAACAAATAACTCAGCAGTGAGATAAGGTAGAGAGAAGTCAGAGAACTCAGAGGAATAGTGTTCTAGAGAGATGAAGTGTTCTTAGAATAATGAGACGTGTTTATAAAAATCCAATTTATATTATAAGATTATTTTTAAATAAAATAATTTGTCTCATTATTTTAATACACCTATCTGCTCTAATACTCTATTTTCTAGGTCCTTACAGTTTATTTCACAATCTTCCATTCAAAAGCTTACTTTACTCAAATCCTATCTCCTTTGTGATTATATCCTAAACCTTGAAAAATGACTAATTCTATCATTTTTAACGAAAGATTTGCACAAAGAAAACTTATGCAAGAATGAGAAAAGCACCAAATATTAAGTCTCATATGAAACTAAAACAAATGAATGATAATTAAAAAAAAAAATAAGGTGTAGAAGATGAAAGCATCAAAAAAATATAAACTGAAATACAAATAAACTACACAGAACACGAAGATTAAGTACTCCAAATTATTTGGAACACAATTTCAATAAGAAGAATGTAAAACTTAGTTTAAAATTTTTTCAATGCTCGCCATTAACAATCCCATAACCTGTAACATTTCTTCTCATAGAAGTAATCTTTATTTTTTTTTATGTACATAAATAATTGTTCTTTTAACAAATTTGACACCTAATTGACAAAAAATTACATCACAATGAATTTTCAAAGGTTTTATTACCTGACATCATCTTCTTGTTAAATCTCTTCAACAAATTTATATCTTGTTGATAAGAAAGTTACATGATTGGTTTGGAGTTTTCAAAGATTTATCATGATCTCGTTGAATAAATTCAAAATATTGAATTATTTCTTGACGTACTAATTGAGTAAACTCTTTACTAAAAAAACTTCCCACTAATTAATTTCTTATTCTCAAGTTTTTATCTTTCTATTTATATAAAACAATTGAAAAAACGAATAATAACATAATTATGAATATAAATGATTTTAACTATTATAATATAATAAATCGTAGGTTCATTGTACAAATATAAATAAGAAATTAAAAATATATAATATTACAAGTAATTATATATTTATAATTTTATAAAGACCTCAAATATCTTTAAATATAATATATAATTAATTTTAAAAAATAAAGCCATATTAAGGGATTCATAAAGATAAATATTTAAATATTAGATAAACTAAAATTGTTTTGCTACTTTCCATGTCCTTCTTCATGAACAATGATTTATATAAATTCATTGAAACTGACCAATGGTAATACTATCCAATGGTAATAATACTTCAAATCTAAATGAAAAATAAATATAATTTATGTAACTTATATCAGATTAAAGAAATCTTTGATGTCTCCCAATATTTTTTATAACAATTTTCTTAATTTATAAAAAAAAACGCACGCACATGTTTAATATATACCTGACCAAATATACTATATTATGTTAAATCCCTTATTATTTATATTCCTACCATTTACTACCTATTATTTTTAACTTAAGTAAAAGATATTCAAGAAATACAAACTTTTAGAAAAATATCTTTAATTTTTTATTATAAATAACACTACATTCATTATATTTAAAACTATAGGTAAATGTATAAAAAGTGGTTAAAAAAGGAGAAAATAATTATTATTTAAAAAATTAGAAGTACTTATTTTAAAATAGAAAAAGTGTACTATTAAAATGTGTGTCCGCCTTTAGCCCAATGTCATGTAGTGTCATTATTTCTCTGCAGTTTGCTTTGCAATTTGTGAATCCAAATATCAACATGGAAAAGCAGCTACAAAAACAGTGCTTTTTCTGGCTCCTGCTTAACATGCATTTGGATCCTTCACTTCCTTTTGGACCATCTCTCTCCATTACTCCAACCACCTAACAACTCTTTCTTTGCCTCAGCTACCTAACCAAACCTATCTCTATATCCTATTTTAATGATTGATTTAACACATTATATTTTCATTCGACAATTTCATAATATTATATAATATATTTTTACCTTAAATGTGAATTTTAGATAAATGATTTTACTTTATTACATGGAAAATAAGATAATACTATAAACTAACTGACTACGATAGAGAAAAGTTGTGAAGTAGATATACGACAATATTAATTTTTATTTTTAATTTGTATAAAATAAATCATTCCATTGGTTTCATCGTTATAAGAAAATTGTCCATGTAGGTTAATCATGTCTGTCAACATGTATTAGATCATAGGATGACTCAAATCTTGAGTTTCACTGTTATTTTCAAGATTCGATCTCTGATACATCTTAATTTCATCATGATTTCTGATTTGAGAGCTGTCTTTGTGCTTTGATGGGAATATAGTGTCTATGGCCAATGTAGAGTACAAGCCATCAAATATTAAAATCTTAAAATAGAACAAGTTTGATTCCATTTTGCAAAGAGAAGATGGGAAATACATTAAAAAAAAAGGATAGTTTCTTTCATTTGAAATGGTTTGATAAATTGTACCAAATAATAATTTGATATAATCCATTTCCGAGCATAACACTTTTTACATTTCTCTCTTTTTACTTTCGAAAATAATATATTCTCTATTAGAGAAATCCAAATTACCATGAGGTCTTCCATTTATTAAGGCTGTGGATTAAAAAAGGTTTCCCCAATCATTGTCATTTAGTTGAAGTTCACCAAACATTCAAACATTCAAAGTACACAAATAAATATATATATATATATATATATATATATATATATATATATATATATATATATATATATATATATATAATCCATATTCATCCACAAAATGTAAATGTATGTAGTCACACATATTAGAAAAATAAATTTATATTTGAATTAAAAAAAATCACATGATCAATCATATATAAGTTTTCTCTCTTTTCAATTTACTTTTCACTTACCTCTGAAATCAAAGTATTATAATATTCATTTTATTAAAATTCCCATCAATAATTTGATTTGATTTTAGTAAGCATGTATGAATGAATGGAATTGGTTTTACCAGTTACTATATAGAAAATGTTAGTGCTTTTAAAACACAGAATAAGGAATCAAAATATTGGTTATTATGAAATATAACATGCACTATTCCATGATTTTCACTACAACTTTCAATAAGAAAAAAAAAAAATCTATTGTTAACTAATATCCAACAAACTATTAGCAAAAATCTGAGATGAACTCACAAATAAATTAACTAACTGAGAAACAAACTAATAATTATAACAGTTGACAAGTAACAGAGTCTCACAGAACATAAATAGCTGGCTATGTTTGTCTCGAGACTGGGCTTCATGCATCCCGATTCGCACTTTGAAAGAGAGAAAATAGAGACAAAAACATTTGTGCAGGGGAGGAAGGGACACTCAGTATGCCACCGAACTGTCCAGTTTGTAATAAATGAACACAATGTGTGTGGACAAATTAATTAAGGGTGTCTCGTGCTTGTTTTGTGGACCCTTATGAACGTTTATGTCTCGCTTGCAAAAGCTAACAAACAATTTGGCAAAACTATACATGGTCCTCACTTGATCAAATCAACGAGAAAAGTCGTTTTCTCTTCATTTTTTTTTGTTTTCCAATGCATAATGTGATAATTAACGTGTTTGTGAGAAGAGATCAATTAGATAAAACTCATCCAAACATATAACACAATGTTCTCTATTATCGTGTCTCACATCTTCTTCTTGCGCTTCTTTATATCATATTATAAAATCTTATAAACTTTAAAAATATTTTTTTTTGTTAAATCTTTTTGTTTTAACATGTAGTATATGCTTTAAAATTGACTTATTATTGAATTACATATATATACAATAGTCTAAATAATTTAATTAATATACATAATAAGCTAACTAATATAAACTATTTTTATTAAAATTTATTAAATGCATAATTTTTAGCATGATATATATTTATTTATTTTCTTCCACATGTTGTATGTATTCGCTAAGGGGTATTATATTTCACAACTTACACATGCATTGATTTGTTTATGTTTAGGTGAGTATACTTTTGTATTGCACAGTATTGTACCTAAGTCTCTGTTCTCATATAGTTAGGTTTTCTTATTGATTAAAATGTCATATTTCAAATTATGATAGATTTTATATAGTCATGTTTGGTACAACTTATCAATATTATATATTTTTTTATATAAGTATGCGGGTGTAATAATTTATGTATTAATTATTATTATTAGTATAATTAAATTATTTGTTTTACCTACACATTTATAAAATATAGAAAAATAATACTTGATTTCTTATATTTTGATAGATAGATGCAATTAACTAATATTTTATCTCAATTAATACTTAATTTTTTTATTTTAATAAATTATTTAACTTTGGATATCCTTATTTTAATCTTAATGCTATAAACTTCCACTTACATTCATTCCTAATGTTATTTGTCTGGAATTTCTTTTAAACACACTAGCTCAAGCTTTTCTTTGAGTACTTGTAACATCATTTCAACTAATTTTGTATAGTTTTAATTTGACAGCACTTGGTATAATTGTTTACATGAAGAGTGAATTGTGATTTACTAATAAAAGAACTTTTTATAAAATTAATTTATATATCATAAATAAAAAATAAATCAACATTGAAATTCAAATACAATTAAAAGTATAAATTTTGACACCCGTTTCAAAATTCCGATAAAATCACTAAAATAGCCATGGGAATGGTGTTTGTGAAATTAAAATTAAAATCCAGCACATGGGAAGAAGATAAAGGTAACAACAACGGCTACTTTCCTGTTGGCAAGAAAGATGTCCATTGCAATTGCGAAATGTGTTTGGCTAGCATCAACGCCATTCACTAAATGGAGAAGCCGAGCATGAGACAGCAAACCTCTGCTTTCAGTTTTTCGAGGTTGTTTTGTCGCATTGTGATCAAAAGGATTAGTGAGAAATGTAGCTGACTGATTTGAATTGAAAGCGGTGGCTTTTACACAAAGAGAGGTTTATTGGCAAGTTTCAAATTGTAATTTTACCGATACCTCATTGTGAGAAGCCAGCTAGCACGGTCTGCTATTGAATTCAAGGTGTACAATGTACAAATGGGCTATACTATAAGTAAGGGATGGCGTGTAACTATCCCAATTTATTCCTAAACTATTATAAATGAACTGTCAAATTAAGTTTTTAATTATGTTTATCTATTTATGCTGATTAAAAAAATTATTTTCAATATCTTATAATCGAGAATTGTAATTTATTTAAAAATGAAATAATTGTGGATCTGTTCATTATCTGTTACCACTAAATGGAGATGTGTGACCTTTTTTATGACAACTAGCACGACTTCGCATGGTTAATTTTGTTTGTTTTGTTAATTATATATATAGATAAATATTTTAATAAATATGTTATTAATTATTTAATTTTGTTATAAAAATTTCTTACAAACCATAGAACTCACTTTATTAATGATATATTAACCATGTGAAAATTACAAAGTACAATTTGTCCTTATATTAAAATTTTGAAAACTTTAGAATTAAATTAAGAAATTGTGTAAAGATATAGTAAAATTAATTTTAATTGTACAAAACTTTATCATTTATAGATAAGAACTATTTTCACATATAAGACTGACTAAAATTTTAAAATAGAATAATTTCAGTGTGTGTGAAGTTCCCACAGGTAAAAAAATAAAAAAAATAACAAAATAAATACAGAGTTGAAAGAAACGAGAAAACATAGATGGAATTATTGGGGCAAAATAGAAGAATTTCAGTGTGTGAAGTTCACAGTAGTAAAAGATAAAAAAGAAATAAATAAAACAAATACAGAGTACAGAGAAATGCAACTTCTATTTAGGGAACTTCATAGTGCTGAAATTCATTTGTATATGTTTTGACTATTCCAATTTATTCCTAAACTATAATAAATGAATTGTTAAATTACGTTTTTAATTTTTTTTAGCCATTTATTCTCATTACAAACAATTATTTTCAATATCTTATAATAGAGAATTGTAATTTATTTACTTTTAAATATGAAACAGTTTTGAAACAGTTATGGGTATGTTTATTTTGAGGCAATATATGGTTAACTTTAAATTTTGATTCTTTTGACGAGTTTTTATTGTATTATTATTTTTGTTTGAAATAAGTTGGATGATTAATTCGATTTCAAAAAAATTGATTTTATTATTTTTTTTGTGATACTTGTTACAGATGGAACGATCGACCGTAATGTTTTGAGCTTTCTGAATGTTTTCTCAAGATACAGTTAGATTTTCATTATTGAAGCTGATATGGAGGAAGTCAACTACTTTTACCCCTAGAGTTTTTCCTGTGTTTCAATTTGTATCAGACCTAACTTCAGGGCTTAGTTCTTAGAAGGACTTGATGAAAAAAATCCTAACAACGATGGAAAATGAAGGATATGCTGCAAACTGTCATCCTCTGTTCAAGGGAGAAAATTTTGACTATTGGAAACAAAAAATAATCGCATTTTTTGAATCCTGTCACATTGATATGTGGGATGTGATTGAGAATGGTAACTATTGATGAAGGTAGTGAGCGCTTGGCCAAAAGCATATGGTCTGATGATAAAAAACAAAGGTATTTGCTTAACTCGAAAGCTAACAATTCTCTAATGTCTGCTTTTTCTAAAGAGGGGTACAGAAATGTCTACACTTTCAAAGGTGCAAAAGAAATGTGGGACACACTAGTCATCACATACGAATGCTTGAGCGAAGTCAAAAGAAATAAGTTGAGCTTGCTGAATAGGCAATATGAGTTATTCTCTATGTTGGACAATGAAAGCCTACATGCAATGTTTAGTAGGTTCAGATGATCTTAAATGAATTAAGATTTCTATGTAAGGTCTATGAAAATTTTAATAATATTGATAAAATTCTTCCCAGCCTTTCCACGTAATGGAGACCACAAGTTACCGCTCTAAGAACCTCAAAGAATCTTGATTTATGAGATTAGAGGAAGTTGTTGGAATCCCTAAAGTTTATGAACTTAAGTTGCAGCAAGACGAAAGAAAGGATGGTCCAATTATTTGCTATGAGTGTAAAAAGCCAGGACAGATTAAGACAAAATGTCCTAATTTGGATAAGTCAAAGAAGAAGGTTTTGTGATTACATTTTGTTCGAACATAAATATTATTTTATTTATTTGAGTTTATTTTCATAAAGTGCAACATATGTTTTGGTGTCTTTGTTTAATTGTGATGTGTGTTATTAATGTGATGTGTTGGCTTGTTGGTAGAGAAATGTCTAGGAGTGAATGAAGGTGAGTTCAATTACTAGGGAGAAATTTAAGGAAAACCTTAGATTTTTATTTATAATTTTTGCTTACGGAAAAAGGATATTTTCCCTTTATTAATTGGTGCATAAATTAAAATAAGGGGAGTAGGAAGGGAAAGCATGCAAATTTAAATAAAATAAGCTGAAAAGATATATGTATAACATGGAAGGGAGGAAAAACTAAATTTACATCTGATTGGGATTTAAAATTCTATTACTTTGGAGAAAGAAAGAGTCAGAGGCAATTGTTGTTTTAAAAATCGGTTAGGAAGAGTTTTAGATAGAGTTGGAAAATAAAAGAAAGATAGGCGAGAAGGTTGCACTTTAGAAAAACCCTCAAAACCTATGTGAAAGAGAGAGAGAGGGAGAGAGAAAGAGAGACGTTTTTTGAGGAAATGGGACTGGATGTAGGAGAAGGAGAAACCTGCGTGAATTGGAAGGAGAAGAAGGGAGTTGGTGTGGCTTAATCTTGTGTGTAGAGAAAACCCTAGTATTGGTGAAGGTGTGGGGAAGTGTACCTTGTTTTGTTGTATGTTGAATATTTTGATTATCTTGAATAAAAATCGTTGTCTTTGATGGATGTGTATGTACAATGAATGTTTCTGCATTATGATTGGGTGCATGAATGTTGTTGGGTTTTTCTCATGATAATATGTATTGTTGCAAAGAGGGGATGAAGGTATGTATGGTTGAGAGTTTTTAACAATATCAAATAAAATATCTTAAGATATATTTTCTCCAAATTATCTTTTATCATAAACATTTATCAATTATCAAAGTCCTTTTTGTAGAAAAAATAGAGAAACCACTAAGATCCAATTTTTGTTGTTTGTTCCATCTTCTTGACTTACCCAAATTTCTTCACCTTTATGCTATGCTTGAATTGACTTCTTGTGATCTTAATTATTTGTTATTCTTTGATTTTTCTTTAAGGTATCATGGAACTTTAACCAATTTATTTCCACACCTCAATGAGCTCAACTTAGCTGCAGTTGCATAACACACCTTAAAATATTCAAAGAACATTTATGCAACTAAAAAACTATTATTAATATGTTTTTGTATCTTCATACTAACTAAGCTCAGTTTAACAAGAAGCACACAGACATCACCAAGCGACACTTAGCCTTCTAGTAAGTAGCATTTGGCTTTAGTAGATGATACCTGATTCTGATAGTCGACACCCAATAGGTGGTAGGTAAGTGGTATCCAACTTTTGTAGTCGGTACCCAATAGGTAGAAGGTAAGCAATACTTGACTTTCGTAATCGACATTCAATGGGCAGAAGATAAGCGATATCTAACTTTAGTAATCGACACCTAAATTGTGTTGTGGCCTAATTTGTCCGAAAACATTATTAATGTTGATAAAATTCTAATGTAAAAAAATAAAAAGGTGAGATCATATTAAAACATTGAAGATAAATATGATAAAATAAATCCTTAAAATAAATATGTATTATTTTATCAAACATGTCATAAATTAGTCAAATGAACTATAAACTAGTTTAAATATCATTCCAAATATACTCAAATATCAAACACCTTTATGAAAAGACTATCTTCTTTAATAGTTGAAAGATTCAAACAAGTGCTTTCGGTTGATCAACAACTCGTTTTCTTGAAGCTTAGAGCTCCTTCACAATTTGGTGAGCGGTTCATCCAACCTAATAAACTAAATTAACGCAAAAGAATGCACAATGAAATAAGAAATACTTTCGCAATATCAATTTTATATATTAATTAATATCAACTTTGTATTTTAATTTTTAATCCATAAAAATTGCATAAACAGAAAAAAATTATCGTTGGCAGGATAGGTTTGTGCCTAAAGTATCTTGCATGTAAATATTTGTGGTAGAAGTATATCAGCTGTTAGCAGCATTAAAACCACTTAATTTTAAGAATTTGGTTTTTGAGTATGCAGCATTAGGGAATTAACTCCCAGAACACTAAAACAACCTTCAAACTTGTTTGCCATAGGCGTTGAAATTCTAAGCCGTTATTATCAAAATACTTTTATTTGTATAAATTTCTGAATAATTAGCGACCTATAGTTCTCCTCAAAGAATTTACAAAATAGGATTAAGGACAAATGTAATGAATGTAGAACGTAAAGGATCCTAGAAAGGAAAACCACGAGAGCGAAAAGCTAAAAGGAAAATAGAGAAAAGGGTACAAGATAAGATCCAAAGATACTGTGCTTTTTGTCAATGTTATGTATCACTGTTGGTTTTGCTTGAAATTCCACTCAGTTCTGGCTCGAACAACGTCTGCTTTATCATGTTGCAGACGAAGCAAGTGTGTGTATTGCAGGTCCGGTTTTCTGTTCTTGGAATTATTGTTGGACTCTAAAACACTTGCTGTTGGACACGTCATGGATTCCACAATATTTGACTGTGTACATTCACGTCGATACTCCAAAGTCATGCTCGTCATATTATAATGTTCTAGAACTTCAATCGGCACACTCTGCAACAACAAAATCACATATATGCCAATTCAACATTGCTACTTCTTACAATACAGGTAATTAATCATCACTGATGTCTATAACAATGGAGTATTGCTATCTTTGCCACATATGTAGTAATTTGTTATGGCATTTCATGGAATTTGTTTTATATCAATAATTCTTACCTCTAAAATCCATCCAATGTATTTCACATTGTTGACATGCTGGTTAGCGTCCATATCGTTCCACCTTGGCTGTATTACATGAATAGTGAAGGACTTAATACAATGATCTTGAGAAAGTAATAGCACATGGTAATTGCTTTTGAGAAAGCAAGGTTTGACCAAAGGAAAAATTGAGAGATATGAAACTTACAGCCAATCCAGATCGGATTCTCTCAGCTGTGTCATCAGTGAGTTTGTCTATCTTCTCACAGTCTACTTCTTCGGTAGGAACGGCAAGCCTGTTTAGGTAAAAAGGAACAAGCTCTTGCTTCACCTCTTCAGGGATCTTGGAAAGTCTTCTTGTTTGTCTATTCATGATCACCCATGTGCTGCACCAGAGAATTTTTCTTGTCATGTATTGAATGTTGAGAAAATCTCAATGTCATTTGTGATTGAATGAATGAAAAAGAAGAAATTTTGCACCTTGTGGCTCTTGTTATGATCTCTTTGGTGTAGTGATCCCTGATTATCCAATCTCTTCGCATTCCATTCTTTCCAGCGGCATCGACCCAAGTGTCAACTTCAATTTCGTCTCCCCTGTCACATATTCATGTTCTTGCTTTTAATTCTTTGAAGCAAACAATCAAACACGAGGTGTCACAAGTATTTCGTATTGACATGCAAGGCAAAGGTTTGAAAAAGCATTATATTATTACCATTTGTTATATTTCTGAACTTGAAGTTGAATACGAGTAACAACCCAAATGAGTTTCCGAAGGCTCATCTCGCGAGTTGCTCCAAATCCTTCTCCCCCAATCCCAGAGCTAGTCACATGATTTAAAGCAGTTTCCTGAAAATTAATTTTTATTGCTTTTCAATCACACTCTCATTCATTATCTATTCAATCTATGATCCATTCTATCTTCAACTACAAAAATTCAGAAGATAACCATGTTTTGTGCAATTTAATCATGTAATCGTTGGACATCACAACCATGATAACTTTTGTCATAGACAATATTAGAAAATGGTGGGTATGATATGATATATTGAGTTATTTATGAATGGTGGAAGAATGAACTAACCTGAAGAAAATTCATGAGTGTCTCCATGGTAGCAGTTTTATCTGGTCCAATTTCGTAAGACCTGATAACAAAAATTTGCCTAAATACAAACTTATCCTCCACAAACCTTCCACGCAAGCTGGTAACAATAGCTTCATCTGCTGCACTTTCCTTTGCCAACCTTCCGGCTTGAAGAGGAGCCTCCGCCACGTGTATTCCATTCACATTTACTCTGCTGGCAGTGTCCATTTTTCGAGGATTATCACTATAACTTGCGGCCACCGACAAAAACCTTCGTTTATTATTAAACACGTTAGTAATGTTGGACGGAGCATAAAAACTCATGTCCTTCTTCCTTGAATCGTTTAAATTCCGTGGAAATTGTAAACGGATGCTGCTGATGGCCGCCATTTATGGATGTAATTGGTGGTTAATTAAGGAGTGAAAACACTAACAAGCCTAGTGGAATTCAGAATAATGAAAAAGTAACGTTGGATATAAATGTAGGCCAAGTTTCTTGCTGAAGGGGAAATGCTTTCATTTCAAAAGGGTGTATAATTTGTAGGTGCAACTAATGGTGAATTATGAGAATGGGAAAGCTTAATAAAGAAAGAAAAAGGAGGAGGAGGAGATTTTGTGTTTGTAACATAGGGATGTGAAAATCAATAACTTTAGACAAAGATGTCGGATTCGCAGCCCAACCACTTCATTCGAGTGGGAGAAAATAAGGTGAGAAATCCATCGTTAACTTGCACGCAAAAATAGAAGAGACGAGATGGGGGTGTTGCCTTTGTGCCATTCTAGCCATAAAAAATGGAGTTTTACCTCTAATGTTCATGCCCTTTAGAATAGGGCTCCTCTAATTTAGATCTAAACAATAAAAAGTTGTTTAGAAGGCTAAGACTAAAGCAGAGGCCTTCAAATTTGGCATATTTTGTGTAGGTAAGCTGTTTCCATACTTTCTTTCACGTCTAGCTATTTCCACGGGTGAGAATAATGCAATGTCAAATGCTTAATAGCCAAGTAGAAAGTTTCAAATTACCATGAGCCATGTATAAAAAAATTTATCTCAAATTCTTCAAAGGGGAAAAGATATTTTGAAGGCGTGAAAATTTCTTGAATAGGAAAGCAGAACTAGTTGACGCATAACATGCATTTGAATGGGTACAACGTACTTTCAAGGGGCAAAAAAATAATAATACTTGAATAGGGAACCAGAACTTGTAGGTCTTAATTAGTCGTAATCACTATTTAATTTTAAAATATTGTTAATTAGTGTTTTCTTTTATATAAAAATTACCCTTTAACTTATTATATAATTTTGCTTTATTCCTTAACTAATTATTTACTCGATCACATACATTTATTCACTATATAGCCATCCCAATAGACATTAAAAAAAAGACTTCATTGGTGAATTCATAATCAATTGAAAGCCAAAATTTTATGATTGATCCAGCGAAATTATAATCTATTTGGTCTTTTAGCTCCCTTGGTTAGTTGCGGCACTATTATATTGATCGCTTAGTTAATAAATATGATATTGGGAGTTATCAATGTCCAACAAATTAAAATAATAAAACAAATTCAATTGAAAATAAATGGTTTAAGGTAATAATTAAAGAATTACTAAAGAGTTCCTAACTCATACCAAAGATGAAGGGAAAAGTTAGAGAAAATAAACTTGCTTAGGACTGTAATTTATTCACATTCTTTCTTTTAGTTTAGTTTTTCTTATTTTAGAATAAATTCAAGACTTATGTTGTTTCTTATTGTTGTAGGTTTGTTCTTAGATATCCTAAACTTGATAAGTATACAAAAAAATTGTACAAAAATGTATGTTTCTAAAATTATATATCTAAAATGTATTTTTATTTAATATTTTGAAACGTGCAATAAAAAATATAAAAAAATTGTATTTAAAATTATACAATTGAGAATATAAAAATCTATGAAAATAAAGTTCTAATTATAAAACTCGAGGAAGAAATGACCTTGTCTCGTTGGAGTTGATAGAGATGATGGTTGCAAGTGTTTGACTTGTAGCATATTTTTTCCAATTTATTTCACTTAATAGGATACACCTTTTGATGGCACTATAGGATGTATATCTCACATATCTAGTTTTCTTTTGGGACTTCGGTTAACAACTTTTTCTAATAATTTTTTGACAATAAATTATGTGTCATTATTTTATTAGTCTGTATAGTTAAAATTGACCAATCACAAACTACCTGTATATTGTTATAAAAAGATTGTCAAAACAATCGTTAAAAAGATATTTTCCTACTTTTTGAAACGTATTTAGAAAAATAAGATCTTAAGTAACAACTCAAATAAGAATCATAACATTAATACATTTCATGAAGTTAAGGAAAACGAAATATATAATTTATGAAGACTTTTATCTTAAACTTACTAATAGGGTTTTCTTCACTTGTTTATGGAAACAACATTGTCTATACAAACAAATTATTCGTCTAAGTAATTAAAATAATAATTTTATTTGTGAACATCAAAATTAAGGTTCTATTCCTAGTATTTTTCTAATCTATGGAACTTACGTGACTTATATACATTCTTATTGTCAGGCTCAAAATGGTTTAATAATTGTAAGATCTAAATAAGATTTATATGATATATTAAACTCCCTAAAAAAGAGGGAGAAAGAATATTTACTATATATATCATATTATTTGTGATATAAACTGAATCCATTAACAGTAAGTGAGTTGAAGAGGTATTCATTTGAGAAATAAGCTTCAACAACAAATAATAGAAATAAGTCCGTAAAAGAATAAGTTTGTCGAATTCATGATAAATCAAAATAAGAACAAACAACTTGTAAAACAAGCCCATATAATAGGATTTGACCTTAGTCTATGTGAAGGGTAAAAAAAAACTCATAAAACCAAAAAAAAAAAAATATTATTAAAAGAGTCCACAAAGTTCAATATCTTCAAAGTTACATGGGTTAAGATCAACTTATGGATTTTCCTTTTTAGAATTGTCAAATATAATTATATCAACATCAGTAATATTAATTTAATAAAAAAGTTTAAAAAATATAAAAATCAAACAAAAACAATAAATAAATAAAAAATCATTGAATCAATTGTTATTAATAAATAATTAACAACAAAGAAATTTTCAACATAAAACAAATATAATAAATAATTATATAGGAACTCTAAAATTTCAAATATCTAGAGATTTTATTATATTATTTCTTTTATATCTAATCACAATATTTATTTTAATCGTAATTCAAAAAATGAAACTCTTTTATATAGTATATTTTTTGATAAAAACAAAAGGAAAACAATATCGTTGTATATTGTTCCTTAAAAATATGAAAACAATTCTAAGATCAGGTTTACTAATTAGTTAACTCCTTATAGAATCTTGTACTTATTTTAAAAAAGTTTATTTTACAAATGAGAAAATTTACTCTCTTCTCAATATTTCTTGGTAATATTCTTAATTATAATTTTTCCTAACCACCAATATCAAATATATATATATATATATATATATATATATATATATATATATATATATATATATATATTTTATTTTATCTATGTCTAAAAGTTTATAAATACATATGATTTCTATAAAAAAATATTTATTCAATTTTCTCTTTTTTTTATATAATTTTTTTACAATTGTTAACATATATTTTTCTTATTTTTTTTAATTTTATAAAACTGTGTGTATTTTTATTCAATTTTAATGTATAAAAATGTTTATGTTATATTAATATGGTTTTATAATAATAATAACTTATTTTATTTTTTTATGATTGATTTTTTAGAAAAAAAATATTTCCTTTTAAATTGAAATACGTTTAGATGTTAAAACTAAATATAAGTTAAACTTTTATTTATATATAATATCTTTTAAATAGTTTATCAAAATAAATTTATAAAAACTTTCAAAACAAGAAAGAATTAAAATGTCTTTTTACCATTGTTTTCAAATATAAGTAATTTCTACACTTATAAAAAATAATTTTGAACATTTTTTTCTATTAAAATTATCTTATTTTTAAGTTTAAATAAACTCAACATATATTATATTTTCAACTTTTCAAAATAATAAAATTATGTATTTAAAATATGATTATAATTAAAAATTTATTTTGAATAACTTTTTATAAAATCAATATTTATATATTTATATTTTAAAATAAATATTAGTACAAAATTGCTTTATTTTTAACCTTAAACAAACTCAACATATATCATATTTTAAACTTTTCAAAACAATAAAATTATATGTCTAAGATATGATTACAATTAAAAAATCATTTTAAATAGTCTTTTATAACATCAACATTTATATATTTATATTGAAAGAAAAAGGATATTACTAAACAATTACTTTATTTGAACTTAAACAAACTCAATATATATTATATTTTTAACTTTTCAAAATAATAAAATTATATATTTAAAATATAATTACAATTAAAAAATTATTTTGAATAGTTTTTGACAAAATCAATATTTATATATTTATATTTAATTAAAAAGGATATTAGTAAAATATTATACAAATTTTGAAAACTATTGAACTTGCAAAGTAAATAAAAATAATAATTAAAAGTACATTAAAAAATAATTAATTTAATTTTGGGACTAGTCTCATCATAACTCTACCTCAACCCACTTAATGTAGGGCTTTGGGGCTTTCTATTAAGTGGATTAAATATATCGGGCTTGATTTTAGAAGAGGTAAGAGTCAATTCATGGGCTTGAGGCTTAAATGACACATCTACAAACAACAAGACGAAACCTCACATAGGAGGAGAAAATACACTAGAGAAACATCTCCCTCCTAGTTATATTAACCATCACCATGATGAATTCTACCAATCCTCACCTAGGAGATCCAATAGGCATAGAGATCATTCCCTTAGGGAACCTAGAGTTGACCTTTCTCATTTCCACGGAAGAGATAATATAGAAGAATAACTAGTTTGGAAGATGAAGGTTGAACAATTGTTTGAGTGCCACCATATCAGTGAGGAAAGGAGAGTACCCTAAGCTACTATAAGTTTCCAAAGTTAGGCAATGTATTGGTGGACTGCCTTGGTTAAAGACTTCCAAATCAGTAACTTTCCCCAAATCCACTATTGGAATGAGCTTAAGACTGCCCTTAGAGGAAGGCGTGATAAAGAGTTGATGGACAAACTCCAAAGAATCCAACAAAAGAACATGTGTTGAAGACTATAGACAAAAGATTGAGTTACTCAGGGCTATGATAAGGGAAGAACCAAGGTTAACAATAGCTAGGTTTCAAAGTGGTTTGAATTATGAAATTAGGGATAGGTGATATGGAACAACATGCCTAGGTAGAAATACAACTAAGAACTAAACAAGAACAATTAAGAAATGGAGTTAAAAGACTAAAAATGAAAGAGAGAAAGGAGAGGAAACTTATGAATTGGAAGGCATGCCACTTGAAATGATCCAAGATAAATGCCAAGGAGGATCGCCACTTGTTCTTCACAAGATAAGACCTAAATTTAAACTAAAAGACAAAATTTTATCTCAAAGAAGTAATACAATTGAATGCAAAACACTCTTTATATTCAAATTTCAAGGTGTGTTACAAAAGAAACCTTAGGTTGCTTATATAGCACTAGGAGATGAAGTAGGTGGAGAAAACTAAAGGATGTGAGACTTAAAGGTGTATAAGTCTGAACATTAGCTCTCAACGATGTTTTAAGTCCTACATCTCTTAATTATACAACCTCTTAAGGATATATAAGCTACCTAACTAGTTTAAAGATAAAAAGTAAAACTATATGATGGAAGCACACTCGAGGCGATGGCGGCGGTACAACGGAGAAAACAACTCCTGGTGGCTTCCTGAGGATCTTAGAAGGATTAGACGTGGAAAGACCTAACTTGGAAGGAATGATCTAGATCGAGAGCAGATTCGATGTCGAAGAGTGAAACAGACAAGCTAACCTTAGAAAACCCTAGGTTGATTCGAAGAATCGGTGGAAATGAGCAAAACGAAGTGACGAAGGCAGAGAAAAATGATTGAAATGAAAGAGACCTCTGGATGAAGATGAACGAAAGTTTGTTCAGTGACAAAGTGAGAACGGAAGCCCGTGACGATAAATTCGGTGGAAGGAGAGGTTTAATCGGTGGAATTGATGAATGGACGATGAAAAGGGAAGGAAACTATAAAATGAACCAAATTCTTTGACACGAGGAGATCATGTGGCTTGAGGAATAACTAATTCAGGGAAAATGATTACTTCGGTGAGGAGAGAAATGAGGATGTTTGAGTACAAAGGATAGAGTTTGATGAAGGAGAATTCTCGAGATGTTGAGAGAAATGAAGATGTGGCTAGTGGAGCTTACCCATGCAATAAGGCTGAAGCGAATTGGAGGAAATGGTTCGTGGAGGAGAGAGAAGTTGAGGGCAAAAGCAGAAAATGACTTTTACGGAGGAATTGATTCTGGATTTCAGAAATTCAGTTCTCATTTATCTTAAAAGTGAAGCTACAATGGTGAAGCTGGGTATTTATAATAACTCATGCACTAGTGCAAAAAAGGTTTTTTATACCTCTTAAAAAAGGCTTTTTATACCTATTTTTGAGTAGGTATAGAAGCAGGGGATATAAAAAGTTTTCAATTTTTTATACCTGCTTTAGAACCGGTGTAGAAAGTTTTACTTATGCCTGTTCTGTTTATAATAGGTATAAAATTCTGATATTTATACCAGAGAAAAAAACTTTTTTTTATACCTGCTGGTGCTAGAATAGGTATAAAAATCTCACTTTTATACCTGCTGGTACTATAACCGATGTGAAAAAACAAGTTTTTATATCTAATATAGATTTAACTAGTGTAAAAAGTGACGTTTTTTTTAAATATTTGATTTGTATGTACTATTATCCATATTCAGACCTGCACAAAATTCAATCCCAGAATACAGTTTAAATAATCAATAACGAGTAAAATAATCAATATTATTTCAATTAATAACACATCAAAATGTAATATTTACCTAACAAAGTTCTTAAATATATTTACCTAAGATAGTTACTTAATACAGTTACACATAAAATAGTTCATAAATTCAAAATGTAATATTGAAACATCTAATCATTTACAAATGGTTAAAAAAAATGCAGTCCACTGCTTCCGAACATCCTTTATGACATGTTGCTCCATTGGAAATGTGTCATCAAATATCTACACAATGAATACTTTGAGTCAAGTTATAATATTAATGGCTTAATATCTTAATTATAATATTAATGGCTTAATAATAAGTTACCAATTTGTTTTTTTTAAACCTGAAGGTGCATTCAAATAATCATGCTAGGAACCTATTTACTACTCTTTGTATGGTACAAAAATCAGGTCGGTCAAATTCAGGGACATAAATTTATAATCATGTGATTTTAATAGAAAATAATTGTCAAAATATGATATCACATTCAATAGGACATAATATGGCAACTTGTGGCTCACATACATATAGAGCAAGACAGAGAATATAACCTGGCATGATCCTTTAATGCTCTGTTCATTTGTTGTTGTGCAGTGCGCTTCACCTTATCAATTGTCATCTAGGAACAATGATATAAGCTAATTAGAACATCCTTTCAACAAGATTAAACAGAACTTTCTAGCAAGTCAGAAATAAATTCCATTTTTTAGCATTAGAAAATATGTCAGCAGAAATAAAATGAAAATATGAACATAGACAGTACAATGAGAGCTTGAAATATAGGGAAGCTGGTAAAACTAAAATCCATGTGGTTTTACTGATCCTATTTTCAACCCAGCTTACTACCATTCAAGATAAGAAAGTTTTCTCAAGTTTAGAAGAAAATAATTTATAGTCTCATTACATACATATGATATACATATATACATTAATTGGATAAATTTGGAAACAAGCACTGCCTATTCTAGGAAACAAATGCCTGAGATTGTGGGATTGATATGCTATTAATAAAATCAAGATATAGCCAACATACAGAATTAAAAACAATAGAAATCAAATCTGAAACTTCTCAAAATATCTCGCCAAGTTTGGATTTCGGATTTTTCAACTTTTCCCTTGTACATTTTCATTCCAATTCCTCCCTCTCTCCCCACCATAAAATTTAAAAATCTTCACAAGCATAAATAAAGAGACAATTACCTGTTCTGTTAATTCGCTTAGAAATCTCTCTAATTATATATTAATTTCATTGATAAAAAAATAAAAGTAATTAATTATAGTAAGAACATTGAGCGAATGTAATTATACATAGTTATGTAGTTGTAGGACAAATGACATTTTTCATGAAAATTTATATGCTTTCTTGTTAACAATGCATGGTGATTGGACATTTGTACATAGTACCATAGCAACCTCTGCAACCTCTGCTCTCATCTAATGCTAGGAGACCATATAGAGAATTGCTTTTTTTTATAATAAAAAAGAATCTAGCCTATGTTCTACTCATCAGGGCCAAAGTGACGAATACTAATTATCCTTTCTTTCTTGTTTTTATTTGTGGCCATGTGTCCCAAGACTAAGATAACATGCAGATTTAATGTTCATAGTAATTTATCATTTAGCCAATAATGCAAAGGACAGAGGATATTAATACATGAGTTTTGGTAGAAATACTTACATATTTTCTTTAGGCTTACCAGAAAACTCTTGAATGTGTAGGGCAAATGATGAAAACTCTTTGGAGTTATATTTTGGAGCTATTGATTTCACCACCCCTCGCATTACAAATTTTCTTCTTCCATAGGGAATGGAATGAACTTTATACCACCAAGATCTTGACATCAAGGTTGAGTAAAGGCTCCCAAAGCATAAATCCTTTGCTAGAATACTTGTTGAGCCTTAACTATCAAGGAAAGGTAAATAAAGGCAAGTGAATCAAACATTGAAATATATACATAAAAAGATTGGAAAAAAAGGTTAAGAAAGTTCAACCTGATGTTCTTAAGATGCCAATTAACTTCATTTGAAAATTCTATAGAAAGATAATAATGAATTAACATTATTTGTCGTTTTCTTTATTTTATCTTTCTTGAGGTTAAGTAAAATAGCTTCCTACTATCTTATTCTTTATTACTGTATGCAGATTCAAGGAAGGGGATCTAATAAAGGTTGGTGCAGCACTGCAGGAAGGGTTAAAGAGACAATGAAATTACTTTCTAAGGTAATAGGATCTGCAGATTCAGTGAAATTGGAATCACTTTTCAATAGGCTTCCAAACCAGTCAATCATTTCATGATTGGAAGTACCAAAACAGCAAGCCTACAAAGGAAGAGATTGGCGCAACCAGATATTACAAATCTGCACTTCCAAAAACAGCCCCTGCACAACTAAACACATCATCCAAGCAAAAGGAAACATGCCACAAAGTAAAACAAAACCATACCGGATAGCTTGGGCAAAGAATGCTTCTTCGTGTCAAGAATCCTTACAGTTTAAAAATGTCTTAAAAAAGAAGAAAAAAATATTAGAAAATACAAATTAACCCTTTTGTGGTTCTTATTCTAATAATTGGCATGAAAAATTATACCTACTTGAATGACGAAATAAAAATACATGAAAAATTATACATATCTAAGCAGGGGATGCAATTGATAAAGTTCATGGACCATTTTTTCCAGTTTCTTTGATTTATTATTTGAGATACAAGAGGTGTGTTGTGTCATCAACTTAATTATGTGAAAATTTCTTCTATACTCGTCTTTATCTTTTTTTAGGTAGTTTCCGGTGTTTAACTAGGCTTTGATGATTCAACTGGGGCAGACAATATCTCAAAAAGTATTTCAAGTTGGGATCAATAAAAGTTTAAGAGTACATGGTACATGTACATGATTGTTTCTTTATAATTTCTCGTTCTTCCTCTTTTGTAGTTATATTCCCTTACTAACGCGTGACACAGTTGTAGAGTAGTACTATAATTTGCCCTCATTATCCTCCCTAGTAGATATTCAGTGCGTGAAGGAAATGTTGTATCACATTTACATAATTGGATGCTCATTCATAAACAGATAGCAGAGAATCTGTTCTTGGAAAGAAGAGTGAAATATTTTTACTCTCAATTCAGGATATAATCTTTTCACTAATCTTAAATATTAATTTAGAATAAAATCTTTCAGCTGGTCCACTTAAGGTAGAAAATTCCTGATTTCCTGTCTCAATTCTTCTTAGTTCTAGCTAAGTTGATTATTTTTTGGGAACTAAACTTTGATTAGCTGGAACCAAAGGTTGACTAATCCCAAAAGGTTGATTAGTAATTCTAACATTATGAAATCTCAGCCAGAAAATCTTGTAAACTTACGGGAAATGAGCATTGTCTTTATTCGTATTCCTATGCACGATTATACATCTAATGTTAAAACAGCAAATTCAATGAATGATACAAAAGTACATTGGTTTTAAAGTTGCCTAAATTTGATTCTGGTATAATTAAATCGCAAATTCTGGTATACAAAATTGTACCATGATACAGATAATGCTTAGATTGCTTTCTTTCAAGCATTCGCATGTAATCTTGAGGCATCTTGCCCTGCACAAGAACCCAACCTTTCATGCAAAGATTTATAACAAAATTCTAAATGACAGAAGGCAGATGGCCACTTGTTCAAAGAACTCAATTTAACTTTTATTTTCATCTTCATCTACTAAGCTGTTGGTGATGTTTCACAAAAACCTACAACTACCATGGCCAATGGCTACTTTCTAAACACATTCAAACAAACAAAAGAGCCTGGAAACAATTTTTATAAAAGCTAACTACAATCTAAGAGCCACTTGTTCAAGCTAAAATCAGCAACAACATGTTTTTAATCAGTTGTGATGTGATTTAACCAGTATCATTTTATTGTATGATAATACTAACATAAATAAAAATAAAATATTTTAATGCTCCCCTACCTCATTTTCCAGCAAAGAAAACTCTACTCTTGGTGCTCTAAATCCCAAGCCTCCTCCCTTGCTTGCTCTCACTTTCTTAGAGGTTCAGAAAATTTCTATAGCATACTCTTACAAAATGATGATGGCAACAAAGCCAAACGATGGTTATAAACACCCTAGTGGATCAATAATCTTTTATTCAATGTAAAAGTGAGTTATGAGGTGAGCTTTGGTACCTGAGTTTCAATGAAAGACCGTTCCAAAACACATTTCATCCTCTTAATCATGCATCTTCTTCGTTCTTGTGTTGTCGCGGAACCCTAATCGCCCAAATATAGCAAAAGAGAGGACCTAACCCTTCTAGGAAGTCACGGTCCAAGAGCACGAGGGTTTTGATGAGTGATTTGGCGATTTAGAAGCAAAGGAGAAGAAGTGCAGCGTGAAAGTGAAGACACGCACAGAGGAAGTGAAGCAGTGATTTGGCTAATTGGAAAGGGCCGCAGTGTTGCAGACGAATTAGAAATGCAACATGAGAGTGAAGACGCGCACAAGGGCCGCAGTGTTGCAGACGATTTAGAAATGCAACATGAGAGTGAAGACGCGGGTAGAGGAAGTGAAGCGTGAAAATGAAAAATATTTCACACCGGTTTTAAATGTAGTTGGTATAAAAAATGAACTTTTATACCTATTTTGAATTTAATCGTTGTAGAATTATTTATCATTTATTACGATTTTGTCATTATACTATTTTTTATACTTATTTTTAGTGTAACTAATGTAAAAAAAATTATCTTATTTAGAATATTGTCACTGCATCATTTTCTATACCTTATAAATTTCAACAGGTATAAACAATAGTTATAAAAAGCCTATTTTACATTAGTGATGCTTCATGCAGCTAAAAATACTATAGAATAAACATAAAAAAAATATAAGTAAAGAACATTGGAGAAGGCTTGTTCGGCAGTATGTCATCACTATACATGAGATAACTTGCATTTAAATCAACTAAAAGGAGAAGAGACTTATTTGTTCTTCTTTCTTTTAAGTCAAAACTATGTGAAGTCGCATATTGCTTGCACTTTAAAGAAAAGAAGAATATATGAGTTTCTTTACAACCAAACTAACAAAAAGAAAACTAGAAAGGCAAAATATAAGCCTATGAAAAACATGATACTAAAGGCCAAAATACAAGCCATAAAACCTATTATACTCTTTTTATTTCTTTATGTTTTCTTCAGGTCTTGACCCATCTATGATCACATCATCCCCTAGGTTGGAGAGGATTCAACCTCGAATCTTGAAAGACATGCACAAAGAAAAGAGATCAATACCTCCTACATCAAAGGTCATTCTATAATAAGAATCAAACAAGTGTAATTATTTTTGGTCTTCCAAACAAAGTACATAAACAAGTAAAACTAGAAGAAGGTCTCCTTAGATTTTGATTGAAAATTTTGGAGAAAACTAAGAGACCTTTTTTAGAAAAACTTTTATTTTTTCTTGAGTTAAATGTGACCAAAGAAGGAACATTAACTCAAGATATGGTTTGGAAAGGGTTATTAAAGAGGTGGAAATAAGGGAAGAGAGAGATGGGATATTTTCACAAAAGAGTTTGGGAAAGGAAGAAAGCTTAATAATTGGAGAGAAGTGGAAGGATTGAAAAACTCCTGTGAAATTGCTTGAATCCTTTAGAATGATGGGAGTGGAATGTGTCTTCAGTAGCACTTCCTTTGTGACTAGGACTTTTTCCTTCTCCTTTTCTCTCACAAGTTTTTCTTTTTCTTTCTTTTCTCTCTCCTTTCTTTGTTTTCTCTCATTTTCTTCTTTACGCTCTCCTCTCTTTCTTTCCTCACTTATTTTACTCTTTCCTCTTTTCTATCATGAATCGCATCATTTAAACAATTAAACATGACCTTCTCTTTTTCTTTATTTGACGAGGAAGAAGAGTTATGAAGGTAAGGAAGAGGTCGGTTGATTGATTACAATTGCTTCACCCCTGATGCATATTGTCATTTAGTTGGGGTAGGTAGAAGCTATATAACCATGTCCTAAGCATTTAAAACATTTAATATGACTTGGTCTAGAAGGGGATTTAGGTTAGGAAGATGGATGGTTAGAAGGAGAATGAGGGCGAGATTTGTTAGAGGGCTTCATTGAAACATCTTGGTCTTTTTCCTTGGATGATGAGGATTTGGAGGAAACATCTCCTTAAGAGTTTGAAAATTTATGGTGAACAACTTCTTTTCACAAGAGTTGCTTCTCTACTTTCATGGCCCTATGAACCACTACATCCAAATTCTCATCATCATGGAATTCAATAATATCTTGAACGTTTTCTATTAAGTTCACTAATAAACTGAGATATTTTTGCATGATCATTTTCTTTAGTGTTATTGTGATGTATGAGCACTTTGAGCTCATGAGCATACTCTTCCACACTTCGTCTACCTTGATTAAGCCGTTGGAGCTTAACCAATTGGTATCTAAAGTAGTGAGAAGGTACAAAGCGCTAGATTATAATGTCCTTAAAAAGTTTTCATGTGCTCGCGGGTGAACGTATGCATGGTGGTCAAGTTTCTTTTACTTAGCCATTGTTTGATGAATCCCTCTAAAGCTAAACAAGCTAACTTTACATGAAATACTTCATCTATACTATAAAAATCCAAAAGATTATCTAAATTAGCTATCCGATCTAAACAAATGTTAGGGTCTTGTTCTCCATGCAAGAAAGACAATTTGAGCTTGGGAAGAGGCATAATTGTATTTCCACAAGGACGGTCCTCATGGTGCTTCTTGGACGTTCTAAGCATATGAGAAGAAAGATTGTGCTCTTCTTGATGGCCTTTCATCTTGAACGCCTTATCCATTCTGTTGGTGAGAGCATCAAGTTGCTTTTGGAGTTACTTGAAGGTTTTCTTCATGTCAAATTTGCTAGATGTGCTTCAATTAGTACCTTGAACCTGTAGACTGTTAAAGACGAAATCGTCTATATGCCTAAACGCTCCCATATTTTGAAGCTTAATAATAACATTAAACGAAATAATAATCAGAAAATTACTTAGGGTGAAAACACAAAACTTAGAACCTAAATCCCAAACACACAAAACCTAGTACCAGAATCCTCAGCATAGAAAATCTTAGGAAATCACTTAAGTTCTTAGGGAACAAAAAAACATTTAGGTCAAAACACCCAGAGACATGGCTACACGTTAGTATGTCTAAAGCGTCTGAGAGAGTTGAAGCCAAACGCTTGATGATACCTGAAAAATATACTCAGCGTAGCTCTCGAAAACAGAATAGGTCGAGACAATGTCTCTGACAAAATACCTTAAAAAAAATAAAAATCAAAACACAAGAGAAAGCTTAACAAGCTAAACGCTATCTGTCTAATAAGAGACAAAAACAAAAGAACCTTTTACTTGACCAAACGATACCATGAGTTTAACCAATACCTCGTCTATCGACGAAGTAACTATATACGCTTGGTATCTTACGTCTAATTGATATTCTCCTTTATGATGTTGGAGTTTGGACAAACATGAACTATATAAAAAATAACGAACTTGAAAGCTCATTTTTGTAATAATGTTTCTAATTTTCGTCTTGTAAAAATAGGCTGTGTTTCCAAATTTTGAACACTAACGATCCTATTATGCCTATCAAGCATAAAGACTCTTCAATTATATCAACCGTTTCAAAGTTCTACTCATCTTTTCATGGAGTTGTACTCCAGGTGTGGAGATCCTCCCAAAGCTCTACTATATCTTACAAAATGCCTTTTGTGGATTGAACAATAATATATATATATATATATATATATATATATATATATATATATATATATATATATATATATATATATATATACTCCTAAAAAAGTTGTGTTCAATGACATTTGGAGCTCTTCTCCTATTGAATCAACCAACCGTTATAGACCAAGAAAGGGTGGAGGAGGATGGGTATGTTATGAACAAGAAAGTTCCATTAAGTCATCAGCATTATAAGGAATATTGAGATTTAATTTTTAAATTTTTTTATGTTTATTATGCAAAACGAATGAGAAACACGGGAGAAATGAAATTGTAGTACGCATTCACATGATTTCTAATTGTGGCATCATCTTAGTTTTCTAGCAAGTAACTTCATTATTATAATCACAACCCGATAGCAATGCACATAAAACATATATATATATATATATATATATATATATATATATATATATATAAGCGTATCATGTGTGGTTTTGCTTGAGATTCCATTCGGTTCTGGCACGAACCAACTCCGTCTTATTGTCTTGTAGACGAAGCAAGTGTATAAATTGCAGCTGGGGTTTTCTGCTAACATACTTATTGTTTGAGGCACCAATCACTTTGGCTGATGCACTTGTCATTGATTCCAGTATATCTGAATGCGTACATTCACGCCGAAATTCTAAGATCATGCTTGTCATCTTGTAATCTTCTAACATTTTTCTTGGCACGCTCTGCATAAACAAAATTAACATGCCAAACAATTAGCTATACTTCTTATCCACCACCTCAATAAATCACCAAATTATATAAAACATTGCACCACCAATTTTACTGACTTTATATAAAACGGTTTTTTTCACTAATATATATGTTATGTACCTCCGAGATCCATCTGGTGTATTTTGCGTTGTTAACATGCTGGTTAACATCCATGTCGTTCCACCCTGGCTGGAGTATTGCGTGCACAGATAAAAACCAAGTTAATCAAATTTTATAGCCCTCGAGGAGGAAGGAACGAGTAAAGTGTTAATTAAGGAAAATGGCATTATTATTCAACTAAAAGTTATTGTATTAAACTTTTACAGTCACTCCAAATCGAAAACCCTCAGCGGTGGCATCAGTGAGCTTCTGTATCTTCTGCTGATCTATTTCTTCAGTGGCAATAGCAAACTTGTTAAAGTAGAAAGGAACAAGTTCTTGTCTAACTTCTTCGGGCATCTTGGATAATCTTCTTGTTTCTCTATTCATGATTGCCCACATGCTGCATCAAGGGAGCAAATATTATGTGCTAAATTAATAACTAATTATGATATCTGAATCGAAAAACTTTAGGAACACAATATGTTAGAGAATATGAGAGGATGATATTGGACCTGGTTGCTTTAGCTATGATTTCTTTGGTGTAACCATCCCTGATTATCCAGTCTCTTCGTGTCCCATTCTTTCCGCCAACATCAATCCAAGTTTCAACCTCAATTTCATCCCCCCTGTACAATTTTTTAATTTCTCATCAATCCAAGTTTAAACATATAAATCATATTTTATAAAACCTTACAAAGTTGATGAAAAAAATTGCATTTAATAGTAAATTACTTTCTTAAAAAAACTTTAAACAGTACAAGACATATACCATCTGCTATATCTCTGTACTTGAACCTGAATGCGAGTAACGACCCAAATGAGTTTTCGAAGATCCATCTCGTAAGAAGTTCCAAAACTGTTCTGACTGAACCCACAGCTGCTTACATGATTTAAAGCACTTTCCTGAGTCCATCGAAACTATTTTCCATTAATAAGAATACAAAAAGTATACGACCAAGATTAACTCGGAATTGTTCCTTTTTCAGAAAAACACGGAATAATGAAGATCGCACGAGTTAATGAGATAGCTTACCCCATCATTTCAGTCCACCAAACAATAGATTAGAATACGTATTACCACTTTTATCTTTTTATTAATTTAAAGAATAACAGTGAATACAAAGTTAAAAATATATATTTAAAATAATCTAGTTATGTAATTCATTAACTATTTCAAGCATAACATATATTTGTAGGGAAAGAAAGTTATTAATAGAATCTTATTCGTATTATATTATATTACATTACATTATATTATATTCATAGTAGTTATGTGTGATAGAGAGAGTGGGAGAATAAATTACCTGAACATTCTAATCTTCGATATATATTCTTTTATAATATAAATAGATAAAAATTAATTATTTATAGGAATAATTAGATTTCAATGTTTAAATAGATTTCTAGTTCCACCAATTTGGATTCATTTTTCTTTTACTCTTCAATTTAAAAATTCATTTTTTTTTGTTTGCAAATTTGAAATAAAAAAATACTATTTTTAATCTTTCACTATTAATGATATTACATTACTAAAATCGCCAACAACATTATATTAAAAGTGACGTGTGTGACAAAAATAATGATGTCAAAAATTACTTTTTAATTTTTTTAATAAAAATACTTTTGTAGTTTTTCGATTTTAAGTCTAGTAAATTGTAACCATCCTATTTAATATTGATTTTTTTAGCCTCTCATATTTCAAAGTGGTTTTTTAGTTTCCATGTTTTAAAAGTAATGTTTTTACTTCCTTCAAACTAATTTTTCAAATCTTTCTAACCGAAAAAAAATATATTATTTTGAATCCCAGAAATTCAAAGGATCCTTTTAGTTGTCCAAATCCAAAATTTAAAGGTGGATTTTATTAATCACATAATTTGGATTATTAATTTGAATTCATAAAAGTTATTAAGTTGTTGTTAAAAATCTACCAACTATAAATTAAATGCAAATGAATAATTGACAAATTCATTAATAATTTTAGCTAGAATCAGTCCTAAATTTAGACTTAAACAGAAAAGACAAAAAGATAGTAGGAATTGATATACTCTATGTTAACTCATCCTTGTGAATTAACATCTCTAATTCAAAAATCAAACATAAATTAATTTATTACTGTATGGAAAAGAAGTAAGAGATAAAAAAACAAAACTAGAAACAGATGCATCAGCCTTTTATACGAATTGGTTGAAGTGACTAATAATATATATATATATATATATATATATATATATATATATATATATATATATATATACATATATATATATATATATATATATATATATTAATTTCTTAGAAACATGATTTATCACAATTTTAAACTTCCAAAATTTAAATGATTGAATAATGTTTTAAAATAAATTTGCATATGATTTTAAACTTCCAAATCTAGCTAGTAAACCAAATGGAAGCATATGTAATAACAACAAATGCAATTTTTTTGTAAACAAAAGTAAAAAAATAAAAATATAAGACTAAAGGACATAAATTTTGATATGAAAGACCAAAAGAAAAAAATCCAATTTAATTTAACGAAATAAAAGTATATCTAAGGTTTTCAAGTAAATATATATAAGTGCTAAATATTTGAAAACGACTGCATTTCTGCTATTTATAAAGATATTTTTTTTAAAAGACATCAATACGACTTAAGAAGGAAAATCGAAAGTAATATTAAAACAGCACTTGGAAAACAAAATATTTAAAATCTTGAAATTAAAACCTAACATTTCCATTGAATCAACAAAAGAAATTTCCCCCCAAAAAAAGTTAAATATTTAAAAGATTTTAATTGTATATATTTTCTTAAGTATAATGATGCAGTAAATAAGCTAACCTGGAGAAAGTTGGTGAGTGTCTCCATGGAGATAGTCTTATCTGGCCCAGTTTCGTAAGACCTCACAAAGAAATTTTGTCTATATACAAACCTGCCCTCGACAAAACTTCCACGAAGGAAAGTAGCAAAATCTTCTGTGCTTTCATTCCCCAACTTCCTTCTTGTTGTACCATTAATCAATGGAACATCTTTCAATCCATTCCTCGTGTTCACTCCCACTGGAGTACAATGAGAACATAACGAAAACCTTCTATTAGTGTTGTACCATGCATTAGACTTGCACGGGGAATTAACCTCTGCAATTCTCTTCTTGGCACTGATATTGATGGGTGCCACCATTGATGATGTCATAGCAGAATTCATGGCAGAGTGGAAAACAACAAGCAAATCAGAATTGATGTTTGCTTCTAGCTATGCTATGCTTCTAATTTATACATTAATTCTAACCGTGTTAGTAATTAATGTTTCTCTTTTTCATTTTCTAATATCTGTGTTACGGTTGCTGCAAAGATGAAAAATAAATGTTGATTTAATGACGTGAACGAAAGCATCTCGGTTCAGTCTTTTAACAAGTTTGATCTTTGTGTCATATTTTAATAGATATCGTTTCCGAGAAATAGTAACGCGTGTGCCACATTTTTTTTGGTGACCGAAAAGATAGTCATGTATTTAGGTATTTGCACGAGCTGCACCATTTCCTCAACACAAAGTGATGAATCACATGTAAGAATTCACTGTGTTGCTTTTTATTCTAGTTTTCAAATAAGTACATAAATAGGATAGAGAAAGTTTTTGATTTTTTATACCAATTCTAATATCAATATAAAAAGCTATTCTTTTATACACGATATTCCAAAAATAGGTATAAAATGTCTTATTTTATATATTATTGTGAGAATAGGAATAAAAGAAATCATTGTTTATACTTATTAATGCTAGAACAGACATAAAAATATACCTACTTTAAATATAATAAGGTGAATTTTTTTTTAAAATACTTGATACTTGTTATTATCCATATCCAAACTTGCATAAAATTCAATTAAAAAATACAATATAAATAATCAATATCGAACAAAATAATCAATATTTTTTTTATTACTAATACATCAAAATAGTTCCTAAACTCGATAGAATAATTACCTAATAAAATTTGTAAATATATTTACTTAACATAGTTACACATAGTTCCTAAACTCAAAATGTAATATTGAATACATCTATTCATCTGCCCACTGCTCCCAAACATCCTTTACATGTTGCTCCATTGGAGACGTGTCATCAAATATCTACATAATGAATAGTTTGACTTAAGTTATAATATTAATGACTTAAGATGTTAGTTAAATTATAAAGTATCATAAAATTTATAATTAATATTTATGGTATGAAAGATTAACTACTTACAATTGGTGCAATAAACTACAACTTCTTTCTAGAAGCGATGTATCACTAGTGCAGAAAGGGCTTTAGACGTCTGTTATTTTGGGCTTTTAACTTCTGATCTCTGTCCGACGTCTATATGGGTGACGTTAATGAGACGTCGGACCCAATAGCTAAGACGTCTATGTAGACGTCCGATCCATATAGGTCAGACGTCTATATACACGTCTGACACTATAAATCAGATGTCTAAAACATTGTCGTATTTGATTGCATATTTTTCCACTTGAGGCCTCTTGGGTTGCTCCTGGCTCATGGTGATTCGAGTTTACAACTTTATATTTTAGTTGAAGAGAATGTATTGTACGTTGTTTTTGTATTGGATGGTTTTAAAAACGTAGTGGAGAGAATTGGAGGAGTGCAAAACACAAGAAATCGCCTCCCAAGGATACGAGCAAAACTGCACCAAAACCCAACGAAAACGCATTTTAATCGGTTCAAATGAAAAATAATGCATCAAAGAGTGATGTAATTGGAGTAAACTTAATTTAAAATGATACAAAAGTAAGAAAACATACCTGAAAAGCGTAACCCGTAGAGAGAAAACGCGAGGAAGATTATGAACATTAAGTGCACGTAACTGCTGCCTCGCGTTTGCGGTGTTTTAATACAGCCATATAGAAGTCGGTTCCTCCCACATCAGACGTCTATATGGCTGTAGAAGTCGGATTGGCGGGATCAGACGTCTAAATGGAGTTAAAAAGTAACTTTTTAGATTTCAAAAATGAGTATATAGAAGTCGGTTCCCCCCACATTGAACGTCTATATGGCTGTAGAAGTCGGATTGGCGGGATCAGACATCTAAATGGAGTTAAAAAGTGACTTTTTAGATTTCAAAAATGAATATATAGAAGTCAGTTCCCCCCACATCGGACGTCTATATCGCTGTAGAAGTCGGATTGGCGGGATCAGACGTCTAAATGGAGTTAAAAAGTGACTTTTTAGATTTCAAAAATGAGTATATAGAAGTCAGCTCCCCCCACATCGGACATCTATATGGCTGTAGAAGTCGGATTGGCGGGATCAGACGTTTAAATGGAGTTAAAAAGTGACTTTTTAGATTTAAAAAATGAGTATATAGAAGTCGGTTCCCCCCATATCGGACGTCTATATGGCTGTAGAAGTCGGATTGGCGGAATTGGACGTCTAAATGGAGTTAAAAAGTGACTTTTTAGATTTCAAAAATGAGTATATAGAAGTCGGTTCCCCCCACATCGGACGTCTATATGGTTGTAGAAGTCAAATTTGCGGGATCTGACGTTTAAATAAAGTCAAAAAGTGACTTTTTAGATTTCAAAAATGAGTATATAGAAGTTTGTTCCCCCACATCAGACGTCTATATGGCTTTACATGTCTATTCCCTCCAGAACAGACGTCTATATGGTTGTTTTATTTAAAGAAAATGCCACCGATCATTTTTTACGGTGGATATTCGAGGGTCGGACGTCTAAAGGGTGACGTTAAAGGCCTTTTATGCACTAGTGTATGTTTTAGAATTGTTTGTTGCAACCATTCATTCACATCTTCCTCCTCTTATGCTTCAACCTAGTATACATATTTAAAAACTTACAAAAGATTAGTATTACCAATAAAAACAACAAAGTGCGTATTTAAAACAATTATCTCCTTTACAATTGTTTTTTATATTCTAATTTATCAAAAGATAAAATTAAAACATACTTAAAATTGCTGCTTTTTTAAAAAAAATATATTTATTTAATCTCAAAATCAAAATCTGAAATACAACAAATTTTCAGTAATAGAATATATATTTCAAATTGTTCAATAAAGTACATAATAAAAAATTTCAAAATTAAAATAAATATTAAGATGTTTAACTTAAAATTTATAGTCTACACAAAACCTAACTTAAACTTTTAAGGATTTGATATATCAAGTTGTAGCCTATTAAATCAATTTAATTAATTTAAATTAATTAAACATGAATATAAGGATTATCCAAGTCATAAGTTTAAGGCGTGATTCTCAAAAAATTGAAATATCAGAGTATGTTGGTATAGCAATAAAGTTAAGATCGTGAGGTTATAGAAATTGAGAGTTATATTTTATTAATGTTTCAGAAATATTTCATAATATTAAATATATTTAGCTTGATGTGTAGGTAATATACAATTAAATATCACATTGTATTAATCACACATAAATAATAAAAGAGACAAAGAAAAGCTTAAGCATTCCCAACAATGTTTCCTACAAAAGAAATGCTACAATCAAGAGTGAATTGCCTCCTTCCATTTAATAACAAAGCTCTTTCAAAATTCAACACTTATGTACTATCAACAACCAATTGAATTTGTGATTATAAATTAAACTCATAACTGAACTCATACAACAATATACAATCTGTAGCCAAAAAGAGGATGGGGATGACACTCCAGTGAATGGAGCTCAAATAACTATGTTATTTGGATATGAACAAAATAGTAATCATAATAAGCTTATACGGTATAGGAACAAGAACCAGAACTCAACGAAAAGAGTGATAGCTAAAAATGTCCAAAATAAATTTTAAAAAAAGTCACTATAATAACAAATGGCAGAGAGGGGTTAGTCAATCATTTTGAAAAAGGATTTATCACTAGTGCAGGCCTTTAACGTCACGCTTATAACGTCTGACTCTCGAAAATCCAACATAAAAAATGATCGGTGATATTTTTGTAAATAAAATGTCATTATAAAAGTCGGTTCCTCCATGGTTAGACGTCAAATCCTCCTTTAGACGTCGGCCCTCATATCTATTATAATATTTTAACAATATTGCAAAAGTTACAACGTTTTTGAACGTTTGCTTTAGAACGTTGGCAACGGGAAAAAGAAACAATTATTAAGCAACATTAAAATTTTTAATTAAATCATTTATGGTTTTTAATTTCTTTTATTTTCTTGATTCTTCCTTAGCTCTATAAATAGAGAGCTATTTTCCCATTCCAAAACACACCAAAAAATCAATATTCTCTCTTTCTCCTTTCCTCTTATAAAATTATTCTGGGTTATTTTTTATACTCTTTTTAGAGATCCTTGCTAGTTCTGAGATCCTCAGAAATATTCTGGGAAGTTCATGTTGTATCCTGGGGGGCTTGCGCAATACACCACGGATAAGTCCTTAAGGACAATGAAACTACACGCCTCAGGAAATTTTGTTTGTGATTCTATCAGCTTTTTACAACAATCTTAAGGACTTATGGCTGACGTCAACAATGTTCCTTCAGAGAGCCATACCATCGTTTCCAGAACCCAGACGGTGTTCGCAAAATCACTTTCGAACTTGTCCAAAATCGAGTTTTTCTCTGGACAGAACTTCCGGTGCTGGCAAGAACGTGTGTCCACCCTTTTAGACATGTATGGAGTTGTTACTGATCCCAAAAGGTACGTACACAAACCTGATCACAAAAAGAAAATTATTTTTCTTAAATCCCATCCCAATGAATCTAAACTCGCCTGGCGTAGAGTAAGAAACGAAAATCCTCCTAAGGCAAAAATAGTCAAAGGAGATGACATTATTGTTGCGGTCGTTTCACAAGTAAATCTAATGACCAATGTGAGCAAGTGGGTGGTAGGCTCCAGTGTTACCAGGCATATCTGTGCAAATAGAAGTGTTTTTACCTCTTACGCTAGTGTAGGAGATGAAGAAGAACACGTCTACCTCGGTGATTCCAGGACCACTCATGTTCTGGGAAAAGGAAAAGTTCTTCTCAAACTCACATCTGGAAAGACTCTAGCCTTGAGTGAGGTGCTACATGTGTCATCAATCATAGTTAATTTAATCTCTGTAGCATTATTAGGAAAAGTGGGGGTTAAAGTGTCATTTGAGTCTGACAAGATCATTATGACAAAAAATAATGTTTTCGTGGGGAAGGGATATTGTGATCAAGGACTCTTCATTCTAAATGTTTCTGAAAATATTAATGAATCAAGTTCTTCTGCTTATATTGTTGACTCGTATGATATATGACATGCTAGATTAGGACATGTGAATTCCTCGTATGTTTTGAAATTACAACGACTAGGATTAATTAAAATGCATGATAAATAGAGTAGTAAATGTGATATATGTGTAGAATCTAAATTAACAAAGAAAATATGTTTTTTTGTAGATTGTCAAAATGAGCTATTAAGGTTAATTCATATTAATCTAGCTTATATTAAATAAACCATGTTTAGAGGAGGTAAAAATTATTTTGTGACCTTTATAGATGATTATTCTAGATACACCAAAGTTTACTTAATCAAACATAAAGATGAAGCCTTTGATGTATTTTTAACCTATAAAGCAGAAGTAGAAAATCAATTGAATAAGAAAATTAAGAGGATTATATCAGATAGAGGTGGTGAGTATGTGTTGTTTAATGAATTTTGTGTTAAAGAAGGTATTATTCATGAAGTGACCCCACCATATTCACCTGAGTCTAATGGAGTAACTGGGAGAAAAAAATAGAACCCTTAAGGAAATGATGAATGCTATGCTTGTTAGTTTTGGTGCACCTGATAACCTTTGGGGAGAAGTCTTGCTTACTACATGTTTTTTACAAAATAGGATACCCCATAAGAAAACTGGTAAAACTCCTTATGAGTTGTGGAAAGGTTACCAACCTAACCTTAAATATCTAAGAGTGTGAGGGTGCTTAGCTAAGGTGATGTTACCCGATCCTAAGAAAAGGAAAATAGGCTCTAAAACCTCTGATTGTATGTTCTTAGGTTATGCTGAACACAGTGCTGCCTATAGATGTCTAGTTGTTAAAAGTAACATACTTGAGAGAAATTCTATAATGAAGACGAAAAATGCTGAGTTTTTTGAACATGTGTTTCCCTTAAAGGTTAGTGAGATGTCTCAACCTGTTGATGATAATGATAATAGTAATACCATGAATGGGGATTTGAGAAGAAGTAAAACACAGAGAAAGGAAACTTCCTTTGGAGATTACTTTTATACTTATCTTGTTGATAATAATCCAATAAGCTTTATAGAAGCTACTAGTGCTCCTGATGCAAAACAGTGGGATAAGGCCATTAGGACTGAAATTGAATCAATTCATAAAAGCAATACTTGGACTTTAGTAGATTTACTTAAAGGATCAAAACATATTGGTTGTAAATGGATCTTTAAGAAAAATTATCACTCTGATGGATCCATAGAGAAATATAAGGCAAGATTAGTAGGAAAAGGCTTTACTCAAAAACCCAACATAGATTACTTTGATACTTTTGCTCCTATGACTAGGATTTCCTCTATTCGAGTGTTGTTAGCTCTAGAAGTTACCCACAAACTAGTGATACATCAGATGGATGTTAAAACATCATTTTTAAATGGTGATTTAAAGGAAGAAATTTATATGACTCAACCTGAAGGGTGTGTTGTATCTGGTCAAGAGGATAAGTATGCAAACTCTTAAAATCCTTGTATGGGTTGAAACAAGCACCAAAACAATGACATGAAAAACTTGATAATGTGTTATTTTGTGATGGTTTTTCACCTAATGATGCTGACAAATGTGTGTACTCTAAGTTTGAAAATGGTGATTATGTCATTATATGCTTGTATGTGGATGACATGTTAATCTTTGGTACATGCAATGAGATTGTCACTAGAACTAAATTGTTTCTAGGATCAAAATTTGAAATGAAAGACATGGGTGAAGCCAATGTGATTTTAGGTATTAGAATCCTAAGGAAGGAGATAGTATATTACTATCTCAAGAATAATACACTGAGAAACTTCTTAAGAAGTTTGGATTTTATGACTTAAAACTAGTGAATACCCCTTATGATGCTAATTCTAAATTAATGAAAAATATAGGAGAATCATTATATCAGTCTCAGTATGCCTAGACAATTAGGAGCTTACTGCACTTGATGAGCTTTTCTAGACCTGATATTGCTTATGCAGTAGGTAGACTGAGTAGGGACACTCAATGTCCAAATCAAGAACATTGTGATGAACTTGTTAGGCTTATGAGATACTTAAGAGGTTCAATGGATTATGACATTGAATATAGTGGATTTCCCACTGTACTAGAAGGGTACAATGATGCTAACTGGATCTTTGATTCAAATGAGACAAAATCTACTAGTGGTTATGTATTCACAGTTGGAAGTGGTGCGATTTCATGAAAATCATCTAGGCAACCAATTATTGCAAGATCAACAATAGAATCTGAGTTTGTTGCTCTTGAGATGGCTGGTAATGAGGCTACGTGGTTGAAAAACTTCTTAACGAACATTTCACTAGGAATGAAACCAACCCCATCAGTATCAATACACTGTGATTACCAATCAGCAATAGTTATAGCTAAAAACAAGAATTACAATGGAAAAAATATACATATTCAATTGAGACACAATTTGATGAAGCAGCTGCTAAAGTGTGAAACTATTTCCATTGATTATGTGAAGTCAGAACGGAATCTAGCAGATCCTCTGACAAAACCCCTGGAAAGCTAAATGATATTAGAAACATCGAGGGGAATGAGACTTAAGCCACTTGCAAACAAACAAGTGATGGTAACCCAATGTTTGTGATTGGAGACCATATGAATAAGGTTCATATGGGTAAAAACAAGTCACTTGTTAGTTCTGATAACACTAAATTGATTTTAATCAATTATGTCCATTCCTATGGTGTGTGTGTGTGTGAAAGTGCTAGAGACTGCATTATTGAGAGGCTAAACTTTGTCATTAAAATTCTATGTGGTGAAAGAATTTTAGTTTAAACAAAGTTTTTAATGATTTTCATATCCCTTATGGGCGGTGTATGATTTGCAGCATACACTTGATGAAATCACCTATATGAGTGTCAAGTGGGACCGCTTGCATGAGATCTTGGCATGATCTCTAGAGCACTCATGAATATCGGGCACGCGCATGGCCTAGTAAGCGCAACACAGCGATAACAGCAAGGATTGTGGGAGTGTATTGTCATTGATAAACCTCTAACACACATCAAGTATCTTTGGTTCATATATAGCTTGCTATACCAACTACATTGTGTGTTAAGTATCTCAATATAAGACTGGTTCATATAGCTTGCTATACCAACTCTGATGCATTACATCCTCTGAGATCCAGAATAAAAGTTTTTTATCTTTTTTTTCAACTCTCTTTTGCAATATGTGGGGATTGTTATAATATTTTAAAAATATTGCAAAAGTTAAAACGTTTTTGAACGTTTGTTTTAGAATGTTGGCAACGGGAAAAAGAAACAATTATTAAGCAATGTTAAAATTTTTAATTAAATCATTTATCGTTTTTAATTTCTTTTATTTTCTTGATTCTTCCTTAGCTCTATAAATAGAGAGATATTTCCCCATTCCAAAACATACCAAAAAACCATTCTTCTCTCATTCTCCTTTCCTCTTTTCCTCTTCTAAAATTATTCTGGGTTATTTTTTATACTCTTTTTAGATATCCTTACTAGTTCTAAGATCCTCAAAAATATTCTGGGAAGTTCCTGTTGTATCCTAGGGGGCTTGCGCAATACACCACGGATAAGTTCTTAAGGATAGTAAAACAACACGCCTCAGGAAATTTTGTTCGTGATTCTGTCAGTTTTTTACAACAATATCAGACGTCAATAAGCTGTGAAAATATCCCAAAAGTAGCGCCAAAATGGATTTTTTTTACCGATTAGACGACGGATCTAGAGGGGGCCGACGTCAAATTCCCTTTTAAACCCCAAATACTCAGAATGCGAGTCTCACTTTGTTTCATGTTTTCGTTTGAGTTTTTGCTTCGTTCGCGTTCGCTAGTTACGCGTTTTCTCTATCGTTGCGTTCATCTTCGTCCTCTGCTTTCTCTCGTTCACCATTAAGGTTCAGGTAAGTTTTCTTCCACTTTGCACCGTTTAAAATCATTTTGCACCGATTATATTACATTTGGAACCATTATCTTTCATTTGCACCGATTAAAATTCGTTTTCATTGGCTTTTGGTGTAGTTTTTGTGCGCATTTTAGGACAACTGCAGCGGCGATTTTCAACTCCCTCACCTTCACGGCAACAGATTTTTTTTTTAAAAGAAAAACCCATAAATTGACGTTTGTTGTTCTTACAACAGACGTCAATTAACATCTATTATAAATGCAACAGACGTGAATTTTCAAAGACAACAAACGTCAATTTACGTCTCCCGCTATGATGTCAGACATTTAACAAACCTCAAAAGCCTTATATAATAGACATTAAAAGTTATTTTTGTGTTAGTGTTAGCAACAACAATGTCATGCATGAATTACCTATCAAATAAAAAATACCTATTATGCATGAATATGGAAAAAATTGATTGATACCTTCAAACGAGCACCCATGAAAGGCCTATCAAATAATGTAGACTGCAAAATTTATGCTTTTATGTTAGCAGCGATTCCAAATCCAATCCCTGCTTCTTCATAGGATTCTAACATTTGTACACAACAACATCAATTTTATAATGATTGGTGTCAAAGAAAATGAAAATATTATTCAAATGCGGTCCTGTTTAAAGGAAAATATAACAACATAATAAGGATAGCTCCTCTTGCAAACATCACAACAAACATTCAGCATTACACAATAAGCATAACTCCCCTTACAACCCAAGATACTTACACATCCCTAAGCCCATGAAACTCATAAAATCATGAAAAATATTTTTTTTTATCAAAATATCATCATTCTCAAAATCTCCGCATAATTCAATTAAAAGTTCTTATAACTTCAAAAGAATCAAACCATAAGTAACAACAATTTAACTAAATTCATCATGTACACATACAAGCAAAACGACAAGAAAGGAAAACAAGTAACCGAAAAAAAATCAAGAATGTAAGCTCCCTACCTGAGTTTCTCACTAAGTTTTTTCCTAGAATAAACAATGTCTTTCTATGACCCCCACACTCTGATATACCTTCACTCGATTAAACTCTCACTTTCACCTTCAAAGTTTCTACCTAATGGCCACAGTTTCTAATTTAACATAATATAAATAGGAGATGTTCAATATAGTAACAACTATGTATGTCATTAATTTTCCTTGTGTCGAATATATACATAGGGTACAATATTTATAATCGAAAAAATATGGACTAACCCCAAAATATAAATAAGAAATAATAACAAGTTAGGTACAGATAAAAGATAATGATAAGACAACTATAAGATATCTAATAATATAATATATCTAACAGGAAGCATACCTAATTCTATTGGCTTTATTTTCTCAACCTTTATAAAGTCCATTATTTTCATAATTAATAAAATAAAATAAATTTATTCTAATTTATTCAAATGAGTTCCTAAATATTATATATTATTATTATTATTATTATTATTATTATTATTATTATTATTATTTTAACATCCCAATTTAGTAATATAAAACTACTAAAATGAACCTTATATTAATAATGATAGAAGTATAACCTATACTGCAAGCTTCACTCCTAACCTCCCGCTGAGTCAATTGAAAGATTGTATCCCTAAGCTCACACCATTAAGGTGATCATCGCAATAGAGAAACCACAAACAAAGACAAACCACAGGAAATGCAAGGGTAAGCTAGTTTACAATTGAGAAACGATATATATAAATATATATATATATATATATATATATATTTAACACATGTTATATACAACCAAAATATCACTACACAATCACCAAATACTTTATGTAGAACACTTATTATGAATGGATTGTTCGTACTTAAAATGATTGCAGAGCTATGGCGGGTTGTGCACTCGTGGTGCTTCTACTGCTTTGCAAAGTCATTGCCAATGGGTTTCACCCTACCACACTCACGAGATTAGTCTGTACCGGGCCTTAGATCATATTGGTAGCCTCCAAGACTAAGACCTCCTGCTACTCCTCACGACATGGTTCAATCCTCTCTACTTGAAAATGAAAGACCATTAGAGTTTCAGGATAACCCCCAAGACTGAGCTCCTGCATTCATTCTAAACATACTTCAACCTCACCAGGAGTATTCACTTTGGAACACGACACAGTGCACCACCATGTAACCTCTCTGTGAGGATCATGGAATTATGTCCATCAACCATACTTTGAAATCACATACTTTCATTTTAAATCATAACACAAGGCACCACGATGTAACCTCTCCGTGAGGATCATAGAATTACGTCCATCAACCACACTTTTAATACATACTTAACCTCAAGAATCAAACATTATGCATTTCAATTCATATTAAAATTCCAATTCATATTCCACAACAAGTAGTGGAAACAAATCATTCAAACATTCACATACATTGTACACACTTTAAGAAAACATATAAAAACTTAGTTGAAAATATGATATTTTCGCTCAGTGCACACCACTCACTAAGCTAAAGTCCTCAAACAGCAAACCCACCTCTACCATCACTCGCTAAGCGAATCCATTCGCTCAGCGAATAAAACTGATAGTGCTCCTAGACCTCTAAAATTCGCTCAGCGCACACCATTCACTTAGCGAAAGTCTATTGATAGCAAACCAAACTTTTGACCTCTCGCTGAGCGAATCCAGTCGCTCAGCAAGTCTGCATAATTCTGCACCACGAAAACTGCATAATTATCACCCCAAACTGCCCTAGACCAATTTGATATAATTTTCCCAACTTCTAACCTTCCTAGATTGTGTTATACACCCAAAATATACTTTACCGAGTGTGTCTAAACTCTTCTAACATCAATCTAAACATGTAACCTCAAGATCTCACCCAAAAACATACAAAGACTCAACTTAGAGACCCAAATTGATTTCTACCCTTTGTGGCACAATTCCAAATGACTTATGGACTTTAGCATGTCCCAAATGACTTACCAAGACTGCCCAAACTCCAAATTCAAGTTTTCACTATCTCACTTCCTCCAATTTGAGTTCTAACAAAAGTAGAACTCTACTTCATCCCCATTGCCTACCTAGAACTCATATTTCCACCACTTCCAAAGTATAAAACCTGCCTCTAAACATCTCATAACTAACCTCTAATGCAGTAATTCATTTCATCCACCCTTCCTCACCAATTCTCCACACCAAACCCCAATTTTTACAAATTCATCTTCAACTTATATTACCCTTTTTTCTTCAACAGTCCAATTATCCCAATTCACTTCACTAACATCAAATTACAGCATCACAAACATACAAGAAACAGGTTCTACCTTCATTTCCTCTACTCATTATCATACCATTCATTAAATTCATAAAATCTCAAATTGATCAAGAACACCAATTGCATTCACATTTCAAACAATTTAATATTCTCATATCATACATTTCCACAGCATGCATAAAATTTAAAAGTGATCAACTAGCTTCCCTTACCTCAGATCAAAAGCATAACTCAAAGAAACCTCGACAGTTAGCTTGCACCGCAAGGAAATTCTACAAAAACATACAACTCACTGATTGGTGATAGGAAACCAACCTCAGGACCTAATTGAAGTCAAGAATTGAAGAAGGAAACCACTTGACACATGCAACCAGAATTTTTGCATGATCAAGGATCAAGAAAATACCAAGAGAAAGCGATGAAAACTTTCTTGCTCTAAACGACAAACTGAGAAATTGAAGTTGAAGGCCTTGACATCGTGGTCGTTTAGGCACATCTCGATCGTCAAATAGATTACTTAAGATCAAGAACTCTTAGATAGAAGGTAGAGAACTCTAGAAAAGTGGTTTCTAGAGAGATGGTACGTTTTAAAATAAGGAAACTCGTTTATAACAAAACTATTTATAATAAAACCGTTTACTATTAAAATAATTGAGTATCACTATTTTTAGACTACCACCACTTCTAACATACCATTTTTTGGGTTTTACATTCTCCCCAACAAGAAAATTTTTCGTCCTCAAAAATTCGCTTATCAGATAGAAGGAAAAACCTACTCTCATCACATTCTCTAGTACAACCAATTATTTGACAAAGATATTATTCCCCAACAACCTTATTAACATTAAGACTTTGCCTCTATGCTTCACATTGCTTTTCTGATCTCCATTATTGAGTAGCATAGTTTCCAACTATACTATCCCACTACCAGAGTAAAACTCTCCTCCGTTGCAACGACAAAACAAAGTGAACATTCCACTTTCACTCCTTCAACTTGTCAACTTGAACCATATGCATTTCTTGACCCACTAACCTATAGTCATACTTAGATCTGTATCCTTCTCAATTTGAGATCACTAGTTTGATTAGTACCAAGCCAACTTATGATACATCTCAACTAGGATTTTCCAAACTGTGATTTCTAAACCATTTTGAGAAACTAACTAGTTATAGCATTTCAACTACACTAATGAAATCTCTTTACAACTTCCCTTTAGACCCCAGTCTTCGTAGTCTTCAACGAACTCTTACTCAATCCTTATCAAACCAAGAACTTGAATCTCCTATTTGTTCAAAACCATTTGTTAACCCTTCTTCACCTCAAAATCAACATTATCACTTGAAAGCATAACTTAATTCGCTATTTCATCCTTTGACCCACTTTCTCTGCTCAACATCTCATATCACTTTATCACCTCAAAGTTGACACTGCTACTTGAAACTGTAGACTCACGTCATTCTTTCTCTCTCACGTATATTTTCCCATGCATAATCCCATTTCTAGCTTTTGAAGATTACTCATCACCCCGAACTTATTCCCAAATAATGACATCACTATTGTTTTAAAGAAGCTCATCACTCAAAAACCACCAACACCTGATCTTGAAAACGCTTCATGCACACTTTGTACTAATAAGACAAGCCCACTAACATCCGCTGCGCTACTCTGATCCACATACTTCCTTACTTACCAATTTACTTAAATGATGCTCTCTTCATGCCAAATGTAACCCGTAAAGATCCATCCTAGAAGAACCTTCTTTAAAACTACTCAGATCTTGCAAAAATTGTTATAATTCTTCACTTCCACGATAACCTTGTATTTCTCACAATAATTGAACTAAGACCAAACTATTGTTGTTCTAACCAATCCACTACTTGCATCTTGTCCTCCTTACTCTTAACAAGAACTATCCCATTATGAATTATTAACACCGGTTCTACTTTAGACACCAATATAATAGAGAACCCCACCACTCTAATGTGGAAGTTCTAGTACCTGCTTCAGAACGCCAACCGAAAATTCTTACATCAAAAAGACTTACTCTTCAATTCCACATTTGTCCTTATTTTCTGACTTGATCCACGTTTGATGTATAACCACTAACTATTCTTCTTGAAACACTAAACTTCTCTTGAAGATGAAAAACCACCAAAAAAGGGATTAAAACATAACCAACCCATCTTTGCGATCACACTCCTATCTTATAAAAGAAAAAACTTCATTTTTCCTTCACTTGCGTTTGCCAAACTTCCCTGATTCACATACCACCGATTGTCAACTATATCTTAATCCATCCTTGATGCATCACCGCTGTTTTCTTTCTCTCTAAACAAGGAACACTTTTGGAAAACTAAAACTTCCTTGGACATGGCTTATAAACAACTCATTCTCTGATAAGGTCAAGCTTCAAAACTGCAAAGAAATTATTTCACACAAACTTCCAACCTAAAATCTTTGATAACCTCATCAAACGCCACATAATCAAGAAAACTTCATGAAACCTCTACCATAACAAACACTGTCAACATACCCTCAAACTTTCTTCAAGAATTACATCTTCAACTCGGAACTTCAGAAACACAAAGCTTGCCTCTGAACCTCTGAAACATAGAGTACCATCACCCCTCAAGCAAACTTTCTGACCCGCTATGAATATCATTGTCTCACTTCTTAGCAAAAATCAAAGATGAAGTTTTGATGATGAACAGATTTGCACAAGTCAAGAACCATAAAGACAAATTGAAGATCTCTGTATTTTATAAAGCTCTTATAATAATCAAAGTTGATGTAATAGTGCTCAAATATGTATTAGGGTTGATTCTTGTAATTTATATTTGATTTATTTAGTTAATCGGTTATTCCTGAGAATAATCAATTAACACTAGCCGTTGGGGGTTTCAGATTTGAAAAACTAGCCGTTGGGGGTTTCAGATTTGAAAAACTAGCTGTTGTACTCATTATTAATCGATTAATATTTATGTTAATCGATTAAATGCGTTAGATGGCCCGTTTTCGAAGAATGGAAGGGTATTAGGCTGAGTCTATAAAATGGCTCACTCTTTATCTCAAAAATAACTCTTCCCTTGTGCAAACGATCTCTGAACTCTTTGAGAACTCTGTGAGATTGTTGAAGCTAAGGAAACTCTTGTCTGCAAAGTCCTAAAGTGCTACTGCGGTGACAGAGGAATAGCTTGTTCATCCTTGGTGTGTCTGAGGAAGTGCGTGGAAGAGAATCGTCCTTCGTGAAGCATTCGAAGGAGGTGGTCATCCTTTGTGAAGATTCAAAGGAAGTGTAAGTTCGTCTCTTGTGGTTTCAAGAGAGGTGGTATCATCCTTTGTGAAGATTCAAAGGAAGTGTAAGTTCATCTCTTGTGGTTTCAAGAGAGGTGGTATTTCTAAACTCTTACAAATTGTTTTTCTTTGTGACTAATATTTGTAAGTGTTTTGTGTTAGTGAAAAAGGTTTATCTTGTTTGAGATAAGCGACTGGACGTAGGATCCTAGTGATCTGAACCAGGATAAAATCACCTGTGTAATTTTTCTCTTTCCCTTACTCTGTCATTTATATTTAATCATTCGCCCAGTAAGAAAAATTAAGAGAAAAATAATAAAAGGCACAATAAAAGTATACAACCAATTCACCCCCGCTCTTGGTTTGTTCCACGCTAATAATTCCGTTGCAGCGATTCTAACAATTGGCATCAGAGCTTGCTTTGATAGTCATTCAAATGGCAGGATCACATCAAACCTTTGCAGAGGGTGCATCAATCAATAGACCCCCACTATTCACAGGTGAGAACTATGCATTCTGGAAGGTAAGAATGCAAATATTTATTGAATCTATTGATTGTGAAATTTGGGATGTTATTGCATCTGGTTCTTCTGTTCCTACTAACAATATACAGGAAACAAAGCCCCGTGGTCAATGGACCATTGAAGAAAAGAAAAGAATTCAGAATGATGTAAAAGCTCGGAATATTATTGCATCAGCATTGACTGTTGATGAGTTCTACAGGGTTTTTGTCTGCAAAACTGCTCAAGAAATGTGGGACGTGCTCAAAGTGACACATGAAGGAACGGATGACGTAAAGTGGGCAAGAAAGAACTCCCTAATTCAAGAGTATGAAATGTTCCGGATGAAGCAAGGAGAAACAATTTCCGACGTTCAAAAACGCTTCACCAACATTGTCAATCATCTCATTGGACTGGGTAAGTCATTTGACACCGATGAACTCAACATTAAAATCTTGAAGTCTTTAGACAGGTCGTGGCAACCAAAGGTGACTGCAATCTCGAAGTCACAAAACCTCAACACCATGACTATGGCGGCACTCTTTGGAAAGTTGAGGGAACATGAACTAGATCTTGGAAGACTTGATGAAGAAGAAGCAAAAGCCAAAAACAACAAGAAAAGGTTGGCATTAAAGTCGGAGGTTGAAAGAAGCAAAGGTAAATCGGAAGATGAAGACTCAGACGAAGAAGAAAATTTGAGACTCATGATAAAAAGGCTCAACAGGTTCATGAAATCAAAAGACAAAGGAAGATTAAAATTCGAAAAGAAAGAAAATCAAGGATCTTCCTCACACTATAAATGTTATGGTTGCGGAGAAAGGGGGCACCTAAAAGCAGACTGCCAAAATCAAAAGAAGAGTGAAGACAAAAAGGAGAAAAAATTCTTCAAGAAAAAGAAGGCCTACATTGCATGGGAAGATGACAACGAAACAATTTCCGATTTGAGCGAATCTGATGAAGAAGCAAACATTTGTTTAGTGGTGAACGACGACGCTGGAAGCCAAGTAAGTACATCTAGCGATTCTGATAATTATAGTCAAATTAGTGAAGATGAATTGCATGAAACTTATGCTGCTTTAATAGTAGAATCTGAAAAATTAGATAAAGCTCATAAGAAATTGAAAAAGGATTTCAAAAATTTAAAATTAAATTTTGAAAATATTTCTGAAGAAAATAAAAATTTGAAATCAGACTTTGAAAATATTCTTGAAGAAAATAAAAATTTTAAATTAAATTTTGAAAATATTTTTGAAGAAAATAAAGATTTGAAAAATAAAGTTTTATTTTTTGAAAAGGGTAAATTTACTAGTAGTGATGAATGTGCTTCTTGTGAAAATTTTAAGAAACTACTAGAACACACAACCTTAGGAGAATGTAGTAAAAATAACGAAAATAAGGTTGTTAAAAATAAGTATGTTCCTAAAATTAAAAATAAACATAATAATAGAACCCGTAGAACATGGGTAGAAAAAGGAACAACTTATAGGAACACAAACCTTGTATCATGCTTTTATTGTATGAAAAAGGGTCATACTTCAAATAAATGTAAAATTAAGCATTATGGTGTTCCAAGTGGTAGATATGTTTGGGTTGTAAAATGATTTCTTTTTTTCTAAATCTAACCCAAAGGACCCATACAAGTAGTTGGGTACCTATTGTTTAATATTTATAATTTCTTTAAAACAAAATTTAAGAAAATTTTATTCCAAGGCCGATGAAACTATTTTTTTTGGATATCTTCTAATATACAAAACATATATAGTTTTCAATCGGAAAACATTTGAAATAGAAGAATGTGTGCATGTTGTCTTTGATGAAATTGTAGACCTTGAGGCAAAACCTCTTGGGTCAGTTGAATTAGATGCAGGCAATGATGAAGATTTGTAGAAGACAACAAATGAAGCGAAGAATGATGACAATCCTCAAGATGAAGATCTAAACAAAATGTGGAAACAACCTAGAGGATTATCATTACGAAGTAGGAGGCATATCTAAACGGGTAAACATTAGAAGAGATCTAAGAATCTTTAGAAATATCTTAGGATTGAATTTTTAAATGCGTTCCAGTTTTGCAATTTTGAAAAACTAGCCATATTTTAGTATGCTTTAAAATTCCTATCTTATATAGTTTAATGTATGTTTAAACAATGTTTTATAAGTTCTTCATCCTAAAATTATTTGCTTTAAATATCCTATTGTGTATGTTTGAATTAATCTTTAAATTTGAAATATTTTTAGCTCATATGCATACTTGCTTTTATTAAGGGGGAGTATTATCTTAGGGGGAGAACATCAAACACACCTTTTTAATTATGATCAAAAAGGGGGAGAAAATGTTTAAAGCTTATTTAAGCTTATTTGCTTATTTGTGTTTATTCACTAATGCACTTTTTCTTCCATAAGTTGTGTTTTATCCAGATTATTACTAAAAGCTTTAAATCAGAAGAATTTTTGATCATCATCAAAAAGGGGGAGAATGTTAGCAAAAATCAAAGATGAAGTTTTGATGATGAACAGATTTGCACAAGTCAAGATCCATAAAGACAAATTGAAGATCTCTGTATTTTATAAAGCTTTTATAATAATCAAAGTTGATGTAATAGTGCTCAAATATGTATTAGGGTTGATTCTTGTAATTTATATTTGATTTATTTAGTTAATCGGTTATTCCTGAGAATAATCAATTAACACTAGCCGTTGGGGGTTTCAGATTTGAAAAACTAGCCGTTGGGGGTTTCAGATTTGAAAAACTAGCCGTTGTACTCATTATTAATCGATTAATATTTATGTTAATCAATTAAATGCGTTAGATGGCCCGTTTTCGAAGAATGGAAGGGTATTAGGCTGAGTCTATAAAATGGCTCACTCTTTATCTCAAAAATAACTCTTCCCTTGTGCAAAAGATCTCTGAACTCTTTGAGAACTCTGTGAGATTGTTGAAGCTAAGGAAACTCTTGTCTGCAAAGTCCTAAAGTGCTACTGCGGTGACAGAGGAATAGCTTGTTCATCCTTGGTGTGTCTGAGGAAGTGCGTGGAAGAGAATCATCCTTCGTGAAGCATTCGAAGGAGGTGGTCATCCTTTGTGAAGATTCAAAGGAAGTGTAAGTTCGTCTCTTGTGGTTTCAAGAGAGGTGGTATCATCCTTTGTGAAGATTCAAAGGAAGTGTAAGTTCATCTCTTGTGGTTTCAAGAGAGGTGGTATTTCTAAACTCTTACAAATTGTTTTTCTTTGTGACTAATATTTGTAAGTGTTTTGTGTTAGTGAAAAAGGTTTATCTTGTTTGAGATAAGCGACTGGACGTAGGATCCTAGTGATCTGAACCAGGATAAAATCACCTGTGTAATTTTTCTCTTTCCCTTACTCTGTCATTTATATTTAATCATTCGCCCAGTAAGAAAAATTAAGAGAAAAATAATAAAAGGCACAATAAAAGTATATAACCAATTCACCCCCCCCCCCCTCTTGGTTTGTTCCACGCTAATAATTCCGTTGCAGCGATTCTAACATCACTGTCCTCTATAACCCAACATCTAACCAATGATTCTCTCTAGATCAAACTCAGCCCACTACAAACCATACCTGATGAAAACTGACTTCAACTTAATCTGCAACTTCATATCCTTGAACTTCTCAATCAACTCAACTCTCTCATCATCTTGAAAAATCATTTCAATAACTTATATTACAAACACCCTCTTTTTATTTGTTTTGAGACCTTTCTTCCCCTTTCCTAAATCATCTCGCTCTTAATTCTCTAACCTTACCTTGTCCTACCAACTAACATTATGAGGTACTTCTTCCTTCAACACTTGAAACATTTCATCTTAGCCCATGCTCAAACCTTTCTTCTATGCGAACTAATAATCTTGAAACATCATTCTAAACTTGACTCTGAATCATCCGCTTGCTGAGAAAACTTGACTGTCTCCTTCCAATTATTCACTTAACTTAAGATCCTTACAATACTTCATTCTTCTTCAAAGACTTCATGTTCTCTCAACTTGGAAATTTTTCCTTCTACTAATTCTCCTTAAATCTGCTCTATGTCTTACACAACTGCTTCTCAAACTCTTCTTCGTCTACTTCCTTTCTAGATATTGATTCCCTTTGGTCCACTTTAGAATTCCTATTCCTTTCTTAACTTAAGCTTTAAACCTTCCACCACCTTTCTTCTTCAAATCTCAAACATCATTGATATACCAAACCATGTTGCCAATCTCACCCAATGCTACTTCATTGCTCACCAACACTTTTCTTTCTTCTGACCTTTGACGTTACTGATACACAGAACGAAACTGATTTCTCAAACCTTGCCACACCAATGCTTACCCAAAGCTCCTCTTATTCTAACTTTTGAACTCAACTCTTCTTGTGAAAACACATGATATCTGATCTTCTGACTTTACTCTTAAAAACTTCTTCACCTAAAAACATTCCTTATAAACTTCAATATTTTCACTCATCCTTTGAAACCTAAATGCTGGTCTTCTAACTCCTTATCTTCGAGGGAAGAATTTGTTTCAAAGGCTTAAACCAATTCTAAAGTAGGTATACATGTGAACTTGTCCTTGAATCTACATTCCTCTACCACTATAGAGCATAATACACTACCACAAAGGCAAGAACAAGACAAGAACTACTATCGACGACACAAGAATCACAACCCTTTCTGTTCCCCAAACCTTCAGAATTAAGAAAGGAAAATCATCTCTGGTAAAAGTCATGAGTGTGCAGCCTCATTACTTCTATCAAGACGTTTTATGTTCTCAAAACTTCTAGTTAGATACATAACTATACTATCTACACTTGGAGGAAATGGTAAACCATACCATTTAGACTCAATTCTTCACAGGGAAGACACAACAAACCCACAATCTGCATGTCCTTCTAAGGACGAACTGCTCTAATACCATTAATGTAACATCCCAATTTAGTAATATAAAACTACTAAAATGAACCTTACATTAATAATGCTAGAGCAAAACTAGAGATTTTTGCGAAGAATAAAATTCTTCACCTGAAGAATAAAAGTACAACCTATACTGCAAGCTTCACTCCCAACCTCCCGCTGAGTCAACTGAAAGATTGTATGCTTAAGCTCACACCATTAAGGTTATCATCGCAATAGAGAAACCACAAATAAAGACAGACCACAAAAAATGCAAGGGTAAGCTAGTTTACAATTTAGAAACGATATATATATATATATATATATATATATATATATATATATATATATATATATATATATATATATATAAACTCATTTAAAACATGTTATATACAACCAACATATCACTACACAATCATCAAACACTTTATGTAGAACACTTATTATGAATAGACTGTCCTGACTTTATGTAGAAACAAGTTGTACCTTCATTTCCTCTACTCATTATCATACCATTCATTAAATTCATAAAATCTCAAGTTGATCAAGAACACCAATTGCATTCACATTTCAAACAATTTAATATTCTCATATCATACATTTCCACAGCATGCAGAAAATTTAAAAGTGATCAACTAGCTTCCCTTACCTCAGATCAAAAGCACAACTCAAAGAAACCTCGACAGTTAGCTTGCACCGCAAGGAAATTCTACAAAAACATACAACACCCCGATTAGTGATAAGAAACAAACCTCAGGACCTAATTGAAGTCAAGAATTGAAGAAGGAAACCACTTCACACATGCAACCAGATTTCTTTGCATGATCAAGGATCAAGAAAATACCAAGAAAAATGGATGAAAACTTACTTGCTCTAAACGACAAACTAATCTGTTGGATTTGAAGGCCTCTACACTGTGGTCATCTAGGCACCTCTTGATCGTCAAATAAATGACTTGAGATCAAGAACTCTTAGAGAGAAGGTAGAGAACTCTTAGAGAGAAGGTAGAGAACTCTTAGAGAGAAGGTAGAGAATTAGAGAGAAGGTAGAGAATTCTAGAAAAGTGGTTTGTAGAGAGATTGTACGTTTTAAAATAATGAAACTCGTGTATAACAAAATTATTTATAATAAAACGGTTTACTATTAAAATAATCGAGTCTCATTATTTTTAGACTACCACCACTTCTAAAATACCATTTTCTAGAGTTTTACAATTATTATTATTATTATTATTATTATTATTATTATTATTATTATTATTATTATTATCTAACAATAATATTTAATTATATCTAATAATATATCAAGATATCTTTTAATTTGTAATCATTTCTTAACATATCTTTTAAGTTGTAAATATATACAATATATAACAATATTAGATAATATCTTTTAAAATATCTAATAACATTTTTTCGAATTGAGTAAATTTTCACTAAATCTTATTATTTCTACAAAATCTTTTAAAATGAAATAAATCATTTAAATATAAATAACACATTTTTATCTTTTATTTAAAATAGTTAACCACATTTGTATATTTCTCCTAATTATTAAAATTTCAACAATCTCATATTCCCCTATCAAAAACAATTTTCATTCCCAAAAATGTATTTAAAAAAAAATAAAGGTATCTTCTTCTTATGTTTTCCTAGGATAAGAGCTAAGAAATATTTAAAATTATAGTTAAACAAACATAACAATACATTTATATTTTCATAGACAATGGATAACAACTATTATAAATATTAATACACATCACAATTGCACTTGCACATAAAACAAATAATAAAAGAAATAAACATATATTATGTCTACAAAAAAATCAAATATGTAACATCCCAAATTTAGTAATATAAAACTTACTATAATGAAACATTACATGCCTAATGATAAAACAGAACTACATATTTGGTGAATAAAAATTTCACCTGAAGAACAAACATAACTGCCTATAATATAAGCTTCACTTTCCCCCCTTCAGCTGCTCCAACTGAAAAGCCTGTATCCCTAAGCTCACACCAATCAGGTGATCATCGTAAAAGAGAAATAGGCCACAAAAAAGCAAGGGTAAGCTAGAGTAATTTAAATGATTACAGTTATCATGCAATTTAAACCAATACATAAGCATGTGTCAACCAAGCATTTCAAGCATACAATGACCAACCATACATTACAGGCAATGACCGAACACTTGACTTGACCATCTGGATTGTATGAATGTGTAGCTACAGGTGTTTCTGCACTTGTGGTGGTGAAACAGCAAGATACCTATCAAGCTACCCCATAAGGTAAGTCCAGTGAAGATTACCTCGATATCTTGAGGTTAAAGGATCTCCTGCCATTCTCACACATGAGTTACTCCTCTCTACTTGAGAATGAGTAATCATAGAATATCAGGATAAACACAAGCTTAGCACGATATCCACATTCATACTTTACAATTCAATAACCATCTACGAGACATTCCGCCTTGGAATTCTCTTACACAATACTTAAAACATAATCCTCATCATTTAACATATAATGTCATTCAACAATCATATCCTCACTCATAAAACCGAGAACCCTGTGAACGTTGGAGACCGAACGGTTTCTCACTACCCAATGATATGACTGAACAGTCCATAATAGATAGAACAGAAGAAGTAGCCGAACACTGTTAAAGACCGACCACTAGAGGAGACCAAATGTTAACACTAGTATAAATGCTAGTATAAGATCGAGCGCTAACACTAGCATAACTGTTAGTATAAAATCGAGCGCTAACACTAGCATCACTACTAGTATAATACCAAACGTTAACACTAATATAACTACTAGTATAAGACCGAGCGCTAACACTAGCATAATTGCTAGTATAAGACCGACGCTAACACTAGCATAATTGCCAGTATAAAACCGAGCGCCAACACTAACATAATTACTAGTATAAGACCGAGCGCTAATACTAGCATAACTGCTAGTATAAGACCGAGCGCTATCCAGAACGAGCGCTAGTACAAGACCGAGCACTACTAAGAAGGAGTGCTAGTACAAGCGCTAGTAAGAGACAACACAATCCACTAATAACGATCGCTACTAAGAGACCACACACCCACTATGACCGATCGCTACTAAGAGACCACACCACCCACTAAAAATGATTGTTACTAAGAAACCACACAACCCACTAATAATGATCGCTACTAAGAGACCACACAACCCACCAATAACGATCGCTACTAAGAGACCACACACCCACTAATAATGATCGCTACTAAGAGACCACACACCCACTATGATCGATCGATACTAAATAGAATACTAGTACAAGACCGATCGGTCATTAACTGAAAAGCTCTATAGAAGTGGAACTCAATTAAGACCGAACACAATAAGAAAGTCAAACGGTCAATGAATGACACTCGATAATCTACATAATTCTGCAGAATAGCTGTAGAATTATGATCAACCACTATCTTCACCAATTCCTACCACTTCCCAACTTCTAATCCTCCAAACATGATTCATATACCATTTTAAGCCTATCCAAAGGTACCTAAAATCGTTCTAGCATCATCCCAAAGAGTCTCATACCAGATTTCACTCCCAACTCCAAACTCTCATTTCGCATACCCACTTCCTTAAGATCAGAACAGACCGGACAGTTACACAAAGAAACTCCAACCAGTTCACAGGTTCCAGCATTCACAAATTCAACACAATTCAATCAAACGTTCAAGTCATACACATGCAACCATCCAAACAATAATTTCATACATAGAAAATCACAATTAAATTAACTAGCTTCCCTTACCTCCGAACAACTCAACAACTTCAGAAATTTTGCTCTCAACACTAGAAAATTCTAAGAATACCTATAGTTCACCGATTGGTGATAAGAGACCACCTAAAGGACCAAAATGAAGTTAGAAAGGGGAAGAGAATACTGTTAAACACATGCAAACAGCAAAGCTTTCTTGCATGTACCAGAAATCCCAAAAATTCACGAGAATTTAAGGAATGATACTTACCCGCTCTAAACACGAAATTGATCGGGGAAATAGGAAGCTTATGATGCCAAGATCACTCAGGTGCCCCCTAATTGCTGAACAGATGAACTATGACTGAAGAAATCTAGAGAGAAGGGAGAGGGAAATTAGGAAATAGTGGTTCTAGAGAGATAAATAATTTTAACATAATGAACTGAGTGTTTAGAAATTTCTATTTATACTGTTTATGTATTTCAACATTAAAAGCTCAATTCAATTATTTTAATACTCTATCTACTCTATTATTCTATTTTCTGGATCTTTACAAAATACCTTACCATCAATCCATAATAAGGAGCTCTAACAAACTCTATTATCCTTTAGTTTTACAATAATTATCTTTTTTCATTTTAAATAACAACTACTATGACTACTATTTTTCTAAATATCTAATTTTCTTGAATCTTATATTTCAATCCTCAAGTACAACTTAGAAAGTTTAAAATCACTCATGTCGCCTGTTTAAAGATCCACCTTTAAAATCCCATAAAAAGAATAGCATTTTGATTATTATAATAAAAAAACAAAATACAATAACAGAAGTGGAGAAAAACTTTTTTAAAAGAATAGTTAATAACTTGATCATTTCTCCCACAATCGCTCATTCATTTATATATATAATATAACGATCAAATCATATGGAATATTTCACATGAATGATCAATAATCCACTAGTGATCTTGGTTGTGATACACCATACAAGAGAAATAATATTTTCCAATAAATCACATTTTTTTTCTGGAATATATTTTTCAAAATATACACGAAGTGACAAAAGCTGTGTGTTGATAGGCCCTGAATTACGTACTTCCTGACAAAGAAACCAACATACACATTATACATAGTATTATACATAGTGGCATATTAGTTATATTCACTTACGTTATTGCATTGTTATATAAATATATAGCTAGCATAAGGTGGTGGTTGCATATAATCGTATTCTAATTATTGAAGTGTGAAGATAAAAGGCAAATGCAATGAGAGAGTGACACCGTATTAAGCTAGGCGTTTGTACATTTGGTTGCTGGGTTTGGTACATGAAACCGAAAATAGAAACACTACACGTGTAACACATAAGATCATTTTATGATAACAACAATTAACGATAGCTTAAAAGTTTGTTATCCAATTGGCGTGATTTCAGAAATTAAAATTCTGGAACAAAGTTGCTTCTGAAGTGGGTGGAAATGGATATTGTAATCATTCAACAACACTCTGAAGTGGATCCATGGCCTTATCACTTGAGCTAATATGGTAGAAGCTTTCATGTATCTTCAGGAATGTATCACATTGGTGCTTTCAAATTAATTAAATTTCCTATCCTCCAAAATTACTAAGAATCGTTTTTTCGTTAATAAATTTGTTTTAAACTCCTTCACTTGAACCAACACATTAAAACAAATTAATTTTTTATATTTAATTAGTAAATACAAATCTATTAAACCTATTAAAAAAATACAAATCTATTTTTATTGCGTTCAATTTAGTGATAGTTTTCGTCTGGCTGCGGAATAAGTATTAATAAAAACAATATTTGGGAGCAACTTTGTATGATATAACAAAAGTACCTTAAACATATCTTTATTAAAAAAATAGAAAAGATGCATCCAACGAGCGCAACATCTTTTAAAACAAAAACATGCAACAAATATAAAACAATCTTTTTCTCTTTTTGATTCTTTTTTTCTTCTAGAAGTTGATGCCAATATGTGGGAATCCCTAAACAAACTAATAGCCTAGTTCATTTTCAGGTCTATAAATATGGGTGAAGCAATTGCAGCATGCATATCTCAAGTGACCAAAATCAGTTTTAGGAAGAAACTTTCCAAAATTCTGAAAGGAAAGCAAATCATTTTCCATGACAAGAAGCACAAATTTTGCAAAGTTGGGTATGATCGTTGTGATCACAGTTCTGATAATGTTGGTTTTGGAGCCAAAACCTGCGGAGTGTGCATTTGCCGTTCCACTCAATCCATGCACACTTCCTGAGTGCATTGCTCAATGCAAGAAAATTCTCCACGCTAAGTTTATGAGTGCTTCCTGCACAACTGGCTCCGAGGGAAATCTTTGCATTTGCTTAGGTTGAAATTTTATATATTTGTCTCTGAAATTAGTGGAATCACTACTTTGCATGTTGTATTAATAAAGACAGCTTTCCAGTTAAGGTGAAACTCTTAGTGTTTCTTCCTGTCTGGTGAATATATGTGTATTTCATGTAATGTATGCTTGTTAATGTGTGTACTTGTTTATTCCAATTATGTGTAACCTAAGGCTGTTTTCTGTACTTTTATACATTTATACACGGGTTAGGTTTGTGTTTTTTATATTCCAATATAAAGATTTTTATCGCAATAATTAACTAGAAGGTGTTTTAATTTAATTTTAAAATAGTTAACAATAAAATTAAATTTTTAATTATATATATCCTGATAAATAATTTAATTAATAGCAGTATAAAAACCTTTTTATACCATTTATATATTCTAATTAAATTCTCTACTTGTAAAAAAAATAAAATAAAAAAATAAACAAGTTATAATGGGAAAAGGAGTATTACTAATAAAGAAAAAAGAGAGTATAAAAATCAATGTAATGACTACAAATGTATCGTAACTCTTAACGAAAAGTATTAAATATTTAATATAAGAAAATATGAAATCTAGGTCAGTTTTAGATTTAGGTGATTTAACCTCGTGAAAATAACTTCGTGATTTGAGGATTAATTTCATTTATCTATTTTTTTAACTCCAATAAAATTTCAGTCCTTTTTTTATATATGTTAGTTAAATCATCATTACAAAATAGATTTTTAATAGTGACTATTTTTATATATTAAAACTCGTCAAGACACGTGACATAATCATAAATATTAGAAATTTTTCTATTGCACGGTCACAAAATCGTAAATATTAGAAATATTTCTATATTAATTACATTAAAAATAAGTATGAAAAGTGGGATTGTGAAAAAATTATAATAAATTACAAAGATTTTTATTATGACAAAATTATAATAAATTACAAAGATTTATTGTAATAAAAATAGTTATTGCGAAAATCGTTTTTTTTATACCTATTACATTACAAACATATATAAAATTATCGACAAAATTTTACCGATAAAAATAAATTTGTTAGTAAAATTTTAATTACCAACAGATGTATTATCGATGGATTTTTCCTTCAATGAATTCATCAGTAACGCATGTTTCATTTACCGACAGTTTCTCCATCAATAAATTTGTCGTTACTGCATGTTAGCTTTCATATACCAACAGAAAAATCTGTCGATAAATCCTTTGGTTAAAAAGTGGCAAATTTTCTACGCAAATATTTCGTCCAACTTTATCCCTTCATCTCCTTTTTCTTTAAGAAAACACTAATGTCCCTCTCTTTATCTCAATTTTCACGGTCACAACACCACATTGGCACAACTTGCAACACTTCCAACCATAAAACACCTCCAACCATGGCAACACCTCCAATCATTGCACACTCCACAACACCTCATGGATCTTCTCTCACGGTCAAAACCCTCAAGCTTTCATGACTTCTTACTTTCGTCCAAACATGTCATCATCGTGATTAGAAGCTTTGTCACCACCGCCAAGCATCATGGCATCTCTACTCTAGTCATGAACATGATAATTAGTTTGGGTAGATTAAGGAATCTCGATTCACTCCACGTGAAAGTCGTAGAATCGATGGTGTGTGTGTTTATGCGTTGGTGAGTTCTGTGTGTGTTTATGCGTTGGTGAGTTCTGTGTGTGGTTATGTGTTGGTGAGTTCTGTGTGTGGTTATGTGTTGGTGAGTTCTCAACTAGTAGTTGATTGGGAAGAAGATGAAGTGTTGGATGTAAAGAAGAAAATTGAAACCAGAAAAAGCACAAATAAAAAAATTGAAACCCTAAAACAGAGAAGAAGAAGGAAAGATGATGAAGAAGAAGAACCAGATCGCGGTATTTATTGACAAAATTTCCTGACTGGTTTTTTCATGTGCCAAAAAACGTGTAGGGGTGCGCGGCGTCACCTTTTACTATGTTTCAGAGCTGAAGTTGTGTACCTCTACACAACTTCTTCATTTGAAGTCATGTGGAGGTTGCACGACTTATCCATATCCACAATTTAAAAAAAAAAATTCTATATCCGTACTATTGAAAGCTTTTTTTGCATATAGGTAAAAAAACCTATTTGTAGATGTTTTAATTGTCATGATCTTTTATTTATAAGATCGTAATTCATTTTGAAGATTTCCTATGTTTCTTATGTTCCTACGACATTCCATAACCAAATGTATTTAACCATCTATGTATAGAGTAGAAGATTTAAGTTTGAATACTTCTTTTCTCAACAAAAAAAATGGTGTTGAAGTTCTGTGGTTACTGAATTATGGCTCTATTGTTGTTACCTTATAACAATTCATGTGATTTAAAGTCATACTGTAGTTGTGGATTGTTGTGTTGTTGTGGGTATCTCTTTAATAACAATAATGTAGCTGCAACATTGTGACCCAAACTTTTAACCTATACAGAGCTGAACTTTTATCTTAAGCTCTACTAACTCACACTATTGGATGTTTGATTCTACACAAAGAAAACTTCAAATAAATTTGAACACACCCTGACAATCATTAACGTACAAAGTTTTATCTTAAATCCAAAAGAGTTAATGGAATTAGTTTTCCCTACATGCAAGCATTTACCAAACTGACTCAAGTAAAAGGTAGAAGATAAACTTACTTTGATCCAGAATATGATGATTGTCTTCTACATCAGAACTCTTATTATGTACTTCCATCTTCAAACGAGTAAAAAAAATTACTAAAAATCTAAAGAGAATTTGAAGAAAAACAAAAAGAGTAAGTTAAGAGAAATTATAGCTTTTATAAAATAAAACTTAGTTCACTAGTACAAAATAGGCTTTTTAAGCATGTTATTTTGAGCTTTTTAAATCTGTTTTAGAACAAACTTAGATTCGGCAGGCTTAGATTTTAAATTTGTTATTAAGCAACATACTTAAATTTCAACTCTGTTGTGAATCAACAAACTTAAATTTTTCATCCAAAATTACAAATCCAATATATATTCCATTACCACCTCAATCAACCACCAGAAAATTCATCTTTCTTATATAAATTTCCATACACAATAAAGATGAAATTGGAATATAATACAAGTAATCATTCTCTCAATTCAATTCATCTTAACAATAAAAAAAATACACTAAGAACCCATAAATCCAATCACATTCTTTACATAATGTAATACAAATTAGAAACAGAGGAAGAGAAATTGGAGTAATTAGTAATCACTCCCAAGAAACCATAAAACCCTAAAAATTCTTAACCCTAAAAATTACTATAGCATAGATTAAAATCTAAAACCACAGCAGCGACGACGGGAGTGGCGGCAACCGCGGCGATGGGAGCGGCACCAACGACAACGAGAGCGACGGTAGCAATGCAAGCGGCGATAGCGGCAACGAGAGCGGTGACAGTGACAATGACTCGGAAGGAGAGACAAGACCTTCAAGGCGAAGGTGGAGAAAGAAGTGTGATGTTTTTGTGAAGAAAAATTAGGTTAAAGATAGATATAAAGAAAAAGTAGGTTAAAGATGGATTTAAGTTTGTTCGAAGTTTAACTCATAAAATTAAAGTCTTTTTTTATTTGAAAAAAATTTAAAATGTTAATTTAAGTCGGGTAGAAAACTTAACAGATACAAAAATGAAGTTTGTGTATATTTTAACAAATTTAAAATAAAAATTTAAGTCTGTTATAAGATTAATAAATTTAAAATATGAACTTTTATTTATTAAAAGTGACACAGCACATTTATTAAGTCTATTATTTCAAAAACAAACTGAAATTGAAAAACTTAAAAGACTTTTTTTTACTAGTGGTTACTTTATTAACTCGAACTTTTTAATAATAAAATAATTAACTCGAGCTTTTAAATAATAAAATAATTGAATTTCATTCCTGTAGCCTACTTACTTCATATCTTTTATTCCTATGGTCTACTGCAATACTTAAGTAATTTTTAAGCCTTTATGTAAATTATTTAAAAATTAAAAAATAAATAAGATAATTGATAAAAAAAAGTAATTAATGTGGTATTGACCTTTGCAAATACAAATAAATATAAACAAAACGTATCCAAAAATAATTATATATTAAATTGAAATATAGAGACTTTTATATATTCAATAACCAATTACTATTATATCCAAAAGATAGAAACTTTTAAAATTTTCAAATGAAAAGTCAATTGACTTTTATAAATACATAAACTATTGAAACTGGTTGAGCATTATTTATTTTTTTCACCTATTGAGTATTTATTTAAGTTAATATTAGAACGGAACTGTAACTATTATATATATTAAAAAAAAAAGGCGAGGATGAATTTGGAAAATTATATAAAAAAAAAGGTTTAATATCTCTTTTGGTCCTTCGGGACAAATATTCAATTGCGTCCTACATTTTCAATGTGGTCCCAACTTGTGAAAAAAGAGTGCAATTAAATCCTTTTTGGTAACGGCGTTAATTTTTTAACGGACCAGCTAACAGGGTGTACTGAAGTTTGCAACGTGTCTGGAGAAGGTTAATACGTGGCTGTGTGAAGTTAATACGTGGCTGTGTGAGGGTAAACGTGTGTATATTATTGTGGTTAATAAATCAGAGGTTAAGGTTTGAGTTGCAGAAAAATTACGATTTGGGACTTATCATTGTGGAGGAAGTGTCTTGAAATAAGGGTGTTGTTGAAGCTGAAATCTGCAAAGCGAATTGGAAACCGCAAATGAGTTGGAAAATAAGAAAGTTAAAAACAAGGAGACAACCAAATCAACACAAAGCTGTCATTTTTTTGGTATCAGGAGTTACGCGACATCAACAACAAAGGCTGGTTTTTCTATAACAGAGTTGTTCGTCTTAGCATTTTTTTTTATGTTTTTGCAGTACAATCACTTCTCAACAGAGGTTTGTGCATTTTCTTTTTTTACTTTAAAATTAATTGTGTAGCTTGAGTTTCTTTTTTTTTTGTTTTGTGTGTTCTGCTTTGGAATTGTGGCTGGTGCTTTGTATGTAGTGGGATGTGGATTTATTAATTTTATTTCTAGCCATGATTCTCCTTGATATAATTTTTGATGAGAATTAGTGTCAAATTTTATTTTGTTCTTTTTTGGGGATTTGTATAGGTTCACTGGGGTGTTTTGAATCCTTGTTTAAATTTGACTTAGATCCCAAATCGTAATTTCTCTGCAACCCAAACCCTAACCTCTGATTTATTAACCACAATAATATACACATGTTTATCCTCACACAACCACGTATTAATCTCACACAGCCACCCTAACCTCTGATTTATTAACCACAATAATATACACACGTTTACCCTCACACAACCACTTATTAACCTCACACAGCCACGTATTAACCTTCCCCAGACACGTTGCAAAGTTCAGTACACTATAAAATTAACGTCGTTACCAAAAAGGATTTAATTGCACTCTTTTTTCACAAATTGGGACCTCATTGAACTTTTTAAAAAACGTAGGACGCAATTGAACATTTGCCCCCTTTCGAGGAACCAAAAGAGGTATTAAACCTAAAAAAAAAGTCGATATACAAATAAAGTAAAATGGAGGGATTGTAAAAAAAATTAAGGATTTTCTTAAACTTTTATATCCTATTTAAATAAAAACATAAAATTTATAAAGCATTTTCATTACAAAAGTCATATTGAAGATCATTAGTGTAAGAGTTGAATTTTATAAAATATCTCCGTTAATATGATAACATGATAAAATTTAAGAGAGTTTGTCTTGTCTTAAAGAAAATTCCCGAACCGTAAAAAGAAACATATATTTGCGTTTTAAAAACATAAACAACAAACTAATGAATATTGTAAGATTTTTATAGTAAAGGTAAACAAAAATATTAAAATAAGATGTCTTAAAATTTAATGTTGTATGTAAATATTTAAGACTCTTCCGTTAAAATAAAAGTTAAAAGAAGATATTAAAAAATACAGTCATCTGACTAGAAAAAACTTAAGAAGCTGACATTAATTAACACGTAATATTTAATAAATAAGTGTTAATATTATATTTATGAAACTGAAGTCAATGAAATTAATTAATATTAACTGATATTTTTATTGAAGACTGCTTTTTATATATAAATATGGAAGAAGCAAAATCAGTAAGTTTTTATTAAAAGAGAAAGTTTTCTAAATTTGAAGGAAAAATCAATCAGTTTTGATGGCAGAAAAAATCTCAAACAAGTTGGCTGTCATCATGGTGTTCACAATCTTGGTCGTCTTAGCCATGGAGCCTCATCATGTGGAATGCAAATTTATCACGCCAATGAATCCATGTAAACTTCTTCGGTGCTTTACCCTCTGTCTTGAAGTTATGCAGCAAAACTACAACGGTTTTTATTGTATGGACAACTCAGAGGGTTCATTTTGCGTTTGTAAATGAATTAAAATCATTATCTAATAAATATTGTTTAATTATATTTTGTTTTATTATTTATTTTGAGTTTGATTTATTCTTTTTATTTATAAAAAATGTTAGATAAAATTGTTAAGTTGTTTATTTTTTCTTCTATATTCAGTATAATTATATAGTATAATAAGTACTAACATATTTTCATTTTTTTTAATGTTATAGGAAAAAAGTTAGTCTTAGTATGAACATTTTTATACATATTTAGTGTTTGATAATTGTCATGTGTATTTATTTAAAAAAAAAGAAAATAAAACTATACATTTGACTTTAAAGTGAGTCTTTTTACCTTCTACTTTTTCTTTGTAAATTTAAAATCTGTGGTGTTTTTTTAATATTAAATATATATTAACGCTATTTTTCTTTTTTAATTAACATAAGTGACAATTACTAAAGATCAATTGTATATTCAATTATATTAATTATTAACAAAGTTTAATCACTAAATACCAAACGTTCAATTATATTAATTATTATTATTCAATTTAAAATTTTTGCAAATAAGAACCTTTTATACTCTACTTATAACATCCTTAATTGGGTGTGTTACAAAAGGTACACTTCCAAAGCTCAAAGGGGAGATAATAAGTTTAATTACTTAAGAAATAAAAATAGAAACACAACTACAAGTAATTTTTGAATTGGACATGAACAAAAGAGTAAGAAAAAAAGAAGAAAGATGTTAAAAGATGGAAGATAGAAGAGGGGATGAGAAGCTCTTGATGTAGGCATGCCGTTTAAGGGAGCATTAAAGCTCACCAACCCAAAATTAATGGTGTTGTTGCTATTGGAGAGCTATTCTCAAGATACTGCTTGAGGAAGGAGACACCACTAAAGAAGAGTCACTCACAAAGGTGGTTAAATATAGGGTATATTAACTTCAAAGTATTTAACAACTCTTTTAAGAGTCTTGAAGAACCCCTTATATGAGTGAGGTGAAGGGTTAGTAAAAATACAAAACCAAAGGGTGTTCACATAAAAAAAATAACTAATCTTTTAGAAACTATGTCTAAGAGAGGTGTCTTGAAAAGGAGAGAACCATAACTTGGTCTTCAAGCCTCTCTTGTGCGCCTTTAACCTTCTAAAAGAGAAGGTAAACTCCAAGCTTCTCCTCTCTCCAAATATGCGCCCCTCATAAGTGGTTCCAATATTACGGCTCTCATCTACTCCAAATAGTGCAATCTTTTTTCTCATTAGCATAATCTTATTTTACAACACAAAAAACAAAAAAGTAAAATGTCTACTTAAGTCAAATCAACTATGGTCAACAAGTCAACAAAAGTCAACTAAATAAAAGTTAATTTAGGAAAAGTGATTCATGCATATTTTTTTCCTCATTTTAACTTTAATTTTACATAAACTAACATAATTTTTTTTATAAATATTATAGTCACAAAATATGAATATTTTATCGAATTATTTTTTGATTGAGAGTAAAATTATGAAATTAACACCTAAAGTAATTAGAAAAAAATCATACCAAATGAAATCACGCATGTAAATTTTTTAGGATAATAAAAAGTAAAAATATGATTAAAAGCTTAGATATTATAGTAACTAAAATAAAATGTTATTCTTAAAATTTAAACTGAAATTATAAAATAATGAATATAAAAATTACTTATGAAAATAAGTATTTCTTATTAAATTTTATGATCTTATAATTATATAATAGTTGAAAATAATTATTATTTATCGTAGTTAATTTTTCTGTATAATAAAATTAATGAAATAGATTGTGCTTATAAAATTAAAATCGAAGATATATATATATATATATATATATATATATTTAAATTTTTAAAAAATATTATAAATCTTTTACTAATAGTAGTAAGTTATAGATAAAAAAATATTACATATTTAAAATTAAAAGTTATCATAAATATTTTATAAATAGTAATAAGTTATCTATATCTATATCTATAAAATTAAAATCTTTTTCTGTCTTTATCTATTTTTCTCTACTTTTATTCTTCAAGTTACGTTTTATTTAAATTTACTCAATTTGTTTTATATATAATATTTTTTGTTTGCCTTTCGACCGATTGGTCCAAGCTCTTTTTGGGTCGAATATGTTGGTCCAAAGGATTGTGTCATTAAATTCCAGACCCATAATACATGGACCCATTCATGTCTAAAGGCCCGCATTATTACTCATGAGTGCCAGCCAGGCCATTCAAGTATCTCCTTAAATGGAAAGAGTTCCAAACAAAGAATCATTACATTAGGCCATAGTACAATACAATAGCCCACAGATTCAACAATAATTCACTAATAATAATAATAATAAAATAATAATTTTCTAGTAGAATAAAAATTATGACTTTTTTTTTTTGTTTTTGTTAAATATTAATTTATTTATTTTCATTTAAGTTAATAATAATAATAATAATAATATAACTTTAATAAGTGGTTTTGCCCGGGAGAAAAGAAAAAGTGAAGGGGGAAGAGTGAGTGTGAGTGAGAGGGAGAGAGTGGTGAGACCCGCTCACGAATTTGGCATCAAATTTTGAAAACCACCTCAGGCTTATACTTTCACTCTCCAGCGCGCCCTCTCTCTTCTAATTCAATCCCAATCAAAAGGATTCTATTCCTCTCCAATTCTAGGGTTTCTCTTCCGCCTAGGGTTCCCAATTCTCTTCTCCTTCTGGTCCCCCTTCTCCCAACATGGCCACCGAAACCCTAGAAGACAACCAGCCTCCCCTCCATGACGATGACGACCTCGCCAAACCCCAACCCAACCCTGCAATTCCTGACAAAGACGCTTCCGAGGACGCTGCGAAATCCGAGGACGCAAATGTCGAGGAGAAGGGCAGAACTGACTATCCCGGAGTAGAAGAGGAAGAGGCACCTGAGAAGAAAGAGGAGATCGACGAGGATGAAGAAGATGAGGAAGAAGAAGAGGATGACGAAGCCGAAGAGAAAGAAGAGACAGTCAAGGCTAAGGGACGTAGCAAAGAGACTCCAAGTAAGTCGAAGAAGAGTAAGAAGGATGCTGTGTCGGAGAAGAAGGATCCCGTTACGCCGACGAGTGAGAGACCCACGAGGGAGAGAAAAACGGTGGAGCGCTTCTCTGTGCCTTCGCCGGCGAAGTCTGGAAGGTCCTCTGCTAGTAAGGGTTTCACAATTGAGAAGGTATGTTTTCATTTTGTTTATTTAACTGTTCATATAATTTATTCGTTTTTTTTGGGCTCGTGAGGACTGGAATGAAGTGTTTGTCTTTTGATCTCTTTGGGTTTCAGGGACGTGGCACGCAGCTCAAGGATATCCCGAACGGTGCGTATTGTTCTTCTTCTTTACTGCTTTGTTGTTTGCTCCTTGTTGTTGTGGCATGCCCTCTTGAATGGTTTTAACCCGATTGTGCTGAATTTTACTTCCTCATGACTCATGGAACAAGTAATTATGAATGTATTGAGGTTTCTTGGGAAATGGTCCGTGGCTTTAACAATTGCGTTCAAAAGAGATGTCATAGATTATTACTTTTGATGGTATTTGCATTGCTGTTCTTTCCCCTGGTGTTTCTTAGCGGCAGGGAAATGCTGCTTTTGTTGACTTTAGGTAGGTCTGACTTGAAAATATGAATGTAATGATTTCATGTGAGTTGTATTTTTGACACTGGTTTTACATTTAGTGATGTCTGTTTTAATTGCTGAAGCCAGTCTTGATTGTGACCAGAGAGAATAGCATCCAACTGAATAATTTCCCCAATGAGTTCTTCAAAGCTTTGTTATTGGTTTTGTAGTTCCTTCACTTTCTATGAAGTGTATTTAGTTGTTCTGTGACCTGTACCTGCAAATTTTAAGTGTTTGAAGGGATGTGTCAGAATTTTTGCTGTTACTAGTAAATTCACTCCATTGGTTTGACATTTTCTTAGTTGTTGAAACCCAATGTCATACTTTTTCTTTATTATTTGTCTTGCAATATTGGTCTGGTATCGGATTGCTTAGAATATTATCATTGTGTGCAGAGTTTTGAAATTCGATTGTTTGCCTGTCATTGTCTGTTTTCTACATCAGTATTACCCAATCCAGTTATTTATGAACTGTTTCAGTGGCGTTTAAGTTGTCAAAGAGAAAACCTGATGACAATCTGCATATGCTTCATACTTTACTGTTTGGGAAGAAAACAAAGGTGATCTACCTTATAACGTTTGTGTTGTTTTTATCAGTTAAGGATGTGCAAACCCTTTAATATTATTGCTATTGCTTAATGTTTTGCAGGCACACAATTTAAAGAGAAACATAGGCCAGTTTTCTGGTTATGTGTGGACTGAAAATGAGGTATTGTTGGTTAGTTATTGTAGTATCTCTGTCCTCTGTTCTATCATGATGAAGAGGAGTGTTAATAACACCCTTCCAAACACTCTTTCTAATTAACTTTTTGCTTGTCGTGAAATTCATATTAGACTTGTTAAATAGTGAGAGAGAATTGTATTATTTAAAGGGTTATGTATAACATTTTCTTCACAATAGTGTTCACAAGAGTTTGTTGCTGGCGATTCTGTTAATGTTATCTTTTCACAAAGCATGAGAACGTCTGAGACTGTAATGGACCCCATAGTTTAAAGATCACAGCTTTACAATTCTTGACAGGACAAACAGAGGGCCAAAATAAAGGAGAGGATTGATAAATTTGTCAAAGAAAAGTTGTTGTACTTCTGTGATGTTCTTAATATTCAGATAAACAAGGCCAATGCAAAAAAGGTAAGTCTTGTTATAGTGTATTCCATTTTAGAAGAGAATCTTGGTACTTTTTAAAATTACATTCTTAAATGAGATTACTTTTAGGAGGAGCTGTCTGCAAAGTTGTTGGAATTTTTGGAGTCCCCACATGCTACAACTGAGATTCTACTTGCTGATATAGAGCAGGTTTGTTCTTTATAGATTGTTTTAGCCAACTTACCCTTATGCAAATTATGTTTTGCATTGTTGTACTATGGTTTCAGCAGCTGAACTATATTGAAACTGAAAGCATCTCTCACACAGGTTGTTCATTTTAGTTTGAAATTGTTTTCTAGTTAAGTTTCCTAAAATTAACAAAAAATAATTATTAGTAACACCTGTAAACAGCACTGTGATTAAATGCTTATTGGAGTCCAATCCTTATATTTTTGAACATTTTTGGTTGTGACAAAATCCTAATTCAAGGGATGGATCAATGAAAATAATTACTTCCAATGAAGTAGATATCCATGGCTGCCTTGTATTATAGGCTCATTGAATCCTAACCTGGTGTAATATGTTGTTTTTAATTGTTTTAGAATTTCATGTTATTATAATGTGACTCACTTTTTAAATTTGCTTCTATGTTAACAGAAAGGTAAAAAGAGATCTAGAAAGTCAGCCCCTAGCAAATCTCCAGGGGAAGCATCTATAGAGATACCTGCTAAGGTATTTGGTTATTACTGTATACTTAAAGCATTCTAGCTTGCTATATAAGTCATACATTTTTTCAATTGGCATTTTTGTTGATGGTTTAATATCTTGATTGTGGTTGGTAGTTATTAAAACAATAGTTCTAGAGTTTGACTTTTAATTTGACGTTTTCACTTTTTTGTCTCATCCTATTCTAATGTTGGCATTTGAATATATATGCGATTGTGGAGGCTATCATGTAGTAGATGTCAAATAGATATTCTTTTACTATTTTGTTGAGGCCATTAAAGATTGAAACTATTATACCTGTTAGGCAATTGATCCATACTTGCCTATTACTGGGGTTTCACCATTTTGGTTGACAGTTGCAAGTTTTTATTTTAAAGGGGTAACGACCAGAAGTTCATTAATCTTAAATCTAATTGTTGACTTTATTACCTATAATGACGTTTTTCCTTATCTGAAGTACAGAAGTTTTTGATTTGAGTTAATTTGAAATTACGAACTTAATGGGTTGCTGTGTCATTATGCTTGCGGTTCAGTAACTGCAAATATACACACTTGTGGAGGTGGAGTTTTTATCTAGTTCAAAACTGAAAGGTGAAGCTGTTAAAATGCTGACTTTTCCTGTTATAGTTTTTAAAAAATAAATGTTCACTTCAAGCTGCTTTGTATTTGTTGCTGAATTGATCTCCTGGCTTTGATGCCACTTTTGATACCTATTCATTTTCTGTATTCTGTCAACTGTGAATGCGAAGATGCTGTTTTTTATATTTTCATCTGGATATTTATATTCTATCCTTGAATAGACTATAGTGTGGATTATTAGTTACTGTGTTGGCTTCGTATGTTTTGTTTTAAATTTTATCTTTTATTTCCCGTGGATGATTTGGGTTGCAAATTTGCTTCGTACTTCACGAGTGAAGCGAATAATATGCTTCATATGTTGATTTTAATCACATTTGTATATTTTATCTTACTCTAGAAGCAAAAACAAACTTCCCAATCTGGGAAAAAGCAAAAGGAGTCTTCTGATGAGGATGAAGATAATAAAGCTGAAATTTCAGATGCTAAAGATGATTCTCAGGAAGATGAAGATGTTCCCGCACCAAACAAGGAAAGTGATGAAGAGGAAAGTAAATCAGAGGAAGAGGAAGAGAAACCAAAATCTCGCAAGCGTGCTTCCAATAAAGCTGTTAAAGAGAGTTCAGTTGGCAAAACTGTAGATAAAACCTCATCTGTCAAGAAGACCTCTGTGAAAGATGCCAAGAACATTGAAAAGACTCCAAAAAAAACATCAAAGAAAACTGTTGCTGAGCATGACAGTGCTTCTGCCTCCATTTCCAAGCCAAAGCAACCTGCATCCAAGAAATCGAAAACTGTAAGTGAAAAGCAGGATGCTAAGGGGAAGGCTGCAAGCAAAAAACAAACTGACAAATCTTCAAAGGCTTTGGTTAAGGATCAAGGTGAATTGACTATGTTCTCTCTTCGCATATGGTTAATATCCTCTGTACTACTTTCGAGCCATATGATATTAGTATGCTGGTTCCTCAAGTTAATTTTTTACTATTGATTTTACTTTACTGATCCTGTCAAACTGCATGGGAAATTTTCCCTATTATATTATGTTATTACATTAAACAAGTTACGCAAACTTAATTTTTTAAACTTAGATTTTAATATTAAGTATTGTTTCCTCTTAATTTTAATCCTGTTCATCCATTGATTTCTGATGTCAACGTAGGGAAAAGTAAAAGTAACAAGAAGGCCAAGTCTGAACCTACTAAGCAGGACATGCATGCTGTAGTTGTTGATATTTTGAAGGAAGTAGATTTCAATACTGTAAGTAATACTTCTCCTGAAATTCATGTATAGTTCAATTTTGGGGGTTTCAGGGTCTGTTTCCTATATTCCAAACCTTTTTTTTAAAGCATAAAATTAAAAGCTTGTTGATAAGAGTATTTATCGAAAATTGTTTACGGAGCTAATATTTCTTTTTTCTTAAAAGTCAGAAAACTACACAAGTTTCATTTTTCTATAAAGTTTCTTCTAGCACTTTCACTTCTCACTTTTGTTTTTGGAAAATTAATTTTTGAAAGTTATTTTATAAAATGGTTTTTGAAAGAACTTTTAAAACAAACATAACCAAACACACCTTATAAATACTTGTTCTTATTTATACTATTTTATACTTGATGCAGGCAACTTTGTCCGATATACTCAGACAACTTGGTATGTCCTTTTTCTTGACAGAAGTCCTCCTAAATATTAAGGGAATAATGATATGTTAAACTAAGCTAGTTTGTAACGAAATGTTTATAGGTACCCACTTTGGTATGGATTTAATGCATAGAAAAGCAGAGGTGAAGGATATAATTACAGACGTAATTAATAACATGTCTGATGAGGAAGATGAAGAAGAAGCTGAGAATGATGATGATGCTGATAAAGATGATGACGGTGACGAGGATGATGCCTGATTTTGGTTGGGCAAATAATATTTGACCTGTGCAGAAATTAGAGGCACGTGGGCATCTAATAGCTAGATTTTATCTTCATAATTCTCCGGTCAGTCACTGCGGATAAGTTAAGGTAGATATTTGGTTTGAGTTGTGACCTTTTCCATTATAGATGCTCTAAATTAGGTTTGTATTTTGTACCATAGATTTAACCCGCTCCTCTGTATTACTGATGTTACCTCTGTTTCTCATATTGAATAGTTTGTTTTTTCGCCTGCCTGTAAACATTATTACCTCCTAATTTAGAACATTGTTCTTTCTTTTATTTGTTAAAAAAAAAAATAGATTGTAGATCCTTGAAATTGAGATGATTTTCATGCTTATATTTAAGCCTCTTGTATTTTCACTATTTGCATTTTGGTTGGAATTAACATTTAATTGTAAGTGGGGCAAACAGGAAAATTGAGTTGATATCCTTAATTTATAAATTTGACCTATGCATTTACTGGCAAATGCTTGCTGGATCAGTCGAGCAAGGTTGATTAATTTTTTTCTGGGTTTACAGAGTTCTTAAAAGGCTTTAGGTTTTTAGAGTTGGGAGTAACTGAGAAGTGCAGTTGTTAAGGGGTGTAATTTGAGAAGACAATTGATTGACTATGACTGAATTTCAAAATAAGTAGTATGGTAAAGAACCTGAGTGGTAAATTATTTTAATAGGTGATAAATGATGACTGAATTTCAAAATATGTAGTATCGGTAAAAGAACCAGTGTTAAATTATTTTAGTAGGTGAAAAATGATCATTCGTCCTGATTGTTAAATATTAATTTTATAAAAATGCTGATACCTCTATCAATTCACCTTTCTGATAATATATTAGTATTACGCATGAATTACAATTTTAAAAATAAAAAAATAGAAATGAAATAGTGATATATACTGTTCTTTAATGATTTTGTAATGAGTATGCATTATATCAATGTTCATAAATTTATGGACAATTATCTGTCAACTGCAGCTGTTTGTAATAATCATATAATAATAATTATAACGTTTTAGGATTAGAATGAATGAAAATAATATATATTTTAATTGGTTTGTAGAAGGCATAGTAATGCAAACTAAATAGTTTTTACAAATTTATAAATAGTGAATTAAAAGAAAAAACTCAAGAGTAAAAGAAATGGATGAAAAATTTACCAACGATTTAATGGATGCAATAGTTTTTAAAAATTTATAAAATAATATATTTATAAAATAGTTAAAATAACTTTATTATAAATTATTTTGATTAGTTTTATGAATATAAAGTTACTGTAATAATAATGTCATTATTATAATTATTTTAATAATTTTATTAATATTTAATCCATATATTATTATTTTTAGATCAGTGAAGAATTTCAAATAATATACCTTATGTTACATTTAAATACATAATCAAAATGCATCCGCATGAACAATTCTTGGCAGAATAGAAATAGAATGTAAAAGAAGAACTATCTCAAGAGAATGAAAGCAGTGAGTCCATAATGACCCTAATACTCTTAATATTGGGACAACAATAGTTACTAGATTGCATGCAAATACTAATGGCATGGAGAGAAACATGTTTTATCTATTGCATGCAGCTCATTGTTGTGTAAAAAAATTAGAAACAAGTTATTTGAAACAGATGATGTGTGAATAAAATAACTAAGTTGGAAAGTGATGAGAAAATGAAGTGATAGATGAGTGTCCAAAGGAAAGGGGGGAGTCCTCCTTTCCCCTCACCTCTTCTCTCTTCTATCTTACTCTACATTTTTTCAGAATTTGGTTGAATAATACCAAAGTCCTCTTTCACCTTTTCTTTTCTTGTTCATTCATTTTAGAGTCTAGGACAAGTCAAAATATTTAATGTGTGTTTTATATAATAAATGTGTTAATATGACTTTGGTAGTTATTCTATTATTTTAGAATAAAAAAGTATTAGTGCAACAAGTTTTGAGAAATGTGAGCGTATTTATAATTCAAAAGGGTAAAGTGTAGATAAAAAAAATGAAATAATATTAAAAATAAATGAAAAAAAATTGGTGAATAGACACGTCAACAATTAATCTAAAGTTTAAAAGGTTTCTTGCTTCTAAATTAGAGTCAGATTCTTCTTATGCATATTATTATAAGTTTTTCATTTTTTGTTAGAATAATTAAATATCTATAGTTCTTTATCTTTTAATTTAATTAATTGGATGAATTTTATTTACTTAAACACGTGAACTTAGAATAATTATGAAATTACTCTACTAAATTAGGTTGGTACGTATTTATGAGTGATTTAATCAAATATTTTATTTTTAAAAATAATAGTAATTTCAACTTTTTAAAGTTAATTTTGTTTTAATTTATATTTTTGTCAATAATGTATGGATACACATGTTTTTATATTCAAACTTATAGAAAGAGATTATTGTATAAATAAATAATTCTCTGAAGTGATACTATAGAGTTTAAAGCATTTCATCACGACATAAAAGATGTATTTCTAAAGTTGGCTATTGGAGTAGAATACATGTATGATGATTTAAGTCAACTAATGAATGACAAAGATAGGAAGGTTGAGTTAGATTTTTTTCTAAAGATAATGGTTGAGCAGAATATTGAATTCAAGAAAATGAGAGAGGACATGGATTAGAGGTTGCAAAATCGGATAATTGATTAGAACAATATCAAGATTAGAAGATCAAATAAACAACCAACTATAAAATCACATCATGCTGATATGTCTATTGATGGACATACAAATTTTACTAAATGTGTTGTTAAACTTGTTAATGATGAAGCAATAGAGTCAACTACTTCAGGTGTAGACTTTTTCTCACAAGATGAGATTATTAGAATTAGTGATGATCCTAATTACCATCCTAATGCACTTGATGATGCTGAAATTGAGTTGAAGCTACATGCTTCACACATCAAGTTTGTTGATGTGAACAATGAAAATAATTTTTTGGTGGTGATATTTATAAACTTGGCTACCAAACATAAAGGTTGTAGAAGGAGGAAAACATGTTATATTTAAATTCATTTGATATCATTGTTGATAAAAAATCTAAATTGCATGCATGTTTGTGTATTTAGCATAAATAGAAAAAAAATTATTAGAATTTTAAAAACATTTGTTTTCATTAAAAATAAAAATTTAAAAATTAACAAAATTGTACAAGGTGACTTGTACTTTATAAAATTAAGGTTTAATACCAATTTTGTTCCTATTTTCGTCAACTTTGTTCGATGTGAGACTCATTTTTTTTAATGTTCAGTGTAGTCCCTTATATCGTAATTTATGCTCAATTTGGTCCTTTTGGCTTACGACATTTATATCGTTAGCGACAAAGTATCCAGGTCACCTATTAGTGAATGAGTTGTTAGTTTTTTTTTTTATATACGTGGGAAATTTAAAGGAAATATGGTATTTGAAAGTGGTTTTGTTGGAACTCTTGCTCATAACCTTCTGCCGCTACAACTCCATTGTCGTCGCATCGTTACCGTGAACTCTCCTACCTTCTCCGTCCACCTACTTCCTTTCATCGCGTAGTGAGATATTCTTCTCCTTCCTTTTTCCTGTTGTGGTTTCGATTCATCAGGAAACCCTTCTTCATTTTCCCCTTTGAAGCAACCCATGAATGTGGATGAAGTTTGGGTGCAAACAATGTCACAATGGCTGGTGAAGGCAGCAATGATGCATTGCGAGGGGTACCAGCGACAATAACAAAGGGAATCATGGTCCCAATCTTGTAATTTAGGGTTTATGATATTGTTTTCTGATTTGGAAAATTAGGGTTCCTTTGTGTTTTCGCGTTTCAGATTAGGGTTTCAAATTGGAATTTGAAATTGGGTGTAGTTTTGAGAAGTCTTTGTGTTATTGATATTCTGGTTTGGGAATTTCATGTGTTCTTGATACTCATCTATAGATTGTTGGTGTGATTTGGGGGTTAGGGTTTCAAATTTGACATTTGCGTTTTTTGGTTCTATTTCTCGCGATTTGGGTGTCAGGCTTCCAACAAAACCACTTTAAAATACTATATTTCCTTTTAAGTTGTCACGTATATATAAAACTAACAACTTATTCACTAATGACTAACCTGGATACTGTGTCGTTAACGATTTAAATGTCGTAAGGCAAAATGACCAAATTGAACCTAAATTACGAAATTAGGGATGACATTGAACATTAAAAAAAAATGAGTCCCACATCGAACAAAGTTGACAAAAATAGGGATCAACAATGGTATTAAGCCTAAAATTAAAGAGAATAAATCTTGACATATGGCTAGATTGAGCCAAAAGTCTAAAAAATATTTTTTTTCCTCCCAAAATAAGTCCATGAAAGATAAATTTTGAAATAAGAACGCGGGAGACAAATAATAATTAGGATATTTTTTTCATTTTTTGTTTTTTAATTTTATTTTTATTGTCATAAAAAAATGTGATTTATTTTTGAGAAAATTGTGAAAGTATTAACTTTCTACTTGGTGAAACTTTTGTCAGAGCGGTGCAACGAAATGATTAGCGTGAACAATAAAAATCAAGAGGAGAGTGAATTGGTTTCTTATTGCAAATGTTTGCCTTTAATAATTTTCTCTTAATTTAAATTTCCTTAACAGATAATTAAAACAATAATAAGAGTAAGGAAGAGAGAAAATTACACAAATAATTTTATACTGGTTCAGATCACAAGGATCCAACGTCCAATTGCTAATTCCAAACGGAGATTAACGTTTCACTATCACAAAACCAATAAACTGTTACAATCACAAAGAAAAACAAGGTTAAGGTTTAGAAACACCTCTTTTGTTACCACAAGAGTTGAAACTCACTTCCCTTAAAGGCCACAAGGGACGAACACCTCCTCCGGATGCTTCACGAAGGATGAACACTTTCTTTGAATCTTCACAAAGGATGACATAATTCACTCAGTAAGAACACAAGGGTGACACAAACCTAAGCTCACACTTATCACACCTCAAAAGCAATCAGATGAGTTTTTGTATGTTAGAATAAGAGTATAAAACCAATATATATAGATCTCACTCAAGAACACCTTCAAAAATCTGTTTTTATCTTTTTCTCATGTGAAAATTGATTATCCACTTATGGTAATCGATTATGTATTACTGAATGCACAACGACCAAAAACATGCCTAAAAACTCCAACCGCTAGTCGTGATAATCAATTATGGTGAGTCATAATCGATTATTATAGGTTGGTAATCGATTATTCCATAGACAAAATGAGTTTTTAGCAACCTTTAAAAACCTCTCTATGATAATCGATTATCTTAAGCATTAATCGATTATTGCAGAGTTTTTATGACTCCAAACCAAATGTCAAAGCATACAATATATGGAATAAAAAAAAATAGAACCCTATACATAACTCTACTTATTACAAAAGCTTTAACACATAAAACAAGTCCTTATGAAGGTCTTCTTGCAACTTGAGCACTTGAGACTTGATTTGGGCATCATCAAAACTTTTATCTTCTTGGTTTTGCTAACAATCTCTCCCTTTTTGATGATGATTGATGAATCAATATTTTTTACTATTCACTTAGCTTATTGTACTACATTTGATTAGGGAATTGTGCTTAATTGTCCAATATTTCCTTAGTTTTGATATTTGGGCTTAATTTGATCAGTAATTCTTATTTTAGTTAATTTGAATTATATGAGGCTAATTATTTCCATTATTAATTGCAAGAAATTGTTTGAAATATTATTTTGGGACTTCAAGAGGGCAAGAACGTCAAAAACCACTCTCCACATAGTTGTTTTAGATTTAATTCAATTATAAATTCGTTTTTAGAGTATTTTTGGACAGATTTGGACCATTGGGCCATTTTAGGTCAAAATACTAAAAGCCCAATTTGTGGGTTGACCTTGGACTAGGGTTTTAGGACCCAAAGGGGGCAAAATGTCTCTCACTCTCTCGTTTATGTTTTTCTGCAGTTTTGACAGCAAGGGAGAGCTCCCCCGATTTTGGCTTTCAGGTTTTGATTTACATTTTGATGCAATTTCAATTCCAGAATATAATTTTATTATCATTCTCGCATTGCAATTTCGTTTTGTGCTTCCATTTCTAGATTGGTTGTGTTTTTATGCATTGGGTTTTCGTTTCTAGGTAACATTTCGTTCCAACACTGTTGTGTCTACGTTTTTCTAATTGAGTTCATGTTAATGGAAGTTTAATCGGTTTGGTTTGGTCATTAATGATGCTACAGCGTTTTCCTTGAGATTTTTGGGTATTAAATGTAAATATGCTCATTGGCCCTGCATTTCATTGAATCTGTTGTACGTTGAAGATTAGAACATGCTTAGTGGTCTAATTTGGGTTAATTATCGCTTAGTTAATTAATCTGTTCGGTGCAGGATTGATTAAATGTGTAATTCGTTTGCTTAGTTCAATTTTAGGAAAACCCCATTAATCTTCGCTTAGTTGATTGATTGGTGTTGGAATAAGGTGAGAGTAGTGATTAATTGATTGGTAATCGAGGATTAGAAGTGTTGTAACTGAGCTAATGACCAAACTGTGCTTAATCAATGTTTAATTTGCGTGTTAATCAATGCATTTCTTTTCACAAAACCACCTTCAAAACCCCCCACCATGTGTTTGACCTATTGTTTGAACCATATTTGGTTCTTGAGAGACGACCTAGGGGTCATTCTTCTAGTATTATATTGCACTTAATTGCACATTAATTTGATTCAGGAATGACCTCGATCAATGATCAAAACTCATTTGATTTAAAGCTTTTTATATTTGTACTTATAACATGTAACTCATACATAACTAAAGAAAGGGCATTAGTTGATAAGAGATAAGCCTTTAAACATATTTCTCTCATTTTTTTATTATTATTAAAAAAAGCTATGTATGATTAAGTTATTTCTCCCCCTTAATATAATACTCCCCCTTAATATAAGCCATAAATAAATAAGGCAAAGAGAATAATAAAGCAAACAACACAAAAGACAAAGATGCAACAATACATAAAAGATGCAAGGAAATCTAGAATTCATTAATATCATTATTCTTTAAAGGGTTAAGTAGGTCTCCTAGAACCTGGACCCTAACATCTAGATTTCTAAGGAGGGAACAAACTTCTTCATGCCTAAAGGTCGGAAGAGTAGACATATCTAACAACTGCCTAGAGATGCTTTCTAAGGAATAAGAGGAATCGGTAGGAACAAGAGCAGAAGGTCCAGCCATGTCTTCATTTTCTTACTCTAGTTTGAAGCTTTCTTCTAGCAGAATCAACCATTTCAGAATGTAGGATCAATGAAAAGGTAGAAATGGAGTGGAAAGATGCACACAAATGCGCTAGAATGCATACAAAGCACAAAAGATGGTATACTAATCGATTATAAAGCCTAAAACTTATGATAATCAATTATGGCTTCTCATAATCGATTATTCCAGAACCTAATGACATTTTTTAAAGGGAAGGATAATCGATTATTAGTATGGGAGAATCAATTATTACACAAGGATTTTTGAAAAACATGAAAAATGCAACAATCATGATCAAATTGTAAGTTGCGAAAAAGTTTGGAAACACTATTCAACTCCCCCTTCTAGTGTTTTCTCGTACCTTCAATAGTCTGAACAACATGTAAGCAATCGTTGATTGCAATTCTGAAGAGAACTAAAACACTTACAATTGAACTTAGTTTGAGTTGAGGAATCTAGGGGCGATAGTCTAGTATCAGGAGTGGTTCGAGTACTCAAAGGAAATCTCGGCAAGGTGCTAGGTACTAAGAGTGGTGCTATAATACTCAAAGAAAATCTCGGTGAATGTTAAACTGCTTTTTAGCCGCCTAAAGCAGAACAAAATTGGTCCCCACAAATGTAGCAAAGGGATTACCAAAATATCAATCCTAGGACTCAACAAAATCAAGTTTTAAAGTGTAGAGTTAGTTCTTGTATTTATTTACTAATTATTAACTACTAATGCAAGGTGGGGACAATAAAAAGATGGAATGAAAAAGAAAAAAAAAATTAAAACGAACAAAAATCTGTTTTAAAGTAAAGAAATAAAGTGAAATAAAAGAACATGAAATTAGAAATTTAAACTACCTAAAACAACAACATGACCTAAGCTAATATGAAAATTAAGTGCAACTAAAATGCTAAAAGATAAAAGACATACGAGCATGGAAATTGGAATTAAATCACGGACACATGACACGAACAATTCAAAAGCTATACAATGCATCTAATCTAAAGCGAAACAACAAAATACTAGTATCAAAATACAAAACATAAGTGCAATCACAACAGTAATCAAAATGCATATTCTAAACTTGCAGAGAAAGTAAATCAACACCAAAAATTAAGTCGAACCTAATCCAGATATAATCAAAAAGCAATTGAAAGCTAAAAACATTGTAATTGAAATAAGAAAGCAATTAAACTGCGTTGAATCAAATTCAGAATCATAAAATGTATATGAAACAAAGAAAATCAAAGTAAATGAAATTGCATTGTAAAGAAAAGAAAGATTACAAGAACAAGTTCCGATAGAGGTGCGATCAAGAAAACCGAAATCTCTCACAATTAACTCTTGCGCGAAGTCTTTCACCCTCTGCGATACCTCAGAACACACGAGTGGAGTCTGTCACCCTCCACCGTTCACTTCCAACACATACTGTTTACATTTCCTTTTATATAGAGAAAACGAAAGGGGAAAAAATGGGAAAGGGGAAGAAGACTTCTCGACGTTTCGTAGTTCTTTGATCGAATGGTCTCCGTTCATCATCATCTCCAAGCCCTTCGATCGTCTTGATCTTCCTCACTGGTTTTAGCTCTTCTTCGGTTCAGCTTCACTGGGTCTCCTTTGGTCTAGAAAACATGGGCCATGGAGCTCGTTCTCTTCTCTTCCTTTCTCGCTCTTTCTCGTGCAAAACCTTAGCTCAAAGGGGTGTTTCTCTTGCAAATCAACATTGTGCATGAACACAAAGACCTACTGCCAAGCCTTCTCCAGAACGCACCGTTTCACTAATGTTGAAGCCCAACCCAACGACCCAAAATGTGATTTTCAATTAATCCCATGGGGGTGTTGCTCCCTCCACTACCACACCTTTCTCCCTCCACCTCCCATTTATTATTTTGCCCCTAAGTAAAATTTTATTTTTAGGGTTATTATTTTTTAATTTTAGCCATTCACAACCTATTCTAGTCCCCCGTACATGAGTAAAATACTTTTCTTTCATTTTAACATTATATTTCTTCCTCTCTTTCTTTCGTCGCTGTGAGATACTACAAGTTGCAAAGGTTGGTGGTGGTGGAAAGAATTATCAAGCAGTCTTCCTCTCGTGGTGCAGTGTGTGGAGTGGTGCAGTGCGTGTGTTGCTTCCTCCAGGTGTGTATTCGAATAAACCTTCAAATAAAACTCTAAAATAAAAAACGTAACCTTTAAACGGAGGTGACATCCTTCAACGGATGTCAACATCCGTTTAAGGTAAAACGGATGTCGACATCCGTTTTTCCTTAAACGGATGTTGACATCCGTTGAAGGATCTCACCGTTTAAAGGTTACGTTTTTTATTTTAGGGTTTGTTTTATTAGTTTATTCTTTATTTTGGAAATATTTTAATAATTTAATTTAAATGTTTTGATTTATTATTTTTGAATATATTTTTAATGTATTTTAATAATGTAAGGAAAATGAAGAAGAAAAAAACGGAAGAGGAGAAGTGAAACGGAGAAGACAAATGGGGTTGCAGAGTAAAACGGAAGACAAATTGTTAAACGAAAATGAGAGATGGAAAGATTGGGTGCAGGGAGTAAAGTAGGAGAACTAGGTTTGAAATAAATTAAAATAGTAAAAGTAAAAAATTTTAATCTAAGGATATAATTGAAATTAAAAAAAATTGAGGAGGTGGAGGGAGAAAGGTGTGGTGGTGGAGGGAGCAACACCCATCCCATGGCAGCAGTAGCCCAAAACATGGTCCAATCTAAAATTTAAAATCCAATTACGAAAAAAGGAACCAATTAGCAATTGAAACAAAAGAAAGGTTAATTTTACAATTAAAGAAACAATAAACCTAATTAAGAAAAACAAAATTTTTATTGGAAGATTTAAAAAAAAAGTATTATTTTCCTAGTTATTTACAAAAATACTAAAAATTCACTTAAAAATCTATTTTTAACTAAAATTTCACAAAACCTAAGATTTAATAGAAAAACCTAACTAGCCTAATTCTACCCAATTAAAAACTAAACTAACCTAAAAAAGACTCATAAACACAGAAAAATATGCAAATATAGAGAGTTATTAGTGAGATAGTTGAGTACCAGGAGTGACGCTAATACTGATTTGTAATCGTGTGAAGATTATAGTGGAACCCTCTGTGGAGGAGACAAGACTAGTATAAAATCTCTTGTGCTATTTTCTCTTGTCTTAACTAAAGGATCCTCTTGAAAAACTCGCAATTGAGCTTTATACTTCAAATATAGGAACTTCCAAGCTAAACAATTACTTTTCTTTAAGGAAGTTCTTACAAAACACTATTATAGATATATTCTGAATAACACGACAAACTTATCAACGTTTATACATATATCTTAAGTCGAGCGTATAAGCTTTCAAAAGAATATTTCAAAAACTTGATAGTGTGCTGTATTCAACCCCTCCCCCATTTAGTGTTTTTCAGGTACTTCAATATCAAGAAAAGCTTTTTAAAGAATATATCGTGTGATGAATGATCGCTCAACGGTATACACTTTGTAAAAGCATCTTATGTTCATACCATCTGATTATGTGTTGTATGTTTTAACAAACGATGCATTTATAAATGACATGACAAATAATAAAATGTCTTGAACATGCAATAATGTTTAACGCTTATCAACATTCAAAAAATTTAATGCATGTACGATACAATACTTTGATGCTTGTATACTTTGTTTCTCGATATTTGTGCAGATAACTAAAGCAGAAAGATATGAGCAAAATCACTACACCCAAGAAAAAGATGTTGTGAGAGAAGAAGAACATTCTGGGAATGTTTCTCTTGAATGCAATTGTAGTTTTGCTTAAGGTTATGAAAAAGCTTTGACCCCTACGAAGTAGACCAAAGTTTGACTTTCCAGCTAAAGGCTACCTACTCTCTTGAAATCAAATCAATGTTCAATGTTCATCTCACAAGATAGCCTATATATATAGAAGATCAACTAAAGAGAAGAAGAGAGAATTGTAGAAGTAGATGAGAGAAGAGGTGAAAAACAAAAAGAAGAAAGAGAGTATGCTCAAGAAATCAATTATAAACTCTACTTTATCTTAATTCTTATATTGTCTAATGCTCTTCAACTTGATAAAAATGATGAAAGCAAACTCAAGCAAGAGAAAATATAAAGAAAAATCTACCATCACATCTAGCCTTCTACTTCATCTTTAAGCCCAAAACGTCTGAAGGTTTCAGAATGATGGAAGAGTAGAAACAAAAGAAAAGAAAATAAGAGAAGAAAAGAGAAACATAGAAGAAAAGAGAAGCATAAAAGAAAATATAATAACAAAAAGTTGTTATTGAATATCTATTATGAAGTTCATGATTGAGCTCACAATGCTTAATGCTCATTCACAAATGAGAAGAGAAGAAAAGAAAGAAAGAACTTCGTGAGCTTATATCGTCTAATGCTCTTCAACTTGATAAAAATGATGAAAGCAAACTCAAGCAAGAGAAAATATAAAGAAAAATCTACCATCACATCTAGCCTTTTACTTCATCTTTAAGCCCAAAACGTCTAAAGGTTTCAGAATGATGGAAGAGTAGAAACAAAAGAAAAGAAAATAAGAGAAGAAAAGAGAAACATAGAAGAAAAGAGAAGCATAAAAGAAAATATAATAACAAAAAGTTGTTATTGAATATCTATTATGAAGTTCATGATTGAGCTCACAATGCTTAATGCTCATTCACAAATGAGAAGAGAAGAAAAGAAAGAAAGAACTTCGTGAGCTTATATCGTCTAATGCTCTTCAACTTAAGAGAAGAAACTTCACAAGTCCATCAAGCTTTCTGGAAACATCATCATTTGAACATATCTCTTGTTTATTAATCTATTGGAAACCTATTAGACGCTATTTGCAAAAAGTTTTAGAAATGTTATTCATTCCCCTCCCTCTAGTATTTTCCTATGCACCTTCATATTAAGTCGATATGTACTTGACCCATTCCTATTCAGCCAATACAACATTACACAAGACACTTAATCACTTTGGTCCATGGTTAACTACAATAATTCAGAAGCCAACAAGTATTTGGATCATTGAGTCCAAGCCCATCCAAGTAAAAGCTCATAAACAATAAGTATAAATGACACATCTTACTATGTTAATTATATTTCATTAATTATCACATTTAGTGCTTACTAATCTAATAAGCTAATTTAAATGTTAAAGTGTCTTCACAATCTATTCTTCTCTTAGGGAGAACAAGGACTCGGGAGGATATAGATACTCTTTGAGATTGAAAATTTGAAGCATTTGAAAAGTCTTTGGAAGTTTTTGCAAGGTACATACTTTATAGGAAAAAAACAACTTTTAAAACAAAAATTAAAAGTACTGTATTATTGTGAAAAAAGTAAAATAAGACTCAAAATAAATTGAAAAACTCCGATTGGGTTTTAATATTAAAGTGAAAATTAATCAGTTCTCTTAAATCTTAGAAGAACAATTAACGAGTGTTGTATTATAAAATAATATTATATATGACATCTATACTAATGTATTTTCTCTTATGCGAGTACCCTCCAATTATCTATGAAATGTCAAATAGCCTAAGAATTAATGGATTAATGTGAGAAATGGAAAGAGAGATGTTTTAATTGGTTATAGTTATAGGTTGGGATTACCATAAAAATAAGGATTTTCCTTTTCTTTTTATTTTGAAATAACAGCATTATATTTCAGTGTGCAAGCTTCAAGCATCTATTCCACCAACAAACTCCATGAAGGTTCTTAATAATCATCCCTTTCTGTGTCCTGTCTGGCTGCTGGAGTCAATTTGGTTTTCTACCTGCTATAGCTCAACCGTTGTCCCATGCATTAATTTGCACCTATAAATTAGACGAAAATAACCAAGGTAATTAATCTGTCCCTCTCAAGTTGGTACATTTTGTTAACCAAACGAAATGGTTGTTAAAACTTTTAGCTCACCTCATTCTATATAACTTCTCCAACCCCACATGTGCTATCAGACACCCTCACTCATCTTTCCTCAACACTTCTCGTGCTAAACATTATTTACGTAAGTAAAAGCCTCAGTGTGTCTTCCATATTTTTTTCATTATAGCGTTTTTCCATGTACTATTTCTTTCAGCATATTTTCAGTTTTGATGTACAGAAATTGTATGTTTCAAATTAATCACTTTAGATTTATTTTTTATTAGTACAAATTTAAAAAATAATTAAATTAAGGATATAATTTATAGATTTGAAAATATAATGAGAACACTGAAGTCTGATAGAAAGAAAAAAAAATCAAAAACACTTTTTTTTCTTTCTTTATTGCTTTTTTTTTTCTTATCAGATTATATCGAAAAACATATCCCGTATCTGTTTCTTTTCCTTTCTAGGTATTAACTAGGAAAATTTACCAAGTTCAATCATTATAATTCTGAATAATTTACATATAACTCCTAATCGACTGCTATTAGTTGTTTCAGATTAATAATATGTAAAATTATCTCGCAATTTCTTGTTTACTAGGGTTTTTTAAGAAGTTTGACAACATTTTTCATCAGCTAAACATTATGGCAATGTGTTTCATCATATATTTATAAACGTTGCCAGTAGCAATCTCTCTGTATTCATGTAATCGTGACTGTTGAAAGGTTAACAACAGATACGTGATGGCCAAAACGGAGATGTCTAGAACTGAACTCAATGTAAATCAAGGAGAACCAACACGAGTTCAGCCTGCAAAGGAAACAGAAAAGGGACATTACTTCCTTTCAAATCTTGACCAGAACATTGCTGTTCCAGTGCGGACGGTGTACTGCTTCAAATCTGCTTTCAGAGGAAACGAGGATGCTGCACAAATTATCAAGGATTCCTTGTCGAAGATTCTTGTCCCTTATTACCCGATGGCAGGCACGCTGTCTATAAGCTCGGAAGGGAAGTTGATAGTGCATAATCCTGGGGAGGGTGCATTGTTTGTGGAGGCTGAAGCAAATTGTGACATCGAAGAGATAGGAGACTTGACGAAACCAGATCCTCATACTCTTGGGAAACTGGTTTACAATGTTCCTGGTGCTCGAAACATTCTTGAGATGCCTCTTATGACTGTTCAGGTTTGTTATACTTTGCCTCTCTGACAAATATATATCATGAATGGAAAATAAAATCAAGAGAAACTCGTATGTGACGAGAAGTCTATAAAAATAAATATAAGCAAAACCATGGAATACAACTGAGATGAAGAAAAATTGGATATACAGATATAATCACTTGACTTTTGTGTGAATTTACTCATGTGTACAAAATTTGTGTTGTTTTTAAATGTTGTTAATACTATTATTTAATAAAAAAAAGTATAATTTTATCCAATATTCCCCATTATAAACATTAACATAAAAGTTTCTAACGTAAAATTTTGAATTTAGTAACCTAAAACATTTTAGATAATATGCCTAAATATAGTCTCGTTTGTATTTCTTAAATGAGTTGATTAGATTAAAGAGTTAAAACATTTAAAAGAAATAAGCCTGATTTGACTCAAGTAGCATACCATTTTATATAAATTTATTTGAATTTTAAAATTTAAAGAATAATATTAGAATTAATTAATAAGTCTTATAAATTATGGACTAAATAAAAAGAATCTTGTAGTTTTGTACTACAAGCTTTAAATCTGCCTCTCAATCTATCAAACTAGTGAAATTATTGTTAAGACAAAAATTACTAATTAAAAGCTTATTGAAGATTTGATTATATAGATTTATATATTTTTATTTAAATGTATGAAATTAAGGTTTCACTAATAAGATTATTTTTTTAAAATTTATATATAGTAATTTAACTTATTTAAATTTGTTTTTATAAATATTAAATTATTTGTACTAATATTTTATTATATAATTTTACATGGATTATATTTTAAGATTACATTTTTATTTGAATTTATTTTTAAAAATTGTTATTAAATAATTAATTTATATATTTATTTAAAGTGGGTATATCTGAGTGTCATAAATATTTGTGGATATAAAAAATCCACAAATACTTATGGGGCCGATGAATAATATTCTTTTATAGGATAAGACTCATTATCATTCCCGAGTTTGATCATTGAGAAATAATCTACAAAACTAAACTATATTGAACAACTCAAATACAAAGAATATGTAAATAAAAAGAAAATCATACCATTCGATACTTTAACTTTTATTTTTCTTTAAAATGAATAGATAACTTTAAAAAAGTAAGAAGTTTCAAGAACCGAAGTTTTGAATTGATAAAAGATTGTCTGGATACTAAGTATGCAAATGTATTGAACACTTACAAGGATAATTATACAAAAATATTTAAATTACGATTTCTAACTTGAAGAATTCATCGTTTCCAAAAGAAAAACTAGAGCGTTCATTTTGCTTTAATTAATTGATTTTTAAAAAATAATAGAATACAAAAAAAAAATATATCAACTATCAAAATTTATCAAACATAAAATTTTTGTCAAAAATTCTTTTTGACAGATTTTTCACAGATAAAAATTCACTAGTAATGATGTAATTGGTAATATTTACCGAAAAAAAAATTGTACATCATTATAAAAGGAAAAATTTATCGGTAATTATAAAAAAAAATTTGTCGGTAATTACCAAAAGAAAAATTCGTCGATAAATACCACAATCTGGTTCATTTTCTTCCTCTCCCTCTTATCTCCACTGCCAATTTTTGTTTCTTTTCCTGCCTTGCGTTAACTCTAAGTCTCTAGTTTTAAGGGAAAGCTCAAACTCGTGATTCGTCTTCTCAAACTCGACCAACTTGGCAACTCAACCAGTCCACACTCGGCCAACTCGACAATAACAATAACTTCGCAAAAAAATTCGTCGTTCAAAACCCTCTCCACCTTTCTCCCAAAATCATGGACAAAGATGTGGGTATTGTTGACCTTTGCACTCTAGGTTGGTAATAAATGGGTTGGGAATCATTGATGGTGAGATTGAATTCGGAGAACAATAGATTATGGATGACGGGCCTAGGAGTGGGAAGTTTGGGAAAGTTAAAGACTTTGGTGGTGAGTTGCAGTAGGCTTCGATACCAGGAGAGGACTATTTGAACTTGAAGATGACATATTTGTTCTCCTCAAGGAAGACGGTGCACCCTTGGTGCAGGGTAAAGGAAGGACTCGTGGGAATGAATGAAGACTTTTGGAAGTTAGGGCACAACGTTAGGATGGCGAGCTCCGTGGAAGACATGGGCTTGGCGAAGACATTGAAGGTGACAACGTAATGGAGGAGTACTTTGTTGACAGAGGACGAGAGAGGACACTTTCTTCACCAAGCAACAATTTGCTTGTTGGGTTAATGCTCACTTTCTTAGTTGCTTTTTTCGTCAATGGTCTTATGGTTTGGGTGTGAAGAAGAGATGAGATAAAGAAGCTTGGCCTCTCACGTCTCTAGATAACAGTTTAAACGAAAAATTTACCGCTCTTTTCATCGACAAACTTATCGATGGATAATAAACATTTTAAATTATCATAGATTTTACTGACAGATTTTAAAATTTGTAAGTATTTATGAATTTTACTAACAAATAAATTTGTCGATTTTACTGACAAAATAAATCTGCAAGTAAAATTCATCAATAATTCAATTTTATCGATGAATTTACTTTTATCGATAGTTCCAAAAGTTTTTGTAATGATATGACATTCTATTAAAAATCAATTATACTTTTTAAATAAAATATTATGAGGGTTCGGCATAACTTTCCTTTTTATCGAGTTTGTACAATCATAATAATATAATTATATATATAATTTTTTATTTAATTACAATATAAGGTAAAATTCTTTTTTTCTTTTGTAGTACCTAAAAAACACTAGAAGATGGTTGAAATAGTGTTATAGGAAATTTTTGTAGAAGAGATAGTTTAACAGATTTGTCAAGGATCAAAGGATTTATGTATATAAGTTGTTAAACGCTTGACTTGAAGAGTTATATTAAAAATATAAATTCTCAAGTAAGTATTTTTCAATCGTTTAAACAAGTTAACTATAGAGTTTTAATAAAGTTAGCTCTTTATAAATAACATTATGGCAACTTTTATAGTGGTTAAGAAACCATGCAATTGTAGAGTTTGTAAAAAGAGCCTTTAGCAACATTAAAATGATAAACACATAGTTGTTTTTATATTGGTGTGCTCCACCGAGCTACATCCAGTTGTTCTCTAAGACCTCTTAGAGAATTCCACTATAATCTTTCACAAGATTACAACTAAGTACTCTCATTATTCCTGGTATGACCTAGTCACTCAAAGTAACTCTGGTTATTCTAACTAGAACTGAGTTTCACTCACTTCTGGTTGTGTAGTATTCTTCACCACTCTCGATATCCTTAGACACTCCTGGTATCTTCTAGGTACACTGTCTAATTGAGTTTGAACCGCTCCTAGTTTCCACTAGACAAACCCATTTAGCTACCGTTTAACTCCACCGAATTAAGCGTAAAGTGCTTGAATTCTCTTCAGAATTTACAATCAAACAGATTGGTTACAAGTCCTTAGGTTGTGACTCTCATAGAGAAGATGTGTATACAATACAACGCAATCTAATAGACTCTCAAATATTTCTCTCTTCTTACAACAATAAGCTTATAATTCTCTGAAGCTTGAGAGTATTAGCTTTTTTTGTCTTTTGAGATTTTCTTTTCGTCATAGATATTTTCTTTCACTCTCATATGCTTATTCTCTTGCTCTTTTTTTTGTGACATTCTTCAATATATGGGCATTAAGAAAATGTTTGTTGGATAGTTCTTTGCTTTGATCTTCAGATCTTCTTAGCCTTCTCTTAGGTAACAACCGTTGGTTAAAGTTAACTTGTGAGAGTTGGCATGCTTTTTCAGTTCTTTATCAAAACTAGGTTGTACAAACTTTCTGATGCGACTTTCGATAGTGAGAACATTCCATGGATGTCTACTTTGTCTCTAACATCCACTTTAGATTTGTATAGGATGGAACAAGTGGATACTTGACATAGGTTATATGCATAGAGTAGAGTAGATATGCATGCAGGCATATATGTCCTTTTTGTTATCACTTTTGTTGTTTTTAAACGTTCTGCATTTAATGACATTTAATGCATTTTTAGAATAACAAAGGGTTTTTCACATTTTTTATCGTTGAAGTAGGATTTGATCGTTTAAACATTTTTAACTAAGATACCAAGTGGTTGGATGAAGGAGATAGTTTGACACATGGTATCGTCTAGCCTATATAAGGCTTTTACTCAAAACACTTCTTTAAGCTATTTTTGTTTCATCTAAAAGCACGTACAATAAGATGTCTTTTGACGCAAATTTTTGGATCATCATTTAAAACTTTTAGCATACCTTCCAAAAACATCTTTTGACACTTTTATTTTTCAGACATATTGAAAGTTCGTTTGATCATTGCTTAGCAATGTATACCACTAGTGCATTCAACAAGACTATCATTGACGCATATAATAGGGAAATCGTTTAGCAGTACAATTTGTTTATGCGTTGGTGTGTTCACTAAGGCTTTTCTCGAGATACTTAATTTTCACAAGGTTTTTTCATAAACCACTTGTCCTTTAGCTGTATTGTTTTCTTAAGATAACACTGTGTGATATGCTCATTTTGTTTATTATTATTTGTTAAACTTCAAAACATGAGGTCGATTAGACAGTTCAGTCTTATAGACGATATTGTCTTAACACTTTCGACATAATATCATGAACGATAATGATTTTTTATTCAATCATTTGTCTATCTTAATTTTCCTATTCTTATTTTCATGATTAATAATGAAAATAAACTAGATTTTAATAATTTTTATTCTCTCCATCATTATGATAATCTTGGAATGGTTTGCTTCCAAACCTCTAGACGGAGATAACATTCAACTTAGCATAAAGCCATGATTATCACTTTTAATGAAAAATTCAAATTAGGTTTTCATGAAAGTCTCCAGTACCTTCTAAGGAAACCCTAAATGTAAAATAGAAGAATATAAAACTGTTATTTTAAATCTTTAACTAATTAACACCTAATATTATAGATAATGTTATTTTTATTCTCATGAAGTTTGGTAAAATCTTCAAAATCTTTTCTTTGAAAGACATTTACAACAAACTTCATGAATGAGCTATGTTCTTACAAATCAAAAGAGGTATCTTATAAAGAGATTTCAACTTTACGAATTCCTTCAACATTTCCTTCGTTAACTACTCTTCCTCCCTCCTCTAAATACTCAACCTCTAAGACGAATGAGTGTTATGTCTGCAAAAGATTATTCGACACATACTAATGTTTGAATGAATGTGTCTGATAAGCAGATGTTAAAATGTTGTTTATGGTGAATTTCTTTTAATTTCTTTAAATGAATTCATCACCTACTGTTACACAAACTTAGTCTTTTATCATTCAAGATGAAAGACAATCAACTACATTGGGGCACAACACGTAAACCAATAAAAATGACATCCATGGTTGTTAAAAGAAATTGAATAAGGAGCCCTTGTTGTTGCACACTATCATATCTTTCTTCTTGTTCTAGCGAGCTCATTTAATAGTAAGTTGTTGTATTATTAGTGATAAGTGATAAGATTAATGATAGCTCAATTCTAACTTCCTTTCTAAGTGAACAACTTGTCCGCGTTTATCAAACTATTAGGTAAAAAGCTTATTTTACCGTAATGTAAATATTGAAAGTTCTTAATATTTACTCTGACTTGAAGAGAGTATTAGAATAAGTGATATCCTTAAATTGTTAAGATAAAATATTATAGTAGTCTACATTAAATAACTTATTTGTAGCAATTATATTGCGAACTTGTACAAACATGTATAACTATAAATATTTTTCTCCATACACTAGTACACCAGCACGATATAACACCGGTTAAAATTAGTTATAGGCACCGGTTCTACAACCGGTGCATAATCAGACGGGGTAAAAAAATATAGGTTTTATGCCTCGGTCATGGACCGAGACAAAAGTGGTAAGATTATGCCCCGGATTTTAAATAACCGAGGTCGTAACACTTTTTTTTTTAAAAAAAAATTAGGTAACTCAGTTCAGTTCAAGCAGATGGTGACCGAGATTCACAAAAACGCAATGCAGAACCCAGAAGCGCAACCCATAACCCAGAACATAACCCAGAACAGCAACCTGCAACGCAAAACAACAACCCAAAACCACCATAACAGCAACCCAAAACCCAAATCGTGCCTCCATGATTCAATCTTCTCCACCCCCAACCTGCACAGAGAACCCAGAAACTCAAAAATCGGAGAAACGAAACTCAAATTGCAACAACCAAACTCAAATCGCAGAAGCCAAACTCAAATCGAAAAAACCAAATTCAAATCACAGAAACTCAAACGGTAGGAGAGAAAACAGAGATGGTGAGGGAGATCGAGGAATTTTCGCTGCCGCCGCGTCCTCGCCGTCGCCGCATCCTCGCCATCGCCGCATCCTCGCCGTCGCCGCGTCCTCGCCGTCGCCGCGTCCTCGCCGTCGCCGCGTCCACCATCGTTTCTCTCTCGTCGAAAACCACCGATCTCGCGGCTGTGCTGGCTGTGTGGGTGTTGTCGCGCGACGAGATCTAGACTCAAGGACGTTGGGGTCGTTGTCGGAGAAGGCGATGTCGCCGGTGGTGCGGTCGGGGATGACGCGAGAAAGCGATGGAGGGAGTGGGAGGGAGGGAGTCAGATCTGGAGGAAAGGAGGGAGAGTGAGGGAGCGAGGGTGTGAGGAGGAAGAAGGAAAGGAGGGAGAGCGAGGGAGCGAGGGTGGGGAGGAAGAAGGAAGGGAGGGAGAGCGAGGGAGCGAGGGTGGGGAGGAAGAAGGAAAGGAGGGAGAGCGAGGGTGGGAAGGAAGAAGGAAAGGAGGGAGAGCAGGGAGCGAGAGTGGGAGTGAGATCTGGAGGAAGAAGGAAATGAAAGGTCAGTTAAGATACGTGCATATGACTCGGTTCACTCTCACCCGAAACAATACATGCGTATAGGCATCGGTTCTACACCTGACCGAGGCATATAATCCTCATAAAAGAATAAAAAAAAAATATAAAATGACTATATATCTCGGTTTCCATTTAAACCGAGGCATAAACACTGTTTCGTAGCTTTTAGACTTCGGTCATTACTTTAACCGAGGTAATATGCCACCGTATTTTAATAGGCTTCGGTTTCACTTAAACCGGTGCCTATAACGCGAGTTTAAAACCAATTTTTTTACTAGTGATATATATATATATATTATCTTTCCTTCAATTATAATACAAGGAAAAATTCTTTTTATTTCTGTTGTATAGTCATTTATTGATATTTATTTAAGAGATGGTGATAAATATTGTAATTTGCAGGTGACAAAGTTCAGATGCGGAGGTTTTACTTTGGGGCTTTGCATGAACCACTGCATGAAAGATGGACTATGTGCCATGGAGTTTGTGAATGCATGGAGTGAGACAGCTCGAGGTTTAGACTTAAAGATCCCACCATTTCTTGATCGAACTATAATCAAAGCACGTGATCCTCCCAAAGTAGAGTTCAAACACAACGAATTTGCCGAAATACAGGATGTGTCAAACACTAGAAAGCTTTATGAGGAAGAAAACATGCTCTACAGATCCTTCTTCTTCGATCCTGAGAAGCTCGATCTACTTAAGAAAAAGGTCACAGAAGACGGAGTTTTGAGCAAGTGCTCAACTTTTGAAGCGCTCTCAGCGTTTGTGTGGAGAGCTCGAACTGCAGCATTAAGGATGCAACCTGAGCAACAAACAAAGCTTCTCTTTGCAGTTGATGGAAGGTCAAGATTCGTTCCCCCAATACCAAAGGGGTACTTTGGCAATGGTATTGTGTTGACAAATTCGTTGTGTGAGGCTGGGGAGTTATTGAGGAACCCTTTGTCATATTCCGTGGGATTGATTCGCAAGGCAATTGACATGGTCACTGATAGTTACATGAGATCTGCCATTGACTATTTTGAAGTCACAAGAGCTAGGCCATCTCTTACAGCCACCCTTTTGATCACAACTTGGACTAAGTTGTCTTTCCACACCACAGATTTTGGCTGGGGAGAACCTCTATGTTCTGGTCCTGTGACTCTGCCAGAGAAAGAAGTCATTTTGTTTTTATCACATGGTCAAGAAAGGAAAAACGTAAATGTTCTTCTGGGTTTGCCCAAGTCTGCCATGGAAATTTTTGAAGATTTGTTGATGCAAGTGTGAGCATGTAGTAGGGTGGCATAGGTTTTCTCGAGTGAAAAAAGGACCCTAATAAATAAATCTGGCTAGTAAGTATGCATGTGCTCAAATTTGTAATAAAGACATTTGTGTGTACACCCACAAATTTTCTTAAAATGAAGTTGGAACTGTATTATTGAATCAATCGTGTATGCACCCAAATATCTAAGAGTCTCACTTAACTCTGATGTCTCCTAACTCCTATAAAGATTTTGTTGTGTATATAACAATTGTATCGTGTACTGTAAAAAATAAATAGAAGAAGAATTACGTTTCAAAAAATGGAAACAACGAGCGAGTGATGAGTTGGCCTAAGCCCAAACTCCATTCAAAGCCCCATTGTAGCATGACAAGAAAGCTCCAGGAGGAACTTGAAAATACATCAAAAGGCAAGAATTGAAGAATTTACTCACTTGGAACAAACAAGCCTCGCTCAACGCTTGATGACTCTAGCCAAGCGAAGCAGTGCCCAACACACCTCCTCGCCGCTCAGCGCACACGTCCTGTTTCAACTTCTTCACATGTAGCTCATGTTCCATGTGTCTTGCTCATTGTAAACGTGCTTTATTACATGGCACTCGATCCATTCATCACGCTTGATGATCAAGATAGTAGTTAGGCACCGTGGGAAAGCTTGGATCATTCTATAAATTCACCTTTTCCACCCCATTGCAAATCACTTTGACGTTTATGGTAATGAACCTCTCTTGAGATCACTCCATATGCATTCTCTTATTCTCTTTCAAAGTCACGGCCGAGTGTTTTATCTCCTCTAGTCACCTTCCCTAGATAGGTTTCCTTCTAAGTCTCATTCTTGCACCATAACCCACACCAAACCATTTAACTGAGAGTCCTTCACCAGTATAGAAATCACTTTAGACGTATGTTATTTTGGACTTTTTACGTCCGACCTGTATCGGACGTCTATACGGGTGACGTTGATAGGACGTCCGACCTGTTTAGTCGGACGTCTATATAGACGTCCGATTAAAAAGGTCACACGTCTATATAGATGTCCGACTAAACAGGTCGGACGTCAAAGACCCTGTAACGACTTTAGCCTTTGTAATACATTGGACGTCTCTGTATACACTGACAGACGTCTATAGACGTCCGATGTGGCATTAACAGACGTCTAGTGGGTATATTTTTAAAAAAAATTTATTTATTTTTGCAATAAAACCACACTTGAAAAGCAGAAAATTGTCCAAGAACATTATAATATAATATATCAACTCGTTTGAAGTTAACAAAGTACTAAAAAAAATCCAAAACCTAAACTATCAAAAGTTAAAGTTAAACTAAATCTAAATATGTTGAACAACAATAATAAATCTTCCTATCTAAGTCCATCTTTGTAGAAGATAAGTTGTCTACTCCTGTCTTATCTTCTTAATTGTGTCCTCTGGTATAACAGATGTACTCTTGAAGCGCTGCAAAATGAAGAAAGATGCATTATGTACCTATCTTAAAACAAAGTTAAGTTGTTAGAAACTAAGAATCTAAATAAGTTAAGCATCATTACCTCATCCTAGTCATCTAAAATGACAGCTCGAATGATGGTCTTAATCTGAAACATGACATAGTAGCCACATTCCCATGAATCTAGCTGTTTGTTACACTAAGATGACAAACTAAATAGTCAAGCATTTAGATCATTGAATAACTAGTAAAATAAATTAGAACTATAAATGACTTACAACCTTTGGATACAGGACGAATACTAGCAGACCTCAGTTTTTACCCGTTACTCTATTTACATTGAAAACACAAGGTAATATTAATATAACTATATTTATCATAAAAATTGAAGGTCAAAATGAATTTGAAACATAAAAAAAGAAACACTTACCCTTGAAGCATGTTTCTCAAGTCATTTTTCATCTTCCCGTGCAACGAACAAAATCATACAATTTTACATTGTTTGGGAATGATGAGCATCAGTTGCCAATGAGACCTATCATGATTCATAAATAGTTAGTAAACTAATTAAGAAAACTTTAATGAAAGTTTACATAAAGCAACCCATACCCATTAATGTATGGCACAAAGTATATGTCTCTGTTTGACTCAACCATCTATGTTTTCAAATACTTTTGTTTGCTCTCAATTGTGTTACCAGAAGGTTGCATTGTCTGAGGTTCAACAAATCTGTACATGGAAGACCGACCTTGGTCCACAATGACTGTGTCCATGTACCTAAAACAACAAAGTTAAGTTGTTAGAAACTAAGAATAGAAATAAGTTTAATATGGAAGACAAAATTAACTATCTTACATGCACCATAGTTGAAGGATGGAAATATTCAACATCATGTCTCCCCCAATGATCTCTAGTGCATCATTGAATATGATATATACTGGGACACGGGGGAAAGCCAAATACTCTATATCCCAGTACATTTCTATTTGTACTTTGTTCAACCTAGGTAATTTTGTCATGAGCTTTGCTGGAGGATCATCCTCCGCTTCAGCCAGTTCATCATCTTCATCTATGAACTGCTCATGCATTGGCTGCTTGTGGGGACGTATGAACTAAACATAAAAATTTCAAAGTTATTAATAAATATTTTTAAATTTAACATACAAAGACTAATAACAAAAATATTATGCTTGTGGTGTAGCAATGTGTGACATGATCAATGCTTTAGGCCAGACTATAAATGTTCCTATGACCTCCCCCACAAAATGAATTTCTGAAGTGGGTACAGGCACCTGAGCCTAGGGAACACCATGAACAGTCTGCCCTCCCTCAAGTACTCGTCCGACAGCCACAATGCGTGGGGGATCCCCATCAACCAACAGCTCATACTGACCACTATACTTAGTAGGCTCTACAGCAGAGCATGATCCCCTAGTGTTGACCCTAGGTGGTCTGGGAGCTTCAGTGGGCAACCCCATGGTGGGATGCGTCATGGAATGCAACTTCTCTTCAAGCGCTCTTTAAATTTCTTTTTGTTCTTGTAGTTGCTCCATGAATCGTTGCTCCATTGATCTCATGCTTCGGTTGAGTCTTTCCTCCCACTGAAGATTCATCTTCCTCAATGCCTCCTGACTCATGGATTGAGTGTTTTTTTGTGCAAGGCCAAAGTAGTCACGAAGAACAATCGCCCCAGGAACTCTACGTACACGTCCTGCGTGCTCGGGCTTTCCAATGGTCGTTGTTAGAATGCCATCCCTACCTTGGCCAACAAATGTTCCCTGAGTTTGCTGCTCAACCAACTCATCTTGCTTATAAAAAAAACTTTGTAAAAACGAAAATGCGATGATAAATACACAATCAAACAATGTTTTGGTTTAAACTTACAATTTTTTGTGAGATCAAGGCAGTTGAGGAAGATGTCATTCTCCCATCAGATTTAGTACGAGCAACCTTCCATAGCTCGTACCTAGCAAGTGCAAGTGCTAGGTCGGGGGACTCAAGTCCTAAGGCCTCCGCTCAAGTCTTCCTGTCAACACTCAATTTTGTCCGGGTTGTAAAAATTCTATTGGTTATTTATTATTTTCCTTTTATCTTATTTTACCTTTTTGTTTTATTCTATTTTTATGCTTTTAATTCAATTTCTATTTTATTTCTTATTTTCAATTTGTTTTAATAGAGTTAATTAATCAAAGTAATTAAAAAAAATTAATTAATTAAAAAAATTGAAAAATAATATTAAAAATAATTGAAAAATAAAATAAAATTGAGATAAAAAAATAAAAAAAAAATATAGAAAACGTGGAAAAGGGGATATGGGGGACGTGTCTGAAGGAGGGAGACAAGGTTGTTAGAAAGGATTTTTCTAAGATTTTTTTTGGAGAAAGAAAAAGGGGGACCAGGTGGTTAGAGGGGATTTTGAGGGGGGCCCGAGATCTTTGGAAGGAGAGAGCGGAGAGAGGGATCAGAGGAGAAAAGAAAGGTTTTAGAGAGTGACGGGGGGAGATCATTGGAGGGAGGCGGAGGAGATCTGAAGTGACGAATACCAGAGGCATTCTCAGGTATGCAGCTTATCCTTTATTCTCTTTCTCATGGTATGATAAAATTAGAATGATAACGCATACGAGGATTACCTATAATCTGTTCAAAAACACTATGGTGTGTGGTCATCATCCTTCTCCATGACCGCTTGCTATCATCATCGGTCAGCTTGATTCCATAGTTACCATATACATACATCATACTCTCGTTGGAAACTCAGTAAAAATCACTGCCAAAAAATGCTAACCCAGTAATATCCACTTTACTCATTGCACCATTTTTCGTGAAACCCTTACGTCCCGAGACTCAAATGGACCCTATGAAATTCGAAATCTCCTCCACTGGATTGGCTCTTTCAGTGAGGATGAGTGGGATGCTGGAGGCGATGGCTTAATGCCCATACTTTGGGTAGGCTTGAGAGAAAAGGAGTGGCTGGTTGCTTTGTGGTTGGCGGTTTGGAGGTGGTAGTCCGCTGTGTGATGGTGACCGTGTAGGTGGCCGTGGAGGTGGTCGAGCAGGAGGACGAGGATTGGCACGGGGAGCATTATCGTAGCAGTGGTCGGGTTCGTCGTGAAGGTTTTAGCAATGTTGAAGTTGATGTTGATGGGTAATGATGACGCGAATGGATCGGAGATGAAGGCGGAGGAAAATCTTCGCTGAGAATCGCTGGTTTTTGAAGAGAGAAGAGTGGAGATGGTGGTGTCTTGGCTGACGGTGGTTCTGGTGGCGCGAGGTGCCGCTGGCGAGGCCAAGGCGTGTTCTGGTTGGGGCGACGGTGGCCGGTTATAGTAGAGGCGACGGTGAGTACGTGGTGCAGAGTAGAAGACCTTAGGTCTCTATAGAAGGCGCGAGTTGGAGAGTGAGAAATGGGGATGAACCTTCTGAACCCCTAGAAAATTCTAGGTTAGAAATCATTCCACTGGGCCTGGCCCAGAAATGAACGCACGTCCGGGAACCTTGGGCCCTTTTGGAACGCTCGTTATTTAGTCTCGTATTCAAACGTCCGTTCGGACATTTCTTGGACGGACTATTTGTTAACCATCTCCCTAACGAACGTCCGTTCGTTATTTCCGATAACGAACGTTCGTCATTAAGATATACTGTTTAAACGTCCGTTCATCCTTAAGAACGTCCGTTCGTCGTGTCAATAACGAACGTTCGTCCTTAAACTGTCTTGTCTAAACGTCCGTTCGTCATTTTCGATAACGAGCGTTCGTCATTAATCTTCACTGTACAAACGTTCGTTTGTCATTCCAACCGCGAACGTTCGTCATTAGATTTCCTTGTTCAAAACGTTCGTTCGTTATTTCAACCATGAACGTTCGTCATTATGCTTCCATTTACGAACGTCCGTTCATCATTTAAATAACGAGCGTTCGTCTTTAAGCTTCCACTCATGAACAATGATTCGCGATCGGGGAGCAAAAATAATAAACAATTTGAAAAAATGAAGTCGATGTATCAACTGCTACAGAATTTCGTCTCATGGTTAAGGTGGTGGAAAGCAAGTCAAGCAAGCTTCAGGATGACGTGTGGCCGTTTTCTTTATCCAAATGATAAAAGAGGTTTAATCAATTGCACCCACTTTGAGCCGTAAGTCGTAATCATTTTTCATTACCCTAGACAAGAATCATTAGCATATCGACGTCAACTCAAAAACATACATCATAAGCATCCAAAGTTGAGGAGGAAATCTCTAAAAGGAAAAAAGAAAAACAAAACAAAAATGAAAAGGAAAGTATCATAAAGGACCACAGCAGGGGCAACAAAAAGAATGATCCAAAAGGAAAGAAAGAAAAAAACAACAATAAAGGATGCCTGAAGTTCAAATCTCTAAAGACAGTTGACTGGGCACCTTGCAAATGATTCTTGTTTAAAAACTTTAACCGTCAAACACTTATTTGGGCCTTCATTATCCATTTCTTTCATAACCCGTTTGCCTTTTAGCCACGTTACAAGCCGATTAAAGTCCACGCCGACTGAAGTTTGTTCGTCCTGGTCTTTCTTACGAACTTAACTCTGGGAAGGAATGATGTGGTGACTGATATCATCACTAGAAGAAAAGAAAGGACATTGAAAATGAAAAGTGAAAATACAATGTAAAGTCTCCCCGTCAATCGTGATGTCAAGAAGGAACCCTCAACTGGGACAATCCTTCCTACCCAAACCTTTTCACCTCCCCAAATCGTACTTACTGTGCACAACAAAATTGGGGCAGTCTTGTGGGCCCTACATGTTTCTATGTTAACCATACCTCCCTAGATGAGGAGAACACAAATGTTAGCTCCACATACAATCATTCAGCTATCTACTTCTCGTCCCTATTTTTCCCTCACTTTCTCGGGTTCAGGCCAAATTGGATTGTAGGAAGCGATAAAGAGAACTTGAACTCATGGTTACACCCTTCTCTTTCTCATTAGAGGGCTCACTGTCTCCCGACATTTTATGATTACGTTTTGAACGTACATCAGGTTTGATGACAATGTTGACAATGAGTTTCAAACATGGGAAGTCTAATTAAGAGAGAGTGGCAAAAAAAAAAAAAAAAAAAAAAAAAAAAAAAAAGCAAAGGTTTCATGTGTTTATTCATTCATGCACCCTCATGACATTACATCATACATTTCATAATAAGCAAGGTATTTTGTTTGAAAAATCCTTTGGGCACAAGAGAAGTTGTGAAAAGGTTAATACAACATTTGCTTTTAAGTTTATTCGATGTTTTGCTAAGTGTTTACCAACGTTTCAGAAAGTTTCAAATCCAAGTTTTCTTCTGCGATACCGACCCTCTGCTTCGCAATGGTCGAATTCAAGTTTTTCTCCTACGATATTGGCCCTCTGCAAGGCATTGGTCGAATCCAGTTTTCGCTTTATGGCCCTCTGCTAAGCAATGGTCTAATCCCATCTCGTTGTTGTATTACTGGCCATCTGCTCGGCAATGGTCAATTTCAGCTCGTTGCTCTGTATTGTTGACCCTCTGCGAGGCAATGGTCAAATCCAGGTTTAATTTTCTGTTATTGACCCTCTACATGGCAATGGTCAGGTTTAAATTTCTGTTCTGTGAGTTTGGCCCTCTGCGAGGCAATGGTCAAATCCAGGTTTTAATTGTCTGTTATTGACCCTCTGCATGGCAATGGTCGGATTTAAATTTCTGTTCTGTGAGTTTGGCCCTCTGCGAGGCAATGGTCAAATCCAGGTTTAATTTTCTGTTATCGGCCCTTTGCATGGCAATGGTCGGATTTAAATTTCTGCTCTGTGAGTTTGGCCCTCTACGAGGCAATGGTCAAATCCAGGTTTTAATTGTCTGTTATTGACCCTCTGCATGGCAATGGTTGGATTTAAATTTCTGTTCTGTGAGTTTGGCCCTCTGCGAGGCAATGGTCAAATCCAGGTTTAATTTTCTGTTATCGGCCCTCTGCATGGCAATGGTCGAATTTAAATTTATGTTCTGCGAGTTTGGCCCTCTGCGAGGCAATGGTCAAATCCAGGTTTTAGTTTTTGTTACTGATACTTTACTTGACATTGGTCGTTTGGCATCGTGACTTGAATTATTTTGTTCGTTTTGTTTTCATGATTGAAACCCAGACAAAATTAGTGTTTTTATCTTTACTTAGCTTTACTTAAATAATACGAAAAGATTAAATTTTCATATTATTTAGTAATATCTAAGTAAAGAGGGGCAGCTGTCAACACTCAATTTTGTTCGGGTTGTAAAAATTCTATTGGTTATTTATTATTTTCCTTTTATCTTATTTTACCTTTTTGTTTTATTTTATTTTTATGCTTTTAATTCAATTTCTATTTTATTTCTTATTTTCAATTTGTTTTAATAGAGTTAATTAATCAAAATAATTAAAAAAAATTAATTAATTAAAAAAATTGAAAAATAATATTAAAAATAATTGAAAAATAAAATAAAATTGAGATAAAAAAATAAAAAAAAAATATAGAAAACGTGGAAAAGGGGATATGGGGGACGTGTCTGAAGGAGGGAGACAAGGTTGTTAGAAAGGATTTTTCTAAGATTTTTTTTGGAGAAAAAAAAAAGGGGGACCAGGTGGTTAGAGGGGATTTTGAGGGGGGCCCGAGATCTTTGGAAGGAGAGAGCGGAGAGAGGGATCAGAGGAGAAAAGAAAGGTTTTAGAGAGTGACGGGGGGAGATCATCGGAGGGAGGCGGAGGAGATCTGAAGTGACGAATACCAGAGGCATTCTCAGGTATGCAGCTTATCCTTTATTCTCTTTCTCATGGTATGATAAAATTAGAATGATAACGCATACGAGGATTACCTATAATCTGTTCAAAAACACTATGGTGTGTGGTCATCATCCTTCTCCATGACCGCTTGCTATCATCATCGGTCAGCTTGATTCCATAGTTACCATATACATACATCATACTCTCGTTGGAAACTCAGTAAAAATCACTGCCAAAAAACGCTAACCCAGTAATATCCACTTTACTCATTGCACCATTTTTCGTGAAACCCTTACGTCCCGAGACTCAAATGGACCCTATGAAATTCGAAATCTCCTCCACTGGATTGGCTCTTTCAGTGAGGATGAGTGGGATGCTGGAGGCGATGGCTTAATGCCCATACTTTGGGTAGGCTTGAGAGAAAAGGAGTGGCTGGTTGCTTTGTGGTTGGCGGTTTGGAAGTGGTAGTCCGCTGTGTGATGGTGACCGTGTAGGTGGCCGTGGAGGTGGCCGAGGAGGAGGACGAGGATTGGCACGGGGAGCATTATCGTAGCAGTGGTCGGGTTCGTCGTGAAGGTCTTAGCAATGTTGAAGTTGATGTTGATGGGTAATGATGACGCGAATGGATCGGAGATGAAGGCGGAGGAAAATCTTCACTGAGAATCGCTGGTTTTTGAAGAGAGAAGAGTGGAGATGGTGGTGTCTTGGCTGACGATGGTTCTGGTGGCGCGAGGTGCCGCCGGCGAGGCCAAGGCGTGTTCTGGTTGGGGCGACGGTGGCCGGTTATAGTAGAGGCGACGGTGAGTACGTGGTGGAGTAGAAGACCTTAGGTCTCTATAGAAGGCGCGAGTTGGAGAGTGAGAAATGGGGATGAACCTTCTGAACCCCTAGAAAATTCTAGGTTAGAAATCATTCCACTGGGCCTAGCCCAGAAATGAACGCACGTCCGGGAACATTGGGCCCTTTTGGAACGCTCGTTATTTAGTCTCGTATTCAAACGTCCGTTCGGACATTTCTTGGACGGACTATTTGTTAACCATCTCCCTAACGAACGTCCGTTCGTTATTTCCGATAACGAACATTCGTCATTAAGATATACTGTTTAAACGTCCGTTCATCCTTAAGAACGTCCGTTCGTCGTGTCAATAACGAACGTTCGTCCTTAAACTGTCTTGTCTAAACGTCCGTTCGTCATTTTCGATAACGAGTGTTCGTCATTAATCTTCACTGTACAAACGTTCGTTCGTCATTCCAACCGCGAACGTTCGTCATTAGATTTCCTTGTTCAAAACGTTCGTTCGTTATTTCAACCATGAACGTTCGTCATTAAGCTTCCATTTACGAACGTCCGTTCATCATTTAAATAACGAGCGTTCGTCTTTAAGCTTCCACTCATGAACGTCCGTTCGTCATTTCAATAACGAGCGTTCGTCCTTAATCTTCCATTTATGAACGTCCATTCGTCATTCAAACCGCGAGCGTTCGTCATTAAGCTTCCATTTACGAACGTCCGTTCATCATTTAAATAACGAGCGTTCGTCTTTAAGCTTCCACTCATGAACGTCCGTTCGTCATTTCAATAACGAGCGTTCGTCCTTAATCTTCCATTTATGAACGTCCGTTCGTCATTCCAACCGCGAGCGTTCGTCGTTGAACTTCCATTTACGAACGTCCGTTCGTCATTTCAATAACGAGCGTTCGTCTTTAAGCTTCCATTCATGAACGTCCGTTCGTCATTTCAATAACGAGCGTTCGTCCTTAATCTTCCATTTTTAAACGTCCGTTCGTCAACGAGCGTTCGTCATTAAGCTCCCTGACCAAACGTTCGTTCTTTATCTCCCCAACGAACGCTCGTCTCTCAGCCTCAATTTCTCAATGTCATGTCTTCAATGAGCGTTCGTCATTCAGCCTTCGTGCCCAACGTCCGTGCATTATCTCTCTCGACGAACGCTCGTCATTCATCCCACATTTTTAAACGTCCGTTCGTTAGCTCTCTCGACGAACACTCGTCTTTTAGTGTCCTTTATCAGTGAACGTTCGTCCTATCCCCAACGAACGCTCGCTCGGCCACTTTGATTTCTTTTGCTTATTTATTTTATTTTTATATTTTTTTAATATGTATTTATTATTCTCTTATCTTATTTTGTTCTATCTAATTATTTTAGACATGCACTTATCCTGAAATATATAATATTTATATGTTAAATAAAAGAATTTGCAAAAAATATTTTAAAGGTTTAAGCGCACGTGTGACCGCTCGCGTCGTCCTTGTGCTAAAAACCTCTTCTTCTTTCTTATAAAATTATTACAAAAATATTTAAAGGTTTAAGCGCACGTGTGACCGCTCGCGTCGTCCTTGTGCTAAAAACCTCTTCTTCTTTCTTATAAAAAAATTATTACAAAAATATTTAAAGGTTTAAGCGCACGTGTGACCGCTCGCGTCGTCCTTGTGCTAAAAACCTTTTTTCTTCTTTTCTTAAATAAAATTTCAAAAAAATACGTTTAAAGGTTGAACACTCGTGTGATCGTTCGCATCGTCCTAGTGTTCAATACTTTTCTCTCTTAGTTACGTAATATTAAACGAGGGTATGAGTGCTCGTGCGATCGTCCGCATCAGCCTAGCACTCAATACTCTCAAGTCTTCCTAAATAAGTAGATAACGGTATGAGTACTCGTGTGATCGTTCGCATCGTCCTAGTGCTTAATATCGTTATTTCTCTTTTAACAAAAAAAAAAAGATGATTAAAAATATTTAAATATCATTTTAAAGGTATGAGTACTCGTGTGACCGTCCGCGTCGGCCTAGTACTCATTACCTTCTTTTTTTTATCAAAAATATAAAAAACATAAAATCTTCAAAAATTAAAAACATCAACATTTTCAAACAAACAAACAGTCTTTCAACTAGAACTACGTAACCCTGATTTCTCATTTTGAATGAGAATACGTAGGAGCAAGGTCAATCCTTGTCGGGCCCAAAAAACTAAAAAAATATGTTTTGTTTATTTAGAATTTTATTTTAGGGGATAATTAAACATTTTGAAAAACCACATCATATTCGTGCATTTAGTTAAAGGTACTGCCTTAGGGCAGGCGTTGTGGGGGTGCTAACACCTTCCCCACGCGTAACCGACTCCCGAACCCAATCTTTGGTTTTCGTGGACCGTGCTTTATCGTTTTGAGGTTTTTCCATGGTTTTCCATAATAAACTATGGTGGCGACTCCAAATCTCTTTTTAAAACCCGTTTCTTTTTGGATCGTCGTCCCGTCGCGATTCCGGTTGCGACACTTCCCCATCTTCTTCTCAAGTTTTGCATAACCACCTCGTGATAACACGTGTGGTGCATCATTTAGCCTTTGCCTTTCTTAGGCGGCTAACCTTTTACCCTGTGAAACCATGTATATTCATAAGTGTAAAATCATAATAAAATGCATTAACTAAAGACTCTGTAGATGTTAAGAGACAAACCTGCCAGTCGGCAGACTCTCTAGATGCACGAAACTGCATCCACTCCTCCTGTGTGAAATTGTAGTGTTCCCATTGATTCTCATGTTGTCTGTCTCCAAAGACATATACACGTGTCAGTCTTGTCTTGAAATCCCTCCATTTGGTCACTACATGGGACAACACTTTCTTCTAAGCTGAGCAGTGTTTGGAATTTCATAATTTTGTTGTTTAAAATAAAGAACATGTTAATGACATAAACCTATAAGAGAAAAAAGTATATCAAATTTCTTTTAAATATACATACCTGAATATCTTGCCATAAAAGGTTCTTGTCGACCTCTAGGATGTCCTCCCAAGAATTAAGAAGGATAGACACATGGGTTTTTTCTAACACACCCAGATAACTCCTAAACCTATCAACATTTGGCCCTGATGGCACACCTGATCTGGGGTCAATGTCAACATGTCTCCTCTTGCCATCAACGCGTTGGGATGTCACTTCTGGCAATTGTGTGACAGATCGACGACGTCCTGATCCTGAGGTCGACATACCTGCAAAATATATACAAGGTTAGTACTACATCAAATATGATGAATAAGACAACATTTAAAGTCACTAAAAAAAATATCACAAAACCTATTAAGATATTGTTTTCTCCCAGATCCCTTCATTATGATCACTACGAATTGCGTGGATGTCATCGGCTACGTCATTGACCTTGTCTTCAATGGGTCTTGATGCAACAGATGTTGTCTCAAGTATATCAAGAGAATCTTCATCATCATAGTCGTGCATGTTTTTTCCTTCCAAAATCACTGACCATTTTTGATTTGCTGGATCATTTATGTAGAATATTTTTCTTGTTTGACTAGCCATAATAAATGGTTCATCAGTGTAATTGCATCTTCTTTAACAGAGAACATACGTTTGAACCTAGGTATTATAGGCAAATACCACATCACCTTAGCAGGTGCACCATCATTACCTTCATCACTAGTGTTTTTGTCATTTTTCTTATTAAAACAAGATAAACCATACGTTGGAATTTACTTTAGCGAAGCAAACTCCTTTATGTACAAAACACAATCATTAGTACAAGCATGTATCTTTTGATATTCGAGTCCCATTGGACATAAAATTTTCTTGGCCTCGTAATGACGAATAGGTAGAGTATTATTTTCTGGAAGCATCTCCTTCAACAACTCCAACAACTCTGTGAAACTTTTATCAGTCCATCAATTCCTTGCTTTTACACTAAACAACTTCAAAGTTGCAGACAGACGTATAAAGTTGGGGCATCCTGGAAACAACAGTTGCTCTGAATCATGTTTAAGAGAATCATACAAATTAGCTCTTCCAAAATTATCTTCACCAACATCACGTATCATGTCCTCTAAATGATCACTCATCCATTCTTCCACATAATTTGTTCCTCGTGACGTGGTAGGCTGGTCCAATACTTCTCCATGCCAAGTCCAAACTGTATAAGTTCTCATTATGCCGAATATGAATAGATGGTCACGCATATTGCCTAAGTCTTGGAGTGTTTGATTAAGACAACGAACACAAGGAAAAAAATATGTCTCGTTCACAGATTTAGCATTTTGTTCAACATATTGTAAGAACTCCGGAACACCCTTCTCATATTCTTCACTGATGCGACGTTCATTCATCCAGCTTCGATCCATACTATGTTCGTAATATACTTCATCAGTTTCAATTTTTTAACTCTCACAAGGTTAGGCCCTACCCATTTAGAAAAATTATTTTTCATAATTTGCTAAGACACATGCAAAGAAGTCTACATCATAAATTTGATAAGATTTCGGCAGCGTTTTGCATTGGTCTCCGATATACACGAAATAAGAGTAGTCAAGGATGACCACAATCATATATGCATCCGGAGAACAATACAAATATTGAACCGAAATTTTATCAATCTTATTCATAAACTCCAATGTACATGTTATAGCAAATTATGAAAAATAATTTTTCCAAACTGTCCAATCGGACAATTCAAAATTGAACACAAACGATTAAAAGATTAATCGTTTGTGTTAAATTTCAAATGGGAACTAAGTTTCACTCAATTAGATACTAATAATCTAACATACCAATCATAATAACACAACAAAACTTTATCACATGCATTTTCAAAAGCCAATAACATGCATACGCAAAAGCCAATAACATGCATACACAAAAATCAACAACATGCAAATCCAAAAGCCAACAACATGCAAATTCGACGGTTAATAACGTGCATATTCGAAAGTTAATAACATGCATGTGCAAATGCCAACAACATGCAAATTCAACGGTTAATAACATGCATATTCGAAAGTTAATAACATGCATATCCAAATGCCAAAAACATGCATACCGAAAAGCCAATAACATGCATAGACAAAAAATTTTAAACAAGAATGCTAACCTTCTTAACCGATTACAAACGTAGTGGAGGAATTGGAGGAGTGGAAAACACAAAAAAATGCTGCCCAAAATGCAACAAATCACCGCCCAAGGAAACGAACAAAACTGCACCAAAACACAGCGAAAACTCATTTTAATCGGTCCTAATGGAAGATAATCCATCAAAGACTAATTTAATCGGAGTAAAAGTAAGTTTAAACGGTCCAAAAGAGAAAAACTTACCTAAAAATAGAAACCCACGAGAGAAAACGCGAGGAAGAAGATGATGAATAGTGTGCGTAAATGCCCCGAGTTCGCGCAAAGTGTAATAAAACAACATTATACGTCGGGCCCCTCCCCCCATCAGACGTCTATAGAGACATCAGACGTCCGGCATATGGGGCCTAGAGGTCTATATGTATTTAAAAAATTATTTTTTGGCAGAGGCTATATACGTCCGATATATGGGCCCAGACGTCTATACGGACATCAGACAACCGACATAGGGGCCCAGACATCTAAAGCAATGGAACAGGGCAACTTTTCACCTACCTATCAGGTTATTAGGCGTTTGACATAGGGGCCTGGACGACTATAAAGACATCAGACGTTCGACATAGGGGCCCGGACGTCTACATTGTGAAATAAAATGACTTTTGGTACTCTTTGCCACCATCAAACGTTTGATTTAGGGGTCCGGACGTCTAAGGCAATGGAACAGGGCAACTTTTCAGCTACCTATCAGGTCGTTAGGCGTCCGACATAGGGGCCCAGACGTCTACACGGCGAAATAAAATGACTTTTGGTAATTTTTGCCCCCATCAGATGTCGGGGACCACCCAGGTCGGACGTCTACAACATTAACTTATTTATACAAGTGCCACCGATCATTTTTTACGTGGGATATTCGAGGGTCGGACGTATAAAGGATGACGTTAAAGGCCTTTTCTGCACTAGTGCTTCCTCTTCAATTCATCGAATACCTTTAATCCTTGCTCAAGTTCCACTATATTATCCTTCATTCCACTCTATTCTAGATCTTTATCCGTGAGAAGCTCTAATCTAGCCATGGAGAGAGTTTATGAAGTGGTAGTCAAAGCCTTGGTTTGAATCACGCTTTGAACTAATTCCATATTGTTCATCCATTTTCCTACATTGTCTTGTAGTTTACGAGTTACTATTACATTGCTTTTCATTCTCCATTCATGTATCTCTTATGTAGTTGCATTGAGTTTGTTAAGTGTTTGAGTCAAGTTCTTTGTTATTTTAATTGGTGAATCTTTGCAATTTGCACTAGTAAAAAAAGGGGTCTTTAACTTGCCCATTATGCCTTAGTTTCAAAAAAACCAAAGTGTATCAAAATACGATCGCAATTTTGTAATTTTTGCGAAACTATGTGCCTCGGTTCAATTAGAACCGATGCCTGAGGGGTATACTGCCTCGGTTCTCTGACCAACCGAGGCAAAAACCTTGCTTCCCCTCTACAAATCAGACTTTTCACCTAGCAGCTTTTTCAAAATATACCTATTGCCTCGGTTCTATGCAGAATCGATGCAATATGTCCTACCAAAAGCTGACAACCTCTATATTTGAACATTGTAAATCCATTTATTCAACCTATATTGCCTCGGTTCCATTTGAACCATTGTCATAAGGTCTTTATGCCTCGGTTTAACCGTGAATCGATGCCTATAGTTAGAAATATCTTTAAATTTTTTCATTTATAATTTTATTTTTAGTTTTATCGGAAAGGTTTGTGCATCGGTTGTCTTTATAATCGAGGCAGTAAAGTCCTATTGCCTCGGTTTTCTACTTAACCGAGGTAATAGCTTCTTCGATAGTTAAAATTTAAAAACGTAAAACAGTGATTACTCTTCATCTTCTCTGTTTAACACAATAACCCATCTTCTTCATCTTAATCTGCGTTGCGCAAGGGGGTGAGATTTCTTTTTCTCCTTCTTCGTCTTGATTCTTTTCTCATGGAGAGACCCAACTTTGGGGCAGCACCGAGTCTCTCGCACAAGCTGAAGAGGGTTTCTCTTTCGCGTTGTCGAGAGCGAGGCTTCCTTCCTCTTCTCTGTTTCGATCTGTCTTGCTTCAAGTAGTGCATCCAACCTAGCCTAGGGTTCTTCGTCTCGCGTGGACAACCAACCTGAAGGGATCATTAATGATGCGACGGAGGCGCGGTGGAGACACGACGGAGACGCGGCGCGAGGCGCAAAGGGGCACAACAAAGAGAAAGCTTCCTTCTCTCCCTGTTTTTTATTTCGATTGGGTTGTTTTCTTTTTGATTGATTCTCTGCAAGAGTGGTTGTATTTGATTGATTCTCTGTAGGTGGTGGTGGGAGTGCGTCGTCCTCGGTTGGATTTGAACCCAATGGTGAAAACAAAAGAAAACACAAAAAAAAAAAGAAACAACCCATCTACTGCGTCGGTTGGATTTCAACCGAGGCAAAAACACACACCTTTTTGCCTCGGTTCAGAAACGAGGCAAAAATCCTACCTCTTTTTTCCTCGCCTGTGTATGCCTCGGTTGCAGAACCACTTTGTATAAACAAAAATAATCGTTGTCGTTTCCCTTTACTGTACTAGTGTGAAAGCCGGTCAACAATGGAGAATGTATGCATTTAAGAAGTTATAAAACTTCACCAAAAAAATACAATATATGGACAAAAACAAACAACACATTAATTAGTCTCATAATTTCTAACCTTAAAGTTTATTTCATCACCAAATCAACCAATTTAATATAAAAAATTCAAAATTCTATTTCCTAATTTCTATATTCCTAATTTAAAATTATACACCAATTTACATTATCAATCAATTTAAATTATCAACCAATTTAATATAAACAATTCAAAATTTTATTCCCCTAATTTCTATATCCCTAATTCAAAATTATACACCATTTTACATTATACACAAATTTACATTATCATAAGATTTTTAGAATTCATATGGTTAAACTCTCTCTCCCCTTGCATGGATTCTCATCAACAAAGAACACTACCATTGACATTCTTATCACCATTATATCAATCTTATACCAATTTACTATAAAACACACAGACAAAAATGGACAAAAATGAAGGAGGTTTAAAAACCTTACCACGTCAATAAGAATAGCGACACCAAGAGAGAGGACAACCTCGGCAACGCAAATAGAAGTTGTCGGCTATGAAAACGGACGACGAAGACGGTGACGACAGATCCTGGAGGCAGCGAAGGTGGAAGGGAAGTGAAACTTTGGTCGCGCAAGTGACAAAAGTGTGCTCGTGGGGGAAGAAGAACTGTTCACGGGAATAGAATCTACCAGCAACAACAACAAATGACGGAGGGAAAACGAAGGTCAATGTTATGTGCTCGTGGAGGAAGAAGAAAGAGTATTTTGTGCTCATGGAGGAAGAACAAACACTATGTTCGCGTGAGAAAACCTTTTTTGCGTTTCTAGAAATGTAACCCCTGAAAAGGATATTACCTCGATTAAGTGGAAAATCGATGAAATAAGCACCCTACCGCCTCTGTTGTAATTGCATTTGATGCCTAAAACTTTCGGAACATGACAATTTTAAAATTATGATCAGACTATAAGCCTCGGTTCGCGGTTAAACCGAGGCAAAAGACCCTATGGCATCAATTCTCAAATAACCGAGGTAGTAGTAGTTGAGAAAATGAATTTGGAACATTCAGTTTTAGAGGATGTCACCTATCTGGTAGGACATACTGCTTCGGTTCTGTGCAGAACCGAAGCAGTATGTTCTTTTTAGAGCTCTGTAAGTGGATATATCAGTGCTTGCAGAGGGATTAGGTAGGGTTTTTTGCCTCATTGGTCAGAGAATCGAGGCAATAGGTCATTTTCGAAAAAATTGTTAGATGAAAAGTTTGACTTGCAGAAGGGACACGTATGTTCTGCAGGGTTTTATGCCTCGGTTACCCATTGAACTGAGACAATAGACTCCTTATGTTTCAGTTCCCAATGAACCAAGACATATATAACTTCAACATAACTACAAAAAGGTGACAATGTTTTGATATGATTTGGTTTTTTTGAAACTGAAGCGTATGAGACGCGTTAAAAAACTATTTTTTACTAGTGTATGCACTTAAAAAAATATTTTTAATATGTTTATGTAATTCATATTAAAAAGAATCTAATTATAACAAATTTTAATTAAATAATTTTTTAAACCATAAAAAATAATTAAGAAGTTAAACTTAAATATTAAATAAGAACATAAATTTACACTTACGAATTATTGCAAAAAGATTTTTAATATAATATATACTTAATAAAGTGTTTGATTTAGTATATCTTTTGTTCTCATAATTGTTCAATATTTTTTCACAATTATTTTTATTTAATATGGTTCTAATATTTATTGAAAGGTTTTAATATGATATATTTTGTTAACGTCGTTAAATAACGATGACTTAATGTAATGGTGTGAGATTTTTCATAAACGTATCAATCTATTAAATCGTTATCCGCTAAGAAATCAAGAAATCAGGGTTATTCTTTTGAATAAATATTAAGATCATATTTAATACAAATTATAAGAAAATATTAAACAATTACCATAAATACCAAGAAAAAAAATATTTAATTACAAAAAAAGCACATAAACATTTGGATTTAAAACTAGTTGACGTGAGAAGAATTTTATTGAAGTCTTATCACACATCACATACCACCTCTGCATAAAATCCATTTACTTATAAGTTGTGAACATATTATGGTATGAAGATTAAAGTATCCATATAATAAATCGACACAGAGAAGTACACTTTTATCTTAGATTATGATTCTACAAAACTTAAAGTTATATGTAGGTTACGAAATATTTATGTGTAATAATATAATTCATTTCACGACATATAAAAGTATATATGGGTGGTTGTTTGTCTGTAGGTGATTGTTGTGAGGGTTCTGAAATATTTCTGTATTAATAAACATAAATTAGTAGAAATTATGTGATTTTTTCCATACATAGATTTGGTATTTCGTTGTACCATTCTCTGTTATTTGTTTTTTATTACACTTTTTTATTAAAAAAAACTATTTTGTAATACTTAATACTCTTAATCCCATTATTCCTAATGCAATTATTAATAAAGATCAACATACCATGGTTAGGTTAATTAAGAAGCATTATTAGATTGAAAATGTAATCAATTGTTTTGAGAAAGCATACTCAACCTTTGTGTGAGGTTCACTATGTCACTCCAACTGGAAACACTACATGGTGCAAGTCATTTTCATGTCTGTTGGCTCTCAATTTTGGAGGGTGGAGCCCTCTCTCAACCCAAAACTCTAAGCAAGAGCCATCAATATAAATGAAAACTTTTCATGACCTAATTCTTAAATCTCTTTATATCGTTCGTATGCATTAAAAAAAAGATGGCTTTAGACACCACACAACTGGAGCCATGATAGTAGAGAGAAAAAAAGAATGACAGGTAAAAAGAGTTCTGTGCATATATGTAAGGTTGTTAGACAGCAAACAGAACAATACATGAATAAAAAACCAAAATGCAAAGGTGCTTTGACTTGACTGAATAAAAATCTAACATATTATTCCATCCAAGTGTGCCACATTCGAAGCATCAAATATAGAAATTGTTAATTATATTACAATGAGTATATAAAGTAATTCTCAACATGTCGCAGTTTGCGTTTTGTTCCTGTGAATAATTTTACTTGTCATTATCGCTTGTGATACTGCTTCTAACATGTTTGAATTGAATTGGTTAAGACTAATGTTATATTTTAATGTGGTAATTTAGAAGAGTAATTTATTTATTTTATGAATTAAATTTTTTTATACTAAAATGATTTGTTTCTAATTAGAAAAAAAATTAAATTTAAAGAATTTCAGAAGGTATTTTAAATTAATAAAATAGAATAATTTCACATATCCTCACTAGTAGAAAAGGGATACTAGTGTACCATTTATGCTTTGGTTTACAAAAAATCGAAGCATAAAATCACGCGGTGGCATTTTTAAATTTTTTGCGAACATATATGTGTCGGTTCAAATCCAACCGAAATCGTAGAGGGTCTATGACCTCGCTTCCCAGCTCAACCGATGCCATAGACCTCTGCCTCCATTAACATTCCCTTATCAAATCTGACCAAAATCTTTGTGTAGGGTATATGACCTCGGTTATTTTCATAATCGAGACCATAGATTCTTTGTGCGCACTGACATTCTCTTTGCTTTTTGACTTTTCAGCTGACTAACTTTTTGGGAAAGGGTTTATGGCTTCAGTTCCTTACAGAACCGAGGCCATAAATCTTGTCCCCAAAAAGTTAGTCAGTTGAAAAGTCAGAGCATAGATATTTATGAGGGTTTTTGTCTTCGATTCCCCGCAGAACCGAGGCCATAGACCTTGCTCTCACTCTCCTTTGACTCATTTTAAATATTTAAAATATACTTTTTTTTTGGGTTTTGACACCGGTTGGGAGGCAACAGAGGCAGAAAGGTGTCCTCTGCTTCGGTTTGGCGGGGACCTAAGACAAAAACGTTGAGCGAAATTGCAAAACTGTTATTTTAAATTAACTTTGAATTTTTTTGGATGACTTTAGGCCTCGGTTGAGCGGAAAATCGAGGCCATAGCCCCCTTATTGCCTCGGTTTTTTATGACCGAGGTAGTAACCTTTTGTAGGTTAAAAAATAATTATAGAGGAAGAACATTTTTGTCTTCTTCGCGAAACTGTTCGTCCTCTCTACAAAGAGGCTCTTTGTCGCGTCACCTTCTCCCCATTTTCCTTACTTTTTCATTGTTCAACCTCGATTTTTATTGTCGTCGTGGCCATCGTGAACGTTTAGGAAACATTATCACCAATCAAAATCGTTCCAAACCTCTTCTTGGATTGGTTATTGCGATTATCCACCTTAGAGGTAAATTTTCGATGCTTTTTTTTTTCATTTTGGTGTTTGCTTTGTTTCTAAACCTTATAATTTTTTGTGCATTTGTCTAGGTTTGATTTTTGCATAATTGAATTTTTTTACTGTTTTGATCGCGGGTTGTCCATTATTATTGGCTTTTCACACTATCAGGTTCTTATTTTAGTGTTTAAAGTTTACTTTTTAATAGGATCATATAATTTTGTATGATTGTATGATTGAATATGTGATTGGATAATCATATAATGTGTGTATAATTTTGTATGATTGTATAATTTGTATGATTTTATGATTTTAAAGTTTACTTTTTTAATTTTGCAATGTTATTTTAAAAAAAATTATGTTGAATATGTGTGATTATTTTAATGCTTATTAGTTGTATGATTGAATTGAATTAACTTTAATTTCTCGTTAAATGATAAATACAAAAATTATTTTTGTATTGTAATTTTGTAGAATATTTTAATATTTATGTATGGATCGTATGGATCGAAGTTAGATTAATTTGCCACGCATTAGTGTTGAGTACGAGAGAGGTTTAGAGGAATTTATACAATTTGTGCAACGTAATGAGGGTAGAAGTGATGATGAAGTGAAGTTTAGATGTCCTTGTGTCAACTGTTTGAATAGGAGAAAGGTGAACGCAACCCAAATTAGGGAACATCTTATGTGAAATGGTTTCCTACCATGTTATACAACATGGATATGACACGGCGAAGAAATACACTTTCCGACTGTCTCCCAAACTGAAAATGTTATTGATTCCATCATGGAAGATCAACCAAAAGAAAACAAATTAGATGACATGATTCGCGATGTTGCTGCAAAAAATTTTGTTCAAGCTCATGTGTATGAGACGATGTCCAATGATGCGGAAACTCATTTGTATGCCGATTCAACTAAGTTTACACGGTTGTCAGAAGTGTTAAGGCTCATGAATTTGAAGGCGACCAATGCATGGACTGATAAGAGTTTCACAAAATTGTTGACGTCGTTGAATGAAATGCTGCCATATGGAAATACACTACCTACTCGTAATTATGATGCGAAGAAAATTCTTTGTCCGATGGGTATGGAGTATAAAAGGATACATGTTTGTTCCAATGACTGCATTTTATATAGGAAAGAGTTTGAATTTTTGAAAAAGTATCCAAAATGTGTGTTAAAATGATAGAAGTCAAAAAACAACAACAATGAAGATAATGGTCAAATAGAAAAAAATGGTTCTGCTTTGAAAGTAGTTTGGTACCTTTCAATTGTGGTCAGACTTAAGCGTTTGTTTGTAAAACCAAAAGATGCTAAAAACCTTAGATGGCATGTAGATGAGAGAACAATTGATGGGTTGCTTCGTCATCCAGCTGATTCAAAGCAATGGGAAAATATTGATCAACAATTCCCCCAATTTGGTCAATAATGTAGAAATCTTAGGCTTGATTTAGCCACTGATGGAATGAACCCATTTGGAAATTTAAGTACCATTCACAAGTGTTGGCCAGTTATATTGATAATTTACAACTTATCTCCTGCATTGTACATGAAGAGGAAGTACATGATGTTGTCTATGATGATATATAGTCCAAAACAATATGGAAATGACATAAATGTTTATCTAAGCCCACTAGTTGAAGACTTGAATTTGTTATAGGTTGATGGGGTTCAAATATTTGATGTCATCGTTTCTGAAAATTTTGTGATGCATGCAATGTTATTTTGCACCATTAATGACTTTCCAACTTATGGTAATTTGTCAAGATACAATGTCAAGGATCATAAAGCATGTCCTATATGTGAAGAAAACACTACAGCTCATCAATTAAAACACGAAAGGAAGATGGTGTATCTGTGTCATCGAAGATTTGTAAAATGTAATCATCCATATCGAAGGTTAAAAGAAGCATTCAATGGATATCAAGAGAAAGACGATGCACCAAATCCACTTACCGGTCTTCAAATTCTTGAAAAGGTTAATAAAATACATCATGTATTTGGGAAAACATCCAAGACGTCATCTATAACGACCCCTTGAAAGAAGAAATCAATATTATTTGATCTTCTATATTGGTCAAAGTTAGATGTAAGACATTGCATAAATGTGATGCATGTAGAGTAAAATGTGTGTGATAGCTTGATTCGTATACTACTCAACATTCAAGAAAAGAAAAAAGATGGAGTGAATGCTAGTTTGGATTTGGTTGACATGAAGATCCAAAAAGAGTTGGCACCAAGGGAGATTGGTACACGTACTTATTTGCCCCCTACATGTTACACAATGTCCAAACAAGAGAAGATAAGTTTTTGCCTTTGTTTAAAGAGTATCAAGGTACCACAAGGGTACTATTAAAATATGAAGAGTTTATTGTCAATGTAGGACTTAACTTGTTGGCATGAAGTCTCATGATTGCCACGTCTTAATGCAACAATTTTTATGGGTGGTTATTCTTGGAATTTTGCCCAAAAATGTTAGGCAGACCATAACTCGATTGTGTTCATTTTTCTAGTCAATTTGTAGTAAAGTCATCAATCCTCCAAAGTTAGATGAACTTCAAGATGAGATTGTTATCATTTTGTGTCAGCTATAGATGTTTTTCCCTCCATCTTTTTCTGACATCATGATTTACGGTTGATGTATGTGTGTTTTAAATACTTCAATTTTGTCTAAGATGTTTTTGATTCTGCAATAATCGATTATCACTAGTTATAATCGATTATTTACGCATTGGTTTTGAGTTATGTTTCGGGAATAATTGATTATCTAGGATGATTATTGGTTATCAATTTATATGTGATGAATCTGGAATTTTGTTCTGTCCAAACCACTTAGAAAATCAATAATCTTAAGTGATAATCGATTATCATAGGGTATTTTGTGTAAATGTGAACGTTTCGAAATAATTGATTATCACTTATGATAATCAATTATCCTAGAGTATTTTTACTGAAAAACTGCGTTTTGACGAAGAATGAACGTGGACTAAGCTTGAGTAGGTGTGAAATGTGATGATAATCAGAGAAGGAGATTAGTGGTTATGTTTAGAGTCAGTTTTGATTTGTGGTTGAAATTGAAGCATGAATGAGTGTTGAGATGTACTTGAGTTTGTGGTTGATGACCATAAGAGTGAAAGATAAGTCTATTAGGTGTACCTAGTAAATCCTGGTTCTATCTACTGATAGGTACTTCCTTTTATCTTGGGTGCATGGGAATGGTTGTTCGGGTATTAAACCTTCCTTGTGTAGGGATGATAATGTTTTCCTCATCTTTGTGTAGTAGGATTACATGTTCCTTAGCTGGACTGCGAGACTGCTCGAGCATATCTATATGGAAAGCTACAGTAGGAGCGGCTACAAGCGGGTAAGGTAAGGTACAAGAGTGAGACTGACTCTTTCCACTATGGTGTTCATGGTACGATGATGCTCATGGTGTTGTTCATGACTGGGATAATCATGATGATGGTGTATCTATGATGATGATCATGATATTGGAGATGTTTAATGAATATAGTAAGTAGTTAGCATAGGTGCTAATGAGTGGATAGATGTAGGGACTATGTGTGAGATGTAAGAGATGACAAGGAATCCAGGATCGAGGATCGATAATTGAGTAATTCATTGTGATTAAGTTGTCATGTTAGAGGATTAGGAATCTTATTGTTATTACTATTGGGTATGAGGTGGTTGTTTATGGTTGATATATATACAGTGTGTTTATATCTTATTATTATTATTGTTGTTCTCTGGTAGCTTACCCTATATGTATTGATGTTTGTGTGTTATGAATGAAGTTATCGGTGATGATCGTATAATGTGTTATACACAAGCAGATGATGTTGCAAATGGTGCTGAGGCATGATAGATTTGAGAGATGACGGGGAATAGACTTGGGATTTTTAATGAAATTTATTTTGTTAAATTTAAGACAGTTTAGTTGGAGTTATTTCAATTCATTCGTTATTTCCATTTTTTGAATAATGTAATTGGACAAGTCTTTTGGAACTCATATACTTCGAATAAATTATGCATGTTTATATGTTATGGTTTTGAAAAAATATGTTTTCGTGCTAGGATAGAAAGTTAAAATTACGGTTTTTGAATAACCTGTGACACCCTACAAATCGGGACATTACTATTATCTTTAATTTTCTTGAACCTGTGTCTACGTAATATGTAGCCAAGGTTCGAACACACGTCAACATAAAAGTAAAAGAATTAAAATATATATTATACACATAACAAGAATTGAACACATGACCACCAACCTATAATCAAGATCTCAAACCAATTTTGCTACAATTCAGTTATGTAATACTATCTTCTCTTATTTTAATTAATGATGTCAATGCCACCATCTTTCTAGATATTTATTTTTCCTTAGTCTTACAGTTTTCATTTTGGTAATATAACTTCAACAAATTGGATGGGTTGGCAAGCTAGTTTTAACAGCACTATACATTATGTTTTATATCACAACACAGGGTCTAACTACATTGTATTCAATTCAAACCACATGGCCTACTACTAGTTATACAACAACTGTTACCTAGAGTTGTTCAAAGATTTTTTGTAAGGCACTTATATGCCAACTTTAGGAAGAGATTCCGTGGTAAAATTTTGAAGCGTCTAATATGGAGGGCAACCACAACAGCCCATAATCACGGGAGAAGAAGATGAGAAAAACAAAAGAGGTAAATAAGGAGGTTTTTAAGCACTTGATAGTTATTTCCCCAAGGTTTGTATTTGCAACTTAAGCACAACTTATGTTGTCATAAATGTTTATATTCCTTAACCTCTTATGTAATACATCACTTATTGCTTGAAATAGATATTGGTCAAGATCAAGGTTCACCACCATAGCTTAATTTGATATGTTGGTTAACAACATGTTTGATGGCTTCAACAATGTGCTACTTCAAACCAGGACTAAGCCCATCATTACCATGTTAAAGGACATCTGTGTTTACATGATTAATAGATGGGCAATAAATAGGTTAAAATACAATCATTTTAGGATCCATTTGTCCCATAATCATGACAGATGATCATATAACTCGTTTTGTTATAAGGGAGTAAATGTTTCAAAGATAATGGTGGAGATGCATAAAGTAAGGAGACGTGTTGGGAAAACTTTTGTGTGTCTGTTGAATGTTTTGGAAACATGTTTTGTTAAGTTGTGACATCCGAACATCTTTTTAAATTTGAGTTAGAATAAAGATGTTTTAGTTTGGTTTTAACATTATTTATGTTGATCAAATAATTTTTTTTTAAGTTCATTGTTTTGTGGTGGTATCAAAGGTTATATTTCTCTAAGTTAATATATGTTTTACAAATTACAAGTGGCATCCTCAAAGGGGTGTCAGAGGTTAGCTTGAGATGAAGGTCAAGTCGAGTCGTTCTGGACGAAAGGTTGAGCCGAGTTGATTAGACCGATGGTCGAGCCAAGTCGGTCGGGCAAATCATCAAGTCGGGTCAGTCCAAGATAATGGTCGAGTAGAGTCGGTCCAAATAGAAGGTCGAGTCAATTCAACTCGGACTGAAGGTTGATAGAGTTGGTCTAGTCAGTCCAAGACGAAGGTTGAGCCAAGTTGGTCTAGGCAGAAGAACAAGTGAAGTTAGTCTAGACGAAAGATCAAGCCAATTGGTTAGACCGATGGTCGAGATAAGTTGGCCTGGTTAGTTCGAAATAAATGTCGAGTTGAGTCGATTGGGCGAAAAGTCGAGCCAAGTCGGCCTAGACCAATAATTGAGCCCAGTTAGTTGTGCCAATGGTCGAGTTGAGTCGACCAAACTGATAGTCGAGTCAGGTGAACCTAGGTAGACGGTCGAACTGGGTTAACTCGGACTGAAGGTTAAGCCTAGTCGACTAGGTTAAAAGTCATGCTAAGTTGGCCTAGGTCGAAAGTTGACTTGATTTAGCTCGAACCATAGGACAAGCTGAGACAACTCGTGCTGAAATTCTAACCAAGTTAGCTTGAAATGAAAGTTGAAATTAATTCATCCCAGTTGAAGGTTTAAAAAAGTCTGTATGAACTAAAGGTCGGACCTAATTGGTGCTAATCAAATCTTCTAGAGTCAACCTAGATTGAAAGTCAAAATGAGTCATGTTGGATTAAATGTCAGCTAACTCACTTCGCACTCAAGGACAGAAATGAATTTGTCGAAAATTAAATTATTTTATTCAAACAAAAAAATTGAAATTTAAAATATTTTAATCTATTTAAGAAATAAACAAAATCAATTATAAATAATTTAAATATTATATATTTTTGTTTATTAGAGTTGTCAAAAAATATCTAAAGGTAAGACTTGATATGAAATTTAAGGTATTGAAATATTGGCGGTGACCGTGATGATTAAAGGCACCATTTTGTTTTCGTCCCATTGTAAGTTCATTACAAAAAGAAAGAACGCATATGAACATTGTGCCATAATGAAATGTAATCAAGTGATAATAATTGTAAAATGTAAAGATACTTTTTATTCCGGCAACGATGATAACTTACCAAATAAAAAAATTACACGAAGTTCACCTCACTTGTTATCTTTCACAAGATGCCTTAATGCATTTAAATTTACCTACGTGATTTTTTTTCTCAGTTGTTTTAAAACTAAATAAAAATAAAAAATAGATAATATGAATAAATTTTATAAGATAACTTTTTTCTATATTATGTTGTGCACAAGAATCAATGAAGTTAATAACACCAATATTTTAAACTTAAAAATGAATATAATTATCTTATAATATAGGATAGTGTTTTAAATTGATCCCTATGCATATTAATCATGAGACAATTAAAAGTTAATTAGCTTTTAATGATAAAATTTAACTAACTTTATAGATATATGATTATTAAATACAATATGATCTACAATTAAATAATTTATTCTTAGAATTTTATGACCAAATAGATTTTTAGAAAGAGTTCACTATTCTAATATATATATATATATATATATATATATATATATATATATATATATATATATATATATATATATGTGTGTGTGTGTGTGTGTATTTTATCTTGAATTACAATTTTTCTTTTGGGAATTATTTTCAATAATGCTAAAAATTTTCACGTGGAATTACTTATGATTAGTTCAAGAATTCTCCTTAATATTAATTTATTTTCATCTAATCTTCATTTTAAAATAAAACAAAAATATATATCTAACATTAATATATTTTCTCCTACAGTGTTGAACATGATCTTTAACCAAATAAATTACATTATTTTCTTATTTTAAAAAAATATCATATCAATCATCAGATCCTTCAACCAAATACCATCCTCAACCACTTCTACCAACATTATATACTACACTTCTATGGTCAAGAAGACTATTATAGATTAGAGAATAACTTTTCAACTAACCAATGACTTGGCAATGGTGAACATATTTATTAGTTATTAACAATATAAAATCTAACACTGTAGCATAATTAAAATTGAAGAACCAAGTCAAAGCACATTGTCAATCACCTTTAAAGATGATTCCAATGTCCTTTGTTCTTTTTAGATATTTGAAGATTTGCTTGTGAATGTTTCTTCTTAAGGTTATTCACATATATTCATGAAATTGGCTGCTTGAGTAATGTTTGATATGTACTCATCATCACAAGCTTTAGACTTCCTACTATAGTAGCATAGTGAATACAACCCAAGTATTCCTTTTGTAAATCAATTTCAATATAATTAATTACACTTTAAAAATGCATAATTATTATAAATGTGTACATTGTTGATTTGAGTTTTTACTAGATTAAAGATTATAATTGATAGTCAAAGCACAACTATTATTTCTAATTAGATTATTTCTAATTAGGAGCGTAAGAGTCCAAATGTCACAATTTGATTGTGGTTTGATCCACTTAACATCCCTTCGGAATGCTATTAAAAAACTTTAAAAAAATTGTGCATATATTAAACATTTATTTTTTTCTTATCATAAAATAAAACATTAAACATTGATTTATTTCATCAAATAAATATTTCGCTCAGTAAAATTTATTCCAATAATAAGAAAACATTTAAGAATAGTCACTAATTAGCATTTATCCAAAATACATTTGAACCACCATTTATAACATTATCTTCTCACGGATAACAAAAGTCATATGATCATCATCACAGATGAAAACTACAACCACAAACATACCATGGTGAGCCAACTTAACAGAAAACATAATAATTAAAATTTTAGATATATAATATCAACACGTCATAACACTCCGCATTCAATCTTTCGTTAATTAATAAATAGCACATAATCAAATAACAATTATTTTCGTATCATTAGGAACAATGAATCCACACATAGACTCGACCCAAGAGGTTCACTAGTGTAGAAATAACATTTAACGTTATGTGTTTAATGTCTAACGAAAAGAAATCCAACGTAAAAAATAACCAATGACGGTTTTGTAAATAAAACGTCATTATAGAAGTCGGTTAAATGGGTCCCCGACGTCAAATAAAATATAGTACACAACAATCACTTCCCCTCACTCTTCTAGAGAGCTTCATCGGGCAAGTACAAGGTGCCACTTTCCACCACTCTTCCAAAGAACTTCACCAAACAAGTACACAATGCCATTTCCTGCCATTTTTCTAGAGAGCTTCATCAGACAAGCATATAGTGTCACTTCCTATCACTTTTCTAGAGAGATATACCAAGTAAGTACACAATGTCCATTCCCACCACTCTTCTGAAGAGTTTCATCGGCCAAGTACATGGTGCCATTTCTCACCACTCTCTTAGTTAGTTTAATCGGGCAAGTTCACCTCCAGTACAACTACGTCAAGTCCACTACTTCCCACTATTGTCTTAAAAACCACATTTGGAGTCCTCAAAGTGAGCTCCAAGAGCCCCCTCACCTCTAAGTTAGACACATGATTCTCATTCGCCTCATCACATCACATATGCAAGCATCATGTTCACAATAACACATATTCTATTTCATATTACAAACAACCACAAAACTTAAACTCACATCATATCCCCCAACTAACATTCTAATATGATCCATGATCATATTTTCACTCAAAACATGTTATTAAACCAACAATGCAAGCACACATCATCACACATAAATGGTCTCATGCAAGGCATAGGCTCATACAAGCCACATGATATATTTAGGTGAGGATGGGTCTAAAATAGCTCGTCCAAGGTAAAATACAACTCGACCAAGGTCTATAACATATTGGTCGAGGTATACAGCTCAGTCAGGGTTGGATACAACTTGGCTAAGGTCAGATACAGCTCAACCAAGGTCTACAACATCTCAACCAAGGTTTGATAAAGCTCGGCCAAGGTATGATACATCTCAATCAAGGTTTGAAACATCTTGGCCAATGTCTGAAACATCTCAATCAAGGTTTGAAACATCTTGACCAAAGTCTGATACATCTCTTCCAGGGTTTGAAACATCTCAATGTGGTATAATACATTTTGGTCAATGTTTGAAACATCTTTGTCGAGGTTTGATACATCTCAAATGAGGTCTGGTACATCTTGTGTAGGGATTGTTTAGCTTCAACAAAAGTAATTCACTCCTTTAACATTGTATATATAAGTTCTAATAAAGCCTCTTATTACCTTATCATGTAACGATAATGAAATTGAAACAACATCATGCCCCATGAAGTAGCATTGATAAAAAAAACTGAAACTATAATTTAGCAAAACCACGTCATCTTTATCCCAAGCAAAAACACCAAGACTTAATAATCAATAGTTTTACATCCAAAGCATAAAAGAAACCTTTGCATACACTCATCCATAAAAGAAAAATCATCAATCTCGAAGCAAAATAAATCATCAACCTTAAAATGCTTAATTCACTTCCACAACACCAAACATGACGGCCAATAACTTACCCGCTTTCCCCCATACTAATATATTATAATACAATTGCCATTGTACATTTAGTATAACAAAATCAGAACAAAAAATATCCAACGACTTAAACTTTATATATATTTTTGTATACATCAATGTTGCATACCCATTCTAATTCAAATAATTTTTTCTATAAACCCTTATCAAAATCACAATACAACACATACTGAGATAAAAGAAAAATATCTGTTAGATCCCCTTACCTTGATTGACGCTACCTTGCTTCTTTCTTTATGATCACAACATAGTTCCTCCTCCCTTTTAATTAAAAGCCTAGATGTCAACCTTGATCAGAAGAACAGGATGCACCCACTAGCTTTCTTTCTTATTGTGTAGAGTTTTTGTCTTAACCAAATTTAATAAAGAAGCACGTCTAACCCAAGCCTGTCTAGGTTTGTCCCCTAAGCCTCTATAAATGCACGCTACCTTAGAGCATTCCATGTGTCATCCCTATATTCTATTCTCTGCGTGGCTAATCAAATTAGGATTCCAAAAATGTTTTAAAAAATATTCCATAAAATACTTTTCATAAATCTCTTCACTAAAACTTGAACCCATGACCTTTATATGATTCCAAACTACTAACGTTTGAATTACAACATTTTTTTATCTTGCTTATCAATTTTATATGATTTAATGATATTCTTCAAGTTCCTACCCACAAATAAGGAAATAATAATAAATCAAAATATCATGTGTAAGACTTGAACCTAAGATCTCACCCTTAAACACAAGGATTCTAACCAAACAAGTTATCCCAACCTTTTAACACAATAATAATAATTTAAATACATATTTATTATCTTTTTTCTCTCCTGCAAATATTTTTATTCAGTCTTACAACCCACCTAACCTTTGCCACAAGATAATTGATAGACCTACAACAATATCCCCCTCAACAACCTTAACATCTTTCATCGTCTTGACACCATTTAGATACAACGCCACTAACACAAAAGAGCTTGTTCTAGGTTAATACTTTTTTGATATTTCATCTCCAAAATATTCTTAGTTATGCCCATATCCTTCATTTCATATATGATATATGTAACCTACATGAAAAAAAAAAGTTAGGCAAACATATAATTTTCCACTTTCTTTTGATAAACCACATGGATCATAAAAATTTCATTTTTACCCTTGAGAGACAATGAACTAATTAAATCTCTCACACCACTTGCAAGGAGATTATTTCATACTATACAATGACCGCTTTAATTTGCACCTAAATTCTTCCTTAACAATGACATTAAAACCTCTTGACTTACGCATTATAATGTCTTCCTACAATTAGCTTTGTAGGAAGGTCATCATTATATCTAATGTTTTAGCTCCATATCCATTATTGCTAATAGAAAAAGTAAGCCCCTAATGAATGTTGTTTGACTACTAGAGTATCTCATTATAATCCATTCATTCCTTCTAGTATATCCCTTCGCTACCAACTAAGCCTTGGACCTATATATTTTTGTTGTAAATGATTTGTCACACATTCTACAATCAAACTCTTGAAAACCTAATTAGAATAAAAATATGTTTCTAACTTCAAGTGACTTTACTACCTCTCGACCCTCTTTCTTTTCTGAAATTCATCTCTCTCATAAGTTGCAACTACCCAATAATCAGTTTCAACAAATAATTATTTTTGTGAAATGTAATTGGTTTCAACAACTCCACCTACTTAACTACAACAAATGTATAGGTCAAACTACCATCAAACTCATATTTTTCCTTTTGTTACTATTGCTTTTGAGACCTTCAATCAAGGGTTTCATAGTTTAACAATTGTTGATGCACTAGACAGTCATATGAATTATATATAGATGTCTTAGGTTTATTAGACGATTATATATTGAATACCACAAGATTTTACTTTAGAATATACCTTAAAAGAAAATCATGAATAATTATTTTGCAGAACGTATGAAATTTAAAGACTACAAGAAAATACCTTCAAGAAAATAGTATGAATGATATAATGCATTGCCCCAGTCAAAATCCATGAGATAAATAAGGTAGTGTTTGCCACTTGTGACCTAACTCATAATATAAGAATCAATAATTCTAGGAATTTGAAAGAACCTTGTGTTATTCAACTCCATTAGATAAGCTTGTACATAGAATCACTAACTTAACCCACAAGATAAGAAACCCTAAAAAAAAGAACATGCTCTGTTAAGATACAATCGTCTAGAGAATATATCATCTAAGAAACTCGGGTTTTGAAGTTTAACAATAAGCAGTCAACAAAGTATTGATGAGCATGAAAAGTTGTTTAAAAGAAATAGTTGTTGATATGGGGAGCTATGTGAAAGCTAAACCCACACATATCTCATATGTGTTTTTGATGATGACAACAATAGAAATGTTCTAATAGTTTCTTGCACACATTAAGCAAAGCTGACGTTTATATATTTGATTGTGCTTGAACTATATGTTATGCATATTTATTGTGTTTATATCTGTGATATGTGATTATATATGTGATATGCATATTCATTGGTTAGATTGATAAAACTCTATGCACATTGCATATCTGTATGAATTAATCGATTATAGTGATTATGTAATCTATTAGATTCATTAGATATCAACATTTGTTTAACAGTGGAAAACTGCCAGTTTTCACCGATTACATTATATAGATAATCGATTAAAACTCATGCATTTGCATATAATTGATTTTTGAGTGCACTGATGAGTTTTTGTTTGAAAAAGTTTTCAAATTTGTTTAACTGTTGTACTTAAACGATTACACTATTTTCTTAATTGGTTAAAATGTTCATTGGTTGAAAATTGTTTTCTTGATAAGTCATAACTACCTTAACGGACATATTTTTGAATACTATGACTTGCATTAATTGCTTAATTGATTACATGATATGCTTAATATGTTAAATGCGTTAAATGTAATTTTGTTACAGGAGTGTTAATTGCTTAACCAATTACATTAATAACGTAATCGATTAGTTTGCGTTAGAGTTGTTAATTTTATAAATTGACACACTGCTCTCTGCATTAAACAACTTTTGGATATTATCTTTCAAATCTGACAAAGTTTGTTGAGTATTAAATTGCTGGAGCGTTCATTCTCCAAGAATCAATAATCATTTCATTTGGAAGAAATCAAAGCAAGGATTCTTGAAGAAGTTGTTGTGCTTTCAATAGTTTGATCAATCTGCACTAAGGTGCTCTATTGGAAGATCAGTTTCGTTATAATCATCTGTGATTGGTGTTGCCTTGTTGCCGCTCGCCAAGAAGAGAACGATGGAGTTCTGGTTACTTTGAGAGGGGTATCTCAAAGGGGTTTTTGCAAAAAGAGGATTGTTCTTTTTGTGTGTTTGACAATAATAGATTTGGAGTTAGAGAGGAGGATACATATATTGAGAGGGTGTCTCTGTATTGCTTGTTGTAAAACTCAATCTATATAGTACATTTGCTTTCAATCTTAGGTTGATTGAAAGGGACTGGATGTAGGCATTGAGACTGAACCAATATAAAACTTAATGTGGTTCTTTCTATCCTTTATCTCTTTCATTTCATTACATTCTTTATTTGCTTGCATTTCAAGAAAGGCTCAAAGATTTCCAAAGGTTTTTAAAAGATCAATTTTTATAATAAAAAACCAATTCACCTCTTTCTCTCTCTTGGTTGGGAAACAAGGCCAATCCTTTTCTATAATAGCGTCTAAAGAAGAAATACTTTGTAATGTTTGAAGCTAAGCTTATGTATAACGTTTTCTACACTAAGTTCTTTAATGAATTATAAAATTATAAACAACGTCTAAGAAAAGAAAGTGTCTTTCTTCTGAAATCATCTAATAGACTTTATGACTATATAAAGAAAGTCTATCTCACTAATACTAAAAAGAAATTGTTATTCATTACAAGTGTTATCTCAAGCAAAATATTTTAAAGAAAACATCGTCTAATGAATGACTGCTAAACTTTATAGCCTTTGAAGAAGAATATAATATTGATATCATCTGATGATCATTCATCTTGTGTGTTTTACCAAACGGTGCATTTATGAATGACATGACAAATGGTAAGATCACTTGAACACGCAATATAGTCTAACGCTTATCAACGTTCAAAACATTTAATGCATGTACAGTAAAGTGCTTCAATGCTTGTATACTTTATTCTTGATATTTGTGCAGATCACTAAACCAGAAAGATATGATTAGAATCATTACACCGCAAGAAAAAGATGTGAGAGAAAAGAACATTCTGGGAATGTTTTCCTTGAAGCCTTCTGCTTTGTCACATCGTATAAGCTCAATTTTCTTAAGGTTATGATAAATCTCTGACCCCTACAAAGAAGACTAAGTTTAACTTCCTACCTAAAGGCTACCTACTCTCCTGAAGTAAACTTCCATGTCTAACGGTCATATATAAAGAAAATATATATATAGACGAAATCTTGAAGAGGAGACAAGATGATAACACAAGAAGATTAAGATGAAAAGAATATAATAGTGTTTATATCCTCTTTTTGAGAGTTATCATCTTTGTCTTCACTCTTAACACTGGTTATGTTGTAAATTCTAAAGAGAATTAAAACATTTGTCTAAACATGTTGTCTAGGTTTAAGACTAGAAGTGGTTAGAATACTTGAGACTAGAAGTAGTTATAATACTTAGGCTTAATTACCTACTTAGTCCCCATGTTAGGAGGTAATTTTCTGTTTAGTACCCAGTTTTAAAAATGTAGACATTTGGTACCTATGTTTTGAAATTTGTATCAATTCAATCCTATCCAGTTAACGGCGTTATAATTGATGCGAGAAATTAAGGACGTTAATGATAGCCTGGGTGGAATAGCTATCAAATGTTTGAATGCATCTTCATTAACGTCCTTAATTTCTCGCATCAATTATAACGCCGTTAACTGGATAGGATTGAATTGATACAAATTTCAAAACATAGGTACCAAATGTCTACATTTTTAAAACTGGGTACTAAACAGAAAATTACCTCCTAACATGGGGACTAAGTAGGTAATTAAGCCTAATACTTATAAATTAGGAGTGGTTAAACTCAGATTAGTCGTTTTGACTAGGTGAACCAGAAGTGACAAGAATACTTATTGTAAACCTAAAGAAGTAAAACTCGTGTAATCTTGGAAAAGATTAGTGAAACCCTTTAAGAATTCTTAAGGGGGAATTGGGTGTAGCTTAGGTTTAAGTGAATCAGTATAAAAGTTATGCTTGTTACTTTCCCTTTTTAAACGTTTTCACAAAATCCTTTTTGAAATATCTTCGTCTAAACTCATAATTTATTTGTTAATCTTTTGAAAACACATTACATCAAAACGCCACCAATTATAAGCTAAAAAGTGACACAAAGGATAACAAATTATGACAACCCTTCAAGCTCCACTAAGGATAAGCTAAATGAATGAATAAAAAAACAACTTATGATATGCCCACCTTAGGAAATAATTCTATAAATTAATTTATGTTATGAACCATATTTTCTAAAAAAGTATATAAGTTCTCCTTATATGAAGAATGTGGTTGATGAATCAATATTTAACCTATTCACTTAACTTCTTGTACTAGATTTAATTAGGGAATTGCACTTAAATGTCCAATATTTCCTCAGTTTTGATTTGGGCTTAATTTGGCCAATAATTTTTATTTTAATTAATTTGAATTATCTGAGATTAATTATTTCCATTATTAATTGTAGGGAAATTTTTGGAATCATATTTTGGGACAGCAAGAGTGCTACCACATCATTTGCTTTTGGCCACATTAGCATTTAGATTTATTTTGGTTGTAATTTTGTTTTTCCTTTATTGTTTGGACTAGATTTGTATTTTTGGACAGACTTAGTACTATTGGGCCCATTTTTGGTCATTTTTTTGTAGAAGCCCATTTGAAGGGGCTGACTTATTACCTAGGGTTTAGTGCCTAAAGGGGGTAGACTCTCTCATTCCATAACATTCTTCACATTTAACGTTTTAGGTGGCTGGAACAAGAGAGGTGCTCTCCCATGAGGTTTTGTTTTTGGTTTTGTTAGTATGTATTGAACTAGTTTCCCATTTCCATTGCAATTCCATTTATGTTTTGCTTCCATTATGGTAGGGCAAACTGATTAAATGTGTGCATTATGAAAACTGTATTTATTCTTCGCTTAGTAGGCTAATCACTGTTCGATTAGGGTGAAAGGAGCATATAATTATTGGCAATCAGGGATTGGAATCATTGCAGGGGAGCCAATAACCAACCTGTCCTTAATTAGTGTTTTAATTCGTGTCTTTATTCGTAATTCTGCTCACACAACCCCCCACTACGTGTTCAATCTAATGACTGAACCAATAATTGGTCCTTGAGAGACGACCTAGGAGTCACTTCCTAGTATATATTGTACTTTAATTGCATATTAATTTGATTCGGGTATGACCTCGATCAGTGGTGTAAAGGGATTAACCAAATACTTCACTTTCTTAATTGTATATCTAAACAAAACATAAAACTAAGATCAAGACTAAAACTAGAGATAACTTAGCAAATTCCTATTAAGCTCAAAATACAAATTAAATTAGTATATTTTTATCCGTTTGTAGTATTACATCATCCTCATCTCCTCTTCTTCTTTTTTAATTTTTTAAATTTTTTTTTAAAATTTAACTAAAGTTCTTGTATGAAAACATCAAGAAAATATTTCCATAATTCAATAGTCTTAAATTCTTCAATTTAAGATGACCTAATGTTTTTAAAATGCCTATTACTCACTAATTCTTGTTAATTCTCATCAACATGCGAATAAATTGTTTTATTATGTATCATTATTGCACCATTTATCATTTGTCAGGTTAATCACTTATTTATTGAACCTTAATGAATAAGGTCGTCTTGTGATCCTTTCTTTCATATTCTTTTTTATGTGATTCATCTCATTTTTTTTCTTATTATTATTGTTTGTTGTTTAATATTTTTTCTTAACCTACTATTTGTTATATAATAATTGATCTAAGTTTTCCTTTCCCATCTTTGTTATTTTTCGAGCACTACTTCATTCTTGTAAGTTTCACAATAGTTTTGGACTAATTTAAAAATATGCTACCTTGTGTATGCTAGCATAGGCCCATGTTTTAGGCCCACTTACTTATGGCTTCTAAAGTTAGCTTTCATTGCCACTAGAATACGTCCTATTGATCTCGTTGAGTATTCAAAATCAAGACTAAATCATATGGCTAAGTTGAAAGGTATAAAGCTAGACTTGTTGTTAAAGGATATACCCAAGAGTATGACATGGATTCTAAGGAAAAATTTTCTCTTATGGCAAAGATGACTACTGTTCATACCTTGATCATTGTTGCTTATATTTTTCAATAGAAGATTTTTCAAATGGATGTGAAGAATTCCTTTTTGAATAGGAATCTACATGAAGAAGTTTGCATGACTCCAACAACAGGTGTCTCTCACAAATTTAGTGAAGTTTGTACACTTCGTAAGGCCCTTTATGGTCTTAAACAAACACCTCGTGCTTGGTTTGAGAATTTTTCTATAGTTATTGTTTCTCTTAGTTTTGTTTCTAGTCATCAGGATTCTTCTTTATTTGTCACAAAAACCAATGTACAATGTATTTTGCGGTCCTTATATGTTGATGATATATGATTATTACTGGTCATGATTTTTGATCGAATTAGATCTTTAAAAACTACATTATCCTATCGTTTTGCTATGAAAGATTTGGGTGTATTATGTTACTCCCTAGGCATTAAGGTTGCTTCTTCTTCCAAAGGTTATCTTATGTCTCAGTCCAAGTATATTGCTTACCTATTTGAATGTGCTCAGCTTATTGAGAACAAGGTTGTTGATTCTCCTCTTGAGACAAGTGCATGATATTCCCCCATCAAATGATATTTCTTTGATTGATTCTATTTTATATCGAGCTATTGTTGGGACTCTAGTTTATCGTACTGTGACTCGTCTAGACATTGCACATGTTGCTCATGTTGTTAGTCAATTTGTTTAATCTCTAAGAATGGTTCATTGAGTTGTTCTTTGTATTCTCAAGTATCTACAAGACAATAAGTTTTAGTGTCTTTTGCGTCCTTTTATGTCGTCTTTATACTGTGCCTATTGTGATGCATATTGGAATGGTGATTCTAATGATCGAAAATCCACTATCAAATGATGTATTTTTCTTGGTGATTCACTTATATCATGGAAGAGTAAGAAACTAGATGTTACATCCCTATCATCCATAGAAATTGAGTATCGCACCATAGCTTCAACTACTTGTGAGATTATTTGCCACGTTGATTACTTGTAAATATAAGTGTTTATTTGAAAGATCCTACACCTCTGTATGGTAACAATAAAAGTACTATTCATATTATTCACAACTCTAATTTTCATAAGCAAACCAAACATATTGAAACATGTTATTTTACTCGTCATCATCTTCAACTTGACACTATATCTTTACTGTTTTTTCCTTTGTCTCTACATATTGCAGATATATGTTTACCAAAGCACACTTTGTTTTACGTTTTCATTTTTTATTTGACAAACTCTCGATATATTTAGTCGTAACCATGTAAGTTTTTAGACCTATTTACTTGTGACTTCTAGGATTAACGTATTATATAACGAATCTTTTACAACTCCTTTTAGACAATTAATAATACACAATCTCCTTCTTCATATATTTCTTTGTTTTCTACTTTGTAAAGTCCCGTTTTTATATTTCATAGGTTGAAAGTGTTCTTCACATCAAACTTCTCGGTCTTGAAAGTAAAACCCATCATCCTGTATCACTTGACATTTTGTGAAAAAAAGAGTTGAAGTGGCTATTGCCATTTTGTTATGCATAGAATACCAAATTAAGCTCAAGAACAAAAAAGGACGGTCTAATGTAATTATGAATTACCATTAAATAAAGACAATATGACAACGAATGAATTACTAATCTAAATGTGATCAAGATCCTCGTTGTATTATATTGTATTATGCAAGATAATGCATTAAATTGCATCGCTTCAAGATACATATAAATCATCGTTACATGGGTTATAAGTTGTTTAAAAGTTACTTAGAACCAAAACATAAATCTAACTAACATATACATAATCAATGGACACGAAATAATGTACTCGTAGAGTCATAGACAGAGACGTCCCTACCTTCATAAAGAATTTGGCACACTAGGATCTATAATTCAAGTAATAAAAAGTACATTCGAAAATATAATGTTATGAAGGAATTAGTGAGAATGTGGTCCAGTCCATTGCGATCACGTTCGCCACCCCGTATACCATTTATGCATGTACGTGCACACAAACAGAATGTGTCCGCTTGCGTACGTAAAAAATCAAGACTCTTGGATTGACCAGAACTCGGATAATCAACCTCATTTCTGGTTGGACCACTCTCCTCTCAAATTTCCAGCAATATTCTACTTCTTTCTTCTCTCACCATAAAATAATTATAATATAACCTAAAATAACACTTCACAATATTTATTTTTCACCTTCAATTCTACATTTTCCAAAAGAGAACCATATAGTAAATGTATTAGAAATAGCATAGGAACACACATACATGATTTTTTCCTCAAGAAGGAATATAACTTAGCAAGGCGACGTGATTCCCAAAACAGAATGAATGGACGTTCCACGGCAGCGAAATTTGTCTCGCTGTACCATAAAATGTATGTGGCCCTTCATACACACCCATCATTACTACATCGATCCAAATATGTAAATTATTATTTTGAATGAAGCTTAATATTTTAATTAAGGTGAAAGGGTGAAAACTGTAGGATTTGCCACATGGTATGATTGGTGCATGAGATGGAAGAAACACCTGAGATGGAAGAAATGCGGTGAAGGAATGATTAAGGAGGAGAATAAGAAGCGTGTTAATCATATCCCATGGGCAGGGTTAATTAACAGCCCCACGTGCGATGACTCTAACCCCTAACCATGGTTGATTAAATTCAAACCAAATGCAAACAAATCATTGTAAAAAGACCTTATTGTTTATTTTAATATAAAAAAAAAAAAAAGGCACAGTGAGATGTAGAACGTATACATAACCACGCCTTGGTGCGGGTGTGAAGAAGAATAAGCAAAACCCCCGACAGAGAAAAAGGAAATCCCCACCGTCCCAGCATCGACGCTTCCATTTGCAACACCAACAAAAAAGAAAAGCGACCAAAACCTACCGAGTAGCAGCACTGTAACAGTATGTGTGGTAAGTACTCTCCCTCTCTCTTGTTTGTGTGGTGTGTAAGGCGTGAGGTATGAGTCTGGCATATATAGGGAAAGACCTAATGGGATGACAGTGTTATCTCATTAATGCGCTTCACCTTTTTTTGACGATTCTCCTTTACGCGTCGCAGTTTGTCACTTCTGATCCTCTCTGCCACCTTGGTCGCTTCAAAACCCTACCCCCACCCCCACCTCTTTCCCTTTTTCCACCTCTCCGCCTTCTCCTCTCCACCACGCACCACGGTTCCTCTCTCTCTCTCTCTCTCTCTTTCTCTCTCTCTTTATCACTGTTCTTTTCCTTAAAACGTAACCGACACATATACCAGAGAAGAACAGAATTGCATGGAGCAATCAATGTCCTTTTGCCCCAATCTCATCGCCATTTCTAAACCAACTAACCGTGTGCGTGTGTTGCTGCTAGCTACTTTACCCTTCTCATACTAGCTAGCTGGATTATTTCATCCAATTGAAGATAATAAGAAAAGGAAACACCCGATGCTTGTTTTTCTCTTTTTAGGTTTCACACTCTCTTCGTAGTTCTAGTAGTAGTCCCGTGACACTGACTTTCTTTCTCTTTCTCTCTCGTCTTTTCCAGAATCGACGGCTATTCCTGCTTCGTTGACTCCTTTCTTCACATGATGTGATGTGTATATATGACCCTTCCCTTTCTGCTCTTCTCTTCTGCAGATCTGTGATTTCTCTGTAAAAAAGAAGCTTATTCTCTTTTCCTCTCCCTCTTCTCTTCCATGCCGTGACTACTCAGTACTCACTTCCAACCACCGAACGCCTCGCCGTGCTCGTTCTTTCATGGAACAGCATTCGGTTCAACGAATCGTCGTCGTTTGTGTAACCGTCTCCTTGTTCTCCCTCTCACTCCTTGCCGTTTCAACAGGTGCGTGTTGTTCACTCTCAATCTCAATATTCTTATGTGAATTATTATTGTTCGTAGTTTCTTAAATTACCGTTTTTAATCGCGTTTGTAGGTTTTGCTGGTGGGAGGACACTTTCGGGAACCATGGTCTCCCTGTCATCGCGTCGTGTAGAGGAAGGGAACAGGAAGCTCCATAGCTCGCATCGCAAACTTCTTACTAGCGGTAAGTGCTTTTTTTTTCTTTTTAAATCGTGTTTTGACTAGTTTAGATGTTTCTTTTCATGGGAGAAGAACGAGCTTGTCTTCTTCTTTTGAGGTTGCCCTTTTTGTCTTGTTTTCTTTAGATACATGCCTAGGCGTTGTTTCTTTGTATGTTTTCGCTGAAAACGAAATGGCTGCTAAAAGATTGTGTGATCTAATAATCTAAAGCCCATATAACTACAGAATTCACCCATTTAATTACAGCGGCACTTCTATTTTGAGCACCAAAGGATTTTTCTTTTATCAATATATGCCTGTGTTTTTTTATTTGGTTGAAGAGGAAGTGAAGTGTAGAAAAGACAAGGGCGTATGGTTCTTTACATATTTTTTTTTATCATTGTATTTTCCCTTTAATTTAATAAGGACGAAAGTTTGGAATTTTTCTTTGACCTTTTTATTTTTTAAACTCCACTAGGGTTGAAATAATTCCGGGCTAGCTAGCTCTAGCCTTTCGAATAATTGGCTTTTCGCCCCGGTTGAACTTGAAAGTTGCTTTTTAGCTTTTGGGTATTGGTTTGGAATGATTCAAATTTTTTATAAACCAGAATAATAACAGTATTTTGTCGCGGAGTGGCTTCCTGCGCACATGTCTTTTTGCTGGTCTTGATGTTAGTCTTTGGTGTACCATGTAACACAGAAGACTGTCATTTTGTTTGCCAAATAATAAAAATAATATTTGCAACTGTTTAGTTAATTTGATAGAGGGAATTTGATTTGGTTCTGAAAAGAAAAGATTCGGGGTTTTGTGCAGGGAATGGAAAGATGGAACCGAACCGAATATGGGGTGAGAAATGCAGCAAGTCTGATATAGTGATAAACCAGGGCCCTACGGCCCCACTCCCAAGTGGCATTCCCACATACACGGTGGAGATCATGAACATGTGCGTGAGTGGATGCGACATCTCTGGCATTCACCTGAGGTGCGGCTGGTTCAGCTCTGCACGCCTCATCAACCCCAAGGTCTTTAAGCGCCTCCGTTACAACGATTGCCTCGTCAATGATGGCAGACCTTTGATCAACGGTGCCACCATTTCATTCCAATATGCCAACACCTTTCTCTACCCTCTTTCCGTTTCCTCTGTCATCTGTGTCTGATCATCATCATGATCATAACAACAATCCTCTCTCTTGTCCCACAACTTCATTCTTTTCACCTGTACATACAGATTTTAGATACGTATCTGCGGACAACACCTTGTGCACGTGATGGGTCTTTCCAATGTGATGCTTACGATTTTTTGATAGAAAGGAAAATAGGCTAGGAGTGAGGTTTTTTTAGCTTTGTTTTTGTGGTTTTGGGCATGGTTGCATGATGAGGTGATGATATACTTTAAGTCGTTTTCCCCGTTTGTGTGCATTCATTAATGGAACTGTACAAGAATCAGGTCATAGCAGTGGCTAAAAGTCATTGCATATATTGCAATATTCAAGCAAAGCAGATCTTTTTCAATTGTAGACATTATGTTTTGGAGGGGGGGAGTGGAAGGAAGGAAGTAGAAGGACTGGTCCCCCTTCTTTTTACTTCAATCTGTGCTATGCCCGGGGTTGTGGAATTGGATTACGAGGGACGGATGTATAATGTGTGATTGTGACCTCTCCTCAGGATGTCCGTGATTCGTCATTATGTCAACGACCCAAATTTGGTTCCTCTTCCTAACCGGGAACATTCATTTCGTCCTGATGACGCCAAACATAATGCTCAATAAGTCGCATCGTACCTTCTTATTTACACTTCAATTATGCCTCTACATTTTTTTTATAAATAAATAAAATGAGTGTGCAGTTAAAAGTCCTGCATCGACAAAGGAATATAACTATGTAGTTGCCATGTTACAGAGGAATTAGTCTCACGTATATAGAAAGTTGTTATGGAACAGGGTTCTTCAATTATAAAGGAGTTTTTGGAAGAATATAACATACGTTCGTGTTGGGTATTAAACTATGATTCATGTATAGTAGATTTTTCGATACCTAAAGTCATTTGAGAATAGTAAAAGTAAGAGTACTGAAATGTTACATTATGCGTTTTTGGGATATGTGCTTTTATATATGCTTGTTTTATTCTCGGTGAATGTTAACAAAAAAATTATTACGGGTGCTGAATGTCAAGGAAACTAATTTTGGTCGATAACTAGTTGATGGAGATTCTTCTAATTCTTTTATCGGAGGAGATTTAGTTGCGGAAGTTATTAGGTTTTCTAGGAGAGAGAAGGGTAAGGTCAATTCTCAATGAAGAAAACACATAGTAGTCAAAAGGAAGAGAGATTGTCCTGAAGAGACCTACGAAGAAGTTGATATCCCGCTTTGCATGATAGCTCAACTTATTTGATATTGACTTTTTTATTAATGGTGGAGAGTCCTATTCAGAGCCTTCTTGGCCGGCCATGGAGAAAAGAGAAAGGAGGGAAATTTAAATTATGAATTTCCTATAGATTAGGTATGTGGAGTGGGTCAAATATTACTTGTTCATTCATGTTTTTTACATTTGAATGTGTTCAAAATGTTACGTGCATGCGGCTCTTCCCTAGCTAAAGCTAGCTTACGGTTTCGCTAGGACTTGAATGAGTCCAATTAAAATCTTAGCTATGCTAGATCAAATGTAGATTTTACAAAATAGATTGAATCTAAAATCCATATTCATTTTAATTTGATTATATTGATTTTGATTTGTCCAATCTAATTTAAATTGGATTAAATTTATACTAAATTTACTTATCAATGATTTTGATTTGTCCAATCTAATTTAAATTAGATTAAATTTATATTAAATTTACTTATCAATTATATTAAATGTGATGTAAGATTGATTTAGAATCGTGCAGCGAAATATCGCGTTTAAATAAAGTCAAGTTAATTGATTTTTTAACAAAAATTGTACGTTTAAAAATTTTACCTTTTTAAAGTTTGACTTTTCAATAAAAAAATATTCCTTGAATATAATAGTAGATAAATAAATAGCGTTGAAAAAAAAAAATTATACTCATTTAGATCAAAACATCATTCAATGGTTAATATCTCAAGAGAGGGATTAACCAATCATTAAAATAAACTCGAACTTATAATCAAATCAGTAGTTTAAAATTTAGAAAACACATATCTTGAAGACACAAAAGATAAAAAAACACCTTCTTTGAATCACACAAAAAATGAACCACCTCCTTTGAGTCACACAAAGGATGAAAAATGTTTCCTAGCAACAGTAGGAGCATTCAATCATTCAAGAACACACTTAGTGAAAGTTATCGCTCTACCTACATTAGGTTTTTCAAAGCCTCTTTTCACAAACACAGAGTTTCTCTATGTGTCACAACTTTAAACCTTTAAATGAAAAGTTATTTTTGAAATTAGGTTTAGCAAAAATATATAGACTCTTTATTTTAAAATTTAGGCCATGAAACTAAAGAGTCAAGTTACAACTATAGTTGATAGTCGATTATTTCAATAGATAATCGATTATCACAAAAACTTTTCTAAAATCATTTTCTCGATGTGATAGTCGATTACTGGAAGTCAATAATCGATTATCACAAAGTCTTTTCCAAAAATATTTTCTCGATCTGATAATCAAGTACCTGAAGTGAATAATCCATTATCATTGAGTCTTTTCTAAAACTTTGAATTCATTTTGAAAATCGATTATTACTCGTGTTAATTGATTATCATAGAATATTTTTGAAAAATTAAAAGCTTTTCTAAGTGATCTTTATGCAAGGCTACTTTGTGATTCTCTAAACTAAGTGTTACACAAAATTTGTTTACTATATGACTTATTACAAAAGCTTAATTCCATACATACTAAAATATAAGTCTTCCAATATCTTTTACATTGACTTCTTGGACTTTCTTTTATCATCATCAAAATTTCCTAATCTTCATCATCTTCTCTTTTTCCAACAATGTGGGATCAACTCAACACACCTTAACGTCATCCGAAACCAATGTAGGCCTGATGTATTAGTCAAACACAATCAAACTTGATTTGGATGAACCTAGTCCATTTTGTCTTCATCCCACCAAAGATTAACTCAACCTAGATCGGCCAGACATAGCTTGATCTGGTGATAGGAGGCTCCTTCGAAGCTATATGACTCAAGCCAAGTTGAAGACTCCGAGAGTGATCTAGGTGTGTGGAAGCTATGGAAACTGTAATGTATTGCTCGTTTTTAGTTAACTTATGGTGATGGTGTGGTGTTTGGGTGATCTCAAGAGAGGTTAGGCCTACTCTTAAGGAATGGTGGTTATAAGTAACCTATAAGAGCTGCTTTAAAATTGGTGACCTAAATTGAGTAGTATGACACAAATTTGGCAGCATGACTTTATTTAAATTCAAATGTGCATTTACACGAGGAAAGACACCTCTATTTTTAAGCTTAGGTAACTCTAAAGGTGTCTTCAAATTGTAGAAGAAAAACCTTAATACTCTAATTTGGAGACCAAGAAAAACTTCTCTTATTTAGAAGCATGAGACATGACCACTACTAAGGAGAATCATGATATGAAATAACATGCATAGATAAAAAGGAAACTAAGACTAAACAGGAAAAATCAGAAATGGATTGAAAGGACTAAGCGGAAGAGAGAAAAGGAAAGGACAACTTATGGATTGGAAGATGACATGCCACTTGGAAGGATCCAAGATAAGTGCAAGAGGACCGCCACTTGCTTTTACCATAAGATTAAAACCAAAATTGAACTAAGAGATAAATAATATCTCAAAGAAGAAATGTAAAATGCACATCACTCTTGTTTCATTTATGAAAAGGTGTGTGTTATAAAGGAGGCTACACTAGTGTAGTAAAGGGAAATGAAAGTGGCTATTTTTGCCTAAACGCAGCGGTTCTTGAATCGAGACATATACAGGCGAGGAAAAAAGTCTATCACTTTTTTTCTCGATTAAGAACCGAGGCAAAAAGGTGTGATCTTTTGCCTTGGTTTTATTGCAACCAAAGCACTAGAAGCATGTTCTTTTTTATTTATTTTTTCGCCAGAGTTTTCGCCTCCGGTGTTGGATAGCCGAGGCAGTAGAGGAGGGTTTTTTGCCTCGATTATGGTGGAACCGAGGTAGTAGAGGTTTTTTTTGTAAGCCTTTCTGGTTCGGCTGTGGCTAGAATCGATGCCATAGGGGTCTTTCTACCTCGGTTTTGGTCACAACCAAGGCGTATTCTACTATTTTGTTTTAAGAACAACTCTGTTTCTGCAACATTTTCAACTGCAAAAACAGACCTACATGTATTCAACTTTACAAAATAGTCTAGAACAATCTAGAAACATATATTTTCAATAAAAAATATATTAAAACATAAATCATATCAATGTACATAGAATTATATGTTGGCTGGTACCAGACAGAGTGTAACGCAGCAGAATAAAACTGAAGTAGCAGAAAGCGTGTTTGGTCACCCTTTTTAAAATAAATTGGTCCGTTTTTAGAAAATCAATTTTCTTTCAGAAAATTTATCGAACAGTTGATATGCGTAAAAGATAAAGAGTGTAGGGAATAGAAAATCACACGAGTAATTTTTATACTGGTTCGATTCAAGAGAATCTACATCCAGTCGTTGATCACTATAAAAAGTGATTAACAATTCCACTAAAAAGATGTTTCACAGATTACAACAAATAGTGAATAAAGCAGATAAATAAACCTTCCTTCGACGAACGAACCGGAAGAAGAACACTCTGCCAACTCGAAGAGAACCGCTCCGACTATCGACAAACAAAACGCGAGCTTCTCCTATTCACGAGACCAGGCAGAGCACCTTGCTAACTCGAAGAGAGCTTGCTCCGACTATCGACACACGACACTCGAGCCTCTCCTGTTCACGAGACCAAGCAAGGGAACTTGAACTATAGCTTCTGAGAACTTCCTCTCACAAACAGTATTCTGCAATAGCTTCTTTTCAACAAATTCTTAAGTGATCTTCACAGAAACCCAATATATAGCTAGCTGTTCTGAATATCTAAGGTTAAGTCTCAACTGCCATGAATAATCGATTATTCAAGTTCGTTACAGGTTTTCAAAAATGTGATAATCGATTATATGAGGTGATAATCGATTATTCCTGGATGACTTGTGATAATCGATTATTGTCATTCCATAATCGATTATGGCAGTTAAAAATGCAAGTTTTACAAAGTTTACAAGACTTTCCTACTATATTTAATTTCTACAAATTGCTTTTAAATCATTCTAATATCTTCTTCAACTAAAACTTCTTGCAGCATCATGCATCATCAAAACAATTTTCTTCAAGATTTACCAATACTCCTTATTGGTAACATTATAATCATAAATTAACTTAGAAGCATAAATCAAACCAATGTACAAAGTTAACCTAATCATAAATATGCTAATATACAACTTACTATATACTAACATCTACATACTATATTATAGAGTTCAATTACATATTTTGCAAGTGTCTTCCTTGTGGATTTAAGAGACTTGTCTGAAATTGAAGTAGTAGAATTGAATCTCTGCATAAGACACAATAATTTCAATTAGTGTATATGAATTCTAAACTATAGAAAAAAAAATTCAATAAAAACAAATATTATCATTTCTCATCCACTTGTAACATGGGCACGAATTGTGGTCATCATCCAATACATGATGTAGTAATCACACTCATATGACTCCTTTTGTTTATTACACTACAATATATCATCACAATTATAAAATGTTAAGGAACATCATTGGAATGGTACAAAATGTAACAAATTATGGACTAAAAGACCAAATCTTAAGGAAAAACCATGCAAGCTTTTTAGCTTTAGTAGTTGATCTCCCAAACAACATCATATGTGCTGCAAGGGAATTATTAAAAAAATGGCATTAAAATACATTTATATAAGGAAGAAAGTCCAAACTTTGCGATTCTTACCAATCTACTACTTGTCTGAGAGGGTACACTAGTGCAAAAACAGCGTATAACGTTACGCGTTCAACGTCCAACCACTGAATAACCAATGTTAAAAATGACTGGTGACATTTTTGTAAATAAATGCAATTGTAGAACGTCCAAGCCTCATTCAATTCGACGTTCTATGATGGTAATTATTTAAACCAGTGTGTCATTCTCTTTCTTCTTTCTTTTAAACCACCAATAGTACGTCGAATCCTGTAGGGGTTCGACGTAATATTTGTCGGTCAGAAGCCAAAGAGTCACCCTTTTTAATTCTTTTTTCTTTTTTCTTTTAAACAACAAATAATACGTCAAATTCTGTAAGGGCTTCGACGTATTATTTTTCAGCCAGAAGCTAAAAAGTAACTCCTTTTTAATTCTTTTTTTATTTTTTCTTTTAAACCACATATAATAAGTCGAATTTTGTAGGAGCTTCGATGTATTATTTGTCAGCCAAAAGTTTCCCCTTTTTAATTTGAGCGGGAGATTGAAAATTCATTCACTTTATCTTAGCGAGCGAGACCCTCTTCTCTTCTCAAACTTTTCTCGAACGAAGTTTGACGACCATCACATGTAATCTTTCTTTCATTTGATACAAATGCATGTTAATTAACTACTTTATGTATAATTTTCGTTTGTTTTGACCGATTATTTTTGTGTTCTTGTCCTTTATAGGCGCATTCTGCTTTCTCTCTCACTGGTGGAAACACTTTATTCCGACGAATCCACCTTTTGAAGGTTAATTTTCGTTTTCATTTTCGTTTAGAAGAACTTATTTGTTGAACTTGTTTGTTGTTGTTTTTTGTTGAACTTGTTTGTTTTTGTTATTTGGTTGAACTTGTTTGTTGTTTGTTGTTGATACTGTATTACACGTTTATAGTTCATGCTTTATAAAATACCAAAAACTGAAATTTGTTGTTTTTATACTTTTTAGGTCTCGTAGAGTTGTAAAAAAGGATTACAATTAATTAAAAAAAACAAAAAAATTGCTTAACGTCGAATATTAACAAAATTCGATGTCAATTCGATTAACGTCAAATTTTTTAAATTTGACGTCAATTTAATGTCTCCCGATATGACGTCGACCTCGAATTCGACATGAAAGGCCAAAAAACAACGACATTATACGATATTTTTGTACTAGTGGTAGGGAGGAGACTTGTGCAATGAACAAAATCATGTAGTAGTGTTCTCTTTTAGAGAAACCACACAAGTAGCTGTTAATGATGCCTGAAATTGGTAATAACTCAATTTTTATATACTAAAATCACAAGTGAAACTTTAAAATTAAAAAACTTCACTTACCCAACTATATAAGGGATAAAATATAGCTCATTCCTGAACATAAGCTTACTTCAATTTTATATAAAAAAGTAATTTTATATGAAATTGGTAATAGCTCACTTCAATTTTATATAAAAAAGTGCTCATAGACTTACATCATGCACAATGAAATAAGGGTAATATTAAGCTCTTTTGTCCCCGACGCAAGCTCCTGAACATCTTGCTTATGCAAGTATAATAGGATCCCATGGAACAATCACCGACGCATCTATAATGATGTTAGAAAGCTCGTGTAACGCGCCAAGAGGATTGTCCTCAGATAAATGAATCTTCTTCGGTATATGACTTTCCTCTTGACCCGTTTGCTGTTAAATGAAAAAATAGTTATGTTCTAACGTCAATAAGAAGTAAAGTTTAAAATTGAGAAGTATATAGTAGGAGTTCATATCGAGGGGTCAGAAACAGAACCAACCGAAGATCTAAGCTAGGCGACGATAATCTCCTCTATTGGCACAAGAACAAACGCATCTGGTACGATAACTTCATCGACTGTGACCTTCACCTCATCTTCTCCTAGCTCATACCATGAACTATGGTGGCTGCCTCAAAGGTTGTGCCACCAGCCACTAGCATGGTCCCGGTAGGATCTTCACCATATAGCTGACATGGACGAGTCTCGTCCATGTTGTCCCCTGGGACGCATGGAGCTGATCAACTTCCTTTGCCGCTTCTACCTATCAAATTAAATGTTAGGTTATACAAAAAGTAAATTAATAAACAAAAATTATTATTAAGTTTACTTGTGGGAGGAACAACATGTTCCGCTACAGGAGATGGTTGCGAATGCATGCCATAACTCTCAAACTGCTGTTGAAACTGACGCATCACCATCTTAGCGACTTCATCATACAACTGCCCTGATCTTCTTTGTGATCTTCTGCATGATCTCCTTTGTGATGTCCTGCTTCAGCTTTTGTTCATACTTTAAATCCGTATGAAGCGTGACACCAGGAAGACCTAAAAAACTATATCATGCCTATGCTAGTTCGAGCAGCACGCACTCGTCCTAGGTGCTCAGGTTGTCCAATAGCACTGACAAAAATATCCTGACGACTTTCCTGAGTGAATTGACCTTCCTAAGAAAAATAATATCTTACAATTCTTTCTGATATTTCTCCAGCACTATTAGAAGTGTAGGAGCCTGATGAGATGGGCTAACTTCCACTTCTCGTGTCGAGATGGTGGTGAAAGAGAAGGAGGAGGGTCACCACCCTCAGAAAGTGAAAGCCTACTATATGACTTTTGCTTGATTATTTTATCCTCAAGCTTCTTGTATCCACCACGAGATAGTAAGTGTGAATTTTTATTTTAAGCACTTCTACCTTATGCTTTAGACCTTGTTTCTTGTGACATAATGAAACAATTGTTATGATATAAAATTGTGAATGATGAATTGAATGATTTTAGCAACAGATACTTGCCACGACTCGGATGTACGACTTTGTATAAATTGACGCCAAGTTTCTTCGTCAATTGTCGTATATTTTGAACATGGAGTTTCATTTTTTTTGCTCCAAAGATATATATTGACGTCAATTTTGTCTTAAAACCCCGAAATCTTTCGGCGATTGCAGATAAACACTAATTTCTTAAAGTTGCGACATTTGGAATATCAAATTTCATATGCAATAAAGAAAACAACCTTATATCAATACAAATTTATCAATATAATCAATCTAGAATTTGGAGCAATATTAATTAACTTACCAATAGATCTTGCCAGATTAGGTCCTGATCAACTTCAAATACATGATCAAACGATGGAGTAAGAATAAAGATACGATCACGTGCAAATACTCAAGGTATGACCTAAAAACATTTGCATTTGGACTAGATGCTACATCGGTGACTATGTCAACAATGACAAGTGTCCTCTCACCTGCATTTCTTCTAAGTATAAGTTGTCTCAACCTAGTCGCTCCTATGGCGGGTCTAGAATTGGGGACTTCATCCCCTGATGAATGTGGTGCCTCAATCATATATATGTCACAATAAATAACAAGAAAGATTAATAAAAGACTTATAAAATAACATATATTATTTAACAAAAGCCATAAATTTGAAAACAAATATGAAGTTCATACATAATGATATAGATTGATCATATGTATATTCCCTCATTGTGATCTTCCCAAATTGCATGTACATTGTCAACTAGAGGATCGTCATCCAAAGAAATTGTTGTTTTAAATGGATGAGTGTCAACAATATGAAGATTAGTTAGATTCTCTTCGTTAACGTCAATTTGTTTTTTGGAGGTATCCTTGAGTGAGATCTCTATATATTTGATTAGGACTCTCATTCTAAAATACAAAATTCGAAAATCTTATCTTTTCTGTTGTGTGCTGTGATAAATTGTTCTAGGGTTTGTGTAACCCTTGTGCTTATGGCTTTGAGAACTTAGTATTGCCATAAAGCTAGAACTTTCACGAGAGTTGTGATTGAGTGTTGTTGTTATTTCTGAGTTAAATCCTGTCATCTTTTGTGAAGATTCAAAAGAGGTGCCCATCCTTCGTGAAGCATTCGGATGAGGTGTTCATCCCTTGTGGGTTTCAAGGGAAGTGAGTTTCATCTCTTATGGTAACAGGAGAGGTGTCCTAACCTTAAACTTTATTATTTTCTTTGTGATTGTAACAGTTTGTTGGTTTGTAATAGTGAAGCATTAATTCTCTTTTGAGATTAACAACTGGATGTAGGATCTTTGTGATCTGAACTAATATAAAAATCATCTGTGCAATGTTTTCTCTTCCTTACTCTCTTATTTGTTTTAATTTGTTATTCAAGAATTTAAATAATACGAAAAATTACTAAAGCCACAATTTGCGATAAGAAACCAATTCACTCCCTCTTGGTTTGTTGTTCACGCTAACCATTCCGCTGCACCGCTTTGACAATATGGCTTTAGTTTTTGAAAACATAAACACTCTCTACACTTGGTTGTTCACGCATTCCTAAGTAGATTAGGTTTTAGCCTCAAAGGCTAATATGGACCACTTGGAAGGGGGCTTAGGGTTTTAGATTTTGAAAACATAAACACTCTCTCCACTTGGTTGCTCATGTCTTTGGAGAGCACCCATTAGGATTCTTCACATTTTTCTTATTTGGTTCACATTCTCTTCTCTACACTACTTAATGTATTTTCATTTATATTTGTATTATAAGTCCATCTCCAAGAGCTAGCTAAAGTTGTAGTTGATTTCTTGAGGAGAATGCAAATGAAGCTTTGAAGTTTTTGTTCAATCACATTTTCTATTTTTGTTTGCTTTTAATCATTTAATCAATACTTATTAAATGAACACAAAATATGGCCATGTATACACAAAGTATAGCCTCTATTTCAAGCTTAATGTTTTTGGGTTGTTGTGGTTTGATGTTCTCACACATGTTTAATTAGTAGGGTTGATTAATGAAACTTGTTTTAATATCCACTTGGTTAATTTCGAGTGGATTGAGAGTAAAATAAAGTCTTAATTTTGTGACTTATTAAAAGTGGAAATGCATTTGAATCAGAAAGTCTAATTATAAGTTTGAACTCAATATAAATATGATTATTGAAAGATTAATAATAGTGTGAGATCTTCAACTCAAATTATCATAATTTTCTTTTTCTTATCTTGACTTTTTTTAAACATGATTAGTTATGATTTATGAAAATCTAAAATTATGAATAGTTTAATTCAATTACAAATTCATTCGAATAATGATTTTGTAAACTTTGATAAATTATGAAGTTTTAGAAATAAGAAAAAGACTCACCTTTACTTTCTTTGACTTAAAAATGAAAACCTAATATATAAGATTGTCTAGCTTCACTTTTAATGTAGCTTCTAATTTTGTCACTTTTAATGAAACTCTTAATTTTATTAAATTTGTAACTGATATAATTTGACTTATTTTATGATGAATTTTAAATTAAGACTTATCTTTACTGTATTGTTAAAGTATAAACAACTACATACGTGTGTGTACTCAAACATGAAATGAAAAGGTCCAAATCTTATTATCTCATGGGTGTACATTGACGAAGGAAGAATGAAGGTGTTGGGTTCTCCACGTGCAAAACGAATGCCTCATTGGTGAAGGAAGAACGAAGTCGAAACCAAGAAACCAAAGAGAGGCAAAGGATTCACTGGAACAAGAAGAAACAAAGAATAAGAAATTAGGGTTTTTAATAAAATATTTCTGAAAGGTAAAATGGGAGACTGAAAATCATACGGGTGCAGGAAGAAAAAATCGACATGCAAGAAGCAACAACCGAATCTATAACTTCGTTACTCCAACCAAAAAATATTACAACCAAACAAGATGAGGGTGTTACTTTCTCCACCACCACATTTTCTCCCTCCACCTCCCCAATTCTATTATATATTTTTTGAATTACAAAACTAACCTTTTATAATTACAAAAATAACCTTTATACTTTTTAATTTTAATTATTTACTTTAACCCTAAAATCTATATTTTTACCCCTTCTCACCCACCTCCCAACCTTCTCAGATTCTCACCCAAACACCATCATTCTCATCTTCCATTTTTCCTCCATACAAGTTTTCTTCCTCCTTCAGCGGTGGGCGGTGTGCGTCGGTGCGGCGGTGCGGCGGTGGTGCGACGATGAAGTGTGGTGGTGCTTTCTCCCACAAGGTTAGTGATGATATTTTTAATTTTTTTTTTAAATGTAATGCATATATTTTTGCTCTGTGCTGGGCTGCTCCTCTGCTTTTTTTCTGTTGTGTGTGTGTGTTGGGAGAAAGGAAGAAGATAACCAGGAAAAACGGAGGTCGGGCATCCGTTTGAATCTGAAACGGATGTCGAGATCCGTCGACGGATGTCGACATCCGTTTCAAATCCAAACGGATGCCCGACCTTCGTTTTTTGCCTGTATATTTAACAGTTGGGTCGTTTAACGGTTGGGTCATTTCAATTAGCGTTGTAACTCTCTCTCTTGTTTCAAAAATTGTTTCTGTAGAAAAAACAGGATAAAGTGAAAAACGGAGTTGCTGCTATGGCAGTGTTTTTAGATTTTGCTGACGGTGAAGGAAGAGAACTGCCCATACATGTTGATAACAGCCGCACTACTTTAACATATCTCTATTTTCTCTTTTATGACCTGTAACTTTAAGGCATACATGTTTAAATTTTCCAATTTTAATTTATGTTTCCTTGTACATTGATATGAAGTTTAAATTTGCAATTTGAAATAAATTATTCAGATAAATTGCTTCTGATAATTTGAAAAAAAATGGCCCAGTTTGTTTGTCAGAAGTTTACAGCCTTACACGCATTAAACTAAATCAATATTATTTAATGATTTAGTAGCCAAATCCAATTTGGTTCATTTGACATTCGATTTCAAAAGTTAAATTTCACTAACTTATTACATGCATGCGAGTTGAACATATGTGTCATTTAATTTTATAAAAAAATACAAATTTTATTCTTTTTTAATATGAAAACTGAAACTAAATTTTAAATTATTAAACTAAATATGATAAGAAAATATCATATTAATATACATGTAATAATCATTATATATATATATATATATATATAATAGATTATCGATAAAATAAAATTTTAAATGTATAAATTATTGAGATTATTAAACCATAAAATTTAATAAAAGAGGAATAATTGTCATATGAAAAAAGAAAGAATGATAAAGAGAATGAATGTTCATATGAAATTTTAAATAATATTAACCATAAAATTTTAATAAGGGTAAAATAGGAATGAAAAAATAAAGAAAAGGGTAAAAGAGGAATGAGGTGATAGAGGAAGCAAGTTGTGGTGGTGTAGGGAGTAACACCCACAAGATGATTTACAAGGCCATTTCTTCCCGCACTTCCATGACTTGCATTGTATAAATTTTTGGATTCTGTATTTAGAATACAATTTTTTTATATTATAAAATATAAAATAAAAAATGAATTTTAAATTGTATAACCTGTGATATAAATATATTTTGAATTGTATATTTTGAAATATTTTTTGTATTTTAAATTATAATATAAAATAACAAATATATTCTAAATTATATATTTTAAAATAGAAAAATTATTTTTCAGATTAATTAAGTAATCTATAATACAAACTTTTTCGAATATTATTCCGAATTACCTACCAAATTGAAACGACAGGGCATGCAAAGGCGTCCACAATTCAAAGATGTCGTTTAATCTATCGGCCGCAGCGACTAGTGAAGACTGTCGTTTTGGCAGCCAAATTGCAATCTTCTTCTCTTTACGTACAGCGAAGGGGTTAGATGAAGAGAAAGAGAGGAGGCGAGGAGGAGGGCATGGATATCGTGTGGCAGACTCCAGCGAATCCCCCGCACCCGCACGATTACGTCTTTCGAAACGGTAACATCCAATATCTTAGACGTTCTACATATTCCAGTGATAAGGACGAAAAGTTACTACGAACATAGAACGTGACCCTTTTTTTCTTTTTTCTTTCCTTGTTGGAATTTGTGCAGGAATACGATTCGTTAGACCATACTACTTTGAATTCATCGCTCACGTATATTAGTTTTGTTTTCCTTATTCAATTTTTTATTATTTAAGAATCTCTCTTCTACATGTTGTAAAACCCCTATTAAACCCCATAAATGGTCAATTTGTTGTTGCAGGTCAAAAATCGGTGGGCGGGGAAAACCATTGTAGACTTATTTGCTGAGGAGTTTAAAGGTCGGCCTTATGATTATTATGTAAGAATTACGCCTTCTCATTTATGTTTTATTTTGATGATTTGTGTAATCGTAAGTTTGGTATTTTAAGTAGTTATAATTTATGACAAACCTTTCATTATAATTCAATACTCAATCAACAAGAAAGTCACGTTAAGGGAGTGAAATTTGCTGTGGTTCCTGATAAGTGTGGTACCGTGGTGAGTCGTCGACAGTTACCTCGAATTTATAATAAAAATTTGATTTTATAATAAATATATTTGATTTTATATTTGACTTCATACAACACTTGTTGTGTTCAGCTCAGTGAACTTGATGTTGCCCCAGAGTTTTAGTTAATTGACTGTTTGTGTTTAACATTATAGGTTAGTGCAGTGAAATGTGGAAGGATTCAAGTAGATGGTGAGATTGTACCAGTTTCATACGTAGTTAAACCTTCTCAAAAGATAAGCCATTTCTTACACAGGTTTGGTTTTAAACTTTATGCTTTCATTCTGTGGATTTAGTAAACCTTGCAACTGATGCCACTGAGGTTTCAGGCATGAACCACCTGTGATGGCTTGTGATGTTGTTATTCTTCAAAAAGAACCAGATGTGCTAACTATTTATAAGCCAGCATCTGTTCCTGTAAGTATGCATTAACAAATGGGTTAGTGCAGTGCCTATGTGTAAAACTGTGATAACTCATGTGTAGTAAAATAATTATGCAGAGAATAAGTTCTGTTATGAATTAATTTTCCCTGAAGTTCAAGTTGTTTGGTGAAGAAACATTAAGGATTTTAGATAATATTTCTAACACCTGTTTATATAGAGCTATTTGTCATTGAAACGTAGATCATAATTCTAATGGTATGTTAAACGCAATGAAAAAAACTGATTCCTTTATATCATTTAAATTATTTCCTTCGGTTCTACAAAAGGAAGTCAGGAATTTTAGTGAATTCTGTATTAGATACCTATGTAATGGTGATATACTTATTGATGGTAGTTTGCTCTATATTTCGTATAGGCTAAAGCTGTGAATTTTAGCTGTTACGTAGGTACACCCATGTGGTCAATATCGGAAGAACACTGTTGTTGGCATTCTTGAAGCTGAGCATGGCCTGGCACCTCTATTTCGTATCCAAAAATGCATTCTGGAGAAGAGATAAATGTCATTTGCTGATATGGTTTAACATTTCCAATTAGCATAAAATGTAGCTTCTTTCTTGCCCTTAATATTTTTTCACACCTTATCAAGCCTCGGTGGTGTCTCCTGTCTCCATTTTGTGCTTGCATTTTCCCTTTAGTTTTCAAAGTTTATCAATTTGTATTTGCAATTTTACCTTGACATGATCATCTCAGCTATTCATCGTCTGGATCGCCTTGTCTCAGGGCTTCTTATTTTGGCGAGAAATGCTGCAAAAGCTGACATCTTTAGGCAACAGGTGAGTTTAGGAACTGACGTTCTTTTGCTATTAACAATATTTCTTCTTAGAGAATATTTGATTTCTAATATTAAATAAAAGGTTAAACTGTTTGATTTTAATATTTACATGACATCCAATGGGCAACTTTGTTCCTTTATTGAGCCAAGGCAGTCAAAATTTGCATTATGGTTGGAATCGTGAGGGACTCTCTAAATCGTGAATTAGGATCATAATACATATTGTAGATCCTACTCCTACATAGATATGAGAGATGTACTCTACAAACAATATAAATAATTAAAAAATATTTAGTCACAAGGTCACACTTTAAAATACTTAATTAAACTTAAGTTCATCATAAGCCATAAAAAAGAAAGCATGTCAATTAAGTCATAACTCATGACTGACAAACAAAACAACTTAAATACATAATTAGGTAAGTCTAAGTAGCCTAAACAAAATACCAAATCATCAAATACCAACTACCAAGTCCAAGACAAAGAACACCTAGATGGCTATAACGTAAACAATAACCATCTAATATGAATCATTCAAATTAAAATATAAGTTGAAGGGATCTTCATTAGCTCCATCCCTTTCATGAATCACATCAATAAAAACAAAGTCCTCCTTTAGAAGTGGTATTGCAATAACATTGTCCGCTTGCCCTTTGGCAAATTGCTCTAATAACCGCTGCAATTCCTGATTCTCCTCACCACTCAAATTGGCTCTATCATTGCTTTGATGACAATTCACACCTACCATTTGTGCCTCTGATGTCATGAAAAACCCCTTGACAACTTGCTTCTTCCAAGCAAACTTTGAAATGAAGAGAAAGGAATTCCTCCAACTTGTTCTCCTCATATTTCAACCCATTGATTGTTGTGCTTAAAACACATGACTTTCTTAGGCCAATCTATGCACATCTCTTCCACTGAATTCAACTAAGTCATTCCTAAAAGAATGTCAATGCCATCAAGATCAAAAACCATAGCATCAATCTCCACCCTCAAATCAGCAAGTTGTATCCTCACTCCATTACACCCTCCTTGAGTTTTGGCCTTGAAACCACCCCCCAACTTGATATGCAAAGGAGGGGTCTCGTCCACCTTCATCCCATAGCTTTCACCAATTTATGGGAGATAAAATTGAGTCGCCCCACTATCCACCAACAGCAATATCGGTACCCCTTGCACCTTCCCCCTCAACTTCGTGGTTCTAACTTCTCTAAGCCTTGTCATTGACAATCCCATTGAATTCATAACATTTAGCTCAACCACTTTTCCTCCCTCATCTTCGCCATTCATCACTTGCATCTCTCCTTCCTCAAACTCATCATCCTCAATCATCATGATGCAAAGTCGGCTGTTGGGCATTGGTGTTTAGGATGGAAGGGACCCCCACATTTGTAACATAGTCCTTTCTTTTGACGTTCAACAAACTGTTAGTAGGACATATGGCGTATGCCATTGTCTCTAGGTCCAAGTTGCCTCCTCATTTTTTATTTCATCTTTTGGGCCCGAATTAGTTATCCCTTTTTCTGGGCCCTCTTTTGTTCCTTTCACATAGACCCGATCACTATTTTGAACATTATGGATTCGACCCATAGTTTGTGACCCGTGACCCAAAAACCCCTGGGAATGAAAATTAGACAATCCACCACCGGTCCATCCTTTGTTTTTGTGATATCAATGTCTTGACATGCTTGTAACACAGTTTATTCTGTTTTGTGTATAATGACTATATCTGTAATAGAAATTTTTTATACATTATAACTAGAGTTTAATTGTTACAGATAGAAGCTGGTTTAGTCCACAAACAGTATATTGCAAAAGTAGTTGGAGAATTTCCTGAGGACGAGGTATTTTTATATGGTCTGGATAATGTGTTACATATACCGTACTTGGTACTTGGTATTTATTACTTTCTGCATCCTATTTTTATGGACCTTGAAGGTCTTGGCATTGGAATTACTAAATGCTATTGCTATATTATAATATTGTAAAGCTTATTATGTTATTTCCGAACACATCCTCTTTCTTGCATTTTAATTAGGTTATCATCTAATTTTTTCCTTTTCTCACATCATAATAATGGTTAAGGATATAAATACAAATAAATAATATTTAATGCTTCATTGATAGAATGATTTTCAAAATGGAACATTCTGTTTTGCTAAAATATCGAATAAATGAAACATAGGGAGTATGTTGAAGACAAACCCTGCAACTGTTTCATATATGCTAACACTTGAGAATTAAACTGGAAAATAATTCTAGAGGGCTTGATTGATCCCTCTCATAATCTTCTATTTATAAGAATTAATTGATACAAAGTACATGATAAATAGGGTAACCCTAGACACAATATAATCATGATAAATAGGATAATCCTAGACACAATATAATCATGATAAATAGGGTAACCCTTGACACAATATAATCATGATAAAATAGGATAAATATCCTAACACTCCCCCTTAAGCTGGAGCATACAAATTGTATGTACCAAGCTTGGAACAAATAAACTCAATCCGAGGACCCCTTAATGACTTGGTCAATACATCTGTGAGTTGATCGTTTGTCCCAATAAACTCAGTACATATTTCTTTAGTCAACAACTTTTCACGAACAAAATGACAATCAATTTCTATATGTTTAGTCCTTTCGTGAAACACTGGATTTGATGCAATGTGGAGAGCAGCTTGATTGTCGCAACACATTTTCATAGTATGAATGTCACAGAATTTAACCTCTTGAAGGAATTGTTTCACCCATATAAGTTCACATGTTAGTGATGCCATTGCCCTATACTCGGCTTCCGCGGTTGATCGAGCTACTACATTCTGTTTCTTACTTTTCCATGAAATAATGTTTCCTCCCAGAAAAACACAATATCCTGTAGTACGTCTATCAATAGGTGAACCTGTCCAGTCTGCATCACAATACCCAGAGACCTGAATGCTTCCTTTATCTTCATATAACAATCCTTGCCTGGGAGCCTTCTTTACACACCTTAGAATGCGAATGAGAGCATTCCAATGGTAACATATGGAGCCTGCATGAACTGACTAACCACTCTAGCTGCAAAGGATAGATCTGGCCTTGTAATAGTGAGATAAATCAGTTTTCCAACCAACCTCCTATACCTCTCTGGATCGAAGAATAATTCACCTTCTTCTGTCCTTAATTTCTGGTTTGGGTTCATGGGACTGTCTACCGATCTACAATCAATCATGCCTGTTTCTTGTAATATATCAAGAGCATACTTCCTTTGGGAGATTACAACTCCATCTTTTGATTGTGCTACTTCAATGCCTAAGAAGTATTTGAGACTTCCAAGATCCTTGGTTTGAAAATGTCTACACAAGTACTCTTTTAGTTGAGATATTCCAACATTTCCTGTAATGACAATATCATCAACATATACTATAAAGTAAACACATTTCCCGAGAGAAGAATGATAGTAAAAAACTGAATGGTCTGCTTCACTGCGTTTTAGCCCAAATTTTTGAACAATGGAGCTGAACTTTCCAAACCAAGCACGTGGGGATTGCTTGAGGCCATATAGAAATCGATGCAATTTGCATACTGTTAGATGTTAAGATGTGTGTTTCTGTTAATTGGGCTCAACCCATTTTGTATTAACGGCATTGGCCCATATCTTACATTATAAATAAACTTCCATATGTGTATGCAAAAGACACATGGGATATTTTCTCCCAATCTTTATTTCTCACATGGTATCTAGAGCATAGGATTCGTTCCAGCCAACTCCACGGTCTCCGGCACACATCATCGCTGCTGTTGCTGCCGTCGCTGTCGCTGCTGCCGTTGTCGCCGCTACAACCGCTACCGCCGCCACCGACGCCAGAGTTCCAGAATCGACCGATGACTACACCATCGAAATCGTCTCGGTCGGGCGACCACCGTGGTACAAAAATCGCGGTGAACGGACCACCCACGTGCCTCCAAGCGCCGCGCGTGCCGGTGCGTCGTCGGAGAGTTTCGTCGCCGATCAAAACCGCCGTGATCGCCTCCTCGTCCTCTTTCTGGATCTGTGGTCGTTGCATCAATCGGAGCACTTTGGATTTTTAGGGTTTCTCCTTCTGCATGGCATCTTCCTCGTCTACAAACACCTCTGTTGGTGGCTCATCTTCTGATCCCTCAATATACACCAATTATGTGTGTAACCTTTTGCAACAAGCCGAGCTTTGAGCTGATCAATTTCACCATCAGGGCCGACATTAACTGCATACACCCATCGACAACCAACCGCCTTTTTGCCTGGGGGAAGGGGCACCAACTCCCAAGTATTACTGTGGTCAAGAGCCTGCATTTCTGCAATCATAGCTTGTCGCCATCCATGATGATCAAGTGCTTCTTTCACATTCTTGGGTATAACAACAGAGGACACTGAGGATAAAAGAGAAAAATAGGAGGGTGACAATCGATAATAGCTTAGAAAATTATAAATGGGATGAGGGTTTCGAGTGGAACGAGTACCTTTTCTGAGGGCAATAGGCCATGCTGAATCATTTTCACCAGGAGGCGTGGGAAGAGGTGACGAGGGAGAAGAATCTGAAGTAGGAGATTCACCATTGTCTTGGGGAGGTGGACTATCCATTGGGGCCCTGTGTGGGATGATCTCAGTATGTGGAGAAACGGGTGTAGAAGGATTGTGATCAAGACTTGGAATGACAGAGACAGTAGAGCTATTTGACTCAGCCATTGGAATAGGAAGGACCTGCTGGAGGATAGAAACATCCTGAACAGATGGAGAGAAGTAAGGAGTCTGTTCAAAGAATGTGACATTGACAGACATGTAATACTTAGTTTCAGGAGAGTAACACCGATATCCTTTTTGAAGTCGAGAATAGCCTAAGAAGACACATTTGAGAGCACGAGTGGAGAGTTTGTCTAGACCTGGAGACATGTCATGAACAAAATATACACAGCCAAACACTCGGGGAGATGTATGAAAGAGAGGATCATTAGGAAACAAAATGGAGAAAGGGACTTTATTATCAAGAGAGGAGGAGGGCATCCTATTAATAAGATAACATGCAGTTAAGATGGCATCCCCCAGTGATGGACAGGAATATGGGCACCAAGCAAAAGGTACGAGCAGTTTCAACCAAGTGTCTATTTTTTCGTTCTGCTATACCATTTTTCTGCGGTGTATGAGGACAAGTAGACTGATGTAAGATACCATGGGAACTCAAGATGGCACAAAAGGTGGATGTTAAATACTCTTTTGCATTATCACTTCTTAATATTTTGATTACTTGACTAAATTGATTCTTGATTTCATTCAAAAAGGATGTAAAGATAGCTAACAATTCAGAACGATTTTTCATAAGATAAACCCAAGTACATCTTGAATATTTATCAATTAAGGTAACAAAATATCTAAAATCAAAGGAGGAGATACGACTATGTCCCCATATATCAGAATGGATGATGAAAAAACTAGAATTACATATTGATTAAGACCTTTTAGGAAAGGAAGATCTAACATGTTTTCCTAATTGACATGACTCACATTCTAAGGTTTGGAGACCACTAAGTTCAGGACACATCTTTTTTAATTTGGACAAATGAGGATGGCCAAGTCGATCATGTAGCACTTTAGGATTAGGAGCAGCAACACAGGACACCCTTGGACGAGATCCAAAATGGTAAAATCCGCCAGCTTCATATCCTTCTCCAATTTGTCTCCCCGAACCACGCTCCTGTATAACAAAAGATTTATGATCAAAGGTTATTGAACAATTTAACATTTTGGTCAACTAGCTTAGGGAAATTAAATTAAAAGGACAATTAGGGACAAAAAGGACTGAGTTGAGATTGAGGGAGGGAGACAAAGAAACATGACCGACTCCTTTGGAGGAAGTTTTAGATCCATTTGCAAGGGTTATGAAATGAGGTTTTTCTCGAAAGGAAATAGATGAGAACAAAGAGGTATTACCAGAAATGTGATCAGAAGCACCTGAGTCAATTACCCATGAATTTTGACCTTCCCTAGATTGATGTACTGGGAGATTGAGATGGTCGTGCCTAGCTGTTAGACTTTAACCTTAAATACTCTTGATATTCATCATGAGAAAACATAGAAGTGGAAGTTTCAGTCTTAGAAATATTGGCGGTTTTGGAAGGGAAACCATGTAAGGAGTAGCAATTCTCTTGAGTATGACCCATCCTTTTACAGAATGTGCATTGAGGATGTCTCCGACCTCCTCGTCCTCCTCCTCTAGTGCCACGTCCTCCTCTTCCTCGTGTGGCACCATGACAGATGGTTCCACTAGTTCATGCGCTTCTTGAGTTTGAGGTACCGGGACACGCAGAAGGCGAGTGGTCAATGTTTCCATGGAGGGGACCTCATGACTAGTTAGAAGTTGATCTTTGAGATGATCAAAATCGGGATGTAGGGCACGAAGGATCGACACCATGTAAAATTTGTCTAGTTTCTTTTTGATATCCTTTAATGGGTTCGCTTCCGAAAACATCCTGAGTTCTTCGACAGCAGATTGGGCTTCAACCATGAAGGACACCATATCATGGTCTGCTATTTTAAGAGATGCAAGCTTGTTCGTAGTGTCATAGAGACGTTGAATATCGTTGGCATAAATGCTTTGGGCTTTCTTCCAAAAGGAGTGACAAGTTTTGAAAGCCCTCAAAGATACAAGAAGTTTGGGTTCCATTGATTGCCATAACAGGGCACACAACTGGAAATCTGCTTGTTTCCACTGATCAGCTTTTTCAGTAGGCACATGGCGTCCATCTCGTTCAAGGTGGTCATAATGCCCTTGGCCAAGGAACCGCATTTCAACGGCAGCAAACCATGATAGGTAATTTTTTCCATTTAGCTTCTCGGAGGTAATTGATGGACTTCCGGAGAAGGAAAGAGTACTGCCAGACGCCATTTCTAAAGAAGACAAATAGTACCAACGAGGAACAAGAAAACCATAAGGGTTTAGACGAACGGAATTGTGACAGTGATGGACGACGGTGGCTGGCGACAGCAGATGGCGGCCGGTGGCCAACGACGGATGGTGGCCGGCGACGACGGACTGTGGCACCGGACATATATTACGAGACAGAAACCAGAGCGGGATCGATCCGCTCTGATACCAACTTGAGAATTAAACTGTAAAATAATTCTAGAGGGCTTGATTGAACCCTCTCATAATGTTCTATTTATAAGAATAAATTGATACAAAAGTACATGATAAATAGGATAATCCTAAACACAATATAATCATGATAAATAGGGTAACCCTTGACACAATATAATCATGATAAATAGGGTAACCCTTGACACAATATAATGATGATAAAATAGGATAAATATCCTAACACTAACGATATAATTTCCTTCTTCCATTGGTATAATTAGAGGGTGAACCTAAAAAACAGTCTCTCTCATGATCCTAAAAACAGTCTCTATGTATGTGGGGGAAGGCACACTCAGCATTTCTCCCCAAACTCCTACCTAGTCAGGGCCTGGTGCACTAGGGCTTCCTAAAGAACTAGATTGACATTTGCAGAACAAGATGGGAAGTATCCTCTTTCTAGTCGGTTAGTGTTGGAATGTTAGATTCACAGTCAAAAACTAAAGGAAAAGTAACTAAAAGCTAGAGTCTATCTTATCTACTTACGTATTAACAAAATTTGCATATTTTCTACCATGTACTTCATTTGATTTTAATATATTGAGGCATGTTAGTTTCTATTCCTGCTTCTTGGGTTTCTGACAGTTTTGCAAATTGCAATACAATAACAATTATGAATAATGAGAAAAACTATATATTTTAATTAGATCCAAGTATTTTCAGGACAGTTCCAAAAAGATACATAAAATGAACTGGGAATATTAGTTTGCAATCAATTTAGAAGAACTTTCTTAACTTTACCCGTAAATGCTTTCAAAACTTCTCAAATGGTAGTATTAACCTTGAAGTAAAATGATACCAGTGTATTACGATTCATATTCCCTAGCAAGGTCTGCTCATAAATGTAAATGATATATTTGCCACTTATCCAAGTTTCTAACACCAGACATGGAGTAAGCAGTTACTTTGTGAATATGTTGAATAATGAGTAATGTACTATTGCACATAGAAACTTCATACAGTAGTAAATAACCGTCTTATCTGATGAAATTGCGGGAGCAGTTGATCTTTTGAATATATCTTTTTCTTAAAGAAGGCGGCTGATCACATCTGAGATGTGTCTATCCATGGGTCTAAATTGAAAAGCTTTGTTGGAGAGGCATTAATTACTAACTTATGAGAAGCTTTGGCAATGATCATGAGAGTTTTAGATGATGGTTGTGGCTAAATAAGTAAATGCAGGCAGCAACATGCAGTGTAGCATATGAAGAAGAAACTGTTTGGGCAGAACAGTTGTTTATTGTGAAATTGGGAGAATCAGTGCATATCGCTCTTCTCTATATGTAGCTTTTCATATGATGACATATGATTGTTGCACTTTGTGGTTGAGATTCATAGTGATGCCTAACATTTGAATGTAAAAAATAAAAGCAATTCCAAATGGGTCATGGTTAACTAAAACTTCAGTCTGAACTTTAATTTGCCTAGTATATATAGATTATTAATATTTAAATTCTGAGTTAAAATTTCATAATTTTCTAATTTGACAAAGTTTTTACTTTTCAGCTAATTGTTGATGCCAATATTGACTATAATGCACGTGAAGGAAGGAGCACAGCGGAGGTGAGGCCTTTGGGGATCCTACATTATATTTTGTTATTGAATGTTTGGATGCATTTAGATTGTTTTTTCTTTTCATTTTCAGTTGATATGTTTTCACTAATTATAAAAATGTCACTTTGTGATCAACTTGTTTCCTATTTTAAAGGATTTGCGAAGGGAGAACAATGAACCCTTCTAGGAAAAAAAATGCTAATTTATAATTATAATATTAATGCATTCAAGGAAAAACACTTTTATGATGTATTATTTTAGTTATTTTTCTAGCATATGCGATAAATGCTAAAGCAACCTTTCTTTTGTATGGTTAGCTGTTTCTTTCTTTTTCTAAAATATAGTCTATTGTTATGAAACTTGTTAGATGTTAAGATGTGTGTTTCTGTTAATTGGACTCAGCCCATTCTGTATTAAGGGCATTGACCTATATCTTACATTATAAATAAACTACCCTATGTGTATGCAAAAGACACAAGGGATATTTTCTCCCAATCTTCTCTATTTCTCACAACTTTTTGAGCATACTTTTAATACTATTTTGTGTCTATAACCTTCATCTTGTTGATTAGCTACTACTTAGGACTGATATAGAATCTGAAACAAGTCTCTTTGCATATGCAAGGGACGGCATTTTACAATGACCTTCTGTCATATCTTGTGTAGCAAGGAGCCTTTTCTTGCTGGTACTTTTGGCTTCTTTTTATTAACAGAATTGCTTGTCATAGTTCAAATCATGTATATCAGAATTAGAGCAATGTGTTATAGGATTGGAGTTCAAGGAAATAGATATTCCAACTCAACAAAGTTAAACATCGTAAGAGATGCAAATAGAACAAACATCACGGATTCCTTTGTCTTTGCTAAATGATCTGATGTGTAAAACATGGACGCATATGACAGCTAAAACAAAATGTTGGTGATTATATTGGGTATTCTTATTTTATTATGTTTCAATAGTAGCTAACATTGTCCAAGGAAAAGTGACTTTTGAGGCATTTGTTCTTGATAAGTGGAAAGACAAGTATCTAATGGGATATCTGAATGAAAATATCTTTTTTAATGAAGGTCAGAGACTCCGCAAAGGGGAAGGCTGCCTCTACAAAATTTACTCGGATTAGTACTAATGGAACTCAAAGTATTGTTTTATGTGAACCTATCACTGGCCGTACTCATCAGGTAGGAAAATGGTTGCTTATTTAGATTTCCTTTTTCTTTTTATTCAAAATTTAGCTGCATATTTAATATCTTCATATCATTCTCTCTGTCTGGTATTTGGTGTAAACATTGCTATCTTGTGTAAACCTCCCATAGAAATCATAAAAAAAAATTCTATTACCAATCTATATTGGACATCGAGGTGCATACGACACTCATAAGACACTTATCAGTAAAGTGTCCAATTTGATGGACATTTTTTTTTGTCTTTGACATGGTCAACATAATGTTAATAAACACGTACAATAATTTTCTAAAAACGCATAAGCTTGTAAACTTATTGCTTAAGTTTCTATTATGATTATAGAAATATGGAACAAATATTATATAATCATTACTTTTCACTTTTAAAATATTAGGTAGATGGATTAGATGCATTTTTGTATTAGGTAACAATATGATCAGATTATTATATTTGACTAATCTTGTTTATAGATGATTGAGTATATAAATATTGGTTGCTAAATGAAATAATTCATAATGATCTAATATATAGATCTGTGTTCCTGTGTCCTATATTTTGAAGACTACACATGTCAAAGTCTTGTCCGTGTCTGTCGTGTATCCTTGTCAGTATCCATGATACATAGTCAATGACAACATATTGTAAAGCAGGTTTCTTGCCAGCCATTCTGTCACTGTATAGACAAATGTATGACTGTCGTTGTTCTGTACAACTTATGGAATACAAGAGATGAGATTAACACGACATATGTTGGATTGGGAATATTAATTCAACTGACCAAAGACATCCTAAACTTTAGTTTTATTCGATTGACTATAATTTATATATGGTGCTTAACATAGTATACACCTCTGGTGTAGATACGTGTTCATTTACAGTATTCAGGGCACCCAATAGCCAATGACATGCTGTACCTCTCAGAACAAACTGTTGATCGATCTGTCAAAGGGTGGAGTGCTGATAGATCAGCTCGCATATCTGATGTTTCTCTGACATCAGATCTTGATGAAGTGCTCAATGAATGCGAAGAAAATTCCAATGAAGATTTTAGCATTGATCCCATGTGTACAAATTGTCCAAATTTGGCACCCAAAGGGTAAGAAACCCATTATCTTAGAAAACAATATTTGCTGCTTTGTATATTGTAAATTGTAAAAAGAAAAAGATATATGGGTGACTTGAAGAAAGTTCAGAGTAGATTTGTTCGTACTCAAGTCTGTGTAGCTGTTTAAACTCTAAAGTACAACCGGCAGACCATAATAATTTGGTTGAGCATAGATTTTCTCGTAGTCGAGCATTTTCAGTATTACATCATATTAAAGCATAATTAGAGAAAAATAGAACATGCCATTACAGGTTTTACTATTTATCTGCTTCTTATCTTAGGACATAAGGATATTAGAATTGGTTAAATATTTATTGGAACGAAGTAGGAGCTTTACGTTGCTTATTGTTGTTGCTCTAGGCTGTGTTTTGGTAGCAAAAAGCTCTTTCTGAGTGAATATGACGTTGTAGATGCCATTGTATAATATTATTGTCTTTTTGGTGCAATATTATGTCTTAACTTTCAATATTTATACTTCTGTTTTTGGCTGTTTTGTGATTGTTTTATGTATTAATATATGGAAATATATAATTTTTTTTATTTGTTCTATAGCAAGACTTGAAACTTGTAATTCTGAAGATTCTTTTCTTCCTATCCTTGTTGTGAATCTCAGATAGCTTGACCATTAAGTTTTCTTTTGTCGAGCTTTTATAATTGCAGATATGATGGTGATGAAGATGGTCTATGGCTACATTGTATTCGCTACACGGGGCCTGGATGGACGTACGAGTGTCCATATCCTGATTGGGCTAAATTTATCTAGACAATTTGATATATTTTTCATCGTAAATTTCAAACAAATATGCAACGACTTTTTTTGAGTTTTCATCTGAGTTGTGCTGGTTACGGAAAAACTATTTAATCTTTTGCTAGTATTCAGGGACACTGGATTGGAACGATCAATTATTGTTACTATTGATTTTTTCGCGTTGGAAAATCAGTAGATTATTCTATTTTAAAATGATTAAATGTTTTTTATAGTCTATATATACTTTTACCTTTTTGGACGAGACATTTGTAACTTGTTATACCAGAATGCTTTGCATTTACGGACATTCTCTTTGAGAAAATGGATGCAGCAATAGATATAACAATTCTTAGCAAGTTTCTTCAACATTCTAGTCTTGGGAGTTATTTTACATTAGTTTTTAATGGGATTACATCTATAGTTTTCTTTGTAGTTTAAATTACTTTTTTATTACCTCTATTATGGTTAATGTGTGATTACAGTATTTCAATATTTATTCTGTTTTGAACTGTCTGAATTTAATTATTACAATAATGTCTTGTTAGTTTCTTTTTATTTTAAGCCCTTGGCTCTTTTCCTTTTTCCCATAAGAAAACTGTCTATCTAGAGAAAACTGCCATAAGAAATTCTTTGAAAGATTATAGAGTTATAAATTTGAAGGATTTTAAAGGATGTGACCAGGGTTTTAAAGCAGAAACTTGTGATTTAATTTCTGTTAAAATAATTTTTATTTGATTAATTGGTGACATTTGTGGTCTAATTAAAATTTTATTCAAACTGTTTTATATTGTTTTGCATGGATTAATAATTTTAATGTGTCTAAAAATTAAATTGGTGAAACTTTTTCATGCAGGTTCAGATGTTTAAAATTAATGGTTGAATTACTATGATAAAATGAATGACCGACAATGAGTGAAATATCCTTTGTCTATGAATGATACAAACATTCTTGGATAATTTGTGTAGTCATTTGGATATTTTTATCTCGTTTTTAGATGATATATGATTTGTATCTAAGTTAAAATTTTCAGAATAAGTGAAGTTATTACTTTTGTTATTGAAAAATATAGGGGCTATCATTACGTTCTTAAAAGAAAATTTCATATAGATGGGTTCGTATAATTTTTTGTTGATGCTTCATTTGTTTATTCTTCATTAGTGAGTTTATCTTCAGATGGGTAGTAATGAGGTCATGTTCTAACAACAGTCCTCAAGCTTTATTAGCATTACTAAAAAAGGAAAGAAAGGAGAAAAAGTGTAGAAAGTGATATTATTTAAAGGGTTTAGTTTCTATCTTTTAAATTGGAATTTGTCTTTCTTTTAAATTTTAATACATTTTTATCTATAAATTCTATAAATAATAATTTTAATTTAATGATATTAAATTTTTTATGTTTATTTTAGATTAACATTTAATTGAAACATGTTAAAATAATGCAAAAACAAAAGTAACACATATTTTCGTCCCTGTCTGTGAAACCATTTCTCTAGCATTCTACACTAACAGATTTCATTTTCCACCTGTTACACCAAGAATATGTCTCAAATTAGCTACACTTAACTATGTGTCTATTATGTAAAAACTGGTAATTTATATCTATGTTACTGTTTACTTTATGTGAATTAAAATGATGACTGGTCATAATATGTAAAAAACTAATCTGATCTTAAAAAAAATTATTGAAAAAATACCAGTAAATTTTATGAAAAAAACTTAAATTACAATTTATGAAAAATTACATATAATTATTATGCAAGATTAATCTACCTCAGACAAACCACACAAATGATAGTTGACAATAATACAAACGAAAACAAAAATAACATAAAAAACATGGAGACCCTTAATTAATTGTTTTCATTAACGAATAAAAGAAATTAATAATTTTGGAGAATAAAAATATTCAATCCTTTAATTTACTATATATTTGTCATTTGTTGATTTGAGGTTGTTCAAACATGAATTTGGTTGAAGTGACATGGCAAGAAATAGTTCAAAGTATTTGCCGTAGGAAACGAAACTTGAATTGATTTCCACATTTAGAGCCCAACTCCAAAGTCTTTGCATTTGTATTGTCCATTGAAGTCGCCTTCACTCAACAAATTGATAACTGTTAACACTGTCAGCATCAAATTTGGTGAGAATGTGATGGGAAAAACGAAGGGTGTGAAGTCTCTAAAAAATCTACAATGAAGAATGAAACAACTCATTATAGCATAAATGGTTGAAACCAAAATGGTCACGAGATATTTTTATTTTGGGTGCCGATATTTTGTATTATACTCAACTAAACAAATTCTAACTACGCAATGATAATTAAGGGATCCACATTAGTGCGTTGTGTTCAAATCTACAATATCTTGCTTGATATGATAGCATGTGCATCTTGAAGATATCTGAAATTAACAACGTTGCATGAGATTTTTTGAGGATTGAGCTCCTCTAGAGTGAGTAAACAATGATGCATGCGTTCACTTTTAATTAAAGTAGGTTAAATATATAAAAACACCTTTATCTCTATTCTTTTAATCTTAACTTTAGAAATGGTTAAAATATGAGCACTTGATTAAGACTACAAAGGTAAGCAGCACATGGGTTCATGTTGAATTGGTTATTACTAGGAAAACCAATCTCCATCGTTGAAGTGTCGCAAAATGAGTTGAACAGAAGCTATGAATCTCCTTTCACCGTAACTGTACGGCAGAAGACAAAAAAGTAGGAAGAATAGTAAGATATGGTGGAAATAAAGCATGATGTAATCTTGGCCCGCCCAAAAGTTTATGCAGGACACATGGTGCAACAATACTTCTTCAAAAATCAAACTAATCACCAAAATCATATCTATCTAGGACACATTATGATGCAATCATTGGCACCAACTCGAGGTTAACCACTAGAAAACATTAAAAAGGAAAAAAATGTAACGAACACATATTTCATTTTATTGATGTATGTGAATAGAAAGAGATAATTAAAGCATTAGAAGAAGACGTGTTTGATAGATGACTTGAGGAGCTTTAAATTCTCCCAAAACAAGTGCTTTGTTACATCACCCTTATCTCCCTCTTTGTTCCTAGTAGATTGTGTGCACACCTAACCGTGTATGTTTTTGTGTTTTTGTTTGGTGCATGGCATGAAGGTTATCTCCATCAAAAGACAATCATAGGAAACTTTTTAAGAATTTGCGTAATGCCCTAGAATGCTTATCTTGAGACGCATGAATAACTATTATTTGCATTATTATTGTTATTTCTTCTCTTTGTGGTGGCCCCCATCAATTCTTTGGTTTGGCTAGTGCTTCTTCTATTATTAATTTTGCATTTCCGACGCCTAACGTTTCTTTCTGATCGAGTTTATCCCCACTCTAAAGTTCAACATTGTGAGACATTTGGAACAAACTCCTCCATATTTTTTTTTCATATCTTGTTCAGAAGGCGACATCCTACTAAAAGCGGACACAGATCAGCAGCCCAAATATGTGTGATCAATCATTTTTTTTCCGCGGAATTAATTTTGATGGGGAGAGAGAGAGACAGAAAGGACGAAAAATTTCCAAATTGTCTTCTATTGTCCACCTACTTTCTAATATAATATGAATACATTTTCTGTTGTTTTCAAGATATTGAACACATATTTGTCCATCATTGAGTGAATAAAGTGAAAATAAATATATTAAAAAAGGTTTGAAGATATAAACCAAACACATTTATTTCGATGATGATCACTATACCTACCCGTACGTTGTGGGTGTATATAAATCGTCTGCTTTTTAGCCATTTGATATATTTGTAAAAGATCATGTTCATCTAAGAGGATTAATATGTGTAAATCTAAAAAAGTTATACTATAGACTAAAAGAAGTCCATAAAACAAATCGAATTAAATAAATAAATTATTGTTAAATTTACTTAGATTATTTAAATTTTACTTCTTTATGATACAAATACCTCCTATGTAGAAACGACTTAAATAATATAAACAAATTCAATCAAATGGTTAATATTTCATTAAACTTTATAATCAAATATACTTTGTAAAAACTTTTACTCCAAATATTCCTAGTTTCAATTTCACACTCTTTAGGTTGAGGTGTTTAGGTAGTCGTCCTCAAGCCAAATGAAGGTTATATTTGTATAAGACACTCCAACACTCAAGTCAACCAAGTATATTAGATGATAGTAAATGCAATAATTAATAAATATAATCAATGTACTTCGTAAATTGTGCTATTTATACTATGTTTATGAGTTTTTTACTTGGGTAGGCCTGACCTATGTAGCTCATTACCTTGATTAGTCTTTGGTCAATCAATCAACTTATCATACCTTAATCATTATATTAAATTAGTCAACTTGGTTAACGCTTTTCGTAGAAGTTGCTTTGGCTAATCGGCTAAGCTGTCATAATGCATGCTCATATCATAAGGGTCAAGTACATCTAGGCATGGGTGGCCGAGATGTCCTCGAACGTATATGGTACACTATCCTCCTAGGCTTGATATGTCTATATTTGAGTCTTCAGACTGACGTTGTGGTGTTAGTATTTGGTGCCGTCATGTGCAAAGAAAAATTGTATTTTCTTTGGTCTCCTCCTATAGGTATAGTAGTCCTCAGTCTTAAGGAGCGAGGTCTCATTCTTGATTATATTTGATTGATAAAGAGTTGTCAAGTTGCATAGGAAATGAAGCGACATTGAGAAGGTAGAGAGTCGTGACCTTTGGTTGTTAGATCTAAAGAGATCTAAGGTTGAGATAAGGGATTACAATATGAAAGGCAGCCAGCGTTTTGCTATAAATAGAGGGCTCATTTATCTTAGTTAAACACCTTTATTCTTGAGAATCCCCTTTGCTACTGATATCTTTAAGAAAAGTTTTCAATACTTTAGCATCGACTAGTAACAAATTTGTCTCATAGTGGTTCTAATGTGGGTTCTAGTGAGGGGACAAGTAGTGATAGTAGTCAAGCTTTATCTTCCTCTAGTCCGTCGTCATCACGGGCTCAAGGGTAGTCCAAAAGGTAATCAAATATAATCGAGCAGATCCTCCTAAGGAGCCTGCTGAGAATGACTTACCTTTGTACAAAGGCTATAAGTGGGTATAACCTTTAATGTTTTTCTGCGGTCGCCCATCCTAAACTCGTCGCTAAATAGTATATATATCTTTGAGAATGAGGAAGTAAAGGATACAATATAGTTTATGGTGGTTTATGTCATAAACAATGTATGTCATGGCCATCAAGGGTACAGAGAGGACTTCTTCCATGTGTATATGGACTTTTGTACTCAACTCCATGTCTAACTATCTTTCGACAAGTTCACCATGGGTGTTCTTTGTTTCTTAATGTTGAACCAGTGCAATTTCATTCAAATAGCTAAGGTTACTTCCAAGCCTTTAGGTTGATATGTTTAGCTTTTAACTTATCGCCAATACCTCAGTGTTTTCGTCTATTCTACCTTACCCGTTCAAGGTCTCCCATTTATTATTTATCTTTAGTTAGCCAGCTAGGTACTTGCCTGTTAAGTGCTTACTCGTAGTTGTTTAAGAAGTTTAAGAACGAAATTTTAGGGTTGTAGTAAGCCTACTAATCGGTCTCATTTTTATGATGAGAACAAAAAGCCTAAGTTCCCTTTCTATTGAACCGATAAGCCTTTTAGATAGAAGTAATGATCAATGGAAATTATGTCCGATGAAGATTAAGGGTATCTTGAACAAGCTCCCTCACAAACTTCCTGCAAAAAAATATTATTAATGTTTACCTATCTGTGCAGTAGGTGACTAACTTGCTTTGTAGGTTTGAAATTTCTTGTAACTTGGATATTTTTGAGATTATATGAAGCCTTTTTAGCATGGTAAGACCTAGGAAAAAAATAAATATCTAAAAAGGTGGGGAGCTTAGGTATCCTTAATTAAATAAGAAAAGATAAGTATTACAAAAGTAAAGTGTAACATAGATGGTTAGAACTCCTTGTTGGGTTGGTGACCATACATTTTATATATATATATATATATATATATATATATATATATATATATATATGAACCTATATATATATATTTATATATATTTATACAAATATATATATATATATATATATATATATATATATATATATATATATATATATATATATATATATATATATGAACCTATATATATATTTATATATATATAGACATATATTTATTTATACAAATATATATAAATATATATATATATATATATATATTATATATATATATATGAACCTATATATATATATATTTATATATATATATTCATATATATATATATATATATAAATATATCTATATAAGAGTTTGTTAACTTGCTTACGCTTTTCTTTTTCAGTTGATACATTTTAGCAATGTGTACCGGGTCTTAGTAAAAAAAGTACTCTCATATATTATGGATTATAAGTTTTAAGGTCAAAGGTATTTGAATAATTTTCATTCTCAAAACTAAAAAAAACAAGAAATTCCACCTTTCTGTCATTCCTCATTCCTCTCAACCCTTTTTCTTTTATCTTTCTCACTCTAACCTTCTGACTATCATCTCTACAGTAGCTCCAACGAAAAAAAAAATCAAAAACACCCACTTAATCCTAATCTACCTTCCTAACTTATCTAACTTGTTTCTCTCTCATTTACATCCTCTCTCACCCACACATAGTAACCCGCGACACCGTAATTTTTTGCTCTTGCTCTATTCGTTCATTTGTTTTTCACTTTAATAACAAAATAATTGATGATGTTGATGTCTACAATAATTTCAAAACAAAAAAAAAACAAGAAACTCATCGCGAAAAGATGTTATCATCAACCCATAATAGTTGCAAAGCATTTATTTTCTCAATACCAGTTTTGATAAAATCATAGAATGAAAGGAGTAGAAGTAAACTATGAGCGTGATGGTAAATTATTTATTAAGTTTAAATTCCAATTTGAAAATTAGTGCATTTTTGTTTTTCTTAATTTCACTTATGCGACAAATGATAAATCAAAACATCATGTTTATATTGACCAAACAAGTTGGAGATGCGAATTGTTTAAAATAAACTTCCATGATGTGATTTACTTTAGAAAGTAATTTTCTGGTCCAACTGAGAGTTAACATGTTCATTATGACTAGTTTACTAATTTCTGGTTGATTTTTAATTTGTTGGTATATAAATGTAGTTCTTCTTGAAAACTACTTAATATTCTGCAATCTGCTCAAATCTAGAAGATGTGTAATGTTTTAGAACTTTTTTATTCTCTTTACAAAAATGAAATGAAAATATGTTTATCAATATGAAACATTCCAAAGGGAACGAACAATGGTCTCTGTTCTAAATAAGGGGACAGAGTCAACAACAACAATTTTCTCTATTTCTCTTCAATAATTTGCTTTGTTAAATCATTTAGTACGATGTTCAAGAGCTTCATTTTCTTGCTTTTTTTTATGTTAGTTATATGTAGGAAGATGAAAAGTATATTTCAAAAATATAGTTTTCAGTGAAAAATGTTTTTAGAATTATTTTTAAGAGCTGACTTCAGAAATCCATTTTCTGGACAATAACTTACCCCTTTCAAAATCCCCTTTCCACATAACTATTTTTCTCTTCTAGAAATTATTTCCGGACAACTTAATAGTCAAAATATCAAATTTCTCTGAAGATAAACTACTAATTCTAAAATTTAAGAACAAAATTTAATAACAATCACAAAGGAAAAGATATAACACAACCCTCAAATTAAAAATCAACATCAATATCATCAATTAATTTGTTATTAAAGTGGAAAACAAATGAACGAACAGAACAAGAGTAACAAATTGAAGTGTTGTGGGTTACTGTGTGTGGGTGAGAGAGAGTATGGAGATGAGAAAGAAAAAAATTGGATAAGTGAGGTAGTTGAATCAAGGTTAGGGGAGTGTTTCTGATTTTTTTCAACTAGGACTATAATAGGGATGATAAAGAAAATGTTGGAGTGAAAGAGATGACAGGGAAATGGTTGAGAGGAATGAAGGATGTGAGTAAGGGTTTGGGGGTTTCTTGTTTTTATTTTTTAGCTTAATTGTGACGGATGAACCACCGTGTGTCATTAATATTTTTCTTGAGTGACTTGCTCATGTTTTATTTATACTCTAATATTTAGCTTGATTCTTTTGTTCTACAACTTATGTAGATATGCCTTATTTGGTATGATTGAGACATTTCTTGTTTTTAGCTACTTGGCCAAATAAGTCCACCATAATATTAATCCATTGATAGCCCCTTTGAGACTTTAACTCCTTTTTCTTAAAGCCTAGTGCTTCTTTTTCTTAAAACCTACTGCAAAACCTTGAAAAGAAAAGGATAAATAAAATGTATGGGTGAGTACGTCACCCACAAAATAATAAAAATGACAAAAGGAAGAAAAAGGATTCATGGAAAAAAGAGGGTGAAAGGAAAAAAAAAAGATAAGAAAAATTAAAGTGGGAAACAAAATGTAGAAAAGGAAGGATAATTGTTTTCTTAAAAGGTGAACAAAGAAAATAATATATTTGTTTTCCAAAATACTTGCTCCTTAATTCTCTCTATCCAAATTTTTTAAAATCTCTATATCCTAAATTTTTCCTACCTTTGCCTTAGCCACATTACAACCTTTGAAAAGTCTCCATCATCTTTAAATGCATGTTTTCGAAAAATATGTGAATATTCGAATCTTGCCAAGTTATGGTAATTTTTACATACATGAGTATTTTGAGTGCAAATACAAGCCTAAACACTTAAGAAAGCATTGGTGAGTAAATATACATTTTAACTTGAGCGATCCCTTTCATACTTGATTTCTTGGTAAATTAAAAAGTTAACTCATTTGTTTAAAATAGAGTTTTCTCATTCACATGATTCATGAAAACATGATTTAGAAATTTGATTAGTTTTTAGTGAAGCTCTTTTCCTTTGGTTTAATGTTGATATGAATATTGATCCGGAATAAAGTTTTGAAATTACTAAGCTTTTCCCAAGACTGCAAGAGGATAAGTGTGGGGTGTCATGAGTGCATATTTGTGCCTGCATTTAACTTTTAAAATTGGATTTTTAATTAGTTTTTGTACTTTAATAGAATATTTTAATTAGGATTTGTTATAATTAGGTTTATTTAGCATGATATACAAAAACATATTAAAAATAGCTTTTTACTTGCATAAATGTTCTTTGGACATTTTAATGTGTGCTAGTGCAGTTGTAGCTAAGTTGAGTTCATTGAGGTGTGAAAATAAATTGGTTAAAGTTTCATGACACCTTAAAGATAAATCCAAGAATAAAAAATAATCACAATCATAAGAAGTCAATCCAAGCATAACATGAAAAAGTGAAGAAATTTGGATAAGCCAATAATAGGAAACAAGCAACAACAATTAAATCTTGCAATTTTATCTATTTTTAATATAAAAAGGGCTTTGATAACTTATAAATGTTTATGATAAAAGATAATTTGGGAAAAATATATCTTAATATATTTTATTTGATATTGTTAAATAATTACCTTATTTAACTATATCAGTAAATATAAAAGGATAATATTTACCAAATTTTTTTAAATTTAGCAAAGATCTTCTAAAATATCTTTAGATCTCCACACAAATCAAATATATTTTGAAGATGTTGGGTTATTTAGAGGAGATTACATTATCAGAAAAAAAGTTATAATAACAGAAAAGCCTAAAGCAAAGCCCAATCTAAGTCCTATATAAAGAGGTTGAGGGAAACACATTAGGGGAACTTAGGAAACTTTTGGGGTTCAAATTTTGTCGTATCTCTCTTCTCTCATGTTCTAAACCCTATCTTCTTCGGTTTTCATGTTATTTATACATAACATGGAGTGCTAAGCCTTTAGGATTGATTTTGTTGTAATTTCTTATTCTTGTTCTCATTTATTTTTATCTATGTCTTTTGCTTCTTAATCAAATAAAAGTAATTATGTTTACGTTATAGCAAGTTAGCATGATGTTAAATCTATATAACATATCAATCATTTGAGTCCAATTATTTTTATTTTTAATTGAGATTTTACTTTGATTAAAGTTAGAAACTTTCATGTGATTGAATGTGTTTTTGTCAATAATTGAAAATGTACTTTCATTAATGGTAAAAACCTTAACAAGAACTAATCAAGAATATAATTTGGTTAATTATCTTTTTACTTGATATAAGAGGTAAAAGAATAGACATGATTAGACATAATAATATTTAATTGAGAATGTATTTTGATTAAATTTACTATAATTAATCTACAAAGTTCTTGCTTTTAATTGAGAATATAATTTGGTTAAAAGTGAGAGCGCCAACATATTAATTGAGAATTTACATTGATTAATTTGAAAATCTAAGACATTAATTAATTTAAAAATAATTTTTGAAATGGTGAATCCTATTCTGAAAAAGGAGTGAAATTAACCTACTTTCTTTATCATTGTTTTCATCCTTTTAAATATTTTTATAAATTTATTTCTTTCTATCTTTTATTATTTTGTTCTTCAATATTTTATTGATCTATATCTTCTTTATTGTTTTTGTTTTACTAATCCTTTTGTATAGTTTTCATAAGAATTAATTTTTTAAGAATTAATTTTTTAAGAATTAATTTTTTTACCTTTTCTACTTTGTTGGCTACTATATAAGCAATACTAAATTTGTTATAGTTTAGTAATATTAATTTGATTGCGTCAACGATAGTGTTATCACATATATACTGTCCTATAAACTCTTCTTTCAATTTTTGGACTGTAAAGTAATTGATCCGCCATAATCCTTCTTCTTATACAAAAAGAATGAAACACTATAAGGAACGAGTTAGTACTAACTGTTTATTTATATAAAAAATAAATAACTAGACCTAAAAATTAGAAAGAAAAGTATATAAACAAATTAAAAACAATTTAAACCAAAATAAGTAAAAAAACACATTTGACTAAACAAAAAGATAGTCTTCAGTAACGTGGACAAAAACTTGTGATAGGGGGAGTACTGGTTTAACTGAACCCACAATCTCAGCGATATTTGTGTTTTTGATGATGATAACACATAATTAATAACACATGAGTATTCTGTGTTACATGTTATCTGCTTACATGTTATATGCTTTTGCTTACTGTGATAAATTTGTATAAGCATATTTGTGAACATGATTGTGTTGTTCATTGCATATCACTGTGTTTAATATGTGATTTTATATGTGTATGCATGACATAAGTTTTTGGAAATGGAAAACCACAAGCACTTGGTTGAACTTTAATGTGTAGCAAAACAACAATTTTAGTCGATTACATTATGGGATGAATCAATTAAAACTCGTGTGTTTACACAAACTTTTATCATGTGTTTTGAGTTATTTTGAAGAGAAAATAATTCAAAAATGTGCTAAGTGATTTTTCTTAATCGACTGCATGCAATTTGTATTAGACTAAGTTGATTGTTATTTTGAAAACTTGTTGAATGCTTGACATAACTGTTTAATGGTCATATTTTTAAATATATTGACAAAGCATTTATTGTGAGTCGACTGTATTAAATGTGGATTTAATTTATGAGCTTGACTGATGTTAGTCTGTTATAACTACAAGATGTATTCGTGTACATTAGTAGCTAAATCGATTAAAGTGTGTCTGATGTCTATATTACTATAAAATTTAAATTTTGTAAGAACTTTTGTGCATTTAACACTTTCATACCTTTTACAAAACGTTGTGTGATCTTACAGAGAAAGGAAAAGCTCCAAGAACCAAGGTTGACCATGATGATCAAAGACTTGAGGTTTCTTGAGAAGCAAGGCTTGCTGATTTGAACATCTAATCAATCTGCACAACTGGGTGTATTCTACGCGATTAGGATTTGCAATCTTTGAAGATTGGCTTGGATTTCCTGCGGTGTTTATAGGAAGAAGAACTTCGTTCTTGACTTTGAGGGTACCTCAAAGGGATAAACAGTAGAAAAGGGTTTTTTGCTGCTGGTCTTGTTTGTTTGTTGCCTATATTTAGATTAGAGGGTTAGAGAGGTGTTTTACACTTTTGACGTGAGGTCTCTATAAAAAGCTTGTTGTAAAAACCTTGATCTTTATAGTGCATTTGCTTCCCGTGGTTGGAAGGACACTGGATGTAGGCAGGTTGGCCGAACCAGTATAAAAATCAGCATTTAAATTCTCTAATCCCTACACTCTTTTATTAAGTCTATTAAGCTGTTAGTATATTCCATTAAGTTTACTGCTGCATTGCATATCTTTTAACTTGTGATTCAAGAAAAGTATAAAAGCATCTTATTCTGTGAAATAGATTTTGAAAGCTTATATTTTTACACTTCACCAATTCACCCTACTCTTGGTGTGCGAAACTAAGTCATTGTATTTTAACAATTGGTACCAGAGCTAGTTTTCATAAAATATTTGAAAATCAAATCGATTCGATCCTGAGAAATGGCTTTCACTTCTCAAACCTTTGGTGAAGATGCATCAACAAATAAACCACCTCTATTTACTGGTGAGAACTATGCTTTTTGGAAAATTAAGATGTAGATTTTTCTTGAATCCGTGGATAAAGGAGTATGAGATGCTACTCTTAACGGTCCATATGAGCCCACTCAAATTATCAATGGAAAAACTATTTTGAAAAACTTTTCAAAGTGGACTCAGGATGAGAACCATATAACTCAATATGATGTTAAAACTAGAAATGTTATTGCCTCTGCATTGACCATGGATGAATTTTTCAATATTTCCCAATGCAAGACTTCCAAAGAAATGTGGGAAATTCTTGAGGTGACACATTAAGGCACAAATGAGGTAAAGCGTACCAAGAAAAACTCCCTTGTGCAACTATTCAGGATGAAGGCTGGGGAGACCATCTGCGAAGTGCAGAAAAGATTCACTCATATAGTAAATCACTTGATGGCCCTCGGCAAAGTGTTTGATAAAGAGAAGATCAACATCAAAATTCTGAAGAGTCTTAATAGGAGCTAGCAGCCAAAGGTAACAACCATATCAAAATCTAGAGATTTAACTAACATGAATATGGCAACTCTTTTTGGCAAGCTCAGGGAGCATGAACTAGAACTTGGAAGGCTAAGAGAGGAAGAAGAAATTGAGGAGAAAAATCAATTTCCCTGAAATCCACAAGCAAGAAGTCTTGCAAGAAGGCTGAATCTGAAGCTGAATCAGATGCAGAAGTATTAGAAAAGGATATCATGAATATGATGGTAAGAAAATTTAATCGATTCATGAAAAATAGAAATTATGCGACTGACAATGCAGGTCCTTCAAGAGGAAGAAAGAGTTCAAGAAGCAACACTGTACATTGCTATGAATGGGGAAAAGAAGGTCACATCAAGCCTGACTGTCCAGACTTGAAGAACAAGCAGAAAGCAATCACAAAGTACCCTCAGGACAAAAACAAAAAGCAAAGGAAAGCATATATAGCCTTGGAAAACAGTGATAGTGATTCTTCAAGTGATGAAGATTGCAGTGTTGAAGATTGCAGTGTTGAAGAGGAGTCAAACTTATGTTTCATGGCATGCTCTGTACACGCTGATTTTGACAATGATGATAATTTTGAAACTAAGCCGATATAAGGTAAATCGATTATCCTTTAAAAGAAAAGACTGAGTACAAAATTAATAATCTTGTAGAGGAAAACGATAAACTGAAAAATAAGTTAGAAATTGTTTTGAAATCTACAAAGACAGTTAAAACAGAAATACAAATGGTTGAAAAGAAGTGTGATAATTGTCTTGTGCACATTGAGAAAATTGATTACTTAACTAGCACTTTAGCTAAATTTACTCAAGGCAAAGAAAAATTAGATGTTGTGTTAAGATCATCTAGAAGAGCAATCAATAGGCAAAGTATTGAATATAAGGCTAAAAGTAATAGGATAAATTCAAAAAAGTTTATTGATCTGAGTAAACCTGTTACTAATAATGCCTGTTTTTATTGCAATACAATTGGTCACAATGTAAGAAACTACTATTATAGAAAGGTTGGAGTTCCCAAAGGAAAATACAAATGGATTCCTAAGGAACAACCTCCTGCAACTAACAAGAAAGGACCCAAGTTTATATGTGTACCATCATCAAAATCATTCAATTATTTTGCAGGGAAGTAGCTTGAGCTGAAGCAGTACAAAACTCAAGGATGAACTACAATGAAGAAATCTTATGTTCTTGAGTATCTAAAATATGGTAATTGTAGGAATTATTTTCATACATTCATGCATCACAAATGTTGATATGAATGATTGTTGTATGCATGTTTGTTGAATGCATATATGATTGACTGAATTGTATGAAAATCTGATTACACGACTGTTAATCGATTGTGTTATGAATAGAGTCAAATATGTTTTGTGTGTGTTTCTCTATTTTAAGTAACACTCTGTTAAACACTAAGTCGACTATGAATTTAATGAAATCGATTAATTCTCTATAATGGACTTTCTATTTTTGAAAATTCAAATGGGCCTAAGTATGTGTGGTTTTTGGCTTGCGCCCTTACAAATGTCTGATTGAAAATAGTTTATATGATGTTGTGTATCATTGTTTGTCATTAGTAAAACCCTAAAAAGCTGTATAAGATCTTTTTTATTGAATCTTGTGAACATGGCATCATTATCTTGAGTTCCTCCATCTGAAAGAAATGTAAGTCCTTCAGGATAAATCAGTGACAACTCTACAAGAGAAAGACTTATGGTTTGGAAAAGAGTCAAAGAAGTCGTTCCACACAAATCACTTGAGTTATCTCTATTCAGAAGAGAAGGATTTATATTTCCAGAAAAACTTGTTCATCATGGTCTATCCACTTTTGTTCAGATGAAAGGTGACTACTATCCGGATGTAGTTGGAGTATTTTGTAACAATCTCAAGGTTGTCAACGGTGAAAATTGAACTTTGGTGCAAGTGTGAAAACTGGGCTTAGGTGCCACGATAAAAACTAGGCTTGGGTGCCAATGTGAAAATTGGGCTTGAGTGCCAGGATGAAAACTGGGCTAGGGTGCCAGGATGAAAATTAGGCTTGGGTGTCAGGATGAAAACTGGGTTTTGGTGCTAGTGTGAAAACTAGGCTTTGACAAGCTCGAAACAAATGTTTTTTTTTTAAATTCTTAATTTTTTCATTGATGTATTTTTTGAACTGATTTTCTTTTGGACATTGGTGATGCATGGTGTGTTATGCATTTCTTCTTTGAACCCCTACGATGATGCATGCATGATGCTGAATGCATGAATGTGTGGGTGAAAATTCATGTGCGACCCAAATATTTCATTATATTTCCCATTTCGTTTTAATTAATTCCACAACATCCCTTAAGAACAAACTCACACCTCGTGAACCTGCCTGTGATACTTATTATTTTCGGGAGGCATTTTGAAAGTTAAGAGCGTCCTTATGAAGAAAAATATTTGTTGAATAAAGCATAATACAATAATGTCAATTCCACTTTAAAAGCATTCCCTATCATGGAATCATTATGCATAGAAATTTGTAACTGCGTTAGAATTAACTGGCAAAGGTAACTCCTCCCCATCCATTCTTGTGAAAATAAGTGCCCCACCACCAAATGCCTTCTTTACCACATGCGTGCCTTCATAATTTGGAGCCCACTTGCCCCTGTGATCCATTTGTATTAGCATAATCGTTTTTGGAATTCTCTAAGGCGTACTTTCACTTCGAATGCCTTTTTTATTCTTTGTTGGTATAATTGTCCATGGCATGCTACGGTCAAAAACTGCATGGTGAGGCAATGAAAATGCAATATCAAGGTTGAAAGGTGAAAAAAGAGACTTAGATAAGAGGATTGAAAATCTGATAAAAGAAAATGAAAGCTTGAAATCTGAACTAAAAAGTGTAGAATCATCTAGGCAAGCTGAAAGGAAAATAAATTGAACTCAAGAATGTATGAATTGTCCTACTCACCTAGAAAGAATTATATACTTAATCACCCCTCTATGAAAATTCACTCCAGGGAATTTGAATCATGAAGCTTTATTAGGTTCCCAAAGAAGCTTGCTCAATAAACAAGGAATATGATATACAGACAAAAGTAATAAAATAAATGGTAGGAAGTTTTCTGATCTTAGCAAATAATCTTCTATATCATGTTTCTACTGCAATAACATTGGTCACTCATCTAAAGCATACTACTACAAGAAAGTTGGTGTTCCTTAAGGGAAATTCAAGTGGATCCCAAAGGAACCAATACAAGCAGTTAACAATAAAGGCCCTAAATTCATTTGAGTACCAACAACCAAACCTTTCAATTATTTTATAGGTAACTAAGATGAATTGGAGACACAATGGCTCAAGGAAAGCACAAAAGTGAGACATATACTACACATAGCTCCTTGAGATAATCAATTGTGGTAACAAGGGGGTATTGGGAGAGTTGTGATTGTTCTTTGTATTGTAAGACAATGAGGGTATTCACCTCTTGTATTGCTATAATGATTTTGAGTGTGGAGTGAAGTACATTGAGAGAGCTATCTATGCATTCTCTTAAACTTTATCATTATAGTGGAATCCCTTCAACCAAGGTTGCTGAAGGAAGACTAGATGTAGGCTTGGTCGAACTAGTATAAATTGCTTTTATTAATCTTTTTCTACATTTTTCTCTTTTATTGTTGATTCATCACTTCTTTTTTATTGATTTTAAGAAAACCAAAGATTTTACAAATCTTTTGAAAAGATCGATTTTTTAAAGCATAATCCAATTCACTCTCTCTTGGCTTGAGATATAAGGAATCTTTTTTCTAACAACTAAAAATATACCTAAAAACATATTTTTTTAACTATAAATCTACAAAAATAAAAAATAAAGGAAAAATTTAGAACTATCCTAATTCTAGAGAATTAAAAACTAAATTGGAGACTTTCTGGAAAAAAAAATAGGAAAAAACTGAGAATTATCAATCATATATCTTATAAATATTATTTTTCCTTTATTTTAAAGTGGTTAATATATCACATACATCTCAATCTTTAGTTTATTACTAATATATACAATTATATTATAATTATGGGTCGATTAGATACACTAACCCATAACCACTAGTGTAGTAAAAGGAAACGAAATCGGTTATTTTCGTCTATACGCAGCGGTTCATGAACCGATGTATATACAGGCGAGGTAAAAAAAGGTAGCCTTTTTTCCTCGATTCTGAATCGAGGCAGTATGTGGGGCTCTTTTACCTCGATTGGATTCGAACCGAGGCGATAGATGCTTTTTTTTTTAAAAAAAATGGGGACTTTTGGCTATTTAGAAAAAAGGGCGATTGACGGTGAAGTCGTCCTAGTAGGTGTCGGGGACGATGGTGGGGAGGGAAATCTGCTGGCTACGGTAGGAGGCGTGGAGGTGGAGTGCATGTTAGTAGACACCGATGCGGGAGTTAGGGTTGTGGGCGGATAGGGTGACTTGCATGGTGAGAGAGAGAGTGTGTTGGGGATGGGGGAAGAGAGGTTGAAGGTGAAGAGGGTGACGTCTTGGAGGGTGAAGCGAAGCTTGGTAGCACGGAGGATGACCCATATGAGGAAGACAAGGAAGAGGACTAGGAGGATGACGGCGACGACGCCGATGAGGATGAAGCGGAGGAGACGATGACCAATGGGGGAGGCAACAACGATGACCAGTGGTGGAGGCAACGGTGGCGAAGCGACAAACTGTTCGGGCAAGATTGGAAGCAACAGTTCGCGTTCTCTGGCGGAAGAAGAAGAAGAAGAAAGACCGAAAATGTGCTTACTATGTTTACGCTTCTGGAATTTAACTATCAAAGAGGTTATTACCTCGGTTATAAAAATAACCGATGCATAAACCTTCCAGAAAAAATTCAAAATAAAATTGAAAATGAAAATTTTGAAAATATCTACTAACTATAGGCCTCGGTTCGCGCCTAAACCGAGGCATAAAGGGCCTATGACATCGGTTAAAATGGAACCGAGGCAATAAAGGTTGACAAGATGAATTTGAAACGTTCAAAATCAGTTTCTGGCAGGACATATTGTCTCAGTTGGTCAGAGAACCGAGGCAGTAGACCTATTTCGAAAAAGCTGTCAAAGTTTTTTGCCTCGGTTGGTTAGAGAACCGAGGCAGTGGACCTGTTTCAAAAAAGCTTTCAGGTGAAAAGTCTAATTCAGCAGAGTTTTTGGCCTCGGTTGGTCAGAGAACTGAGGCAGTATACCCCTTAGGCATCGGTTCAAATTGAACCGAGGCATATAGTGTCGCCAGAATTACAAAATTGCCACCGCTTTTTTATACGTTTCGGTTTTTTTTAAAACCGATGCGTAACGCGCGAGTTAAAAAGCCGTTTATTTACTAGTGAACCCATGCTATTAATAATTTTTTTTTCAAAAATTAACAATCAATGCTGACAAGATGCTTTAATAATTCTGTTTTTTTTTCTTAATTAATAGTAACATTCTCTAGAAGCGATGCCAGATTGAAAAAGTAAAAGCATTAACAAACAATATAAGTTTAGCGTTGATGTTGAAGCCAATTAACATGATCAACAGTCATTTTTCTTTTCATCTAGTAATATCAAATTATTTTTAGGGTTCATATTACCAAATTCTCAAAGGAAGCAAGTATATCAAAATACAATGTCTTGTGTCTAGATTTATATGATAATATATAATACTGTGAAAATATAAAAAAGAAAGAAGGATTTCAAAACAAAAATGAAGGAAATGAGAAAGAAAGAATGAAAAAAAGGTAAAAGAAAAGCTTTGTTTCTATATTTGAAAAGGATTTGTCCTCTAACATATTTGACCATTTTTCTTGTAGTAGGCAACACATAATATACATGAGTTGAAATTTTGACCGAACGTACAGTAAGTAAATAAGTAATTAAGTAGTAGTAAGAATAATTGTAATAATAATAATATCATAATCCTCAAATTCAGCGTTTCAATCCTCATGAGGTTAATAATTTCAATAATTGGGCACTAATTTTTTTGTAACACTTTTCCTTTTGATGAATAGAATGTTTAACGACTCCCAATTGGCAAGTTACAATCAAAGTGTCGGGTCTTTTTGCCAATGATTGTTCCTTAGCTTCCGTCACAAAGATATAAGTTTTTTACTTTTAAGTCATCTTTTTATCTGTCTCCTTCACCATGACATCATAAAACAAGATAAGACTCCTCAATTTCCACTATCTACATCGCTTTGAAGCATAGCCATGATTTGCAAATAAATATAGAACAACGTGATTCTAGCATATGAAAATAAAAAAAAACGTGTGCCAAATAGTCATAGATTTCATAACCCGTAAAATAATTAATTCCCATAACATGAACATAGATTACGCGTACAAGGAAAGAGAGAATTTAACGAGTTTGACTGAGGTACACACCGAAAGAAGACAACACACGACTATGCTACACATTTTACTACAGTGAGAGTGATGGAAGAAGAGACCAAAGAGACGTTCATGCTTGCTAACATAAGTCACCACCTAACAAAAGAAGAACCCTAAACACCAAACTACACATACTGTTGTTCTTGCGTTCAGATGAGACCCCATAAAATGGTTTTACTTTTAGGTTAATATTTTTGGGACCTCATTTTCTTTTCGTTCTCTTTGGACTTGTTCATTGCTTGGTTCATCAAACGTTGCTAGCTGTCTCCGTCACAGCACCACTTTTTGTGACATGATTCGGCTCTGAGGGTGTCATTGTTCCCAACTTCACCACGTCAACAATATGGCCATTTAGTTCCTGTAACTTGGTTGGCTCCTCCAATGTCTTTGGCTTTGCGTTTCTATAAACCAAATACAGCACCATCTGAATTATCCCAAACACAAATCCAAGCGTATTTGGGAGCTGCATCATTCAAATGCAAATGTTAGATCCTTCTGTTTAATCAAAGTAGTTCTTTTATGAAGGAATAAAATTAATATTCCCTTGCATTTAAACCTTTTGTCATTAAAAAATAATATAATACGGACCCATGTTTCCGTTTGGCTATTTTTTATTTTCATGTGATGAACTCAACTCTAATGGAGTGAGCATACGTTTAATTAATTGCTCTAGTTAAATTGGCTCTTCACTAAATTATAGAGGCATAAAAAAAGTTAGGAGATCTAGCTGCAAATATATATATATATCACAAAAGTAGTGATAAAGGAAAAGTGTTTGTTAAGATAGACAAAGATTTAATGGTCCATATAATATGGTCCAAGGCTAACGTAGCAATATTGAATTGTACTTACAGCGATGTAGTAGTCCTTGAGAAGAAGGCCATAGAAGAACCACATGACAGCATTTACAGTCAAAAAGAAGGACAAACTGAAAGGCATGAATTCCACGCTCTTGGTTTGGATCACACGTTTCTGCATGTATCAATTATGAGAATTTGATTTCTCTTTGAAAGCATATATATTACGTAAAGGTGAAAAATGTTGAAGATGAAGTAATAGTTGCCAAAGTAAGTGAAATGTGTATTGAAAAATAAAAGAAGTAATAATAGACGAAAAGAGAAAAATCTTGGAAAAAGAAGCTCCATTTAAAGTTATCTGCATAGTCATTCTCTTTATGATTTAAATAATGGGCTTCTAAATAATTACCAGAATGCAGAGAGGAGCAGCAAACACACTAATGTTGAAAACTAGGCAAATCCATCCAATAACAGAAAGACGTTTGGATCCTTTTGTAAAGTAGAGGGTTGAAAGAAGCATGGCTCCGAACCCAAAAACATTCAACAAGAGAAGAAGTTTGATGGTCGAAAGCTGAAACATTTGACAGAAGGAAAACCAATTTATCATTTATTCTTGAGAAGAAGGAGGAGAAGGAATGGGTATATATAAAAGTTATGAGAAGGAATACCCTGGTTTTACTTGGGGCATAAACTAGGAAGATGAGAAGGTAAATTGACTCAATCACACATCCAAAGGAGTTAATGGTAATAAGAAGGAGGCTGGCATCCTTCTTGACGAGTGCGTAGTAAATCCAGAGCATTGAGCTGAACAGTGCAACAACATATGGCAGCGATTGAAATCCTTCTGCAGTTTTCTTCTTGTAGATTTGGTAAAATGTTGGTCTGCAATCGAATATAATTCATATATAGTTAGCAAAATACTTCAGCGTCCATTATTGTAAAGTAGAAAAAATCACTTACAATGGAGCAAGGAACACCATGAAGGAGATGACGTTGCCTATAACAACACAACAAAAATACAAGAAACACTCATTAGCCAGTGGTGAACAAACAGGAACCAATACAGGTTTCACACTAATATAATTAAGTATGCATGTTATAGAATAAACATGCGGTGAAATGCGATGAAATAATCTGCATGGCACATGTTCCAATTTTGTTCATATCCTGAGAAAAACTAGAAAATGGTGAAAATCTAACGTTGATTTTATGTATTTGCGATAACACGCAAGATTGAAGAGAAGGGATAACTGAGGGTGAAAGATGGTGAAGCATATGATGCAGATGGTAGAAAGAACTAGGGCACTCAAGAAAAGAAAGAAGAAAAGAAAAGAAAGTGATAGTATTTGTATACCTAGAAGGCCAAAAACAAAAGCCCAAGTTTCATGGTTAATGGCCATTTTGGTGTCGTGTGTGGAATCTAATAACTCTTCTCTATCACTCACTGAGTGGTGAAGAAAAGGGTAGATAGGATTCTGAAAGTGAGAAGCCTCAGTTGAGGTTATCTCTTTCTCTCTTTCGATTGCACGAGTCGTTAAGGGAAGAATGAGAAGGTATTTATAGTGCGAAAGAGAAGCAGCAGAAGTCGCATGGAACATGCAAGTGGCTAACTAAAGAGGAATGTTCAGTAAGGTGGTATTGTGTGGTAATATTATTGTAGCTTTAATGTACTTTCCAGTTGTTCCACCACCTAAGCACTGTTTACTTTAACCCAATCAAATCAAAAACACCATTTCTCTTATTACCCTATAATCACCAATTTTGGTTTAAGTCTCTTCCTCTTACCTCCACAATATTGGTGTGGGGTTCAGACACAATCTTTATTCTTTATGACGTATCACCCACCATGTGCCTTTAAGCCTTACAACTCATTACAGTTTATCGGGCAAGCGGGGTGAAACTTGCCACACAAAATTATAATTTACTTTACCTAAAATCTACCATGCCTTTCTATTTTAATCCCTATCCGTATCTTTTTAGCATATTTCGAAATAACAAATACGTGTAGATGTAAAGTGTTATAGATTATTTTCTTTGGCAAAAAAGTACACATATATATAAATGGAAATATAAAATAATCTCCTTCATACGGGTATTATTCGAACTCTTTTGATGAATAATTTTTATATTAAACACGTAGAGATTATATTTTATATTTTCAATTCAATATGAAAATGAAGACCTCACTAGTACAAAATGTGTTTTTAAACTCGCACATTAGACCTCTGTTTACACTAAACCGCTGCCTATTCAGACGCGGTGGCAGTTTCGTAAATAAAGAGACCTTATAGGCCTCGGTTCAAAAAAGACCGGTGCAGAACAGCTCTATTACCTCGGTTTCAAAGGCAACCGGTGCCTAAACATGGTCAGAAAAAATAATACTGCTTCGGTTGCACGCAGAACCGAAGCATAAAAATCTGCAACTCGTCAAATCAGTCAAATCAATATCAATAGGCACCGGTTAAATTAAAGAACCGAGGCCGTATGCCCACAATAGGCACCGGTTAAATTAAAGAACCGAGGCCTATACGGCCCAGATCCTCTGCGCGTACCAAGTGGCCTAGACCTAATTAATTAAGGGTGAAACTTCTTTCCTAACGCGCACCGCCAGATCTCTTTCTTTCCCTCGCACCGCACCAGATCTCTCGTTTCCCACACTCAGATCCTCCTCTTTCTCTTCAATGCGCCCCAGCAGCCACGCCACGCTTCTTCCCTTTCTCTTCTTCCCTTTCTCTTCTTCCCTTTCTCTTCTTCCCTTGAACGTGGACGAGCAGAGTGTTGTGATGGAGGTGAGTGGCCAGCGAAGACGTGGAGAGACGCGGGGAGGCGCGACTGATAGCAGCGAAGCGAGGCGCGGCGCGGCGCGGCGAGGCGCGACGATGCGAGGCGCGGCGAGGTGAGGCACGGCGAGGCGCGGCGATTCCAGGCGCGGCGATTCCAGGCGCGGCGAGGAAGGCGGTGGCGAGAGAGAGTCGGTAAGCGGAACAGTTGTACGACGGTCCTCCGGGGGCAGCGGCGGTGTCGGTTCGACGATGGGGAGAGCGGTGGCGAGCATGCAGGGGATGGGAGATTTTGGATTCGGAAATTTCATTTTCAGATTTGGGATTTTGTTCTTGTGTTTGCAATTTAGGGTTTCTGAAATTTCATTTTCAGATTTGGGATTTTGTTGTTGTGTTTGCAATTTAGGGTTTCTGAAATTTCATTTTCAGATTTGGGATTTTGTTGTTGTTTTTGCAATTTAGGGTTTCAGTTATTCATCTTTTTGGGGTTCCATTGTATTATCTGAGTTTGTTGAGTTTCTGAAACATTGTATGATCTGAGTTTGTTGAGTTTCTGAAACAGTGTGGTGCTTATCTTTCTCTGATTATTCATTTTCTTATCTGAGTTCTTGGTCATTTTTAACGTTTTTCAGTTCATTTTTCGGTTCGGGTTTGAAATTGAAATCAGAAACTGAAATCAGAAACGAAACAAGCTAAAAAAAAATATCCTACTACCTCGGTTTAGGTTCTAACCGAGGCCGTAGAGACAAACAAAATGACACGGTTCAGAACCGAGGTAAATGACTATCACTTTTTACCTCGTCTGAATATGCCTCGGTTCAAAAACCGAAGCCTATCAGTGAAATTAACCGGTGCCGTATCTTCTTTCTGCACTAGTGCCTACATACGTGTCTTTTCTATGTTCCTATACTTAGTATTCGTTCTCGTCATTATCCTCATCTCTATTTAAATTAATAAATTTGTCATAACTCAAATATATATATATATATATATATATATATATATATATATATATATATATATATTCTTCTGATTGATTAACTTAGTTCTATATTCATGAAAATCCACTTATATCTTCAGGGGTATTGTCTCGTATCATAACCTTTGTATGTTTAAATAGTGTACTATTAATTATAATTATAGTGAGTCAATATTTGAATATTTTTATTTCTTTTTAATATCATTATTTATTATTATTATTTTTACATGAGAATGTTTGATTCTCATTTTGAAATGTTCAATGACATAAATCCTTCATTAATTAAGTAATATAAAAAATATGTTCTTTGTTCTCTTTGATTCTCAAATTTTGTTTAATTGAACTTTTATTTTGCTAAAACATTTTTCATTATCTTTCAACAATTCGATTACAGTTTGATATTTAAAACGCTTTTTTATATCTTCAAAGCTATTTTCCATCTTATCATATATTTAAGGATTAAATATGGTTTTTTATCCTTAAGTATCACACGATTTTATCATATATTTAAGGATTAAATATTTTTTTTATCCTTAAGTATCACACGATTTTGGGTTTCGTCCCTCTTCCAAAGGTTTGTTCATTTTCTTTAGGAAACTCGAATTTGAAGTCCTCAAAAAACAACTATGTTAAATTTTCTCTTACGTGGCTAACGGTGTGCCACATCACTTTTCCTTTTTTCTGAAACGTGTCGGTCCTTCCTTCCTGCATCTTCATTGGTGGCAAACTGTCTCCCTTTACACCGACCAGACCGACGCCAACATCTCCCACTTTGTCTCCATCACTGGCAAGTACACCAACCTCCTATACTCCCACAACACCCACCTCACGCGCATATCCATGAGATGGAGGTCAGTGTACTCGCCATTGATGGAGATAGAGCGGGAGATGTTGGCGCCAGTCTGGTCGGTGTGGAGGGATTTGCCAGTAGTCGGAGACGGAGGGAGAGGAGAGGCCTGACGATGAAGAGAGTCAGAGGATGATGGAGATGAATAAGGGAGGAAAAGGAGCTTCAGCGTGAAGATGCAGGAAGGAAGGATCCACGTTTTAGAAAAATGAAAAGTGATGTGGCACATCGTTAGCTACATAAAAGAAAATTTAACGTTGTTACTTTATAAGGACTAAAAATTCGAGTTTCCTAAGGAAGAGGATGAAAATAAACAAACATTTGGAAGATGGATGAAACCCAAAATCGCGTGATACTTGAGGGACTAAAAACATATTTAACCCTATATTTAATTATACATGCTTCGGGGGTGTAGGGTTGAGGTCATCGGTTCAACATCCAGTACGTTCTCTAAGGGTCCAAAAGTTGCATTTAACTTCAAGTCCCCTCGTAGTTGTTCATCCAAAATGTTTGGAAAGTACATGCAGAATGCACTTCGACGTCAAAGTTAGTTCAATGTTTGATATTTCAGATATTAAGATTGTAGTAAATACAGATCACCTACTTCCTTACCTTAAACTTATATTTATAGATTTTGGAGTGGACCTTGCATTAGCAATAGCCTAATTACAACTCAATTATTAGTAATTATACTTTACCTTTAAGTTGTTTAGCATTAACAATTAATCATCTTGACTGTGGACCAATCGATCTGACTCCTCGACCATTCAATCTTAGTGATGGTTTGTTTGTGCGTCTCAGTGACAATTAACTGTCTAGTCTATGGTTGACTAGACTGTCATAGGTAAATACATTTACTTTTTTTTGTGAAATTTTCTTTAATTATATATCAAATTATATTTAAGACACATATTTGATTATCTTTTATATAATTATTTTTATTTTCTAACTCATTATGATTGTGATATTATATTATTGTCCTACGAAAGTATTTCATATACTAAAGTATTATAAAATAATATTATTTACATAAATCTTGTTTATTATCATCTGACATAAATTGATGTATAAAAGAGAGAAATTTATACTAAATTTTAATTATTATTAATTTAGTATTTGTTTGTAGTATGAATTCATTTATTTGGTGAATTATAATTTTTTTAGTGTATCTAAAAAGAGATTTCACTATAGTATAGAAAAAGAAATAAAGATATATTTAAATTTTTAAATTTTATCTTTTTATAATTTTTTAAAAGTAATTTTATAATTTTATAAACTTTATTTCATTATAAAATGTACAAAATTGAGGGATTCTTCGTTGTGTATAAGTCTTTAAGTAAGGAAATATATATGGATCACCTTACTACATATTTCCAGTTTTATCTTTTATAGATACTAAATGTTGTCTAATTACAATCTTCCTGCTCTTATCAAATGTGCGAAATATTTAGTACAACATAAATAATTCTACTAGGAAAAAAATTCAGCTGATGATCATTACCAAAGTTGTATCCAAATACTCTTTTTCTATTGGAATCATCGAAATACTTATAATTGTGAATCTCGAATCAGCTCAAGATGTTGCAATGTTGCTTTTAACTTGTGCTATTGATACTTATTTACTACCAAATCCAAGACCTGTATAACAATAATTACAGAAGTGTAAATAACAAAACAAAAACTGAACCTATCGGTACTTAAAAGCTCTCTTTGCGCATTACCTTTTCATTCCATCCAAACACCACGTTAGTTAAAGTTGTTTTCTTTTTTTTCTAAATATTACAATTACTTATCTTCTTACTTCATTTATGTTTCATGTTTTTGTATTTTAAAAGCTAAATAATTCTTGAAAGAACTTTTTTTGGGATTATTAAATATAAAACACCACTCAATTAAACTAGAACTAATTAATAATGTTATCCTATATAGTATATATACTGTAATGTTTCCATTCACCTGAAATGAAAGATATCAATATTCTATATTCAACATTATTCACTTACCTCAAATTTCTCCATACACTACTACAAATAATATTTAATTGTGAGTAACTATTTTTTATTTCTAAAATTGGTTACTGTTGTAGGATAATTAAAATAAATGAATTTGTCTTAATCCATCTACATAGTAGTAAACAAATATATATAATATTATTCTGTATTTAGTTACTCTCCATTTTATTTATGTTAACAAGTTTGTTTTTTCATTATTATCTATTTATCATATAATCTATTATTACTCATAAAAATACTCTAATAGTACTCTTTTTATACCTTTTCAAAAATACAGAAGATAAAACTGATGAGTCGTCGTGTAATCGTTATCAAGATAGAAATTGATAAAAACAAACCAATACATACATATATATATATATATATATATATATATATATATATGTATTGGTTTGTTTTTATCAATTTATATATATATATATAAATAAAACTGGTGAAAAACAATAAAGGAAAAAGTTGATTCACAACGGATAATGCAAAATGTTTTATTGTGCATTTAATTTTTTTAATAAAATAAAAATTAAGATAAAAATTTATATTTTTCTCTTTGTTCTAAATTTGAAATTTATTATTATTAATATCATTTATTTGAAAATTAGACTAAGTGTTTTATGACATATTCCGTTTAAAATTTTACATGTATAATCAATAACGCATAAAATTATATTATTATTATTATTATTATTATTATTATTATTATTATTATTATTATTATACAAGTAAAACATGCCTTAATTGTTAAATCCTGAATTAGGATTAACTCTATCTCAACTGACTCACTAGTCCATTTCAGGAAAAAAAAATATTGTGAGCACGTGACAGCTACACCATATAACAGAAAGAAAGAATAATGATATAAATTTTATGTTTTAAAACTTTTTGCTTCAACTATTAAATCTAAAACTAGTGTTATAACGTAGTTCAGAGACTAAATCTATTTCAAAAACATTGGTGATGACCAGCAAATATTTGCTGAAAATTACTAGAAAAAGTTATATATGTATTTATTTATTTTAAACTATTGATAATATTGTTAACAATGATTCGTGCTGTAGTGAAAAATGAGGACTACATTGCTGTTTTAGTATAAACTTAAATGCCATAACGGTATTGGCAACATTGTCTTGACTCTTATTTAAGCAATAAACAAAAGAAATATTCCATTCTAAAAGATAGAATCTCCAAGAGTGACTCTGCATATACAATTTAACACACAGGTTCTGGTCAGTGATGATGCTACAAAACATGACATTGATCCACCTTCTTAGGAAACAATTGATAACAGCTTTCAAAGTAGCATCATCACCTGGAATCTGCTGTTCAATTTGCTTGAAACCGTAGTTTTCAGCTAGTTGTTTTCTGTACTAAGCACTTTCAGCTACTTGTATTGGAATTCTTACAGCACGTATGACAGTAACTTTATAACAAAATGTCTTTAACACCTTAACCTTTTTCGTATAAGCCCATCCCTACTTAGATTAAATATGTCTGTGGCAGAATGAAAAATAATTATTTATTTAAAATGCATCCATTACCGATATCATTCATGTTCAGGCCTACTTCAAGTTGTTAAAATATTACAATGTTATTTAAAAACTACTACATCTTTAGCCATTTATCACCCCATGCTAAATTTCTAAAATTTTTTAATATGACAAAGGATATGCTTTAGTGTGACTCTATTATATTCAATCCATTCATTAAAAAAAATATCAAGAAAAAGAAATGTGGCATGCATATTTTGGAAATTAATAAAGAACCATTTTCACCGTACATAAACATGTTATCAGCATATTCTCAGTAGAAACTTAATGTAAGACCCCTTACACAGATTTCTAGAAATTTTTGAATTATATATTTTATAGCTTTATATTGTGTTATTCTCTCATTATTTTTATGTTTCTTTTTCTGCGTTTCTTGGACATGCACATAGCTCGAGCTTTATAGCACGACGGTGCCCTTTTCTTTTCAACAGTCGACGGTGAAGGTAGGGAATCAAATTGAATTCAAGGAATCCAGGTTTAAAAAACAGTATATGTTGGTGGATATGTTGGCAAAAAAGTATTCTAATTAATATTGACCTCTCAATATGATTAATAAAGTTTAGTTTATAAGAATTACTTTTTTCGTTAACTTATTACTTTAAGTGCAGATCATTAATGGCTTCTGACAAAAGAAATTGGGTTCTCTGAGGGAGCAAGATATACAGAAAATTTTAAGAATAATCAATGCTTAATAAGTTTAAACAACGTTAATTCAAAAATTTAATAAATTATAGGTTTGGAAGAAGATTTTATAACAATTCTAGACAAAATTAAGCAGTTTGGGTGAACGTTAATTCACAAATTTAATAAATTATAGGTTTAGAAGAAGAGTTTATGACAAATAGACAAAATTAAGCAGTTTGGGTGAATTTTTTTAGAGGGAACAAAACTATTCCTATTAATTAATTTTAAGTACATGATCATTTTTAATACCAAAAAAAAAAAGTGAGATTTTCAGTGAAGTAACAGTAATAAGTATTTCTACAGTTAAATGAAAAAACATTAAACTAGATAGGTTAGTTCCATTAAAATAATTATCACTAAAAGTGAAATTTGGTGTGTTGTTACTCTTAAGGGCTAAGTGTATATAGCTATTATGCCTCACTAAACATAGTGTCACAATATTTTATTTATTTAATTTGTTTAGTCAATAATTCAAGTTCACTTTGAACTCTTGTTGGTCGCCTTTCATCCACAGTATTTCATGGCAAATGATTTGAATTGCTCTTAATAATAGGTCGTTATTCCTCAAATTATTTGAGAAACTTTTCACTGGATTCCTGAACCTTTAAATCATGTTTAGCTAGACTTTTGATAGGACTCTATAAAAGTATAAATACATATAATTTTAAAAAAATGCAAATAGTTCCAGAGATGTTATAAAAAAAATTTAAATAGTTCTGTTCTAATATTTGAAATATGTCAAATTAATTCCTTAGTTAAATAACACTAATAATAAAAAGTAATAAATTACAAATTTAAAATTTCATGTTATTCTTGTTGACAAAAAACTTATTCATGTGAGACACTGTGAAATTGTTTCTATTTTAACGGTTAATTTTTGCATGGACCAGGTACTTATTATAATTTTTCTTTTTTTTTATTTACCTATTTTATTTTAGGTTTAATACCTCTTTTGGTCCCTAGAAAGGGGGCCAATGTTCAATGTCGTCCCACCTTTTTTTAGAAGTTCAATGTGATCCCATCTTTTGTAAAAAGTGTGCAATCAAGTCCTTTTTGAAAACGGCGTTAAGTTTTTAACGGAGCAGCTGACATGGTGGACTGAAGTTAGCTACGTGGCTTTGTGTGGGTAATACGTGGCAAAGAGAGGGTGATACGTGGCTGTGAGAGGGTAAATCAGAAATTAGGGTTTGAGTTGCAGAAAAATTGGGATTTATTGTCGCCTTCTTCATTCGTCGAACGCAGCCTGGAGAAAAGCCGAAAGAAGAGCACCACCAACAAAGGAGAACTTCACGCCGATTTCAAAGATGGCTAAGAATTTCTAAAAAGGCGTTACAACAGAAATGTGGTCGATAATGTTGCTGGACACCTTGAAATCAAGTCCACCAGAGAACAGAGTGATGAAGAGAGCTAGTTTGATTGGGATAATGACGACAACATTATTTTATGTACTGTGTGGGTGCTTAGGATATGCTGCATTTGGAAATGATGCACCAGGAAATTTCCTCACAGGGTTCGGCTTCTACGAGCCCTTTTGGCTAATAGACTTGGCCAATATCTGCATTGCAGTGCATTTAGTTGGGGCATACCACTTTTTCTTCATCAAGTCCTTTTCACTGCTCTACACACTTCGATTCTCTCCATTTCCAATTGCTACCATGGCAGCAGAACTTGTTGGTGGTGCTCTTCTTTCGGCTTTTCTCCAGGCTGCAAGGCGACAATAAATCCCAATTTCTCTGCAACTCAAACCCTAATTTCTGATTTACCCTCTCACAGCCACGTATCACCCTCTCTCTGCCACGTATTACCCACACAAAGCCACGTAGCTAACTTCAGTCCACCCTGTCAGCTGCTCCGTTAAAAACTTCACGCCGTTTCCAAAAAGGACTTGATTGCACACTTTTTACAAAAGATGGGATCACATTGAACTTCTAAAAAAAGGTGGGACCACATTGAACATTGGCCCCCTTTCTAGGGACCAAAAGAGGTATTAAACCTTTATTTTATTTCTTTTCTTTCAATTGTTTGATTTATTTTCATCTCCACAAAATTCACTCATATTTTCAAGATATTTTCACTTGTAACACAACCTTTATTACACATTATTTTCATTACCTGTGGTTCTTTTTCAAATGACGTATTCTCAATTTTATTGAATTATTGAATTACTTGAAAAATAATAAAAGTGTGGTTGAATAGTGTTATTGAAAAACTTTTTTGCAATTGATATAACACCTTTATCGAGGATGAAAGATTTTACGTTGATTGTTAAAAGCTCGACTTTGAAATTGAAATTGATTTAATCAATTAATTCTTTTCAAGTGTTATTAAGTAGTTACGAGATATTCATTGCAATGTTTTAATAAAACTTCATTTTTTTAATAAAGTCGTTTGATATAGAAAGTTTTATATTAAAGATAAAACTATAGTTGTAGGTTTTGTAAGAGAAGCATTAGAAAAAATAAAGCAGTAAGTGCACAATTATTTTTATACTGGTTCACTCCAACTAAGTTACATCAAGTCTTTTCTAACATTAGAGAGTTCCACTATAATCTTCAACAAGATTACAATTGAGTATTCTCACCGCTTCTGGTATCTCTAGACGCTCTTGGTATCCAGCTGATACATCGTCTAGTTGAGTTTCACCAACTAATAGTTGCGTAATATTCTTCATCACTCATGGTATCTCTAGACGCTCCTGGTATTAACTTGATCCACCGTCTAATTGATTTTCACTCACTCATGTTTTCCACTAGACAATTTTGGTATCAACCTAATATGTTGCCTATAGTAATTCTTAACTCACCTAAGTCAATCAACAAGTGTTTGAGTTCTCTTCGAAATGTGCAATCAATTTGATTGCTTACAAGTCAATAGACGATTACTCTTGTAGAGGGGATATTGTTCAATACAATTCAATCTACAGACTCGATAAGTGTTTTTCTCTCTTTTCTCTCTACTTACAAATAGTAAGCTTATATTATAATGAAACTTGAGAATATTTCTACACTTGAACTTTTTCTTTTCTTTGATATTCTCTTTTGAGTTCTTAAGCTCTTTTATGTTTTTCTCTCGGCGATATTCTCTTAAGCGCTTTTCCTCTTTGTATTCTCTTCTCTTTGTAGAATATTCTCTTTATTATTTCTTCGAATCTTCTTCTATTTAACAAAAGTAGGTTGTATTATTTATCTAACATGACTTCTATTGGAGAGAACATTTTGTGAATGTCTTCCTTGTTTCTAACGTCCACTTATGATATGTATAAGGTAAGTGGATACGTGTAGTAGGTTATCTGCACAAAGTAGAGTAGATATGCATGCAACAAATATGTCTTTTCTCTGATAACTTTGTTGTTTTGAACGTTGAACATTTAATGACATTTAATGTTTATTCAAAACAACAAAGTTCTTTTTATATTTTCTACCATTCGGGTAGCATTTTATCATTTAAGCTTTTTATTAAGACACCAAAAATGGATGAAGTGGATGGTTTAACTCATGGTATCTTCTAGTCCATTGTAAACACTTTAGGATATTACTTTCTTCAACAAATACGTTTTGCGAGTTGTCTTCTATAAGTTTTTGGAAAATCAATTGAGACTTTCAAAGGGCTTACCAAAAACATTGTCTCGACAATTTTACATTCTTATCTATTTGGAAGTTTCGACTGGTTACCATTTGATACAATATAGTTTCTACATTTAGCAAGACTCTCATTGACACTTTAACTTTGAGAATCATTTAGTGTTGCGTCTAGAAGTGTTTAACTTATTACCTATGTTTTAGCTATTATGTTATTCTAATGATAACATATTCATATTCTCATTTTTGTTTAATGTTGTTTTGTTAAACTTCAAAACATATGAGAGCATTTAGAATTTTAGTCTTATAGATGATTTTGTCTTAACATAGGTCACATGCTTGACTATTTTTACCTTTCTATCTTTTTTTCAAATGGAAAAATCGACTCTCAATTTTAAGTTTTCAATTGTGAAAACCCCTAATTGACTAACACAAAATTATGTTATTTATTATCTTTGATAGTTATTTTTTCTGCTAAAGATCAAAGATGTATGTCTAAATTTGAATTATGATTAGTTTAATTTTAAGTGGTGTATTATAACATTTATTATTATAAAACAAGGATCTCATTAAAATTTAGAGAAAAGAAATAAAAAAACATTTGTAACATTTTAAAACTTCATTATTTTTTTTCTTTGTATCATGTTTTATTTTGTCCTTCTTTCTTCTTTTACGTGTTAGATAAGCAGATGAGGATGATGATGTGTTTTTACCTCAAAAATAAAGATTAAATAATAAATTTTGTATATGCATCCCCTAATCCCATTTCTATTCCTACTATTATGCTACTACAAAATGTATTAGTGACTTTTACTAGTGCAAAATAGATATATTAGAACATGATAGTAAATCGATCCTAGCGAAACCGATGTAATCCAAAATGCAACAATAATTTTGTAAATACTTGAAAATATATTAGATCTGTTGTAAGAGAAACTCATTTAATATGTCAGTTTTAAAAGAAGAAAAAAATTGGTTGGCATATTACATCGGTTATTGTGTATAACCGGTCTAATATGTGCCCTTTTCAAAACCCATCGTCAAACCCTTTTCACTTTTCTCCTTTTTTTCTTCTTTCCTGTCGTGAGCACTCTAGAAGCTATCACTACCGCTTTTGTCCTTCTTCTTCTACCACAGTTGAAGCTCCCCTTGGCCTACATTGTTAAAGCTTTCATTTTCCCTACCTTTCCTAGCCAATATAGTGCACGAAAAACCCTCCATTATACTATCATTGCACTGCACCACTTTAGGTTGAGCCACACACCACTCCATCCTAGGGTAGACTTTTGATTAAGTTCCTCCATCCACTAGTCCCCAAGTTGCATTAATAAAGGTATTAGATCTAGCTTCATTTTCTACTCAACCACAACCAAAAACCATTTGATCTGTTACGCTTTCGGTCTATGAGTTTTTTTGTTTGTTTTTGTTTTCTATTTCATTAGATTTGTAAAGTCTTCTTCCTAACCACACCATTATTATTATTTTTCACCTCCCAAGCATCAAATCATGTCTAACATAAACAAATATTCTTTTTTACCCATTAGCTCCTTTAGAATTTTAGTGTTAAAACAAGTCCTCAAAATCCTTGTGCATTCTTCTTTTGACTAATTCAAGGTGTATATGGGATCCAAAATCAAAGATGAAGGCGATGATAATTTAGAAAAAGCCATCAATAATTTTCTAACCAACCGAGGTAGAAAACTCTACCTCCCCCTGCAAATCAGTCTTTTCACGTGACATGTTTTTTGAAATAGGACATACTGTCTCGGTTCTTAGTAGAACAAATGTCGTAGGGCCTTTTTGCATCGGTTTAACCGCGAATCGATGCGTATAGTGTGAAATAATTTCAAATTTGGCATTTCGATTTTTTTTTCAATATGTTTTGAGGGGTATATGCATCGGTTCTTGTACTTAACCGAGGTAATAGCCTTTGTGTATAAGTTCAAATTCAGAACACTAAACGCGAACGTATTTTCTCGCGCAATGTCCTTCCTATTCCCTTTCGCACCTCCAAAGAAGTTCCTTGCCGCACCGCTGTTGCTCCATCGTAGCACCACTACCGTCGTCTCGCTGTGGTGTCGTCTCCATCGCGTCTCCTTCGCGTGTCCACTACCAGTGCACTGCCACTGTCGTCTCGCTATGGTGTGGTCTCCTTTGTGTCTGCACCACCGCTGCACCGCTATCGTCTCATCATGGTGTCGTCTCCTTCGCGTCTCCACTGCCGCTGTACCGCCACCATCGTTTCGCCGTGTAGTCCTCTCTGTCGCCTCGATATCGTCATCTTGTCTCCTCTAGTGTGCTTGTTGTTCGCGGCTGCCTCCACCAGTTGCCTGCGTCGTTGGCCGTTCTTCATCGTCATTGTTTTTCACGTTGTCGTCGTTCATCCCTTCTCTATACGAACCAAGACCTAAAGTATGGAGAAAAATAAATAAGATAAAACATGCTACTACTTTGGTTTGGTATGAACCGACGCAAAATCCTATCCCTTTTTACCTCAGTTCGTAACAGAGGCAAAAAACCTACCCCTTTTTGCCTCGCCTGTAATGTCTCGCTTGCAGAACCGTTGCCTATAGGCGAAAGTAACCACTTTCTTTTTCCCTTACTACACTAGTGTAATAGTCTAAATATTTTTCACATAGATAAAAATAACAATATATAAGAAAATAATCTTACTATATCTCGGTAAGTAACCTACTACAAATGTAAATATCGATTTAATTTATTTGACAACCAATTAAAAGCAAAAAAATTAAAACACAATAGTGTTATGCTGAAAATCCTACCTTGATTAGAGATATAATCGAATCGTAACATGAAAATTACATTTTAGCTATAAGTCTTATGAGTTAAATTAGACAGAAATTAATTTAGTATAAAAGTCTATCTTAATTAATTTATTGATACAATCACCCAATATCTAATCTTACCTTTGATATGTCTATTGAGTAGAGATATGACAAACTACTATATAAATCGATTTATAATTGAGGCTTATTGAAGATAAAAGAAACGCCTTCCAATTAGCTTGATCAATAAGAAATGGTCCTGGGGTCCCGGGTGCTACCTTTCCCTATACGTATTCACTTTTGTTTAATTTTGGTTTTGTCTATCACAAAAGGTTATTGAATATAAGTCTGGCCTCAACTACCTTGGGAAGCCAAGTTGAGCCGAATAAAACAAATTTACAAAGCTAAATTTGTCAACCTGAACTGTATAATGCACCCCCCAAAATGCATGAAACTCCACATCATATACATATTAAGAGACTCAGCCCACTTTCTCCCCATTCATAATCCTTTTTGCATGATTAAAATGAAGTGAACTTTGAGCTTTGAATCAGTGAATTTCGCAATCGCACTACATCTAGAGTTAGCTAGGTAGATCTAGGGGTAGCTTTTTCGATGCGTAATCGCATTTGGAGCTAGCACCAAATGAATAATGTGAAATTCAAAGCTTCGGCATCTCCATCCACAAAATATGCTAATTTACTTGAACAAGAAAGACCTTCGTTGTTGACCGAGGCGAGCAGTCACAAATGGCCGTACTCATACTTCAATACTCAAATAAAACTATTATTTCTTAGAGTTTTTAGTTTAAACCTTTCATACGTAACTCAACCCTAAACAAAATCATATTGACTTACTGAATATCTATAGCATAAAATTTTATAGGATTGAACATATAACAACGTTTTGACTTCATGTTAATTTTGTTTACACCTAAAGATTGTACTCATCGTATAATAGTGTGTGGAGAAGAAATTCCCCTTCCTAGATGCATGAGTACAAGGGTTACGTAGGATATATGCTATTTGGGTATGTTGTTTTTTATAGGTTGCTGGCAATTTTCGGAAAATAGAGAGGGAAGTGTGTAGAAAAGGTTTCGGGTGGTAAGGCATAGGCGTGCGAGCCACTTCACCACATTTTGGAGTTTGTTTGATTTAGTGTTGTGTACGTGGTTCTAGCGTGGATTCTCAACCATGTATATTCATGTATCCGTCACCAAAGAAGTGGGCAATTTTATTGAAGAAACCAGCACCAATCACTTGTCCAATTCATCATCTCTATATCGAAATCTAACTCTATTGAAATACCAACTTCATATGGTTAGCTAACTCGTTACTATAAAAAGAAACAGCGATTGTAAAGAAAATAAAACCTCAAACACTTGTGAGATATATAAAATTCAATTAATTAAGAATACTTGTCAAGGTTTACTTGTAAGAATCCGATTACACGTCGGGTCATATCTGAAAAGGACGTTAGCCACACCACTTGAAAAGCATTTACACTTAATGTCTATATTATACATGCATGCAATAAAAGAAATCTAGCTATAGAAAAGGACGTTCTAAAATGTTAGAAAAAGAAAGCAAATAAAGTTATGTAAACTTATGAAACTTTTTCGTTTCAAATATGTGGTGTTAAAGCCATTTCCGATCTTTGCATATCCTTAGTTCAATAGACTATGGGTAGGGAAGTTGTGTAATGTTAGGACTCAAGTCTGATCCTACATTCTAGTCGGCCTTTACTTGATTGGTATCCTCTTCATTTAACATTAATACATTTTATGAGCTAATCCTGATAGTTTTGTTAAAACATTTAAATTAGCTGGTTAGATTAAGGAATGCGCAATGAACGAAAAAAGCTATATATATCATAAAGAAAATCTGATTCTAAAACTAAAGGCTAGGATTAGGCACTTACAACAAAGAGACACCAATTCTTAGTATTTTCACTCAAGGATTAGATGGAGAAGTAAGAATGAATTAAATGGTAGAAAATAAAATGAGTGTTGGTGTGAGGATCCAAATTTAGTTAAAGGTCAGGTCAAAAAGTTATTTGAAGAGAGGTTCATTATTGTACCCAATGCTAAGATAAAGTTGGATAATATTGAATTTTAAACCCTACACTAGTGCAGAAACGGCTTTTCACGTCACCCAATAAACGTCCGTCCCACGAATCCCCAACGTATATATGTGACCGGTGGCATTATAGTAAATAAGTGGACCTCTAGACGTCCGTCCGTGGTCGAACCGGACGTTTATAACATTATAGACGTCCGTCACAAGCGGACGGACGTTTTAAAGGCTGCCTTGTCAATCCTTGAACGTCCGTCGTGGGTCGCGCTGGACGTTTATAGTATTATAGACGTCCGTCCCAGGGGCACGGACGTTTTATAGGCTAACGTTTTCAATCTCTGAACGTCCGTCCTGAGGTGAGCGGACGTCCGTCCTGACAGGGTCATCCTCTGAACGTCCGTCCTGGGTCGAGCTGGACGTTTATAATATTGGCTTCAGTCCTGGAACGTCCGTCCTGAGGTGAGCGGACGTCCGTGCGCGTGGTGAATACGTTCATTAACCTCGAACGTCCGTCCTGGGAGAGCCCGAACGTCCGTCCTCAGAACGGACGTTCAGAGGACTGACAGGGTCATCCTCTGAACGTCCGTCCTGGGTCGAGCTGGACGTTTATAATATTGGCTTCAGTCCTGGAACGTCCGTCCTGGGAGAGCCCGAACGTCCGTCCTCAGAACGGACGTTCAGAGGACTGACAGAGCTGCTGGGGTACTAATTGATTTAAGTGCACTGAACGTCCGTCCTGAGGGGCACGGACGTCTATAATATTATAGACGTCCGCGCCCCCTCAGGACGGACGTTCAGAGGAGATAAAGTAATTATTACCCAACCCACTCTGTCAGTGCACTGAACGTCCGTCCTGAGGGGCACGGACGTCTATAATATTATAGACGTCCGCGCCCCCTCAGGACGGACGTTCAGTGCACTGACAGAGTGGGTTGGGTAATAATTACTTAAGTCCGCTGAACGTCCGTCCTGAGGGGGCGCGGACGTCTATAATATTATAGACGTCCGTGCCCCTCAGGACGGACGTTCAGTGCACTGACGAGTGGGTGGGGTAATAATTACTTTATCTCCTCTGAACGTCCGTCCTCTGGGGCGCGGACGTCTATAATATTATAGACGTCCGCGCCCCTGATAACGGACGTTCAGTGCACTGACATGGGTAATTGAATCGTTTAGGTTTTCATCAGAATTTTAGACGTCCGTCTTGGGACGGACGTTGATAACATTATAGACGTCCGAGCCATGTTAACGGACGTTTAAAGCCCCGCGAAATTCAATTTTAAATTCATTACAACGTCCTATTAGTGGCGGGCCGGACGTCTATAATATTATAGACGTCCGTGCCCACGTGGCCCGGACGTCTATGTTCATTAAAATGGAAAGCGCGAACCGTGACCATTCACTGTTCGTCTTCTTCCCCGCGAACGCGAGCTGCTGCTGCTGCGCCGTTGACATTTCCAGGTTGGTTTTCTCACTTTTGGACCGTTTAAAATTACATTTAATCCGATTACATTGCTCTGTGATGACATGTCTTTGATTTGAACCGATTAAAAATGGTTTTGGGTCCGTTTTTTTGCAGACTCTTGCGTGTTCTTGGGCGGCTTCCTTGAGTCTTTTTGGACTGCGTGTTGGGCCGTATACTCCTCCACTTCCCTCCTTCTCATTTGGAATCTACTTTTCAGGTTAGCTTGTTGGTTGAAAATTTTGTGTATGCATGTATGTGGTATGGACGTTTTTGACTGTAAAATGTGTATTAGTTATGTTATTGTGTTAAACGATTAAGAAATGTGTATTAGTGTATGGACGTTTTTTACTGTTAAATTTTGTGTATGCATGTATGTGTTATTGTGTAAAATGTGTATTAGTTATTGTCATACATTGAGTGCCACTTAGTTCCCGTTTGAAATTTAAGACAAACGATTAATGTTTTAATCGTTTGTGTTAAATTTTGAATTGTCCGATTGGACAGTTTGAGAAAATTAATTTTCATAATTTGCAATACCATGTCAATTGGAGTTTAAGGATAAGATTGATGAAATTTCGGTTCAGTACTTGTGTTGTTCTCCGGATGCATATTTGATTGTGGTCATCGTTGACTACTCTCATTTCGTGTATTTTGGAGACCAATGCGAAATGCTGCCGAAATTGTATCAATTTTATGACGTAGACTTCAATGCACGTGGGAGGAAAGACTCAACCAAAGCATGAGATCAATGGGAGCAACGATTCATGGATCAGCTACAAGAACAAAAACAAATACAAAGAGCGCTTGAAGAAAAGCTGCATTCCATGACGCAAGGCCACATGGGGGCCGATGAAACTCCCACAGCACCTCGTGTCAGCACTAGAGGATCATGCTCTGCTGTAGAACCCAATGAGTATAGCGGTCAATATGAGCTGTTGGTTGATGGGGATCCCCCACGCATTGTGGCTGTCGGACGAGTGCTTGAGGGAGGGGAGACCATTCATGGTGTTGCCATATTACCCCAGCACGTGCGTGTGACCATTGACGAGGTTCGGGATCCCCAGGCTCAGGTGCCTGTACCCACTCCAGAAATTAACTTTGTGGGGGAGGCCATAGGAACATTTATTGCCTGGCCTAGAGCATTGATCATGTCCCACATCGCGACTCCACAGGTATAATGTCTTTTTCCTTAGTATTTCTATGTTAATTGTCTTCATATAATTGTTTATAAAGCTTTGACGTAAATTCTTATCTTCAGTTCACACGTCCTCAGAAGCAGCCAATTCATGATACAGTCATACATGAAGATGATGACATTCATGAAGCAGAGGATGATCCTATATCAAAGTTAGTGACAAAATTACCCAGATTGAAGAAAGCATCATTAGAACTATACTGGGATTTGAGGGTATTTGGTCTTCCCTCACATGTGCCCGTTTATATCACATTTTCTGATGCATTGGAGGTGATTGAGGGAGACAGGATGTTGAATATTTCCATCATTCAGCTGTGGTGCATGTAAGTTAGTCAATTTGGTCTTTGATATTACTTTTATTTACATTCTTATATAGTTTCTAACGACTTAACTTTGTTGTTTTAGGTACATGGACACAATCGTTGTAGACCAAGGTCGGTCTTCCATGTACGGATTTGTTGAACCTCAGACCATTCAACCGTCTGGTAACACACTTCAAAACAGACAACATTATTTGCAAACATGGATGGATGAGTCCAAAAGAGACGTATACCTTGTGCCATACATTGACGGGTACGTGTTTTTATATGTGGTCAGTTTATTATTATAGTTTCCTTAATTAGTTGAATAACTATTTGTCCTTCGTGATAGGTCTCACTTGCAGCTGATGGTCATCATTCCCAAACAATGTAAAATTATATGGTTTTGTTCGTTGCACAGGAGGATGAAAACTGAGTTGAGAACCATGCTTCAAGGGTAAGTGTTTCTCCAAAAAATGACTTCAATTTGATGTTAACCTTCAACTTTTATGATAAAATAGTCATATTAATTATACTTTGTGTTTTCAATCTGTACAGAGTTATTGGTAAATCTCGTGGTCAATTGGTTCAAATTTTGTATCCAAAGGTTGTAAGTCATTTATAGTTTCTAATTCATTTATGTTATTGAATGATCTAAATTTTTAACTATTTAGTTTGTTATTTTAGTGTAACCAGCAAGTAGATTCATGGGAATGTGGCTTCTATGTGATGTGTTGGATTAAGACCATCATTCGAGCTGTCATTACAGATGACTGGAATGAGGTAATGATGTATACCTTCAATACATTACAAATCAAAATCATCTTCAACTATATATGAAACAATAATGAATCTTTCTTGAATTTTGCAGCGCTTCAAGACTACATCGCCTATTACAGAGGACACAATTAACCAGATAAGGCAGGAGTGGACCGCTTATCTTCTACAAAGATGGAGTTAGGAATAGTTATATTTCTTCTTGATTGAACATTGTTTGGTTTTAGTTTTATTTTTATGTTAATAGTTTGGTAGTGGATTGAACATTAAGTAGAAATTTGTTTATATAAAACGCATATTTATGTTATTGGAGAATTGTTCTGGGACATTTTTCTGTTTTTCAGGTGTGGTTCTATTGAAAAAACAAACAAATTTTTAAAAAAAAAACGCCCACTAGACGTCCGTTAGTGTACAGTCGGACGTCTATAGACGTCCGTCTGTGCACATACGGACGTCCCACCCCAGCCCTACACCAAAAGAACTCAGCAAGGTAGACGTCCGTCCTCAGACAGCAGCGGACGTTTATATGGACGTCCGTCCTCAGACAGCGGACGTTTATTATAAACGTCCGTGGTTAGGCAGCGGACGTTTATTATAAACGTCCGTCCTGAGGCAGCGGACGTTTATAATAAACGTCCGTCCTCAGGAACGGACGTTCATATAAACGTCCGTCCTGATGCAGCAGACGTTTATATAAACGTCCGTCCTCAGGCAGAGCGGACGTTCATATAGACGTCCGTCCTCAGGCAGCGGACGTTCATATAGACGTCCGTCCTGGCACGACGGACGTCTGAGGGACGTCTACCGCATAGACGTCCGGCGTACGCCGGACGTCAAAAGGCCAAAATATCGGGCGTAAAAAGCCGTTTCTGCACTAGTGCTAACACAAGAACAAAATATGAGGCCGACTGGGAATATCAACGAGCTAGAAATCAAGGAAGCTGTAAACCAATGTGGAAGCAGTGTCCTGGGCCTGATGGGTTTAATTTCCTATTTATCAAAAATAATTGAGAAACTATCAAACATGATGTTATACAAGCTATTTAGTATTTCCAAAGGTCTTGGACAAATTCCAAGTGGGTTGCATCAATCACAATCTTAGTACCAAAAGAAATACCCAATACACTTAGAAGACATCAGGCCTATATATCTAGTGGAGTGTGTATACATTAGTAAAAATGATGTATTTTACCTCGCAAATTTTGTTAGTCAAAGTTGTTATTTACGTGTGTGTCAGTTAATAAAGCTCCAATACTAAGGGCTGTTAGACTGTCCTATTATTTAGGAGATAGTTGAGTCTTTTATTTCGCTTTGTAGCCATACATTATGTGACTCTATTGTAGTTTATTTTCTGACATGTAAGGCTTATATAAGCCAACCCTTTTGCATTAATAAAATCATTCTCTCATAGAGTTCATTTAGAGTTATTCATACCTTCAGATTTAACATTTGGTATCAGAGCTCCGCAAGGGGCCTGGTACATTAAGAGAACCGTGAGTGCAAAATATAGTGAGTGCAAAGGATGACTACGTCAGAGGAGTTTGTTCAGACGACTATTCCTAAGTTCGATGACCATTGTGACTTCTTGTCTATGACGATGGAGAATTTTCTACGAAGCAAAGAGTTGTGGCACCTCGTAGAAGAAGGCATACCAGTAGTTGAAACCACACCCATTGAAGGAGCACACGGGAAGAAGGTGGAAGACGCCAAACTAAAAGACTTGAAGGTGAAGAACTACCTGTTTCAAGCCATTGACAGGGAGATTCTGGAAACTATTCTAGATAAGAGCATCTCAAAGGCCATATGGTAGTCCATGCAACAAAAAATCAAGGATCTACTAAAGTAAAGAGAGCCCAACTTCAAGCTTTACGACGAGAGCTTGAATTGCTAACCATGAAAGAAGGTGAAAAGATTGATAGCTACTTAGCAAGGACTTTAAGTGTAGTCAACAAGATGAAATCAAATGGTGAAATCATTGAACAAAGCACGGTGGTTAGCAAGATTCTTAGATCAATGACGTCTAAATTCAATTATGTTGTATGCTCCATAGAGGAATCCAACGACTTGAGCCCTTTGAGTATTGATGAACTTCACGGTAGCTTAATTGTTCATGAGAAAAGGATGCAAGGTTTCCAGACAAATGAATAGGTACTGAAAGTCACTAATAATGATAGATATCTCTGATAACAAATTCAGATTCGGCAAAGGCAGAGGTGGTCGAGGACGCGAGAGAGGAAAAGGAAGATATCATATTAACAAAGCACTTATTGAATGCTTTAAGTGCCATAACTTAGGATACTTCCAATATGAGTTTCCAGAGCTGCAGAAGAAAGCCAACTTTGCACTTGAGGAGGCAGAAGAAGAGGTTTTGTTAGTGGCTTATTAAGAGTCACCACAAACTATACAAGAAGAGACTTGGTTTTTGGACTCGGGATGTAGTAATCATATGACTGGAAACAAACATTGTTTTGTCGACATAGAAGAAGGGTTTAACAAAATAGTTAAATTAGGAAATGACACTACAATGGTCATGGTTGCAAAAGGAAACATTCGAGTGAAAATTAAGGGCATTTCCCATGTAATATCAGACGTCTACCTTGTTCCTGAGCTTAAGAAGAATCTTCTAAGCCTAGGGCAACTTCAAGAGAAGGGTTTAGCCATTCTAATTCAAAATGGCATGTGCAAGTGATTTAACCTAGATAAAGGCTTAATTATGCACACTAACATGAAAGGGAATATGATGTTCAAAGGAAACTCAATTGTGGCATAATCGTTTCAGACACCTTAATTTCAAAGGGTTAAGCACACCTGCAAGCAAGTGCTTGGACTCCCCTCTATGAAGTTTTCCAAAACGATTTGCATTACTTGCCTTATCGGAAAACAACAGCGAGACTCCATATCAAAGGAAAGCAAGTGGAGGAACTCAAGCAAGCTTCGTTAATCCATGCAGACATTTGTAGGCCCATCACACCATCCTCACACAGTAATAAAATATATATTCTAACCTTTATTGATGATTACACACGCAAATTTTGGATTTATTTTCTGCACGAAAAATCTGAGATCTTCAATGTCTTCAAAAGCTTCAAAAGCTTCAAAACTGGTGTTGAAAAGGAAGCTAGTACCTACCTTTCGTGCTTAAGAACAGATAGAGGTGTGAATTCACCTCTAAGGAGTTTGTTGAATTCTGCACTGATCAGGGTATCTCTAGGCAATTGACAGCTGCCTACACTCCCCAACAAAACGTAGTCACCGAACACAAAAATCGAACCATCATGAACGTTGTACGTGTAGCATTACACGAGAAGCAGGTTCCAAAATCCTTCTAACCCAAGGCAGTTCGGTGGTGTGTACATGTTCAAAACAGAAGTCAAACTTCTATAGTAAAGCAGCATACTCTAGAAGAAGTTTGGAGCCACATAAAGCCATGCGTTGACTATTTTGGAATATTTGGCTGTGTAGCATACACTCATATCCCAAATCAGAAAAGAATTAAATTAGACAACAAAAGCCAAAAATGCATCTTCTTAGGTGTCAGTGATGAGTGTAAAGCCTATAGACTATATGACCCCATCACAAAGAAAGTCATTGTGAGTAGAGATGTAGTATTTGAAGAAGAGAAAAGCTGGAATTGGCACGTACATGAAGAAAAAGATAACGCAAATGATGGAATCGTGCTTGACGTAGTCCTTCTTTTGTATTTTTACCTTTCATAGCTTAGCTCTTAAGGGGCATGGGTTACAATCGGTTCATTTTGAGTTTTCCCCCTTTTCTAGGGTTTTCTTGAGTCTGTTCATAGTTTAGTAGTTTTCCTTCGAGTCAGCTCTCAATCTCGAGCTTCGTTTACTTTCCGCTGCGTTCATCTCTGGAGGAAGCTTCGAAGGAGCTCGCACAGCTTCTATCGTCATCTTCGCGACAGCTCTGATACCACTTGATGGACGAGCGCCTGCGAAGATGACGATAGAAGCTGTGCATGCTCCATCGAAGCTTCTCTAGAGATGAACGCAGCGGAAAGTAAACGAAGCTCTAGAGAGAGCTAACTTGAAGGAAAACTACTAAACTATGAACAGACTCAAGAACACCCTAGAAAAGGGGAAAAACTCAAAATGAACCGATTAATCGGTTCAAACTCAAGATTGAACGGTGGAAAAGGGTTTGATCGGAGCAAAGGAGGGTTTAGTCGGTGGAAATCGAAAACAAATGGTGATAATGGTAGGAAAAGACAAAATGATGAAGAAACCCTAGGTTTAGATGTGGTCAGGAGATGCGGAAAGAGAGAATGCAAATCTAAGAAGAAAATGTGTTGAAGCTTACTGTGATGAAAGTAGAAGGCTCACAAGGATGAACTCTCGAGAGAGAAATGGATGAGAGACGTGGTTCTGCGAGAGAGAATTGGTGAAAAATGAAATGTTCCTCGTGGTAGTGGAATGAAGATTATGTTTCTGATGCGGAGAGGTGAACATGTGAGAAGCTGACGTGTGCGCTGTGGAGACGTGGCTGAGGCGCTCACGAGAAGCTGAAGATGTGGCAGCAGAGTAATGTTTAGTTGAGGATCAGAGAAAATGCAAACACCGTGGAAATGGAAAATGGAAGTGAGAGAGTGTGCTTGGAAGGTGGCTAGAGGGAGTCTTTGGACTATCTAGCCTATGACTTTCAAGAGAGAATAGTTTCTGATTCAGAAAACTCAATTCTCATTAATCTCAAAAGTCCCAATACAAGAGAAGAGGTGGGTATTTATAGTAACCCATGCCCCTTAAGAGCTAAGCTATGAAAGGTAAAAATACAAAAGAAGGACTACGTCAAGCACGATTCCATCTTACCCTCACTCTTAAAAAAAGATTTGTCCTCAAATCTGGGCAATCGCCTTATGAAGAAGCTCCACACAATCTTTGGGAGCATGGCCATCTTTGAGTGGCCTTATTCTTTTATATTCACTTTTTCTTCCTCCTGGATCAAACACAAATCTGCAATAAACATCAAATATATTTTCAATTAATATCAATCCAAGAAAGAATTTTTCTATAAAAACAAGGAAATAAGAACTTCTAATATTTTGTTTAGTAGTCTTTGTAAATTTTAGAAGTCGAAATTCACTTTTGTCTTGAGTTATTTCTTTCCTTAAAGATAAGAATAACTCAAGATATGAATTGTCATATTTTGAAATGGTTTGCATGGAATATGAGATGACAATTTGTTTGAAAGAGAAGTTAAAAATTGAAAAATAATCAATTATTGAAAAAAAAGTAAAGATTTGGAAACCTTCCCTTTTAGATATCATGATCTTTGAAAGAATAGGATTTGTCATCAGTAACAATTTCTCCTTTTCTTTCTTCTCTCTTTCTTGCCTTTCTCTCTTTTCTTCTTCTTTTCTCTCTTCTTCTATTCTTTTATCTTCTTCTCTTTCTTCCTTTTCTTCTTCTCTTCTTCTTCTCTCTTCTTCTCTTCTTAATTCCTCTCTTCTTCTCTCTTCTCTTTTCTCGTTTTCTTCTCTCTCTCTCTTCTCTTCTTCTTTCCTTTCTTCCTTTTCTTTTCTCTCAATCTCTCTTTCTCTTTTCTTATCCTTGATCTCTTTAAGTCTTGCCCTAAATTCTAATTCTCTACGAAGAAACCCATGATCATTTAAACTCTCAAGAAATAATTTTCCATCTTCAATGCAATCCCTAATTAGTTCTAGGTTTCTTTTAATACTTGAAGGCATAAACTTTCTTCTCATGCAAGCTTTTAAATCATGCCAATCACATATGGAAGACTTTCTACCTTTCCTAACAAGATATTGTCTTTCATCCCACCACTCACTTGCATGCTCTTCTAACTTAGAGAGATATATGCTAAGGACATAATATTCACTCTCTCCATAAAACCAAGGATTTATTTTATCAATTTCTTTTTCCCAAGCTAGGTATGTTAATGCACCTATGTCTTTACCAAAGGATGGAAGATTCCTAGCTTGTTTAAACATTTCATCAACTTTATCTAACCTAGAAGACCTATATGAACTATAAGAAGACATCTTTGTTTTTAAAAGTTTTCTTAATCTAAAGGGTTCGAAACTTTCACTTAGACAAGTCCCAGGTAAGAGAGGTGAGCTAAAGAGCTGCTTAAGTACCAAGTCTTGCCTTGTCAGAAATGTCTTAGGCTACTAACTAATTACCCCTTAAACTAAAATCACCTTTAGAAACAAAGTACACAACTCAAACAATCACAAACAATTAAACACTAAAAGACTAGACTCTTCGGACTCTAATGTGAAAAGGCTTACAGTTTAATCCCTTTTAGCCTAATCACCCCTAAACATGAACACAAAATCAAACAAACAAAACACTTAAGAAACCAGCGGACTCTAATGACCCCCACGAGATACACCAATCAAGTCAATATTAAAGTCTACTCCTATGGTGAAGCTTGTAGCTTTGGCTAACAAGACACATTCACTTGTCTAGCTATGCGAAAATTAAAGCAAGTAAAGTTGCCAAGAGTTTGAAAGAGCACCAAGGACGCTTCCAAAGCACTTGGACTTTATAAAAGGCCTTTTTACAAAACAAGCTAAAGCTAATAGTAGGCTAACACAAGCCTATTACAAACAAATTGAAGAAACAATTACAAAAGAAAACAACTATGTTAGGCTGCTACGGTCTTGGTCCACTTCATTCAACTTTGTTGCTCAACTTTGTTGCTTCTGGAATCAATTGTCTTGAATTTTCCAGGCCAGTTCAATCCTACAAAAGTAAATGCACAGAGCTACAATCAAAATTTCCTTAGCTAGAACAAATTGCACAATGAAAACACATAACAGTAAGAACTTCCCTTTTATTCTCTGGCCTTCACGTGTGCACTTGTTGATCCTGGCAGCTAATAGAATTGCTTTTGCTCTCAAATTGCAAGACGTTGCACTAGCTATATATATTTCTCATCAGCTGAAATCTGCACAGACAATTCATTCCAAAATCAATAGATCACAAATTGCAAGCAACTACAACCCATAATAAGAGCAGTTCAATCACAACAAAAGTAAGTGAAGGTAGAAGAAACTCCCTTCAAAACTGCACATCAAGATGCAAATGCTACTTGTCTCACGGATTTAGCTCACAATTTACAATCTGCTACAGTACAAGCAGTATGGCTTTTCCCAAACTATTTAAAAGACTGCTTCTAACTGTGTGTAATTCCAACTAAACTCCCAACACATCAACTCTGCACACTAAAAATTCACACCAAATTCCAGCAAGGTACCAATGGGAAATGGATATTAAACAAGATGTAAATGGTGTAATTCAAGGCTGAAACCAAACTGATTAAACAATCATTCCAAATTAATCAAAACCTGATCAAACCAATGGACAAAGAGTGATATGATGTAATGCAGAAAATTCAGCTAACATTAAACAATGAATTTAAACAGAATGGAAATCTGCACAAATAAATCTCAGCTATTTAAGCTCTCAAATCATTTCATTGAAATTCTGATATGAACTCATAGGCCAATGTACTCAATCTTCATCAAATTCAAGACCCAACTTCCAACCTGTTGCAACTATTTAAATGTAGAAGTAAACTGTTAAAACACAGTTATGTAAAAACTGATTCTCTCATACAAATATGCCAAGGAATTGGGCTAAGTCAGCCACACTAAACTCACTACACTCAGGCTTCTCTTTGAAAGCTTAAAGCACTCAAAATGGAAAGGTTTGGAAGGGAGATTCTCCCTTGGCAGTACAAAGCTGGAAAGTCTTTCAGACCACCACCACCTAAGATGCTACCAAGCACACAAACCTTCTTTCAAATTCCAAAAATCCAGAGTGTACAACTTCTCATTTCAGAAAAGGCTAGGCTAAGCAGAGTAATGGACAATACAGGACAACCACCAACAATGTAAGCACCAGATAATGAAATTGACTCAAGATCAACTCTAGACCAGATTAATAGAAGCAACAAAAGCTCAATTATGAACAGCAGATCAGAGTTTACACTTACACTGAGACAAAACCAGAACATTCAACAATGACAAGCAAGAAACAAAGCTTTTGATCAAAGTAAGCACAACAAATAGAACCTAAGGAATAGAACTAGAACAGATTAGTAAAGCAAGAAAAGGGACTTAAGTTGAACCAATACTGAACAGATTTGATTTATAAATTGGCATACCAAACTGTTTGACATTGTGCCTCAGAGAAACTTGTTTTATTTTTCATATTTGATGTTCTGAATTAGAGGCAGCTATTGTGAATTGCACTAAGTCCTTCAACTCTTTTTTTTTAACTTGTAACGGTAGGATTAATCCTTAATTGCTTCAAATGTTATTGACTTACAGCTCTTGCTACAATCCACAATAGACTAAGATCAATGTAGTTTACAAATCAGCACTTTACTTGCATCAGATTAATGGTTCAACTTAATAAAAAGAAAACACATAATTGGTTTCATTGATAACTTTTGACTCTAGCATCAAATTTCACTCTTAACCAAAACTGTAGAAATTGAACTTGAATAACAAAACAGCAAACACAAATGACTCTTGAATATGATTGAACTAGAAGCTTAGCAATAAACTAATACCAAGCAGAACAAACACACACTCAAAACATTAACACAGACTTCAAAGAAAAACCAGTTCGGTGTAGCTGGCCAAAAGAGAGACTGATGCTGCTGTAAGCATCTTGCACCCAAGCTCAATGCAACATTTCATAGCTTAATTGATGTGCATTTGCTATCCACAAGCAGGTTCAACTTTCAGCTCACAGAATTTCAAAAGTGCAATACAATTACATGTAATGTTCAGCTTCAAAAACTCAAGACAACTTCAGATAAATGAAATGACATTAAAACTGCTATTGAAGTCTGTCATCAAGCTCATTCAATTGAATGTCACTGCTTATCATGATGGACAGATCTTACTCAAAGCAAAAACTCAACTGAATCAGTTAAACTCAGATTTAATTGACAATTAAAAACAAAGCAACATGACATAGACAAAACAGAAATGGATTTAGAAATGAAAACTCAAACAAAGAAGATTCACCGAATTAAAATGAACTAAGACTCAATATAATGACTCAAACACAGAACGACACAAACAGATGTACAGAACAAGTCAACTTGGAAACATAAACACATGAACTTCACTGAATGAAGATGCACAATACACTAATAGAGAAGATACACAACAACTCTAATCAGAATACAAATCAAGACATTAAAGGGAAAATAATGAACAACACGTAAATGAAGAAAACGCAACAAAAAGGCCAAACAGAAAAGCGAAACAGAAACTCAGAATCAAAATCACAGAATCAAAATCAAACCGAGACAAAGCAAGATGAATGAACAGAGACGCGAAACAACGCAAGAACAGAAGAAAACCGAACAACTCAGAACAGAGATGAACCGAGATACTTACCTTAGACGCGTGAACGAAACCTGGCTCTGATACCACTTGATGGACGAGCGCCCGCGAAGATGACGATAGAAGCTGTGCGAGCTCCTTCGAAGCTTGCTCTAGAGATGAACGCAGCGGAAAGTAAACGAAGCTCTAGATTGAGAGCTGACTCGAAGGAAAACTACTAAACTATGAACAGACTCAAGAAAACCCTAGAAAAGGGGGAAAACTCAAAATGAACCGATTAATCGGTTCAAACTCAAGATTGAACGATGGAAAAGGGTTTGATCGGAGCAAAGGAGGGTTTAGTCGGTGGAAATCGAAAACAAATGGTGATAATGGCAGGAAAAGACAAAATGATGAAGAAACCCTAGGTTTAGATGTGGTCAGGAGATGCGGAAAGAGAGAATGCAAATCTAAGAAGAAAATGTGTTGAAGCTTACTGTGATGAAAGTAGAAGGCTCGCAAGGATGAACTCTCGAGAGAGAAATGAATGAGAGACGTGGTTCTGTGAGAGAGAATTGGTGAAAAATGAAATGTTCCTCGTGGCAGTGGAATGAAGGTTATGTTTCTGATGCGGAGAGGTGAACATGTGAGAAGCTGACGTGTGCGCTGTGGAGACGTGGCTGAGGCGCACACGAGAAGCTGAAGATGTGGCAGCAGAGTAATGTTTAGTGGAGGATCAGAGAAAATGCAAACACCGTGGAAATGGAAAATGGAAGTGAGAGAGTGTGCTTGGAAGGTGGCTAGAGGGAGTCTTTGGACTCTCTAGCCTATGACTTGCAAGAGAGAATAGTTTCTGATTCAGAAAACTCAATTCTCATTAATCTCAAAAGTCCCAATACAAGAGAGGAGCTGGGTATTTATAGTAACCCATGCCCCTTAAGAGCTAAGCTATGAAAGGTAAAAATACAAAAGAAGGACTACGTTAAGCACGATTCCATCAGCAAAAGTCCTTGATTGGGAAGACAAGGAAAGTGAGGCAGAATAAGAAGACACAAAACTTGTACAACATGAAACAACGAATAATCAAGTTGAAGGGAGGGAAACAAGAACTAGTGAAAGAAGAAGAACAAGACTACGGAAACAATTAACATGGATGGGTGATTTTGAAACCAATCTATCAGCAGAAGCAGAAGAAGAAAGCTTCATGGCAATGATAGTAATTGATGTTGATGATCCAAACTCCTTCGAAGAAGCATGTAAAAGCAAGTAGTGGATGAAAGTAATGTATACGGAGATGGCGGCAATCGAAAGGAACAACACTTGGGAGCTTGTTGTTTTTCCAAAAGGTGTTACACAAATTAGAGTTAAATGGATTTTTAAGACGAAATTCAATGAAAGTGGCAATATTGAAAAACATAAGGCTAGATTAGTAGCCAAAGGTTATGCATAAAAATATAAAATAGATTACACAAAGGTATTTTCACATGTAGCTAGACTTGATATTGTGAGGGTATTGTTAGCCTTGGCAGCTCAAAGGGCATGGGAAGTGTTTCAACTAGACATAAAAAACACATTCCTACACGGTGATCTTCAAGAAGAAGTATTTGTTCAGCAGCCTACAGGATTCATCAAGAAAGGAAAAGAAGATCAAGTATACAAGTTAAAGAAAGCATTATACGGGCTTAAACTAGCACCAAGAGCATGGTATAGCAAAATTGAAGCCTATTTTGCAAAGGAACGATTTGAAAGATGCTCTAGTGAACACACGTTGTTCACCAAAAAGGATAATGGTAGTATTTTAATAGTTAGCCTTTATGTTGATGATTTAATCTTTACTGGGAATAGTAGGAACATGTGTGAGGAATTCAAAAATTCAATGATGCTAGAGTTTGACATGATTGATATGGGCAAAATGAGATACTTTCTTGGAGTAGAAGTAATACAAAGTGATGTTGGGATCTTTATTTGTGAAAGAAGATATGCCCGTGAGGTTCTAGCCAAATTCAACATGACAGATAGTAATCCTGTAAGGAATCCTCTTGTTCTAGGTACCATGCTTTCAAAGGATGACAATGGTGTTGTAGTAAATGCAACTAAATTTAGACAAGTAATTGGAAGTCTCATGTACTTGATAGTAACTCGACCAGATTTGATGTTTGGAGTAAATTTGATAAGCAGGTTCATGGCTAACCCAAAGGAGTCATATTGGGAAGCAACCAAAACACTCTTAAGGTATATTAGGAGGACCATCGAGCATGGGTTATTTTATAAAAAAGGAAGGTAAAATTAGTCTCACAGCTTACAGCGACAGTGATTATGTAGGAGATTTAGATGATATAAGAAGCACATCTAGCTCAGTATTCATAATGGGGTCTGGAGCTGTCTCATAGGCTTCGAAAAAGCAACCTATTGTAAGTTTATCCACTACGGAGGTCGAATATATTGTTGTAGATCTCTTCGCATGTCAATCTATCGGGCTCAGAAGAATCTTAGAATAATTGGGTTCAAAAGAAAAGAATGAAACTAAAATATTATTTGACAATAGTCTACTATCCAACTGTCAAAACATCCTGTTTTCCAAGAAGAAGCAAACATATTGCAGTGAGATTCCACTTCCTCAGAGACTTGGTGAATGATCAAGTAGTCACCCTAACATACTGCAGTTCTAATGAACAGGTAGTTGACATTATGAGCAAACCTCTGAAATTTGATCAATTTGAAAGGATTCGAAGCATGCTTGGAGTTACAAAAGTCGTTGAAGTAAGCTAAATGTAATAGACGCATGTAGCTTAGGGAGGGAATGTTAGTCAAAGTTGTTATTTACATAAGTGTGTGTGTGTGTCAGTTAATAAAGCTCCAATATTAAGGGTTGTTAGAGTTTTTTTAAGTTTCGCAATGCAAATATTTTTTTTAAACTTCAGATTACATGTCTGTTTTTGGGTCTGTGTTCTTGTATATATTCTATGGAATGTTTGCATAAACAAGTATTTTTTTTTTTAAAAAAACATACTTTAGATAGCAGTTTTGGTAACAATCGAGGCAAAAAAGGGTCTATTGCATCGGTTCTGGACCCCAACCAAGGTCATAGCACTAGTAAAAAAATGGGATATTACCGCGCCCGTTGTGCATCGGTTCACCTTAAACCGAAGCATAAAATGGCGTGGTGGCATCTTTGAAATTTTCTCGACAGTATAGACCTCGATTGCAATTGAATCGATGCCGAAGAGGGTATATGGCCACAATTGTCTGTAGAACCGCGACCAAAAACCCCTGCAAGAATCTGAAAGTCTAGTCTGCTAGTTATTGAAAATCCTTGTGCAGGAGATATGGCCGCGGTTGTCTGCAGAACCGTGGCCAACAACCCTGAAAGTTCACATTTGTAGTTTGTTGTCATAAAGGTGGAAGTCAAACCGTCAGGGATATGGCTTCGGTTCCCCTTCGAACTGCGGCCATAGACCCTGATCTGAACAAAATCTAAATATTTAAGTAAAATTTAATTTTTAAATTAGGATTTGGCCTCGGTTTGGCGGGGAACCGCGACAAAAAGGTTTAAAAAATTTCAAAATTACCATTTTAGATTGATTTTGAAATTTTTTTAAGAGAATAGGCCTCGGTGGTGTGGGTAACCGAGGCCATATCCCTGATATTACTGCGGTTTTACTGAGACCCGAGGTAATATCCTTCCTAGGTTAAAAAAGAGAAAGCAGGAGAGGAATAGTGTTGTCTTCCTCACGATTGAAACAGTTTCTGCATTCCTTCTCAAGATAGCATTGTCCCGCGCTCCTTCTTTGCCATTTTTTTTGCAATTTTCATCGTTTAATCTTGATTTTTCTTGCTGTTGTGGCCATCTTCAAGGTTTAGGAAGCCTTTTAACCGATCAAAATTGTTCCAAACGTCTCTTTGATTTGGTGTTTTCGATTCCCCCTTAGAGGTAAATTTTCGATGTTTTTATTTTTTTTTTTTGCATTTTGATGTTTGATTTTCTTTCTAAAACTAATATTTTTTTGTATATATTGTTGTATGTTTGAATTTTGTAGAGTTCAATTTTCTACCTTTTGGATCGCGGGTTGTTCTTTGTTATTGGCTTTTCACACTATCAGGTTCTTATATTAATTTTTAAAGTTTACTTTTTAATAAGATTATATAATTTTGTATGATTGTGTGATTGAATATGTGATTGGATGATCATATAATGTGTATAATATTTAGGATTGAAAAATTTTGTATGATTGTATAATTTTGTATGATGGTATGATTTTAAAGTTTATTTTTTTAATTTTACAATGTTATTTTAAAATTTGTTATGTTGAATATGTGATTATTTCAATACGTATTAATTGTATGATTATATGATTGAATTGAATTAACCTTAATTTGTCGTTAAATGTTCACTACAAAATTAATTCTTGTATTATAATGTCGTAGAATATTTTTAAAATATTTACGTATGGATCGAAATTGGATTAATTTACCATGCATTAGTGCTGAGTATGAGCGAGGGGTAGAGGAATTTATACAATTTGCACAACGTAATGAGGGTAGAAGTGATGATGAAGTGAATTTTAGATGTCCTTGTGTGAACTGTTTGAATGCGAGAAAGTTGAACGCAACCTAAATTTGAAAACATATTATCTGTGATGGTTTCCTAAGATGCTATACAACATGGATATGGCACAGCGAAGAAATGGACTTTCCGACTGACTCCCAAACTGAAAATGTTATTGATTCCACCATGAAAGAAGATTGACCGGATGAAGACAAATTAGAGGACATGATCTGCGATGTTGGCACAGAAAATTTTGCCAAAGCTCATGTGTATGAGACGATGTCGACTGATGTGGAAACACCTTTGTATGTCGGTTCAACTAAGTTTACACGTTTGTCAATGGTGTTAAGGCTCATGAATTTGAAGGTGACTAATGGATGGACTGATAAGAGTTTCACAAAATTGTGTTAACGTTGTTGAATGAAATGCTGTGAAATGGAAATGCACTACCCACTCGTAATTATGATGCGAAGAAAATTCTTTGTCCGATGGGTATGGAGTATAAAAGGATACATGCTTGTCCCAATGACTGCATTTCATATAGGAAAGAGTTTGAATTTTGACAAAGTGTCTAAAATGTGGGTTATCACGATACAAGTCAAAAAACAATAGTGAAGATAATGGCTAGATAGAAAAAAATAGATCTGCTTTGAAAGTAGTTTGGTACCTTCCAATTGTGCCCAGACTTAAGTGTTTGTTTGCGAATCCAAAAGATGCTATAAACCTTAGAACACATGCATATGAGAGAAAAATTGACGGGCTGCTTCGTCATCCAGCTGATTCAAAGCAATGGTGAAATATTGATCAACAATTCCCCCAATTTGGTCAAGAATGTAGAAATGACTTCCGATCATTCCTTGGAGTACTGGCGCGTGATAGGATTAATATTCTTACTTTATCTTTTAACCACTGTTTGAGATTGATCGGAACATTATATGGAACGATATATTGGTAAGTTAATTAATATCATTTGAATTACAATTTGTTTATAATGATAATTTTGTACTGATACAACTTTATTATGTGTATTGCAGATGACATTTAACATTCCAAATGTCGCAACACTTAGAAATAAGTGTTTATCAACTATTGCTGAAAACTTCTGGGGTTTTAAGAGTAAGTTGACCTCGAGATATATATTTGGAGGCAAAAAAAATGAGACTCCATGTACAAATTATAAGGCCATTGATGAGGAGACTTGGCGCCTCTTTGTACAGAGTCGGACATCAAAGGAATGGCAGGTAAGTATAGTTGATATTATTCAATTCCTCATTAACAAATATATATGATATGTGATAACAGTTGAAAAACTGTTATTTTCATGCTTAAAATTCATACTAAAAGCAACCTTTACACTTAAAAACTAGCTTGAAATCATGCTTTTCTTCATATTTTTAGAAATAAGAGAGCTGGACAGGTTTATGCTTGATTTCAGTGTTTTTGTGCAGGTTTTAAGGTGAATTTGGTGAAAGAAGTGAAGAAGGAGAGAGATGAAATCAGAAAAGACAATAAAAAGTGCAAAAGGAGAAGCCGAAGTCACCGCTCAGCGGCAGTTTACCGCTGAGCGGCACTCAGGAGCTTGCGGGAGGTCCGCTGAGGGGCAAAATGGCCGCTGAGGGGAGCAAACAAGTCACGCACTCACCGCTGAGCGGTATTTTACCGCTGAGCGGCACTTTAATGGGCTTGGACTTGACTTTTTGTAATTTACGAATGATATATAAACTTTAGGGTTTCCTAGGGTTAGGCATCTCTGGCTGGAACGAAGCAAACACTCTCTCTTCCACCCCTTTGAAGGAGGATCTTGGATGCTGAGGCTTCCTCTTCACCTTTTTAGGGTTTATTCTTTCATTTTTTCATTGTAATTCATCTAGGTTCACCATGAATATGGTGAACTAAACTCTGTATGTTTGTTGGGGAATCAATGTAATCTTGTGAAACTCTCATATATGGAATCTGTTTTTACATCTTTTAATTAAGACTTATGCTTTCTTTCATCATTAGTTAGCGTTTTTCCTCTTTGCTTAATGCTTGCATTGTTTAACTCATTCGATGCATGATTATTGGTTTTGTCGATACGGGCACGTACGGGGAAGTCTAGATCCGGGGAATTTCTCCCAATTTTATATTGGTTGTCGTTAAGCTCCTGCACTTATGAACTGATCATTAGGAATGCTAGGAATTGTATGAACTCGTGATTAGGGAGAAGCCTTCTGGAAAGGTACATTAGAGAGTGGCATTAACAATGATGATTTGACTGTTGAATTCCTAAAAATATATGAGAGTGGATAAGATGAAATTGACCCCCAACAACATATTCATACATAAATTTCATTGAAAGTGTTTATCTTTTGATTTTTGCCATTGATCAAAACTTCATGCATACATGTTTATTTTCTGTCTTGCATATTAAACTCCAAATATTTCGTCTTTTAAGTCTTAACTAATCAGTAACCAACACAACTAAACTAGGCCGTGAGTCCTTTGGGAAGAACGATACTTGGTCTTACCAAGTTTATTACTTGAACGATTCGGTCATACTTGCCGATTGAAAACAAGTTTGTGACATCATAATTTGGTGTTCATAAATTTGTCCATCAAGTTTTTGGCGCCGTTGCCGGGGACTCGTGGTTTAACTGGTTAATTTGTGTGATTATTGATTATCTTTGACTTATTTTTTTTTTATTTTTAATTTAAATTTCGAATTTTTATTTTATTTTATTTTTCTGTTTATATTTTTCAGTTTGTATTTTATTTGATTTTATTTTATTTTTCTGTTTTTCTGTTTTTCTGTTTTTATTTTCTGAATCTTATATCTTCTCTTATATCTTTTTGTGCTAACCAAATCTTTTCTAGGGTTTTGTGTTCTTGTGTATGCAGGAGGCAATTCGAACTAGGAGCAAGAAAACAACAGAACCTCTGCTTGAAGGATTAGAAGACAGTAGACGGAGGAGAAGAATCAGAACATCTAGAGAACTTTTCCCTCCTCCGGAAACTCTGTTGCAACCATCACCACAAGGTTCTGACAATAGCACAGAAAATATGGAGAATAATAATATCAGAAGAACTCTTGCTGATTACACCAATATAGCTGGACCTCAACACTTTAACAGCATAGCTAGACCTAGAGTCAATGCAGCCAATATGGAGGTCAAACCAGCACTGATCCAACTGGTGAAGAGCAATCAATTTAATGGGTTATCTCATGAAAGCCCATATGAGCACCTTACTACATTTAATGAAATTTGCAACACAGTGAAAATCAATGGGGTACCAGACGAAGCAATCAAACTTAGTTTGTTTCCTTTCTCATTGGGAGGCAATGCTAAGCTTTGGTTGAACTCTTTTCCAGAAGGAAGTTTCACAGAGTGGGAAGCAGTGGTAACAAAGTTTCTGAACAAGTACTTTCCACAATCAAAGGTGACAAAAGGCAAGCAAGAGATATCTTCATTTAAGCAGGGCATGGAAGAATCACTGGGGCATGCATGGGATAGATACAAAAGTCTGCTAAGAAAAACACCCACGCATGGCTTTGAAGAACAGGAAGTAGTCTTAACTTTCCTTGGGGGGCTTGGTTCACAAACCAAGATGATGCTTGATGCCTCAGCAGGAGGCAATATTAAATGGAAAACTCCAGAGGAAGCTATAGAAATCATTGACAACATGGCTACTAGTGATAATGAGCTCAACAGTGAAAGAGCAGCTCCTATGCAACAAAAAGGGGTTCTCCAATTACAGACACATGATGCCTTGCTAGCTCAAAATAAAATTCTAACTCAACAGCTGGAGACTCTGACTAAAACTCTTGCACAATTACCTAAAGAGTTGAAAACTGCTGCACAGGTACAAACCCAATTGTGCGAATTATGTGGAGGTGACCATATCAATGGTCAATGTCCTTTTCCAGTGGAAGCCGTGGAGGATGTTAATTTCATGGCTAATCAATTTCCATACCGTCAAGGGAATTACAATCAAGGGTGGAAACCACATCCAAGCATTGGTCAAGGACAAACTGGGCAAGCAAATCAATATAATAAGCAGCAGCAGCAACCAACCTTTTGGCAACAGTTATCTATGCTTAATGAAAGATCAACAAGGTTGGAAGAAACTCTTCAGCAATTCATACAGAAAACCGAATCTTCTCAAAAGAGCACTGAAGCTGCTATAAAGAATTTGGAGATTCAAATGGGTCAGATTACCAAGCAATTGGAAGAAAGGCCAAATAGAAGTTTTGGGGCTAATACTGAGGTTAACCCTAGAGAAGAGTGCAAAGTGGTAAAGAGTGTGAATGAAGAGATAATTGAGTTAGAAGAAGGAGAAACAGAAGAAAGAAGAGAAATAGAGAGCAAAAACAATTTTCCTTTTCCAATAAATCAAGAGAAACAAATGGACTTCACAGAATTATTCAGAATGGTGGATAATAAAGCACCTTGGGAACAGATTTTACAGAAAATTGCAGTTTACACAAAATCTGATGAAGAACTCTCTACAAAGAAGAGACGTAGAGATGAGGAGGTAAAAAAGTGTTTAACTGTTAAAAAAGAGTCATTCCCTCCTAAAGCATCAGATCCAGGCAGTTTTTCTATCCCTTGTACTATAGGGAAGAAAAAGGTAAAGAAAGCTCTTCTTGATTTAGGTTCAAGTGTTAACTTGATACCTTATTCTTTACTGGAGCAAATCGGCAATGTTAAAATGAAACCTGCAAAGGTTAAAATAGTAATGGCCGATGGATCTTCAAAGGAGCCATGTGGGATTGTAGAGGACATTATAGTTTGTGTTGGCAAACTTCAGTTCTTGGCAGACTTTGTGGTGATGAAGATGGAGACCGAGAAGATACCTATCATACTTGGAAGACCGTTTATGAAAACGGCCAGGGCTATCATAGATGTAAATGAAGGGATAGTGGTGCTCCAGGATAGAGAGGAGAGAGTGGTGGTAGATGTCTTCAAAGATGAGATGCAAGCAAAGGAGGAAGAAGCTAGTTATAAAGCTGCATTTCGAGATGCACCCATGACTAGCCGTAAAGAAGAAAATCTTGAGGTTTCAGGTAACCATTGTTTGTTGTTTCAGGTACCCCAGGAAGAAGAGATTGGAAGAGGAGAAGAAATTCCTAGAGACTGGAAGAAAAGAAGACTCCAACTTGGCACACCTGTTAGAATCAAGAACAAGTTGTGGGTTGTGAAGGGCTTTAAAGAGAAGGAGATGATAGAGATAGAGTCTCCATATTCTAGAAGAACCAAAACAGTTCAAAGGAAACAGCTGAGGAGTTGGTGGAATGACAACATCAACTACAAAGAAGATGGAACTTGAACTTTATTGGGTCAAGCTAATGACATTAAAAGAGCGCTTGCTGGGAGGCAACCCAGTGAATTTAAAAACTTTTGATTTGGTTTTGTAATTTTTAATTTGTGAACATTATTTTTGTATTTATTTTGTTGGATATAGCATCTACTGAAGGATGCTAGGTGGTTAAGTATCTACTGAAGGATACAATGGCTGTAACACCTACTGATGGGTGTTGGTAAGAAAATTTTGCACCTACTGAAGGGTGTTGGTGGATTTTGGGTCAGGCTCGTGACGTTAAACAAGCGCTACCTGGGAGGCAACCCAATTGATTGAATATTTTTGTTGATTTGTTTTAGTTAGGGTTTGCATAAGCATTTTTGAACATTGAATTGCAGGGAGCCAGTGAGGGGCATGTCTAGGAGGCACGTAGGTTAAGAAAAGAAGGAGAAGAACACATCACGAAAGTGCCGCTGAGCGGTACTTTACCGCTGAGCGGTACTCTCGCAGATTGGGTTTTAGTTCCCCTTAGCGGGACCCGAGCCCATTAGGGTATTTTTAAACCCTAAGCTGCGTATTCTTTCACACTTTCAGATTTTTCTCTGCACAAACACTCCCACATACCTTCTCCAAGGTTTTCCACATCTTTTCACTCTTCCCTCTTAAGAAAATTTCTCTTCCACTCACTTTTTCACTAGTGTGCCATCAAAGTTTGGGGTTGGAAGAGAGCATTCTAGCTTGGAAGCATTCTCATTGCATCTAGTATCTCCACCCAAGTAAGTAAAATGCATTTTGTTCATTCTAGGGTTTTGATTTTGAATATGATGGTCAAAGCATGAAGATTTAGGGGTTTTGATTTCTTGGCATGATTTGATGATATATTTGATGTTTGAACCGATTAAACTGCATGATTATGAACTGGAAAACTGAAAATTGCATTTGGGTGGAGTTAGGAAAGCTTTAAAATAGGTTTTTCAAAAATCTGCAGAGTTACCGCTGAGGGGTAAACTGCCGCTGAGCAGCACTCTGCCAGATTTGATTTTTCTGGTTTTGTGTGATCTGGAATGTGGTACTGGTGGCGTTGAGGGGGAATTCTGGCCCTCAGCGGTGGTTTAGCTTCGAAAGGAGTTGTGTTCTGTGTTTTACTAATGATTAACATCATGTTCTGTGGTTTTGTATTTGTGTTTTGAATGTAGGAATGGCATCCTCTTCAGGAAAAAGATTGAAAACCATGGCAACCAAGAGAAAGGAAAAGGAACCAGAGCAACCCCAATCTAGCAGGTTCCTCTCTAGGAAACATGAGAAGCACTTTAAAGTGGTTCAGGACAGGAGACTTCTGATGGAGAGAAAGGTTGGAATGATACCTAACCTTGCTCCTCAATTTGGAGAGCAAGTTTTAGGGAATGACTGGGGAAAGCTAGCCACTTATCCTGCACCTGCCAACATAGCTGTGGTTAAGGAATTTTACACCAATGCAAAGAAGATTGGTGATTATCCAGCTGAGAATTATTTGGGCTATGTCAGAGGCCATGCTATCAGGTATGATCCTGATTCAATTAATAACTTTCTGGACACTGTATGGGCTGGTGAGCAGTGCCAGTTTGCTCTTTGCATGGAGGAAGGTGCTGATTATGAGGATGTGGAGAGAGTACTGTGTATACCTGGAGGACACTTCCAAAGGAATCGATCTGGCTCAGTGGTTAACATTAGGAGGACAGATTTGACTCCTCTTGCAAAGTATTGGATGGCGTTTTCTCATGCCAACATTCAGCCATGTTCACATGTGTCAGATATTACTCTCAGCAGGGCATTCTTCATCTATTGTGCTATCAGAAACTTGAATGTTAATATTGGGCAGGTGATAGCTGATGAGATTAGTGTGTGCGCCAATACTTCAAACAACAAAGCACCACTAGGACATCCTTCTTTGATCACGCACCTTTGCAAGATAGCTGGGGTGGACACTTCTGCTCCACCTTTTGAGAGGCCAAGAAAAGCTATTGATGAGGCCTACTATAGACAGTACTGTGGAGGTGATGATGCAGCTCAGCCAGTTCCACCACGCCGTGCTCGTAGAGAGAGAGGGCCAGCACAGAGCCAGACATCTGTTGAGACACATGAAGCAGAGCCATTCCAGATGAGGGACATGTATATGTCTCTTATAGATATGGGACATGCAGTCCATTCACAGGGTTTTGTGTTCTTGTGTATGCAGGAGGCAATTCGAACTAGGAGTAAGAAAACAACAGAACCTCTGCTTGAAGGATTAGAAGACAGTAGACGGAGGAGAAGAATCCGAACATCTAGAGAACTTTTCCCTCCTCCGAAAACTCTGTTGCAACCATCACCACAAGGTTCTGACCATAGCACAGAAAATATGGAGAACAATAATATCAGAAGAACTCTTGCTGATTACACCAATACAACTGGACCTCAACACTTTAACAGTATAGCTAGACCTAGAGTCAATGCAGCTAACATGGAGGTCAAACCAGAATTGATCCAACTGGTGAAGAGCAATCAATTCAATGGGTTATCTCATGAAAGCCCATATGAGCACCTCACTACATTTAATGAGATCTGCAACACAGTGAAAATCAATGGGGTGCCAGATGAAGCGATCAAACTTAGCTTGTTTCCTTTCTCATTAGGAGGCAATGCTAAGCTTTGGTTAAATTCTTTTCCAGAGGGAAGTTTCACAGAGTGGGAAGCAGTGGTAACCAAGTTTCTAAATAAATACTTCCCACAATCAAAGGTGAACAAAGGCAAGCAAGAGATTTCTTCATTCAGGCAGGGCATGGAAGAATCACTGGGTCATGCATGGGATAGATACAAAAGCTTGCTACGAAAAACACCCACGCATGGATTCGATGAAGTGGAAGTAGTCCTTACCTTCCTTAGAGGTCTTGGTTCACAAACCAAGATGATGCTTGATGCCTCAGCAGGAGGAAACATTAAATGGAAAACTTCAGAGGAAGCAACAGAAATTATTGAAAATATGGCTACTAGTGATAATGAGCTCAACAGTGAAAGAGGAGCTCCTATGCAACAGAAAGGAGTTCTACAATTACAGACACATGATGCCTTGCTAGCACAAAATAAAATTCTAACTCAACAGCTGGAGACTCTTACTAAAACACTTGCACAATTGCCTAAAGAGTTGAAAACTGCTGCACAGGTACAATCTCAGTTGTGTGAATTATGTGGAGGCGACCA